>NC_136426.1:205382116-207912116 GCF_052849685.1 Lactuca virosa
TCACCCTAACCATTATGTAATGGTTGATTTACAAGGAGCATATCCAATGCCTGATGTTTTGTCCTGACTTCTCCGTACATACATATCAGAACATTCGGCTGCATGAGAAACATTGTATAGTGCTCGACTAAATGTTTTCAATCCGTATAACGCACCACGCAATACACAATTGTAATACCGTACCAATTAATATCCGTAATTAATAGGGACAAACTTTGCTTTTGTTCCGATTTTATATAGTCGTTCGAATTTATAACGTCGGATTTATAAAATGTTGTTTGAAGTTTATAATAATAATAACAGTAATAATATTAATATTAAAATATAAAAAAATATTTAAAAACTGATTTTATATAGCCGTTTGAATTTATAATGTCGTCCGAATTTTAAAATATTATGTGAAATTTATAACAATTTTAATAATAATAATAATAATATAAATTAAAAAAAATTAAAAACAGAAAAAAAATATCATCCGAATTTTAAAATTTTATGCGAAATTTATAACAATAATAATAAAAAGAATATATAAATTAAAAAAGAATTAAAAACAACTAAAAAAACAAAATAACAAAAAAACAAAAGATAAATCGGGGTGCGATTGAAAAGGAGGGGTTACTTATAGAAAACCCGAAATTTATCTCATTGTTTCTCTGTCTTCTCGCCTTATAGGATGGCTGATTCATCTGTGAACATCAAAGCTTTTGGAATGACTTCTTCAAGAGAATATCATTTCCGTTCATTGCAACCCTGTTGTAGGATTCTTCTGATAAACCCCAGGTCATGGAGGCTTTGCGATGATCCTTTCTAATTTTTGCGTATCCTACACTAGCAAGAACCCTAAGTTAAAGGAGGTCAGACCATGGTTGGTATTGAGAGTTAATGGCGCAAAAATTGGTAAATACTCAATACCTTTCCTCAATCGTTTTTTAATTGCATACAGGAGGTCATTTTATTCCTCTTCTTCTTCAGGTCGGTAAGAAGGTTTTCTTTTTTACCTTTCTAACTATTAAGTTTATTTTTTCTTTTACATATTCGTTTTTTATTTGGATTCAAATAAGTTTCTGCTTATTTTAGGATGAGTTGTTTGGTAATCTTGATGCTTATATAATTTTACATGGAAAAATTCATTTCAAGTTTTTATAATCTTGATGCTTGGGTCGGATTCAAAGAACGAGTTTAATTGCTTTTTAGGTGGTCTATGTTAAGATGCATATTACATGATTGATAAAATGCCTTAATAAAATTGAATCTATTTTAAAACTTTAAAACTTTTAAACCATCAGCATGATGGAATTCCATAATCAATAATTCCTTAAGCCTAGCTTATTCCCCCATCAAATCATCTGTGTTGACCACAAAGGTTTTTCTTTATGACATGATGCAAGTTTCATTGCTTTTTGTTTGAATCTGATGTAAATTTTGTTTTTTTGCAATTTAATACACATCTCTTTGTTTGAATCTGTATAATACTTTTATCTGAGAATGTTACTGATCATATAATTTCGTTTTCTTGACTGTTAAATTTGTTTTCTTGTTTTTGAATGTGATGTAAATTTTGTTTTTTTCATACACTATGATACATTTTTTGATTTCTTACACAGTTAAATATATATTTTTTAATCTGATGGAATTATTGATTTTATTCTCACACTTGATACAGTTAATAGGAAGGAGAAAATCCTTGTCGTCAATAGTCACCAAACCAAGAATTTTTCCTCCAGTCCATTGCATCATGTATATATGCCTTACCTCAAAATCACAACCACATTACTCTAAAATATATTCGTGAAGTCTACAAGAAATGAGAATTTAGAATTCTATGAGAATGAATTTTTATCCACATAGATTCTCTTCAAAATGGTTGTCAGTGGGTCCAATGTTGGAAATTTATTATTGCAAGAATTACAAGAAGAAAGTGGAATATGAACATGACTAAAGAATCTATCTATTAATAATATATATTGAAATTGTTTGTATAGTTTTATGTTGAATCCCCCTAATTCTAAAACGCCTTTGTTAGAAAAGACCATCTTCCAATTCATCAAGCTACTATTGTTACAAATAATAATCATCTAGAGGTTTTGACCAAAAGTTTGTTTTTCAAAATTTTATTTAACAATTAAGTATAGCTTCAAAAATATTTACTAAATAGGATTCAAGTGTTGCAGAAGGTCAGGCGCTGGGAGGAGGTGTGGCTGGAGATAGGTTCGCGTCAGACTTTGGTGTAGCGTGGTGAGTTTGATTGATTTAGGGCACCTCATTTTTTAAATTAAATTGGTAAATCACCTTGTTTCGTAAATAAGTTTAAAACTATATTTATATGGTAAATTATTTTTTCAAACACACTTATTTGGTCAACAACTCTAATAATTTATATTAGACAAAATTGCAAAAATAGTCCCTGTGGTATGCAAATTTTTGGGGTTTTAGTCCAAACCTCGAGTTTTTTTGGATTCATGGTCCTTTTGAAGTGGTTTGTATGTGAAAACGGTCCTTCCGAAAATTGAAATGTCTATAATACCCTTGGGGTATTTATTTTTCATTTTTCTTTCATTTTTCTTAAAATTTAATATTTATTTATTTATTTTAACAATTAAAAAAATAAAAAAGGGACCACCTCTCTCTCTCTCTCTCTCTCTCTCTCTCTCTCTCTCTCTCTCTCCGTTGAATTTTTCTGCTGCCATCAAAGAGTAAAAAAACCTTTCTCCTTCCTCCATTTTTCTAATCGATCAGAACAACAATCCAAAGATCCCCAATTTGGTGTTGCTTCCGTTCAACATCCTTCTCCGATCAACAGAGAACTGAAGCCCTTCGGGTAAAAAAAGAAAGAAGTTGCCAAAACAGCCGTTCTCCTTTCACGATCAGACGAGGATCGAAGATCCTCCCCCGATTTCTACCTTTGTTCTTCTTCACGATCGGTCAAAGACCGGAGACCCTTTCCCTTCGATTCCACAGTCGTCCGCAACGACTTTCTGCCGGCTCTTCCTCTCCTCGCAATTTCTCAGCCACCACCGGAGGTGCTTCCTGTTTGTGTTCTTTTTCTTTCCCTTCCCAATCTGTTGAAAACGATGATCCCCCCTTCATTTTTGTTTAAATAGTTAACCCAAACACCGCCTTTCCTTGACAGATCGATTCTCCAAAAGCATAGAAAGAATCTGGAAGCAGTCAACTTCCAAATGGGTATGGTGTATGGGTTCCTTTCGAAATGGGTCTGGTGTGGAGCTATCGGTCCGATAGCTGAGGAAAGTATGCGAGATGTAAACTAAAAATCTAGGTTGGGGGTCGATTCTTGAAGATGAAAGGTCTTGTTCAAGATGATATCAACTCAATCGATCCCACTAGCTAACCACCAGATGATTTTCCTGGTTTGGGTGATTTTTACAGATTGAAAATTGTTGAGTTCTTGAAGTTCGTAATTGAGATCCTAAAATCGAGTTAAAGTCTCGATTTGTTACGAATAGGCAGTGGGTTTAGGATTTGTTTATTCATCATATTTTTTTTGTTCATCTTCATGTTCAGATAAGAACACCTAGAAACATAACAATTTTTTATTACGTTCAACATGTTTTACATTGTATTTTAATCGGTGTTATAAAGCTTAAAATTATGCTCTTCATAAGCTTGAACATTGATGAGAGAGAGAGAGAGAGAGTGAGTGAGAGAGCCCTATATTTTTAATTTAATAAAACATTAAATTAAATAGAAAAAAGATTAAAAAAAAATATCAGGAGGGCACATTAGTCATTTCAGTTTAGCAAGGGACTAATTTCACATACAAACCACTCCAAAAGGACCATGAATCCAAAAAACTTAGGGTTTGGACTAAAACCCCAAAAAATTGCATACCACAGGGACCATTTTTGCAATTTTGTCTTTATATTAAGCCTATGTTTGACATAATAACTAAAAAAGCTAGTTGTTAGCTGAAAAACTAGCTAATAGCTGAAAAGTTAGCTGATAGCTGAATAGCTAGCTGGTAAAAAATGACGTTTGGTAAAAGTACATGATTGATAAACTAGCTAAAAAATATAAAATGACATACTATCGTATTTAAAAGAATATGTTTTCTTTAATTAATTAAGGTGTATATTTGGAAAATTTTAAAAAACTCATAAAAAACTAGTTTAAGTGGTTTTTTAAAAATATAGCTTATAGGCTGCTTTTTGGTTTGCCAAACATTAGGGGTGTGTATGGGGCGGTTTGGTTCGGTTATTGGTTAAAACCGAACCATAACCATTATGATTGGTTAATGCATTTTGGTAACCATTGGGTATGGGTAATATTGGTTATGGTTAATGGTTATTATTGGTTAACCATAATGTTGAAAATAATATAAATGACGGAAGTATATTGACATAAAAAATGAAAATAGAATACTAAAAAGTCCTCGACACCAATGTTTGTAACCTAGCTTATACTAATAGAATAAAATGTGTACCTTTAATATTTAGAGTGAGATAACACATAGTCACATTCAAAATCAAAAAAATTCAATAAAAATATAAAACATTAAAAAAATTGACATTAATAATCTCATATATTGATAATTGATATTAATATTAAAATAAAGCCAAACATTCATACACGTTACGTTCAATACGATTAAATCAAAAACTATAAAATAAAAGAGTCAAACATTTATATTATGTGTTATTGGATAAAAAAAAGACAATCGCTCATATACATTCAATGTGATTAAGTCAAAAACAAGAATTAAAAAAAGCCAAAAAAATACATTCTTAATATATCACAGAGTCAAGAAGAACCAAGAACTTAACTTACCTAGAAGTCTTGATTATAAAGTCAAAAAATCATTCGAATAGGACTATAAAGTCAAAACAATCTTTGATTAGGATTAACGGTGTGACAAGCCTTCGATTACGATTATGAGTGTAAAGATTAAACTACTTGTGAATAATTTTTATAAATTGTAGAATTAGCCGATTAGGAATTACAACATTAATCAATAATCTAACTCAATGCATGATTGGAAGATTTTGTGTGTCTCCGTGATCAGCCTTTGATGGTTTGATTGCTCATTCGTCTCCTGATAAGTGAGGATTAATGGATTATATTTTCAATATTTTAATGGATCTTAGATAAGTTTGACTATATTATTTTATGTATAATCTATAATTCTTATATATTAAAATATAAAGTTGGCGGTTTGGTTAATAATGGTTCGGTTAACCTATAAAACCATAACCGAACCGTTAGTTATCGGTTAACAAAAATTAGAAACCGAACCAACGGTTTTTATAATGGTTCGGTTATTATGGTTCGGTTATATCGGTTAATTTGATTTTGGTTCGGTTTATTGGTTATTATGCTCACCCCTACCAAACATGACAATTTAAAAAAGCTCAAAAAATAAGCTAGCTTATCAGCTAGCTGTGTAGCGTCAAACATAGCCTAAAAGTATTTATATTGTGTATCTATCTATCTACTCTCTAATAAACAAAACCTTTAAATATCACGTTTCAATTCTTAATTGACACGTGACAATTTTTAAGAAATTCCTAATTTTCAAATTTTTTTTGGTATTTCCTTATTTTCGAAAACCGGAAAGTATTTATAAGGAATTCAAAATTCAAGTTTCCGTTTTTTTTGGTAATTGTATCCTATCCTAATAACATAAATATTATAAAAACTAAGAAGTAGTTATAAAGAATTTTCAATTTTTCCGTTAATTTTTTTGGGTAACCAGTAAACCATCTTTGATTTAAAAATTCATATACTTCCTTTAATCCAATTTCATGCTTTTTATTTAAAGTTTGAATTTAGTCCCTATACTTTGTTAGTGTACCAACATAAGTCTGTGTAACTTTTTTTTTCCAATAACTTTTTACACATATAATTACTTTTTTATCTTTAAATAATTATCAAAAATTATATTAGTTTGCTTTCAATCACAAATATATACAACTTTTTTTAACACAATAAATTATTATTGTTAAATTTTAGTTTACAAAATTAATGTTTCATCATTAACGTTTAATTTTTAAAAAAATTTATACATACAAAGAGCTTAGTAATAATATAAAATAACAATGACTTTATCACATACATTACGTAAATTCTAATATTAATATGAATCATATATTTATCTATACACTTTTATATAGTACATATTCCTTTTATAAATTATCTATATCTTATAAAAAGGTTATATATTTTTCATGTTTTCAAGACATATATCATATATTTCATTATATAATCATTTTAACCTCCTCCCACCTATGTACTACTTAGTTAACTGAAATACTTATTTAACAAATGTCTCAAGATGATACACTTTAATAAAATATATGATATATTTTTCTTTTATAAGGTATGGACATTATCGGTAGTATTTTTTTAAGTTAAAATATAGAAAAAAAATATCAAATATAAAAAAAATGTATTTTATATTGTAAGTAAAAATACAACATCATTAGCAATTGCTATCAAATTTAATTAATAACTTACTATATTACATTACGTACATCATATATTCATCATATATATTATATTTGTATACATAACTATGTACTTTTACATTCTACAAAAACAATAAGAATTTTTTTAATCGTTATATTTAATTTGAAATACATACAAAGTCCGGAGTAAAAATAAATAATTACAATTAGTTTATCACATACTTTTTATAAATTATAATATTAATATGAAACATATAATCTAAAATGTGTTTTTTTGTTTGTTTAACCATTATTAATTTATTTTACTAAACCTTTCATTACAATACATTACAATTTATGTACTACTTAGTTCAATTAAACACTTCTTTAGAAAAAGTTCTTAAAATAATACTCCCTCCGTCCCAAAATAATAGTCCACAGACAAAAAACACACAGTTTAAGAAAATATCAATTACCATTAACTTTATTAAAGGAAATGACAGTCTTACCCTTCTGTTGCATTTAATTCTATGGTAGTTGCATTTAATTTATGGTAATTTAACTAATAATGAGGGGTATTATGGTAAAAGACATTTATTTTTAGAAGTAGACAATTATTTTGGGACAAACCGAAAAGGAAACATGTACTATTAATATGGGACGGAGGGAGTACGATTTATTCTTACCTTCTTTTTGTTTAACTAACTAATACTCTTCTGTAGATTCTATAAGCAATATGGAGTGAATTGACATTAAAAATATGAGAAATTTGAGAAAATCATAACTAAAAACAATATCGAACATCGAACTTTTATTTCGAGGTTGTCTTTAACACATTCAGATGTCAAAATTCCATTCAAATTCAAAATGAGACAATTTTCGTAGCCTGTTTGTTTTGCTATGACCATAAATAAAAGTCAATGTTAATCGAAGTCAAAGGTTCATTTTTTTTTTACAAGAACCAATTTTCTCACACGGTCAGTTATATGTTGATTTATCCTGAAAAATAAGCATTTAATTATTGAAGTTATTGATTTTAGATAAAAATTGTAATTTAACCGATATAACGTCAAATGATATATACAAAGAAGTGTTTCAACATGTAATTTAAAAGATTTTCTTTTTTACTTATCAAATTCATCCGGCTTTACTTACAATCTAAAATACATTGCTTTTTATTATGTTGACATTTAATCTTATTTTTTTCTATATAATAAAAATTTGAACATGCATACCGTGGTTTCCACGAGTTATAACCTAGTATGTTTATATATACCTGTTTGGTCATAATAGAGGTATCCCTGAATAAAAAAACATCCATTTCTTTCATCTTTTTTATGGAACAAAAAATTACAACTCTTGTCTCATTCATCTTAATCCCAAACCTAGTCCCGTCGTGTCTCACCATTTTGGATGACACAAAATATTGCAATTTGTGAGTTTCATTTTCTGTCATAAGGGTCGGAATACTCCGATGGTTTTTCTTATTTAACAATCAGAAAAAATGTTTACAATAGCACTTTTGGAAATATCACCTTGTTTAATTTGGCAAAAGAAACACAAGATTTTTGAGTTGCATTTTACTGCCCAATTTCTAACAAATACTCTTTTGCAGATTCTATAAGCAATATGGAGTAAATTGACACTAAAAATATGAGAAATTTGAGAAAATCATAACTAAAAACAATATCGAACATTAAACTTTTATTTCGAGGTTGTCTTTAACGCCTTCGGACGTCAAAATTCCATTCAAATTCAAAATGAGACAATTTTCGTTGGCTGTTTGTTTTGCTATGACCATAAATAAAAGTCAATGTTAATCGAAGTCAAAGGTTCATTTTTTTTTACAAGAACCAATTTTCTCACACGGTCGGTTATATGTTGCTTTACCTAGAAAAATAAGCATTTAATTATTGAAGTTATTGATTTTAGATAAAAACTGTAATTTAACCGATATAACGTCAAATGATATATACAAAGAAGTGTTTCAAAATGTAATTTAAAAGATTTTCTTTTTTACTTATCAAATTCATCCGGCTTTACTTACAATCTGAAATACATTGCTTTTTAGTATGTTGACATTTAATTTTATTTTTGTCTATATAATAAAATTTTGAACATACCTATCGTGGTTTCCATGGGTTATAACCTAGTATGTTTATATACACCTGTTTGGTCATAATAGAGGTATCCCTAAATAAAAAAAACATCCCTTTCTTTCATCTTTTTTATGGAACAAAAAATTACAACTCTTGTCTCATTCATCTTAATCCCAAACCTAGTCCGGCCTTGTCTCACCATTTTGGATGACACAAAATATTGCAATTTGTGAGTTTCATTTTCTGTCATTAGGGTCGGAATACTCCGATGGTTTTTCTGATTTAACAATCAGAAAAAACGTTTACAATAGCACTTTTGGAAATATCACCTTGTTTAATTTGGCAAAAGAAACACAAGAGTTTTGAGTTGCATTTGACTGATCCTGTTCTTTAAGGAATCTACCCAATTATAGCAAATACCTCTAATGAAAGTTGCATATCCTCGTTACCGTGCTCCCAGGAATTTTTCTCTGTAGGTGATTCTTGTTATACCCTGTGGAATTTACAATAGGTTAGATATATCAAAAGACATCCTCTTGTTCATTTAGTTATTTTTCTTCAAAGACGTAAATAACTACATATACCAACTTAAAGGATAACATTCAGCTTTCTGGTTATTTTGATTAGCTCTCAAAATTCCTTTTTTTTCCTTGTGTCTTTCAAAGTTTCAGTCAGAATCTAAAGCATGATGAGCATATACAGACATATAGAAGCTTAAAAGGAACTTCTGCAAACATCGAACCTACTAGAGGTAGATAGTGTTTTTTTTTACACATAAGTTATAGCTAGGACAGAGCAAAAGATAGGGGGCATTCTTATGTGGTTTTGGATGATATTCTTTCCTTATAAGGAGACAAATATATATATATATATATATATATATATATATATATATATATATATATTAGTAACTGTTGATCATAAGATTAGTTTAATTACCCAAAAAAATGTATTATATAGTAAACTCTGTTCTGTAATAGGCTGTGTTTTTGGTAGAGGAGATAAATACATATAAACAAAATACATCCAACCCACTATTGCGGTAAATTTTTGAACATGAACGTTTAGAAGATCCAACTCTTTGAGATTACAAAATACTAAAACAAAATGCGCCTTCATTGCCATTAGAAAACAATGAAACAAACCTAAAAGAATACCTGCTTGCTTCCTTAGAATCGCAGAGCTGTAGAGTTATTTATTTATGTGAAAATATATTAGAAATGAGCTTGTGACAGTTAGTTTTCGGGAAATAAAAGTACCTTTGGGGCCATCATCCAGTATGCCAGATTTCCTTTCAGAGAGAGCCCTGAATTGCACTAGCTCATCTAATAAAAAGAAACGGATTAAAGATTTGAAAGTGATTGCAGATAATGAAACCATGATTTATTTATCATCAAAACATTATCATTTTAGTTAAATCAGCTCTAGATATATAAGAAGTAATACAAAAGAATGATATCTACCTTTAAAGTGGGCACCATCTCCATACAAAGACTCTAACGATTGTACACGAATATCAATTTCAGTCAGCAAAAACCGCCATATGGTTAGAATGTACTCTCCTGTTGTTAACTGAAATACAGTCAAATCTTCACCAATAATGTGATTCCAGGACTTATAATAACTCAACGCATCTTCTTCTTCATCATCCATCTCTCCATCATCATCATAAACAAAACTCACCCCACACTCAACATGAAGTGGTTCTGGGCTCATGGTAATAGTAATCTGATCACCACATTCCATATCATTCATCCCAAACATCCAATGGCTTAACAATGTCACACACTTTCCAATAACATCGACTCTGCGAATGTAATGTTGGTATTTCCAGATGCGGTTCTTTTGTAATATTACTAATTATGATCACTGGCAAATAAAAGAAGCCGTAATGTAGATATCGAGATCTCAGCACACAACAGAAATTCAATCCTCTGAGCTTGTTTGGAGATGATGGGATGGTAAATGACATTGATGACCCCGTGCGTCTATCTACAATCCAATTCGGCATTTCTTCGCCTCCATAAATTGTGCTGAATATTCCAATTCATAATACATCTGCCAAATACAACAACCTTCATTAATTATATATATACATGCATAATCACACAAAGGCATATAGTAAAATAGAGCAAACCTGGATAAAAGATTCCTCTATTCTATCATCAAGATAACTTCTGAAGCGACTTAAAATAAGGAAGTCTAGCTCAGTCCAGCCCAAACTACGTAACACCTTTTCCTCAACAACTCCAAAGGATTCGATTTTCACCATGCCTTCAATTTCAAAATAAGAAGGTGCTAACATCTTCCAGTCTATTAAGAACAAGAGTGGGGACATTTGTGGATCAAATACAACTTTTCGTAGCAAATGCTTACTAGAATCAAAATGGAGTTGCATAAATGTCAATGTATGTGGAGGATGCTCTACTGACGTCAGCATATTACATTTTACCATACTAAGTCTCTTAAGCCTAGGAAGGCTTCTCACACAATTAGGCAGGGAAACGATAGGATTGGCATCTAAATATAATTCTTCCAACATGAATAGACAACTGAAGTCCATGGGAAAGGATTCGGTAGACAAATTATTATTTGCAAGTGACAAACTTACTAAACATCTTGGTAAAGGAACCATAAAGAACTTGAAATCACTTGGTATAGCCTCAAGCTTTTCCGTTGAATCCATATTTTTGATCTCGTTATGAGATTCACCGAGACGAAATCCATTTAGCATGAAAATTTTAACCTTCTATAACATGGTTATGTTTCTTGGAAATTTTTTAAGCTTGTTGCAGTAGCTCACATCGATGAAGACAAGTTCAACACATTGCTCAATCGATTCACAAACTTCATGCAAACCAATGCAACCTCTAAGCATCAACCTCTCAATTTTAGGGAGCTGGTCAAAGCTACAAAGATTACGAAGTTGTTCACAGAAACTTAAATTAAGAATCTTCAACGATCCAAACAACCTTTTATCTTTTGAGCACGATCGAAGCATTTTCTGAAACAGGAGCAAGTTAAAATAGAAATCAATTTCATAAACTTAGCATGGAAAAGTAACTAATGAAGATAAGTTACCTTTTGCTTCCTCCGAAGCCGTTGTGGATTACCATAACAAACACCAAACGATTCCATATTGCTATATGAGATGTCAAGAGCAACCAGATTCTCCATCGGTAAGTCCGAAGGTATAGACTTCATAGGGAATCCATGCATACACAACCATTTCAATTCTTTTGGAAAATTCTTGTGAGATCCGGTTATTTGCACATAGTTAAGTTGTAGCAACATTAGACTATCCATCTTACTCAATGCATCTATTTCTAACTCAAGTGATTCATGTAACTTCTCTTTCTCGAGCATTTTGATGTCAAGGGTGAGGCCTAGAACATTTTCCGTACCCTAAAAAGAAAAAGGATGCAAAATTATTTTAAATTGTTATAGATATTTAATGCTTTATAAAATGTATACACAACTTCTTACCTTTTTTTGTTTCAACACTCTGAATGACTCATGACCCCATAATCGGCTTCGTTCCCATGGCTTGTAAAGTGATTCTTCACGTACCACAAATCTTCCCATCTCTTGAACCAACTGATGCATCATCAATTCCATAATCATCAATTCTTGATTCCATGTGATACTAAGCAAGCATTTGTCAGTAAGATTCGTGATCCCGGATCTTGTCTCTATATCACATGCATCTAAGATTGTTAGAGTAACATCTCTATCCATTCCAACAAAAATACAAGCAATATGCTTAAACAGCTCCTTATCATTTTCTGATGGCAAAGAGTCAAAGCTCATTCTCAAGACATTACTTATAGGGGAATCATTTTCTTTCTTTAGCCTGTCTATGTATCCCTCCCAATAAGTTACATCTCGATTATGTAGAGACCTACCCAAAACTTTTAGAGCCATTGGATGTCCTTCACAATACTTCACAATATTTTCCGACACCTCTTCATAACCTAGCTTCAGATCATTGCACATAAATGCATCATAACACAAAAGTTTTTGTGATTCAATCATAGATAAACCTTCAAGCTTGTGCTCCGCATACTTTGGTTTAATGTTCGTTTTGAATAGTGAACAACTATGTGTCAACCATGTGTCCTTTGTTGTTTTTATGACTTTACTTCCTGGATGCAAACCTTTGCTTCCAAGTAAAGCATCTAATTGGTTGAGACTGCCAATATCATCCAGAATTAGAAACACCTTCTTACGGGCGAATGCATTCTCTATCATTGAGGTGTATATAGAAACATCATGAAGTTGAACCGATCTTGATCTTGAAATGTCATCATAGAGTTGTTTTTGTACATCAATCATTCCATTATATTTTTCATCACATCTCCTACTGATATTTTCAATGAAGCTGCTTGTATCAAATTCATTAGAATGTAACACATAGGCTGATTTGGCTAAAGACGTCTTGCCGATCCCACCTAAACCCAAAATAGTGAGTACATCTGCCGTATGTGAGGATGTATCTTTCAACCATGAAGTGACGAATTTAATGGAATTGTCTATCCGAATAAGTTGTGGCAGTGGAAACCTTGATGATATGCGTAATTTAACGAAGATGTCCTTAACAATTTCATCAATAAGATCCACCTCTATCCTGGAATTGGATTCTAGTTAGAACCACAAAACACAATCACTACAAGAAAAAAGGGTATTAGCGGCGACAAAAATCGCCGCTATTGCTTACCAAAGTCGCCGCTAATACCTTTACCGGCGACACGTCGCCGCTATTGACTCGTCGCTATTGCTCAAAAATGTGACAATCCGAAATTTTTATCTTGTACACTTATTCAAATAAATGAAGATCGGACTCATTTTTACTATTTTCTAGCACGGTTGGGAGTCAATTAGAGTGTTTAAAGCGTAGTATAATCAAGGTATGAGTCGTGGGAGGAGCATTGTGGGTGTATCACCTTGCAATTGAGCCAAACACACCAACACAAGGTGTGTGCGGCCGCACACAAGAGTGTGCGGCCACACACCCATCCCAACCGCACACTCCCCCTATATATTCAAGACTTAGTCATTTTTGAACACTTTTCCCACTTCTTCAAAGCTAGAACTCGAAATCCTCTCAAGTATCATCCAAATCTTCATCTTGATCTTCATAAAAGGTAGTAATCTTTCCTTTTATTTGTTGATACACGACCATAACTAGCAAAACCTTTGAGTTTGATCCATGAAAACATCCATTTTTAGTCAAGAACACCAAGAACACCAAGAACACCAAGAACACACACTAGTTTTGGACCTTAAAACACCCTTTCAAGCCTCTATAACGTGTATACACTTATCATAACTTGTTATATGCTAAGAACACTTGATGATATGCTAGAAAAACATGATTTTATCATCTTCATAAAGGGTGTGCGGCCGCACACATCATGGTGGCCGCACACAACCCTTTTAGGTCCAAATATGACAATAAACTCCATATAAGGCTAAAGCATGAAGTAAGAAACCTTCCTAGTTGAGTCCTAAAGCCTTAAAATACGTTTTGGCATATTCCATAGGGAGTGTGCGGCCGCACACTCACCCTGGCCGCACACCCTGGCCGCACACACACAAATAGTGTGTATTTTGACCATACACTCCCTCGTATAGCCATATACCCCTTATATACAATCATATATGGTTGTAACACTTCAAAATAAGTGTTTACTAGTCCCTAAGGTGCTTTCAATTCAATAATTAGTTGTTATAAGCACTAATTATATTCATATATGTATCATTATATGTTAAATAGGATCCGCGTGTGTGTTCAAGTCTTCACTTGACACTTAGCATCCTATACAGTCCGTTCATCCAAACCACCCACTACAGGTGAGTTCATACCCCTTAATCAATCTTTTAAGTGATTTTAAATGCTTTAATGGGGGGGGGGGGGAATACAAGTAGAAAACAACATGTTATAGAATCAATCACATGTGATTTATAACTGTGTTTTCAACCAACTGATTTCACATACTTCAAAATGTGATAAACACAATGATTTTCAGTCCTGTTATACTTTGTTATCAAATGAATTACTTTTGAAAGGTCTTATAAAATGACAATCAAGTCATCATTATTTATTGTTCAAAACTCTTAAATGTTTTACAAAACCTCTTTCAACTTATTGTTAAAACCATATCTAAACACTTATGTTTCATGTATATATGTATTGATATGAGAGATTTCATTCTTCATTCAGTTCCAACACTCTTGGGTAGCAAGGGTGTATAAACCTACTTTGACACTCAACTTACATTCCAGTAAACTATTATAGGTATAGTTTAGGGGATACAAAACATTATTCCTACTACAAGGAATTACACCAGAGTCAGTTCATTCATGAGTCTATACTAATACATCACACACCATATGAAGAGATACTATTACATGGATACTTGTAGATAGATACTTTTGCGTAGATACTTTTACATGGATACTGTTACATAGATACCATATGATGAGATACATTTACATATTATATGTGTAGATACTATTATATATGTACGGGACTAACCATTCTACACCCAGCTGTTAGCTACAGAGGGAAAATGCAGATCGACGGATGTCTACGGTTAATACTATTCGGCATCTTCCATGTCGTGTTTATCCTAGTACCAAAGGATAATACTTAAATGATTATATAATTTCCCTTTTACTTTTATTTTGTGACACATTCACATAAACGATGAGGTAGACTATATATTTATAATAATAGTCACATGGGAAAAACTTTCATTTACACAGGAATGCAAACTTCAAAGAATTTGGGTCTTGGTAGAAGACTACCTTTTATA
Source organism: Lactuca virosa (assembly GCF_052849685.1). Classification (NCBI taxonomy): domain Eukaryota; kingdom Viridiplantae; phylum Streptophyta; class Magnoliopsida; order Asterales; family Asteraceae; genus Lactuca; species Lactuca virosa. The sequence goes on from NC_136426.1 coordinate 205,397,435, forward strand.
CTAGTAGGAAATATGGGATTTTCTAGGGTTTTCACATTTATATCAACTGTTTCATCAACAATTGCATGTCTTTCATAACAACTTTCCAAATCAATGACACTAAAATACTTATGAATTCACCAGCTTTATGCTGACAAACTCTTTCAAAATAACTTGTATTCTCAGGTCACCAGTAGACAGGTACGATGACCAGGTTTTGAGAAGACGGAGCACAGACAAGACTCGTCTTTTATTTTGATTACAGATTTTGGTGTCTTATTACAATGAAAGAACACTCATGTATTAAAAATTTACTTTTAATGCAATGGATGATGTTGTTGCTTGTTTACTACTTTGCACTGTTATGATACTTTACATGACGTCATCCACCCCTGAACGTTTCCGCCGTTCTTGATTTTGGGGTCTGACAAAAAAGTCGCCGCTAATACTCATTGTCGCCGCTAATGATATTGTCGCCGCTAATGGTATGTGTCGCCGCTAATGCTCTAGTCGCCACTAATTCTCTATGTCGCCGCTAATAGCGTCGCCGCTATTTCCTTTTTTTATTTATTTTTTTTAAAAATCAGCCATTTTCGGGTGTCCAAAAAGTAATACATAAGAACGTTAAATCCAGAAAAACAGATACGTTAAAATGCAGAAAAACAATTACATAACATCTATGTTTTATAATACTATACATACACCAAAATAAATAACAAAATTCTTATAAATTTATGTCATACTACAATCTCTAATAAAAGATCAAACTAATACGATGTGTCATCATCCCCGCCACCCTCGTTCCCTTCTATAAGTTCCGCAATAGACTTCGGATCATTAGACATTGATGGAAGATTCTCCAACTACATAGTAAATAACAACATATAAACTTGTAAGTTAAAATATTAACATAAACCAAACCAAAAATTACCAAATGATAAGAAAACTACCAATTACCAATTTATCTATAAATCAACAAACTATAAAATTAATAAACCAACTAACTAACATTAACCTTCCAAGTTAGACTCCGGATCCTATTTGGTTTTTGTTTGTTTTTTCCATTATGACATTGTAGTTTACACATTGTATACAAATATACTCCAAATTGCATACAAATACACACGTACATACATTGTACACATATATACATACTTTTATACACATAAAACAACCATCAACACAATCCAAATTGCACACAAATACACACATACATACATTGTACACATATATACTTACTTTTTATACACATACATATATGAAATACACACACATATAGCATATTTCACACACATATATGAAATACACACACACACACATATATATATATATATATATATATATATATATATATATATATATATATATATATATATATATAATACACACACAAATGCAAACACATACAACAAATTACAAAAAATGCACCTGTGGTCCCCAAAATTTTGCCATCTTTTAACAGGTGGTGGTAGTCTTCGGTGCAACAATGGTGGTGGTGGTGTGACTTAAGACAACAAAAACCAACAAAAAAAAAACAATTAGGTCTGGAATTCTGGTCAAAAATGAAAGAGAAAGAGAAATGAGGGAAGAGGGAAGAAGGAACATACCGTAGCCGGTGACAGCAACACTCGATAGTAGCCTTGGTCACAATGGAGGAAAAATCTATGATGAAAATATTATGTGCAACTAATCACAAATACAAGTAGAAATCGATAGTAAAATAGAAGGAAAAGAAGAAATGAGGAACAAAAACACAAACCACAGAGGAAATCGACAGCAATAATGTCGAAATTAATGTCACAGTGGAATCATTGGAGATGTGGAAGTGGGGAGTTTCCAGTGGTCTATAGGCGTCGCTGGTATGTCTTCTATCCTCCGGGAAACTCGATTGAGCGAAAATGGTCGGAGAGAATGGATAAAAACGCAGACAAATGAAAGCTGTGAAAGCAGAAAGGGGGTGTTATTTGCGTCGACCTTTAGCGGCGACATCAATAGCGGCGACAATTAGCCTTTAGCGGCGACAAAAGCCAATAGCGGCGACAACTAACGAGGGAACTTATGCCGCGTTTTTTTTCGACCTTTAGCAGCGACAATTTTCGAACTTTAGCGGCGACAAATTGTCGCCGGTATTGGTTTTGCGCGAAAACGAGGCCCCATCCGTTGGATTAGATACTCGATCGTACGGTTGAAGTTTACCAGAAGGGGATAACGCGGATTCGGGCAACAAGGCATTAGCAGCGACACAATTAGCGGCGACAGTGGCTTTTAGCGGCGACAAAGTGTTGTGTCGCCGCTAAAGCCTTAGTTTCTTGTAGTGAATCCAAAAACTAACATGTTGTATTAGAGATTTAGATTTAATCTAAAGATCCAAATTTAAATTGTATAATAATAAGCTACTATTTAATTAATTTTTTCATATCATAACTATTATCATATTTGTACTTCTAACCAAATAAGCATCTAATGTGTATCTACGAAATCACCAGACCGACGTGGTTTTGCATGAATCGGAACACAATGTCAGTGAATACTTATAAGTTAACCTTTACTAGTTACATGTAAGACCTTCAGAATATCATAACAAACGATGACATGCTATCATGGTAGAATGACATAAACAGTAGTAAATGTATTACGACTTTTGGTTTATTAATAAAAGCATATAAAATCCTTAAAAATGGTTCATCTTAATGAATTAATTTATGATCAAATAATAAATGTGTAGCATATTTGTTACATTAGACAATTTCAGAAAATATAGGGGGTTTTAACACACTAAAAAAATAATATTGGCCTTTTTTAAGGGTTTGATGAAAATAGGTTCGGTTTTTCTGAGGTTTGCCCTAAAATATATGCGTATTTGACGATTATGAAGAAACATATTGAAATGCAAAAGGAGAAGAGGATATCGAGTTTTCATGCGTTAATTAAACAATATTAAAAGAGTCGTGAAATATGGATAAGAACATAGTTACCTGCCATTTATGTGCTTCCCTTTTAAATCAGCAACTTCTCTAAGCGCATTATTCCATCGGTCAATCTTTTAAACAATATTATTCCGCCTCCATTATCTTTTTATGCTTAGTCATTGCATCTCCAAAGCTACCTTCTTGCTTCCTGACATGTGTGGGATCAACGTGATAAAATATAGGTATAAGAATATGGTTGGAGGTCATACGTTGCTCAAGGATCAACACCAATTCGTCCAGAGACCATGTGGAAGTAGCATAATTCTTGGACAACACGATAACAAAAGCCCTAGACGCTTTAATTGCACTCTCCAACTCTGGTTTCAGATCTTCCCCAATTTCAATCTCGTCATTATCCAAGAAGGTAGTGATATTGGCATCAATGAGGGCCTTATGAAGGTAAGTAGTGAAACTATTACGAGTGTCAAAACCTCTAAAACTTAAAAATACGTCATATCTATGACCATGAGTTGATGAAGAAGATGAAGCTCTTTCCGAAATTTCATGGAGAACAACCATTATGATTTATGGGTTATTGACCCTTCACCCTTCCCAATAACCTTGAAGCTTTTTTACCCATGCTTTCCTCACTTCTGGCTCAATCTCAATATCCCATGCAAGATGTCTCTACAAAAAACCAAAATTATTAATAAGTTAATAACTATGCAACTTATGTCTAATCAAACAATTTAAACCTCAACCATTATACCTTATTTTCTAAAAAAAAAAATAAAAAAAAATTAAGTGTTAAAATAACAAAACATATGCACCTCCAAACTTTTTATGTGAATTTAATATGCTTCGGAAATAAGAAACAAATTAAAAGAACCAACACATATACAGCTATGTATGGATATAGAATCACCATAACATTTAGATGGGAATTGTTTAAAAATCGGTACTTAGTTAATTTGATTGGTTGACCTGTTTTCCGGTTAAGTAACATGTCTGACCGAATAAGATATAAATTTCAGAGATGTAAAATTAAAAGCTAAACAAACACTTTGGATGGAAAAGATTCAAATCTGCCTCTTACTAAGAAGCAATAAGAGGTAAACAAACAGCCCCTAACTCACCATAGACATCCCTAAATATTTTCTAAGCAAATTTCATATAAAGTTCAGTTAAGTAATCCTCAAACAAATCAACATCATCCCACGAAAGGAACTGCAAAATATATTGGTAATTCCAGTTTTTTACTGTATATGAACAATCAATTAAAAGACCCAAACACAGTAAAAGATAAGTTTCTTTACATGGTTTTTTATCCCCTGGAATTAACAAAAGAACAATCTTTTGAAATGTGAAATTTTCTATCACTAAATCTAGTATAGAATACATCATCGTCAATTTTCCCTTCTGGTTGCAACTATGATCAATGTTGTAGGTGTTAAATCTACAAAGAAATTCCTTATCTATTTTGTAGCTCAAAACAATAATATAATTCAGCTTAGCAAATAAAGGAATGATTACTTTATGATCTCGGATCTAGCTTCTTCATTGTGTCTGTGAGGTTGAAAAAGGAAGTCAACGTTGAACTCTGTTCTATCCCAACTGAAATAATCGAAATTTCAATCCCTAATTAATGAAAAAGAAAATGATGATGATGTGATCTTTAATTAATAAGATATAATTACCTAACAACATGTGAATCTAACATGAAAGAATGTTCATTCACAGTTACCAGCCTACAGAGCTACAGCGATACCTGAAGCAGTGAGAATAGCAGACGATCTAACAGCGACGCGATCGAGAAGGACTTCGAGTGAAAAATCCAGAGCGAACAGCGCGAAGTTGGCCGTTATACGGCGAGTCAACGAGGAAGGAAGGGAGACAGCGACAGAGGTGAGACAGGATTTTGGGTTTTGTTCCACGATATTTCCTTTTTCAGTTTGATATTTGATTTTCTAGAGTAATTACACGAATGGTCCTTCTTGTTGTCAAAATATTATGGTCTTAGTCAAAAATATTATGGTTTTAGGTGGCTTCAATCTACTTATTGTTCTTTTTCTATAACATAAAATCATTAGGGTTCATGCAACACCTGTAATTTTGGGTAAATATTTTAATCCTTATTTGTAATTTTTTATAAAATTAAATTAAACTCTACATTTAGCTTATTAATAATAATTATTTACATTCCAAATTTAGTTAATTTTAATAACTATATTTAAAATTAACTAATATATGGGATGGAATTAAGGTCAAAAGCGATATGACTTTTGATTAATTCTAATTAACTAGACTTTAGACTTAAATTGTAAAGATGTTAACGTTAAAGAGTTATTAAAAGGTTATAATATTAAGGGTTTTAAATAGAATTGATACTGGAGTTGAACAAAAAATTAAAAAGTTGAGGGACCAAAGTTTCCAAATAGTGAAAGGTTGGATCTTGGACCCCTAATGTCACACCCCTCTAAAGCGGAAACACGAGGCGTCGCAGTATAAAGGGTTTCATAGCAAAAGTTAAAAGGCAACACCAACCATAGTATTAAAAATCATTACAAATTTACAATGGGTTTGAACAAATTTTAAAAGAAATTACAATGTAAATTGAAATACAACACATGTGAATGCTCCTAACAGTGATGTGTCCCTAAGTGCCACTTACTCGATGATTCCTGAAAAAGCATGTAAAACGAGCTTCAACTATAAAAATAGTTGGTGAGTACTTACAGATAAACAAAATAATATTGGTTCCATGAATTGAAATCAAAGTTTCGATAAAAGTTTCCAATAATAAAAGCATATTGTTAAAATGAGTAAATAAGTTTGTAAAAAAAACAAAGTTCTTTGTCATCATGAGAGATAAAGTATGTTGCCTAAATGAGATGCAACGTTCATATTCTGATGGAAGATAAAGTTCGTTACTCAAACGAGTAAACAAGTTTCATTGCTAAAATGAGCAATCAATTTCGTTGCTACAAGGAGCAAACAATTTTGTTACTAAAAGGAGCAACCAAGTTCGTTGCTAAAACAAGTAAATAAGTATTTAGTAACAAAAGTTCGTTGTTATAATAAGATACAAAGTTTATTGCTATAATAAGTAACGAGTTTGTATGTGTATGAGCAAACAATGAGTTCCCAACCAAGCCTATGACTGATGCCTTATCAAGATCTATGCTTATCGTTCTATAGATTATATGGTATCATGCACTCCAGCAATCGGGTGAATGAGGAGTTGTCAATTCCTAATAGCGCTATCCATTATGACCATTGGCTCAAAGAGTTAATGGTTGGAGTAAAGTATAAGGGAAGGGACTTAAGACGATAAGTTCTCATGTTTCATGTTGCATAGACATACATAGCAGAATATAGCAAATTATAGCAAAATATAGCAATCAAGTTTGATACAATTAAATTTAAATACAATGAATAATAAATAGGTTTTCGGACATGCTTTTCCACCCGAAAACATAAAAACCGAAAATAGGGGATGTCGTGAATACTCACAATATGCATTGAGATGATACAAATGGTGTATTGAACTACGCTCCACTCGTACTGCTATCGTTTTCCTACAACAATGTTACACACTAATAAGTCTCTAATTGAAATCTAATACTAGTATACTTACTACTACAATAGAATTATGCCAATAATGTGTCAAAATTTAATATTGTTAAGTTACAAACATTTTTATGAAATGGTGAAATTTTACAGCTCGTGTGATTAAGACAATTTTGGATATTAATTTCCAGATTTTTGTAATATTAATTGAGGGTATTTCAACACATTTAAATGTGTTTTAAGCTCTTAAAAAGCCAAAATATTATCAGACAGTTTCCAAAAATTCTCAAATTTTTCATTTTCTTTCTAAACACAGTAGAGATCTTCCATAATTTTCCTTTGAATTTTTGATATGATTAACTATTTTTCCAAAATTTTAAGCCTTCATAACACTATAAATTCGTGAAAAATAGCATCCAAATGATAAAAATTCCCAAACTTTTAATGATATCGCCATTAGACATACTTAAGCTGAGAAAAATATAAAAATGGATTTGTAAACTGTTAACCCAATTTTATGATTTTTGTGCATTTATTCTAATAAAAATTGAAATAAATAGAAAACAGTTTCCAAAATTGCCCAAACTTTTTGTATTACTGTTATTGAACATTCGTAAGCTGGGAAAAATATAAAAATAGATTTCTAAACTGTTTAACCCGATTTTATGATTTTTGTTCATTTATTATAATAAAAATTGAAATAAATAGAAAACTGTTTCCAAAATTGCCCAAACTTTTTGTAACATTGTTATTATACATGTAGAAGCTGTGAAAAATATAAAAGATATTTTTCAACTAGTCTTTCTATTTTTCATTGTTTTATCCTCTTAAATAATCATTAATTGGAGAATAATTATTAAACAGTTAAAGTAAATTACCAAAAAAAAATTGAACTTCATTTACAGTGTAAATAATCTGAGAAACATACCAAAGGTGGTTTTTATCTATTGGAATCCGATTTTGTGGATTTAAGTGTATTTAATCTTAGAAAATAGGAGCAAAAATAGTATACTAAATAGAAAAATCATCAAAATTTTTATTTAGAGTTCTAATATATTGTAAGGTCTTCTGGTAAATTTTCATGAAATTTTGGATGAGTACAAATATTTTTCCCATTATTAGTCCATTATAAATACAAAAATCTGGGAAAAATAGGAATGCATTATGAAAAATTCTGAAAATATTTTTCTGAGTACTCCACATTAGGTAGGATCTGCGAAAAATCGTATATAGCCTTTTCACATTCCTTAAAATGGTTTTATGATTTATTTGAATTAAACAAAAAGAAAGTTCAAAACCATAGCAAATAGTAACAAATATCGATGAAACTCACTGAGATGTCATCATTCACTTTAGGGGTCATCCATAAATTTACTTAAGATTTATAGACCTCAGAAAGTATTTTATATGAATTATTGCCCTATTTCCTTGCAATAATTATAATAATTTGAGAAAAACGAATTATTTTCTGAAAATTTGTAGAACAACTCATTTTATTGATGGAATTCTGGGAAAAACCGGATTTGATCAGAAAATAAGTTTTAGATATTTATTTGGGAATAAATCCTTTATGAACCTATTTGAATGCTTTTTAACAACAAACTTTGATGATCAAGCCTCTAAGCTTGAAGATCATCACATGCATGTTGGTTTTTGAGTGAAATACTACCTCCAACATCATAAAAATCGTGGTTATGAACATATGGGTCATAATCCATCCATAGAATGTTGTAGAAGAAAAAGATATGTAAGAAAACTTGAGATTTGGAAGGAAGATTGAAGGATTTTCGTGATTACCTTGAAGAACAACCCTAGATGATGAAGATTTAGAGTTTAAGGTGTGTTTTTGGCTTCATTTTCTGGAAAAATTTCGTGGTTATAGAGAGGGGAAGAGAGAAAATGGAGTTGGTGTTAGAGAGTGTGTGAGAGAGAAATTAGAGAGATGAGGGAAGAGTGTAGATTTGCATAAAGTGATTACTTGTTTTGGGAATCAAAATTTTGAGATATGAGAGACGGTGGACGAATTTTGAGGGTATAATGCCCTCCATCTCTTTTACTTTTATAAAAATTTCAATTCTTTTATAAAAATATGAAGCTATTTATAAAATATACAGCCTAATCAAGTTTGTATTCATGAAACCTTGATTTTTGACTTATAAATTAAGGGTAAATGTTAATAACTTAATTTTTGTTTTCCTCGAATTTTGACGGTTGTTACACCTAAACCCTATCTCCCCTTCAACTTAGTTAACTAGGAGAGATGATATCTGATTTTTGAAAAGTAAATTTGAAGTATAGAAGTAGAATTGAAGTTCTTGTGGTGTTCCACCACTAATCCATCAATTGAGCTACTAAGGTAGTTAAGTTAGTCACCTCTTTCTCATTTAGGCTTCCAAACTTATGAAATCTTATCATATTCTAATTCTATGATAAAATTATTAAATAGTTCAAGTTTAGTGTTGAATTCTAAGATTTTAAAACTAATCTAATGAGATAAGTGCATCTCGTAAGTCAAGATTGAGTTTACGAAGCTTCATCGGTGGGTTTCAAACCCTAATTTCATGAAATCATCCATTGATAATTTGCAGTTTGATTTTAAGCATGGAATAAGATTAATATTATGAATCAAATGTAATTTTATTAAATCCAAATCATGTTGAAACCTTTAATTAAATGAAATTTCGATTTATAAAGTATTAATATGGTTTTGAGTAATTAGTTAAAGTTAGATTTTTCAAATTACACACTAATTGTGTTGGATTAGGGTGTATAAGGTCTTAACTAAATTGATATATTAAGTGAATAATAGTAAAGTCCTTTTTGAGGGGCCCACATAACTGGGAAATGGTCTGGATTTATATTAAGTGAGAGATATAATTTGTTAGTATATTATGGGATTAATATATTAACTAGAAATGGAAATAATTAATTAAGAATTAATTAGAGTTAATTTAATTAATTGTTTTAGATTAATTAGAATTAATTAATGGTTGTAAGGGTTAGAATGTAACCACCTAAAAGTTGAATTGTGAATCATTCTAGAACCTCCCCAGGAGGGGACAGTTATGGAGTCCTTTTCTGGGGCTTCTGAAAGCCTCCTTGGTTGATAACAAAAGTGAATTTGAATTGCAGTATAATATTATTATTTTGAATTCAAATTAGGGTTTCCTACAACTATAAATAGGGACCTCCATAAGACTCAAGAACCATGCATAAGTTCAAGGAATTTTCAAATCCCTCCCCTCTCTTTATTTTCGATCCTAGGGTTTTTCTAAGGTTTGGGTGTGATTCATTAGAGGCTCCCACACTATTGGGGCTAGAATTCCAAGAAGTGTTCTTCAAAGTACATTGCTATTTTCGATAATAGCCATAAGGTATGTAATCAAACCTTGGGATTTTTGATTTTGCTAGGGTTATCTAGAAGTTTCAAGGTAACGTCCGAAAAATAAGACCCAAAAATTTCATTTTTAATTTAGTAAAATCAGTATTCCAAAAACATCATCAATACAATCCAGATAAAACATGTGTAGCAATCATCATATCAATCAGAGTAAATCACAAAACGCGGAACTGGTATGTGATCTGCAATCATCCCGAGCCCTTCCCTTTGGAACTGGAAGTACATGAAACATAACCTGAAAACTGTAATCACAAAGCTTAGTGAATTCCCTAAAACACTACATACCATGCAAAATAAGCACATAATGGGCCCCACTCAAACTCTCACAACGGGCCCCGCCCAAACTCGCATAATGGCCCCCGCCCACAAACAAGTCATATAAGCATAACTGTTCATAGCATACAGAATAACAATCAGGCCCCACCCCGCAAGCATATAGGCACATACACATACAAGAGTCACACAAACATCTAGTATTCTAGCATAACCATTCATAGGCCGACATTGGTGCCTTCGACCCGCTAACTACAGTGAGAAAACTCACCTCAAACTGTTGAATCGCACTAAAAGATCTCTGGCTGCTGGTCCGACAAATCCCTGAGCTATCAATACCAAATAACATCCAATTAATGATTAGATTCCAATCCATAACTATCAGTCCATAATTAGGGTAAAAAGACCATTTTGCCCCTTACCTAATTTAGTCCAAGACTAAGGCCCAAACCTATAATCCAAAAGGCCCAAATCCTAATTAGCCACCCAAGGCCCAAAACATGGACCAATTACCAAAATAATCATATAAGGCCCAAACATGGCCCAATTTTCCAAATTGGGCCCAAATCCCTTCCATGGGCCTTAATCCAAAGTCCAAGATATTCCCAGTCCAAAAACACAAGAATTCAGATGGCCCAAAAAGCCCTAAACAACTAAGCCCAAAAGAATGGCCCAAACTAAAGATCTAAATTGTGAAGCCCAATTGGGTGAGTACGGGAGGCATACTCAGCTTGTACGCTAAGTGTACTCGCTTTAGGGCTTATACGCGGTGTGTATGAGCTTGTACGCCCAACGTACTTACCCATTCAGCCAAATCTCATTTCCAGCTCTTAATCCATAAAGGCTTCACTCCAAAACCTAGACCTGACTTCCTTGAGTTGATTTATTACGTAAAATTGCTAACGTTATCTGCATGTATGGCTTAATGAAGCTCTTATAGCTAAAAATGACTTAATATGTGACTTAATACATGAATGTGACCATAAACCCCATAAAGCTTGCACCTTTATGCTTAAGAACCTCATAAAATGCTCATATCTAAAAGGATAAGCCCCTCACACATTTTAACTCATCAAACCAACCCAAAAAGGGACCAAAAGAATACAAACCAAGACATAAAGAGATCTAAGCATTCAAAAGCCAAGGTATAAACTTGATACCTCAAAAGACTTGCAAAATGAGTGATGATTTTGGATCTCTAAGCTTCCCACCAAGATATGCACCTTCAAGCCTCTTCAATCTCTTCAAAGTGAGCAAAATAAACACCAACTTCTTCTCAAGAGCTCAAAAACACAACAATGGAGGCTAAAGGTCGATTTTTAGGGTTTAAGAGGTATGGAGGCTGGTAAAGAGGCCAGCCCTAAGTACTTAAGGACTTTATATAGGGTGCAACACCCTAAAATTAGGGTTTTCCAGTCTGTTTATTACGCCATGCATAATCCTCGTACACCCAACATATGAGGCCTCACACCTACGATCCAACTCCACCTTAGTACGCTAAGCGTACCATGTGGTACGCCCCGCGTACTGGCTTCTCAGCTAGTATGCTAAGCATACCATGTGGTACGCCCTGTGTACTACTCCAGGTACCAAAATGAAATAATTAAATATAAAATGGCTAAAAGGAACATACCCAAAATCTAAGTGTTACAATTCTCCCCCACTTGAATCAGACTTCATCCTCGAATTCCACAGCCCCAAATAACTCCAGATGATGCTCCCTCATCTCATTTTTGGGCTCCAAAGTCCACTCCGAACCTTTGCAGTGCTGCCATTGCACCTTCACCAACTCGAAAACCTTGTTCTTTAAGGTTTTCGTCTTCCGATCCAGAATCGCTACCGACTTCTCAATATAATTCAGGCGGGCATCCACCTGAATATCCTCCAATGGTACCACTATGGACTCATCCAGCAAGCACTTCTGCAGTTGAGAGACATGGAACATGCTATGAATCTGACTGAGCTCATCTGGAAGATCAAAGCGATAAGCAACTCGGCCCACCCGAGCCAAAACCTTGAAAGGACCAATATAACTGGGCAAGCTTGCCCTGCTTCCTAAACCGGATGACACCTTTAGGAGAAACATATCTCCCACCCGAAACTCTAAATCTGACCGGCGTCTGTCGGCATAACTCTTCTGCCGACTCTGAGTTGTCTGGAGTCTACTCCGAACCCGCTGAATCAGCTCAGTGGTCTTGAGTACCACTTCGGTACTCCCCATAACCCGCTGATTGAAATCGCCCCAAAAAATCGGGGTCCCACACTTCCTCCCTGTCACACCCCGCTAAAGTGGAAATACAGGGTGTGGCAGTACAAAGGGTTTCATAGCAAAAGATAAAGACAACACCAACCATAGTATTATAAAGCATTACAATTTTACAATGGATTTGAACAAATTTTAAAAGAAATTACAATGTGAATTGAAATACAACTCATGCGCATGCTCCTAAAAGTGACGTGTCCCTAAGTGCCACTTACTCGAAGATTCCTGAAACATGCATGTATAACGAGTCAACTATAAAAATAGTTGGTGAGTACTCACATGTTTATAACATAATATAGTTTGAAATCATGATAATCAGAATATTGATAATAGTTTCCATAAACAATGTTGATTTCTAAAATTAGTAAATAAGTTTTCATGAATAGAAGTTCGTTGCTAAAGTGGGTAATAAAGTTTCCATAAATAGAAATATATTGCAAAAATGAGTAAACAAGTTTGCATAAAAAAAGTTCGTTGTCATCATGAGAAATAAAGTATGTTGCTCAAATGAGATGCAACATTCATATTCTCATGGGAAATAAAGTTTCCATAAATAGAAATATAATGCAAAAATGAGTAAATAAGTTTCATCACTAAAATAAGTATACAAGTTTCGCTGCTAAAATAAGTATACAAGTGTCATTGCTATCTTGAGTATACAAGTTTCGTATGTGCATAAAGATTCCATTCAGGAGTTCACAACCCAAGCCTAATGACCGAATCGTGCCCTATTAACTACTATGTGTATCGCAAACATAGATAATAAAATGGCAAAATGCACTCAAGCGAATCGTGCGAGTGAGGAGTTGTCTACCTCCTGATAGCGCTATCCATAATAACCATAGGCTCAAAAGAGTTAATGAGTTGTATCAAATGATTCTAGGGACTTAACCGCGATACAGTCCTCATGAATTAAAGTAACATACACATACATGAAAAATATAGCAACCAAGATTCATACGATTCAAAATAAATACAACGAACATAAATAGTTTAAGACATGTTTTTCCATCCCAAAACATTTAAAACCGAAAATAGGGGGAGTTGTGAATACTTACAATATGCAAAGTATAGCAACCAAGTTTATACGAGTCAAATAAATACAATGAGCATAAATAGTTTAGGACATGCTTTTCCACCCCAAAACATTTGAAAACCGAAAATAGGAGAGTCGTGAATACTCACAATACATTGAGATGATGCAAATTGTGCCTTGAGCTACGTGCCACTCGTACCACTATCGATTCCTACAATAATGGTATACGCTAGTGAGTCTCTATGTCGAAATCTAATGCTAATATACTAAATTCTACATATAGAGAAATGCCAAATTTTTGTTCTAATATTGGTTTTATATTAAATGGGTAATAATTTTTCTGAAATCGTGATATTTTATAACTCATGTGATATAAGATAATTTTAGCTATTATTTTCCAGATTTTTGTAATATTAATTGAAGGTATTTCAACACATTTAAAGGTGTTTTAAACACCTAAAAATCCAAAAGTATTATCAAACAGTTTCCACAATTCATCAAATTTTACATTTTCGTTTCAAATACAGTAGAGGTCTTCCAAACATTTTCCCTTGAATTTTTAATGTGATTAACTATTTTTCCAAATTTTTAAGCCTTCATAATAATATAAATTTGTGAAAAATAGTATCCAGATGATAAAAATTCCCAAACATTTTATAATACTTCCATTAAACAAACTTAAGCTGGGAAAAATAAAAAAATGGGTTTCTAAACAGCTTAACCCGGTTTTATGATTTTTGTACATTTATTCTAACAAAAATGGAAATAAATAGAATACAGTTTCCAAAATTGCCCAAACTTTTTGTAACACTGTTACTATACATATATAAGCTGTGAAAAATATAAAAGATATTTTTCAATTATTTTTTCTATTTTTCTTTGTTTTATTGTCTTGAATAATCATTAATTGGTGAATAATCATCAAACAGTTAAATTAAATTACCAAAATTTTTGTAAACTTCATTTACAGTGTATATATTCTGGGAAAAATACCAATGGTGATTTTTATATAATGTAATCCGATTTTGTGGATTTAAGTGTATTTAATCTTATAAAATAAAAGAAAAATAGCATACTGAATAGAAAAATCATCCAAATGTTTATTTAGAGTTCTAGTATATTATAAGGTCTTTTGGTAAATGTTCATGAATTTTGGATTAGTAGAACTATTTGTTCCAATATTAGTCCATTATAAATAAAAAGATCGGGGAAAAATAGGCATACATTATGAAAAATTCTGAAAATACTTTTCTAAGTACTACACATGAGGAAGGATCTGCAAAAAACCTTAGATTGCCTTTTCAAATTCCCTAAAGTGGTTTTATGATTTATTTTAATTAAACAAAAAGAAAATTCAAAACCATACCAAAAAATAACTAAAATTGATGAAACTCACGGAAATGTCATAATTTACTTTAGGGGTCATCCATGAATTTACCTAGGATTTATAGACCTCAGAAAGTATTTTATATGATTTATTTCCCTATTTTATTCCAATAATTATAATAATTCGTGAAAAATGAATTAATTTATGAAAATTTCCAGATCATCTTGTTTTAAATAATGTTTGTAACTTATTTTATCGGTTTATTGGCATTCTATGTAGTAGTTTCGAGGTTCAAGTGAAATTGAGGAATCAAGTATACTAGTCCTAGCTTTCAACTTTGACTTCAGTTCCAACGAGACCCAGACCTAATTTCTACTACTAGGTCAAATGTATGATGTGTGTATATGATTCATGAAAAGATGTTCGAGTCAAAGAGTGACCCGAATATGGATAGTCTCTACAGTTAAGTAGTTGTAGAATTCACATAACAATGTGAAATCTGAGTACACTATCCATCGTTCTAAGTGTTTCCAAGTTTCTAGTAGGTTATAACTTAGCTTCTAGTTACTAAGTCTAGTATGTGTCGTGCCTACAGGTGCAACTAAGTTTATCAAGTCTAGAACTAACTCGAATTTTGATGGTTGTCACACTCCCATAGAGCATCTTGAAAGGAGGTCAATCAATGTTGGCGTGATAACTGAAGTGATACCTCTTTCAGTTTCATATTTGATTTTCTAGAGTAATTACACGAATGGTCCTTCTTGTTGTAAAAATATTATGGTTTTAGTAAAAAATGTTATGGTTTTAGGTGGCTTATACATGATGGATATCATAATAATCAATCTACTTATTGTTCTTTTTTATAACATAAAATCATTAGGGTTCATGCAACACCCGTAATTTGGGGTAAAATTTTAATTGTTACTTATAATTTTTTATAAAATTAAATTAAACTTTACATTTAACTTATTAACAATAATTATTCACATTCCAAATTTAGTTAATTTTAATAATTAGATTTAAATTTTACTAGTATATGGGATCAAATTAAGGTCAAAAGCTCTGAGATTTAGAGGTTGACTTTTCAACCATATAAGTTACAACATGACTTTTGATTAAATCTAATTAACTATACTTTAGACTTAAATTGTAAAGATGTTAACATTAAAGAGTATTAAAAGGTTAAAAAATTTATGGTTTTAAATAGAATTGATATTGGTGTTGAACAAAAAAATTAAAAAGTTGAGGGACCAGAGTTTCCAAGTAGTGAAAGGTTGGATCTTGGACCCCTAAAACCTATAGTTAATTAGGAGAGATGATATCTGAATTTTGAAAAGTAAATTTGAAGCATAGAAGTAGAATTGAAGTTCTTGTGGTGTTTCACCACTAACCCGTCAATTGAGCTAGTAAGGTAGTTGAGTTATTAACCTCTTTCTCATTTAGACTTCAAAGCTTATGAAATCTTATCATATTCTAATTCTATGATAAACTTATTAAATAGTTTAAGTTTAGTGTTGAATTATAAGAGACATGCAACGTGATGTGAATCTGACTGAGCTCATCTAGAAGATCCAAGCGATAAGCAACCCGGCCCACCCGAGCCAAAACCCTGAAAGGACCAATATAAATGGGCCCAACTTGCCTCGCTTCCTGAACCAGATGACACCTTTCCAAGGTGACACCTTCAGGAGAACCATATCTCCTACCTGGAACTCTAAATCTGACATGCGCCTATCGGCATAACTCTTCTGCCGACTCTGAGATGCCTGGAGTCTACTTTGAACCTGCTTAATCTGCTTAGTGGTCTTGAGTACCACTTCGGTAAACCGGACATATTTGTCAGAAACAACTGATATCGGTACCCCATGATGTGCCACAACCTCCCTCATATGAATCTAAAATAACTTCTCAACAGATATACTCTCCTGAATCGGGATGAAATGCACGCTCTTGGTCAAACGGCCCACGATGTCCCAAATTGAATCCACTCCGCACGCAGTCGGGGGTAGCTTCGTGATAAAATCCATGGTAATATCTTCCTATTTCCATGCGGGAATCTCCAACGGCTACATCTTGCCGTGAGGTCGCTGATGCTCGGCCTTGACTTTCTTGCAAGTCAAGGACCACTCCATGTACCAAGCCACATCCCGCTTCATACAGGGCCACTAATAATTAGGATGAAGATCCCTATGCATCTTCGTCGCCCTAGGATGAATGGAGAACCTAGACTTGTGTGCCTCCTCTATCAGAATCTGACGCACACCACCCCAATATGAAACCTAGTCCCGCTGATGCAGAGTCAACAATCCATGTCTATCATAATCGAAGGACGCCACCTGACCCACAATACGTTCACTCTTCCGGTGCTCTTCCTTCATAGCCTCAGCTTGTGCATCATGAAATCGCTCCAACAATGGAGTAATCGTTGTCGTCCTCAAACATATGTCTCTGATCAGAGCCGCGACCGCCTTGGGGCTAAGAGCATCGGCCACCACATTGGCCTTCCCTGGGTGATAAAGAATCTCATAATCATAATCCTTCACCACATCTAACCATCGGCACTTCCTCATATTCAAATTTGGCTGGTCCATCAGATACCTCAAGCTCTTTTGATCCATGTAAATGGTATAACAGACCCCATAGAGGTAATGCCGCCACATCTTGAGGGCAAAAACCACAGCCCCCAACTCCAGATCATGTGTCGGGTAATTCGCCTCATTAGGCTTCAGCTTCCTCGAAGCGTAGGCGATCACACAACCGGTCTGCATCAACACTGCCCCTAATCCTGTGATCGACGCATCACAATAAACCACAAAATCATCAACACCCTCTGGCAGGTTCATAATCAGCGCCTCACACAACCGTTGTCTTAATGTCCCAAAATTTGCTGGCTACTCAGGCCCACATCAAAATGTAACCGTCTTCTTTGTCAATCGGGTCAAGGGAACATCTATGTTGGAGAACTCCTGGATGAACCTCTGATAATAACCCGAAAAACCAAGAAAACCCCGAATCTTAGATGGAGACCTCAGAACCTCCCATTGCATCATGGCCTCGACCTTGGCCGGATCGAACAGAATAACATTCTGGTTGACAAGGTTCCCCAGAAACTGCACCTCACGCAACCAGAACTCACACTTGGAGAACTCTGCGAAAAGTCTCTCCGTCCTCAACGTCTCCAGCACTTCTCTCAAGTGCTCCTCTTGCTGATCCTGAGTCTTGGAATAAACCAAGATTTCATCGGTGAAAACAATCACAGACCAATCTAACATCCGTCTGCACATGCGGTTTGTTAGATCCATGAATGCGGCTGGAGCATTGGTGAGCCCAAAAGGCATCACCACAAACTCGTAATGACCATAACGAGTCCGAAAAGCTGTCTCCTGGACATCTTCATCCCTAAACCTCATCTGATGATAATCCGATCGCAAATCAATCTTGGAAAGCCAAGATGCACCGTGAAGCTGGTAAAAAAAGATCATCAATCCTCAGGAGTGGATAACAGTTCTTCACCGTTACCTTATTCAGCTCCCGGAAGTTAATGCACATACGATGAGACCCATCCTTCTTATTCACAAACAAGATTGGTGCTCCCAGGGCGAACTGGTCGGTCGAATGAATCCCTTATTTAACAACTCCTACAACTTTATAGACAACTCCTGCATCTTAGAGGAGCCAACCGATACGGTGCTTTGGCTATCGGAGCTGCACCAGGAACCAGATCAATCCTGAACTCAACATACCTCTCCGGAGGCACCCCTGGAAAATCCTTTGGGAACACATCCAGGTAATCCCGTACAATTGGCACATCATCCACGGTCGCCTTACCCTTATCCTGGGTTTTCAAAACATAAGCGACATATCCGGAACAACCCTGCTGAATATAGTGCCTAGCCGTTGCTGCAGAACACAATAATGGACCACTCTGAGCTCTCTCTCCCTAAACCACTAGCTCTCCCCCACTTGGGGTTCAAATCTGAACTAACTAATGCTCAAAGTCGATCACTGCCCCATTAGGGCTCAACCAATCATTGCCCATGATAACCTTGTTCCCACGCAACGAAATGGGAACCAAATCCACCAAATAATGCTCACTGAACAACTGAAGAGTACAACCCCGATGAACTCTCGCAACCCGAACAGACCTATCATCAAGAATCTCAACATCTGAAGGACAATCCAGCTCCCCCGGAGCTCTAGCAAACCTCTTGCTAAGCACAAGCGATACAAAAGATCAGGTATCCCCCGAATCAAACAATACCAAAGAAGAAATATCGTTCACATGGAACGATCCTAGAATAAAGCACATAAATATAAGTTGCAACTCAATATAAATAAAGAGATAAGGAAAATATATATACCCGTTACCACAACCGGTGTTGCGCAAGCCTCCTCGACTGTCAACTGAAAGGCCCTGCTTTTCACCACATGTGCATCTGCCCGACCCCGGCGGCCGTCAGTAATCCAAAGAGTTGCAAGAACGGGTGTTGATACAGGTCCTGCTGCAGCCAAACTCGGACAATGGACTTTCTTGTGGCACATCTGATTGCAATGAAATCAAACCAGATTAGATATCGGTGTGATGGTGGTGGTAGTAGTACAATCCCTGCTAATATGACCAGTCCGGCCACACTTGAAGCATCCAGAACCACCCACCCTGCACGCCCCATCATGTGTCTTGCCGCATTTGCCGCAGCGGCCTCGGCCCTGCTGGCCCTTTCCTCTTGTACCAACAACCTTGGGCCTGTTTCCCGAACCCCCTGATACTTGAACCTCATCTGGTTTCCTCTTCTTCTCCATCTCAAGATCAATCTCTCTCTCTCTCTCTCTCTCTCTCTCTCTCTCTCTCTCTCTCTCTCTCTTTAGCCCTCGCTATCAAGTCCTCCAGTTTCTTGCAGCTGGATCGACTCACAAACTGTTGAATGTCACTCCTTAAAATCTCATAATACCGAGCATTCTTCATCTATTCATCTGCCATATACTGAGGAACCAAAAATGCCCTCTCCCGAAACATCACGGTGATCTTAGCCACCGTCTCCGTAGTCTGGCGGAGATCCTGAAACTCTCGCGCCAACTGCTGCACCTTGATCACTGGTGTAAGCTCAGTGCTAAACCTAGTCACAAAATCATCCCATGTCATCGAATCAACAACACCATCACCCACTGTGCGCCTGACCTCCTCCCACCAATCTTGTGCCCTGTCCTTCAGAAGACAGGAGGCAAGTACGAACTTTTCCCCCTCGGGGCAACTGCTGGTGCGTTATGCGTTAGCAACATCGGCTAACCACCTCCTGCTTGCTATCGGGTCCTTCGCCCCGTGATAGTCCAGAGCTCCACATACCCGGAACTCCCTAAAGGTCAATGAACGCGCCCCGACCAAGGCCACCATCTCAGAGCGAACGACCCTCAACCGCTCATCCAGAATCTCCAGAATGCCTTCCTTAACCGTACCAGAGATCACATGAGTCTTTTCGAGAATGAAATGCGTAATCTCAGATGAGATGACTCCCTGGTCTAATCATCTAGCTGCCCCGCTCTATAACCTGAGCCCGAGCCCTCACCAACACCAGAACTGCCAGGAGAGATGTTGATTTATTATAAGATGTTGATTGATTATAAGATTAATAAATTAATATAAATGATTTATTAATATGTTAAAAGGTTAATATATTAATTAGAAATCATAATGTTTAATTAATAGTTAGCCAGAAGTTAATTAGAATTGATTTTGGGGTTAATTGTATTAATTATAAAGTGCAGGGACTAGTTTGGAATTATCAAATAGTTGAGTGGAAAGTTCCAGAACCTCCTTGGAGGGGGGTGGACGAAATCTATAGGGGAAACCCTAATGATTTTGTCCAAGGGGCTTAGATAAGGCCTTTGGATAAGCTTAGGCCCTAAGCAAAGGAACATTAGGGTTTTCCTTAAACCCTAGATACCTCAGCTATATAAGGAGCCTCCTGGCTCCCAAAATTAGCACTCCTTCTTTTGAAGAAACCCTAGGAAGAAATTATATACCCTAACCTCTCTCCTCACAAGTTTCCTTCTTGCTAGCTATTGGGTGTGATTCCATTAGAGGCATTACAATTGTGGTGCTAGGCTTCCAAGAAGATCAAGATCAAAATGATTACCAATTATTTGCTATAACAATTGAAAGGTATGTAACTCTAAACCCTAATTTGTTATTTTCAAAAATAGCCTCTCTCCTTCGGGTTCTTGTTTTGCAATTCAAAGTTATATGTTCAATAGTTAAAACATAGATCCAAAGTAGGTTGCATGTGAACTTAGGAATTGTTTTTCTAGTTCATTTGTTTTACCTAAAACCCATCAGTGGTATCAGAGCTGGTTTTGTTTTAAATTGAATAGCTATAATAGTTAAATTGAAAATTAGGGTTTATAGCTATTAAACCCTAAAAGGCCATGTTTTTCGTTTTTAGGGTTTTTGGTTCAAAGGGTTTTTCGAAAAACCCTAGCCTCCATTAATCCTAATCGAAATTAGGGTTAGGGTTTTGAAAAAACCTAGCCTCCTCCCTTGAATTTCGAAACTTGCTTATAATATTAGGGTTTTATCTTATTTTGGATAATTATTGCCTAATTGGATAATTATTGCCTAACTGGATAATTGAGAAAAATAAGGAAATTATCCTATACCCTAATTTTCGAAATCTAGAGGGATATGGATTAGGATTAAATTAATTGTTTAATTTGATTAGATAATCTTTACAAGATTTAATAAATTAATTAAAAGTTAATTAATAGACAATTATTAAATCTAGTTTCTTGGTTTACTTTAAATTTAAAATTAATGGTTTAATTTTCGAAAATTTTATATAAACCCTAAAGTTTTAAAAAGTTTAAAATACACCTTATATATATATATATATTATAATTAAAAGTTAAATATTATATATGTATAAGAATTGGTCAGTCAAATTGCTAGTATGCCTCATTCACGAAGCTAGTCTATAAGGGGTAGGAAACTGCCTATAAAATGGTAGTTGAATGGGTGTCCACTCTCACCAACCGCTTCCTTGATTAGTGGAGGGTCGTTAGCAGAACGGATTTAATAGGACAACTAAATCTCATTAAAAGTATAATGTTATTAATGAAGTACTAGAACATTATTTTACAAAATCCCAACTCTAGTTACCTTAGGAAAAATGTGAAAAGTATGCTAACCCATGAAATTACACATTATGCTTTATTGGTCGTTAGTGGAGAGTGTGTGGTTAACGAGCACACTAATAGGCACTAATAAAGAGTAGTAATGGGTATCTCATAATTATCATTTTGATGGAGCATGTGTGGTTTACCAGCACATCAATAGATAATGATAAAGACAGTGAGGTTACCAAGCACATTTGCATGGTTATTCACATCTTGTTTGTGATCCTCGGTATCCCAGTCACAAATAGAAGAGCATAATCCGAGTTTAAAACATGCCATTGAATAGTTTCAATGTATCTCAAAAGAATTAGGAATTTCACTTCATTTCGGCTTATGGTGGAATTACTGAATCGTCATTCACCTACCTTTATGAAATTTACACTTGGATCTCGGCATCCGATTTCTAAGTTGTGAATCATCATAGTTAGATCCTAACCTTAATATTGTATCTTTGGGTTATTATATTGAGGTATCTTGAAATGTAGCTAAAACTATCTTTCTTTTCAGATGTCTACTCCTGGAAACACTTCTGCTTCATGATCCTCCAACCACAACTTCTCTTTGCTCAACATTTGCTCCAAAGTCCTTATGGATGGCTCAAACTATAACGATTGGATGCACAACATCAAAATGGTGCTTCGTTTTGAGGACAAATATTATGTCCTTGAAAAGGAGCTCAAATAAATTGATGAATCCAAATCCACTCCCGAAGAATATGTTGCCTAGAAGAAGCACTATGACGATGCCACCAAAGTGGTATGCATCATGGTCGCAACCATGTCCCCAGAACTGCATAGGTACTATGAGGACTACTGGCCTTTTGAGATGAACGAGGACCTTATGGAAAAGTACCATAAACGAGCTCGTCAAGAAAAGTTTGAGGTAGTCAAATCGCTCATGGCTTGCAAGATGAAGGATGGGGAGTCGGTTGTTGGTCATGTGCAAAGAATGCAACGCTACATAGAGCGTTTGGTCAAGCTCAACATACACTTTGATGAGGAATTGGCCATTGACATGGTCTTGGACTCATTACCCGATTGATATTGTCAGTTCATCCTAACTTACCATTTGAACAACACCGAGCAGGCATTGGCCCAATTGCACAACTTGTTGCAGACATCACATGCATGAATGAAGGGTAAAAGTATAGCCTCCAATCCTGGTAGTGCCCCTGTCTTGGCTATTGGACAGGGAAAGGGGAAAAAGAGGAAAGGTCCTCCTAAACAAAACTGGAAGGGCAAGGTCCAAGTTGGGTCATCTAGTAGTGGCCCAAAGGCTAAGCCAAATGCTGTCATTCCCCATGTTTCCGACCCAAAAAAAGCCGATTGCTTTTACTGCAATGACAAAGGGCACTGGAAGCGAAATTGCCCAAAATATCTGCAAGATATCAAAGATGGCAAAGTGAAGCCATCTTCAGCAGATATTTACACTATTTCTTCTAATAACTCATTATTTTCTCGTTCGTGGGTCCTTGACACATGATGTGGTTTTCACATATGTTCTGATTTGCAGGGGCTAAAAGAAAGTGAGGAGGTGGAGCGAGGGTGGATAAACTTGATCATGGGGAACAGAAAGTCTTCACCAATGACCAAGATCGGAGTTTATCAACTTTTGCTTAATAATGATGTTAGATTAGATTTATTGAATTGTTGCCATTCGTCTGAGATGACGAGAAACATTATTTCATTTCATGCATTGTTCAGACAAGGTTTTAAGTATTATTTTAATGATTTGAATGGTTCAATTTCTGTTTATAAGAATGGTGTTTTTGTGTTTGAAGCTTTACCTTGTGATGGTGTGCATGAAACAGTGACTTGTGTTGATAGCTTAGGTAATAGTGTGTTTAATATTGACTTGTCTAATAGTGTAGACAAGGCATGCTTGTGGCATTGTCGTCTTGGACACATTAACAAGAAACGCATAGCCCAATTCCAAAAGGATGGAGTGTTGAAATCATTTGACCTAAAATAAGATCATATGTGTGAATCTCGTCTTTTGGGAAAGATGACAAAATCACCTTTCATGGGATCTTGTGAAAGAGGTGAAGGTGTTGGATTAGTGTCTAAGGCTGTAACTATATTTGGTAAGTACTTGACCCGGTTGTGCATGGTCCTTTTGGGTTGCCTTCACCATAGCAACTTGACAGGATGATTTGTTAAGAGAGAAGAGATATTATTGTTAATATATTATGAGAATAATATATTAAAGAAATAATAATGTTATTTAATTAATATAAGTCATATATTAGTTGAGAATTAATTTGGTGACTTAAAGAGGTTAATTGAATAAAGGGGCATAAACTGTCAAATGTGTGATAGTTGTATTTTGGGGTATGTATCCTTATGGATATGAGGGTGGACGAATTTTAGGGCTTGGAGACCATAAAATCGTCCAAAGCCTATTATCTAGAAGGATCTTAGATTACTTAGGGCCTAAGTCATTCAATTAGGGTTAAAGGTGAAACCCTAGTAGCTCATAGTATAAATAGATCCCTTGGCGTGGGGAAATCGGCACTCATGCAAGGCAAGAAACCCTAGGTCCGATTTCTCTCCCTCCTCTCTCTCTCAAGATCATATTCTTGCTATTTGGTGTTTGTAAGCCATTAGAGGAGTGACAATTGTGACTCTAAGCTCCAAGAAGAAGAAGTATCAAGCAAGTAATTCAAGGTATTCTTTTAGATCTGATTTCATATGATTAGATTCAATTGTTTACATTAGATCTAGTATTGTAAGTCTTGGATACAATGCATGTTCAATTAGAGAAACCTAGATCCAAGCATTAGGGTTTGCATGTGCACATAGGAAAGTTCTTATGGCTCAAACCCATCAGTGGTATCAGAGCTTTGATTGATTTCTATTGAATTGATGCATTGGTTGATTGCTTGTTGCTTGAAAAAATTCGATTTTTGTGATTCTGCCTGATGAACTCGGCGAGTTCCACTGTGGACTCGGGGAGTAGCTCCAACTCGGCGAGTCCATAGAGGAACTCGGCGAGTTCGAGCGTCAGAAGGAGGAAGTTTCGGGATTTCTTGCGGTTTTACTTGAGGATACTTGCCTTAACAGTTTTGGGTCATTACAATCCGATTTTAATCATATATATGAGTATATCCTTGACCAAATTCAAGATAATTACCAATTAATTGAATAATAATTTCCTTATATGATAATTGTTGATTATTTGAATTGAATTGGTGAATTGTTTTGCAAGTAATATTAAATAAGATCAAATTGAGAGAATCTAATTAGTTGATTTATATTATTATTTGCTATTTGATCCTTATATTTTGAAAAAGTTCAAGACTTGTCCTCAAGCTTTGAAATTTTAAATTTTGTGATTAAAAGTTTAATTTGGATAATTTAAATTTCAATCCCTAGAATTTTACAAGTTTAAAATTCAACCCTATACTATTATATTATTACAAGCTTAATATATATATATATATATATATATATATATATATATATATATATATATATATATATATATATATATATATATATGCTAGTCTTACCGTTAGTAGGCCTCATTCACGAAGCCAGTCTATAAGGTGGGTATAAGGTTGCTGCCTATAAAATGGCGCTTAATGGGTGTACACTCACACCCACCGCTTGCTTGACTGGTGGAGGGTCGTTAGCCGAACGGGTAGGATAGGGCAAACCTCCTCACATTAATAAGTATAATGAATCTATATAAAGTAACTAAACATGTTTTATAAAATTCCCAATCTTAGTTACTTTAGGAAAAGTGAATTGATGCAATCCCATGAAATTACACTTTGTACCCTTGCTAAGACATTAATGGAGCGCGTGTGGTTAACCGGCACATTAATTGGGTTCTAAGCAAAGGTGGCAAAGGGTTACTCATTGTTTGTTATAGTTCAATGGAGCGTGTGTGGTTAACCAGCACATTGAATAGGTAACTGTAACAGTGGGGGCACCTTGTACATTTGCATGGTTATTCACACCCACTTTGTGATCCTCGGCATCCCAGTCACAAACGAGAGGGGCATATCGAGATTTAAACATGCCATTGAAAGGTTCAATGAATCTCAATGAAATCTAGGAATTCTCAATACATTTAATACTTAAAGCTTATGTTTTTCATGGTGAAGAATTAGTGAATCGTCATTCACTTACCTCTAAATTATTTGCATGTTAGATTACGGCATCCCTTTTCTAATGTGTAAATAATGTTGTTGGGTCCTAGCCCTAATTTTCTTTTTGGGTGTTAATTAGGGGCTTAATTCTAATCAAACCTTGTTCCTTTCTATTTTGTAGATGTCTAACACAAACAACGCTACTGCTAGCTCATTCCCGCTAATGAGCCTTTGTCAAAAAGTGACTTTCGATGGAACGAACTTTAGCGAATGGATAAGATACATTCGCACGATCGCGCGTTACGAGGACAAAGAGTATGTTCTCGATGAGAAGCTCGAGAAGGTCAATCCAGAAACTGCTACTCCTGAAGAAATGGCTGTCTTTGAGAACCATGAGCGTGATGCAACGAAGGTCCATTGCATCATGATAGCAACAATGAACTTAGAATTCCAAAAATCCTATGAGGACATGTATCCTTATGAGATGCATCTAGACTTGATGGAGAGATATCACCAAAGCGCGAGGCAAGAACGCTATGAGATCATAGCGAATATGATCACTGCTAAAATGGGAAGTGGAGAGTCTCTAACTGTGCACTAGCAAAAGATGCAAATGTATGTTGATCGTCTTCGCAAGTTGAATGTCAACTTTGGGGAAGATTTGGCTATCGACATTGTTCTTCACTCCTTGCCCTCGTGCTATAACCAATTTAGGATGACCTACCACATGAACAAGGAAGAGGTCACCCTAAGCAAACTCCAAGGGCTCCTGAGGACTGCTGAGAGCAACCTCAAGGACAAGTCTGTTGCACCAACTCCCAATCCACCCGTTGCTCCTGTTTTGGCCATTGGACAGGGAAGGGGCAAGAAGAGGAAGGCTTTTTCAAAAAACCACCGCAAAGGAAAGTCCCAAGATGGTTCTTCTTCTAGTGGGACCAAGGTTGATCCTGCTAAGCCCAACCCAAACCCAAAGGAGGCAGAGTGCCATCATTGCCACAAAATAGGGCATTGGAAGAGAAGCTGCCCGGAATATCTGCAAGCCATCAAGGATGGGAAGATCAAGCCATCTTTCGCAGGTATTTACACAATTAAATCTAATGATTCATCTCATGATATTTCTTGGGTTCTTGATACAGGGTGTGGTTACCACATTTGTTCTGATTTGCAGGGACTAGGAAGAAATAGGGATGTGGAGCTTGGAAGAATAAATCTAATCATGGGAAACAGAAGAACGTCGCCTGTCACCAAGATTGAAGTGTATTCTTTAGTGCTTAGAAATGGATTAAATTTTGATTTAAATAATTGTTGCTACTCGCCAGATATGGCAAGAAACATCATTTCTTTTCATGGTTTATTTAGAAAAGGATTTAGATATTCGTTTAATAATGAGAATGGTTCGATTTATGCTTATCTAAATGGTGTTTTATATTTTGAAGCAATGCCTTGTAATGGAAATGATATGTTGTGTATGGATTCTTCCAATAGTATGGATAAAGCATCCTTGTGGCATTGTCGTCTTGGACATGTCAACAAGAAGCGCATAGCCCAACTCCAAAAGGATGGAGTGTTGGAGTCGTTCGACCTTAGGGAAGATGTCACGTGCGAATCTTGTTTACTTGGAAAGATGACCAAGTCACCCTTCACTGGCACTTGTGCGAGGGATGAGGGTTTATTAGATCTCATACATACAGATGTATGTGGACCCTCTAGATCCACCACAAGGGATGAAAATCGCTTCTATGTGACTTTCACAGATGATTATAGCAGATATGGGTATATCTACTTGATCAAGCACAAGTCAGAAACCTTTGAAAAATTCAAAGAGTTTAAACAAGAAGTGGAGAATCAATTGGGCAGGAAAATCAAGATGCTTCGATCTGATCGAGGTGGAGAGTACCTAAGTCTTGAATTCCACGACTACCTCAAGGAATGTGGAATAGTTTCACAATTGACGCCACCTAGGACACCACAATTGAATGGTGTAGCTGAGAGGCGTAATCGAACCTTGCTAGACATGGTTCGTTCCATGAGGAGTCGTGCTTCACTACCTGTAGTGACAAATAACATGGTTTGGCATGCAGAATTAAAGTTTGCACAATGAACATGGTGATTTGGGTGTTCAAAAGATGTATTGAATATGTATTGTGTTACAAAAAGGGACATAGATCTACATCTACATAAATAACACACACTCATACACTCACTTTTACATCTCTCAAGCACACCTCTACATGTGGTATGAACCCACTATTTATAGAGGTGTTTACATGTCTCTCTCTCAGTCTCACTAACACATGTGTCTAAAGGCTAAGGCACCACATGCAAGTGGGTCTACAAGAGTCAAACCATTACAAAGTCATACATGAAGAACTTTGCACCCCAACATTCTCCCCCTCAAAGTTAGGAATGGATGACCCATTTCAAATCTTCCAAAATCGAGCATCTACGCGGTTCGAGCCCCAAAGGTGACACATGTCGAAACGAACTTCAATCTTCAATTCTTCCATGATTCTTCAATTTGGGCTCTAGGATGTGAGACCATACAAACCGAGCAGCAACGAATGATTAACTTCAAATAATCACCCAAAAGTTGCGCATAAAAACACATCCCAAAAATCTTCAATAAAACCAAACCCATATCGCAAATAAATCATTTTCGAACTTCCAATTGCATCATTTCGTAGACTTCAAAAATCAAGGTCACTTCAGTCTTCAAATCCGCGTAATATGAAAAATTCAAGTTCGAATTTCCATATAAAACTTCTCCCCCTTTTTATAATCGAAACTTGATTATAAAACCTTCGAGGAAAGAGAACGTGCTCTATTTGAAATTTTTCGTGTCAAAACTCCCCCTTAACATGTGGCATAAACTTTGTGCTTCAATCCAGAAAATTCAAAAAATATTGAATTTTTAGCTTCGTTCACGGATCGCCTTTGACAAAATTTCTCAAAAATGGGTAGAAATTGTCAATTTCAAAATTCTGCAGTGACCCGGTGTGCCTAAATCAGCCAAATATGCAAAACTCTCCCCCTTTTCCAAAGCTGCGTAGAAAGCGTCAATTTGCACAAACTGCAGGGACTTAAAATGCACAATCTTCAATTTTCAGCAAAAACAGTCCTTTTTCGAATTTGGGTGCAAACTGCCAAAAATTCGAAGTCTCATGGACCATCTTCGAAAATTCTGCCCTTTTTCACCAATCATGCGAAGAATCCCCAAAATATTCAAAATTTCAGAAAATATTCGAATTTGGGTGAAAAGTGTCAAACATTCGAAACTTCAGAAAATATTCGAATTTGGGTGAAAAGTGTCAAATATTCGAAATTTTAGGGGCTGAATTCGAAAATTTTGCTTTTTGATCAAAATGTTCGAAGCCTTTAGCCAAACATTCGAAGCCTTGCCCCAACATTCGAAGTTAGACCGTTTGTGTCACTTTGATAAAATATGAAGGACCCAATTCGAAAATATTTGTTTTCTTCTCCAATTCACCAATTCACGCTTCGTTTGTTTTCTTATAAACACTTCGTACGAAAATTCAGGCACCAAACACACGAATATTTTTTCACCCAAACGTACGAATTTTTGATTTTTTCTCCTCTTCCGAAAATTTTTCCCAAACACACGAATGCGAAGCGTTCGAAGCCTGATATATGAACAGTAATGAATAGTAACCCTTCGTACATTCAGATTACCCTTTGTTCCTTACAGTTCTTCCCCAAATCATCAATCCAAAACACAGGAACGCTTCGTACATTCACCCATCTGTTCGATTCCAAAAATTCTTCGTTTCTTACTATGCTTCCCAAATCATCGATCAAAAAACCAAGAACAAACACACGAACTTCAAAAACTTCAAAATCATAGTCTTCGATCATTCAATCACAACCTAAGGTTCGTTCATCCCCAAAACAGATCCAGTTTCTTTAATCGACCCAAATACACCTTCAAACATTCGAACATTTGCCCCAATTCCAAAATCGACTGTTCGTTCATTCCAAAATCAAAATTAGAACCCCTTCGTTCAAATCCAAAACACCAAACAGGCTTCGCTTTTCCAGTTGATGCCAATGAACAAACGAAAATCGATCATTCGATTATCACATATCCATTAACAGACCTTGCTTCCCAGTTCATAACCATGCGAGAGCCCTTCGTACATCAACAATCGAAATCATCTTCCCATACTAACAATAAGATCTCGATTTCAAACCAATCAAGCAATAGTCCTTCAAATCTTAAAACAAATCATCTTATCAAAACCAAAACCCATCTGTTCGTCCATTACTTCAATCGACATCAAATTAACCAGCACAAATCAAGTTTGCGAACTCACAGAATGAACCGAACCAACTAACCAAACTCAATTTCAACATTAGTTCGAACTGTTCATCATCGTTGTTCATCATCGTTTTCACAGACTTTTTAGAATCAATGAACCATAAACACGAAATTGACGATTCTAAGGTCTAATTTCAGATCAAAAGACGTTCCATTAGCTGTTCTTCACCTTCATCAAGTGTTCTTGATCAACAATTTCAAATTTCTTGATCAATTTCATCAAAATTAATCATAAACAATCGGCTCACTTGATCCTCATCGGTTTGAAATAGAAGAAGCCATAAACAACCGATTCACAAGTTTAAAATCATGAATCATTGCTCGATTGTCAAACATTACACAGACGAAAAAGAAAACGCAAGAACATCACGAATAGAAGTCGAGACAATTGCATCAGAATGTACAACTCGTCAAAGCGTCAGATGAAGAACGAACACAATGAAAACAATTCAACACCGATTGGATATGAACAGCAAATAACATGTGATTGGACTCTATTTTCATATTGATGAACAGTAACGGGTTCTTTTAATTTGGGCACAATCATTTGATTGAAGTTTTGAACTCAAAATTGAATCTGAAATGGGCTTGATCGGATCATGAATTTGAACAAAAAGAATTAACAAGAATTATGTGTTTGGGCTTTGTAATATCTAGATGAACAGTACACTGATCAAAACATTTAGATTTGAATGAACTGGATGAATTAAAACTTTTGTTTGTGCTTGATGTTAAAAAAATTGTTGAATCACCAATGGGGTAAGAAACAGATTAGATTCAACGAAACAAATCGATCAAAATTCAAAAACATTACGCACGATTTAAATGAAATTATGAGAGATCATAGAGAGAGACTCACCAAAAATTGTTCAAATTGTGACAAATGTTTGCCAAAACGAGAATCGTTCTTCAAATATCACCTTGATCTTGAAGACCCGCTCTGATACCAATTGTAGTGACAAATAACATGGTTTGGCATGCGGAATTAAAGTTTGCACAATGAACATGGTGATTTGGGTGTTCAAGAGATGTATTGAATATGTATTGTGTTACAAAAAGGGACATAGATCTACATCTACATAAATAACACACACTCACACACTCACTTTTACATCTCTCAAGCACACCTCTACATGTGGTATGAACCTACTATTTATAGAGGTGTTTACATGTCTCTCTCTCACTCTCACTAACACATGTGTCTAAAGGCTAAGGCACCACATGCAAGTGGGTCTACAAGAGTCAAACCATTACAAAGTCATACATGAAGAACTTTGCACCCCAACACTACCTATCTCATTCTGGGGGTATGCCTTAGAGACTGCCGCCCATATCCTCAATTTAGTACCTACAAAGAAGGTTGCCAAAACACCTCACGAGATGTGGACAGGGAAAGCTCCCTCGTTGGCACATATCAAGGTTTGGGGCTGTGACGTTTTCGTAAGACGAGAAACTCACGACAAGCTCGAACCTCGTAGTGAGCGATGTATATTCATCGGCTACCCACGGAAATCCTTTGGATATCTCTTCTATAGACCGAGTGACAATGTTGTCTTCGTTGTGAGGAGAGGGGTTTTCCGAGAGCGGGAACTCATAAGCCAAGGAGACAGTGGGAGGCAAGTCGATCTTGAAGAGATTCAAGAGTCGAGCGATGAAGGAACCTCTAACGATGGTGCTCAACCCGAGGAGGAAACCCCGGTTGAACCAATTGACGAGTCCTTACCGAGGAGGAAACTCCGGTTGAACCTAATAGCTATAAGCAAGCCATGGCAGGCCCAGAGTCTGTAAAATGGAAAGAGGCGATGGACAGCGAGATTCAGTCCATGTATGACAACCAAGTTTGGAATTTGGTTGACAATGTGCCAGGTCGTAAGAAGGTCGGGTGCAAGTGGATCTTCAAGAAGAAGACCGACGTGGATGGGAACGTGCACACTTATAAGGCGCGATTGGTTGCGAAGGGTTTTACTCAAACTCCTGGAGTTGACTACGACGAAACCTTCTCACCAGTTGCGAAGATAAAGTCTATTAGGGTGATGCTAGCCATTGCTGCATTTCATGACTATGAAATATGGCAAATGGATGTAAAAACCGCTTTCCTTAATGGGAAGTTGGATGAGGATGTTTACATGGCTCAGCCAGAAGGTTTTGTCGATCCAAAGCATCCCAATAGAGTGTGTAAGCTTGAGAAGTCCATTTATGGGCTTAAGCAAGCGTCTCGCAGATGGAATCTTTGCTTCGATGCGAAAGTCAAAGAGTTTGGATTTGTACGAAGTGAAGATGAATCATGTGTATTTGTCAAGACCAGTGGGAGAATAGTTAGCTTTCTCGTTTTGTATGTCGATGACATACTGCTCATAGGAAACAACGTCCCGACTCTGCAGGAGGTTAAGTCCTGGCTCGGGAAGTGTTTCGCTATGAAGGACCTCGGAGAGGCTTCCTATATTTTAGGAATAAGGATAGTGAGAGAACGAAGTAAGAGACTAATAGGACTTAGTCAGAATACTTACTTGGATAAGGTACTAAAACGTTTTAGTATGGAAAACTCGAAAAAGGGAGAACTACCGATACAGAGTAATGCCAAATTGAGTAATACTCAAAGCCCGAGTACAGAAGCCGAGATAGCTGAGATGAGCCGAATACCCTATGCTTCCGCAGTTGGCTCTATCATGTACGTTATGACTTGTACTCGCCCTGATGTGGCCTTTGCTTTGAGCATGGTCAGTAGATATCAAGGGAACCCGGGCAGAGCTCATTGGATTGCGGTCAAGAATATACTTAAGTACCTTCGGAGGACCAAGGAATGGTTTTTAGTCCTCGGAAGGAGTGATGACTTAAAGGTGCGAGGGTATAGTGATGCCAGTTTTCAGACCGACAGGGACAACTACCGTTCGCAGTCGGGCTGGGTCTTTACCCTCAATGGAGGAGCAGTGACTTGGAAAAGTTCCAAGCAAGAAACTGTAGCTGATTCAACATGCGAATCAGAGTACATTGCAGCAAGCGAAGCGTCAAAAGAGGCAATGTGGCTGAAGAACTTCATTGGTGATCTTGGAGTTGTGCCTGCCATAAAGGTGTTGGATTAATGTCTATGTCCATAACTATAATTGGTAAGACTTGACCCGACCCGGCATGGTCCATTTGGGTTGCATGGCATCATGCATTTAGATAGACTACAATGAGAGAAATAACACTTAAGGTTTGTGAATATATTATAAGTTCTAATATATTAATAAGATTATTTAATTAGTATTGATCAAGAATTAATCTAGGATTAATTAAGTGATCAAAAGAAGACTAATTAAATATATGGGTTGATTGTGTAAATCACTCATTCTTATATATGTGGGCTTGTGATCCAAGATTCCTTATGTTGGACTAAGTCCATGGGGTAACCCATGGATACTCCATGGAGGTTAAAATCCATGGAGCATAAGGAATGGGTAAAGTTAGGAGTTACATAGTGTAACCCTAATAGCCACCATATAAAAGAATCCCATGGCTCAAGAAATCGTGCACTAGTGTGTGTGAGTATTAGGGCTACACGATTTCAAGAAGTGTTCAAGTTTCTCTCAAGTCATTCCATGTGTATTTGGTGTTGTGTGAACCATTTGAGGTGTCACACTTGGGGCACTAGGCACTCAAGCTTCATGAAGACATTCTACATCAATGAGGTATGTATTCTATCTTGTTATATTCATTGTTTTGTATGCTAGATTAGGATAATACCTTGGATGTTCATATTTGCATGTATAATAGAGAAAACATAGATCCAAGGTATTTAGGGTTGCATGTACACTTAGGAGTGTTAGAATGCTCATAACCCAACAGTGGTGTCAGAGCCAGGTTATTTTTCAATTATACTTGATGCAAGTTGCTGGAAAAAAAACTGAAAAAAATCGAATTAATTTTTTTTTGGCCTGTTTTGGATTAGAATCATTACCGCAAAGTGTTTTTGTTCATAAAATTTGTTTTTTGATACTATGGTAATGTTTATTCTCATCCAAATAAAGGATAATAATCAAAGTTTCAAGTTTTATACATGTTTATATGATGCTTGAAAAATGTTGATTATGGATGTTCATGTTTATGAGTTTGTTTAGATTAATAGGAAAAATTATGAGATAGTTGTTTTCAATCCATTTTAATCTAAGAGTTGATTCCAAAGTGTGTTTTTGTAACTTGTCCTAAAGTTATATGAAAAGTCACATTTAAGAATCATAAAACTCATAAAAGTTGGCAAAGGTTACAAAATGAAGAGTCTAGTTCTAATTAAATGGTTTTATGACTCCATAACTTGTCCTCAAGTTATGGAGGTTCAAGAGTCTCTTCATTAAATTAAAAAAAAAGAGGTGTAACCTTAATTAGTTCCATAAGTTACAATAAAAAAAAGTTTTTTTATTAATTAGTTTAAAGTCTTCCATAACTTGTCCTCAAGTTATGGAACTTGAAGAGTTTTTTTTAAATTAAAACTACTTTAAATTCATAAGTTATGGAATTAATTAGTTTTAAATAGTTTCAAAACTTGCCTCAAGTTTTGGAATTTGAAAAGTTTTCACTTATGAATACTTTAATTCCAAGTTAGCCCTTAGAATTTTAAAAGTTAAAATTCAACCCTTATACTTTATAATATTATAAGTTAATAATATTTATATATATGTATAAGAGTAAAGTCAGTCTTACCGTTAGTAGGCCTCATTCACGAAGCCGGTCTATAAGGGGGGTATAAGGTTACTGCCTATAAAATGGCAGTTTAATGGGTGTCCACTCTCACCCACCGCTTCCTTGACTGGTGGAGGGTCGTTACCCGAACGGGTAGGACAAGGACTATAATTCTCCATTCATTAAAAGTATTAATGATAAATACTAAGTAACTAAACTCTTATTAATACCCAATCTTAGTTACTTAGGAAAATGTGAATTTGGTGCTAACCCATGAAATTACACTTTGCACTTTGCTTAAGTCGTTAGTGGAGCGTGTGTGGTTAACCGACACACTAACCTGGACTTAACAAGGTAGGCAAAGGGTAACTTAATATTTATCATAGTATCGGTGGAGCGTGTGTGGTTAACCGGCACACAGATTAAGGGGTAAATATTAAGTGTACCAAGTATATTTGCATGGTTATTCACACCTTGTTTTGTGATCCTCGGCATCCCAGTCACAAAAACTGAAGGGCACACTCGAGATTGAAACATGCCTTTGAACAGTTCAATGAATATCAAAGATCTAGGAATTTCAAATCCAATTAAAACCTAATAAATTATTTCGTTTTTCATGGTGGAAATTGGTGAATCGTCATTCACCTACCTTCAAATATTTTATAGCTTGGATTACGACATCCCTCTTCTAAGTTATAAAATAGTTTGTTGGGTCCTAGCCTTAATATTTCAAATTGGGTGTCATATTAAGGACTTTAAATCAACTATCTTGAATATCTCCCAAAAAGATGTCAGGTCTAGACATTTATGATCTTCCCAAATCTCTTGAAACAAGCTTTCCTATATGAAGATGATGTCCCATGGATATTATACTTCTTTCACCTCCTCCAATTATTCTCCCTAACCCACAAGTTCCTAAAAAGTTTAAGGTCACTCAAGCCCTATTGGCAAGGCAAGGTCTAGGTGTGATCACATTTTGGAGATGCAGTCACATATTGACAAGCCGGGAGAGTTGGGTGTCAAAGTCTTGAGAAATTTGGTGGCTCAACTACTTTCTAAGTCACATAGTGAGTTCTTTTGGGAATCCTATGAAACAGATTAAGACAAGACCCTTAATGATCTTATCTATTTGCTAAGATCAACTTCCTAAAAACGCTATGGACATTGACAATGATGACATTGGATATCTAGTAAAGCTCTCTCTTCCCAATGGAAAGGGATCGGCCATAGTCAACTCGGTTGACCCAATGGTAAAGAGAAAGGCGAAGTCTGAGATAGTCCCATTATCAAGGGTCCATAGGTAACTATTGCCAAAGGAAGGGGTATTGGTTGCGAAGCTGCCAAATTTACCTAAGGATGTTAAAGTCAATAAGTTTGGCTCTACTTCAGGTAAAGTCCATTGTCTAACTCTATTAAGTACATGCTGATTCTGATCGAGAAGATGGATTTCAATCGCATGGTTCGGTGATCAGAATTTTGGGCTATTACTTAAGAGTTATGATATTTATATTGCTTAGGAATAGATAACAACAAGGTTTTCATATGGATTGTAAGGATAAGTTTTTCCGCAAAGTTTTAAAATAAAAGAAAAAGGTTTTGATTTTATTTATTTTAAGTATCCTTACAATGGCATTTGTGAAAAGTTGTTGCTTATAAGATTCCATTGATAGCAATATTGGAAAAAAATGGATTTGATTCTTTCGGTTGTGGTAGTGTCTAATATTACCAAATAAGGAAAGATTCTCATCACCCAAGGTTCAATTGGACCGAAACTTGGAATCATACAAGTTGTATAGTATGATGAATGAGAACTTTCAGCTTGGAAAATTAAGACTAATTCCTTATGTGAATAAGGAAAGGACTAAGGGATCGAGTACACATTCTTGTGCACTGGTCAAGTTCACCACAAAAGATCAAGAAGACTATTCGTCATGATTTACTTAAGTTCAGTAAATATGGTTATACTTATAAGTTTAAGTATAAGTCTGTAGCATTGGAGAAGTTTCAATGTGAGACAGAACGAATAAGAAGAATCAAAGTATGGTAGAAAGATAAAAGTTTCTCAAATCTGAAAAGATGGGAGAGTACTTTAGTATCATGTTTATGATCATCTTAATAATTAAGATACCATATCACAATTGGTCCTCTAAAGTCATCTTAGTGCATTCTTATGACTAAGAAGAGGAGTCATGAATTGTTGAAATGGTTAAATCAAAAAGATGAGTCATACTTCGTTCCAAAACAATTCTTAGAGTCATACTCCAAGATTGTAACTTGAGTGACATATCTTAAAGAGGGTTTGTTAACACTAGTCAAATGTAAGAGTAAAAGGTTATCTACTCTTGTACATTTGAAATTGGTAAGTTGTGATGTTTTGGATAAAACATAGACCAACTTAGGCCAATTGTGTAAAGTGTTAGTCTTGATAAAGAATCCACACTATCTCTTGAATATTTGACAAGGGAGTCTTATATGTCAAGAGGACAGTGGGAGTCTTAAAGCTCTTGAAAGTTTCAAGACTTAATCAAGAATAAAACCTAAAGTCCTTCACTAGCACACGACTTGAGGTTTATAACCTATCGTGTTGAAATTTTTGTGCCTATTCAAGTTGGCTTTGCATAGGAGTTCTGAGAGTTCTCAATTGGTTGCACAACTACTTGGAAGCAATGGCAGGTACCTAAGCTGCCAAATGGCAAGAATTTAAGATTGCACAAGTTTAATCAATATGAGTTTGGATTTGTCACTAACCTTGTCTTGTGATTATGGTTTTGACAAATTCACATGGATAAGAACACATACACTATTAAATCTAAGTGTCATAAGGTTTCTCTCCGATTCATGAAAATGATGGTGAGGAAACACTTTCACTAAGTAGATTTTAGCTAGATAGCAATTGTGATATTTGCATTCTCAAAGTCGTTAGTGGAGCGTGTGTGGTTTACCGGCACACTAACATGGACTTGTGAGAAGTGGCAAAGGTCTAAACAATTGAGACTATGATTACGACATCCCTTTT
The DNA here is from genome assembly GCF_052849685.1 of Lactuca virosa. Classification (NCBI taxonomy): domain Eukaryota; kingdom Viridiplantae; phylum Streptophyta; class Magnoliopsida; order Asterales; family Asteraceae; genus Lactuca; species Lactuca virosa. Next base: position 205,435,463 of record NC_136426.1, read on the forward strand.
CATAGTTTTAAAATTGTTTAGACACACATGTGAGCTATCTAAGAGAGGTGTATGATTTTGATAAAGTTTTATCAAAACAATCTAGTATCAGAAATCTGAACTTTGGTAAGAAAGTCAGCTGATTTCTGAGTACATGTCAAAGCTAGTGGGAGCATAAGTGTTATGCTAATAATCATCATGTTAGTGGGAGCATGATAATTATGACAAAGATTGCAAGTTAGCAATGTTAATTATAGAAAACAAAAGTTTCATTTCGTGAGGCTGCAGGGGTTGAAAAAGTTGTTTTGCTATAATTAAGGGAGAGGAAATTATACTTCATTTCAATTCTAAAAGCTTAGATTGAGATTTTAATCGTATTTAATCAAGGATATATATATATATATGAATTTCATGTTGGAATGGCTCAACATAAGGAAATTCTATATATGGGTCCATTATTTGCGTTCTAAAATTCGATTATGATTATGGCATCCCTTTTCATAATCTGAATTTTGAGAACTTGGCAAATTGAAATGGAAATATTATAGCAAAAGACTGGTTTAGTCTTTATGTGAGACATCATGAATCGTGTCCCATATGCTTCGGATATAGGATCGATTACATGTGCTATATTTATCCTTTCTAAAATTTTCCAAATGCCTGGGGCATTATGAAGGGAAAAGGTCTAGAATTGGATATGACCAAAATGATTAAGCAATTGTCGAGGACAATCTAAGGTTTACCAAAGATTGGTTGCTCAAGGACAGTTGGAAGTATAATGTTAATTCTGGAAGGACCATATTGACATAATATGTAAGGAGGCAACTCTTGTTCAGAAGTGATAGTCAAAATGGAATATGGAAATGTTTCAAAGTTAGAAATTGTTCAATAAATCTGTGTAAGATTAGGAAACTTAATGCAAGAAGGATGTTTCCAAGGAGTTGATCTCCTTTGGAATGCTCTGTAATGTTTGTTGTCAAATCTTTCTGACTTTGTGCATAATCATTACAAGAGGATCAATGCATATAAGTTTAGAATCTAACAGATTTTAGTAAATGGCATGAATTTGGAATTCTTGCATTTGCAGTAAGGAATTGGGAATATGAAATGAGAATCGTTGGAGTTATGTTCAATTGATCTATTTCATAAAGTAAAGATCATAGACAAACATAGTATGCATACTTGGTGTATGGAATGACTGGTGTTTAGAAAAACATAGTTTACATGCTTGGAGCATGGGACAACTATTGTTTTAAATTCAAGAATAAAGTTGATAGCTGAAACAGTATACAATGAATAATGTGTAATCATATGGTGATAAATAAAAGGTGTTTCATTTATATTCATAAGTTCTGAGACCATATTGGATTCGATTATTATTGTGTTTCACTTTGCATGTTTTCACTTCCAGAATAACTAGGTCATTGTTATGATGGACTAAGTTATTCAAACCATCCACAGTCGGTCATATGTTGGAAGTAGATATGAATCAAGACTGTCATGGGTTGGCTTGTAGAGGTCTAAGATGTTGGATAAAGGGCTACAACACTCATGAGTGCTCATAAGTTCTGAGTATTGGATTCAACCCGCACTCATTGGAATCACTTCATGGATTTTATCACGAGTGATCATGAGACGATAATATCTTATATTCTTCAAACCTAGAGATATGAGTTGTTAGTATGAGTTGGTTATACATTGATTGCACGAAAAAGCATTGGTAACTCGATGTTATAAAACGTGCCTTTGTGTATGATTCAACAAGTAGTAGAACAAGCCATATGAGTCGAAGTTTATCCATTCCTTTTACCTTCGGGATAAAAGCGATATATGTGGGCCCCTCGATGATTTGGTGATGACAAATGTAAGTGCTCGGCCGGGTCTGGACTGATTTGATTTGTTCAATTAGTCAGTCGTCATAAATCAGAAATCGGGAAACAACAAATGGACAGAGAGAATGATTATAATCCATGTCTCAGTCCATATGATATCTAGAATGGAGGAATATATGATCCCTTATTTAATGGACAAGTCATTGACAAAGGTCAGAGATCATCGACAAGGTCAGAGTTCGACGGAAGCTTTTGAGAGCTACGATTTCCAGTCGGTTCTTGAAGTCATACTTGCAATAATAGTTTTAGACTTATCCAAGTGGGAGACTGTTGGATTAATGTCTAAGTCCATAACAATAATTGGTAAGACTTGACCCGACCCGGCATGGTCCATTTGGGTTGCATGGCATCATGCATTTGGATAGACTACAATGAGAGAAATAACACTTAAGGTTTGTGAATATATTATAAGTTCTAATATATTAATAAGATTATTTAATTAGTATTGATCAAGAATTAATCTAGGATTAATTAAGTGATCAAAAGAAGACTAATTTAATATATGGGTTGATTGTGTAAATCACTCATTCTTATATATGTGGGCTTGTGATCCAAGATTCCTTATGTTGGACTAAGTCCATGGGGTAACCCATGGATACTCCATGGAGGTTAAATTCCATGGAGCATAAGGAATGGGTAAAGTTAGGAGTTACATAGTGTAACCCTAATAGCCACCATATAAAAGAATCCCATGGCTCAAGAAATCGTGCACTAGTGTGTGTGAGTATGAGGGCTACACGATTTCAAGAAGTGTTCAAGTTTCTCTCAAGTCATTCCATGTGTATTTGGTGTTGTGTGAACCATTTGAGGTGTCACACTTGGGGCACTAGGCACTCAAGCTTCATGAAGACATTCTACATCAAGGAGGTATGTATTCTATCTTGTTATATTCATTGTTTTGTATGCTAGATTAGGATAATACCTTGGATGCTCATATTTGCATGTATAATAGAGAAAACATAGATCCAAGGTATTTAGGGTTGCATGTACACTTAGGAGTGTTAGAATGCTCATAACCCAACAAAAGGAGCCTATGGAAATCTTCTGTGATAATGAAGGAGCGGTTTCCTTGACCAAGGAACCAAGGGATCATGGTAGATCTCGACATATCGACAGAAAATATCACTTTATTAGACATCGAGTAGAAGAAGGACACCTCGTGGTGAAGAGGGTATCATCAGAGGATAACCCAGCAGATCCGCTTATGAAGGGACTGAGCAGGGTTAAGCATTTGCAGCACGCTAGGAGCATTGGGCTGAAGGACGATATTAGTTTAGATTAGATAGTTTGGAAACATGTAATAGATAAATGTAATTGACATTTGATGATTAAATAAAGGAGTATTATTTATAAGTAAAGCTACTGTCTTATGTTAATTGTTTAACTATTGTTTCGTTTTGCATGTTTTGACTTCCTGAATAATTAAATTATTTGATAATAATCGAATTATTCGAATAGTCCACAGTCGTTCATATGTTGGAAGTAGATATGAATGAAGACTGTCATGAATTGGTGTGTAGATTGTCTAAAGTGTATTAGACATAGCAAAGGTTTGCTACAACGTTCATGAGTGCTTATGAACTTGATTTGAGCATTGGAATAAACCCACACTTGTTGGAATCACTTCATGGAATTTATCACGAGTGATCACAAGATGGTAATATCATATGGTCTTAAAACCTAGATATATGGTTTATTGTTTGTTAATTGGTTATGCATTGATAATGCGCAAACGCATCAGTAACTTGATGTTATAAAACGTATTGTTGTGTGTAATTTGATTAGTGGATAGTAAATGCATATAAGTCGAAGTTTATCTGTTCCTTTTATCCTAAGAGGGTAAAAGCGATATCAGGGCCCCTCGATGATTTGATTTGACTTATGTGCAGGGCCCGGTCAGAACTAAATTGATGTGTTCGATTAAGTTCTATGTCAAATGAATCTGAGATCGAGAAACAAATTGCAGGACAATAAGTATGACCATGTTCCATGTAATTGTCCGCACGATATCTAGAACAGAGGATTATACGATCCCTTATCTAAAGGACAAGATACTGATAAGATCAGAGTTTGACAGCGTCTTTGAGAGCTACGATTGCTAATCGGATTGTGTTTGCATATATAGTTACTAGACTTATCCAAGTGGGAGACTGTTGGATTAGTGTCTAAGGCTGTAACTATATTTGGTAAGTACTTGACCCGGTTGTGCATGGTCCTTTTGGGTTGCCTTCACCATAGCAACTTGACAGGATGATTTGTTAAGAGAGAAGAGATATTATTGTTAATATATTATGAGAATAATATATTAAAGAAATAATAATGTTATTTAATTAATATAAGTCATATATTAATTGAGAATTAATTTGGTGACTTAAAGAGGTTAATTGAATAAAGGGGCATAAACTGTCAAATGTGTGATAGTTGTATTTTGGGCTATGTATCCTTATGGATATGAGGGTGGACGAATTTTAGGGCTTGGAGACCATAAAATCATCCAAAGCCTATTATCTAGAAGGATCTTGGATTGCCTAGGGCCTAATTCATTCAATTAGGGTTAAAGGAGAAACCAGAGTAGCTCACAGTATAAATAGATCCCTTGGGGTGGGGAAATCGGCACTCATGCAAGGCAAGAAACCCTAGGGCCGATTTCTCTCCCTCCTCTCTCTCTTAAGATCATCTTCTTGCTATTTGGTTTTTATAAGCCATTAGAGGAGTGACAATTGTGACTCTAAGCTCCAAGAAGAAGAAGTATCAAGCAAGTAATTCAAGGTATTCTTTTAGATCTGATTTCATATGATTAGATTCAATTGTTTACATTAGATATAGTATTGTAAGTCTTGGATACAATGCATGTTCAATTAGAGAAACCTAGATCCAAGCATTAGGGTTTGCATGTGCACATAGGAAAGTTATTATGGCTCAAACCCATCAGAAGGTTTGTTAGACCTCATACATACTGACGTGTGTGGACCCTTCAGATCAACCACAAGGGATGCTAATCGATTCTATGTGACTTTCACTGATAATTATAGAAGATATGGTTATATCTACTTGATCAAACATAAGTCAGAAACCTTTGAAAATTTCAAAGAGTTTAAAAATGAAGTCGAGAATCAATTCGATAGGAAGATAAAGATACTTAGATTCGACGAGTACATCACTTAAAATCCGTGGACAGCAAGTCAGTGTCGAGAATCGCGAACTTCTGACCAACTCGTAGAGTTGATGGCCAACTCGTCGAGTGTGTTTGGAATCAACATTTTCTCAAAACATGAAAGTCGTCCATAACTGTGTCTAGTTTTTAGAATATTTTAAATCTCGTCAATCGGAATTACGGTTCATGAGATATGGCCAAAACACTGACTTGGGGTCAAGCTGTCCAGCAACATCCTTCTTTCTTCAAAATCCAAGATCCAAGCTTCCATTTGCTAAATCCGCTTCCTTTTGCTTCCGAGCTCATATTTTCGGCTACAATACATTTAAACATATTTAAGTACCTTTTGTTCATAATTTGCAATAAAATTGCCAAAAAGTATTAAGATTTAACACAAAATATATGACTAATTATGCACATATCAAAATACCACACAATTGACTTTTTCTTGCCCCCAAGCAACACTGAATTTTAACATACTAGCATCACATAAAATAATTCCAATAAAACCCAACCATTATTCCAAGACCGCAATGCATGCATTTGTGTCTAAATTTTTTCCTAAGGACCCCCCCTCAATTCTAAATACTTACAATCCTCAGAAACACTAGCCCACTTCTTTTGAACAATGTTCATTTCATGCATCCCTCCGAATCCATCCCAGAAAACTTTCTTAACCTCAAGGTATTTTTGTTCAAGCAAACCAAGCATACATAATCTAGAAAATTACAACTTTTCGATACTACTATGGAGCTATTGGAATTCTTCACTTATTTGATAATTTAATCTTGATTTCTTTGAATCCACCACCTTTTTTAATTTTTGGTATCTTCAAATTTTTGAATCTTCAGAATTTTGATCTTTTGATCTTCACTTTGATTGCTCCAAAATTCTTACAACTTTTCTTGTAATTCTTTTTTTTTTCACATGTAAGTCACTTTTTTTTCACTCAAAACCTACATGCTTAAGCAAGGGCACTTGACTTCACCCTTTATTGGTTAAAAGTATTAGTCTTCCTCGATAAATTTCAAGTACACGATGCTAAACATATTACCTCCCTCAAACTAAGCGAGGTCGTGTTTTTGTCCCATGATTTTATTAGAATAAAGGGGGCCACAAATGCACTATAACGTATATAGGCTCAACTAACATTTGGGTTCTTCATAAAATCATCAAACATAATACTGGCATGATTCCTAATTGCTTTTACCAAAATTTTTAAATTAGCCCTAGCAATTTTATGCTAATTTTTAAAATTAATCTAAATTTTAACTAAATGTAACCAACCCCCTACCCCACACTTAGTTTATGCAATGTCCCAATTGCATATTATGCATGAATAAGAAAACATAAAAATAAAGAGGGAATTGAAACAAACTCCCCTAGGATAGTAGTTGCGAGGTCGATCTTTTTCTTGTTAAGCTCCATCTTCAATTTACTTTAGGAATGGGAACAACTCATCCATGTCTTAGTTGTCAAAATCCCGTGTGGTACAGCTCCAAATATACTAGAAAAAGCTTCTTGGAAATGCTCGGTAAATGAAATTTAAAAATATAGACAATGCCCGCATCGAATGGAATCAAATCGTCGACTCAAATATAAAAGAATGAGCAACTCGCCGAGTTTTATGTGGAGACTCGTCGAGTTGAATCGTGATATGGGCAGAAATCGCGAATTTTCTGTTGGACTCGTCGAGTTGTAAGAGAGCACTCGACGAGTTTTTGTTGGTGATCATGCAAATTCTTCTTTCTGCTTCAGGTCTGTTCTGAGGTTTAAGGAGGGTATTAAGGTAATACACGCCCTCATTTTTCTTCAGTAACTAGACTCCTCTTCAACCACTTAAACATCAGACTCATAATACGACTCAAATCTTCTAATCTTATCGTCTAGACTCGACCCCTCACTTTGTTTCTTCACGCTTTAATTATTCGCTTAATTCTCACCCTAAACTCTGCAAGATCAAAAAAACAAAACCAAGTAATAAAAAGGAAAAAATCATTAAATTAAAATCCTACATTACCCTAATAAACTAGAAGTTAAAAAAAAGAGCAAACTCTAATGACGGGTTGCCTCCCGCAAGCGCTTCTTTTTGTGTGAGTCTTGAGCTGGACTCTCAACTTAATAAACTTCCAATAAGCTCAATGCCAATCCATCCGTTGCATTGAATATTTTCTTTGGACCAATTTGTAAAATTTGGCTCTTTGCTTCAAAAATTGGCCAAACGAGCTTGAATTCATGTAACCCAAGATTCCTGACAAGGGTGGGAACCAGTCAGGTACTAATCAGAAATGGATCGTGCTTCAGAACTTTCTCCAAAGTTGGAGTCGTCACCCCATGCTTCGAAACACAATCTGGGAAAATAGGTGGCCACGTCGTGGTCATGGTCAAACCACGGCTTGGTTCCTGTAACTCAGCTTGTTCTTGTTCTTCGTCTAACCCTTCTTCCAGCACTCTTTCCAGCTCCTCCAAGTCTTTTTCTGGATTAAATGCTTCATCTTGTAACTTTAGCTCTTGTGCCTCATATTTTTCTTGTTCGTTAGACACGATTTTATCTAACCATCTTCCTAATTTCATCAAATCTTCATTTGAGTCATACTCCTCATCTTGTTGCTCAATTTCCTGTACTACTTCCTCAAGAAAAGCATCAAAAGCATCGAGATTTGGAAAATACATAATAAAATTAAAAATAAAAATTAAACTATATAAAAAAATAATTAACAAATAAAATAAAAAAATGATAACAATTAGCAAATAAAATTAACTATTTAGAAACGCTCCCCGACAACGGCGCCAAAAACTTGATGTGTGTGGAATGCACGAGTTTTAATCCTAGTAACTTAGACACAGAAACAAACACACGAAAGGCAGTGTACCTATCAATTAGCAGCTTAGTTAAGGTAAGTAGGGTATGGAACACAGGGAACGGTAAACAATTAAGATTATTACTAATAATATCTAAATAAAACAAGTAAAAAGAAGGGTTTTTCTCTAGTTTTACAAGACTAGAAACTTAAACAACTACTTAAACTCTTTAACAAAGGACAATTAACAACTAAGGAGAAACAAAATACAACTAGATCCAATCAATTTAAAGAGACTTCCGTTTAGATTCGATTCACTTATTCCTATGGTTGATTTTATGGCAAGTGCAATTGATTAATTGGCATTGGCTACCAATTACTGTCATTAGGTTCACGTTCGCTATTACTAATCCTTAGGAAACAAATTAATTTAAGCAGTGATCAAGTGATTAAACTAATAAATTTCCTAGTTTATTGATTCGGGTTAAGTAAGACTTGTAGTTAACTAATCAAATTACTAATTCAAATAAATTCTTGTTGATGGTTCGTCACACAAGCTCACACATTAACTTACCTATTTTCTAGTTAACCCTAGTTTCACGTTCGCTATTCCTAGGCATATAACAATGTTTTCACATAAATCATATGAGATAAGCAATTAAGAGATGTTCATGCAGCTTAATATACTTGTAATTAACAGAAAATAGTTGTTGTTAACACATAAGGATATTTAACAAGCTTAACAAAACAAAATTTACCAAATTAAATTAATCCAACCACAAAGTCAAACCATAGTCATAAATTCATCTACCCTAAACAGAAGATACGAGTTTTTAGCTCATATCTACAGCAAATAACAACATGAATTCAAATTCTAATGATTCAAACATGGTTCAAAACAAAGATTAAGAAAATAAGAATAATTATTTGCCTTTGATCTCTTCTAAATTGCTTTTTAGGTTGAATTCTCAAAAACTAGAGCTCCAAGAACCCTTATGGCCTCTAAAAGTCGTCCAAGGCTTCCCCCATTAGTTAGGGTTCGAATGAGAAGCGTTTCTATATATATATATATATATATATATATATATATATATATATATATATATATATATATATATATATATATATATATATATATATATATATATATATATATATATATATATATATATATATATATATATATATATATATTCTGAAAAAAGGGCGACTCGGTGAGTCCAGTGACAAACTCGACGAGTCCATCACTTAAAATCCGTGGACGGCAAGTCATCGTCGAGAATCGCGAACTTCTGACCAACTCGTCGAGTTGATGGCCAAATCGTCGAGTCCGTTTGGAATCAACATTTTTCTCAAAACACGAAAGCCGTCCGTAATTGTGTCTTGTTTTCAGAACATTTATAATCTCGTCAATCGGAGTTACGGTTCATGAGATATAGCCAAAACACTTACGATGGGTCAAGCTGTCCAGCAACATCCTTCTTTCTTCAAAATCCAAGATCCAAGCTTCCAATTGCTAAATCCGCTTTCTTTTGCTTCCGAGCTCATCTTTTAGGATACAAATACATTTTAAACATATTTAAGTACCTTTTGTTCATTCTTTGAAATAAAATAGCCAAAAAGTATTTAGATTTAACACAAAATATATGACTAATTATGCACATATCAATTGCAACAATGAAACATGACCTTCAAAAGTCCTATAAGGACTACTGGGCTTACGATAAGAACATGGCTCTTGGTAAAATGTTGCACAAGAAGTGAGACATTATGATGTTGCGAAGGCCCTCAGGGCATGCAAGTGGAACGAAGCGGCATTAGAAGAGAAGTTGCCCGGAGTATCTGCAAGAAGTGAAAGAGGCTAAGGGTAAGGTGTCTAGCTCTTCATCTGGTATGTACTCCATTGAAATCAATAATAATTATATTTCAAACTCATATATCCTTGATACAATATGTGGTTTGCATATTTGTTCTAATATACAGAGACTAAGGGAACGTGAAGAGGTCGATCATGGAAAGCCGAACCTGATCATGTGAAATAAGTTAAAGGCAACTGTTACTAGGATTGGGACTAATGAGCTAATGTTTGATAATAGTGTGAGGATTGATTTAAAAAATTGTTGTTATTGATCAGAAATGACAAGGAACATAATTGTTGGATTTGGTGTCTAAGCCCATAACTATAACTAGGATGTACTTGACCCGATTGTAGCATGGTCCTTTTGGGTTTCCTTCATCAGTGAAATTTGATAGGATGGAATTTTGAGAATAAAGTTATTTGTGATTTATTAATACATTATAAGTATAATATATTAATTGAGAAATCATATTATTTAATTAGTATTGGTCAAGAATTAATTTGGAATTAATTTTGTGAACAAAAGAGACTAATTAAATATATGGGGATTGATTGTGTAAATCAATCATTCTTATAGTGTGGGCCCTTTGATCCATGGTTATTTAGGATGGGCTAAACCATTGAGATAATCCATAGATAGTCCATGGAGGTTTAACCCATGGAGCCTAAGTATATGAAAGGTCATTAGGGTTTACAGAGTGTAACCCTAACATTTGCCACATTATAAATACACACCCATAGAGCTAAAATCGGCCACCGCATACATTCTAAGAGAGTGAAGTTGATTTTGTGCTAGGTAACCTTTTCTCTAAAGCCTCCTCTTGCACTTGGTGTTTGTGAACCATTATAGGCATCACACTTGGGGTGCTCAAGCTTGCAAAGGTCAAGAACTCTACCCTACTTAAGAGATAAGCATCCAAACTAAGTTTATATTGTATAGCTTCAATTGTATGCTAGCTAGGGATAATGCTTTGGAAAAATTGAAAAATGCATGTATAATTAGAGAAAACATAGATCCAAAGCATTTAGGGTTTCATGTGCACCATAGGAGTGTTATAGTGCTCAAAACCCAACAGTGGTATCAGAGCCTAGGATTAGTTTCTGTTATATTTGTTGCTTACTAGTTTTTCAAAGATGAAAAACTCGAAATTTTGGCCTCTGACTGGTGAACTCACCTAGTCCATGAACAGACTCGATGAGTCCACTCATTAACAGAGCAACTCGGTGAGTCAGTTCATGCACTCGACGAGTTGAAGGCTCTATTTGCAGAATTTTGAGTTTCTTGGCTTGGTTTGGATTGGGAACACTACCACAAATTGTTTTGGATCAATGGAAATGTTTTTTATGGTATGGTAGTGGTTGTACTCATCCAACCACAAGATAATTGTCAAAGTTTTAAAATAATAGTTGTTTTATATGTTAAACAAAGTTTCTTTCAAATTATTGACTTGATATTATCTTGATAATGAGTTTAGTTAGATCATAAATTATGTGATAGTTTTAGTTGTTAGAAAATGATCTAAATGAATTTTAATGACCTCCATAGCTTGTCCTCAAGTTATGGAAAATGAAAGGTCTCATACATTAAAACCCAATTAAACTCATAAGTTATGAATGTTAAGAGTTTTGACAAGTTTTAAAACTTGCCCTCAAGTTTTGGATTTTGTAAAGTCTCATCAATGAAACTTTAATTCCAAACCTTAGAGTTTTAAAAGTTAAAATTCGACCCTTATACTTTATAATATTATAAGTTTAATAATATATATATATATATATATATATATATATATATATATATATATATATATATATATATATATAAGATATATATGTATGTATAAGACAAGTCAGTCTTACCGTTAGTAGGCCTCGTTCACGAAGCCGGTCTATAAGGGGGGTATAAGTTTACTGCCTATAAAATGGTTCTTTTCTGGGTGTCCACTCTCATCCACCGCTTCCTTGACTGGTGGAGGGTCGTTAGCCGAATGGGTAGGATAGGACACTAATTCTCCCTCATTAAAAGTATAATTATAAATATAAAGTAACTAAACTTTTATTAAATTCACAATCTTAGTTACTTTAGGAAAAATGCAAAAATGGTGGTAATCCATGAAATTAAACTTTGCACCTTGTTAAGTCGTTAGTGGAGCGTGCTTGGTTAACCGGCATACTAATCTGGGACTGACAATGTGTGGCAAAGGGTATCTTGATGTTAATCATAGATCAATGGAGGGTGTGTGGTTAACTGGCACATTGATTAGGTGATTTGTAAAATTGGGTGTACCAAGTTAATTTGCATGGTTATTCACACCTTATTTGTGATCCTCGGCATCCCAGTCACAAACTTGAAGGGCACAACGGAGATTTAAACATGCCATTGAAAAGTTCAATATATCTCAAAGATCTAGGAATTTCAAATCCAATTACAACTTAATAATCTATTTCGTTTTTCATGGTGGAAATTGGTAAATTGTCATTTACCCACCTTCAAATATTTTACAATTGGATTACGACATCGCTCTTCGCAATTGTAGAATATTGTCTTGGGTCCTAGCCTTAATATTTCATTTTGGTGTAATATTATGGATTCTCATCTAATCTAAACTTTTTTCTTCTTTTTCAGATGTCTATCCCAAACAATGCTTCAACACCAATTCCTTCAGGCTCGTTCTCCCTCATGAACCTATGTGGGAGGGTCATTTTTGATGGATCGAACTTCAGTGACTAGATTCGAAACATCAGAATGGCTATTCGCTATGAGGACAAAGAATATGTCCTTGATAAAGAGCTTATGGAGATTGATGTAACCACTGCCACACCTAAACAAATCGATGAACACATTAATCATGAGAGGGATGCGACAAAGGTGTCGTGTCTTATGATCGCTACCATGACTATTGAGCTACATAAGTCCTATGAGGACTACTATCCCTATGAAATGTATCAGGATTTGATGGAAAGATATCATCAAAGTGCTCAGCAGGAGAGGTATGAGATCATTGCCTCCATGATCACAACCAAAATGAAGGATGGTGAACCTATCACAGCCCACTTGCAGAAGATGCAGAGATATGTGGACCGCTTGCTAAAATTTGTCACAACTAGCATTTTTGGCTAGGAAATTCCGTCCTCAGGTAAGCAAGGACTATTATGAGACTTGTGCTAACACATTTAAGTGTACAATGTGAGTTCCTAATGAGCCATTTAATGTTAGAATCCAAATCTCTCTAAGTATGTGAAATCTCTCCTAAATCTCTCCAAGTATATGAAATCTCTCCAAGTCTATCGAATCTCTCCCAAATCTCTCCAAGTATGTGAAATCTCTCCAAGTATATGAAATCTCTCCAAGTATATCGAATCTCTCCCAAATCTATCCAAGTATGTGAAATCTCTCCCAAATCTCTCCAAGTATGTGAAATCTCTCCAAGTATATGAAATCTCTCCAAATATGTGAAATCTCTCCCAAATATCTCCAAGTATGTGAAATCTCTCCCAAATCTCTCCAAGTATGTGAAATCTCTCCCAAATCTCTCCAATTATGTGAAATCTCTCTCAAATCTCTCTACGTACCTTCCTCAGTCGAAAACAGCTCAAAACCTAAGGACAAAACCCAAAAGGACCCTCTTGTTCCGGAACCCTCTTGGGTCGGAACCCCTCCCTACTTCGGACCCTCTGATGGACTAAGGAGAAGACTCTCATCCGGACAAAGATCTCGCATGTGCCTCGGAATCACTAGCCCGCTTCGCACCTCAGACCGGACCTGCTGACTCCGCATTCTGACTCCGGATCCGAGGGAAATGCTCCGGATGTTAGAAAAGAGTTTCAGAACTCGCCCAGTACCTCCGGAACTCCCTTGTACCTACTACGGACCCTCACAGACTTAACCCTCCACTCCGAAAATTGAGACATAGCTCCGAAATTTACTATTTGGCTCCGGATATTTGCCCATTTCGGAATTTTTCATCATTTTGAGGTATTTTGACGTCGGGAATCCCACCAAACTCGTATTTTTCCTAACTTAAACCCCTTAGACCTTTGTTTTAAGACAAATTTGATTATTTAAGATAATATTTAAAGATTTCAAAAGATATTTTTTTAAACCATGAGATGTGAATAAGACAAATGCTTTTGAGTTTTTGATGCAACATTTCAACAAGTTCCAAGGTGTTCACGAATAAACAAGTAATATCCTCGAGACTTCAAAGCACACATCAAATCAACTCCCCTTCCTTTATACAAAAGAAGAACTCCTTCTTACCGACCCTCACTTTTACTCCATTTCCCCCCTTGAGGTTTCATCTCTCTTCAAGATCTTTTCCTTCACCCACTTAACAAACTCCTCTCATGAACAAGTGAATTCTTCCAAGAATCGTTAACATCAAAGTGGATCTTGGAAATTAGGCTTCAAGGAGTTCAGTAAGGACATTCTAATGCTTAGGATCAAGATCTCTTCTCTACCCTTCAGCAACCTCACAAAACTAACTTAAGGTGAGCTTCATACCCCACCTTTTTCTAAGTTTTTATTGTTTTTGGGGGGAGAGTACAAGTCAAAGTCTTGTGTAAATCATGATCTATTTGTTTATTGTGTATGCATGCCTTCTTACATGTGCTTAAGTATAAATAGTCCAAAAACTCAAGATTTTGGTTAAGTCTCAAGAGTTTGGATTATATTTCACAAATCATGTTTGGAAACAAGAACTAGTATGTTACCAAGTATAAGTCACAAATTTTTATAACAACAACTATAAGGATTGGCTTCAAGATTTACTTAAACAAGTTGTGGGACAAAATAATTTGAAAGTGATTAAATTATGGAAATAATAATATTTTGGATCACTTTGGCCAAACATAAATATAAGGGTTATCTTGGAATATTATGTCATACTCATGACTTTTTACCAGATTAACAAACTATTTGTGATTATTTATAAAAAATAATATAAATAATTCCATCAAGAAAAATATATGAAAACAAAGTTTTCATGACAAAAGAATTTGCATGTCATAAAGCTGCTGTCATAACTTCACACAAGTCACAGTTTACACAAATTATAACTAGACACTTTTCTTTTGACTAATATGGGCCTGAGCCGACAATTTCTAGAAAGGAAAGACCATTTTTTCCAATTCTGATAATGTTCGGTCATTTTGATAAACGTTCAAAATGGCTTATTTTTCAATAAACGAAACGGAACGAACACGAGGCACCCAGTTAACAAGCACAATAAACGAGATGGAACGAAAACGATATTTCTATTCAATGAGTACGGATATCATTATTTTATCTAACAAATAATGGATCTTAAACGATTGCTCAAAAGTTTGTTAATATTCTAGTAATACAAATCTTAAAAGTACCTAAATATAAAATATTAGTGTACGTCTAAAATCCTGTAAGGAGTTATAGCCAGAGTCTCCTGGAGGTTGAGCGGGAATTTGTGTATAGATCTATACAGGATTGACACCCCGCACCTTCGCGGTTCGCTACAGCTAGACCGACCAGTCTAGGGTGACAAATGTCTTTAACAAAACAAGGGCGCCTGAGAAACGCCAAAAGAAGTCTCGGTTATATTAGTATGGTTATAACGACTCACTAGAATATGTTATGTTATCTAGGAATTTATGCAAGGAAAACCTCATAAATAAATTTTGGCACGTTGTGTTGACTGCCTATGCCTGGTAGTGATGGTCCGCATTTGTTGTATTAACTGTCCTTTTTCATTGTGTAGAATGTCCACAATCGCCATGTTGATTTCTTTCACCTAACAAGTATTAGAGTCTTAATACTACTATTTTACCAATAAGAAAACATAGGATTTTCTGGGAACAACGTTTGTAAACGATTTTGAAAACGATAAACTAACACACACATATGCAAGTATACACAGCTGGAAACGGAACTTACGAATATTTTATAGCAAGAAATATAGGATTTTCAGGAGAAAACGATTTTATACGATTTCGATAACGATAAACTAGAACGCACACTCAATTCTACTCGATAAGAAAAACAAAATTTACAACTGTATTCCCTTTTTGAAAATAGGGGATTTTCTGGAAACGGTTGGCTATTATTACTCAAAAGAACTATTCTCGAACACAGCTTGCCTTTACAAACTACACTACTTTTCAAAATCACTCCTTATAAGGATGAACCAAAATAATGACATGCACACATATACCCAAGATTTTCCAAGCAAGGCTTCAAACGATTTCATAGAAAAAATCGGATTTTCTGAAAGTAAAATGAGAACAATTCTAAACAAGTGTAAAACTATTTTATACAAAAACGCTTATGAACTCACCAACTTTTTAGTTGACGCTTTTCAAAACGACTTGTATTCTCAGGGATCTAGTAAGCAGGTAACAAGGGACACGGATGCAGGACTATTTAGCTGTAATTTGGAATTTTTTTGCGTATGTCTCTTTTGTGTAACTCGAAGGATAATTTCAATGTGTAAACAATGTAAGTTTGTTATCTTAATGTATGATGTTTGGATTGCTCTGTTTCATGTATATTCAATTGTTATGATACTGCACAATGAAGTCACCCGCCTCCGGACATTTCCGCCGTCTGGTCCGAGGGGTGTGACAAATTGGTATCAGAGCATTGTTTATAGTGAACTGGTATATCTAGCCATACAAGATATACAACTATAAATACAATGGGACTAAAACACACTCTTCCTAAGAGGATACTTTAAGAAGATAAATATTTTTATAAAAGTATACATATCTACTAACACAGTGTCATAACGAGAAGAAAACAAAGGTAACTAAAGTTTGAACGCTACAGTCAAACTTAGGCAGTTATGCAATCATATCTGGGATAAATATAGCCTGATCAACTATATTTATTTGAGATATGACCAACATGTGCTTGGGAGTGATGGTGGTGTTGCAACAAACCTAAAACCTACCAATTATGCGCACAAGAGAACATTAGAATCGAACATTAAGTTTAAAATACTCTAGGAGTATTTTAGGATACTATAAACCCCTCCCACACCTAAACTTTCCCCGTATATCTCGCACAAACAACATAGTTGACATTCCTCACCACGACTTTTACTACCCTGTCCCGGTGATTTGCGGATGGGACAAAGAGGGACCAAAAGAAGTCCATGAGGAAAAACCCAGAAGTGGATCCTAAGGAATACCAAGAGATGAATTGGGAAAGAGAGGATTTCAACTAAAGGCCAAACAAGGA
This sequence comes from Lactuca virosa, assembly GCF_052849685.1. NCBI lineage: Eukaryota > Viridiplantae > Streptophyta > Magnoliopsida > Asterales > Asteraceae > Lactuca > Lactuca virosa. The sequence goes on from NC_136426.1 coordinate 205,452,357, forward strand.
TGAAAGCGCCACGGAAACCCATGACGATATTTACTCAATTAAGAATAGGCCAGAGACCCTTTCACTTTTCTCTTCCTAGATACGTAACCACCCAATATAAGTGCTCCTGGAATGGAAATACCTAGAAACAAAACAATACCCACGCAAAGACAAGCTTAGGGATTGACTCCTACCTGGTTCAGGGCGCATCTCCACAAAAGACAATCCGATCCACAATCGACGTGCACTGAACTCCGATAGCCAACACCCTCACGAATCAGACATCTGTTTGGGCCACAAGTAACCCGAAGTGACTCCCGGTTTCCAACCCTCTGTCATGGAGTATTGGAGGCCATAATCAAAGCCCGATATACGGGAATGTAAATCCGATCCCCCACAAGTAACAAGAACACCATTCCAAATTGCCTTACGAAACCCACAAGTAAGACCAGAAAACTAGGCAATGATCATTTGGAGACCACAACTCATAGCAGTCAAGGCAAGGACAGTCTCAGTAGTGTAAGGAACACAAAAGGGCACTCATAATATAAGTGAAATGGCCAAGCACTCTGTGCGCCATGTCGGTAGAAGAGGATCACCACACTACTCGTCGTAGGTTCATAATGCCTTTAATCGCAACTAGTAATAGTTGTAAACTAAGAGGAGTATGCCCTCCAAGAATCCATACAACCAAGTCTGCTAACTATATTGCTAACTATGTGCTATTTTGACGGACTTTACTTCAGAAAATACGTGTTTCCACTCTCTACCATAACTGCATCATGGGGATGGAGGTTGGCACAATTAACACTAGTACATTAAGATTATACGAGTAAACCCACTTGAAATTAACTACGAGTACTTACGATCTCACCTTTCGTGTGCAACAGAGTCATGTATTCTAACAAAGACAACCAGCACCCCGACGATGCACCGATCCTACGAATAGACTCCACCACTTTCCAAGCCACTGTAACAGCTACCGTGGCAGCCGTCATGGCATACTTCAATACCAACAGCACGAACGAAAATGGAAGCAGTGTCGGTAAATTCAACCGTAACAACAACCAGGGAAACCAACGAATGACAACTCACCAATGCACTCTAAAGCCTAAACCTAAGCTCAAGAAATGAAAGTTCGGAAACGAAAGAGGAGACATTTCGACTCAGAGGCTTACTAAAAGGCACCAAGCTGGATCATTCCCTACCCCTACTAACCCTACTCCTCCCATACTAAGACAATCATACCTTGGGAACAATCCACCCTGCAACAAGTTCAAATAACATAATCGGGGAGCCTGCCAAAACATTTCGTTGCAAAAGGTGCAACAAGATGGGGCACACCTCCCGCTACTGTAGGGCCCCGACCCCATGCGTTACTCCAACCTTCAACCCAAAAATAAGTCCAGTTTGTCACAAGTGCGGTGCAACAAGACAAGAGAGATTGTCCAACAGAGATGGCTGACGAAGGAGTTGACAACTAGACAGGAAGAGACGACAAGAAACCCTACCGAGATTTCTGCTACGTTTCAAACAATAAAATTTATATAACGAATTTTCGCAAAAACGTCTTGCCAATTGAAACCATAATAAAAAAAACTATTTCCCCATTCGAGCAAACTCTGTAAGACATAGAGAAAACTGGAAATCCTAGCGAATGGACCATGATGATTCCATATGATCGATAATATCATATATAGTCAGGATTCCACAAACAAAGAGCGTCCGATTCTGCCTTATTTCCTGTCCCTAGGCTGAATAGTGATTAGGACAGAACCCCGCATGAAATTATCTTTAAAAATCCTAAGTATGTATGGTTAGGTCACATTCATCTATAGTGGAAAAACCTGGCAGAATTTGGATTACGAATTTCCTTGCCTTATAGCAGCACCTTTGTGTCGCTAAAACACCTAGCAAGCAGGAACAAAATAGACCCAATGGTAACAACAAAAACAAAACTAGAAGTGATAAGAACAGGAACATGGAAAACCCTGTCACTTCTAACAACCAATGCTCCCCAATCAACGTAACACCTGTTGTAACAAGGAGTCCAATGTCATCAATTGGCACGAACATGCTAGATTTCCATCTTGCAAACCTCGAGCATTGCAAATAGACTTTCGTCTTACTCAACCGAATAACAAAACTCTTTCAGCCGGTAACAACAAATCACTAGCAACCAGACACCTAAGCCTATATGTAAGAAATACCATGCTCTTTCCTAGCCCCCCCAATAAAGATTAAAAATCAAGAAACAAAAGGAATCAAGGGAGTGTGAAAGGTTTCCAACCTTCCGCTAGAGATTCCCAAAATCCCTTGGAAACCTTAACCAAGTGCTAAACAGAGATAGAATCACCTCGACTCCTGGAACCACCCCAATAACCAAACACCCGATACTGCTTAGCATGATCACAAGAACAGATAGTGTATGATCACAGGATTGGCATAATATGTAAAGGAAACATCAGAATCAGTCCTTAGCCACAGGAAGCACCTATCTAACTCATAAGGGAGAAAAACGGAACCACCATAGGCACCACCGACTACGAATAAGCCAAGCAAACCCATCCTCAAGGATCGATTCTCCCTACCCCGAATCAGAGACTTGTTCAGCTAACAAGCAAAGAACCGGCAGAGGTCGACCTACCATTAGCTTGGAAAGCTCTGGGAAGAAAACTCCCAAGATAATCTAAGACTCCTAAGGTCAACTACACCACGCAAACCCAACCTTGGTGACCATAGAACCAACTCTTAAGGTCCAGAAAACTCCACTTCTAGGACACCAGGATCCCGAATCCCTAGAAGACCGCTCAAAAGTCCTCGCCAAGAAAGGCCCGATAACCCATAACATCCGATTAACCTAAGAACTCAGTTTCAGACATTTCACCTTCAATGTATTCAACACTTACAATTGTCAGACCACCGAAGCTCTTGAAATTCCACTTGACAAGGTCAAGGTAAACAAGAATCCGCACCCCAAAGAGAAGCATGTGTAAGGGACATTGGCAAAGTTTGGGATACCCACCTGCCTCTAATCGAGTACTCATATAACAAAAACTATCACTCGAGCATAGGAGTTGCATCCTTCGCGGCCCTGCGTGGCTGGTAATGCAGATCATCCTCTGTTGGGCTGAGGTGAGAGACACCCAACTGACAAGAGGACAAACACCCAATAGCACCCTCTCTAGACCCGAGATTATTCGAGAAACCACAGAAAGGATAGTCCAAACCCGGACACGACTCCAGACATCGTAAAGTCAACAAAAGAGCTATGAAGATAACGGATTAAAACCTTGGAATCTCAAGTAGGGGATCAGGGTATTCTTAAAGATCTTCCCTCGAGGAACGATGACACGATTTGGAAATAAAAGATAAACTAAATCCTCGATGCATCAGACCATTTGAGATCCTCGCACGGATCGGTCCGGTAGCCTACAAACTCCAACTACCCTCCAAGCCTAGTGACGTACACCCGTTATTCCATGTGTCGAACCTAGGAAGTGTCAATCGGACAAAACCCTCCCATTTCCATTAGATAAGATTAAAGGGAGCTAGAACCTCCAAATAGTTGATCAGCCTATCGAGACTATGGATAGAAAAGTTAAGTACACAAAACAAAGCCGCATCCCGATTGTGAAGGTTCGAGGGAACGCTAGGCGTGAACCGGTATTCACTTGGGAGCACAAAGACCAAATGAATCAAAAGTACCTTCACCTATTCTCGCATTCATAACCCTACCTTTCGAAAGAATATCGGGACGAAATTCCCTCTAACGGGGGAATGATGTCACAACTAGCATTTTTGGCTAGGAAATTCCGTCCTCAAGTAAGCAAGGACTATTATGAGACTTGTGCTAACACATTTAAGTGTATAATATGAGTTCCTAATGAGCCATGTAGTGTTAGAATCCAAATCTCTCTAAGTATGTGAAATCTCTCCCAAATCTCTCCAAGTATATGAAATCTCTCCAAGTCTATCGAATCTCTCCCAAATCTCTCCAAGTATGTGAAATCTCTCCCAATTCTCTCCAAGTATATGAAATCTCTCCAAGTCTATCGAATCTCTCCCAAATCTCTCTAAGTATGTGAAATCTCTCCCAAATCTCTCTAAGTATATGAAATCTCTCCAAGTATATGGAATCTCTCCCAAATCTCTCCAAGTATATGAAATCTCTCCCAAATCTCTCTAAGTATATGAAATCTCTCCAAGTATATCAAATCTCTCCCAAATCTCTCGAAGTACGTGAAATCTCTCCCAAATATCTCCAAGTACTTGAAATCTCTCCCAAATCTCTCCAAGTATGTGAAATCTCTCTCAAATCTCTCAAATCTCCAAGTATAAATAAATTTTGGCACGTTGTGTTGACTGTCCTATGCATGGTAGTGATAGTCCGCATTTGTTGTGTTGACTGTCCTTTTTCATTGCGTAGAATGTCCACAATCGCCATGTTGATTTCTTTCACCTAACAAGTATTAGAGTCTTAATACTGCTATTTTACCAATAAGAAAACATAGGATATTCTGGGAACAACGTTTGTAAACAATTTTGAAAACGATAAACTAACACACACATATATGCAAGTATACTTTTATTGCAAGAAATATAGGATTTTCTGGAGAAAACGATTTTATACGATTTCGATAACGATAAACAGAATGCACACTCAATTTTACTCGATATAAAAAAACAAAATTTACAACTGTATTCCCTTTTTGAAAATATAGGATTTCTGGAAACGGTTGGCTATTATTACTCAAAAGAACTATTCTCGAACACAGCTCGCCTTTACAAACTACACTACTTTTTAAAATCATTCCGTATAAGGGTGAACCAAAATAACGACATGCACACATATACCCATGATTTTCCAAGCAAGGCTTCAAACGATTTCATAGAAAATATCGGATTTTATGAAAGTAAAATGAGAACGATTCTAAACAAGTGTAAAACTATTTTATAAAAAAACGCTTATGAACTCTCCAACTTTTTAGTTGACGCTTTTCAAAACGACTTGTATTCTCAGGGATCTAGTAAATAGGTAACATGGGACGCGAATGCAAGACTATTTAGCTATAATTTGGAATTTTTCTGCTTATGTCTCTTTTGTGTAACTCGAAGGATAATTTCAATGTGTAAACAATGTAAGTTTGTTATCTCAATGTATGATGTTTGGATTGCTCTGTTTCATGTATATTCAATTGTTATGATACAACACAATGAAGTCACCCGCCTCCGGACATTTCTGCCGCCTGGTCCGGGGGGTGTGACAAAATTGAATGTCAATTTTGATGAAGAGTTTGCCATAGATATAATTCTACACCTTTTACCTACTTGTTATGATCAATTTCGTATGACCTATCATATGAACAAGGAGGAGGTCACTCTTAGCGAGCTTCAAGGCCTTTTAAGGACTGCAGAAAGCAACCTTAAAGGCAAGTCGGTTGTGTCTACTCCTACTACTACTACTTCTGCCCCTGTTCTGGCAATAGGACATAGTGATGGGTTTTGAGCATTCTAACACTCCTATGGTGTACATGCAACCCTAGAAACCTTGGATCTATGTTTTACTATGATACATGCAAATTTGCTTTTCTAAGGTTCTTAACCTAACTAGCATGGCATGTGGAACTTTGAAACTTAATAAGCTAGTAGAGTTACATACCTTTTAGTAGTGGTTGATTGCTTGAAGTTTGAGAGCCTAGCACCAATAAGTGGATGCCTCAAATGGAAGTTACAAATCACCACAAACCTGAGAAACTTGAGAGAATAGTAGAACTCTTCTTGAAATCGGCCCTCTTAGTTCTCACACAAAAGCTAGTGCAATTTCAAGTGCCAAGGACTCCTTTATATAGTGTGGTGGATTAGGGTTACATCCATGTAAACCCTAATACCCATGAACTTTCATTTCAATGAGATACATGGGTTAAAGCTCCATGGATTATCCATGGACTTACCATGCAAGCCTAGCCCGTTCTAAATAAGCATTAGCCCACACTATATAAATACAAGAGTCCAATATTTAATTAGTCACACTTTTGATCACTAAATTAATTCTAAATTAATTTTAGATCAGTACTAATTAAATAATATGATTTCTTATTAATATATTAGAACTTTTAATATATTAATAAATCATAACTTATACTATTCTCAAAAGTTTATCCATATAAATTGTTCGGGTGAAGTGCAACCCAAATGGACCATGTCGGGTCGGGTCAAGTACATCTCAAATATAGTTATGGACTTAGACACCTTATCTAACAGTCTCCCACTTAGATAAGTCTAATAACTATAGTTGCAATTATGACTTCAGGAACCGACCGACAATCGTAGCTCTTAAAACTCTGTTAAACTATGAAGCGTCATTTTAGATAAGGGATCATATAATCCTCTATTTTAGATATCAGCCGGACAAATACATGGAACATTGTCTTACTTATTATCCAGCAGTTTGTTTCTCGATTTCCGATGTGTTTGACATAGAACTTAATTGAACACATCAACTTAGTTCTGACCGGGCCCGGTACATGGGTCAACACAAAATCATCGAGGGGCCCAGATATCGCTTCTAATCCAAGAAGGAACAGATAAACTTCAACTCATATGCTTGTTCTACTAGTTGTTGAATCATACAGAAAGACACGTATTATAACATCGAGTTACCAATGCGTTTTCGTACAATCAATGTGTAACCAACTCATAGGCAACAAGTCATATCTCTAGGTTTGAAGACTTATATGATATTACCATCTCACGATCACTCAAGATAAATTCCATGAAGTGATACCAGTGAGCGTGGGTTGAATCCAATACTCAGAACTTATGAGCACTCATGAGTGTTGTAGCAACACTTTGCAATGTCCAACATCTTAGACATCTACAACCAACTACATGACAGTCTTGATTCATATTTACTTCCAACATATGACCGACGGTGGAGAATTTAAATAATATGATATACCATAACATAATTATTCTGGAAGTCAAAACATGCAAAATGAAATGATAGTAAACGATTGACAAAAGATAGCAACACTTTACTCATAAATAAACACAACTTTTATTCATCATCAAATGTCAATTACACTTTACACATTTCAAAGCTATCTAACTACTAAAACTAATATCATCCTTCAGCCCTATGCGCCTCGTATGTTGGAGATGCTAAACCCTGCCCAGTCCCTTCGTGAGGGGATCTCCCGGGTTCTCATCCAATGATAACCTCTTTGCCACGAGGAGTCCTTCATCTATTCGATGTCTGATGAAATGATATTTTCTATCAATGTGTCCGGATCTGCCTTGATCTTTTGGTTCCTTGGCTAAGGCAACCGCACTATTGCTGTCACAGAAAATCTCCATAGGCTCCTTTATAGCTGGTACAACTCCAACATCTCCGATGAAGTTCTTTAGCCATATAGCCTCCTTTGCTGTCTCTCTTGCCGCTATATACTCTGATTTGCAAGTTGAATCAGCCACTGTCTCCTGCTTGGAACTTTTCCAAGTTATTGCTCCTCTGTTTAAGATAAAGACCCACCCTGGCTGAGAGCGGAAATTATCCCTATCAGTCTGGAAGCTAGCATCATATTCCCTACTACTCTCAAGTCATCACTCCCACCGAGTGTAAGGACCCAGTCCTTAGTCCTCCGCAGGTACTTGAGAATGTTCTTTACCGCGGTCCGGTGATCCTTGACAGGATTCCCCTGATATCTGCTGACCATGCTCAGTGCAAAGGCCACATCAGGACGAGTACAAGTCATAGCATACATGATCGAGCCTACAACGGAAGCATACGGAACTCGACTCATCTCTGCTATCTCAGCCTCTGTACTCGGGCTCTGAGTCTTACTCAGTCTGGCGTTACTCTGGATCGGTAACTCTCCTTTCTTGGTGTTCTACATGTTGAATATTTTCAACACTTTATCCACATAGGTGCTCTGACTAAGTCCAATTAGCCTTTTACTCCTGTCTCTCAAAATCCTTATCCCTAGGATATAGGCAGCTTCTCTAAGGTCCTTCATAGCGAAACACTTCCCAAGCCAGGACTTTACTTCCTGCAAACTTGGGATGTCATTTTCTATGAGTAGTATGTCATCCACATACAATACCAAAAAGCTGACTATACTCCCACTTGCCTTGACATATACACAAGATTCATCTTCACTCCTCGAAAGACCTAACTCTTTGACCTTCTCATCGAAGCAAAGATTCCATCTGCGAGGTGCTTGCTTGAATCCATAGATGGATTTCTCAAGCTTACACACTTTATTAGGGTGTTATATACTGACAAAACCCTCTGGCTGACTCATGTACACATCCTCAGCCAACTTTCCATTAAGGAAAGTGGTTTTGACATCCATTTGCCATATTTCATAATCATGAAATGCAACAATGGCTAACATAACCCTAATAGACTTAATCTTCGCTACTGGTGAAAAGGTTTCATCATAGTGAACTCCCGGAGTTTGAGGAAAGCCCTTTGAAACCAGTCGCGCCTTATAAGTATGTACATTACCATCCATGTCGGTCTTCTTCTTGAAGATCCATTTGCACCTGATTGTCTTACGACCTGGTACATTGTCAACCAAGTTCCAAACTTGATTGTCATATATGGACTGTATCTCGCTGTCCATAGCCTCTTTCCAATTAGCAGCCTCAGGGCCTGCCATGGCTTCCATGTAGCCGTTAGGTTCATCCAGACTTATCAGTGTGTTATCACTAATAAGGGTATCACCTTCCGCAGTAATATGGAAACCATATTAATGCTTAGGTGCATTCCTAACTCTCGTGGAACGCCTCAGAGGTACAAACTCTTCTTTCGGATCAACAGGAGTTTCCTCCTCAGGTTGATTGCTAGGGTTTGAGGTTCCTTCACCATTTGACTCTTGAATTTCTTCAAGGTCTATTTTCCTCCCACTGTTTCCTTGGCTCATGAATTCTCTCTCGCGAAAGACTCCTCTCCTTGCTACAAATACCACATTATCACTAGGTCTGTAGAAGAGGTAACCGAAGGATCTCTGTGGGTAGCCGATGAAAATACACCTCTCACTTCGAGCTTCGAGCTTATCGTGAGACTCGCGCCTCACAAAAACCTCACAACCCCAAATCTTGATGTGGTCCAGATTGGGAACTTTTCCGGTCCACATCTCATGAGGTGTTTTGGCAACCTTCTTTGTAGGGACTAGATTAAGGATATGGGCGAAAATCTCTAAGGCATACACCCAGAATGAGATTGGTAGCGAAGCTCGACTCATCATGAAACGAACCATATCCAACAAGGTTCGATTGCGCCTCTCAGCCACACCATTAAGCTATGGTGTCCTGGGAGGTGTCAATTGTGAGATAATCCCACATTCTTTAAGATTGTCAAGGAAGTCTGTACTAAGATACTCACCACCTCGATCGGATTGAAGCATCTTAATGTTCCTGCCCAACTGATGTCCACTTCCTGTTTGAACTCTTTGAATCTTTCAAATGTCTCTGACTTGTGCTTGATTAAGTAGACATATCCATATCTACTAAAATCATCAGTAAAAGTCACACATAAGCGGTTAGCATCTCTTGTGGCAGTTTTGAATGGTCCACACACATTAGTATGTGTGAGGTCCAACAAACCCTCACCCCTAGCACAAGAACCAGTGAAGGGTGACTTTGTCATTTTCCCAAGCAAACAAGATTCACAACTATCATCTGACTTTAGGTCAAACGACTCCAAGACTCCATCCTTTTGGAGTTGGCGTATGCGTTTCTTGCTTACATGTCCAAGACGATAATGTGATAATGATGATTTATCCAAACTAGTGGAAGAATCGATACACGATACATTATTTCCTAGGTTATCAACAACCGACACAGTTTCATATACACCATCACAAGGTAATGCTTTAAAATGAAAAACATTATTAAAGAAAGCATTAATGCCACCACTATCATTATCAAATGAAAAGGTAAAACCTTGTTTGTACAAACCATGAAAGGAAATAATATTTCTCGCCATTTCAGACGAGTAACAATACTTATTCAAATCTAACACTAATCCACTACTTAGTAACAACGAATAAACTCCAATCTTGGTGACAGGTGAAGCTTTCCTATTCCCCATGATCAAGTTTATCTTCCCATGCTCCACATTCTAACTTCTTCTTAGTCCCTGCAAATCAGTACATATGTGAATACCAAAACCTGTATCAAGGACCCAAGAATTAGAATGGGGTGAATTATTAGACAATATAGTGTATGTACCTGCATGGTTGGGTTTTACTTTCCCATCTTTCACATCTTGCTGGTATATTGGGAAGTTTCGCTTCCAGTGCGACTTTTCATGGCAATAAAAGCATTCAGCCTCTTTAGGGTTAGCAGAAGGAGTGAAGAAATCTTTCTTGGTTCCACTTGAAGAGGAGCCATCAAGGGTCTTACCCTTGGTACCCTTTGAAGGGATCTTCCTCTTATTTCCTTTGCCTTGCCCGATTGCCAAGACAGGGGCCGTGGTAGGAGTAGGAGTGGTAACAACCGACTTACCTTTAAGACCACTTTCCGTGGTCTTCAAAAGTCCTTGAAGTTTGCTGAGTGTAACTTACTCCTTGTTCATGTGGTATGTCATACAGAATTGATCATAACATGAAGGTAAGGAGTGCAAAATGATGTCAATTGCCAACTCCTCAGGGAAGTTCACATTTAGCTTTAGCAAACGGTCCACATACCTTTGCATTTTCCGCATGTGGCCCGTGATGGGTTCACCATCCTTCATTCGGGTTGTTATCATAGAGGAGATGAATTCATATTACTCTTGACGAGAACTCTGATAAGAGTGGTCCATCAAATCCTGGTGCATCTCAAAAGGATAGTAGTCCTCATAGGACTTCTGGAGCTCGGCTGTCATTGTGGCCAACATGATACATGCCACTTTGGTAGCATCTCTTTCATGTGCCTGATATTCAGCGATCTCCTCAGGAGTAGCAGACGACTCAAGCTCCTTAAGCTCCTTGTCGAGGACATATTCCTTGTCATCATACGGAGTGACCATCCTGATGTTCCTGATCCAATCCATAAAATTGGATCCATCAAAGATGACTCTCCCACAAAGGTTCATGAGAGAGAAGGAGCCGGTAGGGTTTGAGTCAGAAGCAACATTGTTGCAAGACATCTGAAAAGAAGAAACACAAGTTTGGATTAGATATAAGGATAGTCCTTACTAAAACACCCAAATGTAATATTAAGGCTATGACCCAACACAATATTTTATAACTTAGAAGAGGGATGCCGTAATCCAAGCTATAAAATATTTGAAGGTAGGTGAATGACGATTCACCAATTTCCACCATGAAAAACGAAATAAATTATTAAGTTTTAATTGGTTTTGAAACTCCCAGATTCTTTGAGATTCATTGAACTTTTCAATGACATGTTTCAATATCGATTGTGCCCTTCAGGTTTTGTGACTGGGATGCCGAGGATCACAAAACAAGGTGTGAAGTAACCATGCAAATTACTTGGTACCCTTAATATTTACCCCTCAATCGATGTGTCGGTTAACCACACGCGCTCCATCGATACTATGGTAAATATTAAGTTACCAGTTGCTTACCTTGTTAAGTATAGGTTAGTGTGCCGATTAACCATACACTCTCCACTAACGACTTAATCAAAGTGCAAAGTGTAATTTCATGGGTTAGCACCTTATTCACATTTTCCTAAAGTAACTAAGATTGGGAATTTATAAAAACATTTAGTTGCTTTATATTCATCATACTTTGAATGAAGATTTAAAGTCCTTGTCTTACCCGTTCGGCTAACGACCCTCCACCGCTCAAGGAAGCGGTAGGTGAGAGTGGACACCCATTATGCTGCCATTTTATAGGTAGCAACCTTATACCCCCCCCTTATAGACCGGCTTCATGAATGAGGCCTACTAACGGTAAAACGGATTTTTCATATACATATATAATTATTATTCAACTTATAATATTATAAAGTATAAGGGTTGAATTTTAACTTTTAAAATTCTAGGGGTTGGAACTAAAGTTTTTAAAGTGACTTTACATGTTCCAAAACTTGAGGGCAAGTTTTGTAGCTTTCAAAACTTTTCATCTTTCATAACTTATGAGTTAAATGATTTATTAAAATGAGAGACTTTTCATTTTATGTAACATATGTGTTTTTTAATGGACTTTAAAAGAATGACTTTTGGTAATCCATAACCTGATGACAAATTATGGATTCCATTAAAACACATAATGATCAAGAATTAAACTAACAAGCAAGTTACAAATAATTCCTATGATCTTCTAAACTCATAAGTTCATGAACATGCATATCAACAATTTCAAGAATCATAAATAAACCATATAAAACTTAAAATTTTGATAATAGCTATTGAAAATGGATTAGCATAACCATTACACCATCTAAAACAAGTTTTATAACATCAAAACAGTTTAGGGTAATGTTTCTAGTCCATTTCCAGCAGCAAAACTCGAAAATATGCATTCTGGGGCTCCTACTAGTCGAGTGCACGAACCAACTCGACGAGTAGGATGAATTTACTCATGGACTCGTCGAGTCCCCCCATGGACTCGGCTATTTCATGCTGCAGAATGCAGAAAACTTGAGTTTTTTCAACAATTTGCATCAAGTATCAAATAAATAAGCCTAGGCTCTGATACCACTGTTGGGTTTTGAGCATTCTAACACTCCTATGGTGTACATGCAACCCTAGAAACCTTAGATCTATGTTTTACTATGATACATGCAAATTTGCTTTTCCGAGGTTCTTAACCTAACTAGCATGGCATGGGGAACTTTGAAACTTAATAAGCTAGTAGAGTTACATACTTTTTAGTAGTGGTTGATTGCTTGGAGTTTAAGAACCTAGCACCAATAATGTTGATGCCTCAAATGGAAGTCACAAATCACCACAAACCTTGGAAACTTGAGAGAATAGTAGAACTCTTCTTGAAATCAGGCCTCTTAGTTCTCACACAAAAGCTAGTACAATTTCAAGTGCCAAGGACTCCTTTATATAGTGTGGTGGATTAGGGTTACATCTATGTAAACCATAATACACATGACCTTTCATTTCGATGAGATCCATGGATTAAAGCTCCATGGATTATCCATGGACTTACCTTGCAAGCCTAGCCCATTCTAAATAAGCATTAGCCCACACTATATAAATACAAGAGTCCAATATTTAATTAGTCACACTTTTGATAACTACATTAATTCTAAATTAATTTTAGATCAATACTAATTAAATAATATGATTTCTTATTAATATATTAGAACTTATAATCTATTAATAAATCATAACTGTCACACCCCCAAACTAGAACGGCGGAAATGTTCGGGGGCGGATGACGTCATGCTCAGTATCATAAACACAGTGAAGAAAGTAACACACAACCATCATAGATATAATTTAAAAGGTTACATTGTTTCAAAATAATACATGTTTTCCAAAAAAATGACACATGATGATAAAAATGTAGCAAAAGAATCTGCGCCTTAGCGTCTTGACTTCAGAATTCTTGCAGTTACCTGTATTACTGATTACCTGAGAATAAAAGTTGTTTTGAAAAGAGTATCAGCATAAAGCTGGTGATTTCAGTAGTATTTTGTAAAAATGAATGTGGTTTGTTACAAGTTTGTTTCCCGAAAATCCACTATTTTCTAAAAGATTTGTTGTAAACTGAATCGAAACAAGCCTAGTATGTGTAAGTAAGTCGTCATACTTATGTGTGTGTTTTATATTTAAATAAAACTTCTTTGTATAAAATCTTAATATTTCCGTGATTTGTATGTTGTGTAAGTGTTCCGTGCGAGATGTTATAATCATACTAAAGACTAGATGGCATGGAATACGACGTTCTTCAGGCGTCGGAAAGTTATGACACTTGTCACCCCAGACCTGCCGGTCTAGCTGTTGCAAGCAGCTTAGGTGCGGGCTTGTCAGACCCAGTATAGATCTATACACAACTATCACGTTCTCGATCCACGAGTTTCTGATTATAACTACAGGACTTTTCTTTGGTACCTAGGGGTACCCCGAAGGAGAATGCCTTGCGAGTAAATTACAAGATCACGCAGTGTGCAATGAAATATTTGTTTTGTAAGTCGATTGTGTAACTATTTCTTTGTCTAACGAAGTGCTCAAACTATACCCTTTATAGTTTATCAAAAGTATTGTATGTGTTTGGATGAAATCCTTTTTATGCAAGTCATTGTATTTCCCAAAAATCGACATTTGGCATGATAAATGTAAACCGTATACACACCTTGCTCAGCATGTTACAAGGTGCGGGAAAGCTTTTAAACATATGTTAAATAGTATTTGAACTTGTATTCCCCCCCCCTGAAAACTAAAGAAAACGTAAAATGTGGGGGTATGAACTCACCGGGGAAGTGCGTGATGATTCGAGGAAAAACGGGATTTTTCACGGGCGGCACCTTGACCAGGAAGTGGTGAGATTCTCGGGAATCTCGGGGCTTCGGACCTTCGTCGGGACTGAGGTATGAAAACCGGGGCTTCGGGATATTATTTGCACGCAAAACGAGGTAAAAGTGTGAGAGAAAGAGGGAAAGTGAACAAAAAGTTCGGAACTCTCGCATCCCTTTTATAGGGCCTGAAACCCTCGCGTACGCGGGGCGTACTAGCGAGGGTACGCTAGGCGTACGCGACGTCATCGCTTACCGCATCCTCGGACGAAGGATCGGAGCGACGTGGACGAACCGGAGCCTAGCATCCGAGTATGCTGGGCGTACGAGGGTACGCTGGGCGTAAATCGTCTCGGTGTGTGTGCCACGAACTTGTAAAATCCGTGACTTTCGCATACGAGCTCCGATTTCGACGTTCTTTATATCCACGCGAAGGTGAGAAAATACTCTACAACTTTCATTTAGACTTCGTTGGCTAATTTTCAATTTGTTTTTAATTATATTTTAATTAATAGGCCGGGACACGATAATTCCGTTAAAAATTCATAACTTTTTTATCCGACGTCCGTTTTCGTCTGTCTTTTTACCATTGTACTACTATTGTGGAGACCTTGAACTCTTGTTTAGGTTGCGTTGGCTAAAAATCGCTCGATCTTTATTTCGAGTTTTTAGTTGTCTACCGCTGTATCCGAAACTTCGAAAAATCATAACTTCCTCATACGAAGTCAGATTTGGGCGTTCTTTTTATGTATGTTCATAGTTTAACGTAATCTACGATCTTCGTTTAGATACCTAAGGCTAGAAAGTATTTTATTGAAATTTCACTTTTTACGTTTAGTAGTGTTTTATCGGTTTGTTGAGAATCTTTGGTTGGTCATAACTTCTTTGTTTTAACTCGGATTTGAGTGTTCTTTATGCTTTTGGAAATCTTGACACGATATCTAACACTTTATGCACCCCAATTAAGATTTTAGAATACTTCATTTCTGACGCTATTTTCATTGATTCTAAACTGTTATTACATTTGACTCGAAATATCGGGTTGTCACATCATCCCCCCGTTAGAGGGAATTTCATCCCGAAATTTCAATCTAAGACAGAGTTTAGGGACTAGGAAAAAGATGTGGGTATTTATGTCTCATCTGATCCTCGCGTTCCCAGGTGTATTCAGGTCCTCGTTTGGCGTTCCACCTGACCTTTACGATGGGGATGCGGCTTTGTTTCGTCGTCTTCACTTCTCGGCCCATGATTTCAACAGGTTCCTCTATGAAGTGGAGGTTCTCGTTGATCTCAATTTCTTCCAAGGGAACGACAAGAGTTTCGTCCGACAAACATTTCTTCAGGTTTGACACATGAAAGGTAGGATGAACGTGATTGAGTTCCTGTGGTAATCGTAGTTTGTATGCCACCGGGCCAATCCTGGAGAGGATTTCGAACGGTCCGATGTACCTTGGGTTTAGTTTTCCACGTTTTCCGAAACGTATGAGTCCCTTCCAAGGTGATACCTTAAGAAGTACACGATCCCCAACTTGGAACTCCAAGGGTTTCCGTCTCTTGTCCGCGTAGCTCTTTTGTCGGTCTTGCGAAGCTTTCATTCGTTCTCGGATTTGGACGATCTTCTCGGTTGTTTCCCTTATGATTTCCGGGCCAGTAAGTGCGCTGTTAGGGACTTGGCCTTTTGCTATTTGCGTATCGCCCACCTCGGCCCAGCACAGGGGTGATCTGCACTTTCGGCCGTAGAGGGCTTCGAACGGAGCAACTTTGATGCTAGTGTGATAACTATTATTGTAGGAAAACTCAATAAGAGGCAGATGAGTATCCCAAGCTTTTCCAAAGTCTATCACGCAAGCTCTTAGCATGTCCTCTAACGTCTCAATGGTTCTTTCACTCTGACCGTCGGTCTGTGGGTGGTAGGCTGTACTCATGTCCAGCCTAGTTCCCATAGCTTTCTGTAGTGACTGCCAGAATCGTGACGTGAACCTACTATCTCTGTCCGAGATAATGGATATCGGTACTCCGTGAAGGCGCACTATTTCTCTAATGTAGATTCTTGTTAGTTTCTCCATTTTGTCTGTTTCCTTTATTGGTAGGAAGTGTGCGGATTTGGTCAATCTGTCGACGATTACCCAAATGGTGTCAAGTCCACCTGTGGTCTTAGGTAACTTGCTAATGAAATCCATCGTAATCCGCTCCCACTTCCACTCGGGTACCTCTGGCTGTTGTAGTAGTCCCGAGGGCTTTTGATATTCTACCTTAACCTTGGCGCAAGTCAGGCACTTGCCCACATATGTAGCTATTTCGGCTTTCATGTTCGGCCACCAATATAACTTCTTGAGGTCTAAGTATATCTTGTCTGATCTGGGATGTACGGAGTAGCGAGTTTTATGAGCTTCGTTCATGACAACGTCTCCGAATCCACCAAATTTTGGTGACCAGATCCGGTTCATGAGACAACGAACTCCGTCATCCCTGACTTCAAGATTTTTGTCCATTCCTCTCAACGCTTCACCTGTCACGTTCTCTGGCTTCAAGGCTTCTTCCTGAGCTTCCATGATTTGTGCGGACAGGTGTGAGTGGATGTTCATGGTTAATGCCTTTACTCGGCGGCCCGAGTACTTATTTCTGCTCAAAGTGTCTGCAACCACGTTGGCCTTTCCGGGGTGGTAACGAATCTCGCGTTCGTAATCGTTTAGCAATTCCACCCATCGCCTTTGTCTCATGTTGAGTTCTTTCTGGTTGATGATATGCTGGAGGCTTTTGTGATCGGTGAAGATGGTGCATTTGGTGCCGTAAAGGTAATGCCTCCAGATTTTTAGGGCGAAAACTACTGCTTCTAATTCGAGGTCGTGCGTCGTGTAGTTCACCTCGTGTGTCTTTAGTTGTCTTGAGGCGTAGGCAATGACCTTTCCTCGTTGGATTAATACACATCCTAAACCTTGGTTTGACGCATCGCAATAAACTACAAAGTCATCGGATCCTTCTGGTAAGGACAAGATCGGAGCACTGCACAGAGTTCGTTTCAGTGCTTGGAACGCAGCCTCTTGTTTATCACTCCAGACGAAAGTCACTCCTTTTTGGGTCAAGGTAGTGAGTGGTTTTGCGATTTTTGAGAAGTTCTGAATGAACCTTCGATAGTAACCGGCGAGTCCTAAAAATTGTCGGATCTCCGTGGGTGTTCTTGGTGCTGCCCAACTTTCAGTCGCCTTGATCTTTGAAGGGTCCACATGGATTCCTTCCTTGCTGACTACATACCCGAGGAAATTCACCTCTAGAATCCAGAACTCACACTTTGAAAACTTTGCGTACAGTTTCTCCGCTCTCAGCGTCTCCAGGACTTGATGTAAATGTTGGCTGTGTTCTTCCTTACTTCGGGAGTAGACTAGTATATCATCAATGAAAACAATCACGAACTTGTCTAAGTAAGGTCGACACACTCGGTTCATCAGATCCATAAACGCTGCGGATGCATTGGTTAAGCCGAAAGGCATCACTACAAATTCGTAGTGACCATAGCACGTTCTGAAAGCTGTCTTGGGAATATCCTCTTCTTGGATTCGTAGTTGATGGTACCTAGATCTAAGGTCGATCTTCGAGAAGAAACTCGCTCCTTGTAGCTGGTCGAAGAGGTCGTCGATTCGAGGCAAAGGATATCGGTTTTTGATGGTGAGTTTGTTTAGTTCACGATATTCAATGAACATTCGGAACGATCCGTCCTTCTTCTTAACGAACAAAACTAGTGCTCCCCAAGGCGAGAAGCTTGGCCTAATGAAGCCTTTGCTCAGTAGTTCGTTTAATTGACTGGACAGTTCCTGCATCTCAGTCGGGGCTAGACGGTATGGGGATTTGGCTACGGGGGTAGCTTCGGGAATTAAGTCGATTCGGAATTCGACTTGTCGAGGAGGGGGCACTCCGGGAAGGTCTTCTGGGAATACATCGAGGAAATTACAGACCTCCGGAATGTCCTTGATGTCCTTCATCCCTTGACTCTTATCTACAACGTGGGCTAGGAAGGCGTGATACTCCTTGCGGAGATACTTTCGAGCCTTGATACAAGAGATGATCTGAAAGTTTGTGCTAGACTTGTCGCCATAAACGACGAGAGCTTCTCCATTTGGCAGATTAAGGCGAACGAACTTTTCGTGACATAGGATTTCCGCATGGTGAGGGCATAACCAACCCATGCCAATGATAACGTCAAAACTTTTTATGGTGATCGGCATAAGGTCGATTTGGAAAGAGTGATTATTTAAGGTGAGGGTACACCCGGTGTAAATATCGTTAGTGTTCTCTGTTTTTCCGTTAGCCATTTCTACGGTGAATGTGTCTTTTAGTGTTTGTGGTGTTTGATTAAGCAAGCGTTTAAATTGGTGGCTCACGAAGCTTTTCTCCGCGCCACTATCGAAAAGAATGCATGCATATGTATTGTTGAGGAGTAACGTACCAGTAACCACAGTTGGATCTGTGACGGCTTCCTCATGACCTATCGCCAAAACTCTGCCCACTTCGCCGGGGTTGGGGTTCCTTGCCTTCGGGCAGTTATGTTTGAGGTGTCCTGCTTCTCCACATCCATATCAGGTCCGGCTTGCTCCGGCGTTGGCAGCTTGTGCGTTTGGTTGGGCTGGAGTTCTACAGAATCGGGCGGTGTGCCCCTTCTTGTTACAGTTGGTGCAACGCATTTCACGGCATGCACTGTTGTGGCGGTAGTTGCATTTTTTGCATTTGGGTAGGTTCCCGGCGTATTGTCTTATCGGAATGGGGTTGGTAGGAGTCGTGGCAGCGTGCACAGCAACCACTTGTTGTTTCTTGGCAGAGTCTTGGGCAGGTTGTTCCTTCTTCTTATCCCAGAACTTCCTTTTGTTGTTTCCCCCTTTTGCTTGCTCGGAGGTGGTCGTTACAGTGCCATGACTGGCGTTATGGTCGATGAGTTGCTGTGCCAGTTCCTTGGCATTGTCGAAGGTAGTTGGCTTTGAGGCTAATACGTGCCCTTGGAGTTGTTGAGACAATCCCCATACGTATCTTTCCACCTTCTTGCTTTCAGTAGGAACCATCCCGGGGCACAACATGGCCAGGTCGCTGAACTTTGAGGTGTACGACAGGATGTCAGAGCCTGTCATTTTCAGACCCCAAAATTCCTCTTCCAGTTTCTGTATCTCACCCCTGGGGCAGTACTCCTTCATTAACATGGTTTTCAGATCTTCCCATGTTATCGCATTAGCTACCGGAAGCGTTAGTGCCTTGACGTGACCCTTCCACCAAGTGAGGGCCCTTTCGGAGAATGTGCATGAAGCAAATTTTACCTTGCTTGATTCAGGGCATGCACATATTTCGAAAATGGTCTCGGTTTTATCGAACCATTGTAGCAGCGCTATGACACCTTCGCTTCCATTGAAGGTTTTGGGTTTGGCGTTAGTAAAGTCTTTGTAGGTATACTCTCTCGAGCATCCCTGACCGTCCCCGTTATTAGAATTTGAGGCACCACTGCCTACTCCTCCTGAACTACTGGAGTTGATTTGGGCTATCGCGGCTGCCACTGCGGCCGTCACCGCAGCCTGGAACATGGCAGGGTCGAACTGAGGAGGTGGTGGTGGTGGCGGTGCAGTTTCATCTGCGTTGCCGCGCCTAGGATTTCTAGGTGGTGGCATTTTCTGCCATAATCAAGAATGAAAAGACAATAAGCCTTTGATACAAGTTGAGAGTTAAACTAAACATTATTGGTTCTTTATATGCATCATGATTCTGACTTGTAAAAATGTTTGTAAGAATTCATTCATACTAGAAGTCTATAAACAATGAAATATAGACTTTATGAATTTTGATAGTATTGATTCTCATGAAATGTCTGGGAGAGTATCCATACCGATCCAACCAATAATCACTTGATGTATAATTATTTACATGTAATTAAGATTAAATAGATTTTCGAATCTAATGGTTCTGCCCTGGGCCCACAACCAAACAAGGAACAGGATCCAAGGAAGAACCACCATTTCTAGATCGACATGGCCTCAATTACATATAAGTTTGGTTTATACCTCAGGCGATCATAGGTTGAGCACCAGTAAATTATTATCTGAAAAATAGTTCATGCTATGAATTTGATGTAATGTTCCCAATAAACAAATGGCGCGTCAATATCATTGATATAACTTAGTATACAGTACTTTGGGAAAATTTGACCCTACTAGGGGTCTATGCTACATCAATGTACGGAAAATTTTGACCGCCTAACAGATCCCGGAAGTGTAAACACTTTAATCGCGAGATCGGACCTAGAATACTAGAAGATAGTAGTAATATTTATCCGCAAACTAGATTAAACTGGAGCGGGCGTTGTAATACTACTTGTGGTTTTTGAAGCTCTGGGGAATACAAAGTGTAGACATGAAGTTCCTCATTTCAGCTCGGGATTCCGTCACTTGGCGCTCTGCTTCAGCCAGACATCCCTCTAGGGTGGCTCGGTGCTCTCGGAGTTCTTGCACTTCGGTTCGGGTTGCAGCCATTTCCCGTCGAAGGAGCTCGGTGCGGTCTCGAGTCCGATCGTGTTCATCATCCAGCCGGCGAATGCGAATGGAATTGACTTGGGTGGTGGCACCAACCTCCATGAGATGTTGGGTGTTAACTCTTGTTTGTTGTTCGTGGCGTGTGACACGGTGAACTATGATAGGGAGGGCTCGGTCGGCTGACCCTCCTCTGCGGAGATCGTAGAAACCTCGTTGCATGCCATAGGGAGGTCGTTGACCTTGCTCTCGGCTCCACCGATGTATAGTTTCGGCCTACTGGGGTGTCGGGCCCTGGTAGTGTCGTGGAGGATTAGGGGCAGGGTGTGGATAGTAAACTTCGGGTTCGGAGTCGGTTCCATCTGAGTCTTCTTCTTCTTCTTCTTCGTCTACTGGTTCTTCTTCTTCTTCCATGGGCTCCTCATCTTCCATGGGTTCTTCTTCGGGGTCTTCCTCTGGGTCTTCCACGATCCAACCGGCATTCCCTTGGTTGGGAAAGTAGGGGTCACCTGGTAAGTGGAATCCTGCCATCATACATGTATGAGAATGGGGATAAGGAGGAATGTTGTGAGAAAAACTTTGGGAACAAGAAGTTAATTGTCGAAGTTGTGACTACGGCTTTTCGTGTTTAAAATACTCCTATAGTATTTTTAAGTTTGATTCTTGAAATTTTTGGTAAGCTGCAGACTTGTTGCTCACCATGATCCTTCTTCGGCATACATTGGTCCTACCTTGGCTAAATATAGTTGATTACGCTATATTCATCCAAGATCTGACTACATACCCCGAAGCTGAATCATGGTGTTCAACTGGTCTTGATACTTTTATGTTATTGTCATTATGATACTGAATTAGTACGTGCGATTGTGCGTATATTTTTATAAAAATATAATTTTTTTTATTTCAAAGTATTTTTGAAAAGTTACGTCAGAGAATTTTGTCCCGTTGTATTTATAG
The DNA here is from genome assembly GCF_052849685.1 of Lactuca virosa. NCBI lineage: Eukaryota > Viridiplantae > Streptophyta > Magnoliopsida > Asterales > Asteraceae > Lactuca > Lactuca virosa. The sequence continues at coordinate 205,474,220 of NC_136426.1, forward strand.
TTTGTATATCTTACGTGGTTCGATATACTTAGTTCACTATAAACAAAGCTCCGATACCAATCTGTCACACCCCCAAACCAGAACGGCGGAAACGTTCGGGGGCGGATGACGTCATGCCCAGTATCATAAACATAGTGAAGAAAGTAACACACAACCATTATAGATATAATTTAAAAGGTTACATTGTTTCAAAATAATACATGTTTTCCAAATAAATTACACATGATGATAAAAATGTAGCAAAAGAATCTGCGCCTTAGCGTCTTGACTTCAGAATTCTTGCAGTTACCTGTATTACTGATTACCTGAGAATACAAGTTGTTTTGAAAAGAGTATCAACATAAAGTTGGTGAGTTCACAAGTATTTTGTAAAAATGAATGTGGTTTGTTACAAGTTTGTTTCCCGAAAATCCAATATTTTCTAAAAGATTTGTTGTAAACTGAATCGAAACAAGCCTAGTATGTGTAAGTAAGTCGTCATACTTACGCGTGTGTTTTATATTTAAATAAAACTTCTTTGTATAAAACCTTAGTATTTACGTGATTTGTATGTTGTGTACATGTTCCGTGCGAGATGTTATAATTATACTAAAAACTAGATGGCATGGAATACGATGTTCTTCAGGCGTCAGAAAGTTATGACACTTGTCACCCCAGACCTGCCGGTCTAGCTGTTACAAGCAGCTTAGGTGCGGGCTTGTCAGACCCAGTATAGATCTATACACAACTATCACGTTCTCGATCCACGAGATTCTGATTATAACTACAGGACTTTTCTGTGGTACCTAGGAGTACCCCGAAGGAGAATGCCTCGCGAGTAAAATACAAGATGACGCAGTGTGCAATGAAATATTTGTTTTTTAAGTCGATTGTGTAACTATTTCTTTGTCTAACGAAGTGCTCAAACTATACCCTTTATAGTTTATCAAAAGTATTGTATGTGTTTGGATGAAATCCTTTTTATGCAAGTCATTGTATTTCCCAAAAATCGACATTTGGCATGATAAATGTAAACCGTATACACACCTTGCTCAGCATGTTACAAGGTGCGGGAAAGCTTTTAAACATATGTTAAATAGTATTTGAACTTGTATTCCCCCCCCCCCCTGAAAACTAAAGAAAACGTAAAATATGGGGGTATGAACTCACCGGGGAAGTGCGTGATGATTCGAGGAAAAACGGGATTTTTCACGGGCGGCACCTTGACCGGGAAGTGGTGAGATTCTCGGGAATCTCGGGGCTTCGGACCTTCGTCGGGACTGAGGTATGAAAACCGGGGCTTCGGGATATTATTTTCACGCAAAACGAGGTAAAAGTGTGAGAGAAAGAGGGAAAGTGAACAAAAAGTTCGGAACTCTCGCATCCCTTTTATAGGGCCTGAAACCCTCGCGTACGCGGGGCGTACTAGCGAGGGTACGCTGGGCGTACGCGACGTCATCACTTACCGCATCCTCGGACGAAGCATCGGAGCGACGTGGACGAACCGGAGCCTAGCATCCGAGTACGCTGGGCGTACGAGGGTACGTTGGGCGTAAATCGTCTCGGTGTGTGTGCCACGAACTTGTAAAATCCGTAACTTTCGCATACGAGCTCCGATTTCGACGTTCTTTATATCCATGCGAAGGTCAGAAAATACTCTACAACTTTCATTTAGACTTCGTTGGCTAATTTTGTCTTTATGTTTAATTATATTTTAATTAATAGGCCGGGACACGATAATTCCGTTAAAAATTCATAACTTTTTTATCCGACGTCCGTTTTCGTCTGTCTTTTTACCATTGTACTACTATTGTGGAGACCTTGAACTCTTGTTTAGGTTGCGTTGGCTAAAAATCGCTCGATCTTTATTTCGAGTTTTTAGTTGTCTACCGCTGTATCCGAAACTTCGAAAAATCATAACTTCCTCATACGAAGTCAGATTTGGGCGTTCTTTTTATGTATGTTCATAGTTTAACGTAATCTACGATCTTCGTTTAGATACCTAAGGCTAGAAATTATTTTATTGAAATTTCACTTTTTACGTTTAGTAGTGTTTTATCGGTTTGTCGAGAATCTTTGGTTGGTCATAACTTCTTTGTTATAACTCGGATTTGAGTGTTCTTTATGTTTTTGGAAATCTTGACACGATATCTAACACTTTATGCATCCCAATTAAGATTTTAGAATACTTCATTTCTGACGCTATTTTCATTGATTCTAAACTGTTATTACATTTGACTCGAAATATCGGGTTGTCACAATAACTTATACTATTCTCAAAAGTTTATCCATATAAATTGCTCGGGTGAAGTGCAATCCAAATGGACCATGCCGGGTCGGGTCCAGTACATCTCAAATATAGTTATGGACTTAGACACCTTATCCAACACATGGAAAGGGAAAGAAGAGGAAGGCTGCCTCTAAGAGTCGTAATGGAAAGTCTCTTGATGGATCCTCTTCTAGGGAGACCAAAGCTAGTTCTACTAATCCCTCTTCAAATCTGAAGGATGTTGACTGCTTCCATTGTCATGAAAAAGGGCATTGGAAACGAAGCTGCCGCAAGTACTTGATGGACATAAAGGATGGGAAGATCAAACCCTCATTTACAGGTATTTACACTATTCAATCTAATAACTCATCACATGCTTATTCTTGGGGTCCTTGATACAGGTTGTGGATTTCACATTTGTTCTGATTTGCAAGGACTAAAAAGATTTAGGGATGTGGAGCACGGAAAGATAAACTTAATCATGGGAAATAGGAAAATGTCGCATGTGACCAAGATTGGAGTTTATTCTTTGTTGATTAGTAATGGTTTAAACTTAGATTTGAATAATTCTTGTAACTCGGCAGATATGGCGAGAAACATTATTTCCTTTCATAGTTTGTACAAACAAGGTTTTACCTTTTCTTTTAATAATGAAGTTGGTACTATTAATATTTATTATAATGGTGTAATTTATTTTGAAGCTTTACCTTGCAATAGTGTATATGAAACTGTGAATGTTGTAGATAACCTTGGAAATAATGTGTTAAATATTGATTCGTCCAATTTTTTAGACAAGTCATGCTTGTGGAATTGTCGTCTTGGACATATCAACAAGAAGCGCATAGCCCAACTCCAAAAGGATGGAGTCTTGGATTCATTCGACTTAAAGTCAGATGACACTTGCGAATCTTGTTAACTTGGAAAGATAACCAAGTCACCCTTCACTGGTACTTGTGAAAGGGGTGAAGGTTTGTTGGATCTCATACACACCGATGTGTATGGACCCTTCAAAACTACCACAAGCGATGCTAACTGCTTCTATGTGACTTTCACTAATGATTACAATAGGTATGGCTATATCTACTTAATCAAGCATAAGTCGGAAACTTTTGAAAAATTCAAAGAGTTTAAGCAAGAAGTGAAGAATCAATTGGACAGGAAGATAAAGATGCTGCGATCCGATCGTGGAGGAGAGTATCTTAGTACCGAGTTCCTTGACTACCTTAAGGAATGTGGAATTGTTTCACAATTGATGACACCTAGGACCCCACAGCTTAATGGTGTGGCTGAGAAGTGTAATAGAACCTTGCTAGACATGGTTCGGTGCATGATGAGTCAAGCTTCTTGACCTATCTCATTCTGGGGGTATGCCTTAGAGACTGCCGCCCATATCCTTAATCTAGTCCCAACCAAAAAGGTTTCCAAAACACCTCACGAGATGTGGACAGGGAAGGTTCTCTAGTTAGACCACATCAAGGTTTGGGGTTGCGAGGCTTTAGTGAGATGTGAGACTCACGACAAGCTCGAACCTCGGAGTGAGCGATGTATTTCCATTGGCTACCCACATAAATCATTTGGATATCTCTTTTGTAGACCGAGTGACAATGTTGTCTTCGTTGCAAGGAAAGGAGTCTTTCGCGAGAGAGAACTGATATGCCAAGAGGACAGTGGGAGGCAAATTGACCTTGAAGAGCTTCAAGAGTCAAGCAGTAAAGGAACCTCAAACACTACCAACCAACCCGAGGAGGAAAATCCGGTTGAACCAATTGACAAATCCATACCTTTGAGGCGCTCCGGTGCAGTTAGTTTTCCACCTGTGTTATATGGCTTTCATATAACATCTGAGGGTGACACATTTATCAGTGATAGCACACTGATAAATTTGGATGAACCTAACAACAACAAGGAAGCAATGGCAGGCCCCGAGTCTGCAAAATGGAAAGAGGCTATGGATAGGGAGATTCAGTCCATCTATGACAATCAAGTTTGAAACTTGGTCGACAATGTACCGGGCCGTAAGACAGTCGGGTACAAATGGATCTTCAAGAAAAAGACCAACATGGATGGGAAAGTACACGCACATAAGGCACGACTGGTTGCGAAGTGCTTTACTCAAACTCCAGGAGTTGACTATGATGAGACCTTCTCACCAGTAGCGAAGAATAAATCTATAAGGGTTATGCTAGCCATTGTTGCATTTCATGACTATGAAATATGGCAAATAGATGTCAAAACCGGTTTCCTTAATGGAAAGTTGGCTGAAGATGTTTACATGAGTCATCCGGAGGCTTTTGTCAATGCAAAGTGGCCTAATAGAGTGTGTAAGCTTGAGAAATCCATTTATGGATTGAAACAAGCATCTCGTAGATGGAATCTTTTTTTTGATGAGAAAGTCAAAGAGTTTGGATTTTTGAGAAGCGAGGATGAGTCCTGTGTATATGTCAAAGCTAGTGGGAGTATAGTTAGCTTTCTAGTATTGTATGTAGATGACATACTACTCATAGGAAATGACCTCCCAACCTTGCAGGAAGTCATGTCCTGGCTTGGGAAGTGTTTCGCTATGAAGACCCCGGAGAAGCTGCCTATATCGTAGGAATAAGGATCTTGAGAAGTAGGAGTAAAAGACTAATAGGACTTAGTCAGACCACCTACTTGGACTAGGTGATGAAACGTTTCGGTAGGGAGGAGTCCAAGAAAGGTGATTTACCTATCCAAGGCATTGGCAAACTGAGTAAGACTCAAAGTCCGAGTACAGAGGTTGAGACAGCAGAAATGAGTCATATACCATATGCTTCCACAGTTGGTTCGATCATGTATGTTATGACTTGTACTCGCCCTGATGTGGCCTTTGCTTTGAGCATGGTCAAAAGATATCAAGGGACCCTGGTAAAGCTCATTGCACTGCGGTTAAGAACATTCTTAAGTACCTATGGAGGTCTAAGGACTGGGTCCTTACCCTCGGTATTAGTGATGACTTGAGAGTAGCAAGGTATAGCGACGCGAACTTTCAGACCGATAGAGATAATTTCCGCTCTCAATCGGGCTGAATATTTAACCTGAATGGAGGAGCAGTGACATGGAAAAGTTCCAAGAAGGAGACTATAGCTGATTCAACGTGTGAATCAGAGTACATATCTGCAAGCGAAGCAGCGAAGAAAGCGATATGGTTGAAAAACTTCATCGGAGACCTTGGAGTTATTCCATCCATAAAGGAGCCTGTGGAGATTTTCTACGATAAGGAAGGGGTGGTTGCCTTAACCAAGGAACTGAGAGATCATGGTAGATCCAGGCATATCGACAGAAAGTACAACTTCATAAGACATCAAGTAGAAGAAGGACACCTCATGGTGAAGAGGATATCGTCAGGGGACAACCCAGCAGATCCCCTCACAAAGGGACTGACTAGGGTATAACTAATTCGAGTACGCATTATTGGACTTTAATTAAGTATAGCCTGGCCAACTATGCTTAGTTAAAGAAAGTTAATGTGAGGCTGGAAACGATTATACTAGAATTATGTTCAAAACAATTTTCAACTTAAACTTTTATAGGCATTCATATTATAGGCATTCATCTATATACACTTAGAAACTAAGTGCACTTTTATAACAATGCCTTTATTTAGAAATATTCTTGTCCCTTATCAAGTGCTAGGTTAACCACTTAGGTTATATCACTAGCCACTCTAGGAGCAATGCACATAGTACTAAGAACGGGTATTCCTCGGTAGCTATTGACTTTAGATGTAAGATTAGTAGCTAGATATACACAAGTAATAATCTTAAGTCGAAACCTATACCAATTACTCCTCAATACCTCTTCATCGTCTTCGTATTGTAGTTACAACTAGGAAAGCGTTCTGATACCGACACAGATGAAAATTGGAGCATCGCGTAAGGAGGTAGATGAGTCATTTCTAAGTAGCCACTTGGATATCATTGGAGAGCATTCCCAATTCGACTCACGAGGAGACACGGAGGTTTAACGCATACGTGAGACCTTATTACTACGCTACGATTTAGCTCTACGTTGTTTCCACCTTGAGCTTAAAACTTAACATAGGATGTCCCTTTGACCTCTATAAAAGGTCGTAAACTGTATTGACACCATAAAACGTTTTTCAAAAAGTTTTTATTTTCCTTTATCTTGGAGGAAAAGACATCGGCACTCGCCTTAGACTCGCCTTAGTATTTAGGTACGATCAGCTACACTAACATACTTATTCCTTACTTCTTAATCTTCCATCGAAAAATTATTTCGCTTCATCGGTTTTATTTATCATCGATAAAATATTTTATAACCACTTCATTCAACTTAGTAGACATTTCCTAACAATTTAAGCCATATTCTCGCTAAAACTCTTTTGACAACTTGCTTTAACTTAACGCTTTTCTTCAAAACTCAATTTAACCAATATTGGTTTTTACCTTGCTATTTCAATTTCATTTCAAATCCATTTCAATGGATAGATGTGCTTTTAACGGGCATAGAAACCATTTTAAACCTTGATTACCATTTTGCCACGTTTTCGAAAAACTTAGAAACATTTTCTTTTATAAAAGTGTTTAAATTCTATGCTATAAAACATAGACATATGACATTGAAGTTCATATTACGTGTAAAAGCTTCATCGGATCTTTCAAACCACTTTTGTTTTGACTCTTTTGACCACTTTCTCATTTAGGCATTAGACCTTACTTAAATGTGTATTCTTGAATCCCAACATTATATTTTCACAACTTTCTACTTCACACATGTTTCTAAGATATCTCTAATTCCTAAATTTCCAACACACATCATTTGTTTATTTTATTTCAAATTAGTTTTATAATCCGTGTTTATAAAACTTACAGCATTGCAAAACATAGTGTTCACTTTTAAACTTCAAGCGACGTACTTTTTTACAATGCACAATTATTCATCTAAATATGTTAAGTTTTTACCTTATATGTTTTAACCATTTTGGACCCCAGTCAAAAAGGTCAAAACTGTCTGATTTTCAAGTACAAGTTTTAGTGTTTTTCTTATTCACAAATGGAGTTTAACTTAATAGATAACTCATAAATTTTTAGGAAAAACTTTAAAACTCCCACATGTCTATTTAATCATCAACATACATCAAATATTTAAGTTTGAAATATATCTCAACCTGGTTTTAAATCTACCTATAGGTATTGTTCTTATAATTTTAAGAATAGCAATCATTGCCGCCGCTATCTTCTTTTTTCTTTCCCCCGAACTTTATTTCTCGCTCTCCTTCTGATTTTAGATCTTGCACGCCATAATATTAACATAATACATTGTATAACTTTGTTTCTGTCTATTTTGCTTCTCTTGGTATCATGTTCGTATACATAAAGACTAGAAGTCTACCCTTTCGTTTTGAGCGATTAATACATGTATAGTTGTGAGGCATAATTTTGATTTAGTCAACTTTGATATATTCAATTACGCATTTTACCATATACATCTTGTTTTTATTTTGAAATCTACAATAAACAAGTAATCCTTATTTACATTTGCTCTTCCGTTCTAAATTCGGAAACTTGATTTAAAATGCAAGTTTCATTGTATTTTTCCTTATAAGTAATACAAAGATGAATACCCTTATGCTTATAATTTTTCTATATCTGAAAAATATATGTGAAAGATATGTATCCTTATGTTTCTTCTTTTCATTAAATACATCAAAAGTTTTGAATTTTACGATTATCTATTTTCTAAATGATTGCTTTTGTAGAAACACTAAACTAAGAATGCACTATTTTCAATGATCGGTATTTTTATTCATTTCTTAAAAATATCATTCTACTTTGCAATTTTCAGTGAGTTCCTAAACTCTCAAACTTGTTTTCATAAATATTCTGACTCCTCTTAAACTTGTATTTGTCTTGAGTTAGACAATTAGTCAATTTTACAAAAAGCGTAATATCAATATTTCTATAAAAAAAATTCCCTTAATGACGACTTAAACATTTAACTTTAATTTATCTTTTTATTATTTTACTACTTCGTTTGATCGCCACACATGTATCGTCATTATCTTAGAATTATTAAACATTTTGATAATAGTGAGATTATTTATCATTTCTAATCACTCAAATTGTTATCTAGACAAGGTGATTTAATTTATCATAAACTTGCATCGCCTCCATTTGCGACAATGACTCTCTAAATATATATATTCTTCGAATATTGTTTTATTATAGTAAGAGTAACCGTGGTAGTAAATATTGCTTCGGAAATCCTCGATCGTTTCGTAACTTATTTTATAGACGACACTTAAATAGCCTTTACATTCGAGAGGTACCAAAACTTCGTTGCTTACCCTTAGTGCGTATCTTTAGGAACTTACCCTCGATCGCTTCTTTTTCATTCGTGCTACCCCTTCTTATTTCAGATTATATATATTTTCCATATTTAGTAGCCAACCCGGAAGTGAATAAATTGTTCTTAATCCCTTCTTTATTAGATGGCGAATTTACACTTAGTGCTAATTTAGAATGCGACTTAAGCATCAATGCGGATTTAACGCTCAGTGCAGTTGGTGCTTCAGCAAAACTTATACCGCTCTCTTAATTCAGATAATATCTAACTAGATGATCTTTTTCGAATAGGTCGCTATGGTTGGATCATGATTCCATGACCCAAATTTTCCATAATCTAGACGAAAGAACTCGAATTAAAGAAACACTAATTTGACTATAGCTAAAGAATTGGGCTCTTCTTTGAGGAAATAAACCCAAAATAATCAAATATCTCTTCAAGTCACCACCTCTCCAGCTATACAATTGTATTCGGCTGAGTTCTAATAGAATACGTCACGAATTGAATTTCAGGACGAAATTCTTTCAACCGGGGGAGACTGTGACAACCGTCAAAATTCGAGTTACTTCTAGATTTGAATAAACTTAGTTGCACGTATAGGCACGACACATACTAGACTTAGTAACTAGAAGTTAAGATATAACCTATTAGAAACTTGGAAACAATTAGAAACAATGGATAATGTGCTTGGATTTCACATTGGTATGTGAATTCTACAACTACTTAACTGTAGTGACTATCCACATTCGGGTCATTCCTTGACTTGAACACCATTTCATGAATCATATACACCCATCATGCACTTGACCTAGTAGTAGAAATTAGGTCAAAGTCTCATAGAAACTTAAGTTAAAGTTGAAGACTAGGACTAGTATACTTGATTCCTCAATTTCGTTGGATCTCGGAATCACTACATAGAATGATAATAAACCAATAAAAAAAACAAACATTATTTCTAACTTGAATAAGAGTTATGAAACTCTAAAATAGTTTGAAGTCTCAAAAATTTAATTAATTTTGATATCCAAAGACTTACAAACTCTCAAAAACCCTAAATGCCCTAAAAACTCACATTTATAAACTTTAACATTAAAAATTCTATAAAAATAATTATGAAGCTTCTAATATTATCTTATGATAATTAAAATTATGAAAATGCATTTAAGGAAATAAAATTTAACTCATTAACATTTACCCTTAATTTATGAATCAAAAATCAAGGTTTATGAATAAAAACTTGATTTTAGTGCACATTTTATAAAAGAGTTTGATATTTTTATAAAAGATTTGAATTTTTATAAAAATAGAAGAGAGGGAAACCCTTTCTTATCCCCCAAAACCGGCCACCCTCTTCCCAAGACACTCCCCCTCTTCCCAAAACACATAATCACTTCTTTCTCTCTCACACTCCACCTTCTCTCTCATTTTCTATCATTTATCTCTACCTTCACCACTCCATTTTCTCTCTTCCTTTCTCTATACCCACGAAATTTTCCAGAAAATAAGTCCAAGAACACACCTCAAACTCAAAATCTTCATCATCTAGTGGTGTTCATTAAGGTAGAACACGATTTCCTTTCATTTTCCTCCATGTTTTCAAGGTTTTTCTTGCATTTCCTTCTTCTTCTACACCTTTCTCTTAGAAAATATGTGTTCATGTTTATTCACTTCAGTTTTCATGATGATGGGGGTAGGATTTCACCCAAAAACAACATGCATGTTGTAAATGGTGAAATCCAAGGACCTAAACCTAAGTCAAGATCATGAAAATGCACTTTTCTACAAGTTTTGGTGGAAAATCACCACATGCACTCTAAGTTTTCATTCAAAAACGATTTTTGAGCATTTCAAACTCATGAATGGTCTTCAAACAAACATGCATGTGATGATCTTCAAGCTTAGATGCTAGATCATCAAAGTATGTTGTTAAAAGCTTTCAAATATGTTCATGATGGATTTATTTCCAAATAAATATCTAAAACTCATTTTCTGACCAAATCCAATTTTTCCTAGATTCCCATCAACAAAATGAGATGTTCAACAAATTTTCAGGAACTAATTCATTTTTCTCGAATTATTATAATTATTGAAATAAAATAGGGCAATAAATCATATAAAATACTTTCGGGGGTCTATAAATCATAGGTAAATTCGTGGATGACTACTATAATAAATAATGACCCCCCATGAAATTTCATTAGTTTTAGTTACTGTTTAATATAGTTTTGAATTTTCTTTTTGTTTGGCTCCAATAAATCATAAAAGCACTTTAGAGAATCTGAAAATGATATATAACAATTTTCGCAGTTGCTACCAGAGGTATCAAACTCAAAAAACAAATTTCAGAATTTTTCATAATGCATTCTTATTTTTCCCTGATTTTTGTATTTATAATGGCCTAAAAAAAGAAAAAATAGTTCTGCTTATCCAAAATTCATGCAAATTTACCAGAACACCTTGTAGTACATTAGGAGGCTACATAAAATTTTTGATGATTTTTCTCTACTGTATACTATTTTTCTCCTATTTTTTAAGATTAAATACATATAAATACACAAAATTGGATTCCATTAGATAAAAACCACCTTTGGGATTTTTCCCAGATTATTTACACTGTAAATGAACTTTACAAAAATTTTGGTAATTTACTTTAACTGTTTAATAATTATTTTCTAATTATTTATTATTTAAGAGGATAAAACAAAGAAAAATAGAAAGACTAATTGAAAAATATCTTTTATACTTTTCACAGCTTCTACGTATATAACAAAAGTGTTACAAAAATTTTGGACAATTTTGGAAACTGTATTCTATTTATTTCAATTTTTATTAGAATAAATGATCAAAAATCATAAAATTGGGTTAAACAGTTTAGAAATCAATTTTTATATTTTTCCCAGGTTAATAATGTTTAATAACAGTAATACAAAAAGTTTGGGTAATTTTGGAAACTGGTTTCAATTTATTTCAATTTTTATTAGAATAAATGCACAAAAATCATAAAATTGGGTTAAACAATTTAGAAGACCATTTTTATATTTTTTCCAGCTCAAGTAAGTCTAATGGCAGTACTTTAAAAATTTTGGGAATTTTTATCCTTTGAATGTTATTTTTCATGAATTTATATTGTTATGAAGGCTTAAAATCGTGAAAAATAGTTAGACAAATCAAAAATTCAAGAAAATGTATCTTAAGGTCTTTGACTTCAATTAAAACTGAAATGCAAAGTGTGGGAAATTTTAGAACTAAATTGATTTTGTTTTTGAATATTAAATCATTGGAACACCTCTTAAAATGTTAAATATTAGCATTTCAATAATGTGAATTTTCCAATTAAATTTTCACAGAAAAATGTTTGTAACTTATCAATATTAAATTTTGACACAATATTGGCATAATTCTATTGTAGTAGTAGGTATACTAGTGTTAGATTTCGATTAGAGACTCACTAGCGAATACCATTATTGTAGGAATCGATAGTGGTACAAGTGGAACTTAGCTCAAGGCATCATTTGCATCATCTCAATGCATATTGTGAGTATTCATGCACTCCCCTATTTTCGGTTTTTATGTTGTGGAGTGGAAAAGCATGTCCGAAAAACTATTTATTGTTCATTGTATTTATTTGACTCGTATAAACTTGGTTGCTATGTTTTGCATATTGTGAGTATTCACGCACTCCCCTATTTTCAGTTTTTATGTTTTGGGGTGGAAAAGTATGTCCCAAAAAACTATTATTTCTTCGTTGTATTTAAATTGATTTGTATCAAACATGATTGCTATTTTATTGTTATATCTCTCTATGTATGTCTATGCAACACGGAACATGAGAACTTATCATCTTAAGGCCCTTCCCTTACACTTTTCTCTAACCATTAACTCTTTGAGCCAATGGTCATTGTGGATAGCGCTATTAGGAATTAACAACTCCTCACTCACCCGATTGCTGGAGTGCATAATACCATATAATCTATGGAACGATAAACATAGATCTTGATAGGGCTTCAGTCATAGGCTTGGTTGAGAACTCATTGTTTGCTCATACACATAAAAAATTGTTATTAGTTATGGCAATAAACTTGTTTATTAATTATAGCAATGAACTTTGTTTCTCATTATAACAATAAACTTTGTATCTCATCATAACAACGAACTTTTATTACTGGAAACTTATATACATGTTTTAGCAACAAATTTTATTTCCATGAGGATATGAACGTTGCATCTCATTTGGGCAACATAACTTTATTTCTCGCGATGGCAACAAACTTTGTTTATACAAACTTATTTACTCATTTTTGCAATATATTTTTATTTATGGAAAACTCTATCAAAACTTTGATTTTGATTCATGAAACTTATATTATTTTTAATCTGTGAGTACTCACCAACTATTTTTATAGTTGACGCTCGTTTTACATGCTTTTTCAGGAACCATCGAGTAAGTGGTACTTAGGGACACTTCACTGTTAGGAGCATTCGCATGTGTTGTATTCCAATTTTCATTGTAATTTCTTTTAAAAGTTGTTCAAACCCATTGTAAATTTGTAATGATTTTTAATACTATGGTTGGTGTTGTCTTTTATCTTTTGCTATGAAACCCTTTATACTGCCACGCCTCGTGTTTTCGCTTTAGTGGGGTGTGACAGAACATACTATACACATAGTAACGAACAAACATGTTAGAAAATATTGGATTTTCTTGGGAAACATGCATACATTTTTCAGATTCGTTAACAAGTTTTCACTACAAAACATTCTTCTAAACTCACCAGCTTTATGCTGATACTCTTTCAAAACTGCTTGTATTATGAGGGAATCAGTAGACAGGTACCTCGTAGAGTTTTGAGAAGACGAAGCGAATAGAGTCACTTCTTTCTATTTTGATTATACTTTTGATGTATACAATGTATGTCTCAAATAGATGTAAAAAAACCATTTTCATATATGTATTCAATGTTTGGTTGTGTTTACTATGATTGCTATGATACAATTGTTGTGATACTATACATGACATCATCCACCCCCGAACGTTTCCGCCATTCTGGTTTGGGGGTGTGACATGTCAGCCCCTTTAGTTATGCATTATGGTATATAGGAAGTATCTATACGGTAGTGATATGTAGATCTGTCTGCTAGTCTGCTAACTAGTTATATGATTATTTGTTGACGGATATAGGTTATTTGTTATGTATATGTCAACATGGTATGATGGGGTTGAGACTGTACTGCTAGTCAACAGACCAGGGCATTCCAACCGAAAGGTTGTGGGCCAGGACATTCCATGCGAAAGGTTTACGCCCAGGGATAATTCAACCAGGAGGTTATGGAACCGTTATGTATTGGGCAAGCCAACCAAAAGGTTGTGGGTCGGAGCATTCCAACCGAAAGGTTGTGGTCCATGGGTAATCCAACCAGGACGTTGTAGACCCGTTATTTGTTTGATTATATGTTTGTGTTTTGGTACTTTGGGGGAACTCATTAAGCTTTGGCTTACAGTTTTACTTTATGGTTTCAGGTACTTCCAAGGATCTTCGGAAGGCGAATGCGTGATTGTACGTAGCTTTCTGTTTTTATGTATTCGGGTCTTGGGAAAACTCTAATTTGAAATGATGCTTTTGAAACAATGACTCTTTTTGTAAACAATATCGATTCATCATTGTTTTTAAAAAAAATTAATTTATTGTGATTTTTGGAGTGTTACAAGTTGGTATCAGAGCCTTGGTTGAAGAGAATTAGATGAGCATTCATGTGAATCCAGACTCAAACTAGGGAACTGCAAAAGATTTTAAAATGATTTTCAATTTTTTTTCAAAAGTAAAGAAGGAAGAATGCGTTGTGTATGATTAGCTGTAGCAATAAATTATACCCCCATTTACCCACACTGTTATTTGATGTTACATTATGTTAGAACAACATGTGAGTTGTAGGATAGGGATCTTCAGGAATCACATGATATAATTGCGAGATACATGATGCCTTATTTCCTATAGAGTTTCCTTAGCGATTATTCTATGACACTTTCGGGTGTGAACTAACTATTAATTGAATACATTAAGTCACATGATGCATGGGTTAAATAATCTTATGGTAAAGGATTTGGTCCTACTGCACAACTCTTGTTTGAGTCCAACCGTTGTAGGATTGAATCTTTAAATCATAGATTATTTAACTTATGTTGCATGTGATTATATTCATGCAATAGTTAACTGTAACCAATGGGGGTCGTTGGCAGTTGATGATAGGTTGAGATGTGGATCCTAGGATAACCTAGCGAGTATGTAGTGCTTATGATACGCTTTTGTTGGACGTCCCATGGATGAGTTATGTGGGGTCAACAGGCCAATTGAGGAATGTCTAGCTTTTCTCTAGGAAGAGAGAATAGTATGTATGTGTATTCTATTGTGTGTTGTTAGGATCATTGTGATGATCTTCGGAGACAAATACGGGTTGGTGCGGAAGGTAATATGGGCACGTACAACGGGAAGCACAGGAGTCGTACGTCTAGCAGGAAAGTCAGAACCGCTAGGGTTTCATTATTTTATATAGATCCTAAGATATGAATTGTGCTTTATCTGATAGTTTCTGGTTTATTTTAGGTTGATGTTCACGAGGGGATCCGGATCAGGAGCAAGAGCGAGTGGCTAGGATAGGCCAGGGCTGACTGAAGACCAACTTAGGTAGATGATTCATGTTGATGTTGTTTCTACTGTCCGGGGCAGATATCGGAGTTATTTGGGTTTATCAACACCGCTATGATGGAGTTCTTTGATGACTGAGACGTTGCACTTCCTGAGGTTGCTGCTGTTGCAGCTATTATGACCGTCGTTGTTGTGGGAATTGGGGCTGGTAGAGCCTTCCAGTATCGGGACTTCGACAATACAAAGCTTACGGTGTTTCATGGGGTTCAAGATCTAATCATTACTATGAGTTGGCTGTCAGATGTTGTTGGATGTTTCTTTACTTGCTCCTGCCCAGCTAACTAGAAGGTTCAATGTGCTATAAACCTTCTTCGGTCAGTTGCAAAGGATGGGTGGAGGTTGGTGACTAGCCTCTACACTCCGGAGTAGAGGGTTGCCATGTCTTGGGAGCAGTTCTTTGAGATATTCCGCTCGAGATATGTTCCATTGACAGAGCGAGAAAGGCTGGCTCAAGAGTATTTGGATTTGAGACAGGTGACCGAGTCGATGACAGAGATCACCAAGATATTTATAGAGAGAGCTATGTTTTGTCCTGAGTTTTCTGCTTCTGAGTAAGCTCAGATGACCCGGAACTTGATTATGCTCTATACGGACATCCGCCAGTTTATGCTACTCAGCATTGTGGTACACTCGTGGAGTTGAAGGAGACCGCTAGGAGGCAGGAGATTGGGATGGAGCTCTAGGTTTGAAAGCGGAAGCAGGCTCTAGTTCAGACACAACCGGTGAAGAAGTGGTTCAAGCCCGTTGATTCGAGGTATGGAGGGCAGAGGGACCACACTTATGGTAAGTTCAAAAATGTTCATGAGGTTATTTGTCGATCATCATCTGGTTGCCACAAATGTTGCAACGAGGGGCATTACGGCAAGGACTTCCGTCAGCAGACTCTAGTAATGAGGACCAATATTTGTTATCACTATGACTAGGTGGGCCATATAAAGGCCCAGTTCCCATTGCTTACTACTAAACCAGCACAGACTCCAGCGCCAGCTACTCTGAGGATCACTGATGGGAGCCTGGACAGGGTTGAGCCCCAGAGGGCTCGAGGTCGCGCTTTTTAGCTCACGACAGAGAAGGCCATGGCGGCGCTAGATGTCGTTACTGGTATGTTTCTATTTATCATTTTGTCAATTATTCTATAGTATGCTTCTAATTATGTTTTTGATATGTACCTTCTTAGTGAATTCATTGTCTGCTCATGTGTTATTCGCCTTGGGCGCGAGTCGGTCCTTTGTGTCTTGGTGCTTTAGTAGTGATTCTGATATGACTGTTAGCGAGTTTAAGTGTCAGCTGCAGGTTTCTATCAGAAACAAACATGGGATTTCTGCATCCAGAGTGTATCAATGTTGTGTATTGGAGATCTTCGGGGTGACTTATCCAATTGATTTGATCCTTATCCACATGGGGATGTATGCGTGATCGTAGAAATGGATTGGATGAACAGTTTTCGTGCTATGATAGACTGTAAGGGTCAACGAGTGATAGTTCGAACCCCATGTGGGGGAGAAGTGGTTATCTATGGAGAAGGTACCAGGGTTAGATAAGGGTTTTTTTGGCGGTCAGGGCTCGACAGTATATTCAGCATGGGTATATGGGTTATATTGCCTATATTGTTGATACTCGGGTTTGGGAGCAGGTCTCGGTATCAGATGTGCCAGTTGTCAGAGAGTTTTCTGATGTGATTCCGGAGGAGTTTCCCGGTGTGTTTCCCTAGAGGCAGGTTTTGTTCAGGATTGACCTAGTGCCAGGTACGGCTCTAATTTCCAATGTGACAACTGTAAAAAATTCTAGAGCAAATAAGGTCTAGGTGTCAACTGTGTAGAAATAAATTTGCATCGTATCGTTAATGCAATAGAACTTTCAAATCCAAAGGGCACATTTATATAAGTTAATATATAAATATACTTTGAAAACACATGTGGTAATAAACCTTTGAAAGTCAACATAAGTTAACATAAGACCACATAAGACAATATAAGAAAACATAAGACAACCCAAGTAAATAAAAGTTAAATGAATTGCAAGGCTTTAGGGATTTCGGTTTTGGGAATCAAATGGCTTGAGATTTCGGTTGTTAGGGATCAAAATCCCAAGACTTGGACCGAAATCACCCTCAAGAAGGAACCATATGACCGAAAACACTTAGTTAAGGCCCATTAAGGCCAAAATCTCTTCAAACAGAAGCGAAATCCCTTCTTGGATAATGCCATGACCGAAATCTACTTTGTGAATGAGGTATAAGATGATTTCGGTCATTCTAGGACCGAAATCACCCTTATTTTGGCCGAAATCTCCAAAAATTGGCCAAATGGTGCCACTTGATTTGTTGAATTAGCTTCCCAACGTGATAAATGCACATTCCAATGAAAACATCAAGTCATTGTTACTTCATTTCACTCTTATTCCATATATAAATGAATTAGTGACTCTTTCACCATTCTTTAATTATAGTTAAACAAATATTCGCTCAAGTCCTCAAGCCATTCTTCCCATTCTTACTTTCTCTCAAACTCAAGATCAAATATCCCCAGGAGATTATTGCCTTCAAAGTTGTTATTAGAATTTTAGGCAAGTTCATGATTTATCTATTATTCATACAAACACTCTCATATTAGTTCACTCTATTTTACACACATTAGTATGTGTTAGAACTCTTAGGATATGATCATTTCCGAGTATTCGTAGCTTGAACATTTTCATTGTCGTCTCGTTATCCAACCGCAAACACACATAAAGTGACTTCATACCCATACATTTTTGCATCTTTTTCTATATTTTAGGGGGGGGGGATACAAGTGGAACACAAGAAAACTTTTGTTAAAATACAAACCGTTACTTAGGTTTTCTTATATCTTATATACATTTTACGTGAAAATGTTAAATACGTACAATAACGTTACTACCAAAAATTATAAACTTTTACATCCAAAGTTGTTAAAATGCAAAGGTTTTCATTTTCGACGGAAAATACATTTACAAACTATAATAAGTATAGTTTGTGGAATATTAACGCTATTTTTACGTTACATAAGCACTATGAAAGGGTAATACATACATTTACGAGAAAAAGCGATTTTTCATACGTAAACTGGTCGATACAAATTTTGTGAGATATTTGGCTTCACCGTACTTTTAAGTACATAACTTAAGTCCTGTATTATAAAACAAAATCTCTTGTAGGGAGAGCGTGATACTTGTGTATAGATCTATACATGACTGACAAACCCGCACCTAAATCGTTAGTTACAGTTAGACCGACAGGTATGGGGTGACAAATGTCATAGCATTCCGACGCCTGAAGAACGTCATTACAGGCCAACTAGTTGCTAGCATGGTTATAACAACTCACATGGGGTATTAACAATACATTTTGGTTTACGGGGCTAACGTACATTTAAATGGTTTTATGGGAATTTAAACTACGTATTACAAACTTTAATTACATAAAACTTATACATTTCGGTCATGGAACATTTAAGACTACAATTCATTTTATAGATAATATTGGATTTTCTAGAACAAACACTATCATTTTACGAACAAACGTCCTACACCTCATTTTATGGAAAATATCGGATTTTCCGGAAACAAACACGATTACTTTACATGGAAAAGCTTACATTCATACAAACTCTTATGAACTCGCTAACTTAATTGTTGAAACTTTTTCAAAACTACTTGTATTCTCATGAAATCACTAAAACAGGTAACCATCAGCTTTTGAGGATGGGATGCTAAGGCGTGAGTTAAAAACTCATTTTGTCATCATATCGTAATTTATTTGGAAACATGTAACTCATGAAACTATGTAACCTTTTAAATTATATCTATGATGGTTGTGTTGCTTTCTTTACTATTACGCAATTGTTATGATACTATACATGACATTATCCGCCCCCGAATGTTTCCGCCGTTCTGGTTTGGGCGTGTGACATGCAAGGCGCCGTACCAGTTGGCACCGCCTGAGATGCAGGAGTTGTCCTCTCAGCTTCAGGAGCTGTTAATCAAGTAGTTCATTGGATTGAGCAGTTCCTCGTGGGGAGCACTAATATTGTTCATCAAGAATAAGGATGGTTCAGACCAGATGTGCATTGATTACCGGGAGTTGAAGAAGTTGACAGTGAAGAACCGTTATCTACTTCCACAGATTGACAACCTCTTTGATCAGTTGTAGAGTGCATCTTGGTTCTCCAAGATTGATTTGAGGGTGGGTATCATCAACCGAGGTTTAAAGAGGAGGATGTAGAGAAGACAACATTTTGGACTCATTATGGGCATTACAAATTTATGGTGATGTTATTTGGGCTCGATCGATCAGTTATCGTTTTTATCAATGATATCATAGTGTATTCCAAGACCAGGGACCAACATGAGGAGCTCCTTCGAGAGACTTTGGGATTGTGGAGGCGAGAATGATTGTATACCTAGGTCTCGTAGTGTGAGTTTTTGTTATGGGAGGTCTAGTGCCTGGGGCATCTTATTAACTAAAATGAGATTTTGGTTGATCCGGCCAACATTGACGCCATGATGCAGTGGGAGGTTCCAAAGTCTCCCTCATAGATCAGGAGTTTCTTGGGTCTAGCAGGATATTATTGGAGATTTATCTAGGACTTTTCCAAGATTGTTGTACCCATCACGCGTTTGACGACAAAGGGCATGGATTTCCGTTGGGGACCTAGTGTTGACCCTTACAGAGGGTGTCGAGGACTTCGTTGTGTTTTGTGATGCATCTATATTTGGTTTGGGGCGGTTCTTATGCTAAGGGGGCGAGTAATTGCGTATGCTTTGTGACAGTTGAAGCCGCTTGACACACAATATCCTACTCATGACATGGAGTTGGGGGCAGTAGTGTTTGCTCTCATGATATGGCAGCACTACTTCTATGGGGTTAGATGTACTATATACGAAGATCACAAGTGTTTGCGATATCTTATGGAACAGCCGATCCTAAACATGAGACAACGCAGGTTGCTTGACGTGGCCAAGGATTATGACTGCGAGATGATCTACCATACGGGTAAAGAGAATATGGTTGCAGATGCTTTGACCCGCAAGTCGTATGGATATTTAGTTGGCGATATGTATATGAGGATATCCATTGATTGCCCACTTTTGGATTTGATCAGTGGGGCACAGGCAGAAGGAGTTAAGAAAGAGAACTTGAAATAGGAGGGGATCAGGGGCGAGATTGACAGATTTGTCACCGATAGTCAGTGTCACACCCCCAAACCGGAACGACGGAAACGTTCGGGGGCGGAGGACGTCATGTTCAGTATCACAACAAATGCAGAATAGTAAAACAAGCAACAACAACCATTGTATTAATATTAAAGTGTTTGCGTTGTATTCGATTCATAACAGATTAACTCCAAAAGTAAATAAACAAACAAAGAAATGACACTACTATGCTGCATCTTCTAAATCCATGTGCGTGTACCTGTCTACTAGCTTCCTGAGAATACAACTAATTTTGAAAGTGTATCAACATTTGATTTGGTAAGTTCATAAGTATTTTTGTTATAAAAGGTATACTCTTTGTTCTTTGGAAAAGTTCGCTTGTTCCTCCAGAAAATCCTATATTTTCTGATGTGATGAATGATAAGTAAAAATGACTCTTACAATTCCTTCTATGAGTACTTAATAAATACAAGTTATATACAATCCAGATCAAATAGACAATCGATTATGTGGATCAGCCCTAAGCCCACAACCAAACAACGAACAGGAAATGAGGCGGAAGTTACACATCTCATTGTTTGTTAGATCTTCATCGTATATAACCTTGATGTATTCACCAGGTGCTTACGGAGTTAACCGTAATAGTTCTTTGAAATATGATGAAAATATTTTTTAAGAAACTCCTTATATTTTCTTTAGTAAATTGTAAACACAATAGTTCCTTCTACAATCACTTAGTTTATACTAGCTATATATAACCTAATAGTGAATGGACAGTTAAATAGGTGAATCTGCCCTAAGGCCACAACCAATCAAGGGACAGGAAGTAAGGCGGAAGTCACACATTCCACTGCCTATCGGATATTATTTATATATAACTTTGATGTATAAACTAAGGAATCATAGAATTAACCACTAAAGGTCCTTTATGTTATACTAGTTTGTTAACAAGTACTGAACCTTTTGTAAAAAGGTTCTTAATTCGATTTACTCTAATGTAAAACGTTGTTTTCAGAAGTTTGAATAGAAAACTGTTTATCATTGAAATAATGATGTTTACCATAGAAAATCCTATATTTTCTATAAAACCGATTTGTAGTCTTACTCGTTCCAAGACCGAAAAGCACAAGTATAAATACTATACTTACTTTAGTGATATCTAGTATTGTTGATAAGTTAGACTGGCTGAAGACTTGGTTGTTCGGGAAACCTGATGCGACGATACTACCCTCCTATGATTACTTAATACATACGAGCTGTATATAACCGAGATCGAACAGACAGTTGAATGAGTGAATCCGCCCTAAGCCCACAACCAAACAAGGAACAGGAAGTAAGGCGGAAGTCACACATTCCACTGTCTACCGGACTTCAATTTTATCTAACCCTATTTTATATATTGGGTAATCACATAGTTAATATCCCTTGATATTGTTCATGAAAATTATGTTGCAACGTAAATGTGTCGTTGTTATCTACTTGTGAGTTTTATGACCATACTAATTGATACGACGTGAGTCGGACAACAATATCATTTATGACTTTGTCAACCGCAGACCTGTCGGTCCAACTGTAGCTAACAGTAGAGGTGGGGGATTTTTGGTCCCATATAGATATATACAAAAACTCACGCTCTCCCTCAAGGAGACTCTGGTTCATAAGGGTAGACTTCCACTAGTACATATGTAAGTACCCGAAGACGTGTCTCACAAACTAGATTTACGACTTTACAAGTAATAATGCGAAAAGCCTTTTTATAAATAACAGGTAAGTTTATAAAAAGATCCTTTTGCTCCATAAACTATACTTATTATAGGTTATAAGCTTATTTCCATGTATTAATAAGTTTCATGTTTTAAATACATTTCAATGGTAAGAAAGACATAATAAGCAAATTATATTTTTAAAACACAACATTTCTTGTGTTTTACTTGTATTCCCCCCCCCCCCCCTAAAACATTAAAAAGCTTGGAAAAATATAGGGGTATGAGCTCACCTTATATGAGTGATTCGCTTTAAAGTTCGATATAGGATGTTATTTCCGCGAGTGAAGTCTTGTTAACAAAACCGATCCTAAACACAATTTATGTATCATATAGGTATACTATTAAAGAATATACTCATAAGAATGCTAGGAAAACGACTAATTTGCAAGTTTAACTTACAAATAAGGGTGTTAGAAGCAAAGATGGAAGTTGATTGGAGTTCACGGCCAGAAGAGAGGTTCACGGCCCAAGAACAATTGATGTTCTTGAGTTTACGGCCTAATATGGGTGTTCATGGCCCAACAATTTTGATGAATAATGAACACTTGAAGATGCTAAGCAAGCTCCCTTGACGATTAAGGGAATAAGGATGATATTTGAGAGGGAAAAGAGTGTTCACGGTTGAAGATCTAGAGAGAAAAAGAGTGTGTTTTCGGCCAAGAACGAAGAAATGAGGTAAAAGTCAGTCAAAATTATATATATAGGGAAGTGTGGGGGGGCCGAAGGGTTCATGGTCTGAGGACTGTTCACGGCCAAAGATGAGTTCACGGTCCGAGGTATGTTCACGGCCACAGACCGAAGCGAGTTCACCGTCGCAAACCGAAGGGTGTTTATGGCTGCGAGGGTGTGTTCGGTTCTACGAGGTTTGTGGCTGCGAGACTTCTTAGTTTTTAATTTCTACACTTCTATTTTAAATAATACCTCAAATAAAAGGTCCCAAACCAAGTCTAGAATCTAAATCTACTTAAGAATAAGATAGATCAAAATGGGAAGTTTGACTTTTATTGGAATAAAATTTTCGGGTTGTCACATCATCCCCCCGTTAAAGGGAATTTTGGTCCTGAAATTCGAAAAATTAGTGGCTACTAGGAATTGGGAAAGAAGTGAGTACTTCGATTTCTTCTGAACTTCTCTTTCTTAAGTGAATTTCTGATCCTTGTTGGTGCCCCAGCGGATCTTTAGTTTTGCTTCTGCTGTTTTGATCGGTAGAAAGTAGGTGGGTTTGATTTACTTAACTACGTTTATCCAAGTGGTAAGATGTCCACTCGTAGTTCTGGGCAGCTTTTGTCCTGAAGTTCAAAGGAGGATTTATACCTGATTCATCTATCATTACCTCGTGTATACAAGTCATATTAAGATTAATAAGACAATCGAATGTGCGACTCTACCCCAGGTCCACAACCAGACAAGGAACAGGAGATAGGGAGGAAGCACACATTCTTAGCCCGCTGAATCTTAATTATATACTACTCTCGCGTATACACTTAGTAGTGATACGTTAACCGAATTTGTCCTTAGCCTCTGTGCTTGAACTTGACCTATTGGACGAGTGGTAGTTCTGGAAGGTTTTCTGGGTATACATTGGAAAGGTTTTGGAGGGCAAGGTACTCCTCGCATGAGTACTTCGGGGTCTAGAATATGAGAGAGACGATTCTGAGGTCTGTGTCTGGTTGTCGTTGCTAGTGACGAGGATTTCGTTAGTCGGTCGGTAAAGGCGTTGGATTTTCGTAACACGTGAACTTGGTATGGTGAGGACCACGCCAATCCACGTCGAATGACGACGCTAGACTCTAGAAATAAGTGTTAATTTGATTCGAAAGAAACGTCGGTTATAATGATGGTGTATTCCGAGTGTGCTCGACAGTGCATTCTGTGTAGACTTTCTAGTGTTTTCTTGTTATTACCACTGCCACTAATCGTACCGCAATAAGCGAGTGCTATCAGTGAAAGTGCTTTGATAACTAGTGACGATACTTTATATTATCATCCTTCTCAGGTACTTCTATGATCGCTTGGTATATACAAGTTATGTCTAATTAAGATGAATAAGACGGTCGACTGAGTGACTCTGCCCTAAATCCACAACCAGACAAGGAACAGGAAATGAGGCGGAATCACTAACTCTACGCTTGCAAAATCATAGTTATTCGTAACCCTGATGTACATACTAAGCCATCATAGCTCACTTGTATGGATCTTTAATTCTCTTACGAATGTTGTGACTTGTTCGGACGAATGAGTAATCTATAACTACTTTTTTATTTTCCCCAAAATTTTAAATTTTTAAATACTTTCCGTGAAATTTTGATGTCTAATTTTTGTTGTTTAGAAGACGTACCAAAAATCTCATAAGGGGTTCCTCGTTTCTTCTTTATGTCTTTTCGTTAAACTCCTCCTTCTCCTCCGTCATTTCTCTCTATTGGACAGTCTCTCTTGAAATGTCCTATTTCACCACATGCATGGCACACTTGAATTATACTAGCATCGGTGGTTGAAATGATGTGTTGAGTCGGAGTTCTGCAGAAGTGAGCTTCTTCGTCATTTCTTGTCTTTGGACAATCTCTTCTGAAATGTCCAGATTCGTCGTACCTATAACAAACCTGACTTATTCCAACGCCAGGGACTTGGGTGGTTGGTTGTGCCGGTATCCTGCAGAAACGAGTGGTGTGTCCTTTTCTATTGCAGTTCTTATAATGTATTTTGCGACATTTTCTTGTGACATGGATATTAAATTTCTTGCAATCCAGTAAGTTTCCATCATATTGACTAGTTCGAATTTGAGTGACAGATGTTGTGGCTGCAAGGGCTGCCACAGGTTGTTGTCTCTTGGCAAGTATTTGAGATAACTTGTGCTCCTTTTTGCTCCAAAACCTTCGTTTGTGGTTCTTAGGTTTATGAGTTGGAGCTCATTGTGGCTAGGCTCTTGTAGGTTTCCTTGTGTGTTACAACAGTTTGAATTGTCAAAACTGTCTCCATTTTCGTTTGGGTTGTTAGCATTGAATTGCGCCATGACAGCTGTCACAGCAGCTGTTACAGCGGCTTGGAATGTAGCGGAGTCTATATGAAATATCGGGGTTTCATCGGTTGGCCGGTTATTTGCTTGTGAATACATGATTCTGTTATATGATATGAAATGAAATCGTAAGTATTTATGGTTGTTGATAGTTATACTTTATCTATTTCTATATATACATATAAATTTCTCGTTTTGGTGTATAGTTCTCAATGTTTCGACCTACATCCCTATGATGTATTCATGTTAGAGAATAAAAATAGGTTTTTGGAAGGAAGTATCTCTATTGATTTTACTGTTACTAGTCGTGATAAAATGTACGGTAAACATAACACATAGTGTGAGTAGTGTATTCACTAACTCACTAGGTCATTTTAGGTTATTAATTAATAGTGTGACACATAAGATGTTTAGTTTCTTTGGCTGATCCTTTCTCGGAATCCTCCTCCCGAGTCTCTTCATGTTCCTCCTTGACCCCTCTACTGACTGTTGTGATGGAGTGGTTACATCAATCTAGGTTTTTCGTGCGAGAAAAGAAATGTCTGAAGAATCTATGAGATTAAGTGAAACATTATGGGGTGATCCTTACCAGGTACTTCTATAATTTCGTAGTGTATACAAGTTGTATATATGTTAATATTAAATAGACCTTCGAATAAGTGACCTTACTGTAAAACCACAACCAAACAAGGAACAGGAAGTAGAGCATAGATCACAAATTCTAAGTCTATAAAATCTCAATTATATAAAACCTTGGAAGTATGCTCTCCGAAATTATAGACATACCAATATGGGTCTTTTAATTTTCACATAAGTTATTTATAGTTCCTAAAATACTCCAATAGTATTTTAATGGTATGGACTTGGTAAATTATAAATTTGTTGTTATCTTATAGTATCATAAAATACTCCTATAGTATTTTAACTTTATGTCCTGTTCTAGAAATCCTTTGTATATAGAGTTAGGTAAGTTTTAAGTCTGTTGCAACACCACATCACTCCCACACACATGTTGGTCATATCTCAAATAAATATAGTTGATCAAGTTATATTGATCCCAGATATGATTACATATCTGTCCAGGTTTGACCGCAGTGTCCAACATTTAAATACTTTTGTTTCCTTCTTTTTGTCATACTTGTTCTAGTATGTGTGTATATATATATATATATATATATATATATATATATATATATATATATATATATATATATATATATATATATACAGGTATGTATACTTTAATAAAAATATTGTTATATTTTAAAAATATACTTTTAGTCAGAGCACTTCGGCCCCATTGTATTTAAAGTTGTATATCTTTTATAGGTTGATATACTTAGTTCACTATAAACAATGCTCTGATACCAATCTGTCACACCCCCAAACCGGAACGACAGAAATGTTCGGGGGCGGAGGACGTCATGCTCAGTATCACAACAAATGTAGAATAGTAAAACAAGCAACAACAACCATTGTATTAATATTAGAGTGTTTACATTGTATTCGATTCACAAAAGATTGACTCCAAAAGTAAATAATAAATCAAAGAAATGATGCAACTATGCTCCATCTTCTGAATCCCTGTGCATATACCTATTTACTAGCTTCCTGAGAATACAAGTGATTTTGAAAGTGCATCAACATTTGACTTGGTGAGTTTATAAGTATTTTTGTTATAAAAGGTATACTCTTTGTTCTTTGGAAAAGTTCACCTGTTCCTCCAGAAAATCCTATATTTTCTTTTGTGATGAATGATAAGTAAAAATGACTCTTACAATTCCTTCTATGAGTACTTAATGAATAAAATTTATATACAATCCAGATCAATTAGACAATCGATTGTGTGGATCTGCCCTAAGCCCAATCCCAAACAAGGAACATGAAATGAGGCGAAAGTCACACATCCCATTGTTTGTTAGATCCTCATTGTAGATAACCCTAATGTATTCACTAGGTGCTTACGGAGTTAACTATAATAGTTCTTTGAAATATGATGAAAATATTCAAAAAGAAAATCCTTATATTTTCTTTACTAAAATGGTAACCATAATAGTTCTTTCTACAAAAACTTAGTTTATACTAGCTATATATAACCTAATATCGAACAGACAGTTAAATGGGTTTAATCTGCCCTAAGCCCACAACCAAATATGCAACAGGAAGTAAGGCGGATGTCACACATTCCACTGCCTATCGGATATTATTTATATATAACTTTGATACATAAACTAAGGAATTATAGAATTAACCACTAAAGGTCCTTTATGTTATACTAGTTTGTTAACAAGTATTGAACCTTTTGTAAAAAGGTTCTTAATTTGATTTACTCTAATGTAAAACGTTGTTTTCAGAAAGTTCAATCGAAAACTGTTTATCTTTGAAATAATGATGTTTACCATAGAAAATCCTATATTTTCTATAAAACCAATTTGTAGTCTTACTCGTTCCAAGACCGAAAAGCACAAGTATAAATACTATACTTACTTTAATGATATCTAGTTTTGTTGATAAGTTAGACTAGCTGAAGACTTGGTTGTATATAACCGAGATCGAACAGATAGTTGAATGAGTGAATCTGCCCTAAGCCCACAACCAAACAAGGAACATGAAGTAAGGTAGAAGTCACACATTCCACTATATACCGGACTTCAATTTTATCTAACCCTATTGTATATTTTGGGCAATCACATAGTTAATATCCCTTGAGATTTTTCATGAAAAGTATATTACTACGTAAATGTGTCGTTGTTGTCTACTTGTGAGTTTTATGACCATACTAATTGATACGACGCGAATCGGACGCCAATATCATTTATGACTTTGTCACCCGCAGACCTACCGGTCCAACTATAGCTAATAGTAGAGGTGAGGGATTTTTGGTCCCATATAGATCTATACACAAACTCACGCTCTCCTTCAAGGAGACTATGGTTTATAAGGGTAGACTTCCACTAGTACATATGTAAGTACCCAAAGACGTGTCTCACAAACTAGATTAACGAATTTACAAGTAATAGTGCGAAAACCCTTTTTATAAATAATAGGTAAGTTTATAAAAAGATCCTTTTGTTCCATAAACTATACTTATTATAGTTTATAAGCTTATTTCCATGTTTTAATAAGTTTCATGTTTTAAATACACTTCAATGGTAAGAAAGACATAATAAGCAAATTATATTTTTAAAACACAACATTTCTCGTGTTTTACTTGTATTCCCCTCCCCCTAAAACATTCAAAAGCTTGGAAAATATGGGGGTATGAACTCACCTTATATGAGTGATTCAGTTGAAAGTTCGATATAAGATGTTATTTCCACGAGTGAAGTCTTGTTAACAAAACCGATCCTAAACACAATAAGGGTGTTAGAAGCAAAGATGGAAGTTGATTGGAGTTTACGGCCAGAAGAGAGGTTCACGGCCCAAGAACACTTGATGTTCTTAAGTTTACGGCCCAACCTAGGTGTGTTCACGGCCCAACAATTTTGATGAGTAATGAACACTTGAAGATCCTTAGCAAGCTCCCTTGAAGATTAAGGGAAGAAGGATGATATTTAAGAGGGAAAAGAGTGTTCACGGTTGAAGATCTACAGACAAAAAGAGTGTGTTTTCGGCCAAGAATGAAGAAATGAGGTAAAAGTCAGTCAAAATTCTATATATAGGGATTAGTGTGGGGCTCGAAGGGTTCACGACCCGAGGACTGTTCACGGCCGAAGATGAGTTCACGGTCCGAGGTATGTTCACGGCCGCAAACCGAAGGGTGTTTATGGCTGCGAGGGTGTGTTCGGTTCTGTGAGGTTTGTGGCTGCGAGACTTCTTGGTTTTTAATTTCTACACTTCTATTTTAAATAATACCTCAAATAAAAGGTCCCAAACCAAGTCTAGAATTTAAATCTACTTAAAAATAAGATAGATCAAAATGGGAAGTTTGAATTTTATTGGAATAAAATTTTCAGGTTGTCATAGTCGGAGGTTGTTGACCCGGTGTGGTCGGGTTTGTTTCTAGTTTGTGGTGGGATCAGGCAGATAGTTTTGGAGGTGGCTCATAAGTCTCGCTTTTCGATACACCGGGGATCCACCAAGATGTATCAGGATTTCAGACTAACTTACTAGTGACTGTTTATGAAGATGGAGATAGCCTGGTAGGTGGAGAGGTGCTTGACATGTAGGATGGTCAATGCCGAGCATCAGAGGCCACACAACAAGCTGCAGCATGTGGAGGTTCCCATGTGGAAGTGGAAACAAATTACCATGAAATTTATCACCAAGCTACCGAAGACTGCCAAGGGATTTGATGATAGCTGAATCATCATGGATCGATTGACCAAGAAAGCCCACTTTTTGGCCATATGAGAGAGCTCCTCAGCCGAGAAATTGACCGATCTCTATGCTCGGGAGATTATTCCTTATCATGGCATTCCGGTTTCCATTATATCATACCAAGATGTTCGGTTTACTTCCCAATTCTGGCAGAAGTTCCACGAGGAACTGGGTACAAGGCTACATTTCAACACTGCTTATCGTCCATAGACCGACGGCCAGAGTGAGCGGTCCATCCAGACACGATAGAATAAGTTTCGGGCTTGTGTCATTTTTGGTAGGATTTGGGATTCCTACCAACCACTTGCGAAGTTTTCCTACAACAACAATTATCACTCCAGCAGTGGTGCCCTACCTTTTGAGCTCTTGTATGGTAAGAGATGTCGTACCCCAGTTTGTTGGGGGCGGTTAGTAACAGAATCATAGGGAGGACTGAAGTAGTCATCCAAACCACAAAGCTTATCCATCAGATCGGGCATAGATTGCAGACCGCTAAGAGTCAGCAGAAGAGTTATGCCGACCGGCACCGATTGGAGTTGGATTTTTAGGTCGGCGATATGGTGCCATAGAAGGTCTCACCCTGGAGAGTTTTCTACGCTTCAGGAAGAGTGGAAAATTAGGTACCCGGTATATTGGACTGTTTTGTGTGATCGCGAGGGTAAGTAGGGTGGCCTACAGGTTGGATTTTCTGAGTGAGCTCAGTCAGATCCACACTATTTTCCATGATTCACAGTTGCGGAAGTGTGTGTTGGATGATGAGGCAGTGGTTCCTTTGGATGATATTCAGGTCGATGAGTACCTGAATTATATTGAGAGGTCGGTAGCGATACTAGAGAGATAGATGAAGATCATGCACAACAAGGAGATACCTTTGGTAAAGATTCAATGGCAACATCGGTGAGGCTCTTAATGGACCTAGGAGCCGAAGGCAAAGATGCATGAGCATTATCCGGATTTATTCGTGGTTGCACACTTTGAGGACGAAGTCTAGTTCAAGTGGGGGATAATTATAACACCCCGATAATGAGGTATTTTCAATTTTAACCCTATGTATGAAAGGATATTGTGTTTTGACCCTTGGGCTTGAGAAAGAGTGTAAAATGGCCCACAGTGCATTTTGTTGATTTTGTACAAAGGGGTAATACGCATGGCATATGTGGTGTACGCTGAGTGTACTGGGCAGACCCTACTTTGCTGGGCATACATCACGAATGCAAGGCGTACCTGAGAAAACTTCAAACCCTAATTTTTAGGGTTTAGTCCATATATAAGTATCATTATAACCCCATTTCTCATTCTCTTATCAGCCTCCATCTGAGAAAATGTCCCTCTAGCAAACCCTAAGTAAGAAGAGTGCATCTTGAGCTTATCTTCATGTTTTGTGGTATTATTGAAGAAGAAGAAGGTGATGGGAAGACTTTAAAGCTTGGAAGCAACTTAAATCTGGGATTCTCTCCTTGATAGCAACCTCCAAGAGGAAAAAGCTCCTTCATTTAGGGCGCTTTTGGTCCTAAATATGGTGATTCTTGAGCATGGCATGCTCTCAACCAAATAAGTCATCCTTTCAGACCTTATGAGGGGTCTTGTGTCATAAAAATGTAGTCTTAATGCTTTGTTTTTCTCGATGGATGCTCTAGAAGGTCTTAAGGCATTAAGAAGTTGGGATTTTGTGTATTAAGCACTTAATGGACATGAAAAGTCATAAAGTTGGAAATTTATGACTCTGAGTGGTATTTTGGCCTTGGATCTGAATTTGCACAAGAGAACTTAATGCATTATGCTCTTATTGAGGAAACAAGATTCTTAGTGTACGTTGTGCCTACGTGGTCAACCTACTGACCCCAGTAGTCAAGCCTGAGTACACCCAACGTAGGAGCTGAGTATGCCCCGCGTACTCGGCTGAATGGACCAAGTTCATTCCTTGACTCGTTGACTTTGAACATGGTTAACCAAGTGTGACTTAAGGTTATTTTGGTTATTTTGAGCTATAGTTAAGCCTTGGTCTCTATCTGTTGAATAGGTGACCTGTAGATCCAGTATTTAGAGTAGTATATTGTTCAACTATTCGTCAGACTGTGAGGTGAGTTTCCTCACAACTTTTGTGGGTCGAAGGCACCAATGCCGGTTTTGTTATACAGGATGTGGATATACGCTAGTGATTTGTAGATCTATCTGCTAGTCTCCTAACTGGTTATATGATATCTGTTGTTTGATATAGGTTATTTGTCATGTATATGTCGACATGGTATGCTGGGGTTGAGACTGTACTACTTTGTGCTGCCAATCAACAAACCGGTGCATTCCACATGAAAGGTTGTGGGCAATGACATTCCAACCAGGAGGTTGTGGACACGTTATGTACTCAGCAACCCAACCGAAAGGTTGTGGTCTGGGGTAAAACAACCAGGAGGTTGTGGACCCGTTGTTTGTTTGATTATATGTTTTATGGTGGTACTTTGGGGGAACTCACTAAGCTTTTGCTTATAGATTTAGTTTATGGTTTCTGGTACTTCCGAGAATCGTGGGAAGGTGAAGGCCTGATCGTACACAATTTACTGTTTTTATGTATTCGGGTCTTGGGAAAACTCTAATTTGAAATGATGCTTTTGAATCAACGACTCTTTTTGCAAACAATTTTGATTCATGGTTGTTTCTAAAAATTTTAAATTTATTGTAATTTTTGGAGTGTTACATATATCTTTTCTGAAATCCAACAACCAAGAAAGAATGACAATTCTGGATACCTTTCCTATAAGTAGATCAATGTCACACCCCGCTAAAGCAAAAACATGGGGTGTGGCAGTACAAAGAGTCTCATGGCAAATGTTAAAAGACAACACCAACCATATTATTAAAAAGCATTACAAATTTACAATGAGTTTGAACAACTTTTTAAAAGAAATTACAATGTATTTAAAAGACAAAACATGTGAATGCTCCTACAAGTGATGATTCCTTAGGTGCCTCTAACTAGAAGATTTCTGAAAAAACATGTAAACCGAGTGACAACTATAAAATTAGTTGGTGAGTTCATAGGTTTACAAAAATATGGGTTTCATGAATCGTAATCAATGTTTTGATAGAAGTTTCCATAAATAAAAGTACATTGCTAAAATGGGTAAACAAGTTTGCATAAACAAAGTTCGTTGTCATCATGAGAAATAAAGTACGTTGCCAAAATGAGATGCAAAGTTCATATTCTCATGAGAAATATAGTTCATTACTAAAACGACTAAAGAAGTTTCCTTGCTAAAATAAGTATACAAGTTTCATTGCTCAAATGAGTACACAAGTTTCACTGCTAAAATGAGTATACAAATTTCGTTGCTAAACTGAGTATACAAGTTTCACTGCTAAAATAAGTATACAAGTTTCATTGCTAAAATGACTATACAAGTTTCGTTGCTAAAATGAGTATACAAGTTTCACTGTTAAAATTAGTATACAAGTTTTGTATGTGCATAAAGATTTCATTCATGAGTTCACAACCCAAGCCTAATGACCGAATCATGCCCTATTGACTACTATGTGTATCACAAATATAGTGTATAAAAATATGGTAAAATACACTCAAGCGAATCGTGCGAGTGAGGAGTTGTCTGCCTCCTAATAGCGCTATCCATAATGACCATGGGATCAAAAGAGTTAATGAGTTGTGTCAAATGATTCCAGCGACTTAAACGCGATATAGTCCTCATGAATTAAAGTAACATACAGATACATGCAAAATATAGCAACCAAGTTGATACGAGTCTAAATAAATACAACCAACGTAAACAATTGAGGACATGTTTTTCAACCCCAAAACGTGAAAACCGAAGATTGGAGGAGGTGTGAATGCTTACAATGCATTGAGATGATGCAAATGATGCCTTGAACTACATTCCACACGAACAACTACCGATGCCCTAAAATAATGGTATACACTACAAAGTCTCTAGTCGAAAATCTAACACCAGTATACTTAATTTCTACAATAGAATTATGCCAATATTGTGTCAAAATTAGGTTTTGTATAAGTTGCAAATACTTTTCTGAAAATTCAGATTTCCATATACCAATTGACTTATTAACATTTGCAAGTGACAAGTCCCATTTTGTGCTATTATTTGGAATGCGTTTTAGCACTTGTGGAAGGGCTTTACAAACTAAAAATCCAAAAGTAAATAATATCAGTTCTAAAAATTTCCAAACTTTACATTTCAGTTCTATCTATAATTTAGAACCCTCTTGTAACTTTTCATGATTTTTAAATATGTATAACCGTTTTCTACCATTTAATTCCTAGAAAACCACATAAAATCATAAAAAATAATAAAAAGTTAACAAAAATTCCCAATCTTTTTGTAAAACTGTTATGCAATGTATATAAACTGGGAAAAATACTCAAATTGATTTTCAAATAGTTTAACCCGATTTTATGATTTTTGTGAGTTTATTCTAATAAAAATAGAGATAATTAGGAACCAGTCAATAATATTTCCCAAACTTTTTGTACTAGTGTTATTAGACATATAAAAGCTGGGAAAAATACAAAAGTTGGTCTCCAAACAGTGTAGATAATTTCTTTGTTTTATTCACTTAAATAATCATTAATTTGTAAATAAACATTAATTCGTAAATAATCATTAATTCGTAAATAATTATTGACAGTAAATGAAAATTACCAAACATTTTATTTGTGGCTAAACTATAATACACGATGTTATGAAAATTTATTATAATTTTTAGAAAAGTTTAACTATTTTTTCCTGATTTATTCTCATAAATGAGCATTAATTCATGAAAAATTAGTAAACAGTAATAGAAATTCATTAAACTTTTTATTCACTATTAGTATGTATTACAAGATATTCTGATAAATTTGTATAATTTGTCGACAAGTATAGCTATTTTTCATTAATTTAATCCCATAATTTTTCATTAAATCGGGAAAAATAGGAAATTTTCTTTAAAAAATCTGGAAATTTTTCATGGAGTATTTATGATGTCTAGAAGATGCGAAAATTATGAAATATGGCTTCGGACATTCATAACTATATTTTTCTATTTATTTCCCTTCAACAAAAATAAATTAGGAATCAAAAGAAAACAGCCTTAGAAATGCATACAACTTCATGAAATGTCTTTACTCAGTGCATAGGTGATACCCCAATTTTACCACAATTTATTAACCGTCAAAAGTATTTTATATGAATTATTGCTCTATTTTCTTGTAAAAACTACAATAAATCGAGAAAAACGAGTTATTTTCTGAACATTTCCAGATCATCTTATTTTATTGTTTCGATTCTAGGATAAATTTGGATTTTAGTAGAAAAGAAGTTTTAGATATTTATTTATGAATAAATCCTTTATGAACATTCTTAACAATGTACTTTGATAATCAAGCCTTTAAGCTTGATGTTCATCACATGCATTATGATTTGAAGACCATGAATGAACTTATTTTTTTCAAAATGATGTTTCTAAATGAAAAACTTGAATGCATGTGGTTTTAGATCTTTAAAACTTGTAAAACTCAAGTTGATAGATTTGATTTAGGTTTTGATAATTGGATTTCACCTTCTAACAACATTCATGTTGTTTTTGGGTGAAATACTACCACAATCATCATCAAATTCGACATGCATGAACATGCATGTGAATAATCTCAAAGAAAAGTGTTTATAGAGAAGAAAAATGCAAGTAAACTTGATATTTTTGAAAGAAAAGTGTACAAAATGTAAAGAAATTGATTTTACCTTGAAGATTAACTTCAAATGATGAATATTCTTGAGTAAAATGAGGGATATTTGATGGAAATTTTGTGGGTTTTGAAGCTAATTCATAGAGGGAAAGAATGGGGTTTTGGACAAAAGAAAATAAAGAAAACATAGATTCTATCTCTCTGGATAGCTCATTTCTCTCGTCATCTCTGTCGGGTTACACTACACCAAAATCGTCCACCAAAATAAAGAGATGTTTATGAACTCATTAAGAATTGAATGTCAAAATCTCTCTCACATATTCGGCTTCTAAGTACCAATTTTTTAGAGAGAAGTGAGAGAGGCGCTTTTAGAGAGAGAAGTAAAGAGGTGGAGTGAGGGAATGAGTAAAATGATTAGGGTTAGGGAAGATGTGACTTGGGGGAAGTGATGTGAAGGTTATTTTAAGGAGAGAAGGAGTATTTACCAGCATTAATTTTTTATGTATATAATTTATAAGGTTTGGGGGTTATGTTTATAAAATATAAAATCTTATATTGAATTTTATGACATTTTAGCTCCTGTGCTCATAAATAAGCTAATGTTTATAAATTATTGTCCATAATATAATTTAGATCCCATGATATATGTAAATAATTAAAGATGTTATATATAATATAAAATTTTGGGGGAAGTTTAAATTTTATAAAACTTGCATTTATTTTATAAAATTTTGACACTTGTTATAAAGTTTGGGCATTTTGGAATATCACAATGGATGTAGAATATATTGGATTATTTTGAACCAAATAAAAATTGTTAACACCATAATGAATTGAGTTTAATATTTGAAAAAAATCAAATTTCTAAAAATAAATAATTATATTTGGTAGAAAGTTACATAGTTTGATTGAAATCAGATTATTAGCATTCTATGTAGTGGTTCAGAGATTCAAGTGAAATTGAAGAACCAAGTATACTAGTCATAGTTTCAACTTTGACTTAATTTCCTATGAGACACTGACCTAATTTCTAATATTAGGTCAATGCATGATGTGTCTACATGAGTATACAAAGATTCTCGAGTCAAGGAATGACACAAATTTGGATAGTTGTTACAGTTAAAGTAGCTATAGAAGTTTCGTATGAAAATGAAATATATGCACACTATTCTTCGATTATACTTGTTTCCAAGTTTCTAGTAGGTTATAACATAGCTCCTAGTTACAAAGTCTAGCATGTGTCATGCCTATGTATGCAACTAAGTTTATTAAAATCTAATTTTGTCTCAAATTTTGACGGTTGTCACAATAAATCAGTATTATGCTTGAAATTACTGATAAATCTTATGTACATATTCATATCTTATTCTAATTACGGTCTCTTTGATGCCGCATGGCCTCACTAAAGTGGTCGGGAACTAGGGAGTAAAGGGCTAGAAGATAGAAAGTATTCTAACAGAGAATCAGAGGAAGGATGTGCAGGAAAATGAGCTTAAATGAAGGTATTTATAGGCTGGGAAGGGGTGTGCACCCTACATATGGTTGGGTGCGCACCGGGCATCTGGTCGGAAGTGTTGATGTGACAGCCAATCAATGGTGACACGTGGAGGATGCTTGTGGTAGGTTACAAGTGTGTCGTGCATGATGTTAGAACGCACGACTACATGCGGGAAATCCTCATTTTTTTAAGAATTCATAACTAATTCATACGGGTCTGTTTTCGACGAAGTTTATATCCACACATAGCTATCGACGAGATCTACAACTTTCATTTAAACTCGGTCAGCTATTTCTCAATTTATTTTTAAAGCTATAATTTTAACAGGCTTAGACTGTTAAAGGTTGTATAAAAATCACAACTCTCTCATATGAGTTCCGTTCTCGATTGTCTTCATGTTGACGAGATCACATAGACTTGACCTTCAACTCTCGTTTATATTGTTTTTCTTAATAATCGAACGATCCCTATTTTGGTTTCTATCTCGTACACTGTTATGTTGAAACTTCTAAAAATCATAACCTCCTCTTATGGAGTCAGATTTGGACGTTCTCTATATGCACGCTTTCGGTTTTATGATTACTATGAACTTTATTTAGATCACTTTGACTAATATATAATATACCTTTAATTCATATCTTACGACGTGCATAGCGGTGTTGATTTAATTACGAAACTCTGAAGAAGCATAACTTCTTCATTCGAAGTCGGATTCGGGTGACCTATACATGTATGGGAATCGCATTGGCGTTTCCTGCATGATTATGTCGATAACTTTGGCAAAAACGTAGTATATCTCCACTTGAAATTTTATAAACAACAATTCATATTGAATTATATTGGAATGAGAAAATAGGGTATTACAAAACAATTCACAATCAAGAAGAGGGATGTCGTAGTCTTATTGCGAATTTATGAAGGCAAGTAAAACAATTTACCAATTTCAATGGCATGTTTCACCTCGGATTATGATCTTCTATATGTGACTGAGATACCGAGGATCACAAACAAGACGTGAATAATCATGCAAACACGCTTGACAACCACGATTTCATTTATCATCTCAAATTAATGAGCCGGTAAACCACACACGATCCATTAACAATGATAACTTTCAAGTTGTGATATCATGTCGACTTTATAATCCCAAATTAGTGTACTGGTTAGCCACGCACGCTCCACTAACAACTAATAAAGAATGATGTTTGTCTTCATGGATTAGCATATTTTCACATTTTCCTAAAGTAACTAGAGTGAGATTTTTTAAAAGAAGGTTCTCGTACTTTATATCATTTTAGTTTCAATGAGATTATGTCCGAGAAAACCTATTTAGCTAACGACCCTCCACCGCACCGGAGAGCGTTGGGTGAAGAGGACAGTCTTTCAACAATTATGTTATAGGCTATTTCCGTATACCCTCTTTATAGCATGGTTTAATGAATGAGACCTACTATTGATTTGCTGACTTTTCTTATACATATACAAATTAAACTTTTAATTATATATATATATATATATATATACACACACACACACACACACACACACACACACACATACATAAGGAGAATTTTGAAACTTTTCAAAATAGAAGGTTTAATTGATAATTATCTAAATTATACTTTTAATTATTTAATATTTAAACCAATTATGATTTAATCTTTATCTTTTAATTAAAAAATTAATGAAATTAATTTATATCATTTAGGGATTAAATAATTATTTTCAATTAAATAATTAATAAAATAATTCGAATTTAATCATAATTCAAAACCTTACTAATTTACGAAAATTAGAGTTTAGGGTTATCTGGTTTTAACGATTGTAATTTGAAGAAATTTAAAATAATAATTAAGGAAACAACATAAACCCTAAGGGAACCCTAGAGGCATTTTCAAAACTAAGGGGTTGGTGGCTTGGGTTTCAAGAACCCTTGCCATTTGTGAAAATTCAAGCATTTAGGGTTTAATTTCTGTAAATTCTAAGGCTCTGATACCACTGATTGGTTTTATAGGTTATAAATTAATGCGTGAGGTGAAAATAACTTAACCCTTAAGTTCACAAGCAACCTATTTGGATCTATGATTTCTCTATTGATAACAAAAATCTATGAATATCTAGAACCCTAAGGTAATCGTAGAATAGTCGAAATTCATATATTGTTAGGGTTTACGTACCTTTTGATTATTATAGCAAATAATAAAATCAAATACTTTCTTCAAACCTTGGAAAGCAAGCACCAGAAATCCAATGCCTCTGATGATTTCTACCCAGACCCTAGTAACAAAAAGACTTGACGAGAGAGGTTGTGAGATGAAATTTTTGTCTCTTAGGTTATTCAAAGGAGTGCACGAAAACAAGGCCCCAATGGGTCCTATTTATAGCTGATATAAGGAGTTTGGAAATCTTATTTTGAATATAATATTAATATTTCAAATTAGGTTCTAGTAACTAAGAGGCTACCCCAAAACCATCCCCTCCTGGGAAAATTCTAGAACATCTCTTGTTTTAACTATTGAACAATTACTGCTTAAGTCCCTACACTCTCAATTAATCCACTAATCCTAAAATTATTATATTAATCTCATAATATATTAATAATTTATTTAATACTATTTAATAATCACATAATAAATCAATAGATCAACCTCTTCCTCTAAATGTTATTCTACTCAGTTCCCAGTTTTAAGGCCAACAAAAAAAGACTTCATAGGTACTTATCAGAGAACTAGTATATATCAATTTAGTTATTGGTATAGACACCTTAATCCAACAATAATGGGTTGTACCCAAGATTCATAGGTACTTATCAGAGAACTAGTATTGATCATGACCCACACCAAGATCACCTCATTGATCGCTTTTATGAGTGTATTTGATAAGAAGGTACTATCTTTGTATCCTTAATACATAAGATGCATATATGGACTTAAGTTTAGGGAATACTATTCTTTGATGTGATCAAATTTTGATCTTTAAATACGCAGTTATAAAGGCTATTATCAAGTGTGGAATGAACTATTCAAGACGTTTATATAGTCAATATGGGTTTGTTCCTCTTATGAGTTGCAAACTAGATATATAATTAGGGTTGTAAACAAACTGAACGAACATGAACGAGGATTGTTCATATTCGTTCGTTGAAGTTAGCCGAACAAATGAAAGAATATGAACAGAGTTTTCTTGTTCATGTCCGTTCGTTTATATTTGTGAACATGCTAAAAAACATGAACGAACGAACACAAATGAACAAAGATAAACAAACATAATTTGAACATGTATGAACATAAAAGGAACTTATATGAACAGACATAAACAATCGTGAACGAACGTTCACGAACATAATTGAACAAATGAGACCATTGTTTATGTTCGTTCGTTTAACTAAATTAACGAGAAGTTGTGTTCATATTTGCGCAGTTATTAAATAAACAAAAATAAGCAAACTTCAAGCCGAACGGTTCACGAATAGTTCATTAAACGTTCGGTTCGTTTACAGCCCTATGTATAATGTACATTACCTAATGTTGACCATTATAACAAATGGGAAAATTAGGTCAATGCTCGTCGATCAAACCACCACGAACGCTCTTGTAATAGGACCTAATGTACAATACTCCATACTTTAATGGAAATAAAGTTTTCTTACTTAGAATTTCATATTAGATACCTTTTTTTTACTACGATGAATGTTGATTAATAACGAACATAACAATATTCATATTAAAAAGTATGGATTAATGCATTAAAAATAAGATTTATGTGTTAAGTATAGTTATGAACAACTCATACTCTAAATGGATAAAACATGTTAATATGATTTCGTGGATACAATGAACGTTGAAAACGGAGATTGTATGTAAGAGTTATGCTCTTTTTAAGAAAGAAAATCATTGATATAACTGATTTCCCATAAACGAACACCAAATTGATTCGTTGGGATAGTTATGCATCTATTTAAATAATTTTGAACGCATCTTTGAACTCAGACTATATTCTGATATTCGATTCATTATAGGAATATTTTTGCGATAATGTTATAACACTTTCGCTAAAACTTTTTAGTCGCGAAAACCATAATTATAATTGGATTAAAATTCCAACATTTTTTGAAGTAGTATCATCTTTCTTTTAGAATTTTCGATCACATATTTGGAATTACATGATCGGGAGATCTGACTGGCATATTTGGAAAGTTGGAACAAATTTGTTTTTAGTCGGGATTATGTATGCATATCGAGGAGGTGACACTTGTCACAAACTCATGGTTCCAGGTGTCAAGAATACGCAATTTCTCGTTGCCTACAAATAAGAGAGAGGAGGAGCCTATCCCTAAAATGTGACAACCGTCAAATTCTAGTCAAGTCAAAGTCAAATAAAGTCAACAAGTCAAACCAGTCAACTCTACTAACTCTTGTGTACTAGGGTTTACATTATGTAATTACTGTACAACTCGCTATTCTAATGAGAAATCATCAAATGAAAAGTTGTATATCTAGATTTCCTTAACCAAAAACTGTGGTAAGTAATGAACCAAAGCGATAAAACACTATTGCATACTCATCGGGAGTATGTAAGATCCTTAAACATGGCTTAACGAGGTTTACAGACCTTGCGTTGCGAAGTCGGACACTCAAAATGGTCACAAAAGAAGTCCCTCCAAATCTCTTTCGTTCTATCTCTCCCTAACTCAAACCTCTCCCAAATCTCTCCCAAATCTCTCTCTGTATGAGAAATCTCTCCAAGAATGTCAAATCTCTCCCAAATCTCTCTCTGTATGAGAAATCTCTCCAAGAATGTCAAATCTCTCCCAAATCTCTCCAGTTATGTGAAATCTCTCCTAAATCTCTCTCTGTATGAGAAATCTCTTCAAGAATGTCAAATCTCTTCAAGAATGTCAAATCTCTCCCAAATCTCTCTCTGTATGAGAAATCTCTCAAAGAATGTCAAATCTCTCCCAAATCTCTCTCAGTATGTGAAATCTCTCAAAGTATGTCAAATCTCTCCCAAATCTCTCTCAAAACCTCTTTTGATCTTTTTGTAATCATTTGGGGCATTCTGACGCTTGACTTGGTGAAAAACCCTTCGAAACGGGACGATGTCTTGGAAAATAGCCTTTTAGGGCCGAAGTCCCCCTATAGGGGCCAAACCCTCCTTGGATCGAAGTCTCCTTGAGCAGCCGCAGCCGGCGAGCCGCAGCCACCGACCGCAGCCACCTCGGACCGACTGCAGCCAGCTCGGACCGCAGCCCTTCGGATCTACTTCAACGACCAAGACCGGAATCGCCTCCTGACTTTGGATTTTTGCGTTTTCACCCGGTTTTCGACCCAGACTCCGTTTTAAGCCCGTTTTTAATTGTTTTGACGATGGATTTTCACCCAAACTTATATTTCTATATATAAGACCCCATATATTCATAAATTCAGCATATTTTTAGGGAAAACATTATTTAAGAATAAAATCTATTAAGTAAGATCTTGTGGTGGAGTGTTGACTTTGCCTTAGTGTATGACACAAGCACTCCATGACCAGCCCACACCCACTCCATGACCAGCCCACACCCCTCCCCACCATACC
This sequence comes from Lactuca virosa, assembly GCF_052849685.1. NCBI lineage: Eukaryota > Viridiplantae > Streptophyta > Magnoliopsida > Asterales > Asteraceae > Lactuca > Lactuca virosa. The sequence goes on from NC_136426.1 coordinate 205,516,534, forward strand.
TGGTCATTCAAGAGTACTTTCCCTACCATTTGACCAGCCATACTCTTGGTCAAGGCTGAAATCTATCCTCTCTCCTAACACTTTCTCTCATTTCTCTCATTTTTCCTCCAAAGAACAAGCACTTTTCTCTCACTTCTCTCCCTCTCAAATTCGAGATTCAAGGAATGATCATCAAGTTTAACTTCACTTTTGGTAAGTATATTCATCCTCCATATAATTATTTCACTTCCTTCTACACAAATCATAGATATCTTACTCAAATATCGTCATATTTGTTGTCAGATCTTCAAATCTTCGAGCATCCCCCAAGTGTTCTTGAGTTGAGCACTTCCTTTATCCATCATCCATCTACTGAAATCACTCAAGGTGAGTTCATACCCCTATCTTTTCATGTTTTTCTTAAGTTTTAAGGGGGGGAATAAAGGTTAAAACAAGAAGAACACAACTAAACTCATTTAACAGCCTTCATCAGAAAAGTTCAACTCCATTCACGGACTGTTTCGGTCAACTTAAACATTTTAGTTTTCCAAACTGTATTAGGTGCAAATAGTTCAGTTTCATACCTTTAAAATGACTATTTTCACATCTCCATACGATTTTTCTACAATTTATGGCGATTTTTGTAAAACTGCCTATCATTTCAAGAACAAATCCGGACCAGTCTGTGATTAAGGACCTTTTCACACAAGTTGGAAGTCACTACAAATAATGATAAAATTTATGAACAAACTAGACTCATTTTCCAAACTCTCAGAATTTACATATTCTGATTTGGACCTTTGATGATTTTTCTATAAATTTTATAAGAACGGTAATAGAAATGTTAATACTAGAAAAATGCTATCAATTTTATTTGCACCTTGTAACTTGTTGAGCAAGGTGTGTATCATTATGTGAACATATGTTTTTACATTATATGTCGTTTGTCTTAATGAATTGACATACATCAGAAAACAAATGGATTTTACCTTCATAAGTATGGTAATTAGTTTAAGGTTATAAACAAAGTTTACATCCATTTCATACAAACATTTGATAAACTACGGAAGAATAGTTTATGTTGCTTTACATTATAAACGATTATAATAACCTATAATAGGTATAGTTTATGTTTCATTACATTTCAAACTCTTTACCAAAGGTTTTCAGTTCACATAAATCTGTTAATGAATAAATTTGTGAGACATTCGCTTCGTGTTACATCCATGTAACAAAATCAAAAGTCCTGTAAATTGTAACCAGAGTCTCTTGTAGGGAGAACGTGATAGTTGTGTATAGATCTATATTAGGCCTGACAAACCCACACCTGAGCTGCATGCAACAGCTAGACCGGCAGGTCTGTGGTGACAAGTGTCATTTAACTAGCGACGCGTGAAGAACGTCGTATTACGAGGCCGTCTGAGTCATAGCATGGTTATAATAACTCACATGTGGTATTAACAAAGCATAAGATTTACGGGTTTTACTTCTAAATATAACGAGTTTATGTCGATTTAAACTTGCATAAATTTCTTTAAGTATGATAAAATACTTGTACACTTCGGTCTTGACCTTTAAGACTACAATGCATTACATAAGAAAATATGGGATCTTTCTTGAACAAACATCATTTTTATAAGAAAAGGATTTTAGAATCACCTTCAAAAGCTTATGAACTCACCAACTTAATTGTTGACACTTTTTCAAAATTACTTGTATTCTCAGGAAATCAATAAACAGGTAACCGAGCGCTTTTGAAGATGGGACGTTAAGGCGTCAAACATTTCATTTTTGTCAACATAATATAATTGATTAGGGAACATGTAAACTTATACAATGATGTAACTTTTTCAATTATATTTATGTTGGTTGTGTTACTTTGATCACTATTGCAAATTATTGTTATGATACTATACATGAAGTCCTCCACCCCCGGACGTTTCTGCCATCCTTGGTTTGGGGGTGTGACAGATTGGTATCAGAGCAATTTTTATAGTGAACTAAGTATATCGAACCACATAAGATATACAAACTATGAACACATTTGGGACTAAAAGTCTCTGATTAAACATTTTTAAATGGCTATACTTTTAGAAAATAAACAGTTCTTATTAAAGGTATAAGTACATGCATACATGCTCGCATAGTGTCATAACCAGGAAGAACATAAAGTAAAACAAGGAGTTGGACACTACGAGTAGACCTTGGGATATGTAATCAGACTTGGAATGAATATAGCCTGATCAACTATATTTATCCGAAGTGTGACTATTATATGCCGGGGTATGGTCGTAGTGAGCAACAAGCCTAAAAACTTCCCATAACAAGAAAGTTGCTAAGAACCAAATATAACATTTAAAAAAAAAATTATAACTCGACATTTTAGATTCATTTCATATCTCTTACACCCCTATTCTCGTACAGACAACATGGCGGGATTGCACCTACCTGGAGACCCTTACTTCCCCAATGAGGGAAACGCTGGATGGGTCGAGGCAGAACCCGAGGAGATGATCGAGGAAGATCCTGAGGAAGACCCCGAAGATCCTGAGGAAGACCCCGAAGATCCTGAGGAAGACCCCGAAGATCCTGAGGAAGACCCCGAAGAGGTTGAGGAAGAAGAGGAACCCGAGGAGGAAGAGGAAATGGAGGACGAAGAAGAAGAAGAGCCAGAGGAGGAAGTCATCAACCCTCCTTACATCGCCAGGGTGGATGCGAACCGCTTTGGCTACAACGGGCTTGAACCCCATTGGGCAACAGTGATCGAGCGATGGGGCCGTCAGCAACGACAACGATCTCCATTTGGTGATCAACTAGGTTACTACGACCTTAGTCATGGGGGACCGGCTGATAGAGCCCTCCCAGTCGTGATCTAACAGATCACGAACCTTGGAGACCGGAATATGGAAGTGGCAAATCAGGTTCAGGATCTCAACGCTACTGTAGACGCCTCAGATGCTCGTACCAGGGACTTGGAAAGGGACTTCTACCCCATCGACCAACTCATCGAGGACCTCACCACCGTTCGGGCGGAGGTAAGGGAGTACCAGATAAGGTACGCTGCTCTCGAGGAGAGAGTAATCGCGGCCGAACGCCTGATTGCTGAGCTTCAGGGAGCCTCGACCTTATCTCAAGGCCTCAATGGACCGGATGCCACCCGCCACGAGTAGTGCTTACACTACTCACATTTTGTTATAAACTAGGATTTTGAGTATGCGTTGGTGCTACTCTTCTTGCATGTAAGCTAACCCTGCGATTAAGTGATTACACTACTCGAGGGGCTATGTTATGCCAAAATTTTCCGTTACATTGATGTAGACCTGCTTAAAGGTCAAATTCTCCTAAACAATATGTATCAAATTATATCAATGAAATTGGCATGTATTTTATTTCGTTGCGATATTTTTATGACAAATCTTATAGCATGACAGTGCAAACAATTTGCTTTCGGTATTTCTGAGATTCTTAATGTGCACCTCCTGGTTAGTTGTAATTCTGAGACGATCGACTTAGAAATGGTGAGTCCGCCTTAGGTCCTGTTCCTTGTTTGGTTGTGGGCCTACGATAGACTCATTAAGTTCAACGGCCTATTGGACCATAATCACAAATAACTGGTGTACATCGAGTGATCATAGGAAATGACCAGGCATGAACAAAGATTAAAAAATTTCATTTGGGTCATTGCTAAAATCGGGGAGTTCGAACGCAAGAACTTTCTTCATAAATCATTTCTGAATGTTTTAAGTCGGGTCATATAACAAACAATCAAATTCAGTAAACTCCGACTTACAATTGAAGACTTACCGATTTTTCGTCTTTGTAACTCTTGACAGAACTATGGCGCCAAGGAAAAGACCCAGACCTTCCGGCAGCACAACACCACCTCCTCCGCCACCACCTCCACAGTTTGATTCCGTGATGTTCCAGGTTGCAGTAACGGCAGCCGTGGCGGCCGCAATGTCGCAAATACGGACCAACGGCGCTGGTGGTTCTGGCTCGGGTGCTACGCACTCTAACCACGGGGACAGTACGGGATGAACAAGAGAGTGTTCTTACGAAGACTTCACGAATGGCAAACCTGATTTCTTTAATGGAAGCGGCCGAGTTAAGTCACTTACTCCTGCAGTGGCTAACTCTGTCAGCTGGGAGGACCTGAAAGCTTTGATGCTAAGGGAGTATTGCCCGAGGGGCGAAGTGCAAAAACTTGAGGAAGAACTCTGGAACCTCAAGATGTCAGGCACAGACCTTGAAACTTATACTACCCGATTCAAAGACCTCGCACTCCTCTGCCCAACAATGGTTACTCCAGAAGAGAAGAAGGTGGAACGATACCTCTGGGGGCTATCATCCCAGATTCATGATATTGTGCTGGCCTCGAAACCCACTACTTTCGACAGTGCCAAGGAATTGGCACAACAACTTATCAATCATAGAGCCGGCCACGGTACTGTTACTACCACCCGCGATCAAGCTAAAGGGGGAGCCATAAAAGGAAATTCTGGAACCACAAAAAGAAGCAGTCAGTGCCAGACTCCACCAAAAAGCAACAGAGAGTTGCTGTCCACGCTGTCACTACCCCTGCCAGTCCAGCACCACCGAAGCCATATGCGAGAACCCTTCCCAAGTGCAATAAATGCAACTTCCACCATACCGGTGCTTGTGGGGAAATGCACTACAAAAATTGCAACAAGAAGGGGCATACCGCTCGCTTCTGTAGGACACTAGCCCAACCAATCACTCAAGTCGCCAATACAGGGGCAAGTCAAGCCTGTTACGGCTGCGGGGAGACAGGGCACTTCAAAAGAAACTGCCCGAAGGCACAAACCCCTAACGCTGGTGCCGTGGGGAGAGTCCTGGCCATAGGACATGGAGAAGCAATCAAGGACCCCACGGTGGTTACTGGTACGTTTCTTCTCAATAACACATATGCATGCATACTCTTCGATAGTGGAGCGGAGAGAAATTTTATGAGCCATCAATTCAAACATTTACTTAATCCAGATCCCCAATTGCTAAAAGACACTTACGTCGTAGAAATGGCAAACGGAAAGGCAGAGCGCGCTAGTGATATATACTCAGGGTGTACCCTCACTCTAGATAATCATTCATTTAAAATCGACCTAATGCCGGTGACAATAAAAAGTTTCGATATAATCATCGGTATGGATTGGTTAAGTTCTCATCGTGCCGACATTTTATTTTACGAAAGGGCCGTTCGCCTCAATCTGCCAAGTGGCGAAACTCTTCTCGTCTACGGTGATAAACCCAGTGCAAACTTACAAATCTTCTCTTGCGTCAAGGCTCAAAAGTATCTCCGAAAGGAATACCACGCCTTCTTAGCCCACATAGTAGATAAGAAACAAGAGATGAAGGATATCAAAGACATTCCAGAAGTGTGCAATTTTCCCGACGTATTCCCTGAAGACCTTCCAGGCGTACCCCTCGTGCGACAAGTCGAATTCCGAATCGACTTGGTCCCCAGAGCTACCCCAGTAGCCAAAGCCCCATACCGCCTAGCGCCGACAGAAATGCAAGAATTTTCCAGTCAATTGAACGAGCTTTTAAGCAAAGGGTTCATCAGGCCGAGCTTTTCACCTTGGGGAGCACCGGTCCTGTTTGTAAAGAAGAAGGACAGATCTTTTCGCATGTGCATCGACTACCGCGAGTTAAATAAGCTTACCATCAAAAACCGATACCCTCTACCCCGAATCGACGACCTCTTCGACCAACTTCAGGGAGCAATCTACTTTTCAAAAATCGATATGAGGTCGGGTTACCATCAGTTTCGAGTTCAGGAAGAAGATATTCCCAAGACAGCCTTCAGAACTCGCTATGGGCACTACGAGTTTGTAGTGATGCCCTTCGGGTTAACAAACGCACCTGCGGTTTTCATGGACCTGATGAATCGGGTGTGTCGAGCCTTCTTACACAAGTTCGTGATCGTGTTTATCGACGACATTTTGGTCTACTCACGAATCAATGAAGAGCATCGCCAACACCTACGACAAGTGCTAGAGACGTTGAGAGCTGAGAAGCTTTATGCCAAATTCTCTAAGTGCGAATTCTTGATCCGAGAAGTGGGTTTCTTGGGCCATGTGGTCAGTGAGAGAGGGATACATGTGGACCCATCCAAAATCAAGGCAATCGAGAACTGGTCATCACCTACAACACCAACAGAAATCCGACAATTCTTGGGACTTGCCGGATACTACCGAAGATTCATCCAAAACTTCTCCAAGATCGCTAAACCGCTCACCACCTTGACTCAAAAAGGTGTGATGTTTAAATGGGAAGTTAAACAGGAAGCTGCCTTCCAAACGTTAAAACGAGCCCTGTGCAGTGCACCAATACTGTCTCTGCCAGAAGGAGCCGAAGACTTTGTGGTCTACTACGACGCATCAAACCAGGGACTTGGGTGTGTATTAATGCAACGAGGAAAGGTCATTGCCTACGCTTCGAGGCAATTGAAAACGCACGAGGTCAACTAAGCCACGCATGACCTCGAATTGGGAGCAGTGGTGTTCGCCTTAAAGATCTGGAGGCACTACCTTTACGGAACAAAGTGTACTGTCTTTACCGATTACAAAAGCCTTCAGCACATTCTCAACCAAAAGGAGCTCAACATGAGGCAGAGACGATGGGTAGAACTACTGAACGATTACGAATGTGAGATTCGTTATCACCCAGGTAAGGCAAACGTAGTAGCGGATGCCTTAAGTCGAAAGGAATATTCGGGGCGCCGAGTAAAGTCATTAACGATGACAATCCATTCACACCTATCTACTCAAATCAAAGAGGCTCAGTTAGAGGCCTTGCAACCGGAAAATGTGACTGGTGAGGCATTAAGAGGAATGGATAAAAACCTGGAAATCAAAGATGACGGAGCTCATTACCTTATGAACCGAATCTGGACACCGAAGTTCGGTGGTTTCCGAGACGTCGTCATGAACGAAGCACACAAGACTCGATACTCCATCCACCCAGGTTCAGATAAGATGTATCTGGATCTCAAGAAGTTGTACTGGTGGCCAAACATGAAATCCGAAATTGCCACCTATGTAGGCAAGTGTTTGACTTGCGCCAAGGTCAAGGTAGAATATCAGAAACCCTTAGGACTTCTACAATAGCCTGATATACCTTAGTGGAAGTGGGAACGGATAACCATGGACTTCATAACCAAGCTACCCAAGACCACGAGCGGGGTTGATACCATATGGGTAATCGTAGACAGATTGACCAAATCAGCGCACTTCCTGCCGATAAAGGAAACCGACAAGATGGAGAAACTGACTAGGACGTACATCAAAGAGATAGTACGACTGCATGGCGTGCCAAAATCCATTATCTCAGACAGGGATAGTCGATTTACCTCGCGATTCTAGCAATCACTTCAGAAGTCCTTGGGAACTAGGCTGGACATGAGTACAGTGTATCACCCACAAACCGACGGGCAAAGTGAGAGGACCATTCAGACGCTAGAAGACATGCTTAGAGCGTGTGTGATAGACTTTGGTAAATCTTGGGATATCCACTTACCACTTGTCGAATTCTCGTACAATAACAGTTATTACACTAGCATCAAGGTTGCACCATTTGAAGCCCTCTATGGCCGCAAGTGCAGATCACCTCTGTGTTGGGCTGAGGTGGGTGACACGCAACTAGCTAAGGGACAAGTCCCTAATAGCATCCTCACTGGCCTGCAGATAATAAGGGAAACTATAGAGAAGATAGTTCAAATTCGGGAACGGTTAAAAGCTTCTAGAGACAGACAGAAAAGTTACGCGGATTACAGACGAAAGCCCTTGGAATTCCAGGTTGGAGACCGCGTGTTATTAAAGGTCTCACCCTGGAAGGGTTTAATACGTTTTGGCAAACGAGGAAAACTAAATCCTAGATACATCGAACCATTCGAGATCCTCGCTAGGATTAGACCAGTAGCTTACAAGCTTCGCCTACAACAGGAACTTAATAACGTACATCCTACCTTCCACGTATCGAACTTAAAGAAATGTCTATCCGACGAGACCCTCGTGATACCCCTCGACGAAATTGAAATCAACGAGAGTCTCCACTTCGTGGAAGAACTGGTAGAAATCATGGATCGAGAGATCAAAAGAACAAAGCAAAGTCGTATTCCCATTGTCAAGGTCCGCTGGAACGCTAAACGAGGACCCGAATTCACCTGGGAATGCGAGGATCAGATGAAACAAAAGTACCCACATCTCTTCCCAAATTCTTGAAGTCCCATTCAAAAAGCTAATTTCGGGACGAAATTCCTTCTAACGGGGGGATGATGTGACAACCGTCAAAATCTGGTTGAGTCAAAGTCAAATAAAGTCAACAAGTCAAACCGGTCAACTCTACTAACTCTTGTGTACTAGGGTTTACATTATGTAATTACTGTACAACTCGTTATTCTAATGAGAAATCATCAAATGAAAAGTTGTATATCTAGATTTCCTTAACCAAAAACTGTGGTAAGTAATGAACCAAAGCGATAAAACACTATTGCATACTCATCGGGAGTGTGTAAGATCCTTAAACATGGCTTAACGGGGTTTACAGACCTTGCGTTGCGAAGCCGGACACTCAAAATGGTCACAAAAGAAGTCCCTCCAAATCTCTTTCGCTCTATCTCTCCCTAACTCAAACCTCTCCCAAATCTCTCCCAAATCTCTCTCTGTATGACAAATCTCTCCAAGAATGTCAAATCTCTCCCAAATCTCTCTCTGTATGAGAAATCTCTCCAAGAATGTCAAATCTCTCCCAAATCTCTCCAAGTATGTGAAGTATCTCCCAAATCTCTCTCTGTATGAGAAATCTCTCCAAGAATGTCAAATATCTCCCAAATCTCTCTCTGTATGAGAAATCTCTCCAAGAATGTCAAATCTCTCCCAAATCTCTCTCAGTATGTGAAATCTCTCCAAGTATGTCAAATCTCTCCCAAATCTCTCTCAAAACCTCTTTTGATCTTTTTGTAATCATTTGGGGCATTCCGACGCTTGACTTGGTGAAAAACCCTTCGACACGGGACGATGCCTTGCAAAATAGGCTTTCAGGGCCGGAGTCCCCTTATAGGGGCCAAACCCTCCTTGGACCGGAGTCTCCTTGAGCAGCCGCAGCCGGCGAGCCGCAGCCAGCGAGCCGCAGCCACCGACCGCAGCCACCTCGGACCGCAGCCCTTCGGATCTACTTCAGCGATCAAGACCAGAATCGCCTCCTGACTTCGGATTTTTGCGTTTTTCACCCGGTTTTCGACCCAGACTCCGTTTTAAGCCCGTTTTTAATTGTTGTGACGAGGGATTTTCACCCAAACTTATATTTTGATATATAAGACCCCATATATTCATAAATTCAACATATTTTTAGGGAAAACATTATTTAAGAATAAAATCTATTAAGTAAGATCTTGTGGTGGAGTGTTGACTTTGCCTTAGTGTATGACACAAGCAACCACCCACACCCACAACATGACCAGCCCACACCCCTCCCCACCATACTTGGTCATTCAAGAGTACTTTCCCCACCGTTTGACCAGCCATACTCTTGGTCAAGGCTGAAATCTATCCTCTCTCCTAACACTTTCTCTCATTTCTCTCATTTTTCCTCCAAAGAACAAGCACTTTTCTCTCACTTCTCTCCATCTCAAATTCGAGATTCAAGGGCTGATCATCAAGTTTTCCTTCACTTTTGGTAAGTATATTCATCCTCCATATAATTATTTCACTTCCTTCTACACAAATCATAGATATCTTACACAAATATCGTCATATTTGTTGTTAGATCTTCAAATCTTCGAGCATCCCCCAAGTGTTCTTGAGTTGAGCACTTCCTTTCTCCATCATCCATCTACTGAAATCACTCAAGGTGAGTTCATACCCCTATCTTTTCATGTTTTTCTTAAGTTTTAAGGGGGGGGGGGGGGAATACAAGTTAAAACACCAAGAACACAACTAAACTCATTTAACAGCCTTCATCAGAAAAGTTCAACTCCATTCACGGACTGTTTTGGTCAACTTAAACATTTTAGTTTTCAAAATTGTATTAGGTGAAAATATTTCAGCTTCATACCTTTAAAATGACTCTTTGCACATCTCCATACGACTTTTCTACAATTTATGGCGATTTTTGCAAAACTGCCTATCATTTCAAGAACAAATCCGGACCAGTCTGTGATTAAGGACCTTTTCACACAAGTTGGAGGTCACTAAAAATTATGATAAAATTTATAAATTTTCTAAATTTTCTAAATTTTCTAATTTAGACCTTTGGTGATTTTTCTATAAATTTTCTAAGAACAGTAATAGAAATGTTAATACTAGAAAAATGCTATCAATTTCATTTGCACCTTGTAACTTGTTGAGCAAGGTGTGTATCATTATGTGAACATATGTTTTTACATTATATGTCGTTTGTCTTAATGAATTGACATACATCAGAAAACAAATGGATTTTACCTTCATAAGTATGGTAATTAGTTTAAGGTTATAAACAAAGTTTACATCCATTTCATACAAACATTTGATAAACTACGGAAGAATAGTTTATGTTGCTTTACATTATAAACGATTATAATAAACTATAATAGGTATAGTTTATGTTTCATTACATTTCAAACTCTTTACCAAAGGTTTTCAGTTCACGTAAATCTGTTAATGAATAAATTTGTGAGACATTCGCTTCGCGTTACATCCATGTAACAAAACCAAAAGTCCTGTAAATTGTAACCAGAGTCTCTTGTAGGGAGAACGTGATAGTTGTGTATAGATCTATATTGGGCCTGAAAAACCCACACCTGAGCTGCATGCAACAGGTAGACCGGCAGGTCTGTGGTGACAAGTGTCATTTAACTTGCGACGCTTGAAGAACGTCGTATTACGAGGCCGTCTGAGTCATAGTATGGATATAATAACTCACATGTGGTATTAACAAAGCATAAGATTTACGGGTTTTGCTTCTAAATTTAACGAGTTTATGTCGATTTAAACTTGCATAAATTTCTTTAAGTATGATAAAATACTTGTACACTTCGGTCTTGACCTTTAAGACTACAATGCATTACATAAGAAAATATGGGATCTTTCTTGAACAAACATCATTTTTACAAGAAAATGATTTTAGGTAAACAGATAACCGAGCGCTTTTGAGGATGGGTCGTTAAGGAAATCAATAAACAGGTAACCGAGCGCTTTTGAGGATGGGTCGTTAAGGCGTCAAACATTTCATTTTTGTCAACATAATATAATTGATTAGGGAACATGTAAACTTATACAATGATGTAACTTTTTCAATTATATTTATGTTGGTTGTGTTACTTTGATCACTATTGCAAATTATTGTTATGATACTATACATGAAGTATCTTATCTTTGACAAAACCTTTTTCCTAAATTTTCAAGATTAAAATTGTTAATGTGATAATATTTGTCCTTATTTCATTAATGATCACATAGGGGGAAATTGTTGAATAATGGTTTTGTATGTGACCATCACTGAAATAAAACGAACTGTTTTGATATTATCTAACAAATATTATCAGTTATTTCAGGTTGAATCAATGCGTAATCAAACGGCATATATGAAAACACGTGAATGACAAAAACGCAAAGACGTAAATTCACAACTTGACGAGTCTCAAACCGTATAAAGATAGAAATATCGAGACTCAAGACATGCAACTCAAACCGCTTGCAAACCCGAGCATCAAGAAAAAAAATTAAAGAAGAAATCAGCCATGACACGCGGACCGCGTGTCATCAAGTTGAACAAATGCGTCAAACTGAAGAAATCAGCCATGACATGCGGACCGCGTGTCATGAATGGACTGTCCACGTGAAAGAATTTCGATTAAGGTCCGATTCACTCAGCTCCCGCGACATGACATGCGGCCCGAGTGTCATCAATGGACTGTCCACGTAAAAGAAATTCTATTCAGGTCTTATTCACTCAGCTCCCGCGACATGACACGCGGCCCGCGTGTCATCAATGGACTGTCCGCGTGAAGTCCAGAAAACCCACGATTTTGAGTCTTCAAATGTGTATTTTACATGTACTAGTGTATGTATGTATAATATATGAATATATATTATATATATGTATATTGTATGTATATTTTATATATATATATATATACAAATCATGTATATATATATATATATATTGGACATAAATCTTCAAAAGCAAAAGCAACAAACACTTCAAATCTGTCCAGCTTTCAATCCACTTGCTTCATCATCACTTCCAACATGTATACCCAACAAAGATACTACTTTTGATTATACATACATACACATGTATTGTGTATATGTGTGTGAATGTGAAGAAAGTCTCCAAAGGCTGCAAGAAAGAACAAAGACAGCAAGACAAAGTAGAATACCCACTTGTTCTTCCAACTTTCCAGCTTTCACTCCATCAACTTGTTTACTTTCCATTAAACAAAGAATTCCCTGGAGTATTTGTGCATATAAATACATGCATGCAAGAAGAGCAAAGTGTGCTAAATACACCAAAGAGTGCAGAGATTAGAGTGGAGAAAGAGAGCAAAGAGTGCTGTGCAAAAAACCCACCAAAAGAGAGAAAGAGAGAGCATACAAACGTGAGTATGTGTGTGTGAGAATATGTGTGAGTGAATTATAAGAGTTTAAGTGTTGTGTATTAGCTTGTAATATCTCCAGCAAACATTCTCATTTCCAGAAGAAGAAAGCCAAAGCCAAGACCAACAAGCTTCAAGAACAACCTCTTCTTCAAGAAAAACTTCAAAGAACACAAACACTATTCATCATCTTCCTCACATTCAACCCATCAAACAAAGCCTACACCACCTTTGTTTACTACACCAATCACCACCAAACATCTCTCTCACATCAAACTACCAAAACCCAACCACAAAACAACCCTAAACAAGATGAAGAAATTCTAATATGTGCATGAAAACTTCAAGAACACGACCCTTGCTAAGCAACCCATAAACCTACACGACCCGTGTAAACACCAAACCCAGAAATCCTCTAAACCTTGAAAACGCCCATTGTTGAGTCCAAGTCAAATATCTACACGACCCGTGTTCAACCTCTGCCCAAAAATAACAACTTGACAAAACAGTCGTTCCACAAGTCCCGTTCTAACACCACCTACTATATATATATTTATATATTTTATTAACGCTTTATGTCATTTAAATACTGTCATTTATTTTATTTATAACTTTCAGTCATTTATAGCTTTCTAGTATTTACTTATTCCGCATTCTTATATTTCCGCATATTATCTGATTAAATATATATGTCTGTCACCCACTAACTGGTATCCGAGCCTGTTATTCGTGGTAATCAGATTGTTATATTTTCAACAATTGGTATCAAAGCTTGTGTGATTTACTCTGAAATTTTTGTCGAAAACCTTTGGTTAGCGTTTATAAACCTTCCATAAGCTTTTCTTTAAAAATTTCATTTTAATATCACTTGTTCAAAATTCTATCAATAAAAATTAAAAAAAAATCTTAAAAAAAAAATTTATCTTAAAAAAATTTTAAAAAGTTCAATTTTTTTTTAAAATTAAAAAAAAACAAAAAAAAACAAAAAAAACAAAAAAAACAAAAAAAAATGTCTTCTTCAAAACCCTCAAGAGCCCCAAATGTCATTGAACAGGTATGGTCTATGATCACTGAACTTGGTTTTTCAAAAACAATTTTTCAGTCCCATATTACCAAAATTGAGAAAAGTTTAGAAGCTGATCTCAAATTATATCATGACACAATGGTCAATTCCGATATTTGCAAATCTGAGTTACAAACCCTACAACTCAAACTTGCGGAATCAACCAGAACAAAGACCAATTTGGAAAGAGACGTTGAAAGAAAATCGGAAGATTATTATCACGTCTTGGAACAATTAAACCAGACCCTGATTCAGAAAAACGATTTGGAACAAAAAATCCAGTCAACCATTTCTTCTGAAACAAAAGATGTTTTAGAAATGGAAATCCTTCAGTTGAAACAAAACCTTCAACAATCAACTGAAGAAAAGAAAATTCCAAATGAAAAACTGACTGATTCTTTGAAACAAATCAATTTTCTTGAAACAGAAAATAAAAGATTGGTATGGAACATGGATTCTATCAAAATTGCCAGAAAATTAAGCGATGATATTTTCACCAAGGCAAACTCCTTGGGCGCTGGCAAACTTGATACGAATTACCGACCAGGAATTGGAAGAGAATCATTTGAAAATGAACAAGTAAAATCTGAAACAGATTCTACTAGTTCAACATCTCACCAAATCCAACATACCAATAAAACCCCACCCAAAAACCCAAACATTTCCAAACAAAAGCCAAAACATTTTCAAAAAACTAATGAAAACAGTTTTCAGGAAATAACCTTTAACCACTCAAGGAACTTTCAAAAACTTTCAAATCAGAAAGTTCCAAACCAGAACCAACAAAAACCTTTTACAAACCGATCACATCCTAGATATGAAGAAAACTCTTCAAACAATTCCTCAAATCTAGGATGTTCTTCACCAAATCACAAATTTTATACACCCACAAGTTTTCAAAAGCAAATCACATCTTGGGAAAACTTGATAAATAAAATCAAACCACAACCTTTTCAACCTCAAAAACCAAACTATTGTAGCAGCGAGAATTCAAATACTACAAGAAGTTCATTAAACAAAAAACCCAAAATAATGAACAAACCAAAACCCATTCAAATTTGGGTACCTAAACCTTCTATCTAATTGCAGGTATCAAATGCTGGAGAACCCAATGATGATACATGGTACATCGATCATGACTACTCCAAGCATACGACAGAAAACGGGAAAACCTTACCCAACCCAATCAACAATTGGTATACACCATATCAACAATTGGTATCAACCCTCAACAATTGATGTCAACAATCAAGTCAAGTATACCAAAACTCCTCCCTAAACCAAGAGACTCAACTACCCAACCAGTTAAATCTCCTTCCCTGTTAAAACTCCTCAACAAAAACCACATACCACCAAAAATTCAACAACTGGTATAAACCTCCAATCCCCAAAAAACCACATACCACTAAACTTCAACAATTGGTATAAACCTCCAAACCCTCAAACCTCAAAAAGGAACTCATCAATCAAAACCAAAATGATGCAGATCAAGTCAAGGGGGAACCACCAACAAACACCAAAATCCTACTTTGAACACCCAATTCCCAAAAAGCCAAAACAATCCTGATGCATAATTTATGGGGGAACCTTCAAACCCATTCCAAGATGAAACACTCGGTGAAAAACAAATGAAAAGTGCTTTCAAAAATACCAAAAAAAAAACATAATAAAAGACTTGCCACAATAAGCTTTTATAGAACCTTGTGATTAATCATCTTTTGACTTAATTTTCAGATGCTTATGCTCGAAAAAGATTTTAAGTCATATTGATTCTCAATTGGAGTAAAGGTTCAAATCTCCTACTTTTCACATATGTACATAACTTTATTTCATTCGATTTTATTTCATTAATGATGATTTTAAAACCAATCAAGGGACATAAGGTTAGGAGGTTCAGATGAAAACAAAAACCCATGTGAGAATTTGTGCCTCGTCGATCTAAATCATTGTGGAATTCATTTCTTGTGAGATTAGGTGTGTCGCTATTGCTTATAAGGTATACCCAACAATACCTTGTCACGGTCTCATTTTTGCTTAGATATCAAAATGACCAGGGACGATACATTCATTTCTTACATACAAGACAAAATGTCTTTTATGCCACCTATCCCTACCCAGACAAAAGCCAACCAAAAATAAAGACATGCGATCCCATGATCCATCAAGAAAAAATGACATATCCTTACAAGAAAACCAAAGGAGAAACAAGTTCAAATATCTCCAACAAGAAAACCAACAATTGGTATAAAAAAAACCTAAAGGAGAAACAAAGTTCATATATCTCCAACAATTGATATCAAAAACCCACAGAAGAAACAAAGATCTTATATCTCCAACAAATGGTATCAAAAACCCGCAGGAGAAACAAAGATCTATCACCAATCCAATCCTCAAAGACAAACCAACAATAAAGCCAAACCTTTCACCAAGGAAATACCAAACCAAAACAAAGATTATTCTATATTTGGTATTTTCAAAACAAACATTCAACCAAATGGTTATTTCAAAACAAACATCATAAAATCCCACGATTTGTTTTAACCATTTTTGACAAAAGAGGATCTCTCAATCACTCAAATAATCTTTTTGTTAAATGTAGCAAAATTCACAAAACATCTTGTTACAATACCAAACAGGATACTATCAAAGAGAAGCTGCAACAACAACAGATTTCCCGGGATACTGTAGCCTTCATCACTGAAGATTCTTAGTTGCAAACTGAACTATGAAAATTGCTAAACCCCTCTACATGTATTTCCCAACGGAGAGAGAGTGAACGTTAATGGCATGAATGAAGAAACCCACTGAGTAATGCCGAAACCAGTCTTATGTGATTGATTATCTAATAATGAGACTAAGTGACTCTACAGGAAAAGCATAGCTAAACACCTCCAATATGAGTGTGAGTCGTCAGAGAGAGATATCACTCATTTTTAGTGATCATTAACTTGTTCTGCTGCCAGAACAACCAAACACCCAAGTGAAGTGTGAGCTATACCTATGAGCGTTCATCTGAATCGACCTGTTAGACCACTTGTCGTCAGAAATAATGCTATAAAATCTTAAGAAATCTCTTTAGATACATATATGGCTACCCTTTGATAACCGAACCCGAGACTTTGATTCGGAAGCAAACATTCTTCAAAGTCTTTTTCAAAACATAAGATATGTAAAACCGAGTCACAAACTTTCAAAACAATTACATGGTTTTATATATATCTTATCTTTGACAAAACCTTTTTCCTAAATTTTCAAGATTAAAATTGTTAATGTGATAATATTTGTCCTTATTTCATTAATGATCACATAGGGGGAAATTGTTGAATAATGGTTTTGTATGTGACCATCACTGAAATAAAACGAACTGTTTTGATATTATCTAACAAATATTATCAGTTATTTCAGGTTGAATCAATGCGTAATCAAACGGCATATATGAAAACACGTGAATGACAAAAACGCAAAGACGTAAATTCACAACTTGACGAGTCTCAAACCGTATAAAGATAGAAATATCGAGACTCAAGACATGCAACTCAAACCGCTTGCAAACCCGAGCATCAAGAAAAAAAATTAAAGAAGAAATCAGCCATGACACGCGGACCGCGTGTCATCAAGTTGAACAAATGCGTCAAACTGAAGAAATCAGCCATGACATGCGGACCGCGTGTCATGAATGGACTGTCCACGTGAAAGAATTTCGATTCAGGTCCGATTCACTCAGCTCCCGCGACATGACACGCGGCCCGCGTGTCATCAATGGACTGTCCACGTAAAAGAAATTCTATTCAGGTCTGATTCACTCAGCTCCCACGACATGACACGCGGCCCGCATGTCATCAATGGACTGTCCGCGTGAAGTCCAGAAAACCCACGATTTTGAGTCTTCAAATGTGTATTTTACATGTACTAGTGTATGTATGTATAATATATGAATATATATTATATATATGTATATTGTATGTATATTTTTTATATATATATACAAATCATGTATATATATATATATATATATATATTGGACATAAATCTTCAAAAGCAAAAGCAACAAACACTTCAAATCTGTCCAGCTTTCAATCCACTTGCTTCATCATCACTTCCAACATGTATACCCAACAAAGATACTACTTTTGATTATACATACATACACATGTATTGTGTATATGTGTGTGAATGTGAAGAAAGTCTCCAAAGGCTGCAAGAAAGAACAAAGACAGCAAGACAAAGTAGAATACCCACTTGTTCTTCCAACTTTCCAGCTTTCACTCCATCAACTTGTTTACTTTCCATTAAACAAAGAATTCCCTGGAGTATTTGTGCATATAAATACATGCATGCAAGAAGAGCAAAGTGTGCTAAATACACCAAAGAGTGCAGAGATTAGAGTGGAGAAAAAGAGCAAAGAGTGCTGTGCAAAAAACCCACCAAAAGAGAGAAAGAGAGAGCATACAAACGTGAGTATGTGTGTGTGAGAATATGTGTGAGTGAATTGTAAGAGTTTAAGTGTTGTGTATTAGCTTGTAATATCTCCAGCAAACATTCTCATTTCCAGAAGAAGAAAGCCAAAGCCAAGACCAACAAGCTTCAAGAACAACCTCTTCTTCAAGAAAAACTTCAAAGAACACAAACACTATTCATCATCTTCCTCACATTCAACCCATCAAACAAAGCCTACACCACCTTTGTTTACTACACCAATCACCACCAAACATCTCTCTCACATCAAACTACCAAAACCCAACCACAAAACAACCCTAAACAAGATGAAGAAATTCTAATATGTGCATGAAAACTTCAAGAACACGACCCTTGCTAAGCAACCCATAAACCTACACGACCCGTGTAAACACCAAACCCAGAAATCCTCTAAACCTTGAAAACGCCCATTGTTGATTCCAAGTCAAATATCTACACGACCCGTGTTCAACCTCTGCCCAAAAATAACAACTTGACAAAACAGTCGTTCCACAAGTCCCGTTCTAACACCACCTACTATATATATATTTATATATTTTATTAACGCTTTATGTCATTTAAATACTGTCATTTATTTTATTTATAACTTTCAGTCATTTATAGCTTTCTAGTATTTACTTATTCCGCATTCTTATATTTCCGCATATTATCTGATTAAATATATATGTCTGTCACCCAGTAACTGGTATCCGAGCCTGTTATTCGTGGTAATCAGATTGTTATATTTTCAACATAATGTAATTGATTAGGGAACATGTAAACTCATACAATGATGCAACTTTTTCAATTATATTTATGTTGGTTGTGCTACTTTGATCACTATTGCAAATTATTGTTATGATACTATACATGAAGTCCTCTACCCCCGGACGTTTCCGCCATCCTTGGTTTGGGGGTGTGACATAAGATATTCTCTCTCCCACTCCGTCTCCCTCTCTCTCCGGCCTCTCCCCCTCCCGGTTTCATTTTCTGACGGTCGGAACTGTCCGGCATCGACCCTCTCTACCTTCATGCACTAGCAACGCTCCATGTTGCCGCCTTCGTTCCGAAGGGATTCTCACCAACAATAGCTCCTGCTGGTCATCCCTTCACCCGTAACCCTTCAACCACCTAGAGTTGCCAAAAGCTGCCACCATCGACCAAACTCTGTCAAACTTCCAGTGACCTCCGACAACTATAAAAAAGTGTTTTCTGACTCTTCTTGACCCGATCTACAACCGTGAAATATCATTTCACTTAAAAAGCGTGTTGGTTAAAAATTTAGATACCTCAAAGTGTTTCCTGATCTCGACAACGGTAACTCAACATCCTACAAAAGTGAGTTATATGGCCCCTTTTATATTTCCAACGCTTTCGGAGGAGAAATACATATTGTTTCTATATTTGATATTTATTTGATTATAAATGTTAAATGTGATTTTTATAACTACAAATAATGGATAATTATTATAGTTATAACATTTGAAGTAGTTTTTGTATGGTCATTGCTTAAATTGAAAAGATATATACTTCTATTTGAACTTGTAAAAATATTGGAAATTATTGGTTTTACATTTGGGTAAAACTTGGTTTTTCTTCAAAATATAACCGCTACACTGCCCAATTTTTTTTGGAAAATTATTATCAGTTTTATACAACGAATGAAAAATAAGTGTAGAAAGTTTATAATTTAAAGTTTAGGACACACAATCACACTTTTAAAACTGTTTGAACTCAACGAATGAGCAATTAGTCTAGTAACTTTATAACTTAAAGTCTAAGACAAACAATCACACACTTTTAGAACTGTTTAAACTCGGGAATATTATATGAGGTTATCCTTCATCAACTAAGAATTAAAACATAGTAAAACCTTTTGTGTTATAACTGTTACCCCTGAGCGAATGAGGAAGTTGTATATAGATCTATAAGGGTTTACACCCCCATATGTGGTTGATAGCTACAACATTTTCCTTACGAGTCAAAACAGGTGATAACTGGTCATTTTATCTTTTGTTAGGACATCAATGAAACGTTGAGGTGATGTTAAACGAAACGCATCTTGTAGTGTTATACAAAGGCTTGAACTAGTTATATAGTTTGGTTATAGACTCAAGATAACCCCATAGTATATTCCAAAAGCACTCATATGAGTTGAAGTAGGATTATGTGTAGCATGAACACATATTTAGAACGATAGAGAAGTTTCGGTATATTATATAAGTAAAGTAAATACTTATATACTTATACGAATCACGTGAACCTTTGTTGTTATAAAACTTATAGTTTTTATAAGTAAATAATTATACATAACAGGCCTCATTGTATGGAATGACAAGTATAAATTTACATAAGACAAAATTGCAAAAATGGTCCCTGTGGTATGCAAAATTTTGGGGTTTTAGTCCAAACCCAAGTTTTTTGGATTCATGGTCCTTTTAGAGTGGTTTGTATATGGAATTGGTCCCTAGAATTAACTCTCGTTATAAAGGATCTATTAACCCCCTCATGTGCCTCACACGTGAGGGTATATCCGTCATTTCATATGTAAGGGACATTTTTTTTCATAAACCTTTTTTGGCTTATTTTAACCTTTCGCCCTCATTTACTTTCCCGAAAACCTGTCAACTCCCCAACTCTCTCCTTCTTTCTTTTGCTCCATTGAACCTGCAAAAAACCCTCGTTCCTTATCCAAACAAGTTAATCGACGCAACACATAAAAGGCCATATGTTTTATTCGAAATGGTGTTCGTAATGTGGCAGATCAGACCAAAACATGAAGTTGTTGACGTATCAACCGTATATGGTAAGTTGCTCTGTTTTCTTTAACTTTCATATTTTGCATTTTCTTATTGATTTAGAACAAAAAATGAAAATTTTTGACTTTGTTATCATGTCTAATTTTGATTTTTAGTGGGTGCACCCACATGGCTTAGTATTAAGCTTCATCACGGTGGGAGATTTACTAAGTTACCTGATATAAAGTACATTGGAGGTGAAGTGCGTTACGTTGATTATGTGGACATGAATTTAATGCCATGACGCTTGACCTAGGTTACCCAGACCCACGGATGATTGAATTCGATGATAAATCCCCAGTGATATACTACCATTTTAGGATACATAATGGTGACTTTCAATTTTGTCTTAGAGCTTTAGGGAATGATTAGGATGTGATCAACCTGTCTAAATACATTGCACATAACAAGCTGATTGAGGTGTACACAGAGCATGGGAAGACAAATTTACTGACTTACTTCATGTCTCCACATGTAAAGGGTAAAGTTGTCATTGAGGAATTACAAGAAAATGATGATCAAGGGGTTGAAGTTGATTGTCAAGTTCACGTAGAATCTCCGTCAAAAAATATGAACCATGTTAATTATGAGCCTATTTGTCACACCCCTAAACTAGAATGGCGGAAATGTTCGGGGACAGAGGACATCATGTACAATGTCACAACAATTGTAAAATAGTAATCAAAGCAACAACAACCATTGCATTAATAATAGAGAGTTTACATTGTATTCGATTCACATATGATTGACTCCAAAGTAAATAGCAAAAAAAAAAAAACTTGAAGCTACTATGCTCCGTCTTCTCGCAACCTGTGTGTATACCTGTCTACTAGTTTCCTGAGAATACAAGTGATTTTGAAAGTGTATCAACATTTAAGTTGGTGAGTTCATAAGTATTTTGTTGTAGAAAATAAGTTCTTTGTTCTTTAAAAATGTTCATGTGTTCCTCTAGGATATCCTATATTTTCTTAGTAATTAAGATAAGTAATAAGACCATACTAGTTCCTTCTATGATCAATTAGTTTATTCTGACTATATATAAACTAATATCGAACGGACAGTGGAAGGTGTGAATCTGCCCTAAGCCCATAATCAAACAAGGAACAAGAAATGTGGCGGAAATCACACATTCCACTGTCTATCGGATATTATTTATATATAACTCTGATGTATAAACTAAGGAACCATAGAATTAAAAAATGACGGTCCTTATGTTATACTATTTTGTAAATAAGTGTTGAACCTTTTGTAAATATGTTCTTAGTTCCACTCGTTTTAATGTAAAGTATTGTTTTCGGTAAGTAACCGTATTTGTTTCCAAAAAGTTGAATTGTGAACCGTTTGTTTGTAAAATAATGATGTTTATCCTAGAAAATCATGTATTTTTCCATGTACCGGATTTGTAATCTTAAACATTCCAAGACCGAAACGTATAAGTACAATGGTCATACTTATTATAAAGATACCTAGTTTTATTCATAAGTAAAACTAGCTGAAATGTGGTTGCTCTGAAATTCGAAAGTAAGTTTATATTCATATAAAAATATTTGAATATATATTATTCGCAAATAAGTCGTTATTTTCTCCTTGCGAGTTCTTATAACCATACTAACACAGTTAGCCTGATCGCGACGTTCTTCAAGCGTCGGAAACGTTAACGACATTTGTCACTCTAGGCCTGCTGACCTGACTATAGCTAACAGTCGGGATGTGGGATT
Source organism: Lactuca virosa (assembly GCF_052849685.1). Taxonomy (NCBI): domain Eukaryota; kingdom Viridiplantae; phylum Streptophyta; class Magnoliopsida; order Asterales; family Asteraceae; genus Lactuca; species Lactuca virosa. Next base: position 205,539,139 of record NC_136426.1, read on the forward strand.
TTCAGCCCCAAATAGATCTATACAAAAATATCTCGCTCTCCCTACAAGAGACTTTGGGTATAAGTCAGGACTTTTACCCGTACTTAGATAAGTACACGAAGACGTCTCACAAATTGCTTCAACGTGTTTACGAGTACTAACTGAAAAACCTTTTTGGTTTGTAACATGTAACTTTGTAAAAATAGTATGTTTATTCCATAAGCTTCCAAGTACGTGGGGCGTAATCTCGTACGTTGGGCGTACGCCTTCGGACCAGCCTCGTAATTTGGGCCTTGGACTTCAAAAACTCATAACTTTCGCATACGACCTCCGTTTTTGACGTTCTTTATATCCACGCGTAGGTGAGACCGTACTCTACAACTTTTGTTTAGACTGCGTTGGTTAATTTTGAATTTATTTTTAAAGTTATATTTTTAATAGGCCGGGACAGGAAAAGTCCGTTAAAAATTCATAACTTCTTCATCCGACATTTGTTTTCATCTATCTTTTTACCGTTGAACTACTATTGACGAGATCTTTGATTTTCGTTTAGGTTGTGTCGGCTAAAAATCGCTCGGTCTTTAATTCGAATTCTGGGTTGTACACTATTGTGCTGAACCTTAGAAAAATTATAACTTTCTCGTACGAAGTCAGATTTTGGACGTTCTTTTTATGCACGCTCTCGGTTTAACGTATGTTACAAATTTCGTTTAGATACCTAAGGCTAAAAATCATTTTATTGTAAACTCACTTTTTACGTCACACAGGGTTGTGCCGGTTCTGTCACGAAACTTCGATATGTCATAACTTCTTCGTTATAACTCAGATTTCGGTATTCTTTATATATTCGTAATCCTTGTCACGATCACTACCACTTTATTCGTACAAATCAAGATTATCTTACATTTTATTTTTTTATGCTTATTTTCATCTTAATTGATTTATATCTTCATTACCTCAAAACGAATTACAATTGTTGATGTAGATTATTATATTGTGAATTTACGGGTAGATGGTTAAACTTTAGACCTTGATTAATCTAGAATTTTTTCAGTTGTGACACTATTGTTGAGTACATGTATCTGATTCTTTTTGGGAGTAAGAATGACACATTCTCACCAGAGTCTACAAGGGGTAAACTTGGGAATTCCAAAAGAGGCGAAGGTTCTTGCAGCAAGAGGCTTAAGGCACAGTGTAGAGGACTTGTACCTATCACCAATAAAGGCTAAGTGGGTAGTCAGGCTACCAACTCAAAAAGAAAGGGTAAATAAGTAAAGACACAAAAAGTAACATGTGGTTGGTATATTTTGCATCTAGGTCAAATCATGAATCTGACTGGTTTATAAGGACCTTAAACCAATCTCTCACACGTTCGCAAACAAGGAAACTCAGGTCTTGTACTGCTTCTTTAATCAACAAGAAAATCATTGATCATGTTGAGGCAAATCCATATATACCTTTGAGAGCCATACATGATCACTTTCAAAAGACCTACCAGGTGGGTATTACGATATACAAGGTGTTTAGGGAAAAGGATAAGGAAAAAAAGCATGTAACTAGGGACTACACAAACTAGTATGAACTATTGAGGGACTATGCTCTCGAACTTCAAGCTACCAACTCAGACACCACAGTGAAAATAGATGTATGTTCTGAGCCTAACCCTTTTCCCGAAATAGACAATTTAGAAGAATTTATGTGTGTTTGGGTCCACTGAAAAAAGGTTTCAAGGCATTCCTTAGGGACTTATTAGGTTTTGATGGTGCCTTCATGAAAAGACCATTCCCTATGCAGGTCCTTTCAGCAGTTGGTCTTGTGTAACAACCGTCAAAATTCGAGTCGGTTCTAGATTTGAATAAACTTAGTTGCACCTATAGGCACAACACATACTAGACCTAGTAACTATATGCTAATTTATAACCTAATAGAAACTTGGAAACAATTATAAACAGTGGATAATGTACTTAGATTTCACATTGATATGTGAATTCTACATCTACTTAACTATAACGAATATCCATATTCGGGTCGCTCTTTTACTCGAACACCTTTTCATGAATCATATACACACATCATGCACTTGAACTAGTGGTATAAATTAGGTACGAGTCTCATAGGAACTTAAATTAAAGTTGAAAACTAGGGCTAGTATACTTGATTCTTCAATTTCGCTTGAATCTCAGAATCACTACATATGATGCCAATAAACAGGTAAAAATAAATTACAAACATTATTTCTAACTCGAATAAGAGTTATGAAACTCTAAAATAGTTTGAAGTCTCAAAATTTAATTAATTTTGATATCTAGAGACTTACAAACTCCTCAAAACCCTAAAAAGCCCTAAAAACTCAAATTTATAAATTTTAACACCCAAAATTCCATAAAATTTGTTATGAACCACATAATATCAATTTAATATAACTAAATTAAGGAAAATGCAATCAAGGAAAATAAAAATTAAGTCATTGACATTTACCCTTAATTTATAAGACAAAATACAATTGAACCCTATAAAAACTAAAGATGATTTTTATAAAAACTAAAGATAATATTTATAAAAACTAAAGATGATTTTTATAAAAATGATTAGGAGGCCATATTTGTTTAAAGTAAAGCTTTAAAAGCCTCCTAAAACCATCTCTAATCACTCTTAAAGTCGGCCTCCACCTCCCAAGAAAGCTCTTGCCAAAAACACTCAATCAAGTTATTCACTCCCACACTCTTCTCTCATGTCTCTCATTTCTCTCTCACATTTTCACACATATTTTCTCTCTTCCTCCCCCTAAGAACCACGAAATTTCTCCAGAATATAAGTCCAAGAACACTCAAGATACTCAAATCTTCATCATCTAGTGGGGTTTATTAAGGTTTAACACGATTTTCCTTCATCTTCCTTCAAGTTTTACATGTTTTCTTCCATTTTCTCCATCTTCTAATCCATTCTAATGAAAGATCATGAACACATAAACATACACACACACACTCACGGTTATTATAATGATTGTGGTAGGATTTCATCCAAAAACAACATGCATGTTGTAAATGGTGAAATCCAAGGACCTAAACCTAAGTCAAGATCATGAAAATGCACTTTCCTACAAGTTTTGGTGGAAAATCACCACATGCACTCTATGACAAACCGAAAATTCTATTATGTACAACATGTCACTTCAATAAGAGTCAGAACAGTTTCTGCTAACTTTCAGGCTTTTTGGAATAAGTTTTAGAGTTTTAAAGTTAGTACTTCAGGAGATAATAGGAGAGAGGATTCCCTAGGGTTTATTGTGCAATATTAATGTCCCAAAACTCCAAAAGTTTGGAGTTTACGGCCTAAAACAAGGGTGTTTACGGCCGTAAACCCTAAGGGGAGGAGTGTAAATATGACACTTAGTCATATTTACCACTTTTTCACCATTTTCAAGTCAAAGCTCAATTCTCTCTCAAGTACCATCCAACATTTCTTCAAGATCATCAACTTGTAAGTGTTTCTAGCCCTAATAAGTTGATATCTACCCTAATCTAGTGATCTAACATGATTCCATCTGTGAAATCATTCCAAAAGTGTAGATCTTCAAGTTTCATCAAGAACACCAAGAACACACACTAGTGTTCTTGGACTTTTAGCACCTATTCAAGCTTCCACCTAGTAAGTACTTCTACCCTAGTGTATTGTAGAGCTTGTTACACTTCTAAACATCAAGAAATCACCCAAGAAACACAAGCTCAAGGTGTTTAAGGTCCAAGGTGTTCTTGGACCGTAAACCCTAAAAAGGGTGCCAAAGTGTGCCCTAGTCCCTTCGAAGCCTTGAAAACTAGCCTAGATCCCTTCCTTGATGAGCTTAGTACTTGAAAACATGAAAAGACCATAAACCATATGGGTTTACGGCCGTAAACCCAAGAGGAAGTGGTCCAAGGACCGTAAACTCCCCAAAAGGAGTGAAATGGTGCCCTAATCTCTTCCAAAAACTTAACCATGAAGTAGGAATGCTTCTTATGATCTTTAAGGCTTCAAATCACAAAATGGTCAAGGAAACGTGAGTTTACGGCCATAAACTCATGGGTTTACGACCGTAAACTCAATGAGGTATGGTCACAAAACCGTAAACTCAAGGGGAGTTTACCCTTGAACCCCTAACTCAGTATCAAGGTCCTACCACCCTTAGATGCAATCTTTATGACTTATAGCACTTAAATCAAGTGTTTTACATGTCTTAGGATGTCTTAAAGTTGGTTAATTAGTTGTTTTATGACTTATTGGATACATATATGTGATTATATGTTAACTAGGATCATTGTGTGTGTACAAGTCTTCACTTGACACTTAGGATCCTACATCATTAAATTCATCCACAACCACCCACTACATGTGAGTTCATACCCCTTAATCAATCTATTAAATGATTTTAAATGCTTTCATAGGGGGGGGGAATACAAGTAGAAAACAGGAAGTTATAGAATCAATCACATGTGATTTATAACTGTGTTTTCAACCAACTGATTTCACATGCTTCAAAATGTGATAATTGCAATGGTTTTCAGTTCTGTTATACTTCGTTATCAATTGAATTACTTTTGAAAGGTTTTATAAATGACACCAGTTCATTATTATTTATTGTTTAAAAATCATAAATGTACTACAAAAACCCTTTCAACTAATTGTTAAAAACCATATCTATACACTTATGTTTCATGTATATATGTATTGATATGAGAGCTTTCATTTCTTCTTCAGTTCCCACACTCTTGTGTAGCAAGGGTGTATAAACCTACTTGGACATTCATTTTACCTTCCAGTAAATTATTATAGGTATAGTTTAGGAGATACAAATTACTATTCCTATTATAAGGAATTACATAAGAGTCAGTTCATTCATGAGTCTATACTAAATACTATATGAAGAGATACCATTACTTGTTATACAGATAGAAATACTATATACTATACAGAGAGACATACGATATACTTTATGGGACTAACCATTCTACACCCAACTGTTAGCTACAGAGGGAAAATGCACATCGTCGAATGTCTACGGTTAATACTATTCGGCAGCTGCTATGTCGTGTTTATCCTAGTACCAAGGGATAATAGTTAAATGATTACATAATTTCCCTTTTACTTTTATTTTGTGACACATTCACATAAACAATGAGGTAGACTATATATTCATAATAATAGTCGCATATGGGAAAAACTTTCATTGATACGGAGATGCAAACTTCAAAGCATTCGGGTCTTGGTAGAAGACTACCTTTTATACTAGTAGGAAATATGGGATTTTCTAGGGTTTTCACACTTATACGAAATGTTTCATTTAACATTTTCCAGATCAAAGACACTAAAATACATATGAATTCACCAGCTTTATGCTGATTTACGCTTTCAAAATAACTTGTATTCTCAGGTCACCAGTAACAGGTACGATGACCAGGTTTTGAGAAGACGGAGCACAGACAAGACTCGTGTTTTATTTTGTTTACATATTTTGGTGTCTTATTACTATGAATGAACACTCATGTATTAAAACTTTACTATTAATGCAATGGATGATGTTGTTGCTTGGTTACTACTTTACACTGTTATGATACTTCACATGACGTCCTCCACCCCTGAACGTTTCCGCCGTTCTTGGTGTTGGGGTGTGACAGATTGGTATCAGAGCATTGTTTATAGTGAATTGAGTATATCAACCCATAAAAGATATACTAACTATAAATACAATGGGATTAAAACACTCTGACAAAGAGGTTATACTTTTAAATAATAAAATATTTAAGTAAGTATATGTGCCTGCATTCATATTAAAATCAGTGTCACAATGACAAGAACAAAAGTATTACAATTGTTGAATATCACAAGTAAGCTCGGGGATGTATGGTCAGTCCAGGGAGTGGCATAGCCTGATCAACTATGCTGGTCCGAGGAGTGATTAGCATATGCCCAAGAATGGTTGTGTTATGGCAACAAGTCTAAAAACTTACCAACACTACCACAATAAAATACCATAGGGGTATTTGGTGTTACTGTAATTACTTATCTGAGAACTAAATAGATCTTTATCAATAGGTCAATAGTTGCTTAGTGGATACACAAAGGTTATATGTACTAGGATGTCATAGACTTAGAATCCGTGAAGCTTTACTTTACTTCCTGTCCTTGTTTGGTTGTGGATTTAGAGTTAGGGCCACCTATTTGAAGGTCTATTCTGTTTTGAGTACATATAACTGCTATGCACTAAACAAGTATTGAAGTAACTGATAAAGATCATCTTATAATTATCTAATTAGTACGTCTATTTAGTTATTTCTTATATCCTTTTTATCGCATATATATCATGGCTGGATTCCATCCCCACGACGACCCGTACTACCCTAACCACGACAATGCTGGATGGCTCGGAGAGGAACCAGAGAATGATCACCCAATTCCTTTGGATGATCACGAAGCTGAAGGCTTTTCTGATAGTTCAGACTCAGAACCAGAAGTCAACAACCTACCTCAAGCTGCTCAAAACCCAAACCTGAACCCTCGCCTAGCATTTCAAGGACCCACACCTCTGTGGGCCACAAACTTGAATAGATGGAGTCAGGAACAGGGTCAACCCTTTCCCTACAATGGAGACAGAAGCTTCTACAACCTCACTGAGGGAGGTTCAGCTGACAGGGCCCTGCCTATCCTGGTTCGTAGGATTTCCCAGAACACCGAACAGGATCTGCCACACCCCAAAACCGAGAACAGCGGAAACGTTCTGGGGTGGAGGACGTCATGTAATGTATCACAACAATGTAAAGTAGTAAACAAGCAACAACATCATCCATTTCATTAATAGTATAATTTTACTTACAAGTGTGTTCTTTCTAAGTATAAAACAACATAATGAATACTCAAAATAAAAGACGAGTCTTGACTACTCCGTCTTCTCTAAACCTTGCATCGGTACCTGTCTATTTGTGACCTGAGAATACAAGTTATTTTGAAAGCGAGTATCAGCAATAAAGCTGGTGAATTCATAAGTATTTTAGTGTCATTGATTTGGAAAGCTGTTATGAAAGACATGCAATTGTTAATGAAACATTTGATATAAGTGTGAAAACCCTAGAAAATCCCATAATTCCTACTAGTATAAAAAGTAGTCTTCTACCAAGACCCGAATGTTTTGAAAGTATGAACCTCTACATAAGGGAAGCTGTTTTGAAAGTAGTCTTCTAACGAGACTCGCTGAAAGTAAGTAAGCAAGTAAGTAGTCTTCTCACGAGACCCGCTGTAAGTAAGTAGTCTTCTCACGAGACCCGCTGTAAGTAATTAGTCTTCTCACGAGACCCGCTGCAAGTAAGTAATAATGTGATTGATGGTCCCCATACTAAAAGTTCTCCTTAGAAGGGATTTTGGCAACTAAAGGTGACTTCCGCAACGAATCGCTAGGTCGAAATCCACATTTATATTATGTAATCATATATATACCCAAAACTATACCTATAATAGCTTACTAGAAATATATGAACGTATACCTTTGCTACCGAAAGGTACGAAACTGACTGATTAGAACTATTATGTCTATATATGTATACATGATATATAACTAATATTTAGACGACCTTCGGACGGATAACCGATACCCTAAAGCCACATCCCAACGAGGAAAAGGAAATAAGGCGAGCTAGCCTTCCTAAGTCCTTTAAACATTACTTATATAACTATACATATACAGACATGCTTTTATTAAAGTGTCCTGTAAAAGTATCCATGTAAAAGTATCCATGTAAAAGTATCCATGTAAAAGTATCTATGTAATCGTATAGACTCATGAATGAACTGACTCTTGTGTGATTCCTTGTACTAGGGATGGCAAGTAATATCTCCTAACTATACCTATTATAGTTACTAGGAATATATGAAAGTATACCTTTGCTACCCGAAAGTACTAAACTGACTGATGGAACTTTTATGACTATATATGTATACATGATATATAACTAATATTTAGACGACCTTCGTACGGATAACCGATACCCTAAAGCCACATCCCAACGAGGAAAAGGAAATAAGGCGAGCTAGCCGTTCTAAGTCCTTTAAACATTACTTATATAACTATACATATATAGGCATGCTTTTGACAATATAAAAGTATAAAAGAAGTTTATAAAACCTTTGAAAAGTTTAATAACTAAGAAAAGATGACTTGATGTCGGTTTATAAAACGATTTGAAAAGAGTTTGATAAGACGATTTAAGTGTAAGAAAACCTTTGTTGGAAACACAACTGTAACAAATTTTGAAAGGAAACATACAGTATATAAGACAGTTTTGATAAAGAGTTTTAAACAAGTAAAAACGCTTTGGAAAGTCATCTGAAGTACCATATTTGGTAAAACAGCTAAAAGTGTGGTAAATCCATTTGTATGCTAATTATTAATCACATGTGATTGATATGATAACTAGCATGATTCAACTTGTATTCCCCCCCCCCCCCATAAAAGCATTTAAAAACATTTAAAAGGTTAATTAAGGGGGTATGAACTCACCTGTAGCGAGTGGATCGGATGGAAGTGTCGGACAAGTGCTGGGTGTTAAGTGAAGACTTGAACACACACAAGCAACCTAAGAACTTATGAAGACAAATGTATATATACAATTAGTGATTATAACACTAATTTGACAAGTATAAGCATTCTAAGGCGTGGAAAACACTTTAGTAAAAGTGTTAGGATGCTATTGGGTTGCAACAAAGGAGTGCAAGCCATTTATGGTCTATGGACCATACTTGATGGAGTTTACGGCCCAGGGACCACTTCCCCATGAGTTTACGGCCGTAAACTCATAGTAGGAAGTACCATTTTGATGTTTTGAGGTTCCTAGCTCATTGGTGATTGGTTCTAGGTTAAGTGCTAGTCATTAGGAAGCATTAGGGGCACAATATCACCCCTTTATAGAGTTTACGACCTAAGGACCATTTCCTTATGAGTTTACGGCCGTAAAATCTATGTGGATATGGTTTCTTGGATGTTTAAGGTCCTTAACACTTCAAGGATGTGATCTAAGCTAGTTTCTAGGAATAAGGAAGGAGCTAGGGTGCAATTTGCCCACTTATAGGGGTTTACGACCCAAAGACCATAACCCCATGAGTTTACGGCCGTAAACTCATGGTATTATGTACCAAATCAAAGATTAAGGTCCTTAGTTCATGATAGAAGTGTTCTAGACTTGATCCTAGGGCTTGAGAAGTGATTAGGGCTCATTTGGACCCTAAAATAGAGTTTACGGCCCAAGAAGGTTCCTTGGCCGTAAACTCCCTTTTGATTATGATTTCCTGATGATTTGTAACTGTAAACTAGTTAATTCAAGCATACAACAAGCTAAGACAAGAGTACTTACAATGTAGAAGCTTGAAAGGGTGCTTAAGGTCCAAGAACACTAGTGTGTGTTCTTGGTGTTTTGAAGATCTAAGTGAAAATCAATAATGAACGCATGAAACGATGTATAAACACTAGATGATAGGTTATAACAACAAATCAAGTCAAGAAAAACTTACGTTTTCGGAAGATCGGGTGAAGAACGGGATGATAGTTAAGAGAGAATGGGGAGTAAACTTGAGGGTGGAAGTGAGAAATGGGGAGTTTGGGGAGTAAACTCATGCCTAAGGCATGAGTTCACGGCCACACAAGAGTTTACGGCCCAAACTCTAAAAGTTTGTCCGTGAACTCTTTATTAGGGTGCATTGGGTGGGTTTGCTACTTCAAGACCCGAGACGGTACTTCCTTTCCTTCGTTCGTTTTATGAATAATATATAAAACTACTCAAACGGACTCTAAACTGGCTAAAATTTAGCAGAAAAGTATTTAACTTTTATTTAAAGTTCTGGACTGTACAGGAAAGAAAATTTCGGGTTGTCACATCATCCCCCCATTAGATGGAATTTCGTCCCGAAATTAGTTTTCTTAGCATTACTACTGCGGTTGCGCTCTTCTGATTGGCAGAATACTCACTCGTAGGCTTGGCAACCTTGCCCTTCTGTTCATGATAAGATTCGTACTTGGTCCATCTATCATTACCTCGTGTATACAAGTCGTATATAATTAGGGTTAGTAAGACGGTCGGATGTGCGACTCTGCACCAGGTCCATAACCCAAAGAGGAACAGGAGATAGGGCGGAAACACACATACTAAATCTGAGTAATCCTAATCATATACCACCCTCGCGTATACACTGAATAGTAATAGGTGGGCTGTATTCGTCCTTAGCCTTTGTGCTCGAACTTGGTCTGCTGGACGAGCGGTATTTCATGACAGTCTGCGGATATCTGATGTTAAGGCTTCGGAGGACAAAGTACTCTTCGCATGAGTACTTCGGGGTTCTGAAATGACGGCTTCGCTAGAAAGGCGGTTACAATAAAAGAATTTTCGCTTGAAACTGGCACTGTGAGGATCAAATCAACTCAAGTCAAATGACGACGTCGAACTACTCGAAATTACAGGCGTTAGACTGGATCAAAAGGTGTTACAAAACTATACGGTGCAGTCTATGAAAGAGTTTTCAGTACTTTAGTTTCAGCTATACTATTACAGCTGCGAACAAAGTATACTACAAAAGGCAAGTATACGCAGCACGAGCATCCCTTTACTGACGGGATCTCGCAAAAGACAAGACTCGAGTTGCACTAGTTTTAGACAGTTTATGAGTCTGTTACAACGAATGCCTTAGATACTTTAACGTGGGTTCGGAGTAGTTTCTCCTGCGGCTGTGATCCTTAGTATCTTCCCGTCTACGCCGGAGTTCTTTATTATTTGACAGTCCTTTTTAAGGTGTCCTATCTCGCCGCATTGGTGACGTATCTGGCTTGTACTAGTATTGGTGGTGGAAGTGAGGTGTCGAGTCAGAGTTACGTGGACACGGGTGTTCTCCTCGTTCATCCACTTTGAAAATTTCATTTTATAGGGTCCGGTTTTACCACCACCTTCGTGTGCAGGGCTGGTCCCGATGCCAGGGACTTGAGAAATGGGTCATGTCGGTGCTGAAGGGGCAGGAGTTGCCACTTGTTGCTGTTGCCTGGCAAGTCTTTGGGATCGCTTGCGCTCCTTTCGGGCTCAACGATTTCGTTTCTTCCTCTCGGTTTTACGACTTTGCACGTCTGTGACTGTTGCCATTTGTTGGCTTCCTGGATCGATACAACAATCGGAATTTTCAATTCCTTTGTCAGTCGTGATTGCGTTGCCAGCGTTGAGGTTTGCAAGGACACCTATCACGGCAGCTGTTACCGCGGCTTGGAATGTAGCAGCGTCGATGTGAAGGATAGGGGCTTCGTTGTTCGGCTGACTATTTCTGAATGACGACATGATTCTGTAATACGAAAGACAAGGAGTTCGTGAGCGATTATGGTTGACCCTAGATTATTTTGATTCTGACTAAGAGATGAGTTATTATATATGAAAACTTAGCTTATACACATTATAATATAATCAAGATTGGGCGGATAGTAAAATGTGTGATTCTACTCTAGTTTCACATCCCAACGAGGAAAAGAAACTAAGTTAGAAATCTCACATTCTATTGTCTACCAGGTCTTCGTCATATATAACTTGGGAATGTATAAGCGAGGAAGTCATAATAATAACCTTCTTACTAATCCTTCTTAATGAACTAGAATTCCTAGTAAAGGCTATCATTAAACCTAGATGTATCTCGATCGTTTATGTAAAGGGTAGAAATAAGTTCTCGAGGGTTTGACCTACATCCCTATGATGTAGTCCTAGTACAGAATAAAAGTAGTTTACAGAATGGTCTCAAGACGTTTGACGTTCAAACAGGGGGTACCATTGATTGGAGAATAACATTATCCAACCTTTGAAAGAGAATTGGGAATGATCCTTGAGCTAAATTACCCTAGTCCAATAACTTGACTAGAGTGGGTTTCAGATAGACTCCAATGATAGTATGATGAAAGTATTTGAACAAAGAATGATATAGAAGTTAGCTGACTGTCAATATCATTGATATTTATGATGTATTACGTTCGGGAAAATTGGCCTTGTAGAAGGTCTTACATCATATCCGGAGTAGAAAGCTTTTGGCCGCATAAAGGCCTAACGATAAGTACCTACACTACGAGATAGTCTCATAGAATAATGCCACATAGTACATAGACAGGAAAACGATTCCTTTTAATAGGGAGAGGAAGTAAGGCATCTACTACTGGTGACGGTCATCCCTCTGGTGAACCCTCAGTTCAGCCTGTTGACGTTCTATATCAAGCAGGTGTCTTTCGTACACCCTCTGGCGTACTCAGAGTTCTATGCCTTCGGCTCGTGTTTCAGCCAGTGCTTGCAGCAGGGTTTCATGGTCTCTCTCAGATCTCTCACGAGTGTGTTCAAGGCGATTGGTGTGGATGGTATGCATCCTTGCATTGACATCAACCTCTGTGATACGATGGAGAGCTGTCCTGCACTGAATCTCATTTCGGGCAACTCTACGGACCAGAATTGGAAGAATTCTGTCTGCTGAGCTTCCTTCGCTTATGTTGTAGAAGCTTCGGTCTCCATCAAATGACATCGGCTGATCTTGCTCTTCGCTCCATGTCTCCAACATTCTACCCAAGGAGGCGTCGGGCCATGAAAAGCCAGACGAGGGTTAGGATTTGGAATGGGAGCTACTGGGGGTAGGTTCTCCACTTCAGGTTCGGAGTCAAAATCATCAGCAACGCCTTCAGCTTGGTGACCATCCATAGGGATTGGGTGATCATTCTCTGGCTCCTCTCCGAGCCATCCAACATTGCCGTGGTTAGGGTAGTACGGGTTGTCGTGGGGATGGAATCCAGCCATGATATCTACGCGAGAAAAAGGGATAAGAAATAACTAAATTGACGAACTATTTAGATAATTATAAGATGATCTTTATCAGATACTTCAATACTTGTTTAGTGCATACTAGTTATATGTATTTGGGACATGATAGACCTTCGAATAAGTGACCCTAAATCTAAGTCCACAACCCAACGAGGAACAGGAAGTAAAGCAAAGATTCACAGATTCTGAGTGTATGACGTCCTAGATACATATAATTTTAATGTATCCACTAAGCTACTATTGACCTATTGATAAAGATCTTTTTAATTCGCAAACAAGTAATTATAATAACACCAAATACACCTATGGTATTTCATTGTGGAAGTGTTGGTAAGTTTTTAGACTTGTTGCCACATCACAACCATTCTTGGGCATATGCTAATCACTCCTCGGACCAGCATAGTTGATCAGGCTATGCCACTCCCAGGACTAACCATACATCCCCAAGCTTACTTGTGATGTTCAACAATTATAATACTTTTGTTCTTGTCATTGTGACACTGATTTTAGTATGAATGCAGGCACGTATAATTTATTAAATATTTTATTATTTAAAAGTATTAACTCTTGGTCAGAGTGTTTTAATCCCATTGTATTTATAGTTAGTATATCTTTTATGGGTTGATATACTCAATTCACTATAAACAATGCTCTGATACCAATCTGTCACACCCCAAAACCGAGAACGGCGGAAACATTCTGGGGTGGAGGAAGTCATGTAATGTATCACAACAATGTAAAGTAGTAAACAAGCAACAACATCATCTATTTCATTAATAGTATAATTTTACTTACAAGTGTGTTCTTTCTTAGTATAAAACAACATAATGAGTACTCAAAATAAAAGACGAGTCTTGACTGCTCCGTCTTCTCTAAATGTAAGGTCCAAATATGGATCTTTACCAGTAGTTAAGCAACAATCAATCACAGAATAAGAATAAGATGAAAAGAAACCAAGCTTGCACACGATTATATTCAGAAAATCGTCTAGTACAACTCGATAGGACTCTATGGCATCAACAACCTTACAAAGACTAACACCTCCTCTATATATACTAGCCATGACCGTAACCTGGGTTTGCGACCGTAAACAGGGTTTACGGTCGTAAACGTGTTTACGGACGTAAACACAGTTTACGGTCGTAAACACACAAAATGTCCAATTTACCAACAAACAACCCATAAACACAATTACAGACTCATTCTGAACACAAAACAATGAAAGCCTAGACCAAACCATTTCCAGGGTCCTTCAATCTCCCCCTTGGTTTGGTGCTAGCTTGGACTTAGCTCTTCTCGACCACCAATACGTCGGATTTTCCCATTTCTCCATTCCACATCGTCTTCTCAATAATTTTAGCCACTATCGTCGTGTATTCTGTCGCAGCGGGCTCAAATATCGCTTCAGCCACCTTAATCTGTTGAGTAGCAAGATGATGTATGTCCCATTTGTGAAATTGAAGTAAGTCCCTTTTCTCATAGAGACGGATGCAATCATTATGAAGCTTGATGATAGCGGCATCTGTTAATTCATCATATACCCAATACAGCATGGATGCAAGAGAACCATCAGGGTAGTTTTGAAGAACGGGGACTTGTTTCACTTGTGCGGTAGCTGGCCATATCACTTGTCTAAGTGGCTGATCTGTCTTGGGATCAAACACATTGGGGTGGACCTTGACGATTGACTGAGCAGTCTTCATCGAAGGAAATCCTTTGGGAACTTGATCCTCCAAAAACGATTTAAACTGGTTCGCCCTGGGATTATTTGTAGGATTGCAGAAAGGAGCCTTAGACAGCTCAATAAGATCAATCTTGGTAAAAGAGTTAAAGTCGTGAGCATCTTTGTATAGTTCATTTTTGCCGCTCTTTCTCCTCACCATGAACATGTTCATCGTATCGTGGAATCCCCATGAGATGATTCCAGACCTGTCACCATAAGTGTCTCTGAAGCGATTTTCGCCCAGATCCGTAATAGTAACCTGTTGTTGATCCCAGGGTGCCTTATGATCTGTGCTCCATTTGAATAGAAGCTGACCCTTTTCAGTTTCCTGGGTCGAGTTCTTGCGTTTTAAGGCCTTTCCATGTGGAGCTTGCTCTGGTTCCTTTTCGAAGCGATCTACGACGGTGGTGGTTCTGGTAGTTGTAGTAGCAATGGGAGCATCTTGATTGGGAAGAAAAATCTGTGGCTCTTCAACTGATGACTTGAATTCGCCCCCAAACTTATTTTCCAACTTTTTCTTCAGATCGTAATAACTGGCAGTCAGAAGTCCAAAGTGAGTCTGGAGATTTGTAATTTGTTTGGTCTTCGCAGCATTTTCTTCATTAAGTTCTGCCATTCTAATATTGAGCTGTGTGTTTTCAGCTTGAAGGTCTGTGACCTTAATGTCAAGCTCAATATTCCTTTGATCCAACTCGACATTCTTCTGACTCAGAGCATCGACCTGCTTCTGAAGACCAAGAAGTGTAAGACCCTCTTCTCCTGTGTTATCACCCCCTATAGAAATTCCTTTGCCACGTGGGGGTGATGTTGAAAATGGTTCTCTGGCCAAGAGCCTGGCTAATTTGACAGATGTAGCGTCGTGCTCTGGCCTTGGAGGAGAGAAGTCCGTTGGGAAGGACGAGCCACCGGTTTCGAAAAAGGTACTGGGACCTTCACTGATTGGCTCAGTTGAGACTATGACAGGTGTTATTGTTGGTGGAGCTGTAGAATATGGAAGTGCTTCAGAACCTGTAGAACCCAGTCTTGGGTCGAGTCTTCATCTTTTGTTAGGAGAAGGTGTTGCTTGAGTGACTGGAGGATCAATTTCCATCGGCGCAGATGTAGGTAAGATAACATCAAGGAGAGGAATCCCTGACGTCACCACCATAGGAGTTGCTATTTCCGCCGATGTTTTGGTTTGAGGAGGTGTAGCTTCGAGAACATCTTCTTGATCCCTTGTCTCTGTTGCTGGATCAGCAACTTCATCGACATTGTCGAGCAGCTCATTGAGGTTTACCCCTGTCAAGAAATCCTCGTTACTCCCAAAATTGATAGGAATTTCATCATTGTCAAAACCTGTGAGATCCAGGTCTTCATACAAATTAGTTTCTGACCCTGACCCCCTGTGAAAATCTTCTTCTACTCGAACGGATGACAGTTCATGTTCCTCAGCCACTT
The DNA here is from genome assembly GCF_052849685.1 of Lactuca virosa. Classification (NCBI taxonomy): domain Eukaryota; kingdom Viridiplantae; phylum Streptophyta; class Magnoliopsida; order Asterales; family Asteraceae; genus Lactuca; species Lactuca virosa. The sequence goes on from NC_136426.1 coordinate 205,555,117, forward strand.
GTGTGTAAGCAGCTGGAGCTTCTTCTTCTTTATGATCTGAGACAGTGATCACATCTTCAGACGCAACCCTCTCAGATGAAGTTGGCTCAGATGACATCTTGTCAGATGTTCCATGCGACTCAGAAGATTCATCAATCTCAGCAAATTTCCCAAATTTTACCAAAGGATGCAATACTTGAAAAACGACCTTGCCCTTTCTATTTTGCTTAATTAGACCAACTGTGTGAGGGCCCAAGGATTTTATGTCCAACTTTGTGACAAACGTCAAAATTCGAGTTAGTTCTAGATTTGATAAACTTAGTTGCACATATAGGCACAACACATATTAGACTTAGTAATTAGAAGCTAAGTTATAACCTACTAGAAACTTGGAAACAGATAGAAACAATGGATGGTGTACTTAAATTTCACCTTGATATGTGAATTCTACATCTACTAAGCTGTAGTGACTATCCATATTTGGATCACTCTTTGACTCGAACAACATTTCATGAATCATGTACACACATCATGCACTTGACCTAGAAGTAGAAGTTAGTTCAAAGTCTCATAGAAACTTAAGTCAAATTTGAAGACTAGGACTAGTATACTCGATTCCTCAATTTCGCTTGAATCTCGGAATCACTACATAGAATGCCAATAAACCGATAAAAATAAATTACAAACATTATTTATAGCTATAAAAGAGTTATAATACCATAAGATAATTTAAAATCTCAAATATTCTATTTATTTTGATATTCAAAGTTTATTAAACTCCAAAGCCCTAAAAGCCCTAAAAACTCATATTTATAAACTTTATCCTTAAAAATCCTATAAAAACAATTATGAACCTTATAATATTATCTTATCATAATAATTATTATGAAATACAATTCAATAAAAAATAAAGATTTAGTTATTAACATTTACCCTTGATTTATAAGTCAAAAATCAAGAGTTTTATGCATAAAAACTAGGTTAAGGTGCACATTTTATAAAAAGTTGGATATTTTTATAAAAGATTTGAATTTTTATAAAAGAAACAAGAGAGAGAGAGCCTCTCCTCCCCTAAAATCGGATCCCTCTCTCCCCATATCTCTCTCTCACACTCTCATTCTCCAACACACACACATCTCTCTTCTTTCTCTCTGTAGAAAACTCTCTCTACCTTCTCTCTACTTTTTCTCTCCAAACACCACTCCATTCTCTCTTCCTCCCTCTAAGAACCAAGAAATATTCCAGAAAACAAACCCAACAACACTCCTCAAACTCGAAATCTTCATCATCTTGTGGTATTCTTGAAGGTAAAATCGATTTCTATTTCACTTTTCCTTCAAGTTTTGCTCTTTTTCTTACACTTTCTCCTTCTTCATCTTCTTCAAACTTGTTTTCTTTTTGTTAAAATGGTTTTTAGAACATGATGGATGTGTTTTAACACCATGCATGTATGATAAACAAGGTTGCATGTTCATGATCTTAGGGCAAAACTCGATTTTAAGGATTAAAACATCAAACTCAAGTTAAGAGTTTTTGAGAAACAAAATTTTCTTCATAAATGCATGTATACATTTTGATAAGTTTTAATCTTTTGATCTCTGGAAACATGACCAAAATATGAGGTTATCATGATATATTTAAAATACTTCAAAAGATTTACTCAATGAAATGATGAAAACCCACTTCTCTAACCAATCATCATGCATGCAATCTGCCAGATTTCTTTACCTGACTTTAAACTGTCACATGTCACTTATTTCTTAGCCAAAATTCGTGATTCTTTTTCTGAAATATAATATTTTGAGTTAGATTTCAAACCCATCTGACCTCACTGAAAAATTCCAAAATATAGATTTTTACCAATTTTTACAAAACTGTTGCTCAAACAACACTTTCCTTATGAACATCTGTTTTGTGTTGCATGTTCAAAGGACTTATTCATCACTAAAAATCATTCAAAAATTATTTTGAACTCTTAATATCATGTATTAATAGGTACAAAAAGATCTTGATTCAAAAGACTTTGTAACATGTTGCAAAAATTGTCAAAGTAACATCAATAATCTTTACATAAATCACAAGAACCAAGTTTTCTCTATAATTTATTAAGCCTTTAGGCATGGTGTTCAACATCAAAAAATAAGAACACAAATTGCCATTGTTATCAAATTGTATGAAGATGCATTCTGGAAATTTTCAACTCAATATATATTTTCTTTATTTTTATATGAAAATAATAAGAAAATAAAGTGTTAAATCATATAAAATACTTAAGCTAGTAAATAAATTATGGAAAAATTCTTGGATGATCCTTTAAGTTAATAAACATCTCCCATTAAGTTTCATCCATTTTTGTTACTGTTTAATATGGTTTTGATTTTTCTTTTTGTTTAGCTCTAATAAATCATAAAAAACCACATTAGGTAATATAAAAATGGTATCTAATAATTTTCGCAGCTTATACTCTCTGTGGAACACTTAGAAAAATATTTTCAGAATTTTTCATAATGTATTCCTATTTATCTCTGATTTTTGTATTTATAATGGACTAAAAACAGGAAAAATAGTTTTACTCATCCAAACATTATGAAAATTTACCAGAACACCTTCTAGTACATTAGGATGCTACATAAAAATGTTGATGATTTTTCTCTTCTGTATACTATTTTTCTTCTATTTTCCCAAGATTAAATACACTTAAACCCAATTTTTATTAGAATACATACACAAAAATCATAAAATTGGGATAAACAGTTTAGAAATTCATTTTTATATTTTTCCTAGCTTAATAATGACTAATAACAGCGTTACAAAAATTTTGGGAAATTTTGGAAACTATTTTCTATTTATTTCAATTTTTATTAGAATAAATGCTCAAAAATCATAAAATTGGGTTAAATTGTCTGGAAATCTATTTTTATATTTTTCCCAGGTTAAGTACGTGTAATGAGATTACTATAAAAAGTTTGGGGCATTTTCTTAACCGATTTCTATTTTTCATGAATTTTTATATATTTAGAGAATTAAATATATGAAAAATGGTTATGCATATCCATAATCCATGAAAATTTATCTAGAAGTCTTTTAACATATTTCGAACCAAAATCTGAAGTTTGGTAATTTTTATTAATTGTTTAGTATTTTTCATGATTTTATGGTTATTCAAGAAACTAAAATGGTGAAAAATAGTTAGATAAATCAAAAATTCAAGAAAATTTATCTTGAGGTCTTTGACTTCAATTAAAACTGAAATGCAAAGTTTGGGAACTTTTAGAACTAAATTGATTTAGTTTTGAATATTTAATCATTGGAACACCTCTAAAATGTTAAATATTAACATTTCAATAATGGAAATTTTTCCACTTCAATTGTTATATAACAATTGATTCATTGAAATTAAATTTTCATAGAAAAATGTTCGTAACTTATCTTTATTAAATTTTGACACAATATTGGCATAATTCTATTGTAGTAGTATGTATACTAGTGTTAGATTTCGATTAGAGACTCATTAGTGTGTAACATCGTTGTAGGAAAACGATAGTGGTACGAGTGGAGCGTAGTTCAAGGCACCATTTGCATCATCTCAATGCATTGTGAGTATTCACCACTCCCCTATTTTCGGATTTTACGTTTTGGGGTGGAAAAGCATGTCCTAAACTATTTATGTTAGTTGTATTTATTTGACTCGTATAAACTTGGTTGCTATATTTTGCATATTGTGAGTATTCACGCACTCCCCTATTTTCAGTTTTTATGTTTTGGGGTGGAAAAGCATGTCCCGAAAAACTATTATTTGAATGTTGTATTTAAATTGATTTGTATCAAACATGATTGCTATTTTATTGCTATGTCTCTCTATGTATGTCTATGCAACACGAAACATGAGAACTTATCGTACTAAGGCCCTTCCCTTATCTCTAACCATTAACTCTTTGAGCCAATGGTCATTATGGATAGCGCTATTAGGAATTGACAACTCCTCACTCGCCCTATTGCTGGAGTGCATGATACCATATTCATCTATGGAACGATAAGCATAGATCTTGATAGGGCTTCAGTCATAGGTTTGGTTGAGACTCATTGTTTGCTCATACACATACAAACTCGTTTCTCGTTATAGCAATAAACTTGTTATTTATTATGGCAATAAACTCGTTACTTATTATAGCAATAAACTTGTTTATTAATTATAGCAATGAACTTTGTTTCTCATTACAACAACGAACCGTTATTACTGAAAACTTATATACATGTTTTAGCAATGAAATTGTTTGCTCCTTGTAGCAACGAAATTGATTGCTCATTTTAGGAGTGAAACTTGTTTACTCGTTTGAGTAACGAACTTTATCTTCCATGAGAATATGAATGTTGCATCTTATTTGGGCAACATACCTTATCTCTCATGATGACAAAGAACTTTGTTTTTACAAACTTCTTTACTCATCTTAACAATATACTTTTATTATTGGAAACTTTTATCAAAACTTTGATTTCAATTCATGGAACCAGTATCATTTTGTTTATCTGTGAGTACTCACCAACTATTTTTATAGTTTACGCTCGTTTTACATGCTTTTTCAGGAATCATCGATTAAGTGGCACTTAGGGACACTTCACCTTTAGGAGCATTCGCATGTGTTGTATTTCAATTTACATTGTAATTTCTTTTAAAAGTTGTTCAAACCCATTGTGAATTTGTAATGATTTTTAATACTATGGTTGGTGTTGTCTTTTAACTTTTGCGATGAAACCCTTTGTACTGCCACGCCCTGTGTTTCCGCTTTAGCGGGGTGTGACAGGAAATGGTATCAGAGCCGAAGGTTATAGAGAATACTGGTTTTCCTTTGGAGAACCACAACTATAGCCAAAAATTTTCTAAGCGTTTTTAAAATACTGAACATACTACTGGTATAACTAATTCGAGTACGCATTATCAGACCTTAATTAAGTATAGCCTGGCCAACTATGCTTAATTAAGGAAACTTAATGGAGGCTTGAAACGGTTATAGTAGAATTATGTTCAAAAAGATTTTCAACTTAAACTTTTGAAAAACAAAATTTTTCGGTGTGCGTACGGGCATTGCATATTATAGGCATTCATCTAGATACATTTAGAAACTAAGTGCACTTTTATAACAATGCGTTTATTTAGAAATATTCTTGTCCCTTATCAAGTGCTAGGTTAACCACTTAGGTTATATCACTAGCTACTCTAGGAGCAATGCACTTAGTACTGAGAATGAGTATTCCTGTGTAGCTATTGACTTTAGATATAAGGTTAGTAGCTAGATATACACTAGTAATAATCATAAGTCGAAACCTATACAAATTATTCCTTAATACCTCTTCATCGTCTTCGTACTAGAGTTACAACTAGGAAAAAGCGTTTCGATATCGACACAAATGATAATTGGAGCATTGCGTAAGGAGGTAGATGAGTCGCCACTAACTAATCACTTGGATACCATTGGTGGGCATTTCGGATTTGACTCAAGAGGAGACACGGAGGTTTAACCCATACGTGAGACCTTCTTAATATGCTACGATTTAGCTCTACGTTGTTTCCACCTTGAGCTTAAAACTTAACATAGGATGTCCCTTTGACCTCTAAAAAAGGTTGTAAACTGCATTGACACCATAAAACGTTTTACAAACAATTTTTCTTGTCCTTTATTTTAGGGAAAAGACACCAATACTCGCCTTGTACTCGCCTTAGTATTTAGGTACGATCAGCTACACTAACATACTTATTCCTTACTTCTTAATCTTCCATCGAAAAATTATTTCGCTTCATCGGTTTTATTTATCATCAATAAAATATTTTATAACCACTTTAATCAACTTAGTAGACATTTCTTAACAATGTAAGCAATATTCTCGCTAAAAATCTTTTAACAACTTGCTTTAACTTAACACTTTTCTTCAAAACTCAATTTAACCATTATTGGTTTTAACCTTGCTATTACAATCTCATTTCAAATCCATTTCAATGGATAGATGTGCTTTTGAGGGCACATAAACCATTTTAAACATTGCTTACCATTTTGACATGTTTTCGAAAAGCTAGAAACATTTTCTTTTATAATCGTGTTTAAACTCTTTGCTACAATACGTAGACCTATAACATTGAAGTTCATTTTATGTGTAAAAGCTTCATCGAATCTTCAAAACACTTTTGTTTTGACACTTTTAACAGCTTTCTCATTTAGAAATTGTAATTTACTTTAATGTGTTTTCTCGAAACCCAACATGATATTTATGCAAATTTCTACTTCAAACATGTTTATAAGACATCTCTAATGCTTGTATTTCAAAACATACCTTATTTGTGTTCTTTGCTTCAATATAGTTTTATAATCTATAAAGTTTTTAAAATTTATAGCATTTGAAAACTTAGTGTTCATTTTTAAATTTCCAGTGATACACTTTCAACAATGAATAATTATTCTTATAAATATATTGAGTCTTTACCTTATCCATTTTAATCATTGTTGGACTTTCGTTTAAAAAGTCAAAATTGTCAGATTTTCAATTGCCATTTGTAGGGCTTCTTCTTTTTCACAAATGGAGTTTAACTTAATAGGTAACTTATGAATTTTTAGCAATCCTTAGCAAACACTTTAGAACTCCCACATGTCTATTTAATCATCAATATACATCAAATATTGAAATTTGAAATATATCTCAACCTGGTTTTAAATCTACCTATAGGTATTGTTCTTATAATTTTAACAATAACAATCATTGTCGCCGCTACCTTCCTTTTTCTTTCGCCCGAACTTGATTTGTTGCTCTCCTTTTAATTTTAGATATTGCACACCCACGATAATAACATAATACATTGACTAACTTTGTTTCTTTCTATTTTGCTTCTCTTGGTACCATGTTCGTACACATATAGACTAGAAGTCTACCCTTTCGTTTTGAGCAATTAATACGTGTATAGTCATGAGGCATACTTTAATTTTAGTCAACTTTGATATATTCAATTACGTCTTCTATCATATACATCTTGTTTTTATTTTGAAATCTACTATAAACAAGTGATCCTTATTTACATTTGCTCTTTCGTTCTAAATTCAAAAACTTGATATAAAATGCAATTTTCATTGTATTTTTCCTTATAATTAATACACAAGATGAATATTCTTATGCTTATCATTTTTTCTATATCCGAAAAAATATATGTGGAGGATATGTATTCTTATGCTTCTTCTTTTCTTTAAATACATCAAAAGTCTTGAATTTTACTATTACATATTCTCTAAATGATTGTTTTTGTAGAAACACTAAATTAAGAATCCACTATTTTCAATTATCGATATTTTTACACGTTTCTTAAAATAGCATTCTACTTTGTAATTTTCAGTGAGTTCCTAAACTCTCAACTTTGTTTTCATAAATATTCTGACTCATAAGCTTGAACTTGTCCTGACTTCGACAATTAGACAATTTTTGTTTTTTTTCAAAAGAGTAATCAAAATATTTTTGTATAGATTCCCTTATTGATGACTTAAACTTGTAACCTTAATTAATCTTTATATTATTTTACTACTTCGTTTGATCGCCACACATGTATCTTCATTATCTTGGAATTATTATACGTTTTGATAATAGTGAGATTAATTATCATTTCTAAACACACATTTTGATAACAGTGAGATTTTTAATCACTTCTAAACACTTAAAATGCTATATACACAATGTGATTTAATTTATCATAAATTTTCATCGCCTCCATTTGCACCAATGACTCTCTAAATATATTTATTCTACGAATAAGGTTTTGTTATTGTAAGAGTAATCGTAGTAGTAATTATAGCCTCGGAGATGCTCAATCATTTCGTAATTTATTTTGTCGACGACACTTAATTAGCCTTTACATTTGAGATGTATCAAAACTTTGTTGCCTACCCTTACTACGTATTTTTAGGAGCTTACCCTCGACCGCTTCTCTTTCATTCGTGGTACCCCTTCTTATTTTGGAATATATCTTTTCCACATTTAGTAGCCAACCCGAAAGTGAACAAATTGTTCCTAATCTCTTCTTTTTTTTTTAAGCGGCGAAGTTACACTTAGTGTTAATTTAGAATGCAACTTAAGCATCAATGCGGATTTAACGCTCAGTGCAGTTGGTGCTTCAGCAAAACTTATAACGTTCTTTTAAGTTAGATAATATCTAACTATATAATCTTTTTCAACTAGGTCGCCATGGTTGGATCATGATTTCCATGATCCTAATTTCTCGCAATCTAGACTGTAGAACTCGAATTAGGGAAACATTAATTTGATTATAGCTAAAGAGTTGGGCTGTTCCCTTGAGGAATTAACCCAAAATAATCAAAGAGATCTTCAAGTCATCATCTCTCCAATTATACAATTGTATTCGGCTGAGTTCTAATAGAATGTGTCACGAATTGAATTTCGGGACGAAATTCTTTCAACCGGGGGAGACTGTGACAACCGTCAAAATTCGAGTTAGTTCTATATTTGATAAACTTAGTTGCACATATAGGCACAACACATATTAGACTTAGTAATTAGAAGCTAAGTTATAACCTAGTAGAAACTTGGAAACAGATAGAAACAATGGATGGTGTACTTAGATTTCACCTTGATATGTGAATTCTACATCTACTAAGCTGTAGTGACTATCCATATTTGGATCACTCTTTGACTCGAACAACATTTCATGAATCATGTACACACATCATGCACTTGACCTAGAAGTAGAAGTTAGTTCAAAGTCTCATAGAAACTTAAGTCAAATTTGAAGACTAGGACTAGTATACTCGATTCCTCAATTTCGCTTGAATCTCGGAATCACTACATAGAATGCCAATAAACCGATAAAAATAAATTACAAACATTATTTATAACTATAAAAGAGTTATAATACCATAAGATAATTTAAAGTCTCAAATATTCTATTTATTTTGATATTCAAAGTTTATTAAACTCCAAAGCCCTAAAAGCCCTAAAAACTCATATTTATAAACTTTAACCTTAAAAATCCTATAAAAACAATTATGAACCTTATAATATTATCCTATCATAATAATTATTATGAAATACAATTCAATGAAAAATAAAGATTTAGTTATTAACATTTACCCTTGATTTATAAGTCAAAAATCAAGAGTTTTATGCATAAAAACTAGGTTAAGGTGCACATTTTATAAAAAGTTGGATATTTTTATAAAAGATTTGAATTTTTATAAAAGAAACAAGAGAGAGAGAGCCTCTCCTCCCCTAAAATTGAATCCCTCTCTCCCCATATCTCTCTTTCACACTCTCATTCTCCAACACACACACATCTCTCTTCTTTCTCTCTCTAGAAAACTCTCTCTACCTTCTCTCTACTTTTTCTCTCCAAACACCACTCCATTCTCTCTTCCTCCCTCTAACAACCAAGAAATATTCCAGAAAACAAACCCAACAACACTCCTCAAACTCGAAATCTTCATCATCTTGTGGTATTCTTGAAGGTAAAATCGATTTCTATTTCACTTTTCCTTCAAGTTTTGCTCTTTTTCTTACACTTTCTCCTTCTTCATCTTCTTCAAACTTGTTTTCTTTTTGTTAAAATGGTTTTTAGAACATGATGGATGTGTTTTAACACCATGCATGTATGATAAACAAGGTTGCATGTTCATGATCTTAGGGCAAAAATCGATTTTAAGGATTAAAACATCAAACTCAAGTTAAGAGTTTTTGAGAAACAAAATTTTCTTCATAAATGCATGTATACATTTTGATAAGTTTTAATCTTTTGATCTCTGGAAACATGACCAAAATATGAGGTTATCATGATATATTTAAAATACTTCAAAAGATTTACTCAAGGAAATGATGAAAACCCATTTTTCTAACCAATCATCATGCATGCAATCTGCCAGATTTCTTTACCTGAATTTAAACTGTCATATCTCACTCATGTCTTAGCCAAAATTCGTGATTCCTTTTCTGGAATATAATATTTTTAGTTAACTTTCAAACCCATCTGACCTCACTGAAAAATTCCAAAATTTCGATTTTTACCAATTTTTACAAAACTGTTGCTCAAACAGCACTTTCCTTATGAACATTTGTTTTGTGTTGCATGTTCAAAGGACTTATTCATCACTAAAAATCATTCAAAAATTATTTTGAACTCTTAATATCATGTACTAATAGGTACAAAAATATCTTGATTCAAAAGACTTTGTAACATGTTGCAAAAATTGTCAAAGTAACATCAATAATCTTTACATAAATCACAAGAACCAAGTTTTCTCTATAATTTATTGAGCCTTTAGGCATGGTGTTCAACATCAAAAATAAGAACACAAATTGTCATTGTTATCAAATTGTATGAAGATGCATTCCGGAAATTTTCAGCTCAATATATATTTTCTTTATTTTTATATGAAAATAATAAGAAAATAAAGTATTAAATCATGTAAAATACTTAAACTAGTAAATAAATTATGGAAAATTTCTTGGATGATCCTTTAAGTTAATAAACATCTCCCATTAAGTTTCATCCATTTTTGTTACTGTTTAATATGGTTTTGAATTTTCTTTTTGTTTAGCTCTAATAAATCATAAAACCTCATTAGGGAATATAAAAATGGTATCTAATAATTTTCGCAGCTTATACTCTCTGTGGAACACTTAGCAAAATATTTTCAGAATTTTTCATAATGTATTCCTATTTTTCTCCGATTTTTGTATTTATAATGGACTAAAAACAGGAAAAATAGTTTTACTCATCCAAACATTATGAAAATTTAGCAGAACACCTTGTAGTACATTAGGATGCTACATAAATTTTTTGATGATTTTTCTCTTCTGTATACTATTTTTCTTCTATTTTCCCAAGATTAAATACACTTAAACCCAATTTTTATTAGAATACATACACAAAAATCATAAAATTGGGATAAACAGTTTAGAAATTCATTTTTATATTTTTCCTAGCTTAATAATGACTAATAACAGCGTTACAAAAATTTTGGGCAATTTTGGAAACTATTTTCTATTTATTTCAATTTTTATTAGAATAAATTCTCAAAAATCATAAAATTGGGTTAAGTTGTCTAGAAATCTATTTTTATACTTTCCCAGGTTAAGTACGTGTAATGACATTACTATAAAAAGTTTGGGGCATTTTCTTAACCGATTTCTATTTTTCATGAATTTTTATATATTTAGAGAATTAAATATATGAAAAATGGTTATGCGTATCCATAATCCATGAAAATTTATCTAGAAGTCTTTTAACATATTTAGAACCAAAATCTGAAGTTTGGTAATTTTTATTAATTGTTTAGTATTTTTCATGATTTTATGGTTATTCAAGAAACTAAAATGGTGAAAAATAGTTAGACAAATCAAAAATTCAAGAAAATTTATCTTGAGGTCTTTGACTTCAATTAAAACTGAAATACAAAGTTTGGGAACTTTTAGAACTAAATTGATTTAGTTTTGAATATTTAATCATTGGAACACCTCTAAAATGTTAAATATTAACATTTCAATAATGGAAATTTTTCCACTTAAATTGTTATACAACAATTGATTCATTGAAATTAGATTTTCATAGAAAAATGTTCGTAACTTATCTATATTAAATTTTGACACAATATTGGCATAATTCTATTGTAGTAGTATGTATACTAGTGTTAGATTTCGATTAGAGACTCATTAGTGTGTAACATCGTTGTAGGAAAACGATAGTGGTACGAGTGGAGCGTAGTTCAAGGCACCATTTGCGTCATCTCAATGCATTGTGATTATTCACCACTCCCCTATTTTCGGTTTTTATGTTTTGGGGTGGAAAAGCATGTCCTAAACTATTTATGTTCGTTGTATTTATTTGACTCGTATAAACTTGGTTGCTATATTTTGCATATTGTGAGTATTCACGCACTCCCCTATTTTCAGTTTTTATGTTTTGGGGTGGAAAAGCATGTCCCGAAAAACTGTTATTTAAATGTTGTATTTAAATTGATTTGTATCAAACATGATTGCTATTTTATTGCTACGTCTCTCTATGTATGTCTATGCAACACGGAACATGAGAACTTATCGTACTAAGGCCCTTCCCTTATCTCTAACCATTAACTCTTTGAGCCAATGGTCATTATGGATAGCGCTATTAGGAATTGACAACTCCTCACTCGCCCTATTGCTGGAGTGCATGATACCATATTCATCTATGGAACGATAAGCATAGATCTTGATAGGTCTTCAGTCATAGGTTTGGTTGAGACTCATTGTTTGCTCATACACATACAAACTCGTTTCTCGTTATAGCAATAAACTTGTTATTTTTTATGGCAATAAACTTGTTACTTATTATATAAATAAACTTGTTTATTAATTATAGCAATGAACTTTGTTTCTCATTACAACAACGAACTGTTATTACTGAAAACTTATATACATGTTTTAGCAATGAAATTGTTTGCTCCTTGTAGCAACGAAATTGATTGCTCATTTTAGCAGTGAAACTTGTTTACTCGTTTGAGTAACGAACTTTATCTTCCATGAGAATATGAATGTTGCATCTTATTTGGGCAACATACCTTATCTCTCATGATGATAAAGAACTTTGTTTTTACAAACTTATTTACTCATCTTAACAATATACTTTTATTATTGGAAACTTTTATCAAAACTTTGATTTCAATTCATGGAACCAGTATCATTTTGTTTATCTGTGAGTACTCACCAACTATTTTTATATTTGACGCTCGTTTTACATGCTTTTTCAGGAATCATTGAGTAAGTGGCACTTAGGGACACTTCACCTTTAGGAGCATTCGCATGTGTTGTATTTCAATTTACATTGTAATTTCTTTTAAAAGTTGTTCAAACCCATTGTGAATTTGTAATGATTTTTAATACTATGGTTGGTGTTGTCTTTTAACTTTTGCGATGAAACCCTTTGTACTGCCACGCCCTGTGTTTCCGCTTTAGCAGGGTGTGACAAACTTGTCACCATCTTTGATCATTTCTGGAAACTGATCGTCGACGAACACTTGAATAAACCTTGGATAAAGTAGAGATGCATCTCTGGTCCCCCGGGTAATGGCATTAATGTTCACCAAGAACTCATCAAGAATGAACTTTGAGAAATTAAACTTTATGCCAGCAGCCAAGGAGACAATTGCCCCGGTGTTCCTGAGAGAGATCTCATCAGCTCCTGATCTCCGACCAGAAATGCAGCTCACGAACACGTGTGCCAGGAATCGCCAGTAAGGAGGCAGGAGCTTCTTAACTGTGGGAGGGTAGACACCCTCATATACCATCCTCTGAAGAATCCGTTGTACATCATCAATTCCAATTTCAGTGGGGAAATTGGATTCATCGATGACCAGCAAAGTATCTCTGATGTACTGCTCTGTAATCTTGATCTTGCAACCTTTGACTACAGCTTCAATTGCAATTTCTCCATTGACTTTGTCCATTTTAGCTGTCTGCCAAAAGTCCCGGATGATATTCTGATAGATGATGGGATTTACTGTGATGGCACAGGATAAGCAGCACTCTCTCAGCCTGTAGATCATGGATTTGAACTCCGCATGAGTGACTGGAGGATCATCCAACACGATCGCCAAATTGTGCATATCCGCAAACTTAAGATTCGCCATTTAACTGCACTAAACAGGTCAAATAAGAAAACACATAATATGATAATTCAAAGCATTAAGTTTTCTTAATTAGACAATTTATTTTGGCTTTTAAGAATTAGTTTGACTACAAAATATTGGAGTTTACGGTCAAAATAGTCAAACATTGGAGTTTACGGTCAAAGTTGGTCAACTGACCGTAAACTGAGTTTACGGTCGTAAGACCAAAACTTGGGTTTACGGTCGGAAGACCAAAACTCGAGTTTACGGTCGTAAGACCAATTTGGGTTTACGGTTCTTGAATGTTCCGAAACCGTAAACTCCTCATGAACAGTAAATGCCGACAGAACTTTAAACTCCGATTACTCCTTCGTTTTTGGTCGGAATGGCGAATAGAGAGCATATCCTTGGTCGGATTCATCATACCTTCGAGGTGTATTGGTCGATTTCACAAGATCTCGCAAAAGGTTTTTCGAGGAGAGAGAGTAGAGAGAGAAAGGGTTTGCGGCAGTAAAAAGGAAAAGTGGGAGAAGAAGAGTTCACGGTAGTAAACCATTTCTTTTATACTCCCTTCAAAATTACCTTTCCCTGCACAGTTAAAATCATAGTCTTTTATCCCGATAGAATTTTTAAGAATAAAACCTTTGAGGATTTTAAAATAAAAATTAAAAATGAAATTAAAATTTAAACTAAAAATAAAATAAAATAAACTAATTTCTAAAATTTAAGAATTAAAGGATTTAAAAAATAATTTTTTTTGACAATTATAAAAATAAAATAAAATAAAAATAAAAATAAAAATAAAAATAAAGGAAAATTTAAATTTTGAATAGACAAAATTTATTTCAACACTACTGACAAAATCTTGTGACACTGGGATCAGAGTTGTTAAACAACCTTAATCCGCTTGCCGATACCTTTCATCTTCACATCTTTATCTGGTCGATCGCCGGTATTGTGGTCCACTTAAACACGAAAAATTGTGACATATTTTGGACATTACTATTTGTTACAAGACAGGTGAGCTTAAGTTCCTAGATACTATATCAGATCCTAAGTTCCTAGATACTATATCTTAAAGACCATTCAGCTGACGACGACCAGGGATATTGTTGTCCACATAAATTGAGCAGCCAGATCTATAGACAATCTGTAAGTGTTCTATTGTTAATTGTACTGGAACATGTTTCCCGCTTCCTGATATGCCCCCGTAATCAAGAACTTCCAAAGTACTCCTTACATCGGGTGAGCAGACAATCATTAAGAGAGAAGATGGATTCAGATTATTCTTAATTATAGTTTTTAGAGGGATTAAGATGTAGAAGGGTGCATATACTGTGTACCAGGTCAGATTATGAGTCACGCAAAGGAGACAGTATATGGCTAACAGATGGGAAGAATTTCATAGATTTAATATGCAGAGAAATAGATTTGCATATGTTGCAGTCCAGGTCGGATCTCTTCCAATCACGTAAAGGAGGCAACATATGACTGACAGATAGGAAGAGAAAGTAAACAATTTTCTACAGCCCTAACTCATCGGAATTTACCAGTCGCCCCATTAATACCGGAATTAACGACAGAATCCGCACATCAAGGAAAAGTTAATCCACGGTTCCAAGTACAGGTTCATTTAATGTGACGAGTGGATTCCCATATATATCTCCCTGCTCAATCTATCTGAGCGTCGTATTGTCAAGCTAAACAGATCTAACTAGGTCAAGATTTGTTAAGACTAAGAATTTCTTAAGTTCAACTCTGCCTAGTCAGGTCCATTTAAAATCTTTCGTGTCTACCTGCGCATCAAACCAGAGTAAAGACCCTTCAACTTTGGGTACGTTACGCAGACTCAGATTGCCTGTTATCACTTGATAATATCACTTCCCAGTCCTTCATCAACAAGCAAAACTGTTAGCGACAATATTTTTGATTTTTCTGAATTTTTTAATGTTTTTGGATTTTTGAATGTTTTTCTGAAAAAAATAAAACAGAAACAAAATATTTTTGGATTTTTGAGTTTTTAATGTTTTTGGATTTTTGTTTATTTCTCCCCCTAAATTTGTGCATGGAAGAGAATGAAATGATTGAAATGCTCAAATTTAAACTAAGAAAACCTAAAAATTAATCCTCAAAACGAATCATTTTTAAAAATCCCACAAGCACATCGAATCGAGCTTTGTGAAAAGGCTTTGTGAACAAATCCGCCACATTATTGTCAGTGTGAACATGTTCTAGCCTAATGAGCGAACGCTCATAACAATCCCTGATAAAATGAATTTTGATATCAATGTGCTTGGTTTTGGAATGTTGGACTGGATTTTTAGCGATTTGAATAGCAGCCTCATTATCACAAAAAATTGAGGTTTCTAGATAATTCAAACCGTAGTCCAACAGCTGATGTTGGATCCATATGACTTGAGAACAACAGGCAGATGCAGCGACATATTCCGCTTCTGCTGTTGAGGTTGAGACCGTATGCTGCTTCTTGCACTGCCATGAGACCAGTCTATCTCCAAGAAATTGCCATGCTCCTGAAGTTGATTTTCTATCTAGCTCACACCCGCCATAGTTGCTGTCAGCAAAAGCATAAAGGTCAAATTCGGGATTTTTCGGATACCAAAGGCCCAATTTTGGGCAACCTTTGAGATACCGAAAAATCCGTTTAACAACAATAAGATGAGAAAGTTTAGGATTGGCCTGGTAGCGTGCGCATTGACAGACCGCAAACATTACATCTGGGCGGCTGGCAGTCAGGTATATAAGCGATCCGATCATTGATCGATAATACGTGTGATCTACAGATTCGCCTTCAAGATCAGGAGTCAGTAAAGGTCTCTCCGCCATGGGTGTAAAAGCAGGTTTCGCGTCTCGGAACCCGAACTTCTCCAGCATATCATCCACATACTTCGCTTGGTGAATTAGGATTCCGGTAGAAGATTGTTTGACCTGAAGCCCCAGAAACATGGTCATTTCCCCTAGAGAACTCATCTCAAACCTTTTCTTCATCACGCCTTCAAATTCCTTGCAAAGCTGTGGACAGGTTGACCCGAAAACAATGTCGTCAATATAGATTTGAACTAGTATCTGATCATTACCCACAAGCTTGATAAACAAAGTTTGATCAATGGTTCCGCGAGAGTATCCATGCTCGAGCAAATGCTTCGTTAGAGTCGCATACCATGCTCGAAGAGCTTGATGTAACCCATACAATGCTTTGTCCAACTTGTAGACACGATTAGGGAATTTGAGTCAACAAACCCAGGGGGTTGATCAACATAAATTTCTTCCTTCACCTTGACATACAAGGAGGGAGTCTTGACATCCATTTGGTAGACCGTGAAATTCATGTAGGAAGCATATGCGAGAAAGATGCGAATAGCCTCCAACCGAGCCACGGGGGCAAATACCTCAATATAGTCAAGACCCTCAATTTGTCGAAATCCACGAACCACCAGCCTTGCTTTATTTCGCACGATCACACCCGAATCATCTTGTTTATTACGATAGACCCAACGCGTGTCAAGAGCCCTTTTGCCCTTCGGTAAGTCAACCAACTTCCAAACCCCGAGCTTTTCAAACTGATTCAGTTCTTCATGCATTGCATCCACCCAGCTGGGATCATTCAATGCCATGTCAACATTCTTCGGCTCTATTTGAGATATAAAGCAAGAGTAGAGACATGCATTAACGTCTCCACTCTGACTTCTGGTTTTAACTCCATCTCCCAGCTGGCCAATGACGTTATCGATCGGATGATCGCGTTGAATACGTGAGGGTATGTCTTGGCTAATATCATTGATAGAAACAGGAAGAGTGTGAATATTGAAACCTCCATCATTTACTGATTGATTCACATTAGATGAATCTGCTACAAACTCATTTGCGATTTCTTCGGGAAAGAGGAGTTCCATAAACGTTGGATTGACAACGGAAGCATCTCTGGACATGAACTCTCTTTCAACGGGTGTAAGAGGTGTAGCATCAGTATTAGGAGTTCCATCTTGAACTTTAGACTCTGGACTATTAGGTTGATCAGATGGCTCCCCCTCATGTGGAGCAGAGGACTCCCCCTCAGAAGGAGCAGAGGACTCCCCCTCAACCGTTGGAGGTCTGTAGACAACTTCTTCGTCTTCGTCTTCATATACAATCTTCGAGCCAGAAGAGGATCCACTTGAACTATCTGAAGACACATTTAAAGATTTGAAAAGTGATGTGTAATCAAATAACCAGTCGGGACCCACTTGAGCGTCTGTCTCATTCTCCTCTAACCAGCGCACGTCATAGGATTCGACTATCTGCTTAGTCTTCTTGTTGTAAACCCTATACGCGGTGCGCGCAGCATACCCTACAAAGTAACAATCATCGGCTTTGGCGTTGAATTTAGGGTTGGAATCCAAGTGAAGAAGGGTACAAGGGCAGCCAAATACACGGAAATGGCTGACTGAGGGCTTGTGTCCATAAAGAAGCTCGTACGGTGTCTTCATTTGTGCTTTGTTGATAAGAAGACGATTCTGCACGAAGCAAGCAGTGTTAATCGCCTCGGCCCAGAAGAAAACAGGTAGTTTGGAATCACAAAGCATCATCCTTGTGGCGTCTTTCAACGTTCTATTTTTCCTTTCAGCAACACCGTTCTATTGAGGCGTGTGAGCAGAGCTATATTGACGCACTATCCCCTTTTATGCGCAAAAATGATCAAGAACTGCATTCTTGAACTCAGTTCTGTTGTCAGTACGAAGCGCCTTCACTTGGTTGTTGGTTTGCTTCTCAATCATCACCACAAACTTCTTTATCAGGTCAGCAACCCCCGCTTTGTTGGATAAAAAGAAGACCCACGTAAACTGAGAGAAATCATCGATCACAATGAGACAGTACGAGCTTTGGTTGATGCTCAGGACATTGACCGGACCAAATAAGTCCATGTGTAATAATTGGAGCACTTGACTGATTGAGTTGACTTGCTTGGGCAGGTGTGGTTTCCTATGATGTTTGCCTTGAGCACAGGAAACACACTTCTCAAATGTAATAAAGTCTCTGACAGGTAGGCCTCGGACCATCTCATTCTTCGCAAGACTATTCAAGTTTTTCGCGTTAGCATGACCGAACCTTCGGTGCCATAGCATTGCGTTTTGTTCGGCGAGTTTTGAGAAGAGGCAAGTGACTTGTTCAGGTAGGTTGCTATTCATGTCAATAATGTAAGCATTGCCATCCCGTTTAGATTTGACAAGAACCCACTCTTCTGGGATAATAATGTCTGGCTTGAGAATCATACATTCCTTGTTTGTAAAGTGGGTGGAGTAGCCTTTGTCGCAAATTTGGGAAACGCTCAACAAGCTGTGCTTTAACTCGGAAGCGAAGTTGACATTCTCAAAGCTTAACACTACATTTGAAACAGTTCCTCTTTGCGTGATCTTTCCTCCATCTCCGCCCGCGAAAGAAACATACCCCCCATTAAAAGATTGAATTTCGCTCAATTGGGATATGTCTCCAGTCATATGCCGGGAGCAGCCGCTGTCGACGTACCAGGGACGAACGACATTCCTCCACAACTGTCCCTGCAAAATGAGCGGAATCATTTAGATTTACGAACCCAGGTCATCACTGTCCTGGGTTTCCTTTTCACTTTCTCTGATTTATCCTTTAAAGTTTTCGAATTAGGATCCTCATTCCTGATCACTTCAGAGGATGGTAATGATGGATTGGAAAGTGATTTGGGTTTCCATTGATATTTAGGTTTTACAACATGCTCAGGTGGTTTTGAAATATGTTTCCTTTTAGTTTGCGCTGAGCCTCTGGATGTTCTACCAGAAGAGGTTGAAGATCCGGAATGACTTTTTGACAAAACCGATCTTGGCGAAGCCTTGTTCGGTTTTGGAGAACTACTTTGAGTTTTGTTATTGAAAACCTTTTTACTCTTTTGAAAAACAGCCCTTTTTCTGCTTCGATCATCATTTCGAGAACGAGCTCTTGAGGATTTTCTAATTAAAGACCTTCCTCGAGATTCATTCTCCCCTCTTGGTGACAGATAGTTCACAAAGATCCTGTTATGGCAATTCCTAGCTATGTGACCACCAACGCCACAATTAAAACAAATCTGTATATTATTTGAACTTGTGCTACATTTATCAGATTTATTTTCTTGATGGACACTCTTACTTTTCTCAGAGGAGCATACATGAGAGACAGATTGTGAGATAAGTGAGGGTGCCTCAGAAGATATGACATGTGGAATTGATGGTTTTTCATGAGAATTGCAAGCATCAGAATTACCAAATAGTTCATCAAACATATCAAAGAAATTAAATTCAGCAGAAACAGAAGTAGAAACATCACACAAAATACTATTAGTCTTAACATCAGAATCACAAATAGAAACAAAAACATCAGAAATAGGAACAGAAACAGAAACACCAACTCCATGCTTCGCCGGATCTAAAGGATGATCTGCAGAGGAAGTACAAGCGTCAGTACTTTCAACATTTATAAATCCTCCTGAAACGAAGCCAGATGGTTTGCCATAAACCATAAAAGATTCATTGGCAATCTCATCTTTGGACAAGGGTTGATACTGATAGGTATGATTATATGGAGGAGGCACACTATCATATCCTAAACCCTTAGACTGATTTCGTTTAAAATCCATGCAGTGATCAATCATGGTGGCAACTACCTGGCTTGATCCATCAAATTTTTGAAAAGCAAAGTTTGCAGAATCAAACCTTTCCTTTAATGTATCAAGCTCGACATTTAGCGCATCATTTTGGCTTTTAACATAATTGTACAGTTCACATTTCTCACTGTACTAATTATTAATCACATGTGATTGATATGATAACTAGCATGATTCAACTTGTATTCCCCCCCCCCCCCCATAAAAGCATTTAAAAACATTTAAAAGGTTATTTAAGGGGGTATGAACTCACCTGTAGCGAGTGGATCGGATGGAAGTGTCGGACAAGTGTTGGGTGTTAAGTGAAGACTTGAACACACACAAGTAACCTAATAACTTATGAAGACAAATGTATATATACAATTAGTGATTATAACACTAATTTGACAAGTATAAGCATTCTAAGGCGTGGAAAACACTTTAGTAAAAGTGTTAGGATGCTATTGGGTTGCAACAAAGGAGTGCAAGGCATTGCTATTGAGTTTATGGTCTATGGACCATACTTGATGGAGTTTACGGCCCAGGGACCACTTCCCCATGAGTTTACGGCCGTAAACTCATATTAGGAAGTACCATTTTGATGTTTTGAGGTTCCTAGCTCATTGGTGATTGGTTCTAGGTTAAGTGCTAGTCATTAGGAAGCATTAGGGGCACAATATCACCCCTTTATAGAGTTTACGACAAAGGACCATTTCCTTATGAGTTTACGGCCGTAAACTCTATGTGGACATGGTTTCTTGGATGTTTAAGGTCCTTAACACTTCAAGGATGTGATCTAAGCTAGTTTCTAGGCATAAGGAAGGAGCTAGGGTGCAATTTGCCCCACTTATAGGGGTTTACGACCCAAAGACCATAACCCCATGAGTTTACGGCCGTAAACTCATGGTATTATGCACCAAATCAAAGATTAAGGTCCTTAGTTCATGATAGAAGTGTTCTAGACTTGATCCTAGGGCTTGAGAAGTGATTAGGGCTCATTTGGACCCTAAAATAGAGTTTAAGGCCCAAGAAGGTTCCTTGGCCGTAAACTCCCTATTGATTATGATTTCTTGATGATTTCTAAGTGTAAACTAGTTAATTCAAGAATACAACAAGCTAAGACAAGAGTACTTGCAGTGTAGAAGCTTGAAAGGGTGCTTAAGGTCCAAGAACACTAGTGTGTGTTCTTGGTGTTCTTGGTGTTTTGAAGATCTAAGTGAAAATCAATAATGAACGGATAAAACGATGTATAAACACTAGATGATAGCTTATCACAACAAATCAAGTCAAGAAAAACTTACGTTTTCGGAAGATCGGGTGAAGAACGGGATGATAGTTGAGAGAGAATGGGGAGTAAACTTGAGGGTGGCAGTGAGAAATGAGGAGTTTGGGGAGTAAACTCATGCCTAAGGCATGAGTTCACGGCCACACAAGAGTTTACGACCCAAACTCTAAAAGTTTGGCCGTGAACTCTTTATTAGGGTGCATTGGGTGGGTTTGCTACTTCAAGACCCGAGACGATACTTCCTTTCCTTCGTTCGTTTTATGAATAATATATAAAACTACTCAAACGAACTCTAAACTGGCTAAAATTTAGCAGAAAAGTATTTAACTTTTAATTGAAGTTCTGGACTGTACAGGAAAGAAAGTTTCAGGTTGTCACAGTCGATCCGCTATCGACCGAGTCGTAGAGATTGACACCAACTCTGCCGTAAACACAGTCCGCATTCGCCAACTAGAGTCTGCTCATGAAAGGACTCTGGTCCACAATGCAGCTCTGCAGAGAGAACTTGCTGGAACCCAAGCAGAAGTCAGGGAACTTCGAGCTCAGCAAGTAAGATCTGACAGGCGTATGAGGGACATAGAACGCCTTCTGTCGGAATCAAGAACTCACTCTAGTAGTTCTCGTCGCCGATAGAATCTCATCGACTTCCCTTTTGGATATAACCTAGTTATATAAAACTTTGGTCTAATTTCCTATCTTTGTAAATCTTAGACCCGTTAGGTCTTGATTAAGTTGTAGTCTGTCAAAATTTTCCATCTTGGTTGATGTAAGACCTACTTCTAGGACATTTTTCCCGAATTCATTACATCTGTAATTCCAGTATTATTGACAGATATCTAATCTCATGGAAATTATTATCCAAATGCTATCATATGTTAGTTCTATATCTACGATCAAGCATACTATTCATTTGTGTTGTTGGGCTATGGAGAGTTAGTCCATGAGTCATTTTCATCAACTTTCCTATTAAATTCTTATCAATATCTTCATCTTTCTAAACTTATAGTTAAAAGATGCCTCCTAGCAGAAATCCAAGGCGTAACAATAATAACGAAACATCGATACCACCACCACCTCCACCACCTGCTCATTTTGACGCTGCTATGTTCCAAGCGGCTGTCACGGCAGCCGTAGCAGCTGCCATGTCACACATCAATACTCTTATCCCTAGTGGATCGGGAACAGGTGCACCTCATTCCAACCATGGCGAGTGTCATGGGCACCCCCGAGAATGCACCTATAAGGACTTTACGAATGCCAAACCCCGAAATTTCAATGGAACTGGAGGGGTATGATCTTAAAGCAGTGGATAGAAAAGACAGAATCAGTCTTTGAAATCTGCGCCTGCCCAGAGAACAATAAGGTCAAGTTTGCTACTTGTACCTTTTCTGACAGGGCTTTAACTTGGTGTAATGGCCACATTAAGTCTCTGACTCTAATAGTGGCAAATTCGATAAGTTGGGAAAACTTGAAAGCGATGCTGATGAGAGAGTGATGTCCACGAGGAGAGATTCAAAAACTCGAACAAGAACTCTGGGGTCTTGAAATGGTTGGTTCTGACATATCAACTTATACTAATAGATTCTGTGATCTGGCAATCCTTTGCCCTGAGATGGTTGCTCTTGAGGGCAAGAAAATAGAGAGATATATTTGGGGACTGTCGCCCCAGATCCAATCAAGTGTGTTAGCATCCATGCCTGTTACTTTTGACAGCGCCAAAGAGCTGGCACAATCTCTTATAGATCACGGAAACCACCAAAACCCAACAATTTCTGCACCCGAGCAACAAAAGGGAAACAACAACAACAAGAAAAAGGGGTGGAACAAGAGGAAGAGCGGGTCTTCGCAAGAATCCTCGAAGAGACAACAACTAGTTACAATCAATGCTGCCACAGTAACTCCTGTTGTCCCTGCAAATCCCTTACCAGCAAAGCCTTATGCCGGTAATCTTCCGAAGTGCAACAAATGCACCTTCCACCACAACGGACCTTGCCAGGAAATGTAGTGCTCAAACTGCAACAGAAAGGGGCATACTGCCCGTTTCTGCAAGACTCCAGCAAGGCCGACTGCTCAAGTTCCTAACGCCGGAGTGGGCCAAGCTTGCTATGGTTGTGGCGAAGTGGGCCACTACAAGAGGAACTGCCCTAAGGGAGGGATAGCTGGCAGAGTAGGAAGAGTTCTGGCCATGGGCCATAAGGAAGCCGTAGCTGATCCTACAATAGTTACTGGTACGTTTCTCCTCGATAACTCATATGCTTGCATACTTTTCGACAGTGGAGCGGAGAAAAGTTTCGTAAGCCAGAAATTTGCACACCTGCTTAAACAAAAACAACGTGCACTAGATAAATTATTCACCGTAGAAATAGCAAACGGGAAAACGGAAAGTACTAACTGCATATACGTAGGGTGTACCCTAACACTAGATAGCCATTCATTTTCGATCGACCTCATGCCAGTCTCAATTAAAAGTTTCAACGTCATCATCGGCATGGATTGGTTGAGACTTCATCATGCCGACATCATGTGCTTTGAAAAAGCAGTTCGTCTTAACCTTCCTAACAACGAAACTCTAGTTATCTACGACGACAAACCTAGTACAAACCTTCGCATCATTTCGTGTATCCAAGCTCAGAAGTGCTTACGAAAGTAATATCATACATTCCTCGCACACATCGTCGATATGATTCAACAAGTGAAAGACATTCAGAACATCCCAGAAGTACGCAACTTTCCCGACATCTTTCCAGAAGAACTACCGGGATTACCACCTCAACGCCAAGTCGAGTTCAGAATCAACTT
This sequence comes from Lactuca virosa, assembly GCF_052849685.1. Classification (NCBI taxonomy): domain Eukaryota; kingdom Viridiplantae; phylum Streptophyta; class Magnoliopsida; order Asterales; family Asteraceae; genus Lactuca; species Lactuca virosa. The sequence continues at coordinate 205,579,448 of NC_136426.1, forward strand.
AGTGCCAGGGGCTACTCTAGTAGCCAAATCTCCATATCGACTGGCACCAGCAGAGATGCAGGAACTTTCTAGTCAGCTTAACGAACTTCTCAAGAAGGGATTCATTAGGCCAAGCTTCTCGCCATGGGGAGCACAGGTCTTGTTCGTCAAGAAGAAAGACGGATCGTTTGGTATGTGCATCGACTACAGGGAACTCAACAAGCTTACCATTAAAAATCGTGATCCCTTACCCCGCATTGACGATTTATTTGATCAACTTCAAGGAGCCAACTACTTCTTGAAGATAGATCTACGATCCGGGTACCACCAACTACGAGTGTTAGAGGAGGATGTTCCCAAGACAGCCTTCCGAACTCCTTATGGACACTACGAGTTTGTAGTGATGCCGTTCGGATTAACAAACGCGCCCGCAGTATTCAATGATTTAATTAATAGGGTGTGTCGTCGTTAATTGGATCATTTCGTCATCGTCTTCATCGATGACATACTCATCTACTCTCGAAGTAAGGAGGAACATAGTCAACACCTCCGAAGAGTCTTAGAAACATTACGATCGGAGAAGCTCTATGCGAAGTTCTCTAACTGCGAATTTTGGATTCGAAGAGTCGAATTCTTGGGCCACATAGTTAGTGAAGAGGGAATACACATGGACCCTTCCAAAATCAAGGCCATTGAGAACTGGTCAGCACTGAAGACACCTATGGAAATTCGTCAATTTCTAGGTCTCGCTGGTTACTATCGCAGGTTTATTCAGAACTTCTCCCGCATTGCGAAACCTCTTACCACACTGACCCAGAAGGGCGTGGCCTTTGACTGGGAAGAGAAACAGGAGAGGGCGTTCCAAACGCTCAAGCGAGCATTGTGCACCGCACCAATACTATCCCTCCCCGAAGGGATAGAAGACTTCATTGTCTATTGTGATGCGTCAAATGAAGGACTCGGATGTGTTCTGATGCAGCGAGGTAAGGTCATCGCCTATGCCTCAAGACAGCTGAAGACACACGAGGTCAACTACACCACACACGATCTTGAGCTAGGAGCAGTCGTGTTTGCTCTGAAGATGTGGAGACACTACCTGTATGGTACAAAAAGCACGATCTTTACAGACCACAAAAGCCTACAACATATATTCGACCAGAAGGAGCTCAACATGAGACAACGACGGTGGGTCGAGCTACTCAGTGATTACGAATGTGAAATTCATTATCATCTGGGTAAAGCCAACGTAGTAGCTGATGCCCTAAGTCGGAAAGAATATTCTGGTCGTAGAGTCAAATCTTTGACTCTAACTATTCATTCACACTTATCCACGCAAATTAAGGAGGCTCAGCTCGACGCTTTGAAACCTGAAAATGTGGCTGGTGAATCCCTAAGAGGAATGGATAAGAATTTGGAAGTCAAGGGTGGTGGAGCCTTATACCTCATGGATCGGATCTGGACACCGAAACATGGTGGCTTCAGAGACTTGGTCATGACCGAGGCACACAACACTCGTTATTCCGTCCACCCAGGTTCTGATAAGATGTATCTGGATCTTAAAAAGCTATACTGGTGGCCTAACATGAAAGCAGATATTGCTACCTTCGTAAGTAAATGCCTTACTTGCGCCAAGGTCAAGGTCGAATACCAGAAACCCTCCGGTCTTCTACAACAACCAGAGATACCGGAATGGAAGTGGGAGCGGATCACTATGGACTTCATAACCAAGTTGCCCAAGACAACGGGTGGACTTGATACCATATGGGTCATCTTCGACAGATTGACCAAGTCCGCACACTTCCTGCCAATCAAAGAAATAGACAAGATGGAGAAACTTACAAGAACCTACATTCGGGAGATTGTACGACTGCACGGTGTTCCCATATCCATTATCTCGGACAGAGATAGTAGATTCACTTCGAGGTTCTGGCAGTCGCTACAAAGTTCCCAAGGAACTAGGCTGGACATGAGTACAGCCTACCATCCACAGACCGACGGATAAAGTGAGAGAACTATCCAAACCCTGGAAGATATGTTGCGAGCATGGGTGATCGACTTTGGGAAAGCTTGGGATACTCATTTACCCATTGTAGAATTTTCCTACAACAATAGTTATCACACGAGCATAAAGGCAGCTCCATTCGAGGCCCTCTATGGCCAAAAGTGCAGATCCCCTCTATGCTGGGCTGAGGTGGGTGATACACAGTCAGCTAAAGGACGAGTTCCTGAAAGCACTCTCACGGGTCCGGAGATCATTCGGGAAACGATAGAGAAGATCGTTCAGATTCGTCAACGATTGAAAGCCTCTAGAGACCGACAGAAAAGCTACCCTGACAAGCGAAGGAAACCATTGGAATTCCAGGTGGGCGACCGTGTTCTATTGAAGGTCTCACCCTGGAAGGGCTTGATACGCTTCAAAAAGCGTGGAAAGCTAAATCCAAGGTACATAGGGCCTTTCGAGATTCTCACAAGAATCGGCCCTATAGCTTACAAACATAACCTACCGCGCGAACTCAGTAACGCACACTCTACTTTCCACATCTCGAACTTGAAAAAGTGTCTGTCCGATGAGACTCTTGTAATCCCACTCGATGAGATCGAGATCAATGAGAGCCTCAACTTCGTGGAAGAACCTGTAGAGATTATGGACCGGGAGGTCAAGCAAACGAAACAAAGCCATATCACGATAGTGAAGGTTCGCTGGAACGCCAAGCGAGGACCTGAATTCACTTGGGAGTGAGAGGATCAGATGAAACTGAAATATCATCATCTTTTTACTTAGTTATTTGTAACTACTTAATTGCTTAAACTCTAATTTCGGGACGAAATTCCTTCTAACGGGGGGATGATATGACAACCCGAAATTTCTATTATGTATAACCTGTCACTTCAATAAGAGTCATAACAGTTTCTGCTAACTTTCAGGCTTTTTGGAATAAGTTTTAGAGTTTTAAAGTTAGTACTTCAGGAGATAACGGGAGAGAGGATGCCCTAGGGTTTATTGTGCAATATTAATGTCCCAAAACTCAAAACGTTTGGAGTTTACGGCCTAAACAAGGGTGTTTACGGCCGTAAACCCTAAGGGAGGAGTGTAAATATGACACTTAGTCATATTTACCACTTTTTCACCATTTTCAAGTCAAAGCTCAATTCTCTCTCAAGTACCATCCATCATTTCTTCAAGATCATCAACTTGTAAGTGTTTCTATCCCTAATAAGTTGATATCTACCCTAATCTAGTGATCTAACATGATTCCATCCGTGAAATCATTCAAAAAGTGTAGATCTTCAAGTTTCACCAAGAACACCAAGAACACACACTAGTGTTCTTGGACTTTTAGCACCTATTGAAGCTTCCACCTATTAAGTACTTCTACCCTAGTGTATTGTAGAGCTTGTTACACTTCTAAACATCAACAAATCACCCAAGAAACACAAGAACAAGGTGTTTACGGTCCAAGGTGTTCTTGGACCGTAAACCCTAAAAAGGGTGCCAAAGTGTGCCCTAGTCCCTTCGAAGCCTTGGAAACTAGCCTAGATCCCTTCCTTGATGAGCTTAGTACTTGAAAACATCAAAAGACCATAAACCATAAGGGTTTACGGCCGTAAACCCAAGAGGAAATGGTCCAAGGACCGTAAACTCCCCAAAAGGAGTGAAATGGTGCCCTAATCTCTTCCAAAGACTTAACCATGAAATAGGAATGCGTCTTATGATCTTTAAGGCTTCAAATCACAAAATGGTCAAGGAAACATGAGTTTGCGGCCGTAAACTGATGGGTTTACGACTGTAAACACAATGAGTTATGGTCACAAAACCGTAAACTCAAGGGGAGTTTACCCTTGAACCCCTAACTCAGTAGCAAGGTCCTACCACCCTTAGATGCAATCTTTATGACTTATAGCACTTAAATCAAGTGTTTTACATGTCTTAGGATGTCTTAAACTTGGTTAATTAGTTGTGTTATGACTAATTGGATACATATATGTGATTATATGTTAACTAGGATCATTGTGTGTGTACAAGTCTTCACTTGACACTTAGGATCCTACATCATTCAGTTCATCCACAACCACCCACTACAGGTGAGTTCATACCCCTTAATCAATATTTTAAATGATTTTAAATGCTTCATAGTGGGGGGGGGGGGTTGGGAATACAAGTAGAAAACAAGAAGTTATAGAATCAATCACATGTGATTTATAACTGTGTTTTCAACCAACTGATTTCACATGCTTCAAAATGTGATAATTGCAATGGTTTTCAGTTCTGTTATACTTCGTTATCAAATGAATTACTTTTGAAAGGTTTTATAAATGACATCAGCTCATTATTATTTATTGCTCCAAACTCATAAATGTACTACAAAAACCCTTTCAACTAATTATTAAAAACCATATCTATACACTTATGTTTCATGTATATATGTATTGATATGAGAACTTTCATTTCTTCTTCAGTTCCCACAATCTTGTGTAGCAAGGGTGTATAAACCTACTTGGACATTCATTTTACCTTCCAGTAAACTATTATAGGTATAGTTTAGGAGATACAAATTACTATTCCTATTACAAGGAATTACACAAGAGTCAGTTCATTCATGAGTCTATACTAAATACTATATGAAGAGATACCATTACTTGTTATACATATAGAAATACTATATAGTATACAGAGAGAGATACGATATACTTTACGAGACTAACCATTCTACACCCAGCTGTTAGCTACAGAGGGAAAATGCACATCGACGGATGTCTACGATTAATACTATTCGGCAGCTGCTATGTCATGTTTATCCTAGTACCAAGGGATAATACTTAAATGATTATATAATTTCCCTTTTACTTTTATTTTGTGACACATTCACATAAACGATGAGGTAGACTATATATTCATAATAATAGTCGCATATGGGAAAAACTTTCATTGATACGGAGATGCAAACTTCAAAGCATTCGGGTCTTGGTAGAAGACTACCTTTTATACTAGTAGGAAATATGGGATTTTCTAGGGTTTTCACACTTATACGAAATGTTTCATTTAACATTTTCCAGTCTTTCATAATAGCTTTTCAGATCAAATACACTAAAATACTTATGAATTCACCAGCTTTATGCTGATCTACGCTTTCAAAATAACTTGTATTCTCAGGTCACCAGTAAACAGGTACGATGACCAGGTTTTGAGAAGACGGAGCACAGACAAGACTCGTCTTTTATTTTGTTTACATATTTTGGTGTCTTATTACTATGAAAGAACACTCATGTATTAAAACTTTACTATTAACGCAATGGATGATGTTGTTGCTTGTTTACTACTTTACACTGTTATGATACTTCACATGACGTCCTCCACCCTGAACGTTTCCGCCGTTCTTGGTTTTGGGGAGTGACACACTCCAAGTTTTCTTTCAAAAATGATTTTTGAACATTTCAAGCACATGATTGGTCTTCAAACCAACATACATGTAACGATCTTCAAGCTTAGAGGCTTGATCATCAATGTTTGTTGTTACAAAGCATTCAAATAGGTTCATTAAGGATTTATTCCCAAAAAATATCTAAAACTTATTTTTTGATCAAATCCGATTTTTCCCTGAATTCCATGAACAAAATGAGATGTTCTACAAATTTTCAGAAAATAATTCATTTTTCTCGAATTATTATAATTATTGCAAGAAAATAGAGCAATAATTCATATAAAATACTTTCTGAGGTCTATAAATCCTAGGTAAATTCTTGGATGACCTCTAAAGTGAATGATGACATCTCACTGAGATTCATCGATATTTGTTTTATGTTTGCTATGGTTTTGAATTTTCTTTTTGTTTAATTCAAATAAACCATAAAACCACTTTAACGAATGTGAAAAGTCTATATACGATTTTTCGCAGATCCTACCTTATGTGGAGTACTTAGAAAAATATTTTCCGAATTTCTCATAATGCATTCCTATTTTTCCCCGATTTTTGTATTTATAATGGAATAATAATGGGAAAAATGTTTGTACTCATCCAAAATTAAAGAAAATTTACCATATGACCTTAAAATATATTAGAACTCTAAATAAAAATTTTGATGATTTTTCTATTCAGTATACTATTTGTCTCCTATTTTCTAAGATTAAATACACTTAGATCCACAAAATCGGATTTCATTATATAAAAATCACCATTGGTATTTTTCCCGGATTATGTACACTGTAAATGGAGTTTACAAAAATTTTGGTAATTTACTTTAACTATTTGGTAATTATTCACCATTTAATGATTATTCAAGATCATAAAACAAAGAAAAATAGCAAAACTAATTGAAAAATATGTTTTATATTTTTCACTGCTTCTATATATATATATTATAACAATGATAAAAAACGTTTGGGCAATTTTGGAAACTGTCTTCTATTTATTTCCATTTTTGTTAGAATAAATGTATAAAAATCATAAAATCGGGATAAACTGTTTAGAAACCCATTTTTATATTTTTTCCAGTTTGAGTATGTTTAGTGGCAGTAATATAAAAAAATTTTGAATTTTTATTATCTGGATACTATTTTTCACGAATTTATATTGATATGAAGGCTTAAATTTTTGGAAAAATAGTTAATCACATAAAAAATTCAATAGAAAATTTCTGGAAAACATCTACTGTATTTGGAACAAAAATGTAAAATTTGATGAATTTTGGAAACTGTTTGATAATATTTTTGGATTTTCAGGAGTTTAAAACATCTTTAAATGTATTGAAATACCCTCAATTAATATTACAAAAATATGGAAAATAATATCCAAAATTAACTAATCACCTGAGTTATAAAATTTCACCATTTCATAAAAATGTTTGTAACTTATCAATATTAAATTTTGACACAATATTGGCATAATTCTATTGTAGTAGTAAGTATACTAGTGTTAGATTTTGATTAGAGACTCACTAGCGAATACCATTATTGTAGGAATCGTTAGTGGTACAAGTGGTACTTAGTTCAAGGCACCATTTGCATCATATCAATGTATTGTGAGTATTCACACACTCCTCTATTTTCGGTTTTTATGTTTTGGGGTGGAAAAGCATGTTCTAAACTATTTATGGTTGTTATATTTAGTTGACTCATATAAACTTGATTACTATATTTTGCATATTGTGAGTATTCACGCACTCCCCCTATTTTCGGTTTTTATGTTTTGGGGTGGAAAAGCATGTCCGAAAAACTATTTATTGTTCGTTGTATTTAAATTGATTTGTATCAAACTTGATTGCTATATTTTGCTATATCTCTCTATGTATGTCTACGCAACACGAAACATGAGGCCTTATCGTCTTAAGTCCCTTCCCTTACACTTTTCTCCAACGATTAACTCTTTGATCCAATGGTCATTATGGATAGCGCTATTAGAAATTCACAACTCCTCACTCGCCCGACTGATGGAGTGCATGATACCATATAATCTATGGAACGATAAGCATAGATCTTGATAGGGCATCAGTCATACGCTTGGTTGGGAACTTATTGTTTGCTCATACACATACAGACTCGTTACTTATTATAGCAATAAACTTTGTATCTCATTATAACAACGAACTTTTATCACTGGAAACTTATATACATGTTTTAGCAATGAAATTGTTTGCTCCTTGTAGCAACGAAATTGATTGCTCATTTTAGCAATGAGACTTGTTTACTCGTTTGATTAACAAACTTTATCTTCCATGAGAATATGAACGTTGCAGCTTTTGGGCAACATACTTTATCTCTCATGTTGACAAAGAACTTTGTTTTTTTTACAAACTTATTTACTCATTTTAACAATATACTTTTTTATTGGAAACTTTTATCAAAACTTTGAATTCAATTCATGGAACCAATAATATTTTGTTTATCTGTGAGTACTCACCAACTATTTTTATAGTTGACACTCGTTTTACATGCTTTTTCAGGAATCATCGAGGAAGTGGCACTTAGGGACACATCACTGTTAGGAGCATTCGCATGTGTTGTATTTAAATTTACATTGTAATTTATTTTAAAATTTGTTCAAACCCATTGTAAATTTGTAATGATTTTTAATACTATGGTTGGTGTTGTCTTTTAACTTTTGCTATGAAACCCTTTATACTGGCACGCCTCGTGTTTCCAATTTAGCGGGGTGTGACATCTTGATTCCAATAATGGAGTCTACCCATTAGCATATTAGATTTTTTAGTCTGAAAACACAATAAGATGGAAGTGGTTTTTTACAAAACCTTGGGGATGACTTGGACCTTGGAAGAAACTCAAATTTTACTTTCATAAGTGACAGGCAAAAGGTAAAGAAAATTTTATACATTTGGTCATTTAAGATGTGTGGTTGTTAATTAATTCTAATTATTGACAATTGACTCATCTAGGATTTACAAACTGCAGTTGATCAGTTGTTTACCAATGTTGAGCATAGATATTGTATCAAACATATTCATGACAATATGAGAAAGAGGTGGAGGTAAACAATGTATAGCGACAACTTATGGAGGTGTGCATCAGTTACCAGCATTCCTGAGTTTGAATATTTGATGAACGAGTTTAGTCAGTATGATAAGGAGGCATGTCAATGGTTGAAGAAAATTCCTACTGCACATTGGGCAATGAGTCATTTTTCAGGTAATTCTATATATATATATATATTCCAATTTGGTCCTTACGTCTTTCACTTAGTGAACTGTTTTACTTGTATGTTAATTGTATTAACTGTTTTTAAATGGTAATGTACAACAAGAAGAGCAGTTTCTGATGTGTTGATATCAAACATGTGTGAAGTGTTTAATGGGAAGATAGACAAAGGAAGGGAGAAACCTGTCATTGGATGTTTAGAATACATAAGGGAGTATCAAATAAAGAGGATATGCAATGTCATGAAGGAAATGAAAAAGGATAAAGGTCCACTAACACCCACAGCAATAGACATCCTAGATGCAAGAAAAACAGTTGCTTCATAATACATTGCTTCGTGGAATGGGGGAGACAAATATCAAGTCACTGGAGCTTTGCAGGATCAACATGCGGTGGATGTTAGGAACCAAACATGCACTTGCAGAAAATGGGAATTAATTGGAATTCCATGCAGGCATGCAATTGAAACTCTGAATGAAATGAGTAAAGACCCAGAGGCTGAGCTTGACATTTACAAATAGGTGCACAAGGTGTATTTTCTAGAGACATAGAGAAAAGCTTATTCATTTAAGGTGGAGCCAATTAAGGGAGATCCATGTGGCCCAATATTGAATGTCCCACAAAGCTAATCCCTCCTCCACATCACACTCAACTGGGACGGCCTAAGAAAAAAAGAAGACAAAGTGAGGGTGAAAGTTTAAGCAAAAAACAGAGGGCAAGTCATGGTGATGGAGTGTAGAAGTTATGAAGGAAGCATATCAATGTTACCTTTAGCAAATGCAAGAACAAGGGATACAACTCTAGGACCTGTAAAGGGCAAGGTGGGAATCAGTCCAAGAAGTAATGTGTCACGCATGGGCTTTTCTTTGATTTTGGTTGGTTATGAAAACTTGGTTGTTATGTTTACACTATTTTTTTTTAGAACTTGTGGTTGGTTGTTATCTTAGGTATGGTAATGTGTCCCTTTTGGTCATGTTTAGAATCTTTGGTTGTGATTTTTAGAAACTTTGGTTGTTATGTTACGAATATTAATGAAATGTGCATTTTGGTTATGTACAATTGGTTCTAATGTATACATTTTGGTAACACATTCATACCATTTCTATTCATGTGTTAATTATGACACATTCATACCATTTTGGTAATACATTCATACCATTTTGGTATTACATTCATATCATTACACTTATATCATACAACACATATATCATTAACATCATAAGTCAGTACAAACATGATCAAATAAAATTACAACAAAAGGACCATTGTTTCCCTACTAATACCCTTCACGTATCAAAACATGATAACTCTAACCCCTATACAGACCAAATACAGAAGATAACAATCACAAAAAAACTAACTTCCAAATAGGTACATTCTCAGCTTCAAATTGTCATCCTTCAATGCTTTGCAATTTGCCACCAACATGTTGTTCCTGCATATCAGTGCATTACAATGATCTTCTAGCATGTTCACACTTCTAACCAACTCATTGCACAATTCCTGGAGTGAATTCAAATTTCATAGAAGACCAGGTATGATGGTTTTAGTCCTAGCACATATTAGGGGATCAAGCCACCCGATAAACCCACAAACATAATCATTCACAGGGCATGCAAAAAACCTCCTTCCTGTATTTAGAGGGGTCCAAGACATTTTCACCGCAACAAGTTTTCCACAAAAATATAGAACCATTGTTGTTGTAACAGAGCTCAAGAAGAAGAAGGGTAGAAAAAAGAGACGTTGGGGAACATTGGGGAAGAAGATAGCAGGTAGTGGGGACCTTTTAAAGGAACTAACCCAAAAAATGGTTATACAAAAATGGTCCCTTACATATAAAATGATGGTGTAGAAGTGGTCGCTTACATATGAAGTGACGGATATACCCTCACGTGTGAGGCACATGAGGGGGTTAACAAATACTTTTTAACAGGAGTTATGTCCAGGGACCAATTCCGCATACAAACCACTCCAAAAGGACTGTGAATCCAAAAAACTCGAGGTTTAGACTGAAACCCCAAAAATTTGCATACCACAGGGACCATTTTTTCAATTTTGTCTTCACATAATTTAGGTAGAATTATAGACAACACACAAACTTGTATGAATTACAAGCATGTATTCACATAAGTAAGGTAACTAATTATAAACCATAAACATATAGTTTATGGTTAATAAAACTTAACTTTTTATATAAGTTGATCAACCATTCAAGATTATATAAGAATAATTTTGGTTATAGAAGTACACAAAGTCAAAACCTATGAAACTCACCAACATTATTGTTGATGTATCATTAAACCTAATGTAATCTCGGGAACCAAAGAGTTGGAAGTGCACACCCATCGAATAGTATGGAATCCTTGTATCAATCAATGTTCCTTGTTTTTGTTATGACGTATATGTTAAGGCAAGTGTTAAGTTTTAAAGTTATGTTTTGATGTACCTTTGAACATAAACAACGTAATTGCTATTTTAATTTAATAGAATCATGTCCTTTGTATTACAATGTTATACTATTCAATGTATGTTATAACTATGATCCATCGCTACGTCGTGCACCCCAGATTTTCCGCCGTCGACTGGGGGTGCGACGAACACCAAATAAGATTGATAGCGAGACAAGTCTCGAGTTCAACAAGATGTCTGTAACAAAGGGATACATGATAAAATTACGTTTTACATCAATTCCATCTTTAATATTTTTGGAATTAGATGTTGATGAATGGAATTCTTCGTCATGTGTTATTGGGGAGCTGAAATATTGCTAAATGCTCACCACTGTCTATATCAGTTCATAATGAATCTTGTGCAAGTGGGAGGCTGAAAAATCTTTATGCCCAAGAATCATTATAGAATGATATTTGCTAATGATATATGATCATATATGGTCCAATATTATAGCAAGTTACTACTAACTGATTATTTATTAAAGTAATTTGATTATTAATAATTATTATCGATACTTGTATTTAATTGGAAAAACATTATTTTATGAAAATAATATTTTACCAACATATTGAGAAGTATTGTTACTATGAAATAATACAAAAAGAGAATGTCACAACTAGAAAATTTAGAGTTGAGATTGTGATTCATGTACAAAACAATTTCCTCTATGTAAGCTTGCAACATCAAATTAGTGAAATTCAAACTACAATGTTATTTGAATTCATACGAGCGTACATTTAGAATCAACCTGAAGTAGCCTCATGCAAGCCCAAAACTTGATTCAATAGCTAAGCCCAATCAATTTTGGGCCTTGGTCCAAGATATCTCGTCCCAACACCCTATTGGACCGAAATATCTTCCTTGGGCGTTATTGGGCCGAAAAATTTTCTTAAGGCCTTATTGGGCCGATAACCCTTTTATTGGACCCAATTAAACCCAAAATGCCATACATACTCCAAAACGAAAACCCTTCTATCTTTAGGCTTTAATAGACCAACAACCTCTTAATGGGCCAAGCTAAAACCGAAAAATCCCATGAAAGAGCCATAAGGGCCGAAAACCTTATGGATTTTCGGTTGGAAGTAGACAAAAAAAAGGGAAAATAAAAATCAAAAAACAGCTTGCCAACTCACTAATATCCCACAAATCTCAAAGCTATTAACCATCATGTATCCATTCCATGGTAGTAATGACCACCAAATAACAAGGAAGTCAACCCATCCCCCCTATTATTACTTGCGGCCGATCCCTTCTCCACCCACACACCAAACATTTTCTCTCAACTCACTCACAAGTTTCTTTCATTTCTCTCTCAAATTTTCGTGTGTGTGCCATCCCCAAGGGTTTTCTCTTCAAGTAACTCACAAGAACTAGGTAAGTCCCTTGTAAAACTCTAGTGTTTGTACATATTTAAGTTAAGAACTCCATGTTTACCCATATTTCGTGTGTAGCTTCTTAGAACATCATCCATCTCGAGTGGTCTTTAAGCTACACAAAGCTAGGCTCAACAACTTCTTTCTTCTTCTTCCTACCACACGAAAAATACCAAGGTGAGCTTCATACCCCTATCTTTTCGTGTTTTTCATACTTTTCGGGGGGGGGGGGGGGGGGAGGGGAGAATACAAGTCACGTCTCGTTTACCCTTTGGATAATTTCATGCATCATAGTTATGGGTTGAAAATGGAACAAGTTCTTGAATAAAAAGGTTCTTAACATGTGTCAAAATCATAAATTAAATGTTGTTAACATCTTTGTGTTATAAAAGTTTTGTGCTCATGATTGGACACTCAAAAATGGCGAAAATATGGATGTTGTGCTCAAACATGTTTCACTCTTGGACATATGCATTTTCAACTCTTATACTTTACACAAATATTTGAATGTAATAAAGTTCAAGGTTATTATATGTGTTCTTGTAAAAATCGTGACTTATTAGATTCACAACCAAATAGAATATTTTGTGTTACAACGCTTTCAAACCGGTTATGATGTGTTAAACAAACCACAAAGCTTGATATTTTGCTAAATATAAGTTTATTAGTAAAATAGTCGTAGCTATGTGTTACTATTTTGATGGCTTAAAACCTAAGATAGTATGTTATTTTCCCATCATATGTTACAATTATACATGTTCACTAATGATTATTTATAAAAAGCATTATAAATAATTTAACCAAAATGGTATACAAAACAGAATTTATGATAGAAAAATTCGTGTGTCATAATTTGCCTATCATAAAGCTTTAAAGCATGTGTAATAAGTTGTATGTCATGAAGCTTTAAAACGCATGTCATAAACCTACAGTTATAAATTTACGCTAGTAATGTCATTTTCACTATTCAATAATGGGAATCAAAGTCTGCGTAAATCTGTTAAGGCTCTAGTGAGACACTTTCTTCACCGTACCTACCTAGTGTACATTCTAAGTCTATCATTATAACCAGAGTCTCCTGGAGGGAGACCGAGATAGTTATGTATAGATCTATACGGGGATTGACACCCCCACACCTGAGCTGTTCGCTACAGCTAGACGGGGCCAGTCTAGGGTGAGAAATATCTTACCTATTTCGACGCTTGAAGAACGTAGTACAGACATAACAGTCACATCAAGCATGGTTATAATAACTCACTTATGGATTAACAATACTATCTTGATTTACGGGAAGCTATACTTTACCGGTTTTATAAAATATAAAACTACATTTTTCCTCCTGGTACACTATTGTTTCCACTACTGGTCTAGGGTTTAAGACCATAGTTTTTCATACAATAGAAAATATTGTATCTTCTGGGAACATACACTTTACAATAACAAACAAAAGAAAACAAAGGACATGCATACATATATTCACAGTTTTGGCACGAGATATACAAATCATTTTCATAGAAAATATTGGATTTTCTGGACTCATACAAATAATTACAAACAAAGATGTTACAAATGTTTTCATAAAAATATGCTTATGAACTCACCAACATTCAATGTTGGCCATTTATAAGGTAAGAATATAAACGTCATGTAAAAATTTATTGGGAATTTTGAGTAACCATTTAAATAGCATGTAACTCGCTAAGTGGAAGGTATACTAGAAAACACACAACCTTACCTTCTTGGAAGTTAAAGTCGTGAGTTCTTCATCTTGTGAAGAGCTTGCTTGTTGTATTTATTTTTTCATGCCATACCTTGTGTAAGACCATGTATTGACCAGTTTAAAGGGAAGGTATGTTGGGTTTTTATTCAAAAATATTCTGATTATAGTGTAATACAGTCGACGTAATTAACAACGAAAGAATTATATAAATTTGAATAAACTAAAAACAATCTACCCACGAAGGTTCATTTTGAAATATTTAGTCAGATTAAACAACTAAAAAAAGAAGAAATTTACAACCTTTGAAGACTTTAGGTCCTTTTGGCAATTTGGAAGTTGGTGAAGATGACATTATAACTCCAAGAAGAAGCCCTCTATAATGTATCCACCAAAGCAAAAATAAAATCACTTCAAGATGCTAGTCTTCAGTTGTAAATAAGTTACATTTAAGGTACTAAGACATATCCAAATAAGTCTTAACATAAAGAAAATTATAAGCATTCATTTCTAGTAGCATTTACAAAAAGGAAGATGAGAGGGAGAGTAAGAGAACTCTCAGAAATTAGAAGCCCAATGGAAAGGTTTTTCATGCATAAAGAACCAACCAAAAAACAAGTAAAGTCTCTTTTTTATTTACATACCATGTCTCCGAAAAGCAAGGCAAGTAAAAACAAGAGTATGGTCTTCTTACAAGCATGAGATCAAGTACTAATCAATGAAATATCAATCCTATTCCATCCCTATGTATTTTCAGTCATCATGCCAATAAGAAAAAAGATGGAGTGTTTTACACTTAAGTCATAACTAGTTAGTTGAATGTTAACAAAATGGTTACTTTAAGTGCCCAAAAAGTTGTACACTTCATTCATATTCTTACCATATGATATTAACCTATTTTTTGTTCACTTTTACAATTAATTCCTAGAAATAATAATTCACAATATATTAGTAAAACATTATTTTCATAAACTAATGTTTCTCCAATTAAATACAAGTGTTGATAATATTTACTAATAATCAAATTATACTAATACATCAACTAGTAGTAACTTTCTATAAAGTGGTACCCTAGAGGATCATATGTCATTAGCAATATCATTCTATAATGACTCTAGGGTGTACAAGATCTTTCAATCTCCCACTTGCACAAGACTCGTTGTAGCTATGTGTCACTATTTTGATGGCTTAAAACCTAAGAGACTATGCTATTTTCACATCACATGTTACAATTATACATGCTCACTAATGATTATTTATAAAAACCACTATAAATAATTTCACCAAAATGGTATACAAAACAGAATTTATGACAGAAAAATTTGTGTGTCATAATCTGCCTATCATAAAGATTTTAAAGCATGAGTAATAAGTTGTATGTCATAAAACTGTAAAACGCATGTCATAAAACTTCACTCGTAAATTTACGCTACTAATGTCATTTTCATTATTCAATAATGGGAGTCGAAGACCGCGTAAATCCGTTAAGGCTCTAGTGAGACATTGTCTTCAGCGTACCTACCTAGTGTACATTCTAAGTCCAACATTTTAACCAGAGTCTCCTGGAGGGAGAGCGAGATAGTTATGTATAGATCTATACCGGGATTGACACCCCCACACCTGAGTTGTTCGCTACAGCTAGACGGG
Organism: Lactuca virosa; assembly: GCF_052849685.1. Classification (NCBI taxonomy): domain Eukaryota; kingdom Viridiplantae; phylum Streptophyta; class Magnoliopsida; order Asterales; family Asteraceae; genus Lactuca; species Lactuca virosa. Next base: position 205,595,262 of record NC_136426.1, read on the forward strand.
GCCAGTCTAGGGTGACAAATATCTTACCTATTCTGACGCCTGAAAAACGTCGTATAGCCATAACAGTCACATCAAGCATGGTTGTAATAACTCACTTAGGGATTAACAATATTATATTGATTTACGGGAAGTTTATACTTCACCGATTTTATAAAATATAAAACTGTATTTCTCCTCCCGGTACACTATCGTTTCCACTACTGGTCTAGGGTTTAAGACCACAGTTTTTCATACAATAGAAAATATTGGATTTTCTGGGAACATACACTTTACAATTACAAACAAAAGAAAACAAAGGACATGCATGCATATATTCCGAGTTTTGGCACGAGACTTACAAATCATTTCATTGAAAATATCGGATTTTTTGGAGTCATACAAATTATTACAAACAAAGATGTTACAAATCTTTTCATAAAAATGTTCTTATGAACTCACCAACATTCAATGTTGGCCATTTTCAAAATGACTTGTATTCTCAGGGAACCAGTAAGCAGGTACCTAAGAACCGGATTTGCTGCATTTTGGAATTTCATAATTTATGTCACTTTTGTGTAATTGATGAACAAATACAATATGTAAACAATGTATGTTGGTATCTCTTAACCTATGCTGTTGGTTGCTATGTTTCATTCATATTCAATTGTTATGATACTATACAAGGACGTCATCCGCCCTCGGACGTTTCCGCCGTCCTGGTTTGGGGGTGTGACAAATTGGTATCAGAACATTGTTTATAGTGAACTTTTATATCTAACCATACAAGATGTACAACTATAAATACAGTGGGACTAAAACAATCTGACTAAAAGTATACTTTAAAAATATAAGTACTTTATAAAAGTGTACATACATACATGCGTATTAGAAAATAATAAGAAGAGTTGGACATCGCGACTAAACTTAGACATTTATGTAATCATATCTAGGGTAAATATAGCCTGATCAACTATATTTATTCAAGATATGATCAACATGTGGCTAGGAGTGGTCAAGGTGGACAAAAAATCTAAAACTTATCAACTATAAATCAAAAGGGTCTAAGAACAAAACTAAAAGAAATAAAATACTATAGGGTTATTTTTATATTCTATCTATTTTCTCGTACTTATATATTTTCGTGCAGACACCGTGGCAGACTTTCACAACCCAGTAGATCCTATTCCCCCAAACCATGGGAACGCGAGGTGGATAGTAGAGGATCCTGAGGAGGATCCCGAGGAGATCCCGGAGGATGAATCCGAGGAGGAAGTTGAAGATGAGGAGATAGATGAGGAGATAGACGACGATGAGGAGGATGATGAGTCGGACGCCGAGTCCGAAGTTATCGACCCTCCCTACATGGCGAGGGCACCAGCGCACCGATGGAGCTACAATGGCCCTACACCCCTTGGGCATACGATATGGAGAGATGGAGCCGACACCAGGGATAGCGTCCACCATTAAGGATGGAGTGAGGGTTTTATAATCTTCGCCATGGATGGCCCGCGGACCGAGCCCTTACCATCATGGTCCGGAGGATTACAGACATCGGGGACCTGGCTCAGATGACAGCCCACTGAGTCATGGAGATGAGGGTTGTTGATTAGTGTCTAAGCCCGTAACTATATTTGGTAAGTACTTGAACCGGTTGTGCATGGTCCTTTTGGGTTGCCTTCACCATAGCAACTTGACAAGGTAATTTATGAAGATAGAGAAGATATTATGGTTTATTAATATATTATGAGAATAATATATTAAAGGAATAATCATATTATTTAATTAATATTAGTCATAATTTAATTAAGAATTAATTTGGTGACTAAAAGAGATTAATTGAATATAGGGGACTGAACTGCAATTATTAAATAATTGAGTTATTGGGCTGGGAAACCCAATGGAGCAAGGGGTGAACGAAATTATGATGGGAGTCCATCATATTTTCGTCCATGGCCTTAATCCAGAAGGTTCCATAGGCTGCTTGGAGTTTAAGCTGTCCATTAGGGTTTTGGCTGAAACCCTAGAAGCTCACAGTATAAATAGACCCCTTGGGATATGATTTTCGGTCACTTGTTCTCCTGGAAACCCTAGAGCCGAAAATCATAAGTCCTTACCCTCTATCATATTGTCCTCTTGCCAATTGGTGTTTGTAAGTCATTAGAGGAGTGACACTTGTGACTCTAAGCTCCAATAACAAGAAGATTCAAGCAACAAGAGGTAATCATCTAGATCTGAGTTTCTTATGTCAAATTCGAACTGTATACACTAGATCTAGGGTTTACAAGACTTGGATAAATTGCATGTATAATAGAGAAACCTAGATCCAAGCATTAGGGTTTGCATGTGCACATAGGAAAGTTATTATGGCTCAAACCCTTCAGTGGTATTAGAGCCTTGATTGATGCCTTGTTTCTATTATATTGATGCCTTGTTTATTTGTTCAAGCTTTAAAAAATCGATTTTTCTGCCCCCTGAATGACAGGATCGGTGAGTCCCATTATGGACTCGACGAGTAGGATGAACTCGACGAGTCCATAAGGGGACTCGGCGAGTCGGAGCATCTGTCAGAGAGATTTTTGGGAGGAGAGGGTGCGGGTAGCTGAGCGTCGTTTAGCCGAGTTGAAGGGCGCCTCCACATCATCCCAGACACCGCAAGGGATAACTCGACGTGAGTAGGATCTATCCTACTCAACAGTTGATAGACTAGATGTTTGGGTATGCGTTAGTGCTAGCCCTTGTTTTATTTTTTATTTATTATTATTTTGTATGTAGGATCGACCCTATGTCTAAGTGATTACACTATTCGGAGGGTCGTTATGCTGTCAGATCATTATTATGATGTATTGTAGACTTTATAAAGGTCAAATTTTCCAAAAACATATGTACACAAACTTTATTTTCAATGAAACAAGCATGTGTTTTATTTATAGATGTTGTTATCGCCTATGTCTTATAAATTCATTTTTATTTGGTAAAACAAGATTTCAATTGTATATACAAAATAACGTTCGATATTCACTATACCTGACATATCTAAATGCGATGTTTCATTACAATAGTATCCACATCGTAACCCTTATCAAAACCTTCTCAAATTCCACTTGTGGCAGTAGAATGCCGCCCCAGAGATATCTCCAACGAAGGAACAGTGAGACAACACCACCGTTGCCGCCGCCTCCACCACAAATGGATTTGGCCGCATTCCAGGCAACAGTTTTAGCTTCATTCACCGCAACTCTGGCACATATCAATAACAATGGTTCCAATGGAGGCGGAATCGAGAATGGTACAGGTAGCTCTAACCAGGGAGACAACCGAGGATAACCAAAAGAATGAACATACAAGGATTTTGTCAACTACAAACCTAAGCCTTTCAACAGAAGCGGAGGTGTGATCGCCCTAACACGGTGGTTTGAGCAAATTGAATCGGTGTTCGAAATATGCGCTTGCCCCGAAGAGAGCAAGGTGAAATTTGCATCTTGAACCTTTGCGGATAGGCCCTTAGATGGTGGAACGGCCATGTCAAGGCCCTGACCCTGCCAGTAGAAAATTTAATGAGTTGGGAGGACCTCAAGATTTTGATGCTCGCTGAGTACTGCCCCTTGTGTGAAGTCCAAAAGTTAGTGCAGGAACTTTAGAATCTTACTATGGAAGGTTCCGACATCGAAGCATACACAGCCAGATTTAGCGACCTGGCGATCTTGTGCCCCATAATGATCACATCGGAAGGAAAAAAGATAGAAAGATACATTTGGGGCCTATCTCCCTTCATTCAACGGAATGTGATTTCTGCAAACCCCACGATGTTCGACAGCGTCAAGCGCCTTGCCCAAAAACTTATTGATCATGCGGTAGAGAAGGGCACGATGACTCCTGCAACGGAACCGAAGAAGGGAAATGAGAACAAGAGGAAGTTTGGGAACAAGAAGAAAGGGAAAACAACCCAGGAACCCTCCAAAAAGAAACAAATAGTGGCGGTTCATGCCGCTACTACTCCTACCACATCAGCTCCCACAAAGCAATATGTCGGTAATCTGCCAAAGTGCGACAAATGCCCCTTCCACCACCATGGAGCCTGCAGGTAGATGCAATGCACGGCCTGCAACAAGAAAGGACACATTTCCCGATATTGCAAGACACCGGCACAACAAAATAACCAACCCAACAACGTTGGGGCAAGCGAAGTGTGTTATGGCTGTAAGGGATCCGGCGGTAGTCACTGGTATGTTCCGCATCAATAACATCTATGCATGCATTTTATTTGATGGCGGGGGAGAAAGAAGTTTCATGAGTCATAAATTTAAACATTTACTCAATCAAAATCCCCAAAAATTAAACAAAACTTTAACGGTGGAAATGGCTAATGGGAAAACAGAAGAAACCAACGATGTATTCATGGGGTGCACGTTAACATTAAATAATCACTCATTTCCAATCAACTTAATTTTGTTTACTATTAGAAGCTTTGATGTGATATCGGTATGGATTGATTAATCCCCCACCATGCCGATATTACGTGTTACAAGAAGGTTGTTCGCCTTCACCTACCTAATGACGAAACCCTGATTATCTACGGTGATAAACCCAATGCAAACCTCCATCTCATCTCGTGCATCAAGGCATAAAAGTGCTTACACAAAAAGAACCATGCCTTCCTAGCCCATGTGGTGGATACAAAGAAAGAAGAAAGTAACATCAAAGACATCCCAAAAGTGTGTGATTTTCCCGACATGTTTCCTGATGACCTTCCGGGAGTACCTCCCGAACGGTAAGTCGAATTTCGGATCGACTTGATACCCATAGCCACACTGATCACTAAGTCGCCATATAGATTAGCTCCTGCGGAGATGCAAGAGCTTTCCAGTCAATTAAGTGAACTACTGGACAAAGGGTTCATAAGGCCAGGCTTCTCACCCTGGGGAGCTCCGGTATTGTTCATGAAAAAGAAGGATGGGTCGTTTCGCATGTGTATCGATTACCGTGAGCTCAACAAGCTCACCGTCAAGAACCGATACCCTCTTCCTCGGATCGATGATCTATTTGACCAGCTGCAAGGAGCAAGTTATTTCTCGAAGATAGATTTGAGGTCCGGTTACCACCAGCTATGGGTTCAAGAGGAGGATATTCCCAAGACCGCCTTATGAACTCGTTACGGGTATTATGAATTCGTGGTAATGCCCTTTGGTCTGACAAATGCACCCGCGACATTTAGGGACTTGATGAACCGAGTCTGCCGACCTTTCCTCGACAACTTCGTGATCGTTTTTATTGATGATATACTCATCTATTCACGAAGTAAAGAGGAACACAATCAACATCTACAGCAGGTTCTGGAAACGCTCAAAGCGGAGAAGCTGTACGCGAAATTCTCCAAGTGCGAGTTTTGGATTCGCAGGGTAGATTTTCTCGGTCATGTAGTCAGTGAGGATGGAATACATGCGGACATTCGTAGATCAAAGCAATTGAAGGATGAGCAACCCCAAGAACCCTAACGTAGATGAGGCAATTCTTTGGCCTCACTGGTTACTACAGGAGGTTCACACAGAATTTCTATAAAATTGCCAAGCCGCTCACTGCTTTAACCTGTCACTACTAGCAAATTAGAATTAAGATGTTGATCCTTGTACAAGATAATCTCCTTGTGTAATCTTGCAACATCTCATCTAGTGAAATTCAAATTTCAATGCTATTAAGTTCATACTTTCATACATTGTCATTCAAGTCGAAACAACCTCCTATAAGCCCAACACTCAATCCAATAAACCAAGTCCAATCAATTTTCGGCCTTAGCCCAAGAATTCTCGACCCAAAATCTTTATTGGACCAACACTTCCTATTTGGGCCCTAATGGGCCGATAACTTCCCCTTTTGGTCTAGTTGGGCCGAAAACCCCTCTTTGGGCCGTAATGGGCCGAAAGCTTTTATTAAACATTATATTGGGCCGAAAACTCCTCTAATGGGCCGTTTGGGCCGAAAGCTTCTAGTTGGCCTTTATATGGGCCGAAAACCCATACGTGGGCCTTAGTTTGGCCGAGAGCTAATTTTTTTGGGCTCTTTGAACCAAAAACCCTTTTAAGCACCATTAGGCCAAAAATCTCATTGGGCCAAGCCAAATCAAAGCCCAAAAAGATTTTTTTGGGCCAAGCTTGGGCCGAGAGCCCCTTCGGCCGGTGGGGTTATTCAAAAAAAGGGGGATTAAGTTGTTAATGTTGCATGCCACATCAATATAACCTACCATGTAACAAGGTTTTTCCCAACAAACTCCCATGCACCTCACATCACTAGAGCCTAGGTCAACTCTTACTCTCTCCCCCTCCTCTTGAATCGGCCGACCTCCCTTCCCCTCTCTCCACATTCATTTCCAAATTTCACTCTCAAATCATTTTTCTCTCAAGTCTCCATTGTTCTCTCAAGAAATTTTCGAGTTCATCATCATCGAAAATCGATTTTTAAGGTCCTTGGTAAGTCCATGTTAAACTCATGATGTTTTATTTCAAGTTTATACTAATATCATTCTTCTTACAACCTCATTTTCGTGTATATGGCCCTTAGAACACCCACCACTTCGAGAATCCCCTCAAGAGAACAAGCTAGGATCGAAAATCCTTCTTCATCTTCTTCTACATTTCGAAAATCCCCAAGGTGAGCTTCATACCCCATTATTTTCAACTTTTCATTTTTTTTTTTGGGGGGGGGGGGGATAAAAGTCAAGTATTGTTTGAAAGCTTTGGATATTTGCATGCACTTGTGTGTATATATGTCTTGTGTTGAAATGTTATAATTTCATGCTAACACTCCTTAAACTCGAGATTTTCACAAAGTCTCAAGTTGTTGGAACAAAGTTATCTCTGTGTAGTTTCACACATTTTGGTGTCATGTTCAAAATGAGACATGTTGGTAAGTGAAACTGGTTTCTTTGTAATGTGTGTTAAAAATCCCAAATAATGACAAAGGAAATGTTAAAGCATTTTTGGTAATAAAAACTTGAAAAATGGTAAATATGATGGTTTACACTCAAAATGGTAAATTTTTGGATATATAAATTTTTACCACCACCACTTGTAAAATTGGAGAAATACTATAAATTTCAAGGTTTTATGTAATTTTGTGTAAATCGTAACAAGTTCTAGTCACAACAAAAAAATGAGTATTTTTGCTGCTACAAAACACTTTTAACAAATTTTTGGTGTGTTAAAAACTCACCACAACACTTGAATATTTTACTAAAATATAATTTTTATTAGTAAAATAATCGTAAAAGGTTGCAGTATTTGAATGGTTTAAAACCTCGCATATTGTGTTACGCTTACAACACATATGGTAAGTTGGCAAGTTATTTGTAATTATTTATAAATATCGTTATAAATAATTTAATATAACCGGTATGCAAAGCAGAGTTTTACAACAGGAATATCCGCGTGTCATAATCTGTCCATCATAAAGCTTTTACTATAATACAAGTGTTAAGTTGTGTGTCATAAAGCTGTAAAACGCGTGTCATAAAACCGCAGTCTTGAATTTACACTAAGAACGTCATATGCATTATTCGATAAATTTTGCTGAGGCTCTTGTGAGACACTCCTTCACCGTACCTACCTAGCGTACATCATAAGTCATGTAGTTATAACCATAGTCTCTTAGATGGAGAGCAGGCTAATTGTGTATAGATCTATATGGGGTTGACACCGCCACACCTGAGCTGTTCGCTACAGCTAGACGGGCCAGTCTAGGGTGACGAATATCTTATTAGAAACCGACGACTGAAGAACATCAAGACAGTCGCTTTGTCGCATTAGCATGGTTGTAACGACTCATATAGGGAATAACAATAATATTTTGAATTTACGAAGAATATACACTCTACTAGTTTTATAAAATACAAAACTATGTTTTGTCTATTTTGTAAACTAATAACACCACTTCGGTCTTAGGGTTTTAAGACTACAACTATTTATATATATCATAAAATCTAGGATTTTTTGGGATACACTCTTTTCAAATACAAACAAAGGAAAATAAGAAATATGCATGTAATTATGCACGGTTTTGGGAATGAGACTCATAACTATTTTTTTAGAAAATATTGGATTTTCTGGAGTTTTGCAACTTATTATAAACTAAGATATTACAAAGTTTTTCCTACAAATATGCTTATGAACTCACCAACATTCTATGCTGACGCTTTTCAAAACGACTTGTATTCTTAGGGACTTAGTGAACAGGTACTCGAGCCTTAGATCTAGATGTTTTGCTATCTTTTTGAGACATCATACTTTATGTTATTTTTGTGTAATGGAAGAACAATTACAATTTGTAAACAATGAATGATGGTATATTGTAATGTATGATGTTTGGTTTCTATGTATCATTTATATTCAATTGTTATGATATTACAAGATGAAATCACCCGCCCCCAGATGTTTCCGCCGTCCCTATTCGGGGTGTGACAGATTGGTATCAAAGCATTGTTTATAGTGAACTAGTATATCTAACCATACAAGATATACAACTATAAATACAAGGGGGCTAAAATACTCTGACTTAAATTATACTTTAAAAATATAAATATGTTACCAAGTGTACACAGATACATGCATCTTAACATGCTATCTATTTTCTCGTACTTATATATTTTCGTACAGACGACATGGCAGGGTTCCATTTGCCAGGAGACCCCTACTTCCCCAATCAGGGGAATAGGGGATGGCTGGAGGCAGAGCCGAAGGAGGATCCCGAGGAGCCTATGAAGGACCCCGAGGAGCCTGCAGTAGAGTTTGAAGAGTCAGAAGTCATCAATCCACCCTACATGGTGAGGGTATCGGCACACCGGATGGGCTACAATGGCCCAACGCCCCCTGGGCACTCGACATAGAGAGATGGAGCCGACACCACGACCAGCGCTCGCCCTTCGGCATGGAGCCGAGATTCTACAACCTCCAGCAGGGAGGCTCGACGGATCGAGCTCTTCCTGTGATGGTCCAACGGACCAGGGATATTGGCGACGAGGCACAGGTGACGGCCAACCAGATGATCCAGATGAGAGCCGCATTGGAGTGTGCGGAGAGGCGCACTCAGGACCTCGTGCGGGAGTTTCAGGAGCGGCAGGCTGCGCTAGAGACGAGGGTGCGAGTTGCTGAGCGCCAAATAGCAGAGTATTGGGGCGCTTCTAGCTCATCACAGGCAATACCCGGGACCATTCGTCGTGTGTAGGGCTCATCCTACCCTTTCTCTTCCGTTTATGTATGTAGGATCGACCCTACGTTTGAATGATTACACTACTCGCACGGTCGTTATGCTGTCAGACTTTTATTCTTTATGTACTGTAGACCTTTCAAAGGTCAATTTTCATGTATTTTGTACTAAAAAGTTATCATTAATGAAACGATGATGTGTTTTATTTGTGATGTTGTTATCTGCTATGTTCTCTCTTTACCTTTTTAGTTGATATAATATTGTTGCAAATTATAAGTACAACCGAACCACCGTAACCATTTGAATCAAAGGGTTCCATAAACTCATCGACATTCCTGTCTCATAGTAGGAAATGCCCAGAAAGAATATCTGCAAAACACTACGGCAGCAGCACCACCACCACCGCCTCCACCGAAGATGAATTTGCTGCTTTCCAGGCGGCAGTCTCAGCTACAGTTACGGCAGCATTAGCACACATCAACCAGGGCACAAACGGAGGAGGTAACAGAAATGGGACAAGAAGTTCCAACCACGGGGATAACCAAGGGCACCAAAAAACATGCACCTACAAAGACCTCACCAACAGAAAATCGAATTCATTCAACGGAAGTGGGGGTGTGATAGCTCTCACCCAGTGGTTCGAAAAGACTGAGTCTGTTTTCGAAATCTGCGGATGTCCAGATGAAAGCAAAGTAAGATTTGCAGCTTCTACGTTTGCTAACAGGGCACTTTCATGGTGGAATGACCATGTCAAGGCCCTAACTCTCCCATTCACAAATATTATGTCATGGGAAGACCTCAAAACTATGATGATGGACAAGTACTGTCCCCGAGGTGAAGTGCAAAAGCTTAAACAAGAACTGTGGAATCTTACCGTGCAGAACTATGACATTGAAGCATACATTGCCAGGTTCAGTGAGATGGCACTCTTGTGCCCAGGACTGATAACTTTTGAGAGCAAGAAGGTTGAACGCTTTATTTGGGGGTAAGCTCCTCCAATTCAGGGAAATATGATTGTTGCTAACCCCTCAACGTTAGATAGTGCTAAGCGCCTTGCACAAAAGTTGTACGACCATGGGGATTAAAAGGGCACGAAGACTTCCGGTGCTGAAACAAAGAAGGAGGATAACAACAAGAAAAATTGGGGAAAGAAAAGAAAAGGGCGACAGACTCAAGAATCATCTAAGAAAAACAAATTGTAGCAGTTCACACTACTACCACTCAGACCACACTAACATCAACCACACCAACACCTGCAAGGCCATACGCAGGCACTCAACCAAAGTGTGATAAATGCAGCTTCCACCACAGCGGCGCATGCCCAGACTTACAGCACACCAACTGCAATAAAAAAGGGAACACCGCTCGGCATTGCAGAGCACATCCTAAACAAAACAACCAACCCAACAACACAGGGGCCAGTCATGAATGTTACGGTTGCGGAGAGACTGGCCCTTACAAGCGAAACTGTCCCAAGGCCAACAAGTAGGGTGCAGGAGGATCAGGCAGAGTCCTAGCAATGGGACAAGGGGAGGTTGTGCAGGATCCAACGGTAGTCATCGGTACGTTCCTCCTCAACAACGTTTATACATTCATCTTATTTGATAGTGGGGCGGAACGAAGTTTCTTGAGCCATAAGTTTAAACACTTACTAAACCAAAATCCCCAAAATTTAAACAAAACCTTCATGGTGGAAATGGCTAATGGGAAAACTGAAACAACCAATGACGTATTTCTGGGGTGCACGCTAACACTAAATAATCACTCATTTCAAATTAACTTGATGTAGGTTACTATTAGAAGCTTTGATGTGATCATCGGTATGGATTGGTTAAGCCTCCACCATGCCGATATTATGTGTTGTGAGAAGGTCGTTCGCCTTCACCTACCCAACGACGAACCCCTAATTATATATGGTGATAAACCCGGTGCAAACCTCCATCTCATCTCGTGCATCAGGGCAAAAAGTGCTTACATAAAAAGAATCACGTCTTTCTAGCCCACGTAGTCAACAAACAGAAAGAGGAAAAGAACATCAAGGACATTCCAAAGGTGTGTGATTTTCCAGACGTATTTTCGAAAGACCTCCAAGGAATACCCCCTGAGCGACAGGTCGAATTTCAAATTGACCTAGTACCCGGAGCCACGCCAATTACCAAGTCGCCATATAGATTATCCCCTACATAAATGCAAGAGCTATCTAGTCAATTGAGCGAACTGCTAGACAAAGGATTCATAAGACCGAGCTTCTCACCCTGGGGAGCTCCGGTGTTGTTTTTTCAAAAAGAATGATGGATCTTTTCGAATGTGCATCGCTTATCCGGAGTTAAACAAGCTTACTATCAAGAACCGATACCCTCTTCCTCAGATCGATGATCTATTGGACCAGTTACATGGAGCCAGTTTCTTCTCCCAGATAGATCTATGGTCCAGATACCACCAACTGCAGGTCCGAGAAGAAGATGTACCCAAGACTGCTTTCCGAACTCGCTACGGTCATTTGGAGTTCGTAGTAATGTCCTTTGGTCTGACGAATGCACATGCGACCTTTATGGACCTGATAAACCGAGTCTGCCGATCGTACCTCGACAACTTTGTAATTGTCTTCGTCGACGATATACTCGTTTATTCTCGGAGTAAAGAAGAGCACGGCCAACATCTACGGCAGGTCTTGGAAACACTAAGGGCGGATAAGCTATACGCGAAATTCTCCAAGTGCGAGTTCTGGATTTGCAGGGTAGATTTTCTGGGACACGTGGTCAGTGAAGAGGGAATACATGTGGACCCATCTAATATCAAGGAAATCAAGGGATGGGCAACCCCGAGAACCACAACAGAGATCATGCAATTCTTGGGCCTCGCTGGTTATTACAGGAGGTTCATTCAGAATTTCTCCAAGACCGCCAAGCCACTCACTATTCTAACCCAGAAGGGTGTACCCTTCTCCTGGGAGACGAAACAGCAGGCTGCCTTACTAACTCTGAAGCAAGCCTTCTGCAGCACTCCGATGTTGTCTCTTCCAGAGGGAACGAAAGATTTCGTGGTATATTGCGACACATCGAACCAAGGGTTAGCTTGTGTGCTCATGCAGCGTTGGAAGGTTATAGCCTATGCATCCAGGCAACTGGAAACCCATGAATTGAACTATACCACTCATGATCTCGAGTCGGGAGTCGTGGTCTTCACTCTAAAGATTTGGAGATACTACGTCTATGGGACAAAGTGCCCCATTTTCACTTACCAGAAAATCCTCCAGCACATCCTGAACCAAAAAGAATTAAACATGAAACATTGGTGATGGGTTGAGCTACTGAATGACTATGAGTGTGAGATTAGGTACCATCCGGGAAAGGCCAATGTGGTGGTCGATGCCCTAAGTAGAAAGGAATACTCGGGTCGCCGGCTAAGAACACTAACGATAACCATCCATTCCCACTTTTCTTCGCAAATCAAGGAGGCTCAACTGGAAACCTTGAAGCCAGAGAACATCGCAAACAAAGCCTTACGTGGAATGCACAAGAATCTCACACTCAAAGAGGACGGAGCATACTATCTCATGGACCAGATCTAGACCCCAAATTTCGGAGGGTTCAGAGACGTAGTCATGAATGAAGCAGACAAGATTCGATACTCTGTCCATCCGGGGACCGACAAGATGTACTTGGATCCCAAACAACAATATTGGTGGCCAATATGAAAGCAGAAATTGCTACCTACGTGGGCAAGTGCCTGACATGCGTCAAGGTGAAGGTAGATTACCAAAAGCCCTCGGGGCTCCTCCAGCAACTGGAGTTACCCGATTGGAAATGGGAGAGGGTCACAATGGATTTTATAACCAAATTGCCCAAGACGACAGATGGTTTTGATACAATCTGGGTGATTGTTGATCGGTTGACCAAATCTGCCCATTTCCTGCCAATTAAGGAAACGTATAAGATGGAAAAGCTTACCCAGATTTACATAAAAGAGGTTGTGAGATTACATGGCATGCCAATAGCTATTATCTCCGACAGAGATAGCAGGTTTACCTCCCGGTTTTGGCAATCACTACAGACGTTGTTGGGAACTAAGCTAGATATGAGCACCGCCTACCATCCCCAGACAGATGGGAAAAGTGAGAGGAACATCCAAACCTTGGAAGATATGCTCTAAGCCTGTGTGATAGACTTCGGCAAAGCATGGGATACCCATTTTTCCCTAATCTAATTCTCGTACAACAACAGCTATCACACAAGCATTAAGGTAGCTCCCTTTGAGACCCTTTATGGATGAAAATGCCGATCACCTCTCTGTTGGGCGGAGGTAGGAGACACACAATTGGCAAAAGGGCAGGTACCAAACAACACTCTCACTGGGCCCGAAATTATCCTGGAAACAACCGAGAAAATCGTTCAGATCAGGGGGCGACTACAGGCATCTCGAGATCGACAGAAGAGCTATGCAGAACAAAGGCGAAAGCCCTTGGAATTTCAAGTAGGTGATCGCGTGCTGCTAAAAGTCTCTCCCAGTAAAGGGATGATAAGGTTCGGAAAGTGGGGAAAGTTAAATCCACGACACATCGGACCATTCGAGATCCTTGCAAGGATTGGTCCGGTGGCTTACAAGCTGTAGTTACCACCAGAGCTCGGCAATGTACAACCCCGTCTTTCATGTGTCAAATCTAAAGAAATGCTTATCTGACGAGACCCTCGTTGTCTCACTTGATGAAATTAAAGTGAATGAAAACCTCTATTTCGCTGAGGAGCCAGTTGAAATCATGGATAGAAAAGTGAAACGAACCAAGCAAAGTCGCATCCCTACTGTGAAGGTCTGATGGAGTGCCAAACGAGGACCAGAATTCACTTGGGAACGTGAAGATCAGATGATGCAAAAATACCATCATCTTTTCCATAGTTCTTGAAGGATACTCCAAAAAAAATTGGGACGATATTCCCTCTATCGGGGAATGATGTCACAACTAGCAAATTAGGGTTAAGATGTTGATCCTTGTACAAGATAATCTCCTTGTGTAATCTTGCAACATCTCATCTCAATTCAAATTTCAATGCTATTCAGTTCATACTTTCATACATTTTCATTCAAGTCGAAACAACCTTGTACAAGCCCAAAACTCAATCCAATAAACCAAGTCCAATCAATTTTGGGCCTTAGCCCAAGAATTTTCGACCCAAAATCTTTATTGGACCAAGACTTCCTTATTGGGCCATAATGGGCCGATAACTTCCCCTTTTGGTCTTGTTGGGCCGAAAACCCCTCTTTGGGCCGTAATGGGCCGAAAACTTTTATTAAACATTATATTAGGCCGAAAACTCCTCTAATGGGCCTTTTGGGCCGAAAGCTTCTAGTTGGCCTTTATATGGGGCGAAAACCCATACTTGGGCCTTAGTTGGGTCGAGAACTAATTTTTTTGGGATCTTTGAACCAAAAACCCCTATTAAGCACCAATGGGCCAAAAATCTCATTGGGTCAAGACAAATCAAAGCCCAAAAATATTTTTTTCGGCCAACCTTGGGCCGAGAGCCACTTCGGTCGGTTGGGGTATTAAAAAAAAGGGGATTAAGTGGTTAATGTTGCATGTCACCTCAATATAACCTAGCATGTAAAAAGGTTTTGCCCAACAAACTCCCATGCACCTGACATCACCAAAGCCTAGGTCAACTCCTATTCTCTCCCCCCTCCTCTTGAATCGGCCAACCTACCTTCCCCTCTCTCCACATTCACTTCCAAAATTCACTCTCATCTCATTTTTCTCTTAAGTCTCCATTGTTCTCTCAAGAAATTTTCGAGTTCATCATCATCAAAGATTGATTTTGAAGCTCCTTGGTAAGTCTATGTTAAACTCTAGATGTTTTATTTCAAGTTTATACTAAGATCATTCTTCTTACAACCTCATTTTCGTGTATATGGCCCTTAGAACACCCACCACTTCGGGAATCCCCTCAAGAGAACAAGCTAGGATCGAAAATCCTTCTTCATCTTCTTCTACATTTCGAAAATCCCCAAGGTGAGCTTCATACCGCATTATTTTCAACTTTTCATTTTTTTTTGGGGGGGGGGGATAAAAGTCAAGTGTTGTTTGAAAGCTTTGGCTATTTGCATGCACTTGTGTGTATATATGTCTATGTGTGTTGAAATGTTATTATTTCATGCTAACACTCCTTATCCTCGAAATTATCACAAAGTCTCAAGTTGTTGGAACAAAGTTATCTTTGTGTAGTTTCATATATTTTGGTGTCTTGTTGAAAATGAAACATATTGCTAAATGAAAATGGTTTCTTTGTAATGTGTGTTAAAAATCACAAATAATGTCAAAGGAAATGATACAACATTTTTGGTTATAAAAACATGAAAGATGGTAAATATGAGAGTTTACACTCAAAATGGTAAAATTTTGGATATATAAATTTTTACCACTACCACTTGTAAAATTGGAGAAATATGATAAATATTAAGGTTTTATGTAATTTTGTGTAAATGGTAACAAGTTCTAGTCATAACCAAAAAAATGACTATTTTTGGTGCTACAAAACACTTTTAACATATTTTTGGTGTGTTAAACACTCAGCACAACACTTGAATATTTTACTAAAACATAGTTTTTATTAGTAAAATAATCGTAAAAGGTTGCACTGTTTTAATGGTTTAAAACCTCGAATATTGTGTTAGGCTTACAACAGATATGGTAAGTTGACAAGTTATTTATAATTATTTATAAATATCGTTATAAGTAATTTAATATACCCGGTACGCAAAACAGAGTCTTACGGCAGGAATATTCGCGTGTCATAATTTGTCCATCATAAAGCTTTTAATATAATACAAGTGTTAAGTTGTATGTCATAAAGTTGTAAAACTCGTGTCATAAAACCGCAGTCTTGAATTTACACTAAGAACGTCGTATGCATTATTCGATAATTCGCGTAAATTTTGTTGCGAATCTTGTGAGACACTCCTTCACCGTACCTACCAAGCATACACCGTAAGTCATGTAGTTATAACCAGAGTCTCTTGGAGAGGGAGTGGGGTAATTGTGTATAGATCTATACGGGGTTGACACCCTCACACCTGAGTTGTTCGCTACAGCTAGACGGGCAAATCTAGGGTGGCAAATATCTTATTAGAAACCGATTTCTAAGGAACATTAAGACAGGCGCTTTAGTCGCATTAGCATGGTTGTAACGACTCACATAAGGAATAACAATAATATTTTGAATTTACGAAGAATATACACTCTACGAGTTTTATAAAATACAAAACTATGTTTCGTCTATTTTGTAAACTAATATCACCACTCCGGTGTTAGGGTTTTAAGACTACAACTGTTTATATATATATATATATATATATATATATATATATATATATCAGAAAATATAGGATTTTTTGGGGACACACTCTTTTCAAATACAAACAAAGGAAAATAAGAAATATGCATGCAATTACAAATGGTTTTGGGAATGAGACTCACAACTATGTTTTTTTTAGAAAATATTGGATTTTCTAGTGTTTTGCAACTTATTATAAACTAAGATATTACAAAGTTTTTCCTACAAATACGCTTATGAACTCACCAACATTCTATGTTGACGCTTTTCAAAACGACTTGTATTCTCAGGGATTCAGTGAACAGGTACTTGACTCTTGGATCTAGATGTTTTGCTATCTTTTTGAGACATCATACTTTATGTTATTTTTGTGTAATGGAAGAACAAGAACAAGGGTGTGACATAACCCAAAACGGTGTACCCTTTACCTGAGAGAAGAAACAAGAGTCTGCTTTCAAAACTTTGAAACAAGATTTATGCGGCGCCTCTGTCTTGTGTCTCCTAGAAGGGACAAAAGACTTTGTGGTTTATTCCGACTCATCCAATCAAGGATTAGGTTGCGTACATATTGTAACAACCCAATATTTCAGGTCAATGTTATGAATTAAAGTCAAATATTGTAACGTATTTTTGAGATAATAAAAATTGCGTCAAAAATGAAATGTTCAAAAATCCCAATTCGAATGTACTAAGTGGTAGATAACGTAACAAGATTTTCAAAAATGAAGAGAACACTAAAATCCGAGTTATAACAACGAAGTTATGACCAATCGAAGATCCGCAACAAAACCGGTAAAGCACTGTTAAGCATAAAACGCGAAATTTCAATAAAATATTTAGCCTTAGGTATCTAAATGAAAGTCGTAGATATCATTAAACCGTAAACGTACATAAAAAGAATGTCCAAATCTGACTTTGTATGGGGAAGTTATGATTTTTTTAAGTTTCGGATATAGCAGTAGACACATAAAAACTCGAAATAGAGATCGAGCGACTTTTAGCCGACACACCCTAAACGAGAATCGAAGATCTCGACAATAGTAGTGCAATTGTAAAAATACAGACGAAAGAGGACGTCGGATGAAGAAGTTATGGATTTTTAATGGACATTACCTGTCCCGGCCTGTTAAAAATATAATATTAAAAATGAAGTCAAAATTAGCCGACGAAGTCTAAAAGAAAGTTGTAGAGCACAATCTCACCTACGCGTGGATATAAAGAACGTCAAAATAGGAACATTTATGTGAGAGATATGAATTTTTGATGTTCGGGACACGAAACCCAACACTGTCAGAAAACTCACGACGTGAGCTACTGACTGATGTGTGCCAGAGACGGGCTATCAGACGTCGAGTCTATAGAAGGGATAAGATCAAAGTTCACGACGTGAACCACCCCAAGTTCACGACGTGAACTCCAAATATCCACCTTATAAATAGAAACTGAGGGCTTCGGTTTTCGCTACTCATTTCTATCCCCTCTCCTACTTTTACTCTGTGCTAAGCATCCCGAGACAACCACGACGCCCCAGTTATGTGTCCAAACCCTGACGGAAGCCCGAAGTTCCAGAGAAACTTGCTTCTTTCCGGTCGAAGTGTTGCCCGAATTAAACATCGTCTTCATCAAACCGTCACTCTTGCCAAGTGAGTTCATACCCCTATCACTACACTTTTAAATGATTTTAAATGCTTTTAAACACTTTTAAGGGGGGTAATACAAGTAAACACACGGTTGAACTCGTGTGGAAACATCAATATTTTGCTATAGTTTTCATATTGTTGTTATAACTATCATACGAAAATGTTGGTATGCAAAACCTCATACGATACCACTTTACCCTCTCAGGATGAAATGTGTTTATAAATAACAACATGCTTTATTTATATGTTTGCATAACATATCATGACATAGGTAACCATTTCAACTATAACATTATGTATATATAAGAAAATACATATCATTATTATACCTTTATCAACATAGTAAAAAGGGTAATCATTTCGGACATAAACATATACATTTCAAAAATACGTGACTTAATTGAGAATATGTGAGTCATTCGTCTTCATCGTACCTATAAAGGTACACAAGAAAGCCCTGTTTTATAACCAGAGTCTCCGTCCGGAGAACGTGATAATTGTGTATAGATCTATACGGGACTGATGATCCCGCACCGTGGCTGTTAGCTACTGCCGGACCGACAGGTTAAGGGTGACAAGTGTCATGATATTTCGACTCCTGAAGAACGTCCCTACAGGCAAATCCATCATAGTTCGGTTATGAAAACTCACATGATAGACAATTATTACAGTTATTTGCACGTGAAAATACAAGCTTCCTATAGTTTTGTTCACTAATAAAACTATACATCATCATTTTAAGTATGACATATTTACTTACAAGTTACAGTCTTGGGCATTTAAGACTGCTTCTCACTTTTAGGAAAATATAGGATTTTCCTGGTTTAATACATTCATTTCATACAAACATAGATTCATAACTCATTTTATAAGAAAATATCGGATTTTCTGGAAAACAAACGTGAACTTTCGAATGGAATACATTTACACAAATAACTACTTATGAACTCACCAACTTAATTGTTGACACTTTTCTTTGAAATAACTTGTATTCTCAGGGAATCGCTAAACACGAGGTTAGCAACTACTTTTGGGGACTAATGCTTTGACGTTAGTAACATCTTTTGGAACATCATATTGTATTTGACTTTTGAAACATGTAATACAACAATCCTGTAAACTTTTCAAATATATATTATGGTGGTTTGTACTTTCTTTACTATTCAATTTTTATGACACTGTATATGACGTCCTCAACCCCCGAATGTTTCCGCCATTCAGGTTTGGGGGTGTGACAGATTGGTATCAGAGCATTGTTCATAGTGAACTAAGTATATCAAAACCATTTTTGATATACAACTATAAACACAAACAGGGAAAAACACTCTGATTAAGAGATATACTTTTAAAAATATAGTTTTATTAAAAGTATACACGCATACATTACATAACAGTAATAGTATCATAACGAAAACAATATAGAAGTATTATAGACGAGTTGTGCACTTCAGGTATGCCTTGGAATATGTAATCGGGACTGGGATGACTATAGCCTGATCAACTATATTTATTCGAGAGCCGAGCAACATATGCCAAGGAATAGCTGCAGTGGAGAACAAGTCTAAAACTTACAAAACATATAAACTTTAGAACATAACATAAACTTAAAATACTATGGGAGTATTTTGTGAGACTATAATTACTTATTTGAGAACTAAAAGGTCTTTATTAGTAGGTCAATAGTTGTTGAGTGGATACGCTAAGGTTGTTTGTGACAATGGTGTCATAGACTTACAATCTGTGATCTTTGCTTTACTTCCTATTCCTTGTTTGGTTGTGGACATTAGAGTTAGGGCCACTTATTCGAGGGTCTATTTTATCTTGGTTTCATATGACTGGTATGCACTACGCAAGTATTGAAGTAACTGGTAAGGATCATCCTATAATTATCTTAAGTAGTACGTCTATTATATGTTTCTTACATCCCTTTTCTCGCTTAGATAACATGGTTGGGTTCCATCTCCCTGGCGACCCGTAGTTTTCCGATCAAGGAGTCGGAGGATGGCTCGAAGCTGAACCCGAGAACGAGAACCCGGTGGTCCCAGAAGAAGAAGACCCCGAGTAGAGTTCTAAGGAATAGAACGAGGAGGAAGTCCAATAAGTCTCAGACTCAGAAACGGAGATCTACAATCCACCCCAAGTTATTGAAAATCCTAACCCTCGTCCGACTTTTCAAGGCCCGACGTCTCTATGGGCGGTGTACTTGGGCAGGTGGAGCCACGAACAGGGACAACCACCTCCCTACAACGGAGACCAGAGTTACTACAACATGAATGAGGAAGGCTTAGCAGACAGAGTCATTCCTATTATGGTTCGTCGTGCTGCTCGCAATGTTGAGCAGGGAAGAGCGAACTTCGACCAAGTCATTGAGATCCGTGCTACCTCCGGAGTCAACACAATTCGTCTTCATCATCTCACGGATGAGCAGGACTTTGAAAGGTCTCGTACTGACGCCTTATAGGTGGAGCTGAATTCCTATCAATCTGACATCAAGGATCTTCGTCGGAACCAGGTGGCACTGCAAAGACGTGTATGGGAAACGGAACAGTAGCTGGCTGAAGCCAGGGTTGAATCAAGTACCAACCAGAACAACTCCCCTCGCGAGTAGAGTCTACTCTACTCTGTCTTTTGGATATAAACTAATGGGAAATCTTTATCCAAATGCTTTCATCCTTCTATCGTTAGATCTCTATTTCAATCATACTCTCATTTGTTTTGTTGGGCTATGGTAATTTACTCCATGGACCACTCTCATTATTCTTACTATCATCTTCATCTTTGTAAACTTTTAGTTGAGAGATGCCTCCACGTAGAGTAACAAGACGCAATCCCCAGATAAATGCAACTCAACCACCACCTCCTCCACAATACGATCCTGCAACTCTCCAAGCTGTAGTGGTTGTAGCTGTTACGGCAGCCTTAGTTCAATTCATCACTAGTGGCACTAACGGGAGTGGAACCGCTGTACATTATACTCAAGGTGATGCTCCAGTGTACTCTAGAGAGCGTTCATATAAGGACTTCACCAACCGCAAAGCCAGAGCCTTCAATGACAGCAGTGGGATCATTACTCTCTTGAAATGGTTCGAAAAGTCTGAGTCGATATTCGAGATCTACTCCTGTCTGGAAGGAAGCAAAGTAAAATTTTCTACCTACGCCTTATCGGATAGAGCCCTGACATGGTGGAATAGCCATGTCAAGTCACTTACCTTGATAGTGGCTAATGCAATGGGCTGGGAAGCTCTGAAGGAGCTTATGATTGAGGAGTACTACTCGAGGGGCGAGGTTCATAAACTTGAACAAAACTCTGGATCCTAACCATGAAAGGCTCTGACATAGTTGCCTACACCGCCAGGTTCAGTGAT
This sequence comes from Lactuca virosa, assembly GCF_052849685.1. NCBI lineage: Eukaryota > Viridiplantae > Streptophyta > Magnoliopsida > Asterales > Asteraceae > Lactuca > Lactuca virosa. Next base: position 205,616,763 of record NC_136426.1, read on the forward strand.
CTGGTGGCTTTACGTCCAGGAATGTTCCCTACTTAGGGAAAGAAGGTCGTTCGTCTTAATCTACCGTCTAAAGAAACCCTAGTTATCTACGACGACAAACCTGGCACGAACCTTCGTATCATCTCGAGTATACAAGCCCAGAAGTACTTACGAAAGGAATGTCATGCATTCCTTGCTCATGTGGTTGATATGAGCCTAGAGACGAAAGACATCAAAAACATCCAAGAAGTATGCGCTCTTCTCAACATCTTTCCAGAAGAACTACCAGGATTACCACCACAACGTCAAGTCGAGTTCAGAATCGACTTAATTCCAGGGACTACCCCAGTAGCCAAATCACCCTATCGTCTAGCACCAGTTAAGACACAGGAGCTATCTGGTCAACTTAATGAACTGCTCAGCAAGGGCTTTATTAGACCAAGCTTCTCACCCTAGGGAGCACCAGTCTTGTTCGTAAAGAAGAAGGACGGATAGTTCCGTATGTGCATCGAATTCAGAGAACTGAACAAACTTACCGTCAAGAATCGTTACCCTCTAACTCGCATAGACGCCTTGTTCAACCAACTGCAAGGGGTGAATTAATTTTCAAATATCGATATGAGATCCGGGTATCACCAGTTATGAGTGCTAGAGGAGGATGTTCCCAAGACAGCCTTCTGAACTCGTTATGGACACTACGAGTTTGTAGTGATGCCATTCGAATTGAACAATGCGCCCGCAGTACTCATGGACTTAATGAATAGGGTGTGCCGACCTTACTTGGATCAATTCGTCATTTTGTTCATCGACGACATACTTATCTACTCTCCAAGTAAGGAGGAGCATAGTCAACATCTACATCGAGTCTTAGAAACATTACGATCAAAGAAGCTCTATGCAAAGTTCTCTAAGTGCGACTTTTGGATTCGAAGTGTCGAATTATTGGTTCACGTTGTTAGTGAAGATGGAATTCATGTGGACCCTTCCAAAATAAACGCCATTGAGAACTAGTCAGCACCGAAGACGCCTACAGGAATTCGTCAATTTCTAGGTCTCGCTGGCTACTATCGTAGGTTCATTCAGAAATTCTCCAGTATCGCCAAATCGCTTACCACCCTGACCCAAAAGGGCGTAGCTTTCAACTGGGGAGAAAAGCAAGATTCTGCATTTCAAACTGTGAAGCAAGACCTATGCAGCGCACCCATTTTGTCTCCCCTAGAGGGGACAGAAGACTTCGTAGTATATTGCGATGTATCCAACAAAGGGCTGGGTTGTGTGCTAATGCAGCGAGGAAAGGTTATTGCTTACGCCTTGCGACAGCTAAAGACACACGAAGTCAACTATACCACTCATGATCTAGGGCTTGGAGTAGTAGTTTTCGCTCTGAAAATTTGGAAGCACTACCTATACGGTACAAAGTGCACCATCTTCACAAACCATAAGAGCCTTCAACACATATTCGATTAAAAGGAGCTAAATATGAGGCAACGACGTTGGGTTGAGCTACTCAACGACTACGAATGTGAAATTCGTTATCATCCTGGAAAAGCCAATGTAGTAGCGGATGCTCTAAGTCGAAAGGAGTACTCTGGTTGAAGAATAAAAGTGCTAACCATGTCAATCCATTCACACCTTTCAACGCAAACCAAGGAAGCCCAACTAGAATCCTTGAAACCCGAAAACGTGAGAGGTGAAGCACTTAGAGGAATGGACAAAAATTTAGAAATCAAAAGTGACGGAGTTCGTTATCTCATGAACCGAATCTGGACACTGAAGTTTGGTGGATTCAGAGAGGTGGTCATGAATGAAGCACACAAGACTCAATACTCCGTACACCCAGGTTCAGATAAGATGTATCTGGATCTCAAACAACTCTATTGGTGGCCAAACATGAAAGCAAAGATTGCTACCTATGTTGGAAAGTGCTTAACTTGTGCCAATCTCAAGGTAGAACATCAACACACCTCAGGTCTACTCTAAGAGCGCGAAATACCTGAGTGAAAGTGGGAGCAGATTACCATGGATTTCATAACCAAACTACCCAAGACCCAAGGTGGTCACGATACCATTTGGAGAAACTGACAAGAACATACATCTGGGAGATCGTGCAACTTCATGGGGTGCCGATATCTATTATCCCGGACAGAGACAGCCGATTCAATTCACGATTCTGGCAATCACTACAGACGTCCTTGGGATCTAGGCTAGATATGAGTACGGCCTATAATCCACAAACTGACGGACAGAGTGAGAGAACAATACAAACCCTAGAAGCCATGTTGCGGGCTTGCGTAATAGACTTTGGTAAAGCATGGGACATCCACTTACCGTTAGTTGAGTTCTCGTATAATAACAATTATCACACTAGCATCAAGACTGCTCCATTTGAAGCCCTTTACAGCCGCAAGTGCAGATCACCTCTATGCTGGCCGAAAGTAGGTGACACGCAATTGGCGAGAGGTCTAGTCCCTGATAGCACTCTCACTGGCCCGGAAATCATTACAAAGACGACTGAAAATATCGTTCAAATTCATGAACGACTGAAAGCCTCACGAGACAGGCAAAAGAGTTACGCTGACAATAGACAAAAACCCTTGGAATTTCAGGTTGGGGACCGTGTCCTACTAAAGGTCTCATCCTGGAAGGGCATGATACGCTTTGGGAAGCGTGGAAAACTAAACCCAAGGTACATTGGACCCTTTGAGGTTATTGCAAGGATTGGTCTGGTAGCTTATAGACTTCAACTACCACTCGAACTTAACAACGTACATCCTGTGTTTCACGTGTCTAATCTGAAAAAGTGTCTATCTGATGAAACTCTCGTAATTCCACTTGATGAGATCGAATTGAACGAAAATCATAACTTTGTGGAAGAACCCGTCGAAATCATGGATACGGAAATCAAACGAACAAATGAAAGTCGCATACCAATAGTGAAGGTTCGCTGGAATGCTAAGCGGGGACCTGAGTTCACTTGGGAGCGAGAAGATTAGATGCAACAAAAGTACCCGCATCTCTTCCCTAGTCCATAAACACTTACTTTGTAAATAATTTTGGGACGAAATTCGCTCTAACGGGGGGATGATGTAACAACCCAATATTTCAGGTCATTGTAATGAATTAAAGTCAAATATTGTAACATATTTTTGAGATAACAAAAAGAGCGTCAAAAATGAAATGTTCAAAAATCTTAATTCAAATGTACCAAGTAGTAGATATCATAACAAGGTTTTCAAAAATATAGAGAACATCAAAATCCGAGTTATAACAAAGAAGTTATGACCAATCGAAGATCCGTAACAAAACCGGTAAAGCATTATTAAGCATAAAACGCGAAATTTCAATAAAAAACTTTTTAGCCTTAGGTATCTAAATGAAAGTCGTAGATATCATTAAACCGTAAACGTGCATAAAAAGAATGTCCAAATCTGACTTTGTATGGGGATGTTATGATTTTTCTAATTTTCGGATATAACCGTAGACAGCTAAAAACTCGAAATAGAGATCGAGCGACTTTTAGCCGACACAACCTAAACGATAATCGAATATCCCAACAATAATAGTGCAATGGTAAAAAGACAGACGAAAACGGACGTCGGATGAAGAAGTTATGGATTTTTAACGGACTTTTCCAGTCCCGAGCTTTTAAAAATATAATATTAAAAATAAATTCAAAAATAGCCGACGAAGTCTAAACGAAAGTTGTAGAGCATAATCTCACCTATGCGTGGATATAAAGAACGTTAAAATCAAAACTCGTATGCGAGATATATGAATTTCTAAAGTTCGGGACACGAAACCCAACACTGTTAGAAAACTCACAACGTGAGCCAGAAGCTCACGACGTGAACTAGTGACTGATGTGTGCCAGAGACAGGCTATCAGACGTCGAGTCTACAGAAGGGATAAGATCAAAGTTCACGACATGAACCACCCCAAGTTCACAACGTGAACCCCAAATATCCACCCTATAAATAGAAACCAAGGGCTTCGGTTTTTGCTGCTCATTTCTATCCCCTCTCATACTTTTACTTTGTGTTAAGCTTCCCGAGACTACCCCGATGCCCTGGTTACGTGCCCAAGCCATGACGGAAGCCCGAAGTGCCAAAGTTCCCGACAAACTTGCTTCTTTCCGGTCGAAGTGCTGCCCGAGTTAAACATCGTCTTCATCAAACCGTCACTCTTTCCAAGTGAGTTCATGTAGTGACATAAGAACATGGTTTGACATGCGGAATTGAAGTTTGTAAAATGAACATGGTGATTTGGGTGTCCAAGAGATGTATTGATTGTATATGGTGTTACACAAAAAGGATCTAGATCTAGACTACATAAATAACACACACTTACACACTCACTTTTACATCTCTCAAGCACACCTCTACAAGTGGACTAAACCCACCTTATATAGAGGTGTTTACATGTCTCTCTCTCACTCTCACTAACTCATGGGTGAAAAGGCTAATGCACCACATGCAAGTGGGTTTTACAAAAGTCAAACAATTACAAAGTCAATCATGAATAACTTTGTACCGCAACAGTTCATACCCCTATCACTACACTTTCAAATGCTTTTAAATTATTTTAAATGCTTTTAAGCGCTTTAAAGGGGGGGGGTGGGGGGAATACAAGTAAACACACAGTTAAACTCGTGTGAAAACATCAAATTTTTGCTATACTTTTCATACTGTTGTTATAACTATCATACGAAAATGTTGGCATGCAAAACATCTTACGACACACTTTACCCTCTCGGGATGAAATGTGTTTATTAATAATAACATGCTTTATTTATATGTTTGCATAACATATCATGACAAGGGTAACCATTTCCACTATAACATTACATATATATAAGAAAATACATATCATTATTATGCCTTTATCAACATAGTAAAAAGGGTAATCATTTCGGACATAAACATATACATTTCAAAAATACATGACTTAATTGAGAATATGTGAGTAATTCATCTTCATCGTACCTATCAAGGTATACAACAAAGCTCTGTTTTATAACCAGAGTTTCCGTCCGGAGAACGTGATAAGTGTGTATAGATCTATACGGGACTGTTGATCCCGCACCCTGGCTATTAGCTACAGCCGGACCGACAGTTTAAGGGTGACAAGTGTCATAACATTTTGACGCCTGAAGAATGTCGCTACAGGAAAATCCATCATAGTACAGTTATGAAAACTCACAGGATAGACAATTATTATGGTATTATGTTTTTACGGGAAAAGTAATATTATAGTTATTTTTACGTGAAAATACAAGCTTCTTATAGTTTTGTTCACTAATAAAACTATACATCATCATTTTAAGTATGACATATTTACTTACAAGTTACAGTCTTGGGCATTTAAGACTGCTTCTCACTTTTAGGAAAATATAGGATTTTCCTGGTTCAATACATTCATTTCATACAAACAACGATTCATAACTCATTTTATAAGAAAATATCGGATTTTATGGAAAACAAACATAAACTTTTGAATGGCATACATTTACACAAATAACTACTTATGAAATCACCAACTTAATTGTTGACACTTTTCTTTGAAATAACTTGTATTCTTAGGGAATCGCTAAGCACTAGGTTAGCAACTACTTATGGGGACTAATGCTCTGGCGTTAGTAACATCTTTTTGAACATCATATTGTATTTGACTTTTGAAACATGTAATACAACAATCATGTAAACTTTTCAAATATATATTATGGTGGTGTGTACTTTCTTTACTATTCAATTGGTATGATACTATACATGACGTCCTCCGCCCCAAATGTTTCCGCCATTCAGGTTTGGGGGTTTGACACATATGCAGCGCGGAAAGGTTATAGCCTATGCGTCAAGGCAACTAAAGACCCATGGGGTGAACTATACCACACATGACTTAGAGTTAGGAGCAGTCGTGTTTGCGCTAAAGATTTGGAGGCACTACCTCTACGGTACAAAGTGCACAATTTTTACAGACCACAAAATCCTTCAACATATCTTGAACCAGAAAGAACTAAACATGAGGCTACGGCGATTGGTTGAGTTGCTGAACAATTATGAATGTGAGTTTCGTTACCATCCGGGCAAGGGCAACGTGGTGGCTGACGCCCTAAGAAGGAAAGAATACTCGGTTCGCCAAGCGAGAACACTAACAATGACCATCCATTCCTACTTATCTTCGCAAATCAAAGAGGCTCAGTTGGAAGCCTTGAAGCCGCGAAACATCGCAACCGAAGCCTTGCGTGGGATGGACAAGAATCTTACGATCAAAGAAGACGGAGCTTACTACCTCATGGGCCGGATTTGGACCCTAAAATTTGGTGGGTTTAGAGACGTGGTAATGAATGAAGCACACAAGATAAAGTACTTAGTCCATCCGGGTAACGACAAAATGTATTTGGATCTCAAACAACAATATTGGTGGCCGAATACGAAAGCCGAAATTGCTACGTACGTGGGCAAGTGCCTGACTTGTGCTAAGGTTAAGGTAGAGTATCAAAATCCCTCAGGTCTCCTACAACAACCGGAGATACCCGATTGGAAATTGGAGCGAATAAAGATGGATTTTATAACCAAATTGCCCAAGACGGAAGACAGACTGGATGCCAGCTGGGTGATTGTCGATCGGTTGACCAAATCCGCCCATTTCCTTCCAATAAAGGAAACGTATAAAATGGAAAAGCTGACCCGGATCTACATAAAGGAGGTTGTGAGACTGCATGGCATGCAAAAATTTATTATCTCTGACAGAGATAGCAGATTTACATCGCGATTTTGGCAATCACTCAGAGATTGTTGGGAACCCAACTCGATATGAGCACCGCCTACCATCCCCAAACAGATGGACAGAGTGACAGGACCATCTAAGCCTTAGAAGATATGCTAAGGGCTTGTATGCTAGACTTCGGCAAGGCATGGGATGTCCACTTGCCACTTATTGAATTCTCGTACAACAATAGCTATCACACGAGCATCAAGGTCGCTCCCTTCGAGGCCCTATACGGACGAAATGCAAATCACCTCTCTGTTGGGCGGAGGTAGGAGACACACAATTGGCAAAGGGACTGGTAACCAATAGTACTCTAACCGGTCCTAAAATCATCAGAAAAACAACTGAGAAGATCGTCCAGATTAGGGAACGACTAAAAGCGACTAGGGACAGACAAAAGAGCTGCGCGGATAAAAGGCGAAAGCCTTTGGAATTTCAAGCGGGTGATCGCGTACTGCTAAAAGTCTCTCCTTGTAAAGTGATGATATGCTTTGGGAAGCGGGGAAAGCTGAACCCAAGATACATCGGACCGTTCAAAATCCTTGCCAAGATTGGTTCGGTGGCTTATAAGCTACAGTTACCACCAGAACACAGCAATGTACACCCTGTCTTTCATGTGTCAAACCTGAAGAAATGCTTATCTGATGAGACTCTCGTTGTCCCACTTGACGAAATTGAGGTGAGTGAAAATATGCATTTCGTTGAGGAGCCAGTTGCAATTATGGATAGAGAAGTGAAACGAACAAAACAAAGTCGCATCCCCATTGTGAAGTTCTGATGGATTGCCAAACGAGGACCAGAGTTCACCTGGGAACGTGAAGACCAAATGATGCAGAAATACCCCCATCTTTTCCCTACTTCTTGAAGACTACTGTAGAACGAATTTCGGGACGAAATTCCCTCTAACGGGGGGATGATGTCACAACTAGGAAATTTAGGGTTGAGATTGTGATTCATGTACAAACCAATTTCTTCTATGTAACCTTGCAACATCAAATTAGTGAAATTCGAACTACAATGTTATCTTAATTCATAAGAGTGTACATTTAGAATCATGCTGAAGTAGCCTCATGCAAGCCCAAAACTTGATCCAATAACTAAGCCCAATCAATTTTGGGTATTGGTCCAAGAATTCTTGGCCCAACACTCTATTGGATCGAAAACTCTTCCCTGGACCTTATTGGGCCGAAAACTTTTCTTTGGGCCTTATTGTGCCGATAACCCTTTTATTCGACCCAATTAAACCCAAAAAGCCCATACATACTCCAAAAGAAAAACCTTTCTATCTTTGGGCTTTAATGGACTGAAAACCTCTTAATGGGCTAAGCCAAAACCGAAATCTCCCATGAAAGTGACATAAGGGCCGAAAACCATATGGATTTTCGGTTGGAAGTAGACAAAAAAAAGGGAAAAGAAAAAAAAATAAGCTTGCCACCTCACTAATATCCCACAAATCTCAAGGTGATTAACCATCATGTCTCCATGCCATGGTACTAATGACCACCAAATAACAATGAAGTCAACCCATCCCCCCTCCCTCTTATCACTTGCGGCCGATCCCTCCCCCACCCACACACCAAACATTTTCTCTCAACTCACTCACATGTTTCTTTCATTTCACTCTCAAATTTCCGTGTGTGTGTTCCATCCCCAAGGGTTTTCTCTTCAAGTAACTCACAAGAACTAGGTAAGTCCCTTGTAAAACTCTAGTATTTTACATATTTAAGTTAAGAACTCCATGTTTACACATATTTCGTGTGTAGCTTCTTAGAACATCATCCATCTCGAGTGGTCTTTAAGCTACACAAAGCTAGGCTCAACAACTTCTTTCTTCTTCTTCCTACCACATGAAAAATACCAAGGTGAGCTTCATACCCCATCTTTTCGTGTTTTTCATACTTTTCAGGGGGAGAATACAAGTCAAGTCTCGTTTACCCTTTGGATAATTGCATGCATCATAGTTATGGGTTGAAAATGGAACAAGTTCTTGAATAAAAAGGTTCTTAACATGTGTTAAAATCATAAAGTAAATGTTGATAACATCTTTGTGTTATAAAAGTTTTGTGGTCATGATTGTAAACTCAAAAATGGCGAAAATATGGGTGTTATGCTCAAACATGTTTCACTCTTGGACATATGCATTTTCAACTCTTATACTTTACACAAATATTTAAATATAATAAAGTTCAAGGTTATTATATGTGTTCTTGTAAAAATCATGACTTATTAGAGTCACAACAAAATAGAATATTTTGTGTTACAAAACTTTCAAACCAGTTATGATGTGTTAAACAAACCACAAAGCTTGATATTTTGCTAAAAATAAGTTTATTAGTAAAATAGCCGTATCAATGTTTCACTATTTAGATGGCTTAAAACCTAAGATACTATGCTATATTCACATCATATGTTACAATTATACATGTTCACTAATGATTATTTATAAAAAGTATTATAACTAATTTAACCAAAATGGTATACAAAACAGAATTTATGACAGAAAATTTTGTGTGCCGTAATCTGCCTATCATAAAGCTTTTAAAGCATGAGTAATAAGCTGTATGTCATAAAGTTGTAAAACGCATGTCATAAAACTTCAGTCATAAATTTACGCCAGTAATGTCATTTTCATTATTCAATAATGGGAGTCAAAGTCCGTGTAAATCCGTTAAGGCTCTAGTGACACACTGTCTTCACCGTACCTACCTAGTGTACATTCTAAGTCCAACATTATAACCAGAGTCTCCTAGAGGGAGAGTGAGATAGTTATGTATAGATCTATACGGGGATTGACACTCCCACACTTGAACTGTTTGCTACAGCTAGACGGGGCCAGTCTAGGGTGACAAATTTCTTACTTATTCTGACGCCTGAAGAACGTCGTACACACATAACAGTCACATCAAACAGGGTTATAATAACTCACTTAGGGATTAACAATACTATCTTGATTTACGGGAGATTATACTTCACCGGTTTTATAAAATATAAAACTACATTTTTCCTCCTGGTACACTATTGTTTCCACTACTGGTCTAGGGTTTAAGACCATAGTTTTTCATACAATAGAAAATATTGGATTTTCTGGGAACATACACTTTACAATTACAAACAAAAGAAAATAAAGGACATGCATGCATATATTCACAGGTTTGGCATGGGACTTACAAATCATTTTCATAGAAAATATTAGATTTTTTGGAGTCATGGAAATTATTACAAACAAAGATGTTACAAATCTTTTCATACGAATATGCTTATGAACTCACAACATTCAATGTTGACGATTGTCAAAATGACTTGTATTCTCAGGGAACCAGTAAGCAGGTACCTAAGAACCGGATTTGCTGCATTTTGGAATTTCATACTTTATGTCACTTTTGTGTAATTGATGAACATATACAATATGTAAACAATGTATGTTGGTATCTTTTAATGTATATTGTTGGATGCCATGTTTCATTAATATTCAATTGTTATGATACTATACAATAACGTCATCCGCCCTCAGACGTTTCCGCCGTCCTGGTTCGGGGTGTGACAGAGAACATAAACTAGTTATATTTATAAGGTAAGAATATAAATGCCATGTAAAAATTAATTGGGAGTTTTGAGTAACCATTTAAATAGCATGTAACTCGCTAAGTGGAAGGTATAGTAGAAAACACACAACCTTGACTTCTTGGAAGTTAAAGTCGTGAGTTCTTCATCCTGTGAAGAGCTTGCTTGCTGTATTTATTTTTTCATGTCATACCTTGTGTAAGACCATATCTTGACCAGTTTAAAAGGAATGTATGTTGGGTTTTTATTAAAAAATAGTCTGATTATAGTGATATTGTCGATGTAATTAACAACGAAAGCATTATATAAATTTGAATAAACTAAAAACAATTTACTCACGAAGGTTCATTTTGAAATATTTAGTCAGATTAAACAACTAAAAAAAGAAGAAGTTTACAACCTTCGAAGACTTTGGATCCTTTTGGCAATCTGGAAGTTGATGAAGATGACATTATAACTCTAAGAAGAAGCCCTCTATAATCTATCCACCAAAGCATAAATAAAATCACTTCAAGCTGCTAGTCTTCAGTTGTAAATAAGTTACTTTTAAGGTATTAAGACATATCCAAATAGGTCTTAACATAAAGAAAATTATAAGAATTCATTTCTAGTAGCATTTGCAAGAAGGAAGATGAGAGGGAGAGTAAGAGAACTCTCGGAAATTAGAAGCCCAAAGGAGAGGTTTCTCATGCATAAAGAACCAACCAAAAAACTAGTAAAGTCTCTTTTTTATTTACATACTATGTCTCTGAAAAGCAAGAGTATGGTCTTCTTACAAGCATGAGATCAAGTACTAATCAATTAAATATCAATCCTATTCCATCCCTATGTATTTTCAGTCATCATGCCAATAAGAAAAAAGATGGAGTGTTTTACACTTAAGTCATAACTAGCTAGTTGCATGTTAACAAAATGGTTACTTTAAGTGCCTAAAAAGTTGTACACTTCATTCATATTCTTACCATATGATATTAAGCTATTTTTTGTTTACTTTTACTATTAGTTCCTACAAATAATAATTCACAATATGTTAGTAAAACATTAGTTTTAGAAAATAATGTTTCTCCAATTAAATACAAGTGTTGATAATATTTACTAATAATCAAATTATAATAATAAAACAACTAGTAGTAACTTTCTATAAAGTGGTACCCTTGAGGATCATATGTCATTAGCAATATCATTCTATAATGACTCTTGGGTGTACAAGATCTTTCAATCTCCCACTTGCACAAGACTCGTCATAGATTGTGTAATAACCCTGAATTTAGGGCAACACCTATTACCGGCCAATTCATCGTGAATCACATGTTAATCTGAATTACTGAGTTTTAGTGCATCTAAAGTAAAATAAATAATTTTATTTCAATTATTACATGATATCAGATGATACCTTACTTCCAAATGTGTAAATTGTAAACCAAATCAAACCGCTTAAACAGCAACGCTAACTAATGCATTAGAAAAACTGAAATTTTGCATTAAGCAGTTTGAGCAAAACAAACATAAAAATCTTATAGTACATGTTCCCCTATTTCCAAAAATATAAAGAACGTCCAAAACGGAGTTCGTATGCAAAAGATACGACAGTTTTAAGAAAACAGACGGTAAAACACTGTTTTTCTTTAATCACGAAAAACTGAATCGATCCGTTGAGCTAATTATGCCTCGCCGATGGGATTTCTGAGAGCGCTTTTGGACTCAGGCTATAGTCTATTATTTAATTTCACACTCGAAATAATTTTTACGAAAATATTGACAAAAGTCGTGAAAACGGACACCGCGAGCCGTTAAGATGTGAAACTTTAAACGCAATTTCCCGGGGATCTGTAACTCCAAAAATTAATTTGTTTGATGTTCCGGAATCGTTGAATTAAACTCTATCTAACGCTATTCTTGAAAAAAATATCGATACACGGGTCCCGATACATCCAGTTTTATGTGTTTTGGACAATTAATGGGGTATTATCCCATGTGGGGCCCACCAAGGGCTTGTTTAAGAGATTAACCAACCACTCCCTTCTTGGCTGTCCAAACCCATGTGGGATTTCTTCCTTCCATATTCTTCTTTGTGTGCAAACTTCACCAAGATATTACATTGAAGGTATGACCAAAAGGGTGTGTTTGTGGCCCTCTCCTACTAAAAATAAGAAGGCTTGGGCATTCACCCTTCACTCATAAACAACCTCCTGTCATCAGTCCACACTCACTCTATCAACCCTTCTTGATCTCGGTTTACATCCCACAACCAATAGGTTGATTACCACAGTAAACCACCAATGCTCCACCACCTTATAAACTCCTGAAATCACCACCTCTATCCTTCCTCACCTAGTTTCTTGTTCATCATAACTCACCAAAAACAATCCCTGAAACCATCAAGTTCTGTCCAAGGAAGAAAAGAAACCGGGCGAGAAACCACTCTGCTATCACGACCGAAGCACCCACTGCCGCCCCTCTTAATTCACTGAAAATGTTAAAGTAATTCAAAAATATGTTGGTTACTTTAGTTAGCAGATGTTTATTTGACTGTTATTAGCTTGAATAAATCAAAGCCACGTGAGGTGTGAGCTCCTGGTCTGTACAATGTAGTTGATTAGTTTCCGTTTTTCATGCATTTTTTAATGTTTAAGTAGCAAGGCAATATGCCCAGTATCGTGCTCTCTCATTTTATTCAAGAAGTATTTAAATAAGAAGAAAAGCATTCTGCCTCATCTGTTTTTGCTCTGTACTCCACCTGTAAAAGTCTTTGTGGATGATGCTAGATTCCAACACTTGGTATCAGAGCGAATCTGGTATATGCCAGGTATCAATCTCGGGAAGAAATAACAGGCAACACTGGTAATGGTGACAAAGACTGGAAAATTACACTTCACTATCCAATGTTATCCGGAACCAATTATGCAGCATGGGACATCAAGATGCGTGTATTTATGCAAGCACAAGGAGTATGGGAAGCTGTCGAGCCACGAACAGCAAACATGGTGGTGGAGGTGAAGAAAGACAAAATGGCATTGGCTGCCATTTACCAAGGAATACTTGAAGATCTCCTAATGTCATTAGCTCAAAAGAAGTCAGCCAAAGAACCGTGGGAAGAGTTAAAGATCATGTTCATAAAAGAAGACAGGGTTAAGACTGCGAGAATTCAAACCTTAAAGATGGAGTTTGAAGCAATGAACATAAAGAAGACAAAAGGGATCGATGATTTTGCCGCGAAGGTAACTAACGTCGTCAGCACCTTAAGAACGTTGGGAGACACTATATGTAACATACATGTTTTGAAATTCGTGTTTTAAGTAAATACTATTATGAAATATTATGTGATGTTGAGTATTGAGTTCTAACAGATAGTTTTTACTAGAAATGAAGTAAAAGTATGTTTAGAATCACTCATAAATTAATGGAAGTCTTATGAGATTCCAATTAAAAGCCAAATAGTGAAATTTAGCGAAAATATAAAATTTGAAATAATTAAAATTTTATTATGGAAAGTTGTAGATACTCTCGGTAAAAGCATTTAGGCGAAAACCTCATCGAAATCCGAGTTATAACGAAGAAGTTATGACCAATCGAAGATCCGCGATAAAACCGGCTCGGTGTTGAATGACGTAACAAGTGAGTTTTTGATAAACTACTTTTTAGCCTTAGTGATCTAAATAAAAGTCGTAGTATTCGTTAAGCCAAGAATTTTGATAAAAAGAACGCCAAAATATGACTTCGTATGAGGAAGTTATGATTTTTCTAAGTTTTAGCTTAGCAGCAGATAGCTAAAAACTCGAATTTTAGATCGAGTGATTTTTAGCCGACAAAACCTAAACGAGAATCGAAAGTCTCGTCATTAGCAGTACAACGGTAAAAAGCCTGACGAAAACGGATGTCGGATGAAGAAGTTATGAATTTTTAACGGATTTACCAGTCCCGGTCTGTTAAAAATAATAATATAAAAATAAAGTCAAAATTTTCCGATGTAGTCTAAACGAAAGTTGTAGAGCATAATTTTCTCTACGCGTCCACATAAAGAACGTTAAAAACGGAGTCCATATGAGAAAGTTATGGATTTTACAAGATTGGGCACAATTTTCGAGAAAAAGCGCATGAATAGTGCCAGCCACGTCACCCTCGCTCTGAGCTGGCCACGTGTCCGAAGCTGCTGCGTGGCACGTCCGAGAAGCGATGCGTGCCGCACAGGTGTCCGAAGCTGGTCACGTGATCTCGCATGCTTCCCTCGTGACCCGACCCGCGTGTTGGCTCCTGATTCGACCGAGGATGTTGGCCCAATCCGAAGCGCACACCTGTCCGAACCGAGCCTCGCCCTGCTGCCACTTGTTCCGAGCCTCGCAGACTACTGCCCTCTCCCCCTCGCTTCGGATCCGAGGCTCGCACCTATATAAGGGGTGCGAGACCTCCCGGATAAATGTTTGAAATTTGGCAATTTTAACCCCTAAACTTCTATTTCTTCGACTTCCACTTCCCCCGAAGCCCCGGTACTAATTCCAACGCCCGAAACACCCCCCGAAATTCCCGAGAAGCCCGGAAAATTTATCTTTTCGGTTTCGAAGCCCAACCTTCACAGGGCCCGGTTTTCAAGAAAACTCCTGGTTTTCAATGAAGAAAGTCATATTTAGAGCCGAAGTGCTGCCAAAATTACTATTTTAACCCCCGGTTATTTCACGGTGAGTTTAATATATAGGAACAATTGTATGTTATGTGTTATATGTGCTATGTGCTTTTCAGTGTTATTATTCTGGTTTATTTTTCCGTGTTAGTTTTTTATTCTCTATGTTTAATAGCAAAGTAATACCTTTGACCATGTGATCAGTGAAAGGACTTAGATTCATATTGGTACTGGTATGTAGCATCTGGCCATGTAGAACATGTCTCCGTAAGAGAATGATTTCTATTCTATGGTATTGGCAGAAGGTTAGACAGGGCTATAAGCCTGAAATCTACCAAAAGGTTAATCCGAAGTTGTATGTCTTCTGTGCCATTTGGGCCAAAGCTTTATTGATGTATATCAAGTATGGAAATTATTATGCCTCATTGATTGTATATCTTTGAATCAAATCAATGATTGATATGGAAAGTTTGTCACATGATTCACATATGCATTTGCTGTTCCTTGACCCTCCTTGCCTCTGCCATAGTGAAGTATATATATGGCATAACGTTATATTGTATCTATTATTAAACTCACTAAGCGTCACCGCTTACCCCTCTCAATGTTTAACTAATTTGCAGGAGATAAGCATAGAGTATAGTTATATACTGGTAGAAGATTTTTGAATAGTTTGAAACTATTGTTTTGATAGAAGATTTTAGAATAGTTTGAAACTATTGTATTTTGCACTCCCATATGTATAAAACTATAGAATCCTGGGAAGTTATGTAATATATAACACTATGAAATAGTGGGTTTGTATCCAGTAGTTTGTAATCACTTTATCAATATAAAATATTGTTTTTATGAATATGCATGTAGCATGTTTCGGAGTAACAATTGTCAAATATGAAAGTGTGGGTCTTTCAATCATGGTATCAGAGAAGTGGTTTAAGTGAACTAAATTCCACGGATTGGTATTTAGACTTAAACTATTGGAAGTTCAATATATGAATTTAATCATTATAAGTATAGGGATACAAACCATATGAAATATTTAAGTAAAAGTATTAGGTAATAATAAACCCTAATATTCTAAAATACAAAGTTACTCCATATTGCAGAGCAATGGCTGAACAGGTTAGTAGCCATACCCCTGAGGTTGGTGGAGGTCCTCAACCTGAGGAAGTGAATACTCCACTATCTCCTCGTGAGGAGCGACTCTTGGGTAAACTTACCGGTGTTATTCGACAGACTCTCGAAGAACACAAAAAGAGTGATGATAAAGGAAAAGAGAAAGCCACTGGAGAATCTTCAAAAGGAGAGGTGAAGCGTCCCTCGTTCAAATATTTCAAGAGTAGTGGTGCTACAGATTTTCTGGTGTTCTTAATCCCATTGTTTTTCTTACCTGGATCCAGAACACAGAGAAAGTGTTTCGTATTTCTCATGTGGATGATGAAGACAAGGCTAATTATACTTCTGCAATGCTCATCGGAGAAGCCTTGGACTAGTGGGAAGCAACCTATGAAGCTCTCAGCGGGTTTGACCAGGAGAATTTATCCTGGGAAATGTTCAAAACTCATGTGCTAGAGAAGTATTGTCCTCTAGACATGAGGAGGAGATTGGAGAAAGAATTCCTCGAGCTTAAACAGGGAGGAATGACTGTGAATAAGTATGAAACTCAGTTTAATCAAAGCGAAAGGTTTGCTACAAAGTATATCCCAACTGAAGACGAGAAAATTCAGTTGTTCATGGAGGGACTACGGCACGAAATCCACGATTTCGTTGCCAATCGGTAGGTTCTATCATTCGATAAAGTCGTTGAGTATGCTTGAAGGCGTGAGCATGACTTAGAGATACGCGGTGCCACTCTTACTATTCTGAAGCATCCACGTACTGAAAGAACTATTCCTGTTCCTTCTTTTCTACCAGCTCAATCCGTTCGGACTGAGCCTGGTATTCAAGTGCAAACTCAAAACGCCTCTCATGGACGCAGTAGATCACAATCTTTTTCTATTCAATCGCCTTCATGTCGTGTTTGTGGAAGGAATCATCCGGGCCAATGAAAAGTAGACAAGGAATCCATTGTATGTTTTGGATATGGAGAAAAGGGTCATATAAAGCCAGCTTGCCCAAGAAAGGATGTTACTTGTTTTGCATGTGGTATTACTGGCCACAAGAAGCGTTTTTGCCCCACTCTTACTAGTCAGATGACGGGAAGTCAAGCTTCTGTTCAACAACCGGCGAAAAGTCAAGCTCCTGTTGAACAATAAAGGTGTACTCCAACTAAAAAGGAGGAGGTTCCGAAAGCTAAGGGTCGTGCATTCGAGATCACCACAGAAGAGGCACGCGAGGACCCGAATGTTGTGACGGGTACATTTCTTGTTAACTCTAGACCTGCTCACATCTTATTTGATTCTGGTGCCTTAGACTCTTTTGTGTCTTATGAATTTGTGCATTCTTTTCAAATTGCTTGTTATGCACTCGCGCAACCATTTCATGTAGAGACTGCTGGAAGTATATCATTACTTGCCGATAAAGTCTATAGGAATTGTGTTATAGAAATTGAAGGCTACAATTTTCTTGCTAATCTAATTCCTATCTTCTTGCCCAACTTTGACATTATTCTCGACATGGATTAGTTGTCAAAGAACCATACAGACCTCTTGTGCTATGAAAAGATAGTACGTATTCCCATTGAAGGGGAGAATCCTCTCTATGTCTATGGTGAACAAGGAACCTTAAAAATAATATCTTTCCTCAAAGCCCGTAAATTCATATCGAAAGGGTGTCCTATCTATCTGGCCTACACGGTCGACGTCTCAAAAGAAGATAAGAAAACGGTGAATGATGTGCCCATTGCTAAGGAATATCTAGATGTTTTCCCGAAGAATTGCCTGGACTTCTTCCGGAAAGGCAAGTAGAATTCCGAATTGACCTTGTGCCTGGTGCTGCTCCGATTGCTAAGACTCATTATCGTCTTGCGCCACCAGAGATGAAAGAAATGATGATCCAACTGCAAGAATTACTTGACAAAGGCTTTATCCGACCGAGTACCTCTCCCTGTGGTGCTCCGGTATTGTTTGTCAAGAAGAAGGACGGATCGACGCGGATGTGCATTGATTATCATGAGCTGAATAAGGTGACTATCAAGAACAAGTACCCACCACCTCGCATTAATGATTTATTTGATCAACTTCAAGGTGTTAGCTATTTCTCAAAGATTGATTTAAGATCTAGCTATCATCAGTTGAAAGTTCACGAGCAGGATGTACAGAAGACTGCTTTTCGTACTCGATATGGGCATTCTGAATTCCTTGTTATGCCGTTTGGTTTAACAAATGCTCCTGCTGTATTCATGGATATGATGAATCGGGTATGCCGCCCAATGCTCGATAAATCTGTCATCGTATTCATTTACGATATTCTAATCTATTCCAAGTCTGAAGCTGATCATGCCATTCATATTCTTGCGGTGTTGGAACTTCTTCGAAAGGAGAAATTATATGCTAAATTCTCGAAATGTGAATTTTGGCTTCGCCAAGTTCAATTTCTCGGCCATGTTATTTCTGGTGACGGTGTATCCGTAGATCCTACTAAAATTGAAGTTATTCAAAATTGGGAAGTGCCTCGTAATGCTTCCGAAATTCGTAGTTTCTTGGGTCGGTTTCGAAGCCCAACCTTCGCAGCGCCCGGTTTTCAAGAAAACTCCTGGTTTTCAACGAAGAAAGTCATATTTAGAGCCGAAGTGCTGCCCAAATTACTATTTTAATCCCCGGTTATTTCACGGTGAGTTTAATATATAGGAACAATTGTATCTTATGTGTTATATGTGCTATGTGTTTTTCAGTGTTATTATTCCGGTTTATTTTTCCGCGTTAATTTTTTATTCGCTATGTTGAATACCAAAGTAATACCTTTGACCATGTGATCAGTGAAAGGACTTAGATTCATATTGGTACTGGTATGTAGCATCTGGCCATGTAGAACATGTCTCCATAAGATAATGATTTCTATTCTATGGTATTGGCAGAAGGTTAGACAGGGCTATAAGCCTGAAATCTACCAAATGGTTAATCCGAATTTGTATGTCTTCTGTGCCATTTGGGCCAAAGCTTTATTGATGTATATCAAGTATGGAAATTGTTATGCCTCATTGATTGTATATCTTTGAATCAAATCAATGATTGATATGGAAAGTTTGTCACATGATTCACATATGCCTTTGTTGTTCGTTGACCCTCCTTGCCTCTGCCATAGTGAAGTATATATATGGCATAAGATTATATTGTATCTATTATTGAACTCACTAAGCGTCACAGCTTACCCCTCTCAATGTTTAACTAATTTGCAGGAGATAAGCATCCAGTATAGTTATATACTGGTAGAAGATTTTTGAATAGTTTGAAACTATTGTTTTGATAGAAGATTTTCGAATAGTTTGAAACTATTGTATTTTGCACTCCCATATGTATAAAACTGTAGAATCCTGGGAAGTTATGTAATATATAACACTATGAAATAGTGGGTTTGTATCCAGTAGTTTGTAATCACTTTATCAATATAAAATATTGTTTTTATGAATATGCATGTAGCATGTTTCGGAGTAACAATTGTCAAATATGAAAGTGTGGGTCTTTCACTGTAGATGAGCCCTATGTGGTGAAGAAATTACTCAGGTTCGTTCCGTCCATATTTCTTCAATTAGCATCAACACTTGAGAAATATGGGGATTTAGACAAGATAACAGTGGAAGAGGTGATTGGAAGATTGAAGGCCCATGAAGAAAGAATGAAGGGATATAGCGAATCGGATGACAAAAGACTTCTAATGACGTTTCAAGAATGGTCAGAAAAGAACAAGAAGAAAAGTGATGGTGACTCCAAAACAAAATCAAATCGTGGTGGATATGGAGGATCGCGTGGCAGAGGCAGAGGCAGAGGAAGAAATAACATCTGACGAGGTGGTCGTGGTAGAGGTGGTTATCATCAAAAGAATGGAAACAATGGTGAATCGAGCAATCACGTTAAGAGCGGAGTAAAGTGTTATAACTGTCAAGAATTTGGCCATTATGCAGCTACATGCAAGAACCCCAGAAAGGAGAGGAATCAAGAAACCCACTTGATTCAAGAAGACAGCGACCCTGCTTTATTGTTGGCATCTTTCGAAGAGAAAATAGAATACGGTGAAGTATTCTTGAATGAATAAAGTGTGAAGCCTAAGTTAAGATCAAAGGGAGGAGATTCAAATCAGTCTAAGGTGTGGTACCTTGACACTGTAGCAAGAAATCACTAGACAGCTGATGAGACTAAGTTTCATGATCTAGATCGAAAAATCCAAGGCTTTGTGAAGTTTGGGAACGAATCTAGAGTAAGAATCAAAGGCAAAGGGTCCATGGTTTTCCAGTGTAAAAATGGTGAACAGAGAAAGCTTCTCGAGGTGTATTATATACCCGACTTATGTAGCAATATCATAAGTTTGGGACAATTATCGGAAGGAGTAGATGAGATTAGAATCAAGGAGCCATATTTATGGGTACATGATGCAGCTGGGCGATTACTGATGAAAGTTCAAAAGTCCATGAATCGTCTGTATAAGATCGAGTTGGAGGAAGTAAGACCCACTTGCTTAATTGTTGAGCTTAAAGACCCCACATGGCTCTGGCATGCTCGATTGGGCCATGTTAATTTCACTACATTCAAACTCATGGCTGAAAGAAACTTAGTCGAAGGAATGTCAAAGATTAGGATCCCCTCTCAACGGTGTGAAGGCTATCTGGTAGGGAAAAAAATTCGAAGTCCTTATCCATCTCATACCAAATACAGGTAAAAGAAGAGGCTTAAACTTATTCATGGAGATCTATGTGGACCGGTAACACCTCCCACACCTTCAGGTAACCGGCACTTTATGCTTCTGGTAGATGATTTCAAAAGAGTTATGTGCGTTTATCTACTGAAGACAAAAGACGAAGCCTTTCAAACATTTAAGAACTTCAGGACGAAGGTTGAAGTAGAAATAGGTGAGAAGATGAAGGTTTTCAGAACCGATAGCGGAGGAGAGTTCCTCTCTAACCAATTCACCATGTACTGCAATGAAACAGGGCTTGAACGCCACTACACTTCGCCATATTCGCCACAACAAAACTACATAGTGGAAAGAAGGAATAAAACCGTTTTGGAGATGGTGAGGAGCAATTTAAAAGCCATCACCATTCCAGATGTGTTGTGGGGCGAAGCGGTAAATCATGTGGTGTATGTGTTAAACAGGGTCTGTACAAAAGCTCTAAAGGAATAAACTCCATACGAAATGTGGACTGGTCGAAAGCCAAATGTAAGTCATCTCAAAGTCTTCGGGTGCTTAGCGCACATGATGATTGCCAAGAATCATCTAAAGAAATTGGATGAAATAAGCAAACGTGTTGTTCATCTGGGGTATGAAAAGGGATCAAAGTCCTACAAATTGTTGGACAAGGTGTTTGTAAGTCGAGATGTCGTTTTCGAAGAAGATAAGACTTGGACGTGGGAGAAAACAACGAAGATTAAAACAACACCGGGGATAAGCTTCACTGTCGAAGGTTTTGACTTCAACGATGACTTTTATGATGAAGATGGCGAATTGTTTCCAGTTACGTCGGATCAAGAAAATGGGTCGCCACAGAACAATGATGATTGGGCCGAATTCCCTCAGCCCAATAGTTTGCAATCCGACCCAAGTCCACATTCCACCCCCTCAAATACGCCACCGGGTACACCCAACTCACCCGTTAACTCCAATTCACAAACTCCGGCGACAACCTCTAGTATAGCCTCTAGTTCCATAGGTGGTGGTGCCCCAAAGCGGTTTCGATTACTCACAGACCTCTATCAAAATATAGAAGAAATTCAACTACATATGGAGGAACTCCTGTTGATGCGAAACGACGAAGAACCCTCGTTGTATCAAGAGGTGAGGCAAAATCCAAACTGGGTGGATGCGATGAAGGCCGAGTTGACTTCGATGGAAAAGAACAACACGTGGGATCTCGTCGACCTACCAACTAATTGCAAGCCGATTGGGCTGAAATGGGTGTTTAAGGTCAAACGAGATCCAACTGGAAAAATTGTGAAGTACAAGGCGAGAATTGTGGCAAAAGGATATGTTCAGAAACAGGGGGTCGACTTTGAAGAAGTATTCACACCAGTTGCGAGAATAGAAACGGTACGTGTTATCATTGCCCTTGCAGCCTCATCTGGATGGAATGTACACCACCTCCATTTAAGGCCAGCATTCCTAAACGGGAAATTAGAAGAAGAGGTCTATGTATCTCAACCAGATGGTTTCGAGAAGAAAGGAGAAACGAACAAAGTGTATAAACTGTCAAAGGCATTGTATGGTTTAAAGCAGGCACCCCTGGAATGCCTGCCTTGACAAGTACCTAAAGAGCTTGAATTTCAAAAGGCGTGCACAAGAATATTCAGTGTACACTAGGAGGAAAAAGTGGAATACCCTAATTGTTGGTGTATATGTAGATGATTTGCTGGTTACAGGGAACTTTCAAGATGATGTGAAGAAGTTCACATTGAAGATGAATGAGATGTTTGAAATGAGTGATCTTAGGTTATTGGCTTATTATTTAGGAATAGAAGTAAATCAGCAAGAGAATTGCATTACCGTGAAACAAGAAGCATATGCCAAAAGTCCTCTAGCCAAAACTCAGATGCTAGCCTGCAACCCCACCAAATGCCCCATGGAACACAAGATAAAGTTCTTCAAAGATGAAGAAGGAGAACCTGTCACCCCCACTGAATACAGAAGTATAATGGGTGGACTCATGTATTTAACACATACTCGTCCAGATATCACATTTGCAGTAGGTGTAGTCAGCCGTTTTATGGATAAACCTACTATGAAACACCTTCAGGTAGTAAAGGGAATACTTAGGTACATTAAAGGTACCACGGACTATGGGTTGGTCTACAGAAGGGGACAAGAACAGATCACCATTGAAGGGTATTCAGATAGTGATCATTGAAAAGATGAGAATGATAGAAGGAGCACAGGTGGGATGGCCTTTTATGTGAATGGTAACTTGGTCACGTGGGGCTCACAGAAGCAAAGATGTGTGGATTTATCCTCATGTGAAGCTGAATTTATGGCTGCCACAATGACTGCGTGTCAGGGAATTTGGTTTAGACGGCTTCTTTCAATCATTTCAGGTCAAGCAATACCTCCAATATAGCAATGTTTGTTGATAACAGGTCTGCTTTTGACCTCATGAAAAACCCTGTGTTTCACGGGAGAAGTAAACACATAGACATCAGGTTTCATTTCATCAGGGAATGTGTTGAAAATGTGGAGATAACAGTTACTCATGTCAGTACAAAGGAGCAGCAAGCAGATATGCTCACTAAGCCACTAGCAAGGGTGAAATTTGAAGAGATGAGGAATCTCGTTGGAGTGGTGAAGGTATGAATTTCTGAATTACGGGGGAAAATGTTAAAGTAATTCAAAAATATATCGGTTACTTTAGTTAGCACATGTTTATTTGAGTCTTTATTTGACTTTTATTAGCTTGAATAAATCAAAGCCACGTGAGGTGGTGTGAGCTCCTAGTCTTTAGTATGTAGTTGATTAGTTTCCGTTTTTCATGCATTGTTTAATGTTTAAGTAGTAAGGGAATATGCCCAGTATTGTGCTCTCTCGTTTTATTCAAGAAGTATTAAATAAGAAGAAAAGCATTCTGCCTCATCTGTTTTTGCTCTGCACTCTGTTTCATCCACCTGTAAAAGTGTTTGTATATATTGCTAGATTCCAATAGAAAACCCCCACCAACACAACCCCATTGCTGCTAAAATACTCACTACAAACAAAATGTCATTTAGTGGCATATGTTTTTAATGGCATATATTCAATGTGCCACTATATCATGTTTTTAGTGGCATATTCTATGTGTCACTATAGAAATTAATGGATTTTATGTCGTTATTAGTGGCTTAATATATTAATATATCATGAAAAGTTCTTTTTTATTGTAAGTATTATATAATATGATTATCAAAAAAAAAATAAGAGTAAATTACAAATTTACCCTTTCCTTTATTTTTACACTTTTACACCTTCCCACTCTTAAAATCTATCCCAAGATTCAAACAATCAGTTCAACCGGCTATTCAGCTAACGCCATCGCCCCTGTTCCACCGTCACTATCGTCCTGTTGCATAGGTGTCGTCGCCGCTTGCTTCACCTCTGCCGCCGCATGTATCCACCGTCATTGTTGCATTTTTCCACCGTCGCTAGTCTTGACTTAATTGTTGGGAAAATGGCCTCAATAATCCCTACAAACCTCCCAAGAAGAATAATAGAAAAATAAACCGAACACAAGTATATACGTGGAAAACTCCAAAACCGGAGAAAAACCACGGGCCTCCAGAGAGAAAGATCCACTATATGATAAATTTTTACAATCACATAGACTAATCTCTCAAGCCACCCCCCAAATTACACCCACACTCTCAAAGTTTTAACTAATACTTTCACCACTCTAAAATAAGAGAAAGAAAGAAATAACCAAACACTTATAGTGTATTGTTGGTTGGGGTGCTTTGAAACCAAAGCCTTGGTCCTTATTTATAAGCTTGGAGACCTCCCAAGCTTTCATCCTTCTAGCAATGTGGGATGGGAACTTTTTCTTCATATAGCCAAAAAACCAACAAATCTCCAACTTGGATAAATGAAAGAAAACCGCAACCACATAAAGGAACATCGTTTTCATCTACGATCATAATTCTAAAGGCATAGAATTATCATACTCCACCATAAGAAAGTATCACCACTTAGAATAAACCATCCTAAGAATTTCACCTCGACACATGTTGAAAAAACTGCTGAAAAATTTATGGTGCAACTTCCACTTGGCATACCCGGAAGTTCATCAGCCATCAACATAACTTCACCACACATCTTGAATTTATGCCAATCCAATGCCCATGTGTAGTTCCCCCGCTAACAGAAACACATCCCTTTCCATGGTATCACGGGCATACCATAGGGATGACACAACTCAAAAGAATTCATCGCCGTCAGTAGCGACGGAGATATTGTTAGCTGTATCAGAGCCTTTTGTCGAACTCGCTGCTCCACCTGGACAATTTCTCTTGACATGCCTAGACTCTCCACACTTCCAGCATACCGGGATCTTCTGGGAGTGTTTCTTCTTCTCGTTCCTGCATACCATAACCGTTCCTTCTGACGAAGTATAGTTGCTACTTTCAAGTCGTTTCTCCTCAGACAGGAGTTTAGCAGTAACATCCGCATACTTCAGGGTCTCTTTTCCATACATTAAAATAGGTTTCATATGCTCATAAGAAGATGGTAAAGACAGTACG
Organism: Lactuca virosa; assembly: GCF_052849685.1. NCBI lineage: Eukaryota > Viridiplantae > Streptophyta > Magnoliopsida > Asterales > Asteraceae > Lactuca > Lactuca virosa. The sequence continues at coordinate 205,642,032 of NC_136426.1, forward strand.
AGTCTCAAAGCTTTATCCTCATCTTCAGTATCCACTCCAATAGCCTCCAGTTCTCACACGATGTTATTAAGAACACTTAGATGGTCTGAGATTTTTGTGTCTCCACTCATACGAAGAGTATGAAATTGTTCCTTGAGATACAACCGATTTGAGATGCCTTTGCCTTGATACAACTGCTCAAGTTTCTCCCACAAATCTTTTGCCGTTGCGATCTCATGCACATTTTCAAGAACATTCTTTGCTAGACACAAACGAATAGCACTTGCCGCTCTCAAATCTAGATCTTCCCATTCTTCATCATCGACTTTACTGGCTCCAGCTGAATCCTTGCTAGAAACGGGGACAGGTCTCCCCTTCAACGCCTTGTATAACCCAGACTGAATCAACACATCCTTGACTTGAACTTGCTACAAACCAAACTTGATTCTTCCGTCAAATTTTTCTACATCAAACTTCATGGGACTGAATTTTGCCATCATATCTGTATCTCAAAAACAGTATTGTATACTAGAAAAATATGCACCAGACCTATACGCAATACACCCAATAAAGGATTCCCAGATAAGAGTGGAGGGTCACAACGGACACGCTTAAATACCAATCTTTCTTAGACAGAACCTTCTTCGGATATATACGTATTTACAGCCAGCATATAACTCTATCGTACACAAAACGGTTAGTCGAATCCTCGTTTCTGATGTGGAAGATCAGACAAAGCTGCAGCCACATAGCATACTCCGAACCTTCAAAGTACCGAGACAACTCCAATACGATTAATAGGAATTAATTTCTGATGTGGAAGATCAGCCAAAGCTGCAACCACAGAGCATACTCTAATTTCTAAAACCGAGACCTCCTCCGAAACCCGAAGCTCTGATACCACTTGTTGGGAAAATGGCCTCAATAATCCCTACAAACCTCCCAAGAAGAATAATAGAAAAATAAACTGAACACAAGTATATACGTGGAAAACTCGAAAACCGGAGAAAAACCACGGGCCTCCAGAGAGAAAGATCCACTATATGATAAATTGTTACAATCACATAGACTAATCTCTCAAGCCACCCCCCAAATTACACCCACACTCTCAAAGTTTTAACTAATACTTTCACCACTCTAAAATAAGAGAAAGAAAGAAATAACCAAAACACTTATAGTGTATTGTTGGTTGGGGTGCTTTGAAACCAAAGCCTTGGTCCTTATTTATAAGCTTGGAGACCTCCCAAGCTTTCATCCTTCTAGCAATGTGGGATGGGAACTTTTTCTTCATATAGCCAAAAAACCAACATTAATTTGATAACATGGATGATAATTAAGCTCTTCCAGCTCTTATACACTGAGTTGAGTTTTCATCTTCTGCTCCTAGCTTCAAATTCTCCCAACATACACACGTAACACTCGGATCTACGATCTACTGATCCGGTAATTTCTGCCAATTTCACACTCATTATCGCATCTAATTCCAATTTCAACATAATAGTTGTGAAAGGAAGTAGCTACAGCCCTAACGATTTCAATTCAATTCTCACCGGAGGCAAACACAGGTACATTTATATCTGAAGAACTTATGCCATAAATCCTTCCTAACGTATGCATACATTTTCTGCAATTGATTCTTTGTCACAGTGCATACCCTAAATTCAAAGATCTATTTCATATCTGTTGTGATTTAGGTTAGATTCTTTCATATATTTATTTATTTATAGATATAGAATCATAGATGCAGTCATGCAGATCAGGAATCATATTAAATCGATGTTTTTGTTCTAATTGTGATCTGTTTGGGGTCCGATATTTGAATTGAATATATATGATATATCATTGGTCCTTTTCCACGAATTTATATCTTTGATCTTCAAGTGTATTTATGTTTAAGTTTAGCATCTTAGTATTAGCTATTGGTCATACGTGTTATGGTGAATATCATCTTTTTCAATAGCCTGGGAATCAGAGATCGGTCTTTTAGTATTACCAGTTGTTATCATAGGAACACTAGTCGAATGATAATTAGCATATTAAGCATTCATAATTTGGATACATGGGACTCTTTTATGAAGTTTTTGTATACTGATGGTTAAATTGTTTCATAGATAGTACTTTATATCCTTCAAAAACTGGCTATATTTAGACTCAATGTCAAAGACTTGATAGAGGGACGAATATCCTACTGTCCTACTGATAATTTCATGGCCTTTCTGGAAAGGAGATTCCTTCACTGAATGATAGGACGGACTGGAGCTTTCTCATGTATATTATCTCACATGATTTAAGGAGTAGATTTAGTCTTCATCTCCCAACCATCCTTACCCATATGTTGATTTATGTCAAGTGTTAAAGATACGTGATCTATTTTAAATATTAAATTCTCAAGATCCAATCTTTATAAATACCATGAATCATGATAATTGATTATCTCATGAAGAATGGTGAATCTTTTTTTGTATTATGGTATTATAATGCTAGCATGTGGCATGCTCGCTTCAGTCTTTTTGCAGACCCAATCCATTGCCTGTTGGCTTAATTCAGATTCTGGGAAAAAAGAGTCCCAGGGGTATTTTTTGGAATATTTAGTTTTTTAAACGTCTTTTAGTTGTTTTAACTCTTTTAGTATATATAGGGGGTTAAGTAGAAGTAATTGTAATTTAGTTTTTATGCTTTTGTTTCTAATCAAGCTTGGTGAACAAGCGATTTTCGCAAAACCGTTCCTTCCCCTGTTCACTATTTCTGTTTCTGCTATGCTCTTTTTCTGTTCCGTTCTTACCAGAGTGCAACTCTGATTAAACTTTGGTGTACTAGGTTGTATTCACAGGTTACAACTTATATTGCCATGGCAACATGATTTGCTAGAAGACAACCTAAAAGCAGCAAGTCTACCAGGAATGGATAATACTACAAAATTATGTCTCCAACTTAGACATTGAAGTCACTAATGAAGATATAAAGGTAACAAAACTATCAACTATCACAAAATTTGTTTTTATACATTTTCATTAAGTTAACAATTGATTTGGGCCCCACCTAAGAACTGTTTTTTGTGATTGGAGAGCTGAATAGATATGGAATTCATTATGAGAAAAGTAGTCATCTAAATGTAAGTGTAACTAAAGAGTCTCAAATTATTTGATAAAAAAGATATTTTTTTAATTCTTTTTGTTGTTTTATTTAGGGAACAGATGAAGTGATGTTTGCTAGAAGAAACATATATGTTTGCATATATAGTGCCGATGCTTCTTGGATTACAAATATCTTTGTTTACATGATAAATATGGAAATAAGACAGATTTATGTATTTCTATATTCCTGATCACTCCATGTATGTTCTTTATCTTAACAATTTTCCTCTTTTACCTTCAACTTAATAATTTTACTTATTCAACTCTAAAACTTTTTATTTCTCTAATAAATATTTGAAGTTATATATCTTGTGTTATGTCAGAGATTAAGTGGAATGACAATGGATTGGCAAGGAACTCCAGTACGCCCTAGTTCATAACAGTTAAGCGAATCTTGCGGTTGGAAATTCCTGTTGATACTTTCCCAAATGTAAGCTTTCAGGATTAAATAAAGCTTGATTTTTTAGATCAAAATATATATAAATGGGCACTTTGAATGACATGTTTTTCTTTGGATTTTAATTAAACTTTGTTGGCAGACTTTTGGGACCTAAAGGAAATTCACTAAAACCTATAGAGGCTACGATAGGGTGTCGTGTGTATATAAGAGGAAAAGGGTCAATCAAAGATCATGATAATGTTCTTTCATGTGATTATTATACTTTTTTTAATATTTGTTCATAATCTAAAGGAAGAGAAACAAAGGAGAAGATCGGGTTATGAGCATTTAAATGAGCCACTTCACATTTTGATCGAGGCTGATTTACCACCATGTGTTGTGTTGGGGTTGGAAAACTCTTCTATTAAACACGAAAATAGAATTACAATAGGAGGAGCAACTCTCACACTCAACTATTACGAAAAACCAACCCTCTCACTAACACTCTCACTCTAAGTGTTATACTATATGTTTCTCTGTGTTTTTGGGATGTATACAACTGAAGAATGAAGTCTCTATTTATAGTCTTGGCAGCCACCATTGTAGTTGCGTCTGTTAATTGTGTTCATCATAGGGTGGGAAGAAAAACTTGTCCCGTAGGTTTCATTTTGTCAACAATGATGGCTACTGTAGCTTTGGAGGCTTTGGAGGCTGGAACACAACAAATCTCCCCCTCCAGTCTCCATCCAACAATCCTCATCCCAACTATGTCAGCACATAGTCTGTGTTTCTCTTGTGTCACCACCTTTGTCAACATGTCTGCAGGATTGTTATTGGTGTTGATCTTTAACAACTTCAATTCTCGTCCCTTAATTGCTTCTCTAAGCCAGTGATAACGTATATCAATATGTTTTGTACGGGAATGGTACATCGAGTTCTTACTCAGGTCCATAACACTCTGACTATCGCAATAAATGATGTACTCTTCTTGTGGAAAGCCTAATTCTTGAAGAAACCGTTTCATCCATATAAGCTCCTTCCCAGCTTCAACGGCAACAATATACTCGGCTTCTGTTGTTGACAGTGCGACACACTTCTGTAACTTGGATTGCCACGAGATAGCTCCCCCTGCCAAAGTAAAAATGTAACTTGATGTAGATTTCCTACTATCAAGATCTCCTGCCATATCGGCATCTGTATAACCTTCCACGATTGGCTTTGCTCCCCCGTAGCATAAACATAGTTTCGAACTACCCTTCAGGTATCGAAGTATCCATTTGACTGCTTCCCAATGTTGTTTTCCCGGATTAGCTAGATATCTACTCACAACACCGACAGCATGAGCAATATCTGGTCTTGTACACACCATTGCATACATAAGACTTCCTACGGCTGAGGAATAGGGGACTGCCTTTATCTCTTCTTTTTCTTTCTCAGAAGATGGATAATTTTTCTTACTCAACTTGAAGTGGTTAGCCAAGGGCGTACCAACGGGCTTGGCATTTTCCATGTTGAACCTTTTGATCACACGTTCAACATACTCTTCCTGTGATAAGAACAATTTTCTTGATTTTCTATCACGGATAATTTTCATGCCCAATATCTGTTGTGCTTGGCCTAAGTCTTTCATATCAAAGAACTTAGACAAATCCTTCTTCAAGTTGTTGATCATCATTGCATCTTGGCCCACTATCAACATATCAACCACGTAGAGCAAAAGGATGACAAATTTCCCATCTGGAAACTTCTTCAGATAGACACAATGGTCTGCAACAGTTCTCTTGTACTCATGATTCATCATAAATGAATCAAACTTCTTGTACCACTGCCTTGGGGCTTGCTTAAGACCATAAAGGCTCTTACAGACGAAATGCTCTTTCTTTGGGACTTTAAAGCCATCAGGTTGCTCCATGTATATTTCTTCATCCAAATCACCATGGAGAAAGGCTGTTTTCACATCCATCTGCTCAAGTTCAAGATCTAGACTGGCAACTAATCCGAGTACAACTCGGATAGACATCATCTTCACAACTGGCGAAAAAATTTCATCAAAGTCGATTCCTTCTTTTTGTTGGAAACCTTTGACAACGAGTCTCGCCTTATACTTCATAGTATTTCCCTTGCCGTCTTTCTTCAACTTGAAAACCCACTTGTTTTTCAAGGCTTTCTTTCCTTTGGGGAGGTTTACCAACTCATATGTTTGATTCTTCTGCAAAGAATTCATTTCTTCTTCCATGGCCTTCTGCCAATTTGCTTTGTCAATATGAGATTGAGCTTCTTGAAAACTCTCTGGCTCTCCCTCACTAGTAAGAAGGATGTAGTTTGAAGTCGGATATCTTGTTGATGGAGCACGTACTCGTTCGGATCGTCTAACTTGAGTTCCTTCGTTTGCAACTTCTGGCAGTGGATCTGAATTATCCAGGGGTGGAAGCTCCCCCTGCTCAACACCTTCTTGATATGTATCATCGCCTTCTTCATCCACTTCTTCAGCGGAAACATCTTCTTTATTTTCAGATATTATATCTGAAACTTTGGAGTTTTGTTGCTTGTTAACGGGTGCCTTGAAATCATAATACTGGTTTTCATAGAAAACCACATCTCTACTTCGAATAACCTTCTTTAGTTCTGGGTCCCATAGCCTGTACCCGAACTCTTCATCTCCATATCCAATAAAGATGCATGGAGTGGATTTGAGGTCCAACTTCTTCCGCATTTCACTTGATACATGTGCAAACGCCTTGCACCCAAATACTCTCAAGTGAGAATATGATATGTCTTTACCCGTCCATATCTTCTCCGGAACTTCAAAATTCAATGGAGCGGAAGGTGACCTATTTATTAGATAGCAAGATGTCAATACAGCTTCACCCCAGAATGGCTTTGGGAGTTTAGTCATGCTGAGCATGCATCGAACTTTCTCAACAATGGTGCGATTCATCCGTTCTGCTACACCATTGTGTTGTGGGGTTCGTGGGACAGTCTTTTCATGTCTGATACCATGTTCCGTGCAGTATTAAGAGAACTCACGGGAATAGTATTCGCCTCCATTATCTGATCGGAGACATTTTAGCTTCTTACCTGTTTGTCTTTCCACCATTGCATGAAAAGCTTTGAAGCGGTCCAATACTTGGTCCTTCGTTCTCAAACAGTATGCCCATACCTTTCGTGACGCATCGTCAATGAATGTCACAAAATACCGGCTTCCACCAAGAGATTCTACTTCAATGGGTCCACATACGTCGGAGTGGACAAGGCTCAGCAACTCAGAGAGGTTCTTTCTTGTGGAGCTAAAGGAAACTCTGTGTTGTTTCCCGAATAGGCAGTATTTACAAGGATCCAAGGCAACATCTTTTGCCATTGAAATTGACTCCTTCTTTGCAAGAGTCGTCAATCCCTTCTCGCTCATGTGGCCTAGTCTTCTATGCCACAAGTTTGGTGATGTCTCTTCTTTAACAACATTGAGACTTGGTTGAAGCAACTTTGCATGACTTTTATAAAGAGTACCATCAAGTTTTCCCCTTGCAACAACCATAACACCTTTTAACAACTTCCAGGTGCCATTTTTGAATTGATTGTCATATCCTTGGACGTCAAGAGCTCCAACTGAGATAAGATTCATTCTCAGCTCTGGGACATGCCGAACATCTTTCAACACCAATGTACATCCAACATTGGTCTTTAAATGCACATCACCAATACCAGCAACGCTTGAGAAACTGGTCTTTCCCATCTTCACGGTACCATGGTCTCCGGGTTTATAAGTACTGAATAAATCCCGGTTTGGAGTCGAATGATATGATGCAGCGCTATCAATCACCCACTCATCATCATGAGTTTCAACATGTAGGCATGCTTCCTTCTCGTATGTAACAAGGGCAACGTCTTGTGTTATGGTGACCATGGTTTCACCATTCTCCCTGCTTGGATTCTGGCTTGTCTCGGGCTGCTCTCGTAAGAACCTTCGGCAATCACTCCTTTTGTGGCCATAATAATTACAATGATTGCAATAGCCTTCGAACCATGTATTTGAAGATTTACCTCGCTCTCGCGATTTCCCTCGATCTCGTGATTTCCCACGATCTTGGGATCTTCCTCTACTTTGACCATGTCTACCTCTGCCTCTGCCTCGACCTCAGCCTCCAGTTCTGCCTCCGCCTCTTTCTTTGTTTTCTGACACGAGAGCAAAAGACTGGTCTGTACCAGCTTCTTTCCTTCTGGCTTCCTCGTTCATTAGGGCATCTGTGACCATCTCCATTGTTACTTTACCACCGGGGGCAGAATTGCTGAGAGTCACAACAAGCGTCTCCCAATTATCTGGTAGAGAACTCAAGAGCAATATGGCTTGTTCCTCGTCTTTGAGAACCCAATCAGCAGCACCGAGCTGGTTTAAGAGATCCTGGAACTGACTCGTATGCTCGGTTATGGACGTACCACTTTGTAACTTGTGGTTTACAAGGCGCCTCATCAGCAAGGTCTTGTTGCGTGCCGTCTTTGCCTGATACATATTCTCGAGCTTCTCCCAAAGTTTGTACGCGTCTGTCTCTTGAGAGACATGATGAAAAACACTGTGGTCGATCCACTGTCGAATTTGTGCCACCGTTTTCCTGTTTATTCTCATCCAAACTTCGTCTGTCTTCGTGTTGGGTTTGACGCCTTGCTTTTCTATAGGCTCTGCTAAATCTTTCAGATTAAGCAAATCTTCCATCCTTGGCTTCCACATGTTGTAATTTGTGGGCGTAAGTCGAACCATCGTAATCGTACTTCTAGATTCCATTGAAAATAATTGCAAATTTATTTTACAAATATTTCAAGGAAAAATTAGATAAAACCGAGCTCTCGGTTGGATTCAGAAGCGTCAAAAATGGTGGGGTAGAATTTTTCGGGCTCAAAATATACTTTCTTGAAAAGTTATGTGCTAATTTGTAACTTTTCAGAACTATAGGGGCTAAACTGTAATTTTCGGAACTTACAGGGGCTAATCTGAAATATTTCTGCCAACCAGGGACTTTTCTGAAACTTTTCAGAACTCCAGGGACCAAAACAGATGTTTTCAGAAGAACAGGGACCGAACTGCAGTTTTTCAGAAACAGAGGGACCTTTCTGCAATTTTCTGGAACTTCAGGGGCTAACCTGCAACTTCCTGAAATTCTGGTCAATGATGACCTCACTGATGACGTCACTCCTTCTTCCCCGGTAGTCTTCTCCGGCCACCTGGTTTTTCCGGCGACTTTTCTGGCGAGATTTGACCAACTTTGACCAACGATTTGAGGGCCTTTTGGTTTTCAAAAAATTACGAAAAATATATTTTCGGAATCCTTGAAACAAGCCCTTTCCAACGATGTACTCAAAAACGGATTTTGAGACAAAAAAAGTTTGACGAAAAAACAGAGAAATTCGTAAAGAATTCCCTGGACACCGAACCAAGCTCTGATACCAGTTGTTGGGGTTGGAAAACTCTTCTATTAAACACGAAAATAGAATTACAATACGAGGAGCAACTCTCACACTCAACTATTACGAAAAACCAACCCTCTCACTAACACTCTCACTCTAAGTGTTATACTATCTGTTTCTCTGTGTTTTTGGGATGTATACAACTAAAGAATGAAGTCTCTATTTATAGTCTTGGCAGCCACCATTGTAGTTGCGTCTGTTAATTGTGTTCATCATAGGGTGGGAAGAAAAACTTGTCCCGTAGGTTTCATTTTGTCAACAATGATGGCTACTGTAGCTTTGGAGGCTTTGGAGGCTGGAACACAACATGTTGTTGATTTAAGGCTGAGGAAAGCTCAGGAAGTTATTTAGGAGTTGCTAAAACCCACGGTATCTTTCTTACTAATAATAAATTCTCTCTTTCTTTTCATTATTTCAAGTCAAACTTGTTTTTCTACAGTTTTGACACACTTTCTTTCTACATCGATGTATTTATTGATGTTCATGTCATTTTTTGAAACTGAAAGTAGGTTTTTGAGCTCAAAATTAACACATATGGATCATTTCTTCTACTTTGACTTTTAAAGTTAAATGGGCTATGTTTCAACTTCAAAATGAATATTTTATCATGTTACCTTTTCTTCTATTGCAACAATCTTGATTAAATTCATCTATATATACACTCTTTAAAAGTTAAAGATGTCACTAAAATATTGGATTTGAAAAACAGTTGACTTTATCTAAAAAGTCAAACGTTTTCCTGTTTGCAGGATGAATCAACAGACTATATCAAAAGACAACAATTAAGAGAGCTAGACATGTTGAATTTGAATTGCAAATAACATAGTACTAGACCAAGTGGAAGTATGTCACCATTCAATGCAAGTGGGCATGGAAAGAACAGACAAAGAGTCACAAATATTAAAAGTTAGCATGAAGTTGGAGAAGAAATTCAGGTAAAAAAGTTTCAAATTCTTTTTGCTTACTCTTGTTAGTTTTATTTTTTTAATTTTTTTTTTAATATTTACTTTGTTCCATATTTAAACTTATTTGACATTTATTTAAACATTGTATCTAAAGAATAAAATACCAGTGATGAAAATCAATGTAATTTTTGTTATTTTCCACACACGTATAATGTAATTAGCTTTTTTATTTTATATTATACTAAAAAAATATGTCGCGATAAGTAGTATGCATTAAAAAAATCGGAGAAGTACTTACGAACACAAAATATGTGCCACACAATATTTTTCTTATATTGTGGCAAACAAAAAGTGCCACTGAAAGTAACATAAATTCTAGAATAACATGGGTAATTAACGGCACAAAATTTTTGCCACAAAATACTTTCGTTTGTTATGGCAAATAAAAAAGTGCCACTAAAAACCTAAAAAACTACAGCGACAAAACAAAAAAGTGTCACTAAAGAGCTTTAGTGGGAGCGTTTCTAGTGGCATTTTTTATTTATGTCCCTGATTCTTCAAGAGACCTTTAGTGACACTTATTTTTGTATTTAGTGGCACTTTTTGTGTGCCACTAAATGACGTTTTTTTTGTAGTGACTGCTTGTGAAGTTTCTCAGCCCCTTCTACCTTCGAAATCGCCGGAAAAAGCAAGAAAAACCGGCAGCAAGAGGCTGCCGGCCACCACCCACCATCACCGAAGTCATCACCACCACCGGCTGTTGTGCTGCTGGGTTACCACTAAAAACCATGCCCACACCTTCCTCCCTCGCCCTCTCGTCGAATACCACCAGAAAACAAAGTAAAACCGGCAGCCTCTTCCTTCATCTACACAGCACCACCATCGCTGCCATCTGGTGCCACCGCTTTCTGCCACCTCCAGCCATCCATTTCGGTGGTGGGTAATCTCCAAACACCCTCCATAATGCTCCTTCATCGCTCAAACAATCGATTAGAGGCCATCACGATTTTTTTTTAATGTCACGAAGACGATGAAGAACAGGAGGGTTCCCTCCTGTTTGAACGACTGAACCAAAACTTCCATTAGATTTAAATAGTTTTGGTCCCTTAACTTCGAAATTGCCCAGCATTAGCCCTTCATTCTCAAAAATTGTTTCAAATCTAATTTTAAACAATGAAAGTTTAACCAAAATGTTCAAAGTTTAACCTAGTTTGGAAAAACCTTTTCAATTAAAACCAATGTTTTAATGTAAATCTATTTCTTTTATTTTATTAATTTAATTTAATTTAATTTAATCTTAGATAAAATAATTTTTAGAAATTATTAATTAAATTTTGATTTAAATAAAATTTGGATTTATTTAAATATTTTGGAAAATAATAAATTAATTTTTAATAAAATTTATTTAAATTGGTATTTAATTAAATTTTGGAATATTAAAGCTTGAGAAATTATTATACTTAATCAAAAATATCAAATCATCGTCTAAATATTAATATGTATCGAAATTTTCTAGGAAATCAAATTAAACCCGGAGATTACGACCTCACGACAACAGATCCCGATTTTCAAACGAATCGAAAATCGCTCGTTAAGGTGAGTGTTTCGGCCCCATTTTTATATATTGGGGGGGGGGGATACATGTAATACTTGTAATATATTATGAATTTATTTTCTAATTGTTTTGTTTATACAAACAACATCATCATGTTTATGCTATATAAATCACACAAAAATATTAATTATTACTCTACTACTTACGGTACGGAGAATCAGGTTTCAAGAACCGCTTGGGTTGTTGGATTTCAGAACAGCTTAATTGGTAAAATGATCATGCCATCTGGTGTTTCATGTCTGGCCGTCGTCTGTATAATGGTAGTACGTGTACTAAGTAATATTTATCTTACAACAATACACATGAATTATCATTGTTTTGTGTAAACACATTACTAGCTGGTGAAAATTTTGTTTAAACGCTTATATGTAAAGTAAAGAAAATCGTTTTAAAACATCAATATTAACATATGTTATTTTGTTAAAATAATACAACTAATAAAAATAACATATACAATCGACCATAAATGTGCAATGACAGTATAGGCATTTATCAACTTGGTAGTTTCAATGTATCTCATACGTGCACAAAAACATACATGTTTATATATTTATACAAGTTTCTAGAACTCGTATCTTAGGCTCATTTATGTGTTTGTACTCTAAGTTTTATCAATTGTTTAAACAAGTATCGTACATTCTTACACTTACGCTTATCGAATATACTTGTCATCCATCTGTTTATCCGTATCTGCGGTCATTAAATACAACCTTGGCAGATGACTCTATCCGTCTATCCGTACCGTTTCATTACTATAAAGTTGACTAGATGTTTATTACCTAGAAACCATAATTTATATGTCTATCCGTACTATAAACTTGAATAGATGTTTATTATCTAGAAACCATAGTTTATATGTCTATCCGTACAAATTCATTACTATAAACTGGACTAGACTTTTATTACCTAACAACCATGGTTTATATTTATATCATTATCAAACATTCTTCCAAACATAGTTTTCTTACAAAGGAAATTATTTTTAGACTTTTTAAAAGTATTCTATTGCGGTTAAGCAGAAAATCTATGACACTCACCAACCTTTTTATTGCCCCTTAAACTTACATGTACTCTCAGGAGATCAATAGACAAGCTTTCAGACAGAAGATTAGTCGTGGATTACAGACGACTTAGCTATCTAGTTTTTGGTTATCCGCCTACTTGTTTAAGGAAACTACTATCTATTATCACTTCTAAGAACCTTGTATTCAAACCTTATGATAAATATATATGTTGTTTTGTTTATCGTTGTACTTGTGCTATATATTCAGTTTATCTTTGATCCATGAACTTAGTCGCACTCCCGGCATGTTCTGCCTTGGCCGGGGGCTTGACAGATTGATATAGACAATGGTGAACGTCTAGAAACATTTTAGTACCACCAATAACACACAATAAAGAATTTCATTCATCAACATCCAATTCCCAAAAGCTCGAAGCTTTAATTAATATATAAGGTATGTTTATCCATTATCACTTTGTTATAAACATCTTGTTGAACATGAGACTTGGATGAGAATCAATCTCATTTTGAGTTCAACTTTGGAGAATGCATGTTAGATGTCTAACTCTCAACACATAAGAGGAAGATATCCCATTTTGACTACATAAGCCTCTTGGATAGTTCACACCATACTTAAAGATAGTTTTATAACTGTCCACTTAAGGAATAACATTTAACCATATCAAATCACAACACTGCCTACACTTAAGTCCCACTATGTATATCTGGTGTTTAGGATACAAATATAATAACTTTTAATCAAGTATTACTCATAACAACGATCTGTGAGGTGATCTTGATGTGGATGTATTCAGTATCAGTTTTTTGACAAGTACCTATTAATCTTGGTTACAACCACTTGCCTACTTTCATATAGTGAGAGTCAACCAATCCCATTCATATTAGTCTTACTTCATAATTACTCCTACAATCATAACTGGCTATGAACTTTTAGAAAAATGAGATTATTCATCGATTAACCATGTTAATATAGAACACAACAAGTAATGATGTGATGATCATATCCTAATATATCAAAACAATATAGTAGTTGTTGTCTTAATGTTCCAATATCCAAATACTAAATTCAAATCAAAATTCCATTTCTACCATAATGAGGTTATACAGTTTAAGTGTGACCATTCATACTTAGCTTAAAGAGGGACTTCATTAATGGGTATGACTAAATTTAATTTAAGTGAATTTTGTAAATACCATCATCTCCATATTTGACTTTACTCAAAGTATTGTTAAATATCTTGGAGAATATGATTGTTGTTTAGATGTGACGTAGAGTTTCTTAGCTTGATTAAGTTCACTTTATAATTCACAAAAGATTTCTAGGTTATGCCTGAATGGAAGTACTCAACCTAGTTTTTAGATGAACTTATTAATCCAATCATATTTGATTTCAATTTCTGAAGTAGAAATGTATTCTTGTTTACTACACTATGTAATTACATTTTTCTTGGACCTCGTTCCAACTAAACTTACTCTTTATTCCATAACAAAGTTATAATCCAATTATAACTCATAATTATCTTCATCTGTTTTAAATTCAACATCTTTTGTAGCTCTTTATGTAAAGATCTTCTTCAAAACTAATTATCTCATTTACATTCTCTTAATTCTTCCTAAGTACTACAAGAATGTTCTCATAGTCATCCAACGACTTACCCATGTATCCTTTTGGTATCTTATGATATGCTCATAACATGATTATATACCAGGTCTTATTCATAATATGGCATATTTTGATAAATTTATGTTTCCAAGAAAATAGAATATAAATTATTTTATCTAGCTCAAAAGTATGTCCAAGGCCCTTTTAGGACTAGATCAAAATGGTGACATGTGACAATGCCAAGAATCCTCCAAAGGAATCTTGTATCTTGATCTCTTTCAAAATATTGTTAAATTACGCATAAATATTTAAAAACTTTTATCATTCATATTCATTTATCACCATAGATTTTACATTTTAAGAATGTACCTTGTCATTCCTAAGTCTATCAATTTAGGAATACTTTTTGAGTCAAGGCGAAAGGGCCCTCTTAGTAAACACAAATGGAATCTTCATTTTAATAAAAAAACATACCTTGTGTTTTCATATTAAGATGTTGATTCCAACCTTGATATGATTGCCTTATAAACACAAGTGGATTTTATGCCTTACACATTTAGTTAGTGTAACGCTCTTAATTCCCAAATAAAAATTTCATTTTTAAAACCTCACAAAACACAATTTCACATTTCTAAAAATAACATTTATAAGTTGTTCAAAACGCAAGACAACAAAATGTTTAACAGTATCCCAGAATCCTCAAAACATAATCTCTAGCTGGTGTGTACAATCATGCTGGCGCCTTCCCGCGATCCTGAAAGGTACCTGAAACACATTTCACAGAACTCTATAAGCACGAAGCTTATTGATTTCCCCAAAATACCACATACACAAATAATAAGCTTCTCATGGCTATAGCTCAGCATGGACCCTCCGATCATGCGTCTCGGTGAGGACTGTCCGGTCTCACGGCTCGGTATGGACCCTCCGGTCATGTGTCTCATTGAAGACCCTCCTGTCGCGCAGCTCAGGTCGGACCCTCCAGTCCTGTAACTCAGTGAAGACCCTTCGGTCTCACAACTCGGTTTGGACGCTCCGGTCCTAACTCAGTACGGCACAGAATAATATAACATATATCGCAAAGACAAAATGTATAATATCACATAACTCAATATAAGCACATAGGACCCTCCGGTCGATAACTCAAATAAGACCCTCCGGTCACAAACTATTACCACTCAGGTAAGTATAGTGAGAAGGCTCACCTCGCAGAGTAAAGCAATATATCCCACGCTCGAACTGTTGGTCTAGACTCCGCCTACACACATCACAATCATCTCTACTTAAAAATTATATAAAACGTTAAGCTAACTCCTCTACTAAATCTCCGAAAAGTCTGACAAATCATTTTACCCCTTCATGTTCTCCAAAGTCCACAACTTGGCCCTAACCCTAAAAGTCAACGGAAGTCAACACTCAAGTCAACAGTCCATGTTGACTCAACTCGTCGAGTGCAACTCATGAACTCGTCAATTCCTCAGTACTCAGAAATCACGAAAAACCAAGTCAACTCGCTGAGTTGCTAGCCAACTTGTCGAGTCCATGCAAAGTCCAGAAGACCGGGGAAAAACCCTAACCACTCGTCGAGTTGTCTCATCAAGTCGTCAAGTTCACTTTGAATCCAAAAACGGGAAAACCCAACTCAACTCGTCGAGTTCGATGCCCAACTCTTCGAGTTCTTCAACCCTTTCTCATTAAACTCATTCCAGTCGATTCTAATGCTCCAAACTCCATATCCAACCTCCTAGGATGGAGTTACCACGTAAAGTTGCTAACTTTACGATCATGCAAGGCCTCACAAGGCTAAATCACTCAAAACTAATCTCAAGAAGGGGTTTAGGACATCAAGATGGGTCAAAGCTTCATAAATCTTGAAGCTTTATGTACATGGGACCTAGAGAAGTCCAGATCTGAAACTCATACCCCTGGACAAGCTTAACTCGAGAATGGCCCTCATTTTACACCAAAAGCCCATAAACTCACATAAGAAGAGATCTAAGGAATGGAAAGCCAAGGTAAGGACTTTTTACCTCCAAATATATGCTACGACTATACTCATCCTTGTTCCAAGCTATTCACTCTTCAAGCTTCCTCCAAGAATGCACACTTTTGGCTTCACACACACAAAATATGGGCTAGATCACTAGGGCTTCTCTCTGGACGTGATAGGGTGATGAGGGAGGTGGGGTAAAGGAGATAAAGTCCTTTAAATATGGTGCAAACCCAAATAATTAAGGTTTTCTCTAAACAACTTCAACTCGTCGAGTCCAGCTCTCAAACTCGACGAGTAGGCTTCATGAATCGTGCATCCAGATCAACTCCTACACGACGAGTTGAGCCAACCAACTCGTCGACTAGGTCCTTCAACTTGCACAAAATCCTCAAGTCCCACATCCAGGAATCAGGGTGTTACAGTTAGGTTAACATGGGTTAAGAACGCCTTCAGCCTGTGCTATATAGATATGTTCAAGTAGATGTCTATTAAGAAAAGTGGTATTTATTGAAATATATCAAGAATAGGTTTGATCATAGTAGATGTCTATTAAGAAAAGTGGTATTTATTGAAATATATCAAGAGTGTGCAATTATGGTAAATAATATCCTTTGTTGATATAATCATAGCTACTTATGAATAGGTTTGATCATAGTCAACGATATGAGTATGATGAAGATCATAGTGAATGGCATGAGTATGAAAAAACCCTTTTATAACAAGTCTTACTAAATGTGCATAGATCTCCATGTGTATATTCTTTAGTAAAAGAATTACTTATTACTTTTAGGCTTGTTATCAATGCACATGACCCATGACCCATATGTCATCAATTGGTCACTATAAGCCACTAACACCCAATGCACATAACCCATCAACCATATGTCCTCCATTAGTCACTACAATCCACTACCACCCAATGCAAATGACCCAAGACCCAAATGCCATCCATTGGTCGTAACATACACAATAAGCCAATACCACCCACTGCACATGACCTATGACCCATATGTCATCTATCATACACTATAAGCAACTACCACCCAATACACATGACACATGGCCCATATGTCATCTATTGGTCACTGTAATCCATTACCAAAGAATGCACATAACCCATGACCCTTAAGTCATCTATTGGTCATCATAACCTACTACCAAGTTCTTAAAGGCCATACTCAAGAAGTTCTACAAGCTACAACCAAGAGGTAATTCTATAACTCTCTTTTATGTCATTTACATGCTTGTTGTAGGCTTAATGCTTTGGAAACAATATTACATGTATAATTAGAAAAAAAACATAGATCCAAAGCATTTAGGGTTGCATATGCACCATAGGATGTTGTAGTATATTAAAACCCATCAGTGGTATCAGAGCCTAGGATTGTTTTCTATTATACTTGATGCTTATTGGTTTTTTAATATGGAAATTCTGCAAATTTCGTTTCTGCATGCGCATCACGACATGGCAATATTTACCACGACGTGGTGATACATCTGTCTGCAGAATTTCGAGTTTTTTGTCCAAATTGGATTAAGATTGTTATCCCAATCTGTTTTTTGAACCATCAAATGTGTTTTTGCATAAGGTAATGATCATGCTTCTCCAATGAAAAAGATAATTATCATAGTATCAAGATTTCTATTAGTTTATATGATAGACTAATTTCTTGTAAATAGTTGATGTGAATTATCTTGACTTATGAGTTTAATCTAGATCACAGAAAAATTATTTGATAGTTTTTGTTTGTTAAAATGTTGATCTAAATGCCTCTTATGAATTCCATAACTTGTCCGCAAGTTATGGAAAATGAAAAGTTTTTCATAAATGTTTTTTATGAACTCCATAACTTGTCCTCAAGTTATGGAATTTCAAGAGTCTCATTTTAAATGTCATCTTAATGGTTTTAAAGTCTTCCATAACTTGTCCTCATGTTATGGAACTTGAAAAGTTTTTTCATAAAGCCATATTAAACTCATAAGTTATGGATTTGAAAAGTTTTGACAAGTTTCAAAACTTGCCCTCAAGTTTTGGAATTTGTAAAGCTTCACTTTTGAATACTTTAGTTCCAAACCCTAGAGTTTTAAAAGTCAAAATTCTACCCTTATACTATTATAATATATATATATATATATATATATATATATATACATATATATATATATATATATATATATATATATATATATATATATATATAAGAATAAATCAGTCTTACCGTTAGTAGGCCTCATTAACGAAGTCGGTCTATAAGAGGGGGGGGGTATAAGGTTACTGCCTATAAAATGGCAGTTTAATGAGTCTCCACTCTCACCCACCGCTTCCTTGACTGGTGGAGGATTGTTAACCGAACGGGTTTGACAGTACATTTAAATTTTCACTAAAAGTATAATGAAATACTACGTAACTAAACACTTATAAATTCCCAATCTTTGTTACTTAGGAAAATGAGAATTTGGTGCTAACCTATGAAATTGCACTTTGCACCTTGTTAAGTTGTTAGTGGAGCGTGTGTGGTTAACCGGCACACTAATCTGGGACTGATAGTGCGTGGCAAAGGGTAGTGTGATGTTAATCATAGATCAATGGAGCATGTGTGGTTAACCGTCACATGGATTAGGTGGTTGTAACATTGGGTGTACCAAGCTAGTTTGCATGGTTATTCACACCTTATTTCTGATCCTCGGCATCCCAGTCACAAACTTGAAGGGCACAATCAAGATTTAAGCATGTCATTGAAAAATTCAATGAATCTCAAAGGATCTAGGAATTTCAATCCATTTAAAACTTAATAATCAATTACGTTTTTCATGGTGGAAATTGGTAAATCCTCATTTACCTACTTTCAAATATTTTGCAATTGGATTACGACATCCCTCTTCTGAATTGTAAAAATATTGTGCTGGGTCCTAGCCTTAATATTTCATATGGGGTGTTATATTAAGGACTTAAATCAACTAAACTTGAATTTCTCCGTCATAAATGTCTAGTTTTGACAACTATGGTCTTCCTTATCCTTTTGGAAAAAGATTTCTTTATAAAGATGATATTTCACAATACGATCAAGGTGAAAGATTAATACCTTCTTAGTGCTGTAGTGGAATTCAACTTCCTCCACCTCCTACAATATTTCTCCCTAACCCACAAGTTCAAGGTCACTTAAATCCCTATTGGCAGGAAGGAAAGTTTGTATGTGCTCACGTCTTCGAGATGAAGTTACATATTGACAAGCTGGGAGAGTTGGGTGTCGAAGTCTTGAGGATGTTGGCTGTTGACTGGGTTCTTCAGTCACTTCCTAAGTCATATAGAGGGTTCTTTAAGGACGACTATATGGGAGATCATGACATGACCCTTATTGATCTAACATATTTGCTTGTTGGTAGTGAATCAGCAATGATTTAGTGCATTGGTAAAGCAAATTTGATTGGAAGATCTACTCCCCACACTTCCATGGACATTGACAATTGGAACATTGGATGTCCAGAAAAGATTTCTCTTCCCAATGGAAAGGGATCAGCCATAGTCAAGTCATTTGACCAAATGGTAAAGAGAAAGGCTAAGTCTGAGATAGTCCTGTGTACCATTCCCAAAGAGTCCATTGCCAAGAGAAGGGGCACTGGTTGCGAAGCTGCCGTATTTACCTGAAGGATCGTAAGGATGGTAAAGTCAAAATTTTTGACTCTACTTCAAGTAAGTCCACTGTCTAACTCCATTAAGTTCCTATTTGGAGATTCTTAATACATGATATAATGCAATTACATTTTGATGTTTTGTAGAATCAAAGGAAGCTTAAAAGAAGAGTTGGCTGAGTCTGATCGCGAAGAAATGGGTTTTGATTGCATGGTTCGATGATCAAATTCTTGAGCTGTTGATTAAGAGTTATGATAGATTGCTTAGAAATATTTAGGAACATAGTTTTCACTTGTAATTGCATTGTAAGGAAAAGTTTTCCACGTTTTATAAATAAATAAAATTTTGATTTGGTTTTATTTTATATCTCCTTACAATGGCAGTTGTGAAAATTAATGTTTATGTATATTCTAGCAATGTTCAATACGGATTTGATTCTTTCGTTTGTGGTAGTGTCATAATTTACAAAATAAGGAGAGATTCTCATCACCCAAGTTTTAGTTGGATAGAAACTTAGAATCATTCAACTTGTATTGTGTGATGAATGAGAATTTTCATCTTTGGTAAATTAAGAGTAATTCCTTGTTCACATGTATATGTGAGTCAAGTGAATGACTAGGGGATCGGGTACACTGGGTGTGCGTTGGTCAAGCCCACCACAAAGAATGATAAGACTATTCGTCATGATTTACTAATGTTTAGTAAATATGGTTATGCTTACAAGTTTAAGTATAATTCTAAACATTGCAAAAGTTTCAATGTATGGCAGAACGAATGAGAAGAATCAAATTAGGCAGAAAGATAAAAGGTTTCTACAATCTGAAAAAATGGGAGAGTACTTTAGTATCGTGTTTTATGATCATCTTAATGATTATGGAAAACCATATCACAATTGATCCTCTAAGGATATCTTAGTGCATTTGTATGGCTAAGAAGAGGAATCGTGAATTGTTGTAATGGTTAAATTAAAAAGGTATATCATACTTCATTCCAAATCGAGTCTTAAAGTCATACTCCAATGGATAACATATGAGTCATGGGTCATGTGCATTAGGTGGTAGTGGCTTATAGCGAGCAATGGATGACACATGGGTCGTGGGTCATATGCATTAGGTAGTAGTGGCGTATAGTGACCAATGGATGAAATATGGGTGTTCGGTCATGTGTACTGGATAGTAGTGGCTTATAGTGATAAATGGATCACATATGGGTCACGGGTCATGTGCATTAAGTGGTTGTGGGTTATTGCAACCAATAGATGAAATATGGGTCATGGGTCATATGTATAGTGTGGTAGTGGAATATAGTGACCAACGGATGACATATGGATCATGGGTCTTGTGCATTGTGTGTTAACGACTTATAGTGACCAACTGATGGCATATGGTTCACGGGTCATGTGCATTAGTTAGTAGTTACTTATAGGGTTAAATGGATGACATATGGGTCATGGCTCCTATGCATTTGGTGGTAGTGGCTGATAGTGACCATATAATGACATATAGGTCAAGGGTCATATGCATTGGGTGGTAGTGGCGTATAGTGACCAATTGATGGAATATGGGTGATGGGCCATGTGTATTGGGTGCTAGTGGCTTATAGTTACAAATGGATGGCATATGGGTTGTGGGTTAGGTGCATTGGGTGGTAGTGGATTATAGTAACCAATGGATGACATATGGGTCATGGGTCATGTGCATTGGGTGGTAGTGGGTTATTATGACCAATAGATGACATATGGGTCATAGCTCATATGCATTGGGTGGTAGTAGCTTATAGTGCCATGTTACAACCTATGGATTGCGTGGTAGTGGCTTATAGTGACCTATTGATCACATATGGGCCATTGGTCATGTATATTGGGTGGTCGTGGCTTGTAATGTCATGTTACGACTAATGGATGACATATGGGTCATAGGTCTTACGCACTGAGTGGTAGTCGCTTTCAGTCACCAATGGATGGCATATGGCTCATGGGTTATATGCATTGGGTTGTTGTAAAATACCGAGATTTTGCAGGTATTTCCGAATCCTTTCTTTTATTATTATTTTGTCATTTGTAGTCCCTGGAGTTGGGAGAGACGAGCCATGAGAAGCCTAAGGGCTAAAGTTGCAACTTTGAGAACAAGACGAGTACGCTAAGTGTACATTAGGTACGCTAAGCGTAGTAGGCGCACCCTAGTACGCTCAGCGTACACTTGTGTACGCTAGGCGTACTCACGACAGATGGTAACCCTAATATTTAGGGTTTGGGTGTTATATAAACGTCCTTATGAGCTCAAAACCCTCCATCATCTTACCTCCATTGTTTTGAGACGTTTTCCTTAAACCCTAACTCCTTTCTTGAGTGTGTTAGCTAAAAGTGTTTGTTTTGAGTAGTTGGAGAAGAAGGTGTTGCATCAAGAAGTTGGAGAAGGAAGACAACATTGTATATCTGAGGTTTCTTTGTGCTCTAGAAGCTCCAGGAGGTAAAAAGCTCCAACCTTTATGCTTTTATGATGTAGATCTTGCCATGCTAGCTTTATGAAACCATTTCTTGTCCCAAAAGTTCCAAGTTGGTGCATGTTATGTTTTGAACGAAATAAGTTGTCCTTTCAGACCCTAGAAAGGGTCCTAAGTGATAAAAATGATGTCCTAATGTTTGAAAGTGTCCCATGCATGTAGTAGAGTTAAGACCATGTATTAAGAACCTTATCGACATCCAAAGTCTTAAAGTTCAAGACTTTATGGTGCTAAGGCACATTTGGTTGATAGATCTGGAGTTTGGGCTTAAGTGATTAAGCCATTAAGCAATTATTAGGGTTTTGGTGAAACTTTGCGTACACCCCGCATAATTCCTGTACGCCCAGTGTACTGAGTCAACCACCCCGATGGTGGTCAACGCAAAGCGGAGTACGCCCCACGTACACCCTCTGTTGGGATTTTGACGATTTGGGCTTCAGAATTGGGCTCCTTTTTGGGCCAGTTTGACATGGGCCTTGTTGGGATTTTTGAATAAATGTGTTTTGGGCCAGTAGTGGTAATAGATCTTAAAATGAGGCCCGATTAGGGAGTTGGGGCCCAATTGGGAAAATTTGGCCAATAATGGGCCTTATGTATATGGACTTTTGGATAGTGAATTTGATATTGGGCCTTGGCCCGAATTATAGAAAAGGAAAAATGCACTATGTGGACCCTTAGTCAAGATTGATATCCCATGTGTTGAATTAGTATTCATTATTTTGGGTAGTTCAGGATTTTCGGTGAGACAGCGGTAGGAGACTTTCAATCCAATTTAGCACTACTTGCGAGGTGAGTTGTACTCACTATACTAACAGGGTCGAAGGCACCAATGTCGGCCCTTCTTTTCGGATTTTTATCCGGTTTTATTGCATGATGATATGCTTAGTGACCTGTTAGGTCGGTATCCTGGTATATAGGATGATGCTATGTTAGTGACCTGTTAGGTCGGTATCCTGGTATATAGGATGATACTATGATTAGTGATCTGTTAGATCGGTTTTACTATTTGTATATGCTAGCATTTGATATTATGTGTTGATTGTGTGATTGGGGATGGGCCTGTCCACCGTATTTAATAGGGTTAGAGTATTTAAGATGTTTGCATGCATCATATTTTTGTTAACTCTGATTATTACGCTGTAACCCTAATCACGCCTCTACAATAGCAATTCTTCATAGAGTTCTTCTGAGGCGTGATTGTTAATCATTCAACATCTTTGAATCATCATGGTGTTCTTGTTTACTTGTCTTGAATCTAAACGATCTTTTGAGGATTATTTAATCCCAACACCTTCATTTCTTCTTCCGAGGATCTCCTCGCGATATCCTTTGTTGAGTATGTAACTAATCTCTTTTTTAGGGCTATGCAATCTTTCGTAATGTCACCAAAGTCCTCATGGTATGCACACCATTTAGACTTGTCTTTCCAGTTGGTAGATTTGTCCACCTTCCTTGGCCATCTCGCTCTATCGCCAAGATCCTACAAAGCAGATATTAAACCTGAAATATCCATAGAGAAACAGTAGTCAGTAATTTTGGGAAATTCTTCTTCTCCCTTCCTCTTCAAGGGTATTAACCCTATGATTATCGGGTCTGGAATAAGGTTTAGACTTATAGGATCTCTAGGTCGAGGAGTAGACCTTTCTTTTGGTTTATGATATGAGTTTGGTGGGTTGCTCCTCTTTTGGATCTCCTTGTCTTCTTCGAGCCTTATGAACCTTAGGGCTATACTCCTTACTTCGTCTATTCTTTTGCACAAAGCTTAGTGAGTTTCCCAAAATACCACAAACCATACATATCTTTGGGCCTAGCCCTCACATTGGGCCGAACCCATAATAATAGGCCTACCCCATCAAACAATGGACCTAGCCCAACATACATTGCAAGAGTCACAAAGACAACTAGCATCCTACATAGAATACATTGGGCCTAGCCCTTCCTCATCTATGGGCTCAACCCAACATACAATGGGCCAACCTGTCATATAATGGGCATAACCCAACATACGATGCAAGAGTCAGAAAGACAGCTAACATATCACTCATTGGAAAATGATAATTAAAAAAAATGGTGAAGTCCTCCAACCGGACATTCTGTTTCATCTCTCTCGCCTCTCCCTTCCTTCCTCGTTGACTCGCAGCAACTTACAGGCGTTCTCTCGTTTTCACCGGTTATCCTCATCTGTGGTCTTGCTGTTGCTTAGTCCGCTATTCTCGACGCTTCAGGTCTCGCTGTAGCTCTGTGGAGGCAGGTAACTGTGAAGGCATATTTTTACGAGTTAGTTTCACATATTGTTACACAGTTTTATCTCTTTAATCATAAATCACGTTATAATAATTTGTTTGTTCATTAACAGCTGGTTGCTTGTTTGATCATATATATTGTTATTTATTTTTTTTTTTTTCAATTAGGATAGTACAGACTCTACAGAGTCCAACATGTACTTCTTTAATTTAAATTCCTCTAAATTTTCCTACTCACAGACACGATTTTCTACATCTTAATGTTTTTGAACCTGAACGATAATGCTAAACTGGTGATGTTCCCCTTTCGCAAAACTTGCTGATCTGTTGAAGCCAGATTGTAAGACATCTATCTTGGTTCTTGTGAAGTACTCTTGGGTGTTGTATCCTTTGAATCAAAATTACGATTTCTTTATAGATTTAACACCTACACGTTGGTCAACTAAGCCTATGTCACTTTTCACTTAAGTCACATTTGTCTTATAATCTAGCTATCATTAACATCCTCATAGTTGCAGTTGCAACCAGAAGGAAAAACTTGTCTATAATGGGTTAATTAAATTAAATTTAAAAAAGTTTTGTAGATTTTAGTTGAATAGATTGGTTGGCTATTTTCTTGCACCCAACTAAACTGGAAAACAGGTTAACAAATTCAATTAACCAGTTTTAAAACAATTCCCATCTCAATGTTATGGTGATTTTGTATCAATACATCGCTGTATATTGTGGCTCAAGTAGGAAAGCGTGTGCTTCAAAAGCTTATTAGCACAATACTTACTTTTTGAGAGACACAAGAGGTAATTGGTGAAATCAGTTCATAACTGATGGTTTGTGGAGGAGTTTCAGTGCTTACTAGGATACCCATGTATAAGAAATAAATACACAAAATCGTGGAAAGGGTGAAGGGTACTTAAGTCGTAACTTATAATGGTTTTCTCTCTGAACTTCCACAAGGATCTTCATCAACTCGGTGTCGTGGATATGATGTATTTTTAAGTTTTATAGATGTTGACATTCATCATAGTTTCACTAATCACCTTTATAATGCCCTCATTAATGCCAATCTTCACTACCTTCTTGGATGATGAAAAAATTGACACCGGGGAGGATCTGAAACCAGAATTGGGGAGTGCCATTAAATAATCTATGGCTTCTGTTATCGTGTTGTCCAAGAACTATACTTCTTCCACATGGTGTCTTGATGAACTGGTGTTGATCCTTGAGCAGCATAGGACATCCAAACATATTGTAATGCCAATCTTTTATCTTGTGGAGCCCACCCTTGTCTGGAAGCAACAAAGTAGCTTTGGAGATGCAATGGCTAAGCATAGACATATGATGGAGGCAGAGACAAATGCAAATAAAAGAAATAAATGGGCTCAAAAGATGGACCAATGGAGTAAAGCACTTACAAAAGTTGCTGATTTAAAAGGGAAGGATGCAAATGGCAGGTAACAACTTTCTTGCTCATATTTCCACACTTCTTTAATATGTTTAATAAGCATATGAAAAGTCAATATCATCTTGTCCTTATGCATTTCAATACCCTTTTTCATAATCATCAAATAGGCATATTTTTATACATTCAAATTTTGATAAAGATATGCTTGAAATAGAATCTAAATGTATCAATTATGTGATCTCATAAATTAATTTATTTATGTAGGTTAAGCTATCCTGCTAAATTTATCACATTTTCTATGCATTTGTTATTTTATCATGAATTAGTTCATTTAGATAAATCATTAATTTTGATGATTTTGTATGCTTTTTATCAATAAACAAAATTTTGAATATTCGTAATGCATCTACTATTTATATATCATTCTACCCTCAAAGCATATCTTCTTTTATTATGATAAGTTAATGCTCCTGCTTGTAATTAGTAAACGTTAACTTATAACTATATAATGACATTTTGTTTTGATTTATGCAAAACCATTTGGTATTTAAGTTTGATGATTTTGTAGAAACACAATGAAAGTTGGTGGCCCGTTAATGAAATCTTCCGTTACATCGGTGGCTCTGGTCTTATTATAAATAATAAATAATAATTATGACCTTCCACATTAGATGCTTATATGGTTCAAAGTGAAAATATGATATATTTATGTTGTGAAAAACTTAATTAAATAATAACTTAATATGATATAGTTTTGTTTTGTATCTTTGGAAAAAATCTAAATCTCCAATGTGGCATGTTAGTTTTCTGGATTGTGTTTTGTGGTTCTTACTAAAATCAATTTCCAGGCTAGAGGTGGTGCTTATTGATGAAATTGTTAACAATATCTTCCGTAGATTACACATATCCAAAGGGTTTCCGCTACCGCAATTTATTGGGATAGACAATTCCATTAAATTTGTCACTTCGTGGTTGAAAGATGCATCCTCATATAAGACTGATATGATCACTATTTTGGGTATGGGTGGGATCGGTAAGACATCTTTAGCAAAATATGTGTATGTGTTACATTTTCATGAATTTGACACCAGTAGCTTCATTGAAGATCACAGTTGTCAATAGCGACCATAGCGGTCGCTATAGCGAATAGCGTAGCGATGCGGTGGATGACCGCTATATATGGACTAAATAGCGACAGAAAGCGGGCTTTTTAGCGATAGGGCATTTTTTCTTTTTTTGTTCTTTTTTTTTTTGTAAAAATTGGAATAAACGTATTAGGGTTGACGGCGTGACACTAACTAAAATCAAGTCTCATTCGCCTCCCGCCTCTACACTTTGGAATATCTCTGCCTTCGAATCCTTGTGTCCACCTCCAAAGAACCCCATCAGGGTCCACTGCATTCTCTCGAGCGACCTCTCTAGCATCGACCTGCATTCTCTCCGGCGACCTCAGGTCCGATTGGAAGTTTTTGCTATTTTTTTCTTTTCTTTTTTCTATTTTCACTTGGTTTTGCTATATTTCATTTTGGTTTGATGATTAGGCTTAGTATTACACTTCTAATTCATGTTTTGATCACTGCAACTTTCTTAGAAGTGGCTAGTAAAAGAGAAACCGATCCTTGTTGGGCTTATGGGACAAAGATTGAAGGAAATAGCCAATGGGTGCAATGTAATTTCTGTTCTTTTGTGTCAAGAGGGGGGATTACAAGGCACAAGCACCACCTTGTTGGTGACACCGCTCAAGTAGCAAAGTGTTCAAGAGTCCAAGCTGAGGTAAAGGCTTTCTTTAAAGAAGATTTTGATAAGAAGAAACAAGCAAAAGAGGCAATGAATAGCATACCACACTTTGATAATGTTTTCGATCTAGATGAAGAAGTAGATGAAGACAAATTGAACACTTAAAATAGTGAAATTTTATCAAAAGGAAAGAGGCGTTGACCTGTTTCATCCTCCGGATCAACCGCAACTAATAAAAACACAAAAGGGCCTATGCATGTGTCTTACAACCAATTTGATAAAAACACAAAAGGGCCTATGCATGTGTCTTACAACCAATCTGATACAGGGGGGAAGAAAAATGGGCATCTGGTTGGAACTCCACAACATGAACAAATGTGGTTCAAAAGTTTCCATGTTGGATGTATGATGCGGGTGTGGCATTTAATGCTGTGGAATACGACAGTCTAGGGCCCGCAATTGATGCGATAGCTAGACATGGTTGTAGTATGAAACCGCCTAGCTATCATGAGGTCTGAGTCCCGATGGAGAAGCTTGAAAAGATACACACTAAGAAAATTATGAGTGAAAATGAGGCTGAAAAGAAAACATATGGATGTTCCTGAATAGCAGATGGATGGAGGGACAGAAAAGGAAGGACACTAATAAATTTCTTAGTGAATACTCCCCGAGGAAGTATGTTCCTTGAATCGGTTGATGAGTCTAGTTGTTCACATACCGGTGATAACATGTTCATTTTATTTGACCGTTTCATCAAACAAGTCGCCCTGCGTGACGTTGTTCAAGTTGTCACAGATAGTGCTAGCGACAATGTTTTTGCTGGCAAGCTTGTGGAAGAGAAATACCCACACATCTATTGGACTCCTTGTGCATCGCATTTCATAGATTTGATATATGAAGACATCTTCAAATTGCCACATTTAAAAAGGACACTTGATAAGGCAATCACGGTGAACACATATATTTACAATTGTACTTTTCTACTTAATATGATGAGAGAGTTCACCGGGCAAAAGGACATGGTGAGGCCCACAAGGACTCGATTTGCCACATCTTTCATTACCCTAAATTGTTTTAAGGCTAACAAGAGGAATTTAAAAAAAAATGTTCACTTCTGAACAATGGAACAGAAGCAAGTTTTTAAAGTTGGATGGAGGCATGCCCACGACAAATACTATATTTACAACTAACTTTTGGAAAAATATAGATATTGCAGTGAAATTTGGTTGTCCGTTTTTAAGTGTGCTTCGGTTAGTTGATCATGAGAGAAAGCCTCCAATGGGTTACATATATGAGGCGATGGATAGAGAAAAAGAGACAATTGATCAGGCTTTCAAAAACAAAGAAGATAAGTATGAAAAAGTCTTCAAAATCATTTACAAAAGGTGGAATTGCCAATTGCATCAACCTTTGCATGCTGCTGGGCATTACTTGAATCCGGCCCTGTATTATGAAAATACGAATGTGGAAAATGATGATGAAGTGATGAGTGGATTGATTTTGTGTATTCATAAATTAGCATTGAACGAGGACAAGGAGAGATGAAGTTTCATGTCGAGCTCCCAATACATCGAAGTGCACAAGGGATCTGTTGACAAGTCTGCATCGAGTTGCAGAGGAAGATGTTTAATAGATGAGGATGATGACAATAACTTGGGTGAAGTAGAAAATGATGTAGCTGCTTATAAAGATTTTGAGCCGTCATCTGTTCAAGACGATGATGAGCCTGTCTATTTAGATCTAGATGATCTTTGATTTGGATTTTTGAGTTTAGACTTGCCTTTTTTTATTTATGTTTAAAAACTAACTTCTAGTTGATTACAATCGGCTACAAACATGTCTAAAAAACTAATATGGTCAAGTTATTTGGATAGTTTAGTGGTTTGATTGCTTATTTACGGGTTATAATAGCTATAATAGTTATATAATAAATATTTTTTAATATTTTTATACCTATCGCTAAATATGAAATAGCGGTCGCTATTTACCGCTATTCGCTACGTAGCTTATATAGGTGGCCCGTCGCTATTTACCGCTATTCGCTATCGATAACTATGTTGAAGATATCAATAGGATATGTGTTCAAAAATCTAATGGACTGCTTGATGTACAAAAAGAACTCTGTGATGACATTTCAAAATCAAGTTCAGTTCAAGTTCATGATGATTCTATATACACCTTAATGATAGAGCATGCAATAGCCCGAAAAAAAAGTCTTTATAGTTCTCGATGATATTAGTAGTCTTGATCAGTTAGATGCTTTACTTGGAAGAAAAGGTTTTCATCCAAGAAGCAAAATCATAATAACTACAAAAAACGCATGGTTGATAGAGAGTTGTGTACTTTTCAAAAAGGACATTAAACCCAAGCATGCAATATACGAGCTTAAAGTCTTATCTGAGATCGATTCACAAAAACATTTGTGTTTTCATGCATTCATGTGTAGTGATCCCAAGGATGGTTATGAAGATGTGTGAAAAAAGATTGTAAAGTATTGTGAAGGACATCCAAAGGCACTTAAAATTTTGGGTAGGTCTTTACATAATCGAGATGTAACTTATTGGGAGGGATACATAGATAGGCTAAAGAAAGAAAATGATTCCCACTACTAGAAAAACAGCCTTTTACGATGCGCAAATGTGTGTCAAGGAAGGCCCTGTCATAACGAGAAACGACACGCTTTTGCGCGGCGTCGACGCACATTTACGACGCACAATTACGACACGCATTTACGACGCTCATTTACGACACGCAATGTGTATCAAGGAAGGCCCTGTAATAAAGGATGACGACACGCATTTGCGTGTCGTAACCTTACGACGCGCGTTTAGGACACACATTGTGTATCATTATAGCCCCTGTCATAAATGAAGATGACACGCATTTGCGTGTCATAAATTTCAGCAACCATTTACAATATACATATACGACGTGCCTTTACGATACTCTTTTACGCATAATACAAAAATATAGAAAAAAAATATATGCCAAAACAATCAATTTCATCCGATAACATCATGTCAAAAAATTGTAATACATTGATATTAAAGGGATTTGATTGTACATTGTTATTAAGAGGTTTTCTCTAACTATATAACCTAATACTACATTGCTATTAAGGGGCACCTTCTTGTTTCAGATATCATGTCCACATCATAAGCTATATTGGTCTTTTCTTTTTTAACAATAAGCGCCACAACAGTTAATGTATCTCTATCTCCCCCTTTCTTTGTAGCTTGGTCAAGAACATCATCTCCACCCTACAGAGTAATGAAACAAAAATAATGTAAGAGAGAAACATATAGTCTAAATGATTCAAAACATGTGAATTTAACTATCCTTACAAAACATGTGAATTGTCGGATGAATAACGTTTTTACTCCTGTTTAACAAACAATAGGTGGTTGCTAGATGAATAACGTTTTTACAAAACATGGGAATTTAACTATCCTTACAAAACATGTGAATTTAACTATCCTTATCGAGTCCTAACTTTTAACAAGTTTCTCCTTATTCACTTTTTGAAATATGTTTTTTTAGTCACTATTTTCCCACCATTTTCTGTTTTATATATATAGCTTCATATTTGCTTATTATAGCATCTCACTTCTAAATCAATCTATTACAACATTATACTTATAATTTAGTGAACTTTTCATATTATAATAAGAAGAAATGGAAGTGTATAGCTATAATAAACAATCAAAAGGAAAGTGTGTTGCCATTTGGTATTACCTGATCATGGAAACCAGCAGGATCAGGTTTAGAAGATTCCAAAGCACTCATGTCATCCCTGCCTGTTACTATATGACTAGCCAGATGTTTCATTAAATAATAAAATTGAAATAAGTTGACATCCAAAATGTTGTCTAACAAAAGTTAAGAACAACGGACATGAACATGAACTAACCTTTTTGTCTTTTTGTTGTCTGACAAAATTATCCTTACCAGCAGGTAGTCCAGGGGAGGAAGAAACTGATGGGTTCCTAGCAACTTCAACAAGTTGTTGAAGCGCCTCAGGAGCATCATGCCTTGTTGCTATAGAGACACTACGCTGCACAATGTTGGAAACTATCTCTTTGATAGCTCGATCCATATACATTGGAAGCACGTTGTAAAACAATGATAAAGTAAGTTAGGTAAACTCTAAAACACTTTTGGTTGTTTCCTTTTTCCCCATTAAGCCCTGCATAGGTAAAGTGATTGGATGGGTGATAATGTCTGTTTGGATAAAGTGATGTATGCATATAGCTTGTTTCTTTTCTAGACTGAATAAATCGTCTGGATTAGACTAAATGACCAATTTACCCTTGCATTCTAACAAACTATTTCCACAACATTCTTACACTCGATTTTTATACTAATGTATGTGCCTGTCATTTATTTGATTTCTTATAACAGTTACATGACTTAATTATTTTATACGCCTGTTTATAGAAAATTAAGGCCATAAATACTTTTTGTACCTGGATTGGGAAATAAATTATCGCCATAAACATCATTTGATATGCAAATCCTGCTGCGTAACATAATTGGATAGTAGTTAATGATTTTAAAGCCAAAGGTCATTCTAAGAAACATTATGTCACAAATAGAGTGAAATGATGCTTTTTTTTTACTGTAACTATAATCTAGAAAGTAGAAACTAACTAAATCATTTTTTTATCGGTTATGATTGTATCTATTGTATCTATTTTCAGTGATTTATCGGTTATGATTGTATCTATTTTCAATGTAGTATGTACACTAAACTCGATTTTCATGCCCTGAACTTGGCTTCTTTTTTGCTGATATAGTGCAGCCATGTGAATATTTTTTTTTTTTCTGGAACTAAAATCAAACCTAATTACAAATCCAGAATCTAAATGATATCAAAACTAACAATTAATAAATTATTAGCCAACAACCTTACCTACCACACATGAACACCAGAATGATCAGAAATCGGATCGAGCTAGCAGGATTATTTTTTATAAACATGAGGTCAAAAAGGTCATTTTCACAAATTTAACGAAAGGGCTGTTTACTTGGACAAAAAAATGTTAAGAAACAGTAAAATAGGAATAAAAAATGCAAGAAGGTTCTTTTTTTGAACCATATCCAGAAA
This sequence comes from Lactuca virosa, assembly GCF_052849685.1. Taxonomy (NCBI): domain Eukaryota; kingdom Viridiplantae; phylum Streptophyta; class Magnoliopsida; order Asterales; family Asteraceae; genus Lactuca; species Lactuca virosa. The sequence continues at coordinate 205,674,740 of NC_136426.1, forward strand.
CAGAAGTCATAAATTATAACAGAGGGGCCAAATATGTGTAATTTTAAACACTTAAATGAATTAGCTGAGTTATTTTAAGGATTGCTTACCCAAATAAGCTGCTTTCGGATAATTCTGGGCACTTGATCTCAGGCAAATTGCAAATATCGGACCACAAATTCATCTGTTCTATGTACAAACAGAACATTTTCTCTCGAAGATGCTCTAAAGCAATGTTATCAATATTTGTGCCACTTTCAATTTGATTGATGGAGGATACCATTAGGATCTGCCATTTTATATATATGTTCAGGAATTAGGAGACATTTTCAACTTACATAATAATCTTTTTATTTGTAATTTTTACTGCATCCATGTAATCATTTTATTCCTTCAATAAGATCCTCACCACCCACCAAATCAGCTCCTGCAGCTCTACCCTCATCTGCAACTGGTCCATCAGCAAACAATGCCACACGCAAGGCCTGCAAATAAAAATAGCTTACAAATTTTGAATAGCCAGCAACTCCTAATGTCCGTTAACAGAAAAAAGAAGCAAATTCTTATTAGTAAATACGAAAATGTTATATGAAATGAGACATGAAATAAAAATAGCTTCAGATTTGCATTTTCAACATCTAATTCTATTAAACGAACAAAAATCATTGAACCAACTATTAGTTTATTAAATTGCAATATTCATTCTGGCTAATATTCAATGACCAACAATGAAATTCCCAAAATACCCTTTAAAGTTATGAACATGTATTATTCACATTTTGATCCTACATGAAATAGGTGGTAATGCGAAAAGAAGCCTAACTACTGATGAAGGGAATTCAAGTCTTTTTGTATGGGACAAAAATTACAGTTGGATGGCAAATAAAACTTACATGTCTTCTAAGCTATGCAGTTATCGCGGTCAAAATTTCAATAGCGGTCACATGCCGCTATTTGAAATTGCGGTTATCGCGATGGTATAGCGGTGATATAGCGGTTTTTTAATATTACATATAATTTATAATTTTATATCATTTTTATAAAGAATTTATATATTTGAGTATTAATACTATAAGTCTATATAGAATTAATATCATCAAACCTAAAAAGTCATATAAAAACATAACATAATATTCTATTATAGTAATATGGAAACTAGGTAGTGTCAATGTGTCAAATAGAGTTTAATTGCATTGCACGGGTTCAATCTCGTATTAGTAGGTCGTGGTTGGTTTAAGGAGTTAAGTCCCAAGTTATAGCCTCATTAGCGTGGGTTGATTTAGAAAAAGCATTAGTGGAGTCCGACAATAGCAGCTCAAGTCGTCGTGGGTACAGAAAGAGATGAGAAAGAGAGTTGTCAGTAGATGTAGTTGCTTTAAATGCTTTTAATTTTGTTAGTTGTTTGGGCTTTTTAAAATGAAAGTGTAGTGAGATCATTAAAAATAGTTTTTCATTGACAAAGTAACCAAATGGCCCAAAATGTGAATGAAATGGAATAGCGCCCATAGCGCCGCTATAGCGGTAATTGAAATAGTGGTAAATAGCGGTGAAGTTATTGTCACCAGAACATGATTTTTAGGTTTAGTTTGTTTTTTTTATATGAAAAAAAAATAAAACTGAAAAACCCAAAACGTTGTTGTTAATAAAACTACCATATAACATGTGTTATTAAATTTCTGACACTTAATCATGAATATAATGGATACTATGTTCTACAAAAAGAAAAAAAAAGCACAAGCAATAGAGAATTTGAATTGAAAGAGTAGTGCTTGAAGGAAAGAGGAGATTATCACAACTTGAATTACTATCAAGTAGATGACATATTTAGACAAACTATAAGTTATTGGGTAGAAAAATGAAAGCACAATAGAATATATATATATATATATATATATATATATATATATATATATATATTAAAAAAACACGTAGTACCTGCACACTTGAAACCACTCGAGCAAGAGCTTTTATCATACCCTCAACTACATTTGTGTTCTTTGGGTTCCTGCAAAAAAATGGCACTTTGTTATCTACTTTATCAGTCAATTATGAGGAAGTATTTTATAGACTACTTGATGAAGCATATAACAAAGGAAGATCTAAATTTTTGTGTGAATTAATATAAGTAGAAAACATATGAAATAAAGATTCATTAATATGTATTGTTACAATATGTAATCAGGGTTCTTGAACACTTTTAGGAAAGATATTGTAGTACATGACTATTACCAAGTTCAAGATCATGTAACAACTAAACATCATTTATTTCTTATATGTTTTATATAAGGAAACATGATAATGCTACAAGAGGTCAAATTAAATGTCTAGTGTCCACTTAGTCATCACATTATTCAAAAGACATTAATCAATTGCCACAGCTTGAAAAACTATCTGTTTGTGTGTGAAAAGGGATGCATAATGAATAAGTTATCTTAATTAACTTCAACTAGCAACATAAGTATGTTAACTAGCTTACATGTCAAAATTCTGAAATAGAATTCTCAGAATATGTGCTTCTACACAGAAACTCTACAAAATATACAGCAACCGATAGTTAGATGAAAGGTTTTGGGAGGTAATATTAGTATATAAAAAAGACAAAAAACTGCAATAGTTAGCTATATTCAACCCTTCCAGATTTACCCTCAAGATTTCAAGTACAAGAATACGATGCCACAATGGCAAATCAAGTGATGTAGCCCTCACTAACATCCTGAGAAACACCTGTACATTCAAAATCAAAACTGCCAAATCAAAATAAAAAAGAAAAACAGAAGTGTCATTCCTGAAAAATATACATATGTAAAAAATGTTTGCTTTTTTTGCATTTTTGCATTATTATTATTATTATATATGGTTAAGACTTAAGAGAATTGTGAAGATTAGATTGCTTTCTGAGGTCCCAAGCTCGTAAAGTCTTGTCAAGTGAGCTAAAAACAAGCAAGTGTTCCTCTAGAGCAGCTATCTGCATGAATTGGATTTGGTAAGGAAAAGAAAAGGTTCAACGGAATTGCTCCTCCATAAATTAAGCTTTTGACCTTGTTCAACATCAATGAATCTGAATATGTTGAAAAAGAAAAAAAAAGTTTAATTTAATTTGCTTGAAATGCTGTCAGAAGAAAGTGATTTAACTATTTACCTGAGAGAAGCGTTAACATTGCCCATATGAAGACTAAGTCTTGCAATTTTATTCCAACACTAAAGACCCAAATCAAAGGGTTAGATGATTGGCCAAAATCGGGAGAAGAATTAATGGTAGCCTATTTTTGGATCTAGGGTTTTACCAACGATATTCTGAATCGGCGTTTAGAGTTTTTAAAAGAAGATCGAATCGACTCTACTCAAAACCACTGATGCCAGTGACGTCTTCAAGGGTGGATGGAGCAAGTCATTCTCGAATCAGAGGAGGAATAAGAGAGGGCGTGTATGAAATTGAAAGCAAAGAATGAATTTGTGTCTGAATCTGAACCGCTCCTTTTGCCTTCTCGATTTGATCTCCGGCTACTGCTCCCTTTCCTTCTATATTTGTCACTTTATCTCTTTTCTTTATCTTCCACCTCTCTTTCCTCTTCTCTTTCTCTCTTTTAGAACTCCTTCTTTCGCTGCTCCACCGGTATCGATGCCTCCGGTTGCTTTGGTGATGCCTCGTGGCAGATTCATCGTCGCCTTTTTGATAAAGAGATAGAATCTTAGGCATGCCTTAGTTCACATGGTGAATCGTGACCTAGAGGAGAGAGTAGAGAGAGAGGTAGAGGAAGGAGGGTACTTCAAAATTTTGGGATATTTGGTTTTCCCGCTTACCTATATCAAAGAGGAGGGACGCGCATATTAAAAATTATAAAACGACATTTCTATACGACGCCCATTTAATTTAGGTGCTTTCCGTGTTTTTAATTTTCTTTTTTTTGGACACTAATTTTAGGGCACGCAAAAATGCGTGTCCTCTGTCCTTGAAATTTTTAAAAAACTGACATTATTTTTAAGACACACAGAAATGCGTATCGTATATTTGCGCGTGTCATTGTTTCCGCGTCTTAAAGGACTATTTTTCTAGTAGTGTCCCCTATAAATAATGTTTTGAGAATGAGCTTCGACTCTTTGCCATCAAAAAATGACAAGGAGTTGTTTAAGTATATTGCTTGTATTTTTGTTGGAATGGATAGTGATGTTACTGTAACAATATTAGAGGCATGTGACATAGAGACCAAATCTATGATCATGAATCTTATTGACAGATGCCTTCTAAGTATTGGATGGAATAAAGAAATGATGAATATTGAATTGATGATGCATCAGTTGGTTCAAGAGATGGGAAGATTTGTAGTACGTAAAGAATCACTTGACAAGCCATGGGAACGAAGTCGATTATGGGGTCATGAGTCATTCAAAGTGTTGAAACAAAAGAAGTTAAGATGCCATATATGCTTGTTTAATGCATTTTGTATTTCTATATACCTGTCTATAGCATTTTAATTTGATTTTTCTCCACTTTCTTTGTAGGGCATGGAAAGTGTTCTAGGCCTCACCCTTGAGATGAGAACTCTTGAGAAAGTGAAGTTACATGGCTCGCAGGAGTTGAGAACAGATGCATTGAGTAAGATGTATAGGCTAATGCTTCTTCAACTCAATTATGTGCAAATAACCGACTCTTATAATAATTTTCCAAAAGAATTAAGATGGTTGTGTATGCATGGGTTCCCTTTGAAGTTTTACCTTCAGACTTACCCAAATAGAATCTGGTTGCTCTTGACATGTCATATAGCAATATTGAATCATTTGGGATTTTTTTACGGTTATCCACAACCACTTCATATAAGGCTGAAGGTAACTTCTCTCTATTTGTTACTCTTGTATGTCGAGTTGATGACATATTGACATTCATTACAATTCTAACTTATTTTGGTTTCAGCAATTAATTGTATCGTGCTCAAAAGAAAAAAATATTGTTTGGATCCTTGAAGATTCTTAATTTAACTTTCTGTAAACAACTTCGTCGTATTGGTGGCTTTGATCATCTCCCTAAGCTTGAGAGTTTAATACTTAGAGGTTGCACCTGTTTGCTTGATGTTTCTAAATCAATTGAACAATGTGATGAACTTGTCCTTGTCGATCTAAGCTACTGCAACAAGCTTGGAAAATTACCAAGAACCATAGGAATGTTAAAAAAAGGTTAAAACATTGTTGTTAAAGGGATGTAGTCTTGCTGAATCTCGAATTGAGATTAGGGATATGGATTCAACGGAAAAGCTCAAGGCTGACAAAATTTTCAAGTGTATTCCAAGTGATTCGAAGTTCTTTATGATTTCTTTACCGAGATCTTTAGTAGATTTGTCACTTGCAAATAATAATTTGTCTACTGAATCCTTTCCCATGGACTTCAGTTCGCTATCCATGTTAAAATGATTATATTTAGACGGTAATCCTATCGTTTCCCTCCCTAGTTGTGTGAGAAGCCTTCCTAGGATTAACTGGCTTAGTATGGTAAATTGTAACATATTTGGACGTCTATTTTGTCTCTAATAAGCATTTGCTACGGAAAGTTGTATTTGATCCACAAATGTCCCCACTCTTGTTCTTAGTAGAAGGGAAGATGTTAGCACCTTCGTCATTTGAAATTTAAGGCATGATAAAAATCCAACCAATGGAAGGTGTTGAGGAAAAGGTATTACGTACTTTGGGCTGGGCTAAGCTAGACTTCCTTATCGGAAGGCGCATTGGACCTTTTCTTGAGGGTAGAATAGAGGAATCTGAAATCCAGGTATGGTCTAGTTAGCTATATGCCTTTGTGTGATTATGCATGTATATATAGTTAATGAAGGTTGTTGTATTTGGCAGATGTATTATGAGTTTGGAATATTCTGCACAATTTATGGAGGCGAAGAGATGCCGAATTGGATTATAGAGAGACACGTAGGGTCATCAATGACATTTACCATCCCATCATCTCCGGACAAGCTCAGAGGATTGAATTTCTGCTGTGTGCTAACATCTCGATTTTTGGATTATGAATTCTTTTATATGCAAGTGATAATAATCCGTAATATAACAAAGAACCACATCTGGATATACCAACACTACATTCGTAGAGTCGATGTCATTGGAAAGAGTTTGATGTTGTTAAGCCATTGGATGTTTGGGATGAATGAGATGGAATGTGGTGATCATATTACTATTTGCATGAGGCCAAAACCATCTCATGTTGAGTGTGGGGTAAGTTTTGTGTATGATGATGGATACACGGATGAAGAAGAAGATGCATTGAGTTATTAGAAGTCCTGGAATCAAATTATTGGTGGAGATCTTGTTGTGTTTCAGTTAACAACTGGAGAGTACATCCTAACCATATGGTGATTTCTGCTGTTTGCAATTGATATGCGTATACACTCATACAAATCTTTATTTGGAGATGGCGCCCACTTTAAAGGTAGATATCATTCTTATGCAGTTGTTTTTTTTATGTAGGGCTGATAGTAACTAAAATGACAACATTTTGATGATAAATAACTCATATTTTGATTTTATACATTCAATTTCAAATTTTTAATCAATTTCTTTCATTAGATGAGCAACGATAGTTCACAGCTCTCTCTCAAAGGAAGTCTGACGTACTGGAGGATGACTAATATCCCAAAAACCAACAATCACAAACTTATTTCTAGTATGTTTTCACATAAATAAATATCCTTCTAGGTGGCAGTTTCTAAGCTTTATCACTCGATGGATTTACACTTGTGGCTCAGCTTACCTTTGCTCATTTCTATAGCTTTGCCATTCTAAGCAAGTCTTTTTTTAAATGTTTTCCAATGGAAATGAAGGTGCTTATTTTGGTGTTTTGTTGTCCCAAAGAATTGTATCTTTTAAAGGTTCATGTCCAAAAATTTATCAATAGTGGGTTGGATGTATTTTGTTTTATATGTATTTATCTCCTCTGCCAGAAAACACAACATACTGCACAAAAAAGTTGATCATATAACATATTTTTTTGGGTTAATAAACTGATGTTATGCTCAAAATTTACTATGTATATTTGTTTCCTTAGAAGGAAAGAACAAGTTACATATGTACCTCTTGTATAAGTTATCATCAAACACCACATATGCCCCCAGTATTTTGCTCTGTCCTACTATAACTTATTTGTAAAAAAAATTCTATCAACCCCTTGATGTATGCACAAGTTCCTTTTAAGCTTCCCTATGTCTCTATATGCTCATCATGCTTTAACTTCAGACTGAAATGTTAAAAGATACAAGGAAAAAAGGGGATTTGAGAGCTAATTAGAGTAACTGGACAACTGAATGCTACCCTTCATGTTGGTATAAATAAATAAATGAACAGGAGGATGTTTCCAATTAACATGAAACGCCTACAGAGCAAAATTATTGGTAGCATGGTAATGAAGGTATGCAACTTTCAGTAGAGGCCTCTTGAATATATTTAAACCATATTCATCTAGTTACAAACACGTCTACATATTTCTTTGGACATGCACTACAAGAAATACAGTCATTAGCAGCCACCAAAATTGTCACCACTAATTGTCGAATAAATGACGCGGCAATGTTTCCCTCCTAAGTGTCGCATTGAGAGAAGTCGCTGCTAAAGCCAAAATTGTCGCTGGTAATGGTGTCGCCGCTAAAGGTCGACGCAGTTAACCAAAAAAATCGACGCCCTTTTCCTTTTCTCTTCCGTTCGCTTCCATTTCGCCCTGTGTTTTTTCTTTCATTTTCTTCGTCGATTCACAGCTAACCCCCTCCGGCAAAACCGAGATTAAGGATTCCGGTCAAACAGAAGAAGATACCGGCGGTCAAAGTTGAGATTGACCGGTGAGGCTCCTCCGTTTCCAGCGACACCCACTATTTTCCGGTAACAATAGGTATTTCCAGCAAAAGATTCCTTTCCCTTTTGTCTTGTAACATCGATTTTAGCTTACTTTAGTTATTAATTGCAAAATCTTTTCAATTTCAGTTTTTAATTGACTTTTCCGGCCACCACCCGCGACTACCACCACCGTCGCACCATTTTTTTGATTTCCACCACCACAAGTTCAATTTACTTCTATTTATTTTGAACATTAATAATTTTTCGTGTTACAAAGACTTAACATTAAACTAAAAATCCTAGTCTCCAACCATCCAATATAATTTTTTTTTAATGTCAGAATGAAAAAAATGCTATTACATAATTTGATTCGTATGGATTATAATTACATTATAAAATCCATACTAGTAGTAGTAAAACATGGAATAATTAGATGTAGGTGGAAATATATGTTGATTGAAATAAGCAACTTGTTAATTGTTGTATATTTATTTTACTATATTATAAAGCAACATTATACTAGTGAAAGTATATGTTGACTCAAATAAACAACTTGTTATCTGCCACGTTCACAAATGTTGTGTTTTGGCAAATGCTTTTTGAGGGAAGAAAACTCATAAAGTGATGCTTGTGAAACAAAACGAATGTTAAGGAAATTACAAATTGAAGGCAAATCTTTTTAAAAATAACATGATGGATAGATTCCAAGTTTTTCATTACTATTTCTAGACTAATTCAAAATTAGCTAATTTTTGGTGTTATAAATAATATATATATATATATATATATATATATATGTATATATATATATATATATATATATATATATATATGTGTGTGTGTGTGTACACAATAGTAAGATGCTATAAAAGTACAACGTTACTATTTCTAGGCTTTTGTTTGTGTATACCATGGCTGCTGTTATGGGTCGTGGACAAGGGGGTGATGGAGCTGAGGACCCACTTTTCCCAGGTGGTAGAGTTGCTGGTCATCATGAGTAGGAAAGTCTTATTATGAATTTTTATTTACTATTTTTATTCAGTTATTATAAATTAAATACCGTTTCTAATAATTTTTATTTATATTTGTAGTTGAGCAACGTGTACGTAGGAAAGTCCGAGGCAAAGCCAAAAATATAAAGTTTGAAAGAGCACTCTTATAGAATAAGAGCAAACCGATTACCATGGAGTATGATAGGGATATGACATATGATCCCGTAGGAGAGCTGAAAGACTTGTTTGCACGAGAAGTTGGAAACACAATGTGGCAGATGTTCCCTTTTGATAAGTGGACTTGAAAGAAAGTTTCCCTTCAATAAAATAAAGGACATGGTAATACAACGTTTAGGGGTAAATTATTTATTTAAAATTATTTTATATGGTTAATTATGACTGCTTTTTACTTGGTTAACTTTTTTTTTGTAGACAAAGTTTGATTTGTATCAGATGTACTCGGATGTAGAAGCTAATATGTTGACAGAGAGTTTTCAAGAAGCTTTGTTAAAAGGTTATAGAGAGCGTAAAGCTGACGCAAAAGAATATTTTATTCTACCCGGAGGGTATCATGATATCCCATGAGCATTAGCCAACCCTCCGGAGGGTATGGATGTTGATAATTGGAAGAAAACAGTTGACTACTTCGAAACGGACGAACACAAAATTGCTTCAGAAAGGAACAAAAAAGTCCGTGAAATGCAAACGAACGTGAATCGTGGGGGGTCGAGCTCGTATAGCAGTACTTGCTATAATAAGGTAATGTACGATACATGTAATTATTTATTTAAAATATAATCTAATTTTTAAATTTAAATAGAACCTTAAGAGAGTGGAAACGTTTCGCAAGACTCATACCGATAGGGATGGTGTATTTGTTACTGCCGAGGCGGAATAACAATATGTAAGTATTTAATCATAATTTTATCATATAATTAAGTGTTTATTTATACTTAATTGTTACTCACTTTTGGGAATTACAGAATCGGTTAGTCGAAGAGCTCATAGAACAAACCGAAGGTGAAAGTGAGTTAACACCCGCTCAAGAAAGAGTCGCTTTTGAGAATGTATTAGGAGAGCGACGTGGCCATATCAGAGGCATCGGCTATAAACCTTCTGCTCTCCTGTCGATTTCACAATCGTCGCAACCACCGCCACAACCATCACAGGTAAAACAAGATTATTTAATTCCAATAAATGCATGTTGATTTGGTAATTTTTGTTGGTGGTGATTATTTTCTAAAAGCTTTGGTAATTAGTTTTTTGTCCCAAGTGCAACAAATAGCAATGTACTTTGGTTTTTTGTCTTAGTTTAAAAATAGTGATGTACTTTGGCATCATAAAATGCATGTTGATTTGGTCATTTTGGTTTTGTGGTGATTATTTTCTAAAAGATTTGGTAATTTGGTTTTTGTCCCAAGTTCAAGAAATAGCAATGTACTTTGGGTATTTGGCTTAATTTAAAATGGGACGACCCAAAAATTTTATTCTTGTAAAAGTCAGTCTTAGTCAACGAAAGTCAAAACATATCAGTTAAGGTCAAATTTATTTCTGTTGAGTCTAGGGGTTGCGCCATTGGGCTTCGTTAGTTAGTCCAATATTGTCAGTCTAGGGGTATGGGTTTGTCCATTCGTGTTTATAAGATTAGGGTTTAGTATTTATGGTGCATGCATGCATGCATCGTCATATGTACGCTTTTCAAGAATTATTATGTTTATCATTGTATTGTAACCCTAGCACACCACTACAGTAGAAGTTCTTTGTCGAGCTCTTCTGAGGTGTTGCACTCTTAATCATTCAACATTTGTTTGATTCAGCGTGTGTTCTTTCTATTATTTACATTCTGATTTACTTGCTAAGAATCTAATCGATCTTAAAAGAGTTTTTCAACTCTACAATTGGTATCAGAGCAGGAGCTTGTGTAATCCATACGCATCTCTTCTGTTGAAGAAAGTTTTATGGTTTCCGATATCATCGTTTTTGCTAAAGCCGTCATCTTGATATTGACGCTCTTAGATCTTGATTTTACCCTAACTTGTTTACTAGTCTGATTCTTGGCAGGTTATCAAACCGAATCATCATGTCACACGACGAATCTCAATCAAACCCCATCAACATATCCAACAGTATCGGATCTACCACAAGAATCCCGATTTTATACACTCATGATTATGATGTCTGGACACATCAGTTCAAGGACTATGTTCTTCGTTCAGAGGAAAATGGGTATCTAATCTGGGAAGCGATCACTGTGGGTCCGTTTGCTCATTCTGGAACGAGCAAAATTATCAAGACGCAAAAGGATTACAATCAACTTATCATTGACGTAGAAAAGGTTCCTCAAGACGAGAAGGACAAACTGATGAGCAACATCTAAGCCATGAGGATGATCAAATTTGCCATACAATCTGATACGTTTCGTCTAGTCAGTGCATGCACAACAGCAAAGTAGATCTGGGATAGGCTTAAGGAGTTATATTCAACAGATGAAGATTTAGAGCACTCGATACAAACTCTATTGCTCTCTAAGTTCGGTGACTACAAGCAGAAGCCAGAAGAGAAACTCATTCAGACGTTTGATCGCTTCAATCATCTCCTCAGCAAAATGATCAAACATGGAATTGGCAGAGAGGTAATTGAGCAGAAGGTCACTTTTATGAATGGCCTGAGACCCGAATGGATGGCAGTGGTTTCGACTGTAAAAGCTCATGAACAGTTCAAAACCTATTCGCTGGTGAAGCTTGTGGGAATACTCAAATCACACGAAAGCGTTGTGACCAAGGAACCAAAAGTGGTTTCTAGTATGGAAATGAGGTGGTGGTCAGTAGCGGCGGTCAAGAAGGGTTTCCGGTGCTGCTTCGTATTTTGGTGGTGGTTCAGAATTCTGGTGGTGCTGGTGGTTAACGAAGTTAGTGTGCAAATTTAAACAAAAATTTTTAAATACATCCCAAAATTTTAATTAAAATACTTTTTAATAATTAAAAGGGTATAATCGTTAAAAATAAATGAAAAATTAAATTGTAAAAGGTATTATAGTCATTACATGTCTCGCAAAGGATTAAGCTTGTAAATTTAAACTAACGAGAGATAAAACGTGCAACTTTTAATCAAACGAGGGACGGTCCGAGTTAATTTTTGAAAAAGGGACTGAACGTGTCTTTTGACACCTGTACGAGGGACGATTCGTGTAATTTACTCTAAAAACTTCACATTCACTTGTCCTGCATAATGAAAATGAAGAGGTTGCGAAGGGGACAATTTACGTTCTCTCCTACACATTGTTAATTCAATGGAAATTCCTCCAGCTTTTCTTCATTTATGGGTTGGATCATTTTTTCTGTTTATTGTGGAAAACTATCAACAACCAGCGCAGTTGTCTTACAATAATAAATAAGTACGGACACTACATTGCATGAAGCTAACAATAAACTGTTATTTCTTTCTATTATCACTTTGTACCAACATTAATTTTATCAAGGCATTGTGCTTGGAAAAACTTAACTGAGTGCATCATTTTACTTTTTCTTTTCTTAATTGGGTAAAGATTTTTCAAACCAAAGAAGTGAGATTGAAAAATGTTGTAATAGGAAGAAATGAAAGTTGGTTTGTAATTTGGATGACATTTATACACACTACAAGAAAAAGGTGTATTAGCGACAGACAGAATCCGTTGGAAAAAGTGATGGAACACCAACGAACTTAGAAAAATCAACTAGTAAGATTTTAGTGACGGTTTTCCGACGGCTAAGCAACAGAATATATTTTGTCGGTAATTCGTTAGAATTTAACGACGGTTTACCAACGGAAATCCATAAAATTACAATCCGTCGGAGATTTTTTGGAAAACTACAATTTCCTATTTATTTTAGGGTTTCCTTTCACACTGTTGTTGGCTCCTCGCCCGCATCCATACTTCATCTTTCAAGCTTCTCGATCAGCTTCTACCCTTCCATCATCATCGAACTCAATCGACCCATCGATTTCGATCCTTCCATCTCCAGCTTCGACTTCCGATATCTACAGTTCAAGCTCCGACAATCATAGTTCAATCATAGACCTCAATCGGTCTTACCTCACCTCAGGTATGTTTAATTTCTTAAATAGATCGGTGTTAGTGTTATTCCCTCAATTCATCAATAAAAAAAAAATCCAAACATTGTCACGACTCGAGTCTATCTGCTTAGTTGAGGTGTTATTGTGTGTGCATAGGTTTTCGTTTACTTGTCTTTCTGCTAAGCAACTATTACATTGTGTTACATTATGGGACGACAAAAGTCGTCACCACAGGGTGCAAAGTTGTCGCTATAGACCCTGGAGACGACATGTCGTCGCCATAGGCCTTGTCGCCATAGTTCTGTCGCTTTAGATCCTATTGTCGTCGCCATAGCCTTCGTCGCCATACCAACCACTATAGGGACGACTTGTTGTCGCCATAGGTTAACCTATAGCAACGACTTCTTGTCACCATACAGATCCCTATAGAGACGATAAGTCGTCCCTATAGGTTCTACACGGATTTTACATATTTTAGCCATGTCCCTGTGATTTGTTTAATTTCCCAGGATTTTTATATACAATCAAATTTTTGTATACAATAAAACAAAACAGTAAATTTAAATCTAAAACATTTCACATATCTACAATCCAAAAATTTAAAATATCTTACACCATCAGTTTACCAAATACAAACAACATATTTTGAAATTTTTTAGATGTTTCATACAAAACAAACTAGAGTTCATAGTCGAAACAATATCTAATGAAATGTTTTGCGGGTTTCGATATTCTTTCTCGAACAAAACCAGTAGGTTTCCTGTTGGTTTAAGGAAAGATCAGGGTACTTGTCCCTGTCAAACATAAGCCCAATGTCACATATTAGAAATGCTAGCTATAAAAAAAATATAATCAAACAGTCAGGTAGATTATGGAAACCATATTTTCATTATATAGATTATGGAATCTTGTTTTGTAGTGGCCAACTCTACATCAGCAACTTTCTTACGTGTTGTTGGAAGCGAGTTGATTCAGATTTGCTGATGACCTTTTCCAATCTACAAAGAGGTTTATCTGTCTGCATTAAGTTCATGTACATAGCTTCTTATTAAAGGAACAGACATAGCATCTAAACAAGATATTTCACGTTTATTTATGCAGGTATGATGCTCACTCTGGAGGTGAACATGAAATTCAGAGGAGGACTATGTTGGAATTGTTGAATCAGTTGGATGGATTTGATTTAAGAGGTGATGTGAAAGATAGTGTTTCTACTTCCTATTTAGGATTTGATATATCTATAATCTACTTTTTATGTACTTTTGTACTTGCATTTATCAACATGGTATTGAAGCTACATACATAGGTTTAGTGGTTTACCATTTATGTTCTAACCTCAGGTGAAAGAACTATATGGCCTTGATGAAAAGGTCATATTTAGGAATGTGATTGTCGTTTTAGAAAACTGGCCACCGTCATTGCACCTTGGAACAACTTCATAAATTGGTCAACTATAATCTTTTAGGTTATCTTATTTTGCTATACATGGTATCATTTATGTTATACTTTGACACCTCCCATCTAATGTAACATGTGCCATACAGACCGAACGGATACCATTTTTGTTAAAAAAATTGCTACCCTCAAATTGAACGGGGTAACCTGCTATGTAAGTCAAGAGTTGATTACTTTGAATCTTAAATACTGTATACATATAATATGAAAAACCCAATTAAAAAATATCTTCCATTCGTACAGCCAAGTTCCAACCAAACATGATCATGGAAGGTGATGACTCATTCTATTACTTTGCTTATTCCATTCCTTCGCCATTCCATTCCATCTATCCAAATGGACCCCAGGTGACATAAGCATTCTTTTGCTGTCATTGCCACTAATAAAATTGAAAGTCTTGATCCAGATAGGAAGATAGATTTTCCACTTCCTGATATTAAAACAAGGAGACGGATATTCCATGTACACACACTCTCTCTCTCTCTCTCTCTCTCTCTCTCATGACTCATGATATTTTAATATATAATTCTTGGAACCTTGTGTATATGTGTACGTTAAGGAATGTTTTGATTAGTTAGATACATACATTGAGAATCTCAGCAGATAAGAAGGAGACATGTTCAGGGTTATCTTTTATCTTCTTCTTGCCTCAATTATGTTATTTTTTCAAATGTGTAGGGTTTGAATCCAGTAATGTATACTTTTGGGGCCATGGGAGACACGTACTTAGTAATGTTCATTAAAGTTAATTGTTTTCTTATGATCTTCAATATATTAAGTTTTGTAAAAATTTTATTTTTTTGCATTTTCTATGAGTATTTACTTAAAGTATGGATACAAGGAAACAAAATTGCAGCTGTGAAGCCTTATAGGTGATTAATTGTAATTCTAGATAATATTACAACTGTAGTTTATGTAAACCACTCAATAATGCATGTTTATCCCATGATATTGAAATAATTTGACATTTTTAAGGGTTAATTGTGAGAAATAGCAATGTACTTTTCAAAAGTTCTCGACTATAGCATCATACATTAAAGAACATTGCTATTACAATTGAAAATAGGCTGCTATTATGAGTTAAATAGTACTAAGATTTGAAAATGGTTTCCTATAATAATTAGAGTTTAAAGTATGTAACTATAATGAAGAATTTCAGAAAAGTATGCAACTTAGCATCACATTTTTACCCATTATCATAACTGCTACTTGTTAATATCATTTGTTTTTACTTTTTTTATTCTCGTTTATTGTCAACATTGGAGGGCATTTATGATATTTGACAATATATAAATATCTCTCTTGCTAACATGTCTTAATGAAAAGTGTGGAATCTACGAGCTAATCAAGAAGGATACTCTCCATCGGTTGTTGAGGTTCTGAGAATTATAAACGAAACCTTTGATGCCTTTTTAAAAAGTTGATTGCTACCATTTTTTAGTATTATGCATTAAACGTTGAATATGTACTGAAATTTATGCATTTAATATATGTCGAATGTTGAAACTTTTTTACTTTTATATTTTTTTGGTTTTAAAATAAAGATTTTATGTATGTTTTAAGATTTTTCTGTGTTGAATACGTAGTTATTTTTAATTTTTTCATGACTTTATATATTTTCTTATAATGCCAAAATTCGTTGCTAACCTGTCATAGAAAATATGTTGGTAATTTATTAGTGAGTTATTTTGAGATTCTGTCGGTAATATGTTAGTGAGTTATTCCGTCGGTAGTCCATTGCAAACACATCCCGTCGGTAATCCGTTGCAAAAATATTTTCATCGGTGACAGGTTACTGACGGAAAAATCCGTTGCTAAAATTTGTCGTAGCCATCGGAAATCCGTTAGAACAATTAGTGACAAGAATACCGACGAATTTTGGTCTGTTGCAATTCCATCGGTAAAACCTATTAGCGACAGTTTACCGACAGTTCTGGCCGTCGGTAATGCTCTTTTTTGTAGTAGTGACATTGAAACTCGACCAATTATAGCAGTAAAAATTACGTTGAAATTTGATGTTATTTGCTATAATTGGGTAGATTCCTCAAAGTACAATGTTATAACAGGAAGAAATGAAGTGGAATGCTATAATAAACAAATCAACAAAAGTACATTGCTATGTTTTACATTTAAATCTAAACTAAATAGCGTCTATATGGAATTTTGTTGTGATTGTTGTGTTTTCTCCTCCATTTTATTAATCTGAATTTTTTTAGATGGGGTCGAATCAACCACCAATTAGAAATCTAGATGTTGCAAGACCATTACTATTTTCCCCTACAAGTTGAACCAATTTGATTAGATTGCTTTATGAAATATGGTTTTGATTGTGAAGGGTCACAATTAGTACTCTTAAAACTCGTGTACCTTTTATTACTTGTGCTACTTTTTATATTATTATTGTAATTATGTTGTTTAGTTCAAAGAAATGTCTTTGTTGATTAAAACTAAAATTTCAAAATTTGAAATTTTCACAGTATTCTTTTTGGTTAGTTGTTTGGATATATGACGGCTGATAGGAATCGAGGGGAAGGGTTCATGCTCAGTTTTGAATTTAACGTTGGATGCCCTACATTGCACGATACAAGGTTAACAGAATTTGAATAAGCAAAGGCATTTTATTCAATCAGGAAGAATTTGTTATAATTGTTAATTAAGGAAGACCAATAGCATGGATTGTGGTTGCAATCACATGTCAATCAAGGGTTTAACATGATTTGGTCATGTTTAAACATTGTTGCATTTTTTGTAAAAAAATATATATAATTTCCTAAACTGGTAAAATTAGAAAATACTATAAAATATACAATTGCCTTATTTTGATATTTGAAAATATTTATTTGTGGCAGGCGGCCGTCTGAAAATATTTATTCTGTTCATAGTAATGATGGTCAAAAGACATTCATCGGTGAGATGCTACATGTTGAAGCTGAAGCTGCAATTATAAATTTGATTTAGGAATTAGGGTGTGGATAGGGTTGAAACTTGAAACTAGAGAGGGTAAAAGAGTGTGTGGTAGAAATCTTCAACTAGAGGTGGGTTTAGTTGATGACATCTATAAGTGTTATAGCAAGAAATAGAAACAGACTTTACGAAAATCCCAGATCATCGCAACATAATTGAAAATTTACTTTTTTCTTTGCAAATATAGCTTTCAATGAGATGGATTGTTGCTATAATATGATAGTTTTGTAAAGTACATTGCTATTATTTATAAAATTTGCCAAGAATTACAAGTTAACAAGCCAGTCAAAGTAATAATTTATCTAACCGGATTGGTTTACAAAATTTACAATTCAATTTAAAAGTGTTAAGGTTAAAAAAATCCATGCGTGATTGATAGGTGTTGTTGGATTTTTTTTGTTTTTTTTAATATGTGGTTTTATAATGGTGAAATTAGATCCGTTATGTATGTTCTTTTCTGTCAAGTGTTTTAAAAGAAGCAATTGAGACTAGAGTGGTGTGGTTGATATGTTTTGTAATTTTGTTATGTTTATTATTTTTTTATTGATAGTCATGTAGCACACGGATTATAACCTTAGTTAACAAATATATACACAAAACATGAACTCAAATGAGAATTGTTAAAACTCATTTATCGTGAAATTTAAATACAAGTAACATAGTATCTTTAATACTAATATATTGCAAAATATTGAATTCAAGAGGTTTCAAAATTGCAAAATGGGGAACCAAATAGTTGAAACAATAAGTATTTTGGCTTGAATCTCCCATACGAGTGTATTTCATATATATATATATATATATATATATATATATATATATATATATATATATATATATATATATATATATATATATATATATATATATATATATATATATATATATATTAGGGGTGTGCATAAAACCACACAAACCGCATAAAACACCCGCACCGGACCACACCGCACCGCATAATGCGGTTTTCAACATTTGCGGTGCGGTTCGCGATCTGTAATTTTCGTAAACCGCACTATACGGTGCGGTTTGCGGTTTTTTGATACAAAACCGCGGTTAAAACCACACCACACCACATAGTTTATATATATATATATATATATATATATATATATATATATATATATATATATATATATATATATATATATCAAATTAGTGATCCAAAATTTCAAAAATCTATCAAATCGTATAACAATTATATAAATTATAAATATGTTTGTGAAACTTCTAAATCAAAACATATATATATATATATATATATATATATATATATATATATATATATATATATATATAGCTGAGATACACAAATGTTGGATAGATTGATATACAGCATAAAAATAATATAATACAATAATCATCTAATTCTTATACAATCTTCCTTTTGTTTGATTCTTGATAATCCTTCTGTTTACATTCCCCTCAATCTCAACCTACACAAGATCGAGATTGTTCTTCATTCGATCCAACAAGGCTCTCGTTACTGGTTTCGTAAACCCATCAACTATTTGTTCATGTGAAGAACTAAACCGTACATCAAGAGCTCCCATAGCTACCTTCTCTCTAACAAAATGAAAATCCACTTCAATGTGTTTAGTCCTAGCATGAAACACATGATTAGTTGTTAAGTATGTGTCACCTAAGTTATCACACCTCAACACGGTGTTCTTGACTAATGAACTCCAAGCTCTTTGAGTAATGATTGTATCCAGACACCTCCTGCAGTACCGTCTGCCAAGGCTTTGTACTCTGCATCTGTACTCGATCGTGAAACTTTTGGCTATTTATGGGAACTCCAAGAAATCAAATTTGCACCTAAAAATATAGCATACCGTCCAGTAGATAGGTGATAATCTAGACAACTAGCCCAATCTGCATCTGTAAAAATATTTAATATTGTAGAGTGGGATTTTCTAATGATAAGACATGTATCAATAGTGCCCTTTATATATCTAATTATACGTTTTACTACCTCCAAATGCATATCTATAGGCTTGGAAAGATATTGACACACCTTATTCACAGCAAATTATATGTCAGGGCGCGTTAATGTAAGGTATTGTAGACCTCCAACCATGCTTCTATATTTGAAAGCATCATTATCACTCAACAATCTACCATGGTCTTGTGCAAGCTTATCTGAAACTGACATAGGTGTTGATACCCTCTTACAATTCTCCATATGAGCTCTATGAATGAGATCAGAAGCATATTTTCGTTGAAGTAACATGATTCCCCCTGAATTGTGAGTGACTTAAATACCTAAGAAGTAGTTGAGACGCCCGAGATCCTTAAGGGGAAAAGACAACGAAAGATTATGGACATGCCGATCCACAATCTCCTTAGAGGATCCCGCAATGACTATGTCATCGACATAGACCAACATGTAAATGATATGTTTCCCATTTCGAAATAAGAATAGGGAGGTATCAGACTTAGACGAATGAAAACCAAGATGATGTAAGTTCTCACTTAGACGAGAAAACCAGGCACGTCGTGATTGCTTAAGACCATAGATAAACTTTCGAAGTTTACACACAAACTGAGGATTGTTTTTATCTTCAAAACCTAGAGGCTACTTTATATTGACATATTCATTGAGAAACCCATGCAAAAATGCATTATTAACGTAAATTTGTCGAAGGTGCCAACTGTTGGAGAAGGCAAGAGCAAGGATGAGGCGAACTGTAGCGGGTTTCACCACAGGACTAAATGTATCTTGATAATCAATGCCATATTGTTGAGTGAACCCACGGGATACGAAGTATGCTTTGTGTTTATCACATGAGCCATCAATATTTAGTTTTGTTTTGAAAATCCATTTGCACCCAACAATGTTTACCCCGTGTGGCTTGGGAACTAAATCACATGTATGATTAGTTTGTAAGGCATTGAATTCACTTTCCATGGCTGTACGCCATTGCGGATTTTTCATAGCCACGTGATGCGGCGTAGGTTCAGCAAAAAATGTACGTCTATTCGGATTGTACAGTATTGTGCCATCAGTGACTTTCTTAGGAAATACCTTGCCCAATCTACCACGTGTAGTGACTCCAAGTGTGGACGTAGGTGGACTAGATGGTGGGGCCAAGGACACATGAGGAGAACCACCATCGTGTACAAGTGATATGTGAACTGGGGCAACAGCGGACTCCTCAGTTTGGACAACATGCGTTGAGGTGGCAATAGTTTTAGTGGATGGTGGTGAAACCCTTAGAAGCTTAGTGGAAGGTGTAGTAGTAGTGACCGAGGGCGCTGAAACATTCATTATGGGAACTGTAGCTGCAGTAGGAGAGTTAGCCAATAATAGTGATAAATCATATTTTCTCATGTGGTCATTTATGTCATTTGGTTCGTTTTGTGGGAAGGAAACACCATGAGATGTGGGTGACGGTGTGGAAGACACATGTGTAGCAAATGGAAAACGAGACTCATCAAAAACTACATATCAAGTGATATATATTTTACCCATTGATTTGTCTAGAAACTTATACCCCTTGTGCATAGAGCTATACCCCAATAAAACACATAAAGTAGACCGAAAAGACAGCTTATAGCATTATATATAGTTGAGATCCACAAATGTTGGATAGATTGATATACAACATAAAAATAATATAATACAATAATCATCTAATTCTTATATAATCTTCCTTTTGTTTGATTCCTGATAATCCTTCTGTTTACATTCCCCTCAATCTCAACCTACACAAGATCGAGATTATTCTTCATTCGATCCAACAAGGCTCTCGTTACTGGTTTCGTAAACCCATCAACTATTTGTTCATGTGAAGAACTAACCGTACATCAAGAGCTCCCATAGCTATCTTCTCTCTAACAAAATGAAAATCCACTTCAATGTGTTTAGTCCTAGCATGAAACACAGGATTAGTTGTTAAGTATGTGGCACCTAAGTTATCACACCACAACACGGTGGTCTTGACCAATGAACTCCAAGCTCTTTGAGTAATGATTGTATCCAGACACCTCCTGCAGTACCGTCTGCCATGGCTTTGTACTCTACATCTGTACTCGATCGTGAAACTTTTGGCTATTTATGGGAACTCCAAGAAATCAAATTTGGACCTAAAAATATAGCATACCGTCCAGTAGATCGGTGATAATCTAGACAACTAGCCCAATCTGCATCTGTAAAAATATTTAATATTGTAGAGTGGGATTTTCTATTGATAAGACATGTATCAATAGTGCCCTTTATATATCTAATTATACGTTTTACTACCTCCAAATGCATATCTATAGGCTTGGAAAGATATTGACACACCTTATTCACAACAAATTATATGTCAGGGCGCGTTAATGTAAGGCATTGTAGACCTCCAACCATGCTTCTATATTTGAAAGCATCATTATCACTCAACAATCTACCATGGTCTTGTGCAGGCTTATCTGAAACTGACATAGGTGTTGATACACTCTTACAATTCTCCATATGAGCTCTATGAATGAGATCAGAAGCATATTTTCGTTGAAGTAACATGATTCCCCCTGAATTGTGAGTGACTTAAATACCTAAGAAGTAGTTGAGACGGCCGAGATCCTTAAGGGGAAAAGACAACGAAAGATTATGGACATGCCGATCCACAATCTCCTTAGAGGATCCCGCAATGACTATGTCATCGACATAGACCAACATGTAAATGATATGTTTCCCATTTCGAAATAAGAATAGGGAGGTATCAGACTTATACGAATGAAAACCAAGATGATGTAAGTTCTCACTTAGATGAGAAAACCAGGCATGTTGTGATTGCTTAAGACCATAGATAGACTTTCGAAGCTTACACACAAACTGAGGATTGTTTTTATCTTCAAAACCTAGAGGCTACTTTATATTGACATATTCATTGAGAAACCCATGCAAAAATGCATTATTAACGTAAATTTGTCGAAGGTGCCAACTGTTGGAGACGGCAAGAGCAAGGATGAGGCGAACTGTAGCGGGTTTCACCACAGGACTAAATGTATCTTGATAATCAATGCCATATTGTTGAGTGAACCCACGGGATACGAAGTGTGCTTTGTGTTTATCAAATGAGCCATCAGTATTTTGTTTTGTTTTGAAAATCCATTTGCACCCAACAATGTTTACCCCGTGTGGCTTGGGAACTAAATCACATGTATGATTAGTTTGTAAGGCATTGAACTCACTTTCCATGGCTGTACGCCATTGCGGATTTTTCATAGCCACGTGATGCGGCGTAGGTTCAGCAAAAAATGTACGTCTATTTGGATTGTACAGTATTGTGCCATCAGTGAATTTCTTAGGAAATACCTTGCCCAATCTACCACGTGTAGTGACTCCAAGTGTGGACGTAGGTGGACTAGATGGTGGGGCTGAGGACACATGAGGAGAACCACCATCGTGTACAAGTGATATGTGAACTGGGGCAGCAGCGGACTCCTCAGTTTGGACAGCATGCGTTGAGGTGGCAATAGTTTAAGTGGATGGTGGTGAAACCCTTAGAAGCTGAGTGGAAGGTGTAGTAGTAGTGACCGAGGGCGCTAAAACATTCATTATGGGAACTGTAGCTGTAGTAGGAGAGTTAGCCAATAATAGTGATAAATCATATTTTCTCATGTGGTCATTTATGTCATTTGGTTCGTTTTGTGGGAAGGAAACACCATGAGATGTGGGTGACGGTGTGGAAGACACATGTGTAGCAAATGGAAAACGAGACTCATCAAAAACTACATCTCGAGTGATATATATTTTACCCATTGATCTGTCTAGAAAGTTATACCCCTTGTGCATAGAGCTATACCCCAAGAAAACACATAAAGTAGACCGAAAAGACAGCTTATGAGCATTATATTTCCGGAGACTCGGCCAACACGCACACCCAAAAATTCGAAGAAAGGTGTAATCAGGAGTTATAGTAAGGAGGCGTGTAATAGGGGTTGAGTTATGAATGGTACGACTTGGCATACAGTTTATCAAGTAGCAAGCTGTAAGAAAAGCTTCATCCCAATACCGAAGAGGAAGAGAAGAATGAGCTAAAAGAGCCAAGCCCATTTCCACAATATGGCGGTGTTTTCGTTCTGCCACACCATTTTGTTGTGAGGTATGTGGGCATGACACACGGTGAGAAATACCATTTTGTTGAAAATATCTATGAAATTTACGATATTCACCTCCCCAATCAGATTGTATGGCATGGATTTTAGTACTAAAAGGCGTTCAACATGATTTTGAAAGTTATAAAAGACTTTTTCAACATTTGATTTTCGTTTGATGCAATATATCCAAGTATAAACGACTAAAATTATCCAAAAAACTGACAATAAGAAAAACCCCCACTAGACACTTGAGCTGGTCCCCAAACATCCGTGTGAACTAGCTTAAGCGGTGAGGAGGTGCACGAACAAAATTATTATAAGGAAGTTGATGACTTTTTGCACGTTGACATGCATCACAAACTAAAGACTCATTATTAAATGAATAGTCTACGTTGTTTGACTTCAAAATAGACTTGACAATTGCTGAAGAGGGACGACCGAGATGCTGATGGCATTGAGATGTTGAAACTTTGGTGGTTGATCCAACATACCGTGAAGAATGACAGATTGGCACCGGGAACAGACCATGTTTGCTTTTACCGATTATAAGTGTTTACTTCGTGTGAATGTCCTTAACAAAGAAAACATTGGGGTAAAGTTCAATAAACACATGATTATTAGTAACAAGTCTATCAACAGAAAGAAGATGTTTGTTGATATGTGGAACATGTAGGATATTTTTAAGAACAAGTGGTATGCCTAGACTTGGAATTATAGAATGACCAACATGAGAAATATGCAAACTTGTGCCATTAGCTACTTAGACTTGGTCTTTTCCATGGTAGCGTTCGGGTATAGACAATTGATCAAGATCACTTGTGAGGTGATCAGTAGCTCCGGTATCAAGATACCAATTTGGGTCATTGTTGTAGTTTCCAAATGTGGCATTGTTTCCGCCTCAGTACTCCTCTGATTGATAACCATGGTTGAACCGGTTTCTATAGTTCAAAGCTGTATGTACGGGTATTCCATAGACTTGACACCGTAGACCCCCACCGTGTTGCCTTCCTTTGCCATGCCCTCGGCCTCGATTTCTGTTGTTGTGGTAATTACGCTGGTTGTTGTTTGATAAATTATACCCACTGTTGGTTTGGGTTTTTCGAGGATTAGAGAGGTACCCGTCTCCTGTTTTGTAACAATAATGGTAGAAGATACAAAGTCTGTTGGGCCATTCATCGCCACTGTTTGTGCTTCATGGGCTATGAGGTAAGAGTAAAATTTTGAAAGTTTCACCACTTGATTGTCGCTCAAGACCGTGATAGCTGTAAAGAGATCGCTGTGCCCTGGAACTAAGTCGGCTAAGATGTAGCCAATGACCTCTTCATCACTCATGGGGTGACCAATATTAGCCATAGTGTCGGATAGTGTAGTCATCTTCTGATAATACTCGGACGCACTCATGTTATCCTTTTTAGTATTAGAGAGTTGTGTACGAATCTGAATAGAATTACCTCTGTGTTGAGCCGAACACATCGTATGGAGAGAGGTCCAATGTTGCTGAGAATCTGTGCAGCGGGTGAGTTGAGACAAAACGTCCTCAATCATAGAGGATAGCAAACCGCCGACTATTGCTTGATCTTGAGTGACCCAGGTCTCATATTCGAGATAGTCGTTTTGCCTATCTGCATCTCCTGTTCCCACTGTTATCTTTTCTGCTGGTTTGGCGTTGGTTCCATCAAGGTAGCCAAACAGTTTAACACCTCGAAGTATGTGTAACACCCAGAATCAGAAAGACCAAGAAAAGAAAAGAAAGGCTCTAAGTCAAGAGTCAACTCGTCGAGTCCAGGGAGGAACTCGACGAGTCGGAGCGGGATCCGGGTTATGGAATAAGTGACCGACTCGGCTAGTCGGTAAGTGAACTCGGCGAGTCTAGTCTGAACAAGGAAAACCCTAATCCGAGGGTTTGCACCCTATTTAAAGGACCTTATGTCCTCTCCTTAGTCCCCCTTGTCGGCCAGAAGCTGCTATACACGATTCCAAACCCTAAGTTGAGTGAGAGAAGGAAGAAAGTGAGATTGGGGCTTTTGCAAGGAGAACATTTGGAGGATTTGACCACTAAGGAGCTGGAGGATCCAACCCTTTTGATTGTGAGCATTAGTTTGAAGGTAACAATCGAGTAAGAAGTCCAGATCTGAGGTTGCTACTGCAGATCTAGGTGTGTCTTGGTCCAGAGACCCATAAAGTATCAGTTTTTAGTGTGTTGGTAAAGCATGTTTGCCCCAAACCCTAACCCTAGAGTGTTTTAAGCCTATAGCACCTTGGTTTCACGTAAAGTTTGCAACTTTATGTTAAAGATGGGCCTTAGAAGAGTGGATCTACAGTTTGGAGCCCCTTCATGGCTTGAAAAGCCACTGTATGGATTAAGAACTGAAGCTACTCGGCGAGTCACATGGGTGGACTCGGCGAGTTGGATGAAGATAGGCAGGAACTCGACGAGTTGGAAGAACAACTCGGCGAGTCTGTTGAAGATTGCCTTGGACTCGGCGAGTCTGTTCTTTGACACGACGAGTCAGGCCGCAGAACCCCCAACCTCTTCTGGTTAAGACGCAGATCAGTGAGTCGACTGGTGACTCAGTGAGTTGGACAGGATGGGACTCAGAGATCGTTGAACTCGATGAGTCTTGGGGTGACTCGGCGAGTTGGATCGTATTTTGAGAGCTTCTAAGTTTAAGGACTCGGCGAGTCTTTAGGTTGACTCGGCGAGTCGAGTCAACTGGAAGGTTGACTTTGACCAGGACTTTGACTTTAACTAGAGTTGACTTAGTTGACTTCTAGAGTTCAGTTTGGAACTAAGTGTTTTATTGATATTAGTAGCTCGGAGAGCTAGTGGAGCAGCGGTTCAGAAAGTGGTCGGACAGCAGCCAGAGGGTTATTAGCAAAGTTCAGCTGTGCGAGTGGAGTCTCCTCACTCTTTGTATGGGTCTACGGCCACAATGCCGGCCCATTTAGTCTATGTATGATAGGAAGACCCGGGGGTTAGCCCTAGGCAATATGCATGAAAGACCAGGAGGCGGCTCCTGGCACACAGTATGTTATTATGTATGATAGGAAGACCCGAGGGTTAGCCCTAGGCAATATGCATGAAAGACCAGGAGGCGGCTCATGGCACACAATATGTTATTATATATGATAGGAAGACCCGGGGGTTAGCCCTAGGCAATATGTATGAAAGACCAGGAGGTGGCTCCTGGCGCACTGAATGCTATTGTATGAAAGACCAGGGGGTGGCTCCTGGCACACTATATGCGGAGTAGCCTAATAGAGTAGTTTGTATAGTTGTCTTTGTGATGCTTGCATGGAAGACCAGGGGGTGGCCCTTGGCACCTGTATGTAAGACCCAGGGAGTGGCCCCAGGCTTGACCAGGAAGACCACGTACGGCCCGTGGCATAACCGTAAGACTATGTTCGGCACATAGCACCTTAGAAAGACTATGTTGGGCACATAGCACCTTAGCAAGACTATGTTTGGCACATAGCACCTTACTTGATTATGGATACGTTGATTATGTATAACCCTTGGCTTTGTATGGCATGTATGTTACAGTTGGATTGTATGGTATGTGGTATCTGGGGAACTCACTAAGCTTCGTGCTTACGGTTTTCTGTTTTGGTTTCAGGTACTTTGTTTTCAAGAAAGGAGTCGCTCGATCGCAATGCATCACACTATGTTTTCCGCACATGTGATCTTTGGGATTACACTCTGATATGGTTTTATGATAATATGTTTTGATTATTGACACGTTGGTTTTGACTTGAGATATTAATATGAATGTTTTATACTGTTGGTTTTATATAATATCTTAATTAAAATCAAATTTTTGGCCTCGAAAATTGGGATGATACAAGTTGGTATCAGAGCCCTGGTTTGAGGGATTCGGACACACCTTCGGGGGTGTCTGGACTCAAATCGAGGGATTAAAATATTTTTTTAAGAAAATGGTTTTCTAAAGAGTAAGACAGAAGAGTTTTTGAGAAAGAGCAAGTGTGTGATATGCGTGACCGGCCGAGCTCATGTAAGTACCCCAAAATACCCATACAAGTTTATGTTATGATTATCAGTTAGTAGAACAACATGCTAGATTAGGACTAAGGATCTAGGGAGGATGCCTTATGTGCCTGTTATATGTGCTTTTGAGCTGCATGATAGTACTGGTTAGACAGTAGTTGGGTAGCCTGTTTAGGTTATGCCTGAGTATATGAGAATATGTTGCATGCTAGTACAGATTCTTGGTATGAGATTATGATTGCTTGAGTATGTTATGGTTAGATTTTCCCTTGTCAGAATGCTGCTTGCTTTGTGCATTGTGGGATTCTGAGTGATGGGGGTTAGCCATTAGGCGAATACGTCACGTCACATGTGATCAAGGTTGAATAATCTCAGAGTGCTGGATTGGCCCTATTGCGCAGCTCTTGTCTGAGTCTAACCGTTGTAGGGACGAGTGTTTTACTCGAAGGATTATCTGAGCCTCGTCACATGTGATGGTATTCAGGTGATGACTAATTGGCATTACAAGGAGGATTTTAGCAGCTGAGGACTGGTTTGGGTAGAGTCAGAGATTTTCCTAGGGCATGCCTAGGGTGAGAGTAGTGCTGAGAGCAATGTTAGTAGCAGTGAAAGGGACTTGGCGTAGTCGAGGCAATTCTTGAGGAAAGTACGGATAGATGTGGAAGGTAGTAGGGGCCCATACTACTGAAAGTAGAGGATCTGTACTCGAATCAAGGAGGGCCTAGATGGAACCGGGAACCTTTGAGAGTGTGTTAGACCTCTCGGGAGTATGTATGATCCTGACATTTATACGTGTATCTTCCGCATGGTGACCACGCGACACGGAGCAGGAGGATCAGGATCCGGTTCAGGATCAGGTTTGGGTGCAGGATCCGAACAAGTTGATGATGGGTTACGCGAGTTCATCGCGTCTGAGATTAAGAGAGGCATCCTTGAGGCGACCCTGGTCATTTTCGGGTTGATCAAGGAGGGGATCATTGAGCTGATGGAGGATCGCCTCCGAGCTTTCAGGAGTGATTTGGCGTGTGGCCAGGCGAGTACGCGCACACTGTCCTTCAAGGACTTCAGAGGGAGTGGTGCGCTGGATTTTCACAGGGTGAAGGACCCCATTGCTGCCAGAAGATGGATCGCATACATTGAGTCTGAACAGTTGACGAGCTTCTGCCCGGAGGGGTCGAAGGTCCGCTTTGCGGCGGGATGTTTGAGAGACAGAGCTAGAGATTGGTGGGAGTCAGTTGGTGACTTATTGGGAGCCTCGGTCGTCAAGGCTATGACCTGGTCAGACTTTGTGACCAGGTTTAGGGCGGAGTTTGCGCCGGCGGTAGAGCTTCAGAAGCTGGCCAGAGAGTTCCTAGACATGAGACAGACGACGGAGTCGGTGGCGGACATTACCGCCAAGTTTCGGGAGAGGGCCTTATTGGTGCCGCAGTATGCAGGGGATGATGAGATGCAGAGGACCCGCTAACATGACATGTTGAGAGCTGATATTCGGAATCATGTCAGCTTTTCGGCATGCCCGACCTTGGGCTCTATGATTGCCAGGGCGCGAGAAAGGGAGATCGATCTGGAGCACATTGCGAAGAGGAGGTCAGATCAGACGTATACTTTGGAGGGTCATGGGAAGAGACCCAAGACTTCAGATCAGCGATTAGTAGGTCGGAAGGTCCGAAGTCAGTGCAGCACGTGCAGGAAACCGCACGAGGGAGTTTGTCGTTCCAGGGGTTCAGGCTGCTACAAGTGTGGCAGTGATGGTCACGTCAGCAGGGACTGCCCACAAAGGGCAAGCCCATTATGTTTTCACTGTAATTAGGTAGGCCACAAGAGGGCCGACTGCCCGACGATGAGGGGAGGAGCAAGGAGTGCGTCTGCCCCGTCGACTATGAGGATTACGGATGGGCGAGAGGGTAGGGCCTTGCAGTGACAGATGAGGGAGATCTGGATTACATCAGGGAATGTTGCAGGTACGTATCTATGGCTATTTTCACTTTTATGTGAATTAGGGAAGTTCTTACCCCGGACTTAGGTGATAGTATGTATCAGTTGTCTATCTGCTTGTATTCAGATTGTATTTTGGAATTGTCATATGCCAATTGCATACCAGAAGCTATTAGTAGCTAGTGTAGGTCATCTTTCACTTCGGGTTCGAAGTGTCCAGTATCCTCTCGGTTACGGCTGAAAATGGTTCAGGGAGTAGTCAGCCACCATCATCAGGGTTTGATGGTTCTAGTATTGGTGTTTGGGGTACCTTTTGGAAGCATAAAAGGAAGTGGCCTATCACCGAGGAAGTTGCTCTAAGAATTAGTTATTCAGACTTTAAGGACGTCAGATTAAGCTCAGGGGATTATCAGTATCAGGGATGCGGGAGGTGTTCATCTAGTATTCGGTAATCGTACGGTATTTGGAGTGGGCTAGAGACGGATCGCTAGCAAGAGTAGGGCGATAGTGGTTATCATGCCTATCGTGTAAGGAAGGAAGGAATGGAAATCCTCGGATTTTCGCGTGCAGTAAAGACTTACCTGAAGCTAAGTGGGGGAGAAACAATCATGTTATGGGAGCAGAAGAGGTTTTGAAACTAGGATAAGTTTCGCTCCCCTGTCAGGAGGAAAGACGGCCCAGGTGGCTGTATGAATTGAGGACAGTGTGAATTGGAAGTTTGGAAGACTTGCCAATTGTGAGACCTCATTCTCGATATGTCTGGTAGCAGATTGCAGGGGAATCGGTTGGGAGTTCCAGTTGGGACATGAGTACCACTTGGGGGTACTAGATTGTGCTTGCATGCTCAACTATGGGTTAGTCGCAGCATCTACTAGCAGCCGGTCGGTGTGGAAAGGTGTTGTCAGACTACCGGATGGCCGTAGCGTTCACCAATGGTCAGGTAGTAAGAGGAGTGTGGTAAGACTACAGGGCGGTCCGTATAAATGGTTAGCAGATAGCGTCGAAGTGTTGTAAGACTGCGGTGTGGCCCGTAGCATTAGTTTAGTAAGACTGAGGTGTGGCCCGTAGCAATCGTATGTGAGTATAGTTAGATTGCGGTATGGCCCGTAGCATTAGTTTAGTAAGACTGCGGTGTGACCCGTAGCATTAGTCTAGTAAGACTGCGGTGTGGCCCGTAGCAATCGTTTGTGAGTATAGTTAGACTGCGGTATGGCCCGTAGCATTAGTTTAGTAAGACTGCGGTGTGGCCCGTAGCATTAGTTTAGTAAGACTGCGGTGTGGCCCGTAGCAATCATATGTAAGTATAGTTAGGCTGCGGTGTGGCCCGTAGCACTGGTTTAGCAAGACTGCGGGGTGGCCCGTAGCTTTAGTTGGCTGACAGCGGAGAGGTGTAGTAAGACTACGGGGTGGCCCGTAGCATTCGTCGGTCCCTATTCGCTAGTGTGAATGTATCAGGTGTATGATTCAGTGGCAGTGTTTTCAGGTAGTTAAGTTCAGGAGGGGGCTGCCGCCCGGATCTGAGCGGGCCACATTATGATTGGGTCTGGAAGACGGTAGGTCATTGGAGACCAAGATTGGCGTAAGACTGCGGGTAAGACGTGGCATTTATTAGTAGCTTAGTTCGTGGAGTCTGGGCGAGGGCCCGTATCTCCAAGGTAGCATGGGGGAAACCGGTATTCCGGGTAATGGTAGATCAGTTGGGACCAAGGCGGTCTCGGTTCATCCTGTAGGCGGATGGGAGTCAACAGGACTACAGGCAGGAATGATGGTAAAGGATTCGGTGTGAAAAGCCGTGAGCTGACCGGATGATGCTAAGCTGCTCATCGCGGGATCAAATGATCTCAGAGTAAAGGATTTGGCTCGGTGACGCCGTTCTCGTCTGAGCCCGAAACGTAGCAGAGAGGAATCTGCTACCCGAAGGGTTGTCTGAATTCTCACGATTGGGTGGAGCTTTCAGTATTGTTGCATTGTATAGGGGTTATTCCGTGAGTACTGGTATGATGGCCGGCACTGGGAGTGGCCGGGATTGTGGTTTCGGCGGAGGATCGGTCCTCGAAGAAAATTGGGAAGGTTGTTGCTTGTGGAAAGTGCCTTAGAAAGGCCAGTGATAGTGTAGGGTAAAAGAGTAAACCCCTTGCGAATCATGGGTAAGTGTATCAGGAGTATTAGAATGATTACCGGTTGGATAAAAGTGTGGTACTCGAGGGTAGTAAGTATCGGGTTATTCTAAAGATGACATCTTCAAGGTTTGGATTGGATGGGCGGAGTGTGTACCTAGTGGTAAAGTGGCGACCAGATGGTTGGGTAGTTGGCCGTGGCAGACTTCGAGGACGAAGTCTAGTTTAAGTGGGGGCGTGTTGTAACACCCAGAATCAGAAAGACCAAGAAAAGAAAGGAAAGGCTCTAAGTCAAGATTCAACTCATCGAGTCCAGGGAGGAACTCGACATGTCGGAGCGGGATCCGGGTTATGGAATAAGTGACCGACTCGGCGAGTCGGTAAGTCAACTCGGCGAGTCTGGTCTGAACGAGGAAAACCCTAATCTGAGGGTTTGCACCCTATTTAAAGGACCTTATGTCCTCTCCTTAGTCCCCCTTGTCGGCCAGAAGCTGCTATACACGATTCCAAACCCTAAATTGAGTGAGAGAAGGAAGAAAGTGAGATTGGGGCTTTTGCAAGGGCAAGATTTGGAGGATTTGACCACTAAGGAGCTGGAGGATCCAACCGTTTTGATTGTGAGCATCAGTTTGAAGATAACAATCTGTCACCTTGACTTTGTTGCTTCTAGATCTTCTCGTGGATGATGTTTTGGGGCCATTTTGGTATGATAAGGAGCCTTTTCGAGTAAGAAGTCCAGATCTGAGGTTCCTACTTCAGATCTAGGTGTGTCTTGGCCCAGAGACCCATAAAGTATCAGTTTTTAGTGTGTTGGTAAAGCATGTTTGCCCCAAACCCTAGCCCTAGAGTGTTTTAAGCCTATAGCACCTTGGTTTCACGTAAAGTTTGCAACTTTACGTGAAAGATGGGCCTTAGAAGATTGGATCTACAGTTTGGAGCCCCTGCATGGCTCTAAAAGCCACTGTATGGATTAAGAACTGAAGCTACTCGGCGAGTCACATGGGTGGACTCGGCGAGTTGGACGAAGATAGGCAGGAAGTCGACGAGTTGGAAGAACAACTCGGCGAGTCTGTTGAAGATTGCCTTGGACTCGACGAGTCAGGGCGCAGAACCCCTAACCTCTTCTGGTTAAGACGCAGATTAGTGAGTCGAGTGGTGACTCAGTGAGTTGGACAGGATGGGACTCAGAGATCGTTGAACTCGACGTGTCCTGGGGTGACTCGACGAGTCTTCGGGTTGACTCGGCGAGTCGAGTCAACTGGAATGTTGACTTTGACCAGGACTTTGACTTTAACTAGAGTAGACTTAGTTGACTTCTAGAGTTCAGTTTGGAACTAAGTGTTTTATTGATATTAGTAGCTCGGAGAGCTAGTGGAGCAGTGGTTCAGAAAGTGGTTGGACAGCAGCCAGAGGGTTATCAGTAAAGTTCAGTTGTGCGAGGTGAGTCTCCTCACTGTTTGTATGGGTCTACGGCCACAATGCCGGCCCATTTAGTCTATGTATGATAGGAAGACCCGGGGGTTAGCCCTAGGCAATATGCATGAAAGACCAGGAGGCAGCTCCTGGCACACAGTATGTTATTATGTATGATAGGAAGACCCGGGGGTTAGCCCTAGGCAATATGCATGAAAGACCAGGAGGCGTCGCCTAGCACACAGAATGTTATTATGTATAATAGGAAGACCCGAGGGTTAGCCCTAGGCAATATTTATGAAAGACCAGGAGGTGGCTCCTGGCGCACTGAATGCTATTGTATGAAAGACCAGGGGGTGGCTCCTGGCAAACTATATGCAGAGTAGCCTAATAGAGTAGTTTGTATAGTTATCTTTGTGATGCTTGCATGGAAGACCAGGGGTGGCCCTTGGCACCTGTCTGTAAGACCCAGGGAGTGGCCCCAGGCTTGACCAGGAAGACCACGTGCGGCCCGTGGCATAACCGTAAGACTATGTTCGGCACATAGCACCTTAGCAAGACTATGTTTGGCACATAGCACCTTAGCAAGACTATGTTTGGCACATAGCACCTTACTTGATTATGGATACGTTGATTATGTATAACCCTTGGCTATGTATGGCATGTATGGTACAGTTGGATTGTATGGTATGTGGTATTTGGGGAACTCACTAAGCTTCGTGCTTACGGTTTTCAGTTTTGGTTTCAGGTACTTTGTTTTCAAGAAAGGAGTCGGCTCGATCGCAGCGCATCACACTATGTTTTCCGCACATGAGATCTTTGGGATTACACTCTGATATGGTTTTATGATAATATGTTTTGATTATTGACACGTTGGTTTTGACTTGAGATATTAATATGAATGTTTTATACTGTTGGTTTTATATAATAGCTTAATTAAAATGAAATTTTTGGCCTCGAAAATTGGGATGTTACAGTATGGGAACCACCTTTGCTTTCCACAAGAAGAAATTTGTGCAAGTTAGCTTACAGGTGATAGTAGTAGCAATTTTCGAGGAATTGATATGTGTCGAAGCCATGGAAACCGATGGTCTAGGGGAAGAGTGAAGGATTCAAAAGTCGAGAAATTTTAGAAGAACCCTAGGAGCGTATCTGCTTTGATACCAAGTTAAAACAATAACGATTTTGGCTTGAATCTCCCACAGGAGTGTATTTCATATATATATATATATATATATATATATATATATATATATATATATATATATATATATATATATATATATATATATATATAATATCAGATCCACAAGTGTAGGATAGATTGATATACAACATAAAAATCAAATAATACAATAATTAACTAATTCTTATCTAATCTTCCTTTTGAATGATTCCTGATAATCCTTCTGTTTACACAAATTCGCAAAATGTTACACGAAACATAAAAAAATCAAAATAAAAGTCAGAGCTTATATAAATTCACTATCGGCCTTTTTTGTTATTATAACAATTAAATGAGATAATTAAAATACCACTTGTATAAAATGACTATATTAAGTCGTTGGAGCTTAACTAATTGAAAAATCATTTTGCATATCATTCATATGAAACCATATCTATAACAAGAAAAAAAAAAAACAGCTGCGTATGTGTTTTCAAGTATTCTTTTTGTGTGGTCTCCTTTCCATTTTTCTACATCTAAACTCTCCTTATACTCATATTGATGTAGTTTTCAAGTACTTCTTTATTTTTAATGTTTTGGTTAACAATATGTAATGATGATTAAGTTGAAAAAGCAGCAAGAAGGACAGTATTTTTGAATATTTTTCTAATAAACATTTTCGTTTTGAAATCATGTATACATTTTTTTATATATAATATTCAGTTCCTACTTACTTTAAACTACTTTCAGTAAACTAGTTTTTCTAATATCCAAAACTTCTAATTGTGAGAATCAACCTTTCTCATTAATATATACATATTAAACCGTATGGATTTCAGGAATACGAAAGTGGACGTGTTTAGGATTTTGGCCACAGCAGTTTCCGAAATAGACATTTTGGGTCCCTTATTGCTTGGTTTTGTGGAGTATCACCATTCTTTACTTTCATTCTTTTGAGGACACAATTACCAAATCAACATACATTTAGTGATCATTATATATCATTATATATATATATATATATATATATATATATATATATATATATATATATATATATATATATATATATGGGATAGGAATATACATTACAGCACCACCTAAGCTTAGGTACTAAACCTCTAAAATATTTCGTTTTAACTTAGTAATTATGCTCGATTTGGTTTTCATTTGGTAAATATATTGTCTCCAATAACATTTCTTCCCTCTATTATCATTTTTCCATCATTGTTTTCATTCCTCCATTATCGTTTATTACTTAACCCTATTGAACACTATTGTTTTCCACCGTCATTAAGGTCGAAAATAATCAATGTTCTTGCTTCCTTATCAAAACTATTGTGTACATCATGAATCTACATCTTCAAGTGTTAATCGTGAATCCCCTAATCGCAATCTTTATAAAGTAAAACAATGTATTTTCATGAGGTTTAGTACCTAAGCTTAGGTGGGGCTGTAATGTATATTCACTTTTCCTATATATATATATATATATATATATATATATATATATATATATATATATATATATTCAAATAAAAACAGTAAATAGTCTGAGAACGTAAAAACATTTTTATATGTTATTATTCTGCAATGAATTTTGTATTGACAACTTTATGTCATTATTCAGCAAAGAATAAATGAATAGTCAAAGGTTAAAATTAAAATTAGAATTTACTACAAAAATGCACATACATAAGTTTATAATAGAATAATAACATTGTAATGAATATATGACTAATCGAAAGTTAATATTTATATTAGAATTACTTCAACAATACACATATACAAAATTCATTACAGAATAATAACATAAACATAGTGTTTTTACGTTCTCACACTATTTACTGTTTTTATTTGAACTTACTTTTATATATATATATATATATATATATATATATATATATATATATATGAGATTTTGAAATTAAATAGTCTACTATTTTGTGCTAAAGAACCTTAAATACAAAAAATACAAAAATACTTTGTTATTTCTTATACTTAAAACATGTACACAATTATAAACACAATTACTAAATCAACATTCATTTATTGATCATTATATAGATATGTGACACTTTGAAATTAAATAGTCTACTATTTTGTGCTAAAGAACCTTAAATACAAGAAATACTAATTTACATTGCTATTTCTTGCACGACAAAAACACAATTATAAACATAATTACCAAATCAACGTGCATTTATTGATGCCAAATTATGGTATTATTTTTAAACTAGAACAAAAAACCAAAGTATATTGCTATTTCATGCGCTTAAAACATAAACACAATTATAAACAAAATTACCAAATCAACCTGCATTTATTGATCGTTATATAGATATATGAGACTTTGAAAATAGGTAGTCTACTTTTTTTTGTGCTAAAGAACCTTAAATACAAGAAATACAAATATACATTGCTATTTCTCGTACTTGGGAAAAAACACAATTACAAAATCTACAAGCAGTTATTGATGTCAAAGTGCATTGCTATTTTTAAACTAGGTACAGAAAACCAAAGTAGATTGCTATTTCTTGCACTTGGCACAAAAAAAACAATTACCAAAGCTTTTAGCATATAATCACCACAAACCAAAATTACCAAATCAACATGCATTTATTGAAATTAAATAATCTTGTTTTACATGTGATGGATGTGACTATGGTGGTGGATACGATGGCTATGCAAGTAGCAGGTTTTTGTTCGATGCCTCTGATATGGTCATGCTATTCACCTACTACTCTCTCGAAAGTAGCTCTTTCTTCAGCGGGAGTTAAATCTCTTTCGCCTTCGCCCTTGTGTTTGTGCTGAGAGCTCTTACAGTAATTGTTTATGTGTTTTTCAAAAGTGATTAACAATTATGTATAAATAAGCACTTAATTATATGATAAAGTTATAATAAATACTTACGTATTGCTGCTCCGCCTGGTCATTAACATATACACCATTTTTCTCGGTATGAGCCTTATGGAACGCTTCAACTCTCTTCAGGTTATGTTTAAGGTTAAAAATTAGATTGTATTTTAAATAAATGATTACATCTATCATACACTAATGTTTTTTAGAAAGTACTTCTATATGAGCTCGACCTCCCGCGATTCACAGACGTTTGCAGTTCACAAACTTTTTTGTTTCTTTCCGAAGTAGCTAGTGTTGGGTTTTTATTCAAAAATAGTTTCAAAAATCTAAAATTTAGCAACAGAAGACTTGATAATTTGAATAACATAAAACAAGTTTATGACCCACCAAGGGTCTTCTTGCAAAGTTTGGAAAGAAAACAAGAACAACGAAAGAGGGGATGAAGAAAAGACAACATTTGTAGTTCTTTAGTTCCTCTTGGGAGGCTTGGAAGTTGATGAAGAATGATAAAATTAAGAGATAGCAACAATGACCCAACTTGATGTAGAATGCTAGTTCTATTGTATAAAACTCTTAAGACTCTTAAGCTTTATGTTCTTATCAAAATAAGAACACAAACAAAGTATAAGAAGCAAGTAATCTTCATGAGATGAACCAAAAATAAGAGAGAATGCATATCACCATGCAAATTTCGTTTTTCACTCATAATAGTCACGAGAAATGTAAACCTCAAGTATGAAAGCATAAAGCAAGGTTCTTAACCACAACGTCTTAAGACTTTTGACCAAACCATGTCCCTATGTCATGAGCATGTCCCAACATTCTTTACTAGGTTGATTTCATTAAATTAAAGAATTGAAAAAACCCATGCTCTTCCTTTTGAATCTTATTTTCAAAAATAACAAAAGGAAGAAGACAAAACTTTATATTTTCTAAAACAAGTTTACAAAAATAAACTCTAACTTTTTGGTGAAAGATAAAAAAATTTATCTATTCCAAAATGTTATACCTGACTTATTAATTCATACCATATGAATTATGTAATGTTACTTGCTAAAGAAAATTATTATTTCCTAGAAATAAAAAATTTCCAATTAATTATAATAGTTTATTGAATATTTATTAAAACCAATTTCTAATAGATAATCAATTATATCAAGTTTTTGTTAGTGTGACTCATTAGTATCATATGTTAATTAACAATATCACTTAAATATGATTCTTGAGTATACAAGATCCTTCAATCTCCCACTTGCATAAGACTCATATTAGGCTAATATAGATAGTGGTGAACGTCTAAGAACATTTCATTGCCTCCAACAAGATACAACTTTGTGTCATTCCATCAACGCCCAATTGCCAAAAAGCTCCAATCCACAATTGGTGTATAAGGTAAGTTTATCAGTTATACCTTTGTCACAGACATCATGTTGAACATGAGATATGGATCGCGATCAATATTATTTGGTGTTC
Source organism: Lactuca virosa (assembly GCF_052849685.1). NCBI lineage: Eukaryota > Viridiplantae > Streptophyta > Magnoliopsida > Asterales > Asteraceae > Lactuca > Lactuca virosa. The sequence continues at coordinate 205,713,053 of NC_136426.1, forward strand.
AAATTTTGGCAAGGCGCCTTATATGTCTAACTCTCAACATATATGAGGAAAAAAATCCCATATTTACTACATAAGCCTCTTACATAGTTCATAGCATACCAGAAAATAGCTTTTATGATTGCTCGGTTAAGGACCTGCGTTTGACCATATCTAAGCACATCACTCCCCACACTTAAATCGCACTATGTATCTCAGGTTTTAAGGATAAAAAGATAGTACATTTAATCAAGTATCATTCATGATAGCGATCCATTAGATGATATTGATGCAGATTAGTTCAATACCAGTTCTATAACAAGTACCTATGAAACTTGGTTACAACCCGTTTGCTACCTTCATCCAGTGAAAGTCAACCAATCCAATTAATATTAGTCTTCTTTCATAACTGCTGCCATAAATATAACCGATTATGAACTTTTACAATAATAATATTATTCATGGATTAAACATGTTAATATAGAACACAACAAGTATTCATGTTATGATTATATCCCAGTATATAAAAATACTACATAATATTTGTTTTTACAATGTTCCACTATCCAAATACTAAATCCTAATCAAAATCCCATTTCTAGAACAATAAATTCTTACGGCCGAAGTGTGAACATTCATACTTAGCTCAAAAGAAGGACTTTATTAATGGGTTCGACTAAACATAATTTGTGTGAATTCTACGAATATTATTATCTCTAGATTTGACTTTACTCTAGGTATAGTTAAATATATTGAAGTATATGATTGGTGTTCTTTCATGAGATAGAGTCTCTTAGCTCGATTAAATATACTCTCAAAGTCATAAAGATTTCTATGTGATCCTTGAATGGCAGAGATCAACATGGTTTTTCAATGAATCATTCATCCAATCATATTAGATTTCTACTTATAAAGTAGTGTATTCATATTTTTTAGTATATTGTGTCATTTTGTTTTGCTCAGAGGTCATTCTAACTAAACTTACTCTTCATCCCACAATGATGTCAGAATCCAATTAACCTTCATAATTATCTATATTTGCCTAGAAATAAGAATCTTATGTAGCTCTTTACATGAACATTTTATTCTAAACTATATGTCTCATACACATTCTCTTAGTCCTTCTAAAGCACTCTTAGAATGTCCCTTAGTAATCTGGTGACTTAACCATGTATTCAGTTGGTATATTACGATATGCTCATAGTATGGTCATATATCAAGTCTTATGCATAATATGGCATAAATGATGGATTCATTTGCCAAACAAATCAAATATAAATCATTTCATCTAGTTCAAACCTATGAACTAGGTCGTTTTGAGGATGGTTTAAAATTAGTGCCATGTGACAATGTTAAGGTTCCTCCAAAGGAATCTTCTATCTTGATCTGTTTCAAGATATTTTCAATATATTCATAAGGATATAAAGTTTTTAATGTTCATTTTATCTATCTCTATAGATTTTACATTCCAAGAATGTATATTGTCCTTCCTAAGTCTTTCATTTTAGACTTAAAATCAGTGTCAAAGTGAAAAAGCTTGGCATGGTTAGAATGTAATTTCCTATGATTAAGTATGGCTCATTTATACAAGATTAGGAATGTCATTATGCTCCCACTAGTTCTTAGTAAAAACACATGTTCTATTCATTTTGATATAAAAGCATACCTTATGGTTTCATATTAAAATGATGTTTACAACATTGAGATGTTTACTTTATATCCATAAGTGGATCTTAAGCTCTACAAATTTTATCAGGATAACCTGGATTAAGAAAACCTCTAGGCTAATCTATATAGATATCTTCTAGTAGATGTCGATTAAGAGAAGCAGTCTTTCTTGAAATCTATTTGCCAGATCTCATATTAAGAATATGAATTTATAGTAAATAACATCGTTGTTGATCTAATCATAGCTACTTGTGAAAAAGGTTTGATCATAGTCAATGTCACGAGTCTGATAAGGACCAAGGTCAATGACATGAGTATGAGAAAAACCTTTTATAACAAGTCTTTCTTTAAATATGTATTGCTATCCATGTAATGTATTCTTTCTAGAAGAATCACTTACTCATTCTATCCTTGCTATAGAGAGAAAGTTCAATCAAGAGGGTACTTGATTATTTTACAACTTCCCATGTTCATGGCTCTAAGTCATTTATCAAATTCAAGATCTGACATACCATCTTGGTATTTGATAGATTTGCCAGAAATCATCAAGAAAAGCTCATCAATGAGAGATTCCACATTTCTCAATTCATAGATGATTTCTACCACTAATGCGAACAACTTGTGTTTATGAATAGCTATTACTCAAGTTTAACTATCCTTGTTGAAACTAGTGCCAACTATAACTACATCAGGTTATGGTTCTTGAGCTGGTTGAAGTTCCCTGTACCTCGTACTTACTTTGTCATTAGGATCTTGCTTTCTATTAACTTAGCTTTCATAATAATAAGAAACTCATTCTTGGTGGGTTTGCATATAATAATCTAAGCCACGTTTAGATTATCATATATAAATATGTATTTAGTAGTTTTGGGTTTAGAAGCTTTAGTCCAACATAGGATTCAAATTCATAAAATATTTAAGTAAGATATGGAGCCTTTCCATACAAAATCAGAGAAAATATTATCATCTACTTATTAGTTGGTTTTGTAGTCAAGGTACAACTAAGAGTGTTCTAGGTGTTATCCCAAGGAAATAAAAGGAGAATATTTCTACCAATTAGAAAGTAAATGATACCAAGTAAGATTTAATTCATCCTTTATTATCATTTAAGCTTTAAATATTCTTTACCTGTTTGTATCTCAACTTTATACTTATAAACTTAAACCAAGATTTCACAATTTTGCTTTAAAATGTAAAATAAAATTGAAACTACTATAGTTATTAATAAAGTTAATTTGGTATCTTGTGCTAAATCTTAGACATTTATTGTAGGAAGTCATACATAACCATGTATAGTTCCTTAATAATTTATTTTTTTCTACTACTTAGTGAAAATATCATTAGGAATCCTTTATATATAAAGAAAAATTACATATGTCAAATAAACTACATTATTTGCCTTCAAAGATCCTTTCGTGAAGTTGGAATATGTGAATTCCATTTATATAATAAAGACAACAATGTCAAAGACAAGTTTGATTTAAAACAAGTTTAAGTCAAAAGTATTTTGCATAAAGAACTCGTTATTTATTAAACATCGATATTTACTTTATAATTCTTATTAAGAGACCAAGTGTCATAAATAGAATTTTAATCATTTCCGAATATGAAGGTGATCGTAATGAAAAATGATTTAAGTAAATAGTCAATCATTCATAAATTAAACGGAAACATATATTTAGACAAGCTAAATTAAAACATACATTGTTCCAAAACAAACATTGTTTTGTAATACAAGTACATTATGTTCCTAGCTTAATTAATAAACTAAACTAGGAGAGTGTAGTTCCAACTTGATTGTGCTCAATTGGTTACTCTTCTTTAAATATTTGCGAACAATTTACAAATATTAGATTAACATTTAAATATCAACTACTGAATTGGTATATGGATAGTATGAGTTCTATCTAGTAGATATCTAAAGTACTAGTCTCTTCTAGACTTTCTTTCCAGATAAGAGGAGCAAATCTCTTCCATTGTCCAGTTTCTTCACAAAAGAAACAAGATCCATCTACGTGGGCCTTATTGGATTTCTTGAGCTTAAAGGTGTTGAGTTCATAAAATATGGGCATCCTAGATCATACAAGCTGACTCTTTTGGGCTTTGTAGTATTCCTAGTTTGATGTTAGAAACATCTTTAGCATCACAGTGATGCCTTTATTAGGTATAATGTTTAGGCTTATTGATCAAAGCAAATAGTTTTGGACTAGGAACTTTAAGAGTACACAATTTCATATATCTCACGAGATTCTCTCTTAACACATTAACCCATTCATTAAAGTTGTATTTATTGAATGTTATTGTTTTGTTAAGTCATTAAAGAAAATGACAATTTCACCTACTATCATTAAAAGTCCAACATCCCTTTGTAGACAACATTAGTGACACTTTTCAGAAACTATCACTAACTTTCAGCATGTTGTTAAACTCGAAAATTGCTTTGGTCTTAAAAAAATGGCTCCAACTTCATTTCTTGTTACATTTTTTGTACAAATAATTTATTTCTAACAACTAATCTATTATTTACAAAAATAAACCAAGAAAAGTAACATATTTAATTTATTACATACCATATGAATACATAAATTATTACAAACATTTTAGTTATAAAAACACCAAACACAACAACACAACAAACATGATGGTCCTTAGGTAGTTTATGCACATCATAAATATCAACATACATATTAAACAACCTTAGTTTTCTAAGACAACTTTAAATGATGAAAGATGCATGAAAACTTTTGTCACATAAAATAACATTTATAAAGTTGTTATAGAAAATATATTTACGAACTTGTTTTTATACAAAACCAAGTTATCTATATTCTCCAAAAACTAAGATTTCGAAAAATCAAAAATCTAACCAATTATTAGGTTTTTATTCAAAAATACTTTCAAAAACATAAAATTTAGCAACAAAAGACTTGATAATTTGAATAAGATAAAACAAATTTTTAACCCACCAAGGATCTTTTTGCAAACTTTGGAAAGAAAACAAGACCAACCAAAGAAGGGATGAAGAAAAGACAACCTTTGTAGTTCCGTTCTTCACTCATAAAAGGCAAGAGAAATGCAAGCCTCATGTCTTAAAGCATAAAGTACGGTTCTTAACCATAAGGTCTTAAGACTTTTGACCAAACCATGTCCCTATGTCATGAGCATGTCCCAACATGCTTTACTAGGTTGATTTCTTTCAACTAAAGAATTGAAAAACCAATTCTCTTCTTTTTAATCTTATTTTCCAAAATAATAAAAGGAAGAAGACAAAACTTTTATATTTTATAAAACAAGTTTATAAAATATAAAAAATTCCAATTAATTATAAGAGTTTATTGAATTATTATTAAAACCAATTTCTAATAAATAATCAATTATACCAAGTTGTGGTTAGTGTGACCCATTAGTACCATATGTTAATTAGTAATATCACTTAAATATGATTGTTGAGCATACAAGATCCTTCAGATAGGTGTTCATTTGTATGGAAATACTCAATTAATTTCTTCTAATTATCAACCTCTGTATCATCCGAGGGGTGGCTAATGCTCTCAGGATATCCTAATACCCTCCGACTTTCAAAAAATATGCGTTTGTGACACTCTCCATAACCTTTTAACAAAATCGCTTTAAAACTCTCTAACAACATAGCAACGTCTAGATCCCAAGAAATCCTATCAAAGTTAAAAATTTTCTACAAAAAAAAGTTAGCTAAGTAAAAACCAGTCATGGTTAGCCATATGAAATGCTCTTAAATAAATAACTTACCCCTAAATGTTGTCTTATTGTATCCTTTATCATGGGGAGAACTTTTTTCCAATTTGCTTTATCAAAGTGTAACACCCAAAAATTTCAAGACAAATTTGAACTTTTAAAAACATTTCAAACAATTAAAATCATTACAACTTTGTCTTCAAAACTATAACAACGTAGTTTTCCCAGAAACATAAACAAATCATGAGGAGCTGTACGATCATGCCGTCGCCTTGCCGCGATCCCCTGATGTACCTGAAACAATAAACTGAAACTGTATGCCCAAAAGCTTATTGAGTTCCCCCAAAATACCAATCTCATATATCCATAATCATATCACATCCACACATACAAATCAACATGCACAATGAGCCTTTAGCCTCACTGGACTGCCTCGCAGGGCCTACAACCTATCTGGACCGCTCCCGAGCCTTCGACTTGACTGGACCGCCTCGCAGGGCCTACAGCCTATCCGGACCGCTCACCGGGTATGTTGGCCTACATCACAAAGCAGGAACGTGTTAACCAAAACCTCAATCAAACAAACATGTGCACATATATATCATACGCTAGCTCATATCATATAACAGTCAAACCGATCAAACAGATCACTAATCATAGCAACATCCCAATAACCGGGATACAGACCTAACCGGTCACTAACATAGCATCATCATATACCCAGGACACTGACCTAACCAGATCACTACGGATAAGCATATCACCATCCTAACTACCAGGATGTAATCAATAAACATATCATGCCATAACCGAATACCATCCATGAAGGGTCGGCCTTGGTGCCTTAGACCCTATTGATATAGTGAGGATAACTCACTTCGCAAGTAGCGCTGAAGTACTGCAAATCTCTGACTGCTGTCTCCCTGGAAATCCCCCACTATCACACCATAAATAATAAGTTAATACCCATCATGACCATCTTGACTAAATGTCCCCACCATGCTCCTATTTTCCTAAAATGCCCCAGAAGTCCAATAGTCAACCCTTGGTCAATAGTCAAAGTCAACCATCAAGGTCAACAGTCCATGTTGACCTCAACTCGTCGAGTACCCTCAGCTACTCGCCGAGTTCCTGGCATAACTTGCCAACTCGCCGAGTCACTTGAGTGACTCGTCGAGTTCCTAATGTCAGTAGCCGTAAACTCCTTAGCCAACTCATCGAGTTTTCCCCTTACACTCGTCGCGTTCATACGTGTCCAAAGGTTTGGAAAACCATATCCAATTCGTCGAGTCACTCATCTGACTCGTCAAACCCACGACAATCTTCATCGGACTTTCCGAGTCGACCATGCGACTCGTCGAGTCCCTTCAGTCCTTCATCCATACAGAGGCTTTTTAAGCCATGCTAAGGCTCCAAATTGCAGATCCAGCTTCCCGAGGCCTGTTTATCACGTAAAGTTTCTAACTTTACGTGCATGCAAAGCTCTAAAGTTTTAAAATGACAAAACCAAGATTGTAAAGAAGTCTTACACTTGAGGGAAGGCTCATACTTGTCAAAGATGATAACTTTATGGATCTAGAGGCCAAAGGGAGTCCAGATCTGAAGTTGCAACTTCAGATCTTGTCTCAAACACAAGAACCCTTTTCCTAAAACCCACCCAAAAGAGATTAAAGATGAAATGAGCCAAGGAAACAACCTAATACCTTCAAGAGAGTGATAATTGAAGTAGATCTTTGCTTCCCACGACTTCCTTGCTTCAATTTACTTGTTTCCCCAAGAATTTCCTCACCAAGATCCCTCTTCCAAGCTTTAACACACCAAGGAAACACACACACACACACAATTTAGGGTTTAAGAGTGCCAAAGAGCTGTAAAGGCGTGGTTGGGGGAGGCCAATGATCCTTTAAATAGGGTGCAATACCCCAGAATTTAGGGTTTCATCTGCCAGCTCCTACTCGTCGAGTCCCTTCTTGGAGTCGGCGAGTAGGTCACTAAAACACGTGGACCAGCCCGATGCTACTCGAAGAGTAGGGCAACCAACTCATCGAGTAGACCTTGAAATCAAGAAAATTCTTATATAAAATCAGTACATGAGAATTGGGGTGTTACACAAAGGGATCACCTTCCACATGATTTTCCCAATTTCACGTGCAAAAATGCCTTTTGGCTCTTCAACGGGATCAAATGTCATATCTATATCGTAGTCCATCTCAATCGGTTTGTTCTTATTGTTTAATAGTTCTTTTTCAAGCTTAATGTTTTAAGCTTTACCTCTTACTCTCCTCTGTAGCACATCTACAAATATAACTAAAAATGATTAGAAACGATTTTTTATGATAATTGAATAAAAATAGTATAGAAAAATTCATAATAATACTTATGATACTGCTCATACTAACTAGCACCTCTACAACCTGGGGGAGGTGGGTTCTCGGCTCCATTGCCCCCATGTCCACATACCATAATATCGGCCATGGTATACAAAAATAAGTGCCATGTCGATACAAAAATAAGAGCCATGTCGATGCCACTTGAAAAACTTATAAGATATACATATACAATTTCTATTACAAATACACATTACATAGGAATAAACCTTTCTATTTAAACTAGGAATTCTCGAGTCCTTTCGTGCATTTGATGTGTCTTTACTTTTATCATTCATTAGAAGAGTATGTAACAAGATCTCGTCTACATTTTTCTCAACATGCATGAAATCTATGTTGTGTTTCAGCTACAGAGAAGAGCAAAACTCTAGTTCAAAGAAAATGCTTTGTTTCGACCAGTTTAACTCCAAATCTTTCCTCTTTATCTCCCCACCTCCATACTAAAGATGTTTACATGGTTGACGAGTTAATAGACAACCTAGTTGTTCTTGTATGTCGTCATTACTAGAGTATCTCAAAGCAGGTCTTGTCTCGTCCATCCCATTAAAGTCCAACCTCTTTCTTAACGAATCATTTGCATCTAGGAAACGACAATGACCAATATATATGATTTTATTTGTTGCACGGTATGAACGATTGTCTTCATTGCTAGTAGTACATGCTATGTAACCTTGCCCATTCTATCCTGATAGACTACTACGAGCTGGCAAGTCGTTCGTTATTAATAACAACATAGCTCTCATCGTGAAGAATGTATTTGTTGCCGCATGTTTAGTATGTACGCCGCATCTTTAGTACATACAATGCATCTTTGGTGCCGAGAATCAACAAAGACAACATGAATGATGACTCTTTACAGATAAAGTTATCATGGTAGATTGTATGTTGTGAGTATGACCGACCATGTGCTAAACGGATTCCATATGTTACCAAATGGATTAAAATCGTCAGCTGAAAGACTTAGGCATACGTTACGGGGTTGACTCGAGAAGTCGGGGTATTTTTTAGCAAAATCTTTCCAATGATCCCCATCACATCGTCGATAACATCAACCATTTTGTATTCAAGTTTTCTTCATCGAGGTTGGTATCATTTCCTCACGACTCCCACATCACATCGTCGATAACATCATCCAATTTGTTACATGGCGCTGCGACATCTACAACTGGAAGAATTAAAGGTTCCCCATGATAGATGCAATGTGCGTATGACTTACTAAAACCATTTATATATATGACGTTTCACTGTTGTCGGGTACTTCAATTAACAATTATCAACTTATTCTACTATTACTATCAACATGTCACTTAAACTTCTCCATAAAAGAGTTGAGTCCTACTTGGAACTCGGGATAGTTTCGATGTGGATTACTAGTCCAGCTTTTATGGATAGACATGATGTTGGTGAAACATAATTGCATGTTTAGAGTTTAATCTATGGAAAACAAAAATCAGATAGAGTATTCATAAACTAGATGATTGAAATAGTATCACATGAAACAGGGACAACAATTCGGAAACAGATAGAGTATTCATAAGGCTAGGTTTCTAAACCCACTTTTTGAATACCTTATCTCATATGTGAAAGTGCATTACATGATAGTGTTTAAGAAAAATTCGATAGCATTTCCACTTAGCTGGATGGTTCACTTGAGATTAAAAAAATAGAGATTTTTAGATTCAACCTCAGCCATATATTTCTCATTTGCTGCTCTAATTATTCAGCATAACGGCAACAACAATGTATGTCAAACCATAAATGATTATATGGCAGAGAGGCATAATCATATATGATTATAGATGTTTATATGTATATACCTAATCATAAATGATTATACCTAGATGTTTGTTTACAGATTGAGTAATCATATATGATTATGACAGTTGGTGATAGAAGAGGTGGTGGTGGTATAAGTGATAGAAGTGGAAATGGTGGGGTCGGCTAGTGTTAGAGGTGATGGCAGTTATGGAGGTGGAGATGGTAGTGGAGGAGAAAGGAACGAGTGGTGCTATATAATCATTTATGATTATAACACGCTTGTCGCGCTGGTACGTCAGAAGGTCGGAGTAGCAGATATGAAATATGTGGCTGAGGTTGAATCTCACAATCTCTATTTTTTTAATCTCAATGAAACCTACCTCTCCCTCTCTCTTGCTTGATTGTATTTACTCGACAGAATCAAGTCAAACAAAACATCCAAAGGGTGTATTAGCAAAATATGGTATAAGCGGCTTCCTCCGAAAAACTCTTATGTCTTTCTCTCTCTTTCTCTCTCTCTCTCTCTCTCTCTCTATATATATATATATATATATATATATATATATATATATATATATATATATATATATATATATATATATATATATATATATATATATATATATATATATATATATATACAGAGAGAGAGAGAGAGAGAGGGAGAGAGAGATCCAGGTTCTTTTGAGAACAAAAGATTTGTGAGAACTTGCGAACTCATAATCAACTTATCATTTTTCAACACCAAAAACATCAATCTACTCCAAAATGGTGCGTCTATGTGACAACCCGAAATTTATTCCGTCACCGTAACCCGTTCCGTTAATAAAATTTATTTATTATTAAAATCTTCCGTTAAAACTTTTAATGTCAAATAATTCATTTAGAATTATTATTATATTTTATTATGGGTCGGAACGAAATAATATGGAGTGAAACACTCTTAATAATCTTTTGAGAATTTCTAGATTACGACTAAGACGGGTGAGAGTTAGTTACCCGGGTAAAATAATTAGCTCCGTTCAATGTCGGGATTGGGTGTATCCCCACCTGGCCACTAACTCTAGACCTATAAAAAGATAGAGTGACCACCATTTGAGCTTTTTCCACACTTGAACTTTCTCTCTCTACCCTCTCTCTAAAAATCGAAACCTCTCTCAATAATCTTCACTTTCAAGCTCCAAATTGGTAAGTGATCCTTCCTAACTAGTTGTTTATCCTAACATGCATGCAAATCCATGTCTTAAACTCTCAAATTCATCAAAAAGTATGTGTTTACGGTTTGGGGAGCCTCCCAAAAACCGTAAACTCCCAAATGGGGGTTTTAAAGCCCCAAAAACCCTTCCAAACCTATTCTAATGCTTAGATACTTACATGCATGGAGTTTGAACCACAAAGTCATGTCTTTTTGAGGATGAACATGAGTTTACAGTTTTTGAATGTTCAAGAACCGTAAACACCCTTTAATGGAGTTTTGATGCCCCTTAACCCCTCCAATGCATGTCTAATGGCCTTGAAACTTGCTTGAATGATCTTAGAACCCTAAAACATGTCCAAAGAAGTATAAACGTGAGTTTACGGTTTGGGAACATCTCCCAAAACCGTAAACACCTTCCAAGGGTGTTTAAGTGCCCTAAACACCTTCCAATAATTGTTTAAGTGACTAGATCCTTGCATGCATAGCCTATAAACATCAAAACACAAGAAAAATGGACACACATGAATTTACGGCCGTAAACCCATGTGTTTACGACCGTAAACACCCCATGGAGTGGTCCAAGGATCGTAAACTCCACAAAGTGTCCATTTCAAGTCCCAAACACTTCCAAAGCCCTTGATTCAACTCTAGAACCTTCCCATGTGCAAGATGAGACCATTGAACACCCAAAAATGCCTTCAACATGAGTTTACGGCCGTAAACTCATGGGGGATATGGTCTTTGGACCGTAAACACCCCTAAGGGCTTACACTTGGAGAGTAAACTCCTTATCAAGGCCATGCACTCCTTAGATGCAACCCTTACCATTCCTAAGACATGGAATGAAGTGCTCTCTCGCATTAGAGTGTGTTTACTTGTCTAATTAGTAGTGTAAAGACTAATTAGATACAATTATGTATCTCCTCGTGTTACATTGGATCCTCACGCGTGTTCAAGCCCTAAATTGACACTTAGCATCCTATCTGGCACATTTCTCGTCTGGTGAGTTCATACCCCTACATCTTTTTCCGAGTTTTTAATGTTTTCAGGGGGGGATACAAGCAAAAGTACAAGGAAACTTGTACTCAAAACTTATTATTTCGTGCGAAATACTTACATGTTCAGCATGCTTTCAAACACAGGAAAACCGTTTTACCACTCGATTTATAAATCAACCCGTAGAAACTGTTTTCAAAACTAAAGCATGAACTTATGAATCTTGTCTTAAATTGTGATAATTTACAAAGGATTCATACCAACCGTAAACGATTTTCTCCATATTATTACTTGTAAATTTGTTAGACTAAGGATTGGAGACATGTCCTTGGTAACACTCCCCCGGATTCGTGAGTGTAGGACTACACCTGTAACCAGAATCTCCTGGAGGGAGAGCGTGACTATTGTGTATAGATCTATACGGGATTGACTACCCCGCACCTCGTTGCTAGCTATAGTGGGACCGGCAGGTCTACGGGTGACAAAAATCATAAATCGATACTGGCCCATTTACGATGCCATATCCTGTTTATTGTATGGTTATAGAACTTGTAACCTAGCTAACACAAATTTACTATTGGTAATAACGAATATAGTGAACTAACCTCAAAGAAATAATTTTGATTTCTAGAGGGCACTGGTAGTACCCTTAGGACTGAGTTCACTACTTACTTACCTACTTACTTATTAGTTTTACATACATATTAAAACTAATACATCGCACTGAAGGTAACAGAGTTCTTCAGGGAAAATCTTACTTAACAATACAAGCGGGATAGGTGCTTGTACCATTCTGTTCAGACTCAATAACCAACCGACATCTTTCATGAGAAAACATAGGGTTTTCTTGGGATAACATAACTTTTCGTAAACAGCAGTCTATTGTGTAACACATGTGAAACTCAATACTTTTCATAAGAAAATACAGGATTTTCTTGGTAAACAACTTTTCAAAGAATCAGAGAAACATATCCTTTACCAAAGTTAAACAGCTTATGAACTCACCAGCTTTATGCTGATATTTTTAAAACTGCTTGTATTCTCAGGTTCTCATTAGACAGGTATCCCATTACTTTTGGAGAAGACGGAGCGGATAGAAGTCTCGTCTTTACTTTTGTTATAAACTGATATGTATAAACCTTGTATCAAAACAATGTAAACTTTTCTATGTATGTATTCAATGTTTGGATTGTGTTTACTATGCTTGCTATGTACATTGGTTGTGATACTTTACATGACGTCACTCCGCCCCGGAAAGTTTCCGCCATCGGTCCCGGGGTGTGACAGATTGGTATCAGAGCCCTTGTTTATAGTGAACTAAGTATACTGAACCATACATGCTATACAACTATAAACACTAAGGGGCCTAAGAGCTCTAAACTAAAAGTATACTTTTAAAATACAAGTATTTTTATAAAAGTATACAAGTATACCCGAGTACCAGGATCCGTATCACGAATAGAACAAAACATAAGTAATTCGGTGTTGTGCACTGTGGTTAAACCTGGGCTGTTATGTAGTCGTGTCTAGGGTCAATATAGCCTGATCAACTATATTCATTCGAGACACGGCCAACATGTGCTTGGGAGTGACTGTGGTGTACAGCAGGCCTATAACTTACCTAATCTCCATCCAACACAAAATACTATAGGAGTATTTTAGCCCGAACCGAAAAGGTTGTAGAAATCCGTTCCGAGTGTTGCTACTCGTTCCTTCCATAGCGATAATTTCCTTGCTTTAGCAACTTTTCCTGCCCCGTCGCTTAGTAGAACACTCTAACTGTCATAATGAGATATCCCTCGTTTCATATCTCTTAATTCTATCTAGAGGACTTACCATCCTCTCTTTCCTGATCATTTCAGATCAAGATGCCTCCCCGAAAGAGACCCATCAGGAGAAACGACGACTAGGGGTGAAAACGAGCCGAGCCGAGCCCGAGCCTGGTCAGGCTTGGCTCGGGCTCGTTTAAGTTATATGAGGCTCGAGCTCGAACTCGGCTCGATTCGAGATTTCTTGTATTGAGCTCGGCTCGAGCTCGTAAATAATTATACAAGCTCGGTTCGGGCTCGGGCTCGGCTCGTTTTTCATTTGACGTGCCTAAATAAGCTTAAGCTCGGCTCGAGCTCGTTTACTAATACCCTAAATCCCTAATTTCCCAAATATGTTTTTATTTTAATATTTGAAAATAATAATAAATTATATTATATAAAGGCTCGTTTAGGCTCGCGAGCCTAATCGAGCTTAGTGACATAGGCTCGAGCTCGAGCTCGTTTAATAAACGAGCTTAATATTAAGCTCGAGCTCGGCTCGGGCTCGTTTAAAATCGGTTTCGAGTCGAGCTTTTAACGAGCCGATCCCGAATAGCTCGCGAGTAGCTTGGCTCGTTTGCACCCCTAACGACGACACTCCACCACCACCTCCCCCTCAATTTGATCCCTTCATGTTCCAGGCAGCTGTCACTGCTGCAGTGGCCGCCGCTATGTCGCAAATGAATCCTGGTGGATCTGGTGGACAAGGAAGTGGCGTGCCTCCCCAAATCCAGGAAGGTGGTCAGGGGAGCCAGAAGGAATGCTCTTATAAAGATTTCATGAATGCAAAACCCACACCTTTCGATGGCACAGGAGGTGTTATTGCCCTGACTCAATGGTTCGAAAAGATTGAGTCCATTTTCGAAATATGTGCCTGTTCGGAGGCCAACAAAGTGAAATTCGCCGCTTGCACTGTCTCCAACAGAGCATTGACTTGGTGGAATGGTCGGGTCAAGTCCTTAACCCTACCAGTGGCAAATGCCATGGGTTGGGCAAACCTAAAGGAACTCATGATAGCCCAGTACTGCCCGCGGGGCGAGTTGCAGAAACTTGAACACGAACTCTGGACCCTAAGGATGAAGGGTTCCGACATTGCTTCCTACACTTCTAGGTTTGAATACCTAGCACTCCTTTGCCCGGGAATGATATCCCCGGAAAGCAAAAAGATCAAACGATTCATTTGGGGGCTGACCCAGCCAACCAAGGGAAATGTTTTGTCTGCGAAGTCGGACACCTTCGACAGCGCTAAATGCATGGCGCAAGTTCTAATTGATCATAGCGACGATCCCGAGGAAGTGACCACCGTCTCCGAACCGGCTAAAGGGAGTAGTGAAAATAAGAAGAAATCCTGGAACAAACGAAAGGGTCAGGGTTCGCAAGGATCCTCCAAGAAACATCATACAGTGGCAGTCCACGCTGCTACTACTCCTACTGCCACTCCTGCGACCCCAGCACCTACCAGCAGGTATAATGGTACCCTTCCTTGGTGCAACAAGTGCAATTACCACCATCGCATCCCAGGTCCATGTCGTGAGATGCTCTGCAACAATTGTGGTAAAAAGGGTCACCTTGCTCGAGACTGCAGAAACCCAGTTCAACTAACTACTCAAGCTTCCGGAGCAGGTGTCGGTCAGGCCTGCTATGGTTGTGGTGAAGTCGGGCACTTCAAGCGAAACTGCCCCAAAGCAGCAACAACCAACAACACCGGAAGAGTTCTAACTATGGGGCAAGAGGAGGCAGTCGTCGACCCTACCGTTGTCACAGGTACGTTCCTTCTTAACAACTCTTATGCATGCATCCTTTTCGATTCTGGTGCGGAACGAAGTTTTGTTAGTCATTCATTCAAACATCTTCTTAAACATGAACCCCAACCATTAACCGAAAAGTTTACCGTCGAGATGGCTAACGGTGAGAAAGATAGCACTAACGAGATATTTGTAGGCTGTACCCTCACTCTAATCGACCGTTCCTTTCCCATCGACCTTATGCCAGTCTCCATAAAAATCTTTGATGTCATCATCGGCATTGATTGGTTGAGCCCCAATCGCGCTGACATCCTTTGTTTCGAAAAAGCTATCCATCTCAATCTTTCCCCGGATGAAACCCTTGTAATCTACGGTGATAAACTCAGTTCAAACCTTCGCATCATTTCGTACATCAAAGCCCAGAAACTCCTGCGGAAGGAGTGTTATGCGTTCCTAGCCCACGTTGTCAATAAAAAGCAGGAAGTTAAAGACCTCGAGAGCATTCCCGAAGTCTGCAACTTTCCCGATGTTTTTCCAGAAGAGCTCCCGGGAATCCCTCCTGAACGCCAAGTCGAGTTTCGTATCGACTTAGTCCCCGGAGCTACCCCCGTAGCCACATCTCCTTACCGATTAGCACCGGCAGAAATGCAAGAGTTATCTAGTCAGCTCAATGAGCTTCTCAACAAAGGATTCATCCGTCCGAGTTCCTCACCCTGGGGAGCCCCGATCTTATTCGAGAAAAAGAAGGATGGATCTTTTCGAATGTGTATTGATTATCGGGAACTGAATAAGCTCACAATAAAAAACCGTTATCCTCTTCCTCGAATTGACAACCTCTTTGATCAACTTCAAGGGGCCAGCTACTTTTCCAAAATAGATTTAAGATCATGGTACCATCAACTACGAGTCCATGAGGGTGATGTTCCGAAAATAGCCTTTCGGACTCGTTATGGTCACTACGAATTCGTAGTTATGCCCTTCGGTCTAACCAACGCACCAACAGTATTCATGGACCTGATGAATCGGGTGTGTCGTCCTTTCCTGGACAAGTTCGTCATCGTATTCATTGATGATATACTTGTCTATTCCCGAAACGAGGAAGATCACAAACAACACTTGAGGTTACTGTTGGAAACTCTTAGATCGGAGAAACTGTATGCGAAATTTCCTAAATGTGTATTTTGGATTCGGAAGGTAACTTTCCTTGGTCACGTGGTAAGCAAGGAGGGTATACACGTGGACCCGTCCAAAATCAAAGCCATAGAAAACTGGTCAGCACCTAAGACGCCCACAGAAATCCGTCAATTCTTGGGTCTCGCTGGCTACTATCGTCGATTTATCTAAAATTTTTCTAGAATTGCCAAACCCTTAACCACTCTAACTCAAAAAGGCATACCCTTCTGTTGGAGTGAAAAACAAGACACTATGTTCCAAACCTTGAAACGAGCCCTATGCAGCGCACCTATCTTGTCCCTGCCCGAAGGGACAGAGGACTTCGTTGTCTACTGTGATGCATCCAATCAGGGCCTAGGTTGTGTACTCATGCAACTGGGAAAAGTCATTGCTTATGCCTCGAGGCAACTGAAAGCTCATGAAGCCAACTACACGACGCACGACCTAGAATTGGGAGCAGTGGTCTTTGCATTGAAAATATGGAGACATTATCTCTACGGAACTAAGTGCACTATCTTCACTGACCACAAAAGCCTACAGCACATCCTCGACCAAAAGGAGATGAACATGAGACAACGGCGATGGGTTGAACTACTCAACGATTACGAGTGTGAAATCCGCTACTATCCCGGCAAGGCCAATGTGGTGGCAGATGCCCTCAGCCGTAAAGAGTACTCAGGTCGTAGAGTGAAGGCACTGACCATGACTATCCATTCCCATTTATCCGCGCAAATCAAAGAGGCTCAGCTGGAAGCCTTAAGACCAGAGAACATGCCAGGCGAAGCCCTGAGAGGGATGGATAAAAATCTCGAGATCAAAAGTGACGGAGTCTATTGTTTCATGGACCGAATCTGGATCCCAAAGTTCGGAGGTTTCAGGGAGGTTGTCATGAACAAAGCTCACAATACGAAATGCTCCATACACCCAGGTTCAGACAAGATGTACCTCGATCTCAAAAGACTGTATTGGTGGCCAAACATGAAAGCAGAAATCGCTACCTTCGTGGGCAAGTGCCTGACTTGCGCCAAAGTGAAGGTTGAATATCAAAAACCCTCCGGTCTGCTCCAACAACCCGAGATACCCGAATGGAAGTGGGAGAGGATTTCTATGGATTTCATTACCAAATTACCCAAATCTTCGAGTGGGTAATTGTCGACCGACTAACCAAATCCGCTCACTTCTTTCCTATTAAAGAAAACTTCAAAATGGAAAAACTCACGCGAATCTACATCCAAGAGGTAGTCTGACTGCACGGTGTACCTGTGTCCATCATTTCCGATCGAGATAGCAGGTTCACTTCGAGGTTCTGGCAGTCACTACAGAAAGCTCTTGGAACTAAGCTGGACATGAGCACAGCTTACCATCCTCAAATAGATGGACAGAGTGAGAGGACCATCCAAACCTTGGAAGACATGCTGAGAGCCTGCGTCATCGATTTCGGCGCGTCATGGGACACTCATCTTCCTTTGGTTGAATTTTCTTATAACAATAGCTACCATACCAGCATCAAGGCTGCGCCCTTCGAAGCTCTCTATGGCCGCAAGTGCAGATCCCCTATGTGCTTGCCTGAAGTGGGCGACATGCAGCTGGCCAAAGGACAAGTCTCCGACAGCACTCTCACTGGTCCAGAAATCATCCGCGAAACCACCGAAAATATCGTACAAATCCGAGAACGACTTAAGGCCTCCCGAGATAGACAAAAGAGCTACGCCGATAAACGACGAAAACCCTTGGAATTCTAGGTTGGAGACCGAGTCCTGTTGAAAGTCTCACCCTGGAAAGGCATGATATGCTTCAGAAAGCGTGGAAAGCTGAATCCAAGATTCATAGGACCCTTCGAGATCCTAGCTAGAATCGGTCCCGTAGCTTACAAACTCCGATTACCTCATGAGCTTAGCAACATCCACCTTGTCTTCCACGTCTCTAATCTTAAAAAGTGTCTTTCCGATGAGACCCTTGTGATCCCTCTTGACGAGATCGAGATCAACGAAAACCTGAACTTTGTGGAAGAACCAATCGAAATCACGGATCAAGAAATCAAACGAACGAAACAAATCCGCATCCCGATAGCGAAGGTTCGCTGGAACGCCAAACGGGGACCCGAATTCACTTGGGAGCGCGAAGACTCGATGAAACAGAAATACCCGCACCTCTTTTCAAATCCATGGTTTGTGCATTCATTTTAAATTTCGGGACGAAATTTCCTCTAACGGGGGGATGATGTGACAACCCGAAATTTATTCCGTCACCGTAACCCGTTCCGTTAATAAAATTTATTTATGATTAAAATCTTCCGTTAAAACTTTTAATGTCAAATAATTCATTTAGAATTATTATTATATTTTATTATGGATCGGAACGAAATAATATGGAGTGAAACACTCTTAATAATCTTTTGAGAATTTCTAGATTACGACTAAGACGGGTGAGAGTTAGTTACCCGGGTAAAATAATTAGCTCCGTTCAATGTCGGGATTGGGTGTATCCCCACCTGGCCACTAACTCTAGACCTATAAAAAGGTAGAGTGACCACCATTTGAGCTTTTTCCACACTTGAACTTTCTCTCTCTACCCTCTCTCTAAAAATCGAAACCTCTCTCAAGAATCTTCACTTTCAAGCTCCAAATTGGTAAGTGATCCTTCCTAACTAGTTGTTTATCCTAACAGGCATGCAAATCCATGTCTTAAACTCTCAAATGCATCAAAAAGTATGTGTTTACGGTTTGGGGAGCCTCCCAAAAATCGTAAACTCCCAAATGGGGGTTTTGAAGCCGCAAAAAACCTTCCAAACCTCTTCTAATGCTTAGATACTTACATGCATGGAGTTTGAACCACAAAATCATGTCTTTTTGAGGATGAACATCAGTTTACGGTTTTTGAATGTTCAAGAACCGTAAACACCCTTTAATGAGGTTTTGATGCCCCTTAACCCCTCCAATGCATGTCTAATGGCCTTGAAACTTGCTTGAATGATCTTAGAACCCTAAAACATGTCCAAAGAAGTATAAACGTGAGTTTATGGTTTGGGAACATCTCCCAAAACCGTAAACACCTTCCAAGGGTGTTTAAGTGCCCTAAACACCTTCCAATGCTTGTTTAAGTGACTAGATCCTTGCATGTGTAGCCTATAAACATCAAAACACAAGAAAAATGGACACACATGAGTTTACGACCGTAAACCCATGTGTTTACGACCGTAAACACTCCATGGAGTGGTCCAAGGACCGTAAACTCCACAAAGTGTCCATTTCAAGACCCAAACACTTCCAAAGCCCTTGATTCAACTCTAGAACCTTCCCATGTGCAAGATGAGACCATTGAACACCCAAAAATGCCTTCACCATGAGTTTACGGCCGTAAACTCATGGGGGATATGGTCTTTGGACCGTAAACACCCCTAAGGGCTTACACTTGGAGAGTAAACTCCTTATCAAGGCCATGCACTCCTTAGATGCAACCCTTACCATTCCTAACACTTGGAATGAAGTGCTCTCTCGCATTAGAGTGTGTTTACTTGTCTAATTAGTAGTTTCAAGACTAATTAGATACAATTATGTATCTACTCGTGTTACATAGGATCCTCACGCGTGTTCAAGCCCTAAATTGACACTTAGCATCCTATCCGGCACATTTCTCGTCTAGTGAGTTCATATCCCTACATCTTTTTCCGAGTTTTTAATGTTTTTAGGGGGGGATACAAGCAAAAGTACAAGGAAACTTGTACTCAAAACTTATTATTTCGTGCGAAATACTTAGATGTTCAGCATGATTTCAAACACAAGAAAACCGTTTTACCACTCGATTTATAAATCAACCCGTAGAAACTGTTTTCAAAACTAAAGCATGAACTTACGAATCTTGGCTTAAATTGTGATATTTTACAAAGGATTCATACCAACCGTAAACGATTTTCTCCATATTATTACTTGTAAATTTGTTAGACTAAGGATTGGAGACATGTCCTTGGTAACACTCCCCCAGATTCGTGAGTGTAGGACTACTCCTGTAACCAGAATCTCCTGGAGGGAGAGCGTGACTATTGTGTATAGATCTATACGGGACTGACTACCCCGCACCTCGCTGCTAGCTACAGTGGGACCGGCAGGTCTACGGGTGACAAAAGTCATAAATCGATACTGGCCCATTTACGATGCCATATCCAGTTTATTGTATGGTTATAGAACTCGCAACCTAGCTAACACAAAATTACTATTGGTAATAACGAATATAGTGAACTAACCTCAAAGAAATAACCGTTTTTATTTCTAGAGGGCACTGGTAGTACCCTTAGGACTGAGTTCACTACTTACTTACCTACTTACTTATTAGTTTTGCGTACATATTAAAACTAATACATCGCACTGAAGGTAACAGAGTTCTTCAGGGAAAATCTTACTTAACAATACAAGCGGGATAGGTGCTTGTACCATTCTGTTCACACTCGATAACCAACCGACATCTTTCATAAGAAAACATAGGGTTTTCTTGGGATAACATAACTTTTCGTAAACAGCAGTCTATTGTGTAACAAATGTGAAACTCAATACTTTTCATAAGAAAATACAGGATTTTCTTGGTAAGCAACTTTTCAAAGAATCAGAGAAACATATCCTTTACCAAAGTTAAACAGCTTATGAACTCACCTGCTTTATGCTGATATTTTTAAAACTGCTTGTATTCTCAGGTTCTCATTAGACAGGTATCCCATTACTTTTGGAGAAGACGGAGCGGATAGAAGTCTCGTCTTTACTTTTGTTATAAACTGATATGTATAAACCTTGTATCAAAACAATGTAAACTTTTCTATGTATGTATTCAATGTTTGGATTGTGTTTACTATGCTTGCTATGTACATTGGTTGTGATACTTTACATGACGTCACTCCGCCCCGGAACGTTTCCGGCACCGGTCCCAGGGTGTGACAGTCTAAGCCATATCTAGTATCAAAAAAGTGATTTGACGGTTATTTTCTTTTTTTGGTTTTTTTGTTTGATTGTTGATGATCACAATCAACAGTTGCACGGATTGTTGATGAGCACAATCATCGATCATATAGACTGTTGATTGCTTATCAGCAGTCTATATGGCTGCTGATTAGGCACATCCATAGTCCATATGAGTGCTCATTGCACTCATCAGTAGTCCGTACAACTATTGATTGTGCATACATATAAATTTCAAAAATAATTAAAAAAAATTGTCAACTCTTTTTTTATGCCTAGATATGGCTTTGATGCATCATTTGGAAAAGATTGGTGTTTTGGTGTTGAAAAAAGATAACTTAATTTGAGTTCGGAAGTTCACACACTTTTTTTGGTTCGCACAATACTCAGCCATATATATATATATATATATATATATATATATATATATATATATATATATATATATATATATATATATATATATATATATATATATATATATACACACACACACACCCCCATAGAGCAAAGAGAAAATGACAACCGAATCTATCTGAAACAAATAATCATGTAAAGTTCACATCCTAGATGAGATAAAGTACTCACAAAGCAGTCCCACTATTGGGACACCATGCAATTAATTTCTAAATCAATTCTAGGCAAGTATTTCTACGCTCGTGATGATTACAAAGAAGACACCTAGACCACTAGAATTTGTAAGATTCTTTTGTTATTTGTAGCATCTTACTTTTGTGTTTTTTTTTATTTATGGTATTTGATTTGGTGTTAAGTTTTCTATAACAACATTGTACATTAAATATTACATTGTTTTTTTCTATATGAGCATTATAATTTTTTTTCAATTTTTGTTATTTATAACATTATTTTCCGATTATAGTATTGTATCTTAAACAATTGTATTTTGTTGGTGTTTCTCTATTGTAGTCGTTTACTTTATTGTACTTTATTTGTTTTTTATTTGTTTTTTGTTTTTTTTTCAATACACATTGTTTTTTTTTATAAAAAATGGCATTCTTAATAACAACATCCTACTTTAATTGTTTTTTTTTTTTTTTTTTTGTTTTACAATCGACGTTGTTTTTTTTTTTTTACAAAAAATAGCATTCTCAATAATAGCGTCCTGATTTAATCTTTTTTTTTCAATAATAGCATCCTAATTGTACCACATTCACATACATATATAATAGCATCCCACTTATACCAAATACACTTACTTTCCCATATATACATAATAGCATTCTACTTATACTATATATACAAACTTTCACATACATATGCCACTTATACACAAAATACGTACATAATAATATCCTACTTATACCAAATACACAAACGTTCTCATACATATACCACATATACACCAAATACACATACATTCACATACATACATAATAGCATCATACTTATACCAGTACAAATATTTTCACACACATACACCAAATACACATATTTTCATATACATACACTAAACATGCATAGATTCACATACATATATCTAATATACACACATATCCTAAATTTTACATAATTTATACAAATACACATATTTTGTAATTAATCTCATAATTTACTCTAAATAGAACTTGTGGTGGCGGAAATCAAACATATGGTGTAGTGGTGGCGGTAGTCGGCGGCGGTGACAGCACAAGTAGTGGGTAAAAGATTGGAATTAATCATTGGCTAAAAGTTGATGTTACAAGAGAATGAGAAAGAGAAATGAGATGGAGATGCCCTACCGTCGCCAAAAATGGTTTATAGTTGCTAGAGAAACTGTAAATGGGTCGCCAGTATATCCGTTTCCCTTCAGAATCTCACAATATGGAAGAAAAAACGTAATGTCACGATGGTGGCCTGAATTGGTGCGTCTTATCAAAGAATAGGGGAGAAAAAGACAACAGAAAATATGGAAGTCAAACAATAGTAGGGAAAAAAGGCGTCGATTATTTTGGTTAACTATGTGGAACAATATCGACGACACCTTTACCGGCATCACCTGTCACACCCCCGAACCAGACGGCGGAAACGTCCAGGGGTTGGGTGACGTCATCTTGTAATATCATCACAATGTATATAATTGAATCAAAGACAACATCATCCTCACACATGAAATATAACAACCATCGTAGTTTACATCAGTTTGTTGGTTTACAAATTACATTCGAAATGTCAAATGTATGATGATAACAAAAATATGCAAAAATCCACGTGTTCTTGATGACCAACCTGCTTAACGATTCCCTTAGAATACAAGTTATTTTGAAAACGGTCAACATATATAATGTCGTTGAGTTCGTAAGCATGTTTGTAAGGAAAGTTTTGTATCACTTGTAAACTCCAGAAAATCCGATATTTTCCGCAAAAATTGTTTGAGCGTTTTGTTTCAAATCTTGTATTATAGCATGTGTGTTCATATTGTGAAAATGTAAAAAGAGAGGGTTCCAGAAATTTCTATATTTTCCATTGTAAGTAAAATGTAACGTATCGTGTTTGTTTCCCAGAAAATCCGATATTTTCTGTCTGTAAAAGAGATGTAGTCTTTAAACCATAAGACCCGAGTGTTATAGAAATGAATAGCTCGTACGTGTATCAAAAGTATAGTATAGGTATTTCGTAAATTTATCGTGTTGTTAAACTCTATGTGAGTCGTTATAACCATGCTCGATATGACTGATCTGCCTGTCATGACTTTTTTTAGGCGTCGACTTGTTTAAGGTAAGACATTTGTCACCCTAGACTGACCTAGTCTTGCTGTAGCGAATAGCTCATGTGCGGGGTCGTCAACCACGTATAGATCTATACACAAACTCTCGCTCTCCCTCCTGGAGACTCTGGTTATAACTATAGGACTTAAGGTTGTACACCAGGTAGGTACGAATGAAAGGATGTGTCACAAGAACCTTAACTAAATTTACACGAACAGTGTATCACTTTGTTTACCATTCTAAAATAATGTTTCGAGTATGCATTTGATTACAAAACATTGGTGATGAAAATAACATTTGTTTTTATCAAAGTGTCAAGTATTGTTTGTTATTGGCCCGATTAACTTAAAATGTGTCGTGAGGCCCGATAAGAAATCAATGGGCCTATAAGGCCGAAATAACCTGTAATGAAAACACAAGGCCCAATAAGCATGTAAATATGTATTTAAGGCCCAATAAACATGAAATGAATATACAAGGCCCATCAAACGTGTAAATGAGTCAATAAGGGCCAATAAACATGTAATAAGTATACAAAGCCCAATTAACGTGAAAATGACGTAATTAGCCAGTTTGTTATTATAATGCTTGTTTTGGTTCAATTACTACCAAAGTGACATAAAAGGTCCACTTCCCTTAACAATGACCTTTTTGGCCCAAATAATCAAGATTTTTCAATAAAAGCCCATTTTTGTCAAAGTTTAATTATTTGGCCCACTAAAACCAAAATCTACAACAAAGGTCCATTTTTTGTTTTCAAATGACATTTTTAGCCCATTAAAAACCAAAAGTTTGTAAAGAAGGCCCATTTTGATAAAAATGACATTTTAGGCCCATTAAGCCAAAAATTTACATTTCAAGCCCATGAAACCGTGAATTTCCACATAAGGCCCCTTTTTATGAAAAATGACCATTTTAGCCCATTAAAAACCTTGAAGGCCCAAAATAAGTCCATTTTGTCAAAAATACCACTTTTGACCCATATAAAACGTGAATGTCATAATAAGTCCTTTATATAAAAAAATGACTCTTTTGACCTGTTTAAAGCCGTGAATGTCTTAAGAACCCATTTTTATCCAAAAATGAATCTTTTGGTCCTCTCAAAACCGTGAATTATCACAAAAGGCTCACTTTTTGTTTATTTGTTGAAAATGGCCCTTCATTAGGTTTTCTTTTCTTTTAAAGTATTCTTTAACATGTTTTATCTTTTCATCAACATAAGGAGTACAATAAAGTAACTTATTTTCATAAGATCTTCAAGATTTGGAAATATATCAAGTTTATGAGGGTTTAACATCGATTCATAACATATTTGCACAACACGTCAAGAAAATACACACAAGCATGCATAACTACTTAGGTCTAACACAAAACCAACTTGTATTCTCCCCCGAAACATTGTAAAACCGAAAACAAGGGCGTATGAAGCTCACCTTAGTGTTAGTTGGAGTTTGAAGATGTTTTCGGCTTTAGCTAACCTCTTGAAGAGGTTTTTGAAACTTGATGGTTCTAGGGAGTTAGAACACGAAATGAAGGCATGTAAGGGAGTGCTCTTAGCATAAAATGGACACAAATCATTTTGAGTATGATGAAAACTTACCAAAATGATGAATCTTTGTTGAAGAACCCCTTGAAAGCACACAAAAAATCACGATTTTTAGGAGGGCGAAAGAGGGAATTTCTTTGGGGTTCTAAAGAGAGGTATGAGAGAATTATGTGTTATAGAAATGAATAAAGTTAGTTGGTGGTGTTCCTGATGGGTTTTGAGCATTCTAACACTCCTATGGTGTACATGCAACACTATAAACCTTTGATCTATGTTTTCTCTATTATACATGAAAATATTCAATATTCCAAGGTTTCATCCTAACTAGCATAAAATGAAGCAACTATACTACAAAAGCCTAGTTAGATGACATACCTTTTTGTCACAACTGGCATTTTTGCTAGGAAATTCTATTCTCATGAAACCATCATCTATTGTAAGGCTTGTAATCTAAGTGAATATCATGCTCTATGCTCATTCAAATACATCTCATGTGTTAAAATAAGGATTGAAAACCCTAGAAATCCCGGTTTAAGGTTGTTATGGACTAGGATCCCCTTATTGGGCCTAATGGACCAATAAATTTTCAATTTGACTATTTTGGTACTAGGAACCCTAATTGGATTCCAAATGGACCACATTCATAAAACTTTAGCATTTTCGGCCATGTAGGCTTAAAATAATCCATTTTTATCTCTAATAGGTTTTGTTGGGCCATAAATGGTTCCATTTGCCCTAGTGGGCCGTTAACCTTCTTAAGGGCCCAATGGGCCGAAAAATGCTTGGAGCTTCACAAAATTTCAAACAAGGCCAAGGTTAGGCCCAAATCATTTCATTCTTATTACTCTAGCCCAAATTCCGGCCCAAGAGATATATATATGTACATACATGTGTAAAAAAAAAGAGAAAAAAAGAAACATCAGCTCAATCTTCTTATCCTCCCTCTTCTTCTAATTTCGGCCAAACCCTTCATTCCCCACCATTTTCATTTCCTTCAAACACTCTCAAGAAGTCTCTCAAGAACTCATCCTCCTTCCTCTAAATTTTCGAGTTTTGGTGTGTGGTTTCAAGAGGAGTTTTCATCAAAGATCATCATCATTGGTAAGATCTCACAAGCTAAGTTGATTTACTACATCTTTAAACTTAAATCACTCCTCTTACCACCTCAAATTCGTGACCATGCTCCAACTCATCAAGATTCGAAGATCACTTCAAGAAGCTAGCTAGAGTCATAACTTACACCACGTTCTTCTTATCTTCATCAAAACCGAAATCCAAACCCCAAGGTGAGTTCATACCCCTTGTTTTCGGTTTTCATATGATTTTCGGGGAGAATACAAGTTGCTTTGTGTAGATCTATGTGTATATGCATGACTATGTGTGGTTTCCATGAGTTATTTGGTGATTATGTGTTGATTACTTCATTAATCTAAAAATATGTTAAGAACTTTAAGTTTATCACTTGGATCTTCATAAGAACCTTGAGAAAAGTATGTTTTATCACATATATTACATATAAACTTGTAGATCTGGGAATTATACACTTAAAATAGCAAAAATGAGTGTTGTGCTCAAAGATCTATAACTTATACTCAAAAATCAGCTTTTGACAGGAAAGTTTTAGACCAATCTCGAACTGTTTTGACCCTCTTAATGGAAATATTTTTCAAAACTGTTTTATATGGATAAAGTTAAGATTTATACCTTTAAAATGACTACTCTCACGTTTTAATAAGATTTTTCTACAATTGTTGGCGAATTTTACAAAACTGCCTATCATATTTGAAATAATTTCGGACCAACCTGTGAAGGTGAGTAATTTCACACTAGTTTGAGGCCATCAAAAATTATGAGAAACATTTTGAACAAAGTAGACAAAATTTCCAAACTTCTAGAATTTACGGATCAAAATTGCGACTTACGATGAGTTTTCTACAAATTTTCCAAAAACTAGGTCGGAAAAGCCCAAAACCAGAAAAATGTGTATTTTCACAAAAATCAAGCCAAAAATGATATTTTTTTACAAAAATGGGTTTAAAATGTTATTTTTACCACAAACTAGTCATCAACACAAGTTTTGAACAAAATAGAGACTAAAGTGTTATTCTTACAAAAATTGGGCCTTAATTGTAAACTTTTGGCTTATTGGGCCAAGAACGTCATTTTTACAAAAAGTGGGCTTTTATGCTATTTTAAGTGAATACTTGAACCAAAATCAACGATAAACTAACAAACATATTAATTTGATCATTTTCTAGGTTATTGGGCCTTAGTGGACCGTTTTTATGTGTGATAGGTCATGTATACTATTTATATGTTTATTGGGCCTCATTGACCCATTAACATGTGCGACGGACCTTGGATACTATTTGTGTGCTATTTGGGCCTGTAAATACCTTACATGTGAAATGGGCCTTAGTTGTCCTTTCATATATATATTTCGGGCCCATGTTATATAATTTCATTCCAATTTGGGCCTTTAAATGATTTACATGTTTAGCGATGCCTTAGTGGTTCACTTTCATGGTTCATTGGGCCTGTATTGAGAGCATACCTTTCTTCGCGTAAATTCGATTAAGGATCTAGTGAGTTTTGTCGGTTGGCACCTATTAAGTGTATGATCGTAGCTTGTAGTTATAACCAGAGTCTGTTGGAGGGAGAGCGGGGATTTGTGTATAGATCTATACGGGGATGACACCCCACACCTGAGCTGTTCGCTACAGTTAGACTAAATCAGTCTAGGGTGATGAAAACCTTATAATCAAAATCAAAACCGGCGTCCAAAAACGCCAAGACAGGCGAAAATGTCATTATTTAGTATGGTTATGATGGCTCACTTAGAGGAATTAACATTATGAAGTTTACAGAAGACCATTCTCTTTTCTCTTGGATTACTCAGAAACATTCTTGTACTGGTACTCAACTTCGGGGGTTGGTATGGCAGCTTTCTCTTTTACAGACAACATCGGGTTGTCTGGGAACATTCTCTTTACATGCTCTTTACATTCTCTCTACATTCTCTTTACCCTTTTAGTCAAATAAACAAAAA
The DNA here is from genome assembly GCF_052849685.1 of Lactuca virosa. Taxonomy (NCBI): domain Eukaryota; kingdom Viridiplantae; phylum Streptophyta; class Magnoliopsida; order Asterales; family Asteraceae; genus Lactuca; species Lactuca virosa. Next base: position 205,741,719 of record NC_136426.1, read on the forward strand.
CATACTTGCATTAATACAAGATCTAACACAAACATACTAAACAGTTTGAAGAAAATATAGGATTTTCTGGTGGTTTCAAAATTATACAAATCATTTTCACAAACATGCTTATGAACTCACCAACATTTTATGTTGACTGTTTTTTTTCAAAATAACTTGTATTCTCAGGAAACCGTTGAAGCAGGATGAACGAAACAAACTAATGGATATTGTGTTATATTTTCTTTCATCATACTCTTGCTATTTTGGCATGTAATATTCAAATACAATACTCGAGGTAAACAATGAATGTTGTTATATTACATGTGTGATGATGATGATGTTATGTTTCAATTATATTCACTGTAATGATATTTCAAGATGAAGTCACACGCAAGCCCCCGGACGTTTCCGCCGTCTGGTTCGGGGGTGTGACAGATTGGTATCAGAGCATTGTTTATAGTGAACTAGCATATCTAATCATACATGATATGAAACTATAAATACAATGGGACTAAACAACTCTGAACATAATAATTTAAAATACATACCTTTGTGTGCATTTTAGAATAATAACACAACAAGAACAGTAAAAGTCTTTGGAGGATTTGAACATCGCTATTAAACTCGGGCCGTTATGTAGTCGTATTGGGGGTGAATGTAGCCTGATCAACTACATTCATTGAAAATATGACCAACATGTGTTCGGGAGTAATCGTGATGGACAATGAATCAAAAACTTACCATTTAATTATCCAAAGAGCTTATAGAACCAAACCTAAACAAAATTAAATTACTATAGGAGTAATTGGTATGCTATTTGTTTCTAGTGTTTATACCCCCTTCATGCACTACACTATAGACGAGTATTATTAGCCAGGAAACCCCTATCTCCCTAGTCAGGGAATAGCAGGGTGGCTCGACCCAGAGGAAGACCCAGAAGGAGACTCAGAGGAAGAACTAGAGGAGGAACACGAAGTAGAACTTGCAGATGGACCCGCCGAGTCAATAGTAGACCTCGAAGAGGAAGAGCCAGAGGGAAATGATGATGATGACTCGGATGCAGAATCCGATGTCATCAATCCCCCATGTAGGGCCAGAGTACCGAGTTATCGTGTGGGCCCCGGTGGCCCTATGCCCCCTTGGGCACACGATATTTTGAGATAGAGTCACCAGCAGGGGATACGACCACACTACGGTAGGAACCGAGGTCTCTTCGATCTTAGTCATAGAGGACCAGCTGACCGGGCCCTCCCAGTCGTGGTCCGGCGCACCCGAGGTATTGATAACCAAGCTCAGGACACCCCAAATCGAACGGAACAAATGCGGTTTGCTATTGAGAGAGATGAGAGACAAACACAGGAAGTGAACGGAGACTCCCAAGCGAGACAGTTAGTTTGGGAGGTACGACTACGAGATACCGAGTAACAAGTAGCTCGTCTCCGAGGTGCATCCACTTCATCAGCACCACCACCAGACACTTTGCGCCACAATTAGGATCAACCTTTTCTTTCCCCCCCCCTTACTATCCGATATGACTCTCTTTCGTGTACTAAGATGGTACTTACCAATGGAACAATTATGTGCTATCTTTATTTCAGATTACTACATAAATTCAATTATATGCACAACTGAACCCTCAAAACCGCTAGATACTTAAGGATCTCGAAACCAAAACAACCTATATACTCTAAGGATAGACGTAACGATCGTGCCAAATTTGTGATTACCTACTACCGTAAATACATCATTGGGGTGTAGATGGAAACAATGAGAATCATACGACGAGACGCGAAATTTATAGAGTACAACCAGGAATGACGATTATTACTTACGGTCTGGCTTATCAACGTGCAGTAGAAAAATGCCATCCCGCAGGAATAACAAGCGCACCCGCGAGACACCACTCCTGCAGATGGACTCTGCTACATTCTAAGCTGCTGTAACAGCGACAATAACCGCTGCTATGGCACAAATCAATGCAAACAACACCAATGGAGGCGAAAATAGCATTGACAACTCGAGCCGAAGGAACGAGCATGGGAACCAACAAGTAACAGCTTGTCAAGGCACACTAAACCCCAAGCTTAAGAGCAGGAAGCAAAATCCTGGAAGTAAGAGAAAGGGACAACCCACTCAAGGGTTCTCAAAGAAGCAACATGTTGTTGCTGTTCATGCGACCATGACCCCTACTACACCAACAGCCACGAGACCATATGCTGGAAGCCTTCCAAAATGCAACCAGTGCAATTTCCATCATAAGGGAGCCTCCCGGGAGCTGCATTGTAAGAAATGCAACCGAAAGAATCACACCACCAAATACTGTAGAACTTATCCATCCCAGAATCGTCAGCCAAATGAAAACAACAACAATCGCAACAACCTTAACAACAACGCGGATGATGAGACCAGTCACCCCTGCTATGGGTGTGGAGGAACCAGTCACTTCAGGCGCAATTGCCCCAAGGCTAACAATCAAGGAACAGAAGGATCAGGAAGGGTCCTGACATTGGGTCAAGGCGAAGCAGTCCAAGACCCGACGGTTGTTACTGGTACATTCCCACTTAACAACTCTTTCGCTTACCTCTTATTCAATAGTTAAGCTGAGTGAAGCTTTGATAGTAACATATTCAAACACTTACTAAAACAACAACCCCAGAGGCTAAACTAAGCCTTAACGGTGGAGATGACTAATGGGAAAATCGAATCAACCTATGGTATTTATATATGGTACACCTTAACACTAAACAACCATTCATTTCAAATAAAATTTAATGCCAGTAAATATTAGGAGTTTTGATGTGATAATCGGGATGGTTGGGTTAAGCCCCCACCGTGCTAATACTATGTGTCGCAAGAAGGCCGTTCGCCTTCACCTTCCCAATTATGAAACTCTAATAATACGTGGTGATAAACCTGGTGTCAATCCTCGTCCTATCTCGTGCATCAAGGCACTGAAGTGTCTGCACCAAAGGAACTATGTTTTTCCTTGCTCATGTTGTGGACAAGACCAAGGAAGAAGTAGGCATACAAGGTATTCCAGTAGCATGCGATTTTCTGGATGTATTTCCCGAAGAACTTCCGGGAATATCCTAGAGAGACAGGTCGAATTTTGAATCGACCTCATACCGGGAACCACATCAATTTCCAATTCATCCTACAGGGTAGCTCCCGCCAAAAATTCAGAAGTTATCCAGTCAATTGAGAGGAATTGTTGCGCAAAGGATTCATCGGACCAAGCTTCTCACCCTGGAGAGCTCCGGTCTTTCTCGTCAAGAAGACGGACCCTTCAGAATGTGCATCGATTTTAGGAAATTGAATAAGCATAATATCAAAAGCCGATAACCACTCCCTCGGATGGACGACCTATTTGGCCAGCTCCAAGGAGCTAGTTACTTCTCTAAATAAATCTAAGAACCGGTTATCATCAACTTCGAGTCCGAGAAGGCGACATTCCAAAAACTGCTTTCCGAACTCATCGCGACCATTTCAAATTCGTTGTGATACCCTTCAGTCTAACGAATGCTCCCACGGTTTTCATGGACCCTACCAACCAAGTTTTCCCAACCATTCCTAGTCAGCCTTATCATTATTTTTCATCAATAACGTACTTATCTGCTCACGAAACAGGAACAAACACTGTCAACACTTACGATCGGCTTGGGAGGCATCACAGCCGGAGAATATCACGAAAGAAGCATTGCGTGGATTGGATAAAACTCTCAAAGTCAAAAGGACGTAGCTTATTATTACAAGAGTTGGATCGAGCACTAACTGGGTGATCGTCGATAGGTTAATCAAATATGCTCATTTCCTGCCGATAAAAGAATTGTACAAGATGGAAAGATTAACACGGATCTATACCAAAGAGACCGTGAGACTCCAAGGAGTGCCAGCGTCTATAATCTCGAATCGGGATAGTAGATTTACCCCATGATTCTTTGGCAGTCACTATGTTGGGTCAAAAATATGGTTTATACTTTGCTTTTCTAAGAAATTGTATTTTTCTGTAATGTGTTGTGAGTTTACGACCGTAAACTGAGTTTACGGCCGTAAACACGTTTACGACCGTAAACAGAGTTTACGGCCGTAAACACGTTTACGGTCGTAAACCCATTTTGCGGCCCAGTCCAGTATATATAGGGGTGAGGGGTGTGAGGAATAGATTGATGATGGATGAACACTAGGGGAGCTTAAGTGTGTGAAAACCCAAGGTGTTCTAGAGAGAGCAAGAGAGAGAGAAAAGAGAGTGTGTGTTAGTGTGTATGAATCTTGTATCCGGATCTTCATTCATATCAATACATACAAGATTCATCATATTCTTCTTTTTCTTCTCTTCTATTTGATCTGACATCATCCGTTTGATTGGGATTCCGCACCATCAAACGGATCTGATTGATACACAGGCAAATTAGGGACTTACAATTGGTATCAGAGCTTGGTTTGTATCACTCATCTTTGTCAGATCTGGAGCCGATTTGATCTTATTTTGGAAAGATTCTTGCGTTTTTGGATAGATCTCGAAAAATTAGGGGGGGTTTGTTCTTCGCGTTTTTCGTAAAAACGAGTTTTTGATCTAGTTTTGGAGCAAAAAGGGTGAAAAAAAAACGCTGTTTTTCGTCAAGAACAGCGATTTCTGGAGAGTTTACAGTCTTTGAAGGGTTTACGGTCCGGAGTTTACGGCCGTAAACGTGTTTACGGTCGGGAGTTTATGGTCGCCGGAGTTTACGGCCGTAAACGGGTTTACGGTCGCCGGAGTTTGCGGTCGGCAGTTGCGGCTCGGCGGTTTACGGCTCGGATCGTCTGCGCCTCGGCTCGGTTTGCGGCTTAGAGAACGGATCGGTTCGGCTCGGATCGCGGCTAGGGAAGCCGGCTCAGCAGCAAGCCGAACAGTGCCTTTATTAAAAAAGGGGGGACGCGCTTTGGAGGAGCCGAGAATCGAACCCACGACCTTTGATTCGTCAACCCAGCGCATTTAGCCAACTCGACCAACAGATCACTTGTTTCAATCCTTCGAATTTTTAAACTTAACATCTCATTCCCGCATCCAAGTTTCGCAATTTGACAAATTCAGCCCAAAAATTCAAAAAATTTTATTTTTAAAATCCAATTTCAACCAAAAATTTTAGTTTTTAAATTTTGACTTTTATTTTTGACTTTTTACTTAAAGTTTTGACTTTGACTTTAAAGTTTGACCTTTGACTTTAAACTTTGACCTACTTGTTTGACTTTTAAATTTTCAAATTTAGTTTTTCGGTTTGACTTTTAAGTTTGACTTTTCAAGTTTGACTTTTGAGTTTGACTTTTTAGATTTGACTTTTAAGGTTGACTTTTGAGGTTTATAGTCAAAGGGCATTTTTAAATTTAAGTTTGAATTTTAAGTTCTAGTTGTGCTTTTAATAGTTTTTGAAGTTTACGAGGGAATTGAAGACATGAAAGAGAGTTGTCAGGAGATGTTAAGACAAAATTTCAACATGTTCGATTATATACCTGGAGAAACCCTGGAAGCTCAGTTGCAGCGTTTTACCACACTCACTACTGAGATGAATACAGCTGGGATCTTCTTGACCAAATCTGAGATAAACAAAAAGCTATTGAATGCACTTCCGAAATCGTGGGATATGAACGTGGCTGACATCAAGAAGACAAAAGATCTCAATCGTCTTAGTCTTGCTGATATAATTGAAGAACTTGACGCTTTGAATTGTCGAAAAACAATGAGTTCCGCAAACCTTCCGGTCAATGAAGTTTCTTGTTCTCAATCATGTGAAGTTTCATGTTCTCAATCATGTGAAGCCACAATTAAACTTCTTCGTGAACATAATGATTTATTAAAAAGAGAAGTTGAGGACCTGAGATATGAAGGTTATCAACTCAGGAAAGGACAGAAACCCCTAAAGGCCCAGTTAGAAACAAAAATAAAGGACTTTAGGAAGCTTCAGGAAGAATTCAGCAACAAGTGTGAAAATTATGACTATATTAAGAGACAACTTGATGCTGTAACCGAAGAACTTGACGCCTTGAAAATTAAGTGTGGAAAAACTGATGTTAGTTTCAAAAATTATACTGCGTCAAGTAAGACAGTCGACTCCTTATTTGAAACCCAATTAAAATTCAAAGATAATCAAAACAAGGGTCTAGGGTATGATAGTGTTCCTCCACCTTTCAATCATAACTACACATCCATCCCTTCGAAACAGAAAGAAATTGACAGGGAGGCACATCTTCAATATGGCAAACCAGCTGGTTTTGTATCAGGAGGCATTATTAATGTTGATAATCCTGATGCTCCTGATGTTTCTGTTACATGTGCAGGTAAAGTAGTAGAGGATGAGAACAAGGAGAACACCATTGAACAAACCAACATCTCCTTGAGCCCTGAATCTGTTGCTTCGAACTCAGTTGCTTCTGATCAACCTGTTGTTCAGAAATACAGGCCACCAATTCCAGTGAAACAGAGTGCCTGCTGTAGTTGTGCGTATGGGAAAAGCAAGAGACAAGGCATGGATACACCACCAGGGGCAGGAAGAAACAACTTCACAGTGAAGAAAAAGACATGTTTTCACTGTGGAACACCTGGACACATTGCCAGAAACTGTCCAAATCACGCATACGTTCCTTACTATGCACAAGGCTGGCAGAACGCGCCAAGAGGGAGATACTCCAAAAGAAACCCCTCAAGGTCACGTTCAGACCATGATGACTGGAACGCGCAGAAGGTCAAGAATCAAACCCACAAGGCCAAGAATCCGAATCCCAAGAACAAGAAGGGAATGCCGGCCAAGAAGCCAAATCCAAAAGATGCTCCCGTGAAGTCAAAATCAAAGTCATCTCAACGGCCGACATCAAGATCAAAAGCAAGTACTGAGCCACCCATCAGATCGAAAAAGAAATGGGTTAAACCCAACTACAAATGGGTTCCAAAGGCTCACTCTCCCAAATCAACTAATGACTCTAATATTTCTTCATCTTCTGTTTGTGATAAACAAGATATGTCATGGGAGAGAGTACCGTGCAAGGATGGCAAAGGTCGACCCAGTTTCAAAATGGACTGGGTTCCAAAGACCAACTGATCCCGCTCTGTGTCGGAGTAGCTATGCAGGCATATCATCAGACTTCGGTTTATTGGTAGTGGCTGTTCCTGGCACATGATAGGAGACATCTCTCAACTGTACAACATTCATAACTATTGTTCGAGAGTATGTGTCCTTTGCGGGAAAGGAAAAAAAGGAAGAAAGGAAGAGATCACTCATGGGGTTAGTGCTTAATGACTTGAAGAATTTTCGGATCTGTTCTGAGATTACGCGTGCTGTTCTCAGACCTTCTGGATGCAAATTCAATCAGTGACTTACGGTTTGAATTTTCTTCTCTATACTCTTGAGTTTTTCTTAAGCTGATTCGCTTTAAAGACTAATTTTTGTTTTAGGACAGTTTAAATTTGCGCATTTACTTTCGTTTCTCTCCTATGCACAAATTTAGGGGGAGAAATAAAAACAAAACAAAAAAATTAGAAAGTTTTAAACAAAATCCAAAAACATTAGAAAATCCAAAAAATCCAAAAATATGTTGGTTATGAAATGAGTTTGAGTGAGATGTTTTGGGAAGTGATATTATCTAGTGATAACAGGCAATCTGAGTCTGCGTAACGTACCCAAAGTTGAAGGGTCTATGCTCTGGGTTTGATGCGCTGGTAGGCACGAAAGATTCTAAATGGACTTGACTTGGCATAGTTGAACTTAAGAAATTCTTAGACTTGACAAATCTTGACCTAGTTAAATCCGTTTAGCCTGACAGTACGACGCTCGGATAGGTTGAGCAGGGAGATATATATGGGAATCTACTGGTCATATTAAAAACTCGTATCTGGAACTATGGATTAACTTTTCCTCGATGTGCGGATTATGTCCTTAATTCCGGTATTGATGGGGCGACTGGTAAATTCCAATGAGTTAGGTCTGTAGAAAATCGTTTTCTTTCTCTTCCTATCTGTCAGTCATATGTTGCATCCTTTGCGTGATTGGAAGAGATCCGACCTGGACAGCAACATATGCAAATCTATTTCTCTGCAAATTATATCTATGAAATTCCTCCTATCTGTTAGCCATATGGTGTCTCCTTTGCGTGACTCACAATCCGACCTGGTACACATCATATGCAACCTTCTACTTCTCAATCCCTCTAAAATTATAATTAACAATAATCTGAATCTATCTTCTCTCTTAATGATTGTCTGCTCACCCGATGTAAGGAGTACTCTGGAAGTTCTTGATTACTGGGGCATATCAGGAAGCGGGAAACATGTTCCAGTACAATTAAAATTGAACACTCACAGATTGTCTATAGATCTCGCTGCTCAATTTAGGTGGACAACAATATCCCTGGTCGTCGTCAGCTAAATGGTCCTTAAGATATAGTATCTAGGAACTTAAGGTCACCTGTCTTGTAACAAATAGTAATATCCTAAAATTGTCACAATTTCTCGTGTTTAAGTGGACCACAATACCGGCGATCGACCAGACAAAGACGTGAAGATAAAAGGTACCGAAAAGTGGATAAAGGCTGTCTAATAACTTTGATCCCAAATCACTCTTAAAGTTAGATATCATTTTATTTTTGTTAAATTTGTTCAAAGTTTTTTCTAATTTAAATATTAGGGGAGAATTAAAAATTTTGAAACCAAACAAAAATCAAAAAATTAAAAAGCCAAAAATAGTGTTATTTCTGTTTTATTTCTTTTTCAGAAAATATGAAAAATCCAAAAATATTGTGTGCTAAATTTTTCTTTTAGTTTTGTTTTGTCTTGAAAAGTGAATTCAGGTGAAGATGAAACTCATGGAGTTTGCGTCGAAGATTTATGAGCCAAGGCTTCATCCGTGATCATCGAAGAATTCTCATTCGAAGGAGAAAGAAATGAAGATTATTCTTTCGACATTCAATCTTTCAACCCCAGAAGCAAGGTGAAGCTGAAATTGAAGAATATGTGACGGATTGCATTGAAGCCTCCTCAATCAGTCTGTTGCTATCTTAAACCTGCTGAAGTGATCCAAAAGATTTGTTCTCTCTGATGTTCTCTCTGAAGATTCTCAAGCTGAAAGCGCTATTTTTCAAGAATCAGTATGTCAAGCCTCCTCACCCAACGTGCGTTCAAAGCCAAATTCTGAAGAAAAGCCCAACTGCTCAAGATGAAGTCATTCATGAAAGATTCATATGTTCATCTTGATGCTGTGAAGAATTCGAAGATTAAAGCTGAAGCCAAAGCTCCTAATGAAGATTATCAAGAAAGCCAGCTACTTTTTAGGGGGAGCTTGTTGGGTCATTTGAGAAAAAGAAAAGAAAGCTATAAACCAAGGGGGAGAGTGTTGGGTCAAAAATATGGTTTATACTTTGCTTTTCTAAGAAATTGTATTTTTCTGTAATGTGTTGTGAGTTTACGACCATAAACTGAGTTTACGGCCGTAAACACGTTTACGACCGTAAACAGAGTTTACGGCCGTAAACACGTTTACGGCCGTAAACCCATTTTGCGGCCCAGTCCAGTATATATAGGGGTGAGGGGTGTGAGGAATAGATTGATGATGGATGAACACTAGGGGAGCTTAAGTGTGTGAAAACCCAAGGTGTTCTAGAGAGAGAAAGAGAGAGAGAAAAGAGAGTGTGTGTTAGTGTGTATGAATCTTGTATCCAGATCTTCATTCATATCAATACATACAAGATTCATCATATTCTTCTTCTTCTTCTCTTCTATTTGATCTGACATCATCCGTTTGATTGGGATTCCGCACCATCAAACGGATCTGATTGATACACAGGCAAATTAGGGACTTACACACTCCAAAAGGCCAGGGGAACACAGCTAGTCATGAGCACTGCTTACCACCCTCAAACCGATGGCCAAAGCGAACGAACCATCCAAAACCACTCGAAGTCATGCTCCAAGTCTGGGTGTTTGAATTCAATAAGTCATGGGATACCTAGTTGCCTTTGATTTAATTATCGTACCATAACAGCTATCACAAGAGCATCAAGGTTGCTCCTTTCGAGGATTTTTATGGTCGTAAATGCAGATCACTCGCCAGTACTCTCACGGGACCAGAAACCAATCGCGAAACGACAGAGAGAATAATCCAAATCAGAACTTGACTTCAAGCATCACGAGTCAGACAAAAGAGTTATGCTGACAAATGACGAAAACCTCTGGAATTCCAAGTCTAATGCCGGGTACTATAGAAAGTCTTTCCCTGGAAAGGAATGATTCGCTTTGGAAAAATCGGGAAAAATTGAACCCGCGATACATCGGACCATTCGAGATTTTTTTTCCGAATTGGTCTAGTGGCTTATAAGTTGCAGCTACTCGCCGAACTCAACACTGTACACACCGTGTTCCACGTCTCGAATTTAAAGAAGTGCTTATCTGATGAAAATCTTGTCATTCCCTTAGAAGAGATCGAAATAAACAAGAATCTCCTGTTCGTCGAAAAACTAGTCGAGGTAATGGATAGGGAAGTAAAGCGTACAAAACAAGGCCGCATTCTGATTGTGAAGGTTCGATGGAACGCCAAGCGTAGATCGGAATTCACATATAAAATGAAGCAACTATACTACAAAATCCTAGTTAGATGACATACCTTTTTGTCACAACTGGCATTTTTGCTAGGAAATTCTCTCATGAAACCATCATCTATTGTAAGGCTTGTAATCTAAGTGAATATCATGCTCTATGATTTTTCAAATACATCTCTTGTGCTAAAATAAGGATTGGAAACCCTAGAAATCCCGGTTCAAGGTTGTTATGGACTAGGATCCCATTATTGGGCCTAATGGACCAATAAATTTTCAATTTGACTATTTTGGTACTAAGAACCCTAATTGGATTCCAAATGGACCACATTCATAAAACTTTAGCATTTTGGGCCATGTAGGCCTAAAATAATCCATTTTTATCTCTAATAGGTCTTGTTGGGCCATAAATGGTTCCATTTGCCCTAGTGGGCCGTGAACCTTCTTAAGGGCCCAATGGGCCGAAAAATGCTTGGAGCTTCATAAAATTTCGAACAAGGCCAAGGTTAGGCCCAAATCATTTCATTCTTATTACTCTAGCCCAAATTCCGGCCCAAGATATATATATATATATATATATATATATATATATATATATATATATATATATATATATATATATATATATATATATATATGTACATACATGTGTAAAAAAAAAGAGAAAAAGAAGAAAAATCTTGCTTATGACACCTCATGTTTGCATGGTGGATATCCATGCAAACATCACCTCATTCTTCTTATCCTCCCTCTTCTTCTAATTTCGGCCAAACCCTTCATTCCCCACCATTTTCATTTCCTTCAAACACTCTCAAGAAGTCTCTCAAGAACTTATCCTCCTTCCTCTAAATTTTCGAGTTTTGGTGTGTGGTTTCAAGAGGAGTTTTCATCAAAGATCATCATCATTGGTAAGATCTCACAAACTAAGTTGATTTACTACATCTTTAAACTTAAATCACTTCCCTTACCACCTCAAATTCGTGACCATGCTCCCTAGAACTCATCAAGATTCGAAGATCACTTCAAGAAGTTAGCTAGAGTCATAACTTACACCACCTTCTTATTATCTTCATCAAAACCGAAATCCAAACCCCAAGGTGAGTTCATACCCCTTATTTTCGGTTTTCATATGAGTTTGGGGGAGAATACAAGTTGCTTTGTGTAGATCTATGTGTATATGCATGACTATGTGTGTTTTCCGTGAATTATTTGGTGATTATGTGTTGATTACTTCATTAATCTAAAAATATGTTAAGAACTTTAAGTTTATCACTTGGATCTTCGTAAGAACGTTGAGAAAAGTATGTTTTATCACATATATTACATATAAACTTGTAGATCTAGGAATTATACACTTAAAATAGCAAAAATGAGTGTTGTGCTCAAAGATCTATAACTTATACTAAAAAATCAGCTTTTGACAGGAACGTTTTAGCCCAATCTCTAACTGTTTTGACCCTCTTAATGGAAATATATTTCAAAAGTGTTTTACATGGATAAAGTTAAGATTTATACCTTTAAAATGACTACTCTCAAGTTTTCATACGATGTTTCTACAATATTTGGCGAATTTTACAAAACTGCCTATCATATTTGAAATAATTTCGGACCAACCTGTGAAGGTGAGTAATTTCACACTAGTTTGAGGCCATCAAAAATTATGAGAAAATTTTTGAACAAAGTAGACAAAATTTCTAAACTTCCAGAATTTACGGATCAAAATTGCGACTTACGATGATTTTTCTACAAATTTTCCAAAAACTAGGTCGGAAAAGCCCAAAACCATAAAAATGTGTATTTTCACAAAAATCAAGCCAAAAATGATATTTTTGACAAAAATGGGTTTAAAATGTTATTTTTACCACAAACAAGTCATCAACACAAGTTTTGAGCAAAATGGAGACTAAAGTGTTATTCTTACAAAAATTGGACCTTAACTGTAAACTTTTGGCTTATTGGGCCAAGAACGTCATTTTTACAAAAAGTGGTCTTTTATGCTATTTTAAGTGAATACTTGAACCAAAACCAACGATAAACTAGCAAACGGATTAATTTGATCATTTTCTAGGTTATTGGGCCTTAGTGGACCATTTTTATGTGTGATAGGTCATGTATACTATTTATATGTTTATTGGGCCTCATTGACCCATTAACATGTGCGACGGACCTTGGATACTATTTGTGTGCTATTTGGGCCTGTAAATACCTTACATGTGAAATGGGCCTTAGTTGTCCTTTCATATATATATTTCGGGCCCATGTTATATAATTTAATTCCAATTTGGGCCGTTAAATGATTTACATGTTTAGCGATGCATTAGTGGTTCACTTTCATGGTTCATTGGGCCTGTAATGAGACTATACCTTTTCTTCGCGTAAATTCGATGAAGGATCTAGTGAATTTTGTCGGTTGGCACCTATTAAGTGTACGATCGTAGCTTGTAGTTATAACCAGAATCTCTTGGAGGGAGAGCGGGGATTTGTGTATAGATCTATACGGGGATGACACCCCACACCTGAGTTGTTCGCTACAGTTAGACTAACTCAGTCTAGGGTGACGAGAACCCTATAATCAAAATCAAAACCGGCGTCCAAAAACGCCAAGACAGGCGAAATTGTCATTATTTACTATGGTTATGACGACTCACTTAGAGGAATTAACATTATGAAGTTTACGGAAGACCATTCTCTTTTCTCTTGGATTACTCGGAAACATTCTTGTACTGGTTCTCAACTTCGGGGGTTGGTATGACAGCTTTCTCTTTTACAGACAACATCGGGTTGTCTGGGAACATTCTCTTTACATGCTCTTTACATTCTCTCTACATTCTCTTTACCCTTTTAGTCAAATAAACAAAAACATACTTGCATTAATACAAGATCTAACACAAACATACTAAATAGTTTGTAGAAAATATAGGATTTTCTGGTGGTTTCAAAATTATACAAAATGTTGACCTTTTTTTTTCAAAATAACTTGTATTCTCAGGAAACCGTTGAAGCAGGATGAACGAAACAAACTAATGGATATTGTGTTATATTTTGTTTCATCATACTCTTGCTATTTTGGCATGTAATATTCAAATACAATACTCGAGGTAAACAATGAATGCTGTTATATTACATGTGTGATGATGATGATGTTATGTTTCAATTATATTCACTATAATGATATTTCAAGATGAAGTCACGCGCAAGCCCCCGGACGTTTCCGCCGTCTGCTCCGGGCGTGTGACACTTTTGATGTAACTTGAAGTCTTGAACTTTAAGAGCTTAGCCCCAATAGTGTGGAAGCCTCAAGTGGAATCACAAATCACCAAAAACAAGTTGGAAAACTTGAGAGAATAGAATGCACACTAGAAATCGGCCTACTCTTGTATCCTCACACACTAGTGCCATTTCATGTGCCAAAGACCTCTTTATATAGTATGGAGGGTTAGGGTTACATTCATGTAAACCTTAATACCCATGAACTTTCATTTCAATAGGATCCATGGGTTAAAAACTCCATGGACTATCCATGAAAGCTTAGCCCAACCTAAATGAACTTGGCCCATGCTATATATATATAAGAGTCCATATTTAATTAGTTCCTTTTTTATCACTAAATTAATTCTTGATCAATACTAATTAAATAATATGATTCCATATTAATATATTAGAACTTATAATATATTCAAATAAATCATAAACATACTATTCTCAAGAGACTATCCATATAAATTGTTCCGGTGAAGTGCAACCCAAATGGACCATGCTACTCTCTGGTCGAATACACACCAATAATAGTTATGGGCTTAGACATCTAATCCAAAAATATCCCACTTGGATAAGTCAAAAACTATTATTGCATATAACTCCAAGATCCAGTCTGGAAATCGTAGCTCTTAAAGCCGCTACGGAACTCTGACCTAGTAAAATAACTTGTCCATGAGATAAGGGATCATGTATTCCTACATTCTAGATATCATATGGACTGAGACATGGATTATAATCATTCTCTCTATCCATTTGTTGTTTCCGATTTCCGATTTATGAAGACTGACTAATTGAACAAATCAAATCAGTCCAGGCTTGGCCAAGCACTTAAGGGTGTCATCACTAAATCATCGAGGGGCCCACATATATCGCTGTTATCCCTTAAAGGGTAAAAGGAATGGATAAACTTCGACTCATATGCTTGTTCTACTACTGGTTGAATCATACACAAAGGAACGTTTTATAACATCGAGTTACTGATGCGTTTTCGTGCAATCAATGTATAACCAACTCATAGTCAACAAGTCGTATCTCTAGGTTTGAAGAATATAAGATATTATCGTCTCATGATCAATCATGAAAAAAATCCATGAAGTTATTCAAATGAGTGTGGGTTTAATCCAATACTCAGAACTTATGAGAACTCATGAATGTTGTAGAAACTCTTGCTATGTCCAACACCTTAGACATGTAGCCAACTTCATGACAGTCTTGATTCATACCTACTTCCAACATATGACCGACTGTGGAGAATTTGAATAACCCAGTTATTCGGGAAGTTAAAACATGGAAAGTGAAACACAAGAATAATACTAATTCAATATGGCCCTAAGTACCTTTGAGAGTAAATAGAACACCTTTTATTTAAAAACCATATTGATTACTCATTATTCATTGTATAATGTTTCAAATTTATCAACTTAATACTTGAATTAAAACAATAGTTGTCCCATGCTCCAAGCATGTACACTATGTTTTCTAAACAATAGTTATGCCATACACCAAGTATGCACACTATGTTTGTCTATGCTCCTTACTTCGTGGAATAAATCAATTGAACATAATTCCAATGATTCTCATTTCACAATCCCAAATCCTTATCGTAAATGTAAGAATTCCAAATTCCTAGCATTTACCGAAATTTGTTAGATTTTAAACTTATATGCACTGATCCTCTTGTAATGATTATGCACAAAGTCACAAAGACTTGTCAACTGTCATTACAGAGTATTACAATGGAGATCAACTCCATGGAAACAAAGTCTCATATTCAAAGTACTTTACTTTGAACATCCTTCTTGCATTAAGTTTTCTAATCTTACACAGATTGAATAACTTCCACCTATGGAGACATTTCCATATTCCCATTTTGACTATGACTTCTGAACAAGAGTTGCATCCTTTCAGAATATGTCAATATGGTCCTTCCAAAATTAACACTATAGTTCCAACTGTCCCTGAGCAACCAATCTTTGGTAAACCTTATATTGTCCTCGACAATTGCTTAATTATTTTAGTCATATCCAATTCTAGACCTTTTCCCCTCTTAATGCCCTAGGCATTTGGAAAATTTAGAAAGGATAAATATTATAGCACATGTAATCGATCCTATGCCCGAAACATATGGGACACGATTCATGATATCTCACATAAAGACATGATCCTTCATCAGTCTTTTGCTACATTATTTTTTAATTTGCCATGTTTTCATAATTCGACTTTGAAGAGGGATGCCGTAATCATAATCGAATTTTGAGAACACAATATATATACAATTTTCTTAAGTTGATCCATTCCAACATAAAATTCATATATATATCCTCGACTAAAGATGATTAAAATCTCAATCTAAGCTTTTTAGAATTGAAATGAAGTATAATTTCCTCTCCCTTAATTATAGCAAAAAAACTTTTCCCAATTGAAACTTTTGTTTTCTATAATTAATAGTGCTAACTTGCAACACTTATCATAATTATCATGCTCCCACTAACATGATAATTATCAGCATAACACTTATGCTCCCACTAGCTTTGACATATACTCAGAAATCAGTTGGACTTCTAGAAATCAATACTTTATTGACTTTCTTACCAAAGTTTAGACTTCTGATACGAGATTCTTTGATAAAACTTTATCAAAATCATACACATTTCCTTAGATAGCAAACATGTGTGTCTAAACAATTTCAGAACTATGAAAAGGGATGCCGTAATCATAGTCTCAATTGTTTAGACCTTTGCCATTCCTCACAAGTCCATGTTAGTGTGCCGGTTAACCACACACGCTCCACTAACGACTTTGAGAATGCAAATATCATAATTGCTATCTACTTAAAACCACTTACTGAAAGCGTTTCCTCACCATCATTTTCATGAATCGGAGAGAAACCTTATGACACTTAGATTTTATGGTGTATGTGTTCCTATCCATGTGAATTTGTCAAAACCATAATCACAAGACAAGGTTAGTGACAAATCCAAACTCATATGGACTGAACTTGTGCAGTCTTAACTTCTTGCCACCTGGCAGCACAAGGGCCTGCCATTACTTCCAAGTTGTTATCCAACCAAATTGAGAACTCTCAGAACTCATATGAAAAGTCAACTTTAACTGGAATGGGCAAAGAAATAGGAATATGTCAACACGATAGGTTATAAACCTCAAGTCGTGTGCTAGTGATAAACTACAGGTTTTATTCTTGATTAGATCTTGAAATTCTTTCAGGATCTTTTAGACACCCACTGACCTCTTGACATATAAGACTCTCTTGCCAAGACCCATTCCTTGACAAACAATTATTTAAGAGATAGTGTGGATTTTTTATCAAGACAAACACTTCACACAATTGGCCTTAGTTGGTCTTTGTTTTATCCAAAACATCATAGCTTACCAATTTCAAATGTACAAGAGTAGAACACATTTTACTCTTACATTTGACAAGTGTTAATAAACATTCTTTAAGATGTGTCTCTCAATTTACAATCTTGGAGTATGACTCTAAGACTTGTGTTGGAATAAAGTATGACTCATCTTCTTGATTTAACCGCTTCAACAATTCATGACTCCTCTTCTTAGCCATAAGAATGCACTAAGATGTCCTTAGAGGATGAATTGTGATATGGTCTCACAATCATTAAGATGATCATAAAACATGATACTAAAGTACTCTCCCATCTTTTTAGATTTGAGAAACTTTTATCTTTCTGCCAAATTTGATTCTTCTCATTCGTTCTGACATACATCGAAACTTTTCCAATGCTTCAGAATTATACTTAAACTTGTAAGTATAACCATATTAACTAAACTTTACTAAATCATGACGAATAGTCTTATCGATCTTTTGTGGTGGACTTGACCAGTGGACAAAAATGTGTACTCGATCCCTTAGTCCTTCACTTGACTCACATATACATGTGAACAAGGAATTAGTCTTAATTTTACAAAGATGAAAATTCTCATTCGTCATACAACTTGCATGATTCCAAGTTCCGGTCCAATTGAAAACTTGGGTGATGAGAATCTTTCCTTATTTGGTAAATTTAGACACTATCACAAATGAAAGAATCAAATTCATATTTCCATTATTGCTGCAAACATATAAACATCAATTTTCCATAAATGCCATTGCAAGGAGATATAAAATAAAGTAAAAAAAATTATTTATTTATAAATGTGGAAAAAAAACTTTTTCCTTACAATGCAACTTTAAATGAAAATTATGTTATTACATATTTTCTAGCAATCTATCATAACTCCTAGGTAGTAGCTCAAGAATCCGATCTTCGAACCATGCGGTTGAAATCCATCTTCGCGATCAGATTCAACATTCTCTTCCTTAAATTTCCTTCCCTTTGCTTGATCCAGCCAAACATCAAAATGTAACCGAGTCATATTTTGTATTAAGAATCATCAATTAGGAACTTAACAGAGTTAGATAGTGGACTTACCTGAAGTAGAGTTAAAATTTTTGATTCTTCCTTCTCTCAGATCTTTCAGGTAGCCAGGTCAACTTCACAACCAATGCCCCTTCTATTGACAATGAAAACATATACTCTCTTTGGGAATGGTACACCGGACTATCACAGACTTAGCTTTTCCCTTTACCTTTTGGTCAACAGGGTTGACCAAGGCCGATCCCTTTCCATTGGGAAGAGAACGCTTTTCTGGACTTCCAATGTTACCATTGATAATGTCCATGGAAGTTCGAGAAATATACCTTCCACCCATATTTTGCTTGACCATTGCGCCAAATCATTTCTGATTCAGCAGCAACAAGAAAATAAGATACATCTATTAGGGTCATGTCGTGATCTATCACATAGTAGTTCTTAATGAACTCACTATACGACTCAAGAAGTGACTGAAGAACCCAGTCAATAGCCAACTTCCTTGGGACAACGACACCCAACATTTTTAACTTATCAATGTGTGACTTCATTCCTAAGACATGAGTGCACACAGATCTTCCATCTTTATGTTTCATTGCAAGCAGGGCTTGAGTGATCTTGAGCTTTTCAAGTCTCCGAGCTTGTGGGTCAGGGAGAATTATTGGAGGAGGTGGAGGAAGGGAAGTTTGATTTCCATGAGATTGGGGAAGATCATAGTTGTCTGAACCAGACATCTACAATGGGAGAAATTCAAGTTAGTTGATTTAATTCCTTTATAGAACACCCAATATGAAATATTAAGGCTACGACCCAACACAATTTTTTATAACTTGGAAGAGGGATGCCGTAATCCAAGCTATAAAATATTTGAAGGTAGGCGAATGACGATTCACCAATTTCCACTATGAAAAACGAAATAATTTATTAGCTTTTAATTGGATTTGAAACTCCTAGATCTTTTGAGATTCATTGAACTTTTCAATGGCATGTTTCAATCTCAATTGTGCTCTCTCAAGTTTGTGACTGGGATGCCGAGGATCACAAACAAGGTGTGAATAACCATCCAAATATATTTGGCACCCTTAATATTTATCACTTAATCGATGTGTCGGTTAACCACACACGCTCCACTAATTCTATGATAAACATTAACTTACCCTTTGCCTACCTTGTTAAATCCAGGCTAGTGTGTCGGTTAACCACACGCGCTCCACTACCGACTTAAGCAAAGTGCAAAATGTAATTTCATGGGTTAGGACCAAATTCACATTTTCCTAAAGTAACTAAGATTCAGAATTTATAAAAGGTTTAGTTACTTTATATTTATCATTATACTTATAATGAGAATAATGGTCCTTTTCCTACCCGTTCGACTAACGACCCTCCACTAGTCAAGGAAGGGGTGGTGAGAGTGGACATCCATTAAACTGCCATTTTATAGGCAGTAACCCTATACCCCCCCTTATAGAACGGCTTCGTGAATGAGGCCTACTAACAGTAATACTGACTTGATCTTGTACATATATATATATATATATATATATATATATATTAACTTATAATACTACAAAGTATAAGGGTTGAATTTTAACTTTTAAAACTATTGGGTTTGGAATTAAAGTGTGTGTGAGACTTTACAAATTCCAAAACTTGAGGGCAAGTTTTGAACAAATCAAAAACTTTTGGATTTTCATAACTTATGAGTTTAATTAAGGTTTTAAACCTTTTAATGAAGAGACTTTTAAATATCCATAACTTGGGGACAAGTTATGGAGTCCATAAGACAAATTATGATGAAAAAGGCTCTTCAATTGTGTAACTTATGAATTTTTAATGGATCTTTAAAAGAAGTGACTTTTGGTAATCCATAACTTGAGGACAAATTATGGACTCCATTAAAACACATTTAGATCAAGAATTAACTAACAACAATTTGCAAATAATTCCTATGATCTACCATAACTCATAAGTGTATGAACAATCATATCAACAATTTCAAGAATTAGATAAACACACATAAACTTGAAATTTTGATAATAACCTTGAAATTGGTTTACCATAATCATTACCACATCAAAAACAGGTTTTATAAGTCCAAAACAGTTTAAGATAATGATTCTAGACCAATTCCAACCTTAAAAAACGAAAATCTGCAAACTGGAAGACCAACTCGTCAAGTTCTATAAAGAACTCGTTGAGTTCATGCTTTAACACATGAACTCATCGAGTTTTTGGCCAGAACTCGTTGAGTTTTCAGTCTGGGCAGTTCCTTGGTTTTGAAAAAAAAGTTACATCAAGCATAATTGAAAACATGCCTTGGCTCTGATACCACTGATGGGTTTTGAGCATTCTAACACTACTATGGTGTACATGCAACCCTATAAACCTTGAATCTATGTTTTCTCTATTATACATGCAAATATTCAATATTCCAAGGTTTCATCTTAACTAACATAATATGAAGTATATATGATACAAGAATCTAGTAGAATGACATACCTTTTGATGTAGCTTTAAGTCTTGAATTTAACAGCTTAGCCCAAATAGTGTGGAAGCCTCAAGTGGAATCACAAATCACCAAAAACACCTTGGAAAACTTGAGAGAATAGAATGCACACTAGAAATCGGCCCACTCTTGTATCCTCACACACTAGTGCCATTTCATGTGCCAAAGACCTCTTTATATAGTATAGAGGGTTAGGGTTACATTCATCTAAATCCTAATACCCATGACCTTTCATTTCTATAGGATCCATGGGTTAAAAACTCCATGGACTATCCATGAAAGCTTAGCCCAACCTAAATGAACTTGGCCCATGCTCTATATATAAGAGTCCATATTTAATTAGTTCCTTTTTTATCACTAAATTAATTCTTGATCAATACCAATTAAATAATATGATTCCATATTAATATATTAGAACTTATAATATATTAATATAAATCATAAACATACTATTCTGAAAAGACTATCCATATAAATTGTTCCGGTGAAGTGCAACCCAAATGGACCATGCTACTCTCGTGTCGAATACATACCAATAATAGTTATAGGCTTAGACATCTAATCCAACAGTTGCTTCTTGGCCGAAAATACGGAGAGAAGATAGAGGGTAGAGTGGTTTTTGGACGGGGGTCCTAGATTACATGCATGAATACATATTAAACAATAGCATTGATACTTGATGGTTATTAGTGAGGTGTCAACACACTAATTTCTCATTATGTTTTCCCTTTATTTCAATGACCGAGAATTAGAGAAAATGGTAGAAGAAAAGAAGAAACATTGGGCTTGAATTTGATAGCCATCAAAAGCATATAGCCCAATAAGAATTTTCTGCCCATTGGGCTCGTACACAAGTTTTCGGCCCAAATGAGGTTTCTTAGACAAAAAGAATTAAGTTAGGGTTTCAAACCCAAAGTTTGAACCGGGAAGTTAGGGTTTCAAACCCAAAGTTGAGTGAGTGTAGTGCATTGAATTAGGTTTAGGTCTTCACGTGTGAATTTTGATTCGAATTGTTGTTGTTGAATGAATAACATGTATAACCTCACACTTAGGGTTACAAGATATATCAAAGGTTGATTACACATGGACAAAATTTCCTAGCCTTAAAATAATAGTTGTGACATTGCCAAAACCTTTAGCGGCGACTCAGTTTAATTGCGGCGACAACTATAAATGGAATTATTACCGCATCTTTTATTCGACATTTAGCGACGATAAAAATAGTTAGTATTGATGTTGCTGCTATTGGGTTTAGGCGAAACGGAATCCCATTCGTTAGATTAGAATATCAATCGGATGGTTGGGGGTTGCTAGAAAGGGTTGATACAGATCGGTCCCCCAAGGCATTACTGACGACACTTTTGTCGGCAACATGGACTTTTAGCGGTGACTCAAGCTGAAGTTGCCGCTAAAAGTCCCTGTCACTGGAAATAAGAAGATTTCTTGTAGTGATTTTCAAGCCAATTAATAATTTTTGCCACTTTGTAGATATTTGGTTCGTTTATCATAAGCAATATATGTTCAAATTTGATAACGATTTACAGAAATGGTCCCAGTAATATATAAAAGTGGTAATTACATTGATAGGAACGATTATGTTATCTCCTTAAACCATAGGGATGGAAATGATATTATTTCAAAGGACAAAAATATTGACAAAAATGCCCATGCACTATTAGAAGGAACCATTTGTATTATCCTATTATACATATGTTCAATTTTAATAAAATTAACCAATATACCCATGTTCTGTCAAATAAAGAGATGAGTTTGGGCTGAAGATGATTATCTGTAAATACTTACCCCTACATACAGAAACAACACAAAGATAGACAATTTTACATTTTTGGTAACAAACCAACATAAACAACAACAGTGAATCGGCATGAACCATTTATGAGTACACATAGTGTTAGGATCTTTTTATATGTGTACACAAAATAGTACTTATATGTAACAAAAAGCAACAGTGAATCGACATGAACCACTAAACTTGTGTGCGAGCGCGCGTCCTGCGGACACGAATGCACCACCGATCGACCAAAAAAGTTCAAGGACCTTTTTGCATTTATTTCCTTTTGGTTAGCGGTTAAAAAACCGAACTAAAAGCTATTAATCATATATTTCAGTTTTGATTTCTTGATTAATTCTCTTATTTAATTGTGATAGTTACGATTTCATTTTAATTACATCTGTTATAATGGGTAGTATAAATACAACGCCCATTTGACTGATTCGATACACCAAACGAAACGAAATACTCTTCCTCTCTTATGCTCTACTTCATATTCTCTCTCTTGCTGCAGCCAATGTATAATCTAGGCCAAGTGAGGGTTCAGACAATCTACAAGAATTGCTTTTTGTTGTTGTATCCTGGGAAACAAACACTCATATAGGGCGAATTGGTTATAAGGAAAATGTGTTAAACACAAGCCTCAGTCCACAATTTTATGTTTTTCTTCTTTCGTACAATTTTTGGGTTATATTTTCCTAACATATATATGTATCCAACACTCTTATAGTGAGTAAATTACGTCTATACATTTGTGAATGATTGATAATGAAAAGGTTATATTGGATGTTGTAGGAGTCGAGAATGGAAGAATGGAGAAGATGGAAATGGTGTTGAAATATAATACAGTTACACATAAATACAGATTCATACCTAATGCACACTACAAAACCGAGAATACAATGAAAATTTAGATATCAATATAGGTACATTAAAGCATAGACAGTCAAAATGACATTGGAATTATATCGAACATGTGGTGGACATAATGCAAATGTTCATCTTACAATGTTTGTTAGAGTAAAAGAAAATGACAATGTTTACATAACAATGAATGAAATTACACACCTTTTCTGTTTCTGGGTAACCTATTGCTGTTTGTGGAGAGCTTGATTTTAATAGTGAATAAAATTATGAATTGATATAAATATATATATATATATATATATATATATATATATATATATATATATACGAAATTGAAAACCAATTTTGGAAATCGTTACACGTATGGGACGAAATCGCATGATTGATGAGATACTAAAATTGTATCCATATAATAGTTAACATTCCATGTAACATACACCAAACTTATTTAAATAAACAAAATAGTTATGAAATTGATATACATTCAAGAAGAAAAACAGTATATTTATTGTGGCTTATATTGTGGATGGTACTGTAGAAAGCCTTAAATATATATTAGTAATATTAGGTGGCATTTTAAAAAAATTAAAGAACACAAAATAATGAAAAATGGAAAAGAAATAGTTCAAAATTACTAGAAAAAAGCCATGAGGACGAAGAACACCATTTTCTACTTCTATCAACAAAGAAGTATATAGAGCTTGTACAATCGATGTTGATGGACTTGATTTTGTAGTCGAACAGCTCGATGTATCCTAATAAAATGTTCATTCTGGACTATGTTATGAGAAAAATTCATGATCATTGTTAATGTAATACATTAACTCAATATTCGTGATCAAATCATCATTGGTTGTTGTGTTAAGTTATAACCAAAAGGACATCGCAACACAGACGAACCTGAATTCTACATATAGGAATATGTATCACAAAACCGATCACTTGATCAAATTGTAACACCCCGACTCCCAGGTATAAAAATTTAAAGCTTATAGTCATATTCTTAGACCTATTCGACAAGTCGGATGCCCCAACTCGTCGTGTAGAAGCAGATCATGCCGCATGATTTAGGAGGTCTACACGACAAGTTGGTAGACCCCAACTCGACGAGTAGGAGCTTGAAAGTGAAACATTAATTTTCAGGGTTCTACACCCTATTTAAAGGGTCATTATCCTCCCCCTGCCTCCCTTATCGTCCCCCTTGAGCTCAAAAAACCCTAATCGTCTATGCTCTCCATTTTTGTGTGTTAAGAAGCTTGGAAGGTGGATTTTGTGAAGAGAGATGGAAGTCTAAGGAGCTTGGAGCGAGGAGAAGAAGCTTGTGGATCTGATTTCTACTTCATCTTAGCATCATCTTGAAGGTAACAAGTCGTTACCTTGGCTTCAATCTAGCTAGATCTTTTCATGCAAAGGTTCAGGGCTATTTCTACTTGGTTGTGGGTTATTTCGGGTATTAGGCATTATCTGAAGTTGTAACTTCAAATATGGACTCCTCTAAGTCCTTATAGTGATAAAGTTATTGAATTTATGAAGCTTTGGCCTTCTCCTTACCTAGAACTACTTCTTTAGCTTGGTTTGGGCTTTTAAGACCTTGCATGCACGTAAAGTATGCAACTTTACGTGGTAACTATCCCTTAGGAAGCTAGATCTACAATTTGGAGCTTTGGGGTAGCTTAAAAATGTATAAATGAGAAATGGACTGAAGGGACTCGACGAGTTGCATGGTCAACTCGATGAGTCAGATGAAGATTGGCCGTTTTTGGTTTCTACATGGATTCGGCTAGGTTGTGAGATGACTCGACGAGTTAGTTAGGGTTTTCCCGACACTTGGACACCGCATGGACTCGACGAGTTGTTTGGAAACTCAGCGAGTCAACTAGGATTCTCACGACTTCTCGAGTTCTGGAAGAACTCGACGAGTCAGTGGGCTACACTCGACGAGTTAGGTCAACATGGGCTGTTGACTTTGACCAAGGGTTGACTAGTTTGACTTCTAGGGATATTTTAGTAATTTGGGAATTTATGAAAGTGGATCATTGGTGGATGTAGGTGATTGAGTTTGGAGCTGTATTTGGGGAGTTTCACATTTATCATCCCGTGCTACTTGTGAGTTCAGTTGTCGTCACTATACTAACAGGGTCGAAGGCACCAATGCCGGCCCTTTTTGGATTTGTGTCTGGGTTTATTGCATGATATGCTTATTGATTTACATTCTAGTAGTTAGGATGGTGATGTGCTCAGTGACCTGGTTAGGTTGGTATAGTGGTATATAGGATAATGCTATGTTAGTGACCGGTTAGGTTGGTAACCTGGTTATAGGATGTTGCTATGATTAATGATCTGTTAGATCAGTTTGACTGTTATATATGCTACCGTATGATATTTATCTGCATATGATTGTTGATTTGGGGGTTGGATTGAGGCGGACCTGCTTTATGTTGAAGGCCAGCATACCCAGGGCAGACTGTATACAGTGCAGGCCCGGGAGGGCATACTAGTCACGCCGAAAGCCCTGAGAGGCGGTCCAGACGTGCCGATGGCTCGGAGAGCGGTCCAGATAGAATGATGGCCCTCCGAGGTAGTCCATTCAGGCTGATGGCTCATTATGCATGATGTTTGTTTATATGATATTGATATGGTTTGTATGGCGTTGGTATTTTGAAGGAACTCACGAAGCTTTAGGCTTACATTTGTTTATTTTGTTTCAGGTACTTCTGATCATCATTGGAAGGAGAAGACGTGATCGTGCACCTCCTTATATTTTTATGATTTGATTCTAGGATACACTGACATGAAAACTTTTTGAAAACAAATTTGTAAGATTTGTTGGTTTTTGAATGTTTTAAAAAGTTTTTAATTGGCATGATTTTTATGGGTGTTACACAAATTCCGTCTCAAACAAAACATTAACCGTATTAAAAACATCATACTTTAACATGAATATTTTTTACCATCATTAATGATACAAGGAGATTAAGTATCAAGATAGTATGTTAGTGTAACATCCCGATTTCCAGGAGTGAGATTTTAGTGATTTTTATGCAAATAAGGAAGCCTACTCGAAAAGTTGGAGGCCCCAACTCGTCGTGTAAAGAGTAGCCAACCCGCGAGACTTTTAGGACCTACTTGACGAGCTGGAGGACCCAACTCGACGAGTTGGAGCTGATTATGAAGACCCTAATCTTTAGGGTTTGCACCCTATTTAAAGAACCTTACCTCCTCTCCCCAGCCTCCCTTACCACCTTTTCATGTCCAGAAGAAAACCCTAAGAGGTCTAAGCATATTTTTAGTGTGTGTGTGTGTGGCTAAAAGTGTGTTGTTGGTGCATTTCTTGAAGTGGTTTGAAGATCTAGAAGCTTGGACCGAGAAGGGGCTTGTAGATCCAGCATCTACATCGTGTTGGCACTCATTTGGAGGTAAAAAGTCTTTACCTTGTCTTTCCATCCCTTAGATCTCTTCTGTTACAAGTTTATGGGCATTTTGGTGCAAAATGGGGGTCATTCTCGGGTTGGAGCTTGTCATAACCATATGGCTTCATATCTGGACTCTTCTAGACCCCCTTAAGCATAATGTTCCTGACTTTAGCAAGCTTTGGCCCTGCTTCATGCCTTAAACCCCATCTTAGACTTGATTTTCACGTTCGAAGCCCCTTAAGGCCTTGCATGCATATAAATTTTGCAACTTTACGTGGTAACTCCAATCTAGGAAGCTAGATCTGGAATTTGGAGCTTTGGACTCGACTAGAATGGGGTGAATGCAATTTGGCTGAAGAACTCAACGTGTTGGATGGCCAACTCGACGAGTGGAGACATGTTTTCCTATTTTCTGGACATTGCATATACTCGACTAGTTTCCTGGCAACTCGGCGAGTTGACTCAGGTTTTCGCGGTTTTCTGAGTTCCGGAGGAACTCGACGAGTTAGTAGTTAGACTCGACGAGTTGGGTCAACATGGACTGTTGACATTGACTGTTGATTATTGACTTTGACTTTGACCAAGGGTTGACCAAGTTTGACTTCTGAGGGTATTCTGGTAATTTGGGATTTTGATGAACTTGGCCCTATCGTGGCTATAGGTGGCGGAGTTTGTGACTGTGATTTGGAATTTTGATCTTATCACTATAGTCCGGCAGTGAGGTGAGTTTTCCTCACTACACTGAAGGGTCGAAGGCATGAAGGCCAGCCCTTTTGGGTTGTTATCCTGCTTTGTTGTTAGTGTGATTTGTTAGATCCGTATTTTGCTATATAGGATGTTTATGTGGTTATGATCAGTTAGACCGGTATCCTGATAGGTAGGGTGTTGCTATGATTAGAGATCTCCAGATCGGTTTGACTGTTTGTAGACTGTTATGTGATTACCTGTCATATGTGCACATGTTTGATTGGTAGTTAACGGTATTCCATCCTAAGGATGATTGGACCCTGGTATGTTGTCTCTGTAGATTGTTATATGATTATCTGATATAGGTGCACATGTTTGATTGGTATTGAGAGTATTCCATCCCGAGGATGATTGGACTCGTAATACATGGGCATTCCAACCCGATGGTTGAGGGTCTGGTGTATATCAACCTGATTGTTTACTAGACCCATAGTATCGAGGGAAGGCAAAGGCGTGATCATGAACCTCGACACATTTTATGATTTTGATTTCTGGGATACTCTGATATGAAACTATTTTGAAAACATTGTGTAATAAATAATGGTTTTTGAATGCTTGAAAAAGTATTAAATTTTCATGAATTTTATGGATATTACAAGTTGGTATCAGAGTCTTGGTTTGAGTGAATTGGAGCAACAATCATGTGAATCCAGTCTCAAACCAAGGAAAAGATTTTCAAAATGATTTTCAAATGGTTTTCAAAATACTAAAGGAGAATGCAGAGTGGACGATCAGCCGGAGCCAGTAAGTAGACCCCAAAATACCATACAGATATTTGATATTATGATATGTTAGAACATCATACTAGTGATAGGCTAGAGATCTTCAGGAATTACATGATAGAATTTACTGATTATGTGATGCCTGATAGCCTAGGATTTCTGTATATGAAACTGACATCATTACTGTAGTTTCTTAGTGTATGCATCATAGTTGTACATAATTAAGATCATATAGCCTGAGAATGTTTGGTTTGGCCTTATTTCCTATTCTTTTCTGATTAAGGGCTTAGGGTACGATCAGAGATTCGAATGTCTATAGGGTCCAGTGTTATGTATGACAAGCATACACGAGTGGTGTAGGGTTGGTGGAAGTTTCATGGGTGGGTTGTGCGGGGTCATTGGGCAAGTTATGATATATTTAGTCTCCCTCTAAGAGTGATGAATGAACGCTCGCCATGCATATGTATATCGTTAGGGTGTTGTGATGATACTTGAGACAAATATGGGTAGGTGTGGAACGTAGCATGGGCCCGTACTACTAAAACCACAAGACCCATACGCGTAGCAAGGAAGTCACAACCCTTACGGTTTTGTTGGTAGTTGGTTTTCCGATGTTGCATGGAACGTATGATATCTTTATGGCATATTTTCGGTATGGTGACTACGAGGCGATTTGAGGCCGAATCCGGGTCAGGATCAGGAGCTGGCGGCCAGGATAGGCCAGCATTGATAGAGGATCGCGTCAGGAGATCATCCGGGAGGAGGTGATTGAGATAGTCCGGGGTCGGATTCTGGAGATGTTTGGGTATATTAAGACCGCCATGATGGGGTATTTTGATGACAGATACGCAGCCACTACTGAGACTGCGGCTGCTGCAGCCTCCGTATCCGTGGCGGCTGCAGGTGCGGGGACAGGTCGGGCTTTTCAGTATCTGGACTTTCATAACGCGAAGCTCTCCACTTTCGAGGGAGTTTAGGTCACGATTGTAGCCATGAGGTGGTTGTCTAATGTGGAGGGATGGTTCTTCACTTGTTCCTACCCTGCTGACCAGAATGTCAGATGTGCTCTAAACCTGATGGGCATCGAAGCAAAGGATTGGTGGAGGTTAACTATTGGGTCATATTCTGAAGAGCAGAGGGCTGTGGTTACGTGGGATCAGTTCATGGAGCTATTACGTACTCGATACATTCCACGAGTTGAGCGTGAGCGGTTGGCACAGGAGTTTGTGGAGAGGAGACAGGGTACAGAGTCGGTGATAGAGATCACCTGCATGTATACTAAGAGGGCGATGTTTTTCCCTGAGTTTGCTTCTGAGCAGGCTCAGATCACTCGTTATCTGAGCATGCTCAAGACGGACATCAGACAACTCGTGTCCACTCAAAGATGTGATACTTTCCTAGCGTTACAAGAGGTCACCAGGCGGCGTGAGTTGGAGATTGAGCTTCAGCTGAGGGAGCAGAGTCAGGCCCCGACGTAGTTACATCCTGCGCCGAAACGGTATAGGGCCGATAAATCCAGGCAGGAGAGTCAGAGGGGTCACACTTGTGGGAAGTGAGGCTAGGTGTATTATGGATTTTGCCAACCTTCTTCTGGATGCGACAAGTGTGGAAAGGAGGGTCACATCGCGAAGGATTGCAATCAACAGACTTCAAGTTCTAGTGTCAGACTTTGTTACCATTGTGAACAGCTAGGCCATATGAAGGCCTAGTGTCCCCTGCTAGCTGTCAGGCCAGCGCCGACTACCATAAGGATTGCTGACGGGAGTCAGGTTAGAGAAGAGCCCCCGAGGACTCGGGGATGCGCCTTCCAGCTTACTGTCGAGGAGGCCAGGACAGCACCTGATGTGGCGACTGGTATGTCTTTACCTCTTTTCTTATTGTTTACGATGTAATGTGAACTTTCACTTGCCTTCTGCATGAGATGCTAAGACATGGAAGTTGTAAGGGAAATTAGTATCAAAGGATTGTAGAGTGTTGGGATCCTGA
This sequence comes from Lactuca virosa, assembly GCF_052849685.1. Taxonomy (NCBI): domain Eukaryota; kingdom Viridiplantae; phylum Streptophyta; class Magnoliopsida; order Asterales; family Asteraceae; genus Lactuca; species Lactuca virosa. The sequence goes on from NC_136426.1 coordinate 205,771,934, forward strand.
GATGCATTTGAGGATGAGAAGTTAGGGTAGCGAAATCGCCATTCCAGGGTAAGTAGTTGTAAATTGGAAATTCAGAAGTTTTCAGCTGGGATTCAGACTTCTCTTGAAGTTCTGGACATGAAAAGGTGGTAAGGGAGGTTGGGGAGAGGAGATAAGTTTCTTTAAATAGGGTGCAAACCCTAAATTGTAACAGATGTTTGGAGTTTGTTCAAATTCGGGTATTGGCATTTCCTACAGTAGCTAGACAACTTACTAGAATTGTAAGACTCAAGTATATTAGTACTAGATTTTAGTTTGATCCAAGTTTCTATAAGATTGTGACCTAATTTCTACTACTAGGCCATGGCATGATGCACATATATGGTATATGAAAAGATGCATGAGCCTGAGAATGACCTGAATTTGACAATTGTCACAGTATCCCCCACTCAAAAAGAATTTTGTCCTGTAATTAAATTTATGTCTTCATTTGCCATCACATGGAAAATTTGTGGATGTTTTTTCTTGATGAAGACCTCACGCTCCCATGTGTACTCTGGACCGCGTTTTGAGTTCCTTCGAACTTTCACAGTCGGAATCTTACTCCGCTTGAGTTGTTTCACCTATTTGTTTAGGATTTCTATCGGTTCCTCCATGAAATTCAACTTAACATTGATCTTGATTTCTTCTAAAGGTACTATAAATGATTTCTCGGCTAAGCATTTCTTGAGATTTGAGACGTGGAATGTTTCGTTAATAGGGTTTAACTCGTGGGGTAATTTGAGTTTAGATGTTGTCGGACCGGTTCTTTCAATGATCTCAATGGGTCCAACATATATTTGGCTTAGTTTTCCTTTCTTACCAAAGAATACAAGCCCTTTCCAAGGCGACCGCATTAGAAGCACCTTGTCTCCGACTTGGAATTCTTAAGGTTTCTGACGATTGTCCGCATAACTTTTCTGACGATCTTTGGCGACTTTAGGCCTATCCTTGATGATAGAAATTTGGTCAGTTGTTTATAGATAAAGTCGAGTCTAGTCAATTGTCGGTCTCTTATCTCAATCCAACATAATGGAGAACGACACTTACGTCCATATAATGCTTCATAAGAGGCACACTGGATACTCATGTTGCAGTTGTTATTGTAGGAAAAATCGATTAGAGGCCAATGAGTGTCCCAACTTCCTTTGAATTAAACAATACACGCTCGAAGCATGTCTTCCCATGTTTGTATTGTTCTCTCCGTCTGACCGTATGTCTGAGGGTGGTATGTTGTGCTCAAATGTATCTCGGTTCCTAGAGCCTTCTTTAAAAATCGTAAAAAATCGTGATGTGAAACAACTATCTCTATCAGAAATGATAGATAGAGGGTACACCATGCAGAGCCATAATTTTTTCGATGTAGATTTGGTCCGGTTTTCCATATTGAAGTCTTCCTGAATAGGAAGAAAGTGAGCATATTTCGTCAGTCGATCCACTATGACCCGATCAAATAATGAGCTTTTGAAGTTCTAGGGAGTTTGGTGACAAAATCCATGGATATTTGCTCCCATTTTCTATTTTGGAATTTCGTCTGTTGCAATAAGTCGGATGGTTTTGGATATTTTCCTTTGACTATTGAGCAAGTCATACACTTCCCAACATACAAGGCAATATCCTTTTTCATTCCAGGCCACTAATAGTACTCTTTAAGATCTTTATACATCTTATCCGCTCCAAGGTGGATTGAGTATTTAGATCGATGAGACTCCTCTAGTGTCACACCCCCAAACCAGAATGGCGGAAACATTCGGGGGTGGGTGACTTCACGTAGTACCATAACAGTTGAATATTGTAAAGAAAGTAACACAACCATCATAAATATAATAAAAGCTTACATTGTTGCGAGTAATACATGTTTCAAAAGAATATTACAAATATGATGATTTAAAATGTTTTGACAAATAGACGCCTTAGCGTTCCTTCTCCAAAAGCTGATGGTTACCTGTATTACTGATTCCCTGAGAAATACAAGTTGTTTTGAAAAAGTGTCAACAATTAAGTTGGTGAGTTCACAAGAGTTTTGTATTGTAAATTTGTATGTCCTTTTAGTAAAAATAATTGAACGTGTTTTCCAGAAAATCCAATATTTCTACATATAACTTGAAAAGATCCAACGACTGGTATTACAATAGTATCCTTTGTGCTCAAATGGTGACAGTGTGTTTATACTCAAATAATGTATTTAAAGTAAGCATCAAAAGTCTCGTAAATCAAACTTATTTTAATACTTCTGTGTGAGTTTTATAACCATGCTATTGACCCAGACTGCCTGTAACAACGTTCTTCAGGCGCTGTAGTGTTATGACGTTTGTCACCCCAGACCTGCCGGTCTAACTGTAGCTAACAGTTTAGGTGCGGGATTGTCAATCCCGTATAGATCTATACACAAGTATCACGCTCTCCCTCCAAGAGATTATGGTTTATAATACAGGACTTGAAATGCGTACTTGAGGGTACGTTGAAGTTGAATGTCTCACACACTTAGTATTTATAGATTTACGAAAAGGATAGTCTATATTTCATGTAGATGAAAGTATTTCATCTTACAGTGTTTATGTAAAGATGTAATGAATAACTCGTAAACTATACCCATTATAGTTTTTCGATAGTGTGTTCCATTTGATGATGAAAACTTTGTGTAATATCAACCTTACATGTGAAGTGTAACATTGGTATAAATGTTGTTTATCATCCATAACAAAATCTAGACAAAGTATTTGAAAACATTGCCAACGACGTGTATTTTAAGAGTGAGTGTATCTCGTGTTTCACTTGTATTTCCCCCCTTAAAACATGAAAAAGGCGTGCAAATGTATGGGTATGAACTCACCTGGAAAGTGTGATGATTTGAAGAAAACGAGATTTTCTCGGGCGGCACCTCGACCGGAAAGTGGTGAGATTTTCGGGAATCTCGGGGCTTCGGACCTTCGTCGGGGCTGAGGTATGAAACCGGGACTTCGGGATATTTTTTGCATGCAAAACGAGGTAAGAATGTGAGAGAAGGAGACAAAATGAGCAACAAAATCCGGAACTCTCGCATCCCTTTTATAGGAGTTGGAACCCTCGCGTACGCGGGGCGTACCCGCGAATTACGCGGGGCGTACCTCGTACGATGGGCGTATTCCGAGGTTACGATGGGCGTTCGCATGCGTCACTGCTTACCGCATCCTTGGACGAAGCATTGGCGCGACGTGGACGATCCGAGGCCCTCCATTTAGTACGCTGGGCGTACTCCTTCGGATAAGCTTCGTAATGAGTGACAAAAACTTCAAAAATTCTTAACTTTTGCATACGAGCTCCGTTTTTGACGTTCTTTATATCCACGCGAAGGTGAGAAAATAATCTACAACTTTCATTTAGACTTCGTCGGCTAATTTTGAATTTATTTTTAATTATATTTTATTTAATAGGCCGGGACAGGATAATCCCGTTAAAAATCCATAACTTCTTTATCCGACGTCCGTTTTCGTCTGTCTTTTTACCATTGTACTACTATTGTAGAGACCTTCAACTCTCGTTTAGGTTGCGTTGGCTAAAAATCGCTCGACCTTTATTTCGAGTTTTTAGCTGTCTACCGCTGTTCCGAAACTTTATCTACGGTTTAACATTATCTACGACTTTTGTTTAGATACCTAACGCTAAAAAGTATTTTATTGAAGTTTCACTTTTTACGTTTAGCAGTGTATTTACCGGGTGTGTCGTGGATTTCCGATTGGTCATAACTCCTTCGTTATAACTCGGATTTGAGTGTTCTCTATGTTTTTGGAAACCTTGGCACGATATCTCACACTTTATGCATCCCAATTAAGATTTTAGAACACTTCATTTTTGACGCTAATTTCATTGATTCAAATAGTTCATTTTATTTGACTTTTCGAATGTTACATTGACTTGAAAAATATCAGGTTGTCACATCATCCCCCCGTTAGAGAGAATTTCGTCCCGAAATTTAATCTAAGGTAGAGTTCTAGGAAAAAGATGCGGGTACTTTTGTTTCATTTGATCCTCACGTTCCCAGGTGTATTCAGGTCCTCGCTTGGCGTCCCAGCGGACCTTCACAATGGGTATGCGACTTTGTTTAGTTCTCTTAATTTCCCGATCCATGATCTCTAATGGCTCTTCCACGAATTGGAGACTCTCGTTGATTTCAATATCATCTAGAGGGATATCGAGGGTCTCATCGGACAGGCACTTCTTTAGGTTTGATACGTGAAAGGTAGGGTGCACGTTATTGAGTTCCAGCGGTAATCGGAGTTTGTATGCCACTGGGCCGATCCTGGCAAGGATCTCGAATGGTCCGATATACCTTGGGTTTAGTTTCCCACGCTTTCCGAAACGTCTTAATCCCTTCCAGGGTTAGACTTTTAGTAGTACCCGGTCCCCAACCTGGAATTCCAAGGGTTTCCTTCTTTTATCCGCATAACTCTACTTCATATTCTCTCTCTTGCTGCAGCCAATGTATAATCTAGGCCAAGTGAGGGTTCAGACAATCTACAAGAATTGCTTTTTGCTGTTGTATCCTGGGAAACAAACACTCATATAGGGCGAATTGGTTATAAGGAAAATGTGTTAAACACAAGCCTCAGTCAACAATTTTATGTTTTTCTTCTTTCGTACAATTTTTGGGTTATATTTTCCTAACATATATATGTATCCAACACTCTTATAGTGAGTAAATTACGTCTATACATTTGTGAATGATTGATAATGAAAAGGTTATATTGGATGTTGTAGGAGTCGAGAATGGAAGAATGGAGAAGATGGAAATGGTGTTGAAATATAATACAGTTACACATAAATACAGATTCATACCTAATGCACACTACAAAACCGAGAATACAATGAAAATTTAGATATCAATATAGGTACATTAAAGCATAGACAATCAAAATGACATTGGAATTATATCGAACATGTTGTGGACATAATGCAAATGTTCATCTTACAATGTTTGTTAGAGTAACAGAAAATGACAATGTTTACATAACAATGAATGAAATTACACACCTTTTCTGTTTCTGGGTAACCTATTGCTGTTTGTGGAGAGCTTGATTTTAACAGTGAATGGAATTATGAATTGATATATATATATATATATATATATATATATATATATATATATATATATATATATATATATATATATATATATATATATATATATATATATATATATATATATATATATATATATATACGAAATTGAAAACCAATTTTGGAAATCGTTACACGTATGGGACGAAATCGCATGATTGATGAGATACTAAAATTATATCCATATAATAGTTAACATTCCATGTAACATACACCAGACTTATTTGAATAAACAAAATAGTTATGAATTTGATATACATTCAAGAAGAAAAACAGTATATTTGTTGTGGCTTATATTGTGGAAGGTACTGTAGAAAGCCTTTAATATATATTAGTAATATTAGGTGGCATTTTAAAAAAATTAAAGAACACAAAATAATGAAAAATGGAAAAGAAATAGTTCAAAATTACTAGAAAAAAGCCATGAGGACGAAGAACACCATTTTCTACTTCTATCAACAAAGAAGTATATAGAGCTTGTACAATCGATGTCGATGGACTTGATTTTGTAGTCGAACAGCTCGATGTATCCTAATAAAATATTCATTCTGGACTATGCTATGAGAAAAATTCATGATCATTGTTAATGTAATACATTAACTCAATATTCGTGATCAAATCATCATTGGTTGTTGTGTCAAGTTATAACCAAAAGAACATCGCAACACAGACGAACCTGAATTCTACATATAGGAATATGTAATACAGAACCGATCACCTGAGCAAATTGTAACACCCCGACTCCCAGGTATAAAAATTTAAAGCTTATAGTCATATTCTTAGACCTACTCGACAAGTCGGATGCCCCAACTCGTCGTGTAGAAGCGGATCATGCCGCATGATTTAGGAGGTCTACACGACAAGTTGGTAGACCCCAACTCGACGAGTAGGAGCTTGAAAGTGAAACATTAATTTCCAGGGTTCTACACCCTATTTAAAGGCTCATTAGCCTCCTTCTGCCTCCCTCATCTTCCCCCTTGAGCTCAGAAAACCCTAATCGCGTCTGCTCTCCATTTTTGTGTGTTAAGAAGCTTGGAAGGTGGATTTTGTGAAGAGAGATGGAAGTCTAAGGAGCTTGGAGCGAGGAGAAGAAGCTTGTGGATCTGATTTCTACTTCATCTTAGCATCATCTTGAACGTAACAATTCGTTACCTTGGCTTCTCTCTAGCTAGATCTTTTCATGCAAAGGTTCAGGGCTATTTCTAGTTGGTTGTGGGTTATTTCGGGTATTAGGCATTATCTGAAGTTGTAACTTCAGATCTGGACTCCTCTAAGTCCTTATAGTGATAAAGTTATTGAATTTATCAAGCTTTGGCCTTCTCCTTACATAGAACTCCTTCTTTAGCTTGGTTTGGGCTTTTAAGACCTTGCATGCAAGTAAAGTATGCAACTTTATGTGGTAACTATGCCTTAGGAAGCTAGATCTACAATTTGGAGCTTTGGGGTAGCTTAAAAATGTCTGAATGATAAATGGACTGAAGGGACTCGACGAGTTGCATGGTCAACTCGATGAGTCAGATGAAGATTGGCCGTTTTTTGTTTCTGCATGGATTCGGCTAGGTAGTGAGATGACTCGACGAGTCAGTTAGGGTTTTCCCGACACTTGGACACCGCATGGACTCGACGAGTTGTTTGGAAACTCGGCGAGTCAACTAGGATTCTCACGACTTCTCGAGTTCTGGAAGAACTCGACGAGTCAGTGGGCTACACTCGACGAGTTAGGTCAACATGGGCTATTGACTTTGACCAAGGGTTGACTAGTTTGACTTCTAGGGATATTTTAGTAATTTGGGAATTTATGAAAGTGGATCATTGGTGGATGTAGGTGATTGAGTTTGGAGCTGTATTTGGGGAGTTTCACATTTATCATCCCGTGCTACTTGTGAGTTCAGTTGTCATCACTATACTAACAGGGTCGAAGGCACCAATGCCGGCCCTTTTTGGATTTGTATTCGGGTTTATTGCATGATATGCTTATTGATTTACATTCTAGTAGTTAGGATGGTGATGTAATCAGTGACCTGGTTAGGTTGGTATACTGGTATATAGGATAATGCTATGTTGGTGACCGGTTAGGTTGGTAACCTGGTTATAGGATGTTGCTATGATTAGTGATCTGTTAGATCGGTTTGATTGTTATATATGCTACCGTATGATATTTATCTGCACATGATTGTTGATTTGGGGGTTGGATTGAGGCGGACCTGCTTTATGTTGAAGGCCAACATACCTAGGGCAGACTGTATACAGTGCAGGCCCGGGAGGGCATACTAGTCACGCCGAAGGCCCTGAGAGGCGGTCCAGACGTGCCGATGGCTCGGAGAGCGGTCCAGATAGAGTGATAGCCCTGCGAGGTGGTCCATTCAGGCTGATGGCTCATTATGCATGATGTTTGTTTATATGATATTGATGTGGTTTGTATGGCGTTGGTATTTTGAAGGAACTCACGAAGCTTTAGGCTTACAGTTGTTTATTTTGTTTCAGGTACTTCTGATCATCATGGGAAGGAGAAGGCGTGATCGTGCACCTCCTTATACTTTTATGATTTGATTCTAGGATACACTGACATGAAAACCTTTTGAAAAGAAATTTGTAAGATTTGTTGGTTTTTGAATGTTTTAAAAAGTTTTTAATTGGCATGATTTTTATGGGTGTTACACAAATTCCGTCTCAAACAAAACATTAACCGTATTAAAAACATCGTACTTTAACATGAATATTTTTGACCATCATTAATGATACAAGGAGATTAAGTATCAAGATAGTATGTTAGTGTAACATCCCGATTTCCAGGAGTGAGATTTTAGTGATTTTTATGCAAATAAGGAAGCCTACTCGAAAAGTTGGAGGCCCTAACTCGTCGTGTAAAGAGTAGCCAACCCGCGAGACTTTTAGGACCTACTTGACGAGCTGGAGGACCCAACTCGAGGAGTTGGAGCTGATTATGAAGACCCTAATCTTTAGGGTTTACACCCTATTTTAAGAACCTTACCTCCTCTCCCCAGCCTCCCTTACCACCTTTTCACGTCCAGAAGAAAACCCTAAGAGGTCTAACCATATTTTTAGTGTGTGTGTGTGGCTAAAAGTGTGTTGTTAGTGCATTTCTTGAAGTGGTTTGAAGATCTAGAAGCTTGGACCGAGAAGGGGCTTGTAGATCCAGCATCTACATCGTGTTGGCACTCATTTGGAGGTAAAAAGTCTTTACCTTGTCTTTCCATCCCTTAGATCTCTTCTGTTACAAGTTTATGGTCATTTTGGTGCAAAATGGGGGTCATTCTCGGGTTTGAGCTTGCCATAACCATATGACTTCATATCTGGACTCTTCTAGACCCCCTTAAGCATAATGTTCCTGACTTTAGCAAGCTTTGGCCCTGCTTCATGCCTTAAACCCCATCTTAGACTTGGTTTTCACGTTCTAAGCCCCTTAAGGCCTTGCATGCACATAAATTTTGCAACTTTACGTGGTAACTCCAATCTAGGAAGCTAGATCTGGAATTTGGAGCTTTGGACTCGACTAGAATGGGGTGAATGCAATTTGGCTGAAGAACTCAACGTGTTGGATGGCCAACTCGACGAGTGGAGACATGTTTTCCTATTTTCTGGACATTGCATATACTCGACTAGTTTCCTGGCAACTCGGCGACTTGACCCAGGTTTTCGCGGTTTTCTGAGTTCCGGAGGAACTCGACGAGTTAGTAGTTAGACTCGACGAGTTGGGTCAACATGGACTGTTGACATTGACTGTTGATTGTTGACTCTGACTTTGACCAAGGGTTGACCAAGTTTGACTTCTGAGGGTGTTCTGGTAATTTGGGATTTTGATGAACTTGGCCCTATCGTGGCTATAGGTGGCGGAGTTTGTGACTGTGATTTGGAATTTTGATCTTATGACTATAGTCCGGCAGTGAGGTGAGTTTTCCTCACTACACTGAAGGGTCGAAGGCATGAAGGCCAACCCTTTTGGGTTGTTATCCTGCTTTGTTGTTAGTGTGATTTGTTAGATCCGTATTTTGCTATATAGGATGTTTATGTGATTATGATCAGTTAGATCGGTATCCTGATAGGTAGGATGTTGCTATGATTAGAGATCTCCAGATCGGTTTGACTGTTTGTAGACTGTTATGTGATTACCTGTCATATGTGCACATGTTTGATTGGTAGTTAACGGTATTCCATCCTAAGGATGATTGGACCCTGGTATGTTGTCTCTGTAGATTGTTATATGATTATCTGATATAGGTGCACATGTTTGATTGGTATTGAGAGTATTCCATCCCGATGATGATTGGACTCGTAATACATGGGCATTCCAACCCGATGGTTGAGGTTCTGGTGTATATCAACCTGATTGTTTACTAGACCCATAGTATGTTGACATTCCAACTCGATGGTTGATGCCTGGGGGTATTCCAACCCGATGGTTGATTGGACCCATAGTATGTTGGCATTCCAACCTGATGGTTGGGGGCCTGGGGTATTCCGACCCGATGGTTGATTGGACCCATAATATGTTGTTTGTGTTTATATATATATTGTTGTGTGTATGGGTATTTTTGGGGAAACTCGCTAAGCTTCGGGCTTACAGTTTTGGATTTTGTTTCAGGTACTTCAGATGATCGAGGGAAGGCAAAGGCGTGATCATGAACCTCGACACATTTTATGATTTTGATTTCTGGGATACTCTGATATGAAACTACTTTGAAAACATTGTGTAATAAATAATGGTTTTTGAATGCTTGAAAAAGTATTAAATTTTCATGAATTTTATGGATATTACAAGTTGGTATCAGAGTCTTGGTTTGAGTGAATTGGAGCAACAATCGTGTGAATCCAGTCTCAAACCAAGGAAAAGATTTTCAAAATGATTTTCAAATGGTTTTCAAAATACTAAAGGAGAATGCAGAGTGGACGATCAGCCGGAGCCAGTAAGTAGACCCCAAAATACCATACAGATATTTGATATTATGATATGTTAGAACATCATACTAGTGATAGGCTAGAGATCTTCAGGAATTACATGATAGAATTTCCTGATTATATGATGCCTGATAGCCTAGGATTTCTGTATATGAAACTGACATCATTACTGTAGTTTCTTAGTGTATGCATCATAGTTGTACATAATTAAGATCATATAGCCTGAGAATGTTTGGTTTGGCCTTATTTCCTATTCTTTTCTGATTAAGGGCTTAGGGTACGATCAGAGATTCGAATGTCAATAGGGTCCAGTGTTATGTATGACAAGCATACACGAGTGGTGTAGGGTTGGTGGAAGTTTCATGGGTGGGTTGTGCGGGGTCATTCGGCCAGTTATGAGATATTTAGTCTCCCTCTAGGAGTGATGAATGAACGCTCGCCATGCATATGTATATCGTTAGGGTGTTGTGATGATACTTGAGACAAATATGGGTAGGTGTGGAAGGTAGCATGGGCCCGTACTACTAAAAGCACAAGACCCATACGCGTAGCAAGGGAGTCACAACCCTTACGGTTTTGTTGGTAGTTGGTTTTCCGATGTTGCATGGAACGTATGATATCTTTATGGTATATTTTCGGTATGGTGACTACGAGGCAATTTGAGGCCGAATCCGGGTCAGGATCAGGAGCTGGCGGCCTTGATAGGCCAGCATTGATAGAGGATCGCGTCAAGAGATCATCCGGGAGGAGGTGATTGAGATAGTCCGGGGTCGGATTCTGGAGATGTTTGGGTATATTAAGACCGCCATGATGGGGTATTTTGATGACAGATACGCAGCCACTGCTGAGACTGCGGCTTCTGCAGCCTCCGTATCCGTGGCGGCTGCAGGTGCGGGGACAGGTCGGGCTTTTCAGTATCTGGACTTTCATAACGCGAAGCTCTCGACTTTCGAGGGAGTTTAGGTCACGATTGTAGCCATGAGGTGGTTGTCTAATGTGGAGGGATGGTTCTTCACTTGTTCCTACCCTGCTGACCAGAATGTCAGATGTGCTCTAAACCTGTTGGGCATCGAAGCAAAGGATTGGTGGAGGTTGACTATTGGGTCGTATTCTAACGAGCAGAGGGCTGTGGTTACGTGGGATCAGTTCATGGAGCTATTACGTACTCGATACATTCCACGAGTTGAGCGTGATCGGTTGGCACAGGAGTTTCTGGAGAGGAGACAAAGTACAGAGTCGGTGATAGAGATCACCTGCATGTTTACTAAGAGGGCGATGTTTTTCCCTGAGTTTGCTTCTGAGCAGGATCAGATCACTCGTTATCTGAGCATGCTCAAGACGGACATCATACAACTCGTGTCCACTCAAAGATGTGATACTTTGCTACCGTTACAAGAGGTCACCAGGCGGCGTGAGTTGGAGATTGAGCTTCAGCTGAGGGAGCAAAGTCAGGCCCCGACGTAGTTACATCCTGCGCCGAAACGGTATAGGGCCGATAAATCCAGGCAGGAGAGTCAGAGGGGTCACACTTGTGGGAAGTGAGGCTAGGTGCATTATGGATTTTGCCAACCTTCTTCTGGATGCGACAAGTGTGGAAAGGAGGGTCACATCGCGAAGGATTGCAATCAACAGACTTCAAGTTCTAGTGTCAGACTTTGTTACCATTGTGAACAGCTAGGCCATATGAAGGCCCAGTGTCCCCTGCTAGCTGTCAGGCCAGCGCCGACTACCATAAAGGATTGCTGACGGGAGTCAGGTTAGAGAAGAGCCCCCGAGGACTCGGGGACGCGCCTTCCAGCTTACTGTCGAGGAGGCCAGGACAACACCTGATGTGGCGATTGGTATGTCTTTACCTCTTTTCTTATTGTTTACGATGTAATGTGAAGTTTCACTTGCCTTCTGCATGAGATGCTAAGACATGGAAGTTGTAAGGGAAATTAGTATCAAAGGATTATAGATGGTTGGGATCCAGAGATGCATTTGAGGATGAGAAGTTAGGGTAGCGAAATCGCCATTCCAGGGTAAGTAGTTGTAAATTGGAAATTCAGAAGTTTTCAGCTGGGATTCAGACTTCTCTTGAAGTTCTGGACATGAAAAGGTGGTAAGGGAGGTTGGGGAGAGGAGATAGGGTTCTTTAAATAGGGTGCAAACCTTAAATTGTAACAAATGTTTAGAGTTTGTTCAAATTCGGGTATTGGCATTTCCTACAGTAGCTAAACAACTTACTAGAATTGTAAGACTCAAGTATATTAGTCCTAGATTTTAGTTTGATCCAAGTTTCTATAAGATTGTGACCTAATTTCTACTACTAGGCCATGGCATGATGCACATATATGGTATATGAAAAGATGCATGAGCCTGAGAATGACCTGAATTTGACAATTGTCACAGTATCCCCCACTCAAAAAGAATTTTGTCCTGTAATTAAATTTATGTCTTCATCTGCCATCACATGGAAAATTTGTGGATGTTTTTTCTTCATGAAGTCCTCACGCTCCCATGTGTATTCTGGACCGCGTTTTGAGTTCCTTCGAACTTTCACAGTCGGAATCTTACTCCGCTTGTGTTGTTTCACCTATTTGTTGAGGATTTCTATCGGTTCCTCCATGAAATTCAACTTAACATTGATCTTGATTTCTTCCAAAGGTACTATAAATGATTTCTTGGCTAAGCATTTCTTGAGATTTGAGACGTGGAATGATTCGTTAATAGGGTTTAACTCGTGGGGTAATTTGAGTTTAGATGTTGTCGGACCGGTTCTTTCAATGATCTCAATGGGTCCAACATATATTTGGCTTAGTTTTCCTTTCTTACCAAAGAATACAAGCCCTTTCCAAGGCGACTACATTAGAAGCACCTTGTCTCCGACTTGGAATTCTTAAGGTTTCTGACGATTGTCCGCATAACTTTTCTGACGATCTTTGGCGACTTTAGGCCTATCCTTGATGATAGAAATTTGGTCAGTTGTTTATAGATAAAGTCGAGTCTAGTCAGTTGTCGGTCTCTTATCTCAATCCAACATAATGGAGAACGACACTTACGTCCATATAATGCTTCATAAGAGGCACACTAGATACTCATGTTGCAGTTGTTATTGTAGGAAAAATCGATTAGAGGCCAATGAGTGTCCCAACTTCCTTTGAATTCAACAATACACGCTCGAAGCATGTCTTCCCAGGTTTGTATTGTTCTCTCCGTCTGACCGTATGTCTGAGGGTGGTATGTTGTGCTCAAATGTATCTCGGTTCCTAGATCCTTCTTTAAAAATCATAAAAAATCGTGATGTGAAACAACTATCTCTATCAGAAATGATAGATAGAGGGTACACCAGGCAGAGCCATAATTTTTTCGATGTAGATTTGGTCCGGTTTTCTATATTGAAGTCTTCCTGAATAGGAAGAAAGTGAGCATATTTCGTCAGTCGATCCACTATGACCCGATCAAATAATGAGCTTTTGAAGTTCTAGGGAGTTTGGTGACAAAATCCATGGATATTTGCTCCCATTTTCTATTTTGGAATTTCGTCTGTTGCAATAAGTCGGATGGTTTTGGATATTTTCCTTTGATTATTGAGCAAGTCATACACTTCCCAACATACAAGGCAATATCCTTTTTCATTCCAGGCCACTAATAGTACTCTTTAAGATCTTTATACATCTTATCCGCTCCAAGGTGGATTGAGTATTCAGATCGATGAGACTCCTCTAGTGTCACACCCCCAAACCAGAATGGCGGAAACATTCGGGGGTGGGTGACTTCACGTAGTACCATAACAGTTGAATATTGTAAAGAAAATAACACAACCATCATAAATATAATAAAAGCTTACATTGTTGCGAGTAATACATGTTTCAAAAGAATATTACAAATATGATGATTTAAAATGTTTTGACAAATAGACGCCTTAGCGTTCCTTCTCCAAAAGCTGATGGTTACCTGTATTACTGATTCCCTGAGAAATACAAGTTGTTTTGAAAAAGTGTCAACAGTTAAGTTGGTGAGTTCACAAGAGTTTTGTATTGAAAACTTGTATGTCCTTTTAGTAAAAATAACTGAATGTGTTTTCCAGAAAATCCAATATTTTCTACATATAACTTGAAAAGATCCAACAACTGGTATTGCAATAGTATCCTTTGTGCTCAACTGGTGAAAGTGTGTTTATACTCAAATAATGTATTTAAAGTAAGCATCAAAAGTCTCGTAAATCAAACTTATTTTAATACTTTCGTGTGAGTTTTATAACCATGCTATTGACCCAGACTGCCTGTAACAACATTCTTCAGGCGCTGTAGTGTTATGACGTTTGTCACCCCAGACCTGCCGGTCTAACTGTAGCTAACAGTTTAGGTGCGGGATTGTCAATCCCGTATAGATCTATACACAAGTATCACGCTCTCCCTCCAAGAGATTATGGTTTATAATACAGGACTTGAAATGCGTACTTGAGGGTACGTTGAAGTTGAATGTCTCACACACTTAGTATTTATAGATTTACGAAAAGGATAGTCTATATTTCATGTAGATGAAAGTATTTCATCTTACAGTGTTTATGTAAAGATGTAATGAATAACTCGTAAACTATACCCATTATAGTTTTTCGATAGTGTGTTCCATTTGATGATGAAAACTTTGTGTAATATCAACTTTACATGTGAAGTGTAACATTGGTATAAATGTTGTTTATCATCCATAACAAAATCTAGACAAAGTATTTGAAAACATTGCCAACGACGTGTATTTTAAGAGTGAGTGTATCTCGTGTTTCACTTGTATTTCCCCCCTTAAAACATGAAAAAGGCGTGAAAATGTATGGGTATGAACTCACCTGGAAAGTGTGATGATTTGAAGAAAACGAGATTTTCTCGGGCGGCACCTCAACCGGAAAGTGGTGAGATTTTCGGGAATCTCGGGGCTTTGGACCTTCGTCGGGGCTGAGGTATGAAACCGGGACTTCGGGATATTTTTTGCACGCAAAACGAGGTAAGAATGTGAGAGAAGGAGACAAATTGAGCAACAAAATCTGGAACTCTCGCATCCCTTTTATAGGAGCTGGAACCCTCGCGTACGCTGGGCGTACCAGCGAATTACGCGGGGCGTACCTCGTACGCTGGGCGTACTCCGAGGTTACGCTGGGCGTTCGCATGCGTCACTGCTTACCGCATCCTTGGACGAAGCATTGGCGCGGCGTGGACGATCCAAGGCCCTCCATTTAGTACGATGGGCGTACTCCTTCGGATAAGCTTCGTAATGCGTGCCAAAAACTTCAAAAATTTGTAACTTTTGCATACGAGCTCCGTTTTTGACGTTCTTTATATCCACGCGAAGGTGAGAAAATAATCTACAACTTCCCTTTAGACTTCGTCGGCTAATTTTGAATTTATTTTTAATTATATTTTATTTAATAGGCCGGGACAGGATAATCCCGTTAAAAATCCATAACTTCTTTATCTGACGTCCGTTTTCGTCTGTCTTTTTACCATTGTACTAATATTGTAGAGACCTTCAACTCTCGTTTAGGTTGCGTTGGCTAAAAATCGCTCGACCTTTATTTCGAGTTTTTAGCTGTCTACCGCTGTTCCGAAACTTTATCTACGGTTTAACATTATCTACGACTTTTGTTTAGATACCTAACGCTAAAAAGTATTTTATTGAAGTTTCACTTTTTACGTTTAGCAGTGTATTTACCGGGTGTGTCGTGGATTTCCGATTGGTCATAACTCCTTCGTTATAACTCGGATTTGAGTGTTCTCTATGTTTTTGGAAACCTTGGCACGATATCTAACACTTTATGCATCCCAATTAAGATTTTAGAACACTTCATTTTTGACGCTAATTTCATTGATTCAAATAGTTCATTTTATTTGACTTTTTGAATGTTACATTGACTTGAAAAATATCAGGTTGTCACATCATCCCCCCGTTAGAGGGAATTTCGTCCCGAAATTTAATCTAAGGTAGAGTTCTAGGAAAAAGATGCGGGTACTTTTGTTTCATCTGATCCTCGCGTTCCCAGGTGTATTCAGGTCCTCGCTTGGCGTTCCAGCGGACCTTCACAATGGGTATGCGACTTTGTTTAGTTCTCTTAATTTCCCGATCCATGATCTGTACCGGCTCTTCCACGAATTGGAGACTCTCGTTGATTTCAATATCATCTAGAGGGATATCGAGGGTCTCATCGGACAGGCACTTCTTTAGGTTTGATACGTGAAAGGTAGGGTGCACGTTATTGAGTTCCTGCGGTAATCGGAGTTTGTATGCCACTGGGCCGATCCTGGCAAGGATCTCGAATGGTCCGATATACCTTGGGTTTAGTTTCCCACGCTTTCCGAAACGTCTTAATCCCTTCCAGGGTTAGACTTTTAGTAGTACCCGGTCCCCAACCTGGAATTCCAAGGGTTTCCTTCTTTTATCCGCATAACTCTTTTGTCTGTCTCTTTAAGCCTTCAGTCGTTCTCGGATTTGAACAATCTTCTCTGTAGTTTCCCTTATGATTTACGGTCCAGTGAGAGTGCTGCCGGTTGCTTGTCCTTTTCCTAGCTGTGTGTCACCCACTTCAGCCCAGCATAGAGGTGATCTGTACTTACGAGAATTCGACCAATGGTAAATGGGCGTCCCATGCCTTACCAAAATCGATCACACAAGCTCTTAGCATATCTTCTAAGGTTTGTATGGTTCTCTCACTTTGGTCGTCGGTCTGTGGGTGATAAGTGGTACTCATGTCTAGCTTCGTCCACATAGATTTCTGTAGTGACTGCCAGAACCTCGAGGTGAATCTACTATCTCGATCCGAGATAATGGATATTGGTACACCATGCAGTCGTACAATCTCTCTGATGTATGAACAGGTTAGCTTTTCCAATTTATATGTTTCTTTGATTGGTAGGAAGTGCGTAGATTTGGTTAACCTGTCGACGATCACCCAGATGGTGTCGAGTCCGCTTGCCATCTTGGGCAACTTGGTTATGAAGTCCATGGTTATCTGCTCCCACTTCCACTTGGGTATTTTCGGTTGTTGCAACAATCCCGATGGCTTTTGGTATTCCACCTTGACCTTGGCATAAGTCAAACATTTGCCTACATAGGTAGCAATTTCGGCTTTCATGTTCGGCCACCAATACAGTTTCTTGAGGTCCAAATACATCTTATCCGAACTGGGATGTATGGAGTATCGTGTGTTATGGGCTTCGTCCATGACAACATCTCTGAATCCACCAAACTTCGGCGTCCAAATCCGATTCATGAAGTAACGAACTCCGTCACCCTTAACTTCAAGATTCTTATCCATTCCTCTTAAGGCTTCCCCTGCCACATTTTCGGATTTCAAGGCTTCTATTTGGGTTTCCTTTATTTGCGTGGGCAGTTGTGAATGGATAGTCATGGTTAAGGATTTCACTCGGCGGCCCGAGTATTCCTTTCGGCTGAGGGCATCAGCTACTACATTAGCCTTCCCGGGATGATAACGAATTTTGCATTCTTAACCGTTTAGTAGTTCTACCCACCGTCTTTGTCTCATGTTGAGTTCCTTTTGATTGAGGATGTGTTGAAGGCTTTTATGATTGGTGAAGATTGTACATTTCGTGCCGTAAAGGTAGTCTCTCCAGATCTTTAGAGCGAATATGACGGCTCCTAGTTCGAGATCGTGCGTCGTATAATTGACTTCGTGCGTCTTGAGTTGTCTCGAGGCGTATGCGATGACCTTCCCTCGTTGCATCAGAACACATCCAAGTCCCTGGTTTGACGCATCACAGTAGACCACGAAGTCTTCTGTTCCTTCCGGTAAGGTTAAAATAAGTGCACTGCATAGAGCTCGCTTTAGTGTTTGGAAAGCAATGTCTTGTTTTTCTTCCCAGCTGAAGGTTACACCCTTCTGATTCAGGGTGGTAAGTGGTTTAGCAATCTTCGAGAAATTTTGTATGAACCTTCGGAAATACCCGGCGAGGCCTAAGAATTGTCGGATTTCCGTTGGAGTCCTTGGAGTTGCCCAGTTCTCGATTGCCTTGATTTTGGAAGGGTCCACATGTATCCTCTCCTTGCTGACCACGTGACCTTGGAAATCTACTTTCCGTATCCAAAATTCGCACTTTTATAATTTTGCGTATAGCTTCTCTATCCTTAATGTTTCCAAGACTTGTCGGAGGTGTTGGCTGTGTTCCTCCCTGCTCTTTGAATAGATGAGTATATCGTCTATGAACACGATCACAAATTTGTCTAGGAAGGGACGACATACTCGGTTCATCAGGTCCATGAACACGGCCGGTGCATTAGTCAATCCAAAGGGCATCACTACGAACTCGTAGTGACCATAGCGAGTTAGAAATTCCGTGTTGGGAATGTCTCCTTCCAGGACTCACAGCTGGTGATATCCAGACCTTAAATCGATCTTTGAGAAGTAGCTCGCTCCTTGTAGTTGGTCGAACAGATCGTCTATGCGCGGTAAGCGATATCGGTTCTTGATCGTGAGTTTGTTCAGTTCCCGGTAATCGATGCACATGCGGAAAGACCCATCCTTCTTCCTTACGAACATAACCGGTGCTCCCCAAGGTGAGAAGCTCGGCCTGATGAATCCCTTGCTTAGAAGCTCGTTCAGCTAGCTGGATAACACCTGTATTTCAGCCGGTGCTAGACGGTACGGCAATTTTGCTACTGGGGTAGCTCCGGGAATTAAGTCGATCCTGAACTCGACTTGACGTTCCGGTGGGACTCCTGGAAGATCCTCTAGGAAAATGTAGGGGAAATTGCAGACTTCTGGAATATCTTTAATGTCTTTCACTTCTCGTTTCTTGTCTACCATGTGGGCTAGAAAGGCATGATATTCCTTGCGAATGTATTTTTGGGCTTTGACGCAAGAGATGATTTGTAAATTTGTACTGGGTTTGTCACCATAAATGACAAGGGTTTTGCCACTTGGCAGATTGAGGCGGACGGCCCTTTCGTGACAAAGTATATCGGCATGGTGAAGGCTTAACCAGTCCATACCGATGATGACATCAAAACTTCTTATAGTAATTGGCATAAGATCGATTTGGAACGAGTGTTCATTTAAATTTAATGTAGAGCCTATGTGCATATCGTTTGCGCTTTCCATTTTACCGTTTGCCATTTCTACCGTGAATATTTTATTGAGTGCTTGGGGTTTTCGATTAAGTAAGTGTTTGAATTTATGACTCACGAAACTTTTCTCCGCACCACAGTCAAAGAGTATACATGCATAAATGTCGTTGAGGAGAAACATACCCGTAACCACCGTGGGATCGGCTATTGCCTCGTTCTGCCCTATTTCCAGAACTCTTCCTACACCGCCAGCATTCTTTGCCTTAGGGCGATCCCTCTTGAAGTGCCCAGTTTCCCCACACTCATAACATGCCTGGCTTACTCCAGTACCAGGAACTTGGGTGATTGGTCGCACTGGTGCCTTACAGAAACGGGAAATGTGCCCTTTTCTGTCACAGTTTTTACAGTGCATCTCCCGGCAATTACCGTGGTGATGGTAGTTGCATTTGTTGCACTTTGGCAGATTCCCAACATATTGTTTTTTCGGTGCGGGGGTAGCAGGAACAGCAGTGGGGGTTGTGGCGGCATGGACTGCCACCATTTGTTTCTTTGAAGGTTCTTGCGAAGTTTGACTTTTCCTCTTGTTCCAAAACTTCTTCTTGTTGTTGTTGTTGGCATTGTTGTTATTGTTGTTGCTCTCTTTGGTTGGTTCCAGGGCGATGGTCGTGGTATTTTGGCAGACTCCTTGATCAGCAAGAGATTGTCCAGCTCCTTGGCGCTGTCGAATGTCACGGGTTTGGAAGCTAGCACACTTCCTCGAAGCTGGGGCGACAGCCCCCAGATATACATTTCCACCTTTTGGCTTTCCAGAATCATCATTCCTAGGAAAAGTATTGTCAAATCACTAAAGCTATTCGTATAGCTTGTGATGTCTGAGCCTACCATCGTAAGGCCCCAAAGCTCCTGTTCGAGCTTCTGAATCTCGCCCCTTGGGCAGTACTCTCGTAGTAGCATCCGTTTCAGGTTCTCCCAACCCATGGAGTTTGCCACAACCAGAGTTAGTGATTTGACGTGGCTATTCCACCACGTTAGGGCTCGCTCGTAGAAAGTACAGGCGGCAAATTTTACTTTGCTTTCCTCGGGGCATGAGCATATCTCGAACACAGCTTCTATTTTCTCTATCCATTGGGATAGAGCCATCACTCCCCCAGTTCCATTAAAGGGGATGGGTTTGCTGTTGGAGAAGTCCTTAAAGGTACATTCCCCAGAACGACCCTGACGTTGGCCATTTGTAGAGCTATTTATCCCCCCTCCGGATCCATTATTACGCATATGTGCCATTGCTGCTGTCACTACAGCTGTTACGGCTGCTATCAAGGCAGCGTTATCCGCCGATGGAGGTGGTGGTGGTGGAGGTGTTGCGTTGTTGACACGGCGTGTTGATCTACGGGGCGACATCGTTCTGCTAGAGAAATAGAATGAAGAATGTAAGCCTTTAATGATTGGAAGCTGTGTGTTAATAATATTGCTAGTTTCATTAATTAATGAATTTGACTGACCTACCCAAAGTTTAAAGTTTGATTCATAATAAAAGTTTGCACAGTGATAGATAAACTTATGAATCTGAGTGGTACTCAAAGAATTAACACACAAAGGAATTTCTTCATATATATTAAACTTAAGTTGGGTTACATTTGAAGTTAGGAAAAATTTCGACCCATATAAGGGTCTCCGATACAGAAGTTAAAGAAAGTAAGACATTTAGCCGAGTTCCTATTCTATATCAAAAATTTTGGGATTTTGGGCAAGCACTACTTGCGACGTAGGTTGCGCTTGGAGCTCGACTCCGTGTCTGATTGCTTTGCTTCCATAAGACGCCTATCAAAGTCGGCATGCTGTTCCCTTATCTCAGAGAGGGCTGCAATCAGTTGTGCTTGGAGTGCGTCGGTGCGGAGTTGGGCGTCATCCTGCAACATGTCCAGTCGACGGATGTCGGAAGTGTGAACTTGTACTTCCACGTTGACTTCACGAAGTCGGTTATCTTGAACCCCGGATTGATAGGACTGGTTGGCTAGCTTGCCCACCAGAACTGGGAGTGCCCGGTCGGCTGAACCTCCATTCCTGACGTCGTAGAAGTCCCGACACATACCGTAGGGAGGACGTAATCCTTGTTGTTGCCTCCAATAGTGCAGGTGGCTTCCCCAAACGGGAGTTGGTCCTTGAAATTTTCTCCTAACTGCGGGAGGTTGGGCGACTGGTGGGTTGATTACTTCTGGTTATGTGTCTGTCCCAGAGTCATCCACTTCCTCCAGTTCTATAGGTTCCTCATCCTCTTCAGATTCTTCTTCGGGTTCTTCTTCAATCCATCCTCCATTACCCTGGTTAGGGTAGTAGGGATCCCCGGGAATGTGAAAACCTGCCATTTCGTCTGATCGAAAATAGGGGTAAGAGAATTTTATATAGAACTCGGGAGTAAGAAGGGAAATTTTGATAAGGATAAATTTTATTCGACGATTCCTATTAAATACCGAGATTCGCATGATTATAACAGTTCCTTTTTTTTTGTTTTTACAAAATACTCCCATAGTATTTCAAATTTGTAAGTTTGATGCTAGTATTTTCTTTGGTAAGTTTTCGACTTGTTGCTTACTACGACCATTCCTCGACATACGTTGGTCACATCTAGGATAAATATAGTTGATCAGGCTATATTTATTCTCGATTTGATTACATACCCCGAGGCTTAGTCGTAGTGTCCAACTTGTCTTAATACTTCTTGTATAGTTCTACTATGAAAATGACTCTTTGTATGCATGTATTTGTGCTTTTATAAAAAAAAATGTATATTACTTTAATTTAAAAGTATCGTTTATGAAAACGTTTTTAAATCATAGGGTTTTAGTCCCTTTTGCATTTATAGTTTGTATATCTTGTGTGGTTCGATATACTTAGTTCACTATAAACAATGCTCTGATACCAATCTGTCACACCCCCAAACCAGAATGGCGGAAACATTCGGGGGTGGGTGACTTCACGTAGTACCATAACAGTTGAATATTGTAAAGAAAGTAACACAACCATCATAAATATAATAAAAGCTTACATTGTTGCGCGTAATACATGTTTCAAAAGAATATTACAAATATGATGATTTAAAATGTTTTGACAAATAGACGCCTTAGCGTTCCTTCTCCAAAAGCTGATGGTTACCTGTATTACTGATTCCCTGAGAAATACAAGTAGTTTTGAAAAAGTGTCAACAATTAAGTTGGTGAGTTCACAAGAGTTTTGTATTGAAAATTTGTATGTCCTTTTAGTAAAAATAACTGAACGTGTTTTCCAGAAAATCCAATATTTTCTACATATAACTTGAAAAGATCCAACGACTGGTATTGCAATAGTATCCTTTGTGCTCAAATGGTGAAAGTGTGTTTATACTCAAATAATGTATTTAAACTAAGCATCAAAAGTCTCGTAAATCAAACTTATTTTAATACTTCTATGTGAGTTTTATAACCATGCTATTGACCCAGACTGCCTGTAACAACGTTCTTCAAGCGTTGTAGTGTTATGACGTTTGTCACCCCAGACCTGCCGGTCTAACTGTAGCTAACAGTTTAGGTGCGGGATTGTCAATCCCATATAGATCTATACACAAGTATCACGCTCTCCCTCCAAGAGATTATGGTTTATAATACAGGACTTGAAATGCGTACTTGAGGGTGCGTTGAAGCTGAATGTCTCACACACTTAGTATTTATAGATTTACGAAAAGGAAAGTCTATATTTCATGTAGATGAAAGTATTTCATCTTACAGTGTTTATGTAAAGATGTAATGAATAACTTGTAAACTATACCCATTATAGTTTTTCGAAAGTGTGTTCCATTTGATGATGAAAACTTTGTGTAATATCAACTTTACATGTGAAGTGTAATATTGGTATAAATGTTGCTTATCATCCATAACAAAATCTAGACAAAGTATTTGAAAACATTGCTAACGACGTGTATTTTAAGAGTGAGTATATCTCGTGTTTCACTGGTATTTCCCCCCTTAAAACATGAAAAAGGCGTGAAAATGTAGGGGTATGAACTCACCTGGAAAGTGTGATGATTTGAAGAAAACGAGATTTTCTCGGGCGGCACCTCGACCGGAAAGTGGTGAGATTTTTGGGAATCTTGGGGCTTCGGACCTTCGTCGGGGCTGAGGTATGAAACCGGGACTTCGGGATATTGTTTGCACGCAAAACGAGGTAAGAATGTGAGAGAAGGAGATAAAATGAGCAACAAAATCCGGAACTCTCGCATCCTTTTATAGGAGCTGGAACCCTTGCGTACGCGGGGCGTACCAGCGAATTACGCGGGGCGTATGTCGTATGATGGGCGTACTCCGAGGATACGCTGGGTGTTCGCTTGCGTCACTGCTTACCGCATCCTCGGACGAAGCATTGGGGCGACGTGGACGATCCGAGGCCCTCCATTCAGTACGTTGGGCGTACTCCGAAGTACGATGGGCGTACTCCTTCGGATAAGCTTCGTAATGCGTGCCAAAAACTTCAAAAATTCGTAACTTTCGCATACGAGCTCCGTTTTTGACGTTCTTTATATCCACGCGAAGGTGAGAAAATACTCTACAGCTTTAATTTAGACTTCGTCGGCTAATTTTGAATTTATTTTTAATTATATTTTATTTAATAGGTCGGGACAAGATATTCCCATTAAAAATTCATAACTTCTTTATCCGACGTCCGTTTTTGTCTGTCTTTTTACCATTGTACTACTATTGTAGAGACCTTCAACTCTCGTTTAGGTTGCGTTGGCTAAAAATCGCTCGACCTTTATTTCGAGTTTTTAGCTGTCTACCGTTGTTCCGAAACTTAGAAAAATCATGACTTCCTCATACGAAGTCAGATTTGGGTGTTCTTTTTATGTATGTTCACGGTTTAACATTATCTACGACTTTCGTTTAGATACCTAAGGCTAAAAAGTATTTTATTGAAGTTTCACTTTTTACGTTTAGCAGTGTATTTACCGGGTGTGTCGTGGATTTCCGATTGGTCATAACTCATTCGTTATAACTCGGATTTGAGTGTTCTCTATGTTTTTGGAAACCTTGGCACGATATCTAACACTTTATGCATCCCAATTAAGATTTTAGAACACTTCATTTTTTACGCTAATTTCATTGATTCAAATAGTTCATTTTATTTGACTTTTCGAATGTTACATTGACTTGAAAAATATCAGGTTGTCACATCTAGTACTATGTATCTCAGATTGTTAACCCTTGGAATCCAAACTTTGTTCGTAAAATAAGGTACTCCGTCAGGTTTGGTTTCGAATCTCACTTCTAAGCCATGCAAAGATTCACCTTACAGATTTTCCTTGATCAAGGCTTTCTCCTAGGCATCAAAGATTTGAGATTTCAAGGTTCTCTATTACCATTCCCAAAGCTCTCATACAGGAAGGTTTCACTTTTTCTTTTCTGCTAAGTGCGTCGGCTACTACGTTAGCCTTGCTAGGCTGGTGTCGTATCTCACAGTCATAATCACTAAACAACTCTACCCATCTTCTATGCCGCATGTTTAACATTTTCTGATCTAGAATATGCTGAAGGCTTTTGTGGTCGGTATAAATGATGCACTTGGTTCCATACAAATAATGCCTCCATATCTTAAGATAGAAAACTATTGCTCCTAGTTCTAGATCATGGGTTGTATAATTTTTCTCATGCGGTTTGAGTTGTCTGAAAGCATACGCACTAACCTTTTGTTTTTGCATTAACACACATCATAAACCCTGATGAGACGCGTCACAATACAATATGAAATTCTCTGATCCCTTTGGTAACGCCGGAATTGGTGCATTACAGAGTTTGTTTTTCAGGATTTGGAAAGCTTCTTCGTGTTTCTCTTCCCAGAGAAATTTTCATTCCTTTTGGGTAAAAGATGTTCATGGTTCATCAATCCATTAGAAATTCGCCATGAAGCATTTGTAGTACCCAGCTAATCCTAGAAACCGTCATATTTTTATTGGGGTTCTGGAGGCTTCCCACTTCTTGATTGACTCCATCTTAGTTGGATCTACATGAATTCCTTTTTTGACGACCACATCACCACGGAAATGTACTTCCCGAATCTAGATTTCACACTTAGTGAACATGACATACAATTTCAGCTCCTTCAGTAGCTCCAACATTAGCTTCAGATGTCATTCATGATCTTCTTCGATTAACGAGTAAACAAGTATGTCATCAATAAATACGATTACGAACTTGTCTAGTTATGGTCTACAGACTCTGTTCATCAAATCAATGAAAATAGTTGGCGCGTTCGTTAGCCCTAAAGGCATGACTAAGAACTCATAATGTCCATAACGGCTTCTAAATATGTTTTATGAATGTCTTCTCTGTGAACTCTTAGTTCATGATATCCAGACCGGAGATCTATCTTTGACAAGTATGAAGCGCCCTGCAACTGATTGAACAAGTTGTCAATTCGAGGAAGCAGATATCGATTCTTGATTGTCAACTTGTTCAACTTTACGTAATAAATACACATTCGGAATGACACGTCATTATTTTTGACGAACAAGACCGGGGCTCCCCAAGGTAAAGAACTTGGTCGTATAAAACCCTTATTTAGAAGTTCTTAAAGTTTTCCGGATAATTCTTGCATCTCGAATGGCGTGAGACGATATGGTACATTTCCTACATGTGCCACTCCAGGAATTAGGTCGGTCCAAAATTCGACTTGTCTGCATGAGGGTAGACTGGCAATTCCTTTGGAAACACTTCGGGATAGTCATGAACCATCCGAATCTCTTTGAATAGCGTTGATTCAGGTTCTATTTCTACCACATGGGCCATGAATGCAATACAATCCTTCTTCAAGTAGTTGTGGACCTTCATATTTGACAAAATGTTTAAACTTCTTCCCAGCTTCTCACCGTATACGATAAGGGTTTCGTTGTTGGGGATAGATATTCTAATTAATTTCTCATAACAACCAATGTCCGCCTTATTCTTGGATAACCAATCCATTCCTACTATTACATCAAAACTACCCAGCTCTCTGGGAATCAGGTCAATGCTAAAGAGTTTATCAGCTAAGTTCAAAGTACAACCTGGGATTATTTTATTAGCCTTAATTTCATTACCATCATCAAGTTCGGTAGCATAATTATTCCTCATCTTTCTCAATTGCAAGTCAATTAACGGTCTAAATCGTAAAGAAACGAAACTCCTATCTGCTCCTGCATCGAATATTACTGATGCAAAGTGATTGTTAAAGAGGAACATACTTGTTATCATTTCAGGGCTTTGACGAGCTTCTTCTGCACCAATCGCAATGGCTACACCTCTTGCCCGCCCACCTTGATTTCCTTGGTAATTTTACCTAGTTTGGTTCTGACAGTTGTTACCAAGCCCCTTGATTAGTTTGGGACAAGCATTCCAGAGGTGATCAGGACTCCCGCACTCATAACATGACCTTTTTCCATCCTTATTCAGCTTACAATACTTTGGGTAATGACCTGTCTGGTTACATCTTTTGCACACAGGGAAAGCTCCTCTGTGATGGAAGTTATACTTGTTGCACTTCAGATGCAGTCTTGCGTACTGCTTTCACTCTTGAGTTTCCACAACTCTTTGTTCCTGGGTTTTCACCGGTTCTTGCTCTTGGGCTCTTACTATAAAAAATTTTGATACTTTCTTCTTCCCTTTTGACTTACCTCCATATTTTTATCTCCTTTATCTGCTGGCTTCCTCTTGCTGCTAAAGTTTTTGTTTATCGAGGCTCCCATTTGAATCGCATCATTGGTCAGTCGAATTGCTAGACTTACTACACTTTAAATGGTGGTTGGGTTTGCTGCAGTAACCATTCCCCGAATCTCAGGTGACAAACCCCAAAGGTAGCGGTCAACCGTTTCTCCTCAGGAGTGACCATGTGAGGTACCAGTTTTGCTAGTTCATGAAATCGGACTGTGTACTACTCTATTGGTTTTCCAACCATAGAATGGTTCCAGAACTCAGATTTAAGCTTCTGAATTTCATCCTTAGGACAATACTCCTTTATCATCAGCTTTTTCAAGTTTTCCCAAGATAGCTACACGGCCTCAGGTTTTCACTAGGGTATTCCACCAGGTTAATGCCCTATCCTGGAGTAGAAAAGTTGGATACTCCACTTTGTTGCGTTCGAGGCATTTGCTAATGTGAAGGACCGACTGCATGTTGGCAATCCATTTCAGCAACTCGACCGCACCTTCTTTTCCATGGGATTCCTTTGGTGTGCAGGACTTAAAGGACTTGTAGCTGCATTCTCTTTCATTGTTTCCCTGATTTCCTCCTCTACTTCCTTGGTTAGCATTAAGGCATATAGCTACTTGAGTAACAATGTTTGGGATTGCTGCAATAAGTTGTTGTGCTACCAACTGGCAACATCGGGTGTTTAGTTTTGGGGGTGCCCACGAGTAGGCCTTCCTAACATGGTTCTACGACACAAGAGAATAGATACATATAAATAATTTTTTTAAATAATTTATAATATTTGGTTCACTATCATTTTTAAAACCATATGTGTTGTCAAATTATTGGCTTGCATTATTACTATGCATATAGATTTGAGAAAAGAAATTCTTTTTATTCAACCATTGACTAATAAAAGTTTTCAAGCCTAAAAGAATCATTTTCATGACTAATTAAAATAGTTTTAGTACCAAAACAATACATCATTCCCAAAATAAAGTTTTAGTGTTTCTCCCAAAGAAATCCCACATGGGTTTTCAATACATGATAAAAAAAATACAAAAATCAAAACCAAACATGAATTGCTATCCCATAGACAAACATCCAAACCATGATCAGTAGAAGCCTTCCAAACACATAATATACGGTCACCGCACGAGCAACCACTCCCCTGGGAGCTCTAGCAGTATCGGTAGCCTCCATCGCATGCTGAAACAGGACATCCATTCCTGTCATCATTTCATCCAAAACCTCCTGATGCCTAGTTATCACAGCGAGACTCTGAAGTAGGTCCGCTACCATCCACTGCATTTTCAGGACTCCCCTGGGGTCATTCCTACCTGCCTGATAGGTATCCCAATGACTCGCTGTGGTGGGGGTGCTCTCGGTTCTGCCATGATTGGTCCTACCCTATTGGGCCCTGCTGTGCCAAGTCCTACTGTATTGGGTGTCATCCTTCCCAACATTGGAACACTCTTCCTTGTCGTCCTCTGAATACAAAGCCTGTAAAGTGGTGGTTGTGGAAACACCGATCTAGGTGATGCCTCGCATTTCTGACTCGGGGCGTTGTCACAACTAATCTCCACCGATTCTACCGTGTCCTCCAAGGGATCTTCTTCCACAGAGGCGGGGGGATCACGTTTTGGAATCATCGTGACATAGTCGAACTCATCAGCTGAGGGGGTAGCACGAAAGGATGACGATGTCAACATAGTGGATTGAGACATAGTTTTAATGAGTTATAAAATAAATAACAATGAATGCCTATAATATGGAATGCTTACACATGCTAAAATTCAACTTTTGATTTTTTTTTTGAAATAAAATTTTGGTAAAATTTAGGTTGAACATATTCCCATTATAATTAGCTCAAGTCTTGTATGAATCTTTCGTTAATTAAACATAGGTGATCAGGCTACGTTTAATTGAGGTCCAATAATCCAATTTCCGCCCTAATTATATTAGTAGCATGTTCGATGTAAAAGAAATCTATAGGTTTTGGTTATAGGTTGGGTTTTTTTAAAAGAAAATTAATGTTCACTATAACTTTAGCTCTGATACCATTTCTGTCACACCCCGCTAAAGCGGAAACGCAAGATATGACAATGATAAAGGTTTCATTGCAAAAGATAAAGATACATCACCATAGTAGTAATTTAAAATTTACAACCCATTATTAAACAAAACAAAATACAAGTTTCCCAAAATAACATTGTTCAAAAGTTAATTTCATAAAATAACTTCCACACGATGTAGCATGCTCTATGATGATGAGTCTTTACATCCACTTACTAATTATTTCTTGAAAAAGCATGTAAAATGATGGTCGGCTATGAAAATAGTTTGTGAGTTCACAGGTGTACTAAATCAAGGTTTTGTATAAAAGTTACCAAAAGTTGAAGTTCATTGCTAAAACATGTAAATAAGTTTGCATGTATGTAATAATCCTTGTATGCGCATAACAATCAACAATGAGTTCACAATCAAGCCTATGACTGATGCCCTGTCAACATATATGCTTATCGTTCCATAGATGAACATGGTAAAATGCAGTCAAGCAATCGGGCAAGTGACGAGTTGTTAATTCCTATTAGCACTATTAATAATGACCATTGGCTCAAAGATTTAATGGTTGGAGTAAAGTGTATGGGAATTAAGACGATAAGGCATCATGTTTCTAGTTGCATACAAATACATAGCAAAAATATCGCAAAATATAGCAATCAAGTTTGATACAATTCAATATAGATACATCAAACATAAATAGTTAGGACATGTTTTTTCCACCCAAAACATTTAAAAACCGAAAATAGGGGGAGGCATGAATACTCACAATGTTTCATGTTGGTACAAGTGGTGCCTCAGAATACACCAACGCCTTACTACCGGGATCTTATGACATCAAACATACGCTTGTGAGTTTCTATATCGAAATCTAACGCTAATATACTAAATTGTATATATAGATAAATGCCAAATTTTGTTCTAAGTATTGGTTTTTAATTATTTGGTAACAAGTTTTCGGTGATGGTGAAATTTATAACTCATGTGGTTAAGATAATTTTGGGTTTTGTTTTTCAGATTTTTGTAATATTAATTGAGGGTATTTCAAGGGCTTCCACAAAATTTTCAAACTTTAGAATTTCATTCCAATTACAGTCAAGGGCTTCCACAAAATTTTGCATGAATATTTGATATGTTTAGCAATTTTTCTTATATTTAATTCCCTAAATAGATATAAATTCATGAAAAATAGCAATCCCTTAAGAAAATTCTCCAAACTTATTGCACCACTTTTATGCCACAAATCTAAGCTGGGAAAAATATAAAAACGGATTTTCAAAGAGTTTAATATGATTTTTAAAATTTATGTGTATTTATTTTAACAAAATGGAGATAAATAGCAAACAGTTTCAAAAATTCCCCAAACATTTTGTAATACTGTTATTAAACATATAAAATATGAGAAAAATATAAAAGTTGATTTCCAAATAATTTAGGTATTTTTCTTTGTTTTTTTAACTTAAACAAGCATTAATTTGTGAATAATTATTAAACAGTTAAGAAAAATTATCAAACTTTTTGTAAGATTCATACACAGTGTACATAATCTAGGAAAAATACCAAAGGTGATTTTCATATAATGGAGTCTGTTCGTGATTTTTTGATACGTTTAGCTATTTTTCTTATATTTAATTGTTTAAAGCGATACAAATTCATGGAAAATAGCAATCAGTTGCGAAAATTCCCCAAACTTTTTGCACCACTTTTATGCAGAAAATATAAGCTGGAAAAAATATAAAACTCATTTTAAAACAGTTTAACCCGAGTTTTCTGATTTATGTGTATTTATTCTAACAAAATGTAGATAAATAGCAAACAATTTTAAAAATTCCCCGAACTTTTTGTACTAGTGTTATTAGAAATATAAAATCTGAGAAAAATATAAAAGTTGGTTTCCAAACAGTTTATATATTTTTATGTGTTTTATTCACATAAATAAGCATTAATTTATGAATGAGTTAAAGAAAATTACCAAACTCTTTATAAGATTCATATAATGTGTACATAATCTGAGAAAAATACTAAAGGTGATTTTCATATATTAGAGTCCGAACTTGGAATTTATGTATATTTAATCTTAGGAAAATAGAAAACTAGAGCATACAGAAGAGAAAAATCATCCCACTTTTTATGTGACATCCTAATTTAATATAAGATGTCCCGGAAAATTTTCATGAATTTTGGGTGAGTAAAACTATTTTTCCCGATTTTTGTGCATTATGGAAAAATAGGTATACATTATGAAAATTTTCCAAATTATTTTTATGAGTATTCCACTAGGTATAGTAGCTGAGAAAAACCATAGATGATCATTTCACATTCCCTAATGAGAGGCCTACATTTACTTTATGGGCATTCACGAATTTATCTATGATTTACGGACATTAGAAAGTATTACATATGATTTATGGCCTTGTTTCCTTGTAACAATTACAATAAATCGAAGAAATGAAAACAATTTTCGGGATTTTTCAAATAATCTTATTTTCTTACTGGGATTCTGAGAAATTCTTATTGAATAGAAAAGGAGATTTAGATTTTTTAAATAAAATCCTTTTCATGCACTATTGTCACACCCCGAAACTGGAATGGCGGAAACATTCGGGGGCGGAGGACGTCATGTACAGTATCACAACAATTGTAAAATAGTAATCAAAGCAACAACAACCATTGTATTAATAACATAGTATTTACATTGTGTTCAAAACATTACTTGTTTAACATTAAAACTATACTAAAAGATAAGGCGTAATGCTACTATACTCCTTCTTCATAACGCCCGAGAGAGTACCTGCTACTAACTTTCCTGATAATACAAGTGGTTTGAAAAGAGAGCATCAACATTTAACTTGGTGAGTTCATAAGTATTTTGGTGGAAAAGAAATGTTCTTTGTTATTAAAAACGTTAATGTATTCTTCCAGAAAATCTAATATTTTCTTAGTAAAAAAATAGAAATCTTGGTACATTGAGACTAAAAAAGTATAAGTTTCTTATGTTTATAACATGTGATTCAATATTATGATACATGTACTTAGTATGACCCGTCCTATTGCCTCATATGATTACTTAGTGTATGCAAATTATATATAATAAAAATCGAACAGACAGTCGATTGGGTGAATATGCCCTAAGCCCACAACCAAACAAGGAACAGGAAGAAAGGCGGAAATCACACGTTCCACTGCTTATCGGATCTTCATTATATAGAATCGTAACGTATACATTAAATACTCATAGATTTTAATAAAAGAATACTCAATATATGTTTTTTGAACTTCTGTTTGTACCATATTAGTAACCATATAATGTTTTGTTTTTGGTGTAACTTATGTGTAAATCTAGAAATTTAATACTTACAAATAATGTAATATAGTTTTATTGTTTAAATAAATTCTTTGAAAGTACATTTGCACTGAAATCCAAATGTATGATTAATAATCAAATAAACTATTTGATAATATAATATTCGTAAATAAGTGTTAAATCCTTTGTAAACATATTCTTAGTTGTATCTGCTCTACAGTAAAGCATTGATTTCGATAAGTAGGTGTGTTTGTTTTCAGAAAGTCGAACTGTAAACTGTTCACCTGTAAAATTAATGATATTGATCTTGGAAAATCCTATATTTTCCGTAATACCGATTTGTGGTTTTAAACATTCCAAAACCAAAAAGTATAGGTATACTTGCCATAATTAATTTCATGATACGTAGTTTTATTCATAAGTAAAACTAACTGACGGTATAATATGGCCTGTAAAATAGATATGATGTAAATACCTTGTCTTACTGTTTTAAAAGAAGTATATTACTATGTAAAATAATCGTTGTTTTCTCCATGTGAGTTCTTATAACCATACTATATGAAAAATATATCTGATGCGACGTTCATCAGACGTCGGAATGATAT
The DNA here is from genome assembly GCF_052849685.1 of Lactuca virosa. Classification (NCBI taxonomy): domain Eukaryota; kingdom Viridiplantae; phylum Streptophyta; class Magnoliopsida; order Asterales; family Asteraceae; genus Lactuca; species Lactuca virosa. The sequence goes on from NC_136426.1 coordinate 205,804,675, forward strand.
GACATTTGTCACCTTAGGCCTGTCGGCGTAACTGTAGCAAACAGTTAAGGTGCGGGATTGTCAGTCCCGTATAGATCTATACACAAATTCACGCTCTCCCTCCAGGAGATTCTGGTTAATAAGTCAGGACTTACGGTCATACTTAGGTAAGTACACGATGAAATGTCTCACAAATTTATTATTTCAACGAGATTATGAGTAATACAGTAGAAAAACCTTTTAATAAATAAAGATGACATTTTCCATATATATGTTTAAGATGATTGATATTGTGAATTGACCCATAAATTATACCTATTATAATTTATATGTGTGTTTTCATATCGTTTTCCTTACATAGCAAAATAGTCCATAAGTTCCATAAACTATTCCTATTATAGTTTATACACATGCAAATTTCGTAACATGGCCCCTTTGTATTTTAACAAGCTTGAGAATTTATAAGTTTGGTAACAAAAACGAATAGTTAGTATTTTTACGTACAATATTTCAAAAGTATATAAAAGAGTGAAATAAACAATTTGTATTTTTAACACAATACTACTTGTGTTTTTACTTGTATCCCCCCCCCCCACCCCCACCCCCCAAAAAAAAACATAGAAAAGTTTGGAAAAGTGTAGGGGTATGAACTCACCTGGTGTGTGTATTCTTGCTTAGATACAAATTGGTTGCAAATATCCGAGATAGAATACGTGATTATAGCCGTATCCTAATAAACTTTACACACGATATCGTTTTTAAATCAAGTAAGAATAATTTAAATATTAAGGTAAAGTGTTAAACAACACTTAATTATTGTAAGAAAACTTACAATAAGTCTTAGAATAGTTTGTAGGTGTTCTTGGTGTGTTCTTTGTGTTGTTGGTGTAAATAACAAGATAGGGTGTTTTCGGTTGGAAGTTAAGGAGATTGGATGGTGATTTCGAAAGATGTTAAGAACACTTGATGATTTCCGTAAGATACTATGAAGATTCAAGTGAATTTCACATGATACTTAAGAGAAAAGTTGGGGTTTTGGTTGTGTTATAGAGTGGAAATGAGGTAATTTCGGTTAAGGGTGTGTAAGAATGAACTTGAGTTTTCGGTCATGTGTATTTATAGTAAGAAAGATTTAATGTGGCAATTGAATTGAAACTTGTATTTTATCCTCTTAAGTTGCGGACCAAGGAGATAAGACCGAGAGATTTGGGTCCAGCCTTATGCGAGTTCTCGGTCAGAACAGTGTGCGGCTAAGTGGGTTCTCGGTCCGAAGGTGTTTTCAGCCGAGAATCTTTTTCGGTGCGAGGGATCAGGCAAATCCGAGGGTTTTCGGTCCGAAAATTGAAGCGACCTCGCACGTTTTTGGTGGGGAGGTTCCCTATGCGAGATTTCTCGGTTCATGGCCTTTTTCCTTTAACTTTTGCACACTTTTTATTAAAGGTTTATTTAAAAAAAACAATTAGTTTAACCTCAATAATTTAACAAAACAACAAAAATTTGAAGTTTTATTTACCTTGTTTGACTTTTGTTGACCTTGGGTTGACTTTTGTTGACTTCAAAGTGTAACATACACGTTTTGAGATCGTATTTTATATAAATAATATTATGAAATATTATGTGATATTGAGTATTGAGTTCTAACAGATAGTTTTTACTAGAAATAAAATAAAACTATGTTTAGAATCACTCATAAATTATTGGAAGTCTTATGAGATTCCAATTAAAAGCTAAATAGTGAAATTTAGCGAAAATATAAAAATTGAAATAAGTACAATCTTATTGTTGAAATTTGTAGATAATCTCGTTAGAAACACGTAGGCGAAAACTTCGTCGAAATTCGAGTTATAACGAAGAAGTTATGACAAATCGAAGATCCGCGTTAAAACCGGCACGGTGCCGAATGACATAAAAAGTGAGTTTTTGATAAACTACTTTTTGGCCTTAGTGATCTAAATGAAAGTCGTAGTATTCGTTAAAGAGAAGTTCGATAAAAAGAACGCCAAAATCTGACTTCGTATGAGGAAGTTATTATTTTTACAAATTTAAGCTTAGAAGTAGACAACTAAAAACTCGAATTTTAGATTGAGTGATTTTTAGCCGACACAACCTAAACGAGAATCGAAGGTCTCGTCATTAGCAGTAAAATGGTAAAAAGTCTGACGAAAACGGACGTCGGATGAAGAAGTTATGAAATTTTAACGGATTTACCAGTCCCGGTCTGTTAAAAATAATAATATAAAAATAAAGTCAAAATTTTCCGACGAAGTCTGAACAAAAGTTGTAGAGCATAATTTTCTCTACGCGTGCATATAAAGAACGTCAAACACGGAGCCCGTATGAGAAAGTTATGGATTTTACAAGATTGGGCACATTTTCATTTAATTTTCGCATGAATATTGTTGATCCACGTGGCAATTTCTGATTGGACCGCAGCCTCGCTGGCACCTTCTGATTGGTCCGATGCCGTGTCCGCCTCGTTTCCGACGTCGTGACTCACCCTTGCCCGGATCCGACGCGTGTCGCGATGAGTCGTCCGAAGCTGCTTAATCACCCGGTGACTCCTCGCATCCGAAGACGCAGGTTGCGTCCGAAGCGAGCCACCTGGAGCCCTCGCATGCGCGCCATCTGGTCCTCTCGCGAGCCGGTAGCTGCCCCTCCTCCCTTCGGCCGAAGACCTTCGCCTCCTATAAATAGGAGGGTGCGAACCCTCTCGGCTGACTTTGCAAATTTCACACTTTTTCACCATTTTCCAATACTTTTACTATCCCGACATCCCCCGAAGCCCCGGTACTTATTCCAAAGCCCGAAACGCGCCCCAAGATTCCCGAGAAGCCCGAAAAATTTTTCTTTTCGGTTTCAAAGCTCTACCTTCGCAGAGCCCGGTTTTCAAGAAAACTCCCGGTTTTCAACGACGAAAGTCCTATTTAGAGCCGAAGTGCTGCCCGAATTACTATTTTGACCCCCGGTTATTTCTCGGTGAGTTTAATATATAGGAACAATTGTATGTTATGTGTTATATGTGCTATGTACTTTTCCATGTTATCATCTCGAGTTGTTGTATCTGCTATTTTATAGCAAGGCTGTACCTCTGACTTGAAGTGTATGACATAAGCATCACTTGGGTATTGGTATGAACCGTTGACCATGAAGTGTATGACATAGGCATCACTTTGGCTTCGGTAGTATGCTAAGATAAGGCTGAAAGCCTAAATATTCTAGCAAAAATGATATTCCTGATTATTTATTGTGCCATTTGTGCTGAAACTTTATTGATTTTATATCAAGTATGGAATTTGTTATGTCTCATTGATTAATATGGAAAGCTTTTCGCATTATGTCTTTGTTGTTCCTTGTTCCTCTTTGCTTCTGGCATATTACAGTATATATATGGCATAACGTTGTATTGTATCTATTATTGAACTCACTAAGCGTCACCGCTTACCCCTCCCAATGTTTAACTAAATTGCAGGAGATAAGCTTCCAATATAGTTATATATACTGATGGAAGATTTTTGAATAGTTTGAAACTATTGTTTTGATAGAAGATTTTCGAATAGTTTGAGACTATTGTATTTTGCACTCCCATATGTATAAATCTATAGAATCCTGGGAAGTTATGTAATATATAACACTATGAAATAGTGGGTTTGTATCCAATAGTTTGTAACCGCTTTATCATATAAAATATTGTTTTATGAATATGCATGTAGCATGTTTCGGAGTAACAATTGTTATATATGAAAGTATAGAAAGGGGTTCTTTCAATCATGGTATCAGAGCAGTGGTTTAAGTGAACTAAATTCCACGGATTGGTATTTAGTCTTAAACTATTGGAAGTTCAATATATGAACTTAATTATTGTAAGTATAGGGATACAAACCATAGGAAATATATATATAAAGGTATTAGGTAATAGTAAACCCTAATATTCTAAAATACAATATTATTCCCTATTTCAGAGCAATGGCTGAACAGGTTAGTAGCCATACCCCCGAGGTTGGTGAAGGTCCTCAAGCTGAGGAAGTGAATACTCCAGTATCTCCTTGTGAGGAGCGACTCTTGGGTAAACTTACCGGTGTTATTCGACAGACTCTCGAAGAACACAAAAAGGGTGGTGATAAAGGAAAAGAGAAAGCCACTGGAGAATCTTCGAGAGGAGAGGTGAAGCGTCCCTCGTTTAAAGATTTCTAGAGTAGTGGTGCTACAGAGTTTTCTGGTGTTCTTAATCCAATTGTTGTTCTTACTTGGATCCAGAACACAGAAAAAGTGTTTCGTATTTCTCATGTAGATGCTGAAGACCAGGCTAACTATACTTCAGCAATGCATATCGGAGAAGCCTTGGTCTGGTGGGAAGCAACCTATGAAGCTCTAAGCAAGTTTGACCAGGAGAATTTATCCTGGGAAATGTTCAAAACTCATGTGCTAGAGAAGTACTGTCCTCTAGACATGAGGAGGAGGTTGGAGAAAGAATTCCTTGAGATTAAACAGGGAGGAATGACTGTGAATGAGTATGAAACTCAGTTCAATCAAAAAGCACGGTTTGCCGTAAAATATATTCCAACTGAAGATGAGAAAATTCAGTTATTCTTAGAAGGACTACGGCACGAAATTCACGATTTTGTTGCCAATCGGGAAGTACTGTCGTTTGATAAAGCTGTTGAGTATGCTCGAAAGCGTGAGCATGACTTAGAAATACGTGGTGCCACTCTTACTGTTCCGAAACATCCACGTACTGAAAGGACTGCTCCTGCTTCCCCTATTCCACCAACTCAATCCGTTCGATCTGAACCTAGCAAGCAAGTTCAATCTCAGAGTGCTTTTCGTGGCCGCGGCAGGTCACAATCTTTTTCTCTTAAGTCGCCAGCTTGTCGAAATTGTGGAAAGAATCATCCGGGCGAATGCGGACTAGAGGAAAGAACCGTGGTCTGTTTTGGATGTGGAGAAGTAGGACACAAGAGGCCCGTGTGTCCAATGAAGGGTGTTACATGCTTTGCATGTGGTGTTACTGGCCACAGGAAGCGTTTTTGCCCCACTCTTACTAGTCAGATGACGGGAAGTCAAGCTTCCGTTCAACAACCGGCGACAAGTCAAGCTTTCGTTCAACAACCGGCGAAAAGTCAAGCTCCTGTTCCAAAATCAAGGGGGCACTCCAACTAAAAAGGAGGAGGTTCCAAAAGCTAAGGGTCGTGCATTCCAGATCACCACAGAAGAGGCACGCGAGGACCCGAATGTTGTGACGGGTACATTTCTTGTTAACTCTAGACCTGCTTACATCTTATTTGATTCTGGTGCCCCAGATTCTTTTGTGTCTTATGAATTTGCGCATTCTTTTCAAATTGCTTGCTATGCACTCGCGCAACCCTTTCACGTAGAGACTGCTGGAAGTATATCATTACTTGCCGATAAAGTCTATAGCAATTGTGTTATAGAAATTGAAGGCTATAATTTTCTTGCTAATCTAATTCCTATCTCCTTGCCCAACTTTGACATTATTCTCGGCATGGATTGGTTGTCAAAGAACCACGCAGAACTTTTGTGTTATGAAAAGATAGTACGTATTCCCATTGAAGGGGAGAATCCTATCTATGTCTATGGTGAACAAGGAACCTTAAAAATAATATCTTTCCTTAAAGCCCGTAAATTCATATCGAAAGGGTGTTCTATCTATCTGGCCTACACAGTCGATATCTCGAAAGAAGATAAGAAAACGGTGAATGATGTTCCCATTGCTAAGGAATATCCAGATGTTTTTCCCGAAGAATTGCCTGGACTTCCTCCGGACAGGCAAGTAGAATTCCGAATTGACCTTATGCCTGGTGCTGCTCCGATTGCTAAGACTCCTTATCGTCTTGCGCCAGCTGAGATGAAAGAAATGATGATCCAACTGCATGAATTACTTGACAGAGGCTTTATCCGACCAAGTACCTCTCCCTGGGGTGCTCCGGTATTGTTTGTCAAGAAGAAGGACGGATCGATGCGAATGTGCATTGATTATCGTGAGCTGAATAAGGTAACTATCAAGAACAAATACCCACTACCTCGCATCGACGATTTGTTCGATCAACTTCAGGGTGTTAGTTATTTCTCAAAGATTGATCTAAGATCTGGCTATCATCAGTTGAAAGTTCACGAGCAGGATGTACTGAAGACTGCTTTTCGTACACGATATAGGCATTACGAATTCCTTGTTATGCCGTTTGGTTTAACGAATGCTCCTGTTGTATTCATGGATATGATGAATCGGGTATGCCGACCAATGCTCGATAAATCTGTCATCATATTCATAGATGGTATTCTAATCTATTCCAAGTCTAAAGCTGATCATGTCATTCATATTCGTGCGGTGTTAGAACTTCTTCGAAAGGAGAAGCTTTATGCTAAATTCTCGAAATGTGAATTTTGGCTTGCCAAGTTCAATTTCTCGGCCATGTTATTTCTGGTGACGGTGTATCCGTAGATCCTACTAAAATTGAAGCTATTCAAAATTGGGAAGTGCCCCGTAATGCTTCCGAAATTCGTAGTTTCTTGGGTCTCGCGGGATATTACCGGAGATTTATTAAAGACTTTTCTCGTATAGTCGTACCTCTCACGAGTCTTACACGAAAGGAAGTGAAGTTCAAATGGGGTGAAGCCCAAGAAAAAGCTTTCTCGACTCTAAAAGAGCTTTTGACCCATGCTCCAATCTTATCACTTCCAGAAGGTGATGATGATTTCTTTGAATATAGCGATGCTTCAAGATTAGGACTCGGTTGTGTGTTGATGCAACATGGTAAAGTGATAGCCTATGCCTCAAGACAACTGAAAGATTATGAAAAGAATTATCCCACTCATGATCTCGAACTCGCTGCAGTGGTATTTGCCCTAAAAGTTTGGAGACATTACCTCTTTGGTACAAAATGTCAATTGTATACTGACCACAAGAGTCTCAAGTATATATTTAGTCAGCAAACTCTGAATATGAGACAACAAAGAGCCATGGAGCTGATCAAAGACTATGACTGTGAAATCCTATATCATCATGGAAAGGCTAATGTAGTTGCCGATGCACTTAGCAGAAAGGTTTATCGTAATAGTATGTGTTATGCTATTACTCACACCACAGTAAAGTTCACTATCCTAGATGAACTAGAGAAATGGCAAGTAGAAGCCCTAAAGCCAGAAAATGTGAAGAAAGAAGGGATGGTACATTACACCGATGTTTTACTTGATGATCCCCAAGGACTGAAGGTATTCAAGAATCGGCTGTGGATTCCGAAGATTGGTGGATTAAGAAAGAAGATTTTAGATGAAGCCCATAAGTCTAAACTGTCAATACATCCTGGTACAAGTAAAATGTACTACGATGTAAGAGCTGATTATTGGTGGCCTGGATTAAAGAGAGACATTGGAAGATATGTACAAGAATGCTTAGTATGCTTACAAGTCAAAACAGAGCACCGAAAGCCTTACGGAACCCCAGAAAGCCTTAGTGTACCTGTATGGAAATGGGAAGAACTGTCCATGGATTTTATTATCAAATTGCCAAAGTCTGCTAGACAGCATGATAGCATTTAGGTAATCGTCGACCGCCTGACTAAAAGCGCTCATTTTCTTGCCATGCGTGAAACAGCTCCAATGGAGAAATACGCACAAGTATACTTGGATGAAATTGTCGTAAGACATGGTGTGCCACTAAAGATCGTTTCCGATCGTGATACTCGCTTCACTTCTCACTTTTGGGCGAGTATGCAACGTGAATTGGGATCTCGAGTTGCTCTCAGCACAGCCTATCATCCCCAGACAGATGGTCAGACGGAGAGAACAATCCAAACTGTAGAAGATATGATTCATGCATGTGTCTTGGAGTTCGGTGGTAACTGGGATAAATACTTACCTCTTGTCGAATTCTCGTATAATAACAGTTACCACGCTTCAATCAAAATGCCGCCATATGAGGCATTATATGGTCGCAAGTGTCGTACTCCATTATGTTGGCGTGAAATAGGACAGAAAATCCTTGGAGGCCCTCAAATGATTCAAGACACCACCAACAAGATTCAAATTGTACGAGAAAGAATGAAAGCCGCCCAGGATCGACAAAAGTCCTATACGGAAAAGAGGAGGCGACCAATAGAATTCCAGGTGGGGGATTTCGTAATGTTGAAGGTATCCCCATGGAAGTGTCTTATGCGATTTGGAAAGAAAGGAAAACTAAGTCCTAGATTTGTTGGTCCTTTCAAAATCCTCCAGAGGATTGGTAAACAAGCATACCGCTTGGAATTGCCTGAAGATTTGGCAGGTATTCATGATGTCTTCCATGTGAGTTATCTGCACAAATGCTTGAGCATCTATGATGAAGCAGTTCCATTATCCGAGGTGAAACTGGATAATAAGTTAACTTATGTAGAAGAGCCTGAAAAGATCGTAAACGAAAGAACGACTAAGCTACATAATAAAGAAGTAGAGTTGGTGCTTGTCAAGTGGAAACACCATCGAGGCCCGAACAATACTTGGGAGAATAAGAATGAGATAAGAGCGAAATATCCCCATTTATTTTAATCTATGTAATTTCGGGGACGAAATTCTCAAAAGGAGGAGGTATTTGTAACATACACGTTTTGAGATCGTGTTTTATATAAATAATATTATGAAATATTATGTGATATTTAGTATTGAGTTCTAACAGATAGTTTTTACTAGAAATAAAGTAAAACTATGTTTAGAATCACTCATAAATTATTGGAAGTCTTATGAGATTCCAATTAAAAGCTAAATAGTGAAATTTAGCAAAAATATAAAAATTGAAATAAGTAAAATTTTACATGTTGAAATTTGTAGATAATCTCGTTAGAAACACGTAGGCGAAAACCTCGTCGAAATCCGAGTTATAATGAAGAAGTTATGACCAATCGAAGATCCGCGATAAAACCGGCACGGTGCCGAATGACGTAAAAAGTGAGTTTTTGGTAAACTACTTTTTGGCCTTAGTGATCTAAATGAAATTCGTAGTATTCGTTAAACCGAGAAGTTCGATAAAAAGAACGCCAAAATCTGACTTCGTATGAGGAAGTTATGATTTTTACAAATTTCAACTTAGCAGTAGACAGCTAAAAACTCGAATTTTAGATCGAGTGATTTTTAGCCGACACAACCTACACGAGAATCGAAGGTCTCGTCATTAGCAGTACAATGGTAAAAAGTCTGACGAATACGGACGTCGGATGAAGAAGTTATGAAATTTTAACGGATTTACCAGTCCCGGTCTGTTAAAAATAATAATATAAAAATAAAGTCAAAATTTTCCGACGAAGTCTGAACAAAAGTTGTAGAGCATAATTTTCTCTACGCGTGCATATAAAGAACGTCAAAAACGGAGCCCGTATGAGAAAGTTATGGATTTTACAAGATTGGGCACATTTTCATTTAATTTTCGCATGAATAGTGTTGATCCACGTGGCAATTTCTGATTGGACCGTAGCCTCGCTGGCACCTTCTGATTGGTCCGATGCCGTGTCCGCCTCGTTTCCGACGTCGTGACTCACCCTCGCCCGGATCCGACGCGTGTCGCGATGAGTCGTCCGAAGCTGCTTAGTCACCCGGTCACTCCTCGCATCTGAAGACGCATGTTGCGTCCGAAGCGAGCCACCTGGAGCCCTCACATGCGCGCCATCTGGTCCTCTCGCGAGCCGGCAGCTGCCCCTCCTCCCTTCGGCCGAAGACCTTCGCCTCCTATAAATAAGAGGTTGCGAACCCTCTCGGCTAACTTTGGAAATTTCACACTTTTTCACCATTTTTCAATACTTTTACTATCCCGACATCCCCCGAAGCCCCGGTACTTATTCCAAAGCCCGAAACGCGCCTCGAGATTCCCGAGAAGCCCGAAAAATTTATCTTTTCGGTTTCAAAGCTCTACCTTCGCAGAGCCCGGTTTTCAAGAAAACTCCCGGTTTTCAACGACGAAAGTCCTATTTAGAGCCGAAGTGCTGCCCGAATTACTATTTTGACCCCCGGTTATTTCTCGGTGAGTTTAATATATAGGAACAATTGTATGTTATGTGTTATATGTGTTATGTACTTTTCCATGTTATCATCTCGAGTTGTTGTATCTGCTATTTTATAGCAAGGCTGTACCTCTGACTTGAAGTGTATGACATAAGCATCACTTGGGTATTGGTATGAGCCGTTGACCATGAAGTGTATGACATAGGCATCACTTTGGCTTCGGTAGTATGCTAAGATAAGGCTGAAAGCCTAAATATTCTAGCAAAAATTATATTCCTGAGTATTTATTGTGCCATTTGTGCTGAAACTTTATTGATTTTATATCAAGTATGGAATTTGTTATGTCTCATTGATTAATATGGAAAGCTTTTCGCATTATGCCTTTGTTGTTCCTTGTTCCTCTTTGCTTCTGGCATATTACAGTATATATATGGTATAACGTTATATTGTATCTATTATTGAACTCACTAAGCGTCACAGCTTACCCCTCCCAATGTTTAACTAAATTGAAGGAGATAAGCTTCTAGTATAGTTATATATACTGATGGAAGATTTTTGAATAGTTTGAAACTATTGTTTTGATAGAAGATTTTCGAATAGTTTGAGACTATTGTATTTTGCACTCCCATATGTATAAATCTATAGAATCCTGAGAAGTTATGTAATATATAACACTATGAAATAGTGGGTTTGTATCCAATAGTTTGTAACCGCTTTATCGATATAAAATATTGTTTTATGAATATGCATGTAGCATGTTTCAGAGTAACAATTGTTATATATGAAAGTATAGAAAGGGGTTCTTTCAATCATGGTATCAGAGCAGTGGTTTAAGTGAACTGAATTCCACGGATTGGTATTTAGTCTTAGACTATTGGAAGTTCAATATATGAACTTAATTATTGTAAGTATAGGGATACAAACCATAGGAAATATATATATAAAGGTATTAGGTAATAGTAAACCCTAATATTTTAAAATACAATATTACTCCCTATTTCAGAGCAATGGCTGAACAGGTTAGTAGCCATACCCCCGAGGTTGCTGAAGGTCCTCAACCTGAGGAAGTGAATACTCCAGTATCTCCTCGTGAGGAGCGACTCTTGGGTAAACTTACCGGTGTTATTCGACAGACTCTCGAAGAACACAAAAAGGGTGGTGATAAAGGAAAAGAGAAAGCCACTGGAGAATCTTCGAGAGGAGAGGTGAAGCGTCCCTCGTTTAAAGATTTCAAGAGTAGTGGTGCTACAGAGTTTTCTGGTGTTCTTAATCCAATTGTTGTTCTTACTTGGATCCAGAACACAGAAAAAGTGTTTCGTATTTCTCATGTAGATGTTGAAGACAAGGCTAACTATACTTCGGCAATGCTCATCGGAGAAGCCTTGGTCTGGTGGGAAGCAACCTATGAAGCTCTCAGCAAGTTCGACCAGGAGAATTTATCCTGGGAAATGTTCAAAACTCGTGTGCTAGAGAAGTACTGTCCTCTAGACATGAGGAGGAGGTTGGAGAAAGAATTCCTTGAGCTTAAACAGGGAGGAATGACTGTGAATGAGTATGAAACTCAGTTCAATCAAAAAGCACGGTTTGCCATAAAGTATATTCCAACTGAGGATGAGAAAATTCAGTTATTCTTAGAAGGACTACGGCACGAAATTCACGATTTCGTTGCCAATCGGGAAGTACTGTCGTTTGATAAAGCTGTTGAGTATGCTCGAAAGCGTGAACATGACTTAGAAATACGTGGTGCCACTCTTACTGTTCCGAAACATCCACGTACTGAAAGGACTGCTCCTGCTTCCCCTATTCCACCAACTCAATCCGTTCGATCTGAACCTAGCAAGCAAGTTCAATCTCAGAGTGCTTGTCGTGGCCGCGGCAGGTCACAATCTTTTTCTCTTCAGTCGCCAGCTTATCGAAATTGTGGAAAGAATCATCCGGGCGAATGCGGACTAGAGGAAAGAACTATGGTCTGTTTTGGATGTGGAGAAGTAGGACACAAGAGGCCCGTGTGTCCAATGAAAGGTGTTACATGCTTTGCATGTGGTGTTACTGGCCACAGGAAGCGTTTTTGCCCCACTCTTACTAGTCAGATGACGGGAAGTCAAGCTTCCGTTCAACAACCGGCGACAAGTCAAGCTTTCGTTCAACAACCGGCGAAAAGTCAAGCTCCTGTTCAAAAATCAAGGGGTAGTCCGACTAAAAAGGAGGAGGTTCCAAAAGCTAAGGGTCGTGCATTCCAGATCACCACAGAAGAGGCACGCGAGGACCCGAATGTTGTGACGGGTACATTTCTTGTTAACTCTAGACCTGCTCACATCTTATTTGATTCTTGTGCCTCAGATTCTTTTGTGTCTTATGAATTTGTGCATTCTTTTCAAATTGCTTGCTATGCACTCGCACAACCCTTTCACGTAGAGACTGCTGGAAGTATATCATTACTTGCCGATAAAGTCTATAGGAATTGTGTTATAGAAATTGAAGGCTACAATTTTCTTGCTAATCTAATTCCTATCTCCTTGCCCAACTTTGACATTATTCTCGGCATGGATTGGTTGTCAAAGAACCACGCAGACCTTTTGTGTTATGAAAAGATAGTACGTATTCCCATTGAAGGGGAGAATCCTATCTATGTCTATGGTGAACAAGGAACCTTAAAAATAATATCTTTCCTCAAAGCCCGTAAATTCATATCGAAAGGGTGTTCTATCTATCTGGCCTACACAGTCGATATCTCGAAAGAAGATAAGAAAACGGTGAATGATGTTCCCATTGCTAAGGAATATCCAGATGTTTTTCCCGAAGAATTGCCTGGACTTCCTCCGGACAGGCAAGTAGAATTCCGAATTGACCTTATTCCTGGTGCTGCTCCGATTGCTAAGACTCCTTATCGTCTTGCGCCAGCTGAGATGAAAGAATTGATGATCCAACTGCAGGAATTACTTGACAGAGGCTTTATCCGACCAAGTACCTCTCCCTGGGGTGCTCCGGTATTGTTTGTCAAGAAGAAGGACGGATCGATGCGAATGTGCATTGATTATCGTGAGCTGAATAAGGTAACTATCAAGAACAAATACCCACTACCTCGCATCGACGATTTGTTCGATCAACTTCAGGGTGTTAGTTATTTCTCAAAGATTGATCTAAGATCTGGCTATCATCAGTTGAAAGTTCACGAGCAGGATGTACTGAAGACTGCTTTTCGTACACGATATAGGCATTACGAATTCCTTGTTATGCCGTTTGGTTTAATGAATGCTCCTGTTGTATTCATGGATATGATGAATCGGGTATGCCGACCAATGCTCGATAAATCTGTCATCATATTCATAGATGGTATTCTAATCTATTCCAAGTCTGAAGCTGATCATGTCATTCATATTCGTGCAGTGTTAGAACTTCTTCGAAAGGAGAAGCTTTATGCTAAATTCTCGAAATGTGAATTTTGGCTTGCCAAGTTCAATTTCTCGGCCATGTTATTTCTGGTGACGGTGTATCCGTAGATCCTACTAAAATTGAAGCTATTCAAAATTGGGAAGTGCCCCGTAATGCTTCCGAAATTCGTAGTTTCTTGGGTCTCGCGGGATATTACCGGAGATTTATTAAAGACTTTTCTCGTATAGCCATACCTCTCACGAGTCTTACATGAAAGGAAGTGAAGTTCGAATGTGGTGAAGCCCAAGAAAAAGCTTTCTCCACTCTAAAAGATCTTTTGACCCATGCTCCAATCTTATCACTTCCAGAAGGTGATGATGATATCTCTGTATATAGCGATGCTTCAAGATTAGGACTCGGTTGTGTGTTGATGCAACGTGGTAAAGTGATAGCCTATACCTCAAGACAACTGAAAGATTATGAAAAGAATTATCCCACTCATGATCTCGAACTCGCTGCAGTGGTATTTGCCCTAAAACTTTGGAGACATTACCTCTTTGGTACAAAATGTCAATTGTATACTGACCACAAGAGTCTTAAGTATATATTTAGTCAGCAAACTCTGAATATGAGACAACAAAGAGCCATGGAGCTGATCAAAGACTATGACTGTGAAATCCTATATCATCATGGAAAGGCTAATGTAGTTGCCGATGCACTTAGCAGAAAGGTTTATCGTAATAGTATGTGTTATGCTATTACTCACACCACAGTAAAGTTCACTATCCTAGATGAACTAGAGAAATGGCAAGTAGAAGCCCTAAAGCCAGAAAATGTGAAGAAAGAAGGGATGGTACATTACACCGATGTTTTACTTGATGATCCCCAAGGACTGAAGGTATTCAAGAATCGGCTGTGGATTCCGAAGATTGGTGGATTAAGAAAGAAGATTTTAGATGAAGCCCATAAGTCTAAACTGTCAATACATCCTGGTACAAGTAAAATGTACTACGATGTAAGAGCTGATTATTGGTGGCCTGGATTAAAGAGAGACATTGGAAGATATGTACAAGAATGCTTAGTATGCTTACAAGTCAAAACAGAGCACCAAAAGCCTTACGGAACCCCAGAAAGCCTTAGTGTACCTGTATGGAAATGGGAAGAACTGTCCATGGATTTTATTATCAAATTGCCAAAGACTGCTAGACAGCATGATAGCATTTGGGTAATCGTCGACCGCCTGACTAAAAGCGCTCATTTTCTTGCCATGCGTGAAACGGCTCCAATGGAGAAATACGCACAAGTATACTTGGATGAAATTATCGTAAGACATGGTGTGCCACTAAAGATCGTTTCCGATCGTGATACTCGCTTCACTTCTCACTTTTGGGCGAGTATGCAACGTGAATTGGGATCTCGAGTTGCTCTCAGCACAGCCTATTATCCCCAGACAGATGGTCAGACGGAGAGAACAATCCAAACTGTAGAAGATATGCTTCGTGCATGTGTCTTGGAGTTCGGTGGTAACTGGGATAAATACTTACCTCTTGTCGAATTCTCGTATAATAACAGTTACCACGCTTCAATCAAAATGCCGCCATATGAGGCATTATATGGTCGCAAGTGTCGTACTCCATTATGTTGGCGTGAAATAGGACAGAAAATCCTTGGAGGCCCTGAAATGATTCAAGACACCACCAACAAGATTCAAATTATACGAGAAAGAATGAAAGCCGCCCATGATCGACAAAAGTCTTATACGGAAAAGAGGAGGTGACCAATAGAATTCCAGGTGGGGGATTTCGTAATGTTGAAGGTATCCCCATGGAAGGGTCTTATGCGATTTGGAAAGAAAGGAAAACTAAGTCCTAGATTTGTTGGTCCTTTCAAAATCCTCTAGAGGATTGGTAAACAAGCATACCGCTTGGAATTGCTTGAAGATTTGGCAGGTATTTATGATGTCTTCCATGTGAGTTATCTGCGCAAATGCTTGAGCATCTATGATGAAGCAGTTCCATTATCCGAGGTGAAACTGGATAATAAGTTTACTTATGTAGAAGAGCCTGAAGAGATCGTAAACGAAAGAACGACTAAGCTACATAATAAAGAAGTAGAGTTGGTGCTTGTCAAGTGGAAACACCATCGAGGCCCGAACAATACTTGGGAGAATAAGAATGAGATAAGACTGAAATATCCCCATTTATTTTAATCTATGTAATTCCGGGGACGAAATTCTCAAAAGGATGAGGTATTTGTAACATACACGTTTTGAGATCGTGTTTTATATAAATAATATTATGAAATATTATGTGATATTAAGTATTGAGTTCTAACAGATAGTTTTTACTAGAAATAAAGTAAAACTATGTTTAGAATCACTCATAAATTATTGGAAGTCTTATGAGATTCCAATTAAAAGCTAAATAGTGAAATTTAGCGAAAATATAAAAATTGAAATAAGTAAAATTTTATTGTTGAAATTTGTAGATAATCTCGTTAGAAACACGTAGGCGAAAACCTCGTCGAAATCCGAGTTATAACGAAGAAGTTATGACCAATCGAAGATCCGCGATAAAACTGGCACGGTGCCGAATGACGTAAAAAGTGAGTTTTTGATAAACTACTTTTTGTCCTTAGTGATCTAAATGAAAGTCATAATATTCGTTAAACCGAGAAGTTCGATAAAAAGAACGCCAAAATCTGACTTCGTATGAGGAAGTTATGATTTTTACAAATTTCAACTTAGCAGTAGACAGCTAAAAACTCGAATTTTAGATCGAGTGATTTTTAGCCGACACAACCTAAACGAGAATCGAAGGTCTCGTCATTAGCAGTACAATGGTAAAAAGTCTGACGAAAACGGACGTCGGATGAAGAAGTTATGAAATTTTAACGGATTTACCAGTCCCGGTCTGTTAAAAATAATAATATAAAAATAAAATCAAAATTTTCCGACGAAGTCTGAACGAAAGTTGTAGAGCATAATTTTCTCTACGCGTGCATATAAAGAACGTCAAAAACGGAGCCCGTATGAGAAAGTTATGGATTTTACAAGATTGGGCACATTTTCATTTAATTTTCGCATGAATAGTGTTGATCCACGTGGCAATTTCTGATTGGACCGCAGCCTCGCTGGCACCTTCTGATTGGTCCGATGCCGTGTCCACCTCGTTTCAGACGTCGTGACTCACCCTCGCCCGGATCCGACGCGTGTCGCGATGAGTCGTCCGAAGCTGCTTAGTCACCCGGTCACTCCTCGCATCCGAGGACGCATGTTGCGTCCGAAGCGAGCCACCTGGAGCCCTCGCATGCGCGCCATCTGGTCCTCTCGTGAGCCGCCAGCTGCCCCTCCTCCCTTCGGCCGAAGACCTTCGCCTCCTATAAATAGGAGGGTGCGAACCCTCTCGGCTAACTTTGGAAATTTCACACTTTTTCACCATTTTTCAATACTTTTACTATCCCGACATCCCCCGAAGCCCCGGTACTTATTCCAAAGCCCGAAACACACCTCGAGATTCCCGAGAAGCCCGAAAAATTTATCTTTTCGGTTTCAAAGCTCTACATTCGCAGAGCCCGGTTTTCAAGAAAACTCCCGGTTTTCAACGACGAAAGTCTTATTTAGAGCCGAAGTGCTGCCCGAATTACTATTTTGACCCCCGGTTATTTCTCGGTGAGTTTAATATATAGGAACAATTGTATGTTATGTGTTATATGTGCTATGTACTTTTCCATGTTATCATCTCGAGTTGTTGTATCTGCTATTTTATAGCAAGGCTGTACCTCTGACTTGAAGTGTATGACATAAGCATCACTTGGGTATTGGTATGAACCGTTGACCATGAAGTGTATGACATAGGCCTCACTTTGACTTCGGTAGTATGCTAAGATAAGGCTGAAAGCCTAAATATTCTAGCAAAAATGATATTATGGAGTATTTATTGTGCCATTTGTGCTGAAACTTTATTGATTTTATATCAAGTATGGAATTTGTTATGTCTCATTGAATAATATGGAAAGCTTTTCGCATTATGCCTTTGTTGTTCCTTGTTCCTCTTTGCTTCTGGCATATTACAGTATATATATGGCATAACGTTATATTGTATCTATTATTGAACTCACTAAGTGTCACCGCTTACCCCTCCCAATGTTTAACTAAATCGCAGGAGATAAGCTTCCAGTATAGTTATATATACTGATGGAAGATTTTTGAATAGTTTGAAACTATTGTTTTGATAGAAGATTTTCGAATAGTTTGAGACTATTGTATTTTGCACTCCCATATGTATAAATCTATAGAATCCTGGGAAGTTATGTAATATATAACACTATGAAATAGTGGGTTTGTATCTAATAGTTTGTAACCGCTTTATCAATATAAAATATTGTTTTATGAATATGCATGTAGCATGTTTCGGAGTAACAATTGTTATATATGAAAGTATAGAAAGGGGTTATTTCACAAAGGCTAGAAAATAACGGGTTGTCACATTATCCCCCCGTTGAAGGGAATTTCGTCCCGAAATTCAGAATTCTAAGTGGTTACTCATGATTTACGGAATGAGGTAGGTACTTTCGTTCCATTTGATCTTCTCGTTCTCAAGTGAATTTAGATCCACGCTTGGTGTTCCAGCGGATCTTCACTTTTACGTCAGTTGTCCTTATCGTTAAAGGTTGTGTGGGTTTGGCTTACATGTCTATGTTTATCCAAATGGTAGTGAGTCCACTTGCTGTCATGGATAGCTTTCGTCCAGAATTTCATGATTGAACTTACACATGGTTCATCTATCACAGTCTCGTGTATACAAGCCGTATATAATTAACATTGAAAAGGCATTCGGATAAATGATTCTTCTCTAAGCCCACATCCAAACAAGGAAAAGGAATTAATGCAAAATAATCCATTCTAAGCCTGTAGAACCTTAATTATGTACCACTTTTGCGTACACACTTAATAGTGGTAAGTTAGTCGTATAGGTCCTTGATCTTCATTATTAAACTCGAATTGTTGTGGAAATCTGTTGGAAAAACTTCGGGAAGGTTACTGAAGGTATAGTACTCCTCAAAACTTCGAAGATTTTGAAACGAGAGACGATTCAGAGGTTTGTGTCAGGTTTGTCGGTACCGATTGAAAAAGGTTTCACTAGTCGGTCGGTGAAGGCGAAGAGTATTTTTGTAGCACGTGGAATTGGTACGGTGAGGATCAAGTCAGCTAATTTCAAACGACGACGTCAGAATTTCTTATAGTAACATGTATTAAGCCGATTGGGAAAAAGTGTTTGTTAGAGCGATTGTGCATACTGGCTGTACTTTCTAGTGCTCTCAGATTTATTATTGTTATTACTACTACGAACCCTTGGTACTACATTTAGCGAGTATTAGCAGTTTGAGGGTTCTGATAATTGGAAATGATGAAACTTTATAATACAATCCCAACCAGGTCCCTCCATAATAGCTTGGTGTATACAAGTCACGTTTAATTAAGATTGGGAAGACAGTCGACTGAGTGACTCTGCCCTAAATCCACAACCTAACAAAGAGCAGGAAATAAGGCGGGATCACGCACTCTAAGTCTACAAATCTTAATTATAAATGACCTTAATGTATACACTAAGCCATCATAGCTCACCTGTAAGGATCCTTAGTTTTATATGAACGTTGTGATTTTGTTCAGACGAGAGAGTAATTATGATTTAATTGGCAACAGTTTTAGTGAAAATTAGATGCTTCATTATTGTTGTTTGGAAACCTACCAAAATCCTAGCAGGTTTCATCATTGCTTTTTTCATGTTCTGTTGTCAAACCCCTCTCGCTCCCCCGTCATTCCTCTCGGTTGGATAGTCTCTCTTGAAATATCCCGGTTCACCACATAAATGGCATATTGGACTTACTCCGACAATGGTGGTTGAAGTAATGTGTTCAACTGGAGTCCTACAGAAGCGGGCGGTGTGCCCTTTCATGTTGCACCTTTTGCAATACAACTCCCGTCAGACTCCATAATGATAGTAGCTGTACTTGCTGCAGTGTGGGAGGTTTCCGAAATACGGTGTTGTCGGTGTTGAGGTAGTAGGGTTAGTGGGGTAATGGACTGCCCCACTTTGATGCTTTTTGGTAGGTCCTTGAGTTCAACTACTCCCTTTCTCGCTCTCGAACTTTCGTTTCATGATCTTAGGTTTGAGGTTCGGAGTGTCCTTGCAGATAGACACTCGTTGATGTACTTGGTTATCACTGCGGTTGGAATTTTCGATAACATTTCCACTTTCTTTTGTGTTGTTAGCATTAAGGTGTGCCATGACGGCTGTCACAGCGGATGTGACCGCAACTTGAAAAGTAACATAATCTATCTGTAGGATTGGTGTTTTGTCGGTGGGTTGGTTACGTCCCTTTGGAGGCATAATTTTGTTGCATGGAGAGAAAACGAGCTCGTGAGTAACGACGGTTGTTTCTAGTTGTATTCTATCTGTTTATATATACATATATATTTTCATGTTTTTGTTATACAATTCATGATGTTTCGACCACATCCCAACGATGTATTTATGGTAGTATCTAGAAATAGATATTGTACAAGTGTTAAGTTCACCAGAACAGAATATGAGTGTTCATGGTTTTCCCGTGGTTTAGAATGGTTAACATCATAACCCGAACTATTGATACCACCTGCGTGGATTTGAGTTATGGTAGTTGTTACAGTAGTCTGAAAGACAGTAGTGTTGTACAATGATGGATTTGTTGTCGTGTTGTTGAGGACGTGCCTTATATGTCTACGGGAAGGCATTTCTTTTACTATAAGGTCCTTAAACGATGAAATGGGGGTAAGTCTTTAGTAATGGTTATAAATCAAATGTCGTCCGAACTAAATTATTTCAGATCGGTGGGTATCATGCTCCAACTTTCAAAGAGGTTTTGTAAACAATTCATAAAAGAGGTCTATATAAAATAAACTTATGAATTTTTAGTATTAATCACTCTCAAATGAGATTTCGTGATTTGATTTACCATTACTAGTTGCGACAAAAAAGGTGATGATTTTAATACATAGTGTGAGTAGTGTAGTCACTAACTCACTAGGTTATAACATTTTATTTGTTATTAGAGTGATGCACCAGGTGTTCTGCCACCTCGCATGTCTCACTAGTGGTTTCCTCTGTTCTCTGTCCTACTCTTGGCGATAATGATTTATTGTCTCCTAGTATCTATATGGTGTCCTTGTCCTTCGTAGGTATGTTGAATCTCCACTCTATCATGATTAGACCTGGCAATGGAGCGGGTTTTGACCCTGATCCGATCCAAACCCGTAAGAATTATATGGGTTTGGAGTGTAGTTTTTGATTCGTTTACCCGTTAACGATCCATACCTGCTAACCCTTTCATTAAATGGGTCGGGTATGGATCATCACCGATTCGCTCCATTTATAACCCGCCCCATATAAATTTTAGAATTATACATTTATATTTTATACTTCTTAAAGTTTAATTTTAATTCCAATCAAAAGTCCAAAGGCCAAAGGCCAAAGAAAAAAACGCTTTTACATAGGAATCGATAAGTCGGTTTCTAAACTTATAGACTTCTATCAAAAATCATAATGTAATTCAATTTATATTCATCAAGAAATAGTCATATCCATTTCTAATTCAATAAATCATTTTTTAACATGAAAAAACTTGGCAATTGCTATTCGCTATCACTACAACTGACATTCATAAATCAATTCAAAGTTGTTGCAATAGTGATTTTTAATTTCGATTGAAATTCCTTGAGTATGTAATGTCCTTTTGTAAATCAACTTTTTTTATTTAAAAAAATGTTATTTTAAGTATTAAGATATAGTATACATTTTTTATGTAAGAAATTTTATTTTAGGAATTAATAAAAATGTGTTTGATTATTTAGAAAACCTTTGTGTTACGGGGCGGGTTTGGATATTTGTTGATTCGTTCGATAAGGGTATGGGTCTGGTTATTTAAAACCCTATGGGTTACAGAGCGAGTTTGGATCAGATTTTGAAATTTGTTAAAAGGTTTTGGATCAAATCTGATTCATTGCAAACCTACTCCATTGCCAGGTCTACTCATGATTCAGGTTATGACACTAATCCCCATTACTTCATAATGGAGAGGTTGAACCCCGAAAGTTCATGCGAACTTCTCTTGTATGCTCCTGATAAGGTAAAGGTACTTGGTGATTTCTATAGTTTCTTTCTCTTTGTCTGATTACTTCTCAGAGTCCTTCAAATGAATCCCTTATTGTTCTTCCTTGACTCCTCTGTTAGTTGTTGTAATGGAGTGGTTACATCTATCCATGAGGTTTGTACGAGAATGGGAATGTCTAAGGAATCTATGAGATTAACTAAAACATTGCTAAAGAAATTTTTATGGTGTGATCCCTACCGGGTCCTTTTATAATCACATAGTGTACACAAGTTATATATAGTCCAGATGTAATAGACCTTCGAATAAGTGATCCTACTCTATATCCACATCCAAAGCACCAAAATCGAACCTTACACTCCAACATGAGGAGTATACGGCTGCACACTTGGGTGTGCGGCCGCACACCCCTCTCCTGGCAGCACACTCACGTGTATAAGGTTGGGACTTAGCCTTCCTTCATCCCTTTTCACCCTCCCAAGCCAAGAACACGATTTCTCTCTCAACTATCATCCGATTTTCATCCTAGATCTTCAAGATTGTAAGTGTTCTTCCCTTGATTTGTTGTTAATCCTTTTAAACTAGTAACATCCTTTGATTGCATCCATTGGAAATCATATTTTGGCTAGATCTTCAAATCTTCATCCATTTCACCAAGAACAAACACTTGTTCTTGGTGATTTTGATCGTTCTCGTACCTCCGGATCAGAAGTACCCTTTACCTATGCTTGAATCTTGTTTAGAACACTACATTAAATCCTTGAAAATGCCCAGAACTCAAGAACACAACGTGTGTGCGGCCGCACACCCAGGTGTGGCCGTACATGTCACACCCCAAAACCGGAACGGCAGAAACGTTCTGGGGTGGAGGACGTCATGTACAGTATCACAACAATGCATAATAGTAAAGACAAGCAACAACATCCATTGCATTAATATAATAATTGTATTACAAGCGTGTTCTGTATAGTTTGTAAGACACCAAAAGTATGATCAAAATAAAAGATGAGTCTTGTATGTGCTCCATCTTCTCAAAAGCTTCATCTGTACCTGTCTACTGATGACCTGAGAATACAAGTTATTTTGAAAGAGTTTATCAGCATAAAGCTGGTGAGTTCATAAGTATTTAGTGTCATTGCTTGTATAAAAATGTTTGTAACAATGTAGTGTAATAATTGATTTCAAATGTTTGTAAATAGTATACTCCCTAGAAAACCCTATATTTTCCGGTAAAAAGTAGTCTTCTACCAAGACTCGATTGTTTGTATGTTTGTTCTTTCGTAAATGTAAGGGTTTTTCCCCAGTGAAACTATATGTATGAAAATATAATTTTAGACTTCACTCATGTAAGGTGATTAAAAAAATAAATGTAATAGGGGAAATTAATGTTTTACCCCAGCAGTATCACTGCTGACTAATAGTGATGAAAATGCAGACTCTAGGTAGTATTAAATGCACAATACACCTCGGGGAGTCCGTTTGGCCTTTAATTCTTAATTGGTTAATTAAAGGGTTGAATTTGAACTCGTATGTAACCATGCTGATCGACGGCTGAAAAACTGATGACCCTCCTGGTCATATATAGTGAGGTAACATTCTGTCACCCCTTGGCCTTTCGGCTGGGACTGTAGCTAGCAGTCGGGATGTGGGAGTGTCTGTCCCGTATAGATCTATACACACAATGCCCGCTCTCCCTCCGGGAGACTCTGGTTACAAAGTGATACTATGATGAAGTGTCGTATCTAGAAGTAGTGTGTCACATTCTGTTATAGTATTCAAATGTTTGTGTAGTAATTCATAGTGTAGTGATGTTTTCTCCTTACTAGTATATAGTATTTTCCTTTGTATAGTATATAGCATGTACTCTTGTATAGTGTATAGCATGTATTGTTTCTCACTGTAGTATTTATGTATTAACTCATAAATGTACTGACTCTTGTATGTATCTTTGTAGTAGTAGTAATGAGTAGTAATCCCTTAACTATACCTATTATAGTCAAGTAGTAATGTTGTTTGTATGCCTTTGTTAAACAAAGGCATTGAACTGAAGTGAAAGCTTTTTATATCTAACACATATACATATGATATATAACTAAGAGTTCAACGACATTCGGACAAATAACAGAATACCCTAAGTCCACAACCAAACAAGGAATAGGAAATAAGGCGAGCTATCAGTCCTAAGTCCTTCAAATCTTACTTATATATATATATATATATATATATATATATATATATATATATATATATATTAGTGTAGATATGAGTTTGAAAACAATGAAAGTTTAAAAGAGTTTGGAAACAGTTTTATAAATAGTTTAACATGAAAAAGAGTTTGATAATCATTTAGAAGTAGTTTTGTTGACAAAGCAGTTAAAAGTATAGAAAGTCCATTTGTTTGCAAGTTATAAATTACATGTGATTGATATTATAACTAGTTTGTTTCAACTTGTATCCTCCCCCATAAAAGCATTTAAAAACATTTAAAAGGTTGATTAAGGGGAATGAACTCACTTGTAGTGAGTGATTTGGATGGAAGTGTCGGATAGGATGCTAGGTGTCAAGTGAGGACTTGAACACACACACAGATCATATTTAACATGGAGTAATACATAAATATATCTAATTAGTCATTTAACAACTAATTAATCAAGTAAAGACACCCTAATACATGGAAACACTTTGTTTTAAGTGCTAGTAGTACTAAAGGGTTGCATCTAAAGAGAGTATGGCCTCACATTGGAGTTTACTTCCCATTTGGTAACAACACATGAGTTTACGGTTTTTGGTCATTTCTCCCATGAGTTTACCGCCGTAAACTCATGGTAATTTGTACCATTGTGTGATGTAAGGTCTTATACCCCTCAAGGAAGTGATCTAGGCTTGTATCCAAGGCTTAGGAAGGGACTAGGGCTCAAAATGGCCCTTCATTGGAGTTTACGGTTCATGGACCACTCTCTTCGAGTTTACGGTCGTATACCCATGAGTTTACGGTCGTAAACCCATGAGTTTACGGCCGTACACTCATGGTAACTCCTACCATTTCGTGGTTTGGGGTCTTTAGTTCATGCATGTAAGGTTCTAGTCCAATATCCAAGTCCTAGAAGGTGTTGGTGGCACTTATACACCACTTGATGTTGTTTACGGTTCAAGGAGATGCCTTGACCGTATACCCATGTGTTCTTGGGGGTTTTTGATGTTTGTCAATGGTTTAACAAGTGTTCTAATTAAATAACTAGTTAGGAGGAGTGTATGTACTTATAAGAAGCTTGTAAGAGTGTTTAAGGTCCAAAAACACTAGTGTGTGTTCTTGGTGTTCTTGAAGAACACTTGAAGATCTAAGAAAAGAGAAGATTTCATGGATGAAATCATACATAAACACTAGATGAAGTGTGTAACAACAAATTAAGGGAAGAAACACTTACATTTTTGGAAGATTGGATGAAATGTGTTATGATACTTGAGAGAGAAATGTGGGTGTTCTTGAGTTTGGAAGTGTAAAGTGAAGAAGTGCGGAGTAAACTCATGCATTAAGCATGAGTTCAAGGTGATGAGGAGTTTACGGCCCAAACTCCCCAAGTTTGGCCGTAAACACCTTGTTATGGTGTGAAGTTTTAATTTGTTACACATTCCTCCTAGAAGATACTTCTTTCTATTTGTTCGTTTGACGAATTTATATTAAAAACACCCAAACGGACTTTAAACCGGCCAAAAATGTACTGAAATGAATTTGACTATTAATTGAAGTGCTTGACTGAAGGGTTTGAGCAAATAGAAATTTCGAGTTGTCACATCATCCCCCCGTTAGAGGGAATTTCGTCCCGAAATTAGATTTCAAGCATCTAAGTCATTACAAATAACTAAGTAAAAAGGTGAGGATATTTAAGTTTCATTTGATCCTCGCGCTCCCATGTGAATTTGGGTCCTCGCTTGGCGTTCCAGCAAACCTTTATGATTGGGATGCGGTTTTGTTTCGTTCGTTTGACCTCTCGGTCAATGATCTCTACAGGTTCTTCCACGAAGTTGAGGCTCTCGTTGATCTCGATCTCGTCGAGTGGGATTACAAGAGTCTCGTCGGATAGGCACTTTTTCAAGTTCGAGACGTGGAAGGTAGGATGTACGTTACTAAGCTGGCGGGGTAAGTTGAGTTTGTAAGCTACGGGGCCGATTCTAGCGAGAATCTCGAAAGGCCCTATGTATCTTCGATTTAGCTTTCCACGCTTTCCGAAGCGTATCAAGCCTTTCCAGGGTGAGACATTCAAAAGGACTCGGTCTCCCACCTGGAACTCCAAAGGTTTCCTTCGTTTGTCTGCGTAGATTTCTGTCGGTCTCTAGAGGCTTTCAATCGTTCACGGATCTGAATGATCTTCTCTGTCGTTTCCCGAATGATCTCCGGACCCATGAGAGTGCTGTCAGGAACTCGTCGTTTAGCTAATTGAGTGTCACCCACCTCAGCCCAGCACAGAGGGGATATGCACTTTCGTCCATAGAGGGCTTCGAATGGAGTAGCCTTGATGCTCGTGTGATAACTGTTGTTGTATGAGAATTCAACAAGGGGTAAGTGGGTATCCCATGCCTTACCAAAGTCGATCACACAGGCTCACAGCATATCTTCCAAAGTTTGGATAGTTCTCTCACATTGTCCGTCGGTCTGTGGAAGGTAGGCTGTACTCATGTCCAGCCTCGTTCCTAAGGAGCTTTGTAATGACTGCCAGAATCTCGAAGTGAATCTACTATCCCTATCGGAGATAATGGATATAGGGACACCATGCAGCCGTACTATCTCCCGAATGTATGTTCTTGTGAGCTTCTCCATCTTGTTGGTCTCTTTGATAGGCAGGAGGTATGCGGACTTGGTCAATCTGTCGACGATGTCCCATATGGTATCAAGTCCACCCGTTGTCTTGGGTAGCTTGGTTATGAAGTCCATAGTGATCCGCTCCCACTTCCATTCAGGTATCTCTGGTTGTTGAAGTAGACCTGATGGTTTCTGGTATTCGACCTTGACCTTGGCGCAAGTAAGGCATTTACTCACGAAGGTAGCAATTTCTGCTTTCACGTTAGCCCACCAGTATGACTTTTTGAGATCCAGATACATCTTATATGAACCCGGGTGGACGGAATATCGAGTGTTGTGCGCTTCCTTCATGACCAAGTCTCTGAAGCCACCGTGCCTCGGTGTCCAGATCCGGTCAATGAGATATAAGGCTCCGTCACCCTTGACTTCCAAGTTCTTATCCATTCCTCGCAGGGATTCTCCCGCCACATTTTCAGATTTCAAGGCTTCAAGCTGATCCTCCTTAATTTGTGCGGATAGATGCGAATGGATAGTCATAGTTAATGACTTGACTCTTCGACCAGAGCATTATTTCCGACTTAGGGCGTCTGCTACTACGTTGGCTTTACCCGGATGATAACGAATTTCGCATTCGTAGTCATTGAGTAGCTCGACCCATCGTCGTTGTCTCATGTTGAGCTCCTTCTGGTTAAATACGTGTTGTAGGCTTTTATGGTCTGTAAAGATGGTGCTCTTCGTACCATACAGGTAGTGTCTCCAGATCTTCAGGGCGAACACAACCGCTCCTAATTCAAGATTGTGTGTGGAGTAGTTGACCTCGTGTGTCTTCAGTTGTCTTGAGGCGTAGGCGATGACCTTACCTCGTTGCATCAGGACACATCCGAGCCCCTGGTTGGATGCATCGCAGTATACCACGAAGTCGTCTATGCCTTCGGGGAGGGATAGTATCGGTGCGGTGCATAAGGCTCGCTTCAGCGTTTCGAACGCCTTCTCTTGCTTCTCTTCCCAGTCAAAGGCCACGCCCTTCTGGGTCAATGTCGTAAGAGGTTTCGCAATTCGAGAGAAGTTTTGAATGAACCTGCGGTAGTAGCCAACGAGGCCTAGAAATTGACGAATTTTTGTGGGCGTCTTCGGTGCTGACCAGTTCTCGATGGCTTTAATTTTGGAAGGGTCCTCGTGGATTCCTTCTTCGCTAACCATGTGTCCTAAGAATTCGACTCTTCGGATCCAAAATTCGCATTTAGAGAACTTCGCATAAAGCTTCTCTGATCGTAAGGTTCCTAGGACTTGTCGTAAGTGGTCGCTATGTTCTTCCTTACTTCGAGAGTAGATAAGTATGTCATCAATGAAGACGATGACGAACTGATCCAAGTAAGTACGGCATACCCTATTCATCAAGTCCATGAATACTGCGGGCACATTGGTCAATCCAAATGGCATCACTATGAACTCGTAGTATCCGTAACGAGTTCGGAAGGCTGTATTCGGAACATCCTCCTTGAGCACTCGTAACTGGTGATACCCGGATCTCAGATCAATCTTGGAAAAATAGCTTGCCCCATGCAGCTGGTCGAATAAATCGTCTATGCGAGGAAGAGGGTAACGATTCTTGACTGTAAGCTTGTTGAGTTCCCTATAATCGGTGCACATAGGGAACGATCCGTCTTTCTTCTTCACGAAGAAGACTGATGCTCCCCAGGGTGAGAAGCTTGGTCTTATAAAGCCCTTGTTGAGCAGTTCGTTAAGTTGACCGGACAGTTCTTGCATCTCAGCAGGTGCTAGACGATAGGGTGATTTGGCTACGGGGGTTGCTCCTGGAATTAAGTCGATCCTGAATTCGACTTGACGTTGGGGAGGTAAACCCGGTAGTTCTTCAGGAAAGACGTCGGGGAAGTCGCGTACTACGGGGAGGTCTTTTAGGTGTTTTGTTTTCCGGCTCGTATCGACAACGTGCGCTAGGAAAGCACGATATTCCTTGCGCAAGTACTTCTGTGCTTGAATACTCGAGATGATACGAAGGCTCGTACTGGGTTTGTCTCCGTCGATCAACAAGGTTTCATTATTCGGTAGATTCAGGCGGACTGCTTTTTCGAAGCACAGAATGTCAGCACGATAAAGACTCAGCCAGTCCATGCCTATAATGACATCGAAACTCTGAATAGCTACTGGTACGAGGTCGATTGGAAATGTGTGATTATCTACCATGAGGTTACAACCTATGTAAATCTCGTTAGAATTTTCTGTTTTTCCGTTGGCCATTTCTACGACGAAGGTTTCTTTTAGTGCTTGTGGTGCTTGATTAAGTAAGTGTTTAAATCTTTGGTTTATGAAGCTCCTTTCTGCCCCACTATCGAATAGGATACTAGCATAAGAGTTATCGAGAAGGAACGTACCCGTGACTACTGTGGGGCCTACTACTACTTCATTGTGGCCAATATCAAGTAGTCTTCCTGCTCCTCCAGCATTCCCAGCTTTTTGGGCAGTTTCTTTTGAAGTGCCCTGCCTCGCCACACCCGTAGCAGGTCTGGCTCACTCCTGTACCGGGGATCTGGGAGATGGGTTTGGATGATGTTCTGCAAAACCGGGCGGTATGGCCCTTCCGGTTGCAATTTGTGCAGTGCATTTCCCGACAGGGGCCGTTATGATGGAAAGAGCACTTGGTGCACTTAGGTAGGCTCCCTGCATATGGTTTGGCTGGTACAGGGGCAACAGGAGTAGTGGCAGCATGTACAGTCACCGTTTGTTGGTTCTTGGAAGAGGGTTGAGTTTATTTGCCCTTCTTTCGGTCCCACCGCTTTCTCTTGTTGTCAGCTGTCTTGGTTGGTGCGGTGGCGGCCGTTGCAGTTGTTGATGGGGTAGAAGGAACCTCATGATCAATCAGCCTTTGGGCCAATTCCTTGGCACTATCAAAGGTCGCAGGATGCGATGCTAGAACGTTCCCTCGATACGGGGGCACTAAACCCCATATGTATCTTTTGAATTTCATGGATTCCGTGGGGACCAGGTTAGGACATAGAGTCACCAGGTCGCAGAACCTGGCTATATAAGCCACTATGTCGGAACCCTTCATTTTGAGGTTACACAGTTCCTCCTCGAGCTTCTGAATTTCGCCCCTTGGGCAGTACTCCCTTGTCAACAGGTCCTTCAGTGTATCCCAGCCCATAGCATTAGCTGTTACTAAAGAGAATGATTTGACATGGCCATTCCACCATGGCAGGGCCCTTTCAGTGAAGGTGCAAGCAGCGAACTTTATCGTGCTTCCCTTAGGGCATGAGTACATCTCGAAGATTGCTTCAGTTCTTTCGATCCATTGGGACAGTGCAATGATCCCTCCGGTTCCGTTGAAGTATGTTGGTTTGCAGCTGATGAAATCCTTATAGGTACACTCCCGTGTATGTGAGTGGATTTCACCATGGCTAGAGTTGGTGCCAGTTCCAGCTCCACTTGCACCACCAGAATTTATTTGAGCAAGAGCCGCGGTCACAGCTGCGGTTACAGCTGCCTGAAACATCACTGCATCGAACTGCGGTGGGGGTGGTGGTGGTGGAGTTTGATTTGCAGGCGTGTTTCTGGTCGGACGCTTTCGAGGCGGCATCTTTTTCTGAAAGTTGAAAGAGATGAATGATAATAGTAAGAATCAATTGTAAGTATGATGAGAGTGTTCCATGGACTAAATCGCCATAGTCCAACTATTAGATAGAAGCATATCAATAGAGTAGGTAACACAAGAGAAAGGACGTTTCAGTAGATTAGATAACTGCCAATATTACTAGTATTAATGATGTAAAATGAGTTCGGGAAAATTAACCTAACAGTAGGTCCTACATCAAACCAGAAGGGAAAATATTGGCAGCTTAGAAGTCTAGTTAGAGTACTTTCAAAAGTCAGGAATATTTTACAGACAACTGCTCCCTAGAGCACAGAAAAAGAAAGGCTATTCCTTAATTCAAAAGTAAAGATGAGTCAACATCTTCTATCGGTGACGGGTATCCCTCGGACGAACCCTAAGGTCTGCCAGTTGACGTACAAGTTCCTGAAGATGTCGTCCATGCGCCCTCTGACGCACTCGGAGTTCCATGTCTTCGGCTCGGGATGCAGCTAACTGTTGTTGCAGAGCCTCATTGGCTCTCCTAGTCCTAACCATCGCCTCTTCAAGTTGGCGAATGCGGACCGTGTTAAGGCCAGAGTTGGCGTCAATTTCCACCACTCGGTCGATGGCTGCATGACCTTACTCTACGTTTCGAGCAATCCTACGGACCATGATGGGTAGGACCCGGTCAACTGAACCTCCCTCGCTAATATTGTAAAAGCTTCGGTCTTCGTTGAAAGGTAAAGGCTGACCATGTTCATCAATCCATCGATTCAAGGTTGTTGCCCACAAGGGAGTGGGACCTTGAAATGTCGGACTGGGGTTGGGGTTTGGAATTGGAACTTCTTGGGGTAGGTTGTTGACTTCTGGTTCGGAGTCGGAGCCATCCGAAAAGCCTTCTGCGAGGTGATCATCCAAAGGGATTGGGTGATCATCTTCTGCCTCATCGTCAAGCCATCCACCAATGCTTTGGTTGGGATAATAAGGATCGCCAGGGAGGTGGAAGCCAGCCATGCTATCTACACGAGAAAAGGGAGTATAAGGATATTATAATAATAGACGTACTAATCTAAGATAATTATAAGATGATCTTTACTAGTTACTTCAATACTTGCATAGTGCATACCAGTTACATGTAACCAAAACAAGATAGACCTTCGAATAAGTGAACCTAACTCTAAATCCACAACCAAACATGGAACAGGAAGTAAAGCAAAGGTTACAGATTCTAAGTCTATAGCACCTTAGTCGCGTGTAACCTTAGCGTATCCACTTAACAACTATTTCCCTACTAGTAAAGACCTTTTTAGTTCTCAAATAAATAATCATAGTAATATTAAATACTTCTATAGTATTTTAGGTTTATGTTTTGTTCTTATGTTCTTGTTGTAGTAGTGTTGGTAAGTTTTTAGACTTATTGCAACACCACAACCATTCTTAGGCACATGCTAGTCACTCCTCGGAAAATATAGTTGATCAGGCTATATCCTCCCAGGTTTGACTATATGTCTCTAAGCCTAATCGTGTTGTTCAATAATCATAATTTTTTTGTTCTGTTCTAGTATGATACTGACCCTTATATGAATAGATGTATATATATACTTAGTTAAATATCTTCTTATTTAAAGTATATATTCTCGGTCAGAGCGTTTTAATCCCGTTGCGTTTATAGTTCGTATATCTTTTATGGGTTGATATACTTGATTCACTATAAACAATGCTCTGATACCAATCTGTCACACCCCAAAACCGGAACGGCAGAAACGTTCTGGGGTGGAGGACGTCATGTACAGTATCACAACAATGCATAATAGTAAAGACAAGCAACAACATCCATTGCATTAATATAATAATTGTATTACAAGCGTGTTCTGTATAGTTTGTAAGACACCAAAAGTATGATCAAAATAAAATAGGAGTCTTGTATGTGCTCCATCTTCTCAAAAGCTTCATATGTACCTTTCTACTGATGACCTGAGAATACAAGTTATTTTGAAAGAGTTAATCAGCATAAAGTTGGTGAGTTCATAAGTATTTAATGTCATTGCTTGTATAAAAATGTTTGTAACAATGTAGTGTAGTAACTGATTTCAAATGTTTGTAAATAGTATACTCCCTAGAAAACCCTATATTTTCCAGTAAAAAGTAGTCTTCTACCAAGACTCGATTGTTTGTATGTTTGTTCTTTCGTAAATGTAAGGGTTTTTCTCCAGTGAAACTATCTGTATGAAAATATAGTTTTAGACTTCAATCATGTAAGGTGATCACAAAATAAATGTAATAGGGGAAATTAATGTTTTACCCCAGCAGTATCACTGCTGACTAATAGTGATGAAAATGCAGACTCTAGGTAGTATTAAATGCACAATACACCTCGGGGAGTCTGTTTTGCCTTTAATTCTTAATTGGTTAATTAAAGGGTTGAATGTGAACTCGTATGTAACCATGCTGATCGACGGCTGAATAACTGATGACCCTACAGGTCATATATAGTGAGGTAACATTCTGTCACCCCTTGGCCTTTCGGCTGGGACTGTAGCTAGCAGTCGGGATGTGGGAGTGTCTGTCCCGTATAGATCTATACACACAATGCCCGCTCTCCCTCCAGGAGACTCTGGTTACAAAGTGATACTACGATGAAGTGTCGTATCTAGAAGTAGTGTGTCACATTCTATTATAGTATTCAAATCTTTGTGTAGTAATTCGTAGTGTAGTGATGTTTTCTCCTTACTAGTATATAGTATGGTCCTTTGAATAGTGTATAGCATGTACTCTTGTATAGTGTATAGTGTGTTCTTTTGTATAGTGTATAGCATGTATTGTTTCTCACTGTAGTATTTATGTATTAACTCATAAATGTACTGACTCTTGTATGTATCTTTGTAGTGGTAGTAATGAGTAGTAATCCCTTAACTATAACTATTATAGTCAAGTAGTAATGTTGTTTGTATGCCATTGTTAAACAAAGGCATTGAACTGAAGTAAAAGCTTTTATATCTAACACATATACATATGATATATAACTAAGAATTCAACGACATTCAGACAAATAACAGAATACCCTAAGTCCACAACCAAACAAGGAACAGGAAAAAAGGTGAGCTATCAGTCCCAAGTCCTTCAAATCTTACTTATATAAATATATTAGTGTAGATATGAGTTTGAAACCAATGAAAGTTTAAAAGAGTTTGGAAACAGTTTTATAAACAGTTTAACACGAAAAAGAGTTTGATAATCATTTGGAAGTAGTTTTGTTGACAAAGTAGTTAAAAGTATAGAAAGTCCATCTGTTTGCAAGTTATAAATCACATGTGATTGATATTATAACTACTTTGTTTCAACTTGTATCCCCCCCATAGAAGCATTTAAAAACATTTAAAAGGTTGATTAATGGGTATGAACTCACCTGTAGTGAGTGATTTGGATGGAAGTGTTGGATAGGATGCTAGGTGTCAAGTGAGGTCTTGAACACACACACAGATCCTATTTAACACGGAGTGATACATAAATGTATCTAATTAGTCATTTAACAACTAATTAATCAAGTAAAGACACCCTAA
The DNA here is from genome assembly GCF_052849685.1 of Lactuca virosa. Classification (NCBI taxonomy): domain Eukaryota; kingdom Viridiplantae; phylum Streptophyta; class Magnoliopsida; order Asterales; family Asteraceae; genus Lactuca; species Lactuca virosa. The sequence continues at coordinate 205,838,102 of NC_136426.1, forward strand.
TACATTGAAACACTTTGTTTCAAGTGCTAGGAGTACTAAAGGGTTGCATCTAAAGAGAGTATGGCCTCACATTGTAGTTTTCTTCCCATTTGGTAACAACACATGAGTTTACAGTTTTTGGTCATTTCTCCCATGAGTTTACGGCCGTAAACTCATGGTAATTTGTACCATTGTGTGATTTAAGGTCTTATACCCCTCAAGGAAGTGATCTAGGCTTGTATCCAAGGCTTAGGAAGGGACTAGGGCTCAAAATGGCCCTTTATTGGAGTTTACGGTTCATGGACCACTCCCTTGGAGTTTATGGTCGTAAACCCATGAGTTTACTTCCGTAAACTCATGGTAACTCCTACCATTTCGTGGTTTGGGGTCTTTAGTTCATGCATGCAAGGTTCTAGTCCAATATCCAAGTCCTAGAATGTGTTGGTGGCACTTATACACCACTTGATGGTGTTTACGGTTGAAGGAGATGCCTTGACCGTAAACCCATGTGTTCTTGGGGATTTTTGATGTTTGTCAATCGTTTAACAAGTGTTATAAGTAAATAACTAGTTAGGAGGAGTGTACTTACATATAAGAAGCTTGTAAGAGTGTTTAAGGTCCAAAATCACTAGTGTGTGTTCTTGGTGTTCTTGAAGAACACTAGAAGATCTAAGAAAATAGAAGATTTCATGGATGAAATCATACATAAACACTAGATGAAGTGTTGTAACTACAAATTAAGGGAAGAAACACTTACATTTTTGGAAGATTGGATGAAATGTGTTATCATACTTGAGAGAGAAATGTGGGTGTTCTTGAGTTTGGAAGTGTAAAGTCAGGAAGTGGGGAGTAAACTCATGCCTTAAGCATGAGTTCAAGGTGAAGAGGAGTTTACGGCCCAAACTCCCGAAGTTTGGCCATAAACACCTTGTTATGGTGTGAAGTTTTTATTTGTTACACATTCGTCCTAGAAGATACTTCTTTTTATTTGTTCGTTTGACGAATTTATATTAAAAACACCCAAACGGACTTTAAATCGGCCAAAAATGTACTGAAATGAATTTGACTATTAATTGAAGTGCTTGACTGAAGGCTTTGAGCAAATAGAAATTTCGGGTTATCACAGTACACCCCTCAAAACACCATTAAAGGGCCTCCAAAATGCATTTCCGGCTTCAACACTTGGTGAGCATTAGTCCTACAAGCCTCCCTACCCTTGGAAAACGTTTTGTGCACTCTTTACCATGAGTGTGCGGCCGCACACTCCCTGGCCGCACACCCATGGCCGCACACTGCTCAAAGTGGCCGTACACTCCCTTTTAGTGAATCACATGTGATTCCAACACTTGGTCAAAGTGTTTCCTAGTCCCTTAAGGTGTTTCCTTGCATTTGGGTTCTTCTAAACACTATATTTATGCCAATATATGCCATTATATGTCATTTAGGACTCGTTAAGTCTCGGGACTTCATTTGTGGAACTTCTCATCCTTACGCGCATATTCGTTTGAATCACCCACACATACCCCTGTAATCAATCTTTTACACTGTTTTAAATGCTTTTAAGGGGGGGAATACAAGTTCAACACAATGATAATTGTGTAATTCTTTGTTATAAACATCTTTAAAGGATTGCTTATGTCATTTATAAGTAGTCAAAACATTTCAAAAACTCTTTTAAAGTTATGTTACTTTATGGTTTAACAAAACTCCGTTTTTAAAGTACAAGCATAACTTAGTAGAAAAATGAGTCTTTTCAACAACAGTTCAAGCAAATTACTAGTAAAATATAAGGGGTATAGTTTAGGGGTTCATTTCATACTATAACTAGAAGATACTAAGATGCTAGATACTAGAGAATACTAATATACTATAACGAGAAGATACTAAGATACTACAACGAGAAGATACTAAGATACTATAACGAGAGGATACTAAGATACTATAACAGAACGGACATAATAAAGGTGTTATAGCATGGGACAACTACATGATCTAGTAATACCAATGAATCACTAACTCATTGTTCTAGGCAATTAGTGATAGTTATATTGGGTATACCGGATCAAATAACTTTAATGTGAATTTGCACGGCCTAGCAACTGGTTTGCGGAAGTCGTGTTTGGTTCCCAGAATCTCTTGCACGAAGAGCGTGTACTATGGATTCTATTCATCACATTATGACCTTAATAAAACAAACATGTTTTAAGGTAATCAGTACGTCAGGATGTCAATTCAAAAGACAACTGCGTACTTATATTTTCCAAATACTTTCATATTGTGACAGTTCCACTTGAAAGTTAATGCAAACTATTTTCGAGTCAAGATAGTTATAAACTAGGGAAAACTTACATTTTACAACCGACACACAGAACAGTCGAGTCTAGTAAATTCAGTAGAAGGGGGCCTATAATGCTCACTTTATGATTCCTTAGTGTATGCATTCAGGGATATATATTAATCGGGTCCGACAGGTAGTAGGATGCGTGCTTTCTGCTTCATTTCCTGTTCCTTGTTTCGTTGTGGGCTTAGAGCAGATACACCCAGCCTACTATCTATCTGATCTTAGATATATATATATATATATATATATATATATATATATATATATGTTTCCGTATACACCAAGTAATCATAAGGGGTACCAGGTATGGGCCAAGTCATAGGACACTAATTCAATGCACCGTTTTCTAGTACAAATCATACTTTTCAAGTAAAGAACTTTTGATATACAAAACTAGAAACTCACCAGTAAAGGGTTTAATCCATTTAATTAAACCAGTATAACTTAAAGGGCCTAAAGTGGTTAATTCTATAATACCCTAGTTTATACACCAGAGTTATATATAATTAATATCTGATAGATAGTTGGATGTGTGCCTTCCGCCTCATTCCATGTTCCTTGTTTGGTTGTGGGCTTAGGGCAGATTCACACAATTAACTATCTATTCGATATTAGATTATATATAGCTAGTATAAACTAAGTGATTATAGAAGGAACTACTGTGGTTACCATTTTACTATAAGAAATAAGGGTTTTATTACAGGATCTTTAAAGGAACTATTACAGTTAACTTCATGAGTACCAAGTGGAAACACCAAGGTTATATACAATGATGATCTAACAAACAACGGGATGTGTGTCTTCCGCCTCATTTCCTATTCCTTGTTTGGTTGTGGGCTTAGGGCAGATACACACAATCGATTGTTTGTTTACTCTGAGTTTTACATAACTTGTATTCATTTAATACTCATAGAAAGGACTGTAGAGTCATTTTTACTTATCTTTCATCAAAGCAGGAAATGTAGGATTTCCTGGAGGAACGGGCAAACTTTTCTAAACAGAACTTACTACAACTTACTACACTTTATTACTACTCACTTACATCACTTATATCTTATGAACTCACCAGCTTAAATGCTGATCTACGCTTTCAAAATAACTTGTATTCTAAGGAGACCAGCAGACAGTTTCGCGCACTGGGATTCAGAAGATGGAGCAGTATAGCTTCATGTCTTTTTGTTATTTACTATGTATTCTATATTATGTGAATCACATACTTTGTAAACACTTTCTTTCTAATGAAATGGTTGTTTATTACTTTGCTTACCATGATGCATGTCTTGTGATACAAAACATGACGTCCTCCACCCCAGAACGTTTCCGCCGTTCCGGTTTTGGGGTGTAACAGATTGGTATCAGAGCATTGTTTATAGTGAACTAAGTATATCAACCGATCAAAGATAAACAACTATAAATACAATGGGGCCTAAGTGCTCTAGATAAGAATATATTTTAAATATATAATGATACCTTATAAAAGTATACATACTTGCTTATACATATATACATACTAGAACAAGTATTAATAGAAGAACAGAACATAAGAAGTTAAAGGTTGAACACTATGGTCAAACCTGGACAGTTATGTAATCATAGCTACAATCAATATAGCCTGATCAACTATATTCATTAGAGATGTGACCGACATGTGTTTGGGAGTGATGTGGTGTTGCAACGGTCTGAACACTTACCAAATACTAGTCAAGAGAATACTAGATCAAGTACATAAAGTTAGAATACAGTAGGAGTATTCTATGATACTATAACGCGATAACAAGTTTAAAACATACCAAGTTCATTACATTAAAATACTATAGGAGTATTTTAGGCACTATATAAATAACTTATGTGATAACTTAAAAGACCCTCACGGATAGGTCTATAATCTTGCAATGTATACTCCCAAGTTTATATATAATTGAGATTTTATAGACTTAGAATTTGTGATCTACGCTTCACTACCTGTTCCTTGTTTGGTTGTGGTTTTGGAGTAGGATAACTTATTCGAAGGTCTATTTAACCTTAAATTATATACAACTTGTATACATTGTGCAATTATAGTAGGACTTTGTTAGGATCACCCCATAATGTTTCACTTAATCTCATAGATTCTTTAGACACTACCATTCTCGCACGACAAACCCATATAGATGTAACCACTTCCTCATAGCGGTCAACCAAAGAGTCAAAGAGAAACAAGATCAGGTTCATGAGAAGCTTCAAAGAAGGATCAACCGAAGTAACCAAAACATCTTATGCGTCACACTAATAAATAATAATATTGTTAACTTAATGAGTTATTGGAAACACTGCTCACATTTTGTGTTAGGATTATTTTCTTATATGCAGCTGGTAACAGTTATTTAGGTAACAGATATTCATTCGAGGATAGCCATTCCAAATTCATAAAGTTTATTCGGTATAGACTCTTTTATGAATTGTTTCCAGAATCCTGAGGAAGTCAGGACCCGATACACTCATAACTAGGATGACCTTGTCTTTCAGCTTTCGGCTTATGTCCACTGCGTTAGACTTATTCCATCTCATCTTTGTATCCTTTTAGCAAAGATGCCTCCTCGCAGATCAAACAGGCGCCCTACTCCAATAACTCCAACTCCACCGCCACAATTCGATCCTGCTGCTCTCCAAGCAGCGATATCCTCCGTAGTGGCAACTGCTCTAGCTCACTTCGGCGCAGGTGGTACCCTCAGATCTGGTAGTGGTATCCACCTAACCAACCCCAGAGTTACTCACGGACACCCAAGGGAGTGTTCGTGTAAAGACTTTATGAACTGCAAACCCAATTCCTTCGTTGAAAATGTTGGAGTCATCGCTCTGATGCGATGCTTCGAGAAAACAGATTCGGTCTTCGAAATCTGTTCGTGCCCTGAAGGGAGCAAAGTGAAGTTTGCTGCCTGCACCTTCTCTGACAGAGCCCTGACATGGTGGAATAGCCATGTTAAGTCACTGACCCTAACAGTCGAGTCTAGTACATTCAGTAGAAGGGGGCCTATAATGCTAACTTTATGATTCCTTAGTGTATGCATTAAGGGATATATATTAATCGGGTCCGACATGTAGTAGGATGTGTGCTTTCCGCTTCATTTCATGTTCCTTGTTTGGTTGTGGGCTTAGAGCAGATACACCCAGCCTACTATCTATCCGATCTATATATATATATATATATATATATATATATATATATATTTCCGTATACACCAAGTAATCATAAGGGGTACCAGGTATGGGCCAAGTCATAGGACACTAATTCAATGCACCGTTTTCTAGTACAAATCATACTTTTCAAGTAAAGAACTTTTGATATACAAAACTAGAAACTCACCAGTAAAGGGTTTAATCCATTTTATTAAACCAGTATAACTTAAAGGACCTAAACTGGTTAATTCTATAATACCCTAGTTTATACACCAGGGTTATATATAATTAATATCTGATAGATAGTTGGATGTGTGCCTTCCGCCTCATTCCCTGTTCCTTGTTTGGTTGTGGGCTTAGGGAAGATTCACACAATTAACTATCTATTCGATATTAGATTATATATAGCTAGTATAAACTAAGTGATTATAGAAGGAACTACTGTGGTTACCATTTTACTATAAGAAATAAGGGTTTTCTTAAAGGATCTTTCATCAAATACAAAGGAACTATTATAGTTAACTCCGTGAGTACCAAGTGGAAACGCCAAGGTTATATACAATGATGATCTAACAAACAATGGGATGTGTGTCTTCCGCCTCATTTCCTATTCCTTGTTTGGTTGTGGGCTTGGGGCAGATACACACAATCGATTCTTTGTTTACTTTGAGTTTTACATAACTTGTATTCATTTAATACTCAGAGAAAAGACTGTAGAGTCATTTTTACTTATCTTTCATCAAAGCAGGAAATATAGGATTTCCTGGAGGAACGGGCAAACCGTTCTAAACAGAACTTACTACAACTTACTACACTTTCTTACTACTCACTTACATCACTTAAATCTTATGAACTCACCAGCTTAAATGCTGATCTGCGCTTTCAAAATAACTTTTATTTTAAGGAGACCAGTAGACATGTTCGAGCACTGGGATTCAGAAGATGGAGCAGTATAGCTTCATGTCTTTTTGTTATTTGCTATGTATTCTATATTATGTGAATCACATACTTTGTAAACACTTTCTTTCTAATGAAATGGTTTTGTATTACTTTGCTTACTATGATGCATGTCTTGTGATACTAAACATGACGTCCTCCACCCCAAAACGTTTCCGCCGTTCCGGTTTTGGGGTGTGACATTTTAATAAAATAATACTCAATATATGTTTTCTGAACTTCTGTTTGTACCATAATAGTATCAATATAATGTTTTGTTTTTCGTGTAACTTATGTGTAAATATATAAATTTAATACTTACAAATAATGTAATATAGTTTTATTATTTAAATAAAACCTTTGAAAGTAAATTTGCCCTAAAATCCGAATGTATGATTAATAATCAAATAAAACTATTTGATAATATACTATTCGTAAATAAGTGTTAAATCCTTTGTAAACATATTCTTAGTTGTATATGCTCTACTGTAAAGCATTGATTTCGATAAGCAGTTGTGTTTGTTTTCAGAAAGTCGAATTGTAAACTGTTCACCTGTAAAATTAATGATATTGATCCTAGAAAATCCTATATTTTCAATAGTACCGATTTACGGTTTTAAACATCCCAAAACCAAAAAGTATAGGTATACTTGCCATAATTAATTTCATGATACGTAGTTTTATCCATAAGTGAAACTCACTGATGGTATAATCTAGCCTGTAAAATAGATATGATGTAAATACCTTGTCTTACTGTTTCAAAAGAGGTATATTACTATGTAAAATAATAGTTGTTTTCTCCATGTGAATTCTTATAACCATACTATATGACGGATATGTCTTACGCGACGTTCTTCAGCCGTCGGAATGATATGACATTTGTCACCTTAAGCCTGTTGGCCTAACTGTAGCGAACAATTAAGGTGCGGGATTGTCAGTCCCGTATAGATCTATACACAAATTCACGCTCTCCCTCCAGGAGATTCTGGTTAATAAGTCAGGACTTACGGTCGTTGTCACACCCCCAAACCAAGGATGGCGGAAACGTCCGGGGGTGGAGGACTTCATGTATAGTATCATAACAGCAATTGTAATAGTAATTCAAGCAAACACAACCAACATATATATAATTGAAAAAATTACATCATTGTATGAATTACATGTTTACGAATCAATTACAATATGTTGATAAAATATGAAATAGTAGACGTCTTAGCGTCCCATCCTCAAAAGCACTTGATTACCTGTTTAATGATTTCCTGAGAATACAAGTTGTTTGAAAAAGTGTCAACACAAAGGTTGGTGAGCTCATAAGCTTTTCGTTTGTAAAAGTAGTATTTGTGTTAGAAAAATCCAATATTTTCCTTAATGTGTAAATGTAGTCTTAAAACCCAAAGACCGAAATGTACAAGTAATTTGTCATATTTATAGTAAAACAATGCAAGTTTAAATCGACATAAACTCGTTAAATTTTAATGAAGTCCCCGTAAATTCCAATGTTTGTTAATACTTTATGTGAGTTTATTATAACCATACTATGACCAAGGTTGCCTAAAACGACGTTCTTCAGGCGTCGGAAATGTTATGACATTTGTCACCCCAGACCTATCGGTCTAACTGTTGCATGCAGTTTAGGTGTGGGTTTGTCAAACCCAATATAGATCTATACACAAGTATCACGCTCTCCCTCAAGGAGACTCTGGTTACAATACAGGACTTAATGGTAATTTGAAGTAAATGTCTCACAAAGTCATTAACGGAATTACGTGTTATGAAAACTTGGTACCGTATGGCCGTACCTTGCTTAATGAATATATCCTTTGTATAAATGTACCCTTTTTAAATGTATATGTTATGTAATGTATCATAAACTATACCTATTATAGTTTATCAACCAAGGGTAGTACGTGGTAATGTATGCAAACTATATTCAAAATAGTTTATTTAATGTTTGAATGTATCGATTGTACTTTGATTATAATCACTTGTTATTCTTTATATTTTATATGACCAAATCCATTTGTAAACTGATGTGTGTCTAAATATTAAGATAAAATGTCATATATTGCAGTAACATATAATCACATAAAGATATACACCTTGCTCAACATGTTACAAGGTGAAATGAAATTAACAGCAACTTTTTGTTAAAAACAGTTTCTGTTACCGTTCTTAGAAAATTTATAGAAAAATCATCAAAGCTCTAAATCCAAATCCGCAAATTTTGAGAGTTTGGAATATGAGTCTAGTTTGTTCGTAAATTTTATCATGATTTTTAGTGATCTCTAACAGAGGTGAAAATGTTCATAATCACAGACTGGTCCGGGTTTGCCTCTGAAATGACAGGCAGTTTTGTAAAAATCACCATAAATTGTAGAAAAATCATATGGAGATGTGAAAGTAGTCATTTTAAAGCTAAGAGTTTGAACTACTTGCACCTGAAACAGTTTTGAATACTAAAATATTTAAGTTGACCAAAACAGTCCGTGATTAACGTCCATATTTTCTGATGTAATTTGTTAGAAAAAGTTTAATTGTGTTCTTGATGATTTTACTTGTATTCCCCCCTTAAAACTTAAGAAAAAATGTAAATGTATGGGTATGAACTCACCTTATGTGGTTTCAGTAGATGAAAGTGAGAGAGAGGAAGTGTTCAACTCAAGAACACTAAGAAGATGTCTTGATGATTCGAGAATCTAACACCGAATAAGATGGAACTTGTGTAAGATATCAATGATTTGAGTAGAATGGAGTTTAATAATTATGTGAATGATGAAGATACTTACTAATTGAAGAAAGAAATCCCTGGAGAAAGCCTTGAAGTTCTTGAAGTTAAGAGAAAAGATGAGAGAATTTTGGAGAGTGTTCTTGGTTGATAAGTGTAGAATGAAAGAGTTTTATGGAGAATGAGGAGAGAGGATCAATCCTCCAGCTCTTAGAACGTGGGAAGAGCTGGAGATTGGCTGTAAAGGTCCACTAAGGAGACAAGGGGTAGTGGGAAAGAGTGGCTAATCATAGAGTGAGGTGGTAGTGGTTTGCTTTTGCCATAAATTAAGGAAAAGCAAATATTCCCTCAATAATTAGTTCAATCACCAATTCTTTTAATATATTTTATAAAAACCCTGGAGATTTATATATTTTGGGGCCTTAGTTTATAAAATAAAGTTTTGGGTGAAAATCCCACGTTAAAATAATGAAAAACGGAGTTAAAACGAAGTCGTAGTCGAAAAACCGGTAAAAAGGAGCTGTCTGCGAGACCCTCGCTTCGGACCTTCGGACCCTCGGACCTTCGGACCTTCGGACCCTCGCTTCGGATCAGAGGCCTCGGATCCTTAAAGCTTAGGTTTCGGATCCTTAAAGCTATTTTACTCGTTTTTACCCCGTTTCAAGCGATTTTTGACCCGGTCAAGGGTCGAGATGACCCAAATGATTACAAAAAGTTAAAGTAACTTTTGAGTGAGATTTGGGAGAGATTTGGGAGAGATTTGGGAGAGATTTCAAATAGAAAGAGATAGAGTGAAAACGATTTAGAGAGGTTTCGTTTGTGATTAATTTGAGTGTCCGGCTTCACAACGCAAGGTTCGTAAACCCCATTAAACCGTGTTTTAGTGTCTTACACAATCCCGATGATTGTGTAATAGTGTTTTATCGCTTTGGTTCGTTGTTTAGCACTTGTTAAGGCTAAGGAAAATCGAACACATGAACTTTCCAAATGATGATTTCTCATTAAAATAGCGAATTGTATAGTGATTACATAACGTAAACCCTAGCATACAAGGGTTATTGGAGTTGACCGGTTTGACTTGTTGACTTTGAATTGACCGAAATTTGACGGTTGTCACATCATCCCCCCGTTAGAAGGAATTTCGTCCCGAAATTTTCATTTTGACTGGGATTTCAAGAGTTTAGGAAGAGATGTGGATACTTTTGTTTCATCTGATCCTCGCGTTCCCAGGTGAATTCGGGTCCTCGTTTAGCGTTCCAACGTACCTTCACGATGGGAATACGACTTTGTTTCGTTCGTTTGATTTCCCGATCCATGATTTCGACTGGTTCCTCCACGAAGTGGAGATTTTCGTTAACTTTGATTTCGTCGAGTGGTATTACGAGTGTCTCATCAGACAAACACTTCTTTAGGTTCGACACGTGAAACGTGGGATGTACTTTGTCGAGTTCCTGAGGTAATCGAAGTTTGTATGCTACTGGCCCAATCCTAGCAAGGATTTCGAATGGCCCGATGTACCTTGGATTTAGTTTCCCGCGTTAGCCGAATCGTATCATTCCTTTCCAAGGGGAAACTTTTAGTAGTACTCGATCACCCACCTGGAATTCCAAGGGTTTGCGTCGTTTGTCTGCGTAACTCTTTTGCCGATCGCGAGACGCTTTCAGTCTCTGTCGAATTTGAACGATCTTTTCTGTGGTTTCCCTTATGATTTCAGGGCCAGTGAGGGTGCTATTAGAGATTTGCCCTCTAGCTAGCTGTGTATCCCCCACCTCAGCCCAACACAGGGGTGATCTGCATTTGCGACCGTAAAGAGCTTCGAATGGAGCGACTTTGATGCTAGTATGATAGCTGTTATTGTAGGAGAATTCGATAAGCGGTAGATGGGTATCCCATGCTTTACCGAAGTCTATCACACAAGCTCTTAACATGTCTTCCAACGTTTGAATGGTTCGCTCGCTCTGTCCGTCGGTTTGTGGGTGGTAGGTCGTACTCATGTCAAGCCTAGTTCCCAATGATTTTTGTAGAGACTGCCAAAACCGTGAGGTAAATCTACTATCTCTATCGGAGATAATGGATATCGGCATACCATGGAGTCGTACAATCTCTCTGATGTACGTTCTAGTCAGCTTCTCCATCTTGTCGGTTTCTTTCATTGGTAGGAAGTGTGCTGATTTGGTCAATCTGTCTACAATTACTCATATTGTGTCAAGCCCGCCCGATGTCTTAGGCAGCTTGGTTATGAAGTCCATGGTTATTCGTTCCCACTTCCACTCAGGTATATCCGGCTGTTGTAATAGCCCGAATGGTTTCTGGTATTCGGTTTTGACCTTAGCGCAAGTCAGGCACTTGCTCACATAGGTAGCAATCTCAGCTTTCATGTTCGGCCACCAGTATAATTTCTTGAGGTCCAGATACATCTTATCCGACCTGGGATGGATGGAGTATCGAGTCTTGTGTGCTTCATTCATGACGACATCTCGGAGTCCACCGAACTTCGGTGTCCAAATCCGGTTCATGATATAACGTGCTCCATCATCCTTGACTTCTAAGTTTTTATCCATTCCCCTTAATGTCTCTCCTGCCACCTTTTCTAGTTTCAAAGCTTCCAGTTGAGCTTCCTTGATTTGTATGGTCAGGTGGGAATGGATTGTCATTGTTAAGGATTTTACTCGGCGGCCCGAGTACTCGTTCCTGCTTAGAGCATCGGCCACTACATTGGCCTTGCCCGGATGATAACGAATTTCGCACTCGTAGTCATTCAGCAACTCCACCCATCTCCTCTGTCGCATGTTGAGCTCTTTCTGATTGAGGATATGCTGAAGACTTTTGTGATCAGTGAAGATAGTGCATTTCGTGACGTAGAGGTAGTGTCTCCAGATCTTCAAAGCGAATACCACTGCTCCTAATTCCAGGTCGTGCGTAGTATAAATAACCTCGTGCGTCTTAAGCTGTCTTGATGCATACACGATAGCCTTCCCTCTCTGCATGAGCACACATCCGAGGCCTTGATTCGAAGCATCACAGTACACTACGAAGTCCTCGGTTCCCTCTGGGAGAGACAAGATCGGTGCGCTGCATAGGGCTTGTTTTAACGTTTGGAAAGCAGTTTCTTGTTTATTTTCCCACTTGAATATCACACCTTTCTGCGTCAAGGTGGTGAGTGGTTTCGCAATCTTGGATAAGTTTTGTATAAATCTTCGGTAGTAGCCAGCAAGCCCAAGGAATTGTCGAATTTCGGTTGGCGTCTTGGGTGCTGACCAATTCTCGATTGCCTTGATCTTGGAGGGATCCACATGTATGCCTTTCTCACTCACCACATGTCCAAGGAAATCCACTTCTCTAATCCAGAATTCACACTTAGAGAACTTAGCATAAAGCTTCTCTGCTCTTAGCGTCTCTAGCACTTGGCGTAGATGTAGGCGATGCTCTTCTTCGCTTCGCGAGTAGATCAAGATATCGTCGATGAATACGATTACAAACTTGTCTAGGTAGGGTCGACACACTCTATTCATTAGGTCCATGAATACCGCAGGTGAGTTTGTTAAACCGAAGGACATCACCACAAACTCGTAGTGCCCATAGCGAGTTCTGAATGCAGTTTTGGGAATATCTTCTTCTTGAACTCGTAGCTGATGGTAGCCTGACCTTAGGTCGATCTTTGAGAAGAAATTTGCTCCTTGGAGTTGGTCGAAAAGGTCGTCGATTCGGGGCAGAGGATATCGGTTTTTGATGGTGAGTTTGTTTAGTTCCCGACAGTCGATGCACATGCGAAAGGATTCGTCCTTCTTCTTTACAAAAAGGACTGGTGCTCCCCAAGGTGAGAAGCTTGGTCTGATGAACCCTTTGCTCAAAAGCTCGGTCAACTGACTGGACAACTCCTGCATTTCTGATGGTGCGAGGCGGTATGGAGCTCTGGCTACGGGGGTAGCTCCGGGTATTAAGTCAATTCTGAAATCGACTTGTCGTGCGAGTGGTACACCAGGAAGATCTTCTGGGAACACATCCGGGAAGTTACACACTTCGGGGATGTCTTTGATGTCTTTCACGTCTTGTTTCTTGTCTACTACATGGGCTAAGAAGGCGTGGTACTCCTTCCGGAGATACTTTTGGGCTTTGATGCATGAGATGATTTGTAAATTCGCACTAGGTTTGTCACCATAGATGAGAAGGGTTTCGTCATTTGGTAGATTGAGGTGAACGACCCTTTCGTAACATAGAATGTCGGCACGGTGAGGAACTAACCAATCCATCCCGATGATTACGTCGAAGCTTTTTATGGTGACTGGCATCAGGTCAATTTTAAATGTATGGTTGTCTAGAGTGAGAGTACATTCTGAGTATATATCGCTAGTGCGTTCTACTTTCCCATTTGCCATTTCTACTACATAAGTATCCTTTAGTGATTGGGGATTTTGTTCAAGTAAATGTTTATATTGGTGGCTCACGAAACTCCTCTCCGCTCCACTATCGAATAGTACGCATGCATAAGAGTTATTGAGGAGAAACGTACCGGTAACCACCGTGGGATCCTCGACTGCTTCCCCATGTCCTATTGCCAGGACTCTTCCTACTCCACCAGCATTAGGGGCTTGTGCTTTGGGGCAGTCTCTTTTGAAGTGACCTGCGTCTCCACAGTTGTAGCAGGTCCGGGTTGCCCCCGTACTGGCGACTTGGTTGATTGGTTGAGCCGGCGCTTTACAGAAACGAGCAGTGTGCCCCTTCCTGTCGCAGTTGTTACCGTGCATCTCCCTACAAGCACCATTATGGTGAAAGTTGCACTTGTTGCACTTAGGTAGTTTTCCCGCATATGGCTTCGGTGGTGCTGGAGTGCTAGCAGTAGTGGCAGTATTAGTGGCAGCATGGACAGCAACAATTTGTTGCTTCTTAGCGGGGTCCTGTGCTGGTTGGCTCTTCTTTTCGTTCCAGAACTTCCTTTTGTTGTTTCCTCCTTTTGACTTATCAGTGGTGGTGGTTGTAGTATTATGACCGGCTCGGTGGTCAACAAGTTGTTGTGCCAGCTCCCTGGCACTGTCAAAAGTAGTTGGCCTTGAAGCCAAGACACTACTTTGCACGTGGAGAGACAGTCCCCAAAGGTATCGCTCCACCTTTTTCTCCTCCGGAGTAACCATTGTTGGGCAGAGGAGAGCCAATTCATTGAATCGGGTGGTGTAGGTTTCAAGGTCAGAGCCCGTCATCCTGAGGTTCCAAAGTTCTTGTTCCAGCTTTTGAATTTCACCTCTCGGGCAGTACTCCTTCATCATCAACGTTTTTAGTTCTGCCCAGGTTATGGAGCTAGCCACTTCGAGAGTAAGTGACTTAATCCGGCAGTTCCACCAAGTAAGGGCCCGACCGGTGAAGGTGAAGGCTGCGAACTTAACTTTGCTCGCTTCGGGGCAAGAGCACACCTGAAAGACTACTTCGGTCTTTTCAAACCATTGCATCAAAGCGATGACTCCCCCGCTTCCATTGAAGTTGTCGGGTTTGCCATTTGTGAAGTCTTTGTATGAACACTCTTTTGCACGCCACGTACTGTCTCCGTGGTTAGAGTGTGTAGCTCCCGATCCCGAACCACCAGCTCCGTTGGTCCCTATCTGCGACATTGCGGCCGCTACGGCTGCTGTTACTGCAGCCTGGAACATCGCGGGATCAAACTGTGGAGACGGCGGCGGAGGAGGTGTTGCTGTGTTGCTGGAAGGTCTTGGTCTTCTTCTTGGCGGCATGGTTCTGTCATAAGTCGTAAACCAATGTACTTTTAGTAAAAGTGTATTTATAGGGAGAGAAATCTTTTATACATAAAGTATATTATTACGTTGTTTTCCGGTATGTTTACGATACATACGATTTTATACTTTTTATTGACCCAATACATTGGGTTATGAGGTAGAATGAAATTATAAAATATTTTTATTATAGTAACACAAAATACTCCTATAGTATTTGTAAATGTTTAGTTTTGAGTTCTTAAAGTATCCTTTGTAGTATGTTATTAGGTTTGTTAGATTTGTTGTCCATCCTGACCATCCCCCGGTATATGCAAGTCAATTCCCGGACAGATATAGCTGATCAGGCTATATCCTTCCCAGACTTGATTTACATATACCAAGGCATACCCATAATGTACAACTCCTCTTCTTTTATTTTATGTTCTTCTAGTTATGACACTATGTGAGCATGTATGCATGTATTTATACTTTTAATAAAAAAAAATCATTTATTTTCTAAAAGTATATTTACTTGAAAAATGCACAAATCAGAGACTATTAGTCCCAATTGTGTTTATAGTTTGTATATCTTATGTGGTTTGATATACTTAATTCACTATAAACTGCGCTCTGATACCAATCTGTCACACCCCCAAACCAAGGATGGCGGAAACATCCGGGGGTGGAGGACTTCATGTATAGTATCATAACAGCAATTGTAATAGTAATTCAAGCAAACACAACCAACATATATATAATTGAAAAAATTACATCATTGTATGAATTACATGTTTACGAATCAATTACAATATGTTGATAAAATATGAAATAGTAGACGCCTTAGCGTCCCATCCTCAAAAGCACTTGATTACCTGTTTAATGATTTCCTGAGAATACAAGTTGTTTGAAAAAGTGTCAACACAAAGCCCAAAAATTAAAAAATCCCCCAAAAATTAAAAAATCCCGCTTTCACTTCCCTCTTTGCCCTAAGCGTATTTTTGATGCATCTTTCTTTCTCCCTCACACATAATCGACAATACTTCATTCCTCCCCGTCGTCGGCCTTCCTAACATTCCGTTCGCCGGCGTCGGTGTTCAATAAACCCTCCCCCGCTTTCAGCAAACCCTTTCTTCTCTTAATATCAATTTCAATAAACCCAATCTCACGAACACTTCATTGGTGGGGAACGCCAATCAGAATTATGAAATCACCATCTCACTCTCTCCATTATCATCCTCTCATTCTCACTCCCCGATGTATCCCCAAATTTCCCACTTACAAAACCCTAGTTTTCCTACGCCTTACCTTTATCTTCAACCGAAGACACACCCGTGATGATAATTCCCCCTCCATCTCGGATGAATCCGACAGCCATGATTCTTCTCCTCGGCGACACTCTTCTGGGAGAAGTAAAGAACGAAGCTACAGTCGTAAGCAAAGTCGGCATCGGGATTCGGATTCTGATTCCGATTCCGATGACCACATGAGTCTTATCTTTTT
Source organism: Lactuca virosa (assembly GCF_052849685.1). Lineage (NCBI taxonomy): Eukaryota > Viridiplantae > Streptophyta > Magnoliopsida > Asterales > Asteraceae > Lactuca > Lactuca virosa. Next base: position 205,854,441 of record NC_136426.1, read on the forward strand.
TATTATCTATGGTTAATATCTAACAAACTAATACATTATTCTTATGTTGACGACCCATTAATACAAGCTGTTGAGGGCTTAAGCAGTGCCAAGGCTAAAGCAAAAATCAAAAAGGTGAAGGAAGCAAAATCCATTTTCCACAGGACTTGGGGTGTGGTATTGGGTATACGTCCAGCTCTAAGAGCTGTGGCTTCCATGAGCAGGTAACTTTTTCTGTTAAAATTCCAACAAGTGTTTGTGACTTTGTGTTTATGTAAGTCTCATTTGTGCTTTAACTTTGTATTGAGAAGGGAAGATTGGAGTAAGAAAGTGAGTCACTGGAGAAATGGTATCTACTTTCACTGGATTATTTAGTGCGTGTTAATTTTATTTCTTACATTTTGATTCAGAATGTGCAACCAATCTAAGCTTTTGCATTGCAACTACTAATTAGCATGGAAAACACCCATTTTCTTCTTACCATGAACAATTTCTCAAACTACCCATAAAATTGCATAAAATGGATACCCTTTAAGTCCCAAAGTTTGCACAAAATCTGGTGTATGCTCTCATGGAAGTGGAATTCAGTAAGTCTTCACTTTCATGTTCTTCTTGAATTCGATATTTTGATTGATACTGATGTCAAATGAAACAAAAATTGCAAATTTTTTTATAGGGGCGATTTTAACCTAAGCAATTTCAAAGATGGAGTAATTTCATCTGCTTTCATGGTTGGACTTCTTGTAGCATCTCCAATATTTGCATCATTGGCCAAAAGGTAATACATCAAAATGTGTAATTGTGTTATTGTGGATTCTAAATTACTACTAATAATAATATTCTTCATATTCTAATAATCTTTAATGTTTTATATATTTGCAGCATTAATCCATTTAGGCTTATTGGAGTTGGATTATCTGTTTGGACTTTTGCAGCAGTTGGATGTGGGATTTCAATTGACTTTTGGTCAATCACAATCTGACTTTTGCAGCAGTTGGATGTGGGATTTCAATTGACTTTTGGTCAATCACAATCTGCAGAATGTGAGTTGACTATTTCAATTTTCAAACACACATTTGACTTTTTAATTTTATTTATTTTTTACTCCTTAAGATAAAATCACCGTAATAACTTTTCAGGTTAGTTGGAGTTGGTGAGGCTTCTTTCATTAGTCTTGCAGCTCCCTTTATTGACGATAATGCCCCCGTAACTCAGGTTCCATCTTTTTCTACAAATCACCCAATATTTCTACATATGACGATAATACCCCTGTATAAATATAACATATTTATCCTTTTTTTATTGGGGTGAACCATTGAGGGTTGATGAGTACGGGAAGTAACGGTGATAGAATGAGCACAAAGGACGTGAAGGTCAAACTCACAATCAGAACATGAATAGCATAATCCATTTCCGGCGAGTTTACAGGTATCACAGTAAAAGGAGATGGACCGATTGTGTTAGTTTTAGCTCCAACTCGTGAACTTGGTGTTCAAATACAACAAGAAGCAACTAAATTTGACGCATCTTCAAAGATTAAGAATACTTGCATTTATGGTGGGGCTCCAAAGGGTCCTCAAGTTCGTGATTTACAGAAAGGTAGGTGGTGATAAGCTTAAAGATGACTTTACTACTATGGATCGGGTATATCATAATGCTTCTTCAGCTTATTCAACATTTTCCAGCATTATATCTATCTATCTTTGTTGTGCCTAAAGTACATGTTTCATCATCAATTTTTTTTTAAATCTTTTCTTTTAGGTGTTGAGATTATCATTGCTACACCTGGAAGATTGATTGATATGTTGGAGTCTCATCATACAAACCTGAGGAGGGTGACTTACCTTGTGTTGGATGAGGCAGATAGGATGCTTGACATGGGTTTTGAACCTCAAATGAAAAAAATTGTTTCACAGGTTTGTGAATTGTGATTAGTAGTTTTTAACCTTCCTTTTATAATAAGAGAAAACTAAAATATATATTTTCAATTTTTTCTTCTCTTATGGGTTTTTGTATATACACAGATACGACCAGATCGTCAAACCTTGTATTGGAGTGCTACACAGCCAAAGGAAGTCGAACAACTTGCAAGACAGTTTCTTTACAACCCATACAAAGTAATTACTTTTTTTCTAACCATATATTCATATTTAATCCTTTTTTTTGGACATTTGAAATTTGGACAGGTGGTGATTGGTTCACAAGACTTAAAAGCTAAACATTCGATTCAGCAACATGTGGATATTGTTACTGAGAATCAAAAGTACAACAAGTAAGCTGACCGTTTTTATAGATGATTTTTTATTTTCAACTTTTTAGACGCTTTAAAATAATAAAATTTGATAAATTTTTTTTTTCAGATTGGTGAAACTGCTGGATGACATCATGGATGGGAGTAGAATTCTAATTTTTATGGACATGAAAAAAGGGTGTGACCAAATCACCCGCCAGCTCAGAATGGACGGGTGGCCCGCATTATCAATCCATGGAGATAAAAGTCAAGCGGAAAGAGATTGGGTTTTATCCGAATCCAAAGCTGGTAAAAGTCCAATAATGACAGCTACAGATGTTGCAGCTCGTGGCTTAGGTACGTTTAATTTCTCAACTAATTATTATATATTTAATGATTCATATTGTTGATTGTTTAATATTTATAAAAATGATAATGAAAATGCAGATGTGAAAGACGTGAAATATGTGATAAATTATGATTTCCCGGGTTCCTGAGATAAAATCTGATGTAGGTTTGAAGTTTCTGACAGAAGTTTGTACTTGATGCTTATTTTCGTGAATCTTGACTTGATATTCATTTCCGTTCAGCATTATTTTCAAATGGAAAATGGCGTGGTTCATGTTTATGCAGATAAAGACTGTAAGATATCATGATTCTTGATGGTGGTGGTGCTTTTTCAGTTGCTGATGCAACAACATTTTTCACTGACCTTCATCACATCCTTAAGATATTAGCTGCTGGGAATGCATGAACTGTATGTCATCATCGCCTTGGTCTTCTGGAACAGGTAGACACTCTTGGGTTTAGTTTCTTTACTTAATAAAATTTCGCCAAGTTTCTGTTTTGATAAGTTTTACTTTAATTTGTGACATGATATGAATATCCATCAAGAAATTCAACCTTCATTTGATGTTAAATGCATGAATCAAAAGCATCTGTTGAGGTTCATAAAGTCAAAGTTAAAAAAGGAACCAGATGAGGTATTTGTTTCTGATCATTAGAATATGTGTTTCTCTTTTGCATGAATCAAAGTTTTTTTCTTTTCCTGTTTCAGGTTGTAATATTTCATGATGGGACATATCTGACCTTAAAAGAGTTTTTTGAGAGCTTGGATTTAACCGGGTAGCTTCACTATTCATTTCAACTAGTTGCTGGTGATAATAGGTGTTTTTTGAGTATCTGTAGAACAATTGTATATTCCTGTGTGGATGCTTTTTTAATGATCATAAGTCTTCAATGCAGGTATGACTTGAATGTTGATCTATTAGATGTGGTCAGACTAGGCATCGAGAGATTTTCATGAAACAGGACAATCTAATTAAGGGTAAGTTTCACATATTAATGGGGTCTAAAGAAATTATAAAATAAAACTCATAATTAAGGACAATCAGCCTTTTAACTAAAATCGTCAAATATCTTTTTCCTTGTTAGTCTAAACTTGCATGTGCGATCGTGTGCTACTTTTATAAACTTGCAGTGTTAAAACCTGCAAATTGATATAATGTTTCTCATCTTTCCTATATATTTGTATTTCTTAATTTGCTTATGAGTCATGATGTTGTGTTTAATGGCAGAAAATACATGAACAACAAAAAACATATGAGGTTTCTGTTAAAATTACAGGTCTAGCATAAGCAACTGTGGTATTGGAATGATATGCAATGCATACCCTGAAACCCTAACAAGAATGCTTGTTGCTTTATGCCCTAACATCACATCAAGTAATTTATTCACTTACTTTATATTCTAATAATCATTTTCTCCACTTGACACCAATTAACATTTGATTTTGATTTTAATTGTGTATAATCATGTAGCACCTGGTTCTTGGTACGTATTATTTTTATTAATTCTTTAAATATTTTGCAATTTTGGCCTCGGACTCGGCGAGTTGAAGGACCCACTCGCCGAGTAGAAGCGAGAAGGGACGCGGGACTTAAGTGATGAACTCGGCGAGTCGGTTCCCGGACTCGGCGAGTAGGTGTTGTTCGGACAAAAACCCTAATCCGAGGGTTTGCACCCTATTTAAGCAATTATATGACGGCCATATTGTCCCTTATGCTCCCAAAACACTTCTCATTGAAACCCTAGCCGTTTGTGCATTGTTGAGGCCATTTTTGGTGTTCTTGTGTGGTTGTAAAGCTTGGAAGGAACAAAGGAGCTTGGAACCTGAGTTGGGGACAGTAGATCTAGGGATTTTACTTCATTTTCAGCAGCCTCAAGGTATAATGCCCCTGTCTTGACTCATCTATGTGTTTATTCATATTTAACTTGGGATTTTTTTGGATTGCTAAGTCATGTTTTGGTATTGGAAGTGTGGAGTGGGTTTTGACTTCAGATCTGGGCCTTAAGAGGGGTTTCATGGCATAAAGGTGCCAACTTTAGGGCCATGAGAGCCCCATGCACATTGTAGGACACTTTATGTGGACTTTTGAGCTAAAACCCCATGCATGTGCATCAAGTTTGGAACTTTACGTATAAAGTGGACATTAGGAGGCCAGATCTATGGTTTTGGTGTGCTAGATCTCATTTAAATCAACTGTATGGAATTGGTCAAGACAGGACTCGGCGAGTCCGTTCTTGGACTCGGCGAGTCCAAGGCAATCTTCTTAGAACTCGACGAGTTGTTCATCAACTCGGCGAGTCGAGGACAGATCTTGTTCATCAGATGAAGGTGGACTCGACGAGTTGTTCATCAACTCGGCGAGTCGGATGAGTTTTCAGGTGACGTTCAAACGAGAGAAGAGCTCGTCGAGTTGACGGCCCAACTCGACGAGTAGAGTCGTCAATAAGGACAAATGGAAGGTTAGGGACTCGGCGAGTTGGCTAGCGAACTCGGCGAGTCAGGTCAACTGGAAGTTGACTTTGACTTTGACTTGACTTGATCAGGGGTAAAATGGTCATTTTACCCAAAGAGTAGATATCAGACTCTGATTGTGTGTTTTGTGGGATTTATAGCCGGAGGATTTCCAGAGCAGCAGCAGCAGATAGAGAGTTCCCGCACAGATCAGCAGCTACTACGAGGTGAGTTACCTTCCAGTAGCGGTGGGTCTACGGCCACAATGTCGGCCCACCAGTAGGGATCGTATGATAGATGTTTGTCTTTGTGATATTCATTTGTGTTGCTACTACCTGATATGTTATATGCTAGCATGATATGATATATGATAGTGATAGAGTTCGGTTCTTAGGACCGAAGGGTAGGTTAGGCACCCTAGTTATGCCTAACAGTATGTTATGATATGTTTAGCTGCTAGCATGATATGTTATACGAGATAGAGGTAGTAGGAGGGGGAATGGTCCCCGAGATTCGGTTGTTAGGACCGAAGGGTAGGTCGGGCACCCCGGATATGTCTGACAGTAGATATTGCTATGATATATGTGATAGTAGTAGTAGGGGGTGAAATAGTCCCTGAGGTTCGGTTGTTAGGACCGAAGGGTAGTCAGCACCCTAGAATGGCTCGACATGGGTAGGTCAGCACCCCAGAATGGCTTGACATGGGTAGGACAGCACCCCAGAATGGCCGCATGGGTAGATCGGCACCCCAGAATGGTCGTACGGGTAGGTCGGCACCCCAGAATGGCCGTACCGGGTAGGTCGGGCACCCCAGAAATGCCTGGCAGTATGTATGCTATATGATTGTATGGTATGTGGACGATGGGGGAACTCACTAAGCTTTGTGCTTACAGTTTACAGTTTTGTTTTCAGGTACCTCTTCAGCGAAGGGGAAGGAGTTGGCGCGGTAGCGGCACATCATACACACACGCATTGGTTTTCCGCATTATGAGATGTTCTGGGATTGTACTATGACCTTATTATTATTTTTATGATTTGGTTTTCAGACACGATATATGTTTTTATGAAATGATATGATCGGATGATGTTTTATTACAAATGTTTCGCAAACCATTTATTTTTAAATGAAATTTTTGGGCGTGAAAATTGGGTCGTTACAAATCAGGTGGTATCCAGTTTGCCACAACCCAGTTGCCACTTTTGGAACTGGTGAATCACAACTGCCTGATCTATCTGCCCCAATAGCGAACCCGACACCCATGACTATATAGTGAATTTACCTTTCTAAGGCATCTCGGAAAGGACGTCAATGGAAGATAACTCCTTTCTTACCCATATTTCCATAATCCTTCAGCTTTGTTTGATTAACACATGAATATTAGTATTGTTGGTTCAGCCCCCCTCTCCAACTAGTGTAGCTACAATAAGAATGTGAAACTATAATAAAATTGAACATAAACAAATATTTAAAACTCGGTCTAGTTGAACACTCCTTGTTCATTTTTTTGAACCTGAAACCAAAAAATTCACCATGCCTGGAAAAAGACCTGATGTGACTAAAATGCCCACAAAGGCACCTGCATCTGAAACCTTCACCATGCCCAAAAAAGACCCGATGTGACCAAAATGCTCATAAAGGCACCTGAAGCTGTAACCTTCACCATGCCTGAAAAGATCCCCCATGTGACCAAAATGTCCATAATGGCATGTTAAGTTACCGATTTGCACTGTGCAGGTTCTGACAGCTCTAGCAATCCATGCCCTGCTGCCTCTCAAAGTTCCTGCATTCAGGTTATTCTCTTAGAAAGGAAATTGTCAAAGGAGAATTTAGTCATGGGTTTCTTTAAATGTAATACATGTTTTGTTTTCAATAATAAATATTATGCAATATTGTTACATTTACTTACTATTGGAATGATTATTTGTATTTGACATATTAATGCAATGAATTGTCTTTATTGTTTATGGTATTTTATATTGTATTATGAAACTTTTAGTTTGTTATTAAATTTGAAAATTAGTAAATCTATCAAAAATATAAATTTTAAAAACATTTAAAATTATGACATGCAAAAATGCGTGTCGTCTTCCTTTATGACAGCGGCTTCCTTAATACGCATTGTGTGTCATAAACACGCGCGTCGTAAGGTTACGACACGCAAATGCGTGTCGTCTTCCTTTATGACAGGGCCTTCCTTAATACGCATTGCGTGTCATAACTGCGCGTCGTAAATGCGTGTCATAAATGCGCGTCGTAAATGTGTGTCGTAAATAGACGACGCGCAAAAGCGCGTCGTCTCTCGTTATGACAGGGTCTTCCTTAACACACATTTGCGCGTCGTCTGAGCGTTTTACGACACGCATTGCACGTCGTAAAAGGCTGTTTTCTAGTAGTGTAAACACAATATTACTTGCGTTTTTACTTGTATCGCCCCTCCCCCCCCCCCCCCCCCCCGGTAAAAATATAGAAAAGTTTGGAAAAGTGTAGGGGTATGAACTCACCTTGTGTGCGTATTCTTGATTAGATAGAAATTGGTTGCGAATAATCTTCGAGATAGAATACGTGATTATAGCCGTATCCTAATAATTTTTACCCACGATATCGTATTTACATCAAATAAGAATAATTTAAATATTAAGTTGAAGTGTTAAACAACACTTAATTATTGTAAGAAAACTTACAATAAGTCTTAGAATAGTTTGTAGGTGTTCTTGGTGTGTTCTTCGTGTTCTTGGTGTAAATAAAAAGTTAGGGTGTTTTCGGTTGGAAGTGAAGGAGATTGGATGGTGATTTCGAAAGATGTTAAGAACAATTGATGATTTTTGTAAGATACTATGAAGATTTTGTTGGATAATGTGTCTAAGTCCATAACTATATTTTGTATGTACTTGACCCGATTTAGCATGGTCCATTCGGGTTGCACTTCACTGGAACAATTTGGACTTTTAAGAAGAGGATAATTATGATTTATTAATATATTATAAGTTATAATATATTAATATGAAATCATATTATTTAATTACTATTGATCAAGAATTAATTTGGAATTAATTTTGTGGTCAAAAGAGACTAATTAAATATATAGGGATTGGTTGTGTAAATCATTCATTCTTATAAGGTGGGCTAATGATCCATGATTCCTTATGTTGGGCTTAACCCATGTGGTGACCCATGGATACTCCATGGAGCTTAAAACCCATGGATCATGAGGAATGTGGAAAGTCATGCACATTAGGGTTTACATGGTGTAACCCTAATGTAACCACACTATATAAGAAGCCCTTTGTTTCAAGAAATTGGCACCTAGAGTCTATACAAGAGTGTGCCCGATTTTTGTGAAGTAGAGAGTCCTCTTCACTACTGGTGTTAGGCTCTTAAATCTCCAAGCAACAAGCTACAACAAAAGGTATGTTATCTAACTTGTTTTATTACCCAAGTATCAAGGTTTTGTATGCTAGTTAGGGTAATACCTTGGAAAAAGAAAGTTTGCGTGTATAATAGAGAAAACATAGATCCAAGGTATTTAGGGTTGCATGTACACCTAGGAGTGTTAGATTGCTCAAAACCCTTCAGTAGTATCAGAGCCTAGGCTTGTTTTCAATTATACTTGATGCTACTTGTTGTTTGAAGTTGAAAAAATCATATTTTATGCATTTTGACTGATGAACTTACCGAGTCCACTGATGGAATCGACGAGTCCATGTACAAAATGAGCTACTCGACGAGCCGAGTTTGTTGGGCAGGGTGCAGAAAATCGATTTTTTGGCAACAAATGGATAGGATCATTACCCCAAACTGTTTTTAATCATAAAAATTTGTTTTTTAAGACATGGTAATGATCATGCTCATCCATTTGAAAGGTGATTGTCCAAATTTCATGTTTTGTATTAGTTTATATGATTAGTCTCATTACATGGAATTTGTTTGATTTGAATTATCTTGTTCATATGAGTGTAATCAAGAACTTGAACATGCTTGTTAGTTTAATTGATGATCTTGATGATTTTGATGGACTCCATAACTTGCCCTCAAGTTATGGAATTCCAAAAGTTTGTCATTTAAATGAATCATTAAAAGTCATAGGTTATAGAAAAACGAAGATTCTCATTTTTAAAGACCATTAAACTCATATGTTATGAAGTTGAAAAGTTTTGAAGAGTTTCAAAACTAGCCCTCAAGTTTTGGAATTTGTAAAGTCACACATTAAAACTTTAATTCCAAACCCTAGAATTTTAAAAGGTTAAAATTCAACACTTATACTATTATAATATTATAAGTTTAATAATATATATATATATATATATATATATATATATATATATATATATATATATGTATGTATTTATATAAGAACAAGTTAGTCTTACCGTTAGTAGGCCTCATTCACGAAGTCGGTCTATAAGGTGGGTATAAGGTTACTGCCTATAAAATGGTGGTTTAATGGGTGTCCACTCTCACCCACCGCTTCCTTGACTGGTGGAGGGTCGTTAGCCGAATGGGTAGGACAAAGACTATAATTCTCATTAAAATTATAATGATAGATATAAAGTAACTAAATGTTTTATAAATTCCCAATCTTAGTTACTTTATGAAAATGTGAAATTGGTGCTAACCCATTAAATTACACTTTGCACCTTACCAAGTCGTTAGTGGAGTGTGTGTGGTTAACCGACACACTAAAATGGATAGTAATGGTGGAAAAGGGTAGCTTAATGTTTATCATAGATCGATGGAGTGTATGTGGTTAACCGACACATCGATTAGGTGATAAATGACATTAAGAGTACCAAGTATATTTGCATGGTTATTCACACCTTGTTTGTGATCCTCGGTACCCAGTCACAAACTTGAAGGGCATAATCGAGATTTTAACATGCCATTGAAAAGGTCAATGAATCTCAAATGAATATAGGAATTTCAATTAATCTAAAACCTAAAAATCAATTTCGTTTTTCATGGTGGAAATTGGTAAATCGTCATTTACCTACCTTCAAATATTTTGCAACTTGGATTATGGCATCCCTCTTCCAAATTGTAAAATATTGTGTTGGGTCGTAACCTTAATATTTCATTTTGGGTTTTATATTAAGGACTCTATATCTAATCTAAACTTTGTCTTTCTTCCTTTTCAGATGCATTCCAACAATGCTGCTTCTGGCTCAAACCCTACCGGCTCCTTCTCTCTCATGAACCTTTGTAGGAGAGTCATCTTTGATGGAACGAATTGCAATGATTGGATTAGTAACATAAGGATGTCCACTCGTTATGAGGACAAGGAATATGTCTTCGACAAGGAACTGAAGGAAATTGATGAGTATGTTGCCACTCCTCAGGAGATTGCTGATTTCAGGGCACATGAGAAAGATGCCACCAAGGTAGCTTGTATCATGCTTTCCACCATGTCTCCTGAACTTCAAAAGTCCTATGAGGACTTCTACCCTTTTGAGATGCACCAGGACCTGATGGAAAGGTACCATCAGAGTGCTCGTCAAGATCGGTATGAAATCATATGTTCCATGATTACAACAAAGATGCAGGATGGTGAACCTATCACGGGCCACTTGCAGAAAATGCAAAGGTTTGTGGACTGTCTGCTCAAATTGAATGTGAACTTTGATAAGGAGTTGGCTATAGATATTATTACACACTCCTTACCTCCATGTTATGATCAGTTCTGCATGACTTATCATATGAACAAGGAGGAAGTCACTTTGAACAAGCTTCAGGGCCTTTTGAGGACTGCCGAAAGTGGTCTCAAAGGTAAATCTGATGTGACCACTCCTACTGCTACTGCCCCAGTCCTGGCAATCGGGCACGGCAAGGAAAAGAAGAGGAAGACCCTTTCCAAGGGTCACAAGCGAAAGTCTCTTGATGGGTCCTCTTTTAGCAAGACTAAGTCGGTCTTGCTGCTCCCTCCTCCAACCTAAAAGAAGCAGAGTGCTTCTATTGTCATGATAAGGGGCACTGGAAGCGAAGCTGCCCAAAGTACTTACATCATGTTAAGGATGGGAAAGTAAAATCCACACATGCATGTATTTACACTATATTGTCTAATAACTCACCGCATACTAATTCTTGGGTCCTTGATACAGGTCGTGGTATTCACATTTGTTCTGATTTGCAGGGACTAAAAAGAAGTGAGGATGTGGAGCACGGGAAGATAAACTTAATCATGGGGAATAGGAAAGCTTCACCTGTCACCAAGATTGGAGTTTATTCTTTATTGTTTTGTAGTGGGTTAAAGTTAGATTTGAATAATTGATGTTACTCGTCTGAGATGGGGAGAAATATTATTTCTTTTCATGGTTTGTATAAACAAGGTTTCACATTTCGTTTGATAATAAAATTGGTGCAATAAATGCTTATTTTAATGGTGTTTTTTATTTTAAAGCATTGCCTTGTAATGATGTATATGAAACGGTGATTGTTGTAGACAACTTAGGAAATAATGTATTGCATGTTGATTCTTCTTCTAGTTTGGATAAAGCATCCTTGTGGCGTTGTCGTCTTAAACATGTCAACAAGAAGCGCATAGGCCAAATCCAAAAGGCTAGAGTCTTGGAATCATTTGACTTACTGTCACATGATAGTTGCGAATCTTGTTTGCTTAGAAAGATGACTAAATCACCATTCACTGGTTCTTGTAATAGGGGTGAGGGTTTGTTGGATCTCATACACATCGATGTGTGTGGGCCCTTCAGAACCGCCACAAGGTATGCTAACCGCTTCTATGTGACTTTTACTGATGATTACAGTAGATATGGCTATGTCTACTTAATCAAGCATAAGTCAGAAACCTTTGAGAAATTCAAAGAGTTTAAGCAGGAAGTAGAGAATCAGCTGGGCTGGAAGATAAAGGTGCTCCGATCCGATCGATATGGTGAGTATCTTAGTATCGAGTTCCTAGACTATCTTAAGGAATGTGGAATTGTTTCACAATTGACACCTCCTAGGACACCACAGCTTAATGGTGTGGCTAATAGGCGCAATCGAACCTTGTTGGACATGGTTCGTTCCATGATGAGTCGAGCTTCATTACCAATTTCATTCTGGGGTATGATGGGTTTCCAACAATACATCAATCCTATGGTGTACATGCAAACCCTAATAGCTTTTGGATCTAGTTTGTCTAATGAACATGCAATTGAATATCCAAAGCTATAAACCCTAGATCTATCAAATAAGAACTGAAATAAGAGTTTAGTAATTACCTTTGATTATTATATAGTAATAACAATCAATTCCTTGCTTTGATTGGCTTCATAAAGCTTAGCGCCTCAAGTGTTGCACCTCTAATGGAGTCATAAACACCACTAAGAAACTTGGATGAAGAGGGAGGAGAGAGGAGGCACAAAAAACGGATGGAAACCCTAAAGGATTCCTCATCCACGTTTTTGGGGTTTAAGGGTCCTTTATATCCAACTAGGAAACCCTAATCTGGCTGCTTAAGCCCTAAGCAGCCCATGGACTCCTTTAACATATCTTTTGGACGAATTCCTTATGGGCTTCCCATACAATTCGTCCAACCTATATTATTTAGGTAAACCATAGCCCAATTGCAATTATCTTATAATTACAAATCCAGTCCCCTAAGTTTAATTAATCTCTTTTAGCCACTAAATTAATTCTTAATTAATTCTTGACTAGTATTAATTAAACAATATGATTTCTCCTTTAATATATTATTCTTATAATATATTAATAAATCATAATTAAACCTTTCTCTCCTTAATTCATCCTACATATTGCTATGGTGAAGGCAACCCAAAAGGACCATGCTCATAATCGGGTCAAGTACATACCAAAATAGTTATGGACTTAGACACTAATCCAACAGTCTCCCACTTGGATAAGTCTAACAACTATTTTGCATAACTTCAGAACCTGATCAGCAATCGTCGCTTTCAAAAGCCGCTGTCAACTCTGATCTTATCAGATACAAGTGTCCTTTAGATAAGGGATTATATATTCCTCCATTCTCAAGATATCGTATAGACACAAGACATGAATTGATCATTCTCTCTATACAGTTTCCCGAATTCTGATTTACGACGACTGACAGCAGACTACAATTGAACACATCAAATTAGTCCCAGCTTGGCCAAGCGCTTAGGGTGTCATCACTAAATCATCGAGAGGCCCACATATATCGCTTTTATCCCACTTTAGGTAAAAGGAATGGATATACTTTGACTCAAATGCTTGCTTGCACCTACTAATCGAATCACACACAACAATAAGTTTTATAACACCAATTTATTGGTGCGTTTACTTATCATCAATGTGCAACCGACCAGCAAATAACAACTCACACGTCTCGGTTTCAAGAATATACAATGTTATCGTCTCACAATCACTCGTGATAAAAACCATGAATTGACTCAAGTGAGCGTGGGTTTGATCCAATACTCTAATCTTATTAAAGCACTCATGAACTCTGCAGCAAACTTGTGCTATGTCTAAACACTTAGACAATCTACAGACAGATTCATGACAGTCTTCCTTCATACCTACTTCCAATGTATGACCGACTGTGGAGGTTCGAATAACCCAGTTATTCTGGAAGTCAAAACATGCAAAGTGAAACGCAATAATAATAATAATCCTATATAGCCCCAAAACTTTTGAGCGTAAATAAAAACACTTTTATTTAAACACCATATTGATTACTTATTATTCATTGCTTATTATTTCAAAAAATCAACTTATTACTCGAAGTATAACCACAATTGTCCCATGCTCCAAGCATGCACACTTTGGTTTCCTATGGTCCATACTTTGTGAAATAGATCAATTGAAAACTTTTCCAATGATGCTCATTTCACAATCCCTAATCCTCATCGTCAGTGTAAGAACACAAGGTTCTTGTCACTACTAGAATACGTTAGATTATAACATTTTATGCAACGATACTTTCGCAAATTCATAGCACAAAAGTCACCAGGACTTGGCTAATGAAATTACAAGGTCTCTATCAGAAATTGTTACAAACAATTCTATAGATGTGATGTCTCTCACTCAAAGTGCATTCCTTTGAACATCCTTTTGCATAAAGTTTTCTAATCTAGACATAAATTCTCAATTTTCAACTCCCAACATGGAAGCATTTCCATATTTGCCATATGACAACTCATTCTAAATAGAATCTTATCTATTCATAATAATGTCGATATGGTCCATCCAATACTATACTTCCAACTACTCACAAGCAACAAATCCTTGGCGAACCTTAGATCGTCCTTTGACAGTTGTTTAATTATTTTAGTCAAATCCAGTTCTAGTCCTTTTTCCCTCTTAATGCCCTAAGCATTTGGAAAATTTTAGAATGGTCAAATATTATAGCATTTGCAATCGATCCTATACCCTAAGCGTATGGGACACGATGCATAATGTCTTAAATAAAGATATGATACTTTATCAATCTTCTGCCATAATATTTTATGTGTCACGTTCTTACAATTCGAACTATGAAGAGGGATGTCGTAATCATAATCGAAATTTGAGAACACACTATGTATCCTTTGACTAAATTTATTACAATTTCTAAATCTAAGCTTTAGATTTTGAAACGAAGTATAATATTCTCTCCCTTAATTATAGCAAAACAATTTTTTTCAACCCTTGCGACTTTGCAAAGTATAACTCTTGTTTTCTATAATTAATATCGCTAACTTGCAATACTTACCATAATAATCATGCTCCCACTATCATGATGATTATTTTCTTACCAGCATAACACTTATGCTCCCACTAGCTTTGACATGTATTCGTAAAACAGCTGAACTTCCAGAGAACAATGCTTATTGAATTCCTTAAGTTCATATTTCTAATACTTGATGCTTTGATAAGCCTTTATCTAAGCTTCTTAAACTCATACACCTTTGCCTTAGAAAGCTCATATGTGTGTCTAGACAAATTCAGAACTTATGTTACTAAGTCCTAAATGTTCAGACTAATTGCCAAATCTCACAATTCGAACCATGAAAATGGATGTCGTAATCATAATCGAATTTGAGAATACAATTTTCACAATTGCAATCTTTTTAAAATCTCTCTTAGTGAAAGCATTTCCTCACAATCATTTTCATGATGGAGAGAAACCTTATGACACTTAGATTTTAAAGTGTATTGGTTTCTATCCATGTGAATTTGTCATAACAATAATCATAAGACAATGTTTGCAACAAATCCAACTCATATGGATTGTACTTGTTCAATCATGATTTCTTGCCTTATGGCAGCATGAATGCCCACCATCGCTTCCAGGTTGTTAAGCAAGCTCATCCTTATCTTATCAATGTACTTTCCATTGATCAGGGTGCCTTGCTTTTATGCAATCCAATTAAGAACTCATAGAACTCTTATTGCATAATTTACTTAACTGGAATGGCGCAGAAACAAAATAATGTTAACAAGATAGATTATAAACCTCAAGTCGTGCGCTAGTGATGATTAACTAGGTTTACTCTTGATTTGTTCTTGAAATTTTTCAAGACCATTAAGACTCCCACTGACTCCTTGACATATAAGATTCTCTTGTCAAGAAACATTTCTTGACAAACAAATATTCAAGAGTTAGTGTAGCCTTTTGTCAAGTTTAACACTTCACACAATTGGTCTTGGTTGGTCTTTGTCTTATCCAGGACATCACAACTTACCAATTTCAAATGTGCAAGAATAAGAATACTTTTCCAAATTCCACATTTGACGAATGTTATAAACCTACTTAAGACTTGTCACTCAAGTCATAATCTTGGAGTATGACTCTTAAGACTTGATATTGGAACGAAGTATGATTGACTTATTGATTTAACTATTTCCATAATTCTCGATTCCTCTTCTTAGACATGCAAATGCACTAAGACTCACTTAGAGGACCAATTGAGAAATAGTTCTTAATCATTAAGACTTATCATAAAACACAATAAAAGGTACTCTCCCTTCTTCCTAGAATAGAGAAACTTTTATCTTTCTGCCTACTTGATTCTTCTTATTCGTTCTGCTATTGATTGAAACTCTTTCGATCAACTCAGAATTATACTTAATCTTATAAGTATAATCATATTTACTAAACATTAGTAAATCATGACGAATATCTTTATCACTCTTGTGGCGGACTTGATCAACGTACAACCTAGTGTACTCGATCTCTTAGTCCTTCATTTGACACTTTGTCAAAGAATTAGTCTATTTTTTTCAAATATGAAGTTTCTCATTCATCACACAATGCAGGTTGCATGATTCCAAGTTCCTGTCTAATTGAAACTTGGGTGATGAGAAACTCTCCCTATTTGGTAAATTCTCGACATTTCCACAATTAAGAATCAAATCCATTATTGCTAATAGAAGAAACATTCAAACATCAACTTTTCATACATACCATTGCAAGGATAAATAAATAAGACAAAAACAAATTTTATTTTATTGCGGAAAAACTTTGTCCTTACAATTTAATTCAACTGAAAAACTATGCAATTACATATTTCTTAGAAATCTACCCTAACTCTAAAGTAACAGCTCAAAAATCCGATATTTGAATCCATACGATCGAAATCCATTTCTTCGTGATCAGATTCAGCACGCTTCTATAAGGTATAATGTAGACCTTCTATAAGGTCAAATTTTCTACGTTGATATAATGTAGTCAAAGGGTCTATGTGCTGTCAAAATTCTCTGTTACGTTGATATAATGTAGACCTTCTATAAGGTCAAATTTTCTACAAGATTGTGACCTAATTCCTACTACTAGGCCATGACATGATGCGCATATATGGTTTACGAAAAGATGAATGAATCCGAGAATGACCTGAGTTTGATAGTTGTCATAGTAATTAGTAACCAATCACCTAAAATTTTTTTTTTGCAACAGATTACCATGTGTTTGCAACTTATTACCAACTAGATATAACTCACTAATAGATTACCGACATAATCTAGGAATAACTCACTAACAAATTACTAGCAGATTTTATGTGACATATTAGCGATGATTTTGGCATTAGAAAAAAAATTAAAAATTCACGAAAAAATTAAAAATAATTACACATTCAAAAAAATCTTAAAACATACATCAAATATATGTTTTACAAGCAACAAATATAAATCCACTAAAATGGTATGCATTATTCATTCATTCATTGATTACTTTACTACTTAATGAAAAGACAAAAACCAAAACATCTTGAAAAATAACTCCACTTTGAGGCCCTACCACCTCCTTTTCTAACAAAGATGTTCTTTGAAATGCCACCAATGATGTCAATTTTTGGTATTCATTATTCATTCATTCATTGCTTACTTTACAACTCAATCAAAAGACTAAAACAAAATATCTTGAAAAGTAACTCCACCTTGAAACTCTACTACATCTTTTTCTTACAAAGATGTTCTTTGAAATGTCACTATTAATGTCAATGTTCGTCTATATTCACTCCGCTATACCAAAACCATACATATATAGTATACGTTATTTATATTAATTAAAATGAGAGAAATATTATAATTGGAATTAAGAAACCACTAAATAATGATATAATAATACCTGAGTTGGAGTTAGTTTTTGAAAACCAAATTTTTGAATCAACATGGATTTAACAGCCTAAGCATTTGGAACCACCTTCTTAACCTTTAGATATGCAAGAACCTTCACAAAGCAGTTGAAGAAAGCTTCAAAGTGCCCCTGAATTCAATAAATCTATTCACATATATATATCTATACTACATTATAATGCATAGGTAATATGGGCTCCACCAATTTTTAAGACCAAGTTTTTGAAAACAAGGAGATGAAATTTAAACATTTGGATCTAATTTAAATGGTGGAGATTAAAATATAATGGTAATCCATACCAAACCAATTTCACCAATAAGAAAATACATATCACACTATATATACTATCCACTGTTGTAAACCCTAATGCCTTTTACCCTCATCTCTCATACGTGAACTCAACATACATCCTTATACCCTCTTCCCTTCTTCCACTAAAAATCGATTTTATCTAATGCTCCTATGACGATCTCGGCTTGTATCATAACCATCGTCCATCATCACCTCTTTCCACCTACATTCGTCGCCACCATGGTTCCTGGCCGACACACTCTCTCAAGACACACTCTTTACCTTCTCAAGAAACCCTAACTGCCTCTAACTACCGCCACCACCATCCTCTGTCTCCGGCATCCTTGGCTACCAATACCACCTCATAACCACCATTGTTACACATGCAAATATGATGCCAAAACAGATCTGTTCATCTTCTTATTTTTATTAATGTATATTCGTTCAAAAAGCATAGTTGTCTTCATCTTTTTTCTTATATTTGATCGGATTTCTTCACCGTTTTTCTTATTTTCATATCACGGATTGTAAATTAGATGCTTACAAGAAATAATATATTTAGTTTACTTTTTATTTGTTAGTTTTTAGATATGGGATATTCCTTGTACTTAAACCAGCTTATTTTGTTATATTTGTTTGCGAGTTTGAGATCTAGCATCGTTAATTAGTGTTTCTGTTTGTGTTTTCAAAAAACTGGGGAGAAGTGAATGGACTTTGATTGTTGATTAAACTTTTACTGTTTTTTGTTTCTTTTGTGTGCCAGTTAATAAAACCTTTGAAGATAAGAAATTGATGAATATTTGATATTTTAAATCTTTTAGTTTTTGTATTTTGTTTAAAGTTCGCAAATGTTGAAAGGATTGAATATATGAAAATGTTTCGTGTATATTAAAATGTGTTCAACAAATGACGTATTTTTTTTCTTTTTCTGAATAGCTTATTTCGTTATTTTTTTGTTTGTGGGTTTTCAGACTTTGAAATAAAGTAATAGTTGAATTGTTAGTGTTGGGTAGTGTTTATTTATCTTTTTTATTTATACTTTGTAATACATCATATTTTTAGAAATCAAAATTTTATGTTACCTTTGGGACTTATAAATCTAACCATTTATATAAACTATTGTTGTTTTTCAATCAATGTTTATCATTTTATATAAAAATTCCATTTATTATTTTGGATAAATATATGGTTAAATCTGAAACATGCACATCTGAGACATAAAAACTTTTATAGATATGATAATTAAATTAACTATTTTATTGATAATAGGAAAAGAAAAAAAAAGTATTGTACGTGTTTTCAAAAAAATAGTTGTTGTTTTGCTTTGTTCAATAAATAGAGGAAGGGAAATCGTACATAACTTTTAGTTCCGAATAAAGAAAAAGAAAAGGCAATGATGAGACTCTTTACTCATCCATTTGTATCTTATCATTTACCATCTTTATTATTAATATTGTAGATTTATTTTTATAAAAATATTACTATAATAACCAAGTAACTATAATTTCAACTAGAAAAGGACATTTGGCTCCGCCGCTTTTGGACTATGTCATAGAAGTTAAATATCGGCAAACTTTAAAAGATGTGTCGAAAGTGTAAATCGCCAAAAGAAAACCGACAATCCCTAAAATTAGATGTCAAAAATGTAGAACCAAAAGAAAGAACATTGATGAAAAAAAACGAAAATTGTTGTAGCTATAATGTGAAAGTTGCCAAAGTTGGAAAAATATGGTGACAAAAGTCTAAAGGAGGTTTTTTGTGTTTTTTATGTCAAAATGTAAATGTTTTGACTGTAAGGTTGAAAAGTGTCAAAGTCACTAAAAATTTGTGGCAAACACATCTAAATATAAAAGATTTGACTGCAACGACGAAAAGTGTCAAAATCACTAAATATTTGTGGCAAAAATCTAAAGGCACAAAAACTTAATCAAAATTTAAAAATGTAAAAGTTTTCACTTCGAGGACTAAAAATGTCAAAAATATCAAACATTTGTGGCAAAAACCTAAAGCTAAAAAGATTACTATTCATAGTCCCTTGGATTTAATATATATATATATATATATATATATATATATATATATATATATATATATATATATATATATATATATATATATATATAATTATAAACTGATATTTATGTGACGTTTTTATAATTTTGTAAATATAAGAAGCAAGTATATAATCAAACATATTTATTCATTCTCATTTGAGAATTTATATAACTATTTTTTAGTCTAATATCATTAAGGGTCTATTATTTATATTCCCTTATTATTTTTATACGTTTTTTGGTAGGCTTTAGTCAAAATGTATTATGTATACATGATAATTATGCATTTAATTTTGATTGAATTATACAACATAATGTTAGTTACATGAATAAATTTCTATAAAAAATAATCATTATAATATGTAAACTTCAAAAAAAAAAAAAAACAGTGATAACTACTATGCTCATGAATGGAATTGTAATCGGTTTATTCAATTTTTACAAGTCGGAAACAAATCGAATAATACAAGATTGAGTTAACTTCATGTTTAATAATTTTGATTTACCAATAACATATGTCACAGTTTTAATATACGTAGTAATTAGTCTGAGTTATGTTTAATTTTGTACTCCTTCTGCCTTAGCTGGTTGCTAAGTGCTTATATATATATATATATATATATATATATATATATATATATATATATATATATATATATATATATATATATATATATATATATATATATATATATTAGCCTTACCCGCGCCAAGCGACGGGTAAGAATCGTTTTTTCATAAACATGTCATACTTTCAATAACATATGGAGAAAAGTTTTATTTTTTCTAAGAATTTCCTTTCCGAAGCATGTGATGTTCCAAAAAAAAACAAAAATACATTTGAAAATATCAATTACCCATTAAATAAGAATAAACTATTGAATTGTTAGTCGAATTACACATAAAACAACTAAATAATAATACTCCATATATGTTTAATAAACATTAATACTCAAAATGTTTTAACACAAAACGAAAATGACTTCAAGCTTTGTTGTCGAACATTAATATTCTTAAAAAGTGATGTCAAACACCACTGAGCATTAATACTAAAACACTTTGAACTTTTCTTTCAAAGACAGTTAACATATTGGTTGCCTTAACTTTAGAAAGTTTGTTGGAAAAACAATTCACCGGTAAATCCAAAACGTCAAATGAGTCAGGTTGTTTAATGGCCATTATGTAATCATCAAACAAATCATGGGTAACAAAAAAAGATCAGGCTAAAATGGTAATTAAAAAAACACTTTTTCATCTGTTTGAAGTGCACATTATATGCCTAAGATAACATACATAGAGAGATATGATTTGAGATACTTGTAACTGAGAATTACCCCATACATCGCATAGACACCGGGATTCAAGGTTGGTCAGGGATCATAGAAACTGGCCTATCAGATAAATGCATTAGAAATAGTAACTAACCCTTTTCCCTCTTTTGATGGAGCTGTTGTGAATTCCTCCTACATTCAAACCAACACAGCCATACTACTCAAAGGCATGATTATATTTATTGGTGCTTAGTTCCTTCTAGTTCCAAGTTTTGTGTGTATCTCAAGCACTTAAACACTTGTATTACTTTATGTATCTACCATTCAACAACCACCATCAAGAGAAGTACAAAACTATCATACTAAATGTTCTTAAGTTTAATGGTGGTGGTGAAGTTTGTGGTGAATAAGGAAAAGAGTGGCGATGGATGGTTCTTATGGAGCACGGTGTTGACGAGGTTCTAGAAAGAAAGAAAGTGACAACGATGAGGCTAGAGTTTCTGTTGGTGTAGTAACGGTGAAGTGAGTGGGTGGTTGGTTGGAAGAGATTCTCATGGTGATAGTAGTGGTAAAAGGTAGTGCGATGGCATTGATAAAGATGACAAATCGGATCAACATACATTCCCAAACCATGGTGGTGAATGTCGTTAGTAAGGGAAAGGAAAGGTGGAAGGGAAAGGCTTTTGACGACGGTGGTTGGTGGGGAGAAAGGGTTTCTAGATCCAATCGATAGTGGTGAAGGTCATGGAGGCGATAAAGGGTTGTGGTAGAAGACGGAAAGAGGCAGAGCGACTGTGGTGGTGGTTGGAATTCCATAGTTAGGGTTTCTTTCACTGATAGAGAGATAGAGAGAAGAAACAGGCGAAGGCGATGGAGTCCGAATGGTGTATGGAATTTGTTTGTGATTGACCTGAAAGAATGGATGCAAATATAAACCATATTAGTGTTGACCTATTCAATAGGCTTGAAGATAAGGGATGACGATAAAGTTTGTTCAGTTTGTTTAATGTTTATTTGAATTTTTCAATGGTTGGAATCTGCATAAAGTTGTTGTATATGATGTTTTAAAGGTTGTACCTCTTAAAATTCAGCATTTACGGCTAAATGCTTATTAAGGTATAAAGATTGTACCTTAAATGCTTATTAAGGTATATATATATATATATATATATATATATATATATATATATATATATATATATATATATATATATATATATATAGACTAGGTTATAACCCGTGGAAACCACGGTTCGCAAAATAAAATAACATCCAAATTATAAAAATTAGTAATCATTATTAATAGATTTGCAATCATTAAGTTTTTTACAAAATTTATTAGGTTAACTGTAACTATATCGTCGTTATTTTAAATTAATATGATCATGCTGTTGATGGAGGAGATATAGAAATGAAGTCTTCTCACCAGTCCCTAACAATAAAAAATGTTTATTAGCAAACATGAAATAAACTGAAAATCAAATTCATAAAACCCTTCGATCACAATTCATGTAATCATGTAATAATTAATATGTTAAAGTTATCATAGTTTAATTTTCTATTCTGCTAAATCTCCCGAAATATGATTTAACAATTTCCTTCCATAAATGTAAGTTGAGATTATATCTTCCAAAAAGAATCAAACGAATTGTAACACTTTAGTTTAGGAAGAATAAGTGACGCACTTACAATAATAGAAGCTAATAAACTCACATCCTTTAGATGCCTTTGTAGTTACATTAACGAATGCTAAGAGAATTCCCATCAAATAAGGTTAGAGGTGGACCTGTAAAAGTTCCATTAAATAAATAATTGTCCCCTTTTGGTTTGGTATGTGGAAGAAAAAATTGTCCACCTTAAAATCAACAACCAAAGATAATTAATAGCTCTCAAACAAAAGTATAACAAAAACAACCCACACAACCAAGTGAAAAAGCTATAATATAGTGAGGGCAACATTTTTATAAAATTTACAAAATAATAACTCATTTACCATTTGATTAGATAAATCAAACAAAAGTACAAAAATTATATTTAACCAACCTTTAAATTATATGTGAAGCTAGACTAATACTATTGTTTAATTTAAATTATTAATAATTTATTGATTTTATATATTTGAATTTGTATTATTATTTATAACATTTCTCAAATAAACAGGTTCCCTTTTCCAATTGATAGAAGGGTAAATGGCCATTTACTTTAATACAGATGATTGATTCAGTTTTTTTTAATCATTTATCTTTTTAGTACCTTATTTGTACATGACATAATAAGAAAAGAAACATGCCCTTGGTTATAATGCTTAAATAAGTTAACCGATTAGATTAGACAATTAAGTTTTAGTTGGTAGTTAGGTAGCACCTATATTCAATAAACAAAACCATATCAGGTGGTGGAAAAAAATGCAAAGTGCATTGCCTTTTCATGCCCAAAATAATACCAGGCGACTGGAAACCCAAAAAATAAAGTACATTGCCCTATTATGCAAAACATCAAAATGAATGTTAACATAGAAAAATCATTTAAACCTGGGTATTTTTTCAACATCGTACTCTTTTTAGCATCCTGCATTCCCTCAATACCACTGTTTGAAAGGTTAGTGAGTTTAGACAATTTTTTAGCATCAAAATCTTTATAGCATTAATTTTTCAACATGTATGCAATGTTTTTTCAAGTGATGGCTATAATTCTATACTTTTAAAGCGACAACAAAAGACTTTTTACAGCATCCTACATTGTCTTGTTGACACTGTTGAAAATTATGATGATTTTGTCTTTTTTTTTTCTTTGGCAATTTTGCCTTGTTGTTTCTCATGAGGGCATTTAAGTAATTCAGTAGATGAAAAATTAATTCCATGATATAGAAAGAACTCCACATTTTGCTCATGTCCTTTTTTTTAAGTGCTAATGAGTCGAAACAACAAAAAATCCAGTTAGTTATAGCAATGTTCTTTTTATTCAAATCACTAAAAAGCTAAAAAGAAAAGAGTTTTGTTTAGTACAAGGGTGTAATAGAAAATAATGAAATTATGATGCTTTACCTTGTTTGCTGCCATGTCACAGATGGAAGTCTTGCATTTAGTTATGCTTTTCATAACCATTAAAAAAGAAGGCATAATTTAACAATATTAACGACAAAGGAAACATGTTTAACTCCAAAAAAACATTACCATAAGCAAAATGTGCATAACTTTCAAATAAAAAAGAACTTACAGATGTGAGGAGAAGTTTTATTAGAACGATTGATCCACCTGTCATCCTCGTGGGAAAAATACATTAAATATTTCAAGCATAGCTACATATATCCAATACAAATTCAGAAAAGAATCTATGTAAATATTTCAAGAGTGTACCTTTAGAAAAAGTATGATTATCTCTAAAAAACTTGTAGAAACAATGTTGAGCAAACCTAAAGTAGAACTGCACTGCAATACTTGTAGAAACAATGTTAAGCAAACCTACATAAGACATAACCAACTATCGATCCACATATCACATAATGGGGCGGCCTTGGTGCCTTCGAACCATTGGTATGGTGAGAAGGCTCACCTCTCAAGAAATGCTGAACCGGTAGAAATCAATCCCAACTCACTACTTCGAACTTGACCGCCTACAACCACCGTGCAACTAACTACAACAAATCCCCGAATTAACAAAGATACCCGTAAAGTCAAACTTGGTCAAACCCGGTCCAAGTCTGACTCATGGATGCTACGGCTCCCCGTAGTCGAAGACTAGCAAATACTATGGCACTCTGCAGTACCACGATACCCTCTCACACTGACTCATGGATGCTACGGCTCCCCGTAGTCTTACAACACTCTCTCGCTCACTGACTCACCATGGGCTCACTCCATGGTATTTCATGATAATCCCAAGCGATTACTCCCACTCGGATCCACTTGCTCTCTTATCACCCAATAATCTCATCATCAAGTCATCACTACACTGAGTTCACTAACTCATGCTCCGCAGCCCAACATAGATAGGTGCTTACACCCACCCAACTTATGCACCACCACTCCTAATCTAAGTTCTCGTAGGCC
Source organism: Lactuca virosa (assembly GCF_052849685.1). Lineage (NCBI taxonomy): Eukaryota > Viridiplantae > Streptophyta > Magnoliopsida > Asterales > Asteraceae > Lactuca > Lactuca virosa. The sequence continues at coordinate 205,879,666 of NC_136426.1, forward strand.
AGACACTTTTCTCACCACAGATACACCCTTAGACAGTCCCACTCCGACGACAATTAACTGATGGGTTCCTACTGGAACAAAAGTCACTCGGTACTCCACTCGCCATCTCACAACTTCAGTCTCAACATCACCGAAAATTAGGACATCATACTCGAGTACCTTGGTACACCATCACAGCATCTCACGATGTCATGCCTCAACCACTGATCTTCCACTCACGCAACTCGAAACCTCGAAATACTCTAATCTCACAAATTAAAACACGGAGGAATCATCAATGACTGAAAACACGTTGACGAAAATCCGAAGCTCCATCCTTTACTGATCACCATCCATACGAAACTACTCATACCGACTCTGAAATTGGTTGACAAATCAATTGTTGCCCCTCCTGGAGTACAGATCACAATCTATACCGATACCTGTAAATCTCAGGTATTGTACCCTGAACTCAGCGACTCAACTGCCTCGACCCAACGGCCACCTGTCGTGGATTCACTCATCCTTTCTTAGCACATACACATACATTGTCTCTCCTTCCACCTCGCCTCATCCACCAATAACCCAGGTCTCATGTGTCCACACCACAAATCTCCATAACCAGTTCTCTAAACGCACTTGAATGGATCGATGATCCTCTTAATAGAATACCTAGTCCTCCCCCACTCAGGGTTTGAACCATCACCAATTGGCATACCAACAATCTACCCCATAGACCGTTTCACCATGTACATCACACTTGACTCTTGGAATCGTACCACGTAACACTCGATGATCTTCCCGATAGAGACCAAGCAACTCAAAATATCCCAAATCTCAGATGAAATCCTCGAAATCCTCCCCACGTGCCTGCCTCTAGTCATCTTGAAATCTCATACTGACACACCGCCAAATATCCCAATTGTCTCGAACTAGCCATGACTCTCAATCTGGAAGTAATGCACTATCACACACCACGTCTACGGTCCCTCAACGGACATTCCATCGCGTGGATCATCATAAAAGCAAGAGACCTCACTCTCACAGTCGATACACAACGTAGGCAATGAGGGCCGCCACCCCGGTATACTCCTCTTGATCGCTTGAATCTGCTGCTAAAAAGTTTACCTTACTCAACTAAGGCAACTCCTTGTCCTCATCCATCTCAGTCCCCGCCAATGACTCTTTCACGTCATAAGAAATACCTCGCAGCAACATACCCCAATTACTCTGGTGAACACATCTCAACTATATGATACCCACAGAATTACCTCCAAACTCTGGAACCGGAATCTCATTATCTCGTTCGCTCCACACGAGAAGCGGAAATAGTGTAATCTTCATCACATGATGTGACATCTGAACCATCGGCCGATCACTCAACCTCGACCGCAATCCTCCTCCGCGTATCACCTCCACTTTTCCTCAAGTCATGTGACTCCAACTGGCAGCCCACCATTCAAATCCTCGGGATCTAAACTCAACCCCTCACAAGGTACACTCTATTGAAGCTCAATCGACATGGCTCCATGGCCCCACAGTTTACCATATCCATTCCCGGTCTAAACACCTATCGGATAACTGGTAAAAATGGCAACACACTTTGCTACGAATCATGGTACCCGAACCATGTTATCTCCCTACTACCTGCTATTTAGAACCTCTGGAATCCTCCCTGTTTCGAGTATGGGTCCTCTACTTTCAGTAGTACGGGCCTATACTACCTGCCAAATTTACCCACACTTTCCACACGGATCGTCCCAGGTTTCCTAAATAGCTGCTCAACCTCCTCATCACCGATCCTGTTACACATGGTCGCTCTCCAGTGAATACTCTCCTCTATCAGCGTACTCATCTTACTAAGGTATCTCCCTAGGATCTTCCTAGTTTCTCACACTTCTTTTCCATCAGCTGTAGAAGAATTCCTCATGATGCCAACCATCTACCTCCTGAATATCGTCATATTCACTCGGTAGCTGACTCCCATCATCAAGAGTTCCACAAAGCACAAAGTAAGCATCATTCGGGCATCGAATAACCTCCACCAGCATGAAAAAACACTATGGCATATAACTCCTCTCGCTCTATCCACAACTCAAAAGGCATCGCCTACTCAGGCAGCCCCACACCTCGTGGCATCTAACCACCCTTGCAGAAGGTCCCTCCAAAAGCACGTCTAGGTATCTCTCCTAGATTACTCCACTACCTAAAGCTCCTTCTAAAAGATTCCTGCTAGATACTCCTACTCAGCACATACTCACGGCATATAACAGATAGCAACAACTCCTAGGCTAAGGCATCACAAATCAGGCATCTCTAACCCTGAAATATGAAATACCTATCCTATCCTCTAGCATGCATCACTAATATCTCGCAAATATATCATATCACAATTAAGTAAGGGTATTTTGGGAAATCACTGTTCGGGCTCTGGCTGATTGTACACACCGCTCCAACTCGTTTTCTCTTAAAACTCTTTCCTATTTTAGAAAAATCATTTCTTTTGAAAATTCTTCTCAAATCCTCAGCTTGAGTTCAGACACACCCCAAGGTACATCTGAATCCCTCAAACCAAGGCTCTGATACGAACTTCTAACACCGTAAATTTTCAAATACAATTTTCATTTTAAAATCACATAATTGTCATAACATATTTCACAAAAAAATACCAAGTATCTAATTATCAAAACACCACTCCATAATTGTTTGATTAAAAATCCAGGATCCTCAAAACATAACCCTTTCTCTCGTGTGTACAATCAATCTGGCGCCTTCCCGCGATCCAAGAAAGGTACCTAAAAACTTCATCACACAACACGGTAAGCACGAAGCTTAGTGAGTTCCCCAAAATACCACACATATCTCATTAGCCCCTCCTGGCTATGCTCAAAATAAGACCCTCCGGTCAAAGTGTCGCACTGGGACCCTCTGGTCTCACAACTCGGGTGGACCCTCCGGTCCTAACTCAGTAAGCTCAGAATAATACACAGCATAAATCACATAGACATAATGCAGGATATCACAATACTCAATAAAAGCACATAAGACCCTTCGGTCACACAAAGTTTACCACTCTAGGTAAGTATAGTGAGAAGACTCACCTCGAAGCAAGCAAGCAAATGCACCTCGTACACGAATCACCGATCTAGCCTCCGCCTAGCAGATGTGCTAATTATCTCTAATTAAATCACAACTCTAAATAAACTCATACTAGCCCCTCTCTAAATCTTAGGAAGGGTAAAAGACCATTCTACCCCTCTATGGTCTCCAATACTCACATTTGGTCAAAACCTCAAAAGTCAATAGAAGTCAAACTCGAGTCAACAGTCCATATTGACCCAACTCGTCGAGTGTATCAAAGCAACTTCTCGAGTCCCCTCGTTTCCTCAGAAGCCTCATGAAAACCAACCCAACTCGTCGAGTTGACCAGTCAACTCGCCGAGTTACAACATGCTCAGACTCTTCAGGTTAAACCCTAACCGACTCGTACAGTCGGCTCATCGACTCGTCGACTCCCTTAAGTCAAAATTCTCATTCAGACGTTTTAAGGCAGAAATGCTACTCCATACTCTGGATCTGACCTCCTAAAGCTCGAATACCACGTAAAGCTTGCAACTTTACGTTTATGCATGACATATTGGCTCAATAATGCGAATACAAGCTCTTACAAGGATTTGGTACTCAAAAGTTTGCCTCTAGCTCCATAAAGCTTGGGTCTTTAGGCTCACAAGACCTCCCAGAGTCCAGATCTGAGGTTTCAACCTGAAGATATGCTCAAGGGACTCAATAACACAAGGTGGATGGGAGGAAACCCTAAAAGCTCCCCCAAACCAAGATCTACAAAAGAATGATCATGTTAGCATCTTTTTACCTCCAACAGAAGCTAGCCACTGAAGAATCTTGGATCCAAACGTCACTCTCTAGTCCAACCCAAGATGCTCTCCAAATCTTCTTCCAAAGTTGCACAAGAACACCCAAATTAGACTCTTTCTCTCTCACAATGGATGCAACCGATCTAGGGTTTCTTACAGGACTCTATAGAGATAAGGGAGGCGGAAATGAGGGCTTTAAGTCCTTTAAATAGGTCCCAACCCCGGAGATTTAGGGTTTCATCTCACAGCGCAAACTTAGTAGTCGGCTCTCTGACTCGTCTAGTCGGTCTTTAAACCCACGTGCTCAATCCAACTCTACTCGACGAGTCGAACACCCAACTCGTCGAGTCACTCATTAATAAATAAGGTACATGGGAGTCGGGATGTTACACGACGAGTTGGAGCTCCCCAAGTCAATGAGTTCCAGCCGAAAACCCTAAAATATTGAGAAGTAAATAATATCTGGACCAAGTGTTACAAATCTCCACCACATGAACTAGACTTCTTCCTAGAAGTCTGCTGATGCAAAAAGGTTCGAGTAATGCTCCCGCATCTCATCTTTCGACTCCCATGTCCATTCCGAGCCTTTCCGGCGCATCCATTGCACCTTCACTAGCTTGACCTCTTTGTTACGAAGAACCTTAGTTTTATTATCCAAAACCGCAACGGGCCTCTCAATGCATTTCAGGCTCTCATCCACCTAAATGTCGTCCAAAGAAATAACCACAGCCTCGTCTGTGACACACTTCCGCAGCTGAGACACATGGAAGGTGTTATGAATCTGGCTAAGCTCGTACGGCAGATCCAAACGTCAAGCCACCTTTCTCACCTGGGCGGAAATCCTAAACAGTCTAATATATCGGGGCCCTAACTTGCCCTTCTTCCGAAATCTAATGACACCCTTCACTTGGAATTCTAGATCAGAGCGACGCCGGTCAACATAGCTCTTCTAACGGATCTGCACGACCCGCAGCCTGTCGCGCACTTGCTGGATCAACTCGGTAGTCTTAGGCACCACCTCGGTGCTTCCCATGACTCGGTGCCCAACTTCACCCCAACAAACTGCGGTCCTACACCTCCGACCATACAACATCTCAAACGGGGGTCGGTCGATACTAGCATGATAACTATTGTTATATGAAAACTCTGCTTGTGGGAGGTATGTATCCCAACTCCCTCTGAAATCCAATATGCATGCCCACATCATATCCTCGAGCGTCTGGATCGTCCGCTCGCTCTGGTTGTCTGTCTGGGGGTGGTATACAGTGCTGAAGTGTAACTGTGTGCCTAGTTCCTCGTGAAACTTCCTCCAAAATCTGGATGTAAATGGGACATCCCGGTCAGAGACCACTGACACTGGCACCTCATACCTAACCACCACCTTTCGCACAAAAATATCTACTAATTTCTCAGCAGAGATGCTCTCGGGGATCAGAATAAAATGAGCACTCTTCGTCAACCTGTCCATAATGATCCAAATGGAATCCACACCCCTCGCTGTCCTCGGTAATTTTATGATGAAATCCATTGTGACCTGTTCCCATTTCCATATAGGAATGGGTAGCGGATGAACCTTTCCATGAGGCCTCTGATGTTCGGCTTTGAACTTCCTGCAGGTCAAACACCGCTCCACGAACCATGCTATCTCCCACTTCATGCAGGGCCACCAGTAACTCAACCTCAGATCTCTATACATCTTTGTGGCCCCCGGGTGAATAGAGAACTTGGATTTATGTGACTCCTCCAAGATCTTTTGCCTCACGCCCCCGGATACTGGTACCCACACCCGGCCACACTGTGTCAAAAGACCCATACAGTCCTGAATAAATAAGGGAATCTGACCCCGAATCCGCTCTATCTTCCAGTTCTCTTTCTTCAAACCCTCCACCAGAGTTTCCTTGATCATATCTAACAATGGAGAAATCACCGTCATCCTCAAACAAACGTTCCTGATCGGAGCACATGCCACCTTGCTGCTCAAAGCATCGGCCACCACGTTGGCCTTCCCTGGATGGTACAAAATCTCGCAGTCGTAATCTTTCAGTACATCCAACCATCTCCTATGCCCCATGTTGAGTTTTTGTTGATCTATCAAGTACTTCAAACTTTTGTAGTTAGTAAAGATGGTGCACCAAACTCCATACAAGTAATGACTCCAAATTTTGAGGGCAAACACCACCACCCCTAATTCCAGGTCATGATTGGGGTAATTTGCCTCATGAGGCTTTAGCTTCCTCGAGGCGTACGCGATCACATGACCCCTATGCATCACAACCACCCCTAACCCTGAGATCGACGCATCACAATACACTACCAAATCGTCCAATCCCTCGGGTAGTACTAGAATTTGGGCCTCACATAACCTTTGTCTCAAGGTCTCGAAAACCAACTGCTGGTCCGAGCCCCATCGGAAAGTCACATTCTCCTTGATCAAGCGAGTCAAAGGTATGACGATCTTGGAGAAATCCTGGATGAATCTCTGATAGTAACCCACTAAACCCAAGAAGCTACGGATCTCAGATGCATTCTTCGGTACTTCCCACCGCATTACTACCTTAGCCTTGGCTGGATCAACCGAGATACCCGCTTGGTGAAGGGTTTTAAGCAATATAACACTCCTAAGGTGTACATACAACCCTAGAAACCTTGGATCTATGTTTGTCTAAAATCCATGCAAAATAATTTTTCCAAGGTTCATAATCCTATCTAGCATACGTGGGGAACTTTTAACATAAAAGTTAGCTAGAATTACATACCTTGTATTTGATTTGATTCCTTGAAAACCTTGAGAGCATAGCACCCCAAGTGTGATGCCTCAAATTTTTCACACAACACCAAATGCTCTAGGAATAAACTTTGAGAGATAATGTCACACTTAGAAATCGGCTTGCCCTCTAAATTGCTTCTAGTGGCCGATTTTGGTGAACTTCATATCCTTTATATAGTGTGTTACAATTAGGGTTACACCATGTAAACCCTAATGTAACATGACTCTCCATTTCCATGACCCATGGGTTTGTAACTCCCATGGAGCATCCATGGATCATTCTATGGACCTTAGCCGAACTTGATAATCCATGGAACCTTTAGCCCACTATACAAGTTATGGATGATTTACATAATCAACCCATATATTTAATTAGTCTCCTTTGGATCACTTAATTAATTCCAAATTAATTATTCATCAATACTAATTAAATAATATTATCAATATATTAGAACTTATAATATATTAATAAACCATAAGTATTATTTCTCTCATTTTAGTCTATCTAAATGCATGATGCCATGCAACCCAAATGGACCATGCCAAACCGGGTCAAGTACATACCAGAAATAGTTATGTACTTAGACACCTTATCCAACACTTGGTTGATGATGTGACCCAAAAACTGCACCTCTCGCAACCAGAAATAGTTATGGATAGAAGATAGCAACACTTTACTCATAAATAAAAACAACTTTTATTCATCATCAAATGTCAATTACACTTTACAAATTTCAAAGTTATCTAACTACTAAAACTAATATCATCCTTCAGCCCTATGTGCCTTGCATGCTGGAGATTCTTAGCCCTACTCAGTCCCTTCGTGGGGGGATCTGTTGGGTTCTCATCCGATGATACCCTCTTTGCCACGAGGAGTCCTTCTTCTATACGATGTCTGATAAAATGGTATTTTTCTATCGATATGTCTGGATCTCCCGTGATCCCTTGGTTCCTTGGCTAAGGCAACTGCACTTTCACTATCACAGAAAATTTCCATAGGCTCCTCTATAGCTGGTACTATTCCAAGGTCTCCAATGAAGTTCTTCAGCCATATTGCCTCCTTTGCTGCCTCGCTTGCTGCTATATACTCTGATTCGCAAGTTGAATCAGCTACTGTCTCCTGCTTGGAACTTTTCCATGTAATTGCTCCTCCGTTTAAGGTAAAGACCCAGCCCGACTGAGAGCGGAAATTATCCCTATCAGTCGGGAAGCTAGCATCACTATACCCTACAACTCTCAAGTCATCACTCCCACCGAGGGTAAGGACCCAGTCCTTAGTCCTCCGCAGGTACTTGAGGATGTTATTTACCGCAGTCCAGTGAGCCTTGCCAGGGTTCCCCTGATATCTGCTGACCATGCTCAAGGCAAAGGCCACATCAGGACGAGTACAAGTCATAGCATACATGATCAAGCCTACAGCAGAATCATAAGGCACTCGACTCATTTCTGCTATCTCAGCCTCTGAGTCTTACTCAATCTGGTGTTACACTGTATAGGTAATTCTCCCTTTTTGGAATCCTTCATGCTGAACCTCTTCATCACCATATCCAAGTAGGTACTCTGGCTAAGTCCAATTAGTATTTTACTCCGGTCTCTCAGAATCCTTATCCCTAGGATATAAGCAGCTTCTCCAAGGTCCTTCATAGCGAAACACTTCCCAAGCTAGGACTTAACTTCCTGCATAGTTGGGATGTCATTTCCTATGAGTAGTATGTCATCCATATACAATACCAAAAAGCTAACTATACTCCCACTAGCCTTGACATATACACAAGATTCATCTTCACTCCTTGAAAAACCAAACTCTTTGACTTTCTCATCGAAGCAAAGATTCCATCTGCGAGGAGCTTGCTTAATCCATAAATGGATTTCTCAAGCTTACACACTCTATTGGGGTACCTTGTGCTGACAAAACCCTCTGGCTGATTCATGTAAACATCCTCAGACAACTTTCTATTAAGGAAAGCGGTTTTGACATCCATTTGCCATATTTCATAATCATAAAATGCAGCAATGGCTAACATAACCCTAATAGACTTAAGCTTGGCTACTGGTGAAAAAGTCTCATCATAATCAACTCCCGGAGTTTGAGAAAAGCCCTTTGCAACCAGTCGCGCCTTATAAGTGTGTACATTACCATCCATGTCGTTCTTCTTCTTGAAGATCCACTTGCACCCAACTGTCTTACGAACTGGTACATTGTCAACCACGTCCAAAACTTGATTGTCATACATGGATTGTATCTCGCTGTCCATAGCCTCTTTCCATTTAGCAGCCTCAGGGCTTGTCATGGCTTTCGCGTAGCTGTTAGGTTCATCTAGACTCATCAGTGTGCTATTACTGATAATTGTATCACCTTCTGCAGTAATATGGAAACCATAGTAATGCTCAGGTGCATTCCTAACTCTCGTGGAACGCCTCAGAGGTACAGACTCTTCTGTCGGATCAACAGGAGTTTCCTCCTCAGGTTGATTGCAAGGGTTTGAGGTTCATTCACCATTTGACTCTTGAATTTCTCCAAGGTCAATTTGCCTCCCACTGTTTCCTTGGCTTATGAACTCTCTCTCTCTCTCTCTCTCTCTCTCTCAAAAGACACCCCTCCTTGCTACAAAGACCACATTCTCACTAGGTCTGTAGAAGAGGTAACCAAAGGATTTATGTGGGTAGCCGATGAAAATACACCTCTCACTTCGAGGTTCGTGCTTATCGTCTGTCTCGCGTCTCACGAAAGCTTCGTACCCCCAAATCTTGATGTGGGCTAGATTAGGAACTTTTCCAGTCCACATCTCGTGGGGTGTTTTGGCAACCTTCTTTGTAGGGACCAGATTAAGGATATGGGTGGCAGTCTCTAAGGGATACCCCCAGAATGAGATTGTTAGCGAAGCTTGACTCATCATGGAACGAACCATGTCCAACAAGGTTCGATTACGCCTCTCAGCTACACCATTCAGCTGTGGTGACGTGGGAGGTGTTAATTGTGAGACAATCCCAAATTCATTAAGATAGACGAGGAGCTCTGTACTAAGATACTCACCACCTCGATCGGATCAAAGCATCTTAATATTCCTGCCCAAGTGATTCTCGACTTCCTGTTTAAACTCTTTAAACCTATCGAAAGTCTCTGACTTATGCTTGATTAAGTAGATATATCCATATCTACTATAATCATCTGTAAAAGTCACATAATAACGATTAGCATCCCTTGTGGCAGTTTTGAAGGGTCCCCACACATCTGTGTGCACTAGATCCAACAAACCTTCACTCCTAACACAAGAACCTGTGAAGGGTGACTTTGTTATTTTTCCAACTAAGCATGATACACAACTATCATCTGACTTTAGGTCAAATGAGTCCAACACTCCATCCTTTTGGAGTTGGCCTATGCGTTTCTTGCTTACATGTCCAAGACGACAATGCCATAATGATGTTTTATCCAGGTTATTATCATTAGTAGAATCAATACATAACACATTATTTCCTAAGTTATCTACAACATACACAGCTTCATACACACCATCACAAGGTAATGCTTTAAAATAAAACACATTATTAAAGAAAGCATTTATTCCACCAACTTCATTATCAAAAGAAAAGGTAAACCCTTGTTTGTACAAAGCATGAAAGGAAATAATATTTCTTTCCATTTCAGGCGAGTAACAACATTTATTTAAATCTAAAGTAAACCCACTACTTAGCAACAAAAAATAAACTCCAATCTTGGTAACAGGTGTAACTTTCCTATTTCCCATGATCAAGTTTATCTTCCCATGCTCCACATTCCCACTTCTTCTTAGTCCCTGCAAATCACAACAAATATGGATACCACAACCGGTATCAAGGACCCCAAGAGTTAGAATAGGGTGAGTTATTAGATAATATAGTGTAAATACCTGCATGGTTGGGTTTAACTTTCCCATCCTTTAGATCTTGCTCGTACTTTGGGCAGTTCCGCTTCCAGTGCGACTTTTCATGGCAATAGAAGCATTCAGCCTCTTTTGGATCAGAAGAAAGAGTGACGAAGCCTTTATTGGTTCCACTTGTAGAGGAGCCATCAAGGGTCTTACCCTTGGTACCCTTCGAAGGGTTCTTCCTCTTCTTCCCTCTACTTTTTCCGATAGCCAAGACAGGGGCGGAGTTTTGAGTAGGAGTAGCAGTGGTAACAATCGACTTACCTTTAAGACCACTTTCTGCGGTCTTCATAAGTCCTTGAAGTTTGCTGAGTGTAACTTCCTCCTTGTTTATGTGGTATGTCATGCGGAATTGATCATAACTCGAAGATAAGGAGTGCAAAATGATATCTATTGCCAACTCCTCTGGGAAGTTCACATTCAGTTTCAGCAAACGGTCCACATACCTTTGCATTTTCTGCATGTGGCCCGTGATGGGTTCACCCTCCTTTATTCTGGTCGTTATCATGGAGGAGATGATTTCATATCGCTCTTGACGAGCACTCTGATGGTAACGGTCCATCAAATCCTGGTGCATCTCAAAACGATAGTAGTCCTCATAGGACTTTTGGAGATCGGCTGTCATAGTGGCCAACATGATGCATGCCACTTTGGTAGCATCTCTTTCATGAGCCTGATATTCAGTGACCTCCTCAGGAGTAGCAGTCGGCTCGAGTTCTTTAAGCTCCTTGTCAAGGACATATTCCTTGTCCTCATAGCGAGTGACCATCCTGATGTTCCTAATCCAATCCATAAAGTTGGATCCATCAAAGATGACTCTCCCACAAAGGTTCATGAGAGAGAAGGAGCCGGTAGGGTTTGAGCCAGAAGCAACATTGTTGGAAGACATCTGAAAAAGAAGAAAAGACAAGTTTAGTTTAGATATAAAGATAGTCCTTAATAAAACACCCAAATGTAATATTAAGGCTAGGATCCAATCACAATATATTATAACTTAGAAGAGGGATTCCGTAATCTCGGCTATAACATATTTGAAAGGTACGTGAATGACGATTCACCAATTTCCACCATGGAAAAACGAAATATTAAATTATTAGGTTTTAATTGGTCTTAGAAACTCCTAGATTCTTTTGAGATTCATTGAACTTTTCAATGGCATGATTTAATCTCGAGTGTGTCGTTCAGTTTTTGTGACTGGGATGTCGAGGATCACAAAACAAGGTGTGAAGTAACCATGCAAATTACTTGGTACCCTTAATTTTTTTCACTCAATTGATGTGCTGGTTAACCACACACGCTCCACCGACCTATGAAAAACTGTAAGTCACCCTTTACCTACCTAATTAAGTCCAAGTTAGTGTGCCGGTTAACCACACACGCTCCACTAACGACTTAATCAAATTGCAAAGTGTAATTTCATGGGTTAGCACCTTTTTCACATTTTCCTAGTGTAACTAATATTGGGAATTTATAAAACAAAACACTTAGTTACTTTATATTCATCATTGTGACAACCCGGAACTTTTATCCTGTACAATTGATCTTTATATCAATATTAAACTCGATTTTATCACCATTTTACACATTTAAGGGTTTGATAAAGCGTTCTAAGCCTCGTACAATCAAAGTTTGGATCCTAGGTCGAGTAAAACCAAGTCACAGTACAACATTCGGGCCATACACCCTCTTGGGAGGAGTGTACGACCGTACACATGAGTGTGCGGCCGCACACCCATCTTCCAGCCGCACACCCACCCTCTAACCGTACACCCACCACTATATATAGGAGGAGACCCCCTTCATTCACTCTTTTTCCATTTTGGCTACACACTACTTTCTCTCTCTAGAAACTTCATCCAAGAACACTCTAAGGGCCTCAAAAACGTGAATTACTCCACCATTCAGCTTGATATAATGGTAAGACACCTTGATCTAAGCTTAAAACTCTTCATGTTCTTCGTGTTCTTCATCACTTGAAGGTGTACGGCTGCACACCTTCATAAGGTGGCCGTACACACCTGAAAAACCCTCCAAAATGAGAGTTTGATCCTCTATCTGCTAGTTGGACTTGGTATTGGCCTTGAAACACCTGAAAGTCGACATTTTGAGCATGAATGAAGAGTGTACGGCCGCACAACCCTCTGTACGGCCGCACACTCCCTGTACGACCGCACACGCCCTCTGTACGGCCGCACACTCCTGTGTGCAACCGCACACACATGCTGACCGCACACCCTGGCCGCACACACACTCTTTTGGCCGTACACCTCCTTTGTTTGATCATATATGGTCCCGACAAGCATTTCCAAGTCTTTAGGGTGTTTTCCCGTCACGTTTAGTCATGAAACACACTAATTCTAACACATGTAGGTGTTACTATATGTTATTAGGATCCACTTAAGTATGAAACATCGATTGACACTCAACACTCGTAACCGCTCATCCGCTCGAATCATCCGTCAAACTGTGAGTTCATACCCCTATGCTTTTTCTGAGTTTTTCATGTTTTTAGTGGGGGGGGGGGGGGAATACAAGCAAAAGTACAAAGAAACTTGTGCTCAAGTTATTTCATTTTGCATAAAATGCTTACATGTTCAGTATGCTTTTAACACAAAAAACAATTTTACCAAATGATTAAGAAATCAACTCGTAGAAACAGTTTTCAAAACTAAAGCACGGAACTTATGAATCTTGGCATAAATTGTGATATTTTACAAAGGATTCATACAAAACGTAAAACAAGATTTTCTATATTATTACTTGTAAATTTGTTATTTTAAGTTGGAGACACGTCCTTGGTAACACTCCACCGGATTCGAGAGTGTAGGACTAACCCTTGTAACCAGAATCTCTTGTAGGGAGAGCGTGACTATTGTGTATAGATCTATACGGGACTGACTATCCCACACCTAAACTGGTAGCTACAGTTAGGCAGCCATGCCTGGGGTGACAAAGTCATAAAAGGATAGTAGCCCCGTTACGTGCCATATCTAGTTTAATATATGGTTATAAAACTCGCAACCTAGATAACATAGATTTACTTTTGTAATAATGAAACAAGTGAACTAGCCTCAAAGTAATAACCGATTTGATTACTAGAGGGTATTAATAATAGCCTTAGGATTGAGTTCACTACCTAATTATTAGTTTTACTTATGTAATAAGGCTAATACACCTCATAGGGAACAAACAGGGTTTTTCAAGGAAACTACATCTAACGATTCAAGTATGGTAGGTACTTGTACATCTAATACAAGAACAGATAACTAACTATCAACTTTTAACGAAAATATAGGATTTTCCTGGGATAACTCAACTTTACATAAAAAGGTTGTTTAACATATAACTAATGGATAATCAAACATCTTTCATAAGAAAATATAGGATTTTCTTGGGAAACACTTTTCAAAGGATCAAAGAAACATTTCTTTCACCAGAACTAAACGCTTATGAACTCATCAGCTTTATGCTGATATTTTAAAACTGCTTGTATTCTCAGGGCAACAATAGACAGGTACTCTTGCCAACTTTTGGAGAAGACGGAGCTTTATGCAGTCACGTCTTTTACTTTTGTTATATATTGATATGGACAAACTATGTTTTCAAACAATGTAAATTTTCTTATTATAATGTAATGGTTGCGTTTACTGTGATTACTATGATACGATTGTTGTGATACTACACATGACGTCCTCCGCCCCCGAACGTTTCCGCCGTTCCGGTTTGGGGGTGTGACAGATTGGTATCAGAGCTATTGTTTATAGTGAACTAAGTATACCGAACCTTACATGGTATACAACTATAAACACTAAGGGGCCGAAGTGCTCTGAACTAAAAGTATACTTTTAAAATACAAGTATTTTTGCAAAAAGTATACAAGTATACCTACGTACCAGAAACAGTATCATGAGTAGAACAAAACAAAAGTATTTTGGATGTTGAACATTGCGGTTAAACCTGGGCAGTTATGTAATCATGTCTAGGGTCAATATAGCCTGATCAACTATATTTATTCGTGACATGACCAACATGTGCTTAGGAGTGACTTTGGTGTTGCAACAGGCCTAAAACTTACCCAGTATCCATACAACTTAAAATACTATAGGAGTATTTTAGACAGAGGCGAATACATTGTAGAAATTCATTCCTAGTGTTGCTACCTATTTGTTTCTTAGCGATAACTTATTTGCACCGGTAGCTTTCCTTTGTTTATCACTTAGTAGAACACTCTAGCCATCATATTGAGATACATCTTTATATCTCTTGATTCGATTCCAGAGGACTTACCATCCTCTTCTTCTTGGTTTTTTCTAGAACAAGATGCCTCCTCGAAAAAGACCTATCAGAAGGAATGACGACGCTCCACCACCACCACCTCCCCCTCAGTTCGATCCCGTTATGTTCCAAGTAGCTATTACTACTGCTGTGGCTGCCGCGATGTCACAAGTTAATCCTGGCGGATCTGGTGGGCAGGGAGGTGGTACTCATCCCCAAAATCATGAAGGTGGTCAGGGACACCAAAAGGAGTGCTCTTATAAGGACTTCATCAAACCCAGATCTTTCGATGGAAAAGGAGGGGTTATCGCCCTGACTCAATGGTTCGAGAGAATCGAATCAATTTTCGAAATCTGTTCCTGTTCTGAAACCAACAAAGTAAAATTCGTCGCTTGCACTTTCGCCAACAGAGCACTAACCTGGTGGAATGGTCGAGTCATATCCCTAACCCTGCCAGTGGCAAATGCTATGGGTTGGGAAAGTTTAAAGGAACTCATGCTAGCTGAGTACTGCCCACGGGGCGAGATGCAGAAACTAGAGCACGAACTCTAGAACCTAAGGATGAAGGAATCCGACATTGCTGCCTACACTTCTAGGTTTGAAGACCTAGCACTTCTTTGCCCGGGTATGGTCACCCCAGAAAGCAAGAAAATAGAGAGATACATATGGGGATTGACACAACCCACCAAAGGAAATGTCTTGGCAGCTAGGCCAAAAACCTTTGACAACGCTAAGTGTCTGGCGCAAACTTTCATAGATCACAAAGTTGATCTTGATATTGTGACGACTGCTCCTGAGCCAGCGAAAGGGAGTGGTGAGAAAAGAAAGTTTTGGAGGCAGCGGAAGGGTCAGTCCTCGCAGAAGCCCTCAAAGAAACAACAAACGGTAGCAGTCCACGCTGCTACGACTCATGCCGCTGCTCCTGCTACTCAAGCACCTACCAGTAAATATGCTGGTACCCTTCCTTGGTGCGACAAGTGTAACTATCATCATAATTCCGGCCTATGCCGAGAAATGTCATGCACTAACTGTGGAAAGAAGGGGCACACAGTTCGATTTTGCAAGACACCAGTCCAACCAACTAATCAGGCATCTGGAGCAGGCGTCGGTCAAGCCTGTTCTGGTTGTGGAGAAGTCGGGCACTACAAGAGAAGCTGCCCCAAGGCAACAACATCAGGTGGCACAGGGAGAGTACTAACGATGGGTCAAGAAGAGGCAGTTGCAGATCCCACCGTTGTTTCGGGTACGTTCCTCCTCGACAACTCTTATACATACATTCTTTTCGATTCTGGTGCGGAGAGAAGTTTTATTAGCCATGCATTCACACATCTCCTCAAACATAAGCCTCAACCACTAACTGAAACATTTACCGTCGAGATGGCTAACGGTGAGAAAGAGAGCACTAATGATATATACGTAGGCTGTACCCTTACCTTAAACGATCATTCTTTCCCTATCGACCTTATGCCAGTCTCCATAAAGAGCTTCGATGTCATCATCGGCATGGATTGGTTGAGCCCCAATCATGCTGATATCCTTTGTTACGAAAAAGCTATCCATCTCAATCTTTCCTCTGATGAAACTCTCATGATTTACGGCGATAAACTCAGTTCAAACCTCCGTATCGTTTCATGCATCAAAGCCCAGAAACTGTTGCGAAAGGAGTGTTATGCATTCCTAGCCCACGTCATTAACGAGAAGCAGGAAGTTAAAGACCTCGAGAGCATCCCCGAAGTCTGCAACTTTCCCGATGCTTTTCCCGAAGATCTCCCGGGAATCCCTCCCAAACGCCAAGTCGATTTCGCATCGACTTAGTCCCCGGAGCTACCCCCGTAGCAAAATCCCCATACCGATTAGCGCCGGCAGAAATGCAGGAGTTATCCATTCAGCTCAATGAGCTGCTCAGCAAAGCATTCATCAGACCGAGTTCCTCACCCTGGGGAGCCCCGATCTTGTTTGTGAAAAAGAAGGATGGATCCTTTCGGATGTGCATTGACTATCGAGAGCTGAACAAGCTCACAGTCAAAAACCGTTACCCTCTTCCTTGAATCGACGACTTCTTCGATCAACTTCAAGGAGCCAGTTACTTTTCCAAAATAGACCTAAGATCAGGGTACCATCACCTGCGAGTCCAGGAGAGTGATGTTCGTAAGACAACATTTCGGACTCGGTATGGTCACTACGAATTTGTAGTGATGCCCTTCGGTCTAACCAACGCACCGACGGTATTCATGGACCTGATGAATCGGGTGTGTCGTTCTTTCCTGGACAAGTTTGTAATCGTGTTCATTGACGATATACTTGTCTATTCCAGAAGTGAGGAAGATCATCGACAACACTTGAGATCGGTGCTGGAAACCCTAAGGACGGAGAAGTTGTACGCGAAATTCTCCAAGTGCGAATTTTGGATTCAAAAAGTAACCTTCCTAGGTCACGTGGTAAGCGAGGAAGGCATACACGTGGACCCTCCAAAATCAAAGCGATAGAGAACTGGTCAGCACCGAAGACGCCCACAGAAATCCGTCAATTCTTGGGTCTCGTTGGCTATTATCGCAAATTTATCCAGAATTTCTCCAGAATTGCCAAACCCTTAACCACTCTGACTCAGAAAGGCGTACCCTTTTGTTGGAGTGAAAAGCAAGACACTGCGTTCCAAACATTGAAGCAGGCCCTGTGTAGCGCACCTATCTTGTCTCTACCCGAAGGGACGGAAGACTTCGTTGTCTACTGTGATGCATCCAATCAGGTCCTAGGCTGTGTGCTCATGCAACGGGGAAAAGTCATTGCTTATACCTCAAGACAGCTGAAAGCACACGAAGTCAACTACGCAACGCACGACCTAGAATTGGGAGCAGTGGTCTTCGCATTGAAGATATGGAGACATTATCTCTACGGAACCAAGTGCACTATCTTCACTGACCATAAAAGTTTGCAGCATATCTTCGACCAGAAGGAACTAAACATGAGACAACGGCGATGGGTTAAGCTACTCAGTGATTACGAGTACGAAATCCGCTACCATCCCGACAAGGCCAATATGGTGGCAGATGCCCTCAACCAGAAGGAGTACTCAGGTCATAGAATGAAGGCACTGACCATGACTATCCATTACCATTTATCCGCGCAAATCAAGGAGGATCAGCTGGAAGCCTTAAAACCAGAGAACATGTCGGGTGAAGCCTTGAGAGGAATGGAAAAGAACCTAGAGATCAAGGGAGACGGAGTCTAATATTTCATGGACCGGATCTGGACCCCAAAGTTCGGTGGTTACGGAGAGGTTGTAATGAACGAAGCTCACAAGACTAGATACTCCATTCACCCAGGTTAGGACAAGATATACCTCGATCTTAAGAAACTATATTGGTGGCCAAACATGAAAGCAGAGATCGCTACCTTCGTGGGCAAGTGCCTGACTTGCGCCAAGGTGAAGGTCGAATATCAGAAGCCCTCAGGTCTACTCCACCAGCCGGAGATACCTGAGTGGAAGTGGGAGAGAATTACTATGGATTTTATCACCAAATTACCCAAGTCTCCGAGTGGGCACGACGCCATCTGGGTAATTGTCGACCGACTGACTAAATCCGCCCACTTCCTGCCGATCAAGGAAAACTTTAAAATGGAGAAACTCACGCGAATCTACATCCGAGCGATAGTTCGACTGCATGGTGTGCCTGTGTCCATTATCTCCGATCGAGATAGAAGGTTCACTTCGAGGTTCTGGCAGTCACTTCAGAAAGCTCTTGGAACTAAGTTGGATATGAGCACAGCTTACCACCCTCAGACTGATGGACAGAGTGAGAGAACAATTCAGACATTGGAAGATATGTTGAATGCCTGCGTCATCGATTTCGGCGTGTCATGGGACACTCATCTTCCTTTGGTTGAATTTTCCTACAACAACAGTTACCACACCAGCATCAAGGCTGCGCCTTTCGAAGCCCTCTATGGTCGCAAGTGCAGATCCCCTCTGTGCTGGGCTGAGGTGGGTGACACGCAGCTAGCCAAGGGGCAAATCCCTGACACCACTCTCACTGGTCCAGAAATCATCCGCGAAACCATAGAAAAGATCGTACAAATCCGAGAACGACTGAAAGCCTCACGATATAGACAAAAGAGCTACGCCGATAAACGACGAAAACCCCTGGAGTTCCAGGTGGGAGACCGCGAAGGTCTCACCCTGGAAAGGCATGATACGCTTCGGAAAGCGTGGAAAGCTAAATCCAAGATACATAGGACCCTTCGAGATCCTCGCTAGGATCGGTCCAGTAGCCTACAAACTTCGTTTACCGCAAGAACTTAGCAACATTCATCCTGTATTCCACGTTTCGAAGCTTAAGAAATGTGTATCGGACGAAACCCTTACGATTCCTCTCGACGAGTTTGAAATCAACGAGAACCTGAGTTTCGTGGAAGAACAAGTCGAAATCATGGACAGCGAGATCCAACGAACAAAACAAAGTCGCATCCCGATAGTGAAGGTTCGCTGGAATGCCAAGCGGGGACCTGAATTCACTTGGGAGCGCGAAGATCAGATGAAATAGAAGCATCCACATCTCTTTTCTATTCTATGATTTGTATTCTATGTTCGAATTTCGGGACGAAATTCCCTCTAATGGGGGGATGATGTGACAACCCGGAACTTCCTATACAATTGATCTTTATATCAATATTAAACTCAATTTTATCACCATTTTACACCATTTAAGGGTTTGATAAAGCGTTCTAAGCCTCGTACAATCAAAGTTTGGGTCCTAGGTGGAGTAAAACCAAGTCATAGTACAACATTCGGTCCATACACCCTCTTGGGAGGAGTGTACCGCCGTACACATGAGTGTGCGACCGCACACCCATCTTCCAGCCACACACCCACCCTCTAACCGTACACCCACCACTATATATACGAGGAGACTCCCTTCATTCACTCTTTTTCCATTTTTGGCTACACACTACTTTCTCTCTCTAGAAACTTCATCCAAGAACACTCTAAGGGCCTCAAAAACGTGAATTACTCCACCATTCAGCTTGATATACTGATAAGACACCTTGATCTAAGCTTAAAACTCTTCATGTTCTTCATGTTCTTCGTGTTCTTCATCACTTGAAGGTGTACGGCCGCACACCTTCATAAGGTGGCCGTACACACCTCAAAAACCCTCCAAAGTGAGAGTTTGATCCTCTATCTGCTAGTTGGACTTGGTATTGGCCTTGAAACACCTGAAAGTCGACATTTTGAGCATGAATGAAGAGGGTACGGCTGCACACCCCTCTGTACGGCTGCACACTCCCCTGTACGACCGCACACGCCCTCTGTACGTCCGTACACTCCTGTATGCAACCGCACACACATGCTGACCACACACCCTGGCCGCACACACACTCTTTTGGTCGTACACCTCCTTTGTTTGATCATATAGGGTCCCGACAAGCATTTCCAAGTCTTTAGGGTGTTTTCCCATCACGTTTACTCATGAAACACCCAAATTCTAACACATGTAGGTGTTACTAAATGTTATTAGGATCCACTTAAGTACGAAACATCGATTGACACTCAACACTCGTAACCGCTCATCCGCTCGAATCATCCGTCAAACTGTGAGTTCATACCCATACGCTTTTTCTGCGTTTTTCATGTTTTCAGGGGGGGGGGGGGGGAATACAAGCAAAAGTACAAAGAAACTTGTGCTCAAGTTATTTCATTTTGCATGAAATTCTTACATGTTCAGTATGCTTTTAACACAGAAAACAGTTTTACCAAATGATTAAGAAATTGTGATATTTTACAAAGGATTCATACAAAACATAAAACATAAAACAAGATTTTCTATATTATTACTTGTAAATTTGTTATTTTAAGTTGGAGACACGTCCTTGGTAACACTCCACCGGATTCGAGAGTGTAGGACTAACCCTTGTAACCAGAATCTCTTGTAGGGAGAGCGTGACTATTGTTTATAGATCTATACGGGACTGACTATCCCGCACCTAAACTGCTAGCTACAGTTAGGCAGCCATGCCTGGGGTGACAAATTCATAAAAGGATACTGGCCCCGTTACGTGCCATATCTAGTTTAATGTATGGTTATAAAACTTGCAACCTAGAAAACATAGATTTACTTTTGTAATAATGAAACAAGTGAACTAGCCTCAAAGTAATAACCGATTTGATTACTAGAGGGTATTAATAATACCCTTAGGATTGAGTTCACTACCTAATTATTAGTTTTATTTATGTAATAAGGCTAATACACCTCATAGGGATCAAACAGGGTTTTTCAAGGAAACTACATCTAACGATACAAGTATGGTAGGTACTTGTACATCTCATACAAGAACAGATAACTAACTATCAACTTTTAAGGAAAATAAAGGATTTTCCTGGGATAACTCAACTTTACATAAAAAGGCTGTTTCACATATAACTAATGGATAATCAAACATCTTTCATAAGAAAATATAGGATTTTCTTGGGAAACACTTTTCAAAGGATCAAAGAAACATTTCTTTCACCAGAACTAAACGCTTATGAACTCACCAGCTTTATGTTGATATTTTATTTTGCAAAAACACATTATATATTTTCTTTAACAGCTCTTATCTCTAAATATCAACAGTATCTTCATTTATTTATTTTTCAAAAACACATTATATATTTTTTTTCTTGTTTAAGTGACAATATTTCCCATCATTTGATATTGTGATTATTCTAGGTTGAGTTTACCATATTCATTGTTTAGCCTTTCAACATGAAAGCGTGTAATCAGCATAAAGTTCTTAAAACATTTGATTATGAAATTAATGTTTTGACTAACGGTGAAATTAATAATGTG
This sequence comes from Lactuca virosa, assembly GCF_052849685.1. Lineage (NCBI taxonomy): Eukaryota > Viridiplantae > Streptophyta > Magnoliopsida > Asterales > Asteraceae > Lactuca > Lactuca virosa. Next base: position 205,901,294 of record NC_136426.1, read on the forward strand.
TTAAATGAAATTGTAATAAACAAGTATATTGGTAATTATATTTATTTTAAAATTAAATTTTCTAAACAAACATATGTTAATAATGTACATAAAGTAAAGTCGTGCATATATTTATCATTTTACATCTCCTCAAGTTAAAATCTGTAAGTATAAGAAAGCTCCGAAAAAAGATTTGATTTTATAAAAGTTCTATTAGAAAGTTTATTTGGATGATTATTGGATTACTCACACCCGATGTTTTGATATTGGCACATTGTGCTATATTTATTGCAACTTTGCATTTAATGAAAATGAAAAGTTTGAAATTTTTTAGAAATGCAAAGTTTGAAAATTTTTGGAAACTGTATGATAATATTTATGATTTTTAGGAGCTTAAAACACCTTTAAATGTGTTGAAATACCCTAAATTAATATTACAAAAATCTGGAAATTAATATTCAAAATTGTCTTAATCACATGAGTTATAAAATTTCACCATTTCAGAAAAATGTTTGTGACTTATCAGTATTAAATTTTGACACAATATTGGCATAATGCTATTGTAGTAGTAAGTATATTAGTGTTAGATTTCGATTAGAGACTCACTAGCGAATACCATTATTGTAGGAATCGGTAGTGGTACAAGTGGAACGTAGTTCAAGGCACCATTTGCATCATCTCAATGTATTGTGAGTATTCACGACTCCCCTATTTTTGTTTTTTATGTTTTGGGGTGGAAAAGCATATCCGAAAAACTATTATTTGTTCGTTGTATTTAAATTGATTTGTATCAAACTTGATTGCTATATTTTGCTATATTTCTGTGTGTATGTCTATGCAACACGAAACACGAGGCCTTATCGTTTTAAGTCCCTTCTCTTACACTTTAATCCAACCATTAACTCTTTGAGCCAATGATCATTATGGATAACGCTATTAGGAATTGACAACTCTTCACTGAAGGGTTTTGAGCATTCTAACACTCATATGGTGTACATGCAACCCTAGATACCTTGGATCTATGTTTTCTCTATTATACATGCAAACTTGAACTTTCCAAGGTATTACCCTAACTAGCATGCAATCTTTGATAATTGGGTAATATAAACAAGTTATAAGACATACCTTTTGATGAAGCTTGAAGTCTTGATCTTTAAGAGCTTAGCCCCAATAGTGTGGAAGCCTCAAGTGGAATCACAAATCACCAAAACCACCTTGGAAAACTTGAGAGAATAGTAGGCACACTAGAAATTGGTCCACTCTTGTATCCTCACACACTAGTGTCATTTCTTGTGCCAAAGACCTCTTTATATACTATGGAGGATTAGGGTTTCATCCATGTAAACCCAAATACACATGACCTTTCATTTACATAGGATCCATGGGTTAAAAACTCCATGGACTATCCATGCAAGCTTAGCCCAACCAAAATGAACTTGGCCCAAACTATATATATAAGAGTCCATATTTAATTAGTTCCTTTTTTATCACTAAATTAATTCTGAATTAATTCTTGATAAATACTAATTAAATGATATGATTCCATATTAATATATTAGAACTTATAATATATTAATATAAATCATAACCATACTATTCTCAAAAGACTATCCATATAAATTGTTCTGGTGAAGTGCAACCCAAATGGACCATGCCAAATCGGGTCAAGTACATACCAATTATAGTTATGGGCTTAGACACTAATGCAACATTCTCCCAGTTGGATAAGTCTAAAACTATTATTGCGTATGACTCCAAAACCTAACTAGCAATCGTAGCTCTTAAAGCCGCTGTCGAACTCTGACCTTAGTCAATGACTTGTTCATTAGATAAGGGATCATATATTCCTTCATTCTAGATATCATATTGACTGAGACATGGATTATAATCATTGTCTCTGTCCATTTGTTGTTTCCCGGTTTCTGATTTATGACGACCGACTAATTGAACAAATCAAATCAGTCCAGGCTTGCCCAAGCACTTCGGGGTGTCATCACTAAATCATCGAGGGGCCCACATATATCGCTTTTATCCCTTCAAGGGAAAAAGGAATGGATAACCTTCGACTCATATGCTTGTTCTACTACTTGTTGAATCATACACAAAGACACGTTTTATAACATCGAGTTACCAATGCGTTTTCGTATAATCAATGTATAACAATCTCATAGGCAACAACTCATATCTCTAGGTTTGAAGAATATAAGATATTAGTGTCTCATGATGACTCGTGATAAAATCCATGAAGTGAGTCAAATGAGTGTGGGTTTAATCCAATACTCAGAACTTATGAGCACTCATGAATGTTTCAGCAACTCTTGCTATGTCCAATACCTTGGACATCTACAAACCAACTTCATGACAATCTTTCCTTAATACCTACTTTGAACGTATTATCGACTGTGGATGGTTTGAACAACTTAGTCATTCAGGAAGAACGACCTAGTTATTCTAGAAGTCAAAACATGCAAAGTGAAACATAAGAATAATCGAATCCAATATGGTCTCAGAACTTATGAATATAAATAGAACACCTTTTATTTATCACCATATTGATTACACATTATTCATTGCATACTGTTTCAAATTTATCAACTTAATACTTGAATTAAAATAATAGTTGTCCCATGCTCCGAGCATGTACACTATGTTTTCTAAACACTAGTCATGCCATACACCAAGTACGCACACTGTGTTTTTCCAAACATTAGTGATGCCATTCACCAAGTATGCACACTAAGTTTGTCTATGATCTTTACTCTGTGAAATAGATCAATTGAACATAATTCCAATTATTCTCATTTCACAATCCCAAATCCTTATCGCAAATGCAAGAATTCCAAATTCCTGCCATTTACCTAAATCTGTTAGATTCTGAACTTATATGCATTGATCCTCTTGTAATGATTATGCACAAAGTCACAAAGACTTGTCAACAGACATTACAGAGTATTACAATGGAGATCAACTCTATGGAAACGAAGTCTCATATTCAAAGTACATTGCTTTGAACATCCTTCTTGCATTAAGTTTCATAATCTTACACAGATTTAATGAATAACTTCCACCTATGGGAACATTTCCATATTCCCATTTTGACTATCACTCCTGAACAAGAGTTGCCTCTTTTCAGAATATGTCAATATGGTCCTTCCAAAATTAACACTATACTTCCAACTGTCCCTGAGCAACCAATCTTTGGTAAACCTTAGATTGTCCTCGACAATTGCTTAATCAAATTAGTCATATCCAGTTCTATTACTTTTTCCCTCTTAATGCTCTAGGCATTTGGAAAAATTTAGAACATATGAATATTATAGCACATGCAATCGATCCTATATCCGAAGCATATGGGACACAATTCATGATGTCTCACATAAAGACATGATACTAGACCAGTATTTTTGCTATAATATTTCTATTTCTATTTGCCAAGTTCTCATAATTTAGATTATGAAAAGGGATGCCGTAATCATAATCGAATTATAGAATGCAAATAATGGACCCATATATAGAATTTCCTTGTGTTGAGCCATTCCAACATTAAATTCATATATATATCCTTGACTAAAGATGATTAAAACCTCAATCTATGCTTTTAGAATTGAAATGAAGTACAATTTCCTCTCCCTTAATTATAGCAAAACAACTTTTTCCCAATTGAAACTTTTGTTTTCTATAATTAACATTGCTAAGTTACAACACTTATCATAATTATCATGCTCCCACTAACATGAGAATTATCAGCATAACACTTATGCTCCCACTAGCTTTGACATGTACTCAAAAATCAGCTGGACTTCTAGAGACAATAGTTTATTGACTTTCTTACCAAAGTTCAGACTTCTGATATGAGATGCTTTGATAAAATTTTATCAATAATCATACACCTTTCCTTAGATAGCACACATGTGTGTCTAAACAATTTCAGAACTATGAAAAGGGATGTCGTAATCATAATCTCAATTGTTTAGACCCTTGCCATTCCTCACAAGTCCATGTTAGTGTGATGGTTAACCACACACGCTCCACTAAGGACTTTGAGAATGCAAATATCACACTTGCTATCTACCTAAAATCTACTTAGTGAAAGAGTTTCCTCACCATCTGTAACACCCAAGAAAAGTCAAGCCAAATTTAAACTTTTTAAAACATTTCAAAACACATGGTTATTACGAAACTTGTTTTCAAAATAGTATATTGTTAGAGTATCTCAGAATCAAATCATGAAATCATAAAAGGTGAGGGGCGGTACGATTATGCCTTCGCCTTCCCGAGATAATCAAAAGTACCTGACACAATAATCGATAAATGTAAGCTCGAAGGCTTAGCGAGTTACCCCCAAAATACCAATGCCATACGGATATAACCATATCATATAACCATATAAGCAATCAGATACAACAAGCATAATTAGACATCAGTCTGAATGGACCGACTCCGGGTGCTCAGTCTAACTGAACCGCTCTCCGAGCCCTCGGCACGTTTGGACCGCCCTCATCGGGGCCTTCAGCCTATCCGGACAGCTCACTGGGCCTTCGGCCTGACTAGATTTGCCCGGCCAGGGCCTGCAGTCTACCCGGTCCGCCCAGGGTGTCTTGGCCTACTGCACACAGCATGACCTGCCTCAACCTTTTCCCCAACTTAACAAACATGTGGACATTCATATAAACAAATAAACATGCAGATCTAACAGATCACTAAGATGGCAACCATCATATAACCAGGATACCGATCTAACCGATGTCTAGCATAACAACCATCCTAAACCAGGATGAAATCTAACATAGTATCCACCCTAAACCAGGATGTAATCTATCATATCAATAAAATAGCAACCATCCTGAGCCAGGATGTAGATCATAAAGGGTCGGCCGTGGTGCCGTAGACCCTGTTGATATAATGAGGATAACTCACCTCACGATGTTGCACTGAAGTGATAGGCTCAAACTCTCGAATCACCAACACGAACTCCACCACCTATAATCACCATAAAACCATTTTCCATAAATTTCCAATTTACCAAAATACCCCCAGAGGTCAACTGGTCAACCCTTGTCAAAGTCAACAGTCCATGCTGACCCGAATCGTCGAGTACAGTTCACTGACTCGTCGAGTCCTTCCTAAACTCGAGAAGTCGTGAAATCCTTGGTTGACTCGTCGAGTTTCCCTATAACTCGCCGAGTTCGTGCATGCCCAAACGTTGGGAAAACCCTAGCTGACTCACCGAGTCATCCGACTGACTCGCCGAGCCCGAGGCAATCTTCATCAGACTCGTCGAGTTGTTTATCAACTTGTCGAGTTCATGACCATATTCATATGACTCGCTGGGTCGACCTTGTGACTTGCCGATTCCCTTCAACCCTTCGTCCATACAGATGCTTTTCAGGCCATGTAAAGAATCCATACTGCAGATCTGAGCTCCTAGGGCATGTTTATCACGTAAAGTTGCAAACTTTACGTGCATGCAAGATGATAATGTCACAAAACAAGCTAAAGGAGTGGCTTAAGGTAAGGGAAAGGCCATAGATCAACAAAGACTGGAACTTTATGACAAAGAGGGGCTAAATGAGTCCAGATCTGAGATTGCAACCTTAGATCTTGTCACACCCCCAAACCAGAACGGCGGAAACGTTCGGGGGCGGATGACGTCATGCTCAGTATCATAAACATAGTGAAGAAAGTAACACACAACCATCATAGATATAATTTAAAAGGTTACATTGTTTCAAAATAATACATGTTTTTCCAAATAAATTACACATGATGATAAAAATGTAGCAAAAGAATCTACGCCTTAGCGTCTTGACTTCAGAATTCTTGCAGTTACATGTATTACTGATTACCTGAGAATACAAGTTGTTTTGAAAAGAGAGTATCAGCATAAAGCTGGTGAGTTCACAAGTATTTTGTAAAAATGAATGTGGTTTGTTACAAGTTTGTTTCCAGAAAATCCAATATTTTCTAAAAGTTTTGTTGTAAACTGAATCGAAACAAGCCTAGTATGTGTAAGTAAGTCGTCATACTTACGCGTGTGTTTTATATTTAAATAAAACTTCTTTGTATAAAACCTTAGTATTTCCGTGATTTGTATGATGTGTAAATGTTCCATGCGAGATGTTATAATCATACTGAAGACTAGATGGCCTGGAATACGACGTTCTTCAAGCGTCGGAAAGTTATGACACTTGTCACCCCAGACCTGCCGATCTAGCTGTTGCAAGCAGCTTAGGTGCGGGTTTGTCAGACCCAGTATAGATCCATACATAACTATCACGTTCTCGATCCACGAGATTCTGATTATAACTACATGACTTTTCTGTGGTACTTAGGAGTACCCCGAAGGAGAATGTCTCGCGAGTAAAATACAAGATCACGCAATGTATAATGAAATATTTGTTTTTGTAAGTCGATTGAGTAACTGTTTCTTTGTTTAACGAAGTGTTCAAACTATACCCTTTATAGTTTATCCAAAAAGTATTGTATGTGTTTGGATGAAATCTTTTTATGCAAGACATTGTATTTCCAAAAATCGACATTTAGCGTGATAAGTGTAAACCGTATACACACCTTGCTCAGCATGTTACAAGGTGTAGGAAGACTTTTAAACATATGTTAAATAGTTTTAGTGTTTGAACTTGTATTCCCCCCTTGAAAACTAAAGAAAACGTAAAAATATGGGGGTATGAACTCACCTGATTGATTGAAGAAAGCGAGATGAAAATCGAGCAGAACTTCGACTTGGAAAAGTTGACTTTCTCGAGATTCTCGGGAAGCTCGGGAATATAAAACCTTCCTTCGGGACTTGGATGCGAAGACCGGGGCTTCGGGAGGGCTTCGGGGGCTTAAATGCAGATTTTCTGTACGAGAGAGGGAAGAATGGAGCACCTAAACCCGGCACCCCATGAGTTCTATTTATAGGGGCACATTTTGTGCGCCACGTCGTGGCAAAGGGTGTGCCACGTCGTGGGGAGCAAACCCTGTCCTCTTCCATTGACGAGACGCCCTCAGTCACTTGCCGGGTCGCGGCAAACTGTGCCACGTCGTGGCAGACCTGACAGCCTCGAATTTTGGGTCTCGAACTTGTAAAATGCAAAACTTTCGCGTACGAGCTCCGATTTCGATGTTCTTTATTTAGACTTCGTCGGCTAATTTTGACTTTATTTTTAATTATATTTTATTTAATAGGCCGTGACACGATAATTCCGTTAAAAATCCATAACTTCATTATCCGATGTCCGTTTTTGTTTGTCTTTTTACCATCGAACTACAATTGCAGAGGCCTTGAACTCTCGTTTAGGTTGTGTCGGCTAAAACTCGCTCGATCTTTATTTCGAGTTTTTAGCTGTCTACCGTTGTTCCGAAACTTGGAAAAATCATAACTTCTTCATACGAAGTCAGATTTGGGCGTTCTTTTTATGCATGTTCATGTTTTAACGTAATCTACAACTTTCGTTTAGATACCTAAGGCTAGAAAATATTTTATTGAAATTTCACTTTTTACGTTTAGCAGTGTTTTATCGGTTTGTCGAGAATCTTTGATTGGTCATAACTTGTTCGTTATAACTCGGATTTGAGTGCTCTTTATGTTTTTGGAAACCTTGAAACGATATCTAACACTTTATGCATCCCAATTAAGATTTTTGAACACTTCATTTTTTTTTGCTATTTTCCTTGATTCTAAACTGTTATTACATTTGACTCGAAATATCGGGTTGTCACATCATCCCCCCGTTAGAGGGAATTTCGTCCCGAAATTTAATCTAAGACGGAGTTTATGGGCTAGCAAAAAGATACGGGTACTTATGTTTCATCTGATCCTCGCGTTCCCAGCTGTATTCCGGTCCTCGCTTGGCGTTCCACCTGACCTTTACGATAGGGATGCAGCTTTGTTTCGTCGTATTTACTTCTTGGTCCATGATTTCAACAGGTTCCTCTACGAAGTGGAGGTTCTCGTTGATATCAATTTCTTCAGGTTTGACACATGAAAGGTAGGATGAACGTGATTGAGTTCCTGTGGTAATCGTAGTTTGTTTGCCACCGGGCCAATCCTGGCAAGGATTTTGAATGGTCTGATGTACCTTGGGTTTAGTTTTACACGTTTTCCGAAACGTATGAGCCCCTTCCAAGGTGATACCTTAAGAAGTACACGATCCCCAACTTGGAACTCCAAGGGTTTCCGTCTCTTGTCCGTGTAGCTCTTTTGTCGGTCTTGCGAAGCTTTCATTCGTTCTCGGATTTGGACGATCTTCTCGGTTGTTTCCCTTATGATTTTCGGGCCAGTGAGTGCGTTTTTAGGGACTTGTCCTTTTGCTAGTTGCGTATCGCCCACCTCGGCCCAGTACAGGGGTGATCTGCACTTTCGGCCGTAGAGGGCTTCGAATGGAGCAACTTTGATGCTAGTGTGATAACTATTATTGTAGGAAAACTTAATAAGAGGCAGATGAGTATCCCAAGCTTTTCCAAAGTCTATCACGCAAGCTCTTAGCATGTCCTCTAATGTCTGAATGGTTCTTTCACTCTGACCGTCAGTCTGTGGGTGGTAAGCTGTACTTATGTCCAGCCTAGTTCCCATAGCTTTCTGTAGTGACTGCCAGAATCGTGACGTGAACCTACTATCTCTGTCAGAGATAATGGATATCGGTACTCCGTGAAGGCACACTATTTCTCTAATGTAGATTCATGTTAGTTTATCCATTTTGTCTGTTTCCTTTATTGGTAGGAAGTGTGCGAATTTGGTCAATCTGTCGACGATTACCCAAATGGTGTCAAGTCCACCCGTGGTCTTAGGTAACTTGGTAATGAAATCCATCGCAATCTGCTCCCACTTCCACTCGGGTACCTCTGGCTGTTGTAGTAGTCCCGAGGGCTTTTGATATTCTACCTTAACCTTGGCGCAACTCAGGCACTTGCCCACAAAGGTAGCTATTTCGGCTTTCATGTTCGGCCACCAATATAACTTCTTGAGGTCTAAGTACATCTTGTCTGAGCCAGGATGTACGGAGTAGCGAGTTTTATGAGCTTCGCTCATGACAACGTCTTTGAATCCACCAAATTTTGGTGTCCAGATCCGGTTCATGAGACAACGAACTCCGTCATCCCTGACTTCAAGATTTTTGTCCATTCATCTCAACGCTTCACCTGTCACGTTGTCTGGCTTCAAGGCTTCTTCCTGAGCTTCCTTTATTTGTGCGGACAGGTGTGAGTGGATGGTCATGGTTAATCCCTTTACTCGGCGGCCCGAGTACTCCTTTCTGCTCAAAGCGTCTGCAACCACGTTGGCCTTTCCAGGGTGGTAACGAATCTCACATTCGTAATCGTTTAGCAATTCCACCCATCGCCTTTGTCTCATGTTGAGTTCATTCTGGTTGAGGATATGCTGGAGGCTTTTGTGATCGGTGAAGATGGTGCATTTGGTGCCATAAAGCTAATGCCTCCAGATTTTTAGGGCAAAAACTATTGCTCCTAATTCGAGGTCGTGCGTCGTGTAGTTCACCTCGTGTGTCTTCAGTTGTCTTGAGGCGTAGGCAATGACCTTTCCTCGTTGCATTAATACACATCCTAGACCTTGGTTTGACGCATCGCAATAAACTACAAAGTCTTCGGATCCATCTGGTAAGGACAAGATTGGAGCACTGCACAGAGTTCGTTTTAGTGCTTGGAACGCAGCCTCTTGCTTATCACTCCAGACGAAAGTCACTCCTTTTTGGGTCAAGGACTCAAGGTAGTGAGTGGTTTTGCGATTTTTTAGAAGTTCTGAATGAACCTTCGATAGTAACCGGCGAGTCCTAAAAATTGTCGGATCTCCGTGGGTGTTCTTGGTGCTGCCCAACTTTCAATCGCCTTGATCTTTGAAGGGTCCACATGGATTCCTTCCTTGCTGACTACATGCCCGAGGAAATTCACCTCTCGAATCTAGAACTCACACTTTGAAAACTTTGCGTACAGTTTCTCCGCTCTCAGCGTCTCCAGGACTTGACGTAAATGTTGGATGTGTTCTTCCTTACTTCGGGAGTAGACTAGTATATCATCGATGAAAACAATCACGAACTTGTCTAAGTAAGGTCGACACACTCGGTTCATCAGATCCATAAACGATGCGGGTGCATTGATTAAGCCGAAAGGCATCACTACAAATTCATAGTGACCTTAGCGCGTTCTAAAAGCTGTCTTGGGAATATCTTCCTCTTGGACTCGTAGTTGATGGTACCCAGATCTAAGGTCAATCTTCGAGAAGAAACTCGCTCCTTGTAGTTGGTCGAAGAGGTCATCGATTCGAGGTAAAGGATATCGGTTTTTGATGGTGAGTTTGTTTAGTTCACGATAGTCAATGCACATTCGGAACGATCCGTCCTTCTTCTTAACGAACAAAACTGGTGCTCCCTGTGACAACCGTCAAAATTCGAGTCGGTTCTAGATTTGAATAAACTTAGTTGCACGTATAGGCACGACACATACTAGACTTAGTAACTAGAAGTTAAGATATAACCTATTAGAAACTTGGAAACAATTAGAAACAATGGATAATGTGCTTGGATTTCACATTGGTATGTGAATTCTACAACTACTTAACTGTAGTGAATATCCATATTTAGGTCACTCTTTGACTCGAACACCTTTTCATGAATCATATACACACATCATGCACTTGACCTAGTGGTAGAAATTAGGTCAAAGTCTCATAGAAACTTAAGTCAAAGTTGAAGACTAGGACTAGTATACTTGATTCCTCAATTTCGCTTGAATCTCGGAATCACTACATAGAATGCCAATAAACCGATGAAAATAAATTACAAATATTATTTATAACTATAAAAGAGTTATAATACCATAAGATAATTTGAAGTCTCAAATATTCAATTTATTTTGATATTCAAAGTTTATTAAACTCTAAAACCCTAAAAGCCCTAAAACCTAAATTTTATAAAGTTTAACATCAAGAATTTTATAAAAATAGTTATGAAACTTATAATATGATCTTATAATAATTAAAATTATGAAAATGCATTTAAGGAAAATAAAATTTAAGTCATTAACAATTGCCCTAAATTTATAAGTCAAAAATCAAGGTTTCATGAGCAAAAACTTGGTTAGGGTGTATATTTTATAAAAAGTTTGATATTTTTATAAAAGAATTGAATTTTTTTTATAAAATTAAAAGAGAGGGAGGGCATTTTACACTCAAAACCGTCCACCCTCTTCCCAAGATGCTTCCCCTCTTCCCAAAACACATAATCACTCCTCTCTCACACTCCATCTCCTTCACTTCTCTCTCTCTCTGTACACTCTCTCTCGCACTCCACCATTTACCACACTCAAACTCCCTCTTTCCCTCTCTAAAACCACGAAATTCTCCAGCCAAGAACATCTCTTAACCTTCAAATCTTCATCTTCTAGGGTTGTTCTTCATGGTAATCACGAAAATCCTTCAATCTCCTTCACTTTTCTTTCTAGTTTTAAAGGTTTTTCTTGCATTTCCTTGTTCTTCTACACCATTCTCTTAGAAAATTTGTGTGAATGTTCATTCACTTCAGTTTTGATAATGATGGTGGTAGGATTTCTTCCAAAAACAACATGCATGTTGAAAATGGTGAAATCCAAGGACCTAAACCTAAGTCAAGATCATGAAAATGCACTTTTCTACAAGTTTTGGTGTAAAATCACCACATGCACTCTAAGTTTTCTTTCAAAAATGATTTTTGAATATTTCAAACTCATGAATGGTCTTCAAACAAACATGCATGTGATGATCTTCAAGCTTAGATGCTAGATCATCAAAGTATGTTGTTAAAAGCTTTCAAAGATGTTCATGAAGGTTTTATTTCCAAATAAATATCTAAAACTCCTTTTCTGACCAAATCCGATTTTTCCCAGATTCCCATCAACAAAATAAGATGCTCTGTAAGTTTCCAGAAGATAATTCATTTATCTCGAATTACTATAATTAATGCAAGAAAATAGGGCAATAAATCATATAAAATATTTTCTGGGGTCTATAAATCCTAGTTAAATTCGTGGATGACCCCTATGATAAATAATGATCCTTCACTAAGTTTCATCGATTTTTGCTACTGTTTAATATGGTTTTGAATTTTCTTTTTGTTTGGATCCAATAAATCATAAAAGCACTTTATAAAATCTTAAAATGATATATAACAATTTTCGCAGTTACTATCAGAGGTATAAGATTCGGAAAAATATTTTCAGAATTTTTCATAATGTATTCCTAGTTTTCCCCGATTTTTGTATTTATAATGGCCGAAAAATAGAAAAAATAGTTCTGCTCACCCAAAATTCATGAAAATTTACCAGACCCCTTTTTAGTACATTAGGAGGCTACATAAAAATTTTGATGATTTTTCTCTTCTGTATACTATTTTTCTCCTATTTTCTAAAATTAAATACACTTAAATACACAAAATCAGATTTCAGTATATAAAAACCACATTTGGTACTTTTCCCAGATTATCTACTCTGTAAATGAAGTGTACAAAAATTTTGGTAATTTACTTTAACTGTTTAATAATTATTCTCCTACTAATGATTATTTAAGAGGATAAAACAAAGAAAAATAGAAAGACTAATTGAAAAATATATTTTATATTTTTCACAGCTTCTACATGTATAATAAAAGTGTTAGAAAAAGTTTGGGTAATTTTGGAAACTGTTTTCTATTTATTTCAATTTTTATTAGAATAAATGCTTAAAAATCATAAAATTGTGTTAAACAGTTTAGAAATCAATTTTTGTATTTTTCCCAACTTAAGAATGTTTAATAACAATATCACAAAAAGTTTGGGTAATTTTGGAAGCGGTTTTCTATTTATCCCCATTTTTATTAGAATAAATGCATAAAAATCATAAAATTGGGTTAAACAGTTTAGAAACCCCTTTTTATATTTTTCCCAGCATAAGTATGTGTAATGACATTGTTATAAAAAGTTTGGGGTATTTTCATAACTGATTTCTATTTTTCATGAATTTGTATCTATTTAGAGAATTAAATGGTGAAAAATAATTAGACAAATCAAAAAGTCAAGAGAATTTATCTTAAGGTCTTTGACTTCAATTAAAACTGAAATGCAAAGTTTAGAAAAGTTTAGAACTAAATTGATTTAGTTTTTGAATATTTAATCATTGGAATACCTCTTAAAATGTTAAATATTAACATTTCAATAATGGGAATTTTCCACTTAAATTGTTATATAACAATTGATTCTTTGAAATTTAATTTTCACTGAAAAATGTTAGTAACCTATCAATATTAAACTTTGACACATTATTGGCATAATTCTATTGTAGTAGTAAGTATACTAGTATTAGATTTCAATTAGGGACTCATTAGTGTGTAACGTCGTTGTAGGAAAAACGATAGTGGTACGAGTGGAGCGTAGATCAAGGCACCATTTGCATCATCTCAATGCATTGTGAGTATTCACCACTCCCCTATTTTCGGTTTTTAAATGTTATGGGGTGGAAAAGCATGTCCTAAACTATTTATGTTTGTTGCATTTATTTTACTCGTATAAACTTGGTTGCTATATTTTGCATATTGTGAGAATTCACCACTCCCCTATTTTCGGTTTTTAAATGTTTTGGGGTGGAAAAGCATGTCCTAAACTATTTATATTCGTTGTATTTATTTGACTCGTATAAACTTGGTTGCTATATTTTACATATTGTGAGTATTCACACACTCCCCTATTTTCAGTTTTTATGTTTTGGGGTGGAAAAGCATGTCCCGAAAAAACTATTATTTGAATGTTGTATTTAAATTGATTTGTATCAAACATGATTGCTATTTTATTGCTATGTCTCTCTATGTATGTCTATGCAACACGGAACATGAGAACTTATCGTACTAAGGCCCTTCCCTTATCTCTAACCATTAACTCTTTGAGCCAATGGTCATTATGGATAGCGCTATTAGGAATTGACAACTCCTCACTCGCCCAATTGCTGGAGTGCATGATACCATATTCATCTATGGAACGATAAGCATAGATCTTGATAGGGCTTCAGTCATAGGTTTGGTTGAGACTCATTGTTTGCTCATACACATACAAACTCGTTACTTATTATAGCAATAAACTTGTTTATTAATTATAGCAATGAACTTAGTTTCTCATTAAAACAACGAACTGTTATTACTGAAAACTTATATATATGTTTTAGCAATGAAATTGTTTGCTCCTTGTAGCAACGAAATTGATTGCTCATTTTAGCAATGAAACTTGTTTACTCGTTTGAGTAACGAACTTTATCTTCCATGAGAATATGAATGTTGCATCTTATTTGGGCAACATACCTTATCTCTCATGATGACAAAGAACTTTGTTTTTACAAACTTATTTACTTATTTTAACAATATACTTTTATTATTGGAAACTTTTATCAAAACTTTGATTTCAATTCATGGAACCAATATCATTTTGTTTATCTGTGAGTACTCACCAACTATTTTTATAGTTGACGCTCGTTTTACATGCTTTTTCAGGAATCATCGAGTAAGTGGCACTTAGGGACACTTCACTTTTAGGAGCATTCGCATGTGTTGTATTTCAATTTACATTGTAATTTGTTTTAAAAGTTGTTCAAACCCATTGTGAATTTGTAATGATTTTTAATACTATGGTTGGTGTTGTCTTTTAACTTTTTCGATGAAACCCTTTATACTGCCGCGCCTCGTGTTTCCGCTTTAGCGGGGTGTGACAGAAAATGGTATCAGAGATGAAGGTTATAGAGAATACCGGTTTTCCTTTGGAAAACCACAACTATAGCCAAAAATTTTCTAAACGTTTTTAAAATATAGAACATACTACTGGTATAACTAATTCAAGTACGCATTATTGGACTTTAATTAAGTATAGCCTGGCCAACTATGCTTAATTAAGGAAACTTAATGTGAGGCTTGAAACGGTTATAGTAGAATTATGTTCAAAATGATTTTCAACTTAAACTTTTGAAAAACAAAATTTTTCGGTGTGCGTACGGGCATTGCATATTATAGGCATTCATCTAGATACACTTAGAAACTAAGTGCACTTTTATAAAAATGCCTTTATTTAGAAATATTCATGTCCCTTATCAAGTGCTACGTTAACCACTTAGGTTATATCACTAGCCACTGTAGGAGCAATGCACATAGTACTACGAATGGGTATTCCTCAGTAGCTATTGACTTTAGATATAAGGTTAGTAGCTAGATATACACTAGTAATAATCATAAGTCGAAACCTGTACCAATTATTCCTCAATACCTCTTCATCGTCTTCGTACTAGAGTTACAACAATGAAAAAGTGTTTCGATATCGACACGAATGATAATTGGAGCATCGCGTAAGGAGGTAGATGAGTCGCCACTAAGTAATCACTTGTATACCATTGGTGGGCATTCCGGATTCGACTCATGAGGAGACACGAAAGTTTAACCCATACGTGAGACATTATTACTACGCTACGATTTAGCTCTACGTTGTTTCCACCTTGAGCTTAAAACTTAACATAGGATGTCCCTTTGACCTCTATAAAAGATCGTAAACTGTATTGAGACCATAAAACGTTTTTCAAACAATTTTTCTTGCCCTTTATCTTGGGGGAAAAGACACCGGCACTCGCCTTAGACTCGCCTTAGTATTTAGGTACGATCAGCTACACTAACATAATTATTCCTTACTTCTTAACCTTCCATCAAAAAATTATTTCGCTTCATCGGTTTTATTTATCATCAATAAAATATTTCATAACCACTTCAATCAACTTAGTAGACATTTCTTAACAATGTAAGCCATATTCTCGCTAAAAATCTTCTGACAACTTGCTTTAACTTAACACTTTTCTTCAAAACTCAATTTAACCATTATTGGTTTTAACCTTGCTATTTCAATTTTATTTCAAATCCATTTCAATGGATAGATGTGTTTTTAAGGGCATATAAACCATTTTAAACCTTGCTTACCATTTTGACACGTTTTTTAAAAACTTAGAAACATTTTCTTTTATAAAAGTGTTTAAACTCTATGCTATAAAACTTAAACATATGACGTTAAAGTTCATATTATGTGTAAAAGCTTCATCGGATCTTCAAACCACTTTTGTTTTAAGACTTTTGACTACCTTCTCATTTAGGCATTGTACTTTACTTAAATGTGTTTTCTTGAAACCCAACACCATATTTTTACAACTTTCTAATTTAAACATGTTTATAAGAAATCTCTAATTCCTACATTTCCAACATACCTCATTTTTTTTATTTTATTTCAAATTAGTTTTATAATTTGTAAAGTTTCTAAAATTTAAAGAATTGAAAACTTAGTGTTCACTTTTAAATTTCCAGTGAGGCACTTTCAAATAAAAAAAGTAATTATTCTTTTAAATATGTTAAGTATTTACCTTATCCGTTTTAACCATTGTTGGACACTAGTCAAAAAAAGTCAAAATTGTCAAATTTTCAATTGCCATTTGTAGGGCTTCTTCTTTTTCACAAATTGAGTTTAACTTAATATGTAACTTATGAATTTTTAGCAATCCTTAGCAAACACTTTAGAACTCCCACATGTCTATTTAATCATCAATATACATCAAATATTGAAGTTTGAAATATATCTCAACTTGGTTTTAAATCTACCTATAGGTATTGTTCTTATAATTCTAACAATAGCAATCATTGTCGCCGCTATCTTCCTTTTTCTTTCCCCCCGAACTTGATTTCTCGCTCTCATTCTGATTTTAGATCTCGCACGCCATAATATTAACATAATACATTGTCTAACTTTGTTTCTGTCTATTTTGCTTCTTCTGGTATCATGTTCGTATACATAAAGACTAGAAGTCTACCCTTTCGTTTTGAGCGATTAATACGTGTATAGTCATGAGGCATACCTTTGATTTAGTCAACTTGGATATATTTAATTACGCCTTTTATCAAATATATATTGTTTTTATTTTGAAATCTACTATAAACAAGTGATCTTTATTTACATTTGCTCTTTCGTTCTAAGTTCGGAAACTTGATATAAAATGCAATTTTCATTGTATTTTTCCTTATAATTAATACACAAGATGAATACTCTTATGCTTATCATTTTTCTATATTCGAAAATTATATGTGAAGGATATATGTTTCCTTATGTTCTTCTTTTCTTTAAATACATCAAAAGTTTTGTATTTTACGATTATCTATTCTCTAAATGATTGTTTTTATAGAAACACTAGACTAGGAATGCACTATTTTCAATGATCGATATTTTTACACCTTTCTTAAAATAGTATTTTACTTTGCAATTTTCAGTGAGTTCCTAAACTCTCAAACTTGTTTTCATAAGTATTCTGACTCCTCATAAACTTGAATTTGTCCTGACTTTGACAATTGGACAATTTCTCAAAAGTTTAATACAAATATTTCTATACAAATTCCTTTAATGGTGTCTTAAACCTTTAACCTTAATTAATCTTTATATTATTTCACTACTTTGTTGGATCGCCACACATGTATCTTCATTATCTTGGAATTATTACACATTTTGATAATAGTGAGATTAATTATCATTTATAAACACACATTTTGATAACAGTGAGATTTTTATCACTTCTAAGCACTTAAAATGCTATCTACACAATGTGATTTAATTTATCATAAACTTTCACCGCCTTCATTAGAAACAATGACTCTCTAATTATATATACTCTTCGAATATAGTTCTATTATTGTAAGAGTAACCGTAGTAGTAATTATAGCCTCGGAGATCCTCAATCATTTCATAATTTATTTTGTGGACGACACTTAAATAGCCTTTACATTTGAGATGTACCAAAACTTCGTTGCCTGCCCTTAGTATGTATTTTTAGGAACTTACCCTCGATCGCTTCCCTTTCATTCGTGCTACCCCTTCTTATTTCGAAATATATCTTTTCCAGAGGTAATAGCTAACCCGGAAGTGAACAAATTGTTCCTAATCTCTTCTTTACTAGGCGGCGAATTTACACTTAGTGCTAATTTAGAATGCAACTTAAGGATCAATTCGGATTTAACGCTCAGTGTAGTTCGTGCTTCTGCGTAACTTGCACCGCTCTCTTAATTCAGATAATATATAACTAGATGATCTTTTTTTTCAACTACGTCGCCGTGGTTGGATCATGATTCCATGAATCAAATTTTCCATAATCTAGAAGAAAGAACTTGAATTAAGGAAACATTAATTTGACTATAGCTAATGAATTGGGTTCTCCTTTGAGGAAATAAACCCAAAATAATCAAAGAACACTTCAAGTCACCACCTCTCTAGCTATATAATTGTATTCGACTGAGTTCTAATAGAATACGTCACGAATTGAATTTCGGGGCGAAATTCTTTCAACCGGGGGAGAATGTGACAACCGTCAAAATTCAAGTCGGTTCTAGATTTGAATAAACTTAGTTGCACGTATAGGCACGACACATACTAGACTTAGTAACTAGAAGTTAAGATATAACCTATTAGAAACTTGGAAACAATTAGAAACAATGGATAATGTGCTTGGATTTCACATTGGTATGTGAATTCTACAACTACTTAACTGTAGTGAATATCCATATTTAGGTCACTCTTTAACTCGAACACCTTTTCATGAATCATATACACACATCATGCACTTGACCTAGTGGTAGAAATTAGGTCAAAGTCTCATAGAAACTTAAGTCAAAGTTGAAGACTAGGACTAGTATACTTGATTCCTCAATTTCGCTTGAATCTCGGAATCACTACATAGAATGCCAATAAACCGATGAAAATAAATTACAAATATTATTTATAACTATAAAAGAGTTATAATACCATAAGATAATTTGAAGTCTCAAATATTCAATTTATTTTGATATTCAAAGTTTATTAAACTCTAAAACCCTAAAAGCCCTAAAACCTAAATTTTATAAAGTTTAACATCAAGAATTTTATAAAAATAGTTATGAAACTTATAATATGATCTTATAATAATTAAAATTATGAAAATGCATTTAAGGAAAATAAAATTTAAGTCATTAACAATTGCCCTAAATTTATAAGTCAAAAATCAAGGTTTCATGAGCAAAAACTTGGTTAGGGTGTATATTTTATAAAAAGTTTGATATTTTTATAAAAGAATTGAATTTTTTTTATAAAATTAAAAGAGAGGGAGGGCATTTTACACTCAAAACCGTCCACCCTCTTCCCAAGATGCTTCCCCTCTTCCCAAAACACATAATCACTCCTCTCTCACACTCCATCTCCTTCACTTCTCTCTCTCTCTGTACACTCTCTCTCGCACTCCACCATTTACCACACTCAAACTCCCTCTTTCCCTCTCTAAAACCACGAAATTCTCCAGCCAAGAACATCTCTTAACCTTCAAATCTTCATCTTCTAGGGTTGTTCTTCATGGTAATCACGAAAATCCTTCAATCTCCTTCACTTTTCTTTCTAGTTTTAAAGGTTTTTCTTGCATTTCCTTGTTCTTCTACACCATTCTCTTAGAAAATTTGTGTGAATGTTCATTCACTTCAGTTTTGATAATGATGGTGGTAGGATTTCTTCCAAAAACAACATGCATGTTGAAAATGGTGAAATCCAAGGACCTAAACCTAAGTCAAGATCATGAAAATGCACTTTTCTACAAGTTTTGGTGTAAAATCACCACATGCACTCTAAGTTTTCTTTCAAAAATGATTTTTGAATATTTCAAACTCATGAATGGTCTTCAAACAAACATGCATGTGATGATCTTCAAGCTTAGATGCTAGATCATCAAAGTATGTTGTTAAAAGCTTTCAAAGATGTTCATGAAGGTTTTATTTCCAAATAAATATCTAAAACTCCTTTTCTGACCAAATCCGATTTTTCCCAGATTCCCATCAACAAAATAAGATGCTCTGTAAGTTTCCAGAAGATAATTCATTTATCTCGAATTACTATAATTAATGCAAGAAAATAGGGCAATAAATCATATAAAATATTTTCTGGGGTCTATAAATCCTAGTTAAATTCGTGGATGACCCCTATGATAAATAATGATCCTTCACTAAGTTTCATCGATTTTTGCTACTGTTTAATATGGTTTTGAATTTTCTTTTTGTTTGGATCCAATAAATCATAAAAGCACTTTATAAAATCTTAAAATGATATATAACAATTTTCGCAGTTACTATCAGAGGTATAAGATTCGGAAAAATATTTTCAGAATTTTTCATAATGTATTCCTAGTTTTCCCCGATTTTTGTATTTATAATGGCCGAAAAATAGAAAAAATAGTTCTGCTCACCCAAAATTCATGAAAATTTACCAGACCCCTTTTTAGTACATTAGGAGGCTACATAAAAATTTTGATGATTTTTCTCTTCTGTATACTATTTTTCTCCTATTTTCTAAAATTAAATACACTTAAATACACAAAATCGGATTTCAGTATATAAAAACCACATTTGGTACTTTTCCCAGATTATCTACTCTGTAAATGAAGTGTACAAAAATTTTGGTAATTTACTTTAACTGTTTAATAATTATTCTCCTACTAATGATTATTTAAGAGGATAAAACAAAGAAAAATAGAAAGACTAATTGAAAAATATATTTTATATTTTTCACAGCTTCTACATGTATAATAAAAGTGTTAGAAAAAGTTTGGGTAATTTTGGAAACTGTTTTCTATTTATTTCAATTTTTATTAGAATAAATGCTCAAAAATCATAAAATTGGGTTAAACAGTTTAGAAATCAATTTTTATATTTTTCCCAACTTAAGAATGTTTAATAACAATATCACAAAAAGTTTGGGTAATTTTGGAAGCGGTTTTCTATTTATCCCCATTTTTATTAGAATAAATGCATAAAAATCATAAAATTGGGTTAAACAGTTTAGAAACCCTTTTTTATATTTTTCCCAGCTTAAGTATGTGTAATGACATTGTTATAAAAAGTTTGGGGTATTTTCATAACTGATTTCTATTTTTCATGAATTTGTATCTATTTAGAGAATTAAATGGTGAAAAATAATTAGACAAATCAAAAAGTCAAGAGAATTTATCTTAAGGTCTTTGACTTCAATTAAAACTGAAATGCAAAGTTTAGAAAAGTTTAGAACTAAATTGATTTAGTTTTTGAATATTTAATCATTGGAATACCTCTTAAAATGTTAAATATTAACATTTCAATAATGAGAATTTTCCACTTAAATTGTTATATAACAATTGATTTTTTGAAATTTAATTTTCACAGAAAAATGTTAGTAACCTATCAATATTAAACTTTGACACATTATTGGCATAATTCTATTGTAGTAGTAAGTATACTAGTATTAGATTTCAATTAGGGACTCATTAGTGTGTAACGTCGTTGGGGTGGAAAAGCATGTCCTAAGTATACTAGTATTAGATTTCAATTAGGGACTCATTAGATTTCAATTAGGGACTCATTAGATTTCACTCCCCTATTTTCGGTTTTTAAATGTTTTAGGGTGGAAAAGCATGTCCTAAACTATTTATGTTTGTTGCATTTATTTTACTCGTATAAACTTGGTTGCTATATTTTGCATATTGTGAGTATTCACCACTCCCCTATTTTCGGTTTTTAAATGTTTTGGGGTGGAAAAGCATGTCCTAAACTATTTATATTCGTTGTATTTATTTGACTCGTATAAACTTGGTTGCTATATTTTACATATTGTGAGTATTCACACACTCCCCGATTTTCTGTTTTTATGTTTTGGGGTGGAAAAGCATGTCCCGAAAAAACTATTATTTGAATGTTGTATTTAAATTGATTTGTATCAAACATGATTGCTATTTTATTGCTATGTCTCTCTATGCATGTCTATGCAACACGGAACATGAGAACTTATCGTACTAAGGCCCTTCCCTTATCTCTAACCATTAACTCTTTGAGCCAATAGTCATTATGGATAGCGCTATTAGGAATTGACAACTCCTCACTCGCCCTATTGCTGGAGTGCATGATACCATATTCATCTATGGAACGATAAGCATAGATCTTTTTAGGGATTCAGTCATAGGTTTGGTTGAGACTCATTGTTTGCTCATACACATACAAACTCGTTACTTATTATAGCAATAAACTTGTTTATTAATTATAGCAATGAACTTAGTTTCTCATTACAACAACGAACTGTTATTACTGAAAACTTATATATATGTTTTAGCAATGAAATTGTTTGCTCCTTGTAGCAACGAAATTGATTGCTCATTTTAGCAATGAAACTTGTTTACTCGTTTGAGTAACGAACTTTATCTTCCATGAGAATATGAATGTTGCATCTTATTTGGGCAACATACCTTATCTCTCATGATGACAAAGAACTTTGATTTTACAAACTTATTTACTCATTTTAACAATATACTTTTATTATTGGAAACTTTTATCAAAACTTTGATTTCAATTCATGGAACCAGTATCATTTTGTTTATCTGTGAGTACTCACCAACTATTTTTATAGTTGACGCTCGTTTTACATGCTTTTTCAGGAATCATCGAGTAAGTGGCACTTAGGGACACTTCACTTTTAGGAGCATTCGCATGTGTTGTATTTCAATTTACATTGTAATTTCTTTTAAAAGTTGTTCAAACCCATTGTGAATTTGTAATGATTTTTAATACTATGGTTGGTGTTGTCTTTTAACTTTTGCGATGAAACCCTTTATACTGCCACGCCTCGTGTTTCCGCTTTAGCGGGGTGTGACACTCCCTAAGGCGAGAAGCTTGGCCTAATAACGCCTTTGCTCAGTAGTTCGTTTAATTGACTGGACAGTTCCTGCATCTCAGCCGGGGCTAGATGGTATGGCAATTTGGCTACGGGGGTAGCTCCAGGAATTAAGTCAATTCGGAATTCGACTTGTCGAGGAGGGGGCACTCCGGGAAGGTCTTCTGGGAATACATCGGGGAAATTGCAGACCTCCGGAATGTCCTTGATGTCCTTCATTCCTTGACCCTTATCTACGACGTGGGCTAGGAAGGCGTGATACTCCTTGCGGAGATACTTTTGAGCCTTGATACAAGAGATGATCTGAAAGTTTGTGCTAGATTTGTCGCCATAAACGACGAGAGTTTCGCCACTTGGCAGATTAAGGCGAACAACCTTTTCGCGACATAGGATTTCCGCATGGTGAGGGCATAACCAATCCATGCCAATGATAACGTCAAAACTTTTTATGGTGACCGGCATGAGGTCGATTTGGAAAGAGTTGTTGTTTAAGGTGAGGGTACACCCTGTGTAAATATCGTTAGTGTTCTCTGTTTTTCCGTTAGCCATTTCTACGGTAAATGTATCTTTTAGTGTTTGTGGTGTTTGATTAAGCAAGCGTTTAAATTGGTGGCTCACGAAGCTTTTCTCCGCACCACTATCGAAAAGAATGCATGCGTATGTATTGTTGAGGAGGAACGTACCGGTAACCACAGTTGGATCTTTGATGGCTTCCTCATAACCTATCGCCAGAACTCTGCCCACTTCGTCGGGGTTGGGGTTCCTTGCCTTCGGGCAGTTACGTTTGAGGTGCCCTGCTTCTCCACATCCATAGCAGGTCCGGCTTGCTCCGGCGTTGGCAGCTTGTGCATTTGGTTGGGCTGGAGTTCTACAGAATCAGGCGGTGTGCCCCTTCTTGTTACAGTTGGTGCAATGCATTTCACGGCATGCACCGTTGTGGTGGTAGTTGCATTTGTTGCATTTGGGTAGGTTCCCGACGTATTGCCTTATCGTAATAGGGTTTGTAGGAGTCATGGCAGCGTGCACAACAACCACTTGTTGTTTCTTGGCAGAGTCTTGGGCATGTTGGT
Organism: Lactuca virosa; assembly: GCF_052849685.1. Taxonomy (NCBI): domain Eukaryota; kingdom Viridiplantae; phylum Streptophyta; class Magnoliopsida; order Asterales; family Asteraceae; genus Lactuca; species Lactuca virosa. The sequence continues at coordinate 205,925,064 of NC_136426.1, forward strand.
CCTTCTTCTTATCCCAGAACTTCCTTTTGTTGTTTCCCCCTTTTGCTTGCTCGGAGGTGGTCGTTACAGTGCCATGGCTGGCGTTATGGACGATGAGTTGTTGTGCCAGTTGCTTGGCACTGTCGAAGGTAGTTGGCTTTGAGGCTAATACGTGCCCTTGGAGTTGTTGAGACAATCCCCATACATATCTTTCCACCTTCTTGCTTTCAGTAGGAACCATCCCGGGGCACAACATGGCTAGGTCGCTGAACTTTGAGGTGTACGGCAGGATGTCAGAGCCTGTCATTTTCAGAACCCAAAATTCCTCTTCCAGCTTCTGTATCTCACCCCTGGGGCAGTACACCTTCATTAACATGGTTTTCAGATCTTCCCATGTTATCGCATTAGCCACCGGAAGCATTAGTTCCTTGACGTGACCCTTCCACCAAGTGAGGGCTCTTTCGGAGAATGTGCATGAAGCAAATTTTACCTTGCTTGATTCAGGGCATGCACATATTTCGAAAATGGTCTCGGTTTTCTCGAACCATTGTAGCAATGCTATGAGACCTCTGCTTCCGTTGAAGGTTTTGGGTTTGGCGTTAGTAAAGTCTTTGTAGGTACACTCTCTCGAGCGTCCCTGACCGTCCCCGTTATTATAATTTGAGGCACCACTGCTTGCTCCTCCTGAACTACTGGAGTTGATTTGGGCTATCGCGGCTGCCACTGCGGCCGTCACCGCAGCCTGGAACATGGCTAGGTCGAACTGAGGAGGTGGTGGGGGTGGCGATGCAGTTTCATCTGCGTTGCCGCGTCTAGGATTTCTACGAGGTGGCATTTTCTGCCATAATCAAGAATGAAAAGACAGTAAGCCTTTGATACAAGTCGAGAGTTAAACTAAACATTATTGGTTCTTTATATGCATCATGATTTCGACTTGTAAAAATGTTTGTAAGGATTCATTCATACTAGAAGTCTATAAACAATGAAATATAGACTTTATGAATTTTGATAGTATTGATTCTCATGAAATGTCTGTGATAGTATCCATACCGGTCCAACCAATAATCACTTGATGTATAATTATTTACATGTAATTAAGATTAAATAGACTTTCGACTCTAATGGTTCTGCCCTGGGCCCACAACCAAACAAGGAACAGGATCCAAGGCGGAACCACCATTTCTAGGTCGACATGGCCTTAATTACATATAACTTTGGTTTATACCTCAGGCGATCATAGGTTGAGCACCAGTAAATTATTATTTGAAAAATAGTTCACGCTATGAATTTGATGTAGTGTTCCCAATAAACAAATGGCGCGTCAATATCATTGATATAACTTAGTATACAGTACTTTGGGAAAATTTGATCCTACTAGGGGTCTATGCTACATCAATGTACGGAAAATTTTGACCGCCTAACCGATCCCGTAAGTGAAGACACTTAAATTGCGAGATCGGACCTAGAATACTAGAAGATAATAGTAATATTTATCCGCAAACTAGATTAAACTGGAGCGGGCATTGCAATACTACTTGTGGTGTTTGAAGCTCTGGGGAACACGGAGTGTAGACATGAAGTTCCTCATTTCAGCTCGGGATTACACCGCTTGGCGCTCTGCTTCAGCCAGACGTCCCTCTAGGGTGGCTCGGTGCTCTCGGAGTTCTTGCACTTCGGTTCGGGTTGCAGCCATTTCCCGTCGAAGGAGCTCGGTGCGGTCTCGAGTCCGATCGTGTTCATCATCCAGCCGGCGGATGCGAACGAAATTGACTTGGCTGGTGGCACCAACCTCCATGAGATGTTGGGTGCTAACTCTTGTCTGTTGTTCGTGGTGTGCGACACGGTGAACTATGACAGGGAGGGCTCGGTCGGCTGACCCTCCTCTGCGGAGATCGTAGAAACCTCGTTGCATGCCATAGGGAGGTCGTTGACCTTGCTCTCGGCTCCACCGATGTATAGTTTCGGCCTACTGGGGCGTCGGGCCCTGGTAGTGTTGTGGAGGATTAGGGGCAGGGTGTGGATTGTAAACTTCGGGTTCGGAGTCGGTTCCATCTGAGTCTCCTTCTTCTTCTTCTTCGTCTACTAGTTCTTCTTCTTCTTCCATGGGTTCTTCTTCGGGGTCTTCCTCTGGGTCTTCCACGATCCAACCGGCATTCCCTTGGTTGGGAAAGTAGGGGTCACCTGGTAAGTGAAATCCTGCCATCGTACCTGTACGAGAATGGGGATAAGGAGGAATGTTGCGAGAAAAACTTTGGGAACAAGAAGTTAATTGTCGAAGTTGTGACTACGACTTTTCGTGTTTAAAATACTCCTATGGTATTTTTAAGTTTGATTCTTGAAATTTTTGGTAAGCTGCAGACTTGTTGCTCACCATGATCCTTCTTCGGCATACATTTGTCCTACCTTGGCTAAATATAGTTGATCAGGCTATATTCATCCAAGATCTGACTACATACCCCGAAGCTGAATCATGGTGTTCAACTGTTCTTGATACTTTTATGTTATTGCCATTATGATACTGAATTAGTACGTGCGATTGTGCGTTTACTTTTATAAAAATATAATTTTTTTATATATTAAAGCATTTTTGGAAAAAGATACGTCAGAGAATTTGTGTCCCGTTGTATTTATAGTTTGTATATCTTACGTGGTCCGATATACTTAGTTCACTATAAACAAAGCTCTGATACCAATCTGTCACACCCCCAAACCAGAACGGCGGAAACGTTCGGGGGCGGATGACGTCATGCTCAGTATCATAAACATAGTGAAGAATGTAACACACAACCATCATAGATATAATTTAAAAGGTTACATTGTTTCAAAATAATACATGTTTTTCCAAATAAGTTACACATGATGATAAAAATGTAGCAAAAGAATCTACGCCTTAGCGTCTTGACTTCAGAATTCTTGCAGTTACCTGTATTACTGATTACCTGAGAATACAAATTGTTTTGAAAAGAGATTATCAGCATAAAGCTGGTGAGTTCACAAGTATTTTGTAAAAATGAATGTGGTTTGTTACAAGTTTGTTTCCAGAAAATCCAATATTTTCTAAAAGTTTTGTTGTAAACTGAATCGAAACAAGCCTAGTATATGTAAGTAAGTCGTCATACTTACGCGTGTGTTTTATATTTAAATAAAACTTCTTTGTATAAAACCTTAGTATTTCCGTGATTTGTATGCTGTGTAAATGTTCCATGCGAGATGTTATAATCATACTGAAGACTAGATGGTCTGGAATACGACGTTCTTCAGGCGTCGGAAAGTTATGACACTTGTCACCCCAGACCTGCTGGTCTAGCTGTTGCAAGCAGCTTAGGTGCGGGTTTGTCAGACCCAGTATAGATCCATACACAACTATCATGTTCTTGATCCACGAGATTCTGATTATAACTACAGGACTTTTCTGTGGTACTTAGGAGTACCCCGAAGGAGAATGTCTCGCGAGTAAAATACAAGATCACGCAATGTATAATGAAATATTTGTTTTTGTAAGTCAATTGAGTAAATGTTTCTTTGTTTAACGAAGTGTTCAAACTATACCCTTTATAGTTTATCCAAAAAGTATTGTATGTGTTTGGATGAAATCTTTTTATGCAAGACATTGTATTTCCAAAAATCGACATTTAGCATGATAAGTGTAAACCGTATACACACCTTGCTCAGCATGTTACAAGGTGTAGGAAGACTTTTAAACATATGTTAAATAGTTTTAGTGTTTGAACTTATATTCCCCCCCTGAAAACTAAAGAAAACGTAAAAATGTGGGGGTATGAACTCACCTGATTGATTGAAGAAAGCGAGATGAAAATCGAGCAGAACTTCGACTTGGAAAAGTTGACTTTCTCGAGATTCTCGGGAATCTCGGGAATATAAAACCTTCCCTCGGGACTTGGATGCGAAGACCGGGGCTTCGGGGGCTTAAATGCATTGTTTCTGTACGAGAGAGGGAAGAATGGAGCACCTAAACCCATCACCCCATGAGTTCTATTTATATGGGCACATTTTGTGCACCACATCGTGGCAAAGGGTGTTCCACGTCGTGCGGAGCAAACCCTATCCTCTTCCATTGACGAGACGCCCTCAGTCACTTGCCGGGTCGCTGCCAACTGTGCCATGTCGTGGCAGACCTGACAGCCTCGGATTTTGGGTCTCGAACTTGTAAAATACATAACTTTCGCGTATGAGCTCCGATTTCGACGTTCTTTATATCCACGCGAAGGTGAGAAAATACTCTACAACTTTCATTTAGACTTCGTCGGCTAATTTTGAATTATATTTTATTTAATAGGTCGGGACACGATAATTCCGTTAAAAATCCATAACATATTTATCTGATGTCCGTTTTTGTTTGTCTTTTTACCATCGAACTACAATTGTAGATGCCTTGAACTCTCGTTTAGGTTGTGTCGGCTAAAAATCGCTCGATCTGTATTTCGAGTTTTTAGCTGTCTACCGTTGTTCCGAAACTTGGAAAAATCATAACTTCTTCATACGAAGTCATATTTGGGCGTTCTTTTTATGTATGTTCATGTTTTAACGTAACCTACAACTTTCGTTTAGATACCTAAGGGTAGAAAATATTTTATTGAAATTTCACTTTTTACGTTTAGCAGTGTTTTATCGGTTTGTCGAGAATCTTTGATTGGTCATAACTTCTTCGTTATAACTCGGATTTGAGTGTTCTTTATGTTTTTGGAAACCTTGGCACGATATCTAACACTTTATGCATCCCAATTAAGATTTTTGAACACTTCATTTTTTTTGCTATTTTCCTTGATTCTAAACTGTTATTACATTTGACTCGAAATATCGGGTTGTCACAGATCTTGACCCAAATCGGATAACCACCCCAAAACCCCAAAAAGGCCTCTAAACCCATAAATGAAGAGATCTAACCAAAGGGGAGTCAAGGTAACAACTTGTTACCTTCAAAACGATGCCAAGACAGAGAAGATTCCAGATCTACAACAACCCCTTGCTTCACACCTCTTGAACTCCAAGCCCTTTACTCCAAGAATCTTCTTTCAAGATAACAAGCACACAAAAATAGAGGGAAAGCACAAATTAGGGTTTCTGAATTCGAGGGATGCAATAAGAGAGACTAGGGAGAATAAATGGTCCTTAAATAGGGTGCAAATCCCCGAAATTTAGGGTTTCATCTGCCAGCTCCTACTCGTCGAGTCCCTTCTTGGACTCGGCGAGTAGGTCACTAAAACACGCGGACCAACCCGCTACTACTCGACGAGTAGGGCAACCAACTCGTCGAGTAGACCTTGAAAACAAGAAAAATTCTTATAAAATCGATACCTGAGAATCGGGGTGTTACACCATCATTTTCATGAATCGGAGAGAAACCTCATGACACTTAGATTTTATGGTGTATGTGTTCCTATCCATGTGAATTTGTCAAAACTGTAATCTGCTTAGTGAAAAATTCAAACTCATATGGATTGAACTTGTGCAGTCTTAACTTCTTGCCACCTGGCAGTACAAGGGCCTGCCATTGCTTCCAAGTTGTTATGCAACCAATTGAGAACTCTCATAGCTCATATGCAAAGCCAACTTTAACTGGAATGGGCACAGAAATAGGAATATGTCAACACGATAGGTTATAAACCTCACGTCGTGTGCTAGTGATAAGTTACAGGTTTTTGTTCTTGGATAGATCTTGAAATACTTTCAGTATCTTTTAGACTCCCACTATCCTCTTGACATATAAGACTCTCTTGCCAAATATTCAAGAGATGGTGCAGATTCTTTATCAAGACAAACACTTCACACAATTAGGCTTAATTGGTCTTTGTTTTATCCAAAACATCACAACTTACGAATTTCAAATGTATGAGAGTAGGTCACATTTTACTGTTACATTTGACAAGTGTTATAAGCCTTTCTTTAAGATATGTCACTCAAGTTACAATCTTGGACTATGACTCTAAGAATTGTTTTGGAACGAAGTATGACTCATCTTCTTGATTTAACCATTTCAACAATTCAAGATTCTTCTTCTTAGTCATAACAATGCACTAAGATGTCCTTAGAGGACTAATTATGATATGATTTCTAAATCATTAAGATGATCACAAAACGTGATACTAAAGTACTCTCCCATCTTTTCAGATTTGAGAAACTTTTATCTTTCTGCCTAATTTGATTCTTCTCATCTGTCCTGCCAAACACTGAAAATTTTCCAATGTATCAGAATTTCACTTAAACTTGTAAGTGTAACCATATTTACTAACTTTTAGTAAATCATGACGAATAGCCTTATCGAACTTTATGGTGGACCTGACAAGCGTACAACCAAGTGTACCCGATCCCTTTGTCCTTCACTTGACTCACATATACATGTGAACAAGGAATCAATCTTAATTTTCCAAATCTGAAAGTTCTCATTCATCATACTATACAACTTGCATGATTCCAAGTTTCGGTCCAATTGAAAACTTGGGTGATGAGAATCTTTCCTTGTTTGGTAAATTTTAGACACTACCACAAAAGAAAGAATCAAATTCATATTTCCATTATTGCTAGAAACATACAAACATCATTTTTTCATAAATGTCATTGCAAGGAGATGTAATAAAATAAAACAAACTTTTATTTATTTATAATATGCGGAAAAAACGTTTTCCTTAAAATGCAACTTTAAATGAAAAACTATGCTATTACATATTTTCTAGCAATCTATCATAACTCCTAAGTAATAGCTCAAGAATCCGATCTTCGAATCATGCGATTGAAATCCATCTTCGCGATCAGATTAAACATACTCTTCTTTAAGTTTTCTTCCCTTTGCTTGATCCTGCCATACATCAAAATGTATTAAGAATCTCCAAATAGGAACTTAATTGAGTTAGATAGTGGACTTACCTGAAGCAGAGTCAAATTTTTTGACTAGACCTTCTCTCAGATCTTCCAGGTAGTTAGGGAAGCTTCGCAACCAATGCCCCTTCCTTTGGCAATAGAACCATATGGACCCTTTGGGAATGGTACACTGGACTATCTCAGACTTGCCTTTATCTTTACCATTTGGTCAGCCGAGTTGAATATGTCTGATCCCTTTCCATTGGGAAGAGAAAGCTTTTCTGGATATCCAATGTTACCAATTGTTAATGTACATTGTAGTTTGGGAAGATGATCTACTAATCAAATTTGCTTTACCAGAGCTCCAAATCATTGCTGATTCAGCAGCACCAAGCAAATAGATAAGATCATTAAGGGTCATGTCATAGTCTGTTACATAGTAGTCCCAAAGAAACTCACTATGTGACTTAGAAAGTGATTGAACAACCAACTTTCTCAAGACCTTGACACCCAACTCTCATGGCTTGTCAATATGTGACATCATCTCCAAGATGTAAGCACACATAGACATTGGTTGCCAATAGGGCTTGAGTGACCTTGAACTATTCAAGAACTTGTGGGTTAGGGAGAATAATTGGAGGAGGTGGAGGGAGTGAAGAATGATTTATGGGACATCATCTTCATTAGGAAAGCTTGTTCCAAGAGTTTTGGGAAGATCATAATTGTCTGAACCAGACATATTTTGGGAGATATTCAAGATAGTTGATTTAAAGGCCTTAATATAACACCCAATATGAAATATTAAGGCTAGGACCCAACACAATATTTTATAACTTGGAAGAGGGATGCCGTAATCCAAGCTATAAAATATTTAAAGGTAGGCGAATGACGATTCACCAATTTCCACCATGAAAAACGAAATAATTTATTAGGTTTTAATTGGATTTGAAACTCCTAGATCTTTTGAGATTCATTGAACTTTTCAATGACATGTTTCAATCTCGATCGTGCCCTCTCAAATTTTGTGACTGGGATGCCGAGGATCACAAAACAAGGTGTGAATAACCATGCAAATATACTTGGTACCCTTAATATTTACCACTAAATCGATGTGCCGGTTAACCACACGCGCTCCACCGATACTATGATAAACATTAAGTTACCCTTTTCCTACCTTGTTAAATCAAGCTAGTGTGCCGGTTAACCACACACGCTCCACTAACCGACTTAAGCAAAGTCCAAAGTGTAATTTCATGGGTTAGCACCACATTCACATTTTCCTAAAGTAACTAAGATTGGGGATTTATAAAAGGTTTAGTTACTTTATCATTATACTTATAATGAGGGAGAATTATAGTCCTTGTCGTACCCGTTCGGCTAACGACCCTCCACCAGTTAAGGAAGCGGTGGGTGAGAGTGGACACTCATTAAACTGCCATTTTATAGGCAGTAACCTTATACCCCCCTTATAGACCGGCTTCGTGAATGAGGCCTACTAACGGTAAGACTTACTTGATCTTATACATACATATATATATATATATATATATATATATATATATATATATATATATATTATTAACTTATAATACTATAAAGTATAAGGGTTGAATTTTAACTTTTAAAACTCTAGGGTTTGGAATAAAGTGTGTGTGAAACTTTACAAATTCCAAAACTTGAGGGCAAGTTTTGAACTATTCAAAAACTTTTCAATTCCATAACTTATGTGTTTAAAGTAGTTTTAATGAAAAAACTATTCAAGTTCCATAAGTTGAGGCAAGTTATGGAAGACTTTAAAACATTTAAAAATGAGACTCTCCATTTTTCATAACTTATGGAAATCTTATGAGTTTTAATAATCATAAATGTGACTTTTCATATAACCTGAGGACAAGTTACAAAAACACATATTATGAACAACCTTTAGATTAATTTGGATTGAAAACATGTTATCACATAACTTTTCTATTAATCTAAATCAACTCATAAGAACAAGATAATTCAAATCAAACACTTTTCATGTAATTAGCCTAACCATTAAACTAATACAAAACATGAATCTATTGATAGTTATCTATGAAATTGGATTAGCATGAACATTACCACATCAAAAATAGGTTTACAAGTTCAATAACAGCTTAGGGTAATGTTCCTAGTCCAATTCCAGCCAAAAAACTCGAAGATATGCTGTCTGGGGGTCCAACTCATCGAGTGCATGAACCAACACAACGAGTTAGATGAATTTGTGCATGGACTCGGCGAGTCCATCAGTGGACTCAGTAAGTCCACTGTCCAGAACAGTATAAAATCGATTTTTTCAGCAATTTGCATCAAGTATAAATGAAAACAAGCCTAGGCTCTGTACCACTGAAGGGTTTTGAGACATGTAACACTCCTATGGTGTACATGGAACCCTAAATAACTTGGATCTATGTTTTCTCTATTATACATGCAAACTTGAACTTTCCAAGGCATTACCCTAACTAGCATACAATCTTTGATACTTGGGTAATATAAACAAGTTATAAGACATACCTTTTGATGAAGCTTGAAGTCTTGATCTTTAAGAGCTTAGCCCCAATAGTGTGGAAGCCTCAACTGGAATCACAAATCACAAAAACCACCTTGGAAAACTTGAGAGAATAGTAGGCACACTAGAAATTGGACCACTCTTGTATCCTCACACACTAGTGCAATTTCTTGTGCCAAAGACCTCTTTATATAGTATGGAGGATTAGGGTTTCATCCATGTAAACCCTAATACCCATGACCTTTCACTTCCATAGGAACCATGGGTTAAAAACTCCATGGACTATCCATGCAAGCTTAGCCCAACCTAAATGAACTTGGCTCAAACTATATATATATATATATATATATATATATATATATATATATATATATATATATATATATATATATATATATATAAGAGTCCATATTTAATTAGTTCATTTTTTATCACTAAATTAATTCTTGATCAATAGTAATTAGATAATATGATTCCATATTAATATATTAGAACTTATAATATATTAATATAAATTGTAACCATACTATTCTCAAAAGACTATCCATATAAATTGTTCCGGTGAAGTGCAACCCAAATGGACCATGCCAAATTGGGTCAAGTACATACCAATTATAGTTATGGGCTTAGACACTAATTCAACACTCACTCGCCCGATTGTTGGAGTGCATGATACCATATAATCTATGGAATGATAAGCATAGATCTTAATAGGGAATCAGTCATAGGCTTGGTTGTGAACTCATTGTTTGCTCATATACATACAAACTTGTTACTTATTATAGCAACACACTTGTTTATTAATTATAGCAATGAACTTTATTTCCCATGTGAATATGAACGTTGCCTCTCATTTGGGCAACATACTTTATCTCTCATGATGAGAACGAACTTTGTTTATGCAAATTTATTACTCATTTTTGCAATATATTTCTATTTATGGAAACTTTATTACTCGGTTTAGCAACAAACTTCTATTCATGAAAATTTATTTACTTATTTTAGCAATGAACATTTGTTTATGGAAACTGTTATCAATATTCAGATTATCATTAATTTCAAACTATATTATGTTATAAACTTGTGAGTAACAACTATTTTTATAGTTGACGCTCGTTTTACATGCATTTTCAGGAATCATCGAGTAAGTGGCACTTAGGGACATATCACTTTTAGGAGCACTCGCATGTGTTGTATTTTAGTTTACATTGTAATTTCTTTTAAAAATTTGTTCAAACCCATTGTAAATTTGTAATGATTTTTATACTATGGTTGGTGTTGTCTTTTAACTTTTGCTATGAAACCCTTTATCCTGCCACGCCTCGTGTTTCCGCTTTAGCGGGGTGTGACAACTATGTTATTTTACTAAGTTCACTACACGAAACAAGAACATACATTTAAACTATAATAGGTATAGTTTGGGAAACACTACACTATTTTACAAGTTCAAGAACACTATACAGAAACAAGTATATAAACTATAGTATAGTTTATGGAATACTACTCTATTTCACTATTTCAAGGATACACTACTAAATAATTATTTACGTATAATTATTATTACATTACAAAGTACCCTACTACGAGGTGATACATACAGTTTCAAGTACAAGAGAACACTACAACACGACACGTAAACTAGTTAATACATGGTTGTGAGGCACTACTTCAATTGTACCCATCAAGGTACAGGTCCAAGTCCTATAAATTATAACCAGAGTCTCCTGGAGGGAGAGCGTGAATTTGTGTATAGATCTATACGAGACTGACAATCCCGCACCTAAACTGTTAGCTACAGTTAGGCTGGCAGGTCTGGGGTGACAAATGTTGTCACACCCCGAAACCGATGGCGGAAACGTTCCATGGCGGAGTGACGTCATGTAGAGTATCACAACCAATGTACATAACAAGCATAGTAAACACAACCATTACATTACATGAGAAAGTTTTGCATTTGTTTGAAAATAAAGTACTACAAGTTTTCTTAGATACATTCGTTAGAACAAAAGTAAAGACGAGTCTTCTATATGCTCCGTCTTCTCCAAAAGTTAGTGGGAGTACCTGTCTATGGATGCCCTGAGAATACAAGCAGTTTTAAAATATCAGCATAAAGCTGGTGAGTTCATAAGCATATTTTGTTAAGGAAAAATCGTTTATTTAATCCAGTGTTAAATAATTCATTTCCTTTTGTAAAGGTTTACTGTAATATTGAGAAGCCATCGTTACTGAGTTATGAAATACATAGGCATGTTTTTCCCAGAAAATCCCATATTTTCTAACATGTAAGTTTATTTGAATAAGATATGAAAACCATAAGTTATAACCCTGGAATTACCATCCAGTACGAAAGTAGTAGTTTTAATACATAAAACTATTAGATTAGATCCCTGGAATACCATCCAGTGTGAAAGTAGGTAGTTTTAATACATAAAACTATTATTGAAATAAAGTAAGAAAAATCCGTAACCAAGTTGGTTTGTTAAATACGTATTGTGAGCCGTATAACCATACTGATATGACCCGTGACCTCCTTGACGTTCTTCAGGCGTCGTTCGATTTACAAAATTTGTCACCCCAGGCGTGCCCGCCTAACTGTAGCTAACAGTTTAGGTGTGGGATTGTCAGTCACGAATAGATCTATCATAAATTTCACGTTCTCCCTCCAGGAGACTCTGGTTATACTTCCGGTGAGGATTTATTGGTATCCCGAGGGATATAACGAAGATATGTCTCGCAAGCTAGTATTTACAGATTTTCTGATAATTCAATCGTTTTCGAGTTTCAAATTAGTTTGGAACACAGTAGAGTATAAATAATTAAATACAACATAATTATTTAGCATGATACTCTAGATTAGCCATAGATAAACTAAATCAGACATAGTTTATATTTTTGACTTTGTATGAAATCGAAATTCGTATAACAAGTGGTAAAGACTCCCAAATTATTTCCATAATAATCTGCACAGTTTGATAAGTTTTTCCCATTTAGATTAGAAAGGTTTGATAAGTTCCATACAGTTTTAGGAAAACTATGTAATTATATTTAGAAAATATCCCTTATGCTCTGCCTATTACAAGAGGGATAAAGTAACATAAGTTCATCGGCGAATTCGTATAATTACATCAGTTTCTTTCAAGTTATGAAAACCTTTATGATTTTGCTTGTATTCCCCCCTGAAAACATGAAAAACTTGGAAAAGGTGTAGGGGTATGAACTCACCTGACTAGAATGTGCTGATTTAGATGCTAAGTATCAGTTTAGGGCTTGAACACGCGTGAGGTTCCTATGTAACATGAAGAGATACATAATTGTATCTAATTAGACTTTGATTTACTAAGATGGTAGGATAATACACTCCGAGGCACGAAAACACTTCAATTCAAGTGTTAGGGATGGTACGGGTTGTATCAAAGGAGTGTAGGGCCTAGATAATGTGTTTATTCTTCAAGTGTAAACCCTTAGGGAGTTTACGGTTTAGAGACCATATCCCCCATGAGTTTACGGCCGTAAACTCATGGGTGTGGTGGTTTGAGTGATCCAAGGTCTCATCTTGCACAAAGGAAGGATCTAGTGTTGATTCGAGGGCTTAGGAAAAGATCGGGACATGAAATGGCCTAGGAAATAGGGTTTACGGTCCTTGGACCACCCTTGGGGAGTTTACGGTCGTAAACTCAAGGGTTTACGGTCCTTGGACCACCCTTGGGGAGTTTACGGTCGTAAACTCATGGGTTTACGGCCGTAAACCCACCTTTGTCATGTTTGTCCGTTTTCCATGTGTTTTGGTGGATTGTAGGCCATTCATGCAAGTTCTACACTCAAATACAAGCCATGCAAAATGTTTGGAGCATTAAAACACCTTTGGAAGGTGTTTACGGTTTTGGGAGACGTTTCCAAACCGTAAACTCATGTTTATGCTCATTTGGACATGTTTTAGGGTTCTAAGATCATCCAAGCAAGTTTCAAGGCCATTAGACATGCATTGGAAGGGTTAAGGAGCATCAAAACCCCTTGAAAGGGTGTTTACGGTTCTTGAATATTCAAGGACCGTAAACTCATGTTCATGGCCAAAAATTCATGATCTTGTGGTTTTAACTCCATGCATGTAAGGATCTAAGCATTGAAAGATGTTTGGAAGGATCTTGGGGCTTCAAAACCCCCATTGAAGGAGTTTACGGTTTTTGGGAGGCTCCCCAAACCGTAAACACATACTATTTGATGCATTTGAGAGTTTAGGACATGGATTTGCATGCAGGTTAGGATAACAACTAGTTAGGAAGGATCAATTACCAAATTGGAGCTTGAAAGTGAAGATTGTCTTGAGAGAGTTCGATTTCTAGAGAGAGAGTAGAGAGAGAAAGTTCAAGTGTGGGAAAAACTCAAATGGTGGTCACTCCACCCTTTTATATGTCTAGAGTTAGTGACCCGGTGGGAATACACCCAATACGGACATTAAACGGAGCTTAATATTTTACCCGGGTAAATAACCATTACCCGTGTTAGTCGTAGTCTAGAAATTCTCAGAAGATTATTTAGAGTGTCTTCACCCAAATAAATATTTCGTTCCAATACATAGGAAATTATAATAATAATTCTAAATGAATTATTTAATTTGAAAGTTGACGGAAAAACCCAAAATAAAATAAATTTTATTAACGGAATGGGCTACGTTAACGGAACATCTTTCGGGTTGTCACATTATCCCCCCGTTAGAGGAAATTTCGTCCCGAAATTTAGAATTTATATACAAATCATGGAATTGGAAAGAGATGCGGGTATTTCGTTTTCATCGAGTCTTCGCATTCCCAAGTGAATTCGGGTCCCCGCTTGGCATTCCAGCGAACCTTCACTATCGGGATGCGGCTTTGTTTCGTTCGTTTGATCTCTCTATCCATGATTTCGATGGGCTTTTCCACAAAGTTCAGGTTTTCGTTGATTTCGATCTCATCCAGAGGAATCACAAGGGTCTCATCAGAAAGACACTTTTTAAGGTTTGAGACGTGGAAGACAGGGTGAATATTGCTAAGTTCATGAGGTAAATGGAGTTTGTAAGCTACGGGACCAATCCTGGCTAGGATTTCGAAAGGTCCTATGTACCTTGGGTTAAGTTTTCCACGCTTTCCGAAGCGTATCATGCCCTTCCAGGGGGAGACTTTCAACAAGACACGGTCTCCAACCTGGAATTCCAAGGGTTTTCGTCGTTTATCGGCATAGCTCTTTTGTCTATCTCGGGAGGCCTTAAGTCGTTCTCGGATTTGTACGATCTTTTCGGTGGTTTCGCGGATGATTTCTGGACCAGTGAGAGTGCTGTCAGGGACTTGTCCCTTGACCAGCTGCGTGTCACCCACTTCAGCCCAGCACAGAGGGGATCTACACTTGCGGCCATAGAGGGCTTCGAACGGCGCAGCCTTGATGCTGGTATGGTAGCTGTTGCTATAAGAAAATTCAACCAAAGGAAGATGAGTATCCCATGACGCGCCGAAGTCTATGACGCAGGCTCTCAACATGTCTTCCAAGGTTTGGATGGTTCTCTCACTCTGTCCATCTGTTTGAGGATGGTAAGCTGTGCTCATATCCAGCTTAGTTCCAAGAGCCTTCTGAAGTGACTGCCAGAACCTAGAAGTGAACCTGCTATCCCGATCGGAAATGATGGACACAGGTATACCGTGCAGTCGGACCACCTCTTGGATGTAGATTCGCGTGAGTCTTTCCATTTTGAAGTTTTCTTTGATAGGAAGGAAGTGAGCAGATTTGGTCAGTCGGTCGACAATTACCCAAATGGTGTCGTACCCACTCGGAGATTTGGGTAACTTGGTAATGAAATCCATGGTAATCATTTCCCATTTCCATTCAGGTATTTCGGGTTGAAGAAGTAGACCGGAGGGTTTTTGATATTCGACCTTCACTTTGGCGCAAGTCAGGCACTTGCCCACGAAGGTAGCGATTTCGGCCTTCATATTTGGCCACCAGTATAGTTTCTTGAGATCCAGGTACATTTTATCCGAACCTGGGTGTACGGAGTATTTAGTATTATGAGCCTCGTTCATGACAACCTCTCTGAAGCCTCCGAAATTTGGGGTCCAGATCCGGTCCATGAAACAATAGACTCCATCGATTCTAATCTCAAGATTCTTATCCATTCCTCTCAGGGCTTCGCCTGACACGTTTTCTGGTCTTAAGGCTTCCAGCTGAGCCTCTTTAATTTGCGCGGATAAGTGGGAATGGATAGTCATAGTCAGTGCCTTCACCTTACGACCTGAGTATTCTTTCTGGCTGAGGGCATCTGCCACCACATTGGCCTTGCCGGGATGGTAGCGGATTTCACACTCGTAGTCGTTGAGTAGTTCAACCCATCGCCGTTGTCTCATGTTCAGCTCCTTTTGGTCGAGGATGTGCTGTAGACTTTTATGGTCGGTAAAGATAGTGCACTTAGTTCCGTAGAGATAATGTCTCCAGATTTTTAATGCGAAGACCACTGCTCCCAATTCTAGGTCGTGAGTCGTGTAGTTGACTTCGTGCACTTTCAGTTGTCTGGAGGCATAGGCGATGACCTTGCCTCGTTGCATTAGGACACAACCGAGACCTTGATTGGATGCATCGCAGTAGACAACGAAGTCTTCCGTCCCATCGGGAAGGGACAGGATATGTGCGCTGCACAAGGCTCGTTTCAGTGTTTGGAACACAGTGTCTTGCTTTTCGCTCCAACAAAAGGATACACCTTTCTGAGTTAGAGTGGTTAAGGGTTTGGCAATTTTGGAGAAATTTTGGATAAATCTGCGATAGTAGCCAGCGAGACCCAAGAATTGACGGATTTCGGTGGGTGTCTTTGGTGCTGACCAGTTTTCTATTGCTTTGATCTTGGAAGGATCCACGTGTATGCCCTCCTTGCTTACCACGTGACCAAGGAAAGTAATCTTCCGGATCCAGAATTCACATTTGGAGAATTTTGCGTACAGTTGTTCCGATCTAAGAGTTTCCAACACTAGCCTCAAGTGTTGTTTGTGATCCTCTTCGCTTTTGGAATAGACAAGTATGTCATCGATGAACACGATAACAAACTTGTCCAGAAATGGACGACACACCCGGTTCATCAAATCCATGAACACCGCCGGCGCGTTGGTTAGACCGAAGGGCATAACTACGAATTCGTAGTGACCATATCGAGTCCGAAAGGCTGTTTTGGGAACGTCACCCTCATGGACTCGCAGCTGATGGTACCCTGATCTTAAATCGATTTTGGAAAAGTAGCTAGCTCCTTGAAGTTGATCGAAGAGGTCGTCTATTCGAGGAAGAGGATAGCGGTTTTTGATCGTGAGCTTGTTCAGCTCTCGGTAATCGATACACATTCGAAAAGATTCATCTTTCTTTTTCACGAATAAGATCGGGGCTCCCCACGGCGAGGAACTCGGTCTGATGAATCCTTTACTGAGCAGCTCATTGAGCTGACTAGATAACTCCTGCATTTCTGCCGGAGCTAATCGATAAGGAGATTTGGCTACGGGGGTAGCTCCGGGGATTAAGTCGATACGAAACTCCACTTGGCGTTCAGGAGGGATTCCTGGGAGATCCTCTAGGAAGATATCAGGAAAATTGCAGACTTCAGGGATGCTCTCGAGGTCTTTAACCTCCTTCTTTCCGTTAACGACATGGGCCAAGAATGCATAACACTCCTTCCGCAGGAGTTTCTGGGCTTTGATGCACGAAATGATGCGAAATTTTGAACTGAGTTTATCCCCGTAAATTACAAGAGTTTCATCCGAAGGAAGATTGAGACGGATAGCTTTTTCGAAACAGAGGATGTCTGCACGATTGGGGCTCAACCAATCCATGCCAACGATGACATCAAAGCTTTTTATGGAGACTGGCATAAGGTCAATGAGAAATGAACGGTCGTTTAAGGATAGGGTACACCCTACGTATATCTCGTTAGTGCTCTCTTTCTCACCATTAGCCATTTCGATGGTAAACTTTTCGGTTAATGGTTGGGATTTTTGTTTAAGAAATTGTTTGAATGCATGAATAACAAAGCTCCTTTCAGCACCAGAATCGAAAAGAATGCATGCATAAGAGTTGTCGAGGAGAAACGTACCCGTGACAACGGTGGGGTCTGCGACTGCCTCTTCTTGTCCCATGGTTAAAACTCTCCTGGTGTTGTTGGTTGTTGCTGCTTTGGGGCAGTCCCTTTTGAAATGCCCAACTTCCCCACAGTTGTAGCAGGCTCGACCAACACCTGCTCCAGAGGTTTGAGTAGTTTGCTGAACTGGCTTTCTGCAGTCTCGAGCCAGATGCCCCTTTTTACCACAATTGTTGCAGTGCTTTTCACGACAGGGCCCGGAAGCACGATGGTGGTAACTGCACTTATTGCACCAGGGAAGAGTACCAGTGTAAGCACTGTTAGGGGTTTGAGTTGCGGGAGAGGCGACATGAGTTGTAGCAGCGTGGACTGCCACAGTTTGCTGTCTTTTCGAGGGTCCTTGCGAACCCTGACCCTTTCGCTTGTTCCAGAATTTCTTCTTATTTTCACTACCCCCTTTAGCCGGCTCAGGAGTGGTTATCACCTCGTCGGGCTCGTCGCTATGATCAATCAGGGTTTGCGCCAAACACTTAGCGCTGTCGAAGGTTTCTGGCTTTGCAGCCAAAACATTTCCCTTGGTTGGCTGGGGCAGCCCCCATATGAATCGTTCGATCTTTTTGCTTTCCGGGGATACCATTCCCGGACAAAGGAGTGCTAGGTCCTCGAACCTAGAAGTGTAGGAGGCAATGTCAGAACCCTTCATCTTTAGGGTCCAGAGTTCGTGTTCGAGTTTTTGCATTTCGCCCCGTGGGCAATACTGGGCTATCATGAGTTCTTTTAGTTTGTCCCAACCCATGGCATTTGCCACTGGCAGGGTTAAGGACTTAACCCGACCGTTCCACCAGGTTAATGCTTTGTTGAGGAAAGTGCAAGCGGCGTACTTCACTTTGTTGGCCTTGGAGATTGCGCAAATTTCGAATATGGACTCAATCTTTTCGAACCATTGAGTCAGAGCAATAACACCTCCTTTTCCGTCGAAAGATGTGGGTTTTTCGTTCATGAAGTCTTTATAGGAGCACTCTTTTTGGTGTCCCTGACCACTTTCCTGTAATTGAGGATGCACACCACTAGATCCACCGGAATTTATTTGCGACATGGCAGCAGCCACTGCAGCAGTAACAGCTGCCTGAAACATGACCAAGAAAGAGTGTCGTTGTTTCTCCTGGTAGATCTCCTTCGGGGAGGCATCTTGATCTGAAATGACCAAGAAAGAGGAGGATGTAATTTAGAGATATAAAACAAGGATATATCTCATAATGGTTTTTAGAGTGTTCTACTACGCGATAATACAGGAAAATTACTTAAAGTAAGTAAACTATCTCTAAGGGAGGAACGAGTAGCAACACTCGGAACGGATTTCCATGAGGTATTTGGTTCGGGCTAAAATACTCCCATAGTATTTTATGTTGAGTGGATATTAGGTAAGTTATAGACCTGCTGTACACCACAGTCACTCCCAAGCACATGTTGGCCGTGTCTCGAATGAATATAGTTGATCAGGCTATATTGACCCTAGACATGACTACATAACTGCCCAGGTTTAACCACAGTGCACAACACCCATATTACTTATGCTTTGCTCTCTTCGCGATACGGATTTCGGTACTCGGGAATACTTGTATACTTTTATAAAAATACTTGTATTTTAAAAGCATACTTTTAGTTTAGAGCTCTTAGGCCCCTTAGTGTTTATAATTGTATACCATGTAAGGTTCGGTATACTTAGTTCACTATAAACAAGGGCTCTGATACCAATCTGTCACACCCCGAAACCGATGGCGGAAACGTTCCGGGGCGGAGTGACGTCATGTAGAGTATCACAACCAATGTACATAGCAAGCATAGTAAACACAACCATTACATTACATGAGAAAGTTTTGCATTTGTTTGAAAATAAAGTACTACAAGTTTTCTTAGATACATTCGTTAGAACAAAAGTAAAGACGAGTCTTCTATATGCTCCGTCTTCTCCAAAAGTTAGTGGGAGTACCTGTCTATGGATGCCCTGAGAATACAAGCTGTTTTAAAATATCAGCATAAAGCTGGTGAGTTCATAAGCATATTTTGTTAAGGAAAAATCGTTTATTTAATCCAGTGTTAAATAATTCATTTCCTTTTGTAAAGGTTTACTGTAATATTGAGAAGCCATCGTTACTGAGTTATGAAATACATAGGCATGTTTTTCCCAGAAAATCCCATATTTTCTAACATGTAAGTTTATTTGAATAAGATATGAAAACCATAAGTTATAACCCTGGAATTACCATCCAGTACGAAAGTAGTAGTTTTAATACATAAAACTATTAGATTAGATCCCTGGAATACCATCCAGTGTGAAAGTAGGTAGTTTTAATACATAAAACTATTATTGAAATAAAGTAAGAAAAATCCGTAACCAAGTTGGTTTGTTAAATACGTATTGTGAGCCGTATAACCATACTGATATGACCCGTGACCTCCTTGACGTTCTTCAGGCGTCGTTCGATTTACAAAATTTGTCACCCCAGGCGTGCCCGCCTAACTGTAGCTAACAGTTTACGTGTGGGATTGTCAGTCCCAAATAGATCTATCCACAAATTTCACGTTCTCCCTCCAGGAGACTCTGGTTATACTTCCGGTGAGGATTTATTGGTATCCCGAAGGATATAACGAAGATATGTCTCGCAAGCTAGTATTTACATATTTTCGGATAATTCAATCGTTTTCGAGTTTCGAATTAGTTTGGAACATAGTAGAGTATAAATAATTAAATACAACATAATTATTTAGCATGATACTCTAGATTAGCCATAGATAAACTAAATCAGACATAGTTTATATTTTTGACTTTGTATGAAATCGAAATTCGTATAACAAGTGGTAAAGACTCCCAAATTATTCCCATAATAATCTGCACAGTTTGATAAGTTTTTCCCATTTAGATTAGAAAGGTTTGATAAGTTCCATACAGTTTTAGGAAAACTATGTAATTATATTTAGAAAATATCCCTTATGCTCTGCCTATTACAAGAGGGATAAAGTAACATAAGTTCATCGGCGAATTCGTATAATTACATCAGTTTCTTTCAAGTTATGAAAACATTTATGATTTTGCTTGTATTCCCCCCCTGAAAACATGAAAAACTTGGAAAAGGTGTAGGGGTATGAACTCACCTGACTAGAATGTGCTGATTTAGATGCTAAGTATCAGTTTAGGGCTTGAACAAGCGTGAGGTTCCTATGTAACATGAAGAGATACATAATTGTATCTAATTAGACTTTGATTTACCAAGATGGTAGGATAATACACTCCGAGGCACGAAAACACTTCAATTCAAGTGTTAGGGATGGTACGGGTTGTATCAAAGGACTGTAGGGCCTAGATAAGGTGTTTACTCTTCAAGTGTAAACCCTTAGGGAGTTTACGGTTTAGAGACCATATCCCCCATGAGTTTACGGCCGTAAACTCATGGGTGTGGTGGTTTGAGTGATCCAAGGTCTCATCTTGCACATAGGAAGGATCTAGTGTTGATTCGAGGGCTTAGGAAAAGATCGGGACATGAAATGGCCTAGGAAATAGGGTTTACGGTCCTTGGACCACCCTTGGGGAGTTTACGGTCGTAAACTCAAGGGTTTACGGTCCTTGGACCACCCTTGGGGAGTTTACGGTCGTAAACTCATGGGTTTACGGCCGTAAACCCACCTTTTTCGTGTTTGTCCGTTTTCCATGTGTTTTGGTGGATTGTAGGCCATTCATGCAAGTTCTATACTCAAATACAAGCCATGCAAAATGATTGGAGCATTAAAACACCTTTGGAAGGTGTTTACGGTTTTGGGAGACGTTCCCAAACCGTAAACTCATGTTTATGCTCATTTGGACATGTTTTAGGGTTCTAAGATCATCCAAGCAAGTTTCAAGGCCATTAGACATGCATTGGAAGGGTTAAGGAGCTTCAAAACCCCTTGAAAGGGTGTTTACGGTTCTTGAATATTCAAGGACCGTAAACTCATGTTCATGGCCAAAAATTCATGATCTTGTGGTTTTAACTCCATGCATGTAAGGATCTAAGCATTAGAAGATGTTTGGAAGGGTCTTGGGGCTTCAAAACCCCCATTGAAGGAGTTTACGGTTTTTGGGAGGCTCCCCAAACCGTAAACACATACTATTTGATGCATTTGAGAGTTTAGGACATGGATTTGCATGCAGGTTAGGATAACAACTAGTTAGGAAGGATCACTTACCAAATTGGAGCTTGAAAGTGAAGATTGTCTTGAGAGAGTTCGATTTCTAGAGAGAGAGTAGAGAGAGAAAGTTCAAGTGTGGGAAAAACTCAAATTGTGGTCACTCCACCCTTTTATATGTCTAGAGTTAGTGACCCGGTGGGAATACACCCAATACCGACATTAAACGGAGCTTAATATTTTACCCGGGTAAATAACCATTACCCGTGTTAGTCGTAGTCTAGAAATTCTCAGAAGATTATTTAGAGTGTCTTCACCCAAATAAATATTTCGTTCCAACACATAGGAAATTATAATAATAATTCTAAATGAATTATTTAATTTGAAAGTTAACGGAAAAACCCAAAATAAAATAAATTTTATTAACGGAATGGGCTACGTTAACGGAACATCTTTCGGGTTGTCACAAATGTCATAGCATTTCGACGTCTGAAGAATGTCGTAGAGGCCACTAGTCAGATTAGCAAGGTTATATGAAACTCACAACATATCAACTAAAACATTTGTTTACGGGATTAAAACTACTTCAATGGTTTTATTTTAAATAATAAAACTGCAGTACACTATTTTACACTACAACTGGTGGATTCCAGGCACTCATACAAATGGTTTATTTTAAATAATAAAGGTACAGTACACTATTTTACACTACAGCTGGTGGATTCCAGGCACTCATACAAGAAGGTTTTCATACAAACACTACTACAGTACACTATTTGTTTGTACCATATACAATTTCAAGAACAGTCATGATATAGTTTTATTTATTAATAAGACTACAAATTAGTATTTCGGAGTACAGTAACAAAAACACATTTTTGTCTTAAGTTCTAAGACTAAATTTCATACACTAAAGAAAATATTGGATTTTATGAAAGTACACTATAACATTTTCAAAGAACAAAGACAAGCTTTCCAATTCAAAGACATACTTATGAACTCACCAACTTAAATGCTGTTACACTTTCAAAACCACTTGTATTCTCAGGGAACCGGTAGACAGGTACACCGACAGGTTTTGAGAAGACGGAGCTTATGGAGTAGCATCTCCTATACTTTTGCTATACACTTTTGATGTCATACAAATTATGTATTGAACAGATGTAAATACTATATTCTATAAATGTAATGGTTGTGTTCGTTTTGATTACTATTATGCAATTATTGTGATACTGTACATGATGTCCTCTGCCCCCGAATGTTTCTGCCATTTCGGTTTGGGGGTGTGACACCGAGTAGTTCACTATAGGGAACCCCGATCCTATTTGTGAAGAAAAAGCACGGGCCACATCGGATGTGTATAGATTACCGAGAGCTGAACAAGGTAACAATGAAGAACCGTTATCCTCTCACGAGGATTGATGATTTATTTGACGAGCTTCTGGAAGCATCTTGGTTCTCCAAGATCGATCTATGACCAGGTTATCACCAGATGCGAGTCAGAGACGATGATGTTTAGAAAAAAACATTTCGAACTCGGTATTGTCACTATGAGTTCATGGTGATGCCATTTCGGCTCACCAATGCTCTTGCTGTGTCATGGATCTCATGAACAACGTATGCAGACCGTTTCTAGACCATTCTGTAATAGTCTTCATAGATGATAACTTGGTTTATTCCAAGACTCAAGAGCAGCACGTGGAGCACCCGAGGGAGGTGCTAGAGACACTAAGGAGGGAGAGAGTTTTCGCAAAGTTCTCCAAATGTGAGTTCTGGTTGAGCGAGGTGTAGTTTTTGGGGCACATTGTCATCCAGCATGGTATTCTGGTCGATCCGGCCAAGGTAGAGGTCGTGAGGCTGTGGGAGGTACGGAGGTCTCCATCCAAGATTTGGAGTTTTCTTGTTCTGGCGGATTACCATCGGAGATTCATCCAGGATTTCTCCAAGATTGATGTCTCATTGACCCGACTAACCAAGAAGTCGGTGACATTCCGCTGGGGCCTAAGCACCAGGCAACCTTCGAGACACTCAGACAGCGGTTGTGCGAGGCATCGATTCTGACCTTGCTGGAGGGCGTACATGATTTTGTGGTTTACATGGATTCGTCGATCACAGGTATGGGTATAGTGCTGATGCATCAGGGTCGCATGATAGCATACGCTTTGAGGCAGTTAAAGCCTCATGAGGCGAACTACCCGACTCATGATTTGGAGCAACGGAATGTGGTTTTCACCCTCAAGATTTGGGGACACTACCTCTACGGGGTTCGTTATACCATTTACACGGACCACAAGAGCTTGAGGTATCTGATGGACCAGCCAAATCTGAACATGAGGCAGCGTCGTTGGTTTGATGTGCTGATGGATTATGACTATGAGATCCTTTATCACCCAGGGAAGGCTAATGTGGTGGCCGATGCTCTCAGCCTCAAGGCGGTCGCGGCTCCGATTCGGGATATATGCCTGAGCATGACAGTGATTACTCCGTTGCTGGAACGGATTCCGGAGGCGCATGTCGAGGGTATGAAAGAAGAGCGCCGGAAGTCTGAGTGGATCATAGGTCAGGTGGCCTCACTTGATTACGACAGCCGCAGGCTGTTGACCCTGCATCGAAGGGTCTGGGTTCCCTACTAGGGAGGTGTATGTCAGCTACTGATGGAGGAGGCCTACAAGTCTAGGTTCTCCATCCATCCCGGGGCGACGAAGATGTATCGAGATCTTCACCCTGATTATTGGTGGCCCTACATGAAGCAGGATATAGCTTGGTACGTGGAGAGGTGCTTGACTTGCAGGAAAGTCAAGGCCGAGCACTAGGGACCTCACAACAAGATGCAGCTATTGGAGATTCCCGTGTGGAAATGGGATGATATTGTTGGATATAGTGTCTAAGTCCATAACTTTATTTGGTATGTACTTGACCCGACTCGGCATGGTCCATTTGGGTTGCATCGCATTGCAATACTTGGATAGACAAGATGAGAGAAAGTACACTTGTGATTATTAATATATTATAAGTTCTAATATATTAATAATAGTATTATTTAATTAGTATTGATCAAATATTAATCTAGTATTAATTTGGTGATCAAAGTGATACTAATTAAATACATAGGGTTGATTATGACAATCATCAATTCTTTTATGGTGGATTAATGATCCATGGTTTATGGGTTTGGTTATAACCATATGGAGCTCCATGGATAGTCCATGGGAGTTACAAACCCATGGGTCATGGGAAATGGAGAGTCATGACAATTAAGAGTATTCATGTGAAAAACCCTAATTGTGACAACACTATAAAAGGAACCCTTTGGCTACCAAAATCGGTACTAGAGAGTTCTTGTGAGGGCATAACCGATTTTTGTGTATAGAAGTATTCTCTCAAGTTATTCCAAGTTTTGTGGTGTTGTGTGAAGCATTTGAGGCACAACATTTGGGGTGCTAGGCTCACAAAGTCTTGAAGGAATCCAAGCAACAACAAGGTATGTATTTCTACTAGGTTTTATATTTTATATATTCCCCATGCCATGTTAGTTAGGAAATAACCTTGAAAAGAAATTTGCATGTATATAGAGAAAACATAGATTCAAGGTTATTAGGGTTGCATGTACACTTAGGAAGTGTTAGAATGCTCCAAAACCCATCAGTGGTATCAGAGCCTAGGATTGTTTTATAGTATATTTGATGCAAACTGCTTGAAAAACGAAAAATTGTTCACTGTTCGACTGGACTCACCGAGTGCAAGGGGAGAACTCGACGAGTCCAAGACAAAATTCATCCTACTCGTCGAGTAGGATCATGCACTCGACGAGTAGGAGCGTGCTGGGCAGTTTTCCAAGTTTTGTTGCTGGAAATGGGCTAGAATCATTATCCCAAACTGTTTTGGACTTGTAAAATCTGTTTTAAAAGTGGTAATGATTATGTTAACCCATTTCAAATGACTATTATGAATTTTCAAGTTTTATATATGCTAAATATGATTTCTTGAAATTGTTTGATATGAATATTTGTTCTTATGTGTTTTAGAAGATCATAGGAATTGTGTGTAACCTACATGCTAGATTAATTCATGATCTTAATTCTTATGATGGTGTTCATAACTTGTCCTCAATTTATGGATAACCAAAAGTCACTTCTTTAAAAGTTGTCATTAAAGAATTGTAGGTTTCATAAAATGAAGAGTCTTCAATTTTATGAACCATTAAAACTCATAAGTTACAAATTTGAAAAGCCTTGAAATAGTTTCAAAACTTGCCCTCAAGTTTTGGAATTTGTAAAGTCTTACTCATTAATACTTTAATTCCAAATTAAACCTTAGATTTTTAAAAAAAGTTTAAAAATCAACACTTATACTATTATTATAATCTTATTTATATAGATATGTATAAGAATAAGTCGTTCTTACCTCAAGTAGGCCTCATTCACGAATCTGGTCTATAAGGGGGGTATAAGGTTGTTGCCTATAAAATGGCAACTTAATGGGTGTCCACTCTCACCCACCGCTTCCTTGACTGGTGGAGGGTCGTTAGCCGAACGGGTAGGACAAGACTTTAATTCTCATTAAAAGTATACTGAATTATAAAGTAACTATACATTATTAATTCCCAATCTTAGTTACTTTAGGAAAATGTGAAATAGGTGCTAACCCATAAAATTACACTTTGTACCTTACCAAGTCGTTAGTGGAGCGTGTGTGGTTAACCGACACACTAACAAGGACTAGTAAGTGTGGCAAAGGGTAACTTGACTTTATTATAGATCGGTGGAGCGTGTGTGGTTAACCAGCACATCAATGTATCTCAAAAGATCTAGGAATTTCAAATCCAATAAAACCTAATAATAAAATATTTCGTTCTTATGGTGAAAATTGGTAAATCGTCCTTTACCTACCTTCAAATATTTTATAGTTTGGATTACGGCATCCCTCTTCCAACTATAAATAGTTTGTTGGATCCTAGCCTTAATATTTCATTTGGGTGACTTATTAAGGACTCTTAATCTAATGAAACTTGTCTTTCTTTTCTTTCAGGTGTCTTCCAACAATGCTTCTGGCTCAAATCCAACATGCTCCTTTTCCCTTATGAACTTGTGTGGGAAAGTCACTTTTGATGGATCCAATTTCAATGAGTGGATCAGAAACATCAGTATGATTACCCGCTATGAGGACAAGGAGTATGTCCTCGATAGGGAGCTTAAGGTTGTGAATGAAGCCACTGCTACTCCTGAAGTGTTTGCGGAGTTTGTTGCACATGAAAAGGATGCTACTAAAGTAGCATGCATCATGATGGCCACCATGACTCCTGAACTTCAAAAATCCTATGAAGATTTCTACCCCTATGAGATGCATCTGGATCTGATGGAAAGGTACCATCAGAGCGCGCGTCAGGAGAGGTATGAAATCATCTCCTCCATGATAACAACCAGAATGAAAGATGGTGAACCCATCACCGGTCACATGCAGAAAATGCAAAGGTTCGTTGAACGGTTATTGAAGCTTAATCTGGACTTTCCTGAAGAAATGGCGATTGACATCATTCTCCATTCCTTACCTCCAAGTTATGATCAGTTTCGTATGACTTATCATATGAACAAGGAGCAAGTCACACTGAGTAAGCTTCAAGGACTTTTATGGACATCTGAAAATGGCCTTAAGAGTAAAGCGGTTGTTACTTCTACTTCTACTCCTTCTACAGCCCCTGTTATTGCGATTGGGCAGGGAAAGGGTAAGAAGAGGAAAACCCCTTCGAAGGGTACCAAGGGTAAGTCCCTTGATGTTTCCTCTTATAGTGGGACAAAGAAAGGTCCCATTACTCCTTCCACAAACCCAAAGGAAGCACAATTCTTCTATTGTCAAGAAAAGGGGCACTGGAAGCGAAGCTGCCCCAAATACTTGCAAGATGTAAAGGATGGGAAGGTTAAACCCACCCATGCAGGTATTTATACAATATTATCTAATAACTCATTTAATGCTAATTCTTGGGTGCTTGATACAGGTTGTGGTATTTACATTTGTACTGATTTGCAGGGCCTAAGAAGAAGTGAGCAAGGGTTTACATTTTTATTTGATGATAATAATGGTGTAATTAATGTTTATTACAATGATGTATTTTACTTTAAAGCATTATCTTGTGATGGTGTATATGAAGATGTGAATGTTGTAGACAATCTAGGGAATAATGTGTTGTATATTGATTCTTCGAATAGATTTGATAAAGCATACTTGTGGCATTGTCGTCTTGGACATGTCAACAAGAAGCGCATAGGCCAACTCCAAAAGGCTGGAGTCTTGGAATCATTTGACCTAAAGTCGTATGATAGTTGCGAGTCTTGTTTACTTGGAAAAACGACAAAGTCGCCTTTCACAGGTACTTGTGAGAGGGGTGAGGGTTTGTTGGACCTGGTACACACAGATGTGTGTGGGCCCTTCGGAGTGGCTACAAGGGATGCTAATCGCTATTATGTGACTTTTACTGATGATTACAGTAGATATGGATGTATTTACTTAATCAAGCATAGGTCAGAAACCTTTGAAAAATTCAAAGAGTTTAAGCAGGAAGTTGAGAATCAATTGGGCAGGAACATCAAGATGCTCCGATCTGATCGGGGAGGAGAGTATCTTAGCATTGAGTTCCTTGAATATCTTAAGGAATGTGGGATTGTCTCACAATTGACACCTCCTAGGACACCACAGCTGAATGGTGTGGCTGAGAGGCGCAATCGAACCTTGTTGGATATGGTTCGTTCCATGATGAGTCGAGCTTCGTTACCAATCTCTTTCTGGGGGTATGCCTTAGAGACTGCCACCCATATCCTTAATCTAGTCCCTACTAAAAAGGTTGCCAAAACACCTCACGAGATGTGGACTGGGAAAGTGCCCAATTTGGACCATATCAAGATTTGGGGTTGTGAAGCTTTTGTGAGGCGTGAGACTCATGACAAGCTTGAACCCCGAAGCGAGAGGTGTATTTTCATTGGCTATCCACAGAGATCCTTTGGTTACCTCTTCTACAGACCCATGATAATGTGGTCTTTGTAGCAAGAAGAGGAGTATTTCGTGAGAGAGAATTTATAATCCAAGGGGACAGTGGGAGGCAAATTGACCTTGAAGAGCTTCAAGAGTCAAGTGGTGAAGGAACCTCAAATACTGTCAGCCAACCTGAGGAGGAAACCCATGTTGAGCCGATAGATGAGTCTGTACCTCTAAGACGTTCCACTAGGGTGAGGAACACACCTGAATTTTATTATGGTTATCACATCACCACTGAAGGTGATACATTTATCAGTGATAGTACATTGATACATTTGGATGAACCTAATAATTATAAGGAAGCCATGGCAGGTCCTGAGTCTGCAAAATGGAAGGAGGCTATGGACAGAGAGATTCAGTCGATGTATGACAATCAATTTTGGAACTTGGTTGACAGTGTATCCGGTCGTAAGACAGTAGGGTGCAAATGGATCTCCAAGAAAAAGACCGACATGCATGGGAAGGTACACACTTACAAAGCGCGACTGGTTGCGAAGGGCTTTACTCAAACTCCGGGAGTTGACTATGATGAGACCTTCTCGCCAGTAGCAAAGATTAAGTCTATTAGGCTGTTATTAGCCATAGCTGCATTTCATGATTATGAAATATGGCAAATGGATGTCAAAACCGCTTTCCTTAATGGGCAGTTGGCTGAGGATGTTTACATGGCTCAGCTAGAGGGTTTTGTTGATCCAAAATACCGTAATAGAGTGTGTAAGCTTGAGAAATCCATTTATGGATTGAAACAAGCGTCTCGCAGATGGAATCTTTGCTTTGATGAGAAGGTCAGAGAGTTTGGCTTCTCTAGGAGTGAGGATGAGTCCTGTGTGTATGTTAGGGCCAGTGGGAGTATAGTCAGCTTTTTGGTGTTGTATGTGGATGACATACGTCTCATAGGAAATGACATCCCAACTTTGCAAGAGGTTAAGTCTTGGCTTGGGAAGTGTTTCGCTATGAAGGACCTTGGGGAAGCTGCCAATATCCTAGGGATAAGGATATTAAGAGACAGGAGTAAGAGACTAATTGGACTTAGTCAGAGTACTTATGTGGATAAGGTACTGAAGAGGTTCAATATGCAAGATTCCAAGAAAGGAGAATTACCAATCCAGAGTAATGCCAAGCTGAGCAAGACTCAGAGTCCGAGTACAGAGGCTGAGATAGCTGAAATGAGTCATATACCATATGCTTCCGCTGTGGGCTCGATCATGTATGCTATGACTTGTACTCGCCCTGATGTGGCCTTTGCTTTGAGCATGGTCAGTAGATATCAAGGGAACCCTGGCAAGGCACACTGGACAGCGGTAAAGAACATTCTCAAGTATATGCGGAGGACTAAGGATTGGGTCCTTACCCTCGGAGGCAGTGATGACTTGAGAGTGGAAGGATATAGTTATGCTAGCTTTCAGACTGATAGGGATAATTTCCGCTCTCAATCAGGCTGGGTCTTTATCCTAAATGGAGGGGCAATTACTTGGAAAAGTTCCAAGCAGGAGACAGTAGCTGATTCAACTTGTGAATCAGAGTACATAGCAGCAAGCGAGGCAGCAAAAGAAGCGATATGGCTAAAGAACTTCATCGGAGACCTTGGAGTTGTACCAGCTATAAAGGAGCCAATGGAAATTTTCTATGACAGCGAAAGTGCGGTTGCTTTGGCTA
Organism: Lactuca virosa; assembly: GCF_052849685.1. Taxonomy (NCBI): domain Eukaryota; kingdom Viridiplantae; phylum Streptophyta; class Magnoliopsida; order Asterales; family Asteraceae; genus Lactuca; species Lactuca virosa. The sequence continues at coordinate 205,955,306 of NC_136426.1, forward strand.
AAGAACCAAGAGATCATGGGAGATCTAGGCACATTGACAGAAAATACCATTTCATCATACATAGAATAGAAGAAGGACTCCTCGTGGCAAAGAGGGTATCATCAGATGAGAACCCAGCAGATCCCCTCACGAAGGGACTGAGTAGGGTTAAGCATTTACAGCATGCGAGGCGCATTGGGCTGAAGGATGATATTAGTTTCAATAATTAGATTTTTGAAACTTGTAAAATGTAATTGACATTTGATGATTAAATAAAAGTTGTTATTTATTTATGAGTAAAAGTGTTACTATCTTGTGTTGATCGTTTACTATGTTTCAATTTTGCATGTTTTGACTTCCAGAATAAGTATATTATTATTCGAACCATCCACAGTCAGTTAAACTTTGGAAGTAGGTATTGATTTAAGACTGTCATGAATTTGGATTGTATGATTTGTCTAAAGTGCTTTAGACATAGCAATAGTTGCTACAACATTCATGAGTACTCATAAGGCCTGAGTATTGGATTCAACCCACGCTCACTTGCATCACTTCATGGAATTTATCTAGAGTGATCGTGAGACGGTAATATCATATAAATCTTCAAACCTAGAGATATGAGTTGTTGACTATGAGTTGGTTATCCATTGATTGTACGAAAACGCATTGGTAACTCGATGTTATAAAACGTGCTTTTGTGTATAATTCAACAAGTAGTCAGTACAAGCATATCAGTCGATGTTTATATGTTCTTTCTAGAAATAGAACCTAATTGATGTGTTCAATTTAGTTCTATGTAGAGACAAATCAGAGATCGAGAAACAAATGTTGGACAATAAGTAAGACCATGTTCCATGTGTTTGTCCGGCTGATATCTTGAGAGCAGAGGATTCTATGATCACATATCTTAAATGGCGCATCATTATCATCTCAGTTCCGAGAGACTTTGAAAGAGCTACGATTGCTAGTCGGGTTCTGAAGTCATCTATGCAAATAGAGTTATTAGACTTATCCAAGTGGGAGACAGTTGGATATAGTGTCTAAGTCCATAACTTTATTTGGTATGTACTTGACCCGACTCGGCATGGTCCATTTGGGTTGCATGGCATTGCAATACTTCGATAGACAAGATGAGAGAAAGTACACTTGTGATTATTAATATATTATAAGTTCTAATATATTAATAATATTATTATTTAATTAGTATTGATCAAATATTAATCTAGTATTAATTTGGTGATCAAAGTGATACTAATTAAATGCATACGGTTGATTATGACAATCATCAATTCTTTTATGGTGGATTAATGATCCATGGTTTATGGGTTTGGTTATAACCATATGGAGCTCCATGGATAGTCCATGGGAGTTACAAACCCATGGGTCATGGTAAATGGAGAGTCATGACAATTAAGAGTATTCATGTGAAAAACCCAAATTGTGACAACACTATAAAAGGAACCCTTTGGCTAGCAAAATCGGTACTAGAGAGTTCTTGTGAGGGCATAACCGATTTTTGTGTATAGAAGTATTCTCTCAAGTTATTCCAAGTTTTGTGGTGCTGTGTGAAGCATTTGAGGCACAACATTTGGGGTGCTAGGCTCACAAAGTCTTGAAGGAATCCAAGCAACAACAAGGTATGTATTTCTACTAGGTTTTATGTTTTATATATTCCCCAGGCCATGTTAGTTAGGAAATAACCTTGAAAAGAAATTTGCATGTATATAGAGAAAACATAGATTCAAGGTTATTAGGGTTGCATGTACACTTAGGAAGTGTTAGAATGCTCAAAACCCATCAGATATCACTATGAATTTCATCATGAAGCTTCCAAGGAGCGCATGAGGAGTAGATTCGATTTGGGTCATCGTGGATTGGTTGACGAAAAGTGCTCATTTCATTTCGATCTAGGAGAGTATATCGGAGGAAAAGCTATCCAAGATCTACGTGCGTGAGGTGGTGGCACGTCATGGAGTGCCGGTCTCGGTTGTGTCAGACCGAGATGTTCGTTTTACTTCCATATTTTGGAAGCGGTTTCATGGCGAGATGGGTACTCGTCTCCACTTCAGTACAACTTTTCACCCTCAGACGAATGGGCAGAGTGAGAGGACGATTTAGACTCTGGAGGACATGCTGTATGCGTGCGTATAAGATTTTGGTGGGAGTTGGGATACGTATCTTCCGCTAGAGGAATTTTCGTATAACAACAGTTACGACGCAAGCATAGATCGACCTCCCTTTAAGATGCTCTACTACGAGGAAGTGTAGTGTAACAACCCGGAACTTTTATCTTGTACATTTGATCTTTTCATCCATATTAAATTCGATTTTACCACCATTTTACGTTATTTAAGGGTCCGTTAAGTGTTCTAAGCTTGAGTACAGTTGGGAATGAGGTTAGGAATGAGTCAACACGTCGTTTAGAAGCAAAACCGGGCCATACACCCTTCTAAGAGGTGTGTACGGCCGCACACATGGGTGTGCGGCCGCACACCCACTCTCCAGCCGTACACACCCTTATATATATAAGGGGACCCCTTCACTCATTCCTTTCCTTTTGGCTGCACTCTACTTTCTCTCACTACTTTCTCTCTCTAAGAACTTCATCCAAGAACACTCAAAAGGCCTTAAAAACGTGAATCACTTCATCATTCAGCTTGTTATTGTGGTAAGACACCTGAATCTAAGCCTGAAACTCATAGTATTCTTCATGTTCTTCATCCTTTGAGGGTGTACGGAGGCACACCTTCATAAGTTGGCCGCACACACACTAAACTCTCCAAAGTGAAGAGTTTTGGCCTTCATTTACTAATATGATTTTGTTTTAACACAAGAACGCCTCGAAAACACCTCAAAAATCGACATTTCGAACACCAATGAGGAGTGTACGGCCACACACTCCTGTGTACGGCCACACACACCCTCTGTATGGCTGCACACTCCTGTGTGCAACCGCACACACACCCTGGCAGCACACCCTGGCAGCACACCTGGCCGCACACACATAAAGGTCAAGTTTGGTAGCCTTACACTCAATTCCAAAGCTCTACACTCATTTGGGGACTTCAATAGGTGTTTGTAACACCTAATTCTAAGCGTTTTCACGTCTCTAAGATGTGTCCATGTGTCTAATAGTGGCTATATACCCTAAGTGTAATCATATATGTGTTATTATATGTTACTAGGATCCACTTGCGTACGAAACATCGGTTGTCTCTCAACATTCATAACCATTTGTGCTTTCAGATCCTACGATAAACTGTGAGTTCATACCCCTATACCTTTTACCGAGTTTTTCATGTTTTCAGGGGGGGGGGGAATACAAGCAAAAGTATAAGGAAACTTGTACTCAAAACTTATTATTTCGTGTGAAATACTTACATGTTCAGCATTTTTTTAACACAGAAAACCGTTTTACCAACCGTTTGAGAAATCAATTCGTAGAAACAGATTTTCAAAACTAGAGCAAGGAAACTTGTGAATCTTATCATAAAATGTTATATTTTACACAGGATTCATACCACTCATAAACAGGATTTTCTATATTATTACTTCTAAATTTGTTATCTTAAGATTGGAGACACGTCCTTGGTAACACTCCACCGGAATACGCGAGTGTAGGACTATCCCTGTAACCAGAATCTCCTGGAGGGAGAGCGTGACTATTGTGTGTAGATCTATATGGGACTGACTACCCCGCACCTCGCTGGTAGCTATAGTTGGACCGTCAGGTCTACGGGTGACAATGTCATAAAAGATACTGGCCACAGTTGGCTGACTACCCCGTACCTCGCTGGTAGCTACAGTTGGACCGTCAGGTCTATGGGTGACAATGTCATAAAAGATACTGGCCACCGTACGTGCCATATCCAGTTTAATGTATGGTTATAGAACTCGCAACTCAGATAATGGAGATTTACTTTTGGTAATAATGAACCTAGTGAACTAACCTCAAAGTAATAATCGTTTTCATTACTAGAGGGTATCAGTAGTACCCTGAGGAATTAGTTCACTACTTACTATTAGTTTTATGTACATAATAAAGCTAATACATCTCACTGGAAGTAAAAGAGTTTTTCAGGGAAACTATACCTAACGATACAAGTATGGTAGATACTTATACACTTCTTTTCGGAATCGATAACCAACCATCAACTTTGAAGGAAAACATAGGGTTTTCCTGGGATAACATAACTTTTCATAAACAGGCTGTTTAACAACTGGTTAACCAAACTTCTTCATAAGAAAATATGGGAATTTCTTGGGAAATAATTTTCATAAAAACAAAAGAAACATTTCTTTCACCAGAATCAACCGCTTATGAACTCACCAGCTTTATGCTGATATTCTCAGGGCAACCATAGACAGGTATTTCTGCCAACTTTTGGAGAAGATGGAGCGTATTGGAATCACGTCTTTACTTTTGTCATATACCGATATGTATAAACCAAGTTTTTGAACAATGTAAATATTCATATGATAATGTAATGGTTGTGTTTACTATGCTTGCTATACAACTGTTGTGATACTACGCATAACGTCACTCCGCCCCGGAACGTTTCCGCCGCTGGTTTCGGGGTGTGACAGATTGGTATCAGAGCTTTTGTTTATAGTGAACTGAGTATACCGAACCTTACATGGTATACAACTATAAACGTTAAGGGGCCTAAGTGCTCTAAGCTAAAAGTATACTTCTAAAATATAAGTATTTTTACAAAAGTATACAAGTATACCCGAGTACTAGAATCTGTGTCACGAGTAGAACAAAACAAAAGTATTTTGGATGTTGAACACTACGGTTAAACCTGGCCAGTTATGTAATCATGTCTAGGATCAATATAGCCTGATCAACTATATTCGTTCGAGACACGACCAACATGTGTTTGGGAGTGACTTTGGTGTTGCAACAGGCCTAAAACTTACCCAGAAACCATCCAACTTAAAAATACTATAGGAGTATTTTAATCAGAGCCAAATACATTGTAGGAATCCACTCCTAGTGTTACTACTTATTCCTTTTAGCGATAACTTAGCTGCATTAATAGCTCTTCCTTGTTTATCGCTTAGTAGAACACTCTAACTATCATAGTGAGATATATCTATTGCTTCATATCTCTTGATTCGGTTCCAGAGGACTTACCATCCTCTTCTTCCTGATTGTTCTAGAACAATATGCCTCCCCGAAAGAGACCTATCAGGAGAAACAACGACACTCCACCACCACCACCACCCCCTCAGTTCGATCCCGTTATGTTCCAGGCAGCTGTTACCGCTCCTGTGGCTGCCGCAATGTCTAAGATGAATTCCGGCGGATCTGGCGTGCAGGGGAGTGGTACTCATCCCCAAAATCATGAAGGTGGTCAGGGACACCAGAAGGAGTGCTCTTATAAAGACTTCATGAACGCAAAACCCACATCCTTCGATGGCACTGGAGGTGTTATTGCCCTGACTCAATGGTTCGAAAAGATTGAGTCCATTTTAAAAATAAGTTCCTGTTCTGAGGTCAACAAAGTAAAATTTGCCGCTTGCACTTTCGCCAACAGGGCACTGACCTGGTGGAATGGTCGGGTCAAATCCCTAACTTTACCAGTGGCAAATGCTATGGGTTGGGAAAGCCTAAAGGAACTCATGATAGCTGAGTACTGCCCACGGGGCGAGATGCAGAAACTAGAGCACGAACTCTGGAACCTAGGGATGAAGGGTTCCGACATTGCTGCCTACACGTCTAGGTTTGAAGACCTAGTACTTCTCTGTCCGGGAATGGTCACCCCGGAAAGCAAAAAGGTTGAAAGATACATATGGGGACTGACCCAGCCGACCAAAGGAAATGTTTTGGCTGCTCGGCCAACTATATTTGATAGCGCCAAGTGTCTGGCACAGACCCTCATAGATCATGGAGACGATCTCGATGAAGCAACAACCGCTCCTGAACTGGCTAAAGGGAGTGGTGAGAAGAGAAAATCCTGGAAACAGAGAAAGGGTCATTCTTCGCAGGAGCCCTCAAAGAAGCAGCATACAGTGGCAGTCGACGCTGCTACTACTCCTACTGCTGCTCCTGCCACTCAAGCACTTACCAGTAAATACGCTGGTACCCTTCCTCGGTGCGACAAGTGTGACTACCACCATAATCCCGGCCCATGTCGTGAAATGTTGTGCTCTAACTGTGACAAAAAGGGGCACACGGTTCGATTTTACAAAACACCAACTCAACCAACCAATCAAACATCTGGAGCAGGCGTCGGTCAAGCCTGCTATAATTGTGGAGAAGTCGGGCACTACAAGAGAAACTGCCCCAAGGCAACAACAACTGGTGGGACAGGGAGAGTACTGACAATGGGACGTGAGGAGGCAGTCGCTGATCCCACAGTTGTTTCGGGTACGTTCCTCCTCGACAACTCTTACCCATGCATTCTTTTCGATTCTGGTGCGGAGAGAAGTTTTATTAGCCATGCATTTAAACATCTCCTTAAACATAAAACTCAACCCTTGACCGAAACCTTTACCGTCGAGATGGCTAACGGTGAGAAAGAGAGCACTAACGAGATATACGTAGGCTGTACCCTTACCTTAAACGATCATTCTTTTCCCATCGACCTTATGCTTGTTTCCATAAAAAGCTTCGATGTCATCATCGGCATGGATTGGTTGAGCCCCAATCGTGCTGATATCCTTTGTTACGAAAAAGTTATCCGTCTCAATCTTTCCCCGGATAAAACTCTTGTAATCTACGGCGATAAACTCAGTTCAAATCTTCGCATCATTTCGTGCATCAAAGCCCAGAAACTCCCGAGGAAGGAGTGTTATGCATTCCTAGCCCACGTCATTAACGAGAAACAGAAAGTTAAAGACCTCGAGAGCATCCCCGAAGTCTGTAATTTTCCCGATGTTTTTCCAGAAGATCTCCCGGGAATTCCTCCCGAACGTCAAGTCAAGTTTCGCATCGACTTAGTCCCCGGAGCTACCCCCGTAGCTAAATCTCCATATCGCCTAGCACCAGCAGAAATGCAGGAGCTATCTAGTCAGCTCAATGAGCTGCTCAACAAAGGATTCATCAGACCGAGTTCCTCACCCTGGGGAGCCCCGATCTTGTTTGTGAAAAAGAAGGATGGATCCTTTCGAATGTGTATCGATTATCGAGAGCTGAACAAGCTCACAGTCAAAAACCGTTACCCTCTTCCTCGAATTGATGATCTCTTCGACCAACTCCAAGGAGCCAGCTACTTTTCGAAAATAGATTTAAGATCAGGGTACCATCAGCTACGAGTCCATGAGGGTGATGTTCCAAAAATAGCCTTTCAGACTCGATATGGTCACTACGAGTTCGTAGTTATGCCCTTCGGTCTAACCAACGCACCGGCTGTGTTCATGGACCTGATGAACCGGGTGTGTCGTCCTTTCCTAGACAAGTTCGTTATCGTATTCATTGACGATATACTTGTCTATTCTAGAAACGAGGAAGATCACGAACAGCACTTGAGATTGGTGTTGGAAACTCTAAGGGCGGAGAAACTTTACACAAAGTTCTCCAAGTGCGAATTCTGGATTCGTAGAGTAACCTTCCTAGGTCACGTGGTAAGCGAAGAAGGCATACACGTGGACCCCTCCAAAATTAAAGCGATAGAGAACTGGTCAGCACCGAAGACGCCCACAGAAATCCGTCAATTCTTGGGTCTCGCTGGCTATTATCACAGATTTATCCAGAATTTCTCCAGAATTGCCAAACCCTTAACCACTCTGACTCAGAAAGGCGTACCCTTTTTTTGGAGTGAAAAGCAAGACACTACGTTCCAAACATTGAAGCAGGCCCTGTGCAGCGCACCTATCTTGTCTCTACCCGAAGGGACGGAAGACTTCGTTGTCTACTGTGATGCATCCAATCAGGTCCTAGGCTGTGTGCTCATGCAACGGGGAAAAGTCATTGCTTATGCCTCAAGACAGCTGAAAGCACACGAAGTCAACTACACAACGCACGACCTAGAATTGGGAGCAGTTGTCTTCGCATTGAAGATATGTAGACATTATCTCTACGGAACCAAGTGCACTATCTTTACCGACCACAAAAGTTTACAGCATATCTTCGATCAGAAGGAGCTGAACATGAGACAACGACGATGGGTTGAGCTACTCAGCGATTACGAGTACGAAATCCGCTACCATTCCGGCAAGGCCAATGTGGTGGCAGATGCCCTCAGCCGGAAAGAGTACTCAGGTCGTAGAGTGAAGGCACTGACTATGACTATCTATTCCCATTTACCCGCTCAAATCAAGGAGGCTCAGCTGGAAGCCTTGAAACCGGAGAACATGTTTGGTGAAGCTTTAAGAGGAATGGAAAAGAACCTAGAAATCAAGGGAGACGAAGTCTACTACTTCATGGACCGGATCTGGACCCCAAAGCTTAGTGGTTACAGAGAAGTCGTCATGAACGAAGCCCACAAGACCAAATACTCCGTTCACCCAGGATCGGACAAGACGTACCTCGATCTCAAGAAACTGTATTGGTGGCCGAACATGAAAGCAGAGAACGCTACCTTCGTGGGCAAGTGCCTGACTTGCGCCAACATGAAGGTCGAATATCAGAAGCCCTCATGTCTACTCCACCAGCCGGAGATACCTGAATGGAAGTGGGAGGGGATTACTATGGACTTTATCACAATATTACCCAAATCTCCGAGTGGGCACGACACCATCTGGGTAATTGTTGATCGACTGACTAAATCTGCCCACTTCCTGCCAATCAAAGAAACTTTCAAAATAGAGAGACTCACGCGAATCTACATCCAAGAAATAGTCCGACTGCACGGTGTACCTGTGTCCATTATCTCCGATCGAGATAGCAGGTTCACCTCGAGGTTCTGGCAGTCACTACAGAAAGCTCTTGGAACTAAGCTGGATATGAGCACAACTTATCACCCTCAGACTGATGGACAGAGTGAGAGAATAATTCAGACATTGGAAGATATGTTAAGAGCCTGTGTCATCGATTTCGGCGTATCATGGGACACTGATCTTCCTTTGGTTGAGTTTTCCTACAACAATAGTTACCACACCAGCATCAAGGCTGCACCCTTCGAAGCCCTCTATGGCCGTAAGTGTAGATCCCCTCTATGCTGGGCTGAGGTGGGCGACACGCAGCTTGCCAAGGGACAAGTCCCTGACAGCAATCTCACTGGTCCAGAAATCATCCGCGAAACCACAGAAAAGATCATACAAATCCGAGAACGACTGAAAGCTTCGCGCGATAGACAAAAGAGTTACGCCGATAATCGACTAAAACACTTGGAATTCCAGGTTGGAGACCGTGTCTTGCTAAAAGTCTCACCCTTAAAAGGCATGATATGCTTCGGAAAGCGTGCAAAACTAAACCCGAGGTACATAGGACCGTTCGAGATCCTCGCCAGAATCGGTCTTGTAGCCTACAAACTCCGATTACCTCAAGAGCTTAGTAATATTCATCCTGTCTTCCACGTCTCGAACCTTAAGAAGTACTTATCCGAAGAGACTCTTACTATTCCTCTCGATGAGATTGAAATCAATGAGAATCTAAACTTTGTGGAAGAACCAATCGAAATCATGGAAAGAGAGATCAAACGAACGAAACAAAGTCGCATCCCGATAGTGAAGGTTCGTTGGAATGCCAAGCGGGGACCTGAATTCACTTGGGAGCGTGAAGATCAGATGAAACAGAAGTATCTGCATCCCTTTCCCTAGTTCATGATTTGTATCCTATATTCGAATTTCAGGACGAAATTCCCTCTAACGAGGGGATGATGTAACAACCCGGAACTTTTATCTTGTACATTTGATCTTTTCATCCATATTAAATTCCATTTTACCACCATTTTACGTTATTTAAGGGTCCGTTAAGTGTTCTAAGCTTGACTACAGTTGGGAATGAGGTTAGGAATGAGTCAACACGTCGTTTAGAAGCAAAACCGGGCCATACACCCTTCTAAGAGGTGTGTACGGCCGCACACATGGGTGTGCGGCCGCACACCCACTCTCCAGCTGTACACACCCTTATATATATAAGGGGACCCCTTCACTCATTCCTTTCCTTTTGGCTGCACTCTACTTTCTCTCACTACTTTCTCTCTCTAAGAACTTCATCCAAGAACACTAAAAAGGCCTCAAAAACGTGAATCACTTCATCATTCAGCTTGTTATTGTGGTAAGACACCTGAATCTAAGCCTGAAACTCATAGTATTCTTCGTGTTCTTCATCCTTTGAGGGTGTACGGCGGCACACCTTCATAAGGTGGCCGCACACACACTAAACTCTCCAAAGTGAAGAGTTTTGGCCTTCATTTACTAATATGATTTGGTTTTAACACAAGAACGCCTCGAAAACACCTCAAAAATCGACATTTCGGACACCAATGAGGAGTGTACGGCCACACACTCCTGTGTACGGCCGCACACACCCTCTGTACGGCTGCACACTCCTGTGTGCAACCGCACACACAGTCTGGCCGCACACCCTGGCAGCACACCTGGCCGCACACACATAAAGGTCAAGTTTGGTGGCCTTACACTCAATTCCAAAGCTCTACACTCATTTGGGGACTTCAATAGGTGTTTGTAACACCTAATTCTAAGTGTTTTCACGTCCCTAAGATGTGTCCATGTGTCTAATAGTGGCTATATACCCTAAGTGTAATCATATATGTGTTATTATATGTTACTAGGATCCACTTGCGTACGAAACATCGGTTGTCTCTCAACATTCATAACCATTTGTGCTTTCGGATCATACGATAAACTGTGAGTTCATACCCCTATACCTTTTACTGAGTTTTTCATGTTTTCAGGGGGGGGGGGAATACAAGCAAAAGTATAAGGAAACTTGTACTCAAAACTTATTACCCCGCACCTCGCTGCTAGCTAGAGTTGGACCGTCAGGTCTACGGGTGACAATGTCATAAAAGATACTGGCCACCGTACGTGCCATATCCAGTTTAATGTATGGTTATAGAACTCACAACTTAGATAATGGAGATTTACTTTTGGTAATAATGAACCTAGTGAACTAACCTCAAAGTAATAATCTTTTTCATTACTAGAGGGTATCAGTAGTACCCTTAGGAATTAGTTCACTACTTACTATTAGTTTTATGTACATAATAAAGCTAATACATCTCACTGGAAGTAACAGAGTTTTTCAGGGAAACTATACCTAACGATACAAGTATGGTAGATACTTGTACACTTCTTTTCGGAATCGATAACCAACCATCAACTTTGAAGGAAAACATAGGGTTTTCCTGGGATAACATAACTTTTCATAAACAGGCTATTTAACAACTGGTTAACCAAACTTCTTCATAAGAAAATATGGGATTTTCTTTGGAAATAACTTTTCATAAAAACAAAAGAAACATTTCTTTCACCAAAATCAACCGCTTATGAACTCACCAGCTTTATGCTGATATTCTCAGGGAAACCATAGACAGGTATTTCTGCCAACTTTTGGAGAAGATGGAGTGTATTGGAGTCACGTCTTTACTTTTGTCATATACCGATATGTATAAACCAAGTTTTTGAACAATGTAAATATTCATATGATAATGTAACGGTGGTGTTTACTATGTTTGCTATACAACTGTTGTGATACTACGCATGACGTCACTCCGCCCCGGAAAGTTTCTGCCGCTGGTTTCGGGATGTGACATGTAGGACCCCGATCTATTGGGGTGAGGTCAGTTAGAGAGTCATAGGGAGTACCGAAGTGGTACTCAAGACCACTAGGATGATCCAGCAGGTCCGGAGCAGGCTCTAGACTGCTCAGAGTCGGCAGAAAAGCTATGCCGAAAAACGCCGGTCAGACCTAGAATTATAGGTGGGGGATATGGTTCTCCTGAAGGCATCACCTTGGAAAGGTGTCATCCGGTTCAGGAAGCGGGGCAAGCTGGGCCCTAGGTACATCGATATGTTTAAGGTTTTGGCTCTGGTGGGACGGGTTGCATACAGACTGGATCTTCAAGCTGAGCTTAGTCAAATCCACAACAATTTTCATGTCTCTCAGCTGCGGAAGTGTTTAGTGCATGATTCCGCCGTTGTGCCTTTGGAGGATATTCAGGTGGACGATCGTCCAAATTATATTAAGAAACCGGTTGCAATTCTAGACCGAAAGACAAAAACCTTGAGGAACAAGGTTGTGTAGTTAGTGAAGGTGCAGTGGCAGCACCGTAAGGGCTCAAAGTGGACTTGGGAGCCAGAGGAGGAGATGAGGGAGCACTACCCAGAGTTGTTCGAGGCAGTAGACTTCGAGGACGAAGTCTGAGACAAGTGGGGGAGAATTGTAACACTGAGTTCCTGGTATGTATTTAAATTATAAATTTTTCATTTTAATAGGGCAACTCGACGAGTTGGAAGCCCCAAACTCGTCGAGTAGAGATCAGAAGGGACACGGGTTTAAATTAACCCACTCGACGAGTTGAGAGCCCTCAACTCGACGAGTAGGCTGGGAGGGGTGAAACCCTAATTTCAGGGTTTTTCCACCTTATTTAAGCATCTTAATCCCCACATACTAGCCTCATTTCCAGCCTCAAAGTCCCAAACTCTAAATCACAAAGACCTAATGCATTGTGTGAGCTTGTGAGTCATTTTTGAGTGAATATTGTGTGTATTGAAGCTTGTGGAAGAAGGAGAAGACTGGGGATTCAAGAAGAAGCAATTAGATCTTGAAACATCTTTCCATCCTCATCATTTACTTGTAAGCAAGTTTCAACCTTGCTCAATAACTACTTAGATCTCCTTATTACCTCTTTTAATGAGGTTTTGATCCAAGAAGCATGATCTTTGAGAAATGCACATCCCAAGTGAGTATACCTTCAGATCTAGGGCCTTGAAGAGCTTTCATGGCATAAAGGTGCAAACTTTATGGCCATTGAAGCCCTATACAAGCTTTAGGATGACATTTTGGCCTTTTAAGCTCCAAAAGGCCTTGAATGGAAGGAAAGTTAGAAGATTTACGTATTTGTAAAGTATCTAGGGTCCAGATCTCAATGTATATGCCTCAGTTTGGAGTATTGATGGCCTGTGGACCAAGATCTAGGTCCTAAAGAGTTAGGGTTTGAGCTAAATCCATTAAGTAAGGGTATTAACGGGTTAAGTTGAAACATTACCCTTAAAAGCACAATTTCAGTGTATATGTGAAGCATGGAGCTTAGATCTAAAGAATAGGGGCATAATCCATTAAGATGAAGCAACAGATCGAAGAACTCGGCGAGTTCATAGAGGAACTCGACGAGTTGTGTTGATTTGTCCCGATTCTGTAAAGGGTAAAACTCAACGAGTCTGAGGAGGGACTCGACGAGTTGACTCGTTTTATCACGACTGAGAGTAGCATCAAAACTCGGCAAGTCAGGGGGATGACTCGACGAATTGAGTCAACTCGGGGTTCACTTTGACTTTGACTGGACGTTGACTTTGACCTTGACCTTAAATTTAACCAAGGTTGACCTGTGAAGGGGTTTTGAGTGTGGAATGGTATCTAAGAGGTTGTTCTGTATAGGGTGTGAGTAGAGTTTGTTGTGGAGCAGGGATAATTCAACTATTCACACGAGATTGGGGTGAGTTTCCTTTAGTAGGAACTGGTCTACGACACCACGGTCACCCCGTGTATGTATTTTGATTAGTAGTTGAGTGTGGGTGAGGCCCGTATGTCATAGAAAGTTGATATGGTATAGATTGATATTCTGATTAGTAGCTGAGTGTGGGCGAGGCTCGTATCTCATAGATAGTTGATATGATATGGATTTGATATGCTTAGTTATACTTGTTTTTCGTGTGATACTTGGATGTGTTTTATGATTAACTGAGTGTGGGCGAGGCCCGTATCTCATAGCAGCTGAGTGTGGGCGAGGCCCGTATCTCAGAGATAGCAGAGTGTGGGCGGGGCCCGTATCTCCTTGTTGCATGTTATGTGGTATGTGGTAGTTTGGGGAGCTCACTAAGCTTTGTGCTTACAACTTTCAGTTTTGCTTTGAGGTACTTCTGGTAGCAAGAGGAAGAGCTTGGGATGACTGCAATGCGCAAACCATTTATGTTTAGTCTGGAATGTTTTTACTCTGATATCTTGATATACATTGATATGATGTTTAGGATTTTATGATTTATGACTTATATTTTAATTCTTTTTTTTTCATTCTTTAAATTATCCACATAATTCATATTATTGTTATGTACATTTGTGGATGTTATCATACATATCATATCACAACGTACTCTACACACATCTAATCCAAATCCATCAAGCCACAACATGAAGTTGACCTTAAGAAACATGGTGTGAATTCTTTATGTAAGATTCGTAATTTGCTATGTATCCTTTTAGCCCCTTAATTCTTGATTAATTTTACGTTGGTTCCTAGCTAGTACGCAGGGCGTACTATATGAGTACGATTAGCGTACTAGCTCTCCGAATGATCGCGGTTTCACCCACTACGCTGGTCGTACGTGGGAGTACGCTGGGGGTACACAAGGATGGGGAAAACCCTAATTTTTAGGTTTTTCACCCTATTTAAACAACTTAAGCCACCTTTATACATTTTATTGATCAGTCTCCATCACCCTATACCCTTAAAAACGATACCCTAAATGCCTCTTGTGAGTTTTGAGCTTGATACTGAGAATTTTGTTGTGTTTTGGTTAACGGAGAAAAAGAACTTTTGGTGGTTGCTTGGGAGTAGCAGGGGCTTGTATATCCAGATTCATCATCATCCTTGCACGCCATTTGAGGTATAAAGTTCTCTACTTGATGGTTCCTTATGCTAGATCTAGTTTTGGGACCTGTTTTATGCATTTTTGGGTGTTTTGAGCTAAAGTTGAGCTTTTGATCTACTCAAGAAGCCATGGATGTTAGATCTTAGCTCCATCGAGGTCCCTTGGTCTTCTGACTTTGGGTCGTGGACATGCTATGGACTTTCTTGGGATTAGGTCCATAATGCTTTTTTGGGCCCAATTTGGACGTTGAGTCTTAGAGGGCCTTGTGATGCCGTTTAAGGAATTTGGGCCTTTTGAGTAGTTAAATTGGGCCTTGGTTTTAGGCCAAGTAAGGATAAAGGTAAAATGGTCTTTTACCCTGGAAATTGGTCAAGTAGCTTAGATTCTTGAATATGGGACTAGATCCAAATTTTAATTGGATATTATTTGATGATGTTAGCGCGGGGATCTTCAGATCCTGTAGACCGAGATTTGTTTGAGAGATTCAGTAGCTAGAGGTGAGTTTCCTCAGTGTGTTTTGTGGGCCGAAGGCACCAATGTCGGTCCATGGTTTGATATGTGAGGATGCTAGTTGGCTGCGTGACTATTGCATGTGTTATGTGTTTATATGTTTACCGGGCGGGCACTAATGTCGGCCCATGGTTTGATATGTTAGGATCCTGTATGTTATTTATCTTTGTGATTATTGCATGTGTTTATATGAATATATGTTTAGTTGTTCATATGTATACCGTATGGGGCCCCATGACTAGCCTGGTCATGCTGGAGTTTCATTTTATCTGGACACATCTAATTTGTTTATTAATCCATACCTTTTTGGGATTAACGAATACAAGAAAAAGTTAGTTTGATTATTACAATCTTTTAGTTTGATGCATTACTCTTGATCTTGTTCCCCTTTATATTTTCATGAAGATAAAAAGTAGTATAACTGTAATTCCGATTCATACTTTTTCTTATAATGATGAGTTTAAAGGTGATTATGAAATAAAGAATGTTTATGATATCATCGAGCCATTGAAGGTATATTCTCACCTTTAAATTTATTTATTATTTTTTTTACATAAAAAGTTTTTTTAATCTACTTTTGGTATGGTTATAGAAAAATAAGTTTATTTTACTAGGAACAATCTAAGGAATTAGACATTCTATCCTTGGTTTTATGATGCTTGCACTAGACGGGGAAAGAAGGTTATAGAGGTGTTTGATCATACATCTGATTCCCAAAAAGGCATATCATATATGTAACGGATTCCCGACAGCTACGGCAAATTTAGCAACGGATTTGTCCATCGGTAATTAGTAACCGATCACCAACGAATGTACTTTTTTGCAAAAAGTTTACCGACGGAATAACTGACTAACGGACTAACGATGAAATTTAGGAAAAACTCACTAATAGATTACCGATTACCGATAGATTTTATGTGAAAGTTTGGCAGCGAATTTTTACATTATAAAAAAAATATAAATTCATGAAAAAATTAACAATAATTACATATTAAACAAAGGAAAAATCATGAAACATACATCAAATCTATATTTTAAAGCCAACAAATATAAATCCACCAAAGGGTATTCATTACTCATTCATTCATTGTTTACTTTACTTCTCCATGCAAAGAAAAAAACCAAAACCATCTTGAAAAGTAATTCCACCTTGAGGACCCACCACCTCCATTTCTAAGAAAGATGTTCCTTAGAATGTCACCATTGATGGAATAAAATCACTTCCAGTAATGGAATCAACAATAGATGTGAAGCGTTTCTGTTACAATCAATGAAAACCTGCAGAAATAAAATAAATGGTAATCTATTGATTAATCTGTAGCAACATTGTAGAATAATAATAAAAACACTATTTTATAGTTTATAGTTTATACTCACATGAAAGATATCAACTGCTTGAGAAAGCAACACTTTGTTGTCATCAGAAACATCTTTCCCAAGGAAAACAATCCACTTCACATCGGAATTGGTGATTCCGATTCTGATTCCTCCAAAATGAAAGCACACCTTCAGATCAACAATCTCATATTAAATCAAGTGAAAAACGTTGGAAATTTGAGCAAATTGAGATTCAAATTAACAAACCTTCAGATCCATCTTCTTATGTGCCCTCAAACACCCTATATGATATTCCCTTTCACACTGCAAGGAGAATAAATGTAACAATCAGAAATGAAAACACAGCATAACTGGATTTTTTTTGAATGACCATTTTAACTTTGGACCAAAACTAAAACAAGCAAAATACTCCAGGAACCAAATTTATTGATATTTAAATAATAAGCATGTCAAGATGTAGTGATCAGATCTGCAACTTCCGTCAAGATCGCCATCATCTCCAAACACCATTCAGTAAGAATGGAACAAGATGTCAGATTTAGACACTACTGAAGCGTTACTAAATATAGCATAAATTGGAAAGTTGAGCATTAAAAATTTATTGGCATCAAAACAATTACAAAAGAAAACGTTTTATAAACTTACCTTGGAAAGGGTAAGGTAGAGTGGCCTCTGGACAAACCCACAAAACCGACTCTTGAAATGCAATGAACACCTAACTGGTACCGATCTGACAACAGATCAAGAAATAGTGTGAGTGACAGGCGAACAACATAAACTTCGAAACAACAAAAAAAGGACAAAACAGCTTCAAAACACATGATTCAGAATGGTAAAAATTAACGTATCAGTTAACTTACATGTTTTTTGTTTTAAAATATTGCGGATCTTTGCTAGTTTTTGGATCTAGAAGCATGATAGAGATTTTTTTTTCGTAATCGACACATAAAAGTTTTGGTGATCATGATGACCGAAAAAGACGCAGATCGATAACTTTATCAAAACAATGGATGATTTTCAGATATGCATATCCTCCTAAGCCAGTAGTTGAATAGTTTGAAAAAATATGACAGCGGCTGTGAAATCGTATTAAACTGAAACTGAACATCTAATATATATAGTAAGAAAAGTGTGGGCGTCAACCCTAATCCTGATCTCAAGCGATGGTGATTTGCATCCACCTGCCCTAAAATTTTACATTTCTTCACATACAGCCCAACCACTACGCAAAATGACAGTTTTGTTGCTTGATGAATAAAGTGGCACTTGCTTTTTTATTTGTAGTTTTTTTAAGAGCTCTTATTTGTAAATGACCATAGTAGTCCTTACTATACATAAATATTTTTTTAACAGCTCTTATTTGTAAATGGCCATAATATTTTTATTTATATTTTTAGCAAAAATACTTGTTACATTTTTCTTTCTTTTTTAAGTGAGAATATCTTCTATCATTTGACATTGTGATTATTCGAGGTTGAGTATACCATATTGATTGTTTAGCCTTTCAACATCAAAGTGTGTAATTAGCACAAACTTAATATAATCTGTGACTAAAAAATTAATGGTTTCACTAAAAGTTAAAATTATAATTGTGTTTAACGAAATCATAATAATCATATATACTGAGAATTATATTATTTTTAAAATTAAATGACGTGAAGAAACTGATGTTAATAATGTACATAAGGTCAAATTGTACACATATTTATCGTTTTACATTCCCTCGAGTTGTAATCTATAAGTTTAAGAAAGCTCAACGAAAAAGATTTGATTTTGTGAATGTTACATTGAAAAGTTTATTTGGATGATAATTGGATTACTCACACTCGGTGTTTTTATGTTTGCATATTGTGTTATATTTATTGCGACTTTGCATTTAAAGTATCTTTGGATTCCTTTTTTGTTTCAGCGCAATGTGACTTCTAGAACATGTGAACGGCAGTTGAATGAATTTTGATAAGCATGCAAGAAACATAACACATGCACAAACTTCCTATGGACGATTTATTCTCGAGGATCAAGTTTGTTGGTAAATATCCATTGATGGTCCATCATTAATTTCCAGAATAGCATAGTATAGAACATTTATCAAAACACATTTGTAAAAATGGTCTATGTTTGAAAACTAATTTTCGATTTAAGGAACTTACCAGAATTAACTATCGGTAACATGATACTTGTGCCAAGCATCTCTTACATGGTATTGCTCCATGAGTAACGCCAAGAAAACCTAGACTCATCGTCGATACTATATACTCCACCGCTAACGCTAATGTTCTATATTCCACAATGAACAATAAGAGGGAAACAAAATAAGTGGTATTTAGGGGTAAAATGGTCATTTTTTTATCATCTTACTTTAGTACAATGCTACTTAACACAATTACTTATACCACACTTTATATGCAAAAAAAAATAGGCAATGTATTTTTTCTGCTATCTCATAAACATGGAAATTATGGATGATTTAGAAAAATAAATAGTATCTTCTTAGGGCATGGGTATTTTAGGTAATTAGATTGTTTTAGTTTCTTATTCATAGTACATAAAATATAAAGGTAGAAACAAGGGTGATCCCATCTATAGGCAGAGGGTGTCCATGGACACCCCTTATTTTTGGATTTTTTTTGTATGTTATATAATAAATTTGGATAGCACCTGCTAAAAATTAGTTTAATGGCTAATATATATACATATTTATGCAGGAAAACAATATGATTTATAAATATCTTAATTTACATTTGATTTTTCAAACTTGTTAAAAACTAGTTTTGGATCTTAGAAGATACTTATCCAGGAAAACAATCTGATTTATAAATATATTAATTTATATTTGATTTTTCAAACTTGTTAAATACAAGAAAAAAAATATTCTTATAAACCCGTTAAATACAAGAAATTAACAACGAACTTTGAGGAATAACAGATAAAAAGACGAAAAATACATAAACCCTAAAAAAACAAAAGTTACATAATCTTTACTCATTGTCGCCATCCGTAACCGCTCTTAAGCCCATCAACGTTGTTTGGTGTGCAGCGACACAATCATCTACCACTCTCCGGTGAATGAAAAGCTTGAACTTCATCTTCCTATCACCACATACTGTCTCAAACTCTCCATTTTTTATGAGTCTATGTTCAACCCTCTTTCTTTTTTACTTTATAAACTTTTAAACTAGAAATATGAAGAAGGCTGTACATAGTGGAAGTTGTTTAATGGACTTGGTACACTATTAATCGTTTAATGGACTTGCACTCTCTCTCTCTCTCTCTCTCTCTCTCTCTCTCTCTCTCTCTCTCTCTCTCTCTCTCTCTCTCTCTCTCTCTCTCTCTCTCTCTCTCTCTCTCTCTCTCTCTCTCTCTCTCTCTCTCTCTCTCTCTGTGGTTTATAGTACTCTCAATAGCTTGACATAGACAACAACATATTCCGAAATAGCAGAAATCATATTTACCATTACCTTTTATCAAATTACATGTACTAAATGAAATTTACCATTTTACCAAATTACTTTAAACAATGGTTCATCATTTATGGCTTTAAATTTGATTTATTCGACAATCATTAAATGGAGTATAGTTGTATTATATGTTTAATTAATAGTTTGATTTCGACTTTTATGATATTAACAGTGATGCTCTAAAATTAATAGATGAGTAGTAAACTTATATTAATTGTTTAGATTATACTTAGATTTAGAATTTTTGAAATTGTATGACTTTGTGACGATTATTTTTTTAATCCAATTATAATGTTAAGGTTTTTCAAAAACATAAACGAAACAAGTTCTTTATCTCATGATAAAGAAAAACCATGTGTGTAACATCCCGATGTTAAGGGGCTTCTAATTTTAGTCCTTTAATTTATTTAGGTTGCATTTTGGTCCCTTAGTTCAAGAAAGTATGCGATGGAACCCTAATGGTATTATTGTAATTTTTGGGGATTTGGAGTACGCCATGCGTACGTGGTGTACACTGAGCATACTATGGTGCACCCTAGTACGCAGGGCGTACTCATTGTACAGTGAGCGTACTTGCCAGATTGGGAAACCTTAATTTTCTGGGTTTGGCAAGGGTATAGAGCATGTGCTACTTGCAATGAAGACACTCCTTCGTACCGTGCAACAAAAAAGTCGTATATATCGGTCATCATCGTTTCCTAGATGCTAATGATCCGTAAAGAAAGAGGTTGGACTTTAACGGGTTGGAAGAGACAAGACCTACTTCGAGACACTTTAGTAATGACGACATACAAGAGCAACTAGGTCGTCTACAAACTCGTAAACCAGGTAAACATCCTGAGCATGGAGGTGGGGAGCCAAAGTGGCAAGATGACGAGTTGAACCGGTCGAAACGAAGCCTTTTCTTCGAACTCGAGTATTGGTCTTCTCTACAGTTGAAGAACAACATAGATCTCATGCATGTCCGGAAAAATGTGGACAAGATTTTGTTAGGTACTGTTCTAATGAACGGTAAAAGTAAAGACACATCAAATGCATGAGAGGACTTAAGCATTCTAAACATTCGGAGAAATGAATGGATGCAAAAAAATGGTGAGAAGTTTCATAGATCCCGTGAAAAATACTCTTTCACGAGAGAATTGTGTAATTGGTTTCTTGAAAAGGTAACATAAATTAAAAAATAAATTTGTTTCATTGATCTAAAGAATACATAACACTTATTACTTTATATTTGCTAGGTTCATCAAATGAAAATAGAAAACTCTCCGGAATTCCACAAAGAGTTGTCGGCTCTTGCAATGGGTCCGCAAATGAATGCTTATTCTTACACCGCATGCATACTCAACGGTGTTAGGTTTATGGTACTTAGTCATGATGCACAACGCACAACACAAAACTTTGGGGTTTTAGCGGTGGGTGAGAAAGGCGAGAAATATTATGGCCAGTTAGAAGAGATTATAGAGTTGAGGTATACACATGATTATTCAACTGTACTATTTCGTTGCAAGTGGTTTGATACTTGAACAAGAGTTATTTCTAGTGATAATTTCACCAGTATCGGCACACGACTTGAAGCATACAAAGATGATCAACTCATATATGCTTCACAAGCCAAACAAGTGTTCTACATCAGAGAGCCAAACAATAACCATCGATGTGTTGTCGAGCAAGCTAATCATCGAAGTATTTGGGATCTACCATCGAACGATGATCGTGTCCAACTTGTTTACAGTGACTCTGTCCAAAATGTTCACAATGGCTCACACGAAAATGTAGACAATGTCGACGTTCTTCAAAATATCTCTTTATCCGATGCTCCACTTTTTATTGATTTCAACATGTACTTTCAAAACATTCCTAGAGTCATCGTTGATGTAGAAAGTGCAACTGAAGTTCCTCCGCCAACTGGTAGAGTCAATGATGTTTTTGATTGCGAGACTAATTACGATGATACCGATTCTGATTATGATACCGAAGAAGAGACTGAAGGATATAAGGAAGATTCTTATTAAAATATTTTTAAGGAAATACGTGTTTGTAATATGAACTTTATTTGGATTCCTGGTTTAAATAGAAATGTTTATTCCTATGTAAGTGTTTATTTCTATGTAATGTTTATTTTTAATAAAAATTGTATATGTATATCTTATAATTTTTCAGGAAATGTTGTCAATATGGATTTTGTTTGTATATACCATGGCTGTTGTTATGGGCCGTGGACACGGGGGTGATGGGGCTAAGGACCCACCTTTCCAAGGTGGTAGAGGTGCTGGTCATCATGAGCAGGACCATAAGTCTTATTATGAATTTTTATTTACTATTTTTATTCAATTATTATAAATTAAATACCGTTTCTAATAATTTTTAATTATATTTATAGTTGAGCAACATGCACGTAGGAAAGTCCGAGGCAAAGCCAAAAATATAAAGTTTGAAAGAGCGATATTATAGAATAAGAACAAACCGATTACCATGGATTATGATAGGGAGATAACATATGATCCCGTAGGAGAGCCGAAAGACATGTTTTCACGAGAAGTTGGAAAAACAATGTGGCATATGGTCCCTCTCGATAAATGGACATGGAAAAAAGTTTCCCCTGCAATAAAGGACACTGTAATACAACATTTAGGGGTAATTATTTATTTAAAAATATTTTCTATGGTTAATTATGACTAGTTTTTACTTGGTTAACTTATTTTTTTTATTTTGTAGACAAAGTCTGATTTGGATCAGATTTACCAGGATGTACAAGCTAATATGTTGACAAAGAGTTTTCAAGCAACTTTGTTAAAAGGTTATCAAGACCGTAAAGCTGATGTAAAAGAACATTTTTTGGCAGTCGGGGGGTATGATGATATCCCGAGAGCATTAGCCAACCCTCCAGAGGGCATCGACGGTGATAACCAGAAGAAAGCAGTTGAGTATTTCCAAACGGACGAACACATAATTGCTTCACACAGGAACAAAAAAGTCCGTCAAATGCAAACGAACGTGAATCGTGGGGGTTCCAGCTCGTATAGAAGTACTTGCTATAAGAAGGTAACGTACGATACATGTAATTATTTATTTAAAATATAATCTAATTTTTAATGTTAAGCAAAACTTTAAGAGAGTGGAAACGTTTCGCAAGGCTCATACCAATAGGGATGGTGTATTTGTTACTACCGAGGCGGAACAACAATATGTAAGTATTTAATTATAATTTTATCATATAATTAAGTGTTTATTTATACTTAATTGTTACCTACTTTTGGGAATTATAGAATCGGTTTGTCGAAGAGCTCTTAAAACAAACCCAATGTGAAAGTGAGTTAACACCCGCTCAAGAAAGAGATGCTTTTGAGAAAGTATTAGGGGAGTGACGTGCCCACATCAGAGGCATCGGCCGTAAACCTTATGCTCTCCCACCGATTTCACAGCCATCGTAACCATCACCATAACCATCACAGGTAAAACAATCTACTTTGGTTTTTTGTGGTGATTATTTGCTAAAAGCATTGGTAATTGGATTTTTGTCCCAAGTGCAATCTACTTTAGTTTTTTTGGCTTAGTGTAAAAATAGCAATCTGCTTTGGCATCATAAAATGTATGTTGATTTGCTAATTTTGGTTTTGAGGTGATTATTTGCTAAAAGCATTGGTAATTGGGTTTTTGTCCCAAGTGCAAGAAAATAGCAATGTACTTTGGCTTTTTGTCTTGGTTTAAAAATAGCAATCTACTTTGGCATAATAAAATGCATGTTGATTTTGTAATTTTCGTTTTGTGGTGCTTATTTGTTAAAAACTTTAGTAATTGGGTTTTTGTCCTAAGTGCAAGAAATAGCAATGTACTTGGCTTTTTGTCTTAGTTTAAAAATAACAATCTACTTTGGCATGATAAAACGCATGTTGATTTGATAATTTACGTTTTGTGGTGATTATTTGCTAAAAACTTTGGTAATTGGGTTTTTGTCCCAAGTGTAAGAAATAGCAATGTACTTTGGGTTTTTGACTTAGTTTTAAAATAACAATCTACTTTGGCATTATAAAATGCATGTTGATTTGGTAATTTTCGTTTTGTGTTGATTATTTGCTAAAAACTTTGGTAATTGTTTTTTTGTCCCAACTGCAAGAAATAACAATGTACTTTGGCTTTTTGTCTTAATTTAAAAATAGCAATGTACTTTGATAGTTTTTGTTTATGTTTGATAAATTAACTCATAAGTTTATATATGTTGTTATTTATTATGTAGTTGGAAAATCTTCGGACAATACTCAACGACCCGACATGTAGGGATGAGCTTTATTCGTTTTTTCAATCACAGAATAATCGAGGAAACGATGGAAACGAAGATGATGGTATGTAGGGAGGAGCATTATTTTTATATTACACTTGTTGTCACGCTTTGCTACTTGTTAGAATTGTAAACTTTTGGTTGTTTTATGTAATTACTGGCAACACTATTACTGGCGACACTATTATTTTTGATATTTAATCAAATGTTGTTATGTAATTACCGGCGACACTATTACCGGCAACCAAAATCGTTAATTAAAAAAAATTAGAAAATGAAAATTGTTATTACTGGCGACTATAGTCTTTACCGGCGACATTAGCATTAGTGGCCACTACACTCTTTACTGGCGAGACAATCATTAGCGGCGACTATTCTCTTTAGCGGCGAAAAATTGATCAATAGTGATGGGGCGCTAGCGGCGACTTATTACCGGCGACGTGTCGCCGCTATTACCATTAACGGCGACTTCGTGACCCTTTAGTGGCGACTTTTGTCGCCGCTACTTGCCTTTTTCCTTGTAGTGATAAAGTATATATGTAGAAACAAGAAACAAGGGCGATCCAACCTATAGGCCAAGGGCATCCATGGACACCCTTATTTAGGTAATTAGATTATTTTAGTTTCTTATTTATAGTACATAAAGTATACCGGTAGAAACAATGATGATCCCACCTATAGGCCAAGAGTGTCCATTGACACCCCTTATTTTTTGGATTTTTTCTTTATAAGTTATATAATAAATTTTATATGGACACCTGTTAAAAATTAATTTAATGGCTAATATATATATACAGATTTATTTGGATCTTAGAAGATACTTATCCAGGAAAGCAATCTGATTTATAAGTATCTTAATTTATATTTGATTTTTCAAACTTGTTACATACAAGAAATAAAAAAAAATTCTTATAAACACGTTAAATACAAGAAATTAACAAAGAAATTTTGGGGAATAAAAGCTAAAAATACAGAAAATGCATAAACCCTAAAAAAAATTACATAATCTTTACTCATTGTCACCGTCCTCAACCGCTCTTAAGCCCATCGACGTTTTTTTGTGTGCAGCGACACAATCATCTACCACTCTCCAGTGACTGAAAAGATTGAACTTCATCTTCCTATCACTATATATTGTCTCAAACTCTCCTTTTTTATGTGAGTCTATGTTCAACCCTCTTTCTTTTTTACTTTATAAACTTTGAAACTAGAAATCTGAAAAGGCCACACGAAGTGTAAATTCTTTAATGGACTTGGTACTCTATTAATTGTTTAATAGACTTGCTCTCTCTCTCTCTCTCTCTCTCTCCCTCTCTTCCTCTGTTGGTGTGGTTTATAGTACCGACGATAGCATGACATAGACAATAGCATATTCCCAAATAGCAGAAATCATATTTACTATTACCTTTTATCAAATTACATGTTCAAAATGAAATTTACCATTTTACCAAATTACTTTATACAATGGTTCATCATTTATGGTTTTAAATTTGATTTATTCGAACATCATTAAATGGAGTATAGTTTTATTATATGTTTAATTAATAGTTTGATTTAGACTTTTATGATATTAACAATGATGCTCTAAAATTAATAGAGATGTAGTAAACTTGTATTAACTGTTTAGATTATAATTAGATTTATAATTTGTTAATTTTTATGACATTGTGACAATTATTTTTTATTCCAATTATAATGCTAAGGTTTTCCAAATAGATAAATGAAACAAGTTCTGCATCTCATGATAATGAAAAACCATGTGTGTAACATCATGATGTTAAGGTACTTCTAATTTCTGTCCTTTAATGTATTTATGTTGTATATTGGTCCCTTAGTTCAAGAAAGTATGCAATGGAACCCTAATGGAATTATTGAAAGTTTTGGGGCTTCGGAGTACGTCATGCATATGTGGTGTACGCTGAGCGTACTGGGGCGCGCCTCAGTATGCTGGGCGTACATTAGTATACGTTGGGCATACTTGCCAAATTGGGAAACCCTAATTTTCAGGGTTTGGCTTGTATTTAAGCATCCTTATGGCCTCATTTCCCTTCATCTTATCAACCTCCACCCTCTCATTCGTGTTGTAAATCTATAACCACCTTGTGAAGTCATGTCAAGCCTTAAAGTGTGTGTTTGTGTTCTTAGAAGAAGAAGGAAGGAAGCCAATCTCATCTTGGAGGAGTGAAGCACCTTGGATTTGGAACTTATTCTTCATTTGCAAGCCTTCTAAGGTATAAAGTGTGACAACCTGATACTTTTCCATTTAACAAAAGTCATTTCTGTTAAATACAATTTCGAATTTTATTTATTCCGTTAAGTTTGTAAGGGTTGTAAAACCATTTAAATTATATAATAAAATTTTTTAGAAGTGTCAAAACCAAAATCGCTCGAAAAATCAAGTTTTCCCACGAAAAACAACAAAGAGTTGTGCAGCCCCTCGTTTTCGGTTGAAAACCCTCGGGCCGAAAACAGTTATCGGCCGAGAACCCATCTCCGGCCAAAAACCTAACCGCTATAAATGTTTCCACCCGAGAACTTATTCATTTTTCACTCTTTCCCCCCGAAAACTCTCTCAATTCTCTCCCAAGGATCATCCTAGAATACCCTCATCTTCAAGAAGGAACCTTCAAATCTTCAAATTTTTCCTCACGAAAACCAAGAACAGCCTTCATATCTTCAAGGGCCGAAAACACCAACAAAACTAAACCGTGATTTCGGCTGAAAACGTGTGTTCAGACAAAAACTGCTTTGGACCGAGAACCTTGTTAAGCGTTGGCCGAAAACCCTCCTTTTCCACTTCAACCAAGTCCCGGTAACATTCATAACACAAAAACAAGTGTTTTCTAACACTTTAATTAACGGTTTTGCTAATTCAAATATAATTATGTGTTTAATTATCATTAGGATACCGTTAATCCTGCGTACACCAACTAGAGGGTCATCTTTCCAGCCTTGCTGTCCGGTACATACACATAACCAACTGTGAGTTCATACCCCCATACTTTTACTGGTTTTAACGTTTTCAGGGGGAATACAAGCAAATCAAGGAATTTTGTGTTCTTATACAAAAGGTTTTCAAACAGCCTTATAACTTATGCAATTGATACAAACAAGGAAATCACTACATTTTATAATATATTTAGATAATATATCCCTTTTGTAACATGCTGAGCATAAGGGAAGTTTTCAACATACAACCATAATTGCAAAGTTTTCAGTACAATACGTGAATCGAGTACATAACATACATGCAAACTATAATAGGTATAGTTTAGGATTCAATACATGGTTTTACCAATTCAAGAGCTTATACAGTAACAAACATATAAACTATGGTAGATATAGTTTATGGTATACAACACTATTTTCCAAATACAAGAGTATAATACTAAATAATTATTTAATATAATTATATTTAATCTACAAGTCATACATACAGTTTCAAGTACAAGAGAACACTACAGCACTTCACGTAAACTAGTTAATATAGAGTTGTAAGGCACTACTTCAATTGTACCTTCCGGGGTGTAGAACTAAATCCTAACACAGTATAACCAGAGTCTCCTGCAGGGAGAGCGTGAGATTTGTGAATAGATCTATTCGGGATTTGTGAATAGAACTACTATTCATTACACTGGAAGATTCTGGGGGATAGAAATGTATAGCTTTATTTTAATTAATAAAACTACCATACTATACTAGCGGTAGCCAGTGTTTTCATACAAAACACACTATACTTACTGGTGGTAGCCAGGGTTTTCATACAAAGGTTTTTCGTACAAAACAACACTATACAACACAGCTGGTGATAACTAGGCTTACAAACTAATATTTTCATATACTACTACAAAATACAGTAACGAGCATACATTTTTGGTGTTAGGGTTTAAGACTACTCTACTCTACTAAAGAAAATATTGGATTTTCTTGAGAAACATACAAACATTTTCACAATTTCAATGACAGGTTTTCATTACAAAAACATTCTTATGAACTCACCAACTTAAATGTTGATACACTTTCAAAATCGCTTGTATTCTCAGGGACCAATAGACAGGTACACTCACAGGCTTTTAAGAAGACAGAACTTTTAGAGTCGCGTCTTTGATACTTATGTTATACTTTTGGTGTATACAAACTACGTATCAAACATATGTAAATACATTATATACTCAATGTAATGGTTGTGTTTACTTTGATTACTATGAATGTTTTCGCCGTCTCGGTTTGGGGGTGTGACAGATTGGTATCAGAGCTATTGTTTATAGTGAACTGAGTATATCGAACCTTACATGATATATAACTATAAACGCTAAGGGGGCCGAAACGCTCTGAACTAAAAGTACACTTTTAAAAATCTAAGTATTTAATAAGAAATATACAAGTATACATACATACCAGAAACAATATCACAAGAACAACAAAACAAAAGTATTTAGATGTTGGACACTGCAGTTAAAACTGGATAGTTATGTAATCATATCTGGAATAAATATAGCTTGATCATCTATATTTATTTGAGATACGACCAACATGTTTTTAGGAGTTACTATGGTGTTGCAGCAAGTCTAAAACTTACCAAACTCTATACAAAAGGAAACAATAAAAAAGAACATACAACCTAAATACTATAGGAGTATTTTATCTAGAGCCAAACACATTGTAAATATTTCATTCCAAGTGTTGCTATTTATTTTCTAGCGATAGTTTACTTGTATGAGTAGACTTCCATTATAAATCGCTTCATAAAACACTATATCTGTCAGGTTGAGATATATCTTGTTCGACATCACCTGACTCAGAACCATCATAGAGGACTTACCATCCTTTTCTCTTTAATTATTTTAGAGAAAGATGCCTCCGAAGAAGAAGTACAACATAAAGAGCAACAACCTTTCGACAGATCCACCGCCGTCATCTCCTCAGTAGGATCCTGCTGTTTTTCAAGCAGCGGTGACAGCCTCCATGTCCAAGATCAACACAAGTGGCACTAGCGGGGCGGGTAGTGGTGCCCCCACATCCAACCTCGGTGAAAGTCATGTACACACGAAGGAGTGTTCATACAAGGACTTCACAAACGCTAAACTTCGGTCTTTCGATGGCACTGGAGGTGTCATTGCCCTAACCCGTTGGTTCGAGAAGACCGAATCAATTTTCGAGATATGTGCTTGCCCTAAATCCAGCAAGGCGAAGTTTACAACTTGCACCTTCACTGACAGAGCACTAACTTGGTGGAATAGCCAATTCAAATCCCTAACTCTCCTAATGGCTAATGCCATGAGTTGGGATGATCTGAAGGAACTAATGCTCGCCGAATACTGCCCGTGGGGCGAGATGCAGAAGCTGGAGCAGGAGATCTGGAGCCTAAAGATGAAGGGCTCCGATATTACTCCTTACACTGAGAGGTTCAATGATCTTGCTCTTCTATGTCCTGGGATGGTTACCCCGGAGAGCAAGAAGGTAGAGAGATTCAAATGGGGATTAACTCCCCCAATGCAATGGAATGTGTTGGCTGCCAACCCGCTAACGTTTGATAATGCCAAACAATTAGCGTATACCTTGATTGACCACGAGGATCGTCAAGATCCCGTGCCAGCCACTCACGAACCATCCAATGAGAGTGATGGAAAGAAAAAGTTATGGAATAAGCGCAATGGCTAATCTTCACAAGAGCCCTCCAAGAAACAACAAATAGTGGCAGTTCACGCTGCTACCGCTCCTGCTGTTGTTCCCACAACTCAAGCACTTGCCAGTAGATATGCTGGAACCCTCCCAAGGTGCGACAAGTGTAATTTCCAACATCACGGACTTTGCCGTGACATCTAATGCAACAACTGTGGCAAAAAGGGCGACAAAACCCGTTTTTGCAAAGCACAATTCTAACCAACCAATCAAGCTCCGGGAGCTGGAGTAAGCCAAGCCTGCTATGGTTGTGGTGAAACCGGGCACTTCAAGAGGAATTTCCCTAAATCAACGACAATTGGCAACATAGGGAAAGTGCTAGCTATGGGCCAGGACGAGGCAGCCGCTGATCCCACCGTAGTTACAGGTACGTTCCTCCTCGACAACTCTTATGCATGCATTCTTTTTTATAGTGGTGCGGAGAGGAGTTCTGTCAGTAATGCATTTAAACACCTACTCAAACATAAATCCTAACCTCTAACCGAAACGTTCACCGTCGAGATGGCTAATAGAAAGAAAGAGAGCACTAACGACGTATTCATAGGCTGTACCCTTATCCTAAACGATTATTCCTTTCCCATCGATCTTGTGTCGGTATCCATAAAGAGTTTCGATGACATCATCAGCATGGACTGGTTAAGCCTTCATCGCGCGGATACTCTTTGAAGATGGTATTATCCTATGAGTTTTAACACATGATAATGTGTGTAAATGAGAAGAAAGTAACATGAAACTGTGTAGAAACACTAGATTAACGAGAATATTTACCAAAAAATCTAAGAACCAACTTGGAGAAATAAATTCTTGGAAGATTTGGACTTGTCTCTTGAGAGGAAAGTGAAGGAGTTTGAAAACGGTGGGGGTTTGGGGAGTTCTAGGCTGAAGATAAAGAGGGAGGGAGTGAGGTGATGTTTTCATTGTTATTTGCTGGATAAAAGCCTTGATACATGTTGGGTAATATTTTGTGTTGGAAAGGATGAAACCTCATGTCAATAAGTCAACCCTTTTCTTCTTTTCTTTCCCACCGAAAACCTCATAAGGCCACCGAAATCGCATGGTGATTTCGGTCTAGTACCACCGAGATCACAAGGTGATTTTGGTCCATGTATCAACCGAGATCACATGGTGATTTCGGTCCAAGTACCAACCGAAATCACAATGTTTTGGGTCCTAAGCCGAGAACCCTAAAAGCAAGGTATAAGTCACGATTTATGTACTAACCCGTTGACTTTCGTTGACTTGTTTGACTTTTGCTGACCCAGAACTGCCAGTTGTCACATCTAATCCAAATTCATCTTTTTTTTTTGTGATATTTCTCATATATATGTTGCTTGCTGTTTTAAAGTGATTACTTTTTTTTGTAGGGGTACATTGCTTAAGGTTACTTTTTTTGGAGTTCAAGCTCATCGACTATTAGATTTTTTGACAAAAAACACCAAAAAAAAAGACTTTGTGTTATTATTTTCAGTTTGCTACACTCAACGTTTGGAATGGTTTCTGCTATTAGTCTAATATTTACTTTGTACATAAAAAGAGTATTTTTTTTATTTGCTTGTTTACCGGTCATGGTGGAGTTTCATCTTATCTGGACACATCTAATTTTTTTATTAATACATATCTTTTTTAGATTAGTGAATACAAGAAAGGTTAGTTTCATTATTACAATCTTTTAATATGCATAACTTTTGATCTTGTTCCCCTTCATATTTTCATGGAGATAAAAATTATGAAAGTAGTACAACTGTAATTCCAAGTCATACTTTTTCTTATAATGATGAGTTTAAAGGTGATTATGAAATAAAAAATGTTTGTGATATCATCAAGCCATTGAAGGTATATTATCACCTTTACAATTATTTATTATCTTTTATTTTACATACAAAGTTATTTTAATCTACTTTTCATATGGTTATAGGAATGTAAGTTTATTTTACTTGGAACAATAAAAGGAATTAGACAGGACTATCCTTTATTTTATGATCCATGTACTAGATGTGGAAAGAAGGTTAGAGACATGTACAATATTGATCATATATCATATTCCCAAAAAGGCATATCATATATGTAACGGATTTTCGACGGCCATGAAAAGTTTTAGCGACAGTCACCGACGAAAATATTTTATTGCAAAAGTTTACCGACGGAATAACTCAGTCATAGACTACCGACAAAATTTAGGAAAAACTCACAACAGATTACTGATAGATTTTATGTGACAGGTTAGCGGCGAACTTTGGCATTATAAAAAAAATATAAATTCATGAAAAAATTAATAATAATTACATATTCAACACAGAAAAATCTTGAAACATACATCAAAATCTATATTTTAAAACCAACAAATATAAATCCATAAAAATGGTATTCATTATTCATTCATTCATTGCTTACTTTACTTCTCCATGGACAAACTAAAACGAAACCATCTTGAAAAGTAACTCCCCTTTGAGGCCACACCACCTCCTTTTCAAAACCAAATTACTGAATCCACATGGATTTAACATCCTCAGCAGCTGGAACCACCATCTTCTTAACCTTCAGATATGCAAGAAGCTTGGTTGGTATCACTACTAGCAACTATCGGATACTCTGCAACATCTTCCAAAAATTCACGAAATATTCCAGTTGTAACAACTTTTGACCTGCACAATTTATAATATTTATAACAATACGAAATGATAAGTTTCTACAGCATATAAAACTAAATACCAAATGAAAACTGTAAGCTTACTCTAATGTCAGCGTAGCACATTGAACTTCGGTGAAGTCTAAATCACCTATTGTCTGCCTATTGATTGGAGAAAAAGATAGGAAAAAAATTTAGATGTTAAAAAAAGAAAAATGAAGTAACTAGTTTTATAGGTTCTTACCCATAAGCCATTGATGGAATAAAATCAGTTCCAGTAATGGAATCAACAATAGATGTGAAGCGTTTCTGTTACAATCAATGAAAACCAGCATAAATAAAATAAATGGTAATCTATTGATTAATCTGTAGCAACATTGTAGAATAATAATAAAAACACTATTTTATAGTTTATAGTTTATACCCACATGAAAGATATCAACTGCTTGTGAAAGCAACACTTTGTTGTCATCAGAAACATCTTTCGCAAGGAAAACAATCCACTTCACATCGGAATTGGTGATTCCGATTTTGATTCCTCCGAAATGAAAGCACACCTTCAGATCAACAATCTCATATTAAATCAAGTGAAAAACGTTGGAAATTTGAGCAAATTGAGATTCAAATTAACAAACCTGGAGATACATCTTCTTATGTGCCATCAAACACCCTATATGGTATTCCCTTTCAAACTGCAAGGAGGATAAATATAACAATCAGAAATGAAAACACAGCATAACTGGATTTTTTTTAATGACCATTTTAACCTTGGACCAAAACTAAAACAAGCAGTATACTACAGGGACCAAATTTATTGATATTTAAGGAATAAGCATGTAAACAACTATTGACTGCAACTTCCGTCAAGATTGCCATTATCTCCAAACATCATTTAGTAAGAATGGAACAAAATGTCAGATTTCGACCCTACTGAAGCGTTATTAGATATAGCATAAATTGGAAAGTTGAGCATTAAAAATTTATTGGCATCAAAACAATTACATAAGAAAACGTTTTATAAACTTACCTTGGAAAGGGTAAGGTACAGTGGCCTCTGGACAAACCTACAAAACCGACTCTTGAAATGCTATGAACACCTAATTGGTACCGATCTGATTCTACTAGACTGACAACAGATCAAGAAATAGTGTGAGTGATAGGCAAACAACATAAACTTCGAAAGACCATAAAAAGGGACAAAATATCTTCGAAACAGATGATTCAGAGTGGTCTAAATTAATGTATCAGTTAAATTACATGTTTTTTGTTTTAAAATATTGCGGATCTTTGCTAGTTTTTGGATCTAGAAGCATGATAGAGAATTTTTTTGTGATCATATTATTTAATTACAATTGATCAAGAATTAATTTAGAATTAATTTTGTGATCAAAAAAGCCTAATTAAATATAAGGGGTTGATTTCGTAAATCATTCATTCTTATAAAGTAGGCTAATGATCAATAGTTCTTTATGTTGGGCTAAACCCATGTGGTGACCTATGGATACTCCATGGAGGTTTTAACCCATGGAGCATGAGGGATATGAAAGTTCAATAGGGTTTACATGGTGCAACCCTAGTTTGCCACACTATATAAGAGACCATAAGGCTACAAAAAATTGGCACCCAAGTGATCTTAGAAGAGTGCTAGCCGATTTTGTGAAGGAAGGAATTCTCTCTCTAGTTTTCCATTTGTTGGTGGTGATTTGTGGTTCCATTTGAGGCATTCAAATTATTGTTGCTAGGCTCTTAAAGCTTCAAGGTTTGCAACTACACTAAAAGGTATGTCATCAAACTAGAATTTTTTAGTATAGATACTCCATTGTATGCTAGTTAGGATGATGCTTTGGAATTTTGAAAGTTTGCATGTATATTAGAGAAAACATAGATCCAAAGCATCTAGGATTGCATGTACACTATAGTAGTGTTAGAATGCTCTAAACCTATCAGTGGTATCAGAGCCTAGGATTTTTTTGCAATATACTTGATGCTCATTGTTTTCAAATGCTTAAAAATCGATTTTCTGCCTTCTGGACAGTGGACTCGCCGAGTCCCCTCACAAATCTAACCAACTCGCTGAGCCAGTTCATGCACTCGATGAGTTGGTGCTCTAGAGTGCAAATTTTCGAGTTTTAAAGCTGGAATTGGACTAGGATCATTACCCTAAACTGTTTTGAACTTGTAAACCTGTTTTTAATGTGGTAATGATCATGCTAATCCAATTTAAAAGATAGTTGTCAAAGTTTCATGTTTAGTATTAGTTTATATGGTTAGGCTAATTACATGAATTTTGTTAAATTTTAATTGTCTTGTTGATGTGAGTTTAATCTAGATCATGGACATTACTTGACATGCTTGTTAGTTTAATTGATGATCTTAATGGCCTTTGATCTGCTCCATAACTTGTCCTCAAGTTATGGAAAATGTAAAGTCACTTCTTTAAAAGGCATTAAAAACTCATAGGTTATGAACTTGAAAAGTTTTGACAAGTTTCAAAACTTGCCCTCAAGTTTTGGAATTTGTAAAGTCACTTTAGAATACTTTAATTCCGAACCATAGAATTGTAAAAGTTTAAAATTCAACCCTTATACTTTATAATATTATGAATTAATAATATATATATATATATATATATATATATATATATATATATATATATATATATATATAAGTAAGATCAAGTCAGTCTTACCGTTAGTAGGTCTCATTCACAAAGCCGGTCTATAAGGGGGGTATAAGGCTACTGCCTATAAAGTGGCAGTTTAATGGGTGTCCACTCTCACCCACTGCTTCCTTGACTGGTGGAGGGTCGTTAGCCGAACGGGTAGGATATGACTATAATTCTCATTAAAAGTATAATGATAATTATAAAGTAACTAAACCTTTTATAAATTCTCAATCTTATTTACTTTAGGAAAATGTGAAATTGATGCTAATCCATGAAATTACACTTTGCACCTTACCAAGTCGTTGATGGAGCGTGTGTGGTTAACCGACACATTAACTTGGACTAGTAAGGGTGGCGAAGGGTAGCTTAATGTTTATCATAGGGTCAATGGAGCGTGTGTGGTTAACCGGCACATTAATTAAGGTGATAATTGACATTGAGAGTACCAAGTACATTTGGATGGTTATTCACACATTGTTTGTGATCCTCGGTATCCCAGTCACAAACCTGAAGGGCATGATTGAGATTTAAACATGCCATTGAAAAGTTCAATGAATCTCAAAGGATCTAGGAGTTTCAGATCCAATTAAAACTTAATTAATGCATTACGTTTTTTCATAGTGGAAATTGGTAAATCGTCACTTACCTACCTTTAAATATTTTGCAAGTTGGATTACGACATCCCTCTTCCAAATTGTAAAATATTGTATTGGGTTCTAGCCTTAATATTAAATTTTGGGTGTTATATTAAGGACTCTTTATCTAATCTAAACTTTGTCTTTCTTTCTTTCAGATGTTTTCCAACACTGCTTCTAGCTTAAACCCTACCAGCTCCTTCTCTCTCATTAACCTTTGTGGGAGAGTCATATTTGATGGGACTAATTTCAATGATTGGATTAGGAACATCAGGATGGTCACTCGCTACGAGGACAAGGAATATGTCCTCGACAAGGAGCTTAAGGAAATGGATGAGTCTGCTGGTACTCCTCAGGAGATTGCTGATTTCAGGTACAAGAGAAAGATGCCACCAAGGTAGCTTGCATCATGCTTGCCACCATGTCTCCTGAACTCCAAAAGTCCTATGAGGACTTCTACCCATTTGACATGCACTAGGACCTGATGGAAAGATACCATCAGAGTGTTCGTCAAGAGCGGTATGAAATCATCTTCTCCATGATTACAACAAAGATGAAGGATTATGAACCCATTACGGGCCACTTGCAGAAAATGCAAAGGTTTGTGGACCGTCTGCTCAAATTGAATGTGAAATATGATGAGGAGCTGGATATAGATATCATTCTACACTCCTTACCTCCATGTTATGATCAGTTCCGTATGACTTATCATATGAACAAGGAGGAGGTCACTCTGAGCAAGCTTTAGGGCCTTTTGAGGACAACCGAAAGTGGTCTCAAAGGTAAACCTGTTGTAACCACTCCTACTGCTAATGCCCCTGTTCTAGCAATTGGGCAAGGTAAGGGGAAGAAGAGGAAGGCTCCTTCCAAGAGCGGCAAGGGAAAGTCTGTTGATGGATCCTCTTCACGTGGAACCAAAGGAGGTTCTGCTACTCCCTCGACCATCCCAAAGGAAGCAGAGTGTTTCTATTGCAATGAAAAGGGCATTGGAAGCGAAGCTGCCCCAAATACTTGCAGGATATCAAGGATGGGAAGGTTAAATCCACCCGTGAAGGTATTTATACTGTTCTATCTAAAAACTCATCACATACCAACTCTTGGGTGCTTGGCACAGGTTGTGGATTTCACATTAATTCTGATGTACAGGGCCTAAAAAGAAGTAAGGATGTGGAGCATGTGAAGATAACCTTGATCATGGGGAATAGGAAGGTTTCACCTCTCACCAAGATTGGAGTTTTCTCTTTATTGCTTAGTAGTGGGTTAGAAATAGATTTGAATAATTGTTGCTACTCATCTGATATGGCGAGAAATATTATTTCCTTTCATGGTTTGTACAAACAAGGTTTCACTTTTGCGTTTGATAATGAAATTGTTGCAATAAATTCTTATTATAATGGTTTTTTTTATTTTATAGCATTACCTTGTAATGGTGTATATGAAACTATGATGGTTGTAGACAACTTAGGAAATAATGTGTTGCGTATCGATTCTTCTAATGATTTGGATAAGGCATCCTTGTGGCATTGTCGTCTTGGACATGTCAACAAGAAGCACATAGGCCAACTCCAGAAGGCTGGAGTTTTGGAGTCATTTGACTTAAGGTCGGATGAAACTTGCGAGTCTTGTTTACTTGGAAAAATGACTAAGTCACCATTCACTGGTTCTTGTGAAAGGGGTGAGGGTTGTTAGATCTCATACACACCGATGTGTGTGGGCCCTTCAGAACCGCCACAAGGGATGCTAACCGCTTCTATGTGACTTTTACTGATTATTACAGCAAATATGGCTATACCTACTTAATCAACCATAAGTCATAAACCTTTGAGAAATTCAAAGAGTTTAAACAAGAAGTGGAGAATCAGCTGGGTAGGAAGATAAAGATGCTCCAATCTGATCGGGGTGGTGAGTATCTTAGTATTCAATTCTTGGACTATGTTAAGGAATGTGGAATTGTTTCACAATTGACACCACCTAGGAAACCACATCTTAATGGTGTGGCTGAGAGGCGCAACCGAACCTTGTTAGACATGGTTCGTTCCATGATGAGTTGAGTCTTGTTACCAATCTCATTCTGGGGGTATGCCTTCGAGACTGCTGCCCATATCCTTAATCGAGTCACAACTAAAAAGGTTGCAAAAACACCTCACGAGATGTGGACAGGGAAGGTTCCCTCATTAGCACACATCAAGATTTGGGGTTGTGAGGCTTTCATGAGGCGCGAGACTCACGACAAGCTCGAACCTCGGAGTGAGCGGTGTATTTTCATCGGCTACCCGCAGAAGTCCTTTGGATATCTCTTCTATAGACCGAGTGACAATATAGTTTTCGTTGCGAGGAGAGCAGTCTTTCATTAGAGAGAGCTCATATTCCAAAGGGACAGTAGGAGGCAAATTGAACCTGAAGAACTTCAAGAGTCAAGCGGTGAAGGAACCTCAAACACTAGCGATCAACCTGAGGAGGAAA
Organism: Lactuca virosa; assembly: GCF_052849685.1. Classification (NCBI taxonomy): domain Eukaryota; kingdom Viridiplantae; phylum Streptophyta; class Magnoliopsida; order Asterales; family Asteraceae; genus Lactuca; species Lactuca virosa. The sequence continues at coordinate 205,993,662 of NC_136426.1, forward strand.
CTCTTGTTGAGCCGATCGACAAGTGTGTACCTCTGAGGCGTTCCGGTAGAGTTAGTGTTCCACCCGAGTTCTATGGTTTCCATATTATTGTAGAAGGTGATACATTTATCAGTGATAGCACACTAGTAAATTTGGATGAACCTAACAACTACAAGGAAGCCATGGCAGGCCCCGAGTCTAGTAAATGGAAAGAGGCGATGGACAGCGAGATTCAGTTCATGTATGACAATCAAGTTTGGAACTTGGTTGACAATGTACCGGGTCGTTAGACAGTTGGGTGCAAATGGATCTTTAAGAAGAAGACCGACATGGATGGGAAAGTACACACTTATAAGGCGCGACTGGTCGCGAAGGGCTTTACTCAAACTCCGGGAGTTGATTATGATGAGACCTTCTCACCAATAGCGAAGATTAAGTCTATTAGGCTTATGCTAGCCATTGATGTATTTCATGACTATGAAATATGGCAAATGGATGTCAAAACCGCTTTCCTTAATGGGAAGTTGGCTGAGGATGTTTACATGAGTCAGCTAGAGGGTTTTGTCGATGCTAAGTACCCTAATAGAGTGTGTGTAAGCTTGAGAAATCCATTAATGGATTGAAACAAGCATCTCACAGATGAAATCTTTGTTTCGATGAGAAAGTCAAAGAGTTTGGCTTTTCGATAAGTGAGGATGAGTCCTGTTTATATGTCGGTGCTAGTGGGAGTATAGTTAGCTTTTTGGTACTGTATGTGGATAACATACTACTCATACGAAATGACAACCCAACCTTGCAGGCGGTGAAGTCCTGGCTTGGGAAGTGTTTCACTATGAAGGACCTTGGAGAAGCTGCCTATATCCTAGGGATAAGGATATTAAGAGACAGGAGTAAGAGACTAATTGGACTTAGTTATAGTACCTACTTGGACAAAGTGTGGAAGAGGTTCAACATGCATAATTCCAAGAAAGGTGATTTACCAATCCATAGCAATGCCAAACTGAGTAAAGATCAGAGTCCGAGTACAGAGGCTAAGATATCTGAGATGAGTCGATTACCATATGCTTCCGCTGTTGGCTCGATCATGTATGCTATGACTTGTACTCGCTCTGATGTGGCTTTTTCTTTGAGCATGGTCAACAGATATCAAGGGAATCCTGGCAAGGCTCACTGGACTGCGGTAAAGAATATTCTTAAGTACCTGCGGAGGACTAAGGATTGGGTACTTACCCTCAGTGGGAGTGATGACTTGAGAGTGACAGGGTAAAATGACGCCAACTTTCAAACTGACAGAGATAATTTCCGTTCTCAGTCGGGCTGGGTGTTTACTCTGAATGCGGGAGCAATTACTTCCAAAAGTTCCAAACAGGAGACTGTAGCAGATTCAATGTGCGAATCAGAGTACATAGCAGCACGCAAAGCGACAAAGGAAGCGATGTGGCTGAAGAAATTCGTCGGAGACCTTGGAGTTGTACCAGCTTTAAAGGAGCCTGTGGAGATTTTGTGTGACAACAATAGTGCGGTTTCCTTAGCCAAGGAACCGAGGGATCATGGCAGGTCCAGTCACATCGACATGAAATATCATTTCATAAGACACAAGATAGAAGGACTCCTCATGGCAAAGAGGGTATCATCAGACGAGAACCCGGCAGATCCCCTCACGAAAGGACTGAGTAGGGTTAAGCATTTACAGCATGCGAGGCGCATTCAGCTGAGGGATGATATTAGTTTTAATAATTAGATTGCTGATTCGAAACTTGTAATAGATAAACTGTAATTGACATTTTATGCTTAAGTAAAAGGTGTTTTTCATTTACTAGTATGGTATTGTCTCATGTCAATTGTTTACTATTGTTTCATTTTGCATGTTTTGACTTCCAGAATAATTGGATTATTCAAACCATCCACAGTCGATCAGATTTTGGAAATAGGTATTGAAGCAAGAATGTCATGAATTTGGCTTGTAGATTGTCAGAAATGGTTAGACATTGCTATGACATTCATGAGTGCTCATAAGGTCTGAGTATTGGATTTAACCCACGCTCACTTGTATCACTTCATGCAATTCATCTCGAGTGATCGTGAGACGATAATATCATATAAGTCTTCAAACCTAGATATATGAGTTGTTGACTATGAGTTGGTTGTACATTGATATTACGAAAACGCATCGGTAACTCGATGTTATAAAATGTGTTGTTGTGTATGATTCAATGAATAGTTAGTACAAGCATATACTGCCAAAGTTTATATGTTCCTTTTAGTCGTTGGAGGATTAAAAGCAATATCTTGGGCCCCTAGATGACTTATGTGTCGGGCCAAGTCAGAACTAAATTGATGTGTTTGATTAAGTTCTATGTTAAACAAATCGGAAATCGGGAAACAAACTGCTGGACAATAAGATTGACTGTGTTCCATGTGTTTGTCTGACTGATATCTTGAGAGCAGAGGATTATATGATCACTTATCTAAAATGGTACGTCTAAGTTTGACAAAGGCATTTAAGAGCCACGATTGCTAGTCGGATCCTGAGGTTATACTTACAAATATAGTTATTAGACTTATCAAAGTGGGAGACTGTTGGATAAGGTGTCTAAGTCCATAACTATATTTGGTATGTACTTGACCCGAGAGTAGCACGGTCCATTTGGGTTGCATTTCACCGGGACAATTTGAAGGATGGACTTTTGAGAAGAGGATAATTATGATTTATTAATATAATATAAGTTCTAATGTATTAATATGAAATCATATTATTTAATTAGTATTGATCAAGCATTAATTTGTAATTATTTTTGTGATCGAAAGAGACTAATGAAATATAAGGGGTTGATTTGGTAAATCATTCATTCTTATAAAGTGGGCTAATGATCCTTAGTTCTTTATGTTGGCCTAAACCCATGTGGTGACCCACGGATACTCAATGGAGGTTTTAACCCATGGAGCATGAGGGATATGGAAGGTCATTAGGGTTTATATGGTGTAACCCTAGTTTGCCACACTATATAAGAGACCCTAAGGCTTCCAAAAATTGGCATCCATGTGATCTTAGAAGAGTGCTAGCCGATTTTATGAACCAAGGATTTCTCTTTCTAATTCTTCCATTTGCTGGTGGTGATTTGTGGTTCTATTTGAGGCATTCACATTATTGGTGCTAGGCTATTAAAGCTTCAAGGTTTTTGACAACACTAAAAGGTATGTCATCTAACTAGAATTTTGTAGTATAGATACTCCGTTGTATGCTAGTTAGGATGATGCTTTGGAATTTTGAAAGTTTGCATGTATATTAGAGGAAACGTAGATCCAAAGCATCTAGGGTTGCATGTACACCATAAGAGTGTTAGAATACTTAAAACTCATCATAACTGCCGTTGTTGTAGCATCCATGATGCAGATTAATGCATGTGGCACCAGTGGGGCGGGTAGTGGTGCAAATCCTTCTAACCACGGTGATACTTATGGACATCTGAGGGAGTGTTCCTATAAAGATTTCATGAACGCGAAACCCAGATCCTTTGATGGCACCGAAGGTGTCATTGCTTTAACATGCCGGTTCCAGAAGACCGAATCAATATTTGAAGTCTGTGCGTGCCCCGAAGCTAGCAAAGTGAAATTTACAGCATGCACCTTCACAAATAAAGCTCTCTCTTGGTGGAACAGCCAAGTCAAGCCATTGACTCTCCCAATAGCCAACTCCATGAGCTGGGACGACTTGAAGGACCTAGTGCTAGCCGAATACTACCCGAGGGGCGAGGTGCAAAAGCTAAAGCAGGAGCTCTGGAGTCTGACGATGAAAGACTCTGATATTGCTGCATACAATGCCAAATTTAGTGACCTGGCTACTCTGTGTCCCGGGATGGTCACCCCGGAGAGTAAGAAGGTGGAAAGGTACATCTGTGTCCCGGGATGGTCACCCCGGAGAGTAAGAAGGTGGAAAGGTACACTAGTGGATCACGGAGATCGCCAAGGCTCTGTAACAGCCATTCCTGAACAGCCCAAAAAGAGTCGCAACAAAAAGAGATTCTGGAACAAGCGAAAGGGCTAATCTTCGTAGGAGCACTCAAAGATATAGAAAACAGTGGCAGTCCACGCTGCTACCATTCCTCTTGTTGTTCCTACTACACCAACACCTCCCAGTCGATACGCAGGTAACCTACCGAAGTGCAACAAATGCAACTTCCATCACCACGGACCTTGTCGTGAGATGTAGTGCACTAAATGCAACAGTAAGGGGCATACTGCCCGTTTCTGCAAGGCACCAGCACAACCTAATCCCCAGACCCCAGGAACTGGAGTAGGCCAGACCCGCTATGGGTGTGGTGAAGCAGGGCACTACAAGAGAGATTGCCTGAAAGCAAGAAATCCTGGCGATATAGGAAGAGTGCTAGCAATGGGCCAGGAGGAGGCAGTAGCGGATCCCACAATAGTCACAGGTACGTTCCTTCTCGATAACACTTATGCATGCATAATATTTGATAGTGGTGCAGAGAGGAGTTTCGTCAGCCATAAACTTAAACACTTACTCAAACACAAACCACAAACACTAAGCAAAACATTCACTGTCGAGATGGCTAACGGGAAGAAAGAGAGCACTAACGACACATTTATAGGTTGTACCCTCAATCTAAATGACTATTCTTTCCCAATCGACCTTATGCCGGTCTCCATAAAAAGCTTTGACGTCATCATCGACATGGATTGGTTAAGTCCTCATCGTGATGATATCCTTTGCTACGAAAAACCCATTCGCCTCAATCTGGCAAGTGGTGAAACCCTCGTTATCTACGGCGACAAACCCGGTACGAACCTTCGCATCATCTCTTGCATCAATGCTCAAAAATACCTGCGAAAAGAGTCTCATGCATTCTTAGCTCATGTAGTCAATGAAAAATGAGAAGTAAAAGACCTTGAGAGCATTCTCAAAGTATGTAATTTTCCGGACATCTTTCCCGAAGATCATCCAAGAGTTCCTCCTGAATGCCAAGTTGAGTTCTAAATCGACTTGATTCTTGGAGCTACCTTCATAGCCAAATCCCCGTATCGCCTAGCACCAGCAGAGATGCATGAATTATCAAGCCAATTAAACAAACTACTCAGTAACGAATTCATTCGACCGAGCTTCTCACCCTGGGGAGCACTGGTCCTATTTGTTAAGAAGAATGATGGGTCTTTCCGAATGTGCATAGACTACCGCGAACTAAAAAAGCTTACCATTAAGAACCGACACCCTCTTCCACGAATATACGACCTCTTCGATCAACTCCAAGGAGCCAGTTACTTTTCAAAGAGTGACCTAAGATCGGGGTATCACCAATTACGAGTCCATGAGAATGATGTTCCCAAAACAACATTCTGAACATGTTATGGTCACTACGAGTTTGTAGTAATGCCCTTGGGCCTAATGAATACACCCGCGATATTCATGGATCTAATGAATCGGGTATGCCGTCCCTTCCTAGACAAATTCATGATAGTATTCATAGATGATATACTTGTCTACTCACAAGGTGAGGAAGAACATAGCCAGCACTTGAGACAAGTCGTAGAAACATCAAGGGTGGAAAAGCTTTATGCTAAGATCTCAAAGTGCGAGTTTTGGATTAGGAAGGTAAATTTCCATGGTCACGTGGTCAGCGAAGAAGGAATACACATGGAACACTCCAAAATAAAGGCAATCGAGAACTGGTCAGCACCCAGAACACCAACATAGATCCACCAATTTTTAGGACTTGTTGGCTATTACCGTAGGTTCATATAAAATTTCTCCAAAATTGCTAAACCGCTTACCGCCCTGACTCAAAAGGGTGTAACTTTTAGCTGGGGAGAGAAACAAGACACTACATTCCAAACACTGAAACAAGCCCTGTGCAGCGTACCTATCTTGTCTCTTCCAGAAGGGACATAAGACTTAGTAGTTTACTGTGGTACATCCAATCAGGGGCTAGGCTGTGTGCTTATGCAGCGAGGAAAGGTTATTGCCTATGCCTCAAGACAACTTAAGGCACACGAAGTCAACTACACCACTCATGATCTTGAGTTGGCAGCTGTAGTATTTGCACTAAAAATCTAGAGACATTACCTTTACGGCCCCAAGTGCACCATATTCACCGACCACAAAAGTCTTCAACACATCTTTGATAAGAAAGAACTTAACATGAGAGAGCGACGATGGGTAGAACTGCTCAATGATTACGAATTCGAAATTCGTTATCATCCCGGAAAAGCCAATGTAGTAGGAGATGCCCTTAGTCGAAAGGATTACTCGGGTCGTAAGGTAAAGGCACTAACCTTGACAATCCATTCACATATGTCCACACAGATCAAAGAGACTCAGCTAGAAGCCTTTTCGGATAATGTGGCAGATGAAGCCTTAAGGGGAATGGAGAAGAACTTAGAAATCAAGGGTGATGGAGTTCATTACTACATGAACCGGATTTGGACGCTGAAGTTTGGTGGCTACAACGATGTTGTCATGAATGAAACCCACAAGAGTAGATACTCTGTTCATCTAGGTTCAGATAAGATGTATCTGGATCTCAAGAAACTCTATTGGTGGCCGAACATGAAAGTCGAGATTGATACCTATGTGGGCAAGTTCCTAACTTACGCCAAAGTCAAGGTATAATACCAAAAGCCCTCAGGTCTACTACAACAACCATAAATACCTGAGTGGAAGTGGAAGCGGATTAAAATGGATTTCATAACCAAGTTACCCAAGACAACGGGTGGTCATGAAACCATTTGGGTAATCTTTGACAGATTAACCAAGTCCGCACACTTCCTACTAATCAGAGAAACAGACAAGATGGAGAAACTGACCAGAACTTACATTAGAGAAATAGTACGACTGCATGGTGTACCAATATCTATTATATCTGATTGAGACAGTAGATTCACTTCAAGATTGTGGCAGTCATTACGGAAATCTCTGGGAACGCTGGACATGAGTACAGAATACCATCCACAAACTGACGGGCAGAGTGAGAGAACCATTTAAACGCTAGAAGACATGCTGAGAGCCTATATGATCGACTTTGGTAAAGCATGGGATACCCATTTGCCACTTGTCAAGTTTTCATACAACAATAGCTACCACTCTAGCATCAAGGCTGCCTCGTTCGAATCCCTCTATAGCCATAAGTGTAGATCCCCTCTGTGCTGGGCTGAAGTGGGTGACGCGCAGCTAGTTAAGGGGCAAGTCCCTGATAGCACTCTCACTGGTCCGGAGATCATTTGAGAAACCACAGAAAAGATCGTTCAAATTCGAAAACGACTGAAAGCCTCTAGAGATAGACAAAAGAGCTACGCAGACAAGAGACAAAAACCCTTGGAATTCCTGGTTGGTGACCATGTTCTTTTAAAGGTCAAACCCTGGAAGGGAATGATATGCTTCAGAAAGTGTGGAAAAGTAAATCCAAGTTACATTGGGCAATTCGAGATTCTCGTTAGAATCGGCCTAGTAGCTTACAAACTCTGTCTACCACAACAACTTAACAATGTACACTATGTCTTCCGCGTGTCAAATCTAAAGAAGTGTCTATCTGACGAGACTCTTGTGATTCCACTCGATGAAATCGAGATAAACGCGAATCTTAACTTTATGGAAGAACCAATAGAAATCATGGATAGGGAAGTCAAACGAACGAAACAAAGTCACATACCAATAATGAAGGTTCGCTGGAATGCCAAGAGGGGACCTGAATTCACTTTGGAGTGAGAAGATCAAATGAAACAAAATTACCCGCATCTTTTTCCTTAGTTCATGATGTACTCTCTATATCGAAAGAATTTCAGGACGAAATTCCCTCTAACGGGGGGATAATGCAACAACATGTTATTTTCAAGTAAAAAAAAATCAAACCCTTTAAATAAAATTCCAGGTTTTATTTATTTCGTTAAATTCATAAAGGTTAGAATATGATTTAAATTATATAAATGATGTTTTTATAGAAGTATTTTAAAGGTTGGAATAAAATGCACTTAAAAATCTTAACATTTTTCCTTGGAACCGAGAACCTTCGCACCGAAAACCCTTTTCGGCCGAGAACTGCCCGGATCGAAAACTCCATTTCGACCGAGAACCCCCTCGATATATGTGGTTTAAATCGAAACCATAATTCATTTCTCACTTTTCCAACCGAAAACTCACTCATTTGGCTCTCAAGTATTATCGAAGAATATTCAAATCTTCAGTCAAAATCCTTCAAATCTTCATAATTTTCACCAAGAACACCAAGAACATGTTGGGTTATATGCATAACATCAATCCTATGGTGTACATGAAACCCTAATTGCTTTGATCTAGGTTTTTTCCAAGTAAACATAAAACAATGAATACCAAAGCAATAAACTCTAATTGACTAGCATACAAATCTGAAAATCACATATGATTAGGGTTAGAAAGTTTACCCTGATTGTTATGTAGCAATAACAATCACAAACCTCCTTGATTTTGACTTCTGAAAGCCTAGTGCCCCAAGTGTTGCATCTCTAATGGAGTCACAAACACCACAAGAAACACCTTGACTTAGGAGAGGGAGGAGGAGGCACGAAATTCGTCTAAGGCACTCATGAGAAGCATAGGGTCGAATTTTGGGAGCCTTAGGGTTCCTTTTATAGGTGAGCTGCTAGGGTTTCAGTCAAAACCCTAATTGGATTGCTTAGCCACCAAGCATCCCTTTAGATCCTTCCAGAATCAAGGCCCGAACGATTTCTAAGTGGGCTTCCACCTTGAATTCGTCCACCTTATTCCTAAGGGATCTACAACCCAAAACCAATTATCTTATAATTGCAATTCCAGTCCCCTAAGTTTAATTTATCTCTTTTGACCACAAAATTAATTCTAAATTAATTCTTGATCAATATTAATTAGACAATATGATTTCTCTTTTAATATATTGTTCATATAATATATTAATAAATCATAATTAATCCTCTTTCTCCTTAATTCATCCTATCAGTTGCTATGGTGAAGGCAACCCAAAAGGACCATGGTCATAATCGGGTCAACTACATACCAAAATAGTTATGGACTTATACACCTAATCCAACAGAACAATCTTCAAATCTTCAAGATGAGCGAAAACTACCTCGACCGAAAACTCACTCATGACCGAGAACACCTTAAGACCTCAAACTTGGTTCTGCGTTGAGGTTTTAAGACCGAAATCAAGGGTTTTAGGTGAAGGCTAGACCGAAAACACCTATCATCATTCCAAATAATTCTCGATAATTTTTGTAAGTATTCCTTACATAAATTAGGTGTTGTCTAACACTTTCATTACTCTTTTCGTTAATTTAAATACGATTACGTGCTTAAATATTATTAGGATACCGTTATTTCCACGTACACTAGCCCGAGGATCATCTCTGCAGTTTCGCTACCTGAACATGAACACGCACTAGAGGTGAGTTCATACCCCTACGTTTTCACTGTTTTTCAATGTTTTTAGGGGGGGGGGGGATACAAGTAAAACACAAGGACTCTTGTGTTAATATTCAAACAATTTCAAACTGTTTCAAAGCATTTGCAATTGATTCAAACCGAGTTATCGCTACATTTTATAAAATATATTTATATATTTTTAACCCTTTTGTAACATGTCGAGCAAAAGGGTATTTTTCACAATTCTCTTACTATCACCTTATACACACGGTTAAATTGCAAAGGTTTACAGTGCATTACAGGGCATACATTTAAACTATAATTGGTATTGTTTGTGAACTACTATTATGACAACTGTCAAAATTCGAGTCGATTCTAGATTTGACTAAACTTAGTTGCACATATAGGCACGACACATGCTAGACTTAGTAACTAGAAGCTAAGTTATAACCTACTATAAACTTGGAAATAAGTAGGATCGAAGGATAGTGTATTTAGATTTCACATTGGTATGTGAATTCTACAACTACTTAACTGTAGAGACTATCCATATTCGGGTCACTCTTTGACTCAAACATCTTTTCATGAATCATATACACACATCATGCACTTGACTTAAAAGTAGAAATTAGGTCAAAGTCTCATATAAACTTAAGTCAAAGTTGAAGACTAGGACTAGTATACTCGATTCCTGAATTTCGCTTGAATCTCGAAACCACTACATAGAATGCCAATAAATCGATTAAAATAAATTACAAACATTATTTATAACTATAAAAGAGTTTAATGCCACAATATAATTTGAAGTCTCAAAGATTCTATTTATTTTGATATCTAAAGATTTACAAACTCTCAAAAACCCTAAAAACCCTAAAACGTAAATTTTATAAAGTTTAACATCAAGAAATCTATAAAAATAGTTATGAAACTTTTAATATTGTCTTAAAATAATCAAGTTGGGAAATATAATAAAGGAAATTATAGTTTAATGTACCAACATTTATCCTTATTTTATAAGTGGAAAATCAAGGATTTTATAAAACAATGTAAAGGTTAAGCATATTATATAAAAACTTTAGAAATTTATAAAATTTGGGGGAAATGATTTGAATGGGATTTATGAGAGAGAAATCCTCTCTCCTCCTCCCAAAAATCGGACCCATCCCCCAAAACAAATTTCCCATATCATTAATCAATTTCACTCATTCACTCTACCTCTCATTCTCTCTCACACTCTTCATCACCACCACTCGATTTCTCCTCTTTACCTCTCACAAACCCACGAAATTTCTAGAAAATAAGTTCAAATAAAACCTATAATCAGGAAATATTCATCATCTTAAAGTATTCTTGAAGGTAATCCCAAATTTTCTTTCATTCCCCTTCACTTTCTTTCAAAGTTTTGCATGCTTTCTTGCAATTTCTCCATCTTCTACTCCATTCTAATGAAAGATGATGAACACATAAACATACACACACAAACTCACGTTTTTGATGATGATGGTGGTAGGATTTCACCCAAAAACAACATGCATTTTGTAAATGGTGAAATCCAAGGACCAAAACCTAAGTCAAAATCAACATAATGCACTTTTCTACAAGTTTTGGGTAAAAATCACTACATGCACCCTAAGTTTTCTATCAAAAACAATTTTGGAACATTTCAAACTCATGAATGGTCTTCAAAACAACATGCATGTGATGATCTTCAAGCTTAGATGCTTGATGATCAAAATTTGTTCTTAAAAGCTTTCAAATATGTTCATAAAGGATTTATTCTCAAATAAATACCTAAAACTCCTTTCTGATCAAATCCAATTTTTGCAAGAATCCCACTAAGAAAATAAGATGATCTGTAAAGTTTCCGAAAATAATTCATTTTTCTCGAATTATTATAACTATTGCAATAAAATAGGGCAATAAATCATATAAAATACTTTCTTAGGTCTATAAATCCTAAGTAAATTCGTGTATGACCCCTATGGTAGATAATGATCTCTCATTAAGTTTCATCGATTTTTGTTACTGTGTACTGTGGTTTTGAATTTTCTTTTTGTTTAGCACCAATAAATCATAAAACCACTTAAGAGAATGTGAAAAGGGTATGTAATAATTTTCGCAGCTCCTACCCTACGTTGAAGACTCCGGCAAATATTTTGAAAATTTTTCATCATGCATTCCTATTTTTCCCCGATTTTTGTATTTGTAAGGGACTAAAAACAGGAAAAATAGTTATACTCATCCACAATTCATGAAAATTTACCAGAAGACCTTATAATATATTAGAACTCTAAATAGAAATTTGGATGGTTTTTCTATTCAGTATGCTATTTTTCTTCTATTTTATAATATTAAATACACTTAAATGCACAAAATCGGATTCCAAAAGATAAAGACCACCTTTGGTAATTTTCCCAGATTATTTACACTATAAATGTAGTTTAATTTTTTTTTTTGGTAATTTACTTTAACTATTTAATAATTATTCTCCAATTAATAATTATTTAAGAAGATAAAACAAAAAAAAAAAAATAGCAAGACTAATTGGAAAATATCTTTTATATTTTTCACAGCTTCTAAGTTTGGGCAATTTTGGAAACTTTTTTCTATTTATTTCAATTTTTATTATAATAAGTGCACAAAAATCATAAAATTGGGTTAAACAGTTTAGAAATCCATTTTTATATTTTTCTCAGCTTAAGAAATGTTTAATAGCAGTAATAAAATTTTTTTGGGCAATTTTGGAAAGTGTTTTCGATTTATTTCAATATTTATTAGAATAAATGCACAAAAATCATAAAACTGGGTTAAACAGATTAGAAATCTAGTTTTTTATTTTTCCCAGCTTACGTATGTCAAATGCCAGTATTATAAAAAGTTAGGGAATTTTAATCATCTGGATTCTATTTTTCACGAATTTATATTTTTCTAAAGGCATAAAATTTGGAAAAATAGTTAATCATAGTAAAAATTCAAGGGAAAATTTCTGGAAGACCTGTACTGTGTTTAGATTGAACAAAGTTTGAGAATTTTTGGAAACTGTTTGATAATATTTTGGATTTTTAGGAGCTTAAAACACCTTTAAATGTGTTGAAATACCCTAAATTAATATTACAAAAATTTGGAAATTAATATCCAAAATTGTCTTAATCTCATGAGTTATAAAATTTCACCATTTCAGAAAAATGTTTGTAACTTATCAATATTAAATTTTGACACAATATTGACATAATTCTATTGTAGTAGTAAGTATACTAGTGTTAGATTTCGATTAGAGACTCACTAGCGAATACCATTATTGTAGGAATCGGTAGTGGTACAAGTGGAACGTAGTTCAAGGCACCATTTGCATCATCTCAATGTATTGTGAGTATTCACGACTCCCCTATTTTCAGTTTTTATGTTTTGGGGTGGAAAAGCATGTCCGAAAAACTATTATTTGTTCGTTGTATTTCTATCAAACTTGATTGCTATATTTTGCTATATTTCTCTATGTATGTCTATGCAACACGAAACATAAGGCCTTATCGTCTTAAGTCCATTCTCTTACACTTTAATCCAACCATTAACTCTTTGAGCCAATGGTCATTATGGATAGCGTTATTAGGAATTAACAACTCCTCACTCGCCCGATTGTTGGAGTGCATGATACCATATAATCTATGGAACGATAAACGTAGATCTTGATAGGGCATCAGTCACAGGCTTGGTTGTGAACTCATTGTTTGCTCATATACATACAAACTTGTTACTTATTATAGCAACACACTTGTTTATTAATTATACCAATGAACTTTATTTCCCATGAGAATATGAACGTTGCATCTCATTTGGGCAACACACTTTATCTGTCATGATAGTAACGAACTTTGTTTATGCAAACTTATTACTCAATTTTGTAATATATTTCTATTTATGGAAACGTTATTACTCGGTTTAGCAACAAACTTCTATTCATGAAAACTTATTTACTTATTTTAGCAATGAACATTTGTTTATGGAAACTGTTATCAATATTCAGATTATCATGAATTTAAAACTATATTATGTTATAAACTTGTGAGTACTCACCAACTATTTTTATAGTTGACACTCGTTTTACATGTTTTTTTTTCAAGAATCATCGAGTAAGTGGCACTTAGGGACACATCACTTTTAGGAGCATTCGCATGTGTTGTATTTCACTTTACATTGTAATTGCTTTTTAAAAATTTGTTCAAACCCATTGTAAATTTGTAATGATTTTTATTACCATGGTTAGTGTTGTGTTTTAACTTTGGCTATGAAATCCTTTATACTACCACGCCTCATGTTTCCGCTTTAGCGGGGTGTGACAACTATGCTATTTTACTAAGTTCAATACACGAAACAAGAACATACATTTAAACTATAATAGGTATAGTTTGGGAAACACTACACTATTTTACAAGTTCAAGAATACTATACAGAAACAAGTATATAAACTATAGTATAGTTTATGGAATACTACTCTATTTCACTATTTCAAGGATACACTACTAAATAATTATTTACGTATAATTATTATTACATTACAAAGTACACTACTACGACGTGATACATACAGTTTCAAGTACAAGAGAACACTACAACACTACACATAAACTAATTAATACAGGGTTGTGAGGCACTACTTCAATTGTACCCATCAAGGTACAGGTCCAAGTCCTATAAATTATAACCAGAGTCTCCTGGAGGGAGAGCGTGAATTTGTGTATAGATCTATACGGGACTGACAATCCCGCACCTAAACTCTTAGCTACAGTTAGGCTGGCAGGTCTGGGGCGACAAATGTCATAACATTCCGACGCCTGAAGAATATCGTAGAGGCCATTAGTCAGATTAGCAGGGTTATATGAAACTTACAAAATATCAACTAAAACATTTGTTTTCGGGATTAAAACTACTTCAATGGTTTTATTTTAAATAACAAATCTGCAGTACATTTTACACTATAGCTGGTGGATTCCAGGCACTCATACAAAAGGTTTTATTTTAAATAATAAAGCTACAGTACACTATTTTACACTACAGCTGGTGGATTCCAGACACTCATACAAGAAGGTTTTCATACAAACACTACTAGAGTACACTATTTGTTTGTACCATATACAATTTCAAGAACATGCATGATATAGTTTTATTTATTAATAAGACTACAGATTAGTATTTCAGAGTACAGTAACAAAAATATATTTTTGTCTTAAGTCCTAAGACTAAATTTCATACACTAAAGAAAATATTGGATTTTCTGAAAGTACACTATAACATTTTCAAAGAACAAAGACAAGCTTTCCATTTCAAAGACATACTTATGAACTCACAAACTTAAATGTTGTTACAATTTCAAAACCACTTGTATTCTCAGGGAACCAGTAGACAGGTACACCCACATGTTTTGAGAAGACGAAGCTTATGGAGTCGCATCTCTTATACTTTTGCTATACACACTATTAGAAAAACAGCCTTTTACGACGCACAATGCATGTCGTAAAACGCTCAGATGACGCACAAATGCGTGTCAAGGAAGGCCCTGTCATAACGAGAGACGGCACACCTTTGTGCGTCGTCTATTTACGACACGCATTTACGACGCGCATTTAGGACACGCATTTACGACATGCAGTTATGACACGCAATGCGTATCAAGGAACGCCCTGTCATAAAGGAAGACGACACGCATTTGCGTGTCGTAACCTTACGACGCGCGTCCTTATGCCACACATTACGTATCAAGGAAGCCCCTGTCATAAATGAAGACGACACGCATTTGCGTGTCATAAACGTCAGTAACCATTTTTGATATGTATTTACGACACGTCTTTACGATACCCATTTACGCATAATACAAAATTATGTAAACAAATATATACCAAAACAATCAATTTCATCCAATAACATCCTGTCAAAAATTTTAATACATTGATATTAAGGGGATCTAATTGTACATTATTATTAAGAGGTTTTCCCTAACTATATAACCTAATACTACATTACTATTAAGGGACATCTTTTTGCAATGTAATGCTATACAAACTAAAAAGAAATACACAAAGATGTTAAACATCAAATTCCAACTAAGTAGAGTTGCATCTTGCCTTTCATAATTCTTTAAGACTAATGAGCCCCTGCTCCGATAATTCTTGTGACCTAATCAAATAAAAGTCAAAAAATTAATATGCTACTATAATTATTAGAAGAATCAAACATGGAATGTTAGTTGTAAAAGATGAAATTACCGTTTTCTCCATCCAAAGAATGTGGAACTGCACTTGAGATATGATATTTGATCCATGTGGTGTTCCAGGTTCCATTAAAACCTGCTCTGCATTGAAACTATTTGCATAAGTGTGTATCGATAGCAGATAACTTTGTGGTGTTCTAGGTTCCATTAAGAAATGTAGTCAGATTGTTAGAAGTTAGAAGTTATTCCTACAACCACCAAAAGGGTGAGCGGATGTTTCTTACACGGATGAACCATACAAGGAAAACACGCTGGCTACAACACTTCTTAAGGGATTCCTGCAACCACATGTTTTATACAAACCTAATTAAGCAAATGTATAATGTAGGGATTTAAGCTGAAATAACACAACTGTTATATTATAAAAAATAAAAAGATAAGAAAGAAAGAAAGGGAAAATTGAACATAAAAGGAGCATAATTTCAATATCAACGTCTAAGGGTCAGTGTTGTAAGTTCATAATTCGTCCATCAAAATTTGAGAAAATGAGAAGGAAAAGACAGATGAGGGCAAGTTTGTAAAAATTAAAACTTAATGGGAAAGTCTAATTTTTTTTAAAGGATATAGATTTCAATATTTTCAGATATATGTAGTTATTTCTTTTTGACTTTACCCATTCAGCCACTTAATCCATAAAGGGAAAAAAGAAATAAGAAACTACAAGGATTAGATTAATAATTAATTCCATACCAGTTCATTGATAAACTCATTTTGATTCTTGGCTTCTAACTCAATCTCTGTGGCTACCTGTTAATAATATTGTAATATAAGAACACAAGATAAGTACTAAAAAAAGCTACTTAAATTCTTTAACTGTCTAACTTGTTTGCAGAGGCCACCAATCTCATCATCCAGGTCAGCATGCACTGGATCAGTGCGAAGCTGGATTTCATCAGAATTAGTATAATTCATGAGTTCTTTACCAAAGACAAACTCCACATTCTGCCAGAATTTCTGACCAGAGTTGTTTTGTATATCAAGCTGTGAGAGAAAGAGTTTGACTTTAGAGGATCAGTTAAATAATCGATTCAAAAACAAAACAAGCTAATAGTAAATTCTAGTGAAATGTAAGGGTTTATGGCTATACTGTTGTTTCAATTATAACAGCAACCACATTCAAGAGGAGAACAAAAGAAAACACATAATCCAAATTTGGACTTTTTACAAAGCTTTTCAGTGTTTACTTTTCAAGAGATATAGATGAAGACATTACACCAAGTGCCAAGTTTACCTCTGGAAAGTTGTCAAGTTTACCTCTGGAAAGTTGGCAAGTTTTGAAGGATTTGGTCTTCCCATGACAAGTGTGTAGGCCTTCTTCCCAGCTCTTGTAATCATCTCTTTTATTTGAGGGATCATACTTAGATATCTAGCTGCATATACAACAAATCAATAAAAATAACATCTTTATTATTATGTTATTCAAGTAACAGATACACCAAATACAACAGATAAGCTCATATATAATATAACAATCATACCAACACCCAAGTGTTGCCACCAATATTCCTACAATTTCAGCATCTTTTGCTTTCTCAATTAGGTAATACCTGCATAAACATTATAAAGATGAGAGACTGTTGGAGTAGTAGTAAGAATAAGATATATGTTTTTTCAATTTTTGTACAGACAGTTAAGCGATAAAAAGTACCTACGCTTGAGAATTCTTCATTGTTGAGACGTATCTGTTAACATTTGATTTTCTGTTGCATCGTATCTGACTGAAAAGTTACCCAAAAATAAATAAAGAGATAAAAAAATGACTAATTATCGGAAGAAAAAATAATCATAATCGGATAATTAGTTGCTTAAAGGTATAAGAGTCCCCAATCCCTGTCCCGACATTATAGTTGGGAGTTGGGACACAAAAAGTATTTGAGTACCTATTTCACAAGCATTGAAGGTAAGTACAAGATTCACAAAAGCTGAATTATCAGGCCCGATAAAACACAATGAGTAGTCATCCATGTAAAAGGGGAACTTTTCTATTGACGTTTTAAAATGATATAGAATCACAATTCAGAAATACCTTGATCTATATGAAGCAACACCATAGTAATTGCTGCCTTTGTGAGAACTAGATGCCATTGAACTGAAGGAACAAAGAATGAAACTGAATGGAAATTTAGAACCCTAAATCATGATAAGATTAAGATTAAACTTGCAAAAAGGACATTAGAATATAAAACCCTAAATCATGATAGGATTATCTTCGCATCCTAATTGTTGATTTCTTTTGGTCCTGTTTTATATATTATTTGACTGTTTTCATGCGTGAGTTGATTTAGATCATTTTCCTGGACATTTATCATATGATTGTCATCTCCCAATCATAATTAAAGGTACTCGATAGGACAAGAACAAGATAAAAAAGCACAAACACTATAAATTTGCAATTATTGGAAGTCTTGAAGTCTCGATAAATTACGGGTCGTTCAACATTATGAAGGAAGGCTAAGCCTTTTGCTGCCCCAAAAGCAATCGTCATTCTTATTGGCCATGATAATGGCACACTTGTTTCTGAGGATTTCAAAAATAAGTTAACAGTATATAAAATCTGGTGTTCTTTCACAAGTTTTTTAGTCATTTAGAATGCCAGGAAGGGTAAAAAGTTATTTATAAATTTTTAATGTCTTTACTCTTTGTTAATCTTATTTGTATTAACAAAAATATATAATCACATTTCCCACACACTAAGCTATCAACAACCCTATTTCCTTAGAAATATTTACAATAATGAAACTATGCTAGATCAGTATTAGCTTTCACATATTTGTGATCAGAGTACAAACATGAACAAATGATAAAGCACATTGAACTGTTAAAAGGGCAAGAAAGACAGAACAAGTCAGATATGATAAACAATTTTGACCTAGCTGCTAAAACATAATGAAGGGATTGTCACCCTTCCTCTCCCTCTTGCAATTACCACTAAATCACTAATAGTTCTAATACAGTTACCAAGGAAGGCTTGTTATGATCATTGTTGGTCTTTAAGTTGGTATTACAACTATCATCGCTGAAGATGCCATATACTATTTGTTATGTAGAGTATTGAAGTTAGGAACAAGGGGGGTTTGAGACGTTTGACATAAAGAAAAAAAAAAGATATATATGGAAGGAAGTTGCATACTTCGAAAGAGGTGATTTTCAAGGCTTCCTCGAAACATGAACTCATAAACAAGCAATCTGTGGTCATCTTCACAGCAATACCCAATCAATTTCACCAAATTGGGATGTCTGAGCTGACCAAGGAAATTAACTTCAGTCTACAACACAAAACACCATTACAAATATAGACTAGAATGGTATAAGGAAGATAAAACAAAACAAAGAACTAGTTGCTGCAAGGACAGAGAACTAGAGGAGCTTACAAGCCATTCTCTGTGGCCTTGAAGACCCTCTTTGTTGAGAACCTTAACAGCAACAGGCAGAGATTTGAGACCAACGCCACCTGTCCATCCCTCCGGTGGCTTCACAAATACAAAACCAGGCCCTTTATTTTAATTTATATTTTATAATAAACCCAAAGATTATTAGGTTTAATTCAATGCAACAAACAGGTACCTACTATCATTGATTTGTTTATCATAGGCTTTTTGTTAGTAAGAATAATACCTACCAGATTCAATACATAGTAAACTTTGAAGCGATCAGGGTAATTAGAAGTAAGTCCCTCCAGTTCTTCCTATAAGTGTAATTAATCCCTCATCAAATTATTTAAATTATCCTTAGTTAAATACTTATAAGAAACTAAAAAAGTGTATATATAATTAATTAATTAATTACTTGCCTTAAGAAGGATGTCATCAGATGTGACATTAGCATAGATGAGATGCACCTTTGTCTTGTCTGAAGGGTTTTCAAGAACAGCTCTAACAACCTAACACAGAATATAAATTACCATCTTATTTTAATTTATTTAAAAAAAGGACTTGATAAGGTTTAAAATAAATAAATAAACACCTGAAACATCGGAGTGATGCCAGATCCACCAGTAATCATTCCAAAGGCTCTAACCTGACCTGGTTGATACCTAAAACGCCCCTGTAAATGTAATTTAAAATATTTAAAGCTCAAGTCCATTCACTTCCGAATGGAAGAATGTAATTAGTTGGATTACTAAAGGTGAGGATGCAGAAAACTGCTTTGATTCTGAATTAATGTCCTAAATGTGCACATAGATCATGAGGCTTTTTCGTAACAACTTCTGAATCAAAATCATCTTTCTTAAGCGTTGATACATCAATCCAGTTATCAAATAATCCAACAGAAACCATAGAGGAGTAGCATTACCTCAAATTTCTCCACCAGTTAGTGATCCACAACGTGAAAGTAAAGAAAAACAATAATAAGTTTTGGAATAGATCTGCGAAGAATCAGATCAGGTGGAAGAAGGACGTAACATACCAGAAGGTGTGGGAATGAAGTGGGGAAGAAAGAAGCCAGAAATAGAGTAGATCATGAATCCAAAGGATCAAAGATGGGGGGTTTTGGAGGCAAACTCGACTGATTTGCGTTTCTTGCAGACAACATTTGATTGTATCGATAACGACCCCGCTCTAGGGATCCCGTATCTTCCCTCCCTTTACATACATTAAAATAAATAAATCAGAATTTTAAACAAAAAACAACTCATTGAAAGAAAGTTATTTACAGAATTACCTGACAGTTGGATTAAGAGGGGAAGAAGCAGAGGGAAGATTAGTTCCATGAACGGAATTGGAAGAACCAGTAGCTGAAGGAGCGGGACTGGGATCATATCCAGGAAGCATAGGTGGTCCAGTACTGTGATTCAGAACTGGTAACCCACTCGGACCTTGAAAACAAACCGGAACAACATCTGGGTTCGGATAGTTCTAGAGGCCTATTTCTCTATCAAACATGAAGCCATACCTAAGAAGGGGATGATTATGAAAAAAAACATCGGGAAATTCGGTGTGGGTTGGAGGTAGTTGAGGTGGGTATCAGGTGGGGTTTTAGGGTTTGTTTTGATCGATGAAGATTTTAGGAACTTCAAGTATGAAATTATCGATGTTTTACACACAATGTTTTTAGGGTTTCTTTTGATTGAAGAGGATTTTACATACGAAGAAGAAGAATGACGAGAGAATCAAGGCGGGGTGTTTTATTTTTTGGATTTCATTCCCCCCTTGGCAATTAAAAAATTGGAGAATGTGCGTTCATAAAGAAAAATATAAAGCGACAGTTTTAGACGACACGCGTTTTTTTGATTGGGGCCCTACGTGTTTTTAAATTTTTTTGTTGGACACTATTTTTAGGGCACATACAAATGCGTGTCCTCTATACTTCAAATTTTGCAAAACAGACATTATTTTTTAGGGCACACAAAAATGCGCGTCCTCTATCAGCGAGTGTCATTGTTTGCGCGTCATTAAAGGGCTGTTTTCTAGTAGTGACACATTTGATGTCGTACAAATTATGTATTAAACATATGTAAATACTATATTCTATAAATGTAATGGTTGTGTTCGTTTTGGTTACTTACTATTATGCAATTGTTGTGATATTGTACATGATATCCTCTGCCCCCGAATGTTTCTGCCATTCTGGTTTGGGGGTGTGACACCGAGTACTTCATCATGGGGAGCCCCGATCCTATTTGTGAAAAAAAAGGACGGGCCACATCGGATGTGTATAGATTACCGGGAGCTGAACAAGTTAACGATGAAGAACCTTTATCCTCTCCAGAGGATTGATGATTTGTTTGACAAGCTTCAGGGAGCGTCTTGGTTCTCCAAGATCGATCTGCGATGAAGTTATCACCAGATGCGAGTCAGGGACGACGATGTGTAGAAGACAACTTTTCGGACTCGCTATTGTCACTCTGAGTTCGTGGTGATGCCATTTGGGCTCACCAATGCTCTTGCCGCGTCATGGATATCATGAACAGCGTATGCAGACCGTTTCTAGACCAGTCTGTAATAGTTTTCATAGATGATAACTTGGTTTATTCCAAGACTCAGGAGCATCACGTGGATCACCTGAGGGAGGTGCTAAAGACACTGAGGAGGGAGAGACTTTTCGCAAAGTTCTCCAAATGTGAGTTCTGGTTGAGCGAGGTGCAGTTTCTGGGGCACCTTGTCAACCAGCAGGGTATTATGGTCGATCCGGCCAAGGTAGAGGTCGTGAGGCTGTGGGAGGTTCGGAGGTCTACATCCAAGATTTGGAGTTTTCTTGGTCTGGCGGATTACTATCGGAGATTCATCCAAGATTTCTCCAAGATTGATGTCCCAGTGACCCGACTAACCAAGAAGTCGGTGACATTCTGCTGGGGCCTGACCACCAGGCAACCTTCAAGACACTCAGACAGCGGTTGTGCGAGGCATCGATTCTGACCTTACCGGAGGGCGTAGATGATTTTGTGGTTTACAAGGATTCGTCGATCACAGGTATGGGTACATTGCTGATGCAGCGACGACGTATGATAGCATACGCTTTGAGGTAGTTAAAGCCTCATGAGGGGAACTACCCTACTCATGATTTGGAGCACGGGGATGTGGTTTTCACCCTCAAGATTTGGGGACACTACCTCTACGGGGTTCGTTGTACCATTTACACGGACCACAAGAGCTTGAGGTATCTGATGGACCATCCAAATCTGAACATGAGGCAGCGTTGTTGGTTAGATGTGCTGAAGGATTATGACTATGAGATCCTTTATCACCCAGGGAAGGCCAATGTGGTGGCTGATGTTCTCAGCCGCAAGGCGGTCACGACTCCGATTCGGGATATATGCCTGAGCATGACAGTGATTACTCCATTACTGGAACGGATTCAGGAGGCGCAAGTCGAGGGTATGGAAGAAGAGCGCTGGAAGTCTGAGCGGATCATAGTCCAGGCGACCTCATTTGATTACGACAGCCGCAGGCTGTTTCCCTGCATCGGATGGTCTATGTTCCCTACTAGGGAGGTGTACGTCAGCTACTGATGGAGGAGGCGCACAACTCTAGGTTCTCCATCTATCCCGGGGCGACAAAGATGTATCGAGATCTTCACCTTGATTATTGGTGGCCCTGCATAAAGTAGGATATAGCTTGGTACGTGGAGAGGTGCTTGACTTGGAGGAAAGTCAAGGCCGAGCACCGGCAACCTCACAACAAGATGCAGCCATTAGAGATTCCCGTGTGGAAATGGGAAGATATCACTATGGATTTCATCATGAAGCTTCCCATGACCGCATGAGGAGTAGATTCGATTTGGGTCATCGTGGATTGGTTGACCAGGAGTGCGCATTTCATTTCCATGTACGAGAGTATATCGGAGGAAAAGCTAACCAAGATCTACGTGCGTGAGGTGGTGGCACGTCATGGAGTGTCGGTCTCGGTTGTGTCAGACCGAGATGTTCGTTTTACTTCCTTATTTTGGAAGCGGTTTCATGACGAGATGGGTTCTCGTCTCCACTTCAGTACAACTTTTCACCCTCAGACGGATGGGCAGAGTGAGAGGACGATTTAGAGTCTGGAGGACATGTTGCATGTGTGCGTATAAGATTTTGGTGGGAGTTGGGATACGTATCTTTCGCTAGCGGAATTTTCGTATAACAATAGTTTCCATACAAGCAGAGATCGACCTCCCTTTAAGATGCTCTACGGGAGGAAGTGTAGGACCCCGATCAATTGGGGTGAGGTGGGTCAGAGAGTCATGGGGAGTACCGAAGTGGTACTCAAAACCACTAGGATGATCTAGCAGGTCCGGAGCAGGCTCCAGACTGCTCAGAGTCGACAGAAAAGCTATGCCGACAAACGCCGGTCAGACCTAGAGTTCTAGGTGGGGGATATGGTTCTCCTGAAGGCGTCACCTTGGAAAGGTGTCATCCGGTTCAGGAAGCGGGGAAAGTTGGGCCCTAACTACATCGGTATGTTTAAGGTTTTGGCTATGGTGGGACGGGTTTCATACAGACTGGATCTTCAAGCTGAGCTTAGTCAAATCCACAACACTTTTAATGTCTCACAGCTACGGAAGTGTTTAGTGCATAATTCTGCCATTGTGTATTTGGAGGATATTCAGGTGGACGACCGTCCGAATTATATTCAGAAACTCGTTGCAATTTTAGACCGAAAGACGAAAACATAGAGGAACAAGGTTGTGCGGTTAGTGAAGGTGTAGTGGCAACACCGCAAGGGCTCAAAAGTGGACTTGGGAGCCAGAGGAGGAGATGAGGGAGCACTACCTAGAGTTGTTCGGGGCAGTAGACTTCGAGGACAAAGTCTGAGACAAGTGGGGGAGAATTGTAACACTGAGTTCCTGGTATGTATTTAAATTATAAATTTTTCATTTTAATAAGGCAGCTCGATGAGTTGGAAGCCCCAAACTCCTCGAGTAGAGATCAGAAGGGGCACGGGTTTGAAGTAACCTACTCGAGGAGTTGAGAGCCCTCAACTCGACGAGTAGGCTGGGAGGGGTGAAACCCTAATTTCGGGGTTTTTGCACCTTATTTAAGCATCTTAATCCCCACATTTTAGCCTCATTTCCAGCCTCAAAGTCCGAAACCCTAAATCACAAAGACCTAATGCATTGTGTGAGCTTGTGAGTCATTTTTGAGTGAATATTGTGTGTATTGAAGCTTATGGAAGAAGGACAAGATTGTGGATTCTAGAAGAAGCAATTAGATCTAGAAACATCTTTCCATCCTCATCATTTACTTGTAAGCAAGTTTCAACCTTGCTCAATAACTACTTAGATCTCCTTATTACCTCTTTTAATGGGTTTTTGATCCAAGAAGCATGATCTTTGAGAAATGCACGTCCCAAGTGAGTATACCTTCAGATCTAGGGCCTTGAAGGGTTTTCATGGCATAAAGGTGCAAACTTTATGGCCATTGAAGCCCTATACAAGCTTTAGGATGACAATTTGGCCTTTTAAGCTCCAAAAGGCCATGAATGGAAGGAAAGTTAGAAGCTTTACGTATTTGTAACGTATCTAGGGTCCAAATCTCAGTGTATATGCCTCAGTTTGGAGTATTGATGGCCTGTGGACCAAGATCTAGGTCCTAAAGAGTTAGGGTTTGAGCTAAATCCATTAAGTAAGGGTATTAACGGGTAAAGTTGGAAACATTACCCTTAAAAGCACAATTTCAATGTATATGTGAAGCATGGATCTTAGATCTAAAGAATAGGGGCATAATCCATTAAGATAAAGCAACAGACTGAAGAACTTGGTGAGTTCATAGAGGAACTCGACGAGTTGTGTTGATTTGTCCCGATTCTGTAAAGGGTAAAAATCAACGACTCTGAGGAGGGACTCGACGAGTTTACTCGTTTTATCACGACTGAGAGTAGCATGGAAACTCGGCGATTCAGGGGGTGACTCGACGACTTGAGTCAACTCGGGGTTCTCTTTGACTTTAACTGGACGTTGACTTTGACCTTGACCTTGACTTTGACCAAGGTTCAACTGTGAAGGGGTTTTGAGTGTGGAATGGTATCTAAGAGGTTGTTCTGTATAGGGTGTGAGTAGAGTTTGTTGTGGAGTAGGGACAATTCAACTATTCACACGAGATTAGGGTGAGTTTCCTCTAGTAGGAACGGGTCTACGACACCAAGGTCGCCCCGTGTATGTAATCTGATTAGTAGTTGAGTATGGGGAAGGCTCGTATGTCATAGAAAGCTGATACGGTACAGATTGATATTCTGATAAGTAGCCGAGTGTGGGCGAGGCCCGTATCTCCTTGATAGTCGAGTGTGGGCGAGGCCCGTATCTCGTAGATAGTTGATATGATATGAATTTGATATGCTTAGTTATACTTGTTTTCCGTATGATACTTGGATGTGTTTTATGATTACCTGAGTGTGGGAAAGGCCCGTATCTCATAGCAGCTGAGTGTGGGCGAGGTTCGTATCTCAGAGATAGAAGAGTGTGGGCGGGGCCCATATCTCCTTGTTGCATGTTATGTGGTACGTGGTAGTTTGGGGAGCTCACTAAGCTTTGTGCTTATGACTTTCTGTTTTGCTTTGAGGTACTTCTGGTAGAAAGGGGAAGAGCTTGGGATGAATGCAGTGCACACACCATTTATGTTTAGCCTGGGATGTTTTTACTCTGACATCTTGATATACATTAATATGATGTTTAGGATTTTATGATTTATGAATTATGTTTTAATTCTTTTTTTTCATTCTTGAAATTATCCACATAATTCATATTATTGTTATGTACATTTGTGGATGTTATCAAACATATCATATCACAACGTACTCTACACATATCTAATCCCAATCCATCAAGCCACAACATGAAGTTGACCTTAAGAAACATAGTGTGAATTCTTTATGTAAGATTCGTAATTTGGTATTTTTCCTTTTATCCCCTTAATGCTTAATTAATTTCACGTTGGTTCCTAGCTAGTACACAAGGCGTACTATATGAGTACCATTAGCGTACTAGCTCTCCGAATGATCGCGGTTTCACCCACTACGCTGGGCGTACGTGGGAGTACGCTAGGCGTACACAAGGATGGGGAAAACTATAATTTTTAGGGTTTTCACCCTATTTAAACAACTTAAACCACCTTTAAACATTTTATTGATCAGCCTCCATCACCCTATACCCTTAAAAACGTTACCTTAAATGCCTCTTGTGAGTTTTGAGCTTGATACTGAGATTTTTATTGTGTTTTGGTTAAAGGAGAAAAAAAACTCTTGGTGGTTGTGTGGGAGTAGAAGGGGCTTGTATATCCAGATTCATCATCATCCTTGCATGCCATTTGAGGTATAAAATTCTCTACTTGATGGTTCCTTATGCTAAATCTAGTTTTGGGACCTGGTTTATGCATTTTGGGTCTTTTGAGCTAAAGTTGAGCTTTTGATCTACTCAAGAAGCCATGAATGTTAGATCTTAGCTCCATCGAGGTCCCTTGGTCTTCCGACTTTGGGTCGTGGACAGACTATGAACTTTCTTGGGATTAGGTCCATAATGCTTTTTGGGCCCAAATCTGGACGTTGAGCCTTAGAGGGCCTTGTAATGCCATTTAAGGGATTTGGGCCTTTTGAGTAGTTAAGTTGGGCCTTGGTTTTGGGACAAGTAAGGATAAAGGTAAAATGGTCTTTTACCTTGGAAATTGGTCAAGTAGCTTAGATTCTTGAATATGGGTCTAGATCCAAATTTTAATTGGATATTATTTGATGATGTTAGCGCGGGGATCTACAGATCTAGCAGACCGAGATTTGTTTGAGAGATTCAGTAGCTAGCGGTGAGTTTCCTCGGTGTGTTTTGCGGGCCGAAGGCACCAATGTCGGTCCATGGTTTTATATGTGAGGATGTTAGTTGGCTGCATGACTCTTGCATGTGTTATGTGTTTACATGTTTATCGGGTGGGCCTTAATGTCGGCCCATGGTTTGATATGTTAGGATCCTGTATGTTATTTATCTTTGTGATTATTGCATGTGTTTATATGAATATATGTTTAGTTGTTCATATGTATACCGGATGGGGCCCCATGACTATCCTGGTCATGGTGGAGTTTCACTTTATCTGGACACATCTAATTTGTTTATTAATCCATACCTTTTTGGGATTAACGAATACAAGAAAAAGTTAGTTTGATTATTACAATCTTTTAGTTTGATGCATTACTCTTGATCTTGTTCCCCTTCATATTTTCATGGAGATAAAAAGTAGTATAACTGTAATTCCGATTCATATATTTTCTTATAATGATGAGTTTAAAGGTGATTATGAAATAAAGAATGTTTATGATATCATCCAGCCATTGAAGGTATATTCTCACCTTTAAATTTATTTATTATTTTTTTTACATCAAAAGTTTTTTTAATCTACTTTTGGTATGGTTATAGAAAAATAAGTTTATTTTACTAGGAACAATCTAATGAATTAGACATTCTGTCCTTTGTTTTATGATGCTTGTACTAGACGTGGAAAGAAGGTTAATAGAGGTGTTTGATCATACATCCGATTCCCAAAAAGGCATATCATATATGTAACGGATTCCCGACAGCTACGACAAATTTTAGCAACGGATTTTTCCATCGGTAATTAGTAACCGATCACCGACGGATATACTTTTTTGCAAAAAACTTACCGACAGAATAACCGACTAACGGACTAACGATGAAATTTAATGTGACACGTTGGCGGCGAATTTTTACATTATAAAAAAATTATATATTCATGAAAAAATTATATATTCATGAAAAAATTAACAATAATTACATATTCAACAAAGGAAAAATCTTGAAACATACATCAAATCTATATTTTAAAGCCAACAAATATAAATCCACCAAATGGGTATTCATTACTCATTCATTCATTGTTTACTTTACTTCTCCATGTAGAGACAAAAACGAAAACCATATTGAAAAGTAATTCCACCTCGAGGACCCACCACCTCCATTTCTAATAGAGATGTTCCTTAGAATGTCACCATTGATGGAATAAAATCACTTCTAGTAATGGAATCAACAATAGATGTGAAGCGATTTTATTACAATCAATGAAAACCAGCAGAAATAAATAAATGCTTATCAATTGATTAATCTGTACCAACATTGTAGAATAACAATAAAAACACTATTTTATAGTTTATAGTTTATACTCAGATGAAAGATATCAACTTCTTGTGAAAGCAACACTTTGTTGTCTTCAGAAACATCTTTCCCAAGGAAAA
Organism: Lactuca virosa; assembly: GCF_052849685.1. Lineage (NCBI taxonomy): Eukaryota > Viridiplantae > Streptophyta > Magnoliopsida > Asterales > Asteraceae > Lactuca > Lactuca virosa. Next base: position 206,021,932 of record NC_136426.1, read on the forward strand.
CAATCCACTTCACATCCGATTATGATTCCTCCGAAATGAAAGCACACCTTCAGATCAACAATCTCATATTAAATCAAGTGAAAAACGTTGGAAATTTGAGTAAATTGAGATTCAAATTAACAAACCTTCAGATCCATCTTCTTATGTGCCCTCAAACACCCTATATGATATTCCCTTTCACACTGCAAGGAGGATAAATGTAACAATCAGAAATGAAAACACAGCATAACTGTATTTTTTTTGAATGACCATTTTAACCTTGGACCAAAACTAAAACAAGCAGAAAGGAACCAAATTTATTGATATTTAAGGAATAAGCATGTCAAGATCTAGTGATCAGATCCGTAACTTCCGTGAAGATCGCCATCATCTCCAAACATCATTCAGTAAGAATGGAACAATATGTCAGATTTAGACCCTACTGAAGCGTTACTAAATATAGCATAAATTGGAAAGTTGAGCATTAAAAATTTATTGGCATCAAAACAATTACATAAGAAAACGTTTTATAAACTTACATCTGAAAGGGTAAGGTGCAGTGGCATTGGTAATTGGATTTTTGTCCCATAACCATCACAACCATCACATGTAAAACAATCTACTTTGGTTTTTTGTGGTTATTATTTGCTAAAAGCATTGGTAATTGGATTTTCGTCCCAAGTGCAATCTACTTTGGTTTTTTTTGTCTTAGTTGAAAAATAGCAATCTGCTTTGGCATCATAAAATGCATGTTGATTTGGTAATTTTGGTTTTGAGGTGATTATTTGCTAAAAACATTGGTAATTGGGTTTTTGTCCCAACTGCAAGAAAATAGCAATGTACTTTGGCTTTTTGTCTTAGTTTAAAAATAGCAATCTACTTTGGCATAATAAAATGCATGTTGATTTTGTAATTTTCGTTTTGTGGTGCTTATTTGTTAAAAACTTTAGTAATTGAGTTTTTGTCCTAAGTGCAAGAAATAGAAATGTATTTGGTTTTTGTCTTAGTTTAAAAATAACAATCTACTTTGGCATCGTAAAACGCATGTTGATTTGATAATTTTCGTTTTGTGGTGATTATTTGCTAAAAACTTTGGTAATTGGGTTTTTGTACCAAGTGTAAGAAATAGCAATGTACTTTGGGTTTTTATCTTAGTTTTAAAATAGCAATCTACTTTTGGCATCATAAAATGCATGTTGATTTGGTAATTTTAGTTTTGTAGTGATTATTTGCTAAAAACTTTGGTAATTGGGTTTTTGTCCCAAGTGCAAGAAATAACAATGTACTTTGGTTTTTTGTCTTAATTTAAAAATAGCAATGTACTTTGATAGTTTTTGTTTATGTTTGATAAATTAACTCATAAGTTTATATATGTTGTTATTTATTATGTAGTTGGAAAATCTTCGGGCAATACTCAACGACCCGGCATATAGGGATGAACTTTATTTGTTTTTTCAATCACAGAATAATCAAGGAAATGATGGAAACCAAGATGATGGTTTGTAGGGAGAGCATTCTTTTTATATTACACTTGTTGTCACGCTTTGCTACTTGTTAGAATTGTAAACTTTTGGTTGTTTTATGTAATTACTGGCAACACTATTACCGGCGACACTATTACCGGTGACAATATTACCGGCAACCAAAATCGTTAATTAAAAAAAATTATAAAATGAAAATTGTTATTACCGGCGACTATACTCTTTAACGGCGACATTAGCATTAGTGGCGACTACACTCTTTACCGGCGACACAATTATTAGCGGCGACTATTCTCTTTAGCAGCGACAAATTGATCGATAGTGATGGGACGCTAGCGGCGACTTATTACCGGCGACGTGTCGCCGCTATTACCATTAACGGCGACGTCGTGACCCTTTAGCGGTGACTTTTGTCGCCGCTACTTGCCTTTTTCCTTGCAGTGATAAAGTATATAGGTAGAAACAAGAAATAAGGGCGATCCCACCTATAGGCCAAGGGCATCCATGGACACCCATATTTAGGTAATTAGATTATTTTAGTTTCTTATTTATAGTAAATAAAGTATACCGCTAGAAACAAGGGTGATCCCACTTATAGGCCAAGAGTGTCCATTGACACCCCTTATTTTTTGGACTTTTTTTTATAAGTTATATAATAAATTTTATATGGACACATGTTAAAAATTAGTTTAATGGCTAATATTTATACATATTTATTTGGATATTAGAAGATACTTATCCAGGAAAGCAATCTGATTTATAAGTATCTTAATTTATATTTGATTTTTCAAACTTGTTAAATACAAGATATAAAAAAAATTCTTATAAACACGTTAAATACAAGAAATTAACAAAGAAATTTTGGGGAATAAAAGATAGAAAGACAGAAAATGCGTAAACCCTAAAAAAAAAATACATAATCTTTACTCATTGTCACCGTCCTTAACCGCTCTTAAGCCCATCGACGTTTTTTGCTGTGCAGCGACACAATCATCTACCACTCTCGGGTGACTGAAAAGGTTGAACTTCATCTTCCTATCACTATATATTGTCTCAAACTCTCCATTTTTATGTGAGTCTATGTTCAACCCTCTTTCTTTTTTACTTTATAAACTTTGAAACTAGAAATCTGAAAAGGCCACACGAAGTGTAAATTGTTTAATGGACTTGGTACTCTATTAATTGTTTATTATATGTTTAATTAATAGTTTGATTTAGACTTTTATGATATTAACAATGATGCTCTAAAATTAATTGAGGAGTAGTAAACTTGTATTAACTGTTTAGATTATAATTAGATTTATAATTTGTTAATTTTTATCACATTGTGACAATAATTTTTTTCCAATTATAATGCTAAGGTTTTTCAAAAAGATAAATGAAACAAGTTCTGCATCTCATGATAATGAAAAACCATGTGTGTAACATCCTGATGTTAAGGCACTTCTAATTTCTGTCCTTTAATTTATTTATGTTGTATTTTGATCCCTTAGTTCAAGAAAGTATGCAATGGAACCGTAATGGCATTATTGAAATTTTTGGGGCTTCGGAGTACGCCATGCGTATGTGGTGTACACTGAGCGTACTAGGGCGCGCCTTAGTATGCTGGGTGTACATCAGTATATGTTGGGCATACTTGCCAAATTGGGAAACCCTAATTTTCAGGGTTTGGCTTGTATTTAAGCATCCTTATGGCCTCATTTCCCTTCATCTTATCAACCTCCACCCTCTCATTCGTGTTGTAATGCTATATCCACGTTGTGAAGCCATGTCAAGCCTTAAAGTGTGTGTTTGTGGTCTTAGAAGAAGAAGGAAGGAAGCCAATCTCATCTTGGAGGAGTGAAGCACCTTGGATCTGAAACTTATTCTTCATTTGCAAGCCTTCTAAGGTATAAAGTGTGACAACCTGATACTTTTCCAGTCAACAAAAGTCATTTCCGTTAAGTTCGTATGGGCTAGAAAACCATTTAAATTATATTATAAAAACTTTTATAAGTGTCGGAACCAAAATCGCTCGAAAAACAACAAAGATTGTGCAGCCCCTCGTTTTCGGTCGAAAACCCTTGGGCCGAAAATAGTTATCGGCCGAGAACCCATCTCCGGCCGAAAACCTAACCGCCATAAAGGTTTCCACCCGAGAACTTGTTCATTTTTCACTCTTGCCCCCTGAAAACTTTCTCAATTGTCTCCCAAGGATCATCCTAGAACACCCTCATCTTCAAGAAGGAACCTTCAAATCTTCAAGTTTTTCCTCAAGAACACAAAGAACAACTTTCATATCTTCAAGGCCCAGCAGAACTAAACCGTGATTTCGGCCGAAAACGTGTGTTCGGCCGAAAATCACTTTGGACCGAGAACCTTATTAAGCCTTGGCTGAAAACCCTCCTTTTCCACTTCAACCAAGTCCCGGTAACATTCCTAACACAAAAACAAGTGTTTTCTAACACTTTAATTAATGGTTTTGCTAATTCAAATAAAATTATGTGTTTAATTATCATTAGGATACAGTTAATCCCACGTACACCAACTAGAGGGTCATCTTTCCAGCCTCGCTGTCCGGTACATTCACATAACCAACTGTGAGTTCATACCCCCATACTTTTACTGTTTTTAACGTTTTCAGGGGGAATACAAGCAAATCAAGGAATTTTGTGTTCTTATACAAAAGGGTTTCAAACAGTTTTATAACTTATGCAATTGATAGAAACAAGGAAATCACTACATTTTATAATATATTTAGATATTATGTCCCTTTTGTAACATGCTGAGCATAAGGGAAGTTTTCAAGATACCACCATAATTGCCAAGTTTTGAGTACAATACGTGAATCGAGTAAATAACATACATGCAAACTATAATATGTATACTTTGGGATTCAATACATGGTTCGACCAATTCAGGAGCTTATACATTAACAAACATACAAACTATGGTAGATATAGTTTATGGTATACAACACTATTTTCCAAATACAAGAGTACAATACTAAATAATTATTTAATATAACTATTTTTACTCTACAAGTCATACATATAGTTTCAAGTACAAGAGAACACTACAACACTACACGTAAACTAGTTAACACAGACTTGTATGACACTACTTCAATTGTACCCTCCGGGATGCAGAACTAAATCCTAACACAGTATAACCAGAGTTTCCTGTAGGGAGAGCTTGAGATTTTTGAATAGCTCTATTCGGGACTGGCAATCCCATACCTAAAGTGCTAGCTACAGTTAGGCAGGCATTCCTGGGGTGACAAATATCATACCGTTCCGACGCCTGAAGAATGTCGTAGAGGTCACTAGGTCATATCAAACATGGTTATATTAAACTCACAACAGTATAAACTAACCAATGTTTACGGAATTTCATTCTTCATTAGTTTCATTTTAATTAATAGAACTACTATTCATTACACTGGAAGATTCCGCGGGATACAAAGGTAAAGTTTTATTTTAAGTAATAAAACTACCATAGTATATTGGCGGTAGCCAGGGTTATCATACAAAACAAAATATATTTACCGGTGGTAGCGAGGGTTTTCATACAAAGGTTTTCGTATAAAACAGGACTATACAACACAGCTGCTGATAACCAGGCATACAAACTAATATTTTCATATACTACTACATAATACAGTAACGAGCATACATTTTTGTTCTTAGGGTTTGAGACTACTCTACTCTACTAAAGAAAATATTGGATTTTCTTGAGAAACATACAAACATTTTCACAATTTGAATGGCAGGTTTTCATTACAAAAACATTCTTATGAACTCACCAACTTAAATGTTGATACACTTTTAAAATCGCTTGTATTCTTAGGGAACCAGTAGACAGGTACACCCACAGGATTTTAAGAAGATGGAGCTTTTAGAGTCGCGTCTTTGATACTTATGTTATACTTTTGGTGTATACAAACTACGTATCAAACATATGTAAATACCTTATATACACAATGTAATGGTTGTGTTTACTTTGATTACTATAATACAATTGTTGTGATACTGTACATGATGTCCTCCACCCTCGAATGTTTCCGCCGTCTCGGTTTGGGAGTGTGACAGATTGGTATCAGAGCTATTGTTTATAGTTAACTGAGTATATCGAATCTTACATGATATACAACTATAAACGCTAAGGGGCCGAAACGCTCTTAACTAAAAGTACACTTTTAAAAATCTAAGTTTTTAATAAGAAGTATACAATTATACATACATACCAGAAACAGTATCACAAGAAGAACGAAACAAAAGTATTTAGATGTTGGACACTGCAGTTAAAACTAGATAGTTATGTACTCATATCTGGAATAAATATAGCCCGATCAACTATTTTTATTTGAGATACGACCAACATGTTTTTAGGAGTTACTATGGTGTTGTAGCAAGTCTATAACTTACCAAACTCTATACAAAAGGGAACAATAGAACATAACATACAGCCTAAAATACTATAGGAGTATTTTATCTAGAGCGAAACACATTGTAGATATTTCATTCCAAGTGTTGCTATTTATTTTCTAGCTATTTTTTACTTGTATGAGTACACTTCCGTTATAAATCGCTTAATAAAACACTATATCTGTCAGGTTGAGATATATCTTGTTCGACATCACCTGACTCAGAATCATCATAGAGGACTTACTATCCTTTTCTCTTTAATTATTTTAGAGAAAGCTGCCTCCGAAGAAGAAGTGCAACATAAAGAACAATAACCCTTCGACAGATCCACCTCCGCTAACTCCTCAGTACGATCCTGCTATTTTTCAAGCAGTGGTGACAGTCGCCATGTCCCAGATCAACACAAGTGGCACTAGCGGGGGTGGGTAGTGGGGCCCCCACATCCAACCTCGGTGACAATCATGGACACACGAAGGAGTTTTCATACAAGGAGTTCACAAACGCCAAACCTCGGTCTTTCGATGGCACTGGAGGTGTCATTGCCCTAACCCATAGGTTCGAGAAGATCGAATCAATTTTTGAGATATGTGTTTGCCCCAAATCCAGCAAGGTGAAGTTTGCAGCCTGCACCTTCACTGACAGAGCACTAACCATCCATGAGTTGGGATGATCTGAAGGAACTAGTGCTCGCCGAAAACTGCCCGCGGGGTGAGCTGCAAAAGCTGGAGCAGGAGATGTGGAGCGTAAAGATGAAGGGCTCCGATATTGCTGCTTACACTGAGAGGTTCAGTGATATTCCTCTTCTAGGTCCTGGGATGGTTACCCTGGAGAGCCAAAGGGTAGAGAGATTCGTATGGGGATTAACTCCCCCAACGTAATGGAATGTGTTGGCTGCCAACACACTGACATTTGATAGTGCCAAACGATTAGCGCAGACCTTGATTGACCATGAGGACCGTCAAGATCCAGTGCCAGCCATTCATGAACCACCCAAGGAGAGTGATTGAAATAAAAAGTTATGGAACAAGCACAATGGAAAATCTTCATAAGAGCCCTCCAAGAAGCAACAAATAGTGGCAGTTCACGCTGCTATCGCTCCTGCTGTTGTTCCCACAACTGAAGCACCAGCCAGTAGATATGCTGGAACCCTCCCAAGGTACGACAAGTGTAACTTCCAACATCACGGACCTTGTCGTGACATGTAATGCAACAACTGTGGCAAAAAGGGGCACACAACCCGTTTTTGCAAAGCATAATTCTAACCAATCAATCAAGCTCCGGGAGCTAGAGTAAGACAAGCATGCAATGGTTGTGGTGAAATCGGGGACTTCAAGAGGAATAGCCCTAAAGCAACGACAACTGACAACATAGGGAAAGAGCTAGCTATGGGCCAGGAGGAGGCAGTCACTGATCCCACCGTAGTTACGGGTACGTTCCTCCTCGACAACTCTTATGCATGCATTCTTTTGGATAGTGGTGTAGAGAGCAGTTTTGTCAGTAATGCATTTAAACACCTACTCAAGCATAAATCCCAACCTCTAACCAAAACGTTCACCGTCGAGATGGCTAACGGAAAGAAAGAGAGCACTAACGGCGTATTCATAGGTTGTAACCTTATCCTAAATGATTATTCCTTTCCCATGGATCTTATGTCGGTATCCATAAAGAGTTTCAATGTCATCATCGGCATGGACCGGTTAAGCCTTCATCGCGCGGATATTCTTTGTTTCGACAAAGCCATTCGCCTCGCTCTGCCAAATGGCGAAACCGTCATCATCTATGGTGATAAACTCATCAAAAACCTTCGTATCATTTCGTGCATCAAAGCCAAAAGATATCTGCGAAAGGAGTGTCATGCATTCCTAGCCCATGTCGTAAACAAAAGGCAGGAAGTTAAAGACGTCGAGAGCATCCCCGATGTCTTCAACTTTCCTGATATCTTCCCCGAAGATCTTCCAGGAGTTCCTCCCGAACGCCAAGTCGAGTTCCGAATCGACTTCATCCCTTGAGCTACCCCCGTAGCCAAATCCCCTTACCGTCTAGCGCCGACAGAAATGCAAGAGTTATCTAGCTAGCTCAATGAACTGCTCAACAAAGGATTAATCAGACCAAGCTTCCCACCCTGGGGAGCCCCGATCTTATTTGTGAAAAAGAAGAATGGGTCCATTCGGATGTGCATAGATTATTCGGATGTGCATAGATTATTGCGAACTAAACAAGCTCACCATTAAAAATCGCTACCCTCTACCCAGAATTGACGACCTCTTCGATCAACTCCAAGGAGCCAGCTACTTCTCAAAGATAGACCTGAGATCAGGGTACCATCAATTACAAGTCCATGAGGGCGATATTTCGAAGACTGCATTTCAGACTCGTTATGGTTCCTATGAGTTTGTAGTCATGCCCTTTGGTCTAACCATCACCGCTGTGGTATTCATGGATCTGATGAACAGGGTGTGTCGCCCCTTCCTAGACAAGTTCGTGATAGTATTCATAGGTAATGTACTTGTCTATTCTCGGAGTGAGGAACATCATAGACAACCCTTGAGGCAAGTGCTAGGAACTTTAAGGGCAGAGAAACTATACACCAAATTCTCAAAGTGCGATTTTTGGATTAGAAAGGTAACTTTCCTCGGTGACATGGTTAGCAAATAAGGCATACACGTGGACCCTTCCAAAATTTAGGCAATCGAGAATTGGTCAGCACCGAAGACGCCCACAGAAATCCACCAATTCTTGGGTCTTGCTGGCTACTATCGCAGATTCATTCAAAAGTTGTCCAGGATTGCTAAGCCTCTTACCACCTAAACTCAGAAAGGTGTAGCCTTTAGTTAAGGAGAAAAGCAAGACACTGCGTTCCAAACATTGAAGCAAGCCCCTTGCAGCACATCTATCTTGTCTCTTCCAGAAGGGACGGAGGAATTCATTATCTATTGTGATGCATCCAACCAAGGGCTAGGCTGTGTGCTCATGTAGCGAGGAAAAGTTACTGCTTATGTCTTGAGACAGCTGAAGGAACACGAAGTCAACTATAAAACTCACGATCTGGAGTTGGGAGCAGTGGTCTTTGCATTAAAGATCTGGAGATATTACCTCTACGGTACCAAGTGCACTGTCTTCACCGACCACAAAAGCCGTCAACACATCTTTGATCAGAAGGAGCTTAACATGAGACAACGACGATGGGTAGAGCTACTCAATGATTACGAGTGTGAAATACGCTATCATCCCGGCAAGGCTAATGTGGTAGCGAATGTCCTTAGCTGAAAGGAGTACTCTGGTCGTAGAGTGAGGGCACTGACAATGACCATCCATTTCCATCTGTCCGCTCAAATCGGAGAGGCTCAGCCAGAAGCCTTAAAACCAGAGAACATGTCGGATGAAGCCTTGAGGGGAATGGAGAAGAAATTAGAGATCAAGGGAGACAAAGTTTACTATTTCATGAACCGGATCTGGACCCCAAAGTTCGGTGGTTACAGGTAGGTTGTCATGAACGAAGCCCACAGAAATCGATACTCCATTCACCCAGGTTCAGATAAGATGTATCTGGATCTCAAGAAACTCTATTGGTGGCCAAACATGAAAGCATTAATTGCTACCTTCGTGGGAAAGTGCATAACTTGCGCCAAGGTAAAGGTGAAATATCAAAACCCCTCAGGTTTACTCTAACAGTCGGAAATACTTGAGTAGAAGTGGGAACGAATTATGATGGACTTCATCACCAAATTGCCCAAAACCCCGAGTGGAGATGACACTATCTGGGTAATCATCGACAGATTCACCAAGTCCGACCACTTCCTGCCAATCAAAGAAACATACAAGATGGAGAGACTGAACCGAACCTACATCCAAGAGATAGTACGACTGCACGGTGTGCTCGTATCCGTTGTCTCTGATCGGGATAGTAGATTTACCTCGAGATTTTAGCAGTCACTACAGAAGGCTCTTGGAACTAAGCTGGATATGAGTAGAACTTACCATCCACATACCGATAGACAGAGTGAGAGAACCATCCAAACGCTAGAAGACATGCTGAAATGATGTGTTGTCGACTTTGAGAAGTCGAGGGACACCCATTTTCCCCTGGTCGAGTTCTCATACAACAACAACTATCGCACTAGTATTCAAATTGCTCCATTCGAAGCCTTCTATGGCCATAAGTACAAATCTCCTCAGTGCTGGGCTGAGGTGGGTGACACGCAGCGAACTAGAGGTCAAGTCTCTGATAGCACTCTCACTGGCCCATAAATCATTCGAGAAACCACCGAAAAGATCGTGCAAATCAGAGAATGACTAAAAGCTTCCAGAGATAAACAAAAGAGCTACGCCGAAAGAAGACGAAAACCCATGGAATTCCAGGTTGGTGACCACCTTCTATTGAAGGTCTCACGCGGGAAGCGCATGATACACTTCGGAAAGCGTGTAAAGCTCAATCCAAGATACATTAGGCCATTCGAGATCCTCGTTAGGATGGGCCCGTTAGCCAACAAACTCCAATTGCAACAAGAACTTAACAACATACATCCCGTCTTCCACGTCGTCTTCCACGTAACCTTTACGACCCCACTCTATGAAGTTGAGTTAAACGAGAATTTTAACTTCATGGAAGAACCAGTCGAAATCATGGATAGGGAAGTCAAACGAACGTAACAAAGTCGCATACCGATAGTGAAGATTCGCGGGAATGCCAAGCGGGGACCTGAATTCACTTGGGAGCGAGAAGAACAATTGCAACAGAAGTACCCGCATATTTTTCGTAGTCCATGATTGTATTCCATAGAAAGACTTTCGGGACGAAATTCCCTCTAACAGGGGGATGATGTGACAACCCGATACTTTTCCGGTCAACAAAAGTTATTTCCGTTAAATACAATTTCAAATTTTATTTATTTCGTTAAGTTCGTAAGGGTTAGAAAACCATTTAAATTATATAATTAAAATTGATATAAGTGTTGGAACCAAAATTGCTCGAAAAATCAAGTTTTCCCTCGAAAAACAACAAATACTTATTCAGCCCCTCGTTTTCGGTCGAAAACCCTCGGGCGAAAAACAGTTATTGGCCGAGAACCCATCTCTGGCCGAATACCTAACCGCTATAAGTGTTTCCACCTGAGAACATGTTCATTTTCACTCTTTCCACCCGAAAACTCTCTCAATTCTCTCCCAAGGATCATCCTAGAACACCCTCATCTTCAAGAAGGAACCTTCAAATCTTCAAGTTTTTCCTCAAGAACACCAAGAACAACCTTCATATCTTCAAGGGCCGAAAACACCAGCATAACTAAACCGTGATTTCGAACAAAAACGTGTGTTCGGCTGAAAACCGCTTTGGACCGAGAACCTTGTTAAGCCTTGGCCGAAAACCCTCCTTTTCTACTTCAACCAAGTCTTGGTAACATTCATAACACAAAAACAAGTGTTTTCTAACACTTTTATTATTGGTTTTGCTAATTCAAATACAATTATGTGTTTAATTATCATTAGTATACCATTAATCCCGCATACACCAACTAGAGGGTCATCTTTCCAACCTCGCTGTCCGGCACATACACATAACCAACTATGAATTCATACCCCCATACTTTTACTGTTTTTAACGTTTTCAGGGGGAATACAAGCAAATCAAGGAATTTTGTGTTCTTATACAAAAGGTTATCAAACAGTTTTATAACTTATGCAATTGATACAAACTAGGAAATCACTACATTTTATAATATATTTAGATATTATATCCCTTTTGTAACATGTTGAGCATAAGAGAAGTTTTCAACATACAACCATAACTACAATGTTTTCAGTACAATACGTGAATTGAGTACATAACATAAATGCAAAATATAATAGGTATAGTTTGTGATTCAATACATGGTTTTACAAATTCAAGAGCTTATACATTAACAAACATATAAAATATGGTAGATATAGTTAATGGTATACAAAACTATTTTCTGAATACAAGAGTACAATACTAAATAATTATTTAAGTATAATTATTTTTACTGTACAAGTCATACATATAGTTTCAAGTACAAGAGAACACTACAGCACTACACGTAAACTAGTTAATACAGAGTTGTGAGGCACTTCTTCAGTTGTACCCTCCGGGGTGCAGAACTAAATCCTAACACATTATAACCAGAGTCTCCTGCAGGGAGAGCGTGAGATTTATGAATAGATCTATTCGATACTGATAATCCCACACCTAACCTGCTAGCTACAGTTAGGCAGGAATGCATGGGGTAACAAATATCATACCGTTCTAACGCCTGAAGAACATCGTAGAGGTCACTAGGTCATACCAAGCATGGTTATATCAAACTCACAACTATATAAACTAACCAATGTTTACGGAATTTCATTCTTCATTAGTTTCATTTTAATTAATAGAACTACTATTCATTACGGTGGAAGATTCCAGGGGATACAAATGTATACTTTTATTTTAAGTAAAAAAACTACCATACTATAATGGCGGTAGCCATGGTTTTCATACATAACACACTATAGTTACTGGTGGTAGCCAGGGTTTTCATCCAAAGGTTTTCGTACAAAACAACACTATACAACACAGTTGGTGATAACCAGGCATACAAACTAATATTTTCATATACTTCTATAGAATATAGTAACGAACATACATTTTTGTTCTTAGGGTTTAAGACTACCCTACTCTACTAAAGAAAATATTGGATTTTCTTGAGAAACATACAAACATTTTCACAATTTCAATGGCAGGTTTTCATTACAAAAACATTCTTTTAAACTCACCAACTTAAATGTTGATACACTTTCAAAATCGCTTGTATTCTCAAGGAACCAGTAGACAGGTACACCCACACGCTTTTAAGAAGATGGAGCTTTTAAAGTCGCGTCTTTGATACTTTTGTTACACTTTTCGTGTATACAAACTACGAATCAAACAAATGTAAATACCTTATATACTCAATGTAATGGTTGTGTTTACTTTGATTACTATGATGCAATTGTTGTGATACTGTAGATAACGTCCTCCACCCCCGAATGTTTCCGTCGTCTCGGTTTGGGGGTGTGACATAAAGATTACATATTTGTCTTTCAATCATGTAGATTTTGAAATGGGTTTTTTAGAGATACTTTTTTGGTCCAAAATGTCTTATCTTGAGCATGCATGTTCGTTACGATTTGAGTTATCCTTTCACACCCAAGAAGGGGTCCTAAGTCATAAAAAGGAACTCCCAATGGTTAGTTTTGCTCCATGCATCTTCTAGAAGGTCTTAATGGATTAGGACCTTGAGTTAATCTCTTTATGGAAATGTAAAGTGATAAAGTTGGAAACTTTGTAACTCTAGAGTGTATTTTTGCCATGGATCTGAAGTTTATTCAAAGGAGCTTATGCCATTTAGCTCTTAGTGGGACTTTTGGGGTTGCAAGGGTACATCCCGCGTACTCGAAGTACACCCCACGTACTCGGTTAACCACCCTGATGGTCGTCAACTGCGAGGGTTGGAGTATGCTCAATATACCTCCGGAGTACACCCCGCATACTCATGTTGGGTCAGCCCGGATGAGTTGACTCGGCTGGGTTAGCTCAGTTAACTTAGTAGGTCTTACCTGTTGACTTTGACCTTGACCAAGTTTGACCTTGATGGTATTTTAGGATTTTGATGGAAATTGGTCATTGGTGGAAATAGGTTTCAGTTAGAGAGCTGAGATTCTGATTCAAGACCTTATCAACTTCTGTTCCGTTTGTGAGTTGAGTTTTCCTCACTGTACTTGCGGGTCGAAGGCACCAATGTCGGCCTTTTGGATTGATATCCTGGTATGCATGCTATTGTGTTGTAGTGATCTATTAGATCGATATCATGATATATACGATGTTGCTATGCTTAGTGATCAGTTGATCTGTCTATTGTCTGTTGGTTGACTATGTTTTGATATGTTATGTATATGTGCACATATTCCGTTGATGGTTGTGGCTTTACTGCTATGTGCAAAAGCGAATAGACCGGGGGTATTCCAACCCGATGGTTGAGTGGGCCCGAGGGTATTCCATCCTGAGGATGAAAGGAGCCGTTGTGTATTGGCATTCCAATCAGATGGTTAACTGGACCCATAGTGTATTAGCATTCCAACATGATGATTGAGGGGCCTGGGGTATTCGAACCTGATGGTTTATTGGACTCGACATGTTGTTATTGCATATATATATATATATATATATATATATATATATATATATATATATATATATATATATAGATATATATATATATATATATATATATATATATATATATATATATATATATATATATATATATATGTTATTTGGTTATGTGTTGGTATTTGGCGGGAAACTCACTAAGTGTTGGCTTACAGTTTTGGCTTATCTTTCAGGTACATCAGATGACCGCAGGAAAGCGAAGGCGTGACCGTACATATCCTCATGTTTTGGACTTATGATTTTGGGAACTCTGATGCTGAAATGCTTTTGAAACTATGTTTGCAAACAAATTGTGAAGTTGGTTTGTTTTAAAAAAAAGTTTTAATATATCATGATTTTTATGAGTGTTACAACGTGGAAAGTATGAGAAACAAACTCCTTCTTCAAAATACATAAAAGTTGATTTATATACGCTTCCCACAGATGCAGGAGAAAGACCTAGAATGGAACTTTACCATGTAAATCAAAGAAATGAAATTACATGAGCCTACTTGCAAAAAGGACCTTACCAACCACATAATCATTCTTTCCAAGAAAGAGAGATCAGAGGTAGACTTTGTAGATTTAATCCCTCTTGGTTTGATTATAATAAATATTGGATAGACTATAGTATAAAGCTAGAAGTTGGATTTTGTTTATGTTATCAATTCAAATCGTATATTAAAAACCAAGGTGGTTCTGATCATTTTGTGAAAAATGTATTTAATACTTGGAACAAAAGATTGAGCTTGGATCTTCATAATGATGGAAGTCCACATAATATGGCAGTCCAAAAATGTCAAAATTTGATAAACTAAAAACAATCCATAGCCACTGCTTTTGTTAAGCAAAACATTTTGATGAAAAATTATCACCGTATCAGATTAAAAGCTTCTATTGATTCTGTCAGATTCTTATCGCCACAAGGATTCTCTTTTAGGGGTCATGATGAAAGCTAAGACCATATTAATTAAAGTAATTATCTTTTAGGGTTCATGATAAAGTAGGTCACTTGGTTTTAAATAATTCTCCAAAAAAATTTTCAAATGAAAAGTGGCTCTATTCAAAAAGACATAGTACATGCAACTGCAAAGGAAACTAGCAAAGTTATCATGAAAGATATTGGAGATGATTTTTTTGCTATTTTAGCAGACGAATCTTGTGATGTGTCTTGTAATGAGAAAATGTCATTGGTTTTGTGGTTCATCAATAGTCAAGGGGTTGTTATGGAGATATTTATTGGCATAAAACATGTTAGTGACACTTCAGCATTGTCACCTAAAAAGAGAATTTATTCATTTTTGTCAGAATGTGGATTAAGTCCACATATGATCCGGAGGCAAGGTTGTGATGAAGCTAGTAACATGAGATGTGCGTTTAATGGCCTGAAGACCTTGATTATGAAAGAAGTGGAACCTGCACATTCTATTCATTGTTTTGCATAACAATTACAGTTAACACTTTTGTTTGTTGCAAATAATCACTTTGACATTAATGATATTTTTAGTTGATTTATCATTTGTTAAACATGATTGGATCTTCATATAACTGTCGATACATGTTAAGAGAGAAACAATCAATAAAAATGGTGAAAGCACTAGCTGCAGGTTTCTTTTATTTTGTCTATTTATTTTATGCTAATTAACATTGTTTTCTTGCTACTATTTGTATTTTATTTACTTTAATTTTAGGTGACGTCTGAAGTGGTACAAGTTTAAATCCATAAGTTCGTATCAAACGACCTAGTAATACTCATTGGGTTTCACATTATGGTTCACTCGTAAATATTAAGGGAATTTATTCTTCAATTTGTGAAGTACTCCAAGACATTATCAAATATAGTAATTCTGAAGATCATAAAGCCGACGCACGTCGTCTTTTGATGTTGTTACAAACATTTGATTTTATATTTTGCCTACACTTGATGGTTGATATCTTAAGGGTCACAAATGATTTGAACACCACGTTACAAAAGAAACCTGAACGACGGAAACGTTCGGGGGGGGGGGGGGGAGGGGGTGAGGACGGCATGTACATTATCACGACAATGCATAATAGTAAAGAAGCAACAACATCATCCATTGCATTAATAATATAATTTAATACAAGTGTGTTCTGTGTATAGTTTATAAGACACCAAAAATGAATAATCAAAATAAAGACGAGTCTTGAAAGCTCCGTCTGCTCAAAACCTGGTCATCGGTACCTGTCTACTGGTGACCTGAGAATACAAGTTATTTTGAAAGCGTAGATTAACATTTAAGCTGGTGAGTTCATAAGTATTTTAGTGTCATTGTTTGTATGAAAGTGTTTGTAAATGTTTGATGGAAATGTTTGTAGTAATTGTTTGTATCTCCTAGAAAATCCTATATTTTCTACTAAAAAGTAGCCTTCTACCAAGGCCCAAATGTTCAGTGTGTTGTGTTGTTTGTAAAAGTGTGTATCTTTCCCAAGTATGACTATCATTACCAAAATATAGTTTACATTACCATTTATGTGAGAAGATCACAATGTGAATGCAATGGGAAAATAACAGTGTATAGTAGTATTGTATATAAGTAACTACCAATGTACTAACTACCTTAAACCAGTTTGTTAATTAAGGTAAAATGTGATATGATTGTAACCATACTTGATCGACTAGTATAACACGATGTTCTAGACGTCGAAATGATATGACATTCGTCACCCGTAGACCTGCAGGTCCCACTGTAGCTAGCATCAATGTGTAGGAGGGTCAGTCCCGTATAGATCTATACACAAATTCACGCTCTCCATCCAGGAGACTCTGGGTAGAAAACGTGACGCAACAGTATATTGCGGAACCATGAAGTAGTATCTCACATTATTGTTATAGTATTCTTGTGTTTGTATAGTATGTTCTAGTGTAGTGAATGTTCTTTCTGTCTAGTGTATAGTATGTTCTATCTGTTTCTCTTTATAGTGAGTATTGACTCTCGTTATAGTATGTTCTCTAGTGTATAGTATGTGTTGTTTCTCGTTATAGTATGGTCTCTAGTGTATACTATGTTTCAACTGACTCATGTATGAACTGACTCTAGTATGATTCATTGTTCTAGAAAATAGTATTAGTGACTTCCTAAACTATACCTATTATAGTTTACTAGCAATGTTGTTTGTATGAATGAACATTTTTGTACACCTTTGCTACCCAAACGACCTTCCGACAAATAATATATATAAGGCGAGTTATCAGTCCTAAGTCCACAAACAAACATATAAATATGATTCAAACGACCTTCGGACAAAAATCGATACCCTAAGTCCACAACCAAACAAGGAACATGAAATAAGGCGAGTTATCAGTCCTAAGTCTTTTCAATCCTACTTATATAACTATATCTATATAAACATGATTTGATAAAGTATAAGTTTAAAATAGTTTAAATAAAGTATCTAATATGTAAAAGAGCTTATAAAACGATTTGAAGCAGTTTGTTTGATATCACAGTTTTGAAATATAAGAAATCCATTTGGTTGATAGTTATTAATCACATGTGATTGATATAATAACTATAATGTTTCTACTTGTATTCCCCCCCCCCCCCCATAAAAGCATTTAAAATCATTTAAAGGATATGTTAAGGGGTATGAACTCACCTGCAGTGAGTGATACGAATGAAAGATCGGTTTGTAGGATGCTAAGTGTCAAGTGAAGACTTGAGCACTATGGATCCTAATAAGCATATAATGACACATATATGTATATAATTAGTGTTTATACAACTAATCATGAAAGGGAAACACCATAGTACTTAGGAAACACTTAGATTGAAGTGTTAGAAGTACAAATGGTTGCATATAATGGGTGTATGGCCACACATTGGTGTTTACGACCAGAATGGTATGTTTCATGTGTGAGCACGGTCAGAGTGTACGGGCCAAGTGGGTGTGTGTCCTCACACTCATTGTGAAACATGCCAATGAGTGTTTTAAAGTCCTATTAAGCATATAGGAAGTGTTCTTGATCATGTGCTAGCATAGAATATGAGTTTGAGGCCAATATGCACTAAACAAAGGCGTGTACGGCCACATGGGGTGTGTATGGCCATACACTCCTTGATGATCATGGTTTGGACGATTTCTAAGGAGCATATGTAGTAAGTAACAAGCATAGGAAGTGGTACGTACGATATAGAAGCCTTTTAGGGGTGTTTGAGGTCCAGGAACTTAGTAGGTTTTCTTGGTGTTCTTGGTGAAACAGAAGAACACTTGAAGATCTACCAAAATGAAGTGATTTCATGGATGAAATCAATGATCCATAGAAGATAGTGAAAGGAATCAACAATTCAAGGGAAGAAACACTTACAATCTTGAAGATCTAGATGAAAAATCGGATGGTAGTTGAGAGAGAATGAGTTCTTGGCTTAGTAGTGTGAAAAGAGTTGAATGAAGGCTAAGTCTCTTCTTTATACATGAGAGTGTACGGCCAGAAGGGGGTGTACAACCGCACACCCAAGTGTACGGCCGTACACTCCTCATGTTGGAGTGTTTGGCCATTTTGGGAAGTGGTGAACTTGTGGAACCCAATTCTAAACCCTAACTTTGAAGGTACTAGGCTTAGAACACTCTAATTGACTCTAAACAATGCTAGAAGATAGCAAAAACGAGTCTGGCCTTGATTGATTTGAATAACTGTATAAGATAGAAATTTCAGGTTGTCACATCATCTAAGGATACACTCAAACAAATTAGGAACAAAGGTTGGGGGCACATTTAAACAATGTTAGTTTATTATGTGCAAAATGTGATATGGAGACTTTGATTATGGAAGCACCATCTTACGATTGATTAAGTTGTCATAAAGATTCAAAGGTTAGAAACTAGAAACTTATTTATTTTCACGACTTTCCTAATTAACTATTAACAAGTATTTATGTTTAATTCGCAGATTAATTGTTTGCAGCACTACAAATTTGATGTATTTGTTGCGGTC
This sequence comes from Lactuca virosa, assembly GCF_052849685.1. Taxonomy (NCBI): domain Eukaryota; kingdom Viridiplantae; phylum Streptophyta; class Magnoliopsida; order Asterales; family Asteraceae; genus Lactuca; species Lactuca virosa. Next base: position 206,040,937 of record NC_136426.1, read on the forward strand.
ATATATATGCAATCTCAGGAACTCAACAATCGCTTAAATGATGCAAACATAACATTACTTGTTTCGATGGCTTTTTTGTGTCCAAGTAGGTCTTCTCAAGCGTTTAATGAGGCGGCATTGCTCAAAATGGCTAGATTTTATCCTAACGAGTTCCCAGAGCATGACCTTGGAACACTTAGAGAAAATCTTGAAAACTATATTGTGGATGTACGTGGAGAAGAAATATTTAATAACCTAAAAGGAATGGGAAACTTGGAAAAGATTATTGTTGAAACAATAAAGCATACCATATATCCAATGGAATATCTTCTACTATAATTAGCATTGATTTTACTCGTTGCAACATCAACCGTGGAATGAACATTTTCAGCAATGAAATTGCTAAAGAATGATTTTTGCAATAAGATGGGTGATCAGTTTATGAATGGTTGTCTAGTTTCATATATTAAGAATGATATACTAGATGATATTAGCAACGATGCAATTATAGATTATTTTCAAAATATGTGAAGTCGTGGTGAACAGTTGTAGAACATTTACTAGTAGCTTTTCAACTATGTTTGATAAATGGTGTTAAAGTTAATAATATGTTTGCTTATGATAGTATCATTGACAATCCAACCTGATAAAAAATAAATTTTCATTCGTTGACTTTATCACTCTATTTGAGGTGGACAACTGTGAGTTTCAATCCGAGATTCGCCACAAGGTAGAAAGACAAAAAGAAAAGTATGTTGCTATTACTTAGCAATTTTCATAAAATCTAACAACAACTTATATTGATATATCTGTACATTTATATAATTATATATAATTGCATTTGTTTACCATTTCTTTTTAGAATAATGTCTACTTCCAAAGTTACTTACCTATAATACATTAGAGTTGTATCATATGATACAACTTTTAAGGTTGTCGTGTTGATGTTGAGGAAATTTATACCAAAAATAAGAAAGAAGAGTTATCGATCGATTCTGGATGAACAGGTTACGTAAAAGAATTATTATTTAGATTTACAGGTAGTGTATGATGAGATAACATGCTAAGTTTTTACAGGGCACACAAATTGAAGCTCGTGTTTTCAATAGTAACTTCACCAGGGTCCAACATCTTCTAAAAGTTAGAGAAACCTATGTAATACAAAACCGAAACTTGGCGGCAACAAGTGAAGGTTTTAGTATTACTAGCCAAGACCAACAAATTGTGTTACAATGTAAAACTCTTCTTATGAAATTTTCTGCTTTTACGGTTCGACTTCATGGCTTTGTTTTTGTTGACTCTACTTCAATTCTACAACAAACTTGCTTGACCAATTTGTGTTTTGGTTAGTTATTTTACTTCTTTTTTTTACATTCTTTAAATTAGTCACATAATTCATATTATTGTCTTGTAAATTTGTAGATGTTATCGGCCATGTCATATCATGATGTACTCTAGACACATCTAAGATCACACCCCCAAACCTGAACGGCGGAAACGTCTGGGGGTGGATGACTTCATGTACAGTACCATAACAAACTAATAATAGTGATCAAAGCCATACAACCATTGCATTGATAATTAAAAGGGTTAAATTGTACAAAAAACATTGTTTACTTGATGTTAAATACATATGTCCAAAAGTAAGTAACGTTACCCGGTGACGCCCCATCCTTAAAACACCTTTTGGTTACCTATTTATTGATTCCCTGAAAATACAAGCTGTTTTGAAAAAGTGTCAACAATTAAGTTGTCGTGTAACATCCCGATTTCCGGGAATGAGATTTTAGGGATTTCATGCAATTAAAGAAGCCTACTCGACAAGTTGGAGGCCACAACTCGACGAGTAGAGATTAGTCAGTCCGTGTGATTTATGAGGTTGACTCGACGAGTCGGAGGACCCCAACTCGACGAGCAGGAGCTGGATGAGAAAACCCTAATTTCTAGGGTTTTACACCCTATTTAGCAGGAGCTGAATGAGAAAACCCTAATTTCTAGGGTTTTACACCCTATTTAAAGGGTCATTAGCCTCCCTCTGCCTCCCTTACTGTCCCCCTTGAGATCAGAAAACCCTAATTGAGTCTACTCTCCATTTTTGTGTGTTAAGAAGCTTGGACTGTGGATTTTGTTAAGAGAGCTTGAAGTCTAAGGAGCTTGGAGCAAGGAGAAGCTTGTGTATCTGATTTCTACTTCATCTTAGCATCACCTTGAAGGTAACAAGTCGTTACCTTGGCTACTCTCTAGTTAGATCTCTTCATGCAAAGGTTTAGGGCTATTTCTAGTTTGTTGTGAAGTTATTTATGGTTTTGGGCATAATATGAAGTTGTAACTTCAGATCTGGACTCCTCAAGCCCCTTAAAGCCATAAAGTTCTAGTCCTTAACATGTTATGTCCTTCTCCTTAACTAAAACTCCTTCTTTAGCTTGGTTTTGGCCTTTAAGACGTTGCATGCACGAAAATTTTGCAACTTTACGTGGTAACTGTGCCTTAGGAAGCTAGATCTCAAATTTGGAGCTTCGGGATATCTTAAAAACGTCTGAATGAGAAATGGACTGAAGGGACTCGACGAGTTGCATGGTCAAATCGACGAGTCGAATGAAGATTTCATGTATTGGTTCTGCATGGACTCGGCGAGTCAGTGAGATGACTCGATGAGTTAGTTAGGGTTTTTCCTCACATTTGGACATGGCATGGACTCGGCGAGTTGCCTAGAAACTCGGCGAGTCAACTCGGTTTTTCACAACTTCTCAAGTTCCGAAAAAACTCGAGAAGTCAGTGGGCTACACTCGACGATTTGGGTCAACATGAACTGTTGACCTTGACCATTGACTTTGACTTTGACCAAAGGTTGACCAGTCTGACTTCTGGGGGTATTTAGTAATTTCAGAAATTATGAAAGTGGATCATTGGTGGATGTAGGTATTTGAGTTCGAGCTGTATTTGGGGGAGTTTGACATTATCATCCCGAGCTACTTGTGAGGTGAGTTGTCATCACTATACTAATAGGGTCGAACGCACCAATGTCGACCCTTTTCGGATTTGTATTCGGGTTTACTGCATGATATACTTATTGATTTGCATCCTGATAGTTAGAATGGTGATATGCTTAGTGACTTGGTAGCTCGGTATCCTGGTATATAGGATAATGCTATGTTAGTGACCGGTTAGGTCAGTATCCTGTTATATAGGATGATGCTATGATTATGATCCGTTAGATCGGTTTGACTGTTATATATGCTAGCGTATGATATTTATGTGCACATGATTGTTTGATTTGGGGGTTGGGTTGAGGCGGACCTACTTTGTGCTGAAGGCCAACATACCCACGGCAGACCGGATAGACTGCAGGCCCGGGAGGGCATGCTAGTCTGGCTGAAGGCACGACGAGTGGTCCGGATAGGCTGAAGGCACTGAGAGGCGGTCCAGACTTGCCGATGGCTCGGAGAGCGGTCCAGATAGACTGATGGACATGCGAGGCAGTCCAGTCAGTCTGATGGCTCATTATACATGTTGTTTGCTTATATGATACAGTTATGGTTTGTATAGCGTTGGTATTTTGGGGGAAACTCACTAAGCTTCGGGCTTACAGTTGTTGATTATGTTTCAAGTACATCTGATGATCGCGGGAAGGTGAAGGCATGATCATGCACCTCCTTATGTTTTTATGATTTGATTATGGGGTACTCTAACATGAGACCATTTTGAAAACAAAATTGTAATAATTATTGGTATTTGAATGTTTTAAAAAGTTTTAATTTGGCATGATTTTTGAGGGTGTGAAGAGTTAGTATCAAAGTCTTCGTTTGAGTGAATTGGAGGAAACACTCGTGTGTCTCCAGTCTCAAACTAAGGACAAGATTCTAAAATGATTTTTCAATTGGTTTTCAAAATACTAAAGGAGGATGCAAGTGTACGATTAGCCAGAGCCAGTAAGTATACCCCAAAATACCTTATCGATTATTAGATTTTGTGATATGATAGAACACCATGTTAGTACTAGGCTATGGATCTTCAGGAATTGCATGATAGAATTGCCTGATAATATGATACCTGATAGCCTAGGGTTTTTCCTTATATGAAATTGACATCATTACTGTAGTCGCTTAGTGTATACATCACGGTCGTACATAATTAAGACCCTATAGCCTAAGAATGTTTGGTTTGGCCTTCTTTCCTGTTCTTGTTTGATTAAGGGCTTAGGGTAGGATCTGGTATTCGGAAGTCTATAGGGTCCAACGTATCTTGTTAGGGCATTGTGATGATACTTGAGACAAATATGGGTAGGTGTGGAAGGTAGTATGGGCCCGTAGTACGGAAAGCACATGACCCATACGTGTAGCAAGGAAGTCACAACCCCTAGGGCTTTGTTGGGAGTTGGTTCCCGGATTATTATATAGATTATCTGATATCTTCTAGGCGTATTTTCAGCATGGTGGTTACTAGACGATTTGTGAATAGATCCGGATCAGGATCAAGAGAAGGCGGTAAGGAGGGACCCGTAGTGCCCGAGGTCATTGGTCAGATGAGTTCGGATGAGCTGGAGGCCAGGATTCGAGAGATCCTGCATGATGAGGTTGCTACTCTATTCCGGGCATTGTTGTCGGAGATGTTTGGGTCTATTAAGACCACCATGCTTGAGTACTTTGATGAGTGCTATGCAGCCATTGCTGAGATGGCTGCCGTAGCAGCGACATCAGCGGTAACGGCGGTAGGAGGAGGAGCTAGTCGGGCTTTCCAGTACCGGGACTTCAATAGCACGAACCCACGACGTTTGAGAGGATTCAGGACCCAATTATTTCCATGAGGTGGCTATCTGATGTGGAGGGATGCTTCTTCACGTGCTCATGTCGTGCTGACCAGAAGGTCAGATGTGCCATGAACTTGCTGAGGTCCGGGGCAAAGGACTGGTGGGGGTTGATAACAGGGTCCTACACTAATGATCAGAGGGCTGCAGTTACTTGGGAGCAGTTCTGGGATATATTCTGTGCTTGCTACATTCAACGGGTCGAGTGGGAGCTGTTAGCTCAGGAGTTTCTAGATTTGAGGCAGGGTGTGGAGACGGTGATGGAGATCACCCATATGTTCACGGAGGGGGCGATGTTCTGCCCGGAGTTTGCTTCTAATCAGGCTCAGATAACATGTTATCCGAGCATGATCATGACTGACATCCATCAGTTTATTGCTACCCAGCGCTGTGATGCTCTGTTGGAGTTACAGGAGGCCGCTAGGCGATGTGAGCTTCAGATCGAGTTACAGTTACGGGAGAAGAGGCAGGCCCTGGCGCAGTTGCAACCAGCGCCAAAGAGGTCTAAGTGTAACACCCCGACTCCTAGGTATAATAATTTAAAGCTAATAGTCATATTCTTGACTATTGACTTTGACCACTGACTTTGACTTTGACTAAGGGTTGACCAGTTTATCTTCTAGGGGTATTTAGTAATTTGAGAATTTATGAAAGTGGATCATTGGTGGATGTAGGTGTTTGAGTTGGAGCTTTATTTTGGGGAGTTTGACATTATCATCCCGAGCTACTTGTGAGGTGAGTTGTCCTCACTACACTAACAGTGTCGAAGGCACCAATGCCGACCCTTTTTGGATTTGTATCCAGATTTATTGCATGATATGCTTATTGATTTGCATCCTGGTAGTTAGGATGGTGATATCCTTAGTGACCTGGTAGGTCGGTATACTAGTATATAGGATAGTGTTATGATAGTGACCGGTTAGGTTGGTATCTTGGTTATAGGATGTTGCTATGATTAGTGATATGTTAGATCAGTGTGGCTGTTTGATATACTAGCGTATGATATTTATGTGCACATGATTGTTTGATTTAGGGGTTGGGTTGAGGCGGACCTGCTTTGTGTTGGAGGCCAACATACCCAGGGTAGACCGGATAAACTACAGGCCCGGGAGGGCATACTAGTCAGGCCGAAGGCCAGAAGAGTGGTCCGGATAGGCTGAAAGCCCTGAGAGGCGGTCCAAATGTGAGGATGGCTCAGAGAGCGGTCCAGATAGACTGATGGCCCTGCGAGGCGGTCCACTCAGGCTGATGGCTCATTATGCATGTTGTTTGTTTATATGATATTGACATGGTTTGTATGGCGTTGGTATTTTGGGGGAACTCACTAAGCTTCGGGCTTACAGTTGTGGATTTTGTTTCAAGTACTTTTGATGATCGCGGGAAGGCGAAGGCGTGATCGTGCACCTCTTTATATTTTTATGATTTGATTCTATGATACTCTGACATGAAAACATTTTGAAAACAAAGTTTTAATAATTATTGGTTTTTGAATGTTTTCAAAAGTTTTAAATTGGCATGATTTTTATGGGTGTTACACTAAGACCGCTGATTCTAGGTCGGGAGGCCAGCAGGGCCGCACTTGTGGAAAGTGCAGTAAAGGTCACTCGGGGGTTTGCAGATCTGGTAGTGTGTGTCGCAATTGCAGTAAGGAGGGGCACTTTGCGAGGGATTGTTGCCAGGCCGGCGCAGGCTTCAGCACAGGCGACAGTGAGGATTACTGACGGGGGTCAGGGTAGAGCAAAGCCTCCGAAGGCTCGGTGAAGCGCCTTCCATCTTACAGCCGAAGAGGCCAGGATAGCACCAGACGTGGTTGCTAGTATGTTCCTACCTCTTATCTTACTGTTTATGATTATATTATGAACTTTCAATTGCCTTCTGCATAAGACGTTAAGACATAGGAGGGTCAGGGGAATTTAGTATCGAAGGGTTGTAGATGGTTAGGATCCAGGGATGCATTGAGAATGAGAAGTTAGGATAGAGAATCACCATTCTAAGGTCAGTAGTTGTAATTTGTAGATTCAGAAGTATTAAGTTGGGATTCAGGTTTCTCTTGAAGTTCGGTTGCTCTGTGTCGGGAGGGTTGTTCTGCATAGGTTATTCATTCCAGGGTTAATCATTCCATGGTTAAATATGGTAATACCTAGTAGGTACGGTTAAGTTGTGTTTTTGTTTGGCCACCAGTAGGTAGTGGTTAGTGTCCCAAGTAGGGGAGAATTGGGAATTCACAGATAGAGCATCATCCATTAAGGGTTTTGTGAGTTGCTGTCTGGGTAACGGTTTCTCGAGAGGGTGGGCGATCAACATGAGCTCTAGAGTTAGTTCGGGATTATAGTCTGCGGATTGGATCAAGAGTTCGAACCCTGAGTGGAGGAAAGTTGGTGATTTATGAACAGGGCACCATGATGGGTTCAAGGTTTTACTCAACAGACCTAGGGCGACCCCAATAGACTGAAGGCTAGCTGGGCGTACAAGTCAAGCCGAAGGCCCGGAGAACGGTCCAGACAGGCTGAAGGCCCGGAGGGGCGGTCCAGACATGCTGAAGGTTCTGAGAGTGGTCCAGTTTGGCTGAAGGCCCGGTGAGGCGGTCAGTCATGCTAAAGACCCTGTATGTATTTTGTTAGATCTATGTTCTAGTATTGAGCATGATGATTTGTGGTAATAACCTATGGAATTGTACGTTCCGTACTTGCTGGTTATCACTAATAGAGTACCCTTACCGACTGTCGATGGTCATGTAGTAGAGCCTGGAAACTCTTGAGTAGTAACTTGTGCCAAGAAGGGAATCATGCGTGGTAGAGGGTCAGTATTGCGATGCTTATTTGGTGATGTGGGGAACTTTGTTTAGTCCTTTTGGGCAGCGGAGGAAAGTGGTTACCTTCAGGTCCAAAGGAATGGGCCACTGATGAGAAGAAGACAACGTCGACAGGTTATCTGAAGCGTTCCAGTCATAGGCTGTGGGCCTAATGATCGTAAAGATTCATTCCTTCTCCTTATGGTGTTCCCGTGATTGATGCGTTGATGGGGGCCTAGCGAGTCGTAAGTCCGTTGGTTGGATAAAGGAAGCAGTATGGACTAAGGGAGTATCAGTCAGGTATCAGAATGAATCCGGGGAATGTTTTTGCCGTATTCCAACATGTTCGCAAGTTTTGGTTAGGGATCGAATGTAATGCGGAAGTTCTTGGTTGATCATCTTCTTTCGTTACTTCGAAGATTGGAAATGGCATGGTAAAGATTCAAAGGCTATACTAAGATTTTTGTGTAGCATATGGACTCGAATTGTGAAAGGTTCGCTATCGACCTGCTTGAGGATCTTTTCTGCATGGTTTGTGGTAGTTTCAGTCAAAAACTTGGGGTGAATTCATGGATGGCCATTCCAGGATGGCTTATAGTGGAAACTTGCGTCAGGGATCGCAAGTGTATCTGTGTGAGGCATGCACTCTGGAGGACAGTGATGTAAATGGGGGAACCTTTTTGGTTGTGGGGTGAATCGCGAATTGCAGGCGATAGGTATGATGTCATCAACGGGAATTTGAGGGTTGTTGGGGTAGAGCGTCCCTGTCTTTCAGGTTCCGAGAACCGGGTTAGATCTTCTCAAGATTATCTATGGCAACACATCGTGTCGGGAGGGTTGAGGCAGTCTTGCTCTATGCAGGAGGCCAAGATAGCTGGTGTGGGCTGACTGTAAGTCGTAGGCACAAAGATTCAAGAGGAGCAATAGGGTTGAGGTAGTAGGCCAAGATACCCGGTGCGGGTCGACTGTAACTCGTAGTCACGAAGGCCAGGAGAAGCGGTAGGGTTGAGGCGCTAGGCCGACAAACCCTGAGAATTTCAATCTGGTGGTTTATTTGATTCGACATATTAATATTTCAGCCCGAGGCTGATCGGGCCAGTCATTGGTGTTTGTGATTATGCATTAGCAGTTGACTGTTACTGTATGTAGATTCGGGAGCTAAAGAAAGCATTATCCTGTCAGCACAAAAAGGGTTCTTCTCCTAGTTTGCCTCCCGTACTCCGTGTTATCTCTGAAAATTTAGTCACTGAATGAGTTCCCTTGAAAGAATATATAATCTCTTCTCCAGCAAAGAATTATTGACAGCCGCGTATGATCCATGATTGTGTTCTGGGAAGGACTCCAGGTTTTCAGGGTGTGATCCGCTTCAGGAAAAAGGGAATTTGGGTTCCCGATATATCAGGAGATTTCGGGTTTTGCCAAGGTTGGCAAGGCAGCGTATCGACTGGGTCTCTTGAATGAGCTCAGTCAGATTCAAATCACTTCCTATGTCTTGCAGATGCGAAAGTGCGTGTCGGGCGAGGATGTCGTGGCATCATTACGTGATCTTCAGGCCGATGAGTGCCTAAACTACGTCGAGAGGCCAGTGGTCGTCTTAGAACGAGAAGTAAAGGTTTTGCGTAGCAAGGAGGTACCTTTGGTAAAGGTACAAGTGGTAGCATCGAAGGAGATCCGAGTAGGTTTGGGAGCCGGAGGTTGGAATGCTAAAGCATTGTCCGGATTTGTCCACTGCATTAGCCTTTGAGGACGAAGACTAGTTCAAGTGGGGGAGAGTTGTAACATCGCAATTTTCGAGAATGGGATTTTAGGGATTTCATACAATTAAAGAAGCCAACTTGACGAGTTGGAGGCCCCAACTCGACGAGTAGAGATTAGTCAGCCCTCGTGATTTATGAGGTCTACTCGATGAGTCGGAGGACCCCAACTCAATAAAAGCCTTGATACATGATGGGTAATACTTTGTGTTGGAAAGGATGAAACCTCATGTCACAAAGTCAACCCTTTTCATCTTTTCTTTCCCACCGAAAACCTCATAAGGCCACTGAAATGACATGGTGATTTCGGTCTAGTACCACCGAGATCACAAGGTGATTTTGGTCCATGTATCAACCGAGATCACATGGTGATTTAGGTCCAAGTACCAACCGAAATCACAATGTTTTGGGTCCTAAGCCGAAAACACTAAAAGCAAGGTATAAGTCACGATTTATGTACTAACCGGCTGACTTTCGTTGACGTTTTTGACTTTTGCTGACCCAGAACTGCTAGTCGTCACATCTAATCCCAATTCATCAAGTCACAACATGAAGTTGACCTTAAGCAACATAAAGTGAATTCTTTAACTTTTTATGTGATATTTCTCATATATATGTGGTTGCTGTTTTAAAGTGATTAAATTTTTATTGTAGGGGTACGTTGCTTAGGGTTACTTTGTTTAGAGTTCAAGCTCATGGACTATTATATTTTTGAAGAAAAACACAAAAAAAGACTCTGTGTTATTTTCAGTTTGCTACACTAAACGTTTGGAATGGTTTGTGCTACTAGTCTAATATTTACTTTGTACATAGAAATAGTATTTTTTTTATTTTCTTGTTTACCGGTCATGGTGGAGTTTCATCTTATCCGGACGCATCTAATTTGTTTATTAGTACATATCTTTTTTAGATTAACGAATCCAAGAAAAGTTAGTTTCATTATTACAATCTTTTAATATGCATAACTCTTGATCTTGTTCCCCTTCATATTTTAATGGAGATCAAAATTCTGAAAGTAGTATAACTGTAATTCCGAGTCATATGTTTTCTTATAGTGATGAGTTTAAAGGTGATTTTGAAATAAAAAATGTTTGTGATTTCATCGAGCCATTGAAGGTATATTATCACCTTTACTGTAACAGCGTAAATTTTCAAAACAAATTTTCACTTTTAAAAATGTAATTTCCTTCATACATATTCTTAAATCTCAATGTATCACATGTCAAAACCATAAAAACACATCCCAAGATCAAAACGTATAAAACTCCGATAGTGTGTACTGATCATGCCGGCGCCTTCCCGCGATCCTCACTGATACCTAAAACACATAACACAAAACACTGTAAGCATAAATGCTTAGTGAGTTCCCCAAAATACCACATACAACACATATTAGCCACTCTAGGCTATAACTCTGTATGACCCTCTGGTTAAAGTGTCTCAGTGGGACCCTCCAGTCCCATAACTCTGTGGACCCTCTGGTCCTAACTCTGTAGACCTTTTGGTCCTAACTCTGTAAACTCTGAACCACATATATCACATAATCACATAGATATCACATCATATAATAGCATACAACATACTCTGTCACATAACACTAATTACCACTCTAGGTAGAGTATAGTGAGAAGACTCACCTCGGATAACTCGGAAACCCTCGTACTCGGAAATACTGATCTAGCCTCCGCCTAATCACATAAAATAATTACTCTAATCAATACGACTTTCAAAGACTAGGCTAATCCCTCTCTTTGCTCTCTAAAGAGGGTAAAAGACGATTCTACCCCTCCAATGGCTCAAAAGTCCAAACATTGACTAAACCCCAATAGTCAACGAAGTCAACTCTAGTCAACAGTCAACTTTGACCAGACTCGTCGAGTGCACTCGGGCGACTCGATGAGTCCGCGCGGGTCCCCTGAATCCTTCTAAGCCTCACTTGGCACGTCGAGTCCATAAGTGGACTCGACGAGTTGCCCCCATAACAACTCTCAAATGACCTTCTGAGGTCAGATCTGCTTCTCTAAACTATAGATCTGACTTCCCCACGACCAATAACCACGTAAAGGTCGGAACTTGACTCATATGCAATGCACCCAAGGCTTTCCTTCGTGAAATGGCTTCTAAAATGGCAACCTAGTCTCTTTTCCTCCATAAACCAACATAAAGTAGAATGGGGAAGGCTCTCTGGACCTCTATGCGTCCAGATCCGAGGTCTAACACAACAAGGGACGATAAACTCAACTTTTCAAGCCCTAAAAGGTTATAGAAAACCCTAGATCATAGATCTTAACCCAAATTAGACAGGAAGTTAGATTTGATACCTCAACAGTGTAGATTTGAACTTGAAAACTCTGGATCCACAGCTCCTTTGACCTCCTCTTGCTGGAAACAACCTCTCCTTTGCTAAATCATACCAAAATCGATCAATATGGCCTTATCACTCTCTCAACTCGCTCAAGCTCTCAAGGGGCACTCTCTTTGGACAGGTAGCCGCACAAGAGGGCTATAAGGTCCTTTAAATAGGGCTCAGGCCCGGGGATTTAGGGTTTCAGCCCACAGCGTGGACTCGTCGCGTCCCCCCTTTCCGACTCGTCGAGTCCGCTCATTAATCCAGTCAGCAAATGCAATCATACTCGACGAGTCTAAGCGTCAACTCGTCGAGTCCCTCTCTTTTACTCAAATACATGATCAAACATAATACCTGTAAATCCGGATGTTACAATTCTCCCCCACTAGAATCATACTTCACCCTCGAAGTCTTGCTCCGCAAACAACTCTGGATGCTACTCCCGCGTCTCCAACTCCGGCTCCCAAGTCAGCTCGGACCCTCTCCGATGTTGCCACTGGACATGAACCAGGGGTACCTCCTTGTTCCTCAGAACCTTGATCTTTCGATCAACAATCGCAACCAGCCTCTCAGCATAATTCAGGCTCGCATCCACCTGAATATCTCCCAATGGCACCATCGCCGACTCGTCGGCTATACACTTCCTCAATTGAGACACGTGGAAGGTATCATGAATCTGGCGAAGGTAGTTCCAAAAGGTATGCTACCCTGCCCACCCTCGCGGTCGCCCTGAACGGACCAATGTACCGGGGCCCCAGCTTGCCCCTCTTCCTGAATCAGATCACTCCTTTCCAAAGGGGATACCTTCAGGAGTACGAAGTCTCCCACCTGGAACTCAAGCTCGGATCGTCGCCTATCCGCATAACTCTTCTGGCGACTCTGAGCTGTCAACAACCTCTTCCTGACCTTAGTGCTACCCAACACTCGCTGCCCGACCTCTCCCCAACAGATGGGAGTCCGACACCTCCTCCCATACAACAACTCAAAGGGAGGCATACCGATACTCGAATTGTGGCTGTTGTTATAAGAAAACTCAGCCAACGGCAGATACGTGTCCCAACTTCCTCCGAAGTCCAACACACATGCCCTAAGCATGTCCTCAAGCGTCTGAATCGTCCGCTCGCTCTGACCGTCCGTCTGTGGGTGGTATGCAGTACTGAAATGCAGCCTCGTACCCAACTCCTCATGGAATTTCTTCCAGAACCTGGAAGTGAAATGCACATCTCGATCTGACACGATCGATATCGGTACTCCATGCCGTGATACCACCTCTCTCACATACAACTCTGCCAACCTCTCAGCAGAAGAGCTCTCACTGATAGCAAGGAAATGAGCGCTCTTCGTCAACCGGTCAACGACCACCCAAATTGCACCGACACTTCTCGCAGTCCTCGGCAATTTGGTGATAAAATCCATGGAAATATGTTCCCACTTCCACTCGGGAATCTCAAGTTGCTGCAACTTGCCATGCGGCCGCTGGTGCTCGGCCTTGACCCTACGACAGGTCAAGCACCTCTCCACAAACCACGCAACATCCCTCTTTATACAGGGCCACCAATAGTCTCTCTTCAGGTCCAAATACATCTTAGTGGCCCCGGGATGGATCGAAAACCTCGATCTGTGCGCCTCCTCCATCAGAATGGTACGTGCCCCGCCCACAACCCAACAGAAAACTTTCTGCACGAAGCTTAGTGAGTCTCCCCAAACTACCACATACCATACATCTAATCATGCTACTAGGAGATACGGGCCCTGCCCACACTCAATGAGATACGGGCCCTACCGACACTCAGCTACTATAAGATATGGGACCCGCCCAAACTCACATTCCTAACAACACATACCGGTATCACACAGAATACAAGTATAACAATCCAACAATCTGACTAATATCTATACTCAGGTAATAATGAGATACGGCCCCCTCCCAAACTCATGTTCCTATCAAGAACATATAAAGTATACGGGCTGGCATTGGTGACTTCGACCCGTTCCTACTGAAGGAAACTCAACTCACACTGTTGTAGTCTCGCGGTCAAAACTCTAGTTGTTGAATGATAGATTCTTGAACTGTCAACATAAAAATAACACCCAATTAATAATTGGGTGCCATCACATAACCATAAATCCATGTTTGGGGTAAAAGACTACTTTACCCCCAACTTAGCTTGATTAATGCCCAAGGCCCAATCTAAAGGCCAAAAGTCAAACAATGAACTGATGCCCAACATATGGCCCAATTTTCAAAATTAGGCCCAAACCTGAACAGGGTCTTACCTTAAGGCCCAACCATTTATTATGGTCGAAACACTTGGCAGCCTACTGATCCAATATCTCATAATCATCAAGGCCCTCTTATGGTCCATCTATGGCCTAATTTTCCCAATTGGGCCCAAGTATATCCAATAGGCCTTATGCTAAAGCTCAATCCAAATATTATAGTTCATATGCTTGTTTATGGATGGCCTATCAGTAGCCCAATCACCAAAGCCCAATAGAAAGGCCAAACTCAAGGCCCAAGCAAAATTAGGGTTTCTCACATGAAATGACGATTAGGGTTAAGTATTCTTACTTAACCCAATAAGGACATAACCCATTAAGCACTTAATCCATTAAGTCCATCACTCCATTAGGCCACTCATACAATGTAGTTGGACATAAATCAAAATTCCAATATAACAGTCCAAACGCGAGTCCCGACAATTCCCAAACTAACTTTCCCAGAGTTAGGGTTTTGTAAACCCTAATTAGGGTTTCCAATTCAATCACAATCCTACTAAGTCCAAGATTACGCTATTGGGCCAATTAGGGTTCCAGTAGGCCGGACACCACCCATTACCACCTCGGCGGTGGTGGTCGGCGGTGGATCACGGCGGCAGCCACCATTTGCAATGGTGGTGGTGGTGGTTTCTACCCAAAAATTGCATATACCACTTCACACATAATATACACACACACATAGCCACCGGAGATGGTGGTTAGTGGCGGCAAAACGGTGGCAGCCACCACCTCATGGTGGTGGTGACAGACCTTCATTGATTTTCCGGCCAAAAAATGCCTCATACAACAACAATAACACCGACAACAACATATATTCTAGACATACATCAACCTAGCCACCTTCCATGCGGCTGATGTTGCCGGAAAGTTACGAAAATAGTGGCCAAAGGCCACCGACGGCAGCGGTGACGCATTTGACGTCGAACACGCACAAATGGACGGAGGAGAGGAGAGAAAGAAGTGGCAGATGGTCTTACCTGAAGCCTCTCGGTAGCTTGTGCCCTTGCTGCAGCGAACACGTCCTTTTGTCGACCTTCAGCGGTTTTCCGGGTTGTTCACGGCGCCTCCGACAGCGACGTTGTGGCATTTAGATGGCGAAGGAGCGGCGGCAGCGACGTGGCGTGTTGGTGGAGTTTCATTTTATCTGGACGCATCTAATTTGTTTATTGAACCATACTTTTTTTTAGATTAACGAATACAAGAAAATGTTAGTTTGATTATTACAATCTTTTAGTTTGATGCATAACTCTTGATCTTGTTCCCATTCATATTTTCATTGAGATAAAAAGTGTGCAAGTAGTATAAAACTAATTTTGCTTCATACTTTTTCTTATAATGATGAGTTTAAAGGTGATTATGAAATAAAAAATGATTGTGATATCATCGAGCCATTGAAGGTTTATTATCACCTTCAAAGTTATTTATTATTAATTTTTTTACATAAAAAGTTTTTTTAATCTACTTTAGGTATGGTTATAGAAGAGTAAGTTTATTTTACTCGGAACAATCTAAGGAATTAGACAGGTCTATGCTTGGTTTTATGATGCTTGTATTAGACGTGGAAAGAAGGTTGTAGAGGTGTACAGTATTGATCATACATCTGATTCCCAAAAAGGCATATCATATATGCAACGGATTTCCGACGGCTACGACAAATTTTAGCAACGAATTTTTACGTCGGTTATTAGTAACCGATCAATGACGAATATACTTTTTTGTAAAAATTGCCAAAAGAATAACTCACTAACAGACTATCGACGAAATTTAAGAAAAACTCACTAATAGATTACAGATAGATTTTATGTGATAGGCTAGCGGCGAGTTTTGGATATAAAAAAAAATATAAATTCATGAAAAAATTAACAATAATTACATATTCAACAAAGGAAAAATCTTGAAACATACATCAAATCTATATTTTAAAACCATCAAATAAAAATCACCAAATGGGTATTCATTATTTATTCATTCATTGTTTACTTTACTTCTCCATGCAAAGACAAAAACCAAAACCATCTTGAAAAGTAATTCCACCTTTGAGGACCCACCACCTCCATTTCTAACAAAGATGTTCCTTAGAATGTCACCATTCATCAGAAACATATTTCCCAAGGAAAACAATCCACTTCACATCGGAATATGTGATTCCGATTCCGATCCCTCCGAAATGAAAACACACCTTCAGATCAACAATCTCATATTCAATCGAGTGAAAAACGATGGAAATTTTAGCAAATTCAGATTCAAATTAACACACCTTTAGATACATCTTCTTGTGTTCCCTCAAACACCGTATATGATATTCTCTTTCACACTGCAAGGAGGATAAATCTAACAATCAGAAATGAAAACGCAGCATAATTGGATTTTTTTTGAATGACCATTTTAACGTTGTACCAAAACTAAAACAAGCACTATACTACAGGGACCAAATTTATTGATATATATTTAAGGAATGAGCATGTCAAGATCTAGTGATCAAATCTGCAACTTCTGTCAACATCGCCATCATCTCCAAACATCATTCAGTAAGAATGGAAGAAGATGTCAGATTTAGACCTTACTTAAGCGTTACTTGATATAGCATAAATTGGAAAGTTGAGAATTAAAAATTTATTGGCATCAAAACAATTACATAAGAAAACGTATTATAAACTTACCTTTGAAAGGGTAAGCTAGGTAGAGTGGCCTCTGGACAAACCCTCAAAACCGACTCTTGAAATGGTATGAACACCTAACTGGTACCGATCTGATTCTACTAGACTGACAACAGATCAAAAAATAGTGTGAGTGACAGGCGAACAACATATATAAACTTCGAAACAACAATAAAAGGACAAAACAGCTTCAAAACACATGATTCAGAATGGTATAAATTGACGTATCAGTTGAGTTACATGTTTTTTGTTTTAAAATATTGTGGATCTTTGCTAGTTTTTGGATCTAGAAGCATGATAGAGAATTTTTTTTTTCGTAATCGACACATAAAAGTCTTGGTGATTATGATGACCGAAAAAGACGCAGATGGATAACTTTATCAAAACAATGGATGATTTTCAGATATGCATATCCTTGTAAGCCAGTAGTTTAATACTTTGAACATATAGAAAAAATATTTCGTGTGAATGCTATTAGATTCACAGGGTCGATTATGACAGCGGCTGTGAAATCGTATTAAAATGAAACTGAACATCTAATATATATATAGTAAGAAAAATGTGGGCGTCAACCCTAACCCTGATCTCCAGCGATGGTGATTTGCATCAACCTCACATACAGCCCAACAATTACGCAAAATTACAATTTGGTTGCTTGATGAATAAAGTGGTACTCGATTTTTTTATTTGTAGTCTTTTTTAACAGCTCTTAGTTATTCGTTAATGGCCATAGTACTCCTTACTATACATAACTAATTTTTTAGCAGCTCTTATTTGTAAATGGCAACACCATCTTTATTTATATATTTTTTTAAAAACACTTGATACATTTTTCTCTCTTGCTTAAGTGAGAATATCTTATATCATTTGACATTGTGATTATTCGAGGTTGAGTATACCATATTCATTGTTTAGCCTTTCAACATGAAATGATATAATTAGCACAAACTTATTATAATGTTTGGCTACATAATTAATGGTTTCTAGAAAAGTTACAATTATGATTGAGTTAAATGAAATCATAATAATCATGTATACTGACAATTATATTTATTTTAAAATTAAATTCCATGAAGAAACTGATGTTAATATTGTACATAAGGAAAAATTGTACTTATATTTATCGTTTTACATTCACTCGAGTTGAAATCTATAAGTCTAAGACAACTCAACAAAAAAATTAAGCTTCATGAAAGGTGTGTCGGAAATTTCATTTGGATGATTATTGGATTACTCACACCTGGTGTTTTCGTATTTGCACATTGTGCTATATTTATTGCGACTTTGCATTTAAAGTATATTTGGATTCCTTTTTTTATTTCAACGCAATGTGAGTTTTAGAACATGTCAACGACAGTTGAATGAATTTTGATAAGCATGTAAGAAACATAACACATGCACAAACTTCCAATGGACATTGATTTTCGAGGATCAAGTTTGTTGGTAAATATCCATTGATGGTTGAGCATTAATTGCCAGAATGACATAGTATAGAATATTTATCAATATATATTTGTATAATTGGTCTAACATTGAAAACTTATGTTGGATTTAATGAACTTACCAAAACTAACTATGGGTAATGTGATAATTGTGTCAAACATCTCTTACATGGTATTGCTTCATGAGTAACACCAAGAAACCCTAGACTCCTCGTCTGAAACTATATACTCCACCGCTAACTTTCAATATTAATGAATAAACAAGAGCGAAACAAAACAAGTGGCATTTAGGGGTAAAATGACCATTTTTTACCATCTTACTTTAGTACAATGTTATTTAACACAATTATTTATACCCCATATTATATGCCACGAAATGCATTTTTTTCTGCTATGTCATAAATATGGAAATTATGGGTGATTTAGAAAACTCTAGTCACTATGCGATACGGGCCGTGCCCACACTCTATGAGATACGGGCCCCGCCCACACTCACAATCTTAACAACACATACATGTACCACACAGACAACAAGTATAACAATCCAACAATCTGACTGACATCTATACTCAGGTAATAATGAGATACGGGCCCCGCACATACTCCATGTTCCTATCAAGAACATACAAAACTATACGGGTTGGCATTGGTGCCTTCGACCCGTTCCTAGTGAAGGAAACTCACCTCAGACTGTTGATGTCCCGCAGTCCAAACCCTAGCTGTTAAATGACAGATTCTCGAACTGTCAACATAAAAATACCACCCAATTAATAATTGGGTGCCATCACATAACCATAAGTCCATGTTTGGGGTAAGAGACTAATTTACCGCCAAGTTAGCTTGATTAAAGCCCAAGGCCCAATCCAATGGCCAAAAGTGAAACAATGAACCAATGCCCAACATATGGCCCAATTTTCCAAATTGGGCCCAAACTTCAACAGGGTCTTACCTTAAGGCACAACCATTTATTATGGTCAAAACACTTGGCAGCCCACTAATCCAATATCTCATAATCATCAAGGCCCATTTATGGTCCATCTATGGCCTAATTTCCCTAATTGGGCCCAAGCATATCCAATGGGCCTTATCCTAATGCTCAATCCAAATATTATACTCCATATGCTTGTTTTTGGATGGTCCATGAGTAGCCCAATCACCAAAGACCAATAGAAAGGCCCAACTCAAAGCCCAAGCCAAATTAGGGTTTCTCACATGAAATGAAGACTAGGGTTATGTATTCTTACTTAAACCGTTAAGGACTTAACCCATTAAGCACTTAATCCATTAAGTCCATCACTCCATTAGTCCATTCATACAATGTAGTTGGACATAAATCAAAATTCCAGTATAACAGTCCAAACGCGAGTCCCAGTTATTCCCAAACTAACATTCCCAAAATTAGGGTATTCTAAACACTAATTAGGGTTTCCAACCCAATCACAATCCAACTAAGTCCAAGATTAAACTATTGGGCCAATTAGGATTCCACTAGGCCGGCCACCACCCACTACCACCTCGGGCAGTGGTGGTCGGCGGCGACTCACGGCTAGGGAGCAGCAGCCACCATTTCCAATGGTGGTGGTGGTGGTTCCTGCCCAGAAATTGCATATATCACTTCACACATAATATACACACACAGCCACCGGAGATGGTGGTTAGTGGCGGCCAAACGGGGGCATCTACAACCTCATGGTGGTGGTGGTGGAACTTCATTGATTTTTCGGCCAAAAATGGCTCATACAAGAACACCAACATCGATAGTAGCATATATTCTAGACATACATCCACCCAGCATGCTTCGATGCGGCTGACGTTGCCGGAAAGTTACGAAAATAGTGGTCAAAGGCCACCGGCGGCAGCAATGACGCATCTGACGTTTAACATGCACAAAGGGACGGAGGAGAGGAGAGAGAGAAGTAGCAGATGGTCTTGCCTGATGCCTCTCGGTAGCTTCCAAACCTTGCTGCAGCAAACACGTCCATTTGTCGGCCTTCAGTGGTTATCCGGGTTGTTCACGACGTTCTGGCAGCGACGTTGTGGTGTTTAGATGGCGAAGGAGCGGCGTCAGAGGGCTTCTGTGATCGGAAAACGAACCGGGGGGGGGGGGTGGCGGCTGAACATCAAAGATAGCGGCTGGTGTATAATTAGGGTTAGGGTTTAGACGATGGGAAGGGACACCGGATATATCCCGTGTTCTTCCAAACTTAGGCCATTTTTACCAATATCGGTCCCTCCTCACCAGATCTTCTTCAACTTTAATCCAACATTTACCCTTTACCTCTTGATTCCATAAGTTCATGCCATTTTAGGTCCAAAACTTACCAAACAACCACTCCTCTGCAAATTATTTTCAACTGAAGTCCATATGTTACCATTTAGCCCCTTAGCCTCCAAAATCTCTTCAAATTAACTCCCAATAATTTACCAAGCAGTCTCTGCCTTCATAAATATTTACAAAGCACTCCGACACTTACACTTTTAACCCCAACTTTGAAAATTGCGACAATTAACTCCTCGAGACCAACACCTTGCTATATTATTAGTGATTTTAGGCTTACTACCCATTTATTGATTTGTCTATTTATTTATTTAATAAATGGGATGTTACAACTCTCCCCCACTTAAATTAGATTTCGTCCTCGAAATCATTCCTTACACGCCAGAGAACTTGAACGACACGACCACAATCTTGAGCATAACCCTAGTCTTCCCAAGGCAATCAAAACCATCCCTCACAGGGTTCTAAAACCCGAAGATAAACGAATTCCTTGCATTATGATCACATTACTGAATCTGAAACGAGTAGTCTCAAGAAGGTCTGACTCCCTGACAGACGGCCCATACTGAATCATTATTGTTGAACCCAGTCCACTTATCTATCAACTGACTATTCAACTTCTGATAACTCGAGGTTCCTACTAGAAAACATAATCACAAACCCAATTATCCCTGCAGATACCTCATACTTGGCCAAGGCTCAGATAATCCCGCTGTGAGTGACTTAGCATAACCCAAACAATATGTTACCCATCCATACCTGAAGTTCTAAAAAACAAATACTGTTACTGCCAAAACACTTAAACTGCCCGAAACAGCATGTTGCCACATGGCTGCTTTCCAAAATCTACCGAGACCTCCTTGGTCTCAATTCATTCACTAGTCATCTAAAATACAGTGTGCATGCCCGATAACGGAGCCAAAGGACTCCCACGTAGTCACCCCATATGATTTCCAAACAAAATCCTTGTTTGTAACCAGTTTCGACTAGTTATCTTGCCACTGTGGCTCTAATGACCTTATGATATAACTGATCTGGTCCATACGTCGAGTCCTGACATTACCAAATCCAAGGCTAAAAGTGATTGCTACATGACCAAAGGTAGCCTTATATCACAAACGACCTTAAACGGTACATCGCTTCCTTGATCCCATGACTGCAGTGATGTTCCTACGGTCTTATTACTGGCTCAAACAGGTCTAATACAGATGGGGAAATCCGTAAATGAATCTGTGGATTTTCGACGCCCTCACTGCTGCACCCGAACTGATGGGTACTATCGTTCCCTCCGTGTTCCAACACACTCACATGCTATCTACTAACTTAGTGAATGCTACGGCTACACCTGGAGACTTATAACACTCTAGCACTACCTGCCAACCTTGTGAATGCTACGGCTACACCCACAGACTTACAACACTTTTAGCACTATCTGCTAACCTTGTGAATGCTGTGGCTACGTCACGCAGACTTACAACACTTCTAGCACTATCTGCTAACCTTGTGAATGCTACGGATACACCTGCCGACTTACAACACTTCCCATACTATCCGGATGCTAGTGATTGCTACGGCTATCCCGTAGTCTTACAACACTTCCCACGATGTCTCGTTGCTGGTGAATGCTACGGCTATCCCACAGTCTTACAACACTTTCCACACTATATCCATTGCTGATTACTAATCCGAACACATCCAACGTCGATCATACACACGACCTAACATCCAAAACTAAACTCATGTCCTGAGTGGAATCCTCAAGCTGATCCCCTAAGGCCTGCTATCAAACATTCCGAGAACGCGATCTCATTATTGTCAAGTTTTTTGAACTTCCAACTCACACTATCCTTAATCCATATAGCAGCTTGGACTATCTTCTTCCTGACAAGTATGCTAAATTTATCCCAGTTCCAAAACTGCTCATGTTTCCGAATCACTGAACGATTCTCCCCCACTTAGATTCGACTAAGTCTTCACAATACATGAAATTTGGAGAATTCCCAACAATACTGGTAACTACAAATGTTTGAAATGATACCACACTCGAATCTTGAAGACTGAAAGACTGATGCTCCCGCCAATACCTCAGCAACGAGCCACTTTCATTGGCGCCTTCATCAGCCAATCAGTAACAGTTACTAGGACCACCGAATCCTGATGATACTGGATAACCATCCAGCGGAACCCTGACTACAGACTTTCCACATAACACTCATGATTTGATCTCGACCATAAAACATGATGACGTTGTACACTCCCAATCCTGTAATTAAGGAAATGACCTTTCGCTACCCACTAATAATTCTCGGTATGCAATTGGCGTTTGGCATCACTTGAAGATATAACGCTAACACAAACATGGAAGCAACCTAAGTGTACCCTTACCCAAGCCCTTGAAGCGAAAAAAACTTCATCGTGTAGTTTCCCGCAAGTGCTGCACTGAATCTGGCCCTGCTGGCCTCTCAAAAACTGATCCCAATCATATAAGCTGATCCGAAATCTTGGGTCTCTTCCCGAGACCCTTCAATATATGCAACTAATTTGATTCCCTCTTCCCAATGTGCTCCAAATCAATATCTCGTTATCGGGTTCTAGAAGTCGTATCATTCAGGGTCTCGCTCCTCAAAATACTCACAATCTTCCTGCTATCATTCTGTAGTATGTCCGGATACCTTACCTTCTTCATATCATCATCTGCTGCATACTGCGGTACCAAAGAAGCTCTCTCCCGAGACTTGGCAGTGATCACTGCCATAATCTCAGTAGTCTGGCGGAGACCTAGAAACTCTTGCGCCAACTTCTGTGCATCAATCGCCTAGGCAAACTCTACCTGGAATCTGGTCAAAAAGTCATCCCATGACATATCATCGACCGCATCACCACGCAACTCACTACCAACCTCTTCCCATCAATCATGTGCCCTTTCCTTCAAGAAACAGGAAGTAAATCGGACCTTGTCCCTCTCAGGCAACGGTTGGTACGAAAAGTGTTGGTGGCATCTGCCAACCATCTGCTGCTAGCAATGGGGTTCCAAGCCCCATGATAATCTGGAGCTTCACGAGCTCTGAACTCCCGAGTCATCAACGTTGATGGGTTTTCAGCATTCTAACACTTCCTATGTGTACATGCAACCCTAATAAACCTTGGATCTATGTTTGTCTAAGATTCATGCAAAATTGATTTCCAAGGTTCATGATCGTATCTAGCATACATGGGGAACATTTTAACTTAAATGATAGATAGAATAACATACCTTGTTGTTGACTTTGATTCTTTGAAACCTTGTGAGCCTATCACCCTAAGTGTAATGCCTCAAATGCTTCACACAACACCAAATGCTATGGAGTAAACTTGGAGAGAAAGTATAACACTCTAAAATCGGCTCTAGCCCTCAAGTATGCATGTCTAGCCGATTTTGGGAGAAACATGAGCTTTATATAGTGTGTTGCATTAGGGTTACATCATGTAAACCCTAATGTAACATGACTCTTCATTTCCATGATCCATGGATTAACTCCATGGAGCATCCTATGGGTGGAACCCAACTTGATAATCCATGGAGCCTCTTAGCCCACTATATAAGTTATGGATAATTTACATAATCAACCCATATATTTAATTAGTTATCTTTTGATCACTTAATTAATTCTTGATCAAACTAATTAAATAATATTATTAATATATTAGAACTTATAATATATTAATAAACCATAAGTGTTATTTCTCTCATTTAGTTTATCCAATGCATGGTGCCATGCAACCCAAATGGACCATGTCGGGTCGGGTCAAGTACATACCAGAAATAGTTATGGACTTAGACACCTTATCCAACAGTCTCCCACTTGGATAAGTCTAATAATTATATCTGCAAGTATGACTTCAGGAACCGATCGGCAATCGTAGCTCTTTCAAGATCTCTCGGAACTGAGAAGATGATGATACGCCATTTCAGATAAGTGATCATATAATCCTTTGTTCTAGATATCAACCGGACAAATACATGGAACAATGTCTTTCTTATTGTCCACCAGTTTGTTTCCCGATTTCCGATTTGTTTGACAAAGAACTTAATTGAACACATCAACTTAGTTCTAACCGGGCCCGGTACATAGGTCAAAACAAAATCATCGATGGGCCCAGATATCAGTTTCTATTCCAAAAAGGAACATATAAACTTCGACTCATACGTTTTCTCTACTACTTGTTGAATTATACACAAAAGTACGTTTTATAACATCGAGTTACCAATTCATTTTCGTACAATCAATGCATAACCAACTCCTAGGCAACAAATCATATCTCTAGGTTTGAAGACTTATATGATGTTACCGTCTCACGATCACTCGAGATAAATTCCATGAAGTGATACCAGTGAGCGTGGGTTGATTCCAATACTCAGAACTTATGAGTACTCATGAAGTGTTTTCCTAAAACTTGACACCTACAACCAACTTCATGACAGTCTTAATTCATATCTACTTCCAACATATGCCCGACTGTGGAAAATTTGAATAATATGTAAAACAAAACATAATATTCTGGGAGTCAAAACATGCAAAAGAAATTCTAGTAAACGATTGACAGAAGATAGCAACACTTTACTCATAAATAAACACGACTTTTATTCATAATCAAATGTCAATTACACTTTACAAATTTCCAATGTTATCTAACTACTAAAACTAATATCATCCTTTCGCCCTATGCTCCGAGCATGCTGAAGATGCTTAACCTGGCTCAGTCCCTTCGTGAGGGGATCTGCTGGGTTCTCATCTGATGATACCCTCTTTGCCACGAGGATTCCTTCTTCTATGCGATGTCTGATAAAGTGATATTTTATGTCGATGTTTCTGGATCTCCCGTGATCCCTTGGTTCTTTAGCTAAGGCAACAACACTTTCACTATCATATAAAATTTCCATAGGCTCCTTTATAGCTGGTACAACCCCAAGGTCTCCAATGAAGTTCTTCAGCCATATTGCCTCTTTTGCTGCCTCGCTAGCTGCTATATACTCTGATTCACAAGTGAAATCAGCCACTGTCTCCTGCTTGGAACTCTTCCAAGTGATTGCTCCTCCGTTTAGGGTAAAGACCCAGCCCGACTGAGAGCGGAAACTATCCCTATCAGTTTGGAAGCCAGCATCACTATACCCTACAACTCTCAAGTCATCACTCCCACGGAGGGTAAGGACCCAGTCCTTAGTCCTCCGTAGGTACTTGAGGATATTCTTTACTGCAGTCCAGTGTGCCTTGCCAGGGTTCCCCTGGTACCTGCTAACCATGCTCAAAGCAAAGGCTACATCAGGTCGAGTACAAGTCTTATCATACATGATCGATCCTACGGCCGAAGCATAAGGTACTCGACTCATTCCTGCTATCTCAGCCTCAGTACTCGGGCTTTGAGTCTTACTCAATCTGGCGTTACACTGGATAGGTAACTCTCCTTTCTTGGAGTCCTGCATGCTGAATCTCTTCAGCACCTTATCCAAGTAGGTACTCTGACTAAGTCTAATTAGTCTTTTACTCCGGTCTCTCAAGATCCTTATCCCTAGAATATAGACAGCTTCTCCTAGGTCCTTCATAGAGAAACACTTCCCAAGCTAGGACTTAACTTCCTGCAGAGTGGGGATGTTATTTCCTATGAGTAGTATGTCATCCACATACAATACTAAAAAACTAACTATACTCCCACTAGCCTTGACATATACACAAGATTCATCTTCACTCCTAAAAAAGCCAAACTCTTTGACTTTCTCATCAAAGCAAAGATTCCATCTGCGAGGTGCTTGCTTTAATCCATAAATGGATTTCTCAAGCTTACACACTCTATTAGGGTACTCTGTATTAACAAAACCCTCTGGCTGACTCATGTAAACATCCTCAGCCAACTTTCCATTAAGGAAAGCGGTTTTGACATCCATTTTCCATATTTCATAGTCATGAAATGCAGCTATGGCTAACATAACCCTAATAGACTTAACCTTGGCTACTGGAGAAAAGGTCTCATCATAATTAACTCCTGGAGTTTGAGAGAAGCCCTTTGCAACCAGTCGTGCCTTATAAGTGTGTACATTACCATCCATGTCGGTCTTCTTCTTGAAGATCCATTTGCACCCTACAGTCTTACGACCTGGTACATTCTCAACCAAGTTCCAAACTTGATTGTCATACATGGACTGTATCTCGCTGTCCATTGCATCTTTCCACTTGGATGACTCAGGGCCTGCCATGGCTTCCGCGTAACTGTTAGGTTCATCCAGCCCTACTAGTGTCTCATCAATAATAAGTGTATCACCTTCCGTAGTAATATGGAATCCATAATAATGCTCAGGTGCATTCCTAACTCTCGTGGAACGCCTCAGAGGTACAGACTCGTCAATTGGCTCAACAGGAGTTTCCTCCTCATGTTAAGTGCTAGGGTTTGAAGTTCCTTCACTACTTGACTCTTGAATTTGTTCAAGGTCAACTTGCCTCCCACTGTTTCCTTGGCTTATGAACTCTCTTTCTCGGAAGAAAGCCCTCCTAGCTACAAAGACCACATTCTCACTAGGTCTGTAGAAGAGGTAACCAAAGGATTTCTGTGGGTAGCCGATGAAAATACACCTCTCAGTTCGAGGTTCGAGCTTATCATGAGTCTCGCGTCTCACGAAAGCCTCACAACCCCAAATCTTGATGTGGTCTAGTTTGGGTACTTTACCAGTCCACATCTCATGAGGAGTTTTGGCAACTTTCTTTGTAGGGACTAAATTAAGGATATGGGCGGCAGTCTCTAAGGCATACCCCCAAAATGAGATTGGTAGCGAAGCTCGACTCATCATGGAGCGAACCATATCCAACAAGGTTCGATTACGCCTCTCAGCCACACCATTCAACTGCGGTGTCCTGGGAGGTGTTAATTGTGAGACAATCCCACATTCCCTAAGATAGTCGAGGAACTCTAAACTAAGACACTCACGACCTCGATCGGATCGAAGCATCTTAATGTTCCTGCCCAATTGATTCTCGACTTCCTATTTAAATACTTTAAACCTTTCAAAAGTCTCTGACTTATGCTTGATTAAGTAGACATTTCCATATCTACTGTAATCATCAGTAAAAGTCAAATAATAACGATTAGCATCTCTTATGGCATGTTTGAAGGGTCCACACACATCCATGTGTACGAGATCCAACAAACCTTCGCCCCTCTCACAAGTACCAGTGAAAGGAGACTTTGTCATTTTTCCAAGTAAGCATGATTCAGAACTATCATCTGACTTTAGGTCAAATGATTCCAAGACTCCATCCTTTTGGAGTTGGCCTATGCGTTTCTTGCTTATATGTCCAAAACAACAATGCCATAATGATGCTTTATCCAAGTTATTATCATTAACAAGATCAATACACAATACATTATTTCCTAAGTTATCTACAACAGATACAGTTTCATACACACCATCACAAGGTAATGCTTTAAAATAAAGAACATTATTAAAGAAAGGATTAATCGAACCAACTTCATTATCAAATGAAAAGGTGAAACCTTGTTTATACAATGCATGAAAGGAAATAATATTTTTTGCCATTTCTGGCGAGTAACAACATTTATTCAAATCTAAACTAAACCCACTACTTAGCGATAAAGTATAAACTCTGATCTTGGTGACAGGTAAAGCTTTCCTATTCCCCATGATCAAGTTTATTCTTCCATGCTCCACATTCTCACTTCTTTTTAGTCCCTGCAAGTCAGAACAGATATGAATACCGCAACCGGTATCAAGGACCCAAGAGGTAGAATAGGGTGAGTTATTAGATAAGATAGTGTAAATACCTGCATGGTTGGGTTTAACTTTCCCATCCTTCACATCTTGCTGGTACTTTGGGCAGTTCCGCTTCCAATGAGCCTTTTCATGGCAATAGAAGCATTCACCCTCTTTTGGGTCAGCAGAAGGAGTGACGAAACCTTTCTTGGTTCCATTTGACGAGTAGCCTTCAAGGGTCTTACCATTGGTACCCTTCGAGGGGCTCTTCCTCTTCTTACCCTTCCCTTTCCCGATTGCCAAGACAGGTGCAGAGTTGAAATGAGCAGGAGTAACAACTAACTTATCCTTAAGACCACTTTTCGCGGTCTTTAGGAGTCCTTGAAGTCTGCTGAGTGTGACCTCTTCCTTATTCATGTGATATGTCATGCGGAATTGATCATACCACGAGGGTAAGGAGTGCAAAATGATATCAATTCCAAGCTCCTCGGGGAAGTTCACATTAAGCTTCAGCAGACGGTCCACAAATCTTTGCATTTTCTGCATGTGGCCTGTGATGAGTTCACCATCCTTCATTCGGGTTGTTATCATGGAGGAGATGATTTCATACCTCTCTTGTCGTGCACTTTGATGGTATCTTTCCATCAAGTCTTGGTGCATTTCAAAAGGGTAGAAGTCCTCATAGGACTTTTGGTGTTCTGATGTCATGGTGGCCATCATGATGCATGCCACTTTCATGGTATCCCTTTCATGTGCCTGGAAGTCAGCGATCTCCTGGGGAGTTGCAGTGGTCTCATCAATCTATTTAAGCTCCTTATCGAGGACATATTCCTTGTCCTCGTAGCGGGTAATCATCCTGAAGTTTCTGATCCATTCATTGAAGTTGGATCCATTAAAAGTGACTTTCCCACACAAGTTCATAAGGGTAAAGGAGCCATTAGGATTAGAGCCAGAAGCAACATTGTTTGAATACATCTGAGTAAGAAGAAAGACAAGATTAGTTTAGATATTAATTTAGTCCTTAATAAAACACCCAAATGTATTATTAAGGCTAGGACTCAATCACAATATATTATACTTAGAAGAGGTATGCCGTAATCTAAGTAATAACATATTTGAAAGGTAGGTGAATGACGATTCACCAATTTCCACCAAAAATGAAATATTAATATATTAAGTTTTAATTTGGTTCTTAGAAATTCCTAGATTATTTTGAGATTCAATGAACTTTTCAAAGGCATGTTTCAATCTCGAGTGTGCCCTCCAAGTTTTGTGACTGGGATACCGAGGATGATAAAACGAGGTGTGAAGTAACCATGCAAATCACTTGGTACCCTCAATGTTTATTACTGAATCGATGTGTCGGTTAACCACACGCGCTCCACCGACCTATAATAAGTCACCCTTTACCTACCTTGTTAAGTTCAAGTTAGTGTGCCGATTAACCACACACGCTCCACTAACGACTTAAACAAAGTGTAAAGTGTAATTTCATGGATTAGCACCTTATTCACATTTTCCTAAAGTAACTAAGATTGGGATTTTAATTAAAACGTTTACTTACTTTATAATTATCATTATACTTTAGTGAGAATTTATAAGTCCTTGTCCTATCCGTTCGGCTAACAACCCTCCACCGATCAAGGAAGCGGTGGGTGAGAGTGGACACCCATTAAGTTTCCATTTTATAGGCAACAACCTTATACCCCCCTTATAGACCGGCGTCGTGAATGAGGCGTACTAGCGGTAAGACGACTTGATCTTATACATATATATATATATATATATATATATATATATATATATATATATATATATATATATATATATATATATTATTAACTTATAATATTATAAAGTATAAGGGTTGAATTTTAACTTTTAAAATTCTAACGGTTGGAACTGAAGTTTTAATCATGACTTTACTTGTTCCAAAACTTGAGGGCAAGTTTTGTAAACTTTCAAAACTTTTCATTTCTTATAACTTATGAATTTAATTGAGTATTAGAAATGAATACTCTTCATTTTTATAACCCTTGTGTTCTTTTAATGGTTTTTATTAAAGTGTGACCTTTGGTTTTCCATAACTTGAGGACAAGTTATGGACTCCATTAAAACACATAATGATCATGAATTAAACTACCAAGTAGGTTACAAATAATTCCTATGATCATCTAATCTTCATAAGTTCAAGAACATGAATATGAACATTTCAAGAATCATAAATTACTCATAAAACTTGTAATTTTTTATAATTGCCATTGAAAATGGATTAGCATAAACATTACACCATCTAAAACAAGTTTTAAAACACCAAAACAGTTTAGGGTAATGTCTCTAGTCCATTTCCAGCAACAAATGTCGAAAATGTGCTGTCAGAGCCTCCTACTCGTCGAGTGCATGATCCTAGTCGACGAGTAGGATGAATTTTCACTTGGACTCGTCGAGTCCCCCCATGGACTCCACGAGTCCACTGTCCAGACAACAAGCTGTTTCGATTTTTTAACACATTTTGCACAAATAACAAACAAACAAGCCTAGGCTCTGATACCACTGATGGGTTTTCAACATTCTAACACTTCCTAAGTGCACATGCAACCCTAATAAACCTTAGATCTATGTTTGTCTAAGATTCATGCAAAATTGATTTCCAAGGTTCATGATCCTATCTAGCATACATGGGGAACATTTTAACTTAAATGATAGATAGAATAACATACCTTGTTGTTGACTTTGATTCCTTGAAACCTTGTGAGCCTAGCACCACAAGTGTAATGCCTCAAATGCTTCACACAACACCAAATGCTATGGAGTAAACTTAGAGAGAAAGTATAACACTCTAAAATCGACTCTAGCCCTCAAGTATGCATGTCTAGCCGATTTTGGGAGAAACATGAGCTTTATATAATGTGATGTATTAGGGTTACATCATGTAAACCCTAATGTAACATGACTCTTCATTTCCATGATCCATAGATTAACTCCATGGAGCATCCTATGGGTGGAACCTAACTTGATAATCCATGGAGCCTCTTAGCCTACTATATAAGCTATGGATGATTTACATAATCAACCCATATATTTAATTAGTTATCTTTTGATCACTTAATTAATTCTAGATTAATTCTTGATCAAACTAATTAAATAAATTAATAATATATTAGAACTTATAATATATTAATAAACCATAAGTGTTATTTCTCTCATTTATTTTATCCAATGCATGGTGCCATGCAACCCAAATGGACCATGCCGGGTCGGGTCAAGTACATACCATAAATAGTTATAGACTTAGACACCTTATCCAACAAACGTATGCGTCCCTATCATGGCTAGTATTTCAGTGCAGAATGTTCTCTGCTTCCCATCACAAATCTCTAAAATTCCCTCCTTGAAAACTGAAGATAACAGGAGTCTCGTAAGTGATACTGTGCGTACTCGCAGATGGAATGAACTCCCTCATCTGACCATCAAGCTGCCCGGCTCTAGAGTCCGAGCCTGATCCCTTGCCGACACCTGATCTGACATCTGGTCTACCACATAGCGTCGCCATACTCGAAAATATACCAGAACAATCATTAGAATACTCATCATAACTCGAGGGATCTCACACACTACAAGTTCCTTGGGTTCATCTCAGCCTTCCTTGATTCGATTATGGATCCTCTGCTTTCAGTAGTACGGGCCTATACTACCTTCCACATCTATCTATACTTACCTCAAGAACTTCCTTGACTCTACCAAGTCCCTTCTACTGCTATTACTATTCTCTGCTACTCTTAACCTAGGCTTGACCTAGGGTAATTACCAATCCACTCTCCGCCATCAGCTGTATAAGAAGTTCCTGTTATCTCCCCCCAACTAGCTCACAAATACCATTACATATCACTAGGACTAGGTAATTCTTCAAATGAGAGGTTCTACCCTACAACGATTGGACTCAAACAAGAGCTGCGAAATAGAGCTAAACCTAAACTTCTGAAATTATTTAGTCCTCACAATACGTAACTTAACATATTCGTTTACTAATTAATTAGAGGAAACTAGAACTCTTAAAAGCACAAAGCAAGAACCATTCGAGCATTGAGGAAACATAATCAATCATACGCTAATCAGGCCATCATATGACTGGCTTATCAGTACTAGCATACAGCTCAATAAGCTTATATAGCAGGCACATAAGGCATCCTTCCTAGATCCTTAGCCCTAACTAGCATGCAGTTCTCATACACATATAACAGATATACAACACATCATTCCTAGATCCTTAGCCCTAGTCTAGCATGCAGTTCTCATAATCATATCAAAACATACACGCATACGGGTAATTTGGGAGTACTTAGTTGAGCTCGGCTGATTGCATCACCACACCCATTTTCTCTTTTGCAAAACCCTTTTCACTTTCAAAGTTATTTTGTAAAAATGATTTTCTTTTGAAAATTTTCATACCAAGTCCTCAGTTTGAGTTCAGACACACCCGGGAGTGTGCACGAATCCCTCAAACCAAGACTGTGATACCAACTTGAAACATCCCAGATATACAGTCGAAAATTTTCATTTTAAATCATTAATAAAACCATAGTAATCGAAACATCATATAAAAACAATAAATTGTGTACCTCAAAATATCATAATATCTGTCAAAATATATCAGGGTATTAACATCCCAGGCTAAACAAATGTTGTGTGCACTGCAATCATCCCGAGCTCTTCCCCTTGCTAACGGAAGTACCTGAAACCAAAACTGAAAACTTTAAGCACGAAGCTTAGTGAGTCTCCCCAAACTAGCACATACCATACAACTAATCAGGACACCAGGAGATACGGGACCCGCCCACACTCAATGAGATATAGGCCCTGCCCACACTCAGCTACTATGAGATTCGGGCCCCGCCCACACTCACATACCTAACAACACATACCGGTATCATACAGACAACAAGTATAACAATCCAACAATCTGACTGATATTTATACTCAGGTAATAATGAGATATGGGCCCCACCCATACTTCATGTTCCTATCAAGAACATATAAACTATTATGGTTGAAACATGTGACAACCCGAAATTTCTATTCTGTACAACATGTCAATTCAATAGAAGTCAAATCAGTTACAGTTAAATTTTTAGACTTTTTGGATTAAGTTTGAGTATTTTAGGATTTACACTTTAGGAGATACCAGGACAGAGGATGCCCTAGGGTTATAGTGCAACACAGTTATTCCTAAACTTCAAGAAATTGGAGTTTACTTCCGGAATAAAATATTTTCAGCCAAAAACCCAGAAATTTGGAGTATATATATGACACTTAGTCATTTTTATGTCATTTTTTCCAAATTCTCAAGAACAAAAGCAAATCCTCTCAAGTATCATCCCGAGATTTATTCCAAATCTCGATCTAGTAAGTGTTTTCAACCATTTCAAGTTAGTAGATCACTTAATCTACTGTTTTAACACCCTTCTAACCGTGAAATCATTCCAAAAGGTTGATTCTTCCATTTTCACCAAGAACACCAAGAACACACACTAGTGTTCTTGGCATTTTGGCTCATTCCAATCTTCCATATAGTAAGTACTTCTATCCTAGAGTGTGTTTAAGCTTGCTATACTTCTTTATAACATGAAAACATCCAAGAAACAC
Organism: Lactuca virosa; assembly: GCF_052849685.1. NCBI lineage: Eukaryota > Viridiplantae > Streptophyta > Magnoliopsida > Asterales > Asteraceae > Lactuca > Lactuca virosa. The sequence continues at coordinate 206,074,650 of NC_136426.1, forward strand.
CAAGAAAATGGTGTTTACGGTCCAAGAACATTCTTGAACCGTAAACCCATCTTAAGGGACCAAAATGTCCCTAGTCCCTTCCTAAGCCTAGGTAACTAACTTAGATCCTTACCTTGACGTGTTAAGGACTTGAAATCATCAAAATACCTTCATCCATGAGGGTTTACGACCGTAAACCCAAAGGGAAGTGGTCTTTGGACCGTAAACTCCTTTTAAGGAGTGAAATGGTGCCCTACCTTCTTCCTCACGCTTATACTTCAAGTGGAAACACTTCAATGGACTTAGAAACCTTCAAATCAACAAATGGTCATAAGAGGGGGAGTTTACGGCCGAAAACTCTAGGGTTTACGATCGTAAACCGATTGGGCTGAGGTCACAAAACCGTAAACTCAAGTTAGGGTTTCTTTTGAACCCTAAACCCTATAGTCTTGTTCTACAACACTTAGATGCATTCCTTGGGACTTATAACACTTATATAAAGTGTTTAACTTGTCTTAGGATGTCTTAACTTTGCTAATTAGTTGTTTAAAGTCTAATTAGATACATATATGTTGTATTTATATGTTAAATAGGATCATTGTTTGTGTACAAGTCTTCACTTGACACCTAGCAATCCTATCTCTTTAGTTCATCCAAACCACTCACTACAGGTGAGTTCATATCCCTTAATTAACATTTTAAATGTTTTTAAATGCTTTTATGGGGGGAATACAAGTTGAACAATTATAGTTATTATATCAATCACATGTGATTAATAACTACCAAGCAAATGGTTTTCTTACTTTTCAAACTGTTTATCAAACTGTTTTACAAACTCTTTTATTGTCAAATACATTTATCAAACTCTTTTAAATTGTCAAATACTTTTATCAAACTCTTTTAACTTATATTATGTGTATCTATATAGATATAGTTATATAAGTAGGATTGAAAGGACTTAGGACTGCTAGTCTACCCTGCTTCCTGTTCTTGTTTGATTGTGGTCTTAGGGTATCAAGGTTAGTTGTCCGAAGGTCGTTTGAATCCTAGTTATATATTATGTATATGTATATAGATATAAAAGGTTTTCCTTCATTCAAGTCCATGCCCTTGGGTAGCAAGGGTATACAAACATGTTCATACATTGCTAGTAAGCTACCATAGGGGTAGTTTAGGAAGATACTATTACTAGAACGATGAAACATACAATGAGTCAGTTCATACATGAGTCAATACATACTATAATGAGAAACAAACATAGAACAGAGTGATGAGAAACAAACATGAAACAGAGTGATGAGAAACAAACATAGAACAGAGTGATGAGAAACAAACATGAAACAGAGTGATGAGAAACAAACATACAGGTTAGACCGAGAAAGAACACACAATACAGCTAGCACACAATTCACATAACATTTACATTAGTACATTTATGTGAGCCATTAAATAGGGCATGGCACTACCTGCCATGACTGTTTTTGTATCAGAATCTCCTTAATTGGGGAGCGTATGATTTTGTGTATAGATCTATACTGGATTGACTATCCTACACCTTGCTGATCGCTACAGTGGGACTTGCAAGTCTACGGGTGCCAAACGTCATTTTTGTGGCATCTTACATTGTCACTTTACTATTGAGTCAGTAGCAAGATACAGGCCGATCACATGTTACCTTGAAATATACAATTGGCTTAAGGTAGTTAGTACAGCAGTAGTTTCATAATACTACATTAAAGTACTATAACATTTTCCCTTTTACATTTTACTTTGTGATTTCACACAATAAACAATAATGTAAAAACTATATTTTTGGTTAATGATAGTCGGATTTGGGAAAATACTCACTTTTACAAAAGATACACACAGACACTAGATGCCTTGGTAGAAGGCTACTTTTAGTAGGAAAGATAGGGTTTTCTAGGATAGTTCAAACAAATACAAACCTTTTACAAACACACAGTACATCTTACAAAACATCTTACAAATGCTTTCATACAAACACAGACACTAATATACTTATGAACTCACCAGCTCTAAAGCTTATAAACTCTTTCAAAATAACTTGTATTCTCAGGTCACCAGTAGACAGCTACCGGAGCCAGGTTTTGAGAAGATGGAGCTTATTCAAGACTCATCTTATATTTTTTATGTATATTGTTTTGGTGTCTTTAAAACTTAACAGAACACACTTGTATGAAATTATATTATTAATGCAATGGATGATGTTGTTGCTTGTTTACTACTTGCATTGTTGTGATATTGTACATGACGTCCTCCACCCCAAAACATTTCCGCCGTTCATTTGGTTTTGAGGGTGTGACAGATTGGTATCAGAGTATTGTTTATAGTGAATCGAGTGTATCAACCCATAAAAGATATACGAACTATAAGCACAAGCGGGATTAAAATACTCTGATAAAGAGTTTATACTTTAAATAATAAATTATTTAATAAAGTATACATACCTGCATTCATACTAAAATGTAGCCTGATAAGTTGACTTAGAGACATATGGTCAACCCTGAGAAGATGTAGCCTGATCAACTACATTATCCGAGGATTGATTAGCATGTGCCTAAGTGTGGTTGCGAGGTTGCAACAAGTCTAAAAACTTACCAACACTTGTACAACAAGAACAGTAGAACAGAACATTAAACTTAAAATACTATAGGAGTATTTTGTGTTACAATAATTACTTATTTGAGAACTAAAGGTCTTTATTAGTATATCAATGGTTGTTTAGTGGGTACACTAAGGTTATATGTACTAGGATGTCATAGACTTAGAATCTGTGATCTTTGCCTTACTTCCTGTTCCTTGTTTGGTTGTGGGCTTAGGGTTAGGGTCACGTATTCGAAGGTCTATCCCGTCTGCGTGACATATAATTGGTATGCTTTAAACAAGTATTGAGGCAACTGATAAAGATCGTCTTATAATTATTTATTTAGTTAGTTAGTCTAATTTAGTTATTTCTTATATCCCTTTTCTCGCGTAGATATAATGGCTGGATTTCATCTTCCCGGAGACCCGTACTTCCTAAACCACGACAACGCAGGATGGCTGGAAGAAGAACCAGAAGATAATCAACCAATTCCTTTAGATGATTATGAAGCTGAAAGTTTTTATGATGGTTCCGACTCAGAGCCAGAAGTCAATAACCAACCCCCAGCTGTTCAAAACCCAAACCCTCGTCCCGCATTTCAAGGACACACACCTCTGTGGCCCACAAACTTGAATAGGTGGAGTCAGGAACAAGGTCAACCTTTTCCTTACAATGGAGACAGAAGCTTCTACAACCTCACTGAGGGATGTTCAGCTGATAGGGTCCTACCTATCATGGTTCGCAGGATTGCTCGGAACACCGAGCAGGGGCGAGCAGCTATCGACCGGGTAGTAGAAGTTGATGCCAATTCTGGTGTTAACACAGTCCGCATTCGCCAGCTGGAGGCCGCTCATGAAAGGGCTCAGGTTAGCAATGCAATGCGTCAGAGGGAGCTTGCTGAAACTAGAGCCGAAGTCAGGGAACTTCGAACTCAGCAAGCAAGATCTGATAGGTGTGTGAGGGACATAGAGCGTCTCTTATCGGATTCAAGAACTCACTCTAACAGTTCTCGTCGCCGTTAGAGTCTTATCGACTTCTCTTTTGGATATAACCTAGTTATGTAAAAACTTTAGACAAATTTCCTATCTTTGTCAATCTTAGACCTGTTAGGTTTTGATTAGGTCGTATGCTGTCAAAATTTTCCCATCTTGGTTGATGTAAGACCTACTTCTAGGTCATTTTTTTCCCTGAATTCATTACATCTGTAATTCCAGTATCTTTGACAGATATAAAATCTATTGGAAATTATTATCCAACTGCTTTCATCTTTATTCAAGTGTTTCATTCAACTATGCTGTTGGGCTATGGAGAGTTAGTCCATAAGTCATTCTCATCATTTTCCTATCAAATTCTCATCAATGTTTTCCTTTTTCTAAAGTTATAGTTCAAAGATGCCTCCACGTAAATCAACAAGACGTAATCCTCCCGCACCAACTCCACCTACTCCTCAATTCGATACAGCAGCCCTCAATGCTGCTATAGCTGCGGCTGTGGAAACGGCCATGGCTGAATATCATTCCTCAAGTTCCACTGGAGGAGGGACTCCTATTCCGACTATTCAGGTTGCAACCCCTGTGCGCTCGAGAGAGTGCTCCTACAAAGACTTCACAAACTGTAAGCCATTTTCCTTTAAAGGGACTGGCGGAGTACTCGTCCTCTTGCAATGGTTCGAGAAGACAGAGTCGGTCTTTGAAATCTGCTCGTGCCCGGAGGGAAGTAAGGTCAAGTTTGCCGCTTGTACCTTCGAATCAAAAGCCCTAACATGGTGGAATAGCCATGTTATGTCACTATATCTAGTGGTGGCTAATGCTATGGGCTGGGATACCATGAAAGACCTCATGATTGAGGAGTACTGCCCGAGGGGCGAGATCCAAAAGCTGGAGGAAGAACTATGGAGCCTGACCATGAAGGGCTCCAACATCGTCGCATATACCGCCAGGTTCTGTGAACTGGTGGCCCTTTGTCCCAACATGATTCATAAAGAGGGAAAGAAGATCGAGAGATATATATGGGGGCTAATGCCACCATACCAGGGAAATGTTTTGTCATCACGCCCTACTACATTTGCTAGTGCCAAGCGATTGGCACAGCAGCTAATTGACCACGGGGTCCGTACCCCGGCTGCAACAACCACCCTGGCCATCTCAGAACCCGCCAGAACCGCAGAGTCCAAGCGGAAATTCTGGGATGACAAGAAAAAGAAGAAGACTGCCAAGAAACAGCAGATCGTGGCAGTTCATAGTGCGACAGCACCTGCCACTGATGCTGCTCTAATAAAGCAGTACTCAGGAAGTTTGCCGCTCTGCAACAAGTGCAACTACCACCATGTGGGAGCCTGTCGGGAAATGCAGTGTGTAAACTGCAACAGGAAGGGGCACACAGCCCGTTTCTGCAAATCTCCGGCGAGGCCAATCACCCAAGTCCCAAGATCTGGAGTGGGCCAAGCTTGCTACAACTGTGGCGATGTGGGCCACTACAAAAGAAACTGCCCCGAGGCAGGGAATGCCGGCGGAGTAGGAAGAGTTCTGGCTATAGGCCATGAGGAGGCGGTTGCCGACCCCACAGTGGTCACTGGTACGTTTCTCCTCGACAACTCTTATGCTTGTATACTATTTGATAGTGGAGCGGAGAGGAGCTTCGTGAACCAAAAGTTTGCTCATTTACTTAAGCAAAAATCACGAGCACTCAAGGAAACATTCACAGTAGAAATGGCTAATGGGAAGACAGAGAGCACTAGCTGCATATACATAGGGTGTACCTTAACTTTAGATAGCCATTCATTCTCGATCGATCTCATGTCAGTCTCAATTAAAAGTTTCGACGTCATCATTGGCATGGATTGGTTGAGTCTTCATCATGCCGACATCATGTGTTACGAAAAGGCTGTCCGCCTTAACCTTTCGTCTGGCGAAACCCTAGTAGTATATGGCGACAAACCCGGCACGAACCTTCGTATCATCTCGAGCATTCAAGCTCAGAAATTCTTGCGAAAGAAATGTCGCGCATTCCTTGCTCATGTGGTCGATGTGAGCCAAGAAGCGAAAGACATCAAGAACATCCCCGTAGTACGCGACTTTCACGACATTTTTCCAGAAGAACTTCCAGGATTACCTCCGCAACGCCAACTCGAGTTTCGAATCGACTTAGTTCCAGGGGCTACCCCCGCAGCCAAATCGCCTTATCGTCTAGCAGCTGCAGAGATGCAAGAACTATCCTGTCAACTTAACGAACTGCTCAGCAAGGGCTTTATAAGACCGAGCTTCTCACCCTGGGGAGCTCCAGTCTTGTTCGTCAAGAAGAAAGACGGATCATTTCGTATGTGCATCGACTATAGGGAGCTCAACAAATTCACCGTAAAAAATTGTTATCCTTTGCCTCGGATAGACGACTTATTCGATCAACTTCAAGGGGCAAATTTCTTTTCCAAAATCGACTTAAGATCCGGATATCACCAGTTACGAGTGCTAGGGGAGGATGTTCCAAAGACAGCCTTCCGAACTCGTTATGGGCACTATGAATTCGTAGTGATGCCGTTCGGATTAACAAACGCGCCCGCTGTATTCATGGATTTAATGAATAGGGTGTGTCGTCCTTACTTGGATCAGTTCGTCATCGTCTTCATCGATGACATACTTATCTACTCTCGTAGTAAGGAATAACATAGTCAACATTTACAACAAGTCTTAGAAACCCTGCGCGCGGAGAAGCTTTATGAGAAGTACTCGAAATGCGAATTTTGGATCCGCCGAGTCGAATTCTTAGGGCACGTGGTAAGCAAAGAGGGAATACACGTGGACCCTTCCAAAATTAAAGCCATTGAGAGCTGGTCAGCACCGAAGACGCCTACAGAAATTCGTCAATTTCTAGGCCTCGCTGGCTACTATCGCAGGTTTATTCAGAACTTCTCCCGCATAGCGAAGCCTCTTACAACACTTACCCAGAAGGGCGTATCCTTTAACTGGGAAGAGAAGCAGGAGAGAGCGTTCCAAACGCTCAAACGAGCCTTGTGCACTGCACCCATACTATCCCTCCCCGAAGGGATAGAAGACTTCGTTGTCTATTGCGATGCATCGAACCAAGGTCTCAGATGTGTTCTGATGCAGCGAGGTAAGGTCATCGCCTATGCCTCGAGACAGCTGAAAACACATGAGGTCAACTATACGATGCACGATCTTGAACTAGGAGCAGTTGTATTTGCTTTGAAGATCTGGAGACACTACCTGTATAGTACAAAGAGCACAATCTTTACAGAGCACAAGAGCCTACAACACATATTCGATCAGAAGGAGCTCAACATGAGACAACGACGGTGGGTCGAGCTACTCAGTGACTACGAATGCGAAATTCGTTATCATCCCGGCAAGGCCAATGTAGTAGCTGACGCCCTAAGTCGGAAAGAATATTCTGGTCGTAGAGTCAAGTCTTTGACTATGACTATCCATTCACACTTATCCACACAAATACAGGCGGCTCAGCTCGACGCTTTGAAACCTGAAAATGTGACCAGTGAATCCCTGCGAGGGATGGATAAGAACTTCGAAGTCAAGGGTGGCAGACCTTATTATTTCATGAACCGGATCTGGACCCCAAAACTTGGTGGTTTCAGAGATTTGGTCATGAACGAGGCGCACAACACTCGTTATTCCGTTCACCCAGGTTCAGATAAGATGTATCTGGATCTTAAAAAGTTATACTGGTGGCCTAACATGAAAGCAGAGATTGCTACCTTCGTAAGTAAATGCCTTACTTGCACAAAGGTCAAGGTCGAATACCAAAAACCCTCAGGTCTTCTACAACAGCCTGAGATCCCGGAATGGAAGTGGGAGCGGATCACTATGGATTTCATTACCAAGTTGCCCAAAACAACGGGTGGACTTGATACCATATGGGTCATCGTCGACAAATTGACCAAGTCCGTGCACTTCCTACCGATGAAGGAAACAGACAAGATAGAGAAGCTTACCAGAACATACATAAGGGAAATTGTACGATTGCACGGTGTTCCTATATCCATTATCTCGGACAGAGATAGTTGGTTCACTTCTACGTTCTGGCAGTCGCTACAAGGTTCCTTAGGAACTAGGCTGGACATGAGTACAGCCTACCATCCGCAGACAGACGGGCAAAGTGAGAGGACTATTCAAACCTTGGAAGATATGTTGCGAGCCTGTGTGATCGACTTTGGGAAAGCATGGGATACTCATTTACCCCTTGTAGAATTTTCCTACAACAACAGTTATCACACAAGCATAAAGGCTGCTCCATTCGAGGCCCTCTATGGCCGAAAGTGCAGATCCCTTCTGTGCTGGGCTGAGGTGTGTGATACCCAGTTAGCTAAGGGACGAGTTCCTGAAAGCACTCTCATAGGTCCGGAGATCATACGGGAAACGACGGAGAAGATCGTTCAGATCCGTGAACGACTGAAAGCCTCTAGAGACCGACAGAAAAGCTACGCTGATAAACGAAGGAAACCGTTGGAATTCCAGGTGGGCGACCGTGTTCTATTGAAGGTCTCACCCTGGAAGGGCTTGATATGCTTTGGAAGGCATGGAAAGCTAAATGCAAGGTACATAGGGCCTTTCGAGATTCTCGCAAGAATCGGCCTAGTAGCTTACAAACTTAACTTACCAAGCGAACTCAGAAACGTACATTCTACATTCCACGTATCGAACTTGAAAAAGTGTCTATCCGACGAGACTCTTGTAATACCACTCGACAAGATCGAGATCAACGAGAGCCTCAACTTCGTGGAAGAACCAGTAGAGATCATGGACCTGGAGGTCAAGCAAACGAAACAAAGTCGCATCCCGATAGTGAAGGTTCGCTGGAACGCCAAGCGAGGACCTGAATTCACTTGGGAGCGAGAGGATCAGATGAAACTGAAATATCCTCGTCTTTTTACTTAGTTCTTTGTAACTACTTATTTGCTTAAATTCTAATTTCGAGACGAAATTCCTTCTAAGGAGGGGATGATGTGACAACCCGAAATTTCTATTCTGTACAACATGTCAATTCAATAGAAGTCAAATCAGTTACAGTTAAATTTTCAGACTTTTTGGATTAAGTTTGAGTATTTTAGGATTTACACTTTAGGAGATACCAGGAGAGAGGATGCCCTAGGGTTATAGTGCAACACTGTTATTCCTAAACTTCAAGAAATTGGAGTTTACTGCCGGAATAAAATATTTTCAGCCAAAAACCCAGAAATTTGGAGTATATATATGACACTGAGTCATTTTTATGTCATTTTTTCCAAATTCTCAAGAACAAAAGCAAATCCTCTCAAGTATCATCCCGAGATTTATTTCAAATCTCGATCTAGTAAGTGTTTTCAACCATTTCAAGTTAGTAGATCACTTAATCTAGTGTTTTAACACCCTTCTAACCGTGAAATCTTTCCAAAAGGTTGATTCTTCCATTTTCACCAAGAACACCAAGAACACACACTAGTGTTCTTGGCATTTTGGCTCATTCCAAGCTTCCATATAGTAAGTACTTCTATCCTAGAGTGTGTTTAAGCTTGATATACTTCTTTATAACATGAAAACATCCAAGAAACACCTAGAAAATGGTGTTTACGGTCCAAGAACATTCTTGAACCGTAAACCCATCTTAAGGGACCAAAATGTCCCTAGTCCCTTCCTAAGCGTAGGTAACTCACTTAGATCCTTACCTTGATGTGTTAATGACTTGAAATCATCAAAATACCATCATCCATGAGGGTTTACGACCGTCAACCCAAAGGGAAGTGGTCTTTGGACCGTAAACTCCTTTTAAGGGGTGAAATGGTGCCCTAGCTTCTTCCTTAGGCTTATACTTCAAGTGGAAACACTTCAATGGACTTAGAAACCTTCAAATCAACAAATGGTCGTAAGAGGGGGAGTTTATGCCCGTAAACTTTAGGGTTTACGACTGTAAACCTATTGGGTTGAGGTCACAAAACCGTAAACTCAAGTTAGGGTTTCTTTTGAACCCTAAACCCTATAGACTTGTTCTACAACACTTAGATGCATTCCTTGGGACTTATAACACTTATATAAAGTGTTTAACTTGTCTTAGGATGTCTTAACTTTGCTAATTAGTTGTTTAAAGTCTTCACTTGACACCTAGCAATCCTATCTCTTCAGTTCATCTGAACCACTCACTACAGGTGAGTTCATACCCCTTAATTAACCTTTTAAATGTTTTTAAATGCTTTTATGGGGGGGGGGAATACAAGTTGAACAATTATAGTGATTATATCAATCACATGTGATTAATAGCTACCAAGCAAATGGTTTTCTTACTTTTCAAACTGTTTATCAAACTGTTTTACCTCAAACTGTTTTACAAACTCTTTTATTGTCAAATACATTTATCAAACTCTTTTAAATTGTCAAGTACTTTTATCAAACTATTTTAACTTATATTATGTGTATCTATATAGATATAGTTATATAAGTAGGATTGAAAGGACTTAGGACTGCTAGTCTACCCTGCTTCCTGTTCTTGTTTGATTGTGGTCTTAGGGTATCAAGGTTAGTTGTCCGAAGGTCGTTTGAATCCTAGTTATATATTATGTATATGTATATATATATATATATATATATAAAAGGTTTTCCTTCATTCAAGTCCATGCCCTTGGGTAGCAAGGGTATACAAACATGTTCATACATTGCTAGTAAGCTGCCATAGGGGTAGTTTAGGAAGATACTATTACTAGAACGATGAAACATACAATGAGTCAGTTCATACATGAGTCAATACATACTATAATGAGAAACAAACATAGAACAGAGTGATGAGAAACAAACATGAAACAGAGTGATGAGAAACAGACATACAGGCTAGACAGAGAAAGAACACACAATACAGCTAGCACACAATTCACATAACATTTACATTAATACATTTATGTGAGCCATTAAACAGGGCATGGCACTACCTGCCATGACTGTTTTTGTATCAGAATCTCCTTAATTGGGGAGCGTATGAGTTTGTGTATAGATCTATACTGGATTGACTATCCTACACCTTGCTGATCGCTACAGTGGGACTTGCAAGTCTACGGGTGCCAAACGTCATTTTTGTGGCATCTTACATTGTCACTTTACTATTGAGTCGGTAGCAAGATACAGGCCGATCACATGTTACCTTAAAATATACAATTGGCTTAAGGTAGTTAGTACAGCAGTAGTTTCATAATACTACATTAAAGTACTATAACATTTTCCCTTTTACATTATACTTTGTGATTTCACACAATAAACAATAATCTAAAAATATATTTTTGGTTAATGATAGTCGGATTTGGGAAAATATTCACTTTTACAAAAGATACACACACATACACTAGATGCCTTGGTAGAAGGCTACTTTTAGTAGGAAACATAGGGTTTTCTAGGATAGTTCAAACAAATACAAAACTTTTACAAACACAGAAAGTACATCTTACAAAACATCTTACAAATGCTTTCATACAAACACAGACACTAATATACTTATGAACTCACCAGCTCTAAAGCTGATAAACTCTTTCAAAATAACTTGTATTCTCAGGTCACCAGTAGACAGGTACCGGAGCCAAGTTTTGAGAAGATGGAGCTTATTCAAGACTCATCTTATATTTTTGATGTATATTGTTTTGGTGTCTTTAAAACTTAACAGAACACACTTGTATGAAATTATATTATTAATGCAATGGATGATGTTGTTGCTTGTTTACTACTTGCATTGTTGTGATACTGTACATGACGTCCTCCACCCCAGAATGTTTCCGCCATTCATTTGATTTTGAGGGTGTGACAAAACACTTGGCAACCCACTGATCCAATATCTCACAATCATCAAGGCCCTATTATGGTCCATCTATGGCCTAATTTTCCCAATTGGGCCCAAGCATATCCAATAGGCCTTATCTTAAAGCTTAATCTAAATATTATAGTCCATATGCTTGTTTTTGGATGGCCCATCAGTAGCCCCATCACCAAAGCCCAATAAAAAGATCAAACTCAAGGCCCAAGCAAAGTTAGGGTTTCTCACATGAAATGACGATTAGGGTTAAGTATACTTACTTAACCCAATAAGGACTTAACCCATTAAGCGCTTAATACATTAAGTCCATCACTCCATTAGGCCATTCACTCAATGTAGTTGGACATACATTAAAATTCCAGTATAACAGTCTAAACGCGAGTCTCGGCAATTCCCAAACTTACATTCCCAGAATTAGGGTTTTCTAAACCCTAAATACGGTTTCTAACCCAATCACAATCCAACTAAGTCCAATATTAAGCTATTGGGCCAATTAGGGTTCCACTAGGCCGGACACCACCCACTGACACCTCGGGCGGTGGTGGTCGGTGACTGCTCACGGCGGCAACCACCATTTCCAATGGTGGTGGTGGTGGTTCCTGCCCAAAAACTGTGTATACCACTTCACACATAATATATACACACACATAGCCACCGGAGATAGTGGTTAGTGGCGGCAAAACGGTAGCAGCCACCACCTCATGGTGGTGGTCACAGACCTTCGTTGATTTTCCGGCCAAAAATGGCTCCTACAGCAGCAACAACACCGACAGCAGCATATATTCTAGACATACATCCAACCAGCCACCTTCCATGTGGCTGACGTTGCCAGAAAGTTAAGAAAATAGTGGCTAAAGGCCACCGGCGGCATCGGTGACGCATCTGACGTCGAACACGCATAAAGTTACGGAGGAGTGGAGAGAGAGAAGTGGTAGATGGTCTTACCTGAAGCCTCTCGGTAGCTCGCGCCCTTGCTGCAGCGAACACGTCCTTTTGTCGTCCTTCAGCGGTTTTCCGGGTTGGTCACGGCGTCTTCGGCAGCGACGTTGTGACATTTAGATGGCAAAGGAGCGGCGGCAGCGACGTTGTGGCGTGTTGGTGGAGTTTCATTTTATCTGGACGCATCTAATTTGTTTATTGAACCATACCTTTTTTAGATTAACGAATACAAGAAAATGTTAGTTTGATTATTACAATCTTTTAGTTTGATGCATAACTCTTGATCTTGTTCACATTCATATTTTCATTGAGATAAAAAGTGTGCAAGTAGTATAAAACTAATTTTGCTTCATAATTTTCTTATAATGATGAGTTTAAAGGTGATTATGAAATAAAAAATGATTGTGATATCATCGAGCCATTGAAGGTTTATTATCACCTTTAAAGTTATTTATTATTAATTTTTTTACATAAAAAGTTTTTTTAATCTACTTTAGGTATGGTTATAGAAGAGTAAGTTTATTTTACTCGGAACAATCTAAGGAGTTAGACAGGTCTATGTTTGGTTTTATGATGCTTGTATTAGACGTGGAAAGAAGGTTATAGAGGTGTACTGTATTGATCATACATCTGATTCCCAAAAAGGCATATCATATATGCAACGGATTTCCGACGGCTACGACAAATTTTAGCAACGAATTTTTACGTCGGTTATTAGTAACCGATCAATGACAAATATACTTTATTGTAAAAATTACCAAAAGAATAACTCACTAACGGACTATCGACGAAATTTAAGAAAAACTCACTAATAGATTACAGATAGAGTTTATGTGATAGGCTAGCGGCGAGTTTTGGATATAAAAAAAAATATAAATTCATGAAAAAATTAACAATAATTACATATTCAACAAAGGAAAAATCTTGAAACATACATCAAATCTATATTTTAAAACCATCAAATATAAATCCACCAAATTGGTATTCATTATTCATTCATTCATTATTTACTTTACTTATCCATGCAAAGACAAACAAAAACCATCTTGAAAAGTAATTCCACCTTGAGGACCCACCACCTCCATTTCTAACAAAGATGTTCCTTAGAATGTCACCATTCCACTTCACATCTTTCCCAAGGAAAGCAATCCACTTCACATCGGAATATGTGATTCCGATTCCGATCCCTCCGAAATGAAAACACACCTTCAGATCAACAATCTCATATTAAATCGAGTGAAAAACGATGATAATTTTAGCAAATTCAGATTCAAATTAACACACCTTCAGATACATCTTCTTGTGTTCCCTCAAACACCGTATATGATATTCCCTTTCACACTGCAAGGAGGATAATTCTAACAATCAGAAATGAAAACGCAGCATAATTGGATTTTTTTTGAATGACCATTTTAACCTTGTACCAAAACTAAAACAAGCACTATACTACAGGGACCAAATTTATTGATATATATTTAAGGAATGAGCATGTCAAGATCTAGTGATCAGATCTCCAACTTCTGTCAACATCGCCATCATCTCCAAACATCATTCTGTAAGAATGGAACAAGATGTCAGATTTAGACCTTACTTAAGCGTTACTTGATATAGCATAAATTGGAAAGTTGAGAATTAAAAATTTATTGGCATCAAAACAATTACATAAGAAAACATATTATAAACTTACCTTTGAAAGGGTAAGCTAGGTAGAGTGGCCTCTGGACAAACCCACAAAACCGACTCTTGAAATGCTATGAACACCTAACTGGTACCGATCTGATTCTACTAGACTGACAACAGATCAAAAAAATAGTGTGAGTGACAGGCGAACAACATATATAAACTTCGAAACAACAAAAAAAGGACAAAACAGCTACAAAACACATGATTCAGAATGGTATAAATTGACGTATCAGTTGACTTACATGTTTTTTGTTTTAAAATATTGTGGATCTTTGCTAGTTTTTGGATCTAGAAGCATGATAGAGAATTTTTTTTTCGTAATCGACACATAAAAGTCTTGGTGATTATGATGACCGAAAAAGACGCAGATCGATAATTTTATCAAAACAATGGATGATTTTCAGATATGCACATCCTTGTTAGCCAGTAGTTTAATACTTTGAACATATAGAAAAAATATTCCGTGTGAATGCTATTAGATTCACAGGGTCGATTATGACAGCGGTTGTGAAATCGTATTAAAATGAAACTGAACATCTAATATATATATAGTAAGAAAAATGTGGGCGTCAACCCTAACCCTGATCTCCAGCGATGGTGATTTGCATCAACCTCCCCCTAAAATTGTACATATCATCACATACAGCCCAACCATTACGCAAAATGACACTTTTGGTGCTTGATGAACAAAGTTGTACCTGATTTTTTATTTGTAGTTTTTTTTAACAGCTCTTAATTATTTGTAAATGGCCACAGTACTCATTACTATAAATAACTATTTTTTTAACAGTTCTTATTTGTAAATGGCCACAATATCTTTATTTATATTTTTTTCAAAAACACTTGAAACATTTTTCTTTCGTGTTTAAGTGAGAATTATTTTCTATCATTTGATATTGTGATTATTCCCAGTTGAGTATACCATATTCATTTTTTTAGCCTTTCAACATGAAAGGGTGTAATTAGCACACACTTATTATAATGTTTGGCTACAAAATTAATGGTTTCACGAAAAGATACATTTGGATTATGTTAAATGAAATCATAACAATAATATATACCGACAATTATATTTATTTTAAAATTAAATGACGTGAAGAAACTGATGTTAATAACGTACATAAGGTAAAATTGTACACATATTTATCGTTTTACATTCCCTCGAGTTGTAATCTATAAGTTTAAGAAAGCTCAACGAAAAATATTTGATTTTTTGAAAGTTCTGTCGGAAAGTTTATATTGATGATTATTGGATTACTCATACCTGGTGTTTTGATATTTGCACATTGTGCTATATTTATCGCGAATTTGCATTTAAAGTATATTTGGATTCATTTTTTGTTTTAACGCAATATGTGTTTTAGAACATATCAAAGACAGTTGAATGAATTTTGATAAGCATGCAAGAAACATAACACATGCACAAACTTCAAATGGGCGAATGATTCCCGATGATCAAGTTTGGTGGTAAATATCCATTATGGTCGATCATTAATTGCCAGAATAACATAGTATAGAATATTTATCCAAATATATTTGTAAAATTGGTCTAAGTTTGAAAACTAATGTTGGATTTAATGAACTTACGAAAATTAACAATGGTTAATGTGATAATTGTGTCAAGCATCTCTTACATGGTATTGCTCCATGAGAAACACCAAGAAACCATAGACTCCTCGTCTGATACTATATACTCCACCATTAACGTTCTACATTCCTCGATAAACTACAAGAGGGAAACAAAATAAGTTCTATTTAGGGGTAAAATGACTATTTTTTACCATCTTACTTTAATGCAATGCAACTTAACACAGTTACTAATACCACACTATAAATCCAAAAAAAAAGCAATGCATTTTTTCTGCTATCTTATAAACATGGAAATTATGGGTGATTTAGAAAAATAAATAGCATCTTCTTAGGGAAGGGGTATTTTAGGTAATTAGATTTTTTTAGTTTCTTATGCACAGTACATATAGAATATGGGTAGAAACAAGGGAGATCCCACCTATAGGCCAAGCGTGTCCATGGACACCCATTATTTTTGAATTTTTTTATAAGTTATATAATTATTTTTATATGGACACCTGTTAAAAATTAGTTTAATGGCTAATATATATGAAGATTTATTTGGATCTTAGTAGATACTTATCCAGGAAAAAATCTGATTTATAAATATCTTAATTTATATTTGATTTTTCAAACTTGTTAAATAAAAGAAAAAATATTCTTATAAACCCGTTAAATAAAAGAAATTAGCAAAGAACTTTGAGGAGAAAAAGAAAAAAAAAACTGTAAATACTTAAACCCGAAGAAAACAAAAATTACATAATCTTTACCCTTGTCGTCGTCCTCTGCTGTCAGCTGAAAACCTGTTCTTCGCTGCAGGCGCATCTACCCGGCCGTGACGACCGTCATTAATCCTCAAAGTCGCAGGAGCAGATGCTGACACCGGCAGTAGCCAAGCTCGGATATTTTTGAAGTAAAACACGTATTTATACCAATGTCATTAAATACTTCTGAATTCACCAGCATTTAAAAATGTTGATACTCACTTTCAAAATAACTTGTATTCTCAGGTCATCCGTAGCCAGGTACACTCCGGGAGCTTTTGCGAAGTCAGCCTAGTACCAAGCTGCATCTTATGTTATTCTCTGTATTTACTTTTGATGTTGTTGCTAAATGTAACTCACGTAAAAATTTTACTATTAATGCAATGGTTGTTGTACTTTGATTATTATACTGCATATGTTGTGATACTTGACATGAGGTCCTCCACCCCAGAACGTTTCCGCCGTTCCGGTTTTGGGGTGTGACATGTGACTTTTCCAGTTACAAAACTTTCCATTGGAGATTGTTACAAGACAATTCCATAGATACAAAGTCTCATATTGAAAGTACATTCCTTTAAACATCCTTCTTGCATAAAAGTTTCTAACTTACTCATAGATTCTTGATATCTAACTCCCATTATGGAAACTTTTCCATAATTTCTATATGACTATCCATTCTTAATAGAATCCTATCTATTCAGAATTATATCAATATGGTCCATTCATTACTATACTTCCAACTGCCCTCAAGTGACCAATCCTTAGCGAACCTAGGATTGTCCTTAGAAATTGTTTAACAACTTCAGCCATATCCGGTTCTAGTCCTTATTCCCTCTTAATGCCCTAGGCATTTGGAAAATTCATAACACATAAATATTATAGCATATGCAATCGATCCTATACCCGAAGCACATGGGACACGATTCATAATGTCTTACATAAAGACCTGATACGTTACCAGTCTCTCGCTATAACATTTCCATATATGGAATTTCCTTATGTCAAACATTTTCAACATAACATTCATATACGTCCTTGACTAAATTTGATTAAAATCTCACAATCTAAGCTTTTAGATGTGAAATGAAGTATAAGTTCCTCTCCCTTAATTATAGCAAAACAAATTCTCAAACCCTATAACTTTGCAAATTGAAAATTTGTTTTCTATAATTAACATTTCTAACTCCCAACACTTACCATAATAATCATACTCCCACTAGCATAATGATTATTATCTTACTAGCATAACACTTATGCTCCCACTAGCTTTGATACGTACCCAGAAATCAGTTCGACTTCTAGAAATCAATAATTGTTAACTTTCTCACCAAAAGTTCAGATTTATGATACGAGATGATTTGATAATCCTTTATCTAAGCTCATACACCTTTTATTAGAAAGCTCACATATGTGTGTAAACAATTCAGAATATACAACAATAAGTTCCGAATGTTCCTTAAAACCTACTTAGTGAAAGTGTTTCCTCACAATCATTTTCATGAATTGGAGAGAAACCTTATGACACTTAGATTTTATGGTGTATGTGTTCCTATACATGTGACTTTGTAGTAACCATAATCACAAGACAAGGTTAGTGACAAATCCCAAAATCATATGGACTGAACTTGTTCAATCTTAATTTCTTGCCACCTGGTAGCACAAGGGTCTACCATTGCTTTCAAGTTGGTATGCAAACAATTGAGTACTCAAAGAACTCGCATGCATAGTCAACTTAAACTGGAATGTGCACAAAAATAAGAATATGGCAACACGATAGGTTAAAAACCTCAATTTGTGTGCTAGTGATTAACAATAGGTTTATTCTTGATTAGTTAATGAAGCTTTTCAATATCTTTAACACTCCCACTGACCTCTTGACATGAAAGACTCTCTTTGTCAAGAAAAGTTACTTGACAAACAAATATTCAAGCGTTAGTGTGGTTTCTTATCAAGACAAAACACTTCACACAATTGGTCTCAGTTGGTCTTTGTCTTATCCAAGACATCACAATTAACCAATTTTAAATGTGAAGGAGTAATAAAACATCTTTTCCATTCCACATTTTATGATTGTGTTATAAACCTTCCTAAGATTATGTCACTCAAGGCATGATCTTCGAGTATGACTCTAAGACTTGATTTTGGAACGAAGTACGATTCACCTTAATTGATTTAACCATTTCAACAATTCCCGATTCCTCTTCTTAGACATACAAGAGCACTAAGGTGTCCTTATAGGATCAATTGTGATATGGTTTTCATAATCATTAAGATGATCATTAAACACGGTACTAATGTACTCTCCTTTCCTTTTAGATTGGAGAAACTTTTATCTTTCTGCGTAATAGATTCTTCTTATTCGTTCTGCTATACATCAAAACTTTTCCAATGGTTCAGAATTACACTCAATCTTGTAAGTATAACCATATTTACTAAACTTTAGTAAATCATGCCGAAGAGTCATATCGTTCTTTGTGTACACCTGACCAGTACACAACCAAGTGTACCCGATCCCCTAGTCCTTCACTTGATTCACATATACATGTGAACAAGGAATCAGTCTTAATTTCCGAAAGTCGAAGGTTCTCATCCATCACACAATACAAGTTGCACGCTTCCAAGTTTCTAGACAATTGAAACTCGGGTGATGAAAATCTTCCCTATTTGGTAAATTATGACACTACCACAAATGAAAGAATCAAATCCATATTGCTAAAAATAGAAACATACAAACATCAATTTTCACAAATGCCATTGCAAGGAAATATAAATAAGATATAATCAAATTTTCTCTTTATTTATAAAATGTGGAAAACGTTTCCTTACAATGCAAGTACATATGAAAACTATGTTTCTAAATATTCCTAAGAAATCTATCATAACTCGTAGCATCCTTTGATCCTACAAAACATAAAAATGTAATCTTATCACATCATGTATTAAGAATCTACCAATAGGAACTTAATAGAGTTAGATAGTTGACTTACCTGAAGCAGAGTCAAACTTTTTGACTTTACCATCCTTATGATCCTTCAGGCAGACACGACAGCTTTGCAACAATACCCCTTCTCTTGGCAATAGAAACATATGGACACTTTGGGAATGGTACATGGAACAATCTCAGACTTAGCCTTTCCCTTTTCCTTGGAAAGAGAAATCTTTTCTGGACTTCCAGTGTTTCCATTGTCAATGTCGATGGAAGTTTGGGAAGTAGATCTTCCAATCAAAGTTGTGTTACCAGTGCGCCAAATCATTGCTGATTCGACAACAATTATCAAATAGGTAAGATCGATAAGGGACATGTCGCGGCCTGTCATATAGTAGTCTTTAACAAATTGACTATACGAATCGGGAAGTGACTGAAGAACCATGTAAACAACCAACTTCCTTGAAACAACGACTCCTAACATTCCTAGCCTGTCAATGTCTGACTTCATCTCCAAGACATGTGCACACATAGACCTTCCATCTTGGTGTTAGCGTGCCAATAGGGTTTGAGTGACCTTGAACTTTTAAAGTCTTTGAACTTGTGGGTTAGGGAGAACTATTGGAGGAGGTGGAGGAAATGAAGTACCACTACAGCATGAAGAAGGGATTAATCTTTCACCTTGATTGTCTTGTGGCATATCATCTTCATGAGGAAAGCTTTTTCCATAAGATTCAGGAAGACCGTAGTTGTCTGACCTAGACATCTATGATGGGAGAAATTCAAGTTAGTTGATTTAAGTCCTTAATATAACACCCAAATGAAATATTAAGGCTAGGATCCAACATAATATTCTACAATTCGGAAGAGGGGTGCCGTAATCCAATTGTAATATATTTGAACGTAGGTAAATGACGATTTACCAATTTCGACGATGAAAAGCGAAATTGGTTATTGAGTTTTAAATGAATTTAAATTCCTAGATTCCTTTGAGATTCATTGAACTTTTCAATGGCATGTTTAATCTCCATTATGCCCTTCAAGTTTGTGACTGGGATGCCGAGGATCACAAACAAGGTGTGAATAACCATGCAAATTAGCTTGGTACACTTAATGCTACAAATCATCCAATCAATGTGCCGGTTAACCACACACGCTCTGTTGATCCATGATAACATCAACCTAGCCTTTACCACACACTGTCAGTCCCATATTAGTGTGTCGATTAACCATACACGCTACACTAACGACTTAACAAGGTGCAAAGTGCAATTTCATGGGTTAGCACCAAATTCACATTTTTCCTAAGTAACTAGGATTGGGAATTTATAAGTGTTTAGTTACTTGGTATTTTCATTATACTTTTAATGAGAATTAATGTCCTATCCTACCGGTTTGGCTAACGACCCTCCACCAGTCAAGGAAGCGGTGGGTGAGAGTGGACACCCATTAAACCACCATTTTATAGGAAGTAACCTTATACCCCCTTATAGACTGACTTCGTGAATGACGCCTACTAACGATAAGACTGACTTTTTACCTATACATATAATATATTAAACTTTTTAATTTTATATAGTATAAGGGTGTATTTTAAACTTTTAAAATACCAAATTGTTTAATGTATTAATAAATTATACTCTTAATTTAATTAAACTTAAACCATGTCATTATGGATTTATTAATCTTCTCTTTAAATTAAACACTTTAATTAATTTAATAAAGTCCATAAGGTGTAATTGAACTATTCAAGGCATCAAGGTTATTAAAAATTCAAAATTAAAACTATTTAATTAATTTTTAAGTTATGAACCCAAGAGATGCATCTTTTGAAACCTTTCAATTACTAGAGTTAATGTTTTCATAATTTGAGACTTTTCAAATACCAAAACTTGAGGGGAAGTTTTGTAACTCTTGTAAACCTTTTCATTTCCATAACTTATGAGTTTAATTTCATTTTAATGGATGAGACCTTTCATGTTCGAAAACTTGAGGACAAGTTATGGAAGTCATTGAAAAGCATTTAGATCAATTTTAACAAATAGAATTATAATATAATCTAGGATTGATCTAATTTAACTCATAAGGCAAGATAATTCATATCAACAATTTACAAGTAACTTTGCTTATCATATAACAAACAGTTATCTTAAAACTTTGACAATAATCTTTTCATTGGATCAGTATAATCATTACCATACCAACAAAATCAAATTTTATGAAATAAGACATTTTGTGGTAATGATCCTAATCCAAAACAGACCAAAAATCCCAAAAAAACTGCCATCTGAAGCATCTACTCGATGAGTACATGAACTGGACTCGTCGAGTTGCCCTTTTACTGAGTGGACACGTCGAATCAGGCATTGGACTCGGCGAGTTCATCAGTTCGAGGCCAGAAAATTTATTTTTTCAGCTTTGAAAATTAACAAGCATCAAATATAATAGAAAACAATCCTAGGTTCTGATACCACTGTTGGGTTTTAAGCACTATAACACTTCTATGGTGCACATGCAACCCTAATAGCTTTGGATCTATTTTTTCTCTAATTATACATGCAATAAAATTTCCAAAGCTTGAAGCCTAAAACTAGCATACAATTTTGGTAAATTAATCATAAAATCAAATATAATAAGCTTCATCACCCTTGAACTCAAGGTTTTTATCCATTCATCGATAGGCTTCACTTCTGACATTCTCAGGTTTCAAAGCCTCAAGTTGCGGCTCCTTGATCTGCGTGGGTAGGTGTGAATGGATGGTCATGGTCAATGATTTTACTCGGTGGCCTGACTATTCTTTTCGACATAGGGCATCCACTACTATGTTGGCCTTTCCTGGATGCTATGCAGTTATAGCGGTGCAAAATCAAATATCCGCTAAGGGCCGATATTTGATATATAGGTTATCGTGGTGGGATATCGGTGGTATATTGGTATTTTTCTATTACGTAGTGCCTTTATAACCTTTTGTTCTATTGGATGGACACAAGGTCATTATGTAAAACATATAGTAAATTAGAAATGTTTTGAAGAAAATGTTTGTCCATCCCTTAAAAACCCCACCATATATCCATATTTTAATAATAAAGGAAGTGATTTAATAAAAACTTTAGCTATAAACGACATTTCACCGCTATCCCAGCGATATTTTTCAAATATCAGTTAAATAGCGGTCAAACATCAGTCAATATCGCAACTATTTTCGATACTGCTGTTTTGGTCCGCTATTTAGTACCGCTATTTTGCCAGCTATCGTAACCGGTATCCCTCCGATGTCCCACCGCTATTTACTACACAGCCTGGATGATAACAAATTTCGCATTCGTAGTCATTTAGTACCTCTACCCATTGCCGTTGTCTCATGTTGAGCTCCTTTTGATTGAGAATGTGTTGTGCACTTTGTACCGTAAAGGTAGTGTCTCCAGATCTTCTAGGTCAAACACTATCGCTCCCAACTCGTGGTCATGTGTGGTGTAGTTGACCTCGTGGGTCTTAAGTTCCCTCGAGGTAAAGACAATGACCTTTCCCCATTGCATGAGTACACAACCTAGCCCCTGCTAATTGGATGCATCACAGTAGACCACAAGGTCTTCTGTCCCTTTTTGAAGAGACAAGATCGGAGCAATGCATAGGGCTTGTTTTAGCGTTTGGAAGGCAGTTTCTTGTTTATCCTCCCAGTTGAAGGTCACTCCTTTCTGAGTCAAGGTAGTGAGTGGCTTTGCGATCTTGGAAAATTTTGTATGAATGTCCTGTAGTAGCCAGCAAGGCCTAAGAACTGAGTGATTTCCGTCGGTTTCCTTGGCGCTTCTCAGTTTTCAATTTCTTTGATTTTGTAGGGATCCACATGTATCCCTTCCTTGCTGACCGCATGTCCCAAGAAGTCCACCTTTCGAATCTAGAATTTGCATTTCGAAAATTTCGCATATAGCTTCTCCGTACTTAACGTCTCCAAGACTTGTCGTAGGTGCTGACTATGCTCTTCCTTACTTTGTGAATAGATTAGTATGTCGTCGATGAATACTATCATGAATTTTATCTAAGTAAGGCTGACATACACGGTTCATTAGGTCCATGAACACTGCGGGCTCTTATTCAATCCGAAAGGCATCACCACGAACTCATAGTGACCGTAGCGAATTCTAAATGTCGTTTTAGGGATATCTTCTTCCTAGACTCGCATCTGATGGTATCCCAACTTTAGATCAATTTTTGAGAACTGTCTCGATCCTTGCAGTTGGTCGAAATAGTCGTCGATTCAGGGTAGGGGATATCGGTTTGTGATGGTGAGTTTGTTCAACTCCCGATAGTAAATGCACATACGGAATGAACTGTCTTTCTTCTTTACGAACAAGGTTGTGCCCCCAAGGTGAGAAGCTTAGTCTGATAAATCCTTTACTTAGTAGTTCGTTTAGCTGACTGGACACTTCCTGTATTTCGGCAAGGGCAAATTGATTTGGTGATTTGGCTATTGGGGTGGCTCCAGGAATCAAGTCCATTCTGAATTCGACTTGTCACATTGGTGGTACTCCCAGAAGGTCTTCTAGGAATGTGTGGTACTTCTTGTGCAGGTACTTTTAAGCCTTGATGTAAGAGACGATTCGGGGTTTGTGCCAGGTTTGTCACCATAGATGACAAGGCTTCTGTTACGTGGCAGGTTAAGGCGAACAACCTTTTTGTAACACATGATATCGGTATGGTGAGGATTTAACCACTCCATGCGAATGATAACATCAAAGCTCCTTATTGTAACCGACATTAGGTCGATTTGGAAGGAATAGTTGTTTAGAGTTAGGGTGCATCCTATGTATATGTCGTTTGTGGTTTCAGTCTTCATGTTACCCATTTCTACGGTAAATATTTCATTAAGTGTTTGAGGTTTTTGTTTGAGGAAATGTTCAAACTTATGACTCATGAAACTCCTCTCCGCACTGCTATCGAAAAGTATGCATGTATATGTGTTATTGAGGAGAAACGTACTAGTAACCACTGCGGCGTCTTTCATCGCCTCTTCATGTTCCATCGCTAGGACTCTTCCCATGCATCCAACATTTCGGTTATTGGCTTTTGGGAACTCTTGTGACAACCTGAAATTTCTATCTTGTACAGCCATTCAATTCAATAAAACTCAGACTCGTTTCTGCTATCTTTTAGCACTGTTTAGGGTCTGTTTAAGTGTTTTAAGCCTAGTACATTCGAGGATTGGGTGTTAGGAAGTATCCACGAGAGTTCGGTGTGCAACATTCAAGCCGGAAACTCCATCATGAGGATTTTACGGCCGTAAACTAGAGTTTACGGCCGTAAACACCTCCTTGGCCATGAAATCCTCCCCTCATATATGATATTCTTTCATTTTTCACCTCTTTCTCAATCTTATATCTCAAGAACTTGATTTCCTCTCAAGTATCATCAATAACTTTCACCTTGATCTTCAAACATGTTAGTAATCCTTCCATTTTCGAGTTGATATCCTTCTATATCTAGTGAAGATTCATGTTTTCACCCATGAAATAACTCTTTTGGATAGATCTTCAAGTTTTCTTCACTTTCACCAAGAACACCAAAAATACCTACTTGTTCTTGGGCCGTGAACTCCTTAGAAGCCTTCAAAAGTTTATGTATCTCTTTTATCTTTTAGCTAGGCTTGATAAACACATGATTCCTAGCCTTAAAACATCATAAAATGCATGAACATCAAGAGTTTAGGGCTGTAAATCCTTGCATGGACGTTAACCCTTGTTTTGGTGTGTATCTTGACCGCAAACTAGTTTTAAGTCCAAACCCAGGACCGTGAACACTTAGTGAATGCTTGTTAGGGCCGTAAACACCTCTTAAAGTCATGCCCTATGGCCGTAAACTCCCCTTGGCCGTAAATTCCAAAGGTGTGGCCGTAAACTCTATTGGATACAATCATATGTGATTAAAACACTTCTATCCAAGTGTTTACTAGTCCCTAAAGTGGTTTCCTTGCATGATTAGTTATATATACATATGTATCATTATATGCTTAATAGGATCCATTTGTGCTCGAGGCTTCACTTGACACTTAGCATCCTATATCGATCTTACATTCGTACCCCTTAACTTATCTTTTAAATGATTTTAAATGATTTTAAATGCTTTTATGCGGGGGATACAAGTAGAAACATTATAGTTATTATATCAATCACATGTGATTAAAAACTATCAAACTAGTGGATTTCTTATACTTCAAACTATTTATCAAGCAAACCATTTCAAAACCTTTTATAAACTGACATCACGTCATCTGTAACCATTCAAATGGTTAAAGTTCCTTTTTTTATGTTTAAAACACTTTTATATGTTAAACTCTTTATCAAATTCTTTTAAACTTATATATTGTCAAAATCATGTCTATATAGATATAGTTATATAAGTAAGGTTGAAAGGGCTTAGGACTGATAACTCACTTTATTTCCTGTTCCTTGTTTGGTTGTGGACTTAGGGTATCCAGTTGTTTGTCCGAGTGTCGTTTAAATCTTAGTTATATATTATGTATATGTGTATAGATATAAAATTTCTTACATCAGTTCAGCACCTTTGGGTAGAAAAGGTGTACAAACATACTCAGTCGTTCAAACAACAATACCAGTAAGCTATAATAGGTATAGTTTAGGGAATTACTACTCACTATTTCTAGTACAATGAAACATACAAGAGTCAGTTCACACATTAGTCAGTTCAAACATACTATAATGAGAAACAGAAAGAACATACTATAATGAGAAACAGAAAGAGCATACTATGATGAGAAACAAAGAGAACATTATACAAAGAGAATATACACTACACTATACAAAGAGAACATAAAATACACTAGAACAGAGAGAACACACTATACAAACACAAGAATACAATAACATTAATGTGAGCCACTACTTCATGGCATGGTAATTTACTGTTGTGTCACGTTTTGTAACCAGAGTCTCCTAGAGGGAGAGCGTGAATTCGTGTATAGATCTATACAGGATTGACCATCCTACACCTTGCTGCTAGCTACAGTGGGACCTGCACGTCTACCTGTGACGAATGTCATACCATTTCTACATCTTTGATCGTCGTTTTTTACTAGTCAATCAAGTACGGTTACAACCTCATCACATTTTACCTTAATTAAATCAGTTGTTTTAAGGTAGTTAGTACAACGGTAGTTGCTATATACAAAAACTACAAGTACATCTTTATTATTTTCCCATTACATTCAAATTGTGATCTTCTCACATAAACGGAAATGTAAACTATATTTTTGGTAAATGATAGTCAGTCTTTGGGATAACGCTCACTTTTACACAAGTACAAACATACGGAACAGTCGTGTCTTGGTAGAAGACTACATTTCAGTTAAATTAGAAAATATAGGATTTTCTAGGAGATACAAACATTTACAAACACTTTCATACAAATCAATGACACTAAAATACTGATGAACTCACCAGCTTAAATGCTGATCTACTCTTTCAAAATAACTTGTATTCTCAGGTCATCAGTAGATAGGTATACTGGACCAGGTTTTGAGAAGACGGAGCATATACAGGACTCGTCTTCTATTTTGATTCATATTTTGGTGTCTTATAAACTATACACATAACACACTTCTATTAAATTATATTATTAATGTAATGGATGATGTTGTTGCTTGTTTAGTATTATGCATTGTTGTGATACTGTACATGCCGTCCTCCGCCCCAAAACGTTTCCGTCGTTCCGGTTTTTGGGTACGACAGATTGGTATCAGAGCTTTGTTTATAGTGAATTGAGTATATCAACCCATAAAAGATATACAACTATAAACACAATCGAGATTAAAATACTCTGACCAAGAGTTTATACTTTTAAATAATAAAATATATAACCGAAGTATACATACCTGAATTCATACTAAAATCACTGTCACTAGGACAGAACAAAAGTATTGCGGTTGTTGGACAACACAAGTAGGCTTGGGGACATACAATCAGATATGGGAGTGATATAGCCTGATCAACTATATCTTTCGGAGAAGTGATTAGCATGTGCCAAGGAATGGTTGTGTGTTGCAGCAAGTGTAAAAACTTACCAAGACTACTACAATGAAATCTTTTGAACAAAACATAAACTTAAAATACTATAGGAGTATTTTGTGCTTCTATAATTACTTATTTGGAAACTAAAAAGGTCTTTATTAGTATATCAACAGTTACGGTTATATGTGACTAAGGTGTCATAGACTTAGAATCTGTGATCTTTGCTTTACTTCCTGTTCCTTGTTTGGTTATGGATTTAGAGTTAGGATCACTTATTCAAAGGTCTATCCTGTTTTGATTACATATGATCGGTATGCACTACGCAAGTGTTCGAGTATTGGTAAGGATCATCTTATAACTATCGTAATTAGTACGTTTATTAATTATATCTTTTACCGCTACTCTCGCGTAGATAACATGGATGGATTCAATCTCCCTGGCGACTCGTACTTTCCCAACCAAGGTATTGGTAAATGGCTCGATGTAGAGCCAGAAGAGAATCATCCAATCCCTTTGTATGATGACTTCGCAGAGAACTTCCCGGAGGATTCTGACTCCGAGCCAGAAGTCAATGACCTACCCCTGGTAGCTCCAATCCCAAATCCTAACCCTCGTCCGGCTTTTCAAGGCCCGACGCCTCTATGGACGGAGAAATTGGGTAGATGGAGTCATGAACAGGGACAACCACCTCCTTACAACGGAGACCGAAGCTTCTACAACATAAGCGAGGGAGGATCTGCAAACAGCATTCTTCCCATCTTTGTTCACCGTGTGGCTCACAATGTTGAGATAGGAATGACAGCCATTCAGCAAACCGTGGAGCTTGATGCGGACACGAACGCCAATACAGATCGTATTCACAATCTGGAAGTTGCTCACGGAAGGTCTGTGAGAGACAATCAGACTCTACAGCAAGAATTGGCTAAAACTCGAGCTGAAGTCATAGAGCTCCGAGCAAGCCAAAGAGTATATTAACGACATCTTCTGGACGTGGAGCGTCAGCTGGCAAGTTTGAGGGTTCACCCGAGGGGTACCCATCGCCGGTAGAAGATGCTCTACTGGTCCTTTCTTTTGGTTTAAGGAATAGCCTTCTTATCTATGCTCTATGTAGCACTTTTCCCTATAAATATTCCTATCTTTCCAGTACTATTGCTAGGTCTCTATGCTGTCAACATTTTCTTATTTTGGTTTGATATAAGACCTACTTCTAGGTCGTTTTTCCCGAACTTATTACATCATTAATGCCAATATTATTGACAAACATCAAATCTTTTGGGAAATCCATATCCAAGTGCTTTCATGCTCCTACTGTTAGAACTATATATCAGTCATACTCTTATCTGTTTTGTTAGGCTATGGAGAGTTAGTCAATGGATCACTCTCATTGTACACACAATTAATTCTTACTATCATCTTCATCTTTGTAAACTTATATTTGATAGATGCCTCGACGTCGAACACCGAGACGCAACCCTCCGATAACTCCAACGCAACCACCTCCACCTCCTCCACAATACAATCCGGCAGCAATCCAAGCTGCAGTGTTTGCGGCTGTTTCGACAGCCTTAGCCCAATTTAGTGCTAGTGGTACTAGGAGGAGTGGAACAACAGTTCATTCCACTCAAGGTGATGCTCCAATGCGCTCTAGGGAGTGCTCGTATAAGGACTTCACAAACTACAAGCCCGAGTCCTTCAACGGGACTATCCTAATCATTACCCTCTTGCGATTGTTTGAGAAAACGGAATCGATCTTTGAGATCTGTTTCTGTCCGGAAGGAAGCAAACTTAAATTTGTTGTCTGCACCTTCGCGGGTAGAGCCTTGACATGGTGGAATAGCTATGTCAAATCACTAACTCTAATAGTGGCTAATGTTATGGGCTGGGAAGATCTAAAGAAGCTCATGATCAAGGAGTACTGCCTGAGGGGTGAGGTTCAGAAACTTGAACAGGAACTCTGGAGCCTAACCATGAAGGGGTCCAACATAGTGGCATATACTGCCAGATTCAACGATCTGGTGGCACTATGTCCGGGAATGGTCCCTACATAGGGAAAGAAGATAGAGAGGTATATCTGGGGGCTGGTGCCTCCATTTCAGGGGAATGTTTTAGCCTCAAACCCCACTACCTTCGACAGTGCAAGTGGTTGGAACAGTGGCTCATTGATCATGGAGTCTGCACCCTGAAAACGACAACAACCCCGGCCATTCCAGAACCCTCCAAAGTCGCTGACAACAAGCGGAAGTTCTGGGAAAACAAGAAGAAAAACGCAGCACAGAACGCTGCCAAAAACCAGCTGGTCATGGCCGTTCATGTTGCAATAACACCTACTGCTACTGCGCCGATGAATCAGTATGTTGGGAGCTTGCCCAAGTACAACAAGTGCAGCTTCCACCACACTGGATGTGACAACCCGAAAATCGTTGCCTTGTAAGTTCATCCATTCAATTCAACCGTGTGTCAGACTCGTTTTTGCTACCTTTTACCCTTGTTTAGAGTCTGTTTAAAGGTTCAAAGCTCAGTACATTCAAGCATTGGGTTTAGGGATGTATCAGCTAAAGTTCTTCGCATTGAAATAGAGTCGAACACTCCATTAGTGGGAGTGTACGGCCGTACACATGAGTGTGTGGCCGTACACATGTGTGTGCGGCCGTACACCCATGTTGTTCGTACACCCCCTCCATAAGAGTGTTATCCTTTCATTTCTAAGCCATTCCCTCAGTTTCCAAGTCAAGAACTCAAGTTTTCTCTCAACTATCATCAAGCTTTCACCTCGATCTTCAAGAATGTAAGCCTTTCTTCTGTAGGGGTATTGCTGTTGTGGTTGCATAATTAGTTGCCACATCTTGTCTCTCCTCAGATGATTGTATGGGATTCTTCCCATTAAATTTGCGCTTGTTCATTCCAGATTCAGGAGACTCAGCTACAAATCCCACTTGGATTTCTGTGCTGGTTAGCTGATGAGCTATACGCTTTGCACTGTCATATGTTGTAGGCATCGATGCGATCACCATTCCTTTGATTTGCGATGCTAGACCCCAAATATATCGCTCGATCTTCTTGTACTCTGGGGTTACAAGTGTCGGACACATCAACGCAAGATCATTGAATCTAGCAGTATAAGCATTTATCTCGGAACCCTTCATTGTTAGCTTCCACAACTCTTGTTCCAGATTTTGTATTTCCTCTCTTGGACAATACTCCTCTATTAGCATCCTTTTCAGCTCTTCCCATTGCATGGAGTTTGCAGCATCAATTCTCATTGTATTAACATGGTTGTTCCACCAAGTTAATGCCGCATCAGCGAAGGTACACGCAGCAAATCGTACCTTACAATCGTCCGGACAGAAGCTTATTTGAAATACGGACTCTGTCTTTTCAATCCACCTGGTTAAGCTAACGACCCCTTCCGTTCCATGGAAGCTCTTAAGTTTGTAATTCATAAAATCCTTGTAGGTACACATTCTGGCGGTCCCTACATTACCTTCATTTCTAACTCCTCCTCTTGTGACATTACCAAGAGCTGCAGCGATTCTCTGGGCTATGATTTCTTCAAGTTCTGCTGAACTTATTGGAGGGTTTGTTTCTGGTGGTGGTGGTTGCGGTTGTTGTTGTTGTGGTGCTGGTCGTTGGTTAAGGTTTAGCCGAGCGCTACTTCTTCTAGGCATTTTGTTTAGTTCCTATACATTTTAGATCACCAAGTGTTTAGTCTATCAAATATTACTCCCAATTTAAATAGTTCATATGATCTGATCATAATAAAATATAGTTGTACACCTACACCTAGTTGTGATAAGATCTATGCACATATGAACTTTAGTTGGAATATCTGATCTAAATCCTTGAGATCAAAAACATTCCGGGTATTTAGGTGTATTCTCATCGCGGTTCTGAGTCTTCATATATGACTCTATATTTATTCTTTGTTGTATTCATGCTCTATTAGTTATTGTTTGTTACTTTAGGTCTAGCTGATAAGGCACCGGCCAGTCAGGACAGTCGAAGGGCAGGATCATTTTAACATATAGCCGTTCTGAAATCTAGCAACCTAAATCGACATGTCTATCCTTGTCATCGCTCCCGTAAGTAGTCCTTTAGTAGTATAATTAATAATACTTTATATTTGTAGGCTAAGGGATATACCTAAACCTAACAGAGTAAGTCCTAAACTATAGACATGTTTTCCTAAGAAAGTACTAGTTCACTATAGTTAATAGCTCTGATACCAATCTGTCACACCCCGGCCATCGGCAGAAACACCGGGCAGTGTAACGGCATTTTTCGTATCATAGTTATCAACTTCCTGAAAACACATGCAATTTAAAATACGTCAACATAAAGTTGGTGAGTTCACAGGTTTTGACTCCATATAAAAATAACACTTTTTCTCAAGTTCAAAAGTATAGTTTTGAAAGTATAATTTTGACTCTCCAACATTTACTTTATATATCCTAGGTATAAAAGTTTACTTACCAAATAAGTATATACCTATAAGTCTCATATACTATAAATATAAGTGTTTGTAATTCCATACAAACAAAAGTTGCTACGTATAAATCTTATTGCAATTCGATACGAGAAAAACCACTACGTATAAATCTATTTCAATTCTATACGAGTATGTGTGCTACGTATAATTATCTACTTAATATAAGTAGTACCTAGGGTATAAGTAGGGGGAAACTTATACTTAACATTAATACTTGTATAACGACAAAGTATAATGCTTCTAACAACCTGCTACCATGAGTCCGTAACCGCAGCTTGACAACAAAACCTCTGACAAAACAATACACTCATGATTTTACCATGAGAAACAATACACTCATGATTTACCATGAGAACAATACACTCATGATTTACCATGAGAACAACACCGCACGCTTCATCGACGCCGGAATAAAAATAGAAGGAACGAATCGTCACTCGCTTGTCTTGGGTTGTAATTAACAACCACGAGTGGGGTCGTCAACCCGTATCTTATTCATACACGACTTCCTCGCTCACACGGGATTAACGGTTATAGGTCAGAGGACTTCCACTAAGATCCCCAATCTTAGTTGATGAATGAGGTAGCTCATGTAGACTTTGACGGCGTTCTATAGTTCTAACAACAAAAGCATTTTCATGTCTAAAACCCTAAGTTACTAGACTATGCTTTTAAACATTATTTCTAACTTCATAATATTTAGGCAGTATAACCGCTATATCTTGAAGTAAAACCAGGTTTTATCTTGACCTAAAACCAATAATAACAACATATAACGTTTCTACTTTTATCTTGTCATAAAACTATCAATAACAACATATAACATACCAAGTTTTATCTTGACATAAAACCAATAATAACAACATATAACGTTTCTAGTTTTATCTTGTCATAAAACTATCAATAACAACATATAACATACCAAGTTTTATCTTGACATAAAACCAATAATAGCAACATACTTTATAACTTAACATATAGAACTTCCGAATATAACTTCGGAACTATATCGCACACAAAATATATATATAATCCTAAGTATAACTCAAGATCTACACTAGTACACTACTATAACAATAACATACAAACAACTTTACGATAGTTGTATAATTTCATATACGAAATAACTATATCCCGGTTATTATAACTATCCACGTTGATACTAATATACTATCATATAGACATAATAATAACGTATATATAATATTTAGCATGCGTTTTCCCCCGAAAACTTTAGAAAGTGGGGCCGTGAAACTCATGTTAATAGCGTGATTTTTATGATATCTAAGCGAAACAGTCAGCGTGCGAGTTCGTCGGGGCTCGGGATGCAAGAGGGCTTCAGCAAGTGAGAGAGGAAGAAAGGAAATGGTGTAAGGAAGTAAATGGGTCGATCTTGCTATTTATAGTAGTTTTTATGACACTCACGTCGTGAGTGTCATAAGACTCACGTCGTGAATTTTGGATCCTATCCTCTCACGGCTTCTAGATTTCGGATTATGACAGAATGAATCCTCACGTTGCGAGTGTCATAAAACTCACGTCGTGAATTGGATCTTATTCTCTCGCAGCTTCTAGATTTCGGATTATGACAGAATGACTCCTCACGTCGCGAGTTTCATAAAACTCACGTCGTGAATTGGATCTTATCCTCTCGCAGCTTCTAGATTCCGGATTATGACAGAATGACTCCTCACGTCACGAGTGTCATAAAACTCACGTCGTGAATTGGATATTATTCTCTCGCAGCTTCTAGATTCCGAATTATGACAGAATGACTCCTCAAGTCGCGAGTGTCATAAAAATCACGTCGTGAATTAGCTAGTTTAGGGTTTTTAAAAGCTAAATCTTCGGAATGCCATAACTTTTGCATACGAACTCCATTTTTGACGTTCTTTATATGCACGCGTAGGTATTTACAAGTACTACAGCTCTCCTTTAGACTTAAATAGCTAATTCTATGTCTATTTTAAATTCCTCTTATTATAGAGATTTATAGTGTTCTGTTTATCATAACTTCTTCACGCGAAGTCAGATTCAGGCGTTCTCTATATTTTTGGAATGGTATGGATGTATACTTTGATTTATACTATAAAGTATGTATGAATATTCATATTTATATTAGAATTATCATGAAATACATAGTAAGTTTACTACATTACTAGTTTTAACAAAATCAAATTACATGATTGATATAATCACATGTGATTGTTATTGACCTACTTTTGACGGGTGTTACAGACAATCAACTAAGTCCCCGACGTTGGTATGGGTCAGGCTTGCTACGGATGTGACAAGGTGGGTCACTACAAGAGGAACTGCCCGAAGGCAGGGAACGCTAGCGGAGTGGGAAGAGTTTTGGCTATAACCCACGAGGAAGCGGTAGCCGACTCTACGATGGTCACTGGTACGTTTCTCCTCGATAACTCATATGCATGCATATTGTTTGATAGTGGAGCGGAGAGGAATTTCGTGAACCAGAAATTTGCTCACTTACTTAAACAACAATCAGGTGCACTAAAAGAACCATTCACTGTAGAAATGGCTAACGGAAAGACTGAGACCACTAGCAGTATATACATAGGATGTACACTAACTCTAGATAGTTATTCATTTCCAATCGACCTCATGCTGGTCTCAATTAAAAGTTTTGATGTCATAATCGGCATGGATTGGTTAAGTCTTCATTGTGCCGACATCATGTGTTACGAGAAGGTTGTTCTCCTTAATCTACCGTTTTGCGAAACCCTAGTGATCTACGGCGACAAACTCGACACGAACCTTTGCATCATCTCGAGCATACAAGCCTAGAAGTACTTGCGAAAAGAATGTCACATATTCCTTGCTCATGTGGTTGATATAAGCCAAGATGCAAAAGACATAAAGAACATCCCAGAAGTACGCGACTTTCCCGACATCTTTCCAGAGGAACTACAAGGATTACGTCTACAGTGTCAAGTAGAGTTCAGAATCGACTTAGTTCCAGGGGCTACCCCAGTAGCCAAATCGCCCTATCGTCTGGCACCAGCTGAGATGCAGGAGCAATCCGGTCAACTTAACGAACTGCTCTACAAGGGCTTTATTAGACCAAGCTTCTCACCCTGGGGAGCACCGGTCTTATTCGTAAAGAAGAAAGACGGATCGTTCCATATGTGCATCGACTATAGAGAACTAAACAAACTAACCGTCAAGAATCGTTACCCTCTACCTCGCATAGACGATTTGTTCGACCAAGTGCAAGGGGTAAATTACTTTTCAAAGATAGATCTGAGATCCGGGTATCACCAGTTACGAGTGCTAGAGGAGGATGTTCCCAAGACAGCCTTCCGAACTCGTTATGGACACTACAAATTTGTACTGATGCCATTCGGATTGACTAATGCACCCGCATTATTCATCGACTTAATGAATAGGGTATGTCGTCCTTACTTGGATCAGTTCGTCATTGTGTTCATTGATAACATACTTATCTACTCTCGTAGTAAGGAAGGGCATAGTAAGCATCTACGTCAGATTTTAGAAACATTACGATCAGAGAAGCTCTACGCGAAGTTCTCTAAATGCGAGTTTTGGATTCGAAGAGTCGAATTCTTGGGTCACGTTGTTAGTGAAGAGGGAATTCATGTGGACCCTTCCAAAATAAAGGCCATTGAGAATTGATCAGCACCGAAGACGCCTACAGAAATTCATCAATTTCTAGGCGTCGCTGGCTACTATCGCAGGTTCATTCAGAACTTCTCTAGGATCGCGAAACCACTTACTACAATGACCCAGAAAGGCGTGGCCTTTGACTGGGAACAGAAACAATAAAAACTGTTCCAAACGCTAAAGCGAGCCTTATGCAGCGCACCGATACTATCCCTCCCAGAAGGGATAGAAGACTTCATAGTTTATTGCAATGCATCCAACCAAGGGCTTGGCTATGTTCTGATGCAACGAGGTAAGGTCATCGCCTATGCCTCAAGACAGCTGAAGACACACGAAGTCAACTACACCACACACGATCTTGAGTTAGGAGCAGTCGTATTTTCTCTGAAGATCTGGAGACACTACCTGTATGGTACAAAAAGCACTATCTTTACAGACCATAAAAGCCTTCAACATATATTCGACCAGAAGGAGCTCAATATGAGACAACGACGGTGGGTCGAGCTACTCAATGACTGTGAATGCGAAATTCGTTATCAACACGGTAAAGCCAACGTAGTAGCTGACGCCCTAAGTCGGAAAGAATACTCTGGTCGTAGAGTCAAATCGTTGATTGTAACTATCCATTCATATATTTCCACAAAAATTAAGGAGGCTCAGCTTGAAGCCTTGAAACCTGAAAATGTGGCAGGTGAATCCCTTAGTGGGATGGATAAGAACTTGGAAGTCAAGGGTGGCGGAGCCTTATATCTCATGGATCGGATCTAGACACCGAAGCACGGTGGTTTCAGAGACTTGGTCATGACCGAAGAGCACAACACTCAATATTCCATCCACCCGAGTTCATATAAGATGTATCTGGATCTTAAAAAGTGATATTGGTGGCCTATCATGAAATCAGAGATTGCTACCTTTGTGCGTAAGTTCCTTACTTGCGCCAACGTTAAGGTCGAATACCGAAAACCCTCAAGTTTACTTCAACAACCGTAGATACCGGAATGGAAGTGCGAGCGGATCACAATGGACTTCATAACCAAGTTGCCCAAGACAACGGGTGGTCTCGATACCATATGGGTGATCTTAGACAGGTTAACAAAGTCCGCACACTTCCTGGCTATCAAAGAAACTGATAAGATGAAGAAACTAACTTGAACTTACATTAGGGATATTGTACAACTGCATGGTGTTCCCATATCCATTATCTCTGATAGAGATAGTAGAATCACTTGAAGGTTCTAGCAGTCGCTACAAAGTTCCCTAGGAACTAGGCTGGACATGACTACAACCTACCATCCGCAAACCGACTGACAAAGTGAGAGGACTATTCAAACCTTGGAAGATATGTTGCGAGCCTGTGTGATAGACTTTGGGAAGGCATGGGATACTCATTTAACCCTTGTCGAGTTTTCCTACAACAATAGTTATCACACGAGCATAAAGGCTGCTCCATTTGAAGCCCTTTATGACCGTATGCGCAAATCTCCTCTGTGTTGGGCTGAAGTGGGCAACACTCAGTTAGCTAAAGGACGAATTCCTGACAGCACTCTCACAGGTCCTGAAATCATTCAGGAAATGACAGAGAATATCTTTCAAATTCGTGAGCGATTGAAAGCCTATAGAGACCGATAGAAAAGCTATGCAGACAAGAGAAGGAAGCCTTTGGAATTCCAGGTTGGAGGCCGCGTTCTATTGAAAGTCTCACCCTAGAAGGGCTTGATATGTTTCGGAAAGCGTGGGAAGCTAAATCCAATATACGTAGGGCCTTTCGAGATTCTCGCTAGAATCGGCCCTGTAGCTTACAAACTCAAACTACCTCGCGAACTTAGTAACGTACACCCTACTTTCCACGTCTCAAACTTGAAGTATTCTTCCAGTATCATGATTTTTAAATCCTCCTAACTCATAGAGTTGTCCACATGGAGAGTTAGTGATTTGACGTGGCCATTCCACCAGGAGAGGGCTCCGTCAGCGAATGTGCAAGCCGCAAACTTGACCTTACTTATTCCCGAGCACGAGAAAATTTTGAACACTGACTCCATTTTCTCGAACCATCTGGTCAAGGCAATGAAACCTCTGTTTCCATAAAAAGGTATGCGCTTGCAATTCGAGAAGTCCTTGTAGGAGCATCCTCTTCTGTGTCCGTGACTTTCTCCATGATTAGAACTGTTGGTACCATTTTCATTTCCCTTTGTACCATTAGTACTGGTTTGTGCTAGGGCGATTGCCACAACAGCTTGGAAGGTAGTGGAGTCCACCTGTGGATTTGGTGGCAGTGGAGTTGTTGGTGTGTTGTCGACATGTCTGATACTCCTGCGTGGTGGCATTCTTCTTCCATAAAGTTTAAAGATGGAAGGATGGTAAGTCTTCGATAATGGTTATAAGTTGGGTGTTATCGAAATGGAATGTCTCAATTATATATTGCGTCCCGCCTTTATTGTAACTTGTAAGAAATTAATTCATAATTAGAAATCTACTATAATAAGTAAACAATTGCATAATAATTTACGAATTTAATAGCAATAACCAATGAAATAAAATGCACGCCAATTTCATTGATAACATATAATAGTACATGGTTTTGGAAAAAATGACCTTTATGAAGCTCTATAATACATTTAAAACAAAGGAAAATTTCGACAGCATAATGAACCCTTGAATAGTGTAATCACTTATTCGTAGGGTCGAACCTACATACAAGAAAGAGTAGCGCCAACGCTCACTCGAAAGACCTAAACTATAAAAGTCGAGTAGTATTAATACTACTCACAGAGTGTCGCATCCTCCAGTCCTCGCAGAGTGGCCATATATGCCTACATCGCTTTGGTCTCCTCTCTGGCTTCCGCCGCTTGGTGCTTTGCCTCGATCACTCGCCTCTCCATGTCGGCTTGTCACTCCCTAAACTCTATAATCTCTTATCAAGTAGTGGTGACCTCCTCCTGAAGAGCGTCAACGTGATCGTTGGTCCGATCGTGACCCTCCTCTACATGACGAAGTCGAGCGGCTGTGAACTCAGCAGTGGCACTGACATCTAAGACCTGGCTAGTGGATGCTCTAGCCTACTCACCAAGGCATGTGATACAATGAATCATGATAGATAGAGCCATGATGGCTGGGCCCCCATTGCGGAGGTCGTAAAAGTATCGGCTCATCTCGTAGGGAGGGCGCTCGCGCTGCTCACGGCTCCACATCCGTAAGTGCTCCGCCCATCGGGCGTCAGACCCTAGAAACCTGGTATGTATGCAGGAATGCGGACGGCATAAGGTGGTTTGATGACCTCGGACTCCGCATCAGAGTCCTCATCCTCACCACTGCTAACGTCATCATCCTCCTCCCCATTAATCTCAAACTGCTCCTCAGGATCCTCCTCGGGATCTTCCTCAATCCAACCACCGTTCCCATTGTTGGGAAAGTAAGGGTCTCCTGGTAAATGGTATCCAGTCATGATGTATGTGCAAGAATAGAGGTATAAGAAACACATAAAGAGTTTAAGTGTATGGTTCTATAGTATTATAAAATACTCCTATAGTATTTTAAACTTCATGTTTGGTTCTAATGTTTCTTTCTTTTGAGTGTTGGTAAGTATTAGACTCGTTGTTCACCACGACTATTCCCAAGCATATGTTAGTCACACCTCGGATAAATATAGTTGATCAGGCTATATTTATCAAAGATGTAGTTACATACCACCTAGGCCTACTCGTATTGTTCAACTTATCTTATTACTTTTGTATAGTTCTTGTTATGACATCGTTCTAGTATGTATATATGTACTTATACTTTATTTAAAAAAATATATCATTATATTTTAAAAGTATACTTGTACAAATATGTTTTAGTCGGAGTGTTTCAGCCTCATTGTATTTATAGTTGTATATCATACATGGTTAGATATACTTAGTTCACTATAAACAATGCTCTGACACTAATCTGTCAACCCACAAAACAGGATGGCGGAAACGTCTGGGGTGGATACCTGTCATGAACCGTATCACAACATAATGAATAATAGTGATCAAAGCAAAACATAGTCATCATAGATATAATTGAAAGAGTTACACTGTTGTAAGAGTTGCATATTTCAAAATCAATTACAATGTGATGAATAAAAGATTTGTTTGACGCCTTAGCGTCCCATCCTCAAAAGCTTGTAGTTACCCGATTTAATGATTTCTTGATAATACAAGTAGTTTTGAAAAGGGTCAACAATTAAATTGGTGAGTTCATAAGAGTTTGTATGAAGAATTGTAAGCCTTTCCTTGTAAAATGGTAGTGTTTGTTTCTAGAAAATGCAATATTTTCCTTAAAAATGAGTTGTAGTCTTACAAACCCTAAGACCGAAATGTATAAGTATTTATATACTTAAAATAATAATATGTAGTTTTAATCTATATAAATAATTTAAATGTATGTTCCTCGTTTACTAAATGTATCGTCGATTCCCCATGTGAGTTTTTATAACCGTGCTAAAAACATAGATGACCTGTTACGACGTTCTTCAGATGTCGGAATGTTAGACATTTGTGACCCCAGACTTGCCGGTCTAGCAGTAGCAAGCAGCTTAGGTGCGGGATTGTCAATCCCGTATAGATCTATACACAACTATCACGCTCTGTTACGGGAGATTCTCGTTATAATACATGACTTGTGTAGGTACTCTGGTAGGTACGATGAAGGCTTTATCTCACATAATTTATTCAACGCGTTTACGTTTTATTGTAATGAAAACCTTTGTATGTATAATTATCACTTTTCCATGATCATAAAATAGTATAGGATAATTACATAAATATCTTTATATAATTATCCGCTTTGTTCAAAATGTTACAATAGTGTTAATGTCCCATAAACTATACTTGTTAGAGTTTATTATAACATTTCATTTGTACCTTTATATGTATACATATATAGAGGCTAACATGATTATATATTCATAAACAATAATTATTTTACATCAAACACAAATAAGTGGGTCTTTAGTATGAAAACATCAATTTTTCTTGTTTTTGACTTTTTACGTCACAAAACGGTAAATAGTGAAATACGAACTTTATAAAATTATTTTTACCTTTTTGTGATATTTAGGTCAAGTTAAATTTATAACTTTAAAACAATATATTTTTGGTCAAAACCAACAAAATTGGTATCATAACCTAGTTATGACCATTTTTGTTAGAAAACCCACTTTTACAAAAAATTACAGATTTTAACTTTTCGTTTTGTAAAACTAAATCTTTGGTATTTTTAATGAGTTACAAGACATATATTCCAAATAACATATTTTGGTTTATATTCCACAAAAATTGTGTAATAACTTGGTTATAACCGTTTTTGCTAGAAATTTCATATTATGTTCATAAAAACCCTAGTTTTCATCGTTTTGTGTTTATAGCTTTCTCTTAAGAACATAAAGCATGTTAGTACTTGTTTTTCATAGTTTTTTAGTTTTAGACAAACTTTTACATATAAATGTTCATAATTCTAAGTAATAACATTAGTTCATGTATATAGCACTCTTTCACAACATATATCTAAGCATGCATACCAACTTGTATATTTATACAAGTTTACTTGTATTCTCCCCCTTAAAACTTTGATAAATCGAAAATGAGGGGTATGACTCACCTTATGTGTGTTTTTTTGGTGGATGAAAGGTTGTAGATTAAAAGACTCAACTTAAGAACATTTGAAGAACACTTGAAGATTTGAAGATCCTATGAATAGAAACACATGATAATGTGTGTAAATGGATTGAAACTAGTATATATAAGTGTAAAATCACTAGATTATGAAGGAAGTACTTACCAAAAACTCAAGAATCAACTTGGAAGAAATTAGCTATGGAAGATGAGAGCTTTTCATGGAGAAGAAGAAGAAAAATGAAGAAATGATGATGATTAAACGGCATGTCGGCCGAATTAAAAAAGAGAGGGGGAAGGAGGGTGGGGGTGGGTCGGGGGGGGGGGGTATGCTGGGGGGATATAGTTTAGGCTAACGTTGTACTACCTAGGGTTAGTGTAATTTCTTCCTTATGATGGAGGTACACCTTGTAACTAGTGACTTTTTTATAAAAGAAAAAAGTCAAACCTTTATAAACTTGCCATTCTTTTATAAAAATGGTGATGCTTTTATAAAAAAATATGGTATAAACAATGTATAAATTATCTAATTTGGATTTTAAAAATTCAAATTATTATACCAAACATTATTGTCAAAATAACAATACGTTACATGAAAAGTTAGGTTGAATTTCCAAGTTCGTTTCGTTAAACTGGGTGTTTAGATGGTTATACACTTGGTCGCATTTGGTGACAAACTCACCAAAAATTTGTTTTGGTAGCCTTTGCTATGACTTTGCCATGTAGTATTCGGTTTATGAACTCCGATACGTTGTGTTACGAGTATTATTTATTCTCAAATAATATATAGTTGAATTATCGTGTTGTTACGATACTAACCCTAACTATAGTTTATATCGATAATTAGCAATCCCGAGATGTACTTTGTATTATAATTTATATGTTGCACATTAGGAACACTAGGAAACATCGTGTAAATCCTAAAATCTTAATACTGGTTTAGTTAACCTGGTTAACTTGTTGAATATGATTGATCCAAAAATTGACAATTGTCACAACATACTGGCCCCTGCACTAACACGTGCCTCGCCCGGTGTCAAAAATTGACAATTGTCACAACATACATATCTATTATTCTTAGGCCTCGCCTATCACTCGGCTCGCCCTCTTTACACATACAATCAATTTCGTATAATCATGCTATATGTGTTATAAGTGATTATATGATACCAACTTGTAACATCCCAAATTATGACTAAAAAGTTTCATTGTTAATAGTAGATAAAATAGTATTTCCAATATCATCCAAACATTTCATCTAAAAACTAATGTATAAATTGTCATAAAATCAGAGTAAGATATCATATGTAGAATCCCAATGATGTGTGTGTTTCAGTCATTCCGAGCTCTTCCCTTTGCAACTAGGAGTACCTGAAACATAAACTGAAAATAGTAAGCAAAAAGTTTAGTGAGTTCACCAAACTACCCCATACCATACATAATAAATCACAGACCGGGCCCCCGCCCGACCTTGGGCCTCGTCTAGCATCAGGCCCCGCCCGGCATCGAGCCTCGCTCGATATACAGATCTGTTATCAGGCCTCGTCTGTCACTGGGCCTTGCCTACTATACATAAAAAATCAATATCATATAGTCATGCTAGCACATATAGAAATCGTAATCAGTAGCATATGCTCCTGTGCTCAGGCCTCACCCGGCATCGAGCCCCACCAAGTATGTATATGTTGGATATAGTGTCTAAGTCCATAACTTTATTTGGTATGAACTTGACCCGACCCGGCATGGTCCATTTGCGTTGCATGGCATTGCAATACTTGGATAGACTAAATGAGAGAATAAGGCACTTATGATTATTAATATATTATAAGTTCTAATATATTAATAATAGTATTATTAAATTAGTATTGATCAACTATTAATCTAGTATTAATTTGGTGACCAAAATTAGACTAATTAAATATATAAGGTTGATTATGACAATCATCAATTCTTTTATGGTGGATTAATGATTCATGGTTTATGGGTTTGGTTGTAACCATATGGAGCTCCATGGATAGTCCATGGGAGTTACAAACCCATGGGTCATGAGAAATTAAGAGTCATGACAATTAGGGTTTACATTTGTAACTCCTAATTATGACACACTATAAAAGAAACCCTATAGCATGCAAAATGTGCACTAAGTGTTTCTAGAGAGGGCATAACCGATTTTGAGGCTAAGTGACATTCTCTCGAGTTATTCCAAGTTTTGTGGTGTTGTGTGAAGCATTTGAGGCACAATATTTGGGGTGCTAGGCTCACAAAGTCTTGAAGGAATCCAAGCAACAACAAGGTATGTATTTCTACTAGTCTTTATGTTTTATGTAATCCCCATGCCATGCTAGTTAGGAAATAACCTTGAAAAAGAAAATTATGCACTCTGACGACTGGACTCGCCGAGTTCATGGGGAGGACTCGCCGAGTCCATGAACAAATTCATCCTACTCGTCGAGTAGGATCATGCACTCGACGAGTAGGAGCGTGCTGGGTAGTTTTTTCGAGTTTTGTTGCTGGAAATGGATTAAAATCATTATCCTAATCTGTTTTGGACTTGTAAAATCTGTTTTTCAAAATGATAATGATTATGTTAACCCATTTTACATGACTTTCATCAATTTTCAAGTATTGTATATGTTTATATGATTTCTTGAAATTGCTTGACATGAATTTGTGTTCTTATGAGTTTTAGAAGATCATAGGTATTATGTGTAACCTCCATGTGTGTTTAATTCATGATCTTAATGGCAATGATGGTGTCCATAACTTGTCCTCAAGTTATGGATAACCAAAAGTCACTTCTTTAAATTGTGATTAAAGAACTAAAGAGGTTTCATAAAATGAAGAGCCTTCATTTTTATGAACCATTAAAACTCATAAGTTACAAATTGAAGAGACTTGGAATAGTTTCACATCTTGCCCTCAAGTTTTGGAATTTGAAAAGTCTTACACTTTAATACTTTAATTCCAAATTAAACCTTAGATTTTTTAAAAAAGTTTAAAAATCAACACTTATACTATTATTATAATTTTATTATATAGATATGTATAAGAATATGTCATTCTTATCGCAAGTAGGCCTCATTCACGAAGCCGGTCTATAAGGGGGGTATAAGGTTGTTGCCTATAAAATGGTGACTTAATGGGTGTCCACTCTCACCCACCGCTTCCTTGATCGGTGGAGGGTCGTTAGCCGAACGGGTAGGATACGACTTTAAATACTCATTAAAAGTATAATGAATTATAAATTAACTATACATTATAAATTCCCAATCTTAGTTACTTTAGGAAAATGTGAAATTGGTGCTCGCCCATAAAATTACACTTTGTACCTTACCAAGTCGTTAGTGGAGCGTGTGTGGTTAACCGGCACACTAACATGGACTAGTAAGTGTGGCAAAGGGTAACTTGACTTTATTATAGATCGGTGGAGCGTGTGTGGTTAACCGGCACATCGATTAGGTAATATTGTTGAGGGTACCAAGTCAATTTGTATGGTTATTCA
The DNA here is from genome assembly GCF_052849685.1 of Lactuca virosa. Taxonomy (NCBI): domain Eukaryota; kingdom Viridiplantae; phylum Streptophyta; class Magnoliopsida; order Asterales; family Asteraceae; genus Lactuca; species Lactuca virosa. The sequence continues at coordinate 206,119,198 of NC_136426.1, forward strand.
CACCTTGTTTGTGATCCTCGGCATCCCAGTCACAAACTTGAGAGGGGACAATCGAGATTCAAACATGCCATTGAAAAGTTCAATGTATCTCAAAAGATCTAGGAGTTTCAAAACCAATAAAACCTAATAATAATATATTTCGTTCTTATGAGTGGATCAGAAACATCGGAATGATTACCCGCTATGAGGACAAAGAATATGTCCTTAATAGGGAGCTTAAGGTTGTGAATGAAGCCACTGCTACTCCTAAAGAGTTTGTGGAGTTTGTTGCACATGAAAAGGATGCTACTAAAGTAGCATTCATCATGATGGCCACCATGACTCCTGAACTTCAAAAATCCTATGAAGATTTCTACCCCTATGAGATGCACCTGGATCTGATGGAAAGGTACCATCAGAGCGCGCGTCAGGAGAGGTATGAAATCATCTCCTCCATGATAACCGCAAGGATGAAGGATGGTGAACCCATCACCGGTCACTTGCAGAAGATGCAAAGGTTCGTTGACCGGTTGCTGAAGCTAAATGTTGACTTCCCTGAGGAAATGGCGATTGACATCATTCGCCATTCCTTACCTCCAAGTTATGATCAGTTTTGTATGACTTATCACATGAACAAGGAGGAAGTCACACTTAGCAAACTTCAAGGACTCTTAAGGACAGCTGAAAATGGCCTTAAGGGTAAAGCGGTTGCTACTTCTACTGCTTCAACAGCCCCTGTTCTGTGTAACGTCCAAATTTTTAAGACTAAAAATTTCTTTTATAAAACGTTACTTAAAACATATTTATCATTCCATAACATAAGTAGAGTATTAATTTCAAAACATATGTTCCTTTTTCAGAGTAAAACATTCCCATGCTGTCTAATTTATGGTGTGTGCCATGCGATCACCCCGAGCTCTTCCCTCCGCTACCGGAAGTACCTGAAACCAAAACTGAAAACCGTAAGCACGAAGCTTAGTGAGTTCCCCCAAACTACCACATACCATACAATAACATATAAGCAACTACTGGGCCTTGCCCACTGCATCAGACCGAAGTCTGGAAACTACATCGGACCGAAGTCCAGAAACTGCATCGGACCGAAGTCTGGAACTAACCAGGGCCTTACCCTCTGCATCGGACCGAAGTCCGGAAACTGCATCAGACCGAAGTCCGGAAACTGCATCGGACCGAAGTCCGGAAACTGCATCGGACCGAAGTCCGGAAACTGCATCGGACCGAAGTCCGGAAACTAACCAGGGCCTTGCCCTCTGCATCAGACCGAAGTCCGGAAACTGCATCAGACCGAAGTCCGAAAACTGCATCGGACCGAAGTCCGGAAACTGCATCGGACCGAAGTCCGGAAACTAACCAGGGCCTTGCCCTCTGCATCGGACCGAAGTCCGGAAACTACATCGGACCGATGTCCGGAAACTGACTGAAAATAGCATAGCATAATCACAACTACTGTCATAAACACATATACTACATACTGCATCGGACCGAAGTCCGGAACACATAACACAAAATCTTGCTTGAATCACAAAGAAATCAAGCACACTGAACTACTGCATCAGACCGAAGTCTGGAACTACTGCTAACTAAACGGGCCGGCATTGTGGCCGTATACCCGTTCCTACTGGAAGGAAACTTACCTCAAGCTGCTGAAGTTGCTGATAAACCTCTGGCTGCTATCTGTCCACTCTCTCTGAACTGCTGCTCCACTAGCTCCCCGAGCTACCAATATCAATATAACACTTAGTCTAACTGTCCTCCGAAAGTCAACTAAGTCTACTCTGGTCAAAGTCAAAGTCCTGGTCAAAGTCAACCTTCCAGGTCAACCCTACTCGCCGAGTCTGCCTACTGACTCGCCGAGTCCATGTGCTCAGAATCCTTTCATCCGCGACTCGACTCGCCGAGTCAACGCCTGACTCAATGAGTCTACCGATTTCTGAGTTCTGTCCTGCCTAACTCACTGAGTCCCCACTCAACTCACTGATCCGAGTCTTAACTTAAAGGGTTTGGGGTTTCACGACTTGACTCGCCGAGTCCAAGAACAGACTCGCCGAGTCCAAGGCAATCTTCAACAGACTCGCTGAGTTGTTCTTCCAACTCGTCGAGTTCCTGCCTATCTTCATCCAACTCGCCGAGTCCACCCATGTGACACGCCGAGTGGCTTCAGCTCTTAATCAATACAGTGGCTTTTCGAGCCATGTAGGGCTCCAAACTGTAGATCCACACTTCTAAGGCCCATCTTTCACGTAAAGTTGCAAACTTTACGTGAAACCAAGATGCTATAGGCTTAAAACACTCTAAACTAGGGTTTAAGACAAAGAGGCTTAACAATCAACCCATAGACTGATGCTTTATGATTCTCTAGGCCAAGACACACCTAGAGCTGAAGGGATCCATCTTGAGGACGTCCAAATCCTGAAATGTATCATACTTGGTCCAAAATCTCATAAAGAGGGACATGAAGAGATCTAACAATTAACAAGTCAAGGAAGGAACTTGGTTACCAAAATGAGCAGCTAAAGAGATGAATCTTCTGGATCCACAACCTTCCTCTTGAACCCTCAACTCCTTCTTCTCCTTCTAGGCTTCAAGAACACTCAAAATCCTTCAAAATTGGCTCACACACTCAAAGAGAGCACTAGGGTTTCGTGGGATCACTTCTGGACAATGGGGGCTACAAATGAGGCTGATAGAAGGAGAATGAGATGTTTAAATAGTGCCCAAAATCCCAGATTTAGGGTTTTCCCTCTTCAGACTGGACTCGCCGAGTCCTCATTGCCGACTCACCGAGTCGGCTACTTACTCGATCCCCCGGATCCCGCTCCGACTCGTCGAGTTCCTCCATGGACTCGACGAGTTGACCCTTTGACTTAGGGTTTTCTTTCCTTTCTTGGCCTTTCTGATTTCGGGTGTTACAACTCTCCCCCACATAAACTAAACTTCGTCCTCGAAGTTTCCCTACGACCAAACGCCCTGCAATCTGCTTTTAACACCCTACCTGGTGATTCTAACCCTATTGACCTTCTGCCCGGTCAATCTGGATGGCATAATCCTTGCAGTTAGAATCCCCTACTGAGCTGCAATTCCGGCCACTCCCAGTGCCATCGAACCCTTATCCACGAATAATTCCACTTGTGATGCTCCAGTACTGAAATCCCACTCCGTGCGAGAATTCAAACAATCCAATTGAGAAACCGATCCCTCTCTGCTATGGTCAAAACTCAACTAGAATTATGAAACCGCTCTTGAGATTACTATATTCCGCGGTGAGCAACGTAGCATCACCCGCCCACTTGAACGACATGGTCACCTCCAAAAGCATACCAAACTCAAAAACTGATACCGACCATAACACTGAAACTATCTAAAACACTGAACTGCCTGGAGCACTGAACTGCCTAAAACATTGAACTTCCTGAAACACTGAACTTCCTGAAACATTGAACTGCTGTATGGCTGTTTCCCAAAATATCTCGAGACCTTCCTGGTCTCCAATCATTCGTCAGTTATCTGCCACACTGAGTTCTGACTCAACTATGGAGTCAAAGGACTCCTCACTTAGTCACTCCCACAACTTCTGAACGAAATCTTTCTCTGGAACTAGTTTCCACTCGTTATCCTGTCACTGTGGCTCTAACCACCTCCCGAGTCACCGATCGGGTCCAAACGTCACATCCTGACATCATCAAATCCAGGGCTAAAAATGATGGCTCCCTGACTAACGGTAGCCCTTAACATACACGAACCCAAGCAGTCCACTGCTACTCTGATCTCATAACTGTGGTGACGATACGGCTGTCGAATCGCCAGCTTAACCATAACTGAACCATTTGGGAAATCCGAACTCTAACCCGTGGATTTTCCATATCCTTACTGCTGCACTCGAACTGGTGGGTACCACTGCTTCCCCCGCGTCCAAATAACACGCTCATGCTGTCTACTAACCTGACATATGCTACGGCTACATCCGCAGACTTACAACTCCCTAGTATTATTTGGCTGCTAGTGAATGCTACGGCTACCCCCGCAGACTTACAACACTCTACTACTATCTGGCTGCTAGTGAATGCTACGGCAATCCCGCAGACTTACAACAATCTACTACTGTCTGACTCCTAATGAATGCTACGGCTACCCCCGCAGACTTACAACACTACTACTATTGTCTGGCTGCTAGTGAATGCTACGGCTACCCCCGCAGACTTACAACACTCTACTACTATCTGACTGCTAGTGAATGCTACGGCTACCCCCGCAGACTTACAACACTACTACTACTGTCTGGCTGCTAGTGAATGCTACGGCTACCACCGCAGACTTACAACACTCTACTACTATCTGACTGCTAGTGAATGCTACGGCTACCCCCGCAGACTTACAACACTACTACTACTGTCTGGATGCTAGTGAATGCTACGGCTACCCCCGCAGACTTACAATACTCTACTACTATCTGACTGCTAGTGAATGCTACGGCTACCCCCGCAGACTTACAACACTACTACTACTCTCCGGCTGCTAGTGAATGCTACGGCTACACCCGCAGACTTACAACACTCTACTACTATTTGACTGCTTCTGAAAAAAAAATGTTGCGGCTTTCCTGCCGCCCTACCATGCTCTGCAGGCTGTCTCTGCCACTGACTACTAACACGGAAGCACCTCTTGCTAACCGTTGTCACGATCCTCATTCCGACTCACTAGAGTCCTACAGGCAGTCCTCCAACCTGGTTTTTTTTTCCGAACCACCTATCGTCTAAGGTGATTACTATGGTCATCCCGTAGCCTCGCTACACTTCCCGTACTATCTACCTGCTGGTGAATGCTACGGCTGTCCCGTAGTCTTACATCCTAACTGATATCACGTCCTACCGATAAAATCTTCAACCTGGTTTCCCAAACCAATCATCTCCTGATCGCTATTACACGCACTCAATACTGGGCAGCTTCCCAACTCCCAACTCACGCGTTTCTCAATTCGATCAGCCACTCGTACTAATATCCTGCTCAACAAAGTTACGAACTCATCCCAGCTTCGCACTTTCTTCCGTCCCTGACTATACGAGGGTTCCTCCCCCACTTCGATTCAACTAGCTCCTTACAGTTCACTGTCTGGAAAGGATTTCCGATCCTTCTTACCACCCATGACCAATCTGCTAAAACCACGCTTACCCTTTCTAGTGTTTTCAACACCAGCTAATCTAATGATCACATAACTTCTAAAAGATCCGAATAAGTCTCCTGTAATAACCCGCTAGACCCAGGAAGCTCCGAATCTCAATTGGAGACCTCGGAATCTCCCACTACATCACGGCTTCTATCTTGGCCGGGTCGACTAGTACACCCTTCTGGTTGGCAGGGTGCCCAAGGAATTGCACTCCACGCAACCAAGACTTACATTTGGAGAACCTTGCAAAAATTCTCTACCCCCTCAAAGTCTCTAGCACCTCCCTCAGGTGCTTCTCGTGCTGATCCTCAGTCTTGGAATAAACCAAGATGACGCTGTACTTTCCTAATCCCGTAATCTGGGGAATTGCTCTATCACTATTCACTAATGCTTCTCGGCATGCAATTGGCATACGACATCTCTTGAAAATATAATTTAGACACAAACCGAGGATAACTCAGGGTTACACTTACTCAAACCCTTGAAACGAAAGGCTCCCTTGTGCAGTTTCCCGCAAGTGCTGCACCGAATCTGACCTGCTGGCCTCTCAGAAGCTGATCTGAAATCTACGGTCTCCTCCCGAGACCCCTCACTATAAGCAACTGATCTGGTTCCCTCTTCCCAGTGTGCTCCAAGTCCATATCCCGTTCTCAAGCTCTAGAAGTCATATCATTCAGGGTCTTGCACCCCGAGATACTCACGATCTCCCTGCTATCATTCTACAGTATGTTCTGATAACTTACCTTCTTAAATTCCTCATCTGCTGCATACTGTGGTACCATATAAGCTCTTTCCCGAGACTTGGCAGTGATCTCTGTCACAGTCTCAGTCGTCTGGTGGAGATCTAACAACTCTTGCGCCAACTGCTGCGCCTCAATAGCCTGGGCACACTCTGCCCAGAATCTAGTCTGGAAGTCATCCCATGACATAGCATCAACCACGTTATCACTCAACTCACCACCAACCTCTTCCTATCAATCTCGTGCTCTATCCCTCAGGAGATAGGAGGTAAGTCAGATCTTGTCTCATTTTGAGACAACGTCTGGTACGAAAAGTGTTGGTGACATCTGCCCACCATCTACTGCTAACAATGGGGTCCCTAACCCCCATGACAATCTGAAGCCTCATAAACTCTGAATTCCCGAAACATCAACGTACGTGTCTCTATCATGATTGCTATCTCAGTGCAGAATGCACTCGGCCTCTCATCACAAATCTCTATAATGCCCTCCTTGATCACACTGAGGATCACAGGAGTCTGGTCAATGATATTGCGTGAAATTCTCTGATGGAATGAACTCCCTCATCTGATCATCAATCTGCCCGGCTCCAGAGTCCGAGCCTGATCCCTCGTCGACACCAAAACTACCATCTGGTCTACCACATAGCACCACTATACTCGGTAATATACCATCACTAACACCACAATACTCATCCAAACTCGAGGGATCTCAAACACTACAAGTTCCCTGGATTCATCTCAGCCTTCCTTGATTCGAGTACGGATCCTCTGCTTTCAGTAGTACGGGCCCATACTACCTTCCACATCTATCCATACTTTCCTTAAGTACTGCCTCGACTCCACCAAGTCACTTCTACTACTACTGATCTCTGCTACTCTCATCCTAGGCTTGCCCTAGGGAAATCTCTGACTCTACCCAATCCAGTCCTCAGCTGCAGAAGGCCTCCTTGTAATGCCAATTAGCCATCACCTGAATACAATCACATGTGGCGAGGCTCAGATAATCCTTCGAGTAAAAGACTCGTCCCTACAACGGTTAGACTCAAACGAGAGCTGCGCAATAGGGCCAAATCTAGCACTCTGAGATTATTCAACCCTGATCACATGTGACGTGACGTATTCACCTAATGGCTAAGTCCCATCACTCCGAGTCCCACAAAGCACAAAGCAAGCAGCATTCAGACACAGGAAACTATTCGAGCAAATCTATTCTCATAACGAGAAACTGTACTAGCATACAATGCTAAGCTCATGCTATCAGGCATAACCTAAATAGGCTATCCTACTACTGTCTACTCAATACTAGCATGCGATTCTCATAAAGCTGAAACCCATATAGCAGGCATATAAGGCATCCTCATAGATCCTTAGTCATATTCTAGCATGCTGTTCTACTGAAACTGAAACCGATAATCATAATATAAACTTGTATGGGTAATTTGGGAGTACTTACTTGAGCTCGGCTGATTGCATGCACCACACCCTTTTTCTCTTTTCAAAGTTCTTCTCTTTCTAAAAAAAATTCTTTCTTTTTCTAAAACTCTTTTCTTTTTAAGTTTCTTTTTGCTTTCCTAAAACTCTTTTCTTTTTAAAACTTTATACCACTTCCTTAGTTTGAGTTCAAACACACTCGAGAGTGCGCCCGAATCCCTCAAACCAACGCTCTGATACCAACTTGTAACGTCCAAATTTTCAAGACTAAAAATTTCTTTTATAAAACGTTACTTAAAACATATTTATCATTCCATAACATAAGCAGAGTATTAATTTCAAAACATATGTTCCTTTTTCAGAGTAAAACATTCCCAGGCTGTCTAATCTATGGTGTGTGCCATGCGATCACCCCGAGCTCTTCCCTTCGCTACCGGAAGTACCTGAAACCAAAACTGAAAACCGTAAGCACGAAGCTTAGTGAGTTCCCCCAAACTACCACATACCATACAATAACATATAAGCAACTACTGGGCCTTGCCCACTGCATCAGACCGAAGTCTGGAAACTGCATCAGACCGAAGTCCAGAAACTGCATCGGACCGAAGTCCGGAACTAACCAGGGCCTTGCCCTCTGCATCGGACCGAAGTCCGGAAACTGCATCATACCGAAGTCCGGAAACTGCATCGGACCAAAGTCCGAAAACTGCATCGGACCGAATTCCGGAAACTAGCCAGGGCCTTGCCCTCTGCATCAGACCGAAGTCCGGAAAGTGCATTGGACCAAAGTCCGAAAACTGCATCGGACCAAAGTCCGGAAACTAACCAGGGCCTTGCCCTCTGCATCGGACCGATGTCCGGAAACTACATCGGACCAAAGTCCAAAAACTAACCAGGGCCTTGCCCTCTGCATCGGACCGAAGTCCGGAAACTGCATCGGACCGAAGTCCGGAAACTGACTGAACATAGCATAGCATAATCACAACTACTGGCATAAACACATATACTGCATACTGCATCGAACCGAAGTCCGGAACACATAACACAAAATCATGCTTGAATCACAAAGACATCAAGCACATTGAACTACTGCATCAGACCGAAGTCTGGAACTACTGATAACTAAACGGGCCGGCATTGTGGCCGTAGACCCGTTTCTACTGGAAGGAAACTCACCTCAAGCTGCTCAAGTTGCTGATAACCCTCTGGCTGCTATCTGTCCACTCTCTCTGAACTGCTACTCCACTAGCTCCCCGAGCTACCAATATCAATATAACACTTAGTCTAACTGTCCTCCGAAAGTCAACTAAGTCTACTCTTGTCAAAGTCAAAGTCCTGGTCAAAGTCAACCTTCCAGGTCAACCCTGCTATCCGAGTCTGCCTACTGACTCGCCGAGTCCATGTGCTCAGAATCCTTTCATCCGCGACTCGACTCGCCGAGTCAACCCCTGACTGGCCGAGTCTACCGATTTCCGAGTTCTGTCCTGCCCAACTCACTGAGTCCCCACTCAACTCACGCATCCGAGTCTTAACTCGAAGGGTTTGGGGTTTCGCGACTTGACTCGCCGAGTCCAAGAACAGACTCGCCGAGTCCAAGGCAATCTTCAACAGACTCGCCGAGTTGTTCTTCCAACTCGTCGATTTCCTGCCTATCTTCATCCAACTCACCGAGTCCACCCATGTGACTCGCCGAGTAGCTTAAGCTCTTAATCCATACAGTGGCTTTTCGAGCAATGCATGGCTCCAAACTGTAGATCCACACTTCTAAGGCCTATCTTTCACGTAAAGTTTCAAACTTTATGTGAAACCAAGATGCCATAAGCTTAAACACTCTAAACTAGGGTTTAAGACAAAGAGGCTTAACAATCAACCCATAGACTGATGCTGTATGATTCTCTAGGCCAAGACACACCTAGAGCTGAAGGGATCCATCTTGAGGACGTCCAAATCCCGAAATGCATCATACTTGGTCCAAAATCTCATAAAGAGGGACATGAAGAGATCTAACAATTAACAAGTCAAGGAAGGAACTTGGTTACAAAAATGAGCAGCTAAAGAGATGAATCTTCTGGATCCACAACCTTCCTCTTGAACCCTCAACTCCTTCTTCTCCTTCTAGTCTTCAAGAACACTCAAAATCCTTCAATATTTTCTCACACACTCAAAGAGAGCACTAGGGTTTCGTGGGATCACTTCTGGACAATGGGGGCTACAAATGAGGCTGGTAGAAGGAGAATAAGATGTTTAAATAGTGCCCAAAATCCTGGATTTAGGGTTTTCACTCTTCAGACCGGACTCCCCGAGTCCTCATTGCCGACTCGCCGAGTCGGCTACTTACTCGATCCCCCGGATCCCGCTCCGACTCGCCGAGTTCCTCCATGGACTCGACGAGTTGACCCTTTGACTTAGGGTTTTTTTTTCCTTTCTTGGCCTTTCTGATTTCGGGTGTTACATTCTGGCTATTGGGCGGGGAAAGGGTAAAAAGAGGAAAAGCCCTTCAAAGGGTACCCAGGGTAAGACTCTTGATGGTTGCTCTTCAAGTGGGACAAAGAAAGGTCCCATTACTCCTTCTTCAAACCCAAAGGAAGCACAATGCTTCTATTGCCAGGATAAGGGACACTTCAAGTGAAGCTGCCCCAAATATCTGCAAGATGTAAAGGATGGGAAGGTTAAACCCACCCATGCAGGTATTTACACAATATTTTCTAACAACTCATCTAATGCTAATTCTGATGGGTTTACGCCATAAGAACATCCTATGTGCTCATGCAAACCCTAATGCTTGGATCTAGGTTTCTCTATTGTACATGCAATTCATCCAAGACTTTAAACCCTAGATCTAGAATGTGATAATCAATATTAACATATGAATTAGGGTTTAGATCATACCTTAATTGTTATGTAGCAATAACAATCTCAAATCCTCCTTGTAATGGCTTTAGAAAGCTTAGAGTCACAAGTGTCACTCCTCTAATGGGTCACAAACACCAAGAGCAAGAGGATGAAGAATGAAGAGAGAGGAGACTGCCCAAAACGTCCAGAAACCCTAGTGGAACTCTTCCCCACGTTTTTGGGGCTTAAGGGTACTATATATACATGTAGGCTATTAGGGTTTTCAACTAGGAAACCCTAATCTGACTGCTTAAGCCCTAAGCAGCCCATGGACCCTTTTAGAATATCCCTTGGGCGATTTCTAATGGATTTCCCCATAGAATTCGTCCAACCTATTATTCCAAGGTGATCCATAGCCTAAATGCAATTATCTTATAATTACAGTTCCATTCCCTTAGGTTTAATTAATCTCTTTTAGCAACAAAATTAATTATCAATTAATTCTTGACTAATATTAATTAAACAATATGATTTCTCCTTTAATATATTATTCTCATAATATATTAATAAATCATAATTAATCATTTCTCTCCAAAATTCATCCTATCAAGTTGCTTTGGTGAAGGCAACCCAAAAGGAACATGCATCATCGGGTCAAGTACATACCAAAATAGTTATGGACTTAGACACTAATCCAACAGTCTCCCACTTGGATAAGTCTAATAACTATTATGCGTATGACTTCAGATCCTGATCTGCAATCGTAGCTTTCAAAACCGATGTCAACTCTCATCCTATCAGAAGTGTGTCCTTTAGATAAGGGATCATATATTCCTCCATTCTAGATATCGTATAGACTGAGACATGGATTTAAATCATTATCTCTGTCTATGTGTTGTTTCCCGATTTCCGATTTATGACGACTGACAACAGACTATAATTGAACACATCAAATTAGTCCCGGCTTGGCCAAGCGCTTAGGTGCCATCACTAAATCATCGAGGGGCCCACATATATCGCTTTCATCCTACTTTGGATAAAAGGAACGGATAAACTTTGATTCAATGCTTGCTTGCACTCACTTACCGAATCACACACAACAATATGTTTTATGACACCAAGTTACTGTGCGTTTACATATTATCAATGTGTAACCGACTCACAAGATACAACTCACACATCTCGGTTTCAAGAATATAAGATATTATCGTCTCACCAATCACTCGTGATAAAATCCATGAAGTGATCCAAGCGAGCGTGGGTTTAATCCAATGCTCAAATCATATTCACAAGCACTCATGAACGTTGCAGCAAACATTTGCTTATGCCTAATACACTTTAGACAATCCACACACCAATTCACGACAGTCTTCATTCATACCTACTTCCAACATATGAACGACTGTGGTCCGTTCGAATAATTTGATTGTTCTGAACCAATTTAATTATTCAGGAAGTCAAAACATGCAAAGTGAAACACAAGAATAATACTAATCCTATATGGTCCCAAACCTTTGAGTATAAATAAAACACCTTTTATTTATCACCATATCGATTACTCATTATTTGTGTTTCGGGTAATCAACTTCTTACTTGAATTATTACTACACTTGTCCCATGCTCTCAGCATGCACACAATGTTTACCTACGGTCCTTTCTTTGTGATATAGATCAAATGAACACATTTCCAATCATATTCATTTCACAACTCCCAATCCTTATCACAAGTATAAGAATATCAAATTCTTGTTACTTATGCTAGATTCTAACATTTTATGCACTGATTCTTTCGTAAAGTCACAGATCAAAATCATCAAGACTCGGCCAATCTCTATCAGAAACAATTCTATAGATATGATGTCTCTCACTCAAAGTACATTCCTTTGAACATCGTTCTTGCATAAAAGTTTCTAATCTAGACATAGATTCTTAACTCCCAATATGGAAACATTTCCATATTTGGCATATGACAATTCATTCTTAATAGAATCTTATCTATTCATAATAATGTCATCCAATACCATACTTCCAACTACTCACAAGCGACCAATCCTCAGCGAGCTTTGGATCGTCCTTTGATAGTTATTTAATTATTTTAGTCAAAACCGATTCTAGTCCTTTTTCCCTCTAAATGCGCTAGACATTTTGAAAATTTTAGAATGGTCAAATATTATAGCACTTGCAATCGATCCTATACCCGAAGCGTATGGAACACGATGCATAATGTCTTACATAAAGATATGATGCTTTATCCCTCTTCTGCCATAATATTTTATGTGTCTCGTTCTTACAATACGAACTATGAAGAGGGATGCCGTAATCATAATCGAAATTTAAGAACACACTATGTATCCTTTGACTAAATTTATTAAAATTTCTCAATCTAAGCTTTAGATTTTGAAACGAAGTACAATATTCTCTCCCTTAATTATAGCAAAACAACTATTCAACCCTTACGACTTTGCAAAGTATGACTCTTGTTTTCTATAATTAATATTGCTAACTTGAAATACTTGCCTTAATAATCATACAAGCACAACATTTATGCTCCCACTATCATGATGATTATTATCATATAAGGATAACACTTATGCTCCCACTAACTTTGACATGTTTTAGAAAACAACTGAACTTCCAGAAAACAATACTTATTGAATTTCTGAAGTTCATATTTCTAATACCTAATGCTTTGATAATCCTTTATCTAAGCTTCTTAAACTTATACACCTTTGCCTTAGATAGCTCATATGTGTGTCTAAACAATCCAGACTAATTGCCAAATCTCACAATCGAATTATGGAAAGGGATGTCGTAACCATAATAGAATTCGAGAATACAATTTCACAGTCACTATCTTCTTAAAATTTGTCTTAGTGAAAGCATTTCCTCACAGTCATTTTCATGAAGGAGGGAATCTTATGACACTTAGATTTTAATGGTGTATGTGTTCCTATCCATGCAAATTTGTCAAAACCAAAGTTTGCGACAAATCCAAACTCATATGGACTGAACTTTCTCAATCTTTTCATTGATCAAGGTGCTTGCCTTTTATGCATTCAAATGAGAACTCATAGAACTCACATGCATAATTAACTTAATTGGAATGGCACAGAAACAAAATAATGTCAACATGATAGGTTGTAAACCTCAAGTCGTGTGCTAGTGATGATCGATAAGGTTTATTCTCGATTAGTTCTTAAAACTTTTCAAGACCATTAAGACTCCCACTGACTCCTTGAAATATAAGATTCTTTTGTCAATAAACATTTCTCGACAAACAAATATTCAAGAGTTAGTGTAGTTTTTTATCAAGACAAAACACTTCACAAAATTGGTCCTAGTTGATCTTTGTCTTATTCAAGACATCACAATTTTCCAATTTCAAATGTGCAAGAATAAGAAAACCCTTTCCAAATTCCACATTTGATGAATGTTATAAACCTTCTTGAGACTAGTCACTCAATTCACAATCTTAACTCTAAGACTTGTTTTGGAACGAAGTATGATTGACTTCTTGATTTAACCATTTCTTCAATTCTTGATTCCTCTTCTCAGACATACAATTGCACTAAGACTCACTTAGAGGATCAATTGAGATATGGTTCTTAATCATTAAGACCTATCATAAAACATAATAAAAGGTACTCTCCCTTCTTCTTAGAATAGAGAAACTTTTATCTTTCTGCCTACTTGATTCTTCTTATTCGTTCTGCTATTTATTGAAACTCTTTCAATCAATTGAGAATTACACTTAATCTCATAAGTATAATCATATTTACTTAACCTTAGTAAATCATGACGAATATCTTTGTTACTTTGGTGGTGGACTTGATCAACACACAACCTTGTGTACTCGATCTCCTAGTTCTTCACTTGACACTTTGTCAATAAATTAGTCTAATTTCCAAATATGAAATTTCTCATTCATCATGCAACCAAGTTGTATGATTCCAAGTTTCTGGCCAATTGAAACTTGGGCGATGAGAAACTTTCCCTATTTGGTAAATTCTTGACCTTTCCACAAATAACATAATTAAGAATCAAATCCATTATTGCTAATAATAGAAACTTACATCAATTTTTTTTTCATACACGCCATTGCAAGGATAAATAAATAATATAAAATCCAAATTTATATTATTGCGGAAAAATTTGTCCTTACAATGCAATTCAACTGAAAAACTATGTTGTTAAATATTCCTAAGCAATCTATTCTAACTCCAAGTAGTACGTTAAGATTCTAATCTTCAAGTAATGCGATCGAAATCCATTTCTTCATGATTAGATTCAGCTCACTTCTTCCCTTAAGATTCCTCTCTTTTCTTCGATCCTACAAGACATCGAAATGTAATCTTATCACATTATGTATTAAGAATCTAGAATAGGAACTTAAAAGAGTTAGTTAATGGATTTTACCTAAAGTAGATCCATACGTTTTGACTCTCCCATCTCTTAGATCTCTTAGGTAAATAGGGCAGCTTTGTCTCCAATGCCCCTTCTCTTGGCAATAAAAGCAAATTGACTCTTTTGGAACAACACACGGAACTACTTCTGACTTTGCCTTTCTCTTATGATCAAACTTTTCGATCATGGTATGCATTTCGTTGCCATTACCTATATCCATAGAGGTCTGGAAGGCAGATCCACCAATCAACTTTGCTTTTCCAGTGCGCCAAATCATTGCTGATTTAGCAGCAATAAGCATATAGGTGAGATCGATGAGGGTTACGTCGTGGTTCATCATATAGTACTCTCTTACGAACTCACTATATGAGTCAGGAAGTGACTGAAGAACCCAGTCAACAGTCAGCTCCTCACAGACAACAGATCCCAACATTCTTAACCTATCAATGTGCGACTTCATCTCTAGGACGTGTGTACACACTGACTTTCTTACTTCATGTTAACTTGCCAAAAGGGCTTGAGTGAGTTTAAACTTTTCAACCTTTTGAACTTGTGGGTTAGGGAGAATAATAGGAGGAGGTGGAGGAAGTGAAGCATGATCTCGTGTTCCTCGATTGAATCGTGGAATATCATCTTCATGTGAAAAGCTTGTTCCACGTAATTTGGGAAGACCATAGTTGTCATACTTTGACATCTACAAAACGGGAGAAAAATTCAAGTTAGTTGATTGATTGAGTCCTTAATAAATCACCCAAATGAGATATTAAGGCTAGGACCCAACACAATACTCTACAACTTGGGAGAGGGATGCCGTAACCCAAATTGCAGAACATTTGAAGGTAAGTGAATGACGATTCACTAATTTCCACCATAAAAAAAACGAAAAGGAAATTTAAGTTTTAAATCTATTGAAAATTCCTAGATCTTTTGAGATTCATTGAACATTTCAATGGCATGTTTAAATCTCGATATGCCCCTCGATTTGTGACTGGGATGTCGAGGATCACAAAACAGGGTGTGAATAACCATGCAAACTTACATGGTGCCCCCAATGTTACAGTCACCTATTCGATGTGCCGGTTAACCACACACGCTCCACCGAACTATGACAACCAATGAGTCACCCTTTGCTACCTTTTCTTAGAACCATTTAGTGTGTCAGTTAACCACACACGCTCCACTAACGTCTTCGCAAGGGCACAAAGTGTAATTTCATGGAATTGCATCAATTCACTTTTTCCTAAAGTAACTAAGATTGGGAATTTTGTAAAAGCATTTAGTTACTTTTATAGTTCATTATACTTATAAGGGAAGGTTTCTGTCCTATCCTACCCGTTCGGCTAACGACCCTGCACTAGTCAAGAGTGCGGTGGGTAAGAGTGGATACCCATTCAATCGCCATTTTATAGGCAATTTCCTTAAACACCCCTTATAGACTAGCTTCATGAATGAGGCCTACTAACGGTAAGACTAACTGTTTACTCATACATATATATAATACTAGACTTTTAATGTTATATATAGTATAGGGTGTATTTTATACTTTTAAAATACTAGGTGGTCTAATTTAATAAAACATACTTTTAATTTAATCAAATGTAAACCATATCACTATGGATTTATTAACTCTCTTTTAATTATACACTTAATTAATTTAATAAAACCATAAGGGTGTGATTTGAACTTTTCAAAAACAATACTAGGGTTTTAGAATCTAACATTTCTAAATTAAACTTTTAATCAACTTTTAAATTCCAAAACTTGAGGGCAAGTTTTGAAACATTTCAAAACATTAGGGTTTAGAATTTAAATATTTCAAATCAAACCTTTTAATCAAAATTTAAATTCCAAAACTTGAGGGCAAGTATTTGAAACATTTCAAAAACACAAGGATCAAATAGCAAATAATTTAAATTAAACAATTAATTTAATGATTATCTAAATTTGACATAATTTCAATTTCTTGCAAGATAAGTTACCCAATTAATACAAATAATCAAACTTTAATCATATAAGGAAGTTATTATCTAATCAATTGGTAATTATCTTTTGTTTAATCAAGGATATACTCAAAATATGTTTAAAATCGGATTTTAATGACCTAAAATAGTTAAGGCAAGTATCCATGAGTAAAACGCCAAGAAATCCCGAAACTGCCTCCTTCTGACGCTCGAACTCGCCGAGTTCCTCTATGGACTCGCCGAGTTGGAGCCAACTCGCCGAGTCCACATTGGAACTCGCCGAGTTCAGCAGTCAGGGAGCCAAAAAATCGATTTTGCAACAAGAATGAATATGCTAGGCATCAATACAATGGAAACCAATCAAGGCTCTGATACCACTGATGGGTTTACGCCATAAGAACATCCTATGTGCTCATGCAAACCCTAATGCTTGGATCTAGGTTTCTCTATTGTACATGCAATTCATCCAAGACTTTAAACCCTAGATCTAGCATGTGATAATCAATATTAACATATGAATTAGGGTTTAGATCATACCTTAATTGTTATGTAGCAATAACAATCTCAAATCCTCCTTGTAATGGCTTTAGAAAGCTTAGAGTCACAAGTGTCACTCCTCTAATGGCTCACAAACACCAAGAGCAAGAGGATGAAGAATGAAGAGA
Organism: Lactuca virosa; assembly: GCF_052849685.1. Taxonomy (NCBI): domain Eukaryota; kingdom Viridiplantae; phylum Streptophyta; class Magnoliopsida; order Asterales; family Asteraceae; genus Lactuca; species Lactuca virosa. Next base: position 206,136,394 of record NC_136426.1, read on the forward strand.
GAGGAGGCTGCCCAAAACGTCCAGAAACCCTAGTGGAACTCTTCCCTACGTTTTTGGGGCTTAAGGGTACTATATATACATGTAGGCTATTAGGGTTTTCAACTAGGAAACCCTAATCTAACTGCTTAAGCCCTAAGCAGCCCATGGACCCTTTTAGAATATCCCTTGGGCGATTTCTAATGGGTTTCCCCGTAGAATTCGTCCAACCTATTATTCCAAGGTGATCCATAGCCCAAATGCATTTATCTTATAATTACAGTTCCAGTCCCTTAAGTTTAATTAATCTCTTTTAGCCACAAAATTAATTATCAATTAATTCTTGACTAATATTAATTAAACAATATGATTTCTCCTTTAATATATTATTCTCATAATATATTAATAAATCATAATTAATCCTTTCTCTCCATAATTCATCCTATCAAGTTGCTTTGGTGAAGGCAACCCAAAAGGAACATGCACCATCGGGTCAAGTACATACCAAAATAGTTATGGACTTAGACACTAATCCAACAAATTATTGGGTGCTTGATACAGGTTTGGTATTCACATTTGTACTGATTTGCAGGCGCTAAGAAGAAGTGAGCAAGTGGAGCATGGGAAGATAAACTTAGTCATGGGCAACAGGAAAGCATCACCTGTTACCAAGATAGGAGTTTATTCTTTATTGCTTAATAATGGGTTAATGTTAGATTTGAATAAGTGTTGTTACTCGCCCGAAATGGCGAGAAATATTATTTCTTTTCATGGCTTGTACAAACAAGGTTTTTCATTTTCATTTGATAATAAAAATGGTGCTATTAATGTTTATTACAATGATGTATTTTATTTTAAAGCATTACCTTGTGATGGTGTATATGAAGCTGTGAATGTTGTAGACAATCTAGGAAATAATGTGTTATGTATTGATTCTTCAGATAGCTTGGATAAAGCATCCTTGTGGCATTGTCGTCTTGCACATGTTAATAATAAGCACATAGGCCAACTCCAAAAGGCTGGAGTCTTGGAATCATTTGACCTCAAGTCAGATGATAGTTGCGAATCTTGTTTACTTGGAAAAATGACAAAGTCACCATTCACAGGTACTTGTGATAGGAGTGAAGGTTTGTTGGACCTTGTACACACGGATGTGTGTGGGCCCTTCAGAGTTGCTACAAAGGATGCTAATCGCTATTATGTGACTTTTACTGATGATTACAGTAGATATGGATATATTTACTTAATCAAGCATAAGTCAGAAACCTTTGAAAAGTTCAAAGAGTTTAAGCAGGAAGTTGAGAATCAATTGGGCAGGAACATCAAGATGCTCCGATCTGATCGGGGAGGAGAGTATCTTAGCATTGAGTTCCTTGACTATCTTAAGGAATGTGGGATTGTCTCACAATTGACACCTCCCAGGACACCACAGTTGAATGGTGTGGCTGAGAGGCGCAATCGAACCTTGTTGGATATGGTTCGTTCCATGATGAGTCGAGCTTCGTTACCATTCTCTTTCTGGGGGTATGCTTTAGAGACTGCCGCCCATATCCTTAATCTAGTCCCTACTAAAAGGTTCCCAAAACACCTCACGAGATGTGGACTGGGAAAGTTCCCAATTTGGACCACAACAATATTTGGGGTTGTGAAGCTTTCGTGAGGCGTGAGACTCATGATAAGCTTGAACCTCGAAGTGAGAGGTGTATTTTCATCGGCTACCCACAGAGATCCTTTGGTTACCTCTTTTACAGACGCAGTGATAACGTGGTCTTTGTAGCAAGAAGAGGAGTCTTTCGTGAGAGAGAATTTATAAGCCAAGGGGACAGTGGGAGGCAAATTGACCTTGAAGAGCTTCAAGAGTCAAGCGGTGAAGGAACCTCAAATACTATCGACCAACCTGAGGAGGAAACTCCTGTTGATCCGATAGATGAGTCTGTACCTCCGAGACGTTCCACTAGGGTGAGGAACACACCTAATTTTTATTATGGTTATCACATCACCACTGAGGGTGATACATTTATTAGTGATAGTACACTAATAGATTTGGATGAATCTAATAATTACAGGGAAGCCATGGCAAGCCCTGAGTCTGCTAAATGGAAGGAGGCTATGGACAGCGAGATTCAGTCCATGTATGACAATCAAGTGTGGACCTTGGTTGACAATGTACCAGGTCGTAAGATAGTTGGGTGCAAATGGATCTTCTAGAAGAAGACCAACATGGATGGGAAAGTACACACTTATAAAGCACGACTGGTTGCGAAGGGCTTTACTCAAACAATGGGAGTTGACTATGATGAGACCTTCTCACCAGTAGCTAAGATTAAGTCTATTAGAGTGTTGTTAGCCATAGCTGCATTTCATGATTATGAAATATGGCAAATGGATGTCAAAACCGCTTTCCTTAATGGGAAGTTGGCTGAGGATGTTTACATGGCTCAGCCAGAAGGTTTTGTCGATCCAAAATACCCTAATAGAGTGTGTAACCTTGATAAATCCATTTATGGATTGAAACAAGCGTCTCGCAGATGGAATCTTTGCTTTGATGAGAAGGTCAGAGAGTTTGGCTTCTCTAGGAGTGAGGATGAGTCCTGTGTGTATGTTAGGGCCAGTGGGAGTATAGTCAGCTTTTTGGTGTTGTATCTGGATGACAAACTTCTCATAGGAAATGACATCCCAACTTTGCAAGAGGTTAAGTCTTGGCTTGGGAAGTGTTTCGCTATGAAAGACCTTGGGGAAGCTGCCTATATCCTAGGGATAAGGATATTAAGAGACAGGAGTAAGAGACTAATTGGACTTAGTCAGAGTACTTATGTGGATAAGGTACTGAAGAGGTTCAGTATGCAAGATTCCAAGAAAGGAGAATTACCAATCCAGAGTAATGACAAGCTGAGTAAGACTCAGAGTCCGAGTACAGAGGCTGAGATAGCTTAAATGAGTCATATACCATATGCTTCCGCTGTGGGCTCGATCATGTATGATATGACTTGTACTCGCCCTGATGTGGCCTTTACTTTGAGCATGGTCAGTAGATATCAAGGGAACCCTGGCAAGGCACACTGCACAGCGGTAAAGAACATTCTCAAGTATCTGCGGAGGACTAAGGACTGGGTCCTTACCCTCGGAGGGAGTAATGACTTGAGAGTGGAAGGATATAGTGATGCTAGCTTTCAGACTGATAGGGATAATTTCCGCTCTCAGTCAGGTTGGGTCTTTATCCTAAATGGAGGGGCAATTACTTGGAAAAGTTCCAAGCAAGAGACAGTAGCTGATTCAACTTGTGAATCAGAGTACATAGCAGCAAGCGAGGCAGCAAAAGAGGCGATATGGCTAAAGAACTTCATCGGAGACCTTGGAGTTGTACCAGCTATAAAGGAGCCAATAGAAATTTTCTGTGACAGCGAAAGTGCGGTTGTTGTGGCTAAAGAACCAAGAGATCACGGGAGATCTAGGCACATTGACAGAAAATACCATTTCATCATACATAGAATAGAAGAAGGACTCCTCGTGGCAAAGAGGGTATCATCAGATGAGAACACGGCAGATCCCCTCACGAAGGGACTGATCAGGGTTAAGCATTTACAGCATGCGAGGCGCATTGGGCTGAAGGATGATATTAGTTTCAATAATTAGATTCCTGAAACTTGTAAAATGTAATTGACATTTGACGATAAATAAAAGTTGTTATTTATTTATGAGTAAGGTGTTACTATCTTGTGTTGATTGTTTACTATGTTTCAATTTTGCATGCTTTTACTTCCAGAATAATTATGTTATTATTCAAACCATCCACAGTCAGTCAAACTTTGGAAGTAAGTATTGATTTAAGACTGTCATGAATTTGGCTTATATGATTTGTCTAAAGTGCTTTGGACAATGCAATGGTTGCTACAACATTCATGAGTACTCATAAGGGCTGAGTATTGGATTCAACCCACGCTCAGTTACATCACTTCATGGAATTTATCTCGACTGATCGGAGACGGTAATATCATATGAATCTTCAAACCTAGAGATATGAGTTGTTGACTATGAGTTGGTTATTCATTGATTGTACGAAAATGCATTGGTAACTCGATGTTATAAAACGTGCCTTTGTGAATAATTCAACAAGTAGTTAGTACAAGCATATCAGTCGAAGTTTATCTGTTCCTTCTACAAATAGAAGCGATATCTGGGCCCCTCGATGATTTGGTTTTGACTTATGTACCGGGCCCGGTCAGAACCTAATTGATGTGTTCAATTTAGTTCTATGTCGAAACAAATCAGAGATCGAGAAACAAATGCTGGACAATAAGTAAGACCATGTTCCATGTGTTTGTCCGGCTGATATCATGAGAACAGAGGATTATATGATCACTTATCTTAAATGGCGGATCATCAACATCTGAGTTCCGAGAGACTTTGAAAGAGCTACGATTGCTACTCTGGTTTCGAAGTCATATTTGCAAATATAGTTATTAGACTTATCCAAGTGGGAGACTGTTGGATATAGTGTCTAAGTTCATACCTTTATTTGGTATGAACTTGAACCGACCGGGCATGGTCCATTTGGGTTGCATGGCATTGCAATACTTGGATAGACTAAATGAGAGAATAAGGCACTTATGATTATTAATATATTATAAGTTCTAATATATTAATAATAGTATTATTTAATTAGTATTGATCAAGTATTAATCTAGTATTAATTTGGTGATCAAAATGAGACTAATTAATATATATAGGGTTGATTATGACAATCATCAATTCTTTTATGGTGGATTAATGATCCATGGTTTATGGGTTTGGTTGTAACCATATGGAGCTCCATGGATAGTCCATGGGAGTTACAAACCCATGGGTCATGAGAAATGAAGAGTCATGACAATTAGGGTTTACATTTGTAACTCCTAATTATGACACACTATAAAAGAAACCCTATAGCATGCAAAATGTGCACTAAGTGTTTCTAGAGAGGGCATAACCGATTTTGAGGCTAAGTGACATTCTCTCAAGTTATTCCAAGTTTTATGGTGTTGTGTGAAGCATTTGAGGCACAACATTTGGAGTGCAAGGCTCACAAAGTCTTGAAGGAATCCAAGCAACAACAAGGTATGTATTTATACTAGTCTTTATGTTTTATGTAATCCCAATGCCATGCTAGTTAGGAAATAACCTTGAAAAAGAAATTTACATGTATGTAGAGAAAACATAGATTCAAGGTTATTAGGGTTGCATGTACACTTAGGAAGTGTTAGAATGCTCAAAACCCATCAGTATAACAGTACACAACACATCCAAGGGTCACACAGACTCGTAACATCCTACATATCAACAAGGGTCGACATTGGTGCCTTAGACCCGCTAATCCCAGCGAGGAAACTCACCTCGAGAGCTAAATCTTATAGAAGAAAATCCCCTGGCTGCTGCCCTGACGACTCCCCGAGCTATCAGAAAAAAATATAACATTCAATCAAAACTTGGGTTCCAACTATAACCAATAATCCATACTTGGGGTAAAATGACCATTTTACCCCTGACATATCTTGATCCACAACTAGGGCCCAAAAACACAAACCATAAAGGCCGAAATCTACATAACCTTCCAAAGCCCACTAGTGGCCCACTTATGGCCAAATTTTCCAAATTGGGCCCAAAACTCTCTAATGAGCATGACCCTAAAGCCCAATCATATCTACAGCCCAAAATCCTGATTTCAGATGGCTTACTGTAGTCCAAAGCAACAAGGTCCATGAAATGGCCCAAACCGAGGTCCAATCATGCGAAGTCCACTCTGACTGAGTACGTAGGGTGTACTTAGTGGTATGCATCGCATACTCGCTTGCTGGCTTGTATGCTACACGTACACACTTATACACCTGATAAGTCGATTCTATGAATGTATTAAATTGTCATAAATATGTTGAATTGATGTATGATTGCCTAAGAATGACACTACTTTGATGAGATTTTGAACATTATATGCAGGTAATCATATATAACTAATAGTGGGCGGAAATTGCAAGTAAAACGCGCAAAAGGGAGACGAATTGTCAAATTAATGAAGAAAAAAGGTTGCTGGGAAAATTGACCACTCTTCAATGTTTTGGTCATATATGAAGATCTGTAGCTCCGATTGACTTGACTCAAGAATTTTTTAAAACTAGAGAAAATTTCCTAAACCTTTTATCTTTTGTATTTTTTCTGATTCTGCCATTTTCATCACTAAAACATGCCCGGAAGACGGAGGACGTGGATGAGGCTTCATGGACGCCCCCTAGGACGCCTACCCGTTTTAGGTCATTTTCAAGCGCAAATCAAGAACGACAGAAGACAAGTAAAACATCCAGAAGGACACCTAGAAATAAGTTTTTCAACACCAATTTAAAGGAGATTTAACCCTAATGAATGGAAGACTTCTCCCGAGCAATTCAAGTTGTATGCGTTTTGATTGTTATGAAAAGCTAAATCATTTATGGTTACTTCCGGGAATGTTTAGGGTGATTTCATGAATGTGTTTTGATTATTAATTCTATTCCAATCAACTTTGGTTATTATATGTTCCTAAATTTAAGATTTCTATTAATGATAATTGAAGTTGGGTTTTATTCATTTGTTTAATTTTATAATTAAGATAGTTTATTGTCAATTCACTAATCGTGCCGAACTCATATAGTTTAGGAAGTAAGACGATCGGTTGAATCAACATATATTATTCTAAATTTGTGATTTTAAATGTTAAACATTGTAATTGGTAATTGTAACACACAATATTGCCAAGCCACTCATTGTCCCTAATCCATTTAGATATAGGGAGTAAGACAATTCGTTGGAATAACATATTGTGTGCCCGAAGTTATTTATTGCATGTTAATTGACCTTAGTTATGTTTTCATAATTAATTTGGAATTTAAGGGAAGATAAACATGTAAGTCTTAATCATCTGACGCTGAACCTAGACTAACCTTGTTTTTCTCATTGGTAATCGTTTGCAATATAAAGTTTCTAGTTTTTTTATTTAAATCTTAGTTTAAATATTTTTCATGACAATTGCAAGTAATAGTTCTTTTCACTGACTACTATAGCACAAAGTTTGACCACAAACTACTCGTGGATTTTGACCCTTACTTACCCTAGCTATCTAGTGGTTTTGAGGTTATTTTTTATTGAGACAACGACCTCGATCAAAATTTTGGCGTCGTTGCCGGGGAGATTTTGCGTTTAAATAATTGTGTTGAAGTAGTCATTAAATTTTAGTTTTTTTAGTTTTTTTAGTTTGGAATCTTCACTCTTTTTTATTTTTGTGTAGGTATACCGGTGTCTACAAATAAGGCACAATATATATATATATTCTTCCTGATACTCGATCGTGAATGGAGGAATATAATTACATCAATCAAGACATGTGGTGGGAGAACGAAAATCCAGGCCAATATCACTACTATAATGATGATCCATATGAAGATGATTCTTCTTGGACCGGAGATTCGGCTCAAAACCAACACCATGAATCAACTTGTTTCCTGGAAGACCAAGAATCAAATGAATCTTCATTCAGCAAAAAGTTAGATCAAATGCTAGTGATGTTGAAGGAAACCTTCAACAAGGAGGAAGACAACTCCAAATCAATTTCGGCAATTGAAGATCAACTAGAACGAATAACGGAGCAGCTAAAGCAACAACCACCGGGAAAACCTTCAGACACTACCCAAGTAAATGAGGTAAGTTTTCTATGCAATGATAACATTGCACATAAGCCTACACCACCCGAACTTGAGGTTGTGGTGGAGGATGATGTACCTTTAATTGATAATGATACGCAAAGAATGTTTGAAATCAAAGAAGTTGTAATTGAATTGGAAAATTAAAATGAAGAATTTCATAAGTTAGAAGCGTCCAAAGTTGGGAAAGCGTTTGTGGAGGCTAATACCACCCCTACCCAACAACTTTAAAAAAAACCGACCCGCAACTTCTTCTGATGGATTCTAAAATATAGGCCAAATACAAACAACCAAGTATAATCACTGATCGCCCTTTCTTGAAAACTATATATGCTCATATTAGTTGTTAGGAAGGTGCAATAAATGTGACCTTTGTAAGCCATAAACTAAGAATCCTATTATTTGGACCTACTAATGATCCTCCAACCAGTAGTGACTTGTTTGTAATCAATAGTAGGGGTGCAAACGAGCCAAGCTACTCGTGAGCTACTCAGGTGTGGATTATTAAAACCTCGGCTAGAAACCGATTTTAAACGAGCTCGAGCATAGCTCGAGCTTAATATTAAGCTTGTTTATTAAACGAGCTCTAGCTCGAGCCTATATCACTAAGCTCGTTTAGGCTCGCGAGCCCAAACGAGCCTTTATATAAAATAATTTATTATTATTTATATATATTAAAATAAAAACATATTTGGGGATTAAGTATTAAGCGTATTAGTAAACGAGCTTGAGCTTAAGCTTTAGCTTATTTAGGTACGTCGAAAAAAAAACGAGCCGAGCCCGAGCCCAAGTCGAGCTTGTATAATTATTTACGAGCTCGAGCCGAGCTTAGTACAAGAAGCTCGAATCGAGCCGAACTCAAGCTCGAGCTTCGCATAACTTAAACGATCCTGAACCGAGCCTGACCAAGCTCGGGCTCGGCTCGGCTCGTGCGAACTCTAATTAATACTATTGATGATTATGTCTACGAGCATACCACGAATATGCTCTGTCACACCTACCACAATTTGGAGAAACTTTTTCCTTGTCACATGTTAATAGAATTGGAGGGGTCGAGTTTCAACAAGTGAAGAAGAAATTATGGACCAAGAAACATGATGTTACGCTTACCCATAAATCAAATATGAAGACGTTTCATGATACCAAACATCAATTCAAGAATTCCATTAATAAAAATTATGTTTGGATGTTCAAATCAAGGTTTAGGCGTTATCGTGCAAAGATTAAAGGCAACATGGTTTATTTATACAAGTTCAAAGATGGCATGGCACACAATCCGGTCATTCAGGTTAAGGTCAACAACAAGATGGTTGACTTTCAAAAAAGTCCACGAAAATATGATCCTGCATACACATCACTCGAGGTAACCCATCCCGCTAATGATGTTAAACTTGGCAAATTTGGAACTTTATGGGTGTGTTCACTGCAAACCATCACGAGACTTCACTCGTCATCTAGGGGTAACCTAGGGGTTTTAAAGGCTTGTTGCACATGCCAGGTGCAATCGTGGACCCGGCGAAATTTAGGGGTTAGTTAGTTTAGTTTATTTTATATTTTATTTGATTTGTGTGCTTGTAGTTTTTCTATTATTATTATTTTAGGAATTTATCTTTTGATTCATCGAGGACGATGCAAGACTTAAAGTTAAGGAAGGGGTGTACACAAGAAAAAGACGGATGATTGAAGAAAAAGTGAATTTTTTTAAAAAAAAATCATAATTCTTCGATGTTTATTTGGGTATAACGAAACTTTATGCAAATACCTCAAACTAGTGAAGTTTATTTTTTTGAAATCAAAACCGCCTCTACAATCGGTACCATCAGGTATGTCGTCCTCCTCATTTGTATTTTTTTCTGCATTATTTTTTATGTCTTTTGTCTGGATAATCAATTTGGAATGAATGTATTATACCTTAAATTATTCCTTGATAATCTAATGTCATCGAGTTTTTCCTTGATAATCTAGTTCCATTGAGTTTGGCCACCATGAAATATGTGATGAGTTAGTAGCATCTCTATGACTTGAATGTAACTCGTCAAAATGGAAAATGATAGGAATTTCATACATCGAGTCATAATATATATCTAATATTGAGTTTGTGTGTGGCTAAGTCGGTTTGGAAAAAATTATATATATTTAAATATTGATATGTGAAATACCCAAGTTTGAGAAATGAAGGTTTTTGGCGCGAACCTACGATCTTTCCATTGAGGACCCAACCGAACAATATGTGTCATCACGCTCTGAGTACTTGTTCTTCCTTATTCCTGCGCCTTTGGGGTTAAGAGGGGACTATTATTGTTTTCACACAACCAAAAAGCATCAGAAGTCATTGAAGAACTTCCAAGTATATATATTCAAGCTCTAGTCAAATACAAAGATGATCAAATCCGAAGAAGACATCAAAGAACTTGAAGAATGCACAATCAAGATAAATATGAAGAAAAGTTCAAGTTGAAGACATTGTGTGAAACAATATGTGTCCCCACGATAACAGGAGTGTATGGGTTGGTCCATTACGTCTTACCGACCGCGCTAACTATATTAGTGAACCTTGTAAACAGGACTTTGGCAATGAGTTCAACTGATTACTCATAAGGTTGACTATTTGAAAGGATTCAAAAAGTGGAGGGTTTCAAAAAACAAAGTAAAATAAGCATAACATGTATTTTGAGTTTAAAAGTCTGGATAAGCAACTAATAATCTCCAAAATCAATATATTATGCTTATTGAAAATATTGTGATAAAATGTACGGAATTCGTGATTCCGTTGATTTTTTCTTAGGATTAATCCTATGTTGATTATTTCAGACCAATCTCGGGACGAGTTTGGAATAAAGTTGGGGAGGTTTGATAAGTCGATCTATGAATGTATTAAATTGTCATAAATATGTTGAATTGATGTATGATTGCCCAAGAATGGCACTACTTTGATGAGATGTTAAACATTATGTGTAGGTAATCATATATGACTAATAGTGGGCGGAACCTTCAAGAAAAACGCGCAAAGGAAGCTAACAAACATGGGAGACGAATTGCCAAATTAATGAAAAGAAAAGGTTGCTGGGAAAATTGACTACTCTTCACTGTTTTCGACATATCTCAAGATCTAGATCTCCAATTGACATGATTCATGAAATTTTTAAAGCTAGATAAAATTTCCTACAACTTTCATGTTTTGTATTTTTTCTGATTCTTCCGTTTTCATCACCAAAGCGTGCCCGGAAGACGAAGGACATGGATGAGGCGTCAAGGACGCCCCCCTAGGACGCCTACCCATTTTAGGCCATTTTCAAGCTCAAATCAAGGACGACAGGAGACAGTTAAAACGTTAAGAAGGATGCCCAGACGTCCTACATGACGTCTAAGAAGCCTACTAGGACGCCGATGCGTAAAATTGATCCGAAAATAAGTTTTTCAACACCTATTTAAAGGAGATTTAACCGTAATCGATGGAGGACTTCTCCCATATGATTTTCACCAGTTTTGGAGGGTTCCATACACTTCCAAACATCCTCCAAACACGTTCTTGATCATCAATTTCCGAATCAAAGCCAAGAAATCATCAAGTTCATAATCATTCAACATTTGAAGATCGTTCAACCGGTGGATCTACATCAATTCCATCAAGTTCCAGAATTGAATACTTGTTCTCCGAGGTTCTATTGTTCTATGATTTATTGATCATCAAACATCATTCACTTTATGATTTTTAGTTTTTTTATGGATTTTATACGAGATTTCTTTGATTTTATTCAAGTTTTATGCTTTTTCATTGTTATGAAAAGCTAAACCATTTATGGTTACTTCCGTGAATGTTTAAGATGATTTGATGAACGTCTTTTGATTATTACTTCAATTCCAATCAACTTTGGTTATTATATGTTCTTAAATTCATGATTTCTATTAATGATAATTGAAGTTGGGTTTTTTCATGTGTTTAATTTTACAATTAAGATAGTTTATTGTCAATTCACTAATCGTGTTGAATTCATATAGTTTAGGAAGTAAGACGATCAGTTGAATCAACATATATTATTCAAAACTTGTGATTTTAAATGCTAAACATTGTAATTGGTAATCATAAGACACAATATTACCAAGCATCTCATTGTTCCTAATCCATTTAGATATATGGAGTAAGACGATTAGTTGGAATAACATATTGTGTTCCTAAAGTAATTTATTGTGTGTTAATTGACCTTAGTTATGTTTTCATAATTAATTTTGAATTTAAGGGAAGAAAAACACGTGAGTCTTAATCATCCGACACTGAACCTGAATTAACCTTGTTTTTCTCATTGGTAATCGTTTGCAATATAAAGTTTCTAGTTCTTTTATTGAAATCTTAGTTTAAATATTTTTTGTGACAATTGCAAGTATTAGTTCTTTTTCATTGACTACTATAGCACAATGTTTGACCACAAACTCCTCATGGATTGAACCCTTACTTACCCTAGCTATCTAGTGGTTTTGAGGTTATTTTTGATTAACACAATGACTTTGATCAACACCCAATGTACTCCTCTCTTAAGCCGTCTTTTGCAATTAAGCACTTAATGCTTATCCTAATGGTCCAAACCCCAAATCCGAGTCCTAATACATGTCTAGACCTATAAAGTCACGGACTTGGTGACTTTTCATGCTCCAAATGAACCCAAACTGAAAATTTAACATTCTAGTTCCACAAAAATGGCCCTAACTCATGCATGGATGGATCTCCACCTAAAAAGTGACAATTTTATGACTCAACGGCCCAAACAACACCAAGAGTGGCAACTCTAAGCTTCAAAAATGGTGTGGACTCATAAGATCTTATCAATGGGACCAAAAGGGTCCATAAATCCAAACCAAGAGAGATCTAACCTAATAAGCATCAATTTCAAGACTTTATAGTTTATACCTCAAATCAGTGCCCAAAGAAGCTAACATTCTGGATCTATAAGCCTTTACTCCTTCAATGAAGCTTCAAGGGTGGACACCTTCCTTCAAACACCAAAATACTCTTCCAAATGGCCTTTTAGGCTCCAAAATCACACAAGATGGGATTACGGTTTCATGGAGGCTATTTAGGGACAAGAGGGAGGTTGGTAAAGAAGATCCTTTGGTCATTATGTTCTTTACATAGTGCTCAAGCCCTAAATATTAGGGTTTTGGTGAGTGGCCGTGTACGTTGTGCGTACTCCTTTGTACGCAGCGTGTACATGCATGGCATCCATGTTTTTTCCTTATAAGTACGCCCAACGTACATAGGGTGGTACGCCCCGCATACTACACCCTTAAGCCCAAAAGGAAGGATCCAATGGTTCGAGGCCCAAAATCGTAACAATTAATTAACCCAAAATATAATAAATACCTTTAATATTATCGAGTGTTACACATTTAGGATGTGGGCCTTTTAATTAGGTGGGTTGGGCCTTGGTTTTGGGCCAAGTAGGGAAAAGGGTAAAATGGTCTTATACCCTTGCTATGGGCTATGTAGCTTATATTCTTGGTTATGGGTCGAGATCCAATTATTAATTGGATATTATTTTGATGATGACCAACATACCGAAAATTCATCTGAGTGTTTCAGCAGCTAGAGGTGAGTTTCCTCACTATGTTTAGCAGGTCGAAGGCACCAATGCTGAGCCATGGTTTGTTATGTTTAATGTTTGATGCATGCGTGACTCTTGCATATGTTATGTGTTTATATGTTTAACGGGTGGGGCCTGATGACCATTCAATATGCAATTTATCTTTGTGATTTTTTCATTTGTTATGTGTTTATATGCTTATATGTATATATGTATACCGAGCAGAGCCCGATGACTGACAAATCTGTATATATCGAGCGGGGCCTGATGCCAGGCAGGGCCTGATGATAGGCGGGGCCCATTATATGTTTTATATGTATGGTATGTTGTATTTTGGGAAACTCACTAAGCTTTATGCTTACGGTTTTCGGTTAATGTTTTCAAATACTTCTTATTCGAAGGGGAAGAGCCAGGATGATTGCAGTGCACACACTATCTTGTTTTGCATTTCATGTTACTCTGATGTTGATACAATTGTTTCACCATGATTTTTATGATGATGTTTTGGATAATAGTTTTATTAATTTTAAAAACAAAATTTTTTTGTCTTAATTTTTGGGACGTTACATTGACATTGTTTTCTTGCTAAAATTTGTATATTATTTACTTTAATTTTAGATGACATCCAAGGTGCTACATATTTGAATCAAGAAGGTTGTATCAAACGACCTGGTGATACTCATTGGGGTTTGCATTACGGTTCTCTCATAAATATCAAGAGAATATATTCTTCAATTTGTGAAGTCCTCGAAGATATTATAAAATATAGTACTTTTCAAGATCATGAAGCCGAAGCACGTCATCTTTTGAAGTCATTACAAACATTTGATGTACATGGAGATGAATGGTTTAATAACTTGAAGGGAATTGGAACTTGGAAAATATGATTGTTGAAACAAACAACCATACCATATATATGGTGGTTTATCTTCTACTAAAATTAGCATTGATTTTACCCGTTGCAACATCAACCGTGGAACAAGCCTTTTCAGCAATGAAATTGATAAAGAATGATTTGTGCAATAAGATGGGCGATCAATTTGTGAATGATTGCCTAGTGTCATATACTGAGAAAAAACTACTCGATAATACTAGCAATGATGCAATTATAGATTATTTTCAAAATATGTCAAGTCGTCGTGAACAGTTGTAGGACATTTACTAGTAGCTTTTCAACTATGTTTGATATTTGGTGTTAATGTTAACAATATATTTGCTTATGATAGTATCATTGACAATCCGACCCGATAAAAAATATATTTTCATTCGTTGATTTGATCACTCTATTTAAGGTGGACAGATGTGAGTTTCAATCCTAGATTCGCCACTGGGTAGAATGACAAAAACAAAAGTATGTTACTATTACTTAGCAATTTCTCATATAATTTAACAACGTACATTAATATATTTGGACATTTATATATAATTATATATAATTGGATTTTTTTACACTTTCTTTTCAGAATAATGTCTACTACAAAATATACTTACCTACGATACATTAGAGTAGTATCACATGATACAATATTTATGGTTCGAGTGTGTGATGATAAGGAAATTGATACCCAAAATAAGAAAGAAGTGTTATCGATCGAACTAATTATTATGGATGAACATTTATGTACATCGTTTATTATTTACGTTTACATGTAGTATCTAATGTGATAACATGCTAATTTTTTTTACATGGCACACAAATCGAAGATCATGTTTTCAATAGTAACTTCAATAGGTTCCAACGTATTCTAAAGGTTAGAGAAACTTATGTAGAACAAAACCCAAAGTTGGCAGCAACAACTGAAGGTTTTAGTATTACTAGCCAAGACCAAAAAATTGTGTTAGAATGGAAATCTCTTCTTATGAAATGTTCAGATTTTACGGGTCGACTCCGTGGCTTTGTTTTTTTCAGTCTACTTCAATTCTGCAACAAACTTTATCGACCAATTTGTGTTTTGGTTAGTTATTTTACTTCTTTTTTCCCATTCTTTAAATTATCCACATAATTCATATTATTTTTATGTACATTTTTGGACGTTATCATACATGTCATATCACGATGTACTCTAGACACATCTAATCCAAATCCATCAAGTTACAACATGAAGTTGACCTTAAGCTACATAGGGTGAATTCTTTATGTAAGATTCGTAATTTGGTATGATTCCTTTTAGCCCCTTAGTGCTTAATTAATTTCATGTTGGTTCCTAGCTAGTACGTGGGGCTTACTCTATTAGTACGATTACGTACTAGCTCTTCGAACGATCGCGGGTTCACCCACTACGCTGGGCGTACGTGGGAGTACGTTTGGCGTACGCAAGGATGGGGAAAACCCTAATTTTTAGGGTTTTCACCCTATTTAAACAACTTAAACCACCTTTGGACATTTTATGATCAGCCTCCATCACCCTATGCGCTTAAAACGAAACCCTAAGTGCCTCTCGTGATTTTTGAGCTTGATACTGAGATTTTGGTTGTGTTTTGGTGAAAGGAGAAGAAGAACTTTTGGCGGTTGCTTGGGAGTAGCAGAGGCTTGTAAATCCAGATTCATCATCATCCTTGCACGCCATTTGAGGTATAAAGTTCTCTACTTGATGGTTCAGTATGCTAGATCCAGCTTTTGGACGTAGTTTATGCATTTTTGGGTCTTTTGAGCTAAAGTTGAGCTTTTTATCTACTCCAGAAGCCATGGATGATAGATCTTAGCTCCATGCAGGTCCCTTGCTCAAAAAAATGCAAACATTAAGAAAGAATTTGGTCCATGCAAGTGTTAAGAGCCTTTTTAAGCTTCTTTTGGAGTGTTGGGTCCCATTAATTCATGCATGGGTGTAAAGTTGCCAACATTACATATTAAGTCACCCTTTAGGATCAGATCTGATAGATTGGCTAGAGGTCTCAATTGATTAAGTGTTTAATGGAGTGGATTGGTGATCTGGAGAGTGTATTGGGCCAGCTGGTATGATGCGCGTACTTGCCCCGGAAGGAGTACGCTAAGCGTACGAGCTCAGTACGCCCCACGTACTTAGCAGATTGACTCTCAGTTTGAGTTCCTCAGGTTTACGCCATATTTTTGGCTTTTAGGATTTTGGCCATTCGATTCTTGACTTTGGGCTGTGGACAGACTATGGACTTTCTTGGGATTACGTCCATAATGTTTTTTCGGAGAAATTTGGAAGTTGAGCCTTATTGGGCCTTGTGATTCCATTTGTAACATCTCAAGTCCAGGTATATTCAATAAAACCCCGACCTTGAGCTTTTGTTCATTTTTGGCCCGATGTTAGGCGGAGCGCGATGCCGACAGATGTATATACCGAGCGAGGCTAGATGTCGGGTGGGGCCTGATGTCAGGCGGGGCTCATTATGTTTGATATTTATGGTATGTGGTATTTTGGGGAACTCACTAAAGTTTGTGCTTACACTTTGATTCACCATGTTTTTTATGATGTTGTTTGGATAACAGTTTTAATTAATTTAAAAATCAAAATTTTTCGTTTTAATCTTTGGGACGTTATGCTCCAATCATTTTTATGTGATATTTCTCATATATACGTTGTTTGTTGTTTTAAAGTAATTACTTTTTTATTATAGGGGTACATTGCTTAAGGTTACTTTGTTTGGGGTTCAAGCTCATCAACTATCAGATTTTATGACAAAAAAAATATATATGTTATTTTAATTACCCATTTTGCTATACTCAACGTTTGGAATAGTTTGTGTTATTAGTGTAATTTTTACTTCGTAAATAAAAAGAGTTTTTTTATTTGATTTTTTTAGTTGTCATGGTGGAGTTTCATTTTATCTGGACGCATCTAATTTCTTTATTAATACGTACCTTTTTGAGATTAACGAATACAAGAAAAAACTAGTCTGATTATTACAATATTTTAGTTTGATACATAAGTCTTGATCTTGTTCCCGTTCATATTTTCATGGAGATAAAAAGTGTGAAAGTAGTATAAATGCAATTCTGATTCATACATTTTCTTATAATGATAAGTTTAAAGGTGATTATGAATTAAAAAAAGATTGTGATATCATCGACCATTGAATGTATATTATCACCTTTAAAGTTATTTAATATTTTTTTTTTCATAAAAAGTTTTTTTAATCTACTTTAGGTGTGGTTATAGAAAAGTAAGTTTATTTTACTCGGAAGAATCTAATGAATTAGACTGGTCTATGCTTGGTTTTATGATGTTTGTATTAGACGTGGAAAGAAGGTTATAGAGGTGTACAATATTGATCATACATTTGATTCCCAAAAAGGCACATCATATATGTAACGGATTTCCGACGGCAACGACAAATTTTAGCAACGGATTTTTTCGCCGGTAATTAGTAACCGATCACCGACGAATATATTTTTTTGAAAAAATTACCGACGGAATAACTCAATAACGGACTACCGACAAAATTTAGGAAAAACTCACTAATAGATTATAGATAGATTTTATATGACAGGTTAGCAACGAATTTTACCATTATAAAAAAAATATAAATTCATGAAAAGAAGGTTATAGAGGTGAACAATATTGATCATACATTTGATTCCCAAAAAGGCACATCATATATGTAATGGATTTCCGACGGCAACGACAAATTTTAGCAATGGATTTTTTCGGCTGGTAATTAGTAACCGATCACCGACGAATATATTTTTTTTAAAAAAATTACCGACGGAATAACTCACTAACGGACTACAGACAAAATTTAGGAAAAACTCACTAATAGATTACAGATAGATTTTATATGACAGGTTAGCAGCGAATTTTACCATTATAAAAAAATATAAATTCATGAAAAAATTAACAATCATTACATATTCAACAAAGGAAAAATCTTGAAACATAAATCAAATCTATATTTTAAAACCAACAAATATAAATCCACCAAATGGGTATTCATTATTTATTTATTCATTGTTTACTTTACTTCTCCATGCAAAGACAAAAACAAAAACCATCTTGAAAAGTAATTCCACCTTGACGACCTACCACCTCCGTTTCTAACAAAGATGTTATTTAGAATGTCACCATTCATCAGAAACATCTTTCCCAAGGAAAACAATCCACTTCACATCAAAATATGTGATTCCGATCCGATCCCACCGAAATGAAAACACACCTTCAGATCAACAATCTCACATTAAATCGAGTGAAAAAGGATGGAAATTTTAGCAAATTCAGATTCAAATTAACACACCTTCAGATAGATCTCCTTGTGTTCCCTCAAACACCCTATATGATATTCCCTTTCACACTGCAAGGAGGATAAATCTAGCAATCAGAAATGAAAACGCAGCATAAATGGATTTTTTTTGAATGACCATTTTAACCTTGGACCAAAACTAAAACAAGTACTATACTACAAGGACCAAATTTATTAATATATATTTAAGGAATAAGCATGTCAAGATCTAGTGATCAGATTTGCAACTTCCGTCAACATCGCCATCATCGCCAAACATCATTCAGTAAGACTGGAACAAAATGTCAGATTTATATTGCTGAAGAGTTACAAGATGTAGCATAAATTGGAAAGTTGAGAATTAAAAATTTATTGGCATCAAAACAATTACATAAGAAAACGTTTTATAAACTTACCTTGGAAAGGGTAAGGTAGAGTGGCCTCTGGACAAACCCACATAACCAACTCTTGAAATGCTATGAACACCTAACTGGTACCGATCTGATTCTACTAGACTGAAAACAGATCAAGAAATAGAGTCATATTCATTGTTTAGCCTTTCAACATGAAAGGATGTAATTAGCACAAACTTATTATAATGTTTGGCTACAAAATTAATGGTTTCTAGAAAAGTTACAATTATGATTGAGTTAAATGAAATCATAATAATCATGTATACTGACAATTATATTTATTTTAAAATTAAATTCCATGAAGAAACTGATGTTAATAATGTACATAAAGAAAAATTGTACTTATATTTATAGTTTTACATTCACTCGAGTTGAAATCTATAAGTCTAAGAAAGCTCAACAAAAAATTTCAGCTTCATGAAAGATTTGTCAGAAATTTCATTTGGATGATTATTGGATTACTCACACCTGGTGTTTTGGTATTCGCACATTGTACTGCTACATTTATTGGTACTTTGCATTTAAAGTATATTTGGATTCCTTTTTTTATTTCAACGCAATGTGAGTTTTAGAACATGTCAACGACAATTGAATGAATTTTGATAAGCATGCAAGAAACGTAACACATGCACAAACTTCCAATGGACATTGATTTTCGAGGATCAAGTTTGTTGGTAAATATCCATTGATGGTCGAGCATTAATTGCCAGAATGACATAGTATTGAATATTTATCAATAAATATTTGTATAATTTGTCTAACTTTGAAAAGTAATGTCGGATTTAATGAACTTACCAAAACTAACTATGGGTAATGTGATAATTGTGTCAAACATCTCTTACATGGTATTGCTTCATGAGTAACACCAAGAAACCCTAGACTCCTCGTCTGAAACTATATATTCCACCGCTAACTTTCAATATTAATCAATAAACAAGAGCGAAACAAAACTAGTGGCATTTAGGGGTAAAATGACCATTTTTTACCATCTTACTTTAGTACAATGTTATTGAACACAATTATTTATACCCCATATTATATGCAACAAAATGCATTTTTTCTGCTATGTCATAACCATGGAAATTATGGGTGATTTAGAAAACTCTAGTTACTATGCAATACGGGTCGTGCTTACACTCTATGAGATTCGGGCCCCGCCCGCACTCACATTCCTAACAACGTATACCGGTATCACACAGACAACAAGTATAGCAATCCAACAATCTGACTGATATCTATACTCAGGTAATAATGAGATATGGGCCCCACGCATACTTCATGTTCCTAACAAGAACATATAAACTATATGGGCTAGCATTGGTGCCTTCGACCCGTTCCTATTGAAAGAAACTCACCTCACACTGCTGAAGTCCCGCGGTCAAAACTCTAGCTGCTGAATGACAGATTCTCGAACTGTCAACATAAAAATAACACCCAATTAATAATTGGGTGCCATCACATAACCATAAGTCCATGTTTGAGGTAAAAGACTACTTTACCCCCAACATAGCTTGATTAAAGCCCAAGACCCAATCTAAAGGCCAAAAGTCAAACAATGAACCAAAGCCCAACATATGGCCCAAGTTTCAAAATTGGGCCCAAACCTCTACATGGTCTTACCTTAAGGCCCAACCATTTATTATGGTCGAAACACTTGGTAGCCCACTGATCCAATATCTCATAATCATCAAGGCCCTGTTATGGTCCATCTATGGCCTAATTTTCCCAATTGGGCCCAAGCATATCCAATAGGCCTTATCCTAAGGCTCAATCCAAATATTATAGTCCTTATGCTTGTTTTTGGATGGGCCATCAGTAGCCCAATCACCAAATCCCAATAGAAAGGCCAAACTCAAGTCCCAAGCAAAATTAAGGTTTCTCACATGAAATGACGATTAGTGTTAAGTATTCTTACTTAACCCAATAAGGACTTACCCCATTAAGCACTTAATCTATTAAGTCCATCACTCCATTAGGCCATTCATACAATGTAGTTGGACATAAATCAAAATTCCAGTATAACAGTCCAAACTCAAGGCCCAAGCAAAATTAGGGTTTCTCACATGAAATGACGATTAGGGTTAAGTATTCTTACTTAACCCAATAAGGACTTAACCCGTTAAGTACTTAATCAATTAAGTCCATCACTCCATTAGGCCATTCATAGAATGTAGTTGGACATAAATCAAAATTCCAGTATAACAGTCCAAACGCGATTCTCGGCAATTCCCAAACTAACAATCCCAGAATTAGGGCTTTCTAAACCCTAATTAGGGTTTCCATCCCAATCACAATCCAACTAAGTCCAAGATTAAGCTATTGGGCCAATTAGGGTTCCACTAAGCCGGACACCACCTACTGCCACCTCGGGCAGTGGTGGTCGGTGGCGGCTCACGGTGGTGGTGGTGGTGGTGGTTCCTGCCTAAAAATTGCATATACCACTTCACACATAATGTACACACACATAGCCACCGGAGATGGTGGTTAGTGGTGGCAAAACGGTGGCAGCCACCACCTCATGGTGGTGGTGACGAACCTTCATTGATTTTTCGGCCAAAAATGGCTCATACAGCAACAACAACACCGACAGCAGCATATATTCTAGACATACATCCACCCAGCCACCTTCCATGCGGCTGACGTTGCCGGAAAGTTACGAAAATAGTGGCCAAAGGCCACCGGCGGCAGCGGTGACGCATCTGACGTCGAACACGCACAAAGGGACGGAGGATAGGAGAGAGAGAAGTGGCAGATGGTCTTACCTGAAGCCTCTCGGTAGCTCGCGCCCTTGCTGCAGCGAACACGTCCTTTTGTCGGCCTTCAGCGGTTATCCGGGTTGTTCACGGCGTCTCCGGCAGCGACATTGTGGCATTTAGATGGCGAAGGAGCGACGGCAGCGACGTTGTGGCGTTTTGGTGGAGTTTCATTTTATCTGGACGCATCTAATTTGTTTATTGATCCATACCTTTTTTTAGATTAACGAATACAAGAAAAAGTTAGTTTGATTATTACAATCTTTTAGTTTGATGCATAACTCTTGATCTTGTTCCCGTTCATATTTTCATTGAGATAAAAAGTGTGCAAGTAGTATAACTGTAATTATGCTTCATACTTTTTCTTATAATGATAAGTTTAAAGGTAATTATGAAATAAAAAATGATTGTGATATCATCGAGCCATTGAAGGTTTATTATCACCTTTAAAGTTATTTATTATTAATTTTTTTAATAAAAAGTTTTTTAATCTACTTTAGGTATGGTTATAGAAAAGTAAGTTTATTTTAGTCGGAACAATCTAAGGAATTAGACAGGTCTATGCTTGGTTTTATGATGCTTGTATTAGACATGGAAAGAAGGTTATAGAGGTGTGCAGTATTGATCATACATCCGATTCCCAAAAAGGCATATCATATATGCAACGGATTTCCGACGGCTACGACAAATTTTAGCAACGAATTTTTACGTCGGTAATTAGTAACCGATCAATGACGAATATACTTGTTTGTAAAAATTACCAAAGGAATAACTCACTAACGGACTATCAACGAAATTTAGGAAAAACTCACTAATAAATTACAGATAGATTTTATGTGATAGGCTAGCGGCGAGTTTTTGATATAAAAAAAATATAAATTCATGAAAAAATTAACAATAATTACATATTCAACAAAAGAAAAATCTTGAAACATACATCAAATCTATATTTTAAAACCATCAAATATAAATCCACCAAATGAGTATTGATTATTCATTCATTCACCCTTTACTTTAGTTCTCCATGCAAAGACAAAAACGAAAACCATTTTGAAAAGTAATTCCACCTTCAGGACCCACCACCTCCATTTCTAACAAAGATGTTCCTTAGAATTTCACCATTCATCAGAAACATCTTTCCCAAGGAAAACAATCCACTTCACATCGGAATATGTGATTCCGATTCCAATCCCTCCGAAATGAAAACACACCTTCAGATCAACAATCTCATATTAAATCGAGTGAAAAAGGATGGAAGTTTTAGCAAATTCAGATTCAAATTAACACACCTTCAGATCCATCTTCTTATGTGCCCTCAAACACCCTATATGATATTCCCTTTCACACTGCAAGGAGGATAAATGTAACAATCAGAAATGAAAACACAGCATAACTGGATTTTTTTTGAATGTCCATTTTAACCTTGGACCAAAACTAAAACAAGCAGAATACTAAAGGGACCAAATTTATTGATATATATTTAAGGAATAAGCACGTCAAGAACTACAGATCAGATCTGCAACTTCTGTCAAGATCGCCATCATCTCCAAACATTATTCAGTAATGATGGAACAAGATGTCAGATTTAGACCCTACTTAACCTTTACAAGATATAGCATAAACTGGAAAACGTTTTATAATCTCATTGGAATCGAAAAAATTACATAAGAAAACGTTTTATAAACTTACCTTTGAAAGGGTAAGGTAGAGTGGCCTCTGGACAAACCCACAAAACCGACTCTTGAAATGCTATGAACACCTAACTGGTACCGATCTGATTCTATTAGACTGATAACAGATCAAAAAATACTGTGAGTGACAGGCGAACAACATATATAAACTTCGAAACAACAAAAAAAGGACAAAACAGCTTCAAAACACATGATTCAGAATGGTATAAATTTACGTATCAGTTAACTTACATGTTTTTTGTTTTAAAATATTGTGGATCTTTGCTAGTTTTTGGATCTAGAAGCATGATAGAGAATTTTTTTATCGTAATCGACACATAAAAGTCTTGGTGATTATGATAACCGAAAAAGACGCAGATCGATAACTTTATCAAAAGAATGGATGATTTTCACCGAAAAAGACGCAGATCGATAACTTTATCAAAAGAATGGATGATTTTCAGATATGCATATCCTCCTAAGCCAGTAGTTGAATAGTTTGAACATATAGAAAAAATATATCGTGTGAATGCTATTAGATTCACAGGGTCGATTATGACAGCGGCTGTGAAATCGTATTAAACTGAAACTGAACATCTAATATACATATAGTAAGAAAAGTGTGGGCGTAAACCCTAACCCTGATCTCTAGCGATGGTGATTTGCATCCACCTCCCCTAAAATTTTACATTTCTTCGCATACAGCCCAACCATTACGCAAAATGACAGTTTTGTTGCTTGATGAATAAAGTGGCACTTGCTTTTTTATTTGTAGTTTTTTTTAAGAGCTCTTATTTGTAAATGACCATAGTAGTCCTTACTATACATAAATATTTTTTTAACAGCTCTTATTTGTAAATGGCCATAGTATCTTTATTTATATTTTTAGCAAAAATACTTGTTACATTTTTTTTTCTTTTTTAAGTGAGAATATCTTCTATCATTTGACATTGTAATTATTTCAGGTTGAGTATACCATATTGATTGTTTAGCCTTTCAACATCAAAGTGTGTAATTAGCACAAACTTAATATAATGTGTGGCTATAAAATTAATGGTTTCACTAAAAGTTAAAATTATAATTGTGTTTAATGAAATCATAACAATCATATATATAACGACAATTATATTAATTTTAAAATTAAATGACGTGAAGAAACCGATGTTAATAATGTGCATAAGGTAAAATTGTATATACATTTATCGTTTTACATTCCGAGGATTTAATATCAATAAGTCTAAGAAAGCTCAACGAAAGAGAATTAATTTTGTGAATGTTCCGTCAGAAAGTTTATTTGGATGATTATTGGATTACTCACACATGGTGTGTTGATATTTGCACATTGTGCTATATTTATTGCAAGAAACGTGACACATGCACAAACTTCCAATGGACGATTTATTCTCGAGGTTCAAGTTTGTTGGTAAATATCTATTGATGGTTGATCATTAATTGCAAGAATAACATAGTATAGAATATTCATCAAAATATATTTGTAAAATTGGTCTATGTTTGAAAACTAATGGTTGATTTAATGAACTTACCAAAACTAACTATGCTTTAACGTGATAATTGTGCCAAGCATCTCTAACATGGTAGTGCTCCATGAGTAATGCCAACATACCCTAGACTTATTGTCGATACTATATACTCCACCGTTAACGTTCTATATTCCTCAATAAACAACAAGAGGGAAACAAAATAAGTGGTATTTAGGGGTAAAATGGTCATTTTTATCATCTTAATTTAGGACAGTGGTACTTAACACAATTACTTATACCACACTTTAAATGCAAAAGAAAAAAAAACAATGTATTTTTTTCTGCTATCTCATACACATTGAAATTATCGATGATTTAGAAAAATAAATAGTGTCTTCTTAGGGCATATGTATTTTAGGTAATTAGGTTGTTTTAGTTTCTTATGCACAGTGCGTACACAACAAGAAATACAGCCTTTAGCGGCGACACCGATCTTTAGCGGCGACTATTTAATTTGTCGTCGCTAAAGATCAGTGTCGCCGCTATTGGAGTCGCCGCTAAAGGCTGAATGACACCGATCTGCCCTTTGACGATCTGATAAACACGAATCGTCCGATCGTGGTTCTAATCCAACGGCAAGGGTGCTCGTGGAACGCATAAAGGAAATAACGGCGACTTTTGTCGCCGCTGAATACCTAAAATAGTCGCCGCTAAAGATAGAAAAATTACGCGACAATAATTCCCTCCTGATCGTCGCCGGTATTGACATTTGTCGCCGCCAAAGCCCATTTAGTCGCTGGTAAAGGCGTCACCACTAAAGGTCGACGCAGTTAAGCTCAAAAAATCGATATTTTCCATTTTGCTCTTCTGTTTCACTCCAAAACCCGTTTCTTTCTCTCGTCTCCATCTCTTGCTTCGTCGATTTTGTTGATTATTGTGGGATACGTCACATTTAACAATTTTGGGTGAAGATACCACCGGTGGAGAGGGATTTTCCAGTGAGGACAAAACTTTTTCCGGTGAAACCAAGCTTCTCCGACGAAACCAAGCTTTTCCGGCGAAAGAGATCGTTTTTCCAGGTCAATTTTCGATCCCTCTTCTCTTGTAACATTGATTTTAAGCTTATTGGAGTGTTTAATTTCAAAAAATTGTAAATTTTAGTTTTGTTGATTGTGTTCCCGACCACCACCTGCAACTACCACCACCACTGAACCATTTTCATTGATTTCCGCCACCATAGGTTCTATTACTTCTATTTATTGTGATATTTTAGTTTAATTTCAAAATATGTGCAATTGTATCGGTTACTTGAAAATTGCCATATGTATGTATATTTGATATTTATATGTGACTCTTTGTAAATTTGGTGTGTACATGTCAATGTATGTGTGTTTGATGTATATGTCGTATATGAGTATTTGGTAGAAGTATGTTGTTATTATCTATATATGTGAAATTATGTGTATTTGGTATAAGTAGGATGTTATTATGTGTTTATGTGAATGTATGTATGTTTGTTGTATATGTGGTATATGAATGTGAAATTTGTGTATTTGGTATCAATAGGATGTTATTATCTAGATATGTGTATTTTCTATAAGTAGGATGTTATTATGTGTGTATTTGAATGTATTTGTATTTGGTGTATATGTGGTATATGTATGTTAAATTATGTGTATTTGGTGCTCTTATGTATTATGTGAAAGTATGTGGTTTTGGTATAAGTAGGATGCTATAATTGGAAAAAAAATATTGTTATAATTGGAAAAACACAAAAAAAAATGTTATAAAATTATTTAAAAACTTATATACGAATACTAGAAAGTTTCTAGTTTGTTCCCAAACTAACCGTAAATTAACCAATGAGTTCTGTAGTTAACTTATAATCTTCAACTTAACTTATAGTGTTATATTTTTATAGTTTTATATTTATATTTTCATGTATTTTTTAGTTTTTAAATTTTTTATTTGCAACATATTTATACAATGCTATAAATAAAAAATATATACATTTTTTAATCTCAACAATAAAATAGAACAACACAACAACATAATATAATTGTTTAAAGTACAATGCTATAATTGGAAAAAAATAAAAATAAATTATTGTTATAATTGGAAAAAAACAAAAAAGAATGTTATAAAATTGTTTAAAAACTTATATACAAATACATTTAGAAAGAAGAAAAATTGTTTTTAACTCACGACCGCATTTACACGGCCCGTGTAAATTAACACTACCATTTACACGACCCGTGTAAATACAAAAGTACACTGCGTAATTTGGTCAGGCCTTCAAAGAACAATGCCCAAAAGTCTGCGTTTACACAGCCCGTGTAAACACAAGGCTTCCATTTACACGGCCGTGTAAATCTCTGAAAAGCCAAAATATTCATTTCTTTGATATCTTCATACTCGATGCTCCGCAAGTCCCGAAATTTTGTGCACAACTCTTACTTACCACCTCAAACAAGATCCTACCTCCAAAAGTCCATGAAATATCACAAAAATGTGTGAATGAAATTGTCTCATGAAAAATTCCGAAAAACATGCTAAATGCATGAGTTTAAGCCTATATGCAATGCACTTTAAGGAAATAAAGCTACAAAATGGGTGCATAAAATGCACCTAACAATGGATATACCAAATTATTAATTTTGCTTTATTTAATATTTTATTAAATAAAAACTAATCTCTAAACATATTAAAAGAAACAAACAATTTCTTTTTTCAACAATCATGCCTATATTTGTACATCTACTATAAATAAAACAAACGTGTGGAAAATATTCATTTGTTGGATCTTTGACCCTTTTATTTAATACTTACAACTTTTGTCTATATGAATTACAAGTAATTGTAAAAAAAACAATGTTAATTCTCTATACTAAACTCTAAACCCAAAATTATGTTTCAGCAACATTATGTTAATTGATAAAAGTTGGACTAGTAATCCACATCGAAACTATCCCGAGTTCCAAGCAAGGCTTAAAGCTTTTATCGAGAAGTCCAAGTCACACCTTGATAGTAATGGTAACGTCATATATTTATAAATGGTTTCAGTAAGTCATACAAAACTTGGATCTATCATGGTGAATTTTTTATTCCTCCAGTCGTCTTGCCAAGTAACGAAATGGCCGATTTAATCGACAATGTGATGTGGGAGTCGAGAGAAAATGATACCAAACTCGATGAAGGAACCTCGAATACAAGGGGTAGCGGTGTGGATGATGATTTTGCACAGTTGTTAGAAGAAGTGGACACTAAATTGTATCCTGGTTGCACCTTTTCTTCCCTTGAGTTTCTAGCATAGTTAATGCATACCAAGGTGAACAACAAATTGACTGATAGTTCATTTGATCAACTCCTTGAGTTGTTGCAATTAGCATTTCCTAAAGACAACAAGGTTCCCCTTTCACATTATCTAGCCAAAAAGAAACTAAAGTCTATTGGTGTGGGATATGAGATGATACATGTGTGCAAAAACGATTGTTTTCTCTTTTGGAAAGAACATGATTCATTGCAAGTTTGTCCCGTTTGTAAAGAGAGCCAATGGATCGATAAAAACACCGAGGGTAAGAAAGTAGCTCATAAGGTGTTACGGTAGTTTCCTATGACCCCGAGACTACGATGTTTATATTGTTCGAGGCACACTGCCAAAAATATGATTTGGCATAGTACCGGACGTTCAGAAGATTGTGTGATGTGTCATCCTGTTGATGGGGAACATTGACAAGATTTTGATAAAAAATGCCCTGACTTCTCGAGTGAACCTCGTAACGTACGCCTAGGTCTTTCAGCTGACAATTTTAATCCATTTGGAAACATGTGTAATCTACATAGCACATGGCCAGTCATACTCACCACATACAATCTGCCACCCTGGCTTTGTATGAAAGAGTCATCGTTCATGTTGAATTTGTTGATTGTCGGCCCGAAAGAACCTTGTAAGGATATGGATGTTTTCCTTAGGCCGTTAGTGGAAGAGCTTAAACATTTGTGGAACTTAGGCATACGTATTAAAGATGCGGCGACAAAGACATTCTAATGAACGATAAAAGTAAAGACACATCAAATGCACGAGAGGACTTGAAAATTCTAAACAATCGGAGAAATGAATGGTTGCAAAAAAAATGGTGACAAGTTTCATAGACCCCATGCAAAATACTCTTTCACGAGAGAATTTCATAATTGGTTTCGTGAAAAGGTAACAAAAATTAATAAACAAATTTGTTTCATTGATCTAAAGAATACATAATACATATTACTTTATATTAGCTAGGTTTATCAAATGAAAATAGAGAACTCTCCAGAATTCCACAAAGAGTTGCCGGCTCTTGCAAGGGGTCCGTAAATGAATGGTTATTCTTACACCGCATGCATAGTCAATAGTCAACACTCTTAGGTTTATGGTACATAGACGTGACGCACAACGCACAACATAAAACTCTGGGATTTTAGCAATGGGTGAGAAAGGCGAGAAATATTATGGCCAGTTAGAAGAGATTATATAGTTGAGGTATACGCATGATTATTCAACCGTACTATTTCATTGCAAGTGGTTTGATACTCGAATAGGAGTTATTTCTAGTGATAATTTCACCAGTATCGACACACGACGCGAAGCATACAAAGATGATCATCTCATATATGCTTCCCAAGCCAAACAAGTGTTCTACATCAAAGAGCCAAACAATAACCATCAGTATTTTGTCAAGCATGTTAATCATTGAATTATTTGGGATCTACCATCGATCGAGGATTGCGTCCAACTTGTTTACAATGACTCTGTCCAAAAAGTTGACAATGGCTCGCACGAAAATGTAGAGAATTTCGACGTACTTCAAAATATCTCTTCATCCGATGCTCCACTTTTTATTGATTTCAGCATGTACTGTCAAAACATTCCTAGATTCATTGTTGATGTAGAAAGTGCAACTGAAGTTCCTCCACCAACTGGTAGAGTCAATGACGTTTCTGATTGCGAGACTGATTACGATGATACCAATTCTGATTATGATACCGAAGAAGACACTGAAGGATATGAGGAATATTCTGATTAGAATATTTTTATGGAAATATGTGTTTGTAATATGAACTTTATTTGGATTCCTAGTTTAAATAGAAATCTTTATTCTTATGTAAATGTTTATTTCTATGTAATGTGTATTTGTAATAAAAATTGTATATGTATATATCTTATAATTTTTCACGAAATGTTGTCAATATGGCTTTTGTTTGTGTATACCATGGCTGTTGTTATGGGTCGTGGACACAAGGGTGATGGAGCTGAGGACCCACCTTTCCCAGGTGGTAGAGGTGTTGGTCATCATGAGCAAGACCGTAAGTCTTATTATGAATTTTTATTTACTATTTTTATTCGGTTATTATAAATTAAATACTGTTTCTAATAATTTAAAATTATATTTGTAGTTGAGCAACCTGCACGTAGGAAAGTCCAAGGCAAAACTAAAAATATAAAGTTTAAAAGAGCGATCTTACAAAATAAGGGCAAACCGATTACCATGGATTATGATAGGGAGATAACATATGATCCCGTAGGAGAGCCGAAAGACATGTTTTCACGAGAAGTTGGAAAAACAATGTCTCATATGGTCCCTTTTGATAAATTGACTAGGAAAAAAGATTCCCCTGCAATAAAGGACACCGTAATACAACATTTAAGGATAATTATTTATTTAATAATATTTTATATGGTTAATTATAACTGGTTTTTACTTGGCTAACTTTTTTTGTAGACAAAATTTGATTTGGATCAGATTTACCAAGTTGTACAAGCTAATACGTTGACAGAGAGTTTTCAAGCAGCTTTGTTAAAAGGTTATCGATACCGTAAATCTGACGCAAAAGAATATTTTTTGGCGGTCGGAGGGTATGATGATATCCCGAGAGCATTAGCCAACCCTCCACAGGGTATGGATGGTATTAACCGGAAGAAAGCAGTTGAGTATTTCCAAACGGACTAACACAGACAGGAACAAAAAAGTTCGTCAAATGCAAACGAACGTGAATCGTGGGGGTCGAGCTCGTATAGTAGTACTTGCTATAAGAAGGTAACGCATGATACATGTATTATTTTTTAAATATATTCTATTTTTTATGTTAAGCAGAACCTTAAGAGAGTGGAAAAGCTTCGCAAGGCTCGTACCGATGGGGATGGTGTATTTGTTGCTACCGAGGCGGAACGACAATATGTAAGTATTTAATTATAAATTTATCATATAATTAATTGTTTACTTATACTTAATTGTTACTCACTTTTGGGAATTACAAAATCGGTTAGTCGAAGAGCTCTTAGAACAAACCCAAGGTGAAAGTGAGTTAACACCCGCTCAAGAAAGAGGTACTTTTGAGAAAGTATTAGGAGAGTGAGATGGCCATATCAGAGGCATCGGCCGTAAACCTTATGCTCTCCCGCCGATTTCACAGCCATCAAAACCATTACCACAACCATGACAGGTAAAACAATCTACTTTGGTTTTTTGTGGTGATTATTTGCTAAAAACATTGGTAATTGGGGTTTTGTCCCAAGTGAAATCTACTTTGGTTTTTTGTATTAGTTTAAAAATAGCAATCTACTTTGGCATCATAAAATGCATGTTAATTTGGTAATTTTGGATTTGTGGTGATTATTTGCTAAAAGCATTGGTAATTGGGTTTTTGTCCCAAGTGCAAGAAAATAGCAATGTACTTTGGCTTTTTGTCTTAGTTTAAAAATAGCAATCTACTTTGGCATCATAAAATGCATGTTGATTTGGAAATTTTTGTTTTGTGGTGATTATTTGTTAAAAACTTTGGTAATTGGGTTTTTGTCCCAAGTGCAACAAAATAGCAATGTACTTTGACTTTTTGTCCTAGTTTAAAAATAGCAATCTACTTTGTCATCATAAAATGCATGTTGATTTGGTAATTTTCGTTTTGTGGTGATTATTTGCTAAAAACTTTGGTAATTGAGTTTTTGTCCAAAGTGCAAGAAATAGCAATGTACTTTGGCTTTTTGTCTTAATTTAATAATAGAAATGTACTTTGATAGTTTTTGTTTTTGTTTGATAAATTAACTCATAAGTTTATATATGTTGTTATTTATTATGTCGTTGGAAAATCTTCGGGCAATACTCAACGACCCAACATGAAGGGATGAGCTTTATTCGTTTTTTCAATAACAGAATAATCGAGGAAACGATGGGAACGAAGATGATGGTATGTAGGGAGGAGCTTTATTTTTATATTACACTTGTTGTCACACTTTGATACTTGTTAGAATTGTAAACTTTTGGTTGTTTTATGTAATTACTGGCGACACTATTACCGACGACACTATTACTTTTGATATTTAAGCGGATGTTGTTATGTAATTACTTGTGACACTATTACCGGTGACATTATTACCGACGACATTATTACCGGTGACATTATTACCATCAACCAAAATCGTTGATTAAAAAAAATTAAAAAATGAAAATTGTTATTACCGGCGATATTAGCATTAGCGGCGACTACACTCTTTACCAGTGACACGATCATTAGCGGCGACTATTCTCTTTAGCTGTGACAAATTGAGCAATAGCGACAAGGTGGTAGCGGCAACTTATTACTGGTGACGTGTCGCCACAATTACGATTACAGGCGACTTCGTGAACCTTTGGCGATGAATTTTGTCGGCGCTAATTGCCTTTTTCCTTGTAGTGATAAAGAATACAGGTAGAAAGAAGAAACAAGGGCGATCCTATAAAAGGTTATTCAATTGTGTGTTTATATTGAATGAAGTACAAGCCATATATAGACTGATTACACAGTTGTGGCCATCCACATTTACAGGAGAAGTCATAGGATCTAAGACTAGGTATTTGACTATACACATGACTAAGTATTTACAATTTGATTAAATCGAATTATGTGGGCCTGATGGATCGGATGATCCATTATCCGTAATACGCCCCCGCAAGATGGAGGATCCATCAGAGACACCAATCTAGGATCTATTGCGCAGAAACGGTGATCGAGAGACTGGCTTGGTCATACTCACCACATACAATATGCCACCCTAGCTTTGTATGAAAGAGTCATCGTTCATGTTGAATTTTTTGATTGTCGGACCAAAAGCTCCTGGTAAGGATATGGATGTTTTCCTTAGGCCGTTAGTGGAAGAGCTTAAACATTTGTGGCTTGGTAAGCATGTCGGCCAGTTGATCTTGGGAGTTGATGTGGAGTACGCGAAGAAGGCCAGTAGATACCTGTTCCCGTACAAAATGATAGTCAAGTGCTACATGCTTCATTCTTGAGTGGTACACCGGATTAGCACAGACATACGTGGCACCTGTGTTATCACAAAATAAAGTAGGCGTTGTTTTGACAATAATAACCAATTCTTGTAACAGTTGTTTTAACCAGATCAATTCAGCAGCAACATTGGCTAGAGCTTTATATTCCGCCTCAGTACATGACCTTGATACCTACTTTTGCCTTGTGGATCTCCAAGAAACAATATTAGACCCAAGATAGAGAATATATGCAGTAGTAGACCTACCTGCATCGTACACACCACCCCAGTCGGAGTCTGAAAAAACCGTGAGTGTCATAGGAGAATTACGGTTTCGAAAGAGACCATAATGAATAGTGCCTTTTAGATAGCGAAGGAGATGTTTGAGTGCTTGCCAATGGGACTGACGCGGAGCATGCATAAATTGAGACAACTTATTTATGGCAAAGGAAATATCAGGACGGGTGAAGGCCAGGTATTGAAGATACCCAAAAAGTTTTTTGTAAGGTTTAGCATCTACTATAGGAGTAGAATCAATAGCAATTAAGGGTTCAGAGTAGTAACATCTTTTGCTCCTTCCATATGAAACTGAGTTAAAATATCTTGAATATGGCGGTGTTGAGATAGAAATAATCCCGAGGTGGTGGGAATTACCTCGACACCAAGAAAATGATGAAGTGTTCCAAGATCTTTGAGGGAAAATTTGTTGCTTAGAGCTGTGATGAAGGAGGTCAAGAAAGTAGAATTATTGCCAGTGCGGACAATATCATCAACATTAACGAGAAAGTAGCATATGATGTTGTTTGAGTGGTAGATGAATAGGGAAGCATCAGCTAAGGACTTTTTGAAACCAAACAGTAAAAGAAAGGTGGTGAGTTCAGTGTACCAGTCTCTAGGTGCCTGTTTCAGGCCATAGATGGATTTTTTTAGTTTACAAATGTGAGTGGGAAGCTGAGGGTGAGTGTATCTAGGAGGTTGAGTCATAAAGACTTCTTCATGAAGGGTTCCTTGAAGGAACGCATTATTAACATCAAGTTGACGAAGTGGCCAATTGTTGGAAAGAGCAATGGAAAGTATAGTTCGGATAGTAACAGGTTTGGTAACTGGGCTGAAGGTGTCAAAATAGTCTTTTCCATACTGTTGGAGGAAGCCTTTTTCGACAAGCCTGGCTTTGTATTTGTCAATAGAGCCATCTGGTTTGCGTTTGATGCGAAATACCCACTTGCAGCCAATATGAGTGCAAGATGTGGGAGGAACAAAGTCCCAAGTTTGGTTGTGAAGGAGGGAATTAAATTCAGCATCCATGGCTTTACGCCACTTTGGGTCTTTTAGAGCTTGATTATGTGTTGCGGGTTCAATAGTAGGTGGGATAGGATAAAGAGTGGTTGAGTTAATGAGATTGACATTGACATATTTGGGGTTATGTTTTCTGTCTTGTGGTGGAGGAAAAGGGCTGGTTCGATTTTGTTGAGTGGGTATGGGTTGTGGTGAGGCTGAAGTAGGTGAAGCGGGAGGAGACACTGATGGTACAGGTTCTGACGAATTGGTTTCATTTGAAGTTGGCGCAATAGAGGGTTGGGTTTCTGCTTGAGGAGGGGTTGGATCTGTGGTAGGTAAGACTCGAGAAAGTCTAGTTGGTGATGGTGAAGTGATAGGTGAGGAATTAATGAGAAGAAACTCATTTGTGGTAGGTAAAGTAGCTGGCGGTTCATCAATGTGATAAGGAAAAATATTCTCAATAAACTCCACATGACGAGAGTGATAAAGTTTTTGACAGATTGGATCATAACATTTATACACAGATTTTGATGAGGAGTAACCTAGGAAAATGCATTTAGAGGAGCGAGGATGAAGTTTTGTAGCAGCATATGGACGAAGCCATGTGAAACACAAACAACTAAAAGGTTTTAGCTTGGTGTATGTTGGTAAGGTATGATATAGTTGCTGCTATGTAGACTTTTGATGGAGGATAGATTATGGGTAATCTATTGATCAAATGAACAGCCGTTTGGAAGGCATAAGACCAAAAAGTAAGCGGAAGTTGTGCATGATGTAGGAGAGACAGACTTGTCTCCACAATGTGCCGATGTCGTCTTTCTGCCACTCCATTCTGTTCTGGGGTGTAGGGAGGGGTAGTAAAATGAGGGATACCTTGCTCTAGGAGATACTTAGTGAGAGCAACATATTCACCACCATTGTCTGTGAGCAGAGAAATAAGAGGGGTATTATGGTATTTTTCGAGTAAAGTTTTAAACTGAAGGAATAGGATAGATACATCCGATTTGTGTTTCATCGGATAGATCCAGGTGTATTTAGAGTAAAAATCAACAAAAATGTCATAGTAGGCATAGCCATCAATGGACTTTTGAATAGGACCCCAAACATCCGAATAGACTAGTTCAAGTGGTTTTGAGATAATAAATGAATTGCTACCAAATGTTAGTTTATGAATTTTATTGATAGAACAAGCATCACAATGAAAGGAACTAGTTGACATTTTAGTATATTCTAATTTTAAACTTTGAAGAAGTTTCTTGAGAACTTTGATGGAAGGATGACCAAGCTTGTGAAGCCAGGAGAGAAGCGATCCAGGTGAAGTTGTAACAGAGTTTATTTGAGGAAGACTTCGAAGAGTGCTAATAGTTGCATAGTAAACATCATTGGCGTTCACTCCCCGCATTAGACACGCCCCCGTGCGAAGGTCCTTGACCACAAAATGATAAGGAAAAAATTCAAAAGAAACACAGTTAGATTTGCAGAGTTTAGCAATGGAAATAAGGTTACTGCGCAATTTGGGAACAAATAAAACATTTTGCAAGTTTAAAGACCGTGATTGAGTGGGAATGGACGAATGACCAGTGTGAGAGATGGGAAGACTTGTACCATTTCCTAGGTCAATTTCACCGGGTCCTCCATATTCTGATAGGGTGTGAAACGAGGCAGGGTTGGATGCTACATGATGAGAGGCACCACTATCAAACATCCATGGTGATGTTGGTGAAGTTGACCCAGTTGTGGACATGTTCGCTGTTGGAGAAGATGCAGTCATGGAGATAGTAATATTGTTGACTTTTAGGAACCTTGCTAGTTTCCTGCATTCTTTAGTCTGGTGACCTCAATAGTAAGAATTTCTATTACCACGAGAAGGGTTGTTTCCATTGGAGGTGCCTTGATAACGATTGAGTTTGGGTCCTGAAGTGTTGGACCTGTCAAATGAACGATTGTCATTATGAGGCTTGGAAGTGAAGCGATTTTGCTTTGTTTGAGTCTTGTTGATTGTGGTTATTATCGGTGGTTGCTGGGTTTCTTTGATGGTCCGCTCATGATCCACGAGTTTATCAAATAAATCAGGAAAGGTAATAGGAGTATCTCTGATTTTTAGGGCTGCAGAGATATATACATGATCTTCACCTACTTGGCCCAGTATGTGAACGACCAAATCTTCATCATCCGCTGGGCTTTGGGCTAAGGCCAATTCATCAACAATTTGTTTCATCTCGTTAAGGAATTTTGCAACTGGTCGAGACCCTCTTGGATTATTTGCAAGTCTGGATTTGAGTGAGATGATACGAGATCTGGAGACACTTGCATAGCTATCGTTAAGCCTCTTGAATGTCTGTCGAGCAATATCTGCTGAGGAAACGATGGGTTGAATGGTGTCGGTGTCGGTGCAGGTACCAAGTAGGGCACTGAGCAAAATTTGATCCTGGCGGTACCATGGACGATAAGCTGGATTAGATTTGGTGGCATCATCACTGGTCAGAAATTGAGATGGGGCTTCTTCTGATCCATCAACATGCTTGTCCAGACCCAGGCCAATTAGAGTAGCCATAACTTGCTTTCGCCAATCTGGGAAATTGGAAGCTGTAAGTTTTATAGGGAAGTGTGTTTATGTTGTGACTTCAATGATATACATGACTCAATTCTGAGAGAGATGAAGATGTTTGGATCGAGTAGGGCTCAAAGGAGCTGATGACGCTCTGAAACCATATAAAAGGTTATTGAATTGTGTGTTTATATTGAATGAAGTACATGCCATATATAGTCTGATTACACAGTTGTTGTCATCCACATTTACAGGAGAAGTCATAGGATCTAAGACTAGGTATTTGACTATACACATGACTAAGTATTTACAATTTGATTAAATCGAATTATGTGGGCCCTGCTGGATCGGATGATCTATTATCCGTAATAGACCCCACCTATAGGCCAAGGGCGTCCATGGACACCCTTATTTATGTAATTAGATTGTTTTAGTTTCTTATTTATAGTACATAAAGTATACATGCAGAAACATGGGTAAGCCCACCTATAGGCCAAGAGTATCCATTGACACCCTTATTTTTTGGAATTTTTTATAAGTTTATAAATTTTATATGGACACCTGTTAAAAATTTGTTTAATAGCTAATATATATACATAATTATTTTGATCTAAGAAGATACTTATCCAGGAAAGCAATCTGATTTATAAGTATCTTAATTTATATTCGATTTTTCAAACTTGTTAAATACAAGAAATAAAAAAAATCTTGTGAACACGTTAAATACAAGAAATTAACAAAGAACTTTGGGGAATAAAATATAAAAAGACAGAAAGTACATAAACCCTAAAAAAACAAAAATTACATAATCTTTACTCATTGTCACCGTCCTCAACCGCTCTTATGCCCATCGACGTTTTTTGTTGTGTAGCGACACAATCATCTACCACTCTCCGGTGGCTGAAAAGCTTGAACTTCATCTTCCTATCACCATATATTGTCTCCAACTCTCCATTTTTATGTGAGTCTATGTTCAACCGTCTTTCTTTTTTACTTTATAAACTTTGAAACTAGAAATTTGAAAAGGCCACACAAAGTGTAAATTGTTTAATGGACTTGGTAATCTATTAATTGTTTAATAGACTCTCTCTCTCTCTCTCTCTCTCTCTCTCTCTCTTCCTCTGTTGGTGTGGTTTATAGTACCGACAATAGCATGACATATACAATAGCATATTCTCAAATAGCAGAAATCATGTTTACTATTACCTTTTATCAAATTACATGTACTAAATGAAATTTACGATTTTACCAAATTACTTTATACAATGGTTCATCATTTATGGTTTTAAATTTGATTTATTCGAACATCATTAAATGGAGTATAGTTTTATTATATGTTTAATTAATAGTTTGATTTAGACTTTTATGATATTACCAATGATGCTCTAAAATTAATAGAGGAGTAGCAAACTTGTATTAACTGTTTAGATTATAATTAGATTTAAAATTTGTTAATTTTTATGACATTGTGACAATTATTTTTTATTCCAATTATAATGCTAAGGTTTTTCAAATAGATAAATGAAACAAGTTCTGCATCTCATGATAATGAAAAACCATGTGTGTAACATCCTGTTGTTAAGGTACTTCTAATTTGTGTCCTTTAATTTATTTATGTTGTATTTTGGGCCCTTAGTTCAAGAAAGTATGAAATGGAACCCTAATGCCATTATTGAAATTTTTGGGGCTTCGGAGTACGCTATGCGTATGTGGTGTACGTAGAGCGTACTAGGGCGCGCCTTAGTATGCTGGGCGTACATTAGTATACGTTGGGCATACTTGGCAAATTGGGAAACCCTAATTTTCAGGGTTTGGCTTGTATTTAAGCATCCTTATGGCCTCATTTCCCTTCATATTATCAACCTCCAACCTCTCATTCGTGTTGTAACACTATAACCACCTTGTGAAGCCATGTTAAGCATTAACGTGTGTGTTTTTGTTCTTAGAAGAAGGAAGGAAGCCAATCGCATCTTGGAGGAGTGAAGCACCTTGGATCTGGAACTTATTCTTCATTTGCAAGCCTTCCAAGGTATAAAGTGTAACATCCTGATACTTTTCTAGTCAACAAAAGTCATTTCCGTTAAATACAATTTCGAATTTTATTTATTCCGTTAAGTTAGTAAGGGTTGTAAAACTATTTAAATTATATAATTAAAATTTTTATAAGTTTCGGAACCAAAATCGCTCGAAAAATCAAGTTTTTCCTCAAAAAACAACAAAGACTTGTGCAGTCCGTCGTTTTTGGTCGAAAATCCTCGGGCCGAAAACAGTTATCGGCCGAGAACCCATCTCGGCTGAAAACCTAACCGGTATAAAGGTTTCCACCCAAGAAGTTGTTCGTTTTTCACTCTTCCCCCCCCCCCCCCCCGAAAACTCTCTCAATTCTCTCCCAAGGATTATCCTAGAACACCCTCATCTTCAAGAAGGAACCTTCATGTCGCACCCCCAAACCGAATTGGCGGAAACATTCGGGGGCGGAGGACGTCATGCACAATATCATAACAATGCATAATAGTAAAACAAGCAAAAACATCCATTGCATTAATAGAATCGTTAAATACATGTGTGTTATTTTATAAGGTTTAAATGACACCAAAAATATATAAACAAAATAACGACGAGCCTTGAATCCACTCCGTCCTTCAAAAGTTGCATGGGTGTACCCGCCTTAATGGTTCCCTGAGAATACAAGTTATTTTGAAAGAGAGCATCAACATAAATGCTGGTGAGTTCATAGGTGTTTTAGTGTCATTTAGTAATTTAAAACCTTGAAATGTTTGTATTAAAACCTTGAAAACTTTGTAAAGCTTTTCACAGAAAATCCTATATTTCCTGCTTAAAATGAATGTAGCCTTCTACCCGAGGCCCGGCTGTTTTACGTGTTTGTTCTCGTATAAAAATGTGATGATTGCATATATACTTGAAATAGTACATATAAAAATGTAGTAGTACTTTATATTTGTGTAAAAGTATGTTTTCTTCCATTTATTACTATCATGTGCTACCGAATATGAAATAATAAAACTGAAGAATCATAGATGACACTACCGAATATGAAATAATAAAACTGAAGAATCATAGATGTATTAAATGTACAATACTCCTTAGAGAGTCTTATTGCCTTTAATTCCGGTTCAATTAATTTAAAGGATTAGATGTGAATTAGTTGTAACCATACTGATTGACGGCTGGATACCTAACGACCCTCTCACGTCATAAAATAGTGAAGTGACATTTTGTCACCCCTTAGCCTTACCGGTTGGGACTGTAGCTAGCAGTCGGGGTGTGGGAGTGTCTGTCCCGTATAGATCTATACACACGATGTCCGCTCTCCCTCCAGGAGACTCTCGTTATAAAGGTGAGACAACATTGTGTTGTTGTATCCAGAAGTAGTATTTCACATTCTAGTTATCGTATTCTTACTATACTTGTATGTATATGTATATGTATATGTTCGTTCATGTTCTTGTATATGTATATGTTCTCTTCCGTACTTTGTATATGTAAATGTATGTGTATATGTTCGCTAAACTATACCTATTATAGTTTACTAGACGTTTGTATGATCTCGATTTGTAGACAAGGCTCAATTGCTCAGCTTGAACAGTTGAGTTGAGTAAAGCTTTTACAAATAAAACTTTATATTCTATTACGTATTTAACATGTATAACTATGAGTTAATCGACAATCGGACTAGTATATCCTACCCTAAGCACACAACCAAACAAGGAATAGGAAGTAAGGTTATCCACAATAGTCCTAAGTCCATTAAAGCATACTTATGCACTATTATATAAATGAATATGGTTTTGAAAGTAAAAGGATTTTACTAGAGTTTAAAACAGTTTAGAAAGGGTTTGATGAAGAAGTCTAACAATGTTTGAAAAGCAGTTGGAAAATGGTTTAAAACAAAATATTTAGCAAGTATATAAATGTTTAAACTAACGCAATTTAAATTATGTTTACTTTTATTCCCCCCCCCCCCCTCAAAAGCATTTAAAACAGTTTAAAAGGTTGATTTCATGGGTATGAACTCACATATAGTGAGTTGTTCGACTGCAAGATCGGGAAGGGATGCTGAGTGCTAAGTGAAATGTCGGGCACAAGCAGACCCTAATAATCATATAATAGTACATATATGTATATAATTAGTGTTTATATAACTAATCATGATGGGAATCACTTTAGGGACTAGGAAACACTTGTTTTGAAGTGTTACAATCACATAGGATTGCATATAAGCGGTATATAGCCTCACAATTGGAGTGTAAGGCCAGAATGCCTCAGTTTTGTGTGTGTACGGCCAGGATGTGCGGCCCAAGTGGTTGTGTACGGCCAAGTGGGTGTGTACTCCCTATGGAACATACTAAAGTGTGTCTTAAGGTCTTGGGAATGATCTAGGAAGTGCGCCCGTACACCCTTAAAGGGGTGTTTGTTACCATTTTGGGCTCCAAAAGGGTGTGTACGGCCACACAAAGGGGCGTGTGGCCGTACACCCTTGATGATCTTGTAAAGGTAGTCGAAGGTGTTCTTTAAGGCCCTAACTTGCATCCCCTAAGTGTTCTTGACCATGCTTTTGCATAGAATGTGAGTTTGGAGGCTAATATGCACCAAACAAAGGGGTGTACGGCCACATGAGGGTGTACAGCCGTACACTCCTTGATGTTCATGATTTTGGACGATTTTTAATGTCATAACTAGTAAGTATCAAGCATGGGAAGGAGTACTTACGATATAGAAGCCTTTAGGGGTGTTTGGGGTCCAAGAACTTAGTAGGTGTTCTTGGTGAAACTGAAGAACACTTGAAGATCTACCAAAATAGAGTGATTTCATGGATGAAATCAATGATTCATACAAGAAAGAGGAAGAATCAACAAATCAAGGGAAGAAATACTTACAATTTTGGAGATCTAGGTGTTGAATTGGATGATAGTTGAGAGTATACACGAGTTCTTGGCTAAGGGAGGTGAAAAGGGTTGAATGGAGGCTAAGTCCCCCATTTATAGACTAGAGTGTACGGCCAGAAGGGGGGGGGGTGTACGGCCGCACACCCAAGTGTATGGCCGTACACTCCTCATGATGGAGTGTATGGGCATTTTGTGAAGTGTTTGAACTTGCGGGACCCATTTCCACACCCTAACTTGAAGGTACTAGGCTTAGAACACTAAAATTGACTCAAAATAGTGCTAGAAGATGGTAAAACGAGTCTGAACTTGATTGTTTTGGATAGTTGTACTAGATAGAAAATTCGGGTTGTCACATCATCCCGCCGTTAGAGGGAATTTTGTCCCGAAATTAGAGTTTAAGAAATTATGTTATTACAAATAACTAAGCGAAAAGATGAGGATATTTTAGTTTCATTTGATCC
This sequence comes from Lactuca virosa, assembly GCF_052849685.1. Lineage (NCBI taxonomy): Eukaryota > Viridiplantae > Streptophyta > Magnoliopsida > Asterales > Asteraceae > Lactuca > Lactuca virosa. The sequence goes on from NC_136426.1 coordinate 206,178,625, forward strand.
CCGCATCCCAAGTGAATTCAGGTCCTCGCTTGGAATTCCAGCGAACCTTCACTATCAGGATACGGCTTTGCTTCGTTCGCTTGACCTCTCGGTCCATGATCTCTACAGGTTCTTCCACGAAGTTGAGGCTCTCGTTGATCTCGATCTCGTCGAGTGGGATTATAAGAGTCTCGTAGGATATAACTTTTTCAAGTTCGAGATGACGAAAGTAGGATGTATGTTACTAAGTTCGCGAGGTAGATTGAGTTTGTAAGCCACAGGGCCGATCCTAGCGAGGATCTCGAAAGGCCCCACGTATCTTGGATTTAGCTTTCCACGCTTACCGAAGCATATCAAGCCCTTCCAGGGTGAGACTTTCAAAAGAACGCGGTCTCCCACCTGGAATTCCAAAGGTTTCTTTCGCTTGTCTACATAGCTTTTCTGTCGGTCTCTAGAGGCTTTCAATCGTTCACGAATCTGAACGATCTTCTCTGTCGTTTCCCGAATCATCTCCGGACCCGTGAGAGTGCTATCAGGAATCCGTCCTTTAGCCAACTAGGTGTCACCCACCTCAGCCCAGCACAAAGGGGATCTGCACTTTCGGCCATAGATGGCTTCAAATGGAGCAGCCTTTATGCTCGTGTGATAACTGTTATTGTAGGAAAACTCAACAAGGGGTAGATGAGTATCCCATGCCATCCCAAAGTCTATCACACAGGCTCTCAACATGTCTTCTAAAGTTTGGATAGTCCTCTCACTTTATCCGTCGGTCTGCGGATGGTAGGCTGTACTCATGTCCAAGCTAGTTCCCAGGGAACTTTCTAGCTACTGCCAGAACCTCGAAGTGAATCTACTATCTCTATCTAAGATAATGGATATGGGTACACAATGCAGTCGTACTATCTCTCTAATGTATGTTCTGGTTAGTTTCTCCATCTTGTCCGTTTCCTTGATGGGCAGGAAGTGTGCAGACTTGGTAACCTGTCTACGATCACCCAAATAGTATCGAGAGAACCCGTTATCTTGAGCAACTTGGTTATGAAGTCCATCGTGATCCGCTCCCACTTCCACTCCGGTATCTCCGGCTGTTGGAGTAAACCTGATGGTTTCTAGTATTCGACCTTAACCTTTGCGAAAGTAAGGCATTTACTCACGAAGGTAGCAATCTCTGCTTTCATGTTAGGCCACTAGTATAACTTTTTAAGATCCATATACATCTTATCTGAACCTGGGTGGATGGAATATCGAGTGTTGTGTGCTTCAGTCATGACCAAGTCTCTGAAACCACCGTGTTTTGGTGTCCAAATTCGGTCCATGAGATATAAGGCCTTTTCACCCTTGACTTCCATGTTCTTATCCATCCGTCTCAGGGATTCACCCGCCACATTTTCAGGTTTCAATACTTCAAGCTGGGCCTCTTTAATTTGTATGGAAAAGTGTGAATGGATAGTCATAGTCAATGATTTGACTCTATGATCAGAGTATTCTTTCCGACTTAGGGTGTCAGCTACTACGTTGGCTTTACCGGGATGATAACGAATTTCACATTCGTAGTCATTGAGTAGCTCGACCCACCGTCGTTGTGGCATATTGAGCTCCTTTTGGTCGAATATATGTTGGAGGCTTTTGTGGTCCGTAAAGATAATGCTTTTCGTACCATACAGGTAGTGTCTCCAGATCTTCAGAGCAAACACAACTGCTCCTAACTCCTGATCATGGGTGGTGTAGTTGAACTCCTGTGTCTTCAGCTGTCTTGAGGCTTAGGCGATGACCTTACCTCGTTGCATCAGGACACAACCGAGCCCATGGTTGGATGCATCGCAATAAACCATGAAGTCTTCTATCCCTTCGGGGAGGGATAATATCGGTGCGGTGCATAAGGCTCGCTTCAGCGTTTGTAATACATTCTCTTGCTTCTCTTCCCAGTCAAAGGCCACACCCTTCTGGGTCAATGTTGTAAGAGGTTTCACAATTCGCGAGAAGTTCTGAATGAATCGACGATAGTAGTCAGCGAGGCCTACAAATTGACGAATTTCCGTAGGCGTCCTCGGTGCTGACCAGTTCTCAATGGCTTTGATTTTGGAAGGTTCCACGTGGATTCCCTCTTTACTAACCACATGTCCTAAGAATTCGACTCTTCGGATCCAAAATTCACACTTTGAAAACTTCGCGTAGAGTTTCTCTGACCGTAGTGTTTCTAAGATCAGCCGCAGATGCTTACTGTGCTCTTCCTTACTACGAGAGTAGATAAGTATGTCATCAATGAACACAATGACGAACTGATCCAAGTAGGGACGACACACTCTCTTCATTAAATCCATGAATATTGCGGGCGCATTAGTTAATCCAAATGGCATCACTACAAACTCGTAGTGCCCATAACGAGTTCGGAAGGCTGTTTTCGGAACATCCTTTTCTAAGACTTGTAATTGGTGATAACCGGATCTCAAATCAATATTTGAAAAGTAGCTCGATCCTTGCAGTTGGTCGAATAAATCCTCTATACGGGGTAGGGGTAACGGTTCTTGACGGTCAGTTTGTTCAGTTCTCAGAAATCGATACACATTCTGAACGATCCGTCTTTCTTCTTCACGAACCAGACTGACGCTCCCCAAGGTGAGAAGCTTGGTCTTATAAAGACCTTGCTGAGCAGTTCGTTAAGTTGACCAGATACTTCCTGCATCTTAGCTGGTTCTAGACGATAGGGCGATTTGGCTACGGGGGTAGCCCCTGGAACTAAGTCGATCCTGAATTCGACTTGACGTTGGGGTGGTAATCCTGGTAGTTCTTCTGGAAAGACGTCGGGGAAGTGGCATAGTACTGGGAGGTCCTTTAGGTCTTTTGTTTCTTGGTTCACATCGACTATATGAGCAAGGAATGCATGATATTCTTTTCGTAGGTACTTCTAGGCTTGCATGCACGAGATGAAACGAAGGTTCGTACTAGGTTTGTCGTCGTAGATCAATAAGGTTTCGTTACTCGGTAGATTTAGACGGATTGCTTTCTTGAAACGCATAATATCGGTGCGATGGAGACTCAACCAGTCCATGCCCACAATAACGTAGAAGCTCTTGACTGACACAGGTATGAGGTCAATTGGAAATGAATAGTTATCTAGCGTGAGGGTACAACCTATGTAGATTTCGTTAGAACTCTCTGTCTTTTCGTTAGCCATTTCTATGACGAATATTTCTTTTAGTGCTTGCGGTGCTTGATTAAGTAAGAGTTTAAATTTTTGGTTCACGAAGCTCCTCTCCGCTCCACTATCAAATAGGATGCATGCATATGAGTTATTGAGAAGAAACGTACCCTTGACCACCGTGGGGTCTGCCACGGCTTCATTGTGACCAATAACAAGTAGTCTCCCTGCTCCACCCGCATTCCCAGCTTTAGGACAGTTCCTTGTGAAGTGTCCTGTCTCGCCATAATCGTAGAAGGCCTGGCTTACTCCCGTACTAGGGACCTGGGTGATGGGTCTTGGTGGTGCTTTGCAAAACCGGATAGTATGGACCTTCTGGTCGCAGTTGGTGCAGTGCATTTCTCGGCAGGGGCCGTTGTGATGGAAATTGCTCTTGGTGCACTTGGGAGTTGTGGCAGCACGAACAGCCAGAACCTGTTGGTTCTTGGAAGAAGGCTGAGCTGATTTGTCCTTCTTTCGGTCCCAATGCTTTCGCTTGTTGTCGACTGCTTTGGCTGGTGCTGAGACAGTAGTTGTAGTTGTTGTCGAAGGAGGAACCCCGTGATCGATAAGCCTTTGGGCCAATTTCTTGGCACTATCAAAGGTCGCAGGGTTCGATGCTAGAACGTTTCCTTGATACGGGGGTACCAAACCCCAGATGTATCTCTCGATCTTCCTGCTTTCGGTGGGGACCATGTTTGGACATAGAGTCACCAGATCGTTGAATCTGGCTGTATAGGCCACTATGTCGGAACCCTTCATCTTAAGGCTCCACAATTCCTCTTCGAGGTTCTGCACCTCGCCCCTCGGGCAGTACTCCTTTGTCATTAGACCCTTCAGTGTCTCCCTGCCCATAGCGTTAGCCACTACCAGTGTGAGTGACTTGACTTGGCCATTCCACCATTTTATGGACCTGTCAGAGAAAGTACAGGAAGCAAATTTTACTTTGCTTCCTTTGGGACAGGAGCAAATTTCAAAGATCGCTTATGTTCTTTCGAGCCATTGAGATAGAGTAATGATTCCTCCGGTTCCTTTGAAGAACATCGGTTTGCAGCTGATGAAGTCTTTATAGGTACACTCCCATGTACGAGTTTGGCTTTCACCATGGTTAGATTTAGTGCCCGTTCCAGCTCCACTGGCACCACCAGAATTTACTTGAGTCATGGTTGCGGTCACAGCAGTCTGGAACATCATCGCATCAAACTGCGGAGGGGGTGGTGGTGGTGGAGTTTGATTTACAGGCGTGCCTCTGTTTGGACGCTTGCGAGGCGGAATCTTTTATCTATAAAAGATAAAACGGTAAGAAGACTTCATTTAGAGTTATCAAGAGAAATACAGCACCATAATAGAATTTAAAAGAGATGATCATATAGTAGAAACTACGTCTGTCATTATAGTGGGCATGAAGTTACATAGTGATCAGAAAATTCGACCTTGGAGTAGGTCTTACATCATACCAACCAAGGTAAAATTTGATAGTATAGGAGTTTTAGTTACAGTACTTGGAAAACAAAAATATGTTACAGGAAGAGGGCTACATAGATCATAGATACGAAGGCTATTCCTTAATCCAGAAGAGAGGATGAGTAGAGCATCTTCTATCGGCGACGAGTACCCCTCGGGTGAACCCTCAAGCTTGCCAGTTGACGCTCCATGTCAAGAAGTTCTCGTTCATAAACTCTCTGGCATACCCGGAGTTCTGTGACTTCAGCCCTAGTCGTAGCAAGCTCATGCAGGGCCTCGTGGTCTCTCATAGACCTCTCACGAGCATCTTCAAGACGAATGGTGCGGATTGTATGCATTCTTGAGTTAGCATCAACTTCCTTGATTCGATTGAGAGGTATCCTGCCCTGTATTTCGTTTCGAGCAACTCTGCGGACTAGAATTGGGAGGACCTTATCTGCTGAGGCTCCTTCGCTCAGGTCGTAGAAGCTTCTGTCTCCATTGTATGGCTTGGGTTGATCCTGCTCTTGACTCCATGTTTCCAAACATTCCCCCCATGGAGGCGTTGGGCCTTAAAAAGCCAGACGAGGTTTTGGGTTTGGAACAGGAGCCACTGGGGGTAGGTTATTGACTTCAGGCTCGGAGTCAGAGTCCTCCGAAAAGCCCTCAGCGAGGTGATCATCCAAAGGGATTGGATGGTTCTCTTTTGGCTCATCATCGAGCCACCCACCATTGCCTTGGTTGGGAAAGTACGGATCGCCGGGGAGATGGAAGCCAGCCATGTTATCTATGCGAGAATAGGGGAAAAGAAAAGTTAATAGATGCACTAATTAAGATATTTATAGGATGATCTTTACTAGTTACTTCAATACTTGCATAGTGCATACCAGTCATATGTGACCGAAAATAGAATAGACCTTCGAATAGGTGACCCTAACTCCAAGTCCACAACCAAAGAAGGAACAGGAAATAAAGCAAAGATAACCAATTCTAAGTCTATGACACTTTAGTCACATATAACCTTAGCGTATTCACTCCACAACTATTGACCTACTGGTAGAGACCTTTTTAGTTCTCAAATAAGTAATCAAGGTAATACAAAAAACTCCTATAGTATTTGAAGTTTACTTTCTATTTTCACACTTTCGTTGTAGTAGTATTGGTAACTTTTTTGACTTGTTGCAACACCACAACTATTCTTGGGCGTATGCTAATCACTTCTCGGAATGACATAGTTGATCAGGCTATGCCATTCCCAGAATTGACCATATATCCCCAATCCTACTTGTTTTGTTCAACAATCGTAATACTTTTCTTTTGTTCTAGTATGATACTGACAATAGTACGAATGCATGTATGTATACTTAGTTAAATATTTTATTATTTAAAAGTATAAACTCTTGGTCAGAGTATTTTAATCCCGATGTGTTTATAGTTTGTATATCTTTTATGGGTTGATATACTCGATTCACTATAAACCTGGCTCTGATACCAATCTGTCGCACCCCCAAACTGAATTGGCGGAAACATTCGGGGGCGGAGGACGTCATGTACAGTATCATAACAATGCATAATAGTAAAACAAGCAACAACATCCATTGCATTAATATAATAGTTAAATACATGTGTGTTCTTTTATAAGGTTTAAATGACACCAAAAATGTAAAAATAAAATAACGACGAACCTTGAATCCACTCCGTCCTTCAAAAGTTGCATTGGTGTACCTGTCTTACTCGTTCCCTAAGAATACAAGTTATTTTGAAAGAGAGCATCAGCATAAATGCTGGTGAGTTCATAGGTGTTTTAGTGTCCTTTAGTAATTTAAAACCTCGAAATGTTTGTATTAAAACCTTGAAAAGTTTGTAACGTTTTTCCCAGAAAATCCTATATTTCCTGCTTAAAATGAATGTAGCCTTCTACCCGAGGCCCGACTGTTTTACGTGTTTGTTCTCGTATAAAAATGTAATGATTGCATATATACTTGAAATAGTACATATAAAAATGTAGTAGTACTTTATATCTGTGTAAAATTATGTTTTCTTCCATTTATTACTATCATGTGCTTGGTGAGATGAAATGTTTTATCTCAATAATGACACTACCGAATATGAAATGATAAAACTGAAGACTCATAGAAGTATTAAATGCACAATACTCCTTAGAGAGTCTTATTGCCTTTAATTCCGATTCAGTTAATTTAAAGGATTAGATGTGAATTAGTTGTAATCATACTGATTGACGGTTGAATACCTGACGACCCTCTAGCGTCATAAAATAGTGAAGTGACATTTTGTCACCCCTTATCCTTACCGGATGGGACTGTAGCTAGCAGTCGGGGTGTGGGAGTGTCTGTCCCGTATAAATTTATAAACACGATGTCCGCTCTCCCTCCTGGAGACTCTGGTTATAAAGGTGATACAACAATGTATTGTTGTATCCAAAAGTAGTATTTCACATTCTAGTTATCGTATTCCTATTGTACTTGTATGTATATGTATATCTATATGTTCGTTCCTGTTCTTGTATATGTATATGTTCTCTTCCGTTCTTTGTATATGTAAATGTATGTGTATATGTTCGCTAAACTATACCTATTATAGTTTACTAGACGTTTGTATGATCTCGATTTGTAGACAAGGCTTAATTGCTTAGCTTGAACAGTTGAGTTGGGTGAAGCTTTTACAAATAAAACTTTATATTCTATTACGTATTTAACATGTATAACTACGAGTTAATCGACAGCCGGACTAGTATATCTTACCCTAAGCCCACAACCAAACAAGGAACAAGAAGTAAGGTTATCCACAATAGTCCTAAGTCCATTAAAGCATACTTATGCACTATTATATAAATGAATATGGTTTTGAAAGTAAAAGGATTTGACTAGAGTTTAAAATAGTTTAGAAAGGGTTTTATGAAGAAGTCTAACAATGTTTGGAAAGCAGTAGGAAATTGGTTTGAAACAAAATATTTAGCAAGTATATAAATGTTTAAACTAACGCAATTTAAATTATGTTTACTTGTATTCCCCCCCCCCCCTTCAAAAGCATTTAAAACAGTTTAAAAGGTTGATTTTAGGGGTATGAACTCACCTATAGTGAGTTGTTCGACTGCAAGATCGGGAAGGGATGCTGAGTGCTAAGTGAAATCTCGAGCACAAGCAGACCCTAATAATCATATAATAGTACATATATGAATATAATTAGTGTTTATATAACCAATCATGATGGGAATCACTTTAGGGACTAGGAAACACTTGTTTTGAAGTGTTACAATCACATATGATTGCATATAAGGGGTATATAGCCTCACAATTGGAGTGTAAGGCCAAAATGCATCAGTTTTGTTTGTGGGCGGCCAGGGTGTGTGGCCCAAGTGGGTGTGCGGCCGCACACTCCCTATGGAACATACTAAAGTGTGTCTTAAGGTCTTGGGAATCATCTAGGAAGTATGCCTTAGTAATAGCTTAACTTAAAGGGGTGTTTGGTACCATTTTGGGCCCCAAAAGGGTGTGTACGGCAACACAAAGGGGTGTGCGGCCGTACATCCTTGATGATCTTGTAAAGGTGGTCGAAAGTGTTCTTTAAGGCCCTAACTTGCATCCCCTAAGTGTTCTTCAACATGCTTTTGCATAGAATGTGAGTTTTGAGGCTAATATGCACCAAACAAAGGGGTGTACGACCACATGAGGGTGTACGGCCGTACACTCCTTGATGTTCATGATTTTAGACAATTTTTAATCTCATAACTAGTAAGTATCAGGCATGGGAAGGAGTACTTATGATATAGAATCCTTTAGGGTGTTTGGGGTCCAAGAACTTAGTAGGTGTTCTTGGTGTTCTTGGTGAAACTGAAGAACACTTGAAGATCTACCAAATGGAGTGATTTCGTGGATGAAATCAGTGATTCATACAAGAAAGAGGAAGAATCAACATATCAAGGGAAGAAATACTTACAATTTTGGAGATCTAGGTGCTGAATTGGATGATAGTTGAGAGTATACACGAGTTCCTGGCTAAGGGAGGTGAAAAGGGTTGAATGGAGGCTAAGTCCCCCATTTATAGACTAGAGTGTACGGCCAGAGGGGGGGGGGGTGTACGGCCGCACAACCAAGTGTATGGCCGTACACTCCTCATGATGGAGTGTATGGCCATTTTGTGAAGTGTTTGAACTTGCGGGACCTATTTCCACACCCTAACTTGAAGGTACTAAGCTTAGAACACTCAAATTGACTCAAAACAGTGCTAGAAGATGGTAAAACGAGTCTGAACTTGATTGTTTTGAATAATTGTACTAGATAGAAATTTCGGGTTGTCACACTTCAAATCTTCAAGTTTTTCCTCAAGAACACCAAGAACAACCTTCATACCTTCAAGGGCTGAAAACACCAGCAAAACTAAACCGTGATTTCGGCCGAAAACGTGTGTTCGGACGAAAACCGCTTTGGACCGAGAACCTTGTGAAGCCTTGGCCGAAAACCCTCGTTTTCCACTTCAACCAAGTCTCGGAAACATTCCTAACAAAAAAACAAGTGTTTTCTAACACTTTAATTAGTGGTTTTGCTAATTCAAAAACAATGATGTGTTTAATTATCATTAGGATACCGTTAATCCTGCGTACACCAACTAGAGGGTCATCTTTCCGGCGTCGTTCTCCATGTAACGATCGACTTTTGAGGTATTAATGATTTAATTTTCTTAAATTATAGTTGGGCCAAGTGTGGAGAAAAAGGAGTATTGGATGGGACTTATGCACTTGGACCAAAGACTTGGGCCGCCCAGAAGACGTACACTGGGCGTAGCCTGGGCGTACGCGGGGCGTAATGGGCCGCGTTTGGAATCGGGGGCGCACACATGTACGCACAGTGTACCATAGTGTACGCGCAGCGTACATGAACAGATAAGAAAACCCTAATTTAAGGGTTTAAGGCGTATATAAACCCCATTATAGCCTCCCACTCGGCCTCCTCACATATCCATTACTCTCAGAAAACCCTAGTTCGTCCCCTTCTCCTTTGATTATGTGTGGTTGATATTTTGGGCTCATTTTGTGAAGAAAAGCTTGGAAGAAGAGAAGAGAAGTGGAAGAAGGAGAACTTGAGTATCTTGAGCTCAAGGATCTGGGATCATTTCGTCATTTGGCATCCAAAAGAGGTATAAAGTTCCCAACTTTCCTCTTATAAGCTTAGATCTAGGAGTTTTGAGAAGTTTAGACCTTTTAGGTCCAAAGGAAGGACCTTTAGCATGCAACTTCGTTTTTGAGCTTGGGATTGCTATCCTTGAATCTCAAAGTGTCCCTATAGCAATAAACTTTCAAACTTTGGGGCCTTTACATAGTCATGCATGAGATCTAGCCATTCCCATGGAAGTTTGTTGCTATTTTTAGAGTTGGGCGCATTCGGTGGGTTGCAAGCCACCAAGTCATAGACTTTATGTATTAAGAGGTTGAAAGGAACTTGGATCTGTAGTTGTAGCTTCTGTGTTTGAGTATTAAGTGCTTAATGTGGTAAGAGACGTAGCAGAGTAGTACGCTGGACGTACCAGCCAGTACGTGCAGCGTACAAGCCCTGAAGCACGTACGCGCTGCGTACAGATAGGAACGCCCTGCGTAATCCACATATTTAGGCTTGTACATTTTAGGGCCTCAGTTTGGGTCAATTTTTGGATTGTCAGCTATTGGGTCTCAGCAAGGCCATCAAAACTTAGACTTTGGGCCCAGGACATATTGGGCTTATGTGAGCCCACAAGAGGAGTTAGGCCCAATTTGGAGAATTGGGCCACTAGTGGGCCATCAAAACTTAGATTTAGAAAGGTTTAAGGGCGGGTTTGGACTTTAGTCATGACCCACCCCATAGCAGGGGTAAAATAGTCATTTTACCCATAGAAGGACCCTCATTTTGATTAAGCGTTTTGTTGGTCATGATAGCCGAAGAGCAGTCGGGGCAGCAGCCGGGGATCCTTCACTCAGATTTTCAGCAGACAGCTCTTGGAGGTGAGTTTTCCTTCTAGTAGGAATGGGTCTATGGCCAAAATGCCGGCCCGTTTTGATGATAGTAGTTCCGGACTTCGGTCTGATGTCGGGCGGGGCCCGATGTTGTAGTATGTATGCTTGATGTCTTCGTAATTCATGCATGTTGTGATATGTGTATTATGATCCGGACTTCGGTCCAATGTCGGGCAAGCCCGATACAGTATGTGATTATGCTATATGTTCATGTTATGTTATGTTTAGTTTATTCCGGACTTCGGTCCGATGCCGGGCGGGGACGGATGTAGTGGGCAGGGCCCAAGCTATTCCGGACTTCGGTCTGATGCCAGATGGGGCCCGATGCAGTGGGAGGGGCCCATATCATGCCGTAATTTGGTCTGATGCCGGGCGGGGCCCGATGCAGTAGGCGGGGCCCAATATGTGTTATTTGTGTTATTGTATGGTATGTGGTAGTTTGGTGGAGCTCACTAAGCTTTGTGCTTACAGTTTTTCAATTTTGGATACAGGTATTTACACTACCAAAGGGAAGGGCTCGGGTTGTTCGCATGGCACACACCACAGTCGCAGCCTAGGCGTTCACTCTAATGATTTGATATGAGATTTTGATTTGTGACAGATACTATGTTGTTTTATGATACATGAATATGATTTTACTTATGATTTTGGATGGTTGATGGTTTTATTAATGTTCTAAAAATGAAATTTTTGCGTTGTATTTTTGGGATGTTTCAAGTTGGTATCAGAGCCTTGGTTTGAGGGATTCGGGCACGCTTTCGGGTGTGTCTGAACTCAAAATAAGGATATGGTATAGGGTTCAAAAAGGAAAATCATTTTAGAAAAGGATTTTTGAAAAAGAAACTTAAAAAAAAGGAAAAGAGTTTGAAAAGGAGAAAAGGGTGTGGTGCATGCAATAAGCCAAGCTCAAGTAAGTACTCCCAATCTACCCATACAAGTTTATGTATGACTATCAGTTTTAGTAGAACATCATGCTAGATTAGGGCTAAGGATCTAGGAGAATGCCTTATGTGCCTACTATATGTGTTTCAACTTTATGATAACTGCATGCTAGTATAGATTAGTCAAGAGAATAGCCTGAGTAGTATATGCTTGATTATGTGCGCTCGATGTCTGAATGCTGCTTGCTTTGTGCTTTTAGGAGTTCTAGTTGTCTTTCACTAACTAGTAAACAAATATGTTAAGTTACATAATACAAGGACTAAATAATTCCAGAAGGTTAGGTCTAGCCCTATTTCGCAGCTCTTGTTTGAGTCCAACCGTTGTAGGGTAGGATCTTTCATTCGAAGAATTATCTAGTCTGAGTGATATGTAGTATTATTTGCGAGCTAGTTAGGGGAAGAAATCAGGGACTTCTTATGCCGCTGATGGTGTAGAGTGGGTTGGTGATTACCCTAGGTCAAGCCTAGGAAGAGCGTAGCAGAGATCAGTAGCAGTAGAAGGGACTTGGTGGAGTCAAGGCAATTCTTGAGGAAGGTACGGATAGATGTGGAAGGTAGTATGGGACCGTACTACTGAAAGCAGAGGATCCGTACCCAAATCGAGGAAGGCTGAGACAAAACCAGGAAACTTGTGGTAGATGTGATCCCTCTAGTTATACCAGTGTTTCTGACGATTGTCGTTGTGTATTTCAGAATGGTGGTTTTACGCCGTAGACCAGCAGTCGGCAGTTCAGGTGCCGGAGAGGGATCAGGTTCAGGCTCGGGAGCCGAGCATTTGGATGAGCAGACCAGAGAGTTCATCTCTTCAGAGGTCACGCATAACATACATGATCAGACTCTTGTGATCTTTGGATCGGTCAAGGAGGATATCCTAGATCTTCTGGATGAGAAGCTGGGCGCATTTCGTACTGAGTCAGCAACCATGATGGGATCGCACACGTTGACGTTCAGAGAGTTCAGAGCTATTGGAGCTCTCGACTACCATGGGGTCGGGACCCCATTGCGAGTAGGAGGTGGTTGGCGTATGTCGCCAACGCGTTCCGCACCAGCAGATGTCCCGAGGGGGACAAGGTCGGATTAGCGTTCTGTCTTCTGAAGGACAGGGCTCGAGATTGGTGGGAGGTGGTCGGAAGAGATATTGGAGATGACACTGTGTTGGATGTGTAGGAACCCATTTTTATAACGAACGGTGAATGCGGAAGAAAGATATCTCGAGATTAATCGTGTTTTTGTAAGTATGAACACGAAGAACATAATATGAGTTCTTGAAAAAGACTAAGAACAAAGAGAGATAAAATATATTGCATGAAGAACATGGTGGGAGAGAAACTCTCCCCGGGTGGGAGAACCCACCAACTTTCTCTCTCTCGAGAGATTACATTGTAAGAAGTATAACTCTAACTAAGGAAAAGATAAGCTAGCTAAAAGAAATAAATGACCAACTCTCCCTTTATATAGGAGGGAGAGTATTTACACCAACAATACAAAATAAAGGGAAAATACAACCTAATAAACACTTATTATTTGTGGATCATTTACATGTACCAACATTCTCTCCCTAAATGCGTACAAATGATGAGAGATACAATAAGTGATACAAGGCTATAATAAAGTAATCCGACTAGCAAGTGTGGTAATAAAATGAAATCAAGTGCTAAAATTTCTCTAAAACTCTGAAGTGTCTGTGAAGTCTGAAACTGGCCATGAATCTCTGAAATGAAGGTCTTCGGCTTCAAAGCACAACCAATGAAGCAGAAAATATAAGATCCAAATCTTCAAACCAATCATAATCACCCGAAGAAAGAGGTCACCATGAGCAAGTAGAAGATCCAGCGATGCCAAAAATTTGATCCAAGGATAAAAAAAAGTGCCAAGTCACATCGCCAAAATAATCTTCGCCTTCAACATATCATAAATCCAAACTCGTGAAACCATAAGATCTGAACCAGATGCGAACACAAAATCATCCTGTGGTAGAGTCCGAATAATAAATAATCTGAATCGGAAAACATCGAGTAATGCCAAAAATTTGATCCGTGAAGACCAAAAATATGTGCCACATCGTATCACTAAATAAATAATCGTCTTTATAAGTTTTCAAAAATCCAAACTTTGAGAGATAATAACCTAATCCGGATGATATTCTCTCCCTATTTTTGATAACCAATGACCGGATATCAAAAATCAACAAATCATCGGATGGAGAGTGTCGGATACCAAGAGCTAATAGAAGCTCTCCCTAGATGTATGAAGGGTCTCGATAAGAAACGATAAAGAGTAAAATAAATACTCTTGCGGTCATGAGGAGGAGGGTGACATAGTTGCTGAAGCTGTGCTGAGAAAATCTGTTGTGCCAAAAATATATCCAAATATCCAAACTGCGGTGCCGGAACACTTGAAGTGGCTTCAAAGAAAATAAAGTACACTTGCTTAAAATAAGCAACCAAGTCATAAAAATCCCATAATGTGAAGAATGCGAAACAACTTTGTTGATTAATCGCCGTTGCGGTGCAACCATCACAAAAAAGATAATATGAAGTCCGACTGCGGTAGGAGTATTCTTCCAATAATAATAACCGGCATGAAGTAAATAACCAATGTGACAATCCATGGGTAGGTTGTGGCAAAAATTAGTGTTAAAAAAAATAATTGGTTTTAATAAAAAGAAATTGCATATAATAAAAAAATGGCTAAATAAAAAAAATTGGTGTTAAAAAAATAATTGGCTAAAAAAAATATTTGGCAGGAAAAAAAAATAAATTAATCAAAAAAAATAATGTAGAAAAAAATCTGAATTAAAAAAAATAAAGTCTAGAAAAAAAGGGTTTTAAAAAAAAGAAAAAGGAGGGGAGGGGAGGAAAAAGGTGGGGGAGGAAGAAGAAGGAAGGAGAAGGAAGAAGGAGGGGGAGGAGGAGGAAGAGAGGGGAGGAAGAGGGGAAGGGCTGAAGGCTGAAGGAGGAGAGGGGGCGAAGTCTAGGAGGAGGAAGGGCCGGAGGTAGGAAGCTGCGGGTCTAGGAGATTGCGGATGAGAGAGGGTGGCTTGGGTGGGATGTGGTTGCGGATGGAGTGGGTTGTGGTGGGAAGGGTTGGGTGCGTATGGGGCTAGTCTGCGGATAGGCGAGCTAGGTACGGTAGGTGATGCGGTGCAAGGGACTTCGGATGCGAGGACTGCAGTAGTACCGAAGCGGTCCGATACTTCACTCAGCTTGTTGCGGTACGAAGTAGGAAATAAGCCTGCGGTCTGAACCGAAGTTGAGAGGCTGCGGTCCGAACCGAAATACTTCGGTCAGCAGGTTGCGGTAAGGGAAGGCTGCGGTCTCTTGGCTGCTGACCTCGGCTGCGGATAGGGACATTAAGGACCTCGGATCAAAGGCTGAGAAGGGCTGCTGAGAGGCTTCTCAGGGGACTCCGGTAGGCAGTTTTTGGCTGCGGTTCGGGGGTTCGGAAAGGGCTGAACAGGTGACGAAAAATGTCTTTTTTCATGAAAAAATGATGCCAAAAAGGTCATTTATTCATATTTTAATGAGGGAATCTTTTTATAATGCATTCTAAGTTAAAGGTGGGTCTTGGGAAGGCAAAAAGAAGAGTGTGCAGGAGGTTTTTAGGGACAAAAGGTGATGAGATTGGACAATGTCACATGGTTTTTGCCTTGGGAAGGAAAATAAAAGTTGGATACTCTTTTACTAAAAAGAGTAACAAGGACAAGTGGCTTTATGCAAACCAATGAATTACATCCATACATTCTTCATAAAGATCTACAGCAACAATTTGTTTATGAACAAGAGAAGTTCATACCTTTTGGATGACAAAAGTTGCTGGGAAACGTCTTCAAGAAAGAATGCTCCAACTTTATCAATAATTAAGCCCATAATTTGTGTCTTTTTTTCCAAGAATAAAAGAAACTCCTGGAGCAAATCTTCAACTTTTAAGAGACCACAAAATTAATTTCTTCACCAAATTTCTTCATTTCTTCAACAGCAAAAATAATAAACTTTTAAGAACATCTTCTTCCAGCAACAAATAGAACGAGCAGCAGCAGCAACATTTATTTAAGAGTAAGACTTGAGTCATCCCGGAAGATAAAATTAAGAACGAACTCATAAAAAAAATTCCGGTAAGAAACCCGAAATTTTTTCTTGCAGAAACACAGAAAAATCACAAGATAATCACCGAACGGGATTCGTTCCCTTGAACTAATCGTTAGATATTCAAGGTACGGCTCTGATACCAATTGTTGGAACCCATTTTTATAACGAACGGTGAATGAGGAAGAAAGATATCATGAGATTAATCGTGTTTTTGTAAGTATGAACACGAAGAACATATTATGAGTTCATAAAAAAGACTAAGAACAAAGAGAGATAAAATATATTGCACGAAGAACATGGTGGGAGAGAAACTCTCCCTGGGTGGGAGAACCCACCAACTTTCTCTCTCTCTCTAGAGATTACATTGTAAGAAGTGTAACTCTAACTAAGGAAAAGATAAGCTAGCTAAAAGAAATAAATGACAAACTCTCCCTTTATATAGGAGGCAGAGTATTTACACCAACAATACAAAATAAAGGGAAAATACAACCTAATAAACACTCATTATTTGTGGAGCATTTACATGCACCAACAGAATGCTATGACCTGAAGTGATTTCACGACCAGGTTCAGAGCAGAGTTCGCACCTGTTATTAAGGTGCAACAGCTTGCTAGGCAGTTTCTGGACCTCCAGCAGATGACAGAGACTGTGGCGGAGATTACCGACAAGTTCAGGGAGAGGGCCCTCCTCGTTCTGCAGTATATGGTGGGCAAGGAGATGAAGAAGGCCCGATATCATGCGATGTTGCGGAGTGATATCCTCCAGTTTGTGAGCCGGTCCAGCTGCAAGACGCTGGAGGACATGATTGCGAGCTCTCGTGAGAGGGAGATTGATCTAGAGATGGAAAGGAAGAGGAAGCCAGAGGTGACGTCTGGCACAGCAAGTTCGAGCAAAAATCCCAAGGTATCCGAACACATGTCTAGGGGACAGCAGAGCCACAGTCGATGTGGCAAGTGTGCAGGATGCACGATGGGGTGTGCAAGGCGGGGAATTCCGGCTACTTCAAGTGCGGTCGGACTGGGCATATGAGTAGGGATTGTACAGCTACTACCACTACCACCACAGCATCTGATCTGATTTGCTTCCATTGCAATCAGAGGGGACACAAGAAGTCCCAGTGTCCGATTTTAGCACCTGCAGGGCAGGTGGTGGCACCTACTCCTACCACACTGAGGATTACAGACGGCCGGCAGGGTCATGCTGAGCGACTCCTGATGTGGTTACTCGTACGTCTTTTCTCCATTTTCTCTCTATTACTCTTGATTATTACTCATGTTTATGTGTTGTTTATAGGGTCGTTCCTAGTGGACGACATTTCAGCCAAGGTATTGTTTCATTCGGGGGCTAGCCGATCATTTGTGTCGCTTGCACTTAGCAAGCGATTTAGCAGAACTCCGGGGGAGCTGGATTGTCCACTCGATGTTGAGATAGCAGATGATAGGACCATCAGGGCCGCGATCGTATATAGGCGGTGCTC
The DNA here is from genome assembly GCF_052849685.1 of Lactuca virosa. NCBI lineage: Eukaryota > Viridiplantae > Streptophyta > Magnoliopsida > Asterales > Asteraceae > Lactuca > Lactuca virosa. Next base: position 206,195,736 of record NC_136426.1, read on the forward strand.
GCGGCGGTTGTTTGATGATCAGTTCTCAATGGATTTGGTTCATATTCCCTTGCGAGGGAATAAAGTTATAGTGGGTATGGATTGACTGAGCCCCAATGGGGCAGTGATTGATTGTGAGCTGCAGTTGGTAAGGGTCCGCACTCCTACTGGGGGAGAGTTAGTGATTCAGGGCTAGAGGCCACAGCGTGGACCGATTCTTTATTCAGCAGCTACAGCGAGGTGCTACTTCCATCAGGGATGTGCGGGGTACGTCGCCTATGTCATGGATTCCCGGGAGAAGGGTAAGGTGACAATTGATGATGTAGTAGTGGTGCGAGAGTACCCAGATGTATTTCCAGAGGATTTGCCTAGTATACCTCCTGAGAGACAGGTTGAGTTCAGGATTGACCTGGTTCACGGTGCGGCTCCGATAGCCAAGGCAGCGTATCGGCTGGCTCCTCCCGAGATACAGGAGTTGTCTATGCAGCTGCAGGAGCTGCTAGACAAAGGATTTATCAGGCCGAGCAGTTCACCATGGGGAGCCCCGATCTTGTTCATGAGGAAGAAGGACGGGTCGCACCGTATGTGTATAGATTATCGGGAGTTAAACAAGGTAACGGTGAAGAACCGTTACCCCCTGCCGAGGATACATGATCTGTTTGACCAACTTTAGGGAGTATCTTGGTTTTCCAAGATTGATTTACGCTCCGGTTATCACCAGATGCGGGTCAGAGATGAGGATGTGCAGAAGACCGCTTTTAGGACCCGCTATGGTCATTATGAGTTCGTGGTGATGCCGTTTGGGCTCACCAACGCTCCAGCCGCGTTCATGGACCTCATGAACCGTGTATGCAGGCCGATGTTGGATCCTTCCGTGATAGTTTTCATTGATGACATCTTGGTGTATTCCAAGACTCAGGAGCAGCATGAGGAGCACTTGAGGGAGGTGCTTGAGACCTTGAGGAGGGAGAGACTTTTCGCAAAGTTCTCCAAGTGTGAGTTCTGGTTGTGCGAGGTGCAGTTCCTAGGGCACCTTGTCAACCAGATGGGTATAGTGGTAGATCGAGCCAAGATTGAGACCGTGATGCAGTGGGAGGTCTCGAGGTCTCCATCTGAGATTCAGAGCTTCCTGGGTTTGGCAGGGTATTACAGGAGATTTATCCAGGATTTCTCGAAGATAGCAGTTCCGCTCACCCAACTGACCAAGAAGTTGGTTGTGTTTCGCTGGGGGCCTGAGCAGCAGGCAGCATTTGAGACCCTCAGACGGCAATTGTGCGAGGCACCGATTCATACCCTGCCAGAGGGAGTGGGTGACTTTGTAGTCTACTGTGACGCTTCGATCACAGGTTTGGGAGCAGTGTTGATGCAGAGAGGGCATGTGATAGCTTATGCCTCGAGACAGTTGAAGCCTCATGAGGCTAACTATCCGACACACGATTTAGAGCTGGGGGCAGTGGTGTTCACCCTCAAGATTTGGTGGCATTACCTCTATGGGGTCCGTTGTACCATCTACACGGATCACAATAGTTTGAGGTACCTCATGGATCAGCCGAATCTGAACATGCGGCAGCGTCGGTGGTTATATGTGGTAAAGGATTATGACTGTGAGATCCTTTACCATCCGAGTAAGGCAAACATAGTGGCCGACGCCCTGAGCCGCAAGGCGGTAGCGGCCCCGATCAGGGATATATGTCTGAGGATGACAGTGATTACTCCATTGCTGGAGCAGGTTAGAGAGGCACAGGTTGAGGGCCTGAAGGAGGAGAGGCATAAGTGTGAGAGGATCGTGGGCCGAGTAGCCTCCTTCTATTATGATAGTCGAGGATTGTTGACCCTGCATAAGAGGGTCTTGGTACCGTATTGGGGCGGAGTACGGCAAGTGTTGATGGATGAGGCCCACAAGTCTCGGTTCTCCATCCACCCATGGGCGACGAAGATGTACAGAGATCTTCTACCCTATTATTGGTGGCCTTGCATGAAGCGGGACGTAGCTTGGTATGTGGAGAGGTGCCTGACCTGCACGAAGGTCAAGGCAGAGCACCAGAGACCCCACGGCAAGATGCAGCCATTAGATATTCCCATGTGGAAGTGGGAAGATATCACCACGGATTTCATTACTAAGCTTCCTAGAACCGCACGAGGAGTTGATTCGATTTGGGTCATCGTGGATTGGTTGACCAAGAGTGCGCATTTTATCCCGATCCAGGAGAGCATCTCGGCCGAGAAGCTGGCCGAGATTTATGTGCGAGAGGTAGTGGCACGTCATGGAGTGCCTGTTTCGGTGGTGTCAGACCGAGACGTCCGATTCACTTCCAGGTTTTGGAAGCGGTTTCACGATGAGATGGGTCCTCGTCTTCTTTTCAGCACTGCTTTCCAACCTCAGACGGACGGACAGAGTGAGAGGACGATTCAGACTCTCGAGGAAATGCTTCGGGCATGTGTCATAGATTTCGGTGGCAGTTGGGATACGTATCTTCCATTAGCGAAATTTTCGTATAACAACAGTTACCACGCCAGTATTGACCGACCTCCCTTCGAGATGCTTTATGGGAGGAAGTGTAGGACCCCAATCTGTTGGGGTGAGGTCGGTCAGAGAGTTATGGGAAGTACGGAGGTGGTGCTCAAGACTATAGAGTTGATACAGCAGGTCCATAGCAGGCTCCGGACTACTTAGAGTCGGCAGAAGAGTTACGCCGATCGGAGCCGTTCGGACTTAGAGTTCCAGGTGGGTGATATGGTCCTCCTGAAGGTGTCACCCGAGAAGGGTGTCATCAGATTTCGGAAGCGGGGAAAGCTGGGCCCTAGATTCATAGGTCCGTTTAGTGTTTTGGCCCGGGTGGGTCGGGTTGCTTACCGTTTTGACCTTCCAGCAGAGCTCAGTCAGATCCACAACACGTTCCATGTATCTAAGTTACGGAGGTGTTTGGTGGACGAGTCAGCAGTTGTACCATTGGAGGATATTTAGATTGATAGCAGTCTGAATTACATCGAGAGACCCGTTGCGATCTTGGATCAGAAGACGAAGACTTTGAGGAACAAGCTAGTTTAGCTAGTAAAGGTGCAGTGGCAGCACTATAAGGGTTCAGTGTGGATGTGGGAGTCTGAGGAGGAGATGAGAGAGCATTATCCGGAGTTGTTTTCAGATTCAGTAGCAGCAGACTTCGAGGACGAAGTCTGATTCAAGTGGGGGTGATTTGTAACGATCGAATTTTGAGGTATTAATTATTTAATTTTCTTAAATTATAGTTGGGCCAAGTGTGGATAAAAAGGAGTATTGGATGGGACTTATGCACTTAGACCAAAGACTTGGGCCGCCCAGAAGACGTACGCTGGGCGTACGCGAGGCGTATAAGGCCACGTCTGGAATCGGGGGCGCGCACACGTACACACAGCGTACCACAGTGTACGCGCAGCGTACACGAACAAATAAGAAAACCCTAATTTAAGGGTTTAAGGTGTATATAAACCCCATTATAGCCTCCCACTTGGCCTCCTCACATATCAATTACTCTCAGAAAACCCTAGTTCGTCCCCTTCTCCTTTGATTGTTTGTGGTTGATATTTTGGGCTCATTTTGTGAAGAAAATCTTGGAAGAAGAGAAGAGAAGTGGAAGAAGGAGAAATTGAGTATCTTTAGCTCAAGGATCTGGGATCATTTCGTCATTTGGCATCCAAAAGAGATATAAAGTTCCCAACTTTCCTCTTATAAGCTTAGATCTAGGAGTTTTGAGAAGTTTGGACCTTTTAGGTCCAAAGGAAGGACCTTTAGCATGCAACTTCGTTTTTGAGCTTGGGATTGCGATCCTTGAAGCTCAAAGTCTTCCTATAGTAATAAAGTTTCAAACTTTGGGGCATTTATGTAGTGATGCATGAGATCTAGCCATTCCCATGGAATTTTGTTGCTATTTATAGAGTTGGGTGCATTTGGTGGGTTGCAAGCCACCAAGTCATAGACTTTATGTATTAAGACGTTGAAAGGAACTTGGATATGTAGTTGCAGTTTCTGGGTTTGAGTATTAAGTGCTTAATGTGGTAAGAGACATAGCAGAGTAGTACGCTGGGCGTACCAGCCAGTACGCGCATCGTACAAGCCCTGAAGCATGTACGCGATGCGTATAGATAGGAACGCCCCGCGTAATCAATAGATTTGGGCTTGTACATTTTAGGGCCTCGATTTGGGTCAATTATTGGATTGTCAGCTATTGGACCTCAGCAAGGCCATCAAAACTTAGATTTTAGGCGAAGGACATATTGGGCTTATGTGGGCCCATAAGAGGAGTTAGGCCAAATTTGGAGAATTGGGCCATTAGTGGGCCGTTAATGGGCCTTTAGTGGGCCATCGATAGATTTGGAAAGGTTTAGGGGGGGGGGGGGTTTGGACTTTAGTCATGACCCACACCATAGCAGGGGTAAAATAGTCATTTTACCCATAGAAGGATCCTCATTTTGATTAAGTGTTTTATTGGTCATTATAGCCGGAGAGCAGCCGGGGCAGCAATCAGGGATCCTTCACTCAAATTTTCAGAAGACAGCTCTTCGAGGAGAGTTTTCCTTCTAGTAGGAACGGGTCTACGGCGACAATGCCGGCCCGTTTAGATGATTGTAGTTCCAGACTTCGGTCCGATGCCGGGCGGGGCCCGATGCAGTAGTATGTATGCTTGATGTCTTCGTGATTCATGCTTTTTGTGATATGTGTATTATGATTCGGACTTCAGTCCGATGTCGGGCAAGCCTGATACAATATGTGATTATGCTATATGTTCATGTTATGTTATGTTCAGCTTATTCCGGACTTCGGTCCTATCCCGGGCGGGGCCCGATGCAGTGGGCGGGGTGTAACGTCCCGATTCTTAGGTATTGATTTAAATAAGAATTTCTTTGGTTTTAAGTTCTACTCAATGAGTTGGTTGCCCTACTCGTCGAGTAGCAGCGAGGGGGGGGGGGTCGCATGTTTAGTGACCTACTCGCCGAGTCCATTAAGGGACTTGACGAGTAGGAGCTGGCAGTTGAAACCCTAAATCCCGGGATTTTGCACCCTATTTAAGGAAGCATAAGCCTCCTTTGGCCTCTTTGCAGTCCATTGAGAGCTCTGAAAACCCTAATTCATGTGGTGCTTCATTCTTGTGTGTTTAAAGCTTTAGAGAGGGGATCTTTTGGGAAGAAGAGCTTGGAGGAAAAAAGGCTAGGGCAAGGTGGTGTGGGAAATCAGAAGTTTACCTCAGATAGCATCATCTAGAGGTATCAAGTCGTCACCTTTACCTCATCTTTCTTCTAGACATCTTTTGGTTGAGATCTAGGGCTTTTATGGATCTTTGAGTTGATAAGGTGGGCTATGGACTAGATCTGAAGTTGTAACTTCAGATCTGGACCCTTCTTAAGTCCTAGAGTCATAAAGTTTCTGGTTTGGACGTGAATGAAACCTCCGTTGGGTAGGAAACCCCATTTCGGGTTCGGATTGGACATTTGGAGCCTTTAAAGTTATGCATGCATGTAAAGTTTGCAACTTTACGTGAAAAGCATGCTTAAAAGCATGGATCTGTAGTTTGGAGCCGCTGCATGGCTCAAATGAGTCTGTATGGCAAAAAGGACTGAAGGGACTCGGCGAGTCGCATGGTCGGCTCGGCGAGTCGTATGAAGATAGGAATGAACTCGACGAGTTAGAAGAACAACTCGGCGAGTTCGTTGGAGACTGCCATAGACTCGACGAGTTGTATGAACAACTCGGCGAGTCGGATGAGATTTCTCCAAGTTATGTATGCGTGCCTATCCGTTGAGTTTCATGAAGGAAACTCGACGAGCGGCCGTAGAGTTTCGATCGTAAACCAAAGGAACTCGGCGAGTCACCCCGGTAACTCGACGAGTGGGCAAGTACTTCAAGGAACTCGGAGAGTAGCGGAGGGTACTCGGCGAGTTAGGGTCAACATGGATTATTTACCTTGACTGAGGACTTTGACTTTGACGAAGGGTTGACTAGTTGGTTTATGGAGTACTTTGTAAGGTTGAGGACTTATGGGTATATTCGTATTATGGTAATAGGTGGTGGAGCCTTTGGCAAGTGATCCGAGAGTTGGAGTTTATCTACCGAGTCGACATCTGCAAGGTGAGTTATCCTCACTGTATTAAAAGGGTCTAAGGCACCAAGGTCGGCCCTTTAGTTGTTATGGTTATGATATAATATGTATGAGATTATGATCTGATAGATCGGAATCAGGATTGACAGTATGTTATGTTTTTATGATCCTTAGGGATTGGTATGTTAGTGGCCTGCTGGGCCGATGCTCTAGTTATGAGGGATTTCTATGATTGATGATCAGTAAGATAGATATATTTGATGTCTGTATATGCCAGTATATGTTAGTTATGCACACATGATTATTTGCTCGTTGGTTGGGTTGAGGCGGTCCTGCTTTGTGCTGAAGGCCAACATATCCAATGAAGGGTCCGGGGAGACTGTAGGCCCACATGGCGGTCCAGTCATGCCGAAGGCTCGGTATAGATTCAGTTAGACTATAGGCCTTTAGGACGGTCCAGTCAGGCCGATAGCCCAGTATGCAAGTTGATTGATTGATTATTACTGATATGATATTATCAGTATGGTATTGGTATTTTGGGGGTAGCTCACTAAGCCCTCGGGCTTACAGTTTTCAGTTATTGTTTCAGGTACTTCAAGAGATCATGGCAAGGCAAAGGCGTGACCGTACCACTCCTCATCCTTATGATCTGGCTTTTGGGACACCCTGATTGAATAATGATTTGAAAACATTTTCTGTAAACAATACCATTAGGTTTTATTTATGATTGAAAAAGTTTAAATTTGGTGTAAAATTTATAGATGTTATAAGTTGGTATCAGAGCCTTGGTTTGGGTGAATTGGAGGAACACTCGTGTGAATCCAGTCTCAAATCAAGGGAATGGTCGGAAAATAATTTTTTTTTTAAATAAAGGATGGAGGATGCAGAGGGTACGATCAGTCGGAGCCGTAAGTAAACCCCAAAGTACCGTACAGTTATTCGATATTACGATATGTTAGAACAACAAGCTAGTGCTAGGCTAGGGATCTTCAGGAATCGCATGATAGACATGCCTGATTATATGATGCCTACTAGCCTAGGGTTTCTTGTGTATGGAATTGACATCATTACTGTAGTTATTAGTGTAGGCATCACGGCTGTGCATAATCAAGATCTTATAGCTGAGAATGTTTGATTCAGTCTTCAGATAGGATTGGATATTCGAGAGTCTATTGGGTCCAGTGTTATGTGCAACTAGCATGCACTAGAACTGCAGGGGTTGATGGAAGTTTCATAGATATGTGAGTTGTGGGGAGCTGAGAGATCATTTGCGAGATAAGCAATGTTCCCCTAGGAGCGAGGGTTGAGCGCATACTATGTTGATGATAGTGTTAGGGTGTTGTGGTGATACTTGAGACAAAGATGGGTAGGTGTGGAAGGTAGTATGGGCCCGTACTACTGAAAGCACAGGATCCATACGCGTAGCAAGGAAGTCACAACCCCTAGGGTTTGTGGGTTTTGGTCTCCCGATATTATGTTGTTTATCTGATGTCTTGAGTGTATCTTTCAGTATGGTGGTGACGAGACGTTTTGATGTTGGGTTCGGATCAGGATCGGGATCCGGATCAGGGTCAGGGTCGGGGGACGGAGGGTCAGAGGTGCCGGTAGCACCTGATCCCGTGGTTCAGATAGGGACAGAGGAGTTGGATGCCATGATCTGGGATATTCTGCACGATGAGGTCGTTACGGCTTTCCGAGCGCAGCTGGAGGAGATGTTTGGGTCGATTAAGACCGTGATGGTCGAGTACTTTGATGAGCGATATGCAGTTCTAGCAAAGACAGCAGCCGCTGCAGCAACATCGGCTGTAACCACAGCATGGATTGGAGGAGGAGCCGACAGGGCTTTCCACTACCGAGACTTCGATAACACGAAGCCCCTGACCTTTGATGGTACACAGGATGCGGTTAGTGTTGGATTAATGTCTAAGTCCATAACTATAATTGGTATATTTGACCCGACCCGGCATGGTCCATTTGGGTTGCATGGCATCGTGCATTTGGATAGACTAAAATGAGAGAAATAACACTTAAGGTTTATTAATATATTATAAGTTCTAATATATTAATAAGATTATTTAATTGGAATTGATCAAGAATTAATCTAGAATTAATTAAGTGATCAAAAGAAGACTAATTAAATATATGGGTTGATTGTGTAAATCATCCATACTTATATAGTGGGCTAACGCTCTATGGATTATCAAGTTGGGCTAAAACCCATAGGATGCTCCATGGTGTATTTGAACCCATCGATCCAAGGAAATGGAAAGCCATGACAACTAGGGTTTACCCTAATTGTGACAAACTATATAAGCATCTTATTCTTGCAAAATCGGCCACCATGTATGCATGAAGAGGGCTAGCCGATTTCATGAAGTGATGATTATTTCAAGTGCATATGATGTTGTGTGAACCATTTGAGGTGTCACACTTGGGGCACTAGGCTCTTAAGCTGCATGGAATCAAGCACCAAACAAGAGGTATGTAATTCTACTAGAATTTATATTATGTGTACTTTGTATTATGCTAGTTAGAACAATACCTTGGAAAATTGATATTTGCATGTATAATAGAGAAAACATAGATCCAAGGTATTTAGGGTTGCATGTACACCATAGGAGTGTTAGAATGCTCAAAACCCAACAGTGGTATCAGAGCTAGGCTTGTTTTCACTTATACTTGATGCAAATTGCTTAAAATCGAAGTTTTTTGCTGTTGGGACAGTGGACTCGCCGAGTGCACTGATGGACTCGACGAGTCCAAGACAAAATGCATCCAACTCGCCGAGTTGGTTCGTGCACTCGACGAGTTGGAACCCCAAATAGCATAGCTTCGAGTTTTGGTCTTATAAAACCTGTTTTTAATGTGGTAATGATTGTGTTAAACCAATTTCAATGCTATAATCGAAGTTTCAAGTTTATATATGTTTATGTAATTCTTGAAAATTGTTGATTATGAATGTTCATGCTTATGAGTTTTGGTAGATCATAGGAATTATGTGCAAATTGTTTGTTATTATAATTCTTGATCTCAATGAAATTGTAAGGAGTCCATAACTTGTCCTCAAATTATGGATTACCAAAAGTTTTTTATGTTTCCTTGATTTATGAGTTAGTTTAGATTAATAAAAAAAAAATTTGTTTTAGTTGTTTTTGATCCAAATTAATCTAAAAGGAGTTCATAAAATATGTTTTTGTAACTTGTCTTCAAGTCACATGAAAAGTCATATTTATGAATCTTAAAACTCATAAAAGTGTCATAGGTTACATAAAAGTGAAGAGTCTTTTTCATTAACTAGTATTATGACTCCATAACTTGTCCTCAAGTTATGGATGTTAAAGAGTCACTTCTTTAAAAGATGCCACTAAAATATAAGGAGTTATATAAAAATGAAGTGTCTTCATTTTAATGTACATAAAACTCATAAGTTATGAAATGAAAAGTCTTGAATAGTTTCAAAACTTGCCCTCAAGTTTTGGAATTTGTAAAGTTACTCTTCATGTATGCTTTAATTCCAAAATTGAACCCTTAGAATTTTTAAAAGCTAAAATTCAAACTTTATGGACTTCATTAAATTAATTAAAGTGTTTAATTAAAAGAGTTAATAATTCCATAAAGACATGGTTTAAGTTTAATTAAATTAAGATTATAGTTTAATTAATAGATTAAACCACTAAGTATTTTAACTGTTTAAAATACACCCTTATACTATTATTATAATTTTAATTATATAGATATGTATAAGATAAAGTCAATCTTACCATTAGTAGGCCTCATTCACGAAGCCGGTCTATAAGGGGGGTATAAGGTTACTGCCTATAAAATGGCATTTTAATGGGTGTCCACTCTCACCCACCGCTTTCTTGACTGGTGGAGGGTCGTTAGCCGAACGGGTAGGAAAGGACTATAATTCTCCCTTCATTAAAAGTATAATGAAAAAAATACTAAGTAACTAAACACTTATAAATTCCCAATCTTAGTTACTTAGGAAAATGTGAAATAGGTGCTAACCCATGAAATTACACTTTGTACCTTACCAAGTCGATTAGTGGAGCGTGTGTGGTTAACCGGCACACTAATAAGGACTAATAAGAGTGGCAAAGGGTAACTTGACTTTATTATAGATCGGTGGAGCGTGTGTGGTTAACCGGCACATCGATTAGGTGATAAAGTTAAGGGTACCAAGTCAATTTGCATGGTTATTCACACCTTGTTTGTGATCCTCGGCATCCCAGTCACAAACTTGAGAGGGCACAATCGAGATTTAAACATGCCAATGAAAGTTCAATCTATCTCAAAATATCTAGGAGTTTCAAATCCAATAAAAACTTAATTATATTTCGTTTTTCATGGTGGAAATTGGTAAATCGTCATTTACCTACCTTCAACTATTTTATAATTTGGATTACGGCATCCCTCTTCCAATTATAAATAGGTTGTTGGATCCTAGCCTTAATATTTCATATTGGGTGTTATATTAAGGACTTTAAATCAACTAACTTGAATTTCTCCCTTATAGATGTCTAGTTTAGACAACTATGATCTTCCCATATCTTCAAGAACAAGCTTCCTGATGAAGATGATATCCCAAAAGGCAATCAAGGTGAAAGACTAATCCCTTTATTGAGCATTAATGGGACTGGAAATCATACTTCATTTCCTCCACCTCCTCCACTAAATCTCCATATCCCACAAGTTTGAAGACTTGATAAGTTCTAAGTCACTCAATCCCTATTGGCAGACAAAGTCTATATGTGCTTAGGTCTTGGAGACTAAGTCACATATTGACAAGCCGGGAGAGTTGGGTGTCGAAGTCTCGAGGTAGCTGGCTTTTGACTTGGTTCTTCAGTCACTCCCTGATGACAGATCACTACATGACCCTTTAATGATCTTATATATTTGCTTGGTGATGCTGAATCAGCAATGATTCAGAACACTGGTAAAACAAATTTGATTAGAAGATCGACTTCCCAAAGAGTCCATATGTGCATATGCCAAAGAAAAGGGGAATTGGTTGCGAAGCTGCCGAATTTACCCGAAACCTCATAAGGATGGTAAAGTCAAAAGTTTGACTCTACTTCAGGTAAAGTCCATTATCTAACTCTATTAAGTCTCTTTTGGAGATTCTTAATACATGATGTAATGTAATTACATTTTGATGTTTTTGAAGAATCAAAGGAAGCTTAAAGAAAAGGTGTGATAATTCTGATCGCATGGTTCGATGACCAGAATTTTAAGCCACTGCATAAGAGTTATGAGACATTGCTTAGGAATAGATAACAACAAGGTTTTCATATGAATTTGCATTGTAAGGATAAGTTTTCTGCAAGTTTTAAAAATAAAAGAAAAGTTTTGATTTTATTTATTTTAAGTATCCTTACAAAGCCATTTGTGAAAAATTGTTGTTTATATGTTTCCATTGATAAACAATATTGGAAAATGAATTCGATTCTTTCATTTGTGGTAGTGTCATAATTTATCAAATAAGGAAAGATTCTCATCACCCAAGTTTCAGTTGGATAGAAACTTGGAATCATGCAAGTTGTATTGTGTGATGAATGAGATTTTTCATCTTTGGTTAATTAAGACAAATTCCTTGTTCACATTTGCATGTGAGTCAAGCGAAGGACTAAAGGATCGGGTACATTAGGTTGTGCACTAGTCAGGTCCACCACAAAGGTTGATAAGATTATTCGTTATGATTTAAGTATAATTCTGAAACATTGGAAATGTTCCAATATATGGCAGAATGAATAATAAGAATCAAATAAGGCAGAAAGATAAAAGTTTCTTCAATCTGAAGAAATAGGAGAGTACGTGTGTATCTTGTTTTATGATTAGTGATTATGGAACCATATCACAATTGATCCTCTAAGGAAACCTTAGTGCATTTGTTGGCTAAGGAGGGGAATCGTGAATTGTGGAAATGGTTAAATCAAAAAGATAAATCATACTTCATTCCAAAATCAAATCTTAGAGTCATACTCCAAGATTGAGCCTTGAGTGACATAATCTTAAGAAAGGTATACAATACTTGTCAAATGTAGAGTAAAATGTTTTCTTACTCTTGTACATTTGAAATTGGTAAGTTGTGATGTTTTGGATAAAACAAAGACCAACTAAGGCCAATTGTGTGAAGTGTTTATAAAAGAATCCGCACTATCTCTTTAATATTTGGCAAGAGAGTCTTATATGTCAAGAGGACAGTGGGAGTCTAAAAGATCTTAAGATAGGTTCAAGAACTAATCAAGATATTTTTGCGCCCATTCCAGTTTATAAAAGAATCCGCACTATCTCTTTAATCACTAGCCCACGACTTGAGGTTTGTAACCTATCGTGTTGACATATCGTATTTCTGCGCCCATTCCAGTTAAAGTTGGCTTTACATATGAGTTCTGAAAGTTCTCAAATGGTTGCATAAAAACCTAGAAGTAATGGTAGGCCCTTGTGCTGCCGGGTGACAAGAAATTAAGATTGAACAAGTTCAGTCCATATGTGTTTGGATTTGCCACTAACCTTGTCTTGTGATTATGGTTATGACAAATTCACATGGATAGGAACACATACACCATTAAATCTAACTGTCATAAGGTTTCTCTCCGATTCATGAAAATGATGGTGAGGAAACTCTTTCACTAAGTAGATTTTAAGTAGATAGCAATTGTGAGAATGACAAAAGGTCTAAACATTATCATTACGGCATCCCTCTTCATAATTGTTTAGACACACAAGTGAGTTATCTAAGGAAAGGTGTATGATTTTAATAAAGTCTTATCAAAGCATCTCGTATCAGAAATCTGAACTTTGGTAAGAAAGTCAATAAAGTGTTGTTTTTTCTAGAAGTACAGCTGATTTCTGAGTACATGTCAAAGCTAGTGGGAGCATAAGTGTTATGCTAGTAAGATAATAATCATTATGCTAGTGGGAGCATGATGATTATGTTGCAATTTAGCAATGTTAATTATAGAAAACAAAAGTTTCAATTCGCTTTGAAAAGTTGTTTTGTTATAATTAAGGGAGAGGATTTTATACTTCATTCCAATTCTACAAGCTTAGATTGAGATTTTAATCTACTTTAGTCAAGGATATATAAGAATGTTATGTTGGAATGGTTCAACATAAGGAAATTCTATATATGTTGCGTTCTCAAATTTCAATTATGATTACGGCATACCTCTTCATAGTTCGAATTATGAGAATATGGCAAATAAAAAAATTTTAAAGCATGAATCATGTCCCATATGCTTCGGGTATAGGATCGATTATATGAGCTATAATAGTTATCCTTTCTAAATTTTCCTAATGCTTAGGGCATTAAGAGGGGAAAAGGGATTAGAACTGGATATGACTAAAATGATTAAGCAATTGTCGAGGAAAATTTGAGGTTTACTAGAGATTGGATACTCATGAACAATTGGAAGTATAGGGTAAGGACCATATTGACATATTTTGAAAAGAGGCAACTCTTGTTCAAAAGTGATGGTCAAAATGGGAATGTGGAATTGTTTCCATAGGTGGAAGTTATTCTTTGAATATGTGTAAGATTAGAGAACTTAATGCAAGAGGGATGTTCAAAGGAATGTACTTTGAATTTGAGACTTCGTTTCCATGGAATTGCTTTCCATTGGAATACTTTGTAATGTCTGTTTCCAAGTCTTTGTGACTTGTGTGCATAGTCATTACAAGGGGATCATTGCATATATATTTAGAATCTAACAAGATTACGATAAATGACAAGAATTTGGTGTTCTTACATTTATAGTAAAGGATTTGGGATTGTGAAATGAGCATCATTGAAATATTGTCAATCGATTTGTTTCACAAAGAGAGGACCACATGTAAACATAGTGTGTATACCTGGAGTATGGCATAGCTATTGTTTGGACGAACATAGTGTGCATGCTTGGAGCATGGCATGACTATTGTTTCAATTCAAGTATTAAGTTGATTAATCGAAACATGAATAATGAGTAATCAATATGGTGCTTAGATAAAAGGTGTTTTTATTTACACTCAAAGTGTTGGGGCCATACAAGATTAGTATTATTTTTGTGTTTCACTTTGCATGTTTTGACTTCCAGAATAACTAGGTCATTCTTCGCGACTGACTAAGTTATTCAAACCATCCACAGTCGGTCATATGTTGGAAGTACATATAAATCAAGACTGTCATGAATTTGGCTTGTATGATTTGTCTAATGTGCATTAGACATAGCAGTGGTTGCTACAACATTCATGAGTGCTCATAAGTTCTGAGTATTGGATTCAACCCACGCTCATTCGAATCACTTCATGAATTTTATCACGAGTGAATCATGAGACGATAATATCTTATATTCTTCAAACCTAGAGATATGAGTTGTTGACTATGTGTTGGTTATACATTGATTGCACGAAAACGCATTGGTAACTCGATGTTATAAAACGTGCCTTTGTGTATGATTCAACAAGTAGTCAGTACAAGCATATGAGTCGAAGTTTATCCATTCCTTTTACCTTCGGGATAAAAGCAATATATGTGGGCCCCTTGATGATTTAGTGATGACAAACCATAAGTGCTCGGCCGGGCCTGGACTGATTTGATTTGTTCAATTAGTCAGTCGTCATAAATCAGAAATCGGGAAACAACAAATGGACAGAGAGAATGATTATAATCCATATCTTAGTCCATATGATATCTAGAATGAAGGAATATATGATCACTTATCTAATGGACGCGTCATTAATTTGTTCAGAGTTCGGTAGCAGCTTTTAAGAGCTACGATTGCTGGTCAGGTTATGAAGGCGTACTTGCAATAATAGTTATTAGACTTATCCAAGTGGGAGACTGTTGGATTAGTGTCTAAGTCCATAACTATAATTGGTATATACTTGACCCGACCCGACATGGTCCATTTGGGTTGCATGGCATCGTGCATTTGGATAGACTAAAATGAGAGAAATAACACTTAAGGTTTCTTAATATATTATAAGTTCTAATATATTAATAAGATTATTTAATTAGTATTGATCAATAATTAATCTAGAATTAATTAAGTGATCAAAAGAAGACTAATTAAATATATGGGTTGATTGTGTAAATCATCCATACTTATATAGTGGGCTAATGCTCCATGGATTATCAAGTTGGGCTAAAACCCATAGGATGCTCCATGGTGTATTTGAACCCATGGATCCAAGGAAATGGAAAGCCATGACAATTAGGGTTTACCCTAATTGTGACAAACTATATAAGCATCTTATTCTTGCAAAATCGGCCACCATGTATGCATGAAGAGGGCTAGCCGATTTCATGAAGTGATGATTATTCCAAGTGCATATGATGTTGTGTGAACCATTTGAGGTGTCACACTTGGGGCACTAGGCTCTTAAGCTCCATGGAATCAAGCACCAAACAAGAGGTATGTAATTCTACTAGAATTTATATTATGTGTACTTTATATTATGCTAGTTAGAACAATACCTTGGAAAATTGATATTTGCATGTATAATAGAGAAAACATAGATCCAAGGTATTTAGGGTTGCATGTACACCATAGGAGTGTTAGAATGCTCAAAACCCAACAGTTAGGGCTATGGGGTGGTTATCTGACGTGGAGGGCTGTTTCTTCACATGCTCAGGTCCGGCTGACCAGAAGGTCAAGTGTGCCCTGAACCTGCTGAGGCTTGGGGCAAAGGACTGGTGGAGATTGACGACAGGGTCGTACACTGATGACCAGCAAGCTGCTGTTGCTTGGGAGCAGTTCCGGGATATGTTCCCCACCCGCTATGTTCCACGTGTTGAGCGGGAGCGACTGGCTCAGGAGTTTTTGACATTGAGGCAGGATGGGGAGTCTGTGATGGAGATTACTCGTATGTTCACGGAGAGGCCAAGGCAGAAACGGATGTGGTTGCTGGTATGTTTCTATTTCTCTGTTTCAGTTATTATATATGTGTTATGCTTATTGGTTGTACCTGTGTTTAGGTACGTTTTTAGTAAATTTGTTTGCCTGCTTTGGTATTATACGACTCGGGGGTGAGTCGATCGTTTGTATCTCAGGCTTTCAGCAACGGGTTCAGTGTGCCGGTGGATGAGCTTGAGTGTTCGTTGCGAGTGTCGATCGCCAACGAGCATGGGGTTTCAGCTTCTTCGGTCTACCGGGGATGCAAGTTGGAGATTTTCGGGGTATCCTTCCCGATAGACTTGATTCCTATTCCCATGAGGGAAGTATGCGTGATAGTAGGGATGGATTGGCTCAGTCGATTTGGTGCCATGATCGACTGTGAGGGACATCGAGTGGTGGTTCGAACCCCAATTGGGGGACAACTGGTGGTATATGGCGAGCGCACAAGGATCGGATCAGGGTTTTGTTCGGCAGCCAGGGCTTGACAGTATATTTAGCACGGGTGTGCCAGTTATTTAGCGTATGTGGTGGATATGCGGTATAGGGGGCAGCCCTCAGTATCAGAGGTCCCGGTGGTTAGGGAGTTTGCTGACGTTTTTCCGGAGGAGTTACCCGAAGTGCCTCTGGAGAGGCAGGTTGACTTCAGGAATTATCTAGTGCCGGGTGCGGCCCCTATCGCCAAGGCGCCATACCGTCTGCCACCGCCTGAGATGCAGGAGCTGTCATCTCAGCTGCAGGAGCTGCTGGGTAAGCAATTTATTCGTCCAAGTAGTTCACCCTGGGGATCACCGATCCTCTTCATCAGGAAGAAGGATGGTTCGCACAGGATGTGCATTGACTATAGGGAGTTGAACAAGTTAACGGTGAAGAACCGTTATCCACTCCCAAGGATAGATGATCTTTTCGATCAGCTGCAGGGCGTATCTTGGTTCTCCAAGATCAATTTGAGATCCGGATATCACCAGGTCAGGGTGAGGGAGGAAGATGTAGAGAATACCGCGTTCCAGACTCGTTATGGTCATTACGAGTTCGTGGTGATGCCGTTTGGGCTCACCAACGCGCCGGCTGTGTTCATGGATTTGATGAACCAAGTCTGCAAACTGATGCTCGATCGCTCGGTCATTGTGTTCATATATGATATCTTGGTGTATTCCAAGACCCGAGAGCAGCACGAGGAGCATCTGAGGGAGCTGCTGGAGGTTCTGCGGCGAGAACGACTGTATGCCAAGTTCTCAAAGTGTGAGTTTTGGTTACGAGAGGACCAGTTCATCGAACATCTCGTTAACCAGGAGGGGATTTTGGTCCATCCGGCCAAGGTGGAGGCGATTATGCAGTGGGAGATTCTGAAATCTCCCTCAGACATCAGGAGTTTCTTGGGTTTAGCAGGGTACTACCGGAGATTCATTCAAGATTTCTCCAAGATTTCAGTATCCCTCACACGTTTAACGAGGAAGGGGCTGGATTTCCGGTGGGGCCCTGAGCAGCAGAGGGCATTTGAGACCCTCCGACGGTGTTTATGCGAGGTGCCGGTGCTGACACTCCCCGAGGGAGTCGAGGGTTTTGTAGTATTTTGTGATGCATCCATCTCGGGCTTGGGGGCAGTCCTCATGCATAGGGGACGAGTGGTAGCTTATGCATCGCGGCAGCTGAAGCCACATGAGACGAGATACCCTACGCACGATCTTGAGTTGGGAGCGGTGGTTTTCGCTCTCAAGATTTGGAGGCATTATCTGTACTGGGTCCGTTGCACTATATATATGGACCACAAGAGTTTGAGACACATCATGGATCAGCCGAACCTGAACATGAGGCAGCGCAGGTGGCTGGATGTGGTCAAGGACTATGATTGTGAGATCCTTTACCATCCAGGTAAAGCGAATGTGGTTGCGAATGCTTTGAGCCGCAAGTCAGCTGAGTCTTCTACCCCAGCAAGGTGTATGTGGATAGCGGTGGATTCCCCGCTTGTGGGCTTGATTAGGGATGCTCAGGTTGAGGGTATGAGATCGGAAAACTGGATGTTAGAGAGGATTAAGGGCGAGAGCACCCGGTTTGTTCAGGATAGCCGTAGGTTATTGACTCGATACGGTCGGATTTGGGTTCCGATGTCCAGAGGAGTCCGCCAGACAGTGATGGAAGAGGCTCATAAGTCTCACTTTTCCATTCACCCGGGGGCCACCAAGATGTACCACGATTTGAGTTTGAGCTATTGGTGGCCTGGTATGAAGTGAGAAATCGCTTGGTATGTGGAGAGGTGCTTGACCTTTAGGATGGTCAAGGCCGAGCATCAGAGGCCGCATGGTAAGCTGCAGCCTCTGGAGATTCCCATGTGGAAATGGGAGCAGATCACGATGGACTTCATTACGAAGTTGCCAAGGAAGGCGAAGGGGTTCGATGCTATATGGGTCATCGTGAATCGATTGACCAAGAGTGCCCATTTCTTAGCCATACGGGAGAGTTCGTCGGCTGAGAAATTGGCCGACATGTACGTCTGCGAGATTGTCTCTCGCCATGGGGTCCCAGTCTCCATTGTCTCCGATCGGGATGTCAGGTTTAATTCCCATTTTGGCAGAAGTTCCATGAGGAACTGGGTACGCGGCTGCATTTTAGTATGACGTTCCATCCGTAGACCGATGGGCAGAGTGAGCGGACCATTCAGACCCCTGAGGATATGTTGAGGGCGTGCGTCATTGACTTCGGTGGGAGTTGGGATTCCCACCTATCTCTTGCAGAGTTCACCTACAACAACATCTATCATTCCAGTGTTGGCGCCCCGTCTTTTGAGTTGTTGTATGGGTGGAGGTGTAGAACCCCAGTTTGCTGGGGTGAGATTAGGCACAGGGTGATGGGTCGGACAGAGGTAGTTCTGCAAACTACTGAAAAGATACAGCGGATTAGACATCGATTCCAGACCGCTCAGAGTCGGCAGAAAACTTATGACGACCGACGCCGATCTGAATTGGAATTTCAGGTGGGTGACATGGTACTTCTAAAGGTCTCGCCCTGGAAGGGTGTGATCCGCTTCAGGAAGAGGGGAAAATTGGGCCCCCGTTCTATTGGGCAGTTGAGGATTATTTCCAGGGTAGGAAAAGTGGCTTATGGGCTAGAGCTTCCGGAGGAGCTTAGCCGGATCCACAACACGTTCCATGTTTCGCAGTTGCGAAAGTACATCATAGATCAGGAGGCAGTAGTATCGCTGGATGATATTCAGGTCGATGAGCGCCTGAATTACGTGGAGAGGCATGTGGCCATTTTGGAGAGGAAGAAGAAGATTTTACGGAGCAAGGAAATACCTTTGGTGAAGGTGCAGTGGGAACATCGGAAAGGATCCGAGTGGACATGGGAGCCTGAGGCGGAGATGCGCGAGCACTACTCGGCGTTGTTTATTCCATAGGACTTCGAGAGCGAAGTCTAGTTCAAGTGGGGGAGAATTGTATCGTCCCGATTCTCAGGTATTGATTTAAATAAGAATTTCTTTGGTTTTAAGTCCTACTCGACGAGTTGGTTGCCCTACTCATCGAGTAGCAGCGGGGGGGGGGGGGGAGGGGGGGGATCGCGTGTTTAAACAGGTAGAAAGACTAAAAGAAAACTATGTTGTTATTACTTACCAATTTCTTATATAGTTTAACAACAATGTACATTGAAATATATGGACATTTATCTAATTATATTTAATTGCATTTTTTTACCTTTAATTTTAAGAATAATGTTTATGTAACACCTCAAATCTTAGACCGATTTTTTTTTCATTTTAAATTTACCAAAAACAAGTTTCACAAACAAAGTTATCAAACACATAGTTATCCAAAACAACCATTATCACAAAATATCAGAGTTTCTCAAACTGTCCCAGTCCTGTATCCATCCTCCCAGCGAGTGTGCACAATCAGACATTCGCCTTGTCGTAGTTCTCAGAAGTACCTGAAACACATAAATCAACAACTGTAACCACGAAGCTTAGTGACTTCTCAAAGATATCACACATAACACCACATAAATAAACAACTATGGGTTATCAGCAACCTTGGGGATTATCAGCGATACCAGTGGGCAACAACACACCCTATGATTTATCAGCAACTCTAGCGACTGTCCTCAGTCTCAGTCACACATGTCAACGTAACACAAAATAACAGCAGACCCAACTGGTCATCACAAATACAACTATTCTACCACACAGGTAAGGATAACTGAGGAGACTCACCTGATACTAATGACAAGTAAATCTCATAGCCGAACTGCCAGAACTAGACTTCTCCTAGTCAACGAATTAATTAACTCTAATTAATATTTAACGTCCAAAGCTCAACTCACGAGTTTAAATCCCACATCTATTTCCTCTAAGGGAAAAAAGACCATTTTTCCTTTCTCATGGTCCAAAACCCTAAATCTTGGCCAAAAGTCAAAAGTCAACGAAATTCGACTGCCCAATGCGTATGCTTGGCGTACACTTCCTTACACGGGGCGTACAATGCGAACAGTGACTAGACGGCGAAGGAACTGGCTGATGGGTTTTATACAAAAGAACATCATATGTGCTCATGAAAACCCTAAAGCTTGGATCTATGTTTCTCTATTGTACATGCAATTCATCCAAGGCTCAAGAACCGTAATCTAGCATATGCATTTCGAAATTATCACATAAGAGCAGATCTAGATGATTACCTCTTGTAGAATGGCTTGAATCTCTTCAATCTTCTTTCTTTGGAGCTTAGAGTCACAAGTGTAACTCCTCTAATGGCTTACAAACACCACCAACAAGAGAATGACTTATGAGAAGGAGGAGGAGCACCAAAAATGACCTAGGGTTCTTCCAAGAAAGTTTACCACGTTTTTGGGGCCACATGGGTCTTTATATAGTGAGGCTATTAGGGTTTTCAACTAGGAAACCCTAACTTGACTGCTTAGGCCCTAAGCAGCCCATGGACTCCCTTTAGAACACCCCTTGGATGAATTCCTTATGGGCTTCCCATAGAATTCGTCCAACCTACGTTTCAAGGTGATCCATAGCCCAATTACAATTATCTTATAATTACAATTCCAGTCCCCTAAGTTTAATCAATGTCTTTTAGTCACAAAATTAACTATCAATTCATTCTTGAATAATATTAATTTAACAATATGATTTCTCCTTTAATATATTATTCATATAATATATTAATAAATCATAATTAATCCTTTTTCTCCATAAATCATCCTATCAAGTTACTTTGGTGAAGGCAACCCAAAAGGACCATGCACAACCGGGTTAAGTACATACCAAATATAGTTACGGGCTTAGACACTATAACAATAGTCTCGCACTTGGATAAGTCTAGTAACTATAATGTAAGTACAATCTGATTAGCAATCGTAGCTTTCAAAAGCTGCTGTCAACTCTAACCTTATCAGAAGCATGTCCTTTAGATAAGGGCTCATATATTCCTCCATTCTAGATATCGTAAAGATGTGAGACATGGATTGAAATCATTCTCTCGGTCTATGTGTTGTATCCTGATTTCCGATTTATGACGACGGACAACAGACTACAGTTGAACACATCAACTTAGTCCCGGCTTGGCCAAACGCTTAGGGTGTCATCACTAAATCATCGAGGGGTCCACAGATATCGCTTTTATCGCACTTTGGGTAAAAGTAACGGATAAACTTCGACTTAATGCTCGCTTGTACTCACTCACCGAATCACCCACAACAATACGTTTTACAACACCAATTTAATGGTGCGTTTACATAATATCAATGTGTAACCGACTCACAAGAGACAACTTACACATCTCGGTTTCAAGAATATAAGATATTATCGTCTCACCAATCACTCGTGATAAAATCCATGAAGCAATCCAAGTGAGCATGGGTTTAATCCAATACACTAATCTTATAGCAGCATTTATGAACCCTGCAGCAAACTTTTGCTATGTCTAAAACACTTTGGACAATCTACAGTCAGATTCATGACAGTCTTCTTTCATACCTACTTCCAAAGAATGAGCGACTGTGGAGGGTTTGAATAATTTTATTATTCGGGAAGTCAAAACATGCAAAGTGAAACACAAGAATAATACTAATCCTATATGGTCCCAAACCTTTGAGAATAAATAAAACATTTTATTTAATCACCATATAGATCACTCATTATTTGTTGTTTCGGGTAATCATCTTCTTACTTGAATTATAACAACAGTTGTCCCATGCTCTTAACATGCACACTATGTTTACCTATGGTTCTTACTTTGTGAAATAGATCAAATGAATACATTTCCATTGATGCTCATTTCTTAATTCCTAATCCTACTAGGGAGGTGTACGTCAGCTACTTATGGAGGAGGCCCACAAGTCTAGGTTCTCCATCCATCCCTGGGCGACGAAGATATATCAAGATCGTCGCCCTGCTTTATTGGTGGCCTTGCATGAAGCAGGACATAGCTTGGTACGTGGAGAGGTGCTTGACTTGCAGGATGCAGCCATTTGAGATTCCCATATAGAAATAGGAAGATATCACTATGGATTTTATCATGAAGCTTCCCAGGACCGCATGGGGAGTAGATTCGATTTGGGTCATCGTGGATCGGTTGACCAGGAGTGCTCATTTGAGATTCCCATTTGAGATTCCCATATGGAAATAGGAAGATATCACTATGGATTTTATCATGAAGCTTCCCAGGACCGCATGGGGAGTAGATTCGATTTGGGTCATCGTGGATCGGTTGACCAGGAGTGCTCATTTCATTCCGATACAGGAGAGTATATCAGAGGAAAAGCTAGCCAAGATCTACGTGTGTGAGGTGGTGGCACGTCATGGAGTGTCGGTCTCGGTTGTGTCAGACCGAGATGTTCGTTTTACTTCCAGATTTTGGAAGCGGTTTCATGACAAGATGGGTACTCGTCTCCACTTCAGTACAACTTTTCACCCCCAGGCGGATGGGCAGAGCGAGAGGATGATTTAGACTCTAGAGGACATGCTGCATGCGTGCGTATAAGATTTTGGTGGGAGTTGGGATATGTATCTTCCGCTAGCAGAATTTTCGTATAACAACAGTTACCACACAAGCAGAGATCGACCTCCCTTTAAGATGCACTACGGGAGGAAGTGTAGGACCCCGATCTATTGGGTTGAGGTTGGTCAGAGAGTTATCTGGTGTACCGAAGTGGTACTCAAGACCACTGGGATGATCCAGCAGGTCCAGAGCAGGCTCCAGACTGCTCAGAGTTGCCAGAAAAGTTATGCCGACAAGCGCCGGTCAGACCTAGAGTTCCAGGTGGGGGATATGGTTCTCTTAAAGGCGTCACCTTGGAAAGGTGTCATCCGGTTCAGGAAGCGGGCAAGCTGGGCCCCAGGTACATCGGTATGTTTAAGGTTTTGGCTCTGGTGGGATAGGTTGCATACAGACTGGATCTTCAAACTGAGCATAGTCAAATCCACAACACTTTTCATGTCTCTCAGCTACGGAAGTGTTTAGTGCATGATTTTTCCGTTGTGCCTTTGGAGGATATTCACGTGGACAACTGCCCGAATTATATTAAGAAACCCGTTGCAATTCTAGACCGAAAGACGAAAACCTTGAGGAACAAGGTTATGTAGTTAGTGAAGGTGCAATGGCATCACCGCAATGGATCAAAGAGGACTTGGGAGCCAGAGGAGGAGATGAGGGAGCACTACCCAGAGTTGTTCGAGGCAGTAGACTTCGAGGACGAAGTCTGAGACAAGTGGGGGAGAATTGTAACATTGAGTTCCTGGTATGTATTTAAATTTCAAATTTTTCATTTTAATAGGGAAACTCGACGAGTTGGAAGCCCCAAACTCGTCGAGTAGAGATCAGAAGGGACATTGGTTTTAAGTAACCTACTCGACGAGCTGAGAGCCCTCAACTCGACGAGTAGGCTGGGAGGGGTGAAACCCTAATTTCGGGGTTTTTGCACCTCATTTAAGCATCTTAATCCCCCCATGCTACCCTCATTTCCAGCCTCAAATTCCCAAACTCTAAATCACGAAGACCTAATGCATTGTGTGATCTTGTGAGTCATTTTTGAGTGAATAGTGTGTGTATTGAAGCTTGTGGAAGATGGAGAAGATTGGGGATTCAATAAGAAGCAATTAGATCTAGAAACATCTTTCCATCCTCATCATTCACTGGTAAGCAAGTTTCAACCTTGCACAATAACTGCTTAGATCTCCTTATTACCTCTTTTAATGGGTTTTTGATCCAAGAAGCATGATCTTTGAGAAATGCACGTCCTAAGTGAGTATACCTTCAGATCTAGGGCCTTGAAGGGCTTTCATGGCATAAAGGTGCAAACTTTATGGCCATTGAAACCCTATGCAAGCTTTAGGATGACATTTTGGCCTTTTAAGTTCCAAAAGGCCATGAATGGAAGGAAAGTTAGAAGCTTTACATATTTGTAAAGTATCTAGGGTCCAGATCTCAGTGTATATGCCTTAGTTTGGAGTATTGATGGCCTGTGGACGAAGATCTAGGTCCTAAAGAGTTGGGGTTTGAGCTAAATCCATTGCGTAAGGCTATTAACGGGTAAAGTTGGAAACATTACCCTTAAAATCACAATTTCAGTGTGTATGTGAAGCATGGAGCTTAGATCTAAAGAATAGGGGCATAATCCATTAAGATGAAGCAACAGACTGAAGAACTCGGCGAGTTCATAGAGGAAATCGACGAATTGTGTTGATTTGTCCCGATTCTGTAAAGGGTATAACTCAACGAGTCTGAGGAGGGACTCGACGAGTTGACTCATTTTATCACGACTGAGACTAGCATGGAAACTCGCCGAGTCAGGGGGATGAGTCGATGAGTTGAGTCAACTCGGGGTTCACTTTGACTTTGAGTAGACGTTGACTTTGACCTTGACCTTGACTTTGACCAAGGATGACTTGTGAAGGGGTTTTTAGTGTGGAATGGTATCTAAGTGGTTGCTCTGTATAGGGTGTGAGTAGAGTCTGTAGTGGAGGAGGGACACTTCAGCCATTCACACGAGATTCAGGTGAGTTTGCTTTAGTAGGAACGGGTCTACGCCACCGAGGTCGCCCCGTGTATGTAATCTGATTAGTAGTTGAGTGTGGGCGAGGCCCGTATGTCATAGAAAGCTGATATGGTATAGATTGATATTCTGATTAGTAGCCGAGTGTGGGCGAGGCCCGTATCTCCCAGATAGTCGAGTGTAGGCGAGGCCCGTATCTCATAGATAGTTGATATGATATGGATTTGATATTCTTAGTTATACTTGTTGTCCGTGTGCTACTTGGATGTGTTTTATGATTACCATAGTGTGGGCGAGGCCCATATCTCACATATAGCAGAGTGTGGGCGGGGCCCATATCTCCTTGTTGGATGTTATGTGGTATGTGGTAGTTTGGGGAGCTCACTAAGCTTTGTGCTTACGGCTTTCAGTTTTGCTTTGAGGTACTTCTGGTAGCAAGGGGAAGAGCTTGGGATGACTGCAGTGCACACACCATTTATGTTTAGCCTGGGATGTTTTTACACTGATATTTTTTTTCCATGCTTTAAATTATCCATATAATTCATATTATTGTTTTGTACATTTGTGGATAGTATCAGACATATCATATCACAATGTACTCTACACACATCTAATCCCAATCCATCAAGTCACAACATGAAGTTGACGTTAAGAAACATAGTGTGAATTCTTTATGTAAGATTCGCAATTTGGTATGTTTCCTTTTAGCGCCTTAATGATTAATTAATTTCACGTTGGTTCCTAGCTAGTACGCAGGGCGTACTATATGAGTACGATAAACGTACTAGCTCTCCGAATGATCGCGGTTTCACCCATTACATTGGGCGTACGTGGGAGTACGCTAAGCATACACAAGGATTGGGAAAACCCTAATTTTTAGGGTTTTCACCCTATTTAAACAACTTAAACCACCTTTAAACATTTTATTGATCAGCCGCCATCACCCTATACCCTTAAAAACGAAACCCTAAATGCCTCTTCTGTGTTTTGAGCTTGATACTAAGATTTTTGTTGTGTTTTGGTTAAAGGAGAAAAAGAACTCTTGGTGGTTGCTTGGGAGTAGCAGGGGCTTGTAAATCCAGATTCATCATCATCCTTGCACGCCATTTGAGGTATAAAGTTCTCTACATGATGGTTCCTTATGCTAGATCTAGTTTTGGGACCTGGTTTATGCATTTTTGGGTCTTTTGAGCTAAAGTTGAGCTTTTGATCTACGCAAGAAGCCATGGATGTTAGATCTTAGCTCCATCGAGGTCCCTTGGTCTTCTGACTTTGGGTCGTGGACAGGCTATGGACTTTCTTGGGATTAGGTCCATAATGCTTTTTGAGCCCAATTTGGACGTTGAGCCTTAGAGGGCCTTGTGATGCCGTTTAAGGAATTTAGGCCTTTTGAGTAGTTGAGTTGGGCCTTGGTTTTGAGCCAAGTAAGGATAAAGGCAAAATGGTCTTTTACCCTAGAAATTGGTCAACTAGCTTAGATTCTTGAATATGGGTCTAGATCCAAATATTAATTGGATATTATTTGATGATGTTAACGTGGGGATCTTCAGATCCAGCAGACCGAGATTTGTTTGAGAGATTCAGTAGCAAGAGTAGTAAGAGGTGAGTTTCCTCAGTGTGTTTTGCGGGCCGAATGCACCAATGTCGGCCCATGGTTTGATATGTGAGGATGCTAGTTGGCTGCATGACTCTTGCATGTGTTACGTGTTTATATGTTTATCGGGCGAGCCCCAATGTCGGCCCATGGGTTGATATGTTAGGATCCTGTATGTTATTTGTCTTTGTGATTATTTCATGTGTTTATATGAATATATGTTTATTTGTTCATATGTATACTGGATGGGCCCCATGACCATCCTCGTCATGGTGGAGTTTCATTTTATTTGGACATATCTAATTTGTTTATTAATCCATACCTTTTTGGGATTAATGAATACAAGAAAAAGTTAGTTTGATTATTACAATCTTTTAGTTTGATGCATTACTCTTGATCTTGTTCCCTTTCATATTTTCATGGAGATAAAAAGTAGTATAACTGTAATTCCGATTCATAGTTTTTCTTATAATGATGAGTTTAATGGTGATAATGAAATAAAGAATGCTTATAATATCATCGAGCCATTGAAGGTATATTCTCACCTTTAAATTTATTTATTATTTTTTTTACATAAAAAGTTTTTTTAATCTACTTTTGGTATGGTTATAGAAAAATAAGTTTATTTTACTCGGAACAATCTAAGGAATTAGACATTCTATCCTTGGTTTTATGATGCTTGTACTAGACGTGGAAAGAAGGTTATAGAGGTGTTTGATTATACATCTGATTCCCAAAAAGGCATATCATATATGTAACGGATTCCCGACAGCTACGGCAAATTTTAGCAACAGATTTTTTCATCGGTAATTAGTAACCGATCACCGACGGATATACTTTTTTGCAAAAAACTTACCGACGGAATAACCGACTAACGGACTAACGATGAAATTTAGGAAAAACTCACTAATAGATTACCCATAGATTTTATGTGACAGGTTGGCGGCGAATTTTGACATTATAAAAAAAATATAACTTCATGAAAAAATTAACAATAATTACATATTCAACAAAGAAAAAATCTTGAAACATACATCAAATCTATATTTTAAAGCCAACAAATATAAATCCACCAAATGGGTATTCATTATTCATTCATTCATTGTTTACTTTACTTCTCCATCCAAAGATAAAAACGAAAACAATCTTGAAAAGTAATTCCACCTTAAGGACCCACCACCTCCATTTCTAACAAAGATGTTCCTTAGAATGTCACCATTCATCAGAAACATCTTTCCGAAGGAAAACAATCCACTTCACATCGGAATATGTGATTCCGATTCCGATCCCTCCGTAATGAAAACACACCTTCAGATCAACAATCTCATATTAAATCGAGTGAAAAAGGAAGGAAATTTTAGCAAATTCAGATTCAAATTAACACACCTTCAGATAGATCTTCTTGTGTTCCCTCAAACACCATATATGATATTCCCTTTCACACTGCAAGGAGGATAAATCTAACAATCAGAAATGAAAACGCAGCATAAATGGTTTTTTTTTGAATGACCATTTTAACCTTGTACCAAAACTAAAACAAGCACTATACTACAGGGACCAAATTTATTGATATATATTTAAGGAATGAGCATGTCAAGATCTAGTGATCAGATCTGCAACTTCTGTCAACATCGCCATCATCTCCAAACATCATTCAGTAAGAATGGAACAAGATGTCAGATTTAGACCTTACTTAAGCGTTACATGATATAGCATAAATTGGAAAGTTGAGAATTAAAAATTTATTGGCATCAAAACAATTACATAAGAAAACGTATTATCAACTTACCTTTGAAAGGGTAAGCTAGGTAGAGTGGCCTCTGGACAAACCCACAAAACCGACTCTTGAAATGCTATGAACACCTAACTGGTACCGATCTGATTCTACTAGACTGACAACAGATCAAAAAATAGTGTGAGTGACAGGCGAACAACATATATAAACTTCGAAACAACAATAAAAGGACAAAACAGCTTCAAAACACATGATTCAGAATGGTATAAATTGACGTATCAATTGACTTACATGTTTTTTGTTTTAAAATATTGTGGATCTTTGCTAGTTTTTGGATCTAGAAGCATGATAGAGAATTTTTTTTTTCGTAATCGACACATAAAAGTCTTGGTGATTATGATGACCGAAAAAGACGCAGATCGATAATTTTATCAAAGCAATGGATGATTTTCAGATATGCATATCCTCCTAAGCCAGTAGTTGAATAGTTTGAACATATAGAAAAAATATTTCGTGTGAATGCTATTAGATTCACAGGGTCGATTATGACAGCAGCTGTGAAATCGTATTAAAATGAAACTGAGCATCTAATATATAGTAAGAAAAATGTGGGCGTCAACCCTAACCCTGATCTCCAGCGATGGTGATTTGCATCCACCTCCCCTAAAATTGTACATTTCTTCACATACAGCCCAACAATTACGCAAAATTACAATTTTGTTGCTTGATGAATAAAGTGGTACTCGATTTTTTTATTTGTAGTATTTTTTAACAGCTCTTAGTTATTCGTTAATGGCCATAGTACTCCTTACTATACATAACTATTTTTTTAACAGCTCTTATTTGTAAATGGCAACACCATCTTTGTTTATATATTTTTTTAAAAACACTTGATACATTTTTCTCTCTTGCTTAAGTGAGAATATCTTATATCATTTGACATTGTGTTTATTCCAGGTTGAGTATACCATATTCATTGTTTACCCTTTCAACATGAAAGGATGTAATTAGCACAAACTTATTATAATGTTTGGCTACATAATTAATGGTTTCTAGAAAAGTTACAATGATGATTGAGTAAATGAAATAATAATAATCATGTATACTGACAATTATATTTATTTTAAAATTAAATTCCATGAAGAAACTAATGTTAATAATGTACATAAGGAAAAATTGTACTTATATTTATCGTTTTACATTCACTCGAGTTGAAATCTATAAGTCTAAGAAAGCTCAACAAAAAAATTCAGCTTCATGAAAGGTTTGTCGGAGATTTCATTTGGATGATTATTGGATTACTCACACCTGGTGTTTTGGTATTTGCACATTGTGCTATATTTATTGCGACTTTGCATTTAAAGTATATTTGGATTACTATTTTTATTTCAACACAATGTGAGTTTTAGAACATGTCAACGACAGTTGAATGAATTTTGATAAGCATGCAAGAAACATAACACATGCACAAGCTTCCAATGGACATTGATTTTCGAGGATAAAGTTTGTTGGTAAATATCCATTGATGGTACATCATTAATTGCCAGAATAACATAGTATAGAACATTTATCAAAACACATTTGTAAAAATGATCTATGTTTGAAAACTAATTTTCGATTTAATGAACTTACTAGAATTAACTATTGGTAACGTGATAATTGTGTCAAGCATCTCTTACATGGTATTGCTCCATGTATAACGCCAAGAAAACCTAGACTCATCGTCGATACTATATACTCCACCGCTAACGCTAACGTTCTATATTCCACAATAAACAACAAGAGGGAAACAAAATAAGTGGTATTTAGGGGTAAAATGGTCATTTTTTATCATCTTAATTTAGTACAATGCTACTTAACACAATTACTTATACCACACTTTATATGAAAAAATAAGCAATGTATTATTTCTGCTATCTCATAAACATAGAAATTATGGATGGTTTAGAAAAATAAATAGTATCTTCTTAGGGCATGGGTATTTTAGGTAATTAGATTGTTTTAGTTTCTTATTCACAGTACATAAAGTGTAAAGGTAGAAACAAGGGTGATCCCACCTATAGGCAAAGGGTGTCCATGGACACCCCTTATTTTTGGATTTTTTTTGTATGTTATATAATAAATTTGGATGGCACCTGTTAAAAATTAGCTTAATGGCTAATATATATACAGATTTATCCAGGAAAACAATCTGATTTATAAATATCTTAATTTACATTTGATATTTCAAACTTGTTAAAAATTAGTTTTGGATCTTAGAAGATACTTATCCAAGAAAACAATCTGATTTATGAATATCTTAATTTATATTTGATTTTTCAAACTTGTTAAATACAAGAAATAAATAAAAATATTCTTATAAACCCATTAAATACAAGAAATTAACAACAAACTTTGAGGAATAAAAGATAAAAAGACGGAAAATACATAAACCCTAAAAAAAGGTTACATAATCTTTACTCTTTGTCGTTGTCCGTAACCGCTCTTAAGCCCATCGACGTTGTTTGGTGTGCAGCGACCCAATCATATACCACTCTCCGGTGAATGAAAAGCTTGAACTTCATCTTCCTATCACCACATACTGTCTCAAACTCTCCATTTTTTATGAGTCTATGTTCAACCCTCTTTCTTTTTTAATTTATAAACTTTTAAACTAGAAATCTAAAGAAGGTTGTACATAGTGGAAGTTGTTTAATGGACTTGGTACACTATTAATTGTTTAATGGACTTGCACTCTCTCTCTCTCTCTCTCTCTCTCTCTCTCTATATATATATATATATATATATATATATATATATATATATATATATATATATATATATATATATATCTTCCTCTATTGGTGTGGTTTATAGTACTGTCAATAGCATGACATACATCATATTCCGAAATAGCAGAAATCATATTTACCATTACCTTTTATCAAATTATATGTACTAAATGAAATTTACCATTTTACCAAATTACTTTATACAATGGTTCATCATTTATGGCTTTAAATTTGATTTATTCGAAAATCATTAAATGTAGTATAGTTGTATTATATGATTAATTAATATTTTGGTTTTGACTTTTATGATATTAACAGTGATGCTCTAAAAATAATAGATGAGTAGTAAACTTATATTAATTGTTTAGATTATAATTAGATTTAGAATTTCTGAAATTGTATGACTTTGTGACGATTATTTTTTTAATCTAATTATAATGTTAAGGTTTTTCAAAAAGATAAACAAAACAAGTTATTTATCTCATGATAAAGAAAAACCATGTGTGTAAAATCCCGATGTTAAGGGGCTTCTAATTTTAGTCCTTTAATTTATTTAGGTTGCATTTTGGTCCCTTAGTTCAAGAAAGTATGCGATGGAACCCTAATGGTATTATTGTAATTTTTGGGGATTTGGAGTACGCCATGCGTACGTGGTGTACGCTGAGCATACTAGGGCGCACCCTAGTACGCAGGGCGTACTCATTGTACAGTGAGCGTACTTGCCAGATTGGGAAACCTTAATTTGTTGGGTTTGGCAAGGGTATAGAGCATGTGCTACATGCAATGAAGACACTCTTTCGTACCGTGCATCAAATAAAGTCGTATATATCGGTCATCATCTTTTCCTAGATGCTAATCTGTTAAGAAAGAGGTTGGACTTTAACGGGTTAGAAGAGACAAGAACTGCTTCGACATACCTTATTAATGACGACATACAAGAGTAACTAGGTCGTCTACGAACTCGTAAACCCGGTAAACATCCTGAGCATGAAGGTGGGGAGCCAAAGCGGCAAGATGATGAGTTGAACTGGTCGAAACGAAGCCTTTTCTTCGAACTCGAGTATTGGTCTTCTCTACAGTTGAAGAAGAACATAGATCTCATGCATGTCCAGAAAAATGTGAACAAGAGTTTGTTAGGTAGTCTTCTAATGAACGGTAAAACTAAAGACACATCAAATGCACGAGAGGACTTAATAATTCTAAACATTCGGAGAAATGAATGGTTGCAAAAAAATGGTGAGAAGTTTCATAGATCCCATGAAAAATACTCTTTCACGAGAGAATTTTGTAATTGGTTTCCTGAAAAGGTAACATAAATTAATAAACAATTTTGTTGCATTGATGTAAAGAATACATAATACATATTACTTTATATTTGCTAGGTTCATCAAATGAAAATAGAAAACTCTCCAGAATTCCACAAAGAGTTGTCGGCTCTTGCAATGGGGCCGCAAATGAATGCTTATTCTTACACCGCATGCATAGTCAACGGTGTTAGGTTTATGGTACTTAGTCGTGACGCACAACGCACAACACAAAACACTGGGGTTTTAGCGGTGGGTGAGAAAGGCGAGAAATATTATGGCCAGTTAGAAGAGATTATAGAGTTGAGGTATACGCATGATTATTCATCTGTACTATTTCGTTGCAAGTGGTTTGATACTTGAACAAGAGTTATTTCTACTGATAATTTCACCAGTATCGGCACACGACTCCAAGCAAACAAAGATGTTCAACTCATATATGCTTCACAAGCCAAACAAGTGTTCTACATCAGAGATCCAAACAATAACCATCGATGTGTTGTCGAGAAAGTTAATCATCGAAGTATTTGGGATCTACCATTGAACGATGATCGTGTCCAACTTGTTTACAGTGACTCTGTCCAAAATGTTGACAATGGCTCACACGAAAATGTAGACAATGTCGACGTACTTCAAAATATCTCTTTAGCCGATGCTCCACTTTTTATTGATTTCAGCATGTACTTTCAAAACATTCCTAGAGTCATTGTTGATGTAGAAAGTGCAACTGAAGTTCCTCCGCCAACTAGTAGAGTCAATGATGTTTCTGATTGCGAGACTGATTACGATGATGCCCATTCTGATTATGATACCGAAGAAGACACTGAAGGATATAATGAAGATTCTAATTAGAATATTTTTAAGGAAATACGTGTTTGTAATATGAACTTTATTTGGATTCCTGGTTTAAATAAAAATGTTTATTCCTATGTAAATGTTTATTTCTATGTAATGTTTATTTGTAATAAAAACTCTATCTGTATATCTTATAATTTTTCAGGAAATGTTGTCAATATGGATTTTGTTTGTGTATACCATGGCTGCTGTTATGGGTTGTGGACACGGGGGTGATGGGGTTGAGGACCCACCGTAAAGCTGACGCAGGTGGTAGAGGTGTCAGTCATCATGAGCAAGACCATAAGTTTATTATGGATTTTTATTTACTATTTTTATTCAATTATTATAAATTAAATACCGTTTCTAATAATTTTTAATTATATTTGTAGTTGAGCAACATGCACGTATGAATGTCCGAGGCAAAGCCAAAAATATAAAGTTTCAAAGAGCGATCTTACAGAATAAGGGCACACCGATTACCATGGATTATGATAGGGAGATAACATATGATCCCGTAGGAGAGCCGAAAGACATGTTGTTACGAGAAGTTGCAAAAACAATGTGGCATATGGTCCCTTTCTATAAATGGACATGGAAAAAAGTTTCCCCTGCAATAAAGGCCACCGTAATACAACATTTAGGGGTAATTATTTATTTAAAAATATTTTATATGGTTAATTATGACTGGTTTTTATTTGGTTAACTTATTTTTTTTATTTTGTAGACAAAGTCTGATTTGGATCAGATTTACCAGGATGTACAAGCTAAGGATGTACAAGCTAATATGTTGACAAAGAGTTTTCAAGCAGCTTTGTTAAAAGGTTATCGACACCGTAAAGCTGACGCAAAAGAATATTTTTTGGCAGTCGGAGGGTATGATGATATCCCGAGAGCATTATTCAACCCTCCAGAGGGTATGGATGGTGATAACTGGAAGAAAGCAGTTGAGTATTTCCAAACAGAGAACACAAAATTGCTTCAGATAGGAACAAAAAAGTCCGTCAAATGCAAACGAACGTGAATCGTTAGGGTTCGAGCTCGTATATAAGTACTTGCTATAAGAAGGTAACGTACGATGCATGTAATTATTGATTTAAAATAAAATCTAATTTTTAATGTTAAGCAAAATCTTAAGAGAGTGGAAACGTTTCGCAAGGCTCACACCGATAGGGATGGTGTATTTTTTACTACCGAGGCGGAACAATAATATGTAAGTATTTAATTATAATTTTATCATATAATTAACTGTTTATTTATACTTAATTGTTATCCACTTTTGGGAATTATAGAATCGGTTAGTCGAAGAGCTCTTAAAACAAACTGAAGGTGAAAGTGAGTTAACACCCGCTCAAGAAAGAGCTGCTTTTGAGAAAGTATTAGGAGAGCGACGTGGCCATATCAGAGGCATCAGCCGTAAACCTTATGCTCTTCCACCGATTTCACAGCCATCACAACCATCACCATAACCATCACAACCATCACAGGTAAAACAATCTACTTTGGTTTTTTGTGGTGATTATTTGCTAAAAGCATTGGTAATTGGATTTTTGTCCCAAGTGCAATCTACTTTGGTTTTTTTGTCTTAGTTTAAAAATAGCAATCTGCTTTGGCATCATAAAATGCATGTTAATTTGGTAATTTTGGTATTGAGGTGATTATTTGCTAAAAGCATTGGTAATTGGGATTTTGTCCCAAGTGCAAGAAAATAGCAATGTACTTTGGCTTTTTGTCTTACTTTAAAAATAGCAATCTACTTTGGCATAATAAAATGCATGTTGATTTTGTAATTTTCGTTTGTGGTGCTTATTTGTTAAAAACTTTAGTAATTGGGTTTTTGTCCCAAGTTCAAGAAATAGCAATGTACTTGGCTTTTTGTATTAGTTTAAAAATAACAATCTACTTTGGCATCATAAAACGCATGTTGATTTGGTAATTTTCGTTTTGTGGTGATTATTTGCTAAAAACTTTGGTAATTGGGTTTTTATCCCAAGTGTAAGAAATAGCAATGTACTTCGGGTTTTTGTCTTAGTTTTAAAATAGCAATCTACTTTGGCATCATAAAAAGCATGTTCATTTCGTAATTTTCGTTTTGTGGTGATTATTTGCTAAAAACTTTGGTAATTGGGTTTTTATCCCAAGTGCAAGAACTAACAATGTACTTTGGCTTTTTGTCTTAATTTAAAAATAACAATGTACTTTGATAGTTTTTGTTTATGTTTGATAAATTAACTCATAATTTTGTATATGTTGTTATTTATTATGTAGTTGGAAAATTTTCGGACAATACTCAACGACCCTACATGTAGGGATGAGCTTTATTCGTTTTTTCAATCACAAAATAATCGAGGAAATGATGGAAACGAAGATGATGATATGTAGGGAGGAGCATTATTTTTATATTACAATTGTTGTCACGCTTTGCTACTTGTTAGAATTGTAAACTTTTGGTTGTTTTATGTAATTACTGGCAACACTATTACTGTCGACACTATTACTTTTGATATTTAATCGGATGTTGTTATATAATTACCGACGACACTATTACCGGCGACACTATTACCGGCAACCAAAATCGTTAATTAAAAAAAAATAAAAATTGAAAATTGTTATAACCGGCGACTATACTCTTTACCGGCGACATTAGCATTAGTGGCGACTACACTGTTTACCGGCGACACAATCATTAGCGGCGACTATTCTCCTTAGCGGCGACAAATTGATGAATAGCGATGGGGCACTAGCGGCGACTTATTACCGGGGACGTGTCGCCGCTATTACCATTAACGGCCACTTCGTGCCCCTTTAGCGGCGACTTTTGTCACCGCTACTTGCCTTTTTCCTTGTAGTGATAAAGTATATAGGTAGAAACAAGAAACAAGGGCGATCCCACCTATAGGCCAAGGGCATCCATGGACACCCTTATTTATGTAATTAGATTATTTTAGTTTCTTATTTATAGTACATAAAGTATACCGGTAGAAACAAGGGTGATCCCACCTATAGGCCAAGAGTGTCCATTGACACCCCTTATTTTTTGGATTTTTTTTATAAGTTATATAACAAATTTTATATGAACACCTGTTAAAAATTAGTTTAATGGCTAATATATATATACATATTTATTTGGATCTTAGAAGATACTTATCCAGGAAAGCAATCTGATTTATAAGTATCTTAATTTATATTTGATTTTTCAAACTTGTTAAATACAAGAAAGAAAAAAAAAATCTTATAAACACGTTAAATACAAGAAATTAACAAAGAAATTTTGGGGAATAAAAGATAAAAAGACAGAAAATGCATAAACCCTAAAAAAAATATTACATAATCTTTACTCATTATCACCGACCTCAACCGCTCTTAAGCCCATCGACGTTTTTTGATGTGCAGCTACACAATCATCTACCACTCTCCGGTGACTGAAAAGATTGAACTTCATCTTCCTATCACTCTATATTGTCTCAAACTCTCCATTTTTTATGTGAGTCGATGTTCAACCCTTTTTCTTTTTTACTTTATAAACTTTGAAACTAGAAATATGAAAAGGCCACACGAAGTTTAAATTGTTTAATGGACTTGGTACTCTATTAATTGTTTAATAGACTTGCTCTCTCTCTCTCTCTCTCTCTCTCCCTCTCTCTCTCTCTCTCTCTCTCTCTCTCTCTCTCTCTTCCTCTGTTGGTGTGGTTTATAGTACCGACGATAGCATGACATAGACAATAGCATATTCCCAAATAGCAGAATCATATTTACTATTACCTTTTATCAAATTACATGTACTAAATGAAATTTACCATTTTACCAAATTACTTTGTACAATGGTTCATCATTTATGGTTTTAAGTTTTATTTATTCGAACATCATTAAATGGAGTATAGTTTTATTATATGTTTAATTAATAGTTTGATTTAGACTTTTATGATATTAACAATGATGCTCTAAAATTAATAGAGGAGTAGTAAACTTGTATTAACTGTTTAGATTATAATTAGATTTATAATTTGTTAATTTTTATGACATTGTGACAATTATTTTTTATTCCAATTATAATGCTAAGGTTTTTCAAATAGATAAATGAAACATGTTCTGCATCTCATGATAATGAAAACAAATTGTGTAACATCCTGATGTTAAGGTACTTCGAACTTTTGTCCTTTAATTTATTTATGTTGTATTTTGGTCCCTTAGTTCAAGAAAGTATGCAATGGAACCCTAATGGCATTATTGAAAGTTTTGGGGCTTCGGGTGTACGCTGAGCGTACTAGGGTGCGCCTTAGTATGTTGGGCGTACATCGGTATACATTGGGCATACTTGCCAAATTGGGAAACCCTAATTTTCAGGGTTTGGCTTGTATTTAAGCATCCTTATGGCCTCATTTCCCTTTATCTTATCAACCTCCACCCTCTCATTCGTGTTGTAACGCTATAACCACCTTGTGAAGCCATGTCAAGCCCTAAAGTGTGTGTTTGTGTTCTTAGAAGAAGAAGGAAGGAAACCAATCTCAACTTGGAGGAGTGAAACACCTTGGATCTAGAACTTATTATTCATTTGCAAACCTTCTAAGGTATAAAGTGTGACAACCTGATACTTTTCCAGTCAACAAAAGTCATTTCCGTTAAATACAATGTCAAATTTTATTTATTCCGTTAAGTTCATAAGGTTTGTAAAACCATTTAAATTATATAATTAAAAATTTTATAAGTGTCGGAACCAAAATCCCTCGAAAAATCAAGTTTTCCTTCGAAAAACAACAAAGACTTGTGCAGCCCTTGTTTTCGGTCGAAAACCCTCGGGACGAAAACAGTTATAGGCCGAGAACCCATCGACGGCCGAAAACCTAACCGCTATAAAGGTTTCCACCTGAGAACTTGTTCATTTTTCACTCTTTCCCCCCAAAACTCTCTCAATTCTCTCCTAAGGATCATCCTAGAACACCCTCATCTTGAAGAAGGAACCTTCAAATCTTCAAATTTTTCCTCAAGAACACCAAGAACAGCCTTCATATCTTCAAGGGCCGAAAACACCAGCAAAACTATACCATGATTTCTGCCGAAAACGTGTGTTCAGCCAAAAACCGCTTTGGACCAAGAACCTTGTTAAGCCTTGCCCGAAAACCCTCCTTTTCCACTTCAACCAAGTCCCGGTAACATTCCTAACACAAAAAAAGTGTTTTCTAACACTTTAATTAATGGTTTTGCTAATTCAAATACAATTATGTGTTTAATTATCATTAGGATATCGTTAATCCCGCGTACACCAACTAGTGGGTCATCTTTCCATCCTCGTTGTCCGGTACATACACATAACCAACTGTGAGTTCATACCCCCATACTTTTATTGTTTTTAACGTTTTCAGGGGGGAATACAAGCAAATCAAGGAATTTTGTGTTCTTATACAAAAGGTTTTCAAACTGTTTTATAACTTATGCAATTGATACAAACATGGAAATCACTACATTTTATAATATATTTAGATAATATATCCCTTTTGTAACATGCTGAGCATAAGGGAAATTTTCAACATACAACCATAATTGCAAAGTTTTCAGTACAATACGTGAATCGAGTACATAACATACATGCAAACTATAATAGGTATAGTTTGGGATTCAATACATGGTTTTACCAATTCAAGAGCTTATACATTAACAAACATATAAACTATGGTAGATATAGTTTATGGTATACAACACTATTATCCAAATACAAGAGTACAATACTAAATAATTATTTAATATAATTATATTTAATCTACAAGTCATACATACAATTTCAAGTACATGAGAACACTACAACACTACATGTAAACTAGTTAACATAGAGTTGTAAGGCACTACTTCAATTGTACCCTCCGGGGTGCAGAACTAAATCCTAACACAGTATAACCAGAGTCTCCTATAGGGAGAGCGTGAGATTTATGAATAGATCTACTCAGGACTGGCAATCTCACACCTAAACTGCTAGCTACAGTTAGGCAGGCATTCATGGGGTGACAAATATCATACCGTTCCGACGCCTGAAGAACGTCGTAGAGGTCACTAGGTCATATCAAGCATGGTTATATCAAACTCAAAACAGTATAAACTAACCAATGTTTACGAAATTTCATTCTTCATTACTTTCATTTTAATTAATAGAACTACTATTCATTACCCTGGAAGATTTCGAGGGATACAAATGTATACTTTTATTTTAAGTAATAAAACTACCATACTATACTGGCGGTATCCAGGGTTTTCATACAAAACACACTACACTTACTGGTGGTAGCCAGGGTTTTCATACAAATATTTTCGTACAAAACAACACTATACAACACAGCTGGTGATAACTAGGCATACAAACTAATATTTTCATATACTACTACAAAATACAGTAACGAGCATACATTTTTGGTCTTAGGGTTTAAGACTACTCTACTCTACTAAAGAAAATATTGGATTTTCTTGAGAAACATATAAACATTTTCACAATTTCAATGGCAAGTTTTCATTACAAAAACATTCTTATGAACTCACCAACTTAAATGTTGATACACTTTCAAAACCGCTTGTATTCTCAAGGAACCAATAGACAGGTACACCCACAGGCTTTTAAGAAGACGGAGCTTTTAGAGTCGCGTCTTTGATACTTATGTTGTACTTTTGGTGTATAAAAACTACGTATCAAACGTATGTAAATACCTTATATACTCAATGTAATGGTTGTGTTTACTTTGATTACTATGATACAATTGTTGTGATACTGTACACGACATCCTCCACCCCCGAATGTTTCCGTCGTCTCGGTTTCGGGGAGTGACAGATTGGTATCAGAGCTATTGTTTATAGTGAACTGAGTATATCAAACCTTACATGATATACAACTGTAAACGCTAAGGGGACCGAAACACTATGAACTAAAAGTACACTTTTAAAAATCTAAGTATTTAATAAGAAGTATACAAGTATACGTATATACTAGAAACAGTATCACAAGAAGAATAAAACAAAAGTATTTAGATGTTGGACACTGCAGTTAAAACTGGATAGTTATGTAATCATATCCGGAATAAATATAGCCTGATCAACTATATTTATTTGAGATACGACCAACATGTTTTTAGGAGTTATTGTGGTGTTGCAGCAAGTTGAAAACTTACCAAACTTTATACAAAAGGGAACAATAGAACAAAACATACAACCTAAAATACTATAGGAGTATTTTATCTAGAGCCAAACACATTGTAGATATTTCATTCCAAGTGTTGCTATTTATTTTCTAGCGATTGTTTACTTGTATTAGTAGACTTCCATTATAAAGCGCTTAATAAAACACTTTATCTGTCAGGTTGAGATATATCTTGTTCGGCATCACCTGACTCAGAACCATCATAGAGGACTTACCATCCTTTTCTCTTTAATTATTTTAGAGAAAGATGCCTCTGAAGAAGAAGTCCAATATAAAGAACAACAACCCTTCGACAGATCCACCGCCGCCACCTCCTCATTACGATCCTGCTGTTTTTCAAGCAGCGGTGACAACCGTCGTGTTCTAGATCAACACAAGTGTCACTAGTGGGGCGGGTAGTGGTGCCCCCACATCTAACCTCAGTGACAGTCATGGAAACACGAAGGAGTGTTCATACAAGGACTTCACAGAAGCCAAACCTCGGTCTTTCGATGGCACTGGAGGTTTCATTGCCCTAACCCGTTGGTTCGAGAAGACCGAATAAATTTTCGAGATATGTGCTTGCCCTGAATCCAGCAAGGTGAAGTTTGCAGCCTGCACCTTCACTGACAGAGCACTAACTTGGTGGAATAGCCAAGTCAAATACCTAACTCTCCCGGTGGCTAATGCCATGAGTTGGGATGATCTGAAGGAAATAATGCTCGCCGAATACTGCCCGTAGGGCGGGATGCAGAAGCTGGAGCAGGAGATCTGGAGCCTAAAGATGAAGGGCTCCGATATTACTGCTTACACTGAGAGGTTCGGTGATGTTGCTCTTCTATGTCCTGGGATGGTTAGCCCGGAGAGCAAGAAGGTAGAGAGATTCATATGGGGATTAACTCCCACAACGCAATGGAATGTGCTGGCTGCCAACCCGCTGACATTTGATAGTTCATATGGGGATTAACTCCCCCAACGCAATGGAATGTGCTGGCTGCCAACCCGCTGACGTTTGATAGTGCCAAACGATTAGCGCAGACATTGATTGACCACGGGGATCGTTAAGATCCCGTGCCAGCCGCTCACGAACCACCCAAGGAGAGTGATGGAAGGACAAAGTTGTGGAACAAGTGTAAGGGAAAATCTTCACAAGATCCCTCCAAGAAGCAACAAATAGTGGCAGTTCACGCTGCTACCGCTCCTGCTGTTGTTCCCACAACTCAAGCACCTGCCAGTAGATATGCTCCAACCCTGCCAAGGTCCGACAAGTGTAACTTGCGACATCACGGACCTTGCCATGACATCCAATGCAACAACTATGGCAAAAAGGGGCACACAACCCGTTTCTACAAAGCACAATTCTAACCAACCAATCAAGCTCCGGGAGATGGAGTAAGCCAAGCCTGCTATGGTTGTGGTGAAACCGGACACTTCAAGAGGAATTTCCATAAAGCAACGACAGCTGGCAACATAGGGAAAGTGCTAGCTATGGGCCAGGAGGAGGCAGCCGCTGATCCCACCGTAATTACGGGTACGTTCCTCTTCGACAACTCTTAACTATGCTCCATGATTACCACAAAGATGAAGGATTATGAACCCATCACGGGTCACTTGCAGAAAATGCAAAGGTTTGTGGACCGTCTACTCAAATTGAATGTGAAATTTGATAAGGAGCTGGATATAGATATCATTCTACACACTCATTACCTCCATGTTATGATCAGTTCCGTATGACTTATCATATGAACAAGGAGGATGTAACTCTGAGCAAGCTTCAGGGCCTTTTGAGGACTACCGAAAGTGGTCTCAAAGGTAAACCTGTTGTAACCACTCCTACTGCTAATGCCCCTGTTCTGGCAATTGGGCAAGGTAAGGGGAAGAAGAGGAAGGCTCCTTCCAAGAGCCGCAAGGGAAAATCTCTTGATGGATCCTCTTCACGTGGAACCAAAGGAGGTTCTGCTACTCCCTTGACCATCCCAAAGGAAGCAGAGTGTTTCTATTACCATGAAAAGGGCACTGGAAGCGAAGCTGCCCCAAATACTTCCAGGATATCAAGGATGATAAGGTTAAACCCACCCATGTAGGTATTTATATTTTTCTATCTAAAAACTCATCACATACTAACTCTTGGGTGCTTGACACAGGTTGTGGATTTCACATTAATTCTGATGT
Source organism: Lactuca virosa (assembly GCF_052849685.1). Classification (NCBI taxonomy): domain Eukaryota; kingdom Viridiplantae; phylum Streptophyta; class Magnoliopsida; order Asterales; family Asteraceae; genus Lactuca; species Lactuca virosa. Next base: position 206,238,218 of record NC_136426.1, read on the forward strand.
GTAGGGCCTAAAAAGAAGTAAGGATGTGGAGCATGGGAAGATAAACTTGATCATAGGGAATAGGAAGGTTTCACATGTCACCAAGATTGGAGTTTTACTCTTTATTGCTTAGTAGTGGGTTAGAAATAGATTTGAATAATTGTTGCTACTCGTCTGATATGGCAAGAAATATTATTTCCTTTCATGGTTTGTACAAAGAAGGTTTCACTTTTGCGTTTGATAATGAAATTGTTGCAATAAATTCTTATTATAATGGTTTTTTTTTATTTTAGAGCATTACCTTGTAATGGTGTATATGAAACTGTGATGGTTGTAGACAACTTAGGAAATAATGTGTTGGACATGTCAACAAGAAGCACATAGGCCAACTCCCGAAGGCTGGAGTTTTGGAGTCATTTGACTTAAGGTTGGATGAAACTTGCAAGTCTTGTTTGCTTGGAAAAATGACTAAGTCACCATTCACTGGTTCTTGTGAAAGGGGTGAGGGTTGTTAGATCTCATACACACCGATGTGTGTGGGCCCTTCAGAACCACCACAAGGGATGCTAACGGCTTCTATGTGACTTTTACTGATTATTACAACAGATATGGCTATACCTACTTAATCAAGCATAAGTAATAAACCTTTGAAAAATTCAAAGAGTTTAAACAAAAAGTGGAGAATCAATTGGGCAGGAAGATAAAGATGCTCCAATCCGATCGGGGTGGTAAGTATCTTAGTATTGAATTCCTGGACTATGTTAAGGAATGTGGAATTGTTTCACAGTTGACGCCACCTAGGAAACCACATCTTAATGGTATGGCTGAGAGGCGCAACTGAATGTTGTTAGACATGGTTCGTTCCATGATGAGTCGAGCTTCCTTACCAATCTCATTATGGGGGTATGCCTTGGAGACTGTTGCCCATATCCTTAATCGAGTCCCAACTAAAAAGGTTGCCAAAACACCTCACGAGATGTGGACAGGGAAGGTTCCCTCATTAGCACACATCAAGGTTTGGGGTTGTGAGGCTTTCATGAGGCGCGAGACTCACGACAAGCTCGAACCTCGGAGTGAGCGGTGTATTTTCATCGGCTACCCGCAGAAGTCCTTTGGATATCTCTTCAATAGACCGAGTGACAATGTTGTATTCGTTACGAGGAGAGCATTCTTTCGTGAGAGAGAGCTCATATTCCAAAGGGACAGTACGAGGCAAATTGACCTTGAAGAACTTCAAGAGTCAAGCGGTGAAGGAACCTCAAACACTAGCGATCAACCTGAGGAGGAAACTCTTGTTGATTCGATCGACAAGTGTGTACCTCTGAGGCGTTCCGATAGAGTTAGTGTTCCACCTGAGTTCTATGGTTTCCATATTACTACAGAAGGTGATACATTTATTAGTAATAGCACACTGGTAAATTTGGATGAACCTAACATCTACAAGGAAGCCATGGCAGGCCCCGAGTCTGGTAAATGGAAAGAGGCGATGGACAGCGAGATTCAGTCCATGTATGACAATCAAGTTTGGAACTTGGTTGAAAATGTACCGGGTCATTAGACAGTCGCGTGCAAATGGATCTTCAAGAAGAAGACCGACATGGATGGGAAACTACACACTTATAAGGCGCGACTAGTCGCGAAGGGCTTTACTCAAACTCCGGGAGTTGACTATGATGAGACCTTCTCAACAGTAGCAAAGATTAAATCCATTAGGCTTATGCTAGCCATTGCTGCATTTCATGACTATGAAATATGGAAAATGGATGTCAAAACCGCTTTCGTTAATGGGAAGTTGGCTGAGGATGTTTACATGAGTCAGCCAGAGGGTTTTGTCAATGCTAAGTACCCTAATAGAGTGTGTAAACTTAAGAAATCCATTTATGGATTGAAACAAGCATCTAAAAGATGGAATCTTTGTTTCGATGAGAAAGTCAAAGAGTTTGGCTTTTCGAGAAGTGATGATGAGTCCTGTGTATATGTCGGAGCTAGTAGGAGTATAGTTAGCTTTTTGGTACTGTATGTGGATGACATACTACCCATAGGAAATGACAACCCAACCTTGCAGGAGGTGAAGTCCTAGCTTGGGAAGTGTTTCGCTATGAAGGACCTTGGAGAAGTTGCATATATCCTAGGGATAAGTATATTGAGAAACAGGAGTAAGAGACTAATTGGACTTAGATAAAGTACCTACGTGGACAAAGTGTTGAAGAGGTTCAACATGCATAATTCCAAGAAAGGTGATTTACCAATCCAGAGCAATGCCAAACTGAGTAAAGATCAGAGTCCGAGTACAGAGGCTAAGATAGATGAGATGAGTCGATTACCATATGCTTCCGCTGTTGGCTCGATCATGTATGCTATGACTTGTACTCAGTATGATGTGGCTTTTGCTTTGAGCATGGTCAACAGATATCAAGGGAATCATGGCAAGGCTCACTGGACTGCGGTAAAGAATATTCTTAAGTACCTGCGGAGGACTAATGATTGGGTCCTTACCCTCGGTGGGAGTGATGACTTGAGAGTGACAGGGTATAGTGACGCTAACTTTCAAACCGACAGAGATAATTTCCGCTTTCAGTCGGACTGGGTGTTTACCCTGAATGGAGGAGCAATTACTTCCAAAAGTTCCAAGCAAGAGACTGTAACAGATTGAACGTGCGAATCAAAGTACATAGCAGTACACAAAGCGACAAAGGAAGCGATATGGCTGATATCTTGAGAGTAGAGGCTGTAGCAGATTCAAAGTGTCGGGCCAAGTCAGAACTAAATTGATGTGTTTGATTAAGTTCTATGTAAAACAAATCGGAAATCGGGAAACAAACTGTTGGACAATAAGGTTGACTGTGTTCCATGTGTTTTTCCGGCTGTTGTCTTGAGAGCAAAGGATTATATGATCACTTATCTAAAAGGGTACGTCTAAGTTCGACAAAGGCATTTAAGATCCACGATTGCAAGTCGGATCCTGAGGTTATACTTACAACTATAGTTATTAGACTTATCAAAGTGGGAGACTGTTGGATAAGGTGTCCAAGTTCATAACTATGTTTGGTATGTACTTGAACCGAGAGTAGCATGGTCCATTTGGGTTGCATTTCACCGGGACAATTTAAAGGATGGACTTTTGAGAAGAGGATAATTATGATTTATTAATATATTATCAGTTCTAATGTATTAACATAATATAATATGAAATCATATTATTTAATTAGTATTGATCAAGCATTAATTTGGAATTAATTTTGTGATCAAAAGAGACTAATTAAGTATAAAGGTTTGATTTGGTAAATCATTAATGCTTATAAAGTGGTCTAATGATCCTTAGTTCTTTATGTTAGGCTAAACCTATGTGGTGACCCACGGATACTCCATGGAGGTTTTAACTCATGGAGCATGAGGGATATGGAAGGTCATTTGGATGGTTTTTCTACCAAAAATTGGCATCCAAGTGATCTTAGAAGAGTCCATTTTCTCAGCTCCTACCTATGTGTAAGACTCCGGAAAATATTTTCAGAATTTTTCATAATGCATTCTTATTTTTCCCCGATTTTTGTATTTATAATGGATTAAAAACCAGAAAAATAGTTCTACTCATCCAAAATTCATGAACATTTACCAGAAGACCTTATAATATATTACAACTCTAAATACAAATTTGGATGGTTTTTCTATTCAGTATGTTATTTTTCTTCTATTTTCTAAGATTAAATACACTTAAATCCACAAAATCGGATTTCAGTAGATAAAAACCACCTTTGGTAATTTTCCCAGATTATTTACACTGTAAATGAAGTTTCCAAAAATTTTGGTAATTTACTTTAACATGTTAATAATTATCTCAAATTAATGATTATTTAAGAGGATAAAACAAAGAAAAATAGCACGAATAATTCAAAAATATCTTTTTTATTTTTCGCAGCTTCTATATGTATAATAACAGTTTTACAAAAAGTTTGGGCAATTTTGGAAACTATTTTCTATTTATTTCAATTTTTATTATAATAAATTTTCAAAAATCATAAAATTGGGTTAAACAGTTTAGAAATCAATTTTTATATTTTTTTCAGCTTACGAATGTCAAATAACAGTAATACAAAAAGTTTGGGCAATTTTAGAAATATTTAACTATTTATTTCAATTTTTATTATAATAAATGCACGAGAATCATAAAATCCGGTTAAACAGTTTAAAAATCGATGTTAATATTTTTCCCAGCTTAAGAATGTTTAATAACAGTAACAAAAAATTTTTGGGCAATTTTGGAAACTGGTTCCTATTAATTTCAATTTTTATTAGAATAAATACACAAAAATCATAAAACTGGGTTAAACAAATTAGAAATCTACTTTTGTATTTTTTTGCAGGTTAACTATGTCTAATGCCAGTACTATAAAAACTTTGGGAATTTTGATCATCCAGATTCTATTTTTCACGAATTTATATTTTTATGAAGGCATAAAAATTTGGAAAAATAGTTAATCACAACAAAAATTCAAGGGAAAATTTCTGGAAGACATGTACTGTGTTTAGAATGAAAATGCAAAGTTTGAGAATTTTTGGAAACTGTTTGATAATATTTTGGATTTTTAGGAGCTTAAAACACCTTTACATGTGTTGAAATACCCTCAGTTAATATTACAAAAATCTGGAAATTAATATCCAAAATTATCTTAATCACATGAGTTATAAAATTTCACCATTTCAGAAAAATGTTTGTAACTTATTAATATTAAATTTTGACACAATATTGACATAATTCTATTGTAGTAATAAGTATAGTAGTGTTAGATTTCGATTAGAGACTCACTGGCGAATACCATTATAGTAGGAATCGGCAGTGGTACAAGTGGAACGTAGTCCAAGGCACCATTTGCATCATCTCAATGTATTGTGAGTATTCACGACTCCCCTATTTTCGGTTTTTATGTTTTGGGGTGGAAAAGCATGTCCGAAAAACTATTATTTGTTCGTTGTATTTAAATTGATTTGTATCAAACTTGATTGCTATATTTTGCTATATTTCTCTATGTATGTCTATGCAACACGAAACATGAGGCCTTATCGTCTTAAGTCCCTTCTCTTACACTTTAATCCAACCATTAACTCTTTGAGCCAATGGTCATTATGGATAGTGCTATTAGGAATTGACAACTCCTCACTCACCCGATTGCTGGAGTGCATGATACCATATAATCTATGGAACGATAAGCATAGATCTTGATAGGGAATCGGTCATAGGCTTGGTTGTGAACTCATTGTTTGCTAATATACATACAAACTTGTTACTTATTATTGCAACACACTTGTTTATTAATTATACCAATGAATTTTATTTGCCATGAGAATATGAACGTTGCATCTCATTTGGGCAACATACTTTATCTGTCATAATGACAACGAACTTTGTTTATGCAAACTTATTACTCATTTTTGCAATATATTTATATTTATGGAAACTTTATTACTCGGTTTAGCAACAAACTTCTATTCATGAAAACTTATTTACTTATTTTAGCAATGAACATTTGTTTATGGAAACTGTTATCAATATTTACATTATCATGAATTTCAAACTATGTTATGTTATAAACTTCTGAGTACTCGCCAACTTTTTATAGTTGACGCTCGTTTTACATGCTTTTTCAGGAATCATCGAGTAAGTGGCACTTAGGAACACATCACTTTTAGGACCATTCGCATGTGTTGTATTTCAGTTTACATTGTGATTTCTTTTAAAAATTTGTTCAAACCCATTGTAAATTTGTAATAATTTTTAATACTATGGTTGGTGTTTTCTTTTAACTTTTGCTATGAAACCCTTTATACTGCCACGCCTCGTGTTTCCGCTTTAGGAGGGTGTGACAGAAAATGGTATAAGAGTCGAAGGTTATAGAGACTACCGGTTTTCCTTTGGAGAACCACAACTATAGCCAAAAAAAATTTCAAAACATTTTTAAAATATAGAACATACTACTAGTATAACTAATTCGAGTGCACATTATTGGACTTTAATTAAGTATAGCCTGGCCAACTATGCTTAATTAAGGAAAATTGATGCCAGGCTGGAAACGGTTATAGTAGAATTATGTTCAAAACAATTTTCAACTTAAACTTTTGAAAAACTAAATTTTTCGGTGTGCGTACGGGCATTGCATATTATAGGCATTCATCTAGATACACTTAGAAACTAAGTGCACTTTTATAACAATGCCTTTATTTAGAAATACTCTTATCCCTTATCAAGTGCTAGGTTAACCACTTAGGTTATATCACTGGCCACTCTAGGAGAAATGCACTTAGCAATGAGAATGGGTATCCCTCGGTAGCTATTGACTTTAGATGTAAGGTTAGTAGCTAGATATACACTAGTAATAATCTTAAGTCGAAACCTATATCCGTTATTCTTCAATACATCTTCGTGGTCTTCATACTAGAGTTACAACTAGGAAAAAGCGTTTCGATACCGACACGAATGATAATTGGAGCATCGCGTAAGGAGGTAGATGAGTCGCCATTAAGTAATCACGTGGATACCATTGGCGGGCATTCCAGATTCAACTCACGAGGAGACACAGAGGTTTAATACATACGTGATACCTTATTACTACGCTACGATTTAGCTCTACATTGTTTCCACCTCGAGCTTAAAACTTAACATAGGATGTCCCTTTGACCTCTGTAGAAGGTCATAAACTACATTGACACCATAAAACATTTTTCAAACAATTTTTCTTGTCCTTTATCTTTGGGAAAAAGGCATCGGTACTCGCCTTATACTCGCCTTGTACTCGCCTTAGTATTTAGGTATGATTAGCTACACTAACATACTTATTTCTTACTTCTTAACCATCCATCGAAAAGTTATTTCGCTTCATCGGTTTTATTTATCATCGATAAAATATTTTATAACCACTTCATACAACTTACTAGACCTTTCCTAAAAATGTAAGCCATATTCTCACTACAAATCTTTTGACAACTTGCTTTTACTTAACACTTTTCTTCAAAACTCAATTTAACCAATATTGGTTTTAACCTTGCTATTTCAGTTTCATTTCAAATCCATTTCAATGGATAGATGTGCGTTTAAGGGCATGTATGCCATTTTAAACCTTGATTACCATTTTTGTATGTTTTGGAAAAACTTAGAAACATTTTCTTTTATAAAAGTGTTTAAACTCTATGCTATAAAACTTAAACATACGACGTTAAAGTTCATATTATGTGTAAAAGCTTCATCGGATCTTCAAACCACGTTTGTTTCAAGTATTTTGACTACTTTCTCATTAAGCATTATACCTTACTTAAATGTGTTTTCTTGAATCCCAACATGATATTTTCACAACTTTCTACTTCACACATGTTTCTAACATATCTCTAATTCCTAAATTTCCAACACACATCATTTGTTAAATTTATTTCAAATTAGTTTTATAATCTGTGTTTATAAAACTTACAACATTACAAAACTCAGTGTTCACTTTTAAACTTCCAACGACGAACTTTTGAAAATGCACAATCATTCATCTAAATATGTTAAGTCTTTACCTTATCCGTTTTAACCATTGTTGGACCCTAGTAAAAAAGTTCAAAATGGTTAGATTTTCAATTACAAGTTTTAGTGTTTCTTCTTTTTCACAAATGGAGTTTAACTTAATAGATAACTTATGGATTTTTAGCAATCCTTAGCAAACACATTAAAACTCCCACATGTCTACTTAATCATCAATATACATCAAATATTGAAGTTTGAAATATATCTGAACCTGGTTTTAAATCTACCTATAGGTATTGTTCTTATAATTTTAACAATAGTAATCATTGATGCCGCTACCTTCCTTTTTCTTTCCCCCGAACTTGATTTCTCGCTCTCCTTCTGATTTTAGATCTTGCACGACCATAATATTAACATAATACATTGTCTAACTTTGTTTCTGTCTATTTTGCTTCTCATGGTATCATGTTCGTACACATATAGACTAGAAGCCTACCCTTTCGATTTGAGCGATTAATACATGCATAGTCGTGAGGAATAATTTTGATTTAGTCAACTTTGATATATTCAATTACGCCTTTTATCATATACATCTTGTTTTTATTTTGAAATCTCTATAAACAATTGCTCCGTATTTACATTTGCTCTTTCGTTCTAAATTTAGAAACTTGATATAAAATGCAATTTTCATTGTATTTTTCCTTTTAATTAATACAGAAGATGAATACTCTTATGCTTATCATTTTTCTATATTCGGAAATTATATGTGAAGGATATGTTTCCTTATGTTTTTCTTTTCTTTAAATACATCAATAGTTTTGAATTTTATGATTATCTATTCTCTAAATGATTGTTTTTGTAGAAACACTAAACTAAGAATGTACTATTTTCAAAGATCGACATTTTTATACCTTTCTTAAAATAGCATTTTACATTGCAATTTTCAGTGAGTTCCTAAACTCTCAAACTTGTTTCCATAAATATTCTGACTCCTCGTAAACTTGTATTTGTCTTGCCTAAAAAAAATTATGCAATTTTTCAAAAGAGTAATCTAAATATTTTTTTGTATAAACTCCCTTATTGAAGGCATAAACCTTTAACCTTGATTAATCACCTTATTATTTTACTACTTCGTTTGATCGCCACACATGTATCTTCGTTATCTTGAAATTATTACACATCTTGATAATAGTGAGATTAATTATCATTTCTAAACACACATATTGATAACAGTGAGATTTTTAACACTTAAAATGATATCTACACAATGTAATTTAAAATATCAAAAACTTTCACCGCCTTCATTAGAAACAATGACTCTCTAATTATATATACTTTTCGAATATAGTTCTATTATTGTAAGACTAACCGTAGTAGTAATTATAGCCTCGGAGATCCTCAATCATTTCGTAATTTATTTTGTCGACGACACTTAATTAGCCTTTACATTTGAGATGTACCAAAACTTCGTTGCCTACCCTTAGTACGTATTTTTAGGAACTTACCCTCGATCGCTTCCCTTTCATTCGAGCTACCCCTTCTTATTTCGTAATATTTCTTTTCCAGATGTAATAGCCAACCCAGTGAACAAGTTGTTCCTAATCACTTCTTTATTAGGCGGCGAATTTACACTTAGTGCTAATTTAGAAAGCAACTTAAGGATCAATGCGGATTTAACGCTCGGTGCAGTTGGTGCTTCAGCAAAACTTATACCACTCTCTTAATTCAGATAATATCTAACTAGATGATCTTTTTCGACTAGGTCACCGTGGTTGCATCATGATTCCATGAACCAAATTTTCCATAATCTAGACAAAAGAACTCGAATTAAGGAAACACTAATTTGACTATAGCTAAAGAATTGGGTTCTTCCTTTGAGGAAATAAACCCAAAATAATGAAAAAACACTTCAAGTCACCACCTCTCCAGCTATATAATTGTATTCGGCTGAGTTCTGATAGAATACGTCACGAATTGAATTTCGGGACGAAGTTCTTTCAACTGGGGGAGACTGTGACAACCGTCAAAATTCGAGTTGGTTCTAGACTTGACTAAACTTAGTTGCACATATAACCTACTAGAAACTTGGAAACAAGTAGGATCGAAAGATAGTGTACATAGATTTCACATTGGTATGTATATTCTACAACTACTTAACTGTAGAGACTATCCATATTCGGGTCACTCTTTGACTCGAACATCTTTTCATGAATCATATACACACATCATGCACTTGACTTGAAAATAGAAATTTGGTCAAAGTCTCATAGAAACTTAAGTCAAAGTTGAAGACTAGGACTAGTATACTCGATTCCTCAATTTCGCTTGAATCTCGAAACCACTACATAGAATGCCAATAAATTGATAAAAATAAATTACAAACATTACTTATAACTATAAAAGAGTTATAATACCATAAGATAATTTGAAGTCTCAAAGATTCTATTTATTTTGATATCCAAAGATTTACAAACTCTCAAAAACCCTAAAAACCCTAAAACCTAAATTTTATAAAGTTTAACATCAAGAATTCTATAAAAAAAAATAGTTATGAAACTTATAATATTATCCTAAAATAATCAAGTTGGGAAATATAATCAAGGAAATTATAGTTTAATGTAGCAACATTTATCCTTATTTTATAAGTGGAAAATCAAGGATTTTATAAAACAATGTAAAGCTTAAGCATATTATATAAAAACTTTAGAATTTTATAAAATTTGGGGGAAATGATTTGAATGGGATTTATGAGAGAGAAATCCTCTCTCCTCCTCCAAAAAATCGGACCCATCCCCCCAATACACCATTTTCCCATATCATTAATCAATTTCACTCATTCACTCTACCTCTCATTCTCTCTCACACTCTTCATCACCACCACTCCATTTCTCATCTTTACCTCTCACAAACCCACAAAATTTCTGGAAAAATAAGATCAAATAAAACCTATAATCAGGAAATCTTCATCATCTTAAAGTATTCTTGAAGGTAATCCCGAATTTTCTTTCATTCACCTTCACTTTCTTTCAAAGGTTTACATGCTTTCTTGCAATTTCTCCATCTTCTACTTTATTCTAATGAAAGATAATGAACACATAAACATACACACACACAAACTCATGGTTTTGATGATGATGGTGGTAGGATTTCACCCAAAAACAACATGCATGTTGTAAATGGTGAAATCTAAGGATCAAAACCTAAGTTAAAATCAACATAATGCATTTTACTACAAGTTTTGGGTAAAAATCACCACATGCACCCTAATTTTTCAATCAAAAACGATTTTGGAACATTTCAAACTCATGAATGGTCTTCAAAACAACATGCATGTGATGATCTTCAAGCTTAGATCCTTGATGATCAAAGTTTGTTGTTAAAAGCTTTCAAATATGTTCATAAAGGATTTATTCTCAAATAAATACCTAAGACTCCTTTCTGATCAAATCCATTTTTTCAAGAATCCCACTAATAAAATAAGATGATCTATAAAGTTTCAGAAAATAATTCAATTCTCTCAAATTATTATAATTATTGCAATAAAATAAGACATAAAATCGTATAAAATACTTTCTGAGGTCTATAAATCCTAGGTAAATTCGTGTATGACCCCTATGGTAGATAATGACCTCTCATTAAGTTTCATCGATTTTTGTTACAGTTTACCATGGTTTTGAATTTTCTTTTTGTTTGGCACCAATAAATCATAAAACCACTTTAGTGAATGTGAAAAGGGTATTTAATAATTTTCTCAGCTCCTACCCTATGTGTAAGACTGTGGAAAATATTTTCAAAATTTTTCATTATGCATTCCTATTTTTGCCCGATTTTTGTATTTATAATAGACTAAAAACAGGAAAAATAGTTCTACTCATCAAAAAAATAGTTCTACTCATCTGAATAAAATTTTGGATGGGTTTTCTATTCAGTATGGTATTTTTCTTCTATTTTCTAATATTAAATACACTTAAATCCACAAAATCGGACTCCAGTAGATAAAAACCACCTTTGGTAATTTTTCCACATTATTTACACTGTAAATGAAGTTTACAAAATTTTTGGTAATTTACTTTAATTGTTTAATAATTATTCTCCAATTAATGATTATTTAAGAGGATAAAACCAAAGAAATATAGCAAGACTAATTGAAAAATATCTTTTATATTTTTCACAGCTTCATGTTTGGGCAATTTTGGAAACTTTTTTCTATTTATTTCAATTTTTATTATAATAAATGCACAAAAATCACAAAATTGGGTTAAACAGTTTAGAAATCCATTTTTATATTTTTCCCAGCTTAAGAATATTTAATAACAGTAATAAAAAAAAGTTTGGGAAATTTTGGAAATTGTTTTCTATTTATTTCAATTTTTATTAGAATACATGCACAAAAATCATAAAATTGGGTTAAACATATTAGAAATCTATTTTTGTATTTTTCCCAGGTTAACTATGTCTAATGCCAGTATTATAAAAAGGTTGGGAATTTTTGTCATCTAGATTCTATTTTTCACGAATTTATATTTTTAAGAAGGCATAAAAATTTGGAAAAATAGTTAATCACAGCAAAAATTCAAGGGAAAATTTCTACAAGACCTCTACTTTGTTTAGAATGAAAATGCAAAGTATGAGAATTTTTGGAAACTGTTTGATAATATTTAGGATTTTTAGGAGCTTAAGACACCTTTAAATGTGTTGAAATACCCTCAGTTAATATTACAAAAATCTGGAAATTAATATCCAAAATTGTCTTAATCACATGAGTTATAAAATTTCACCATTTCAGAAAAATGATTGTAACTTATCAATATTAAATTTTGACACAATATTGGCATAATTATATTGTAGTAGTAAGTATACTACTGTTAGATTTCGATTAGAGACTTACTAGCGAATATCATTTTTGTAGGAATCGATAGTGGTACAAGTGGAACGTAGTTCAAGGCACCATTTGCATCATCTCAATGTATTGTGAGTATTCACGACTCCCCTATTTTCGGTTTTTATGTTTTGGGTGGAAAAGCATTTCCGAAAAACTATTATTTGTTCGTTGGATTTAAATTGATTTGTATCAAACTTGATTGCTATATTTTGCTATATTTCTCTATGTATGTCTATGCAACACGAAACATGAGGCCTTATCGTCTTAAGTCCCTTCTCTTACACTTTAATGCAACCATTAACTCTTTGAGCAAATGGTCATTATGGATAGCGCTATTAGGAATTGACAACTCCTCACTCGCCCGATTGTTGGAGTTGATGATACCATATAATCTATGGAACGATAAGCATAGATCTTTATAGGGCATCAGTCATAGGCTTGGTTGTGAACTCATTTTTTGCTCATATACATACAAGCTTGTTACTTATTATAGCAACACACTTGTTTATTATTTATACCAATGAACTTTATTTCCCATGAGAATATGAACGTTGCATCTCATTTGGGCAACATACTTTATCTCTCATGATGACAATGAACTTTGTTTTTGCAAACTTATTACTCATTTTTGCAATATATTTCTATTTATGGAAACTTTATTACTTGGTTTAGCAACAAACTTCTATTCATGAAAACTTATTTACTTATTTTAGCAATGAACATTTGTTTATGGAAACAGTTATCAATATTCAGATTATCATAAATTTCAAACTATATTATGTTTTAAACATGTGAGTACTCACCAACTATTTTTATAGTTGACGCTCGTTTTACATGCTTTTTTTTGGAATCATCGAGTAAGTGGCACTTAGGGACACATCACTTTTAGGAGCATTCGCATGTGTTATATTTCAGTTTACATTGTAATTTTTTTAAAAATTTGTTCAAACCCATTGTAAATTAGTAATGATTTTTATACTGCCACGTCTCGTGTTTCCGCTTTAGCGGGGTGTGACAACTATGCTATTTTACTAAATTCAATACACGAAACAAGAACATACATTAAAACTATAATAGGTATAGTTTGGGAAACACTACACTATATTACAAGTTCAAGAATACTATACAGAAACAAGTATATAAACTATAGTATAGTTTATGGAATACTACTCTATTTCACTATTTCAAGGATACACTACTAAATAATTATTTATGTATAATTATTATTACATTACAAAGTACACTACTACGAGGTGATGCATACAGTTTCAAGTATACGAGAACACTACAACACTGCACGTAAACTAGTTAATACAGGGTTGTGAGGCACTACTTCAATTGTACCCATCAAGGTACAGGTCCAAGTCCTATAAATTATAACCCGAGTCTCCTGGAGGGAGAGCGTGAATTTGTGTGTAGATGTATACGGGATTAAAACTACTTTAGCGGTTTTATTTTAAATAATAAAACTGCAGTACATTATTTTACACTACAGCTGGTGCATTCCAGGCACTCATACAAAAGGTTTTATTTTAAATAATAAACCTAGAGTACACTATTTTACACTACAGCTGGTGGATTCCAAGCACTCATACAATAAGGTTTTCATACAAACACTACTACAGTACACTATTTGTTTATACCATATACAATTTCAAGAACATTCATGATATAGTTTTATTTATTAATAAGACTACTGATTAGTATTTCAGAGTACAGTAACAAAAATACATTTTTGTCTTAAGTCCTAAGACTAAATTTCATACACTAAATAAAATATTGGATTTTCTTGAAGTACACTATAACATTTTCAAAGAACAAAGACAAGCTTTCCATTTCAAAGATATACTTATGAACTCACCAACTTAAATGTTGTTACACTTTCAAAATCACTTGTATTCTCAGGGAGCTGGTAGACAGATACACCCACAGGTTTTGAGAAAACGGAGCTTATGAGTCGCATCTCTTATACTTTTGCTATACACTTTTGATGTCGTAGAAATTATGTATTGAACAAATGTAAATACTATATTATATAAATGTAATGGTTGTGTTCATTTTGATTACTATTATGCAATTGTTGTGATACTGTACATGATGTCCTCTGCCCCCGAATGTTTCCACCATTCCGGTTTGGGGATATGACACCGAGTAGTTTACCATGGGGTGCCCGATCCTATTTGTGAAGAAAAAGGACGGGCCACATTGGATGTGTATAGATTACTGGGAGCTGAACAAGGTAACGATGAAGAACAGGTATCCTCTCCCGAGGATTGATGATTTGTTTGTCGAGCTTCAGGGAGCATCTTGGTTCTCCATGATCGATCTGCGATAAGGTTATTACCAGATACGAGTCAGAGGCGACGATGTGTAGAAGACAACTTTTCGGACTCGCTATGGTCACTATGAGTTCGTGGTGATGGCATTTGGGTACACCAATGCTCTTGCTGCATCATGGATCTCATGAACAGCGTATGCAGACCGTTTCTAGACTAGTCTATAATAGTTTTCATAGATGATAACTTGGTTTATTCCAAGACTCAGGAGCAACACGTGGAGCACCTAAGGGAGGTGCTAGAGACACTGAGGAGCGAGAGACTTTTCGCAAAGTTCTCTAAATGTGAGTTCTGGTTGAGCGAGGTGTAGTTTATGGGGCACCTTGTCAGCCAGCAGGGTGTTCTGGTCTATCCAGCCAAGGTAGAGGTCGTGAGGCTGTGGGAGGTTCAGAGGTCTCCATCCAAGATTTGGAGTTTTCTTGGTCTGGCGGATTACTATCGGAGATTCATCCAGGATTTCTCCAAGATTGATGTCCCATTGACCCGACTAACAAAGAAGTCGGTGACATTCCGCTGGGGGCCTGAGCACCAGGCAACCTTCGAGACACTCAGACAGTGGTTGTGCGAGGCATCGATTCTGACCTTGCCAGAGGGCGTATATGATTTCGTGGTTTACATGGATTCGTCGATCATAGGTATGGGTACAGTATTGATGCAGCGGGGTCGCATGATAGCATATGCTTTGAGGCAGTTAAAGCCTGATGATGCGAACTTCCCGACTCATGATTTGGAGCAAGGGGATATGGTTTTCACCCTCAAGATTTGGGGATACTACCTCTACGGGGTTCGTTGTACCATTTACACGGACAGCAAGAGCTTAAGGTATCTGATAGACCAGCCGAATCTGAACATGAGGCAGCGTCATTGGTTAGATGTGATGAAGGATTATGACTATGAGATCCTTTATCACCCAGGGAAGGCCAATATGGTGGCCGATGCTCTCAGCCGCAAGGCGGTCGCGGCTCCGATTCGGGATATATGTCTGAGCATGACAATGATTACTTCGTTGCTGGAACAGATTCAGGAGGTGCAGGGCGAGGGAATGAAAGAAGAGCGCCGGAAGTCTGAGCGGATCATAGGCCAGGTGGCATCATTTGATTACGACAGGGGCAGGCTGTTGACCCTGTATCGGAGGGTCTGGGTTCCCTACTAGGGAGGTGTACGTCAGCTACTAATGGAGGAGGCCCACAAGTCTAGGTTCTCCATCCATCCCGAGGCGACGAAGATGTATCGAGATCTTCGCCCTGATTATTGGTGGCCCTGCATGAAGCAGAATATAGCTTGGTACGTGGAGATGTGCTTAACTTGCAGGAAAGTCAAGCCCGAGCACCAGCGACCTCACAACAAGACGCATCCATTGGAGATTCCCGTGTGTAAATGGGAAGATATCAATATGGATTCCATCATGTAGCTTCCCAGGACCGCATGAGGAGTAGATTCGATTTGAGTCATTGTGGATTGGTTGACCAGGAGTACTCATTTCATTCCGATCCAGGAGAGTATATCGGAGGAAAAGCTATCAATGATCTACGTGTGTGAGGTGGTGGCACGTCATGGAGTGCCGGTCTCGATAGTGTCAGACCGAGATGTTCGTTTTACTTCCATATTTTGGAAGCGGTTTGATGACGAGATGGGTACTCGTCTCCACTTCAGTACAACTTTTCACCCTCAAACGGATGGGCAGAGTGAGAGGACGATTCAGACTCTGGAGGACAAGCTGCATGCATGCGTATAAGATTTTGGTGGGAGTTAGGATACGTATCTTCCGCTAGCGGAATTTTTGTATAACAACAGTTACCACACGAGCATAGATCGACCTCCCTTTAAGATGCTCTACGGGAGGAAATGTAGGACCCCGATCTATTGGGGTGAGGTCGGTCAGAGAGCCATGGGGAGTACCGAAGTGGTACTCAAGATCACTCGGATGATCCAGCAGGTCCGGAGCAGGCTCCAGACTGCTCAAAGTCAGAAGAAAAGCTATGCCGACAAGCGCCGGTCAGACCTAGAGTTCCAGGTGGGGGATATGGTTCTCCTGAAGGCGTCACCTTGGAAAGGTGTCATCCGGTTCAGGAAGCGGGGTAAGCTGGGCCCTAGGAACATTAGTTTGTTTAAGGTTTTGGCTCTGGTGGGACGGGTTGCATACAGACTGGATCTTCAAGCTGAGCTTAGTCAAATCCACAACACTTTTCATGTCTCTTAGTTGCGGAAGTGTTTAGTGCATGATTCCACCGTTGTGCCTTTGGAGGATATTCGGGTGGACGACCGTCCGAATTATATTAAGAAACCCGTTGTAATTCTAGACCGAAAGACGAAAACCTTGTGGAACAAGGTTGTGCAGTTAGTGAAGGTGCAGTGGCAGCACCGTAAGGGCTCAAAGTGGACTTGGGAGCCAGAGGAGGAGATGAGGGAGCACTACGCAGAGTTGTTTGAGGCAGTAGACATCGAGGACAAAGTTTGAGACAAGTGGGGGAGAATTGTAACACTAAGTTCCTGGTATGTATTTAAATTATAATTTTTTCATTTTAATAGGACAACTCGACGAGTTGGAAGCCCCAAACTCGTCGAGTAGAGATCAGAATGGACACGGGTTTCAAGTAACCTACTCGACGAGTAGGCTGGGAGGGGTGAAACCCTAATTTCGGGGTTTTGCACCTTATTTAAGCATCTTAATCCCCACATGCTAGCCTCATTTCCAGCCTCAAAGTCCCAAACCCTAAATCACGAAGACCTAATGCATTGTGTGAGCTTGTGAGTCATTTTTGAGTGAATATTGTGTGTATTGAAGCTTGTGGAAGAAGGAGAAGATTGGGGATTCAAGAAGAAGCAATTAGATCTAGAAACATCTTTCTATCCTCATCATTTACTTGTAAACAAGTTTCAACCTTCAGATCTAGGGCCTTGAAGGGCTTTCATGGCATAAAGATGCAAAGATTGTGGCCATTGAAGACCTATACAATCTTTAGGATGACATTTTGGCCTTTTAAGCTACAAAAGGCCATGAATAGAAGGAAAGTTAGAAGCTTTACGTATTTGTAAAGTATCTAGGGTCCAGATCTCATTGTATATGCCTTAGTTTGGAGTATTGATTGCCTGTGGACCAAGATATAGGTCCTAAAGAGTTAGGGTTTGAGCTAAATCCATTAAGTTAGGGTATTAACGGGTAAAGTTGGAAACATTACCCTTAAAAGCACAATTTCAGTGTATATGTGAAGCATGGAGCTTAGATCTAAATAATATGGGCATAATCCATTAAGATGAAGCAACGGAATGAAGAATTCGACGAGTTCATAGAGGAACTCAACGAGTTGTGTTGATTTGTCCCGATTCTATAAAGGGTAAAACTCAACAAGTCTGAGGAGAGACTCGGCGAGTTGACTCAACAAGTCAGGGGGATGACTCGACGAGTTGAGTCAACTCGGGGTTCACTTTGACTTTGACTGGACGTTGACTTTGACCTTGACCTTGAATTTGACCAAGGTTGACCTGTGAAGGGGTTTTGAGTGTGGAATGGTATCAAAGAGGTTGTTCTGTATAGAGTGTGAGTGGAGTCTATTGTTGAGCAGGGACACTTAAGTTATTCACACAAGATTGAGGTGAGTTTCCTCTAGTAGGAACGGGTCTACGACACCAAGGTCGCCACGTGTATGTAATCTGATTAGTAGTTGAGTGTGGGCGAGGCCCGTATGTCACAGAAAGCTGATATGGTATGGATTGATATTCTGATAAGTAGCCGAGTATGGGCGAGGCCCGTATCTCCTAGATAGTCGAGTGTGGGCGAGGCATGTATCTCATAGATAGTTGATATGATACAGATTTGATATGCTTAGTTATACTTGTTGCCCGTGCGATACTTGGATGTGTTTTATGATTACCTGAGCATGGGAGAGGCCCGTATCTCATAGCAGCTGAGTGCGGGCGAGGCCCGTATCTCAGAGATAGCAGAGTGTGGGTGGGGCCAATATCTCCTTGTTGCATGTTATGTGGTACGTGGTAGTTTGGGGAGCTCACTAAGCTTTGTGCTTACGACTTTTAGTTTTTCTTTGAGGTACTTCTGGTAGCAAGGGGAAGAGCTTGGGATGACTACAGTGCACACACCATTTATGTTTAGCCTGGGATGTTTTTACTCTAATATCTTGATATACATTGATATGATGTTTAGGATCTTATGATTTATGACTTATGCTTTAATTCTTTTTTTTTCATTCTTTAAATTATCCACATAACTCATATTATTGTTATGTACAGTTGTGGATGTTATCAGACATATCATATCACAATGTACTCTACACACATCTAATCCCAATCCATCAAGACACAACATGAAGTTGACCTTAAGAAACATAGTGTGAATTCTTTATGTAAGATTCGTAATTTGGTATGTTTCCTTTTAGCCCCTTAATTCTTAATTAATTTCATGTTGGTTCCTAGCTAGTATGCAGGGCGTACTATATGAGTACGATTAGCTTACTAGCTCTCCGAATGAACGCGGTTTCACCCACTATGCTGGGTGTACGTGGGAGTACGCTGGGCGTACACAAGGATGGGGAAAACCCTGATTTCTAGGGTTTTCACCTTATTTAAAGAACTTAAACCAACTTTAAACATTTTATTGATCAGCCTCCATCACCCTTTACCCTTAAAAAGGATACCCTAAATGCCTCTTGTGAGTTTTCACCTTGATACTGAGATTTTTGTTGTGTTTTGGTTAAAGGAGAAAAAGAACTCTTGGTGGTTGCTTGGGAGTAGCAGGGGCTTGTATATCAAGATTCATCATCATCCTTGCACACCATTTGACGTATAAAGTTCTCTACTTGATGGTTCCTTATGCTAGATCTAGTTTTGGGACCTGGTTTATGCATTTTTGGGTCTTTTGAGCTAAAGTTGAGCTTTTGATCTACTCAAGAAGCCATGGATGTTAGATCTTAGCTCCATCGAGGTTCCTTGGTCTTCTGAGTTTGGGTCGTGGAGAGGCTATGGACTTTCTTGGGATTAGGTCCATAATGCTTTTTGGGCCCAATTTGGACGTTGAGCCTTAGAGGGCCTTGTGATGCCGTTTAAGGAATTTGGGCCTTTTGAGTAGTTGAGTTGGGCCTTGGTTTTGGGCCAAGTAAGGATAAAGGTAAAATGGTCTTTGACCCTGGAAATTGGTCAAGTAGCTTAGATTCTTGAATATGGGTCTAGATCCAAATTTTTATTGGGTATTATTTGATGATGTTAGCGTGGGGATCTTCAGATCCAGCTGACCGAGATTTGTTTGAGAGATTCACTAGCTAGAGGTGAGTTTCTTCGGTGTGTTTTGCGGGCCGAAGGCACCAATGTCGGTCCATGGTTTGATATGTGAGGATGCTAGTTGGCTGTGTGACTCTTGCATGTGTTATGTGTTTATATGTTTACCGGGCGGGCCCCAATGTCAGCCCATGGTTTGATATGTTAGGATCCTGTATGTTATTTATCTTTGTGATTATTGCATGTGTTTATATGAATATATGTTTAGTTGTTCATATGTATATCGGATGGGGCCCCATGACTATCCTGGTCATGGTGGAGTTTCATTTTATATGGACACATCCCATTTGTTTATTAATCCATACCTTTTTGGGATTAACGAATACAAGAAAAAGTTAGTTTGATTATTACAATCTTTTAGTTTGATGCATTACTCTTGATCTTGTTCCCCTTCATATTTTCATGGAGATAAAAAGTAGTATGACTGTAATTCCGATTCATACTTTTTCTTATAATGATGAGTTTAAAGGTGATTATGAAATAAAGAATGTTTATGATATCATCGAGCCATTGAAGGTATATTCTCACATTTAAATTTATTTATTATTTTTTTTACATAAAAAGTTTTTTTAATCTACTTTTGGTATGGTTATAGAAAAATAAGTTTATTTTACTCGGAACAATCTAAGGAATTAGACATTCTATCCTTGGTTTTTTGATGCTTGTACTAGACGTGGAAAGAAGGTTATAGAGGTGTTTGATCATACATCTGATTCCCAAAAAGGCATTTCATATATGTAACGGATTCCCGACAGCTACGGCAAATTTTAGCAAAGGATTTTTCCATCGGTAATTAGTAACCGATCACCGACGAATATACTTTTTTACAAAAAACTTACCGACGGAATAACTGACTAATGGACTAACGATGAAAGTTAGGAAAAACTCACTAATAGATTACCTATAGATTTTATGTGACGGGTTGGCGGCGAATTTTTACATTATAAAAAAAATATAAATTTATGAAAAAATTAACAATAATTACATATTCAACAAAGGAAAAATCTTGAAACATACATCAAGTCTATATTTTAAAGCCAACAAATATAAATCCACCAAATGGGTATTCATTACTCATACATTCCTTGTTTACTTTACTTCTCCATGCAAAGACAAAAACGAAAACCATCTTGAAAAGTAATTCCACTTGAGGACCCACCACCTCCATTTCTAACAAAGATGTTCCTTAGAATGTCACAATTGATGGAATAAAATGGCTTCCAGTAATGGAATCAACAATAGATGTGAAGCGTTTTTGTTACAATCAATGAAAATCTGCAGAAATAAAATAAATGGTAATCTATTGATTAATCTGTAGCAACATTGTAGAATAATAATAAAAACACTATTTTATAGTTTATAGTTTATACTCACATGAAAGATATCAACAGCTTGTGAAAGCAACAGTTTGTTGTCATCAGAAACATCTTTGCCAAGGAACACAATCCACTTGACATCGGAAAGGGTAAGGTACAGTGGCCTGGACAAACCCACAAAACCAACCCTTGAAATGCTATGAACACCTAACTGGTACCGATCTGATTCTACTAGACTGACAACAGATCAAGAAAGTGTGAGTGACAGGCGAACAGCATATATGAACTTCGAAACAACAAAAAAAGGACAAAACAGCTTCAAAACACATGATTGAGAATGGTATAAATTTACGTATCAGTTAACTTACATGTTTTTTGATACAAAATATTGCGGATCTTTGCTAGTTTTTGGATCTGTGTGCATGATAGAGAATTTTTTTTTGAAATCAATACATAAAAGTCTTGGTGATTTGCCTGACCAAAAAAGACGCAGATCGATAACTTTATCAAAACAATGGATGATATTCAGATATCCATATCCTCCTATGCCAGTAGTTGAATAGTTTCAAGATATAGAAAAAATATATCGCTTACATTTGGATGTGTGAATGCTGGATCTAGATTCACAGGGTTGATTATGACAGCGGCTGTGAAATCGTATGAAAATGAAACTGAACATCAAATGTATATATAGTAAGAAAAGTGTGGGCGTCAACCCTAACCCTGATCTCTAGCGATGGTGATTTGCATCACCCCCCCTAAAATTGTACATATCATCACATACAGCCCAACCATTAAGAAAAATGACACTTTTGTTGCTTGATGAATAAAGTGGTACCGGATTTTTTATTTGTAGTTTTTTTCAACAGATCTTAAATATTTGTAAATGGCCATAATACTCCTTTGTAGTTTTTTTTAACAGCTCTTAGTTATTCGTTAATGGCCATAGTACTCCTTACTATACATAACTATTTTTTTTCAAAAACATTTGATACATTTTTCTTGCTTGTTTAAGTGAGAATATCTTCTATCATTTGACATTGTTTAAGTGAGAATATCTTCTATCATTTGACATTGTGACTATTCGAGGTTGACTATACCTTATTCATTGTATAGCCTTTTAACATGAAAGGGTCTCATTAGCACAAACTTATTATAATGTTTGGCTACAAAATTAATGTTTTCACAAAAAGTTGAAATTATAATTGTGTTAAATGAAATCATAATAATCTTATATACTGACAACTATATTTATTTAACAATTTAATTTCATGAAGAAACTGATCTTAATAATGTAAATGAGGTAAAATTGTACATATATTTATCGTTTTGCACCCCCTCGCGTTAAACTCTCAATGTCTAAGAAAGCTCAACGAGAAAGATTCAATTTTATGAAAGGTCTACCGGCAAGTTCATTTGGATGATTATTCGATTACTCACACCCGATGTTTTGATATTTACATATTGTGCTATATTCATTGCGACATTACATTTAAAGTATATTTGGATTCCTTTTTTGTTTCAATGCAATACGAGTTATAGAACATGTCAACGACAGTTAGAATGAATTTTGATAAGCATGCAAGAAACATAACACATGCACAAACTTCCACTGGACGATTGATTCTTGAGGATCAAGTTTGTGGGTAAATATCCATTGATGGTCGATCATTAATTGTCAGAATGACATAGTATAGAATATTTATCAAAATATATTTGTAAAATTGGTCTAGGTTTTAAAACTAATGTTGGATTTAATGAACTTACCAAAATTAATTATGGGTAATGTAATAACTGTGTCAAGCATCTCTTACACGGAATTGCTCCATCAGTAACGCCAAGAAACCCTAGACTCCTCGTCTGATACTATATACTCCACCGCTAACGTTCAATATTCCTCAATAAACAACAAAAGGGAAACAAAACAAGTGGTATTTAGGGGTAAAATGGCCATTTTTACCATCTTACTTTACTACAATGCTATTTAACACAATTAGTTATGCTCACATTATATGGAAAAATAAAAGCAATGCATTTTTTCTGCTATCTCATAAACATGGTAATTATGGGTGATTCAGAAAAATAAATAGGACTTCTTAGGGCAGGGGTATTTTAGGTAACTATATTGTTTTAGTTTCTTATGCACAGTAAATAAATTAAACAGGTAGAAAGACTAAAAGAAAACTATGTTGTTATTACTTAGCAATTTCTTATATAGTTTAACAACAATGTACATTAAAATATTTGGACATTTATCTAATTATATTTAATTGCATTTTTTACCTTTAATTTTAAGAATAATGTTTATGTAACACCTCAAATCTTAGACCAATTTTTTTTTTATTTTAAATTTACCAAAAACAAGTTTCACAAACAAAGTTATCAAACACATAGTTATCCAAAATAACCATTATCACAAAATATCAGAGTTTCTCAAACTGTCCCGGTCCTGTATCCATCCTACCAGCGAGTGTGCACAATCAGACATTCGCCTTCCCACAATTCTTAGAAGTACCTGAAACACATAAATCAACAATGTAACCACGAAGCTTAGTGAGTTCTCCAAGATATCACACACAACACCACATAAATAAACAGCTATGGGTTATCAACAACCTTAGGGACTATCAGCAATACCAGTGGGCAACAACACACTCTATGAGTTATCAGCAACTCTAGGGACTGTCCTCAGTCTCAGTCACAGATAACAACGTAACACAAAATAACAGTAGACCCAACAGGTCATCACAAATACAACTATTCTACCACACAGGTAAGGACTGAGGAGACTCACCTGATACTGACGACAAGTAAATCTCACAGCCGAACTGCCAGAATTAGACTTCTCCTAGTCAACGAAATAATTAACCCTAATTAATATTTAACGTCCAAAGCTCAACTCACGAGTCCAAATCCCACATCTAATTCCTCTAAGGGAAAAAAAGACCATTTTTCCCTTCTCATGGTCCAAAACCCTAAATCTTGGCCAAAAGTCAAAAGTCAACGAAATTCGACTGCCCAATGCGTATGCTTGGCGTACACTTCCTTACACGGGGCGTACAACGCGAACAGTGACTAGACGGCGAAGGAACTGGCTGATGGGTTTTATACAAAAGAACATCCTATATGCTCATGCATACCCTAAAGCTTGGATCTAGGTTTCTCTATTGTTCATGAAATTCATCCAAGGCTCAAGAACCCTAATCTAGCATATGCATTTCGAAATTATCACATAAGAGTTGATCTAGATGATTACCTCTTGTAGAATGGCTTGAATCTCTTCAATCTTCTTTCTTTGGAGCTTAGAGTCACAAGTGTCACTCCTCTAATGGCTTACAAACACCACAAGCAAGAGAATGACTTTTGAGAAAGATGAGGAGCACCAAAACGACCTAGGGTTCTTCTAAGAAAGTTCACCACGTTTTTGGGGCCATATGGGTCTTTATATAGTGAGGCTATTAGGGTTTTCAACTAGGAAACCCTAACTTGACTGCTTATGTCGTAAGCAACCCATGGACTCCCTTTAGAACATCCCTTGGACGCATTCCTTATGGGCTTCCCATAGAATTCGTCCAACCTATGTTCCAAGGTGATCCATAGCCCAATTACAATTATCTTATAATTACAATTCCAGTCCCCTAAGTTTAATCAATGTCTTTTAGTCACAAAATTAACTGTCAATTAATTCTTGACTAATATTAATTAAACAATATGATTTTTCCTTTAATATATTATTCATATAATATATTAATAAATCATAATTAATCCTTTTTCTCCATAAATCATCCTATCAAGTTGCTTTGGTGAAAGCAACCCAAAAGGACCATTCACAACCGGGTCAAATACATACCAAATATAGTTACGGGCTTAGACACTAATCCAATAATCTCCCACTTGGATAAGTCTAGTAACTATAATGTAAGCACAATCCGATTAGCAATCGTAGCTCTCAAAGACATTGTCGAACTCTAATCTTATCAGCAACTTGTCCTTTAGATAAGGGATCATATATTCCTCCATTCTAGATATCGTATGAACTGAGACATGGATTTTAATCATACTCTCCGTTCATGTGTTGTTTCCCGATTTCCGATTTATGATGGCTGACAACTGACAACAATTGAACACATCAACTTAGTCCCAGCTTGTCCAAGCTCTTAGGGTGTCATCACTAAATCATCGAGGGGACCACAAATATCGTTTTTATCCCAGTTTGGGTAAAAAGAACAGGTAAACTTCGACTCAATGCTCGCTTGTACTCACTTACCGAATCACACACAACAATACGTTTTATAACACCAAGTTAATGGTGTGTTTACATATTATCAATGTGTAACCGAATCGTAAGATACAACTCACACATCTCGGTTTCAAGAATATAAGATATTATCGTCTCATCAATCACTCGTGATAAAATCCATGAAGCGATCAAGTGAGCGTGGGTTTTATCCAATACTCTAATCTTATAACAGCACTCATGAACTCTGTAGCAAACTTGTGCTATGACTAAACGCTTTAGTCAATCTACAGACGGATTCGTGACAGTCTTCATTCATTCCTACTTCCAAAGAATGAGCGACTAAGGAGGGTTTGAATAATCTTATTATTCGATAAGTCAAAACATGCAAAGTGAAACACAAGAATAATACTAATCCAATATGGCCCCAAGCTTTTGAGTATAAATAAAACACCTTTTATTTAATCACCATATTGATTACTCATTATTTGTTGTTTCGGGTAATCAACTTCTTACTTGAATTATAACAACAATTGTCCCATGCTCTTAGCATGCACACTATGTTTACCTATGGTCCTTACTTTGTGAAATTGTATAATTGAATAACATTTTCGATCACAGTTATTTCACAATTCCCAATCCTTACCACAAGTGTGAGAATACCAAATTCTTGCCACTTATAGAATATGTTAGATTCTAACATTTTATACAACGGTCCTTTCATAATATCATATCGCCAAAGTCACCAAGACATTGCCAATGAAATTACAAAGTGCTCTATTGGAGATTGTTACAAGACAATTTCATAGTCATGAAGTCTCACATTCATAGTACATTCCTTTGAACATCCATCTTGCATAGAAGTTTCTAATCTAGACATAGATTATTAACGTCCAACTCCCAAGAAGGAAACATTTACATATTTTCCATATGACAACTCATTCTAAATAGAGTCTTATCTATTCATAATAATGTCAATATGGTCCATCCATGACTATACTTCCAACTGTCCACAAGCGACCAGTCCTTGGCGAACCTTAGATTGTCCTTAACAGTTGTTTAATTATTTTAGTCAAATTCGGTTCTATTCCCTTTTTCCCTCTAAATGCCCTAGGCATTTGGAAAATTTTAGAACGGTCGAATATTACAGCATATGCAACCGATCCTATACCCGAAGCGTGTGGGATACGATTCATAATGAAAAACGTGATACTTTACCAGTTTCTTGCTATAATATTGTCATAATATTTCTATTTGTCGTGTCTCAAAATTCGAACGTCGAAGAGGGATGCCGTAATCATAATCGAACTTTGAGAATGCAAATAATAAATATATCCTTGAATAAATTCAATTAAAATTTCTCGATCTAAGCTTTTAGATTGAAAACGAAGTATAACATTCTCTCCCTTAATTATAGCAAAAAACAACTTTTCAACCTGTGCAACTTTGCAATGTGAAACTTTTGTTTTTCTATAATTAATATTGCGAAATTGCAATACTTAAATAATAATCATGCTCCCACTAACATGACGATTATATCCATTCCAGCATAACATTTATACTCTCACTAGCTTTGACACGTATTCAGAAAACAGTTGGACTTCTTAAAGACAATACTTATTGACTTCCAAGGTTCATATTTCCAATACGGTGTGCTTCGATAAGCCTTTATCTAAGCTTCTCAAAATCACACACCTTTCCTTAGACAACTCACATGTGTGTCTAAACTAATTCAAAACTTATATTACTAAGTCCCAAATGTTCAGACTAATTGCCAAATCTCACAATTCGAACTATGAAGAGGGATGCCATAGACATAATCGAATTTGAGAATGCAATTTACATAATCACTATCTCCTTAAAATCTCTCTTAGTGAAAGCGTTTCCTCACAATCATTTTCATGAAGGAGAGAAACCTTATGACACTTATATTTTATGGTGCATGTGTTCCTATCCATGTGGATTTGTCATAATCATAATCATAAGATAATGTTTGTGACAAATCCAAACTCTTATGGACATAACTTGTTCACTCTTAATTTCTTCCCATCAAGGGTCCTACGATTGCTTCCAAGTTATTTAGCAACTCACCGATGCAAGTCAACATACTTTCATTGAAAAAGGTGCCTGCCTTATGCAGTCTATTGAAAACTCGTAGAACTCATATGCATAATCACTCAACTGGATTGGCACAGAAATAGAATTTTATCAACACGATAGGTTACAAACGTCAAGTCGTGTGCTAGTGTCTAATAGATTTACTTCTTGATTTGTTCTTGAAACTTTTCAAGACCTTTAGACTCTGTAACATCCAGAAATCAGGTATAAATATTTAATCCCTCTTCTTTTCCAAAGTTGTCAAAACCAGCCCATGGAAGGAAATTGTAGCAAATGAGTATGTTGGGCGTACTAAAGAGTACGCTGCACGTACTCATGAGCGTGATATTGACGCGGATGCTAGCCAGTACGCTGGGCATACCATAGTGTACACTGGGCGTACTGGGGTCAACTATGAAACCCTAAATAAGACTTGTGCACTATAAAAGGAACGCTATGGTCTCCATCCCAGCCACCATTTCCAGTGAGTGAAACCCTAAAGGAGCTAAACCTTCGTTCTAAACTTGTGTGTGTGTGTTTGAGGTTGAAAGTGTCTTTGTGTGCTTGTGAAGAAGAAGAGAGGGACTTGAAGAGGAAGGATTGGAGTCCAAGCTTCTAGATCTGAGCTAAACTGAGTGGGGAGCTTCTCACAAAGGTAAAAAGCTTCAAACTTTACCACTCTATTGTTATGAACATCATATAGGAGCATTTTTAGGGTTTAAGTCCCAAAGGTGGAGACTTTTTGAGCAAAGGAACTCCATGGACCTTGATCTACCCCATTTCAGTGTATTTTGTGTTGAAGTGATTGGTGACCTTTACAGCCATGCAAAGGCTTAAAGGTTTCGACTTTATGGCTTAGGAGACAGTAGAGTGCCTAGATCTGTGATATGAGCTTATGTCTTAATCTATTCAGACCAAAAATCATGAAAGAATGAAACTGGGATTACGTTTGGGCGTATTCCCAGTACGCTCCGCGTAGGGGGTCGAGTACCCCGATTCTGGATGACCGCAGAGTACGCCCCGCGTACAGAGCTGGTACACGTACCGTAACTCCCTACAGTTGACTTTTGTTGACTTTTAGGGTTTGGTCAACGTGTGGACGTTTGGACCATTAGAGGGGTAAAATGGTCTTTTAGCCTTCTGAAAGAACATAGGGAGGGATTGGTCTAGCCTTAAGAGCCGTTATTGATTTGAGATAATTACTTTATGTAATTAGGCGGGGGCTAGGTCATTATTTCGAGTTCGGGGATTCGAGCACGTGAGTTACTAGACATCATAGAAGGTGAGTCTTCTCACTATACCTTACATAGGATGGTAATTATGTGTGACCGGAAGGTCTTATGTGCTTTGACGAGTATATGATATATGTTTCTATGTGATATATATATATATATATATATATATATATATATATATATATATATATATATATATATATATATATATATATGTATATATATATATACATATATATATATATATATATATATATATATATATATATATATATATATATGTTATGTATGTTATTAGTAGTATGGTATGGACCGGAAGGTCAACAGTGGATGGACCGGAAGGTGAACAGAGTAGGACCGGAAGGTCTACTCAGATTGTGGGACCGAGGCCCCTGAGGCATATTGACCGGAAGGTCTCGTAGAGCTATGGCCTCGAGTGTCTTATATGTTGTATGTAGTATTTTGGGGAACTCACTAAGCATTTATGCTTACCGTGTTATGTGATATATGTTTCAGGTAGTAGCGAGGATCGTGGGAAGGTGCCGCATGATTTGTACACACTGACTGAGGATTTTGTATTTGGGATTCTGGGATATGTTTTACCATGATAACATTTGATATACTTGTGTTTGACATGATTTATATGAGAAATGTTATGTTTGAAAAATGAAAAATTTGTTTTAAATTTTCACGTTGTTACAAGTTGGTATCAGAGCCTTGGTTTGAGGGATTCGGATGCACCTTCGGGCGTATCTGAACTCAAACTGAGGATTTGAGAAAAAAAATTCATAAAAGAAACAATTTTTCTAAGAAGAGTAAAAGATTTTGAGAAAAAGCAAAAATGAGCAATGTGTACGATCAGCTAGCGCCCGAACGGTGATTTCCCAAAATACCCTTACATTATGTGTTATGAGATATTATGTGATGTGCTACACATGCTAGAGTAGGGTAGGTAAATCATATCTTAGGACTAGGGTGACCTGATATGTGACACCTTAGCCTAGGAGTTTATGCTGCTGTGAGATGCTTTGAGTGCATGTATGTAGCAGAGAGTAGCTTGTGAGAACTCTCCTTGAGAGTAGGCTGAATTCAGAAGGTATAGAGTACTTGTGAATTGGGATCCTAGGAGGAGGACTTGGTGTGGATACGGATACGGTGTGGAAGGTAGTATTGGGCCCGTACTACTGAAAGCACCGGATCGGTAAACATTCCAAGTAAGAATCCTTAGGGTGCTAAGGAACAAGTAGGAATGGTTGATCGAGTGTGAGTAATCTCGATCGAGAATCTGATTATTTTGTCATATTTCAGAGGCATCATGGTGGGGACACGCCACAACCCAGGAGGCAGTGGTACCAGTGGTAGTAGCGATGAGGAGATCCGTAGGATGATCCACGAGGAGGTGGCCGCAGCCATTCGGGAAGAGATTCTGGAGATGTTTGGGTCTATCAAGACCACGCTGATTGAGACATTCGATGAGCGATACGCTGCACTGACCAAGGTTGCTGCTGTTGCAGCCACTGCAGCTGTCGCCGCTGCTAGGCCGCATGGGGTGACTCGTTGTTGTACCGAGAGTTCAGCAACATGAAGCCACCAGAGTTTGATGGGACACAAGATCCGATAGCCGCGATGAGGTGGATCTCTGACGTTGAGGGATGTTTCTACACTTGTTCCTGTCCGAAACATTTGAGAGTACGGTTCGCGCTGAACCAGCTTCGCTTGGGAGCGAAGGACTGGTGGAAGTTTGTGACGACAGATTTTACTCCTGCAGAGCTTACCGCGGTGACCTGGGAGAGGTTCACCACTATGTTCAGAGATGAGTATGTTCCCCCGGTGGAGAGGGAAAGTTTGGCCCAGGAGTTCTTATCCCTCAAGCAGGGGACGGAGTCTGTGACGGTGATCACGCGGATGTTTCATGAAAGGGCGTTGTTTTTTCCCTGAGCACATGTCTACCGAGCAGGCACGTATGATTCGGTATTTGAGCATACTGAGGAGGGACATTCGGGAGTTCGTGGCGAACTCGGCGTACCGAACATTTTCCGAGCTCCAGGCAAATGCTCGGAAGAAGGAGATTGAGCTAGAGACTCAGGCCAAGGAGGAGGCCGAGTCTCAGAGGAGGGACAGGCGGCCGGTGCAGTCTCAGTCGGCAGCCAAGCGGGCAAACCCCACCGATACGAGATCTGGAGGCCAGAAGGGCCACACTTGTGGGAAGTGCGGTAAGGGAAATGATGGAGTGTGTCGAGCAGGTGCTTGCTACAAATGTGGCAAGGAGGGGCATATAGCCAAGGATTGCCCTAAGGGATTCATGGTTTGCTTTCTTTGCAACCATACTTGCCATAGGAAGGCCGAGTATGTCACACCCCCAAACCAGAATGGCAGAAACGTTCGGGGGCGGAGGCCGTCATATTCAGTATCATAACAATTGCTTAGTAAGGAAAGTACACACCACCAAATATATAAATATTTAAAAGTGTTTACATAATCGTAGTTGTTACATATTCAAAACATAAATACAATAACATGTTTCAAAAGAAGTCATTAACGCCAGAACGTTAATCCCCAAAAGATGATTCCCAAACCTGCTTAGCGGTTCCCTGAGAATACAAGTTATTTCAAAGAAAAAGTGTCAACAATTAAGTTGGTGAGTTCATAAGCGGTTTTGAGAAAATGTATGCCATTCCAAAGTTCGTTCGTTTTCCAAGAAAATCCCTTATTTTCTTATAAAAGTATGACATGCATATGAATGTTCGTGTTGTGAATTGTAAATAGTTGCACCCAGAAAATCCCTTATTTTCCTATTAGTTGATGGTTTTAGATACAGGAAAATCCCTTATTTTCCTAAAGTAACAGGCAGTCTCTAATGTCCAAGACCGAAAATCGTAAGCAACTGACATGCTTAAAAGGTTGAGGCATAGTTTTATATAATAAAGCTATACGGAGATCGCACTTATTAGATGAAGAATAGATTTAGTAGCTACTCGTTCATAAAAGCAGAATACCATAATAATTGTCTATCCAGTGAGTTTTATAACCATACTATACATAATATGCCTGTGGCAACGGTCTTCAGGCGTCGTTATCGTTTACGCCAAACTGTCACCCAAAGGACTGTAGCTAACAGTCAGGGCGTGGGATCTTGACTTCCCGTATATATCTATACACATTTGACACGCTCTCCAAACGGGAGACTCTGGTTATAATAGACAAGACTTTAAGTTGTACCTTTTCGCAAAAAGGTAGCATTGAAGATGTAATCGTCTCACGGATTCTCAACAAAGTCTGTATTAGAATGATAGTTGTGTATGAAATGTTTATCCTCTTTCACAATGTTTGACAAAGCATAAATCATAAGTTCTTTGAATGCATAAAATGGTTTAACAGGGAGTGATACCCTGGATAATATGCATTTTGTATAAGTCTAATGCATGCAAAGCATAACATGAGTTTTCAAGTTTTCACTCGGGATCAACCGTGTGTTTACTTGTATTCTCCCCCGAAAGGTATTAAAAGTACATTATAAAGTATCTGAAAGTGTATAAAAGGGGGTATGAACTCACTTCATTGAAGTGGTTGTTTTGAAGTAGTCGAGAGAAGAATCGAACAGAACCTCGACTAGAAAAGCTAAAAACGCGGGAAAATCTCGGGATTCTCGGGACTCTCGGGAGTGTAGAACTTCCTTCGGGACTTGAGTGTGAAAACCGGGTGTCGGGATGGCTTCGAGTGGAAAAACGCAGAGCTTCGGCGCGAGAGAGAAGAGAACTGAGCAATGAAACCTGGAACCCTTGAGTTCTATTTATAGGGATAGATTTTGGGTGCCACGTCGTGGCAAAGGGTGTGCCACATCGTGGGGAGCATTCTTATCCTCTTCCATTGATTGGATGCTCGCAGTCATTTGTCGGGTCGCGGCCAACTGTGCCACGTCGTGGCAGACCTGACAGCCTCGGATTTTGGGCCTCGAACTTGTAAAATCCGTAAGTTTCGCGTACGAGCTCCGTTTTCGACGTTCTTTATATGCACCCGTAGGTGAGAATATACTCTACAACTCTCGTTTAGACTCCGTCGGGTAATTTTGATTTTATTTTTATTATATTATTTTTAACAGGCCGGGCCTGGAAAAGTCCATTTAAATTCCATAACTCTGTCATCTGGTGTCCATTTTCGTCAGACTTTTTACCTTTGCACTAATATTGTCGAGGCCTTCGATTCTCATTTAGGTTGTTTCGGCGAAAAGTTGCTCGATCTCTAATTCGAGTTTTTAGTTGTCTACTGTTAGGTCAGAAACTTCCAAAAATCATAACTTCCTCATACGAAGTCAGATTTGGGCGTTCTTTTTGTGTATGCTCACGGTTTAATGATATCTATGACCTTCATTTAGATACCTAAGGCTAATAAGTATTTTATCGGGATTTCGTATTTTACGCTTAACAGTGTTTACCGGTATTGCCGCGGATCTTCGATTGGTCATAACTTCTTCGTTATAACTCGAATTTTAGTGTTCTTTATATTTTTGGAAACCTCGTTACGATATATACCACTTGGTGTATCCCAATTATTGTTTTATAAAAGTTAAATTTTGACCCTAATTTCGCTGGTGTTACATTATCCCCTCGTTAGAGAGAATTTCGTCCCGAAATTCGCATTTGAATGGGACATCGATGGTTGGGGAAAGGTGAGCGTACTTCTGCTCCATTTGAATCTTCTTGTTCTCTACTTAATCCAACTCTTAGCGTGGGTGTTCCGACGAATCTGCATTATTCCGTCTATCGCTTCGACCGATAGGGATCGTGTGGTTTTGAGTTTATTTACTTATGTTCTTCTAAATGTTAGCATATTCACTCAATGTTTAAGGCAGCTTTGTTTTGAAGTTCATAGTTGAATTCATACCTGGTCCGTCTATCATCGCCTTGTGTATACCATTCGCGTACACACCTTGTAGTGATAGGTTAACCTTAATCATTCCTAGCCTCCGGGTTTGAACTTGACTCGTCGTACGTGTGCTATTCCTAAATAGTCTGTTGGTAATACTTCGGGAAGGTCGCAAAGGATATAGTACTCCTCACACGAGTGCTACGGGATTTTGAAACTAGGAATGGTTTGGGAGTTGTGTCGGGTTTGTCATTATAAATCGATAGAGTTTCGTTAGAAGAGTTTTATTAGTCGGCCGTTAACGCAAAGGGTCTTTTCTTAGCACATGAAATTGGTATGATGAAGACCAAGCCAATCCATTTCTATTAGCGATTTGGGTACTTCTGATCGAAATAGGGGTGAAACCGATTAGGAAAGTGTTCGTTAGTGTGATAGTGCATTATAAATATATTTTTTCAGTGCTTTTAGTCTATCTTTGTTATTACTACAGTGAAGGTTTCGCTTGATGATTGGGGTGTTTGTTTAGGTAGATTTTTAAAATTATGACTCACTAAAATCCTCTCCGCTCCTAACATCAAATGGAATGCATGCAAATGAGTTATCGAGGAGAAATGTACCCGGAATAACCATGGGCTCTGCAATGGCCTCCTCTTGGCCTATTGCGAATACTTGGTCTCCTCCACCTGCATTCCTGTTGTTGGCCTTCGGGCAGTCCCTTCGGAAGTGCCCCGTACCTCCGCACTCATAACAAGTACGGTTTACTATGACATTTGTGGCGGGAGCGGTTTGTTGGGTTAGTTTCCTGCAGTAGCGGACCGTATGTCCCTTACTGTTGCACCTAGTGCAATGCATTTCATGGCAGGGTCCGTGATGATAAAAGTTGCATCGGTTGCACTTAGGCTGGTTGCCGTTGTATGGCCTTGTGGGTGTTGGTGTGGTAGGAATAGTAACAGTGTGAGCTGTCACTATATGTTGTCTTTTGGGAGGCCCTTGTTTCAAACTGTTCCCTTTCCTAATCCAGGGTTTTCGTTTCCTGTTACGAGGTTTGTGGGTTGGAGTATTCTTATGGGCTCGCACTTGTTGGTTTCCTTGATTGTTGCAGGGATTTGAATGGTCGACACCATTCCCATTTTTACTAGCATTACTTGCATTGATATAAGCCATGATGGCTGATACGACGATTGTGACTGCAGTACGAAGAGTAACTGAGTCGATATGAAGAAGTGGTGTGTTGCTGGTTAGTTGATTACTTCCAGGTGAAGACATGATTCTGTTACATAATGTGAAACGAGTTGGTTAGATAACTAGGATTGTTGTTAGTTGGATTCTATACGTATAATTTCCTCACTTTGATATTCGGTTTCTAATGTTCCGGCTTACATTCCTTATGATGTATTTATACTTTAGGGTTGAAATCTCAAGTTGATATAGTTTCATGCGTTTTGGGAAAGGGTATATCTATTACTTTTCAGAGTTATAGAGAAGGATGTGATGTATCCATCTCAAAGCGTGAGTATTATACTTACCCACTCACTAGGTAATAATAATTATTACTTATTAGTCTGACGCATCAGGTTCTCTATCACCTCTCATGATTCACGGGTGGTTCCCTTTGTCCTCTCCTTGGTGGTAACGTTTTGTTATATCTTGTATCTTATGAATACGGCGTCCTTGCCTTTCCTCAGGCACGTTTTAATCTCCGTCGTTGTTTTGATTGCCCTAGTTGAAGTTATAAAGGTTTGTTATCCTATGATAACCGTTTCTCTCTCTAAAGGGTGTAAGTGATAAAAATTTAGGTTTATTGAAGGGTTCAGTCCGTTTGATTAGCGAAAAGGCATTTTCCAACTATAGGGTTACCGATGAAAGGGTGGCAGGACTTCGCTAGTGATGTTGAGTTCAATAACATTGAACTACAATAGATTAGATTGACAGGGACAATGTAGTGAGTTGCTATAACAGTTTATGACATGAACTGCTTACATAGTCAGAGTATGAATTGATAGAGAGGATCTTTAAAGGAAGAAATAGGTCTGTCATATTAGTTGGTATACAGTTACCTAGAATTCGGAAAATTCGACCTTGGGGTATGTCTATAATATACCACACAGGGAAAACCTGACAGTACAAAGACTTAACGAGACAGTACTTGCTAGACAGGAATAATTACATGAAAAGAGTACTACTTAGAGTACATACTAAGGTTTATTTCACAACCCAAAAGAAGGAGTGAGTAGAGTATCCTCTACTGGCGGCGAGAACTGTTCTGCTGAGCCTTTTGACCTGCCAACTGACGTTCCATCTCGAGCAAACGCATTTCATACCTTGCCTGGCGTGCTCTAAGTTCCCTGACTTCAGTTTGAGTTTCAGTTAGCTCTTTCGGCCAAGCTTCATTTTGATTTACGATTCTCCCGTGAGCCAATCCTAACTGTCGGATGCGAACTGTATGGACTCTAGTGTTCGCATCATTCTCCTCAGTTCGATGGATGGTTGTCCTTCCTTGTTCATCAATGCGAGCAATTCGGCGAACCAATATAGGAAGAACTCTGTATGCTGAGCCTCCCTCGCTTAGATTGTAAAAGTTTCGGTCTCCATTGAATGGAAGGGGTTGACCCTGTTCGCGACTCCACCTATTCAGTTTGGTTGCCCATAGAGGTGTCAAGCCATGAAATTCTGGTCGAGGATTAGGATTTTGAATTAGAGCCGCTAAGGGTAGGTTATTGTCCTCGGGATCTGAGTCTGATTCTTCTTGCATTTCTTCTTCGGGATCATTCTCTATCCCTTCTCCATTGTCTTGGTTCGGGTAGTAGGGGTCTCCTGGTAGGTGGAATCCCACCATTGTGTCTGTACGAGAATAGGGAGATAAGGATTGTCTAGAAGTAAGGCACATAAGTTTGAACATCAAACTTAAACTTATTGTATGCATAAAATACTCCTATAGTTTTCTAAATGTTATGTTTGATTCTAAGGTTGATAAGTTTGGTAAGTTTTAGATTTGTTGTCCATTATAGCTATCCCCTGGCATATGCTGGTCGGCTCTCGGACAAATATAGTTGATCAGGCTATATTCATCCCAGTCCCGATCACATATCTCATGGCATACCTGTATTGTACAACTCATCTATAATACTTCTATATTGTAATTGTGATACTGACCCTGTTATTAATATGAAATGAATGCACGCCTACTTTACAACAAAATTAAATAAATTTTATTTTAAAAGTATGACTCTTACTCAGAGTGTTTGCCAGTTGTGTTTATAGTTGTATACCAAAAATGGTTTTGATATACTTAATTCACTATAAACAAATCTCTAATACCAATCTGTCACACCCCCAAACCAGAACGGCGGAAACGTTCGGGGGCGGAGGACGTCATATTCAGTATCATAACAATTGCATAGTAAGGAAAGTACACACCACCAAATATATAAATATTTAAAAGTGTTTACATAATTGTAGTTGTTACATATTCAAAACATAAATACAATAACATGTTTCAAAATAAGTCATTAACGCCAGAACGTTAATCCCCAAACGATGATTCCCAAACCTGCTTAGCGGTTCCCTGAGAATACAAGTTATTTCAAAGAAAAAGTGTCAACAATGAAGTTGGTGAGTTCATAAGCGGTTTTGAGAAAATGTATGCCATTCCAAAGTTCGTTCGTTTTCCAAGAAAATCCCTTATTTTCTTATAAAAGTATGAAATGCATATGAATTTTCGCGTTGTGAATTGTAAATAGTTGCACTAGGAAAATCCCTTATTTTCCTATTAGTTGATGGTTTTAGATACATGAAAATCCCTTATTTTCCTAAAGTAACAGGCAGTCTCTAATGTCGAAGACCGAAAATCGTAAGCAACTGACATGCTTAAAAGGTTGAGGCATAGTTTTATATAATAAAGCTATATGAAGATCGCACTTATTAGATGAAGAATAGATTTAATAGCTACTCGTTCATAAAAGCAGAATACCATAATAATTGTCTATCCAATGAGTTTTATAACCATACTATACATAATATGCCTGTGGCAACGGTCTTCAGGCGTCGTTATCGTTTACGCCAAACTGTCACCCAAAGGACTGTAGCTAATAGTCAGGGCGCGGGATCATGACTTCCCGTATAGATCTATACACATTTGACACGCTCTCCAAACGGGAGACTCTGGTTATAATAGACGGGACTTTAAGTTGTACCTTTTCGCAAAAAGGTAGCATTGAAGATGTAATCGTCTCACGGATTCTCAACTAAGTCTGTATTAGAATGATAGTTTTGTATGAAATGTTTATCCTCTTTCACAATGTTTGACAAAGGATACATCATAAGTTCTTTGATTGCGTAAAATGGTTTAGCAGGGAATGATACCCTGGATACTATGCATTTTGTATAAGTCTAATGCATGCAAAGCATAACAAGAGTTTTCAAGTTTTCACTCGGGATCAACCGTGTGTTTACTTGTATTCTCCCCCGAAAGGTATTAAAAGTACATTATAAAGTATCTGAAAGTGTATAAATGTCACACCCCCAGCCATCGGCGGAAACACCGGGTAGTGTAACGTTATTCTTCGTATCACAGTTATATAACATACATTGAACAGTACTAAAGAAAATACATACCTTTATTGATAACTGAAAGTTACATAACTATTTTTCTAGGACC
This sequence comes from Lactuca virosa, assembly GCF_052849685.1. Taxonomy (NCBI): domain Eukaryota; kingdom Viridiplantae; phylum Streptophyta; class Magnoliopsida; order Asterales; family Asteraceae; genus Lactuca; species Lactuca virosa. The sequence continues at coordinate 206,276,598 of NC_136426.1, forward strand.
TATTACATAATATCCGACTATGGCATACTTCTTAATGAACAGAAAGGTAATAGTAAAACTTCTTCTGTTCGAATACATACCAGCTTTTCAAGTTCCTGAAAACATATGCATTTTAAAATACGTCAACATAAAGTTGGTGAGTCCACAGGTTTTGACTCCATAAAATAATACATTTTCCATATTCAAAAGTATAATTTTGAAAGTATCATTTTGACTCTCCAACATTTAGTATATATATTAGGTATAATAGTTTACTTAACAATTAAGTGTTATAACTAAACATTTCTTAATCCTAAGGTATAAGTAGGGGGAAACTTATACTTAACATTAATACTTGTAAGCGACAAAGCATAATGTTTCTAACAATTTGCTACTATGAGCGTGTAACCGCTGCTATGACATAATACCTCTGATAGAATACACTCATGATTTACGATGAGAAACAAACACACTCATGATTTACCATGAGAAACAACACCGTACGCTTCATCGACGTCGGAACAATAACAAGTAAAAGGATAGTTCATCACTCGCTTTTGGTTGACTGTAGCTAACAGTCACAAGTGGGGTGGTCAACCCATATACTAATTATACATGACTTCCTCACTCACACGGGATTAACGGTTACAGTTCAGAGGATTTCCGCTAAGATCCCCAATCTTAGTTGATGAATACAATTACTCATGTAGACTTCGACGACTTCCTATAGCTCTAACAACAAAAGCATCTTCACGTCTAAAACCCTAAGTTACTAGACTATGCTTTTAAACATTACCCCTAACTTCATAATATTTAGGTAGTATAGCAGCTATATTTGAAGTAAAACCATGTTTTATCTTGACCTAAAACCAATAATAACAACATATAACGTTCCTAGTTTTATCTTGACATAAAACTATCAATAATAATACCAAGTTTTATCTTAACATAAAACTAACAATAACAACATATAACATATCTAGTTTTATCTTGACATAAAACAATTAATAGCAACATATAAAACTTCCGAATATAACTTCGGAACCATATCGCACACAACATATATATAGAATCCTAAGTATAACTCAAGATCTACATTAGTAAATTAACATATTGATAAGTTGATAATAGTTGTATAGATTCAAAATATTATATTTAGAACAACTATACCACGACTATTATAACTATATACTATCATATAGACATAATAATAACATATATATATATATATAATATCTAGCATGTGTTTTCCCCCGAAATATTAGAAAGTGGGGCCATGAAACTCACCCTAGTAGCGTGATTTTATGTTATCTAAGCAAAAATGGTCAGCGTACGAGGTCGTCGGGGCTCAGGATGTAAGATAGCCTTAGCAAAGGAGAGAGGAGAAAGAAGTTTAGGTGTAAGAATGGCTGAGGTCGGACCTGCTATTTATAGTAGGGATTTTGGACCGCCACGTCGTGCCTTAAGTTCTTATCCCCGTAGACTTGCCATTTGCATCCCTAGCTTCGGAAGGTGTCATGTGACTCATCACGTCGTGGGATATCATTGCTCACGTTGTGAAATTGTATCTTATCCCCTCGCAGCCTCGTCACATACCTTCTAGATTCCGAGATGTGGATAACTGACTCCCCACGTCGTCGCTTTTAGACCCCCACGTCGTGGCTTAGTTAGATTAGGGTTTTCAGACACTTAATCTTCGGAAGGTCGTAACTTTCACATATGAACTCCATTTTTGACGTTCTTTATATGCACGCGTAGGTATTTACAAGTACTATAACTCTCTTTAAGACATAAATAGCTAATTCTAAGTCTATTTTAAATTCCTATTATTATAGAGATTTATAGTGTTCAGTTTATCATAACTTCTTCATGCGAAGTCAGATTCAAACATTCTCTACATTTTTGGGATCGTATGGACGTATACTTTGAGATGTATCATAAATAAGGTTCATATTTGTATTAGAATTTATCATTAACTACATAACACTCTTACTGTCACACCCCCAAACCAGGATGGCGGAAACATTCGGGGGTGGGTGACTTCACGTAGTACCATAACAGTTGAATATTGTAAAGAAAGTAAACACAACCAACATATATATAATTGGTTAGTTACATCATTTGTAGGTATTACATGTTTCAAAATATCAATTACAATATGTTGTCAAAAGATTTGTTTAGACGCCTAAGCATCCCTTCTGCAAAAGCTGAAGTTTACCCGTATTACTTAATCCCTGAGAAATACAAGTAGATTTGAAAGAGTAGATCAGCATTTAAGCTGGTGAGTTCATAAGTATTTAATGTCAATGTTTGAAGAAAATCGAATGAAATTTGTTTGTATATGTTTGAAAACTCCTATAAAATCAAATATTTCCTACTAGTATAAAAGTAGTATTAACCCAAGACTCGACTGTTTTGAAATGTTTACTTTTAGAAATCCAACATCTGTTCATAAGTGTGTGGTAGTTTAAAGTTCCAAAACTGAAATGCAATCATGTTTTTCATGCCTAGGATAGTAGATTTGTGTAAGTATAAATTACTAAGGCATTTGATATCCCTGTAAATCAATGTGTTCTTAATACTCCATGTGAGTTTTATAACCATACTAATGACCGACTGCGTGTAACAACGTTCTTCAGGCGTTGGAATGTTATGACGTTTGTCACCCCAGACCTGTCGGTCTAACTGTAGCTAACAGTTTAGGTGCGAGATTGTCAATCCCGTATAGATCTATACACAAGTATCACGCTCCCCCTACAAGGGATTATGGTATATAATACTGGACTTAAAATGCATACTCGAAAGTACGTGAAATGTCTCACAAAACTTAGTATAAAACAGATTTACGTATGAAAATGTCCATTTGTTCTTGTATACGAAAGTATTTCCTTGATATAGTATTCGTTAGTATGTAAATGTTCATAATTTTCTCGTAAACTATACCTATTATAGTTTTTCAAAGTGTGTGTTTCGTTCGTATAGTAAATCCTAGTGTAATGCTCGCTTGTTATGTAAAGTATAACATTTAAAGTGTCATAAATGATCACATATACTTAAAGTATAAATAAAGTGTTTGATTCGCATATATGTATATATATATATATATATATATATATATATATATATATATATATATATATAACATGTCTTATATATCTTGAATACATATTGCATACGAAAGTTCCTATGTAGTAGTTGTGAATCACATATGATTTGTTTGATTGAAAGAGTATATAGTGAAACTTTATATTACACACGATAATAGCCGGGTGTTTACTTGTATTTCCCCCCCTTAAAAGTGTATAAAAAGCATTGATAAAACATTTGAAAGTGTAGTTTATAGGGGTATGAACTCACATGATTGATTGAAGAAAGCGAGATGATAATCGAGCAGAACTTCGACTTGGAACCGTTGATTTTCTTGAGATTCTCGGGAATCTAGGGAATACAAAACCTTCCTTCGGGACTTGAATATGAAAACCGGGACTTCGGGATGGCTCCGAGGGTTTAAACGCAGAGCTTCGGCACAAAAAAGAGAAGAAATGAGCAATTTTCTTCAGAACCCTCGCATCCCTTTTATAGGGAGGCTGAACCGCGTCGTTACGCTGGGCGTACGAGGTTACGCGGGGCGTACTCATACGTCACTGCTTACGTACTCCTCGGACGAAGCAACTGATGGGAAGGCATAGAGGCGTAGGGGAGACGTGGCCGAACCGATGCCTAGCACCCGGTTACGCTGGGCGTACGAGCGTACCTTGGGCGTAACTCGGATCAGGCTGGTGACTCCTCCTCCTTCGGATAATACCGGGTTTGGTTAAATAAATTTAATGTTTAATTATTTAATAAACTTTGAAAATTCATATATTCGTCATACGAACTCCGTTTTTGACGTTCTTTATATCCACACGTAGGTGAGACTACACTATACAACTCTCATTTAGACTCCATCGGCTAATTTTGAATTTATTTTTAATTATATTATTTTTAACAGGCCGGGACACGATAAGTCCGTTAAAAATACGTAACTTCTTCATCCGATGTCCGTTTTCGTCAGACTTTTCGCCGTTGCACTAATATTGTCGAGACCTTCACTTCTTATTTAGGTTGTGTCGGCTAAAGACCGCTCGATCTCTATTTCGAGTTTTTAGCTGTCTAGGGCTATATCCAAAACTTCGAAAAATCATAACTTCCTCATAGGAAGTCAGATTTGGGCGTTCGTTTTATGTAAATTCATTGTTTAATGATATCTATAACTTTCATTTAGATACTTAAGGGTAAACACTATTGTATTGAAACTTCGCATTTTACGTTTAATCGTATTGCCGGTTTTGTCGGAAATCTTAGAATGGTCATAACTTATTCGTTATAACTCGGATTTTAGTGTTCTTTGTATTTCTATAAACCTTGACACGATATCTAGCATTGTAGGTAACCTAATAGAGACTTTTGAACATTTATTTTTCGAAGTTAATTTCATTATATCAAAAGAGGTTACAATTCTTGACTTTTTAGGTCGTTACATAGATTCGAAATATCGGGTTGTCACATCATCCCCACGATAGAGGGAATTTCGTCCTGAAATTTAATGTAAGGTAATTATTTGTAGACTAGGGAAACAGATGCGGGTAATTTTGTTTCATCTGATCTTCGCGTTCCCATGTGTATTCAGGTCCTCGCTTTGCATTCCAGCGGACCTTCATGATGGGTATGCGACTTTGTTTTGTTCTTTTAATTTCCCTATCCATGATTTCAATTGGTTCTTCTATAAAGTGGAGACTCTCGTTGATTTCGATTTCGTCTAGAGGGACGACGAGGGTCTCATCGGACAAACATTTCTTCAAGTTTGACACATGAAAGGTAGGATGTACGTTATTGAGTTCCTGCGTAGACGAAGTTTGTAGGCTACCGGGCCGATCCTTGCAAGGATCTCGAATGGTCCGATATACCTTGGGTTTAGTTTCCCATATTTTCCAAAACGTATTAGTCCTTTCCAGGGCGAGACCTGTTAGGTTTTGAGCATTCTAACACTTCCTAAGTGTACATGCAACCCTATTAAGCCTTGGATCTATGTTTGTCTAAGATACATGCAAAATATTATTTTCGAAGGTTTATAACCTATCTAGCATGGCATGGGGTACTTTTAAACATAAAAGAACTAGATGAGTTACATACCTTTTGTTGATTGTTGATTCCTTGGAGTTTCAGAGCCAAGCACCAATAATGCGAATGCCTCAAATGGAAATCACAAATCACCACAAACTTGGAAAATGTATGATAGAGTATACTAACTCTTGATTTTGGCCACCACACTTACACACAGCTTAGTGTGTTTTTCATGCAACATAAGCTTGTTTATATAGTGTACATGGTTAGGGTGAAACCCTAATAACCCATGTCTTTTCCTCTTCCAAGGATCCATGGGTTAAAAGCTCCATGGATCATCCATGGACTTCCATATAAGCTTAGCCCATTAACAAATGAGCATTAGCCCACACCATATAAATACAATAGCCCATGATTTAAGTAGTCTTACTTTTAATCACTAAATCAATTCATAATTAATTCAATATTAAAACTAATTAAATAACATGACTTTATATTAATATATTATAACTTATAATATATTAATAAATCGTAAGTATACAATTCTCATAAAATTATCCATAAACAGTTTGGGTGAAGTGCAACCCAAATGGACAATGTCGGGTCGGTTCAAGTATATACCAAATAAGTTATGGACTTAGACACCTTATCCAACAGTCTCCCACTTGGATAAGTCTAATAACTGTATTTGCATATGTTACTTCAGGAACCAACCAGCAATCGTAGCTCTCGAAAACTCTGTTGAACTATGAAGCGCCATTTTAGATAAGTGATCATATAATCCTCTGTTCTCATGATATCAGCCGGACAAATACATGGAACAACGTCGTACTTATTGTCCAGCAGTTTGTTTCCCGATTTCCGATTTGTTTGACAAAGAACTAAATTGAACACATCAATTAGGTTCTGACCGGGCCCGGTACATAGGTCAAAACAAAATCATCGAGGGGCCCAGATATGGCTTCTAATCATCCAAGGACTAGAAGGAACAGATAAACTTCGACTCATATACTTGTTTCTACTACTTGTTGAATTATACACAAAGGCACGTTTTATAACATCAAGTTACTGATGCATTTACGTGCAATCAATGCACAACCAACTCATAGGTAACACCTCATATCTCTAGGTTTGAAGACTTATATGATATTACCGTCTCACGATCACTCGAGATAAATTCCATGAAGTGATGCAACTGAGCGTGGGTTGAATCCAATACTCATAACTTATGAGCACTCATGAGTGTTGTAGCCATGTCCAACATCTTAGACCTCTACAACCAACTCATGACAGTCTTGATTCATATCTACTTCCAACATATGACCGACTGTGGATGGTTTGAATAACTTAATCATTTGGAAATAATAACCTAGTTATTATGGAAGTCAAAACATGCAAAGTGAAACACAATAATAATCGAATCCAATATGGTCTCAGAACCCTTTTGAATATAAATAAAACCACCTTTTATTTATCACCATATTGATTACACATTATTCATTGTATAAGGTTTCAAATAATCAACTTAATACTTGAACAAAAACAACAGTCGTCCCATGCTCCTAGCATGTACACTTTGTTTTTCTAAACAATAGTTATGCCATACTCCAAGTATGCACACTATGTTTGTCTATGATCTTTACTTTGTGAAACAGATCAATTGAACATGATTCCAATGATGCTCATTTCACAATCCCAAATCCTTATTGTAAATGTAAGAATTCCTAATTCCTAGCATTTACCAAAAAAACTGTTAGATTTTAAACTTATATGCACTGATCCTCTCGTAATGATTATGCACAAGGTCACCAAAACCTTGTCATCAGTCATTACAGAGGATTCCAAAGGAGATCAACTCTATGGAAACGAACTCTCATATTCAAAGTACATTGCTTTGAACATCCTTCTTGCATAAAAGTTTCTAACTTTCTCATAGATTCTTAATATCCAACTCCCAATATGGAAAATTTCCATATTCCTATTTTGATTATCATATTTGAACAAGAGCTACCTCTTTTCAGAATATATCCATATGATCCTTCCAAAATTTAACACTATACTTCCAACTGTCCCTGAGCAACCAATATTTGGTGAGCCTTAGATAGTCCTCGACAATTGCTTAATCATTTTAGTCATATCCGGTTTTATTCCTTTTTCCCTCTTAATGCTCTAAGCATTTTGAAAAATTTAGAACGGATAAATATTATAGCACATGTGACCGATCCTATATCTGAAGCATATGGGACACGATTCATGAGGTCTCACATAAAGCCCTGATACTAGATCAGTCTTTTGCTACAATATTTTTTTATTTGCCATGTTTTCAAAAATCGACTATGAAGAGGGATGCCGTAATCATAATCGAATTTGAGAACGCAATATATATAGAATTTCCTTATGTTGAACCATTCCAACATAAAATTCATATATATATATATCCTTGACTAAAGATGATTAAAAACTCAATCTAAGCTTTTAGAATTGAAATGAAGTATAATTTCCTCTCCCATAATTATAGCAAAACAACTTTTTCAACCCCTACAACATTACGAATTGAAACTTTGTTTTTTTATAATTAACATTGCTAACTTGCAACACTAAACATAATAATCATGCTCCCATTAACATGATGATTATCAGCATAATACTTATGCTCCCACTAGCTCTGACATATTTCCAGAAATCAGCTGTACTTTTGAAATTTAGATTCGTACACCCTTTCTTAGATAGCTCACATGTGTGTCTAAACAATTTCCAGAACTATGAAAAGGGATGCCGTAATCATATTCTTAATTGTTTACACCTTTTCCATTTCTCACAAGTCCATGTTAGTGTGCCGGTTAACCACACACGCTCCACTAACGACTTTGAGAATGCAAACATCACAATTGCTATCTACTTAAAATCTTCTTAGTGAAAGCATTTCCTCACCATCATTTTCATGAATCGGAGAGAAACCTTATGACACTTAGATTTTATGGTGTATGAGTTCCTCTCCATGTGAATTTGTCAAAACCATAATCACAAGACTAGGTTAGTAACAAATTCAGCCTTACATGGATTGAACTTGTTCAATCTTAATTTCTTGTCATCTGGTAGCACAAGGCCCACCAATGCTTCCAAGTTGTTATGCACACAGTTTAGAACTAACAGAACTCATATGCATAGTCAACTTAATAGGAACAGACACAGAAACAAGAATTATGTCAACTTAATAGGTTTCAAACCTTAAGTCGTGTGCTAGTGATAAAACTTAGGTTTTACTCTTGATTAAATCTTGAAATCCTTTCAGGATCTTTAAGACTCCCACTGTCCTCTTGACATATAAGTTTCCCTAGTCAAGAACCATTCCTTGACAAAACAAATATTCAAGGGATAGTGCAGATTCTTATCAAGATAAACACTTCACACAATTGGTCTTAGTTGGTCTTTGTCTTATCCAAGACATCACAACTTACCAATTTCAAATGTACAGGAGTAGAAAACATTTTACACTACATTTGATAAGTGTTTTAAACCTTACTTTATGTCACTCAATGTTACAATCTTGGAGTATGACTCTAAGAGTTGTTTTGGAACGAAGTATGATCCATCTTCTTGATTTTAACCATTCCAACAATTCATGACCCCTCATCTTAGTCATAACAATGCACTAAGATGTCCTTAGAGTATGAATTTGTGATATGGTTTCATAATCATTAAGATGATCATAAAAACATGTATGATCCATCTTTTTGATTTTAACCATTCCAACAATTCATGACCTCTCATCTTAGTCATAACAATGCACTAAGATGTCCTTAGAGTATGAATTTGTGATATGGTTTCATAATCATTAAGATGATCATAAAAACATGATACTAAAGTACTCTCCCATCTTTTCAGATTTGAGAAACTTTTATCTTTCTGCCAAATTTGATTCTTCTCATCCGTTCTGCCATACATTGAAACTTTACCAATGTTACAGAATTATACTTAACCTTATAAGTATAACCATATTTACTAATCTTTAGTAAATCATGACGAATTGATCTTTGTGGTGGACCTTGACCAGCACACACCGAGTGTACCTAATTCCTTAGTCCTTCAATTGACTCACATATGCATGTGATCAATGAATTAGTCTCAATTTTTACAAAGATGAAAATTCTCATTCATCATACAATACAACTTGTGTGATTCCAAGTTTCTGTCTAACTGAAGCTTGGGTGATGAGAACCTTTCCTCATTTGGTAAATTCAGACACTACCACATATGAGAGAATCAAACTCATATTTCCAATATTGCTAGAAACATACAAACATCAATTTTCCATAAATGCGGTTGTAAGGGGATATAATATAAAATAAACTAAACAAAACTTTTATTTCTTTATTAAAATGTGGAAAAATATTCCTTACAATGCATCTTCAAATGAAAACTATGATATTACATATTTCCTAGCAATCTATCATAACTTTTAAGTAGTAGCTCAAAAATCCGATCCTCGAACCATGCGATAGAAATCCATCTTCGTGATCAGATTCAGCACACTCTTATTTTAACCTTCCTTTTGCTCGATCCTGCTTAACATCAAGATGCAACCTAGTCACATCATGTAATAAGAATCAACAATTAGGAATTTTAACAAAGTTAGATAGTGGACTTACCTGAAGCCGAGTCAAACATTTTGTCTCTACTTGCTTTCAAACATTTCAGGTATTCAGGGCAGCTTCGCTTCCAATGTCCCTTCTCATGACAATAAAAACATATAGACTCTTTGGGAATGGTACACGAGACAATCACAGACTTAGCCTTTCCCTTTACCTTTTGGTCAAACGGGTTGACCAAGGCCGATCCCCTTCTATTGGGACGAGAAAGCTTTTCTGGACTTCCAATGTTACCATTGTCCATGTCCATGGAAGTTTGAGAATTACACCTTCCATCAACATTTGCTTGACCATTGCGCCAAATCATTGCTGATTCAGCAGCAACAAGCAAATAAGAAAGATCTATTAGGGTTATGTTAGGATCTGTCATATGGTATTCTTTAATAAACTCACCATACGACTCAGGACGCGACTGAAGAACCCAGTCAACAACAAACTTCCTTGAAATAACAGCACCCAACATTCTCAACCTGTCTATGTGTGACTTCATTCCTAAGACATGAGTGCACACAGGTCTTCCATCTTTATGTTTCATTTCTAGTAGAGCTTGAGTGATCTTGAACCTTTCAAGTCTTCGGGCTTGTGGGTCAGGGAGAATAAATGGAGGAGGTGGGGGGAGTGAAGCATGATGTTGAGGGACATCATCTTCTAGAGGAAAGCTTGTTTCAAGCGATTTGGGAAGATCATAGTTGTCTGAACCAGACATCTACAATGGGAGAAAATCAAGTTAGTTGATTCAAGTCCTTAATATAACACCCAATATGAAATATTAAGGCTAGGACCCAACACAATATTTTTATAACTTGGAAGAGGGATGCCGTAATCCAAGCTAAAAAATATTTGAAGGTAAGTGAATGACGATTCACCAATTTCCACCATGAAAAACGAAATAATTTATTAGGTTTTAATTGGATTTGAAACTCCTAGATCTTTTGAGATTCATTGAACTTTTCAATGGCATGTTTCAATCTCGATTGTGTCCTTCAGGTTTTGTGACTGGGATGCCGAGGATCACAAAACAAGGTGTGAATAACCATGTAAACTCACTTGGTACCCTTAATATTATCACCTAATCGGTGTGCCGGTTAACCACACACGCTCCACCGATCTATGATAAACATTAAGTCACCCTTCGTGATCCTTACTAGTCCAAGTTAGTGTGCCGGTTAACCACACACACTCCACCAACGACTTGGTAAGGTACAAAGTGTGAATTTCATGGGTTAGCACCATATTCACATTTTCCTAAAGTAACTGAGATTGGGAATTTATAAAAGGTTTAGTTACTTTATAATATTCATTATACTTTTAATGAGAATTTAAAGTCATTGTCCTACCCGTTCGGCTAACGACCCTCCACCGATCAAGGAAGCGGTGGGTGAGAATGGACACCCATTAAGTTGCCATTTTATAGGCAACAACCTTATACCCCCCTTATAGACCGGCTTCGTGAATGAGGCCTACTAACGGTAGAAGGACTTATTCTTATACATATATATAATAATTAACCATTAATGTTATAAATAGTATAAGTGTTGAATTTTAACTATTAAAACTCTAAGGGTTGGAATTAAAGTTTATTAAAGTGTGTGAAACTTTACAAATTCCAAAACTTGAGGGAAAGTTTTGTAACTCTCCATAACTTTTCATTTCATAACTTATGAATTAAAGGTTCATAAAAATGAAGACTCTTCATTTTATGTAACTTATGTGTTTTAAGTGTGTGTTTAAAAGAAGTGACCTTTGGATATCCATAACTTGAGGACAAATTATGGACTCCATTAAAACACAAATGATCAAGAATTAATCCTAAACAATTCAGCAAATAATTCCTATCATCTTCTAAATTCATAAGAACATGAACATGATCATCAAAGTTTCAAGAATTATATGAACACATACAAAGCATGAAATTTTGATATAAGCTATTGTAAATGGATTAGAACAACCATTACACCAACTAAAACAAGTTTTAAAACACTAAAACAGTTTAGGGTAATGTTTCTAGTCCATTTGCAGCAGCAAAAGTCGAAAATCTGCATTCTGAGGCTCCTACTCGCCGAGTGCACGAACCTACTCGGCGAGTAGGATGAGTTTACACATGAACTCGGCGAGTCCCCCCATGGACTCGGCGAGTTCATCAGTCAGACAGCAAAAAATTGACTTTTTATCACTATTTTGCATCAAGTATCAAACAAACAAACCTGGCTCTGATACCACTGTTGGGTTTTGAGCATTCTAACACTTCCTAAGTGTACATGCAACCCTATTAAGCCTTGGATCTATGTTTGTCTAAGATACATGCAAAATATTATTTTCCAAGGTTTATAACCTATCTAGCATGGCATGGGGTACTTTTAAACATAAAAGAACTAGATGAGTTACATACCTTTTGTTGATTGTTGATTCCTTGGAGTTTGAGAGCCAAGCACCAATAATGTGAATGCCTCAAATGGAAATCACAAATCACCACAAACTTGGAAAATGTATGAGAGAGTATACTAACTCTTGATTTTGGCCACCACACTTACACACACCTTAGTGTCTTTTTCATGCAACATAAGTTTGTTTATATAGTGTACATGGTTAGGGTGAAACCCTAATAACCCATGTCTTTTCCTCTTCCAAGGATCCATGGGTTAAAAGCTCCATGGATCATCCATGGACTTCCATATAAGCTTAGCCCATTAACAAATGAGCATTAGCCCACACCATATAAATACAATAGCCCATGATTTAATTAGTCTTCCTTTTAATCACTAAATCAATTCATAATTAATTCAAGATTAAAACTAATTAAATAACATGACTTTATATTAATATATTATAACTTATAATATATTAATAAATCGTAAGTATACAATTCTCATAAAATTATCCATAAACAGTTTGGGTGAAGTGCAACCCAAATGGACCATGCCGGGTCGGATCAAGTATATACCAAATAAGTTATGGACTTAGACACCTTATCCAACAAAACCTTCAATAGAACTCGGTCCCCAACCTGAAATTCCAAGGGCTTTCGTCTTTTGTCCGCATAACTCTTTTGTCTGTCTCTTGAAGCCTTTAGTCGTTCTCGAATTTGAACAATTTTCTCGGTCGTTTCTCTTATGATTTCCGGGCCTGTAATAGTACTGTCGGGTACTTGTCCTTTGGCTAGTTGCGTGTCACCCACTTCAGCCCAGCACAGTGGTGATCTGCACTTGCGGCCATAGAGGGCTTCGAATGGAGCAGCCTTTATGCTCGTGTGATAACTGTTGTTGTAGGAAAATTCGACAAGGGGTAAATGAGTATCCCATACCTTCCCAAAGTCGATCACACAGGCTCGCAGCATATCCTCCAAGGTTTGGATAGTCCTCTCACTTTGCCCGTCTGTTTGCGGATGGTAGGCTGTACTCATGTCCAGCCTAGTTCCTAGGGAACTCTGTAGCGACTGCCAGAACCTAGAAGTGAACCTACTATCTCTGTCCGAGATAATGGATATGGGAACACCGTGCAGTCGTACAATTTCCCTAATGTAAGTTCGTGTAAGCTTCTCCATCTTGTCTGTTTCCTTGATAGGCAGGAAATGTGCGGACTTTGTCAATCTGTCGACGATGACCCATATGGTATCAAGTCCACCCGTTGTCTTGGGCAACTTGGTAATGAAATCCACAGTAATCCGCTCCCACTTCCATTCTGGTATCTCAGGTTGTTGTAGGAGACCTGAGGGTTTCTGGTACTCGACCTTGACCTTTGCGCAAGTAGGGCATTTACTTACGAAGGTAGCAATTTCTGCTTTCATATTAGGCCACCAGTATAACTTCTTAAGATCCAGATATATCTTATCTGAACCTGGGTGGACGGAATAACGAGTGTTGTGTGCCTCGTTCATGACCAAGTCTCTGAAATCACCAAGTCTCGGGGTCCAGATCCGGTCCATGAGATAATAAGCTCCGCCACCCTTAACCTCTAAGTTCCTATCCATCCCTCTCAGGGATTCACCCGCCACATTTTCAGGTTTCAAAGCGTCGAGTTGAGCCGCCTTAATTTGGGTGGACAAGTGTGAATGGATAGTCATAGTCAATGATTTGACTCTACGACCAGAATATTCTTTCCGACGTAGGGCGTCAGCTACTACATTGGCTTTACCTGGATGATAACAAATTTCGCATTCGTAATCACTGAGTAGCTCGACCCACCGTCGTTGTCTCATGTTGAGCTCCTTCTGGTCGAATATATGTTGTAGGCTTTTGTGGTCTGTAAATATTGTGCTCTTCGTACCGTACAGGTAGTCTCTCCAGATCTTCAGAGCAAATACAACTGCTCCTAGTTCAAGATCGTGGGTAGTGTAGTTGACTTCATATGTCTTCAGCTGCCTCGAGGCATAGGCGACGACCTTACCTCGCTGCATTAGAACACATCCGAGTCCTTGATTTGATGCATTGCAATATACAATGAAGTCTTCTATCCCTTCGGGGAGGGATAGTATTGGCACGGTGCACAAGGCTCGCTTGAACGTTTGGAATGCTCTCTCCTGCTTCTCTTCCCAGTCAAAGGCCACGCCCTTCTGCGTCAGTGTTGTAAGAGGTTTCGCTATGCGGGAGAAGTTATGAATGAACCTGCGATAGTAGCCAGCGAGACCTAGAAATTGGCGAATTTCCGTAGGTGTCTTCGTTGCTGACCAGTTCTCAATGACCTTGATTTTGGAAGGGTCCACATGAATTCCCTCTTCACTAACTACGTGGCCCAAGAATTCGACTCTTCGGAACCAAAATTCGCATTTCGAGAACTTCGCATAGAGCTTATCCGCACGAAGTGTTTCTAAGACTTGACGAAGATGTTGACTATGCTCCTCCTGACTACGAGAGTAGATAAGTATGTCATCGATGAAGACGATGACGAACTGATCCAAGTAAGGACGACACACCCTATTCATTAAATCCATGAATACAGCGGGCGCGTTTGATAATCCAAAGGGCATCACTACAAACTCGTAGTGACCATAACGAGTTTGAAAGGCTGTTTTGGGAACATCTCCTTCCAAGACTCGTAACTGGTGATACCCGGATCTCAAATCGATCTTCGAGAAATAACTCGCTCCTTGGAGTTGGTCGAACAAGTCGTCAATGCGTGGAAGGGGATATCTGTTCTTGATGGTGAGCTTGTTGAGTTCCCGGTAATCGATGCACATGCGGAAAGATCTATCCTTCTTCTTTACGAACAGGACTGGCGCTCCCCAAGGTGAGAAGCTCGGTCTGATGAATCCTTTGTTAAGTAGTTCGGTTAATTGGCTGGATAATTCCAGCATTTCAGCTGGCGGTAGACGATACGGCGACTTAGCTACTGGGGTTGCTCCGGGGATTAAATCCATTTTGAACTCGACTTGACGTTCTGGTGGGACTCCTGGAAGATCTTCAGGAAAGACGTCGGGAAATCGCAGACTTCTGGAATGTCTTTGAGGTCTTTCTCTTCCTTTCCTTTATCTACTAGGTGGGCTAAGAAGGCATGGTACTCCTTACACAGGTATTTCTGGGCTTTGATGCAAGATATGATCAGTAAATTGGTACTGGGTTTGTCGCCATAAATGACAAGAGTTTCGCCGTTTGGCAGATTTAGGCGAACGGCCCTTTCGTCACAAAGTATATCAGCATGGTGCAGGCTTAACCAATCCATATCGATGATGACATCAAAGCTCTTTATAGTGATCGGCATTAGATTGATTTGAAATGAATGTTCATCTAGAGTTAGTGTGCAACCTAAGTACATATCGTTGGTGCTTTCTGTTCTACCGTTTGCCATTTCTACTGTAAATATCTTATTGAGTGATTTAGGGTTCTATTTTAGTATGTACTTGAATTTATGACTCACGAAACTCCTCTCCGCATCACAATCAAAGAGTATGCATGCATATACGCTATTGAGGAGAAACGTACCCGTAACCACCGTGGGATCAGTTATCGCTTCGTTCTGCCCTATTGCCAGCACTCTTCCTATGCCGCCAGCATTCCTTGCCTTAGGGCAGTCCCTCTTGTAGTGTCCAGCCTCACCACACCCATAACATGTCTGACCCACACTGGCTCCAGGGACTTGGGTGATTGGTCGTGCTGGTGCTTTACAGAAATGGGCAGTGTGCCCTTTCCTGTTGCAGTTGCTGCAGTGCATCTCCCGACAATTTCTGTTGTGATGGAAATTGCACTTGTTGCACTTCGGGAGGTTCCCAGCATATTGCTTTGCTGGTGTAGGGGTAACAGGAATAGCAGTGGGGGTAGTAGCAGCATGGACCGCCACTATCTGTTGCTTCTTGGCAGGTTCTTGTGAAGACTGACTCTTCCTCTTGTTCCAGTACTTCTTCTTGCTGTTGTTGTTGGTACTGTTGTTGTTGTTGGTACTTCCTAAGGTTTGCTCCGGAACCGCAGTTGCGAAGTCTTGGCAGAGTCCATGGTCAACAAGAGCTTGTGCCAACTGTTTGGCACTATCGAAAGTGACTGGTTTGGAAGCTAGAACACTTCCTCGAAGCTGGGGTGCCAGTCCCCAGATGTACCTTGTCACACCCCGATCCTTGTCGGAATCGATCAAGGCGTGATATATTGTTCAAAGTCTCATGACAACTAGGTTATAATGTGATTAGATTCAATTAAGTACAAAGTATGCAAACAAGATCCACAACATACAAGTACAAATACAAATGCAAACCACATTTATTACATCAAATTTAAATTGTCTTGTGGATTTCTAAGGCACAACCTATTTTTCATCATTCTTCATTCTTCAAATCTGCATCATGGGTAAAAACAGGTCAACTACGAGAGTTGGTGAGTAATCAAATTTTAGTAGAGAAAATTGTGAAGTTGAAACATTTATAATTTGAAATCAGTTTTCTTTTGAAGTCGCCAAACAATTGTATTTGAGATAACGGTTTATAAATCAAAAATTGATTAACAATTGATAACAACAACAATAAGTCCTCACCCTATATATATATATATATATATATATATACATATGTATATATATAAATATATATAGGATGAAGCATCTAATCATCATACACACTCAACCACGTGTGATCAATCGCCTTAGCGTCCCAAGGCGGGGTGGTTAACCCAATAGCGCTATTATTGTCCATAACGTACCTCAAGAATACGGGCATAGTTATACAATTAGTTATACAATTAATGACGTATAAATGTAGCGTAAACAAACAATAGTTATACAATTAATGGTAATGCACTACAAGTACATGTAGCGTAAACAAACAATAGTTATACAATTAATGACGTATAAATGTCCCAACAATGTCTCAATGGTGATTAAAACAATAAAATGAAGTTGGAACATATTAGAACCACATGATACACCCCAAAAGTATTGAAAATTATAAAATATGGGGTAGATTACTCACTTTAGTCCCAAAACGAAATGCGTGTGTCGTACGATAGACGATTCGGGTCAAAATGGCGTAGAACCTAATATAATTAATAGTTTTGGTTTAGGAACTGCTAAACAAGAATGAAGTATTAATACAAATAATTAGACACGTATTCTTATATTAGATGAATTAACAATAATTCATTTTGATTATAATATTAAGGTATTTATTTGTTAAATGAATTTTAAATTGAATTACTTACTTTGCATAATTAATTTATATTTTCAATTTAGGCTAGATTTTAATAATTTCTTATTAAAATAATAACTTGCCTAATTATAATTATTTACAGATTTTAACAATTATTTATATGAAATAATCATTAAAATGCATTTTTACATGCTTAAATACTTAGGAAAATAGTTTTAAATAGTAAACAATATTGAAAAATTATGAAATTATTAGGAAATCATTATTTCATACAATATGAATTATTGTAAAATTTGTATATTTTTCTGAACTGTTTTAGTATTTATTTAATATTTTAATGACTAAACAACACAAAATTCGGGAAAAATAGTAAATGATTCTCAAAAAATCTGTAAAATTAACCATAGTTTTATAACATGAGGTAGAGCCCAGTGTATAAGTTTCAGATATTTGTTACTATGGGAAGTATTTTTTATATATTTCATTATTAATTAATCAATAAAATCATAAATAATAGTAAACAGTAATATAAATGCATGAAACTTCATATATCATGTTTAATCAGTATACAGGTCATCCTAGAATTTTCTCAGAATTTATTGAATGCAACAAGTATTTTATGTGAATTATTGCCCTACTTTATTGAAATAATTATGATAATTCAATAAAAATAAGTTATTTTCTGAAAATTTCCAGAACTTCTTATTTTATTGATGGTATTCTGAGAAAAATCAGGTTTATGAAAAAAATGAGTTTTAGATATTTTGGTGGATTTAATTTGTTTCTTGTATGAATTTGAAACTTTTAACAACATACCTTTATGAATGTTTCAAGAGGGATGAAGATTTGAGTATAATAGATTGTTCTTGGATGGAATATGAGTATTCTTGGAGGAAATTTCGAGATTGAGAGTGAGAGAAAGAATAGAGAAGATTTAAGTGGTGAAGAGAATAATGTGTTGGGAGAAAAAGGAAAGGAAAGTGGATGGGAGGTGTGAGTGGGAGACCATGGGAATAATCTTTTTGCTTTTGGTGGTCTTCATAATTTCCCACTAACACAAGCATCTTTTACATAATTAATATATGAGTTTTATAAAATTTAAAGTAAAGTTTATAAAAAATAGAGTTTTATAAAATTTAATGTAAAGTTTATAAAAATGGAGTTTTATAAAAGATAGGTTATTATTTGATTATAACAATCTACTTTGATTTGAAGTTTAATTAGAGAATTCAAGTTTGATTCTTTTAATTTAATTAGAGCATTATACTTTGATTTGATTTTAATATGGTATCATAATTTACTTTGATTATAGTTATAACGTTGTACAATACTATGTTGCTATTACCGTCAAGTTATATCGTATTGTATGGGTTTTGATCCTATTAGCGTCAAGTAATCTTGAGTAGGGTTTATTAAATTTCCAATTGGGTTGGGTTGACCCGAATCCATTTTAGGCGGATGTCACAGTCTCCCCTACTTTAGGAAATTTCGTCCCGAAATTTAAGAAGAGAGTACCTTAAGAGAAAAGTTGTGGGTATTTGGTACGCATATGATCCTCACGCTCCCATGTATACTCAGGTCCACGTGCCGACTGCCACCTGACCTTAACCAGGGGAATGCGACTTCTTTTGAGTTGCTTTTCCTTTCGGTCAGCAATTTCCAAGGGTTTCTCGATAAATTGTCTCGTCGATTTGGATATCCTCGAGAGGAACATGAAGGTTCTCGTCTGCTAAACACTTCTTGAGGTTGGCTATATGAAATACCGGGCGAACTTTCTTAAGCTCTGTTGGTAGATCCAACTCGTAGGCTACTAGTCCGATCCTTTTTATGATCTTAAACGGGCCTACGTAGCGTGGTGCCAATTTACCCTTGCGTCCAAATCGAACCACACCTTTCCATGGGGACACTTTTAACATGACCATGTCACCTATGGTAAATTTAAGCGGTTTGCGTCGCTTGTCGGCATAACTCTTTTGTCGGCTACGAGATGCGAGAAGGTTATCGCGAATCTGAGTGATTTTGTCAGTTGTTTCCTGGATAAGCTCAGGACCAACGATTGGAGAATCCACTGTTGCGCGAATCACGTGGGACTCACCGATTTCATGCCAGCAAATAGGAGATCGGCATTTACGGCCATACAATGCCTCATATGGTGACATCTTGATGCTAGAATGATAACTGTTATTATAGGAGAATTCCACCAACGGTAAATGAGAGTCTCAGTTTCCTCTGAAATCCAAGACACACGCCCTCAACATATCTTCGAGTGTTTGAATTGTCCTCTCAGATTGACCATCGGTCTGAGGATGATAGGCGGTACTGAGATCGAGGCGGGTTCCCATGGCTGTTTGAAGTGATTGCCAAAACCGAGAGAGAAATCTCCCATCACGATCTGAAATGATGCTGAGAGGAATGCCATGCCGACTAACTATCTCGTTGATGTAAATCCGAGCAAGTTTTTCGACTTTGAAATTTTCCCGGATGGGAAGGAAATGAGCGGATTTGGTCAAACGGTCAATGATTATCCCAATGCTGTCGTGTCCTTTTGTGGTACGGGGAAGTTTTATTACGAAATCCATGGCGATCGCTTCCCATTTCCACCTGGGGATTTCTGGTTGGACCAATAGTCCAGAGGGTCGTTGATGTTCTACTTTGACCCTGGAACATGTAAGACATTTGGCCACGAATAAAGCAATATCATTTTTCATTCCCGACCACCAATAATTGGTTCTCAGGCCATGATACATCTTGTCAGTGCCCGGATGAATGGAATATCGGGTTTTATGGATTTCTTCCATCAGGAATATGCGAAGATTGTCACGATCTGGGATCCAGATGCGATCTTGATAATAGAAAATACCATCAGATTTTGTTTCCAACTCCCCATCAATTCCCGTGGGCATGTCATTTTCGGTAATTGCCGAGTGTTGGGCTCCTCGAATTCGGTCGCTGAGATTGGACAAGATAGGAGAACATATTAGATGAAATGCATGGGCATGTTCTTTTCGGCTTAACGCGTCGGCTACGACGTTTGCCTTGCCCGGATGATAGCGTATTTCACACTCGTAATCATTTAGGAGTTCGACCCATCGTCTTTGCCTCATATTGAGTTCCTTTTGATTAAGAATATGTTGCAAGCTCTTGTGGTCGGTGAAAATTACGCATTTAGTGCCGTAAAGGTAATGCCTCCAAATTTTAAGAGCGAAAATCACGGCACCGAGCTCCAAATCATGAGTCGTATAATTCCTTTCGTGGATTTTGAGTTGTCGTGATGCGTAAGCTATAACCTTTCCCCTTTGCATCAAAACACAACCTAGACCGAGATTGGAGGCATCGCAGAATACCACGAAATCTTCGGATCCTTCAGGGAGTGTAAGAATCGGAGCGTCACACAAACTTTGTTTAAGGGTTTGGAAAGCGTATTCCTGCTTGGGTCCCCAATGAAATGGTGTACCCTTGCAAGTGAGAGAAGTAAGCGGTAAAGCAATCTTTGAGAAATTTGAAATGAAACGTCGGTAATAGCCGGCTAAACCAAGGAAGGACCGAATTTCCTTGGGGGTACGGGGGGCTTTCCAATTCTGGACTGCTTCAACTTTTGCGGGATCGACTAAAATACCCTTGTCACTTACAATATGACCAAGGAATTGTACCTCATTTAACCAAAACTCACATTTCGAAAATTTGGCGTAGAGCCGATTTCCTTGCAACGTTTGGAGAGTTAGGCGAAGGTGTCTTTCATGCTCTGCCCTTGTCTTTGAGTAAATGAGGATGTCATCAATAAAGACGATAACAAAACGGTCGAGATAAGGTTTAAATACCCGATTCATCAAGTCCATGAATACGGCAGGGGCATTTGTTAGGCCGAAAGGCATAACGGTGAACTCGTAATGACCATAGCGGGTTCGGAAAGCGGTTTTGGGGATGTCTTCTTCCCGTACTCGAAGTTGGTGATAACCCGAGCGAAGGTCAATTTTTGAGAAGCATGAAGCTCCTTGAAGCTGATCAAAAAGGTCGTCGATCCGAGGTAACAGATATCGGTTCTTGATGGTTAATTTATTTAACTCCCGATAATCGATACACATACGAAACGAACCATCTTTCTTTTTAATGAAGAGAACCGGGGCTCCCCAGGGTGAAGTACTAGGGCGGATAAATCCCTTATCGGTTAGTTCTTGGAGCTGACTTGCCAATTCTTGCATCTCGGTTGGAGCCAACCGATATGGAGACTTGGCTATGGGAGTAGCCTCAGGAACAAGATCGATGCGGAACTCTAGCTCACGTACTGGAGGGAGTCCAGATACGTCATCGGGAAAGATGTCGGGAAAGTCTCGTACTATCGGAATATCTTCAATCTTCTTTTCTTTGACCTTTGTTTCCACCACATGGGCTAAGAAAGCCATGTATTCTTTTCGTAGATATGATCGAGCTTGAGTACATGACATAAGACTAAGCTTTTTCGAATGAGTCTCGCCATAAATACGAAGACTTTGACCGTCGGCGAGAGGAATACGAATGAACTTATCGTAACATACTATTTCAGTATGGTTTTGGGATAGCCAATCCATTCCTACGATGATGTCGAAGCTACCAAGTCCCATAGGAACTAAATTGACAGAAAATTTATGACCGGAAAAATCGAAAGTGCAATCTTGGATGACTGCATTGAGTGAAACGTATTTTCCATCGGCGACTTCTACGGTAAAGTACTCATTAAGAATCGTGCGAGGTGTGTGAAGTATGGGCTCAAATTCCAAAGACACAAAACTTTTATCGGCACCTGAATCAAAAAGTACTGACGCGTAGCAGTTATTTATGAGAAACGTACCATTTACGACCTTGTTATCGGTCTTTGCTTGGGTTGCGGTAATGACAAAGGCTCGGCCTTTGGGAGCTGGAACCTGCATTGTTGGATTTGCCTGGGCTTGGATGTTGATGATATTGACTAACCTAGGACACGCGTTTTTGAAATGGGTGGGGTCACCACAGTTGAAGCATGTTCCAGTTGGATACCGGGTTTGTGTTTGCTGATTTGAGGGTAGATAGAGTGGTCGCTGAGTTTTTGGTGCACGACATGTGTCCGCCAAGTGGCCATAGCGACCACAATTCGTACAGAGGCGACACGGGCTAGTGGTCATATGGTGATAGTTACAGTGGTCACAGAGGGGGTGAGGTCCGGTATACGGCTTTTTATTTGGTTGGGCTGGTAGGGTGACTTGGGTGATAGGAGTAGCAGGGGTAATAACAACATGGTTGTGGTGATGACTTTTCCGCTTCTTTTTGTCATGTCGGTGGGAGGACTCGGACTTGACAATTTGGGGGGTCTCAGGGGTCGACTTTTTAGTTGACATCTTTGAACCCTTGCGTGGGAGGACACCATCGTTCACATTGTCCTCGTTGAGTTGACCTGCTATTTCAATGGCGGATTCTAGGGTAGATGGCCTGCTGCTGGTCACCGAATCACGGATCTGGCGTGGTAACCCTTTGATGTAGCGGCGTATTGCAGTTTTCATAGGTTGAACCATGTGAGGTAGGAGTCTCGAGAGATCATGGAATCTATTGGTGTAGGTCGCGTTGTCGCCTCCCTCCTGTTTCAGATTCCAGAATTCATCCTCGAGAGTTTGCAATTCGCTGTCAGGGCAGAACTTCTCCATCATGCATTCTTTTAGTTTTGACCAGGTCATTCCCAAGGCAACAGCCTCTCCCTTTGCCTGTTTTTCTAGGTTCCACCATGTGAGAGCATGACCTAGGAGGCACCCTGTAGCATGACGGACCATCAGGTCCTCAGGACACTCGCTATGGATGAAAGTACTCTCCATTTCTTCAATCCATGTGAGGAGTGCGGTGGCACCATCGGTGCCTTTGAAGTAAGGCGGATTGCAGTTACGAAAGTGCTTGAACGAGCAACGAGGAGTTGTTGCTGGAGCTTGTGGCTGAAGATAATGAAGTTGGGTTGCAATTGTTGGGATGACGTTTGCTACCTCCTTGGCGACCAGGGCAGCTAGCCTTCTGTTGTTTCAAGCAGCGTATGGGGGTCGTAATGCCATCTACGAGAAACACGCATATGGACTTGTGAGTTATTTGTAAATTGATTATGGAAATAAAGTTTTTTAGACATTGTTGGGTAAAATAATTTAAAACACTTGTTGGGCCATGGTTAGGAGTGTTGGGCACCTTTTGGGCTTTCCATGGTTACTAAATGTGAAACATGTAGCACTTGTGTGGGCCCCCACAAAACTAAGTTTTCACATTTCTTTCCCACTTCTAGGCCCATTAGGGAACTTAATAGTCCAATGAGTTTGCCATTTTGGAGTGTATCCTTTCGGATACGTTTGATAAGGTCGGGTATTTTGATGGCTCAAAAGTAATGTGAATAACGCGCTTTGGCCTATAGGTTTGGGAACTCTCGTCTTTGGTCCCCAGATAAGCAAACTGGTCCCTCGGTTGATTGGGATGTATACGAGTGCTTACCTAGTCAGGACTTTTGGGCTACCGGCACCTCCCCCTTCCAGTTACTACGCGTCCATTACTATGATCCTACCCAACTAGAGTGGATGACTTTGAATTTCCTATGAGCTCTAAGGAATACATATATGTATATACATTTTGTTAAACAACTTGAGTATGTGTGTGATTTTCAGAGAAAGTGGAGAATATTCACAAGTGTATGCACACATATAAGTGTCAGGAGTAATACGTATGCACATAAGGGAGCAATTAACACACAAAGGTATTCCTAGGATTTTCTCTGTGCGAATTGCATACAGTTGTGTGTGCATTTTATAGACTAGCATACGAGAGGACCCTAGAGGCTATAGACTAGGTCAAGGCAATTAACCTAATTCCCTATAGTCAAGGGCTCTGATACCAATCTGTCACACCCCGATCCTTGTCGGAATCGATCAAGGCGTGATATATTGTTCAAAGTCTCATGACAACTAGGTTATAATGTGATTAGATTCAATTAAGTACTAAGTATGCAAACAAGATCCACAACATACAAGTACAAATACAAATGCAAACCACATTTATTACATCAAATTTAAATTGTCTTGTGGATTTCTAAGGCACAACCTATTTTTCATCATTCTTCATTCTTCAAATCTGCATCATGGGTAAAAACAGGTCAACTACGAGAGTTGGTGAGTAATCAAATTTTAGTAGAGAAAATTGTGAAGTTGAAACATTTATAATTTGAAATCTGTTTTCTTTTGAAGTAGCCAAACAATTGTATTTGAGATTACGGTTTATAAATAAAAAATTGATTAACAATTGATAACAACAACAATAAGTCCTCACCCTATATATATATATATATATATATATATATATATATATACATATATATACATATGTATATATATAAATATATATAGGATGGAGCATCTAATCATCATACACACTCAACCACGTGTGATCAATCGCCTTAGCGTCCCAAGGTGGGGTGGTTAACCCAATAGCGCTATTATTGTCCATAACGTACCTCAAGAATACGGGCATAGTCATGGAGATTAGACTAAAAATGGTAATGCACTACAAGTACATGTAGCGTAAACAAACAATAGTTATACAATTAATAACGTATAAATGTCCCAACAATGTCTCAATGGTGATTAAAACAATAAAATGAAGTTGGAACATATTAGAACCACATGATACACCCCAAAAGTATTGAAAATTATAAAATATGGGGTAGATTACTCACTTTAGTCCCAAAACGAAATGCGTGTGTCGTACGATAGACGATTCGGGTCAAAATGGCGTAGAACCTAATATAATTAATAGTTTTGGTTTAGGAACTGCTAAACAAGAATGAAGTATTAATACAAATAATTAGACACGTATTGTTATATTAGATGAATTAACAATAATTCATTTTGATTATAATATTAAGGTATTTATTTGTTAAATGAATTTTAAATTGAATTACTTACTTTGCATAATTAATTTATATTTTCAATTTAGGCTAGATTTTAATAATTTCTTATTAAAATAATAACTTGCCTAATTATAATTATTTACAGGTTTTAACAATTATTTATATGAAATAATCATTAAAATGCATTTTTACATGCTTAAATACTTAGGAAAATAGTTTTAAATAGTAAACAGTATTGAAAAATTATGAAATTATTAGGAAATCATTATTTCATACAATATGAATTACTGTGAAATTTGTATATTTTTCTGAACTGTTTTAGTATTTATTTAATATTTTAATGATTAAACAACACAAAATTCGGGAAAAATAGTAAATGACTCTCAAAAAATCTGTAAAATTAACCATAGTTTTATAACATGATGTAGAGCCCAGTGTATAAGTTTCAGATATTTGTTACTATGGGAAGTATTTTTTATATATTTCATTATTAATTAATCAATAAAATCATAAATAATAGTAAACAGTAATATAAATGCATGAAACTTCATAAATCATGTTTAATCAGTATACAGGTCATCCCAGAATTTTCTCAGAATTTATTGAATGCAACAAGTATTTTATGTGAATTATTGCCATACTTTATTGAAATAATTATGATAATTCAATAAAAATAAGTTATTTTCTGAAAATTTCCAGAACTTCTTATTTTATTGATGGTATTCTAAGAAAAATCAGGTTTATGAAAAAAATGAGTTTTAGATATTTTGGTGGATTTAATTTGTTTCTTGTATGAATTTGAAACTTTTAACAACATACCTTGATGAATGCTTCAAGAGGGATGAAGATTTGAGTATAATAGATTGTTCTTGGATGGAATATGAGTATTCTTGGAGGAAATTTCGAGATTGCGGGTGAGAGAAAGAATAGAGAAGATTTAAGTGGTGAAGAGAATAATGTGTTGGGAGAAAAAGGAAAGGAAAGTGGATGGGAGGTGTGAGTGGGAGACCATGGGAATAATCTTTTTGCTTTTGGTGGTCTTCATAATTTCCCACTAACACAAGCATCTTTTACATAATTAATATATGAGTTTTATAAAATTTAAAGTAAAGTTTATAAAAAATAGAGTTTTATAAAATTTAATGTAAAGTTTATAAAAATGGAGTTTTATAAAAGATAGGTTATTATTTGATTATAACAATCTACTTTGATTTGAAGTTTAATTAGAGAATTCAAGTTTGATTCTTTTAATTTAATTAGAGCATTATACTTTGATTTGATTTTAATATGGTATCATAATTTACTTTGATTATAGTTATAACGTTGTACAATACTATGTTGCTATTACCGTCAAGTTATATCGTATTGTATGGGTTTTGATCCTATTAGCGTCAAGTAATCTTGAGTAGGGTTTATTAAATTTCCAATTGGGTTGGGTTGACCCGAATCCATTTTAGGCGGATGTCACATACCTCTCGATCTTTTTGCTCTCTAGAGCAAGCATCCCTGGGCAAAGGATTGCCAAATCACTAAACCTGTTGGTGTACGCTGTGATGTCTGAGCCGACCATAGTAAGGCTCCAAAGTTCCTGCTCTAGTTTTTGTACTTCGCCCCTTGGACAGTACTCTTGCATTAACACTTACTTTAGATTCTCCCAGCCCATAGAATTTGCCACTACCAGAGTTAGTGACTTGACATGGCCATTCCACCATGTCAGGGCTCTCTCGGAGAATATACAAGCAGCAAAATTTTACCTTGCTCACTTCCAGACAGGCACAAATCTCGAAAACCGCTTCTGTTTTCTCTATCCATTGCGATAGAGCCATTATCCCTGCAGATCCGTTAAAAGTCATGGGCTTTCTATTTTTGAAGTCCTTGAAGGTGCAATCCCCTGAACGAACTGGACGTTGGCCATTCATAGAACTATTTACTCGCCCACCAGAACCATTGTTACTCATTTGAGCCATTGCCGCTGTTACTGTAGCTGTCACAACAACTATCAATGCGGCATTTTCCGTTGGAGGAGGCGGTGGTGGTGGAGGTACCGTGCCTGGTCTGGGTCTTAGGTTTGGATGAGGAGGCATCGCGCTTCCAAGAAATAAGAATAAAAGATTATAAGTTTTGGTGGTTAAGAGTTGAATGATAATGAGTTAACCGTCGTTAATAGTTCGAGAATTTGGTTTGACCACCACAGGGCTTTGAGTTTGATTCACCAATGGAGTTTGAATAACAATAACAAACTCATGAACTCGAATGAAATGTACAGAATTAACACACAGAGGAAATTTTTCATATATATTAAACAATATGTTAAGTTACATTTTGAAGTTAAGAAAATTTCGACCCCTCTATGGGTCTCCGATACAGATGTTAAAGAAAAGTAATACTTTTAGGCGAGTTCCTATTCTATAACAAAATTTTTGAGATTCGAGCAAGTACTACTTGGGACGTAGGTTATGCTTGGAGCTTGACTCCGTGTCTGATTGCCTTGCCCCCATAAGACGCCTGTCAAAGGTGGCTTGCTGCTCCCTCATTTCTCTTATTTCAGAGAGGGCTGTGTTTAGTTGGTCTTGGAGTGTGTCGGTGTGGAGTTGGGCATCCCCTTGCATCCTGTCCAGGCGACGGATATCAGCTGCGTTACCTTGTATTTCTATGTCGTCTTCGCGAATCTGGTTCGCTTGAACTCCTGATTGGTAGGACTGGTTGGCTAGCTTGCCTACCATGACTGGAAGAGCCCTGTCAGCTGAACTTCCATTACTGACGTCGTAGAAGTCTCGACAAATGCCGTAGGGAGGACGCAATCCTTGCTGTTGACTCCAATGGTGGATGTGACTTCCCCAGACGGGAGTTGGTCCTTGAAAACCTCTTCGGACCGCAGGAGGTCGGATGGGTGGTGGATTGATTACCTCAGGCTCTGAGGCTGAGCTATCCGAGTCTTCCTCTTCTTCCTTCTCCATGGGTTCCTCATCCTCTTCTGGGTCGTCTACAGTCCATCCTTCGTTGCCGTGATTGGGGTAGTAGGGGTCTCCTGGTAGGTGGAATCCAGCCATTGTGTCTATACGAGAATAGAGTTAAGAATTGACTATTATCTAAAGCACATACTGAATTATTAAAGTTTAACTTATTGCATATAGTATTCTAAATGTTTTGTTTGATTTAAACAGGTTATGTTTTTGGTAAGTTTTGACTTGTTGCTCACTACGACCATTCCTCGACATACATTAGTCCGATCTCGGATAAATATAGTTGATCAGGCTATATTCGTCCCAAATCCGATTACATATTCCGAGGCCTAGTCGTAGTGTTCAACTTGTCTTAATACTTCTTGTATAGTTCTACTATGAAAATGACTCGTTGTATGCATGTATTTGTGTTTTTATGACCCAAACAATTTAAGCTACATGAAATGCGGTTTAGGTGTAAAAACGTTTTGTCAGAGAATTTTAATCCCTATGCATTTATAGTTTGTATATCTTATGTGGTTCGATATACTTAGTTCACTATAAACAATGCTCTGATACCAATCTGTCACACCCCCAAACCAGGATGGCGGAAACGTTCGGGGGTGGGTAACTTCACGTAGTACCATAACAGTTGAATATTGTAAAGAAAGTAAACATAACCAACATATATATAATTGGTTAGTTACATCATTTGTAGGTATTACATGTTTCAAAATATCAATTACAATATGTTGTCAAAAGATTTGTTTACACGCCTAAGCATCCCTTCTGCAAAAGCTGAAGTTTACCCGTATTACTAAATCCCTGAGAAATACAAGTAGATTTGAAAGAGTAGATCAACATTTAAGCTGGTGAGTTCATAAGTATTTAATGTCAATGTTTGAATAAAATCGAATGAAATTTGTTTGTATATGTTTGAAAACTCCTAGAAAATCCAATATTTCCTACTAGTATAAAAGCAGTCTTAACCCAAGACTCGACTGTTTTGAAATGTTTACTTTTAGAAATCCAATATCTGTTCATAAGTGTGTGGTAGTTTAAAAGTTCCAAAACTGAAATGCAATCATGTTTTTCATGCCTACGATAGTAGATTTGTATAAGTATAAATTACTAAGGCATTTGATATCCCTGTAAATCAATGTGTTCTTAATACTCCATGTGAGTTTTATAACCATACTAATGACCGACTGCCTGTAACAACGTTCTTCAGGCGTTGGAATGTTATGACGTTTGTCACCCCAGACCTGCTGGTCTAACTGTAGCTAACAGTTTAGGTGCGAGATTGTCAATCCCGTATAGATCTATACACAAGTATCACGCTCCCCCTACAAGGGATTATGGTATATAATACAGGACTTAAAATGCATACTCGAAGGTACGTGAAATGTCTCACAAAACTTAGTATAAAATAGATTTACGTATGAAAATGTCCATTTGTTCTTGTATATGAAAGTATTTCCTTGATATAGTATTCGTTAGTATGTAAATGTTCATGATTTTCTCGTAAACTATACCTATTATAGTTTTTCAAAGTGTGTGTTTCGTTCGTATAGTAACTCCTAGTGTAATGCTTGCTTGTTATGTAAAGTATAACATTTAAAGTGACATAAATGATCACATATACTTAAAGTATAAATAAAGTGTTTGATTCGTATATATATATATATATATATATATATATATATATATATATATATATATATATATAAACATGTCTTCTATCCAAAAGACAAGGTGTTATCTTGAATACATATTCCATACGAAAGTTCCTATGTAGTAGTTGTGAATCACATATGATTTATTTGATTGAAAGAGTATATAGTGAAACTTTATATTACACACGATAATAACCGGGTGTTTACTTGTATTTCCCCCCCTTAAAAGTGTATAAAAAGCATTGATAAAACATTTGAAATTGTAGTTTATAGGGGTATGAACTCACTTGATTGATTGAAGAAAGCAAGATGATAATCGAGCAGAACTTCGACTTGGAACTGTTGATTTTCTCGGGATTCTCGGGAATCTCGGGAATGCAAAACCTTCCTTCGGGACTTGAATATGAAAACCGGGACTTCGGGATGGCTCCGAGGGTTTAAACGCAGAGCTTCGGCACGAGAAAGAGAAGAAATGAGCAATTTTCTTCGGAACCCTCGCATCCCTATTATAGGGAGGCTGAACCGCCTCGGTACGCTGGGCGTACGAGGTTACGCGGGGCGTACTCATACGTCACTGCTTACGCACTCCTCGGACGAAGCAACTGATGGGAAGGCATAGAGGCGTAGGGGAGACGTGGCCGAACCGAGGCCTAGCACCCGGTTACGCTGGGCGTACGAGGGTACGCTGGGCGTAACTTGGATCAGGCTGGTGACTCCTCGTCCTTCGGATAATACCGGGTTTTGTTAAATAAATTTAATGTTTAATTATTTAATAAACTTTGAAAATTCATATCTTCGTCATACGAACTCTGTTTTTGACGTTCTTTATATCCACGCGTAGGTGAGACTACACTCTACAACTCTCATTTAGACTCCGTCGGCTAATTTTGATATTATTTTTAATAATATTATTTTTAACAGGCCAGGACAATTTAAGTCCGTTAAAAATACGTAACTTCTTCATCCGATGTCCGTTTTCGTCAGACTTTTTGCCATTGCACTAATATTGTCGAGACCTTCGATTCTCATTTAGGTTGTGTCGGCTAAAGACCGCTCGATCTCTATTTCGAGTTTTTAGCTGTCTATTGTTATATCCGAAACTTCGAAAAATTATAACTTCCTCATACGAAGTCAGATTTGGGCGTTCCTTTTATGTAAATTCATGGTTTAATGATATCTATAACTTTCATTTAGATACCTAAGGGTAAAAACTATTGTATTGA
This sequence comes from Lactuca virosa, assembly GCF_052849685.1. NCBI lineage: Eukaryota > Viridiplantae > Streptophyta > Magnoliopsida > Asterales > Asteraceae > Lactuca > Lactuca virosa. The sequence goes on from NC_136426.1 coordinate 206,307,607, forward strand.
AACTTCGCGTTTTACATTTAATCGTATTGCCGGTTTTGTCGGAAATCTTAGAATGGTCATAACTTATTCGTTATAACTCGGATTTTAGTGTTCTTTGTATTTCTGTAAACCTTGACACGATATCTAGCATTGTAAGTAACCTAATAGAGACTTTTGAACATTTATTTTTCGAAGTTAATTTCATTATATCACAAGATGTTACAATTCTTGACTTTTTAGGTCGTTACATAGATTCGAAATATCGGGTTGTCACACTTACCACATTACTAGTTTAACATAATCACATTACATGATTGGCATAATCACATGTGATTATCTATTGACCTATTTTGACTAGTGTTACATTCTCCCCCCGTTAGAATAATTTCGTCCCGAAATTTATCTTATGGATGGGGTTTTGTCAAAAAGTTGGGGGTATTTTTCTTTCATCTGATATTCACGTTCCCAAGTAAATTCAGGTCCTCGCAAAGAGTTCCATCGAACTTTTACTATGGGAATACGACTTTGCTTTAATTGTTTGACTTCTCGATCCATAATCTCAACAGGTTCTTCTACAAAGTTGAGTTTCGTATTGACTTGTATCTCTTCGAGAGGTATAACAAGAGTGTCATCAGAAAGACATCTTTTGAGATTTGACACGTGAAAAACATCGTGCACATTACTTAATTCTTGAGTCAACTTGAGTTGGTGTGCGACGGAACCAATTCTTGCCAGAATTTCAAAAGGCCCTATATACCGTGGGTTTAGTTTGCCTCGTTTCCCGAATCGAATTACACGTTTCCAAGGAGAGACCTTCAACATTACTTTATCTCCAACTTGAAATTCGAAAGGTTTACGTCTTACGTCAGCATAGCTCTTTTGACGATCACGTGCAGCCTTTAATCGATCCTTAATTTGCACGATCTTTTCAGTTGTCTCGTGGATTATTTCTGGTCCAGTACGTAAGGTATCTCCTGTACGTTCTCTGGCCATTTGCGTATCTCCAACTTCTGCCCAACACACTGGGGAATGGCATTTTCGTCCATAAAGAGCCTCAAACGGTGCAGCCTTGATGCTGGTGTGATGACTATTGTTGTAGGAAAACTCAATTAACGGTAAATGAGTATCCCACACATTTCCAAAGTCTATTACACAGGCTCGGAGCATATCTTCTAAAGTCTGAATGGTTCTCTCACTCTGACCATCAGTCTGTGGATGGTAAGCTGTACTCATGTGTAGACGTGTTCCTAAGGATTTTTTTAGAGATCGCCAAAATCATGATGTGAATCTACTATCTCGGTCAGAAATAATAGAATTTGGAACTCCATGGAATCTGACAATTTCCTTAAGATAAATTCTAGTTAGCTTCTCCATCTTGTCGTTCTCCTTAATTGGTAAGAAATGGGTGGACTTAGTTAATCTATCGACTATTACCCAAATAGTGTCGGACCCACTAGAAGTTTTAGGTAACTTAGTGATGAAGTCCATTGATATCTCCTCCCATTTCCATTCAGGTATTTCCGGTTGTTGAAGTAAACCTGAAGGCTTTTGATGTTCTGCATTTACTCTAAAACAAGTCAAACATTTGCTCACATAAGTAGCAATTTCTGCCTTCATTTTTTGGCCACCAATAATGTACTTTTAAATCCAAGTACATTTTGTCAGAGCCTGGATGCACGGAATATCTGGACTTGTGGGCTTCTTCTAATACCAACTCCCTGACTCCACCGAACTTAGGCGTCCAAATTCGGTTCATAAAGTGTCGCGTTTCGTCATCTTTTTGTATAAGCTTCTTTTCCATTTCCTCGTAAAGCTTTGTTCTTGATGTTTTCTTCTTTTAGAGCCTCAAGCTGAGCTTCTCTAATTTGTACGGTAAAATTAGAATGGATAGTTATAGATAATGCTCGTACCCGTCGGGGTTTAATATATTCTTTCCGGATCAAGGCATCTGCTACCACGTTTGCCTTTCCGAGATGATAACGAATCCCACATTCGTAATCATTCAACAATTCAACCCATCTTCGTTGTCTCATATTAAGTTCTTTTTGGTCGAAGATGTGTTGGAGACTCTTGGGGTCGGTAAAAATAGTACACTTAGTACCGTATAAGTAATGTCTCCAAATTTTTAGTGCAAAAACTACAGCTCCCAATTCAAGATCATGGGTAGTGTAATTATTCTCATGCAACTTAAGTTGTCGTGATGCATAAGCGATAACTTTTCCTCTTTGCATCAACACACATCCTAATCCTTGATTTGATGCGTCGAAGTATACAACGAAATCTTCTGTTCCATCTGGAACGGATAGGATTGGTGCACTACACAACATTTGCTTCAATTTCTGAAAAGCAGCTTCTTGTTTGTCTTCCCAGTTGAACTTCGTATTCTTCTGGGTTAGTGTTGTAAGTGGTTTGGCTATTTTGGAGAAATTCTCTATGAATCTAGGGTAATAGCCAGCAAGTCCTAGGAATTGACGCACCTCTGTTGGCGTCTTTGGTGCTTCCCAATTCCTCATTGCTTCAACTTTGGATGGGTCAACATCAATTCCTTTGTTGCTAACCACATGACCTAAAAATTGTACTTCTCTAATCCAAAACTCACATTTGGAGAATTTAGCGTACACATTTTCTTTTCTTAGTAGTTCCAAGATTTTTTGCAGGTGTTGACCATGTTCTTCCTTGGTTCGTGAATATATCAATATATCATCGATAAATACGATCACGAATTTATCCAAGTATGGTTTGCAAACACGATTCATGAGATCCATAAACACTGCTGGGGCATTGGTTAATCCAAATGACATAACTAAGAACTCATAATGACCATAACGAGTTCTAAATGATGTTTTTGAAATGTCGTTTTCTTGTACTCTGAGTTGATGGTATCCTGATCTAAGATCTATCTTTGAGTAGTAGCTGGATCCTTGCAGTTGATCGAATAGATCATCAATTCTTGGAAACGGATAACGATTCTTGATCGTTAGCTTGTTCAGCTCCCGATAATCAATACACATTCAAAAGGATCCATCCTTCTTCTTGACAAACAAGATTGGTGCTCCCCAATGTGAAAAACTTGGTCGGATAAAGCCTTTGTCAAGAAGTTCTTGTAGTTGGCTAGACAATTCTTGCATTTCAGATGGAGCCAACCGATAAGGAGATTTCTCTACTGGTGTTGCTCCTGGAATTAAGTCGATTCGAAACTCGACTTGTCGGACGGGAGGTATTCCAGGTTGATCTTCAGGAAACACGTCAGGGAAATCACATACTTGAGGTATGTCCTTGATTTCTTTTGTCTTTCTCTTCCTATCTATAATGTGGGCTAAGAATGCGCTATATTTCTTATGTAGATATTTCTGGGTCTTAGTACAAGAGATGACTTTGAGGTTCTTCCCAGATTTATCACCATAGATAATCAGGGCTTTGCCGTTTGGTAAGGGTAGTCGTATGGCTTTCTCATGACATAGAATTTTGGCGCGGTGTGAAGATAACCAATCCATGCCAATTATGACATCAAAACTACCGATAGGCATTGGCATGAGGTTGACGTGAAAAATGTGATTATTAAGAGTTAGCAGACAATTTTCTAAGATCTCATGTGTTTTCTCAGTTTGACCGTTAGCGATTTCTACTTCATAGGCTTCTTTTAATCTACTAGAGTCGAAGTTATAAAACTTCGATCTGCTCCAGAGTCGAAGAGTATAGAAGCATATAAATTATCTATAAGAAATGTACCAGATACGACCGAAGGGTCCTGGATAGCCTCTCTGCTTCCTATCACAAATGCCCTGCCACGTCCTATGCCTCCTTGACTCCTCAACTTTGGACATTCTTTCTAGATATGTCCAACCTCCCCACACTCGTAGCATTTTCTTCCTTCACCACGGCCTGTCCCATTATTGGTTTGTTGATCGACTGTTGCAGATGTTGTGCTCCTGCAGTAACTAGTAGTATGCCCCTTTTTCTTGCACTTCATGCAGACAAAATAGTCACCAGGATGATGACGGTTGCACTGATTGCACCATGAAGATTTTGGTTGTGTAGGTACTGCTGTTGTGGTTGCATAATTGTTTGCCACTTCTTGTCTTTTCTCAGACGATTGTTTGAGATTCTTCCTATTAAACTTGCGCTTGTTTGTTCTTGATTTGGGAGATTCAGCCTTTGAGACCACTTCTGTTCCCTGGATCTCTGTGAGGGTTAGCTGATGAGCTATCCTTTTGGTGCTGTCATAAGTCGTAGGCTTTGATGCGATCACCATGCCTTTAATTTGCGATGCTAAACCCCAAATATATAACTCAATCTTTTTATATTCAGGGGTTACAAGTGTTGGACACATTACAGCAAGATCATTAAATCTAGCGGTATAAGCTTTTATCTCTGAACCCTTCATGGTTAGGGTCCACAGTTCTTGTTCCAGTTTATGTATCTCCTCCCTAAGACAATATGTGACAACCCGAAAGATATTCCCTTAACATAACCCATGCCGTTAATAAAAGTTATTTTATTTTGGGTTTTTCCGTTCACTTTCAAATTAAATAATTCATTTAGAATTATTATTATAATTTCCTATGTGTTGAAACGAAATATTTATTTGAGTGAAAACACTCTAAATAATCTTTTGAAAATTTCTAGACTATGACTAGTGCGGGTAATGGTTATTTACCCGGGTAAAATATTAAGCTCCGTTTAATGTCCGTATTGGGTGTATTCCCACCGGGTCACTAACTCTAGGCACATAAAAGGGTGGAGTGACCACCATTTGAGCTTTTCCCACACTTGAACTTTCTCTCTCTACTCTCTCTCTAGAAATCGAATCCTCTCAAGAAATCTTCACTTTCAAGCTCCAATTTGGTAAGTGATCCTTCCTAACTAGTTGTTTATCCTAACATGCATGCAAATCCATGACTTAAACTCTCAAATGCATCAAAAACTCATGTTTACGGTTTTGGGGAGCCTCCCAAAAACCGTAAACTCCTTCAATGGGGGTTTTGAAGCCCCAAGACCCTTCCAAACCTCTTCTAATGCTTAGATCCTTACATGCATGGAGTTAGAACCACAAGATCATGAATTTTTGGCCATGAACATGAGTTTACGGTTCTTGAATGTTCAAGAACCGTAAACACCCTTTCATGGGGTTTTGATGCTCCTTAACCCTTCCAATGCATGTCTAATGGCCTTGAAACTTGCTTGGATGATCTTAGAACCCTAAAACATTTCCAAATGAGCATAAACTTGAGTTTACGGTTTGGGAACATCTCCCAAAACCATAAACACCTTCCAAGGGTGTTTTAATGCTCCAAACACTTTGCATGGCTTGTATTTGAGTCTAGAACTTGCATGAATGGCCTACTAACCACCAAAACACATGGAAAATGGACAAACATGGACAAGGGTGGGTTTACGGCCGTAAACCCATGAGTTTACGACCGTAAACTCTCCAAGGTTGGTCCAAGGACCGTAAACATTAATTCCTAGGCCATTTCTTGTCCCGATCACTTCCTCAGCCCTCGAATCAACCCTAGATCTTTCCTATGTGCAAGATGAGACCTTGGATCACTCAAACCACCACACCCATGAGTTTACGGCCGTAAACTCATGGGGGATGTGGTCTTTAAACCGTAAACTCCCCTAAGGGTTTACACTTGAAGAGTAAACACCTTATCTAGGCCCTACACTTCTTAGATACAACCCGTACCATCCCTAACACTTGAATTGAAGTGTTTTCGTGCCTCGAAGTGTATTATCCTGCTATCTTAGTAAATCAAAGTCTAATTAGATACAATTATGTATCTCTTCATGTTACATAGGAACCTCACGCGTGTTCAAGCCCTAAACTGATACTTAGCATCTAAATCGGCACATTCTCCTCAGCTGAGTTCATACCCCTACACCATTTTCTGTGTTTTTTCATGTTTTCAGGGGGGAATACAAGCAAAAGTACAAGGAAACTTGTACTCAAATCTATATTTCGTATAACATGACTACATGTTCAATATGTTTTAAACATTGAAATCCGTATTAACCAACCGTCTAGCTCGTGGAGTTAGTTTTCAAAACCAATTATGAAACTCATTATAAAATGATACATTTTTACATTTCACAAGGATTTCATGTCATTTCATAAACCGGGATTTTCTATACCAATTACTTGTAAAGTTCATTATTCTTATGATTGGAGACACGTCCTCGGTAACACTCCACATGGATACGAGAGTGGAGGACTACTCCCGTAACCAGAATCTCTTGGAGGGAGAGTGTGACTTGAGTGTATAGATCTATACGGGGCTGACTACCCCGCACCCTGCTGCTAGCTACAGTTGGATCGTCAGGTCCATGGGTGACAAAAGTCATAAAATGATGATGGACTTCTTATTGCCATATCTAGTCTATCGTATGGTTATGGAACTCGGAACTTGGATAATGGAGATTTACTGATAAAGTAATAACGAACCTAGTGAACTAACCTCCTAGTAATAACTGTCTTTGATTACTACTAGTTCATTACTCACTTATTAGTTTTGTGTACGTGTCAAAACTAACACGCTTACCACGGAATACTAGTCATTCAGTATGCTTCACTTAATCGATACACGTATGGTAGATACTTGTACACATCATTTCAGAATCGATAACCAGCGAATATTTTATAAGAAAACATAGGGTTTTCTTGGGATAACGTAACTTTTCATAAACAAGGTTGTATGGTACATCTAACGAGAAATCAAATCATATTTGATAAGGAAACTTGCAGGATTTTATTAATTCAAATTGTGTAACAAAAGGGATAACCAAACTACTTTTATAAGAAAATACGGGATTTTCTTGGTTATCAACTGTTCATGAAACTAAAGGAAACCGAATCTTTTCCCAGAAAACAAACCGCTTATGAACTCACCAGCTTTATGCTGATATTTTAAAACTGCTTGTATTCTCAGGGCATCCATAGACAGGTACTCCTACTAACTTTTTGGAGAACACGGAGCATATAGAAGACTCGTCTTTACTTTTGTTCTAACCAATGTATCTATGAAAACTGGTAGTACTTTATTTTCAAACAAATGTAAAACTTTCTCATGTAATGTAATGGTTGTGTTTACTATGCTTGCTATGTACATTGGTTGTGATACTCTACATGACGTTACTCCGCCTAGGAACGTTTCCGCCATCGGTTTCGGGGTGTGACAGATTGGTATCAGAGCCATTGTTTATAGTGACCTAAGTATACCGAACCTTACATGGTATACAACTATAAACACTAAGGGGCCTAAGTGCTCTAAACCAAAAGTATGCTTTTAAAATATAAGTATTTTTATAAAGTATACAAGTATTCCCGAGCACCGAAATCCATATTGCGAAGAGAACAAAGCATAAGCAATTTGGGTGTTGTGCACTGTGGTTATACCTGGGCAGTTATGTAGTCATGTCTAGGGTCAATATAGTCTGATCAACTATATTCATTCAAGACACGGCCAACATGTGCTTGGGAGTGACTGTGGTGTACAACAGGCCTATAACTTACCTAATATCCATTCAACATAAAATACTATGGGGGTATTTTAGTCCGAACCAAATACCTCATGGAAATCCGTTCCGAGTGTTACTACTCATTCCTCCCTTAGCGATAGGTTACTTACTTTAAGTAATTTTCCTGTCCTATCGCTTAGTAGAACACTCTAAAAAATTATTATGAGATATATCCTTGCTTCATATCTCTAAATTCCATCCTCCTCTTTCTTGGTCATTTCAGATCGAGATGCCTCCCCGAAGGAGATCTACCAGGAGAACCAACGACACTCCTCCACCACCGCCTCCTCCCCAATTTGACCCTGTCATGTTTCAGGCAGCTGTTACTGCTGCAGTGGCTGCTGCCATGTCGAAAATAAATTCTGGTGGATCTGGTGGTCAGGGAAGTGGTGTGCATCCTCAATTACAGGAAAGTGGTCAGGGACACCAAAAGGAGTGCTCCTATAAAGACTTCATGAACGCAAAACCAACATCTTTCGACGGCAAAGGAAGTGTTATTGCTCTGACTCAATGGTTTGAAAAGATTGAGTCCATATTCGAGATTTGCGCAGTCTCCGAATCCAACAAAGTGAAGTACGCCGCTTGCACTTTCCTCAACAAAGCATTAACCTGGTGGAACGGCCGGGTCAAGTCCTTAACCCTGCCAGTGGCAAATGCCATGGGTTGGGACAAACTGAAGGAACTCATGATAGACCAGTATTGCCCACGGGGCGAGATGCAGAAACTCGAACACGAACTCTGGACCCTAAAGATGAAGGGTTCTGACATTGCCTCCTACACTTCTAGGTTCGAGGACCTAGCACTCCTTTGTCCGGGAATGATATCCCCGGAAAGCAAAAAGATCGAACGATTCATTTGGGGGCTGACCCAGCCAACCAAGGGAAATGTTTTGTCTGCGGAGCCGGAAACCTTCAATAGCGCCAAGTGTTTGGCACAAATTCTGATTGATCATAGCGACGATCCCGAGGAAATAGCCACCGCCTCTGATCCGGCTAAAGGGAGCGGTGAAAACAAGAAGAAATCTTGGAACAAACGAAAGGGTCAGGGTTCGCAAGGATCCTCAAAGAAACAGCAAACTGTGGCGGTCCACGCTGCTACTACCCCTGTTGCTACTCCTGCCACCCAGGCTCCTACCAGCGGGTACACTGGCACCTTTCCTCGGTGTGACAAGTGTAACTACCACCATAATCCCGGCCCGTGCCGGGAGATGTCATGCACCAGCTGTGGCAAAAAGGGGCACACGATGCGATTTTGTAGAACCCCAGCCCAACCAACAAATCAAGCCTCTGGAGCGGGTGTTGGTCGAGCCTGCTACAACTGTGGGGAGGTCGGGCATTTCAAGAGGGACTGCCCCAAAGCAGCAACAACCAACAACACAGGGAGAGTTCTAACCATGGGACAACAAGAGGCAGTCGCTGACCCCACCGTTGTCACGGGTACGTTCCTCCTCGACAACTCTTATGCATGCATTCTTTTCGATTCTGGTGCTGAAAGGAGCTTTGTTAATCATGCATTCAAACAATTTCTTAAACAAAAATCCCAACCATTAACCGAAAAGTTTACCGTCGAAATGGCTAACGGTGAGAAAGAGAGCACTAACGAGATATACGTAGGGTGTACCCTATCCTTAAACGACCGTTCATTTCTCATTGACCTTATGCCAGTCTCCATAAAAAGTTTTGATGTCATCATTGGCATGGATTGGTTGAGCCCCAATCGTGCAGACATCCTCTGTTTCGAAAAAGCTATCCGTCTCAATCTTCCTTCGGATGAAACTCTTGTAATCTACGGGGATAAACTCAGTTCAAACCTTCACATCACTTCGTGCATCAAAGCCCAGAAACTTATGCGGAAGGAGTGTTATGCATTCTTAGCCCATGTCGTTAACGAAAAGCAGGAAGTTAAAGACCTCGAGAGCATCCCCGAAGTCTGCAACTTTCCTGATGTCTTTCCAGAGGATCTCCCCGGAATCCCTCCTGAACGCCAAGTGGAGTTTCGTATCGACTTAATCCCCGGAGCTACCCCCGTAGCCAAATCTACTTATCGATTAGCTCCGGCAGAAATGCAGGAGTTATCTAGTCAACTCAATGAGCTGCTCAGTAAAGGATTCATCAGACCGAGTTCCTCGCCATGGGGAGCCCCGATCTTATTCGTGTAAAACAAAGATGGATCTTTTCGAATGTGTATCGATTAGCGAGAGCTGAACAAGCTCACGATCAAAAACCGCTATCCTCTTCCTCGAATAGACGACCTCTTCGATCAACTTCAAGGAGCTAGCTACTTTTCCAAAATCGATTTAAGATCAGGGTACCATCAGCTGCGAGTCCATGAGGGTGACGTTCCCAAAACAGCCTTTCGGACTCGATATGGTCACTACGAATTCGTAGTTATGCCCTTCGGTCTAACCAACGCGCCGGCGGTGTTCATGGATTTGATGAACCGGGTGTGTCATCCATTTCTGGACAAGTTCGTTATCGTGTTCATCGACGACATACTTGTCTATTCCAAAAGCGAAGAGGATCACAAACAACACTTGAGGCTAGTGTTGGAAACTCTTAGATCGGAGCGACTGTACGCGAAATTCTCCAAATGTGAATTCTGGATCCGGAAGGTTACTTTCCTTGGTCACGTGGTAAGCAAGGAGGGCATACACGTGGATCCTTCCAAGATCAAAGCGATAGAAAACTGGTCAGCACCGAAGACGCCCACCGAAATCCGTCAATTCTTGGGTCTCGCTGGCTACTATCGCAGATTTATCCAAAATTTCTCCAAAATTGCCAAACCCTTACCAACTCTAACTCAGAAAGGTGTACCCTTTTGTTGGAGTGAAAAGCAAGACGTTGCGTTCCAAACACTGAAGCAATCCTTGTGCAGCGCACCTATCCTGTCCCTTCCCGATGGGACGGAAGACTTCGTTGTCTACTGCGTTGCGTCCAATCAAGGTGTCGGTTGTGTCCTAATGCAACGAGGCAAGGTCATCGCCTATGCCTCCAGACAACTAAAAGTACACGAAGTCAACTACACGACTCACGACCTACAATTGGGAGCAGTGGTCTTCGCATTAAAAATCTGGAGACATTATCTCTACGGAACTAAGTGCACCATCTTTACTGACCATAAAAGTCTACAGCACATCCTCGACCAAAAGGAGCTGAACATTAGACAACGGCGATGGGTTGAACTACTCAACGACTACGAGTGTGAAATCCGCTACCATCCCGACAAGGCCAATGTGGTGGCAGATGCCCTCAGCCGGAAAGAATTCTCAGGTCGTAAGGTGAAGGCACTGACTATGACTATCCATTCCCTCTTATCCGCGCAAATCAAAGAGGCTCAGCTGGAAGCCTTAAGACCAGAAAACGTGTCAGGCGAAGCCCTGAGAGGAATGGATAAGAATCCTGAGATCAGAAACGACGGAGTCTATTGTTTCATGGACCGGATCTGGACCCCAAAGTTCGGAGGTTTCAGGGAGGTTGTCATGAACGAAGCTCATAATACTAAATACTCCGTACACCCAGGTTAGGATAAGATGTACCTGGATCTCAAGAAACTGTACTGGTGGCCAAATATGAAGGCCGAAATCGCTACCTTCGTGGGCAAGTGCCTGACTTGCGCCAACGTGAAGGTCGAATATCAAAAACCCTCCGGTCTACTTCTTCAACCCGAAATACCTGAATGGAAATGGGAAATGATTGCTATGGATTTCATTACCAAGTTACCCAAATCTCCGAGTGGGTACGACACCATCTGGGTAATTGTCGACCGACTGACCAAATCCGCTCACTTCCTTCCTATCAAGGAAAACTTCAAAATGGGAAGACTCACGCGAATCTACATCCAAGAGGTGGTCCGACTGCATGGTGTACCTGTGTCCATCATTTCCGATCGGGATAACAGGTTCACTTCTAGGTTCTGGCAGTCACTACAGAAGGCTCTTGGAACTAAGCTGGATATGAGCACAGCTTACCATCCTCAAACAGATGGACAGAGTGAGAGAACCATCTAAACCTTGGAAGACATGCTGAGAGCCTGCGTCATCGACTTCGGCGCGTCATGGGATACTCATCTTCCTTTGGTTGAATTTTCTTATAACAACAGCTACCATACCAGCATCAAGGCTGCGCCGTTCGAAGCCCTCTATGGCCGTAAGTGCAGATCCCTTCTGTACTGGGCTGAGGTGGGTGACACGCAGCTGGTCAAGGGACAAGTCCCTGACAGCACTCTCACTGGTCCAGAAATCATCCGCGAAACCACTGAAAAGATCGTACAAATCCGAGAACGACTTAAGGCCTCCCGAGATAGACAAAAGAGCTACGCCGATAAACGACGAAAACCCTTGGAATTCCAGGTTGGAGACCGTGTCTTGTTGAAAGTCTCACCCTGGAAGGGCATGATACACTTTGGAAAGCGTGGAAAACTTAACCCAAGGTACATAGGACCTTTCGAAATCCTAGCCAGAATTGGTCCCGTGGCTTTACCTCACGAACTTAGCAATATTCACCCTGTCTTCCACGTCTCAAACCTCAAAAAGTGTCTTTCTGAGGAGACCCTTGTGATTCCTCTGGATGAGATCGAAATCAACGAAAACCTGAACTTTATGGAAGAGCCCATCGAAATCATGGATAGAGAGATCAAACGAACGAAACAAAGCCGCATCCCGATAGTGAAGGTTCGCTGGAATGCCAAGCGGGGTCCCGAATTCACTTGGGAACGCGAAGACTCGATGAAAACGAAATACCCACATCTCTTTCCAATTCCATGATTTGTATCTAAATTCTAAATTTCGGGACGAAATTTCCTCTAACGGGGGGATAATGTGACAACCCGAAAGATATTCCGTTAACATAACCCATGCCGTTAATAAAATTTATTTTATTTTGGGTTTTTCCGTTCACTTTCAAATTAAATAATTCATTTAGAATTATTATTATAATTTCCTATGTGTTGAAACGAAATATTTATTTGAGTGAAAACACTCTAAATAATCTTTTGAAAATTTCTAGACTATGACTAGTGCGGGTAATGGTTATTTACCCGGGTAAAATATTAAGCTCCGTTTAATGTCCGTATTGGGTGTATTCCCACCAGGTCACTAACTCTAGGCACATAAAAGGGTGGAGTAACCACCATTTGAGCTTTTCCCACACTTGAACTTTCTCTCTCTACTCTCTCTCTAGAAATCGAATCCTCTCAAGAAATCTTCACTTTCAAGCTCCAATTTGGTAAGTGATCCTTCCTAACTAGTTGTTTATCCTAACATGCATGCAAATCCATGACTTAAACTCTCAAATGCATCAAAAACTCGTGTTTACGGTTTGGGGGAGCCTCCCAAAAACCGTAAACTCCTTCAATGGGGGTTTTGAAGCCCCAAGACCCTTCCAAACCTCTTCTAATGCTTAGATCCTTACATGCATGGAGTTAGAACCACAAGATCATGAATTTTTGGCCATGAACATGAGTTTACGGTTCTTGAATGTTCAAGAACCGTAAACACCCTTTCATGGGGTTTTGATGCTCCTTAACCCTTCCAATGCATGTCTAATGGCCTTGAAACTTGCTTGGATGATCTTAGAACCCTAAAATATGTCCAAATGAGCATAAACTTGAGTTTACGGTTTGGGAACATCTCCTAAAACCGTAAACACCTTCCAAGGGTGTTTTAATGCTCCAAACACTTTGCATGGCTTGTATTTGAGTCTAGAACTTGCATGAATGGCCTACTAACCACCAAAACACATGGAAAATGGACAAACATGGACAAGGGTGGGTTTACGGACGTAAACCCATGAGTTTACGACCGTAAACTCTCCAAGGGTGGTCCAAGGACCGTAAACCCTAATTCCTAGGCCATTTCATGTCCCGATCACTTCCTAAGCCCTTGAATCAACCCTAGATCCTTCCTATGTGCAAGATGAGACCTTGGATCACTCAAACCACCACACCCATGAGTTTACGGCCGTAAACTCATGGGGGATGTGGTCTTTAAACTGTAAACTCCCCTAAGGGTTTACACTTGAAGAGTAAACACCTTATCTAGGCCCTACACTTCTTAGATACAACCCGTACCATCCCTAACACTTGAATTGAAGTGTTTTCGTGCCTCGGAGTGTATTATCCTGCTATCTTAGTAAATCAAAGTCTAATTAGATACAATTATGTATCTCTTCATGTTACATAGGAACCTCATGCGTGTTCAAGCCCTAAAATGATACTTAGCATCTAAATCGGCACATTCTCGTCAGGTGAGTTCACACCCCTACACCATTTTCTGTGTTTTTTCATGTTTTCAGGGGGGGAATACAAGCAAAAGTACAAGGAAACTTGTACTCAAATCTATATTTCGTATAACATGACTACATGTTCAATATGTTTTAAACATTGAAATCCGTATTAACCAACCGTCTAGCTCGTGGAGTTAGTTTTCAAAACCAATTGTGAAACTCATTATAAAATGATACATTTTTACATTTCACAAGGATTTCATGTCATTTCATAAACCGGGATTTTCTATACCAATTACTTGTAAAGTTCATTATTCTTATGATTGGAGACACGTCCTTGGTAACACTCCACATGGATATGAGAGTGGAGGACTACTCCCGTAACCAGAATCTCTTGGAGGGAGAGCATGACTTGAGTGTATAGATCTATACGGGGCTGACTACCCCGCACCCTGCTGCTAGCTACAGTTGGATCGTCAGGTCCATGGGTGACAAAAGTCATAAACTGATGATGGACTTCTTATTGCCATATCTAGTCTATCGTATGGTTATGGAACTTGCAACTTGGATAATGGAGATTTACTGATAAAGTAATAACGAACCTAGTGAACTAACCTCCTAGTAATAACTGTCTTTGATTACTACTAGTTCACTACTCACTTATTAGTTTTGTGTACGTGTCAAAACTAACACGCTTACCACAGAATACTAGTCATTCAGTATGCTTCACTTAATCGATACACGTATGGTAGATACTTGTACACATCATTTCAGAATCGATAACCAGCGAATATTTTCATAAGAAAACATACGGTTTTCTTGGGATAACGTAACTTTTCATAAACAAGGTTGTATGGTACATCTAACGAGAAATCAAATCATATTTCATAAGGAAACTTGCAGGATTTTATTAATTCAAATTGTGTAACAAAAGGGATAACCAAACTACTTTTATAAGAAAATACGGGATTTTCTTGGTTATCAATTTTTCATGAAACTAAAGGAAACCGAATCTTTTCCCAGAAAACAAATTGCTTATGAACTCACCAGCTTTATGCTGATATTTTGAAACTACTTGTATTCTCAGGGCATCCATAGACAGGTACTCCTACTAACGTTTTGGAGAAGACGGAGCATATAAAAGACTCGTCTTTACTTTTGTTCTAACCAATGTATCTAAGAAAACTTGTAGTACTTTATTTTCAAACAAATGTAAAACTTTCTCATGTAATGTAATGGTTGTGTTTACTATGCTTGCTATGTACATTGGTTGTGATACTCTACATGACGTCACTCCGCCCCGGAACGTTTCCGCCATCGGTTTCGGGGTGTGACACAATACTCCTCTACTAGCATCATTTTTAGCTCCTCCCATTTCATGGAATTTGCAGTATCAATTCCCAGCGGTTATATCAGTTCATTTAGGTTTATAAGTGAAAAGTTTCTATAAAAATTACAAAATTTGCAAGGTTTTTTTTACATCCTTGCTATAAACTTTCCTCTTTTCGCCTTAACTACTCTGATTTTCTCTATTTACATAACTACTAGTTGGTGCTTATCTACCAGAAACCTAAGTGATGACCCAGCACGTCAGTGACATTAACCACTTGCTCTTCAAGTGCTTGAGTTCTCTGCTTAAGACTTCTCGTGCGTTCTTCATTTCTTGAGGTTTGATTGTAGAGCTCTAACTCTGCAATCCTGGCATCATGAGTAATCATGTCATTATATGCAAAATTTATACGATGATGGACATCCATCACCGATTCCTGATCTCGTGTCCTTTGTCCTTCTAGCCTTCGCACTCTTCCAGAGAGATGAGTAGTCCTCCCTTCGATAATTTCCATCTTGTCTTCAATTTTGACACTTTTCTCAAACAATTGAGATAAAGTTTTATCTTCAGAAGAGTGTGGGAGATGTGGTCGAGATGATTGACCAGTCTCATACATCTTGGCAGCTCTTTCTTCCGCCACCCACCTATCAACGGTTTGTGCGATTCGTGCAGGTTCATCTTGAACTCTATGACTTCCTGAAGATGTCACCTTCAGACTCTTCTTAATCTTTTGCCATATCGGTATGGATTTACGTGCCGTGCGTTTCATTTTTACTCCTCCTGGAACTTTACGGTAAAGAGTGTTTAGTGGTGGTAAAGATGATGCCCCCGACTCTGTCTCCTCCATGGATTCACTTTCTTCCATTGGTTCACTCTCTTCCCATTCAATGGAGGGTAATGGTGCTCCTCTTCTTCAGAAGGTATTGGATGAAAGGTGGTTGGATTTATAGGGTAGTAAGGATCGCCTACCATCATGGGGAATGAAATTTCCTCTTCTTCATCCGTATCGTCGATGATTATCCATTCTCGTGAATGTGCCATGTCGAATTCCTATACGTTTTGGATCACCAAGAGTTTTAGTCTATCAAATATTACTCCCAAATAAAATAGTTCATATGATCTGATCATAATAAAATGTAGTTGCGCACCTACACCTAGTTGTGATAGGATATATGCACATATAAACTTTAGTTAGAATATTTGATCTAAATCCTTGAGATAAAAAACATTACGGGTATTAAGGTGTATTCTTATCGCGGGTCTGAGTCTTTACATATGACTCTATATTCTTATTTATTGTATTTATGCTTTAACTATTGTTTGTTACTTCAGGTCTATCTGATAAGGCTCCGGCCAGTCAGGACAGTCGAAAGGGCAGGATCATTTTAGCATATAGCCGTTCTGAAATCCAGCAACACAAATCAACATGTCTATCCTTGTCACCGCTCCCGTAAGTAGTCCTTTAGTAGAATAATTAATAATACTTTTTATTTATAGGCAAAGGGATATACCTAAACCTAATAGAGTAAGCCCTAAACTATAGACGTGCTTTCCTAAGAAAGTACTAGTTCACTATATTTAATAGCTCTGATACCAATTTCTGTCACACCCCCAGCCATCGGCGGAAACACCGGGTAGTGTAACGTTATTCTTCGTATCACAGTTATATAACATACATTGAACATTACTAAAGAAAATACATACCTTTATTGATAACTGAAAGTTACATAACTGTTTTTCTAGGACCTATTACATAATATCCGACCATGGCATACTTCTTAATGAACAGAAAGGTAATAGTAAAACTTCTTCTGTTCGAATACATACCAGCTTTTCAAGTTCCTGAAAACACATGCATTTTAAAATACGTCAACATAAAGTTGGTGAGTGCACAGGTTTTGACTCCATAAAATAATACATTTTCCATATTCAAAAGTATAATTTTGAAAGTATCATTTTGACTCTCCAACATTTAGTATGTATATTAGGTATAATAGTTTACTTAACAATTAAGTGTTATACCTAAACATTTCTTAATCCTAAGGTATAAGTAGGGGGAAACTTATACTTAACATTAATACTTGTAAGCGACTAAGGATAATGTTTCTAACAATTTGCTACCATGAGCCTGTAACCGCTGCTATGACATAATACCTCTGATAGAACACACTCATGATTTACCATGAGAAACAAACACACTCGTGATTTACCATGAGAAACAACACCGTACGCTTCATCGACGCCGGAACAATAACAAATAAAAGGATAGTTCATCACTCGCTTTTGGTTGACTGTAGCTAACAGTCACAAGTGGGGTGGTCAACCCGTATACTAATTATACACGACTTCCTCGCTCACACGGGATTAACGGTTACAGTTCAGAGGATTTCCGCTAAGATCCCCAATCTTAGTTGATGAATACAATTACTCATGTAGACTTCGACGACTTCCTATAGCTCTAACAACAAAAGCATCTTCATGTCTAAAACCCTAAGTTACTAGACTATGCTTTTAAACATTACTCCTAACTTCATAATATTTAGGTAGTATAACAGCTATATTTGAAGTAAAACCATGTTTTATCTTGACCTAAAACCAATAATAACAACATATAACGGTCCTAGTTTTATCTTGACATAAAACTATCAATAATAATACCAAGTTTTATCTTAACATAAAACTAACAATAACAACATATAACATATCCAGTTTTATCTTGACATAAAACTATTAATAGAAATATATAAAACTTCCGAATATAACTTCGGAACCATATCGCACACAACATATATATAATATCTAGCATGTGTTTTCCCCCGAAATATTAGAAAGTGGGGCCATGAAACTCACCCTAGTAGCTTGATTTTATGTTATCTAAGCAAAAATGGTCAGCGTACGAGGTCGTCGGGGCTCGGGATGTAAGATAGCCTCAGCAAAGGAGAGAGGAGAAAGAAGTTTAGGTGTAAGAATGGCTGAAGTCGGACCTGCTATTTATAGTAGGGATTTTGGACCGCCACGTCGTGGCTTAAGATCTTATCCCCGTATACTTGCCATTTGCGTCCCTAGCTTCGGAATGTGTCATGTGACTCATCACGTCGTGGGATATCATTGCTCACATCGTGAAATTGTATCTTATCCCCTCGCAGCCTCGTCACATACCTTCTAGATTCCGAGATGTGGATAACTGACTCCCCACGTCGTCGCTTTCAGACCCCCACGTCGCGGCTTAGTTAGATTAGGGTTTCAGACACTTAATCTTCAGAAGGTCGTAACTTTCACATACGAACTCCGTTTTTGATGTTCTTTATATGCACGCGTAGGTATTTACAAGTACTACAACTCTCTTTTAGACTTAAATAGCTAATTCTAAGTCTATTTTAAATTCCTATTATTATAGAGATTTATAGTGTTCGGTTTATCATAACTTCTTCATGCGAAGTCAGATTCAAACATTCTCTACATTTTTGGGATCGTATGGACGTATACTTTGAGATGTATCATAAAGAAGGTTCATATTTGTATTAGAATTTATCATTAACTACATAACACTCTTACTGTCACACCCCCAAACGAGGATGGCGGAAACATTCGGGGGTGGGTGACTTCACGTAGTACCATAACAGTTGAATATTGTAAAGAAAGTAAACACAACCAACATATATATAATTGGTTAGTTACATCATTTGTAGGTATTACATGTTTCAAAATATCAATTACAATATGTTGTCAAAAGATTTGTTTAGACGCCTAAGCATCCCTTCTGCAAAAGCTGAAGTTTACCCGTATTACTGAATCCCTGAGAAATACAAGTAGATTTGAAAGAGTAGATCAGCATTTAAGCTGGTGAGTTCATAAGTATTTAATGTCAATGTTTGAATAAAATCGAATGAAATTTGTTTGTATATGTTTGAAAACTCCTAGAAAATCCAATATTTCCTACTAGTATAAAAGTAGTCTTAACCCAAGACTCGACTGTTTTGAAATGTTTACTTTTAGAAATATAACTTCGGAACCATATTGCACACAACATATAACTTCGGAACCATATTGCACACAACATATATATAGAATCCTAAGTATAACTCAAGATCTACATTAGTAAATTAACATGTTGATAAGTTGATAATAGTTGTATAGATTCAAAATATTATATTTAGAACAACTATACGCCGACTATTATAACTATATACTATCATATAGACATAATAATAACATATATATAATATCTAGCATGCGTTTTCCCCCGAAATATTAGAAAGTGGGGCCGTGAAACTCACCCTAGTAGCGTGATTTTATGTTATCTAAGCAAAAACGGTCAGCGTACGAGGTCGTCGGGGCTCGGAATGTAAGATAGCCTCAGCAAAGGAGAGAGGAGAAAGAAGTTTAGGTGTAAGAATGGTTGAGGTCGGACCTGCTATTTATAGTAGGGATTTTGGACCGCCACGTCGTGCCTTTTGGACCGCCACGTCGTGGCTTAAGATCTTATCCCCGTAGACTTGCCATTTGCGTCCCTAGCTTCGGAAGGTGTCATGTGACTCATCACGTCGTGGGATATCTTTTCTCACGTCGTGAAATTGTATCTTATCCCCTCACAGCCTCGTCACACACCTTCTAGATTCCGAGATGTGGATAACTGACTCCCCACGTCGTGGCTTTTAGACCCCCACGTCGTGGCTTAGTTAGATTAGGGTTTCTGACACTTAATCTTCGGAAGGTCGTAACTTTCACATACGAACTCCATTTTTGACGTTCTTTATATGCACGCGTAGGTATTTACAAGTAATACAACTCTATTTTAGACTTAAATAGATAATTCTAAGTCTATTTTAAATTCCTATTATTATAGAGATTTATAGTGTTCGGTTTATCATAACTTCTTCATGCGAAGTCAGATTCAAACATTCTCTACATTTTTGGGATCGTATGGACATATACTTTGAGATGTATCATAAAGAAGGTTCATATTTGTATTATAATTTATCATGAACTACATAACACTCTTACCACATTACTAGTTTAACATAATCACATTACATGATTGACATAATCACATGTGATTATCTATTGACCTATTTTGACTAGTGTTACAATAAAAGGGGGTATGAACTCACTTGATTGAAGTGGTTGTTTTGAAGTAGTCGAGAGAAGAATCGAACAGAACCTCGACTAGAAAAGCTGAGTGTAGAACTTCCTTCGGGGCTTGAGTGTGCAAAACTGGGGTGTCGGGATGGCTTCGAGTGGAAAACCACAGAGCTTCGGCGCGAGAAAGAAGAGAACTGAGCAATGAAACCCGGAACCCTTGAGTTCTATTTATAGGGATAGATTTTGGGTACCACGTCGTGGCAAAGGGTGTGCCACGTCGTGGGGAGCATTGTTATCCTCTTCCATTGATTGGACGCTCTCAGTCACTTGCCGGATCGTGGCCAACTGTGCCACGTCGTGGCAGACCTGACAGCCTCGGATTTTGGGCCTCGAACTTGTAAAATCCGTAACTTTCGCGTACGAGCTCCGTTTTTGACGTTCTTTATATGCACGCGTAGGTGAGAATATACTATACAACTCTCGTTTAGACGCCGTCGGCTAATGTTGATTTTATTTTTATTATATTATTTTTAACAGGCCGGGCCTCGAAAAGTCCGTTTAAATTCCATAACTCCTTCATATGGTGTCCATTTTCGTCAAACTTTTTACCGTTGCGCTAATATTGTCGAGACCTTCGATTCTCATTTAGGTTGTTTCGGCCAAAAGTCGCTCGATCTCTAATTCGAGTTTTTAGCTGTCTACTGCTAGCTTAGAAACTTCCAAAAATCATAACTTCCTCATACGAAGTCAGATTTGGGCGTTCTTTTTGTGTATGCTCACAGTTTAATGATATCTATGACCTTCATTTAGATACCTAAGGCTAAAAAGTATTTTATCGGGATTTCGTATTTTACGCTAAACAGTGTTTTATCGGTATTGCCGCGGATCTTCGATTGGTCATAACTTCTTCGTTATAACTCGGATTTTAGTGTTCTTTATATTTTTTGAAACCTCGTTACGATATATACCACTTGGTGTATCCCAATTATTGTTTTATAAAAGTTAAATTTTGACCCTAATTTCGCTGGTGTTACAGAGTGCCCGCAGTTGATTCAGGGATCAGCGCAGGGATCTGCGCCTTCTTCCACTTGAGCTACGGAGACTCGGCCCGTGAAGGCCGAGGCGCCGAAGGCTCGCGACAGAGCCTTCTAGTTGACCGCGGAGGAGGTCCGCGCAGCACCTGATGTTGTGGCTGGTATGTGATCTTTTGCTTATTCTTTTGTTTATATATATGGTGCTTATATGTGATATGTTTAGGTACTTTTCTTGTGAATTTTGTACCTACTTTGGTCTTATTTGACTCGGGTGCGAGTCGATCTTTCGTGTCATTAGCGTTTAGTCAGCACATCAGTACCCGACGAGAGGCGTTGAGTCGACCTATACGAGTTTCTATAGCTGACGAGCGAGCGGTTTTTGCTACTGATGATATTTGAGGAGGTGTACTCGAGATTTTCGGTGTTGATTTCCCGATAGATTTGGTACAAATTGCGATGAGGGATGTGTGTGTCATCATGGACATGGACTGGTTGAGCCGATTTGGAGTTGTTATCGACTACGAGTGTCAGTTGGTGACTATACGAGACCCTAGTGGGGGAGTACTTACGGTGTATGGTGAGGGTACCCGATTTGGGTCAGCATTTTGCTCGGCTACCCGAGCGAGGCAGAGTCTACAACAGGGTTGTAGAGGGTTTGTAGCCTATGTGATTGATACTCGAGTTGTCGCCGAGAGGCCGAGTTATGTCGGTGAGGTTCTGATAGTGCGAGAGTTTCCGGATGTTTTCCCCGAGGAGTTGCCGGGTGTGCCTCCCGAGAGGTAGGTGGAGTTTCACATCGATTTGGTTTCGGGGGCGGCGCCTATTGCCATGGCACCCTATCGCCTTGCGCCACCAGAGATGTAGGAGTTATCCTCACAGCTTCAGGAGCTGTTGGGGAATGGATTCATCCGACCGAGTAGCTCGCTGTGGGGAGCGCCGACCCTTTTTGTCAAGAAAAAGGATGGTTCACACCGGATGTGCATCAATTACCGGGAGTTGAACAAGTTGACGGTCAAGAACCGTTATCCGCTACCGAGGATCGATGATCTGTTCCATCAGTTGCAGGGAGCTTCTTGGTTCTCCAAGATAGACTTGAGGTCTGGATATCACCAGATAAGAGTGCGGAATGAGGATATCCAGAAGACGGCGTTTAGGACTTGTTATGGGCATTAGGAGTTCGTGGTGATGCCTTTTGGGCTCACCAATGCACCAGCAGCGTTCATGGATCTCATGAACCGAGTATGCACAATGATGTTGGATCGATTGTTGATTGTGTTCATCGATGATATTCTAGTATATTCGAGATCCAGAGAGCAACATGAGGAGAATCTGGGGGAGATTCTTGGAGTATTGAGATCGGAGAGGCTTTATGCCAAATTCTCCAAGTGTGGTTTCTGGTTACGGGAGGTCCAGTTCTTGGGACATCTCATTAATCCGAATGGAATATTGGTCGATCCGGCCAAGATTGAGGCTGTTATGAGATGGGAGGTGCCGAGATCCCCCACCGAGATCAGGAGTTTTCTGGGGTTGGCCGGTTACTATCGAAGATTTATCAGGGATTTCTCCAAGATTGTCGTTCCCCTCACCAGATTGACCCGGAAGGGCATTGCTTTTACTTGGGGTCCCGAGCAGCAGACCTCGTTTGAGACTCTTTGCCAGAGATTATGCGAAGCCCCGATGTTAGCCCTTCCGGAGGGAATGGAGGATTTTGTGGTGTACTGTGACGCGTCTATATCAGGGTTGGGTGCAGTGCTTATGAGACGAGGTATCCCACCCCCGATTTGCAATTGGGGGTAGTGGTGTTCGCCCTCAAGATATGACGCCATTATTTGTATGGGGTTCGGTGTACCATGTACACGAACCACAAGATTCTGAAGTATCTGATGGATAACCCAACCAGAACATGCGCCAGAGGAGATGGTTGGATGTGGTAAAGGATTATGACTGTGAGATCCTGTACCACCCGGGCAAGGCTAACGTTGTAGCCGATGCTCTGAGCCGCAGGGCGGAGAGTACGCCGATTCAAGATATATGCATGAGGATGACGGTGATGACTCCGGTATTGGATACTATCCGAGAGGCCCAGGCAGAGGCTGTGAGACCAGAGAACCGCAAGAGAGAGCGGGTGATTGGGCAGGTGTTCGGGTTTGTTACTGATAGTCGAGGGCTTAGGACCTTTCACGGTCGGATTTGGGTGCCGTTTATTGGCGGGGCACGTAGCATATTGTTGGAGGAGGTGATGGGTTTTGAGCATTCTAACACTTCCTAAGTGTACATGCAACCCTAATAACCTTGAATCTATGTTTTCTCTATATACATGCAAATTTCTTTTTCAAGGTTATTTCCTAACTAGCATGGCATGGGGATTACATAAAACATAAAACTAGTAGAAATACATACCTTGTTGTTGCTTGGATTCCTTCAAGACTTTGTGAGCCTAGCACCCCAAATGTTGTGCCTCAAATGCTTCACACAACTCCACAAAACTTGGAATAGAAGCACTGTGCTTGAAGTGTCCCTTATCCTGGCAATAGAAGCACTGTGCTTCCTTTGGGTTTGAAGAAGGAGTAATGGGACCTTTCTTTGTCCCACTTGAAGAGGAACCATCAAGAGTCTTACCCTTGGTACCCTTCGAAGGTTTTTTCCTCTTCTTACCCTTTCCCTGCCCAATAGCTAGAACAGGGGCTGTTGAAGGAGTAGAAGTAGCAACCGCTTTACCCTTAAGGCCATTTTTAGCTGTCCTTAAGAGTCCTTGAAGTTTGCTAAGTGTGACTTCCTCCTTGTTCATATGATAAGTCATACGAAACTGATCATAACTTGGAGGTAAGGAATGGAGAATGATGTCAATTGCCATTTCCTCAGGAAAGTCAACATTTAGCTTCAGCAACCGGTCAACGAACCTTTGCATCTTCTGCAAGTGACCGATGATGGGTTCACCATCCTTCATCCTTGCGGTTATCATGGAGGAGATGATTTCATACCTCTCCTGACGCGCGCTCTGACGGTACCTTTCCATCAGATCCAGGTGCATCTCATAGGGGTAAAAATCTTCATAGGATTTTTGAAGTTCAGGAGTCATGGTGGCCATCATGATGCATGCTACTTTAGTAGCATCCTTTTCATGTGCAACAAACTCCGCAAACTCTTCAGGAGTAGCAGTGGCTTCATTCACAACCTTAAGCTCCCTATGGAGGACATATTCTTTGTCCTTATAGCGGGTAATCATTCTGATGTTTCTGATCCACTCATTGAAATTGGATCCATCAAAGATGACCTTACCACACAAGCTCATAAGGGAAAAGGGGCCTGTTGGGTTTGAGCCAGAAGCATTGTTGGAAGACATCTGAAAGGAAAGAAAGACAAGTTTCATTAGATTAGGAATCCTTAATAATTCACCCAAATGAAATATTAAGGCTAGGATCCAACAAACTATTTATAGTTGGAAGAGGGATGCCGTAATCCATACTATAAAATATTTGAAGGTAGGTAAATGACGATTTACCAATTTCTACCATAAGAACGAAATATTTTATTATTAGGTTTTATTGGTTTTGAAACTCCTAGATCTTTTGAGATACATTGAACTTTTCCATGGCATGTTTGAATCTCGATTGTGCCCTCTCAAGTTTGTGACTGGGATGCCGAGGATCACAAACAAGGTGTGAATAACCATACAAATTGACTTGGTACCCTCAACAATATTACCTAATCGATGTGCCGGTTAACCACACACGCTCCACCGATCTATAATAAGGTCAAGTTACCCTTTGCCACTCTTACTAGTCCATGTTAGTGTGCCGGTTAACCACACACGCTCCACTAACGACTTGGTAAGGTACAAAGTGTAATTTTATGGGCTAGCATCAATTTCACATTTTCCTAAAGTAACTAAGATTGGGAATTTATAATGTATAGTTACTTTATAATTCATTATACTTTTAACAAGTATTTAAAGTCGTATCCTACCCGTTCGGCTAACGACCCTCCACCGATCAAGGAAGCGGTGGGTGAGAGTGGACACCCATTAAGTCACCATTTTATAGGCAACAACCTTATACCCCCCTTATAGACCGGCTTCGTGAATGAGGCCTACTAACGGTAAGAATGACATATATCTATATAATAAAATTATAATAATAGTATAAGTGTTGATTTTTAAACTTTTTAAAAATCTAAGGTTTAATTTGGAATTAAAGTATTAAAGTATAAGACTTTTCAAATTCCAAAACTTGAGGGCAAGATTTGAAACTATTCCAAGTCTCTTCAATTTGTAACTTATGAGTTTTAATGGTTCATAAAATGAAGACTCTTCATTTTATGAAACCTCTTTAGTTCTTTAATCACAATTAAAGGAAGTGACTTTTGGTTATCCATAACTTGAGGACAAGTTATGGACACCATCATAGCCATTAAGATCATGAATTAAACACACATGGTGGTTACACATAATTCCTATGATCTTCTAAAAACTCATAAGAACACAAATTCATGTCAAGCAATTTCAAGAAATCATATAAACATATACAATACTTGAAAATTTATAAAAGTCATGTAAAATGGGTTAACATAATCATTATCATTTTGAAAAACAGATTTTACAAGTCCAAAACAGATTGGGATAATGATCTTAATCCATTTCCAGCAACAAAACTCGAAAAAACTGCCCAGCACGCTCTTACTCGCCGAGTGCATTATTCTACTCGGCGAGTAGAATGAATTTGTTCATGGACTCGGCGAGTCCTCCCCATGGACTCGGTGAGTCCAGTCGTCAGAATGCAGAATTTTCGATTTTTAAGCAGTTTTGCATCAAGTATACAGAAAACAATCCTAGGCTCTGATACCACTGATGGGTTTTGAGCATTCTAACACTTCCTAAGTGTACATGCAGCCCTAATAACCTTGAATCTATGTTTTCTCTATATACATGCAAATTTCTTTTTCAAGGTTATTTCCTAACTAGCATGGCCTGGGGATTACATAAAACATAAAACTAGTATAAATACATACCTTGTTGTTGCTTGGATTCCTTCAAGACTTTGTGAGCCTAGCACCCCAAATGTTGTGCCTCAAATGCTTCACACAACACCACAAAACTTGGAATAACTTGAGAGAATACTTCTAGCACTCAAAATCGGTTATGCCCTCTCTAGTAACACTAGGTCCACTAGGTCTACTAGGTCCACTAGCTCATCTTTTGCTAGCCATAGGGTTCCTTTTATAGTGTTGTCACAATTAGGGTTTACACATGAATGCCCTTAATTGTCATGACTCTTGATTTCCCATGACCCATGGATTTGTAACTCCCATGGACTATCCATGGAGCTCCATTTGGTTACATCCATAACTGATAAACCATGGATCATTAATCCACCATAAAAGAATTGATGATTGTCATAATCAACCCTATATATTTAACTAGTCTCACTTTGATCACCAAATTAATCCTAGATTAATACTTGATCAATACTAATTAAATAATACTATTATTAATATATTAGAACTTATAATATATTAATAATCATAAGTGCCTTATTCTCTCATTTAGTCTATCCAAGTATTGCAATGCCATGCAACCCAAATGGACCATGCTGGGTCGGGTCAACTACATACCAAATAAAGTTATGGACTTAGACACTATATCCAACAGGAGGCACACAGATCGAGATTCTCGATCCATCCCGGGGCCACTAAGATGTATTTGGACCTGAAGAGAGATTATTGGTGGCCCTGTATGAAGAGGGATGTTGTGTGGATTGTAGAGAGGTGCTTGATCTGTCGTTGGGTCAAGGCCGATGACCAACGTCCGCACGGCAAGTTGCAGCCGCTAGAGGTTCCCCAGTGGAAGTGGGAACAAATTTCTATGGATTTCATCACCAAATTGTCGAGGACCGCGAGGGGTGTTGATGCGATTTAGGTGATTGTGGATCGGTTGACGAAGAGCGCTCACTTCCTTGCTATCAGTGAGAGCTCTTCTGCGGAGAGGCTAGCAGAGATATATGTGAGAGAGGTGGTGTTGAGGTATGGAGTACCAAATTGTCGAGGACTGCGAGGGTTGTTGATGCGATTTGGGTGATTGTGGATCGGTTGACGAAGAGCGCTCACTTCCTTGCTATCAGTGAGAGCTCTTCTGTGGAGAGGCTGGCCGAGATGTACGTTTCACTTCCAGGTTCTGGAAGAAGTTCCATGAGCAGTTGGGTACGATATTGCACTTCAGTACTGCTTACCACCCTCAGACGGATGGACAGAGTGAGCGGATGGTTCAGACGCTTGAGGACATGCTTCGAGCATGTGTCATGGACTTTGGTGGAATTTGGGATACATACCTACCCTTGGCTGAGTTTTCTTACAACAACAACCACCATTCGCGTATTGGTATCCTTCCCTTTAAGCTTTTATATGGGAGGAGGTATCAGACCCCCATGTATTGGGGAGAGGTAGGGCAACGAGTGATGGGTAGCACTGAGATAGTGCTTAAGACGATGGACCAGATTCAGCAGGTTAGTCAGAGGTTACTGATGGCCCAGAGTCACCAGAAGAGTTATGCGGATAGCCGACGATCTAAGCTCGAGTTCCAGGTTGGAGACTTTGTACTCCTGAAGGCATCTCGTTGGAAAGGAGTGATCCGTTTTAGGAAGAGGGGCAAGTTGGGGCCCCAATACATTGGTCCTTTCAGGTTGATCGCTAGAGTGGGCAAGGTAGCATACCATTTAGAGCTACTCAAGGAGTTTAGTTAGATCCATGATACCTTCCACGTATCCCAGTTGAGGAAATGTATAGCCGATAAGACGGCGGTATTGCCACTAGAGGATATTCTGGTGGATACGAGTCTGAATTACATTGAGAGGCCGATCGCTATCTTGGATCGGAAGATCAAGGTTCTGAGGAACAAGGAGGTGCCTCTGGTTCAGGTCCAGTGGCAACATCGGAGAGGGTCCGAGCTGACTTGGGAGTCTGAGTCGGAGATGCGGGAGCAACATCCAGATTATTTGCAGAGTGAGACTTCAAGGGCGAAGTCTCATGAGCGTGATCTTGACACGGATGCTACCCAGTACGTTGGGCGTACCATAGTGTACGCTGGGCGTACTGGGCTCAGTCCTGAAACCCTAAATGAGACTTGTTCACTATAAAAGGAATGCTATGATCTCCATCCCAACAACCATTTCCAGTGAGTGAAACCCTAAAGGAGCTAAACCTTCGTTCTAAACAAGTGTATGTGTTTTTGAGCTTGAAAGTGTCTTTGTGTGCTTGTGAAGAAGAAGAGAGGTCCTTGAAGAGGAAGGATTGGAGTCCAAGGTTCTAGATCTGAGCTAAATTGATTGGGCTCGGATTTCGGTGTTCTTTATATGTACGGAACCCTTGAGACATATTCTACAACTTGGGTAAGATTATTTATTCTAAATAATCTTTTTTCGAAAAGTCGTAAAAAGCTTCAAACTTTGCCACTCTTTTGTTATGAACATCATATAGGAGCATTTTTAGGGTTTAAGTACCAAAGGTGGAGACTTTTTGAGCAAAGGAACTCCATGGACCTTGATCTACCCCATTTCAGTGTATTTTGTGTTGTAGATCCATAAAAATCCAATCTTGGACGTTAAGATTAAGTCATGCTTGAGATTAGGGCTTAATGGGGAAAGAGGATATGTGTTTGAAGTGATTGGTGACCTTTACAGCCATGCAAATGATTAAAGGTTTCGACTTTATGGCTTAGGAGACAGTAGAGTGCCTGGATCAGAGATATGAGCTTATGTCTTAATCTATTCAGACCAAAAATCATGAAAGAAGGAAACTGGGCATTACGCTGGGTGTAATCCCAGTACGCGCTGCGTAGGGGGTCGAGTACCCCGATTCTGGATGACCGTGGAGTATGCCCCGCATACAGAGCTGGTACATGCAGCGTAACTCCCTACAGTTGACTTTCGTTGACTTTTACACCCCGTTCCCGGGATCAACTTAACGAGAGAAAGGAAAGGAAATGGGTGGAAATGAGAAGAAAATATATAAGAAATTGGTGTTCCCGAGTTTCATTAAAGGAGGGAAGTGGAAAGAAATGGAGGGAAATTGGAGGATCACTTTCCCTCCTAACTTTCCTTCCGATTTGGGAGGATTTGGAAAGAAAGAACAAAATGATTCATTTTCCTTCCACTTCTCTCCAACTAGGGAACACAAAAGAAAATTTTGTTTTCCTTTCCTTTCTCTATTGTTCTCTCATGACTTTCTTTTCTCTTCTCTTCTTTTCTTTTGTTAAA
The DNA here is from genome assembly GCF_052849685.1 of Lactuca virosa. Lineage (NCBI taxonomy): Eukaryota > Viridiplantae > Streptophyta > Magnoliopsida > Asterales > Asteraceae > Lactuca > Lactuca virosa. The sequence continues at coordinate 206,337,017 of NC_136426.1, forward strand.
CTTGGGAACGAGGTGTTAGGGTTTGGTAAATGTGTGGACTTTTGGACCATTAGAGGGGTAAAATGGTCTTTTAGCTATCTGAAAGAACATAGGGAGGGATTGGTCTAGCCTGGAGAGCCGTTATTGATTTGAGATAATTACTTTATGTAATTAGGCAGGGGCTAGGTCATTATTTCGAGTTTGGGGATTCGAGCACGTGAGTTACTAGACATCATACAAGGTGAGTTTTCTCATTATACCTTACCTAGGATGGTAACTATGTGTGACCGGAAGGTCTTATGTGCTATGATGAGTATGTGATATATGTTTCCATATTTCTATGTATATGTTATGTATGTTATGAGTAGTATGGTATGGACCTGAAGGTCAACAGGGTATGGGCCGGAAGGTCAGCAGTGGGTGGACCGTAAGGTCAATATGGTATGGACCAGAAGGTCAACAGAGTAGGACCGGAAGGTCTACTCAGATCGTAGGATCGGAAGGCCCCTGAGACACATTGACCGGAAGGTCTCGTAGAGCTATAGCCTCGAGTGGCTTATGTGCTGTATGTAGTATTTTGGGGAACTCACTAAGCATTTATGCTTACCGTGTTATGTGATATGTGTTTCAGGTACTAGCGAGGATCGCCGGAAGGTATCGGCATGATTTGTACACACTGACAGAGGATTTTGTATTTGGGATTCCGGGATATGTTTTACCGTGATAACATTTGATACACTTGTGTTTGAGATGATTTATATGAGAAATGTTATGTTTGAAAAATGAAAAATTGTTTTGAATTTTCACGTCGTTACAGACTCCCAATGACCTCTTGATATATTAGATTCTCTTATCAAGAAACATTTCTTGACAAAAACAAGTATCCAATAGTTAGTGTGTGTCTATATCAAGACAAAACCTACACGCAATTCGGTACTAGTTTGTCTTTGTCTTATTAAAGACATCACAACTTACCAAAATGTGCAAGTGTAAGAAAATTCCTACTTAAGATTATCTCACTCAAGTCACAATCTTGGCGTATGACTATAGGACTTGATTTTGGAATGAAGTACGATACATCTTATTGACTTAACCACTACAATAATTCTCGATTCCTCTTCTTAGCCAAACTAGTGCACTAAGGTGTCCTTAGAGGATGAATTATAATATGGTTCCTACGATTACCAAGACGATCACAAAACACGATACAAAAGTACTCTCCCTTCTTCTTAGATTGGAGAAACTTTTTATCTTTCTGCCTTTATTGATTCTACTTATTCGTTCTGCCATTCATTAAAACTTTTCAATGATTTAGAATTACACTTAATCTTGTATGTATAACCACATTTACTAGACCTTTAGTAAATCATGACAAATAATGTTATTATTATTTATGGTAGACTTGACTAGTGCACAACATTGTGTACTAGTTCCTTTAGTCCTTCACTTGACTCACATACTTATGTGAACAAGGAATTAGTCTTAATTACCTAAGTACCAAGATTTCCATACATCACACAATACAGGATTGTGACAACCCGAAATTTTCATTTGTATAAACTCCGCAATCAAGCCCTTCAAAAATTAGCCAAATTCATCTCAAAACATTTTTGGCCGGATTTAAGCCCGTTTTAATATTTTATTTTATATTCGTCGAGCGATCAAATAAAAAGGAAGTATACTTTAGAGTTTTCCGTGTATCACGTAAGTCGCGAAACTCCAAAAGTTTGGAGTTTATGGACGTAAACCCCGAAGAGTATAAATATGACACTTAGTCATTTTTAGCTCATTTTACAATTCAAACTTCAAGAACACCAAGAATTCTCTCTCAACTATCATAAAATCTTTCCGTCAAATCCGCCAAAATGTAAGTGTTTTCTTCCTAGATTCATTCATATAACACTTAATCTAGTGTTTATACAACATTTCATCCATAAATTCTTGGTTTTTAACTAGATGTTCAAGTGTTCTTCAAAACACCAAGAACACACACTAGTGTTCTTGGCCAAAATCGATCATTCAAGCTCCTAAATCGTAAGTACACTCCTCCTAGCAAGTTACTCACTTAGAATACATGTTAAATCCTTGAAGAACATCAAGATTCCCATGAAAACATGAGTTTATGGTTTGGGGAGGCCTCCAAAAACCGTAAACACCTTCAAAGGGTGTTTAAGTGCCCTTAACACCTTCCAATGCCTGTATAAGTGACTGGAACCTTGCATGCATAAGATAGAAACACCTAAACTCGAAAGAAATGGACAAACATGAGTTTACGGCCGTAAACCCCTGTATTTACGACCGTAAACTCCCAAGGGAGTGGTCCACGGACCGTAAACTCCAAAAAGTGTCCATTTTGAGCCCTAATCACTTCCTTAGCCCTTGATTCGAGTCTAGCTTAATTCCTTGAGTGATATAAGACCTTCAAACACCCTATGGCACCACTTCCATGAGTTTACCACCGTAAATTCATGGGGGAAGTGGTCTGAAAACCGTAAACACCCCTAAGGGCCACCATTTGAGGAGTAAACTCCAATGTGAGGCCATACTTTCTTTATATGCAACCCTTGGTCCTCCTAGCACTTGTAGTTAAGTGTTTCTATGTATTAGGACATCCTTACTTGCATAATTAGTTATTAAATGACTAATTAGATACTTAAATGTATCATTACATGTTAAATAGGATCCGAGTGTGTGGTCAAGTCCTCACTTGACACCTAGCATCCTATACCGACCGTTCATCCGAATCACCCATGTCAGGTGAGTTCATACCCCTGAATTAACCTTTTAAATGATTTTAAATGCTTTTATGGGGGGGGGGGGATACAAGTTGAACTATATGGTTATTATATCAATCGCATGTGATTAATAATTGTATACCAAAATAGATTTTTGCATGTTAAACTGCTTTATCCAACTAAAGGTTTTCAAATCTTGTTTTCAAATCTCGTTTAAAGTATGAATATCCGTTTTTAGATTATTAAAGATTTCCAAAGGTTTTCAAAGCTTGTTTTATAAACTGACATCAAGTCATAAAATCTTATTTATAATGTTTTCCAAAGGTTTTACCAAAACTTCTTTTATGCTTTTATATTGTTAAATGCATGCATGTATATGTATAGTTATATAAGTAATGTTTAAAGGACTTAGGAAGGCCAGCTCGCCCTACCTCCTTTTCCTTGTTTGGATGTGGTTCTAGAGTATCGGTTATCCGTCCGAAGGTCGTTTAAATATTAGTTATATATCATGTATACATATATAGTCATAAAAGGTCCATCAGCCAGTTCATCATCCTTTGGGTAGCAAAGGCATCTAGATAACTCTCAAGTAAACTATAATATGTATAATTTAGAAACCAACCCTAACTTTCATGAAGGAGAAACTTAGTTATATCTATATTCTAAACACTTATACTTTTTAATAAAAAGAAAGGTTATAGAATTCGAAACACGAGATATATCCTCATGACGCGGATTCCACCGTAGTCAAGTTGGTAACCAGAGTCTCCTGGAGGGAGAGCGGGCATTGTGTGTATAGATCTATACGGGACAGACACTCCCATATCCTGACTGCTAGCTACAGTCCCGGCCGACCAAGCCAAGGGGTGACAAATGTCACATTCACTCCGACGCCAGCAGGTCGTCAAAGTATTCGATTGTCAATCAGCATGGTTACGAGTATCTTTATATTTACCTTATAATTCATGGCTTTAAGGTAATAAGTATCATCATGGTTTTCTATATATCTAAAATTATCATTATATATATATATATATATATATATATATATATATATATATATATATATATATATATATATATATATATATATATATATCATCCTAGTTATACACTAGGCCATATTTTAAACCTTTAGACCAACCCACTTAGGATTAAAGGCTATTTTAGACTCTCCGAGGCGTATTGTTCATTCAATACCACCCTAGAGTCTGTATTTCATTATTTTAGACTCTCCGAAGCGTGTTGTTCATTCAATACCATCTGGAGTTTGTATTTATTTACCGTTTTAGACTTTGCTAGACATATTGTCCATTCAATACCCTCCTGGAGTCTATGTTTTATTCACCTTTAGACTGAGCCAGGCTTATTTTCCATTCGATACCCTACTGGAGTCTATGTTTTATTCAAATTTAGACTGAGCCAGGCGTATTGTCCATTCGATACCCTCCTGGAGTCTATGTTTTACTTGCCTTTAGACTTAGCCAGGCGTATTGTCCATTCGATACCCTCCTGGAGTCTATGTTATATTTTAGGCTTTGCAAGGCGTCCCGCCTGGAGTCTATGTTTTATTTACTTTTAGTCAGCAGTGTTACTGCTGAGGTAAAATATTATTTTCCCTATTACTTTTACTTGTGATTTTTCTCACAATCTCTTTAAAGTAAAAACTATATTTTGATAATGATAGTACCTTTAAGGGAAAATACTCTTTAAACTTAGAACCGTTGGGTCTTGGTAGAAGACTGCTTTTAAATGGAGATACTCCTTGATTTAAACATAAAACAATTGGGTCTTGGTAGAAGACTGCTTTTATTTAGAAAATATAGGATTTTCTGGAAAGAATTCTAACACTCTGTAGATTCTAAACCACCATCTTTTATGAGTTTATTTTGAAGTAAAATATGTATTTATACCAATGTCATTAAATACTTATGAACTCACGAGCATTTAAAAATGCTGATACTCGCTTTCAAAATAACTTGTATTCTCAGGTCATCGGTAGACAGGTACACTCCGGAAGCTTTTGTGAAGACAGCCTTGTACCGAGTTGCATTATATGTTATTCTCTGTATTTACATTGATGTTGTTGCTAAATGTAACCTATGTCAAATTATTACTATTAATGCAATGGTTGTTGTACTTTGATTACTATACTGCATATGTTGTGATACTTGACATGACGTCCTCCACCCCAGAACGTTTCTGCCGTTCCGGTTTTGGGGTGTGACAAGGTTGTATGATTCCAAGTTTCTATCCAATTGAAACTTAGGCGATGGGAATCTTTCCTTATTTAGAAAATTATGACACTACCATAAATAACATAACTAAGAATCACATCCATTTCAACATTGCTAATAATAGAAATACACAAACATCAATTTTTCATACATGTCATTGCAAGGATAAATAAATAAAACAAAATCAAAATTTATTTTTTTTCGGAAAAATTTGTCCTTACAACACAACTCAATTGAACAACTATGTTATTACATTTCTTAGCAATCTATCCTAACTCTAAAGGAGCAGCTCAAAAAATCCGATCTTTGAATCCATGCGATCGAAATCCATTTCTTCGCGATCTGACTCAGCTCACTTCTTCCTTTAAGCTTCCTTTCTTTTCTTCGATTCTACAAAACATCAAAAAATGCAATCTTATCACATAATGTATCAAGAATAAAAAAATAGGAACTTATAGAGTTAGTTAATGGATTTTACCCGAAGTGGAGTCATACGTCTTCACTCTCCCATCTCTTAGATCTCTCAGTTAGACAGGGAAGCTTCGTCTCCAATGCCCCTTCTCTTGGCAATAAAAGCAAATTGACTCTTTTGGAACAGCACACACAACTACTTCAGACTTTGCCTTCTTCTTATAATCAAACTTTTCGACCATGGCATGCCTTTCGTTGCCATTGCCTATGTCCATAGAGGTTTGGAAGGCAGATCCACCAAACAACTTTGCTTCTCCAGTGCGCCAAATTATTGCTGATTCAGCAGCAACAAGCAAATAGGTGAGATCGATGAGGGTCACGTCGTGGTCTATCATATAGTACTCTCTTACGAACTCCCTATATGAGTCAAGAAGCGACTGAAGAATCCAGTCAACAGCTAGCTTCTCACAGACATCGACTCCCAACATTCTTAACCTATCAATGTGTGACTTCATCTCTAAGACGTGTGCACACACTGACTTTCCTTCTTCATGTTTACTTGCCAAAAGGGCTTGAGTGTGCTTGAACTTTTAAAGCCTTTGAGCTTGTGGGTTAGGGAGAACAATAGGAGGAGGTGGAGGAAGTGAAGCATGATCTCGTGTTCCTTGATCGAATCATGGAATATCATTTCCATGTGAAAAGATGGTTCCACGGGATTTAGGAAGACCATAGTTGTCATACTTTGACATCTACAAAACGGGAGAAAAAATCAAGTTAGTTGATTGATTGAGTCCTTAATAAAACACCCACATGAGATATTAAGGCTAGGACCCAACACAATACTCTACAACTTGGGAGAGGGATGTCGTAACCCAAATTACGGAACATTTGAAGGTAAGTGAATGACGATTCACTAATTTTCCACCATGAAAAACAAAAAAGAGATTAAGTTTTAAATGTATTGAAAACTCCTAGATCCTTTGAGATTCATTGAACTTTTCAATGGCATGTTTAAATCTCGATATGCCCCTCGATTTGTGACTGGGATGCCGAGGCTCACAAAACAGGGTGTGAATAACCATGCAAACTTACATGGTGCCCCCAATGTTACAGTCATCTATTCGATGTGCCAGTTAACCACACACGCTCCACCAAACTATGACAAACATCGAGTCACTCTTTGCTACATTTTCTTAGAACCCATTTAGTGTGCCGGTTAACCACACACGCTCCACTAACGTCTTAGCAAGGGTACAAAGGGTAATTTCATGGAATTGCATCAATTCACTTTTGCCTAAAGTAACTAAGATTGGGAATTTTTGTAAAACATTTAGTTACTTTAATATTCATTATACTTTTAATGAGGAGAGGGTTTTCCCTATCCTACCCGTTCGGCTAACGACCCTCCACCAATCAAGGAAGCGGTGGGTGAGAGTGGACACCCATTAAACGGCCATTTTATAGGCCATAACCTTATACCCCCTTATAGATCGACTTTGTGAATGAGGCGTACTAACGGTAAGACTAGCGGTTTAAGTTATACATATATAATATTAGACTTTTAATGTTATATATAGTATAAGGGTATATTTTACACTTTTAAAAATACTATGTGGTCTAATTTAACAAAATTACACTTTTAATTTAATTAAATGTAAACCATATCATTATGGATTTATTAACTCTCTTTTAATTATACACTTAATTAATTTAATAAAACCATAAGGGTGCAATTTGAACTTTTTAAAAAATTAGGGTTTTAGAATTTAACATTTTAAAATTAAACTTTTAATTAATATTTAAATTCCAAAACTTGAGGGCAAGTTTTGAAACATTTCCAATCATTAGGGTTTAGAATTTAAATATTTCAAAATTAAACTTTTTAATCAAAAAATTTTAATTCCAAAACTTGAGGGCAAGCTTTGAAACTTTTCAAAACACAAAGGATCAAATAGCCAATAGTTTTAAATTAAACAAGTAATTTAATGAATAACTAAATTTGAGCTAATCAAAATTATTTACAAGATAATTTACCAAATAATTTAAATAATCAACTTTTATCATATAAGGAAATTATTATTCAAACAATTTGAAATTATCTTTTGTTTTTGTAAGGATAATCACATAGAAATAATAAAATTCGGATTTTATCATAAGAAAATGATTTTAGCAATTATCCTTCCGCAAAACAACAATAAATCCCGAAATATCCTCTGCCTGACTCCCGGACTCGCCGAGTCACTACCTGGACTCGCCGAGTTGGGCTGACTCACCGAGTCCAGATAATGACTCGTCGATTCGGGTCGGGCAGAGGCCAGAAACTCGATTTTTAGCAGATAAACAAGCATTGAATCACATACAACAGAAACCAATCAAGGCTCTGATACCACTGATGGGTTTTATACAAAAGAACATCTTATGTGCTCATGCAAACCCTAAGGTTGGATCTAGGTTTCTCTATTCTACATGCAATTCATCCAAGGCTGAAGAACCCTGATCTAGCATATGCATTTCGAAATTATCACATAAGAGCAGATCTAGATGATTACCTCTTGTAGAATGGCTTGAATGTCTTCAATCTTCTTTCTTTGGAGCTTAGAGTCACAAGTGTCACTCCTCTAATGGCTTACAAACACCACAAGCAAGAGAATGACTTATCAGAAGGAAGAGGAGCACCAAAAACGACCTAGGGTTCTTCCAAGAAAGTTCACCACGTTTTTGGGGCCATAGGGGTCTTTATATAGTGAGGCTATTAGGGTTTTCAACTAGGAAACCCTAACTTGACTGCTTAGGCCCTAAGAAGCCCATGGACTCCCTTTAGAACACCCCTTGGACGAATTCCTTATGGGCTTCCCATAGAATTCGTCCAACCTATGTTCCAAGGTGATCCATAGCCCAATTACAATTATCTTATAATTACAATTACAGTCCCCTAAGTTTAATCAATGTCTTTTACTCACAAAATTAACTATCGATTAATTCATATAATATATTAATAAATCATAATTAATCCTCTTTCTCCATAAATCATCCTATCAAGTTGCTTTGGTGAAGGCAACCCAAAAGGACCATGCACAACCGGGTCAAATACATACCAAATATAGTTACGGGCTTAGACACTAATCCAACACTGGCTACGCGGGGCGTAGCCAGGAGTACGCCCGGTGTACTTTGATTCAACTTCACCATCTTTTGTGTCTTAATTCGCTAATACATCTAAGCATACTTCAAATCTTACCCATCTTAGAGTGTCTTAACCCATAAACTCATTGACTTTTAGCTTTTACATGGCTACGAAGGACCCAATGCAATGAACTTTAGCTTCCAACAAACTCTAAGCTACTTTATTCATGCATGGGCCAGAGGGATTGATCAAGCAATCATTTTTAGGAATCTATAAGTTGTAAAATGCATGAAAAGACAACTAATATTCCTTGGAGTGCTCAAACTCATAAAGGTTCAATCTTTGGGACAAAAAGCTCATAAAATTTCAACCATGGAGATCAAATATGAAACTCATCAAGGTATAAACTATATAGCTGAAAAAGATGCACAATGAGGAAAGATTTTTGTATCTACAAGCTTGCAAGTAACACCACCTTATTCTCTAGCCTCTTGCTTCAACAATATCCACCAAAATCACTTAATAAGCTCCCAAAACTCAAACAAACAACTTAGACTCAAAATTAGCATTTGAGGACGGAATTGTGGCTAATAAAGATAGTACAAAGGGGATATAAAGTTTTTTAAATAGGGAGCGGTCCTTAAAATTAGGTTTTCGAGTCTGGGCTAGTATGCCCAACGTACCATACGTACACCCAACGTACCATACGTACACCCAACATACTAGCGGATCATCTGCGTTTCCACATTGCACGAGTAAGCTGCGTGTACCCTCAAGTACGCGAAGCATACAACCAAAATGCAAGCCTTTTTCCTCAAGGGAACAATTGTGCAACTTTTGATAAACATAAGAGAAATAATAACAATACTTTATATTTGGATGTTATAGTTTACTGCCAAAGTTACGTACTTACAAGACATTAGATTAGTACCACATGATACAACACTTAAGGTTCGGGTGTTGAGGATAAAGAAATTTATAACCAACACAAAAAAGAAGTGTTATCAATCGAATTAATTATTATGGATGAACAGGTTATGTTTAATGTTTACCATTTATGTTTACATATAGAACATTATTTGATAACATGCTATTTTTTACAAGGCACAAAAATCGAAGCTTGTGTTTTCAGTAGTAATTTCAACAGGTTCAACATCTTCTAAAATTTTGAGAAACTTATGTAATATAAATTGGAAACTTGGCTACAGCAAGTGACGGTTTAGTATTATTCGCCAAGATCAACAAATTGTGTTCCAATGGAAACCTCTTCTTAAGAAATTTTTTGATTTTACTGGTTGACTTCATGGTTTTGTTTTTGTTGACTTCATACATGAATTGAAACAATAATCATACCATGCTCCAAGCATGCACACTATGTTTACCTATGGTTCTTACTTTGTGAAATAGATTAATTGAAAAGATTTCCAATAATGCTCATTGCACAATTCCCAATCCTTATCACAAGTGTAAGAATACCAAATTCTTGCAACTATTAGAATATGTTAGATTCTAACATTTCACGCAACGATCCTTTTGTAATGTCATAGCACCAAAGTCGTCAAGACTTTGCCAATGAAATTACAAAGTGCTCTATTGAAGATAGTTACAAGACAACTCCATAGACATGAAGTCTCAAATTCAAAGTACATTCCTTTGAACATCCTTCATTCATAAATGTAACGATCGTCTTTTGAGCTATTAATTATTTAATTTTCTTAAATTATAATTGGGCCAAGAATGGAAAATAAGAGTATTGGATTGGACTTATGCACTTGGACCAAAGGCTTGGGCCGCCCAGATGACTTACGCTCGGTGTAGCCTGGGCGTATGCGGGGCGTAATGGGTCGCGATTAGAATCGGGGGCGCGCACACGCACGCGCAGCGTACCAAAGTGCACGCGCAGCGTACATTAACAGATAAGGAAAAACCTAATTTAGGGTTTAAGAGCTATATAAACCTCATTATAGCCTCCCCCTGGTTTCTTATCAGCCTCCTTACCCACAAGGAAACCCTAACTCATTCTTACCCCTTCTCATTGTGTGAAATTGCTTTTGTGAGTGTTTTTAGTGGAAGAAAGTTGTGAAGAACGAAAGGAAAGTTTGGAGAAGAAGCTTGAGCTCAAGGATCTGGACTAAGCTCACCCTTTTGTCACAAAAGAAGGTATAAAGCACTTAACTTTCTTCCTCATATTATAGATCTAGGGTTTTGGGAGTTTTGGACCTCTTTAGGTCCAAAGGTTGGACCTTGATCTTGTGAATCCGTTTTTGAGCTTGAGGTTGCCATCCTTGAGGCTCAAAACACTTTCTTAGCAATAAAGTTTCAATCTTTGAGGCTTTCATGAAGCCATGCATGAGATCTAGCCACTTCCATGGTAATAGATTATTGTTTTTAAAGTTTGAGCTTATGTGAGTCATGCGAGCCATCAAGTAAGCAACTTTATGGTTTAAGGCATGGAATAAGACTTGGATATAAGTGTGTAGCTTCTGAATCGAAATATTAAGCACTTAATATAGAAATGACTTAACATGGAATTACGTTGAGCGTAAATGGGAGTACGCCCAGCGTACTCGCCATCGAACAGTTACGCTAAGCGTACTTCGGAGTACGCCCCGCGTAACTCTGTCAGTTTGGACCTTGGGTATTTGGGCCTCGGTGTGGGCTGTATTTGGACCTTGGGCCTTAGTGGGCCAGCAGGAGTCAGAGTAAAGGGTTTGGGCCTTTGGTGGGCCATTAGTGGACTTAGAAAGAAGTAAAAGGTTTGGGCCTTCGTTAGGACCCACACCATAGCACGGGTAAAATAGTAATTTCACCCGTAGAAGGATGCTTGCTTTGATTAAGTGTTTTACTGGTCATGATAGCCGGAGAGCAGCCGGGACAGCAACCATGGATCCTTCACTCGGATTTTCAGCGATCAGTTCTTCGAGGTGAGTTTCCTTCCAGTAGGAACGGGTCTATGGCCACAATGTCGGCCTGTTTAGATAGCAGTAGTTCTGGACTGCCGTCCAATGTCGGGGTGGTCCCGAGAAGTAGTTGAGTATGCTTGATGTATTTGTGATTCAGGCATGTCTATGTGTTATGTGTTCCGGACTACGGTCCGATGCAGTATGGAGTATATGTGTTATTGTTATATGTTATGATTATGTTATGCTATGTTCAGTCAGTTCCGGACTTCGGTCTGATGCAGAGGGCAAGACGCTAGTCAGTTCCGGACTTCGGTCCGATGCAGAGGGCAAGGCCCTAGTCAGTTCCGGACTTCGGTATGATGCAGACGGATAGGCCCTAGTCAGTTCCGGACTTCGGTCTGATGTAGAGGGCAAGGCCCTAGTTAGTTCCGGACTTCGGTCTGATGCAGAGGAGGAGGCCCTAGTTAGTTTCGGGCTTCAGTCTGATGCAGTGGGCAAGGCCCAGTATGTGCTTTATATGTTATTGTATGGTATGTGGTAGTTTGGGGGAGCTCACTAAGCTTCGTGCTTACAGTTTTAGTTTTGGTTTCAGGTACTTCAACTAGCAATTTTAGCCTAGGAGTTAGACTCTGATATTTGACATGATTTGACATCTGATGTGATATGAGACATATTTATAATATCTTGAGATACATGACTTATGGTTTTTCCATATGATGTTGAATATTATGGTTTTAGTAATATTTTCAAACAGAATTTTTGGCTTGTGTTTTTGGGATGTTTCAAGTTGGTATCAGAGCCTTGGTTTGAGGTATTCGGACACACTTTCGGGTGTGTCTGAACTGAAACTAAGGAAATGATATAAGTTTTTCAAAAGAAAAACATTTTCGAAAGAAATTTTTTGAAAAAGAAACTTAAAAGAGAAAAGACTTTTAAAAGGGAAAAAGGGATGTGATGCATGCGATCAGCCGAGCTCGAGTAAGTACTCCCAAATTACCCATACAAGTTCAGGTTATGATATGAGTATTAGATTTATGAGAACTGCATGCTAGATTAGGATTAAGGATCTAGGAAGGATGCCTTATGTACCTATTGTATGTGTATCAACTTTATGAGAAATGCATGATAGTTTAGGGCTAAGGATCTAAGAAGGATGCCTTATGTGCCTATTGTATGTGTATCAGCTTTATGAGAACTGCATGCTAATACAGATTAGTCAGTATGATAGTTAGAGTAGTATATGCTTGATTATGTGTATTTCAATGGCCGAATGTAGTTTGCTTTGTGCTTTTAGGAGTTCTAGTTGTCTTTCACTAGCTAGTAAACGAATATGATAAGTTATATATTGTAAGGACTAAATAATTTCAGAAGGTTAGGCCTAGCTCTATTTCGCTGCTGTTGTTTGAGTCCAACCGTTGCAGGGTAGGATCTCTCATTCGAATAATTATCTAGTCTGAGTAATATGTAATAGTATTCGCGAGCTAGTTGGGGAATAAAGCATGGAGTTCTTATGCAGCTGATGGCGGAGAGTAGGTTGGTGATTACCCTAGGGCAAGCCTAGGATGAGATTAGCAAGAGATCAGCAGTAGTAGTAGAAGGGACTTGGTGGAATCGAGGTAGTTTTTGAGTAAAGTACAGATAGATGTGGAAGGTAGTGGGGGCCCATACTACTGAAAGCAGAGGATCCGTACTCGAATCAGGGAAGGCTGAGACGAGACCAGGGAGCTCATAGTAGATGTGATCTTTCTAGTTATATTAGTGTTTCTGACATTGTTGCATTGTGTTTCAGAATGGTGGTTTTACGCCCTAGACCATCAGTCGGCAGTTCAGGTGCCGGAGAGGGATCAGGTTCAGGCTCGGGGGCCGAGCATTTGGATGAGCAGACTAGGGAGTTCATCTCCTCAGAGATCACACGTAGCATACTAGACCAGGCTCATGTGATCTTTGGTACGGTCAAGGAGGGCGTTCTAGAGATTCTTGATGAGAGGTTGAGCGCCTTCCATACTGAGATGGCGACCTTGATGGGGGCACGTACTTTGACCTTTAGGGAGTTCAGAGCTTGTGGAGCTCCAGACTATCTGGGGGCCTGAGACCCCATTGTGAGTACCATATGGTTGGCTGATGTGGCCAACGCTTTCCGCTCTAGCAGATGTCCCGAGGGGGACAAGGTCTGACATGCATCCTGTCTTCTGAAGGGCATGCCACGTGATTGGTGGGAGGAGGTCGGACATGGCATCGGGGATGACGCAGCCCTTGATGCGATGACCTGGGCTGATTTCATGACCAGGTTCAGAGTTGATTTTACACCGACCACTGAGGTGCAGCAAATTGCTAGGGAGTTCCAGGATCTCCAGGAGATGACGGAGACAGTGGCGGAGATTACCGCCAAGTTCAGGGAGAGGGCCCTTCTTGTTCCTCAATATGCGTCAAACGAGGAAATGAAGAAGGCCCGATACCATGAGATGTTGAGGAGTGATATCAGACAGTTTCTGAGTCGGTCCAGCTGTAAAACGATGGACGACATGATTGTGAGGGCTCGTGAGATGGAGATTGATTTATAGATGGAGGGGAAGAGGAAGCCAGAGGTGGTATCTGGCACAGGGAGTTCGGGCAAAAAGCCCAAGGTATCGGATCACAGATCTAGGGGACAGCAGAGCCACAATCGATGTGGCAAGTGTGGGAGGTTGCACGATGGAGTGTGCAAGGATTGTACAGCTACTACTACTATGACTCCCACCTCAGCATCTGATCTGATTTGCTTTCAGTGCAATCAGAGGGACCATAAGAGGTCCCAGTGTCCTAGCTTAGCAGCAGCAGGGAAGGTGGTGGCACCTGCCCCTGCAACATTGAGGATTACAGACGTCCGTTAGGGTCGGGCTAAGGCGCCAGTGGCGAAGAGTAGAGCATTTCAGATGACAGCAGAGGAGGCGCGAGCGACTCCAGACGTGGTGACAGGTATGAATTTTCCTCTTATCTATGTTTTAGTATTGATTGTTTCTTATGGTTATGTGTTTGTGTATAGGGTCGTTCTTAGTGAACGACATTTCAGCTATAGTATTGTTTGACTCAGGGGCTACTCGATCATTTGTCTCGCTTGCGCTTAGCAAGCAGTTTAGCAGAGCTCCAAGGGAGTTGGATTGCCCACTTAAGGTTGAGATAGCTGATGACAGGACCGTCAGGGTCACGAGAGTATATAGGGGCTGCTCGCTACGGTTATTTGATGAGCAGTTCTCAGTGGATTTGTTTCCTATTCCCTTGCGAGGGAATAAAGTTATAATGGGTATGAATTGGATGAGCCCCAATGGGGCAGTGATTGATTGTGAGCTGCAGTTGGTAAGGGTCCGCACTGCTAGTGGGGGAGAGTTAGTGATTCAGGGCGAGAGGCCACAACGCGGACCGATTCTTTGTTCAGCAGCGAGAGCGAGGCGCTACTTCCAGCAGGGATGTGCAGGGTACGTCGCCTATGCTATGGATGTTCGGGAGAAGGGTAAGGCAACAGTTGATGATGTACCAGTGGTGCGAGAGTACCCAGATGTATTTCTAGAGGATTTGCCTAGTATACCTCCTGAGAGACAGGTTGAGTTCAGGATTGAACTGGTTCCTAATGCGACCCCGATAGCCAAGGCACCGTATCGGCTGGCTCCTCCCGAGATGCAGAAGTTTTCTATGCAGCTGCAGGAGCTGCTAGACAAAGGATTTATCAGGACGAGCAGTTCGCCATGGGGAGCCCCAATCCTGTTCATAAAGAAGAAGGACGGGTTGCACCGTAAGTGTATAGATTACCGGGAGTTGAACAAGGTAACGATGAAGAACCGTTACCCCCTGCCGAGGATAGATGATCTGTTTGACCAACTTCAGGGAGCATCTTGGTTTTCCAAGATTGATTTACACTCTGGATATCACCAGATGCGGGTCAGGGATGAGGATGTGCAGAAGACCGCTTTTAGGACCCGCTATGGTCATTATGAGTTCGTGGTGATGCCGTTTGGGCTCACCAATGCTCCAGCCGCGTTCGTGGACCTCATGAACCGCGTGTGCAAGCTAATGCTGGATCAGTCCGTGATAGTGTTCATTGATGATATCTTGGTGTATTCCAAGACTCAGGAGCAGCATGAGGAGCACTTGAGGGAGGTGCTTGAGACCTTGAGGAGGGAGAGACTTTTCACAAAGTTCTCAAAGTGCGAGTTATGGTTGCACGAGGTGCAGTTCCTAGGGCACCTTGTCAACCAGATGGGTATATTGGTAGATCCGGCCAAGATTGATGCCATGATGCAGTGGGAGGTCCCGACGGCTCCATCTGAGAATCAGAGCTTCTTGGGTTTGGCAGGGTATTACAGGAGATTTATCCAGGATTTCTCGAAGATAGCAGTTCCGCTCACCTGACTGACCAAGAAGTCGGTGGTCTTTCACTGGGGGCCTGAGCAGCAGGCAGCATTTGAGACCCTCAGACGGCGATTATGCGAGGCACTGATTCTTACCCTTCCAAAGGGAGTGGATGACTTTGTAGTCTACTGTGATGCTTCGATCACAGGTTTGGGAGCATTGTTAATGCAGCGAAGGCATGTGATAGTTTATGCCTCGAGACAGTTGAAGCCTCACGAGGCTAACTATCCGACACACGATTTAGAGCTAGGGGCAGTGATGTTGGCCCTCAAGATTTGGCAGCATTACCTCATGGATCGGTTGGATAAGGTGTCTAAGTCCATAACTATATTTGGTATGTACTTGACCCGACCCGACATGGTCCATTTGGGTTGCATGGCATCATGCATTTGGATAGACTTAATGAGAGAAATAACACCCGTGGTTTATTAATATATTATAAATTCTAATATATTAATAGTATTATTTAATTAGTATTGATCAAGAATTAATTTGGAATTACTTAAGTGATCAAAAGATAACTAATTAAATATACGGGTTGATTGTGTAAATCATACATAACCTATAAACTGGGCTAAAAGGCTCCATGGATTATCAAGTTGGATTAAACCCATAGGATGCTCCATGGATGCTCCATTGGAGTTACAAACCCATGGGTCATGGAAATGAAGAGTCATGTCACATTAGGGTTTACATGGTGTAACCCTAGATGTGACACACTATATAAAGGACATCATACTCACCAAAATCGGCTATACACGAAGAACAAGAGAGGGCAAGCTGATTTATACAAGTGTTATACATACTCTAAGGTTATTCCAAAGCATTTCGTTTTGTGTGAAGCATTTGAGGCATCACACTTGGGGTGCTAGGCTCTCAAGGTTCTCAAGGAATCAAATCAACTACAAGGTATGTAATTCTAGCCAACTTTTAGATTAAAAGTTCCTCATGTATGCTAGATAGGATTATGAACCTTGGAAATGAAAATTCTCTCATTTTATTAATCCATTAACTCATAAGTTATGAAAGATGAAAAGTTTTAAAGTCCATTATTAAACACATAGGTTACATAAAATGAAAAGTCTCTCATTTTATTAATCCATTAACTCATAAGTTATGAAAGATGAAAAGTTTTGAAAGTTACAAAACTTACCCTCAAGTTTTGGAACATGTAAAGTCATTTTAAAAACTTTAAGTTCCAACCCCTAGAATTTTAAAAGTTAAAATTCGACCCTTATACTTTATAATGTTATAAGTTTAATAATTATTATATATGTATAAGAACAAAGTCGTTTTACCGTTAGTAGGTCTCATTCACGAAGCCGGTCTATAAGGGGGGTATAAGGTTGCTGCCTATAAAATGGCAGCTTAATGGGTGTCCACTCTCACCCACCGCTTCCTTGATCGGTGGAGGATCGTTAGATATTCCCGTGTGGAAATAGGAAGATATCACCATGGATTTCATTATTAAGCTTCCCAGGACCGCACGAGGGGTTGATTAGATTTGGGTTATCGTGGATCGGTTAACCAAGAGTGCACATTTTATACCGATCCAGGAGAGCATCTCGACTGAGAAGCTGGCCGAGATTTATGTGCGAGAGGTAGTGGCACGTCATGGAGTGCCTGTTTCAGTGGTGTCAGACCGAGACGTCTGGTTCACTTCCAGGTTTTGGAAGCAGTTTCAGGACGAGATGGGCACTCGCCTTCATTTCAGCATCGCTTTCCACCCTCAGACGGACGGACAGAGCTAGAGGACGACTCAGACTCTCGAGGACATGCTTCGGGCATGTGTCCTAGATTTCGCTGGTGGTTGGGATACGTATCTTCCATTAGCGGAATTTTCGTATAACGACAGTTACCACGCCAGTATTGACCGACCTCCCTTCGAGATGCTTTATGGGAGGAAGTGTAGGACCCCAATCTATTGGGGTGAGGTCGGTCAGAGAGTTATGGGAGGTACGGAGGTGGTGCTCAAGACAACATAGTTGATACATCAGGTCCGTAGCAGGCTCCAAACTGGTCAGAGTCGGCAGAAGAGTTACGCCGACCGGAGGCGTTCGGACTTGGACTTCCAGGTGGGTGATATGGTCCTACTGAAGGTGTCACCCTGAAAGGGTGTCATCAGATTCCGGAAGCAGGGCAAGCTAGGCCCCAGATTCGTAAGTCCGTTCAGGGTTTTGTCCCGGGTGGGTCGGGTTTCTTACCGTTTGGACCTTCCAGCAGAGCTCAGTTAGATCCACAACACATTCCATGTATCTCTGTTGCGGAAGTGTTTGGTGGACGAGTCAGCAGTTCTACCATTGGAGGATATTCAGGTTGATAGCAGCCTAAATTACTTCGAGAGACCCGTTGTGATCTTGGATCGGAAGACGAAGACTTTGAGGAACAAGGTAGTCCAGCTAGTAAAGGTGCAGTGGTAACACCGGAAGCGTTCAGAGTGGACGTGGGAGTCCGAGGAGGAGATGAGTGAGCATTATCCGGAGTTATTTTCAGATTCAGTAGCAACAGACTTCGAGGACGAAGTCTGATTCAAGTGGGGGTGATTTGTAACGATCGTCTTTTGAGGTATTAATTATTTAATTTTCTTAAATTATAATTGGGCCAAGTATGGATAATAGGAGTATTGGATTGGACTTATGCACTTGGACCAAAGGCTTGGGCCGCCCAGATGATTTACGCTGGGCGTAGCCTGGGCGTACGCGGGACGTAATGGGTCGCAGTTAGAATCGGGGGCGCGCACACGTACGCGCAGCGTACCAAAGTGTACGCACATCGTACATGAACAGATAAGGAAAACCCTAATTTAGGTTTTAAGAGCTATATAAACCCCATTATAGCCTCCCTCTGGTTTGTTATCTGCCTCCTCACCCACAAGGAAACGCTAACTCGTTCTTACCCCTTCTCATTGTGTGAAGTGGCTTTTGTGAGTGTTTTTAGTGGAAGAAAGTTGTGAAGAAGGAAAGGAAAGGTTGGAGAAGAAGCTTGAGCTCAAGGATCTGGACTAAGCTCACCCTTTTGTCACAAAAGAAGGTATCAAGCACTTAACTTTCTTCCTCATATTCTAGATCTAGGATTTTAGGAGTTTTCGACCTCTTTAGGTCCAAAGGTTGGACCTTGATCTTGTGAATCCGTTTTTGAGCTTGAGGTTGCCATCCTTGAGGCTGAAAACACTTTCTTAGAAATAAAGTTTCATTCTTTGAGGCTTTCATGAAGCCATGCATGAGATCTAGCCACTTCCATCGAAATAGATTATTGTTTTTAAAGTTTGAGCTTATGTGAATCATGTAAGCCATCAAGTAAGCAACTTTATGGTTTAAGGCTTGCAATAAGACTTGGATCTAAGTTTGTAGCTTCTAACTCGAAATATTAAGCACTTAATCGAGAAAGGACTTAGCAGGGAATTACGTTCAGCGTAAATGGGAGTACGCCCAGCATACTCGCCATCAAACAGTTACGCTAAGCGTAGTTCGGAGTACGTCCTGCGTAACTCAATCACTTTGGACCTTGGGTATTTGGGCCTCGGTGTGGGCTGTATTTTCACCTTGGGCCAAAGTGGGCCAGCAGGAGTCAGAGTATGGGCCAAAGGCATTTTGGGCTTAAGTAGGGCCATATGAGGAGTTGGGCCCAATTAGGAAAATTTGGGCCATTAGTGGGCCTTTGGTGGGCTATTATTGGACTTAGAAAGAAGTAAAGGGTTTGGGCCTTCGTTAGGACCCACACCATAGCAGGGGTAAAATAGTCATTTCAAAATTTCAAGTTTCATATGGTTAATTTTATGATTCTTGAAATTGTTGATATGCATGTTCATGAACTTATGAGTTTAGAAGATCATATGAATCATTTGTAACTTGCTTGTTAGTTTAATTTTTGATCATTATGTGTTTTAATGGAATCCATAATTTGTCCTCAAGTTATGGATTAACCAAAGTCACACTTTTAAAGTCCATTATTAAACACATAGGTTACATAAAATGAAAAGTCTCTCATTTTATTAATCCATTAACTCATAAGTTATGAAAGATGAAAAGTTTTGAAAGTTACAAAACTTGCCCTGAAGTTTTGGAACATGTAAAGTCATTTTAAAAACTTTAAGTTCCAACCCCTAGAATTTTAAAAGTTAAAATTCGACCCTTATACTTTATAATATTATAAGTTTAATAATTATTATATATGTATAAGAACAAAGTCGTTTTACCGTTAGTAGGTCTCATTCACGAAGCCGGTCTATAAGGGGGGTATAAGGTTGCTGCCTATAAAATGGCAGCTTAATGGGTGTCCACTCTTACCCACCGCTTCCTTGATCGGTGGAGGATCGTTAGATATTCCCGTGTGGAAATGGGAAGATATCACCATGGATTTCATTACTAATCTTCCCAGGACCGCACGAGGGGTTGATTCGATTTGGGTTATCGTGGATCGGTTAACCAGGAGAGCATCTCGGCTGAGAAGCTGGCCGCGATTTATGTGCGAGAGGTAGTGGCACGTCATGGAGTGCCTGTTTCTGTGGTGTCAGACCGAGACGTCTGGTTCACTTCCAGGTTTTGGAAGCAGTTTCAGGACGAGATGGGCACTCGCCTTCATTTCAGCATCGCTTTCCACCCTCAGACGGACGGACAGAGCGAGAGGACGACTCAGACTCTCGAGGACATGCTTCGGGCATGTGTCCTAGATTTCGGTGGTGGTTGGGATACGTATCTTCCATTAGCGTAATTTTCATATAACGACATTTACCACGCCAGTATTGACCGACCTCCCTTCGAGATGCTTTATGGGAGGAAGTGTAGGACCCCAATCTATTGGGGTGAGGTCGGTCAGAGAGTTATGGGAGGTACGGAGGTGGTGCTCAAGACAACATAGTTGATACATCAGGTCCGTAGCAGGCTCCAAACTGGTCAGAGTCGGCATAAGAGTTACGCCGACCGGAGGCGTTCGGACTTGGACTTCCAGGTGGGTGATATGGTCCTACTAAAGGTGTCACCCTGGAAGGGTGTCATCAGATTCCGGAAGCAGGGCAAGCTAGGCCCCAGATTCGTAAGTCCGTTCAGGGTTTTGTCCCGGGTGGGTCGGGTTGCTTACCGTTTGGACCTTCCAGCAGAGCTCAGTTAGATCCACAACACGTTCCATGTATCTCTGTTGCGGAAGTGTTTGGTGGACGAGTCAGCAGTTCTACCATTGGAGGATATTCAGATTGATAGCAGCCTAAATTACTTCGAGAGACCCGTTGTGATCTTGGATCGGAAGACGAAGACTTTGAGGAACAAGGTAGTCCAGCTAGTAAAGGTGCAGTGGTAACACCGGAAGCGTTCAGAGTGGATGTGGGAGTACGAGGAGGAGAAGAGTGAGCATTATCCGGAGTTGTTTTCAGATTCAGTAGCAACAGACTTCGAGGACGAAGTCTGATTCAAGTGGGGGTGATTTGTAACGATCGTCTTTTGAGGTATTAATTATTTAATTTTCTTAAATTATAATTGGGCCAAGTATGGATAATAGGAGTATTGGATTGAAGTTATGCACTTGGACCAAAGGCTTGGGCCGCCCAGATGATTTACGCTGGGCGTTGCCTGGGCGTACACGGGACGTAATGGGTTGTAATTAGAATCGGGGGCGCGCACACGTACGCGCAGCGTACCAAAGTGTACGCACAGCTTACATCAACAGATAAGGAAAACCCTAATTTAGGTTTTAAGAGCTATATAAACCCCATTATAGCCTCCCTCTGGTTTCTTATCTGCCTCCTCACCCACAAGGAAACGCTAACTCATTCTTACCCCTTCTCATTATGTGAAGTGGCTTTTGTGAGTGTTTTTAGTGGAAGAAAGTTGTGAAGAAGGAAAGGAAAGGTTGGAGAAGAAGCTTGAGCTCAAGGATCTGGACTAAGCCCACCCTTTTGTCACAAAAGAAGGTATCAAGCACTTAACTTTCATCCTCATATTCTAGATCTAGGATTTTAGGAGTTTTCGACCTCTTTAGGTCCAAAGGTTGGACCTTGATCTTGTGAATCCGTTTTTGAGCTTGAGGTTGCCATCCTTGAGGCTGAAAACACTTTCTTAGAAATAAAGTTTCATTCTTTGAGGCTTTCATGAAGCCATGCATGAGATCTAGCCACTTCCATCGAAATAGATTATTGTTTTTAAAGTTTGAGCTTATGTGAATCATGTAAGCCATCAAGTAAGCAACTTTATGGTTTAAGGCTTGCAATAAGACTTGGATCTAAGTTTGTAGCTTCTAACTCGAAATATTAAGCACTTAATCGAGAAAGGACTTAGCAAGGAATTACGTTGAGCGTAAATGGGAGTACGCCCAGCATACTCGCCATCGAACAGTTACGCTAAGCGTAGTTCGGAGTACGTCCTGTGTAACTCAATCACTTTGGACCTTGGGTATTTGGGCCTCGGTGTGGGCTGTATTTGCACCTTCTGCCTTAGTGGGCCAGCAGGAGTCAGAGTATGGGCCAAAGGCATTTCGGGCTTAAGTAGGGCCATATGAGGAGCTGGGCCCAATTAGGAAAATTTGGGCCATTAGTAGGCCTTTGGTGGGCTATTATTGGACTTAGAAAGAAGTAAAGGGTTTGGGCCTTCGTTAGGACCCACACCATAGCAGGGGCAAAATAGTCATTTCACCCATAGAAGGATCCTCGTTTTGATTAAGTGTTTTACTGGTCATGATAGCCGGAGAGCAGCCGGGACAGCAGCCAGGGATCCTTCACTCGGATTTTCAGCGATCAGTTCTTCGAGGTGAGTTTACTTCCTGTAGGAAACGGGTCTACGGCCACAATGCCGGCCCGTTTAGATAGCAGTAGTTCCGGACTGCGGTCCGATACCGGGGTGGTCATGAGAAGTAGTTCAGTATGCTTGATGTCTTTGTGATTCAGGCATGTCTATGTGTTATGTGTTCCGGACTGCGGTCTGATGCAGTATGCAGTATATGTGTTATTGTTATATGTTATGATTATGTTATGCTATGTTCAGTCAGTTCTGGACTTCGGTCTGATGCAGAGGGCAAGGCCCTAGTCAGTTCCGAACTTCGGTCTGATGCAGAGGGCGAGGCCCTAGTCAGTTCCGGACTTCGGTCTGATGTAGAGGATAAGGCCCTAGTCAGTTTCGGGCTTCAGTCTGATGTAGAGGTCTGCATCAAGGCCCTTGTCAGTTTCGGGCTTCGGTCTGATGCAAAGGGCAAGGCCCTAGTTTGTTCCGGACTTCGGTCCGATGCAGGGGGCGAGGCCCTAGTTAGTTTCGGGCTTCGGTCCGATGCAGTGGGCAAGGCCCAGTATGTGCTTTATATGTTATGTATGGTATGTGGTAGTTTGGGGGAGCTCAATAAGCTTCATGCTTACACTTTCAGTTTTAGTTTCAGGTACTTCAGCTAGCAAGGGAAAGGGCTCGGGATGATGGCATGGCACCCACCACAGTTTTAGCCTGGGAGTTAGACTCTGATATTTGACATGATTTGACATCTGCTGTGATATGATACATATATATAATATCTTGAGATACATGACTTATGGTTTTTCTATATGATGTTGAATATTATGGTTTTAGTAATATTTTTAAACGAAATTTTTGGCTTGTGTTTTGTGGATGTTTCAATAAAAGTTTCTAATCTACATAAATCCTTAATATCCAACTCCCATTATGGAAACATTTCCAAATTGCCATATAACAACACATTCTAAATAGAATCCTTGCTATTCATAATAATGTTAATATGGTTCATCCATTACTATATTTCCAACTGCCCACAAGTGACCAATCCTTGGCGTACCTTAGATTGTACTTGACAGTTGTTTAACTTACTTTATTCATATCCGATTCTTGTCCTTTTTCCCACTTAACGCTCTAGGCATTTGGAATAGACAGAACGGTTGAATATTACAGCATATGCAAACAATCCTATACCTGAAGCATATGGGATACGATACATAATGTCTTACATAAAGACATGATAATTTATCAGTCTCTCGCTATAATATTGCTATATATATAATTTCGTTATGTTGAATCTTTTCAACATACCATTCATATATGTCCTTTGACTAAATTTGATTAAAATTTCTCGATCTAAGCTTTTAGATTTTGAAATGAAGTAGAAGTTTCTCTCCCTTAATTATAGCAAAACAGTTTTTCAACCTCTGCAACTTTGCAGAATGAAACTTTTGTTTTCTATAGATAAAACTGCTAAATCACAACATAATAATCATGCTCCCACTAACATGATAATTATCAGCATATCACTTATGCTCCCACTAACTTTGACATGTATTCAGAAATCAGCTAAACTTTCTAGAAATCAATACTTATTGACTTTCTTACCAAAAGTTCGTATTTCTGATACGAAAGACTTCGATAAGCTTTTATCCAAGCTCATACACCTTTTATGAGAAAGCTTATATGTGTGTCTAAGCAATTTCATAACTTTATATCAATAAGTTCGAAATGTTTAGACTAATTGCCAAATCTCACAATTCGAACTATGAAGAGGGATGCCATAGTCATAATCGAATTTGAGAATGCAATTTACACAATCGCTATCTCCTTAAAATGTTCCTAGTGAAAGCGTTTCTTCAAAATCAGTTTCATGAAATAGAGAGAAACCTTATCACTTAGATTTTATGGTGTATGTGTTCCGATCCATGTGAATTTGTCATAACCATAATCATAAGACAATGTTTGTGACAATTCCAAACTCATATGGACTGAACTTGTTCAATTTTAACTTATTACCGCTTGGCAGCACAAGAGCCTACCATATCTTCCAAGTTATTGACCAGATCACCCATACAAATCAATGAAATTTCATTGATTAAGGTGCTTTACCTTTATGTATTCACATGAGAACTCATATGACTCACATGCATAGTAAACTTTAAATGGAATGGCACAGAAACAAGAATGTGTCAACACGATAGGTCACAAACCTCAAGTCGTGTGCCAGTGTTTAACAATAGGTTTACTCTTGATTAGTTATCGAAACTTTTCAAGATCATTTAAACTCCCACTGACCTCTTGACATATAAGATTCTCTTGTCAAGAAACATTCCTTGACAAACAAATATTCAAGAGATACTTCAGGTTCCTATCAAGATAAACACTTTACACAATTGATCGTAGTTGGTCTTTGTCTTATCTAAAACATCGCAACTACCAATTACAAATGTGCAAGAGCAAGAAAAACATTTTTTACTCCAAATTTGATGAGTGTTATAAACCTATTAAAGATGTGTCACTCAATGCACAATATTGGAGTACCACTCTAAGACTTGTTTTTGGAACGAAGTACGATTCACCTTTTGATTTAACCATTTCAACAATTTCCGATTCCTCTTCTTATCCATATTACTGTACTAAGGTGTCCACATAGGATCAATTCTGACACGGTTTCAAAATCACTAAGTTAATCATAAAACACGATACTTAAGTGCTCTCCCTTCTTTCCAGATTGGAGAAACTTTCGTCTTTTAACCTAATTGATTCTTCTTATTCGTTCTGCTTTACATTGAAACCTTTTCAACGATTCAAAATTACACTTAATCTTGTAAGCATAACCATATTTACTAAATATTTAGCAAATCATGACGAATATACTTATCGTTCTTTGTGGTGGACTTGACCTAGTTCACAACAATGCGTACTAGATCCTTTAGTTCTTCACTTGACTCACAAACTTATGTGAACAAGGAATTATCTGAATTTCCCAAATGAAAAGGTTCTCATTCATCATACAATAGAAGTTGCATGATTCCCAGTTTCTGTCCAATTGAAACTTTAGTGATGAGAATCATTCCTTAATTGGTAAAATTTCGACATTACCACAAATAACATAACTAGGAATCACATCCATTTTCAATATAGCTAGCAACAGAAACATACAAACATCAATTTTCACAAAAGTCATTGCAAGGATATATATAAATAAGACAAAAACAAAATTTATTTTATTAATAAAACACGAAACAATTTGTCCTTACAACGCAATTACAAATGAAACTATGTTATTAAATATTTCTAAGAAATCTATCATAACTCCTAAGAAGCAGCTCAAAAATCTGATCATCGAACCATGCGATCGAAATCCATATCTTCGCAACCATATTCAGCTCATCCTTTAAGCTTCCTTTTTTTTCGATCCTACAAAACATCAAAATGCAATCTTATCACATCATGTATTAAGAATCTACAAAAATGAACTTAATAGAGTTAGATAGTGGATTTTACTTGAAACTGAGTCATACATCTTGACTTTCCCATCCTTGTCATCTTTCCGGTAAGTATGGCAGCTTCGTAACCAATTCCCCTTCTCTTGGCGGTAGAAACAAATGGACTCTTTTGGAACAACACATGGGACAACCTTTCTCTTTACCATCCGGTCACATGGTTTGACCTTGGCCGATCCCTTTCCATTGGGAAGAGAAGACTTTTCGGAACTTCCAATGTTGCCATTGTTAATGTCCATGGATGTTTTGGGAGGTTGATCTACAAGTCAAATTTGTTTGAGCAGTGCGCCAAATCGTTGTTGATTCAGCAGCAATAAGCAAATAGGTAAGATCAATGATGGTCACATCGTGGTCCATCATATAGTACTCTCTAATGAACTCACTATATGAGTCAGGAAGTAATTGAAGAACCAAGTCAACAGCCATCTTCCTTGAGACATCGACACCCAACATTCCCAACCTATCAATATGCAACTTTATATCGAAGACATTAGCACATACATGCTTTCCATCTTTGTGTTTGTTTACCAATAGGGCTTGAGTGACCTTGAACTTTTCAAGTCATCGAACATGTGGGTCAGGAAGAATTATTGGAGGAGGTGGAGGAAGTGAAGCATGATTTCCATTTCCATAATCCAATCGTGGAACATCATCTTCATGTGGAAAACTTTTTCCAAAGGATTCGGGAAGACCATAGTCATTTGACATCTACAAAACGAGAGAAAATTCAAGTTACCTGATAATAATCCTTGATATAACGCCCAAATGAAATATCAAGGCTAGGATCCAACACATTATTCTGCAATTAGGAAGAGTGATGATGTAATCCAATTGCAAAATATTTGAAGGTAGGTAAATGACGATTTACCAATTTCCACCCTTAAAAACGAAAATTGAAAATTAGATTTTAAATGAATTGAAACTCCTAGATCTTTTAAGATTCATTGAACTTTTTAATGGCATGTTTAATCTCGATTATGCCCTTCAAGTTTGTTTATGGGATACCGAGGATCACAAACAAGGTGTGAATAACCATGCAAATTTGCTTGGTACTCTCGAAGACGTATATCACCTAATCAATGTGCCAGTTAACCACACATGCTCCATTGATCTATGATATTCTACGAGCTACCCATTGTCATCCTTCATTGGTCCCATATTAGTATGTCGGTTAACCACACATGCTCCACTAACGCCCAACAAGGTGCAATGTGCAGTTTCATGGATTAGCACCAAATTCACATTTTTCCTAAAGTAACTATGATTTGGGAATTTATAAAAGGCGTTTAGTTACTTCGCATTTCATTACACTTATAATGGAAGGTTGTGTCTTATCTTATCCATTCGGCTAACGACCCTCCACTAGTCAAGAGTGCGGTAGGTAAGAGTAGATACCCAATGACGGTCATATTACAGGCCGCTTCCTTAAACACCCTTTATAGACCAGCTTCGTCAATGACGCCTACTAACGGTAACACTAACTTTTACTTATACATATATAATATATTAAACTTTTAATTTTATATAGTATAATGGTGTATTTTATACATTTAAAATACTAGATAGTTAATCTATTAATAAATTAGACTCTTAATTTAATTAAATTTAAACCATGTCATTATGGGTTTATTAATTCTCTCTTTTAACTTAATCAGTCTCTTTTGATCACCAAATTAATTCCAAATTAATTTCTGATCAATACTAATTAAATAATATGATTTCTCAATTAATATATCATTCTTACAATATATTAATAAATCATAATTAATCTTGTTTCTCCATAATTCATCCTATCAGTTGCTATGGTGAAGGCAACCCAAAAGGACCATGCTCATAACCGGGCCAAGTATATACCAAAATAGTTATGGGCTTCGACACCTAATCCAACATATATGACCAAGGTTTCATCACTTGGTAGGTGAAGGCGAACAACCTTCTCATAACACATAATATTGGTATGGTGAGGACTTAGTTGGTCCATGCCGATGATAACATCAAAATTCCTTATGGTAACCGCCATTAAGTCGATTTGAAAGGAGTGATTATTCAAAGTTAACGTGCATCCTATGAATACATCATTTGTTGTTTCAGTTTTTTCGTTCGCCATTTCTATGTGAATGTTTCATTTAGTGTTTGAGGGTTTTGTTTGAGTAAATGTTTAAACATATGACTCACAAAGCTTCTCTCCGCTCCACCATCAAATAGTATGAATGCATAAATGTTATTGAGGAGGAACGTACCGGTGACCACTGCAGGATCTTTCATCGCCTCCTCGTGTCCTATTGATAGGACTCTTCCCGTTCCTATAGTATTTCTGTTGTTGGCCTTTGGACAGTTCCTCTTGTAGTGGCCCGTCTCGCCACAACCATAACACGCTTGGCTCACCCCAGTATTAGTGGGTTGGGTGGCCTGTTGTGTGGGTGCTCTGCAGTATCGGGTAGTGTGACCCTTCCTGTTGCAGTTTGGACATTGCATCTCCCGACAGGCGCCGTTGTGGTGAAAGCTACACTTATCACACTTTAGGAGGGTACCCACATATGGCTTGGTGGGTGCTGTTGTGGCAGGGGCGGTAGCAGCATGAACTGCCATAATCTTTTCTTTTTTCGTGGGTTCCTGAGTTGGTTGCCCCTTCTTCTTGTTTCCAAATATCCTCTTGTTATCACTTCCCTTTTTCTGTTCGAGGGCGGGAATCATTATGCCTTTTTGTATTCCATGGTCAACGAGCCTTTGAGCAAGGCGCTTGGCACTGTCGAAAACTATTGGGTTAGCAGCAATTACCTTCCCTTGAATTTGAGGAGATAGCCCCCAGATGAAAAGTTCTACTTTCTTGCTCTCAGGAGTGATCATTCCAGGGCATAGAATCGCCAGGTCACTAAATCTAGCAGTGTAGGCTACGATGTCTGTGCCATTCATAGTGACATTCCAAAGTTCTTGTTCTAGCTTCTATACATCGCCCCTTGGGTCGTACTCTTCAAGCATCAAAAGCTTGAGATCCTCCCATGTCATCTAGTTCACCACCGGGAGTGTTAGCTCCTTGACATGGCCATTCAACCACGAAAGGGCCCGATTAGTGAAAGTACAGGCTGCAAATTTGACTTTGCTCTCCTCTGGGCAGTCACAGATTTCAAATATTGACTCTGTTTTCTCAAACCACCGTGTTAAAGAAATAACACCTCTTCTTCCATTGAAGGGATTGGGCTCGTTGTATGTAAAGTCTTTGTAGATGCACACTACTTGAGGTCCCTCGTTGTGTCACACCCCGATCCTTGTCGGAATCGATCAAGGCGTGATATATTGTTCAAAGTCTCATGACAACTATGTTATAATATGATTAGATTCAATTAAGTACTAAGTATGCAAACAAGATCCACAACATACAAATACATATCCAAATACGAACAACATTTATTACATCAAATTTAAATTGTCTTCTGGATTTCTAAGGCGCAACCTATTTTTCATCATTCTTCATTCTTCAAATCTGCACCATGGGTAAAAACAGGTCAACTACGAGAGTTGGTGAGTAATCAAATTTTAGTAGAGAAAATTGTGAAGTTGAAACATTTATAATTTGAAATTTGTTTTCTTTTGAAGTCGCCAAACAATTGTATTTGAGATAACGGTTTATAAATCAAAAATTGATTAACAATTGATAACAACAACAATAAGTCCTCACCCTATATATATACACATGTATATATATAAATATATATAAGATGGAGCATCTAATCATCATACACACTCAACCACGTGTGATCAATCACCTTAGCGTCCCAAGGCGGGGTGGTTAACCTAATAGCGCTATTATTGTCCATAACGTACCTCAAGAATACGGGCATAGTCATGGAGATTAGACTAAAAATGGTAATGCACTACAAGTACATGTAGCGTAAACAAACAATAGTTATACAATTAATAACTCACGTATAAATGTCCCAACAATGTCTCAATTGTGATAAAACAATAAAATGAAGTTGGAACATATTAGAACCACATGATACACCCCAAAAGTATTGAAAATTATAAAATATGGGGTAGATTACTCACATTAGTCCCAAAACGAAATGCGTGTGTCGTACGATAGCCGATTCGGGTCAAAATGGCGTAGAACCTAATATAATTAATAGTTTTGGTTTAGGAACTGCTAAACAAGAATGGAGTATTAATAAATAATTAGACACATATTCTTATATTAGATGAATTAACAATAATTCATTTTGATTATAATATTAAGGTATTTATTTGTTAAATGAATTTTAAATTGAATTACTTACTTTGCATAATTAATTTATATTTTCAATTTAGGCCAGATTTTAATAATTTGTTATTAAAATAATAACTTGCCCAATTATAATTATTTATAGATTTTAACAATTATTTATATGAAATAATCTATAAAATGTATTTTTACATGCTTAAATACTTAGGAAAATAGTTTTAAATAGTAAACAGTATTGAAAAATTATGAACTTATTAGGAAATCATTATTTCATACAATATGAATTACTTTAAAATTTGTATATTTTTCTGAACTGTTTTAGTATTTATTTAATATTTTAATGATCAAACAACACAAAATTCGGGAAAAATAGTAAATTATTCTCAAAAAATCTGTAAAGTTAACCATAGTTTTATAACATGATGTAGAGCCCAGTGTATAAGTTTCAGACATTTGTGATTATGGGAAGTATTTTTTATATATTTCATTATTAATTAATCAATAAAATCATAGATAATAGTAAACAGTAATATAAATGCATGAAACTTCATATATCATGTTTAATCAGTATACAAGTTATCCCAGAATTTTCTTAGAATTTATTGAATGAAACAAGTATTTTATGTGAATTATTGCCCTACTTTATTGCAATAATTATGATAATTCAATAAAAATAAGTTATTTTCTGAAAATTTCCAGAACTTCTTATTTTATTGATGGTATTCTGAGAAAAATCAGGTTTATCCAAAAAATGAGTTTTAGATATTTTGGTGGATTTAATTTGTTTCTTGTATGAATTTGAAACTTTTAACAACATACCTTGATGAATGCTTCAAGAGGGATGAAGATTTGAGTATAATAGATTGTTTTTGGATGGAATATGAGTATTCTTGGAGGAAATTTCGAGATTGAGAGTGAGAGAAAGAATAGAGAAGATTTAAGTGGTGAAGAGAATAATGTGTTGGGAGAAAAAGGAAAGGAAAGTGGATGGGAGGTGTGAGTGGAAGACCATGGGAATAATCTTTTTGCTTTTGGTGGTCTTCATAATTTCCCACTAACACAAGCATCTTTTACATAATTAATATAAGAGTTTTATAAAATTTAAAGTAAAGTTTATAAAAAATAGAGTTTTATAAAATTTAATGTAAAGTTTATAAAAATGGAGTTTTATAAAAGATAGGTTATTATTTGATTATAACAATCTACTTTGATTTGAAGTTTAATTAGAGAATTCAGGTTTGATTCTTTTAATTTAATTAGAGCAATATACTTTGATTTGATTTTAATATGGTATCATAATTTACTTTGATTATAGTTATAACGTTGTACAATACTATGTTGCTATTAACGTCAAGTTATATTGTATTGTATGGGTTTTGATCCTATTAGCGTCAAGTAATCTTGAGGAGGGTTTATTAAATTTCCAATTGGGTTGGGTTGACCCGAATCCATTTTAGGCGGATGTCACAGTCTCCCCTACTTTAGGAAATTTCGTCCCGAAATTTAAGAAGAGAGTACCTTAAGAGAAAAGTTGTGGGTATTTGGTACGCATATGATCCTCACGCTTCCATGTATACTCAGGTCCACGTGCCGACTGCCACCTGAACTTAACCAGGGGAATGCGAGTTCTTTTGAGTTGCTTTTCCTTTCGGTCAGCAATTTCCAAGGGTTTCTCGATAAATTGCATTGTCTCGTCGATTTGGATATCCTCGAGAGGAACATGAAGGTTCTCGTCTGCTAAACACTTCTTGATGTTGGCTATATGAAATACCGGGTGAACTTTCTTAAGCTCTGTTGGTAGATCCAACTCGTAGGCTACTGGTCCGATCCTTTTTATGATCTTAAACGGGCCTACGTAGCGTGGTGCCAATTTACCCTTGCGTCCAAATCGAACCACACCTTTCCATGGGGACACTTTTAACATGACCATGTCACCTACGGTAAATTCAAGTGGTTTGCGTCGCTTGTCGGCATAACTCTTTTGTCGGCTACGAGCTGCGAGAAGGTTATCGCGAATCTGAGTGATTTTGTCGGTTGTTTCCTGGATAAGCTCAGGACCAACGATTGGAGAATCCACTGTTGCGCGAATCACGTGGGACTCACCGATTTCATGCCAGCAAATAGGAGATCGGCATTTACGGCCATACAATGCCTCAAATGGTGGCATCTTGATGCTAGAATGATAACTGTTATTATAGGAGAATTCCACAAACCGTAAATGAGAGTCCCAGTTTCCTCCGAAATCCAAGACACACGCCCTCAACATATCTTCGAGTGTTTGAATTGTCCTCTCAGATTGACCATCGGTCTGAGGATGATAGGCGGTACTGAGATCGAGGCGGGTTCCCATGGCTGTTTGAAGTGATTGCCAAAACCGAGAGAGAAATCTCCCATCACGATCTGAAATGATGCTGAGAGGAATGCCATGCCGACTAACTATCTCGTTGATGTAAATCCGAGCAAGTTTTTCGACTTTGAAATTTTCCCGTATGGGAAGGAAATGAGCGGATTTGGTCAAACGGTCAATGATTATCCAAATGCTGTCGTGTCCTTTTGTGGTAAGGGGAAGTTTGGTTACGAAATCCATGGCGATCGCTTCCCATTTCCACCTGGGGATTTCTGGTTGGACCAATAGTCCAGAGGGTCGTTGATGTTCTACTTTGACCCTGGAACATGTAAGACATTTGGCCATGAATAAAGCAATATCCTTTTTCATTCCCGACCACCAATAATTGGTTCTCAGGCCATGATACATCTTGTCAGTGCCCGGATGAATGGAATATCGGGTTTTATGGATTTCTTCCATGAGGAATATGCGAAGATTGTCACGATCTGGGATCCAGATGCGATCTTGATAATAGAAAATACCATCAGATTTGGTTTCCAACTCCCCATCAATTCCCGTGGGCATGTCATTTTCGGTAATTGCCGAGTGTTGGGCTCCTCGAATTCGGTCCCTGAGATTGGACAAGATAGGAGAACATATTAGATGAAACACATGGGCATGTTCTTTTCGGCTTAACACGTCGGCTACGACATTTGCCTTGCCCGGATGATAGCGTATTTCACACTCGTAATCATTTAGGAGCTCGACCCATCGTATTTGCCTCATATTGAGTTCCTTTTGATTAAGAATATGTTGCAAGCTCTTGTGGTCGGTGAAAATTACGCATTTAGTGCCGTAAAGGTAATGCCTCCAAATTTTAAGAGCGAAAATCACGGCACCGAGCTCCAAATCATGAGTCGTATAATTCCTTTCGTGGATTTTGAGTTGTCGTGATGCGTAAGCTATAACCTTTCCCCTTTGCATCAAAACACAACCTAGACCGAGATTGGAGGCATCACAAAATACCACGAAATCTTCGGATCCTTCAGGGAGTGTAAGAATCGGAGCGTCACACAAACTTTGTTTAAGGGTTTGGAAAGCGTATTCCTGCTTGGGTCCCCAATCAAATGGTGTACCCTTGCAAGTGAGAGAAGTAAGCGGTAAAGCAATCTTTGAAAATTTTGAAATGAAACGCCGGTAATAGCCGGCTAAACCAAGGAAGGACCAAATTTCCTTGGGGGTACGGGGGGCTTTCCAATTCTGGACTGCTTCAACTTTTGCGGGATCGACTAAAATACCCTTGTCACTTACAATATGACCAAGGAATTGTACCTCATTTAACCAAAACTCACATTTCGAAAATTTGGCGTAGAGCCGATTTCCTTGCAACGTTTGGAGAGTTAGGCGAAGGTGTCTTTCATGCTCTGCCCTTGTCTTGGAGTAAATGAGGATGTCATCAATAAAGACGATAACAAAACGGTCGAGATAAGGTTTAAATACCCGATTCATCAAGTCCATGAATACGGCAGGGGCATTTGTTAGGCCGAAAGGCATAACGGTGAACTCGTAATGACCATAGCGGGTTCGGAAAGCGGTTTTGGGGATGTCTTCTTCCCGTACTCAAAGTTGGTGATAACCCGAGCGAAGGTCAATTTTTGAGAAGCATGAAGCTCCTTGAAGCTGATCAAAAAGGTCGTCGATCCGAGGTAACGGATATCGGTTCTTGATGGTTAATTTATTTAACTCCCGATAATCGATACACATACGAAACGAACCATCTTTCTTTTTGATGAAGAGAACCGGGGCTCCCCAGGGTGATGTACTAGGGCGGATAAATCCCTTATCGGTTAGTTCTTGGAACTGACTTGCCAATTCTTGCATCTCGGTTGGAGCCAACCGATATGGAGACTTGGCTATGGGAGTAGCCTCAGGAACAAGATCGATGCGGAACTCTAGCTCACATACTGGAGGGAGTCCAGATACGTCATCGGGAAAGATGTCGGGAAAGTCTCGTACTATCGGAATATATTCAATCTTCTTTTCCTTGACCTTTGTTTCGACCACATGGGCTAAGAAAGCCATGTATTCTTTTCGTAGATATGATCGAGCTTGAGTACATGACATAAGACTAAGCTTTTTCGAATGAGTCTCGCCATAAATACGAAGACTTTGACCGTCGGCGAGAGGAATACGAATAAACTTATCGTAACATACTATTTCAGCATGGTTTTGGGATAGCCAATCCATTCCTACGATGATGTCGAAGCTACCAAGTTCCATAGGAACTAAATTGACAGAAAATTTATGACCGGAAAAATCGAAAGTGCAATCTTGGATGACTGCATTGAGTGAAACGTATTTTCCATCGGCGACTTCTATGGTAAAGTACTCATTAAGAATCGTGCGAGGTGTGTGAAGTATGGGCTCAAATTCCAAAGACACAAAACTTTTATCGGCACCTGAATCAAAAAGTACTGACGCGTAGCAGTTATTTATGAGAAACGTACCATTTACGACCTTGTTATCGGTCTTTGCTTGGGTTGCGGTAATGACAAAGGCTCGGCCTTTGGGAGCTGGAACCTGCATTGTTGGATTTGCCTGGGCTTGGGTGTTGATGATATTGACTAACCTAGGACACGCGTTTTTGAAATGGGTGGGGTCACCACAGTTGAAGCATGTTCCAGTTGGATACCGGGTTTGTGTTTGCTGATTTGAGGGTAGATAGAGTGGTCGCTGAGTTTTTGGTGCAGGACATGTGTCTGCCAAGTGGCCATAGCAACCACAATTCGTACAGAGGCGACACGGGCTGGCGGTCATATGGTGATAGTTACAGTGGTTACAGAGGGGGTGAGGTCCGGTATACGGCTTTTTATTTGGTTGGGCTGGTGGGGTGACTTGGGTGATAGGAGTAGCAGGGGTAATAACAGCATGGTTGTGGTGATGACTTTTCCGCTTCTTTTTGTTATGTCGGTGGGAGGACTCGGACTTGACAATTAGGGGGGTCTCAGGGGTCGACTTTTCAGTTGACATCTTTGAACCCTTGCGTGGGAGGACACCATCGTTCACATTGTCCTCGTTGAGTTGACCTGCTAATTCAATGGCGGATTCTAGGGTAGATGGCCTGCTGCTGATCACCGAATCACGGATCTGGCGTGGTAACCCTTTGATGTAGCGGCGTATTGCAGTTTTCATAGGTTGAACCATGTGAGGTAGGAGTCTCGAGAGATCATGGAATCTATTGGTGTAGGTCGTGTTGTCGCCTCCCTCCTGTTTCAGATTCCAGAATTCATCCTCGAGAGTTTGCAATTCGCTGTCAGGGCAGAACTTCTCCATCATGCGTTCTTTTAGTTTTGACCAGGTCATTCCCAAGGCAACAGCCTCTCCCTTTGCCCATTTTTCTAGGTTCCACCATGTGAGAGCATGACCTAGGAGGCACCCTGTAGCATGACGGACCATCAGGTCCTCAGGACACTCGCTATGGATGAAAGTACTCTCCATTTCTTCAATCCATGTGAGGAGTGCGGTGGCACCATCGGTGCCTTTGAAGTAAGGCGGATTGCAGTTACGAAAGTGCTTGAACGAGCAACGAGGAGTTGTTGCTGGAGCTTGTGGCTGAAGAGAATGAAGTTGGGTTGCAATTGTTGGGATGACGTTTGCTACCTCCTTGGCGACCAGGGCAGCTAGCCTTCTGTTGTTGCGAGCAGCGTATGGGGGTCGTAATGCCATCTACGAGAAACACGCATATGGACTTGTGAGTTATTTGTAAATTGATTATGGAAATAATGTTTTTAGACATTGTTGGGTAAAATAATTGTAAAACACTTGTTGGGCCATGATTAGGAGTGTTGGGCACCTTTTGGGCTTTCCATGGTTACTAAATGTGAAACATGTAGCACTTGCGTGGGCCCCCACAAAACTAAGTTTTCACATTTCTTTCCCACTTCTAGGCCCATTAGGGAACTTAATAGTCCAATGATTTGACCATTTTGGAGTGTATCCTTTCGGATACGTTTGATAAGGTCGGGTATTTTGATGGCTCAAAAGTAATGTGAATGACGCGCTTTGGCCTATAGGTTTGGGAACTCTCGCCTTTGGTCCCCAGATAAGCAAACTGGTCCCTCGGTTGATTGGGATGTATACGAATGCTTACCTAGTCAGGACTTTCGGGCTAGCGGCACCTCCCCCTTCCAGTTACTACGCGTCCATTACTATGATCCTACCCAACTAGAGTGGATGACTTTGAATTTCCTATGAGCTCTAAGGAATACATATATGTATATACATTTTGTTAAACAACTTGAGTATGTGTGTGATTTTCAAAGAAAGTGGAGAATATTCACAAGTGTATGCACACATATAAGTGTCAGGAGAAATACGTATGCACATAAGGGAGCAATTAACACACAAAGCTATTCCTAGGATTTTTAAGTGCGAATTGCATACAGTCGTGTGTGCATTTTATAAACTAGCATACGAGAGGACCCTAGAGACTATAGACTAGGTCAAGGCAATTAACCAAATTCCCTATAGTCAAGGGCTCTGATACCAATCTGTCACACCCCAATCCTTGTCGGAATCGATCAAGGCGTGATATATTGTTCAAAGTCTCATGACAACTATGTTATAATATGATTAGATTCAATTAAGTACTAAGTATGCAAACAAGATCCACAACATACAAATACATATCCAAATACGAACAACATTTATTACATCAAATTTAAATTGTCTTGTGGATTTCTAAGGCGCAACCTATTTTTCATCATTCTTCATTCTTCAAATCTGCACCATGGGTAAAAACAGGTCAACTACGAGAGTTGGTGAGTAATCAAATTTTAGTAGAGAAATTTGTGAAGTTGAAACATTTATAATTTGAAATTTGTTTTCTTTTGAAGTCGCCAAACAATTGTATTTGAGATAACGGTTTATAAATCAAAAATTGATTAACAATTGATAACAACAACAATAAGTCCTCACCATATATATATATATATATATACATATGTATATATATAAATATATATAGGATGGAGCATCTAATCATCATACACACTCAACCACGTGTGATCAATCACCTTAGCGTCCCAAGGCGCGGTGGTTAACCCAATAGCGCTATTATTGTCCATAACGTAACTCAAGAATACGGGCATAGTCATGGAGATTAGACTAAAAATGGTAATGCACTACAAGTACATGTAGCGTAAACAAACAATAGTTATACAATTAATAACTCACGTATAAATGTCCCAACAATGTCTCAATTGTGATAAAACAATAAAATGAAGTTGGAACATATTAGAACCACATGATACACCCCAAAAGTATTGAAAATTATAAAATATGGGGTAGATTACTCACATTAGTCCCAAAACGAAATGTGTGTGTCGTACGATAGACGATTCGGGTCAAAATGGCGTAGAACCTAATATAATTAATAGTTTTGGTTTAGCAACTGCTAAACAAGAATGGAGTATTAATAAATAATTAGACACATATTCTTATATTTGATGAATTAACAATAATTCATTTTGATTATAATATTAAGGTATTTATTTGTTAAATGAATTTTAAATTGAATTACTTACTTTGCATAATTAATTTATATTTTCAATTTAGGCCAGATTTTAATAATTTCTTATTAAAATAATAACTTGTCCAATTATAATTATTTACAGATTTTAACAATTATTTATATGAAATAATCATTAAAATGTATTTTTACATGCTTAAATACTTAGGAAAATAGTTTTAAATAGTAAACAGTATTGAAAAATTATGAAATTATTAGGAAATCATTATTTCATACAATATGAATTACTGTAAAATTTGTATATTTTTCTGAACTGTTTTAGTATTTATTTAATATTTTAATGATCAAACAACACAAAATTCGGGAAAAATAGTAAATGATTCTCAAAAAATCTGTAAAATTAACCATAGTTTTATAACATGATGTAGAGCCCAGTGTATAAGTTTCAGATATTTGTGATTATGGGAAGTATTTTTTATATATTTCATTATTAATTAATCAATAAAATCATAAATAATAGTAAACAATAATATATCATGTTTAATCAGTATACAAGTCATCCCAGAATTTTCTCAGAATTTATTGAATGCAACAAGTATTTTATGTGAATTATTGCCCTACTTTATTGCAATAATTATGATAATTCAATAAAAATAAGTTATTTTCTGAAAATTTCCAGAACTTCTTATTTTATTGATGGTATTCTGAGAAAAATCAGGTTTATCCAAAAAATGAGTTTTAGATATTTTGGTGGATTTAATTTGTTTCTTGTATGAATTTGAAACTTTTAACAACATACCTTGATGAATGCTTCAAGAGGGATGAAGATTTGAGTATAATAGATTGTTCTTGGATGGAATATGAGTATTCTTGGAGGAAATTCGAGATTGAGAGTGAGAGAAAGAATAGAGAAGATTTAAGTGGTGAAGAGAATAATGTGTTGGGAGAAAAAGGAAAGGAAAGTGGATGGGAGGTGTGAGTGGGAGACCATGGGAATAATCTTTTTGCTTTTGGTGGTCTTCATAATTTCCCACTAACACAAGCATCTTTTATATAATTAATATAAGAGTTTTATAAAATTTAAAGTAAAGTTTATAAAAAATAGAGTTTTATAAAATTTAATGTAAAGTTTATAAAAATGGAGTTTTATAAAAGATAGGTTATTATTTGATTATAACAATCTACTTTGATTTGAAGTTTAATTAGGGAATTCAAGTTTGATTCTTTTAATTTAATTAGAGCATTATACTTTGATTTGATTTTAATATGGTATCATAATTTACTTTGATTATAGTTATAACGTTGTACAATACTATGTTGCTATTAACGTCAAGTTATATCGTATTGTATGGGTTTTGATCCTATTAGCGTCAAGTAATCTTGAGTAGGGTTTATTAAATTTTCAATTGGGTTGGGTTGACCCGAATCCATTTTAGGCGGATGTCACACGTTGTCCCCTTGGTTGGAACTGCCCGTCCTGTTCCCGTTATCATTGTCGTTTCCATTTGTACCATTGTGGTTGATTTGGGCCATAGCAGCAGTTACAACGGCTGTCACCGCGGTCTAAAACATTGCAGAGTCCATTTGTGGAGGTGGTGGTGTTGGTGGCATTGTGGCATTGTTGAAATGTCTATTATATCTTTGTGGCGGCATCTTTCTACCACAAGTGGAATGACGATAAGCTTTTGATAAGAGTTATGATTCGTACACTATTGTAATGGAACATCTCATTCATATATGTATCGAGTCTAGTTGTTATTGAGGGTTGTTTTGTACTTGTAATTGAAATTATACTACACCAAATAAAATGAAAAGAAAATACATAACAGATAACAACATCCAATAAAATGAGATACATATCCATTTCATTAAAAATAGAGTCCTAAAACATAATTTTTGGAAGATTGACCTCTAAGAAGGTGTACAGTACATTGAAAGATAAAATTTGGCAGCATAACGACCCTCCGAATAGTGTAATCACTTAGACGTATGGTCGGTCCTACATAAAGGATAAAAGATAGCACTAACGCATACCCATAAACCTAGTCTACAACAAGTTGTGAGTAGGATGTACCCTACTCACGACGGGTAGTCCCCTACGGTCCCTTAGACGAAGTCGAGGAGCCATGCATCTCTGCTAGTCGACGCTCG
This sequence comes from Lactuca virosa, assembly GCF_052849685.1. Classification (NCBI taxonomy): domain Eukaryota; kingdom Viridiplantae; phylum Streptophyta; class Magnoliopsida; order Asterales; family Asteraceae; genus Lactuca; species Lactuca virosa. Next base: position 206,377,225 of record NC_136426.1, read on the forward strand.
GCTGCAACCACTCTCTCCTTGAGAGTAGAATGCCTCTCCTGATATTCCCTTACCTCCGCTCGAGCAGTGGTAAGGTCCACAATGAGTCTGTCCATGGGATAGTAGTCTCTCTCCAGGTCCCGAGTCCATGCATCTGTGACTTCTGCAGCAGCTCTAAACTCCAGAACTTGGTTAGCCATTACCCTGGTCTGATCTCCAATGTCCGAGATTTGCCGAATCATAACTGGGAGGGCTCTGTCAGCTGGTCCCTGTGGCTGAGGTTATAGAAACCTCACTCCATGCCGAATGTAGGGCGTTGGCGCTGGTGTCGGCTCCACCTCTCCAGATCTTCCTCCCAGCGGGTCTTAGGTCACTGATAGCCAAGTCAGTTCGCGGGAACGCTAGCAACATAAGGACGATTGATAACCTCTGACTCCGCATCTGACTCTTCTCCCGACTCCTCTTCATCCTCTTCTGCCTCTGGCTCTTCCTCAAACTCTTCTTCTTCGGGCTCTTCCTCCAAGATCTCCTCGGGATCCTCCTCGATCCAACCTCCATTCCCCTGGTTGGGGAAATAGGGATCTCCTGGAATGTGAAATCATGCCATCGTGTCTATATAAGAATATAAGTACGAGAAAATACATAAAGGGTTTATAATATGTTAAAATACTCCTATAGTATTTTAATTTTTTATGTTTGGTTCTAGATCCTTTTGTGTGTGTGTGTATATATATATATATATATATATATATATATATATATATATATATATATATATAGGGTTAGTAAGTTTTAGATTTGTTATCCATCACGACCATTCCTAAACACATGTTGGTCATATCTCGAATAAATATAGTTGATCAGGCTATATTTACCCGATATATGATTACATAACTGTCTAGGCTTAATTGAGATGTCCAACTCTTCTAAAGAGTTTTATTCGTTTGTTATTATGTCACTAATCCTAATATACGTGCATGTATGTATACTTTTCTAAACTAGTTTACATCGTTTACATACATTGTTTGTTCAAAAGTAAACAACAAATAACTGAAAAGTAGAAATCCATGATGCAGCAACTCCTGTTCTCAAAATGTTTTGGATACCTGTTTACTGGTTTCCTGAAAATACAAGTGATTTTGAAAAGTGTCAACAATTAAGTTGGTGAGTTCATAAGAATTTTGTATGAAAAGGGTTGTAACTGTTTTGCGTAAAATGGTTGGCGTACTTCCAGAAAATCCATTATTTCTTTTTAAAATGAGTTGTAAGTCTTATACCCAAGACTAAATAAAATGAATGTATTCCTTTGTATCTTTTCCTTGAAAAATCATAATGTATGTTCCCAGAAAATCTAATATTTTCTTATAAGTGATATGTAGTCTTATAACCCTAAGACCAAGAATGTATGTAAGGCTTTACTGAAGGTTAGTATGTAGTTTTATCTTTTTATAAAACCGATGAAGTGAAAGTTACCCCGTAAATCAAATGTTTTGTTAATCCCTATGTTAGTTATTATAACCGTGCTTAATGTGACTGATATGCCTGAACGACATTCTTCAGGCGTCAGAATTGGTAGACATTTGTCACCCTAGACTTGTCGGTCTAACTGTAGCGAACAACTTACGTGTGGGTTGTCTTGTCAGTCTCATATATATCTATACACAACTATCTCGCTCTCCCTCCAGGAGACTCTGGTTATAATGCAAGACATAAAGTGTAGGCTAAGTAGGTACGGTGAAGAGAATGTATCACAAGAGCATCAACAGATTTACATGAACTAGGACTCCTTTTTCTTGTAAAATGAAATAATTATACCCTTGGATAATTATAAGTTTTTTTTCTAAAATGAGAGCATGAGTTTTGTAATTCCCAAACTATACCATTTATAGTTTATCTTGTATGTTTTGTTGAGAATATTTATATAATCTTTTGTATAAATATAAAGTTGTATTCCTGACTAGTGTAAAAATGTGTAACCAAAACATAACATATTTGGGTGATAACCCACCAAAATGGTAAATAGCTATAATATCAGTATTTTTACTAGGAAAACTATTTTGTAGTAAAAGCTTATCAAACTTGGTAGTGTTTCCAACTCATATTTTTCTATTATCATTTGTCTCATATAACGAGATATGTTTCTTTTTGTTAACTTTACAAAAAAAAATATCATATACCATGATTTTTGGTGTAAAAGTGGTGAAAACTATGTTTTGTACATATATCATTTCGTGTACAAACAATAAGAATAAAGCATGCTAATATCCATGAGACAAATAATTTTGACTTCTATCCCCCCCCCCCCCTAAAAGCATGTAAAACTCGAAAAATGAGGGTATGAAACTCACATTGAGTTGATTTTGTCGATGGTTTGCAGGAAGAAGATGAGGATTTTGAGCCTAACTTCTTGTATGAGTTGATGGTCTTCTTTGGAGGTGTGATTTTCCTAAGGGTTTTACATATGAAAAAAAAAGTGTGTAAAAATGGTGAAATTTACATGAAAATGTATTAAATCCTTAGAGGGTTTCAAAAATACTCACAAAAATTTTTAGGACCAGCCTTGAGGTGGTGATTCTTGAGGGATTTCGATCTTGTTCTTGGAGAGAAGAAGAAGTTGGAGTAAGAAAGAGATGTCAAGAGTGGGATAAACTCAATCTTGGCCGAGAGTTAAATAGGAGAGGGAAAGGTGATGGGTGTGGATGTTTGGTGGTTATTTAGGTGCCATTCATGAGACTTGGTGTGTATTTGTATATAGGGTATGGAGATAGGGTGGTTAAAGAGATGTAAAGTTAGGAGGTCCTTAGTCCCACCGAGATCTCGGTCCAAATGAGGCCGAGAACTAGGTTCTTGGTTCCAACCGAGAACTATGTGTGTGAGGGTTTTCGGTCTGAGGGAAAATGGAAGGTTTTCGGTTGCGAGGCCTCTAGGTTTTAGGGCATTTCGGTCCAACTTAAACGTTTCTAGTACATACTTGAGATTTCAAACTTCTTAATCAAAACATCCTTCATGTAAATTGAGATTTCTAGAAATTTTGGTCCTTTTCATTAAAATGTTCAAATATCTACTATAACAATATTGTGATGATGTTTTATACTATCTATAAATACACGGTGTTTGGATCAAAATTTCCTGTTTGTCACATCCACTTCGTACATAAAAAAAGTTTTTATTTATTTTATTTTGTTACCGGTCTTGGTGGAGTTTCATCTTATTTTGACGCATCTAATTTGTTTATTAATGAAGACCTTTTTGAGATTAATGAATGCAAGAAAAAGTTAGTTTCATTATTACACTCTTTTAATGTGATGCATAACTCTTGATCTTGATCCCCTTCATATTTGAACTTATTTTTTTTAGATAACCCCCTTCATATTTGAACTTATTTTTTTCATGGAGGTAAATAGTCTAAAAGTAGTACAACTGTAATTCCGAGTCATACTTTTTCATATCATGATGAGTTTAAAGGTGTGTATGAAATAAAAAATGTTTGTGATATCATCAAGCCATTGTAGGTATATTATCACCTTTAAAGTTATTTATTATCTTTTTTTACATACCATGTTTTATTAATCTACTTTTGTTATGGTTACAGGAAAGTAAGTTTATTTTACTTGGTAAAATCAAAGGAATTAGGCAGGATTATCCTTGGTTTTATAATATATGTGATTCCCAAAAATGCGTATCATATATGTAACGGATTTTTGGCGGCTACGACAAATTGTAACAACGGATTTTTCCGTCGATAATTAGTAACCAATCACCAATGAAAATATTTTTTTGCAAAAGATTACCGACAAAATAACTCAATAACGGATTACTAACGGAATCTAGGAAAAACTCACTAATAGATTACCAAAAGATTTTATGTGATTGGTTAACGAGAAGTTTTGGCATTATGAAAAAAATATAAATTCATGAAAAAATTAAAAATAATTACATATTCAACACAAAAAATCTTAAAACATATATCAAATCTACATTTTAAAACTAACAAATATAAATCCATGAAAAGGGTATTCATTATTCACTCATTCATTGCTTACTTTTCTTCTCCATGGAAAGATTAAAACGAAAACTATCTTGAAAAATAACTCCATCTTGAGGCCCCACCACCTCCTTTTCTAACAAAGATGTTCCTTAGAATGCTACCATTGATGTCAATGTTTGCCTGTATTCACTCTACTATACTAAGACCACACATATATGATATAACATGTTTGTAATAACAAAAAATGACTGATACATTATAATTAGAATTAAAAAACCACTTAATAATAATATGATAATATAATAATACCTAAGTTGGGGTTAATTTTCCAAAACCAAATTTCTGAATCCCCATGGATTTAACATCCTCAGAACCACAATCTTCTTAACCTTCATATATGCAAAAAAACATCTCAAAGCAATTGAAGAATACTTGAAAGTACCCTTGAATTTAATCAATCTATTCGTACATTTTTTATATGTAAAAAAATAATAATAAACCGCTGATGTTTAAAATGTGTTATGGAATAATAATATAATATACACATACCGTCCCTTGGTTGGTTTCACTAGAAGCAACTATCCAAAGCTCTGGAACATTTTCCCCAAATACACGAAACAATCCAGATGTAACAACTTTTGAGCTGCATAATTTATAATATTAATAATAATAGTAATAATGATGATAACTTTGTACTGCATATGAAAATAAATACAACATGAAAAGTGTGAGCTTACTATATTGTTAGCATATCACAATGAGAAGTTAGGGTTTTGGTGTTGGGCATCTTCTAGTCATGCAAACCCATAAAGATTGAAACTTTATTGTTTGGAATGATATTTGAGGGCTAGATCCGCATTTGGAGGAAGGGACTTAATGCAATTAACACTTAATGGGAAAATGACATTTTTCCAAGTACTCTAGGCGTACTCCCTTGGGAGCCCTGATGTAGATCTTGAGTATGCTAATCGTACATCCTGAGTACACAAAACGTATTCAGCCTGAGTAAACTCAGTTGACTATTTGACACTTGACCGGATTTTAACAAAGTTGGTCCGAGGGGTATTTCGTTATTTTGAGTTATGGTCGAGTTTGGTCATTATTCGCTGCATAGGTGACTAGTGGAACTGAGTTGCAGATCAGTGTCCTGTTCAACTATGTTTTCAATATGAGAGGTGGGTTTTCCTCACTTTACAAGTGGGTCCAAGGCACCAATGTCGACCCACTAGGTTATGTGCCATGGTATACAAGATGTTGTTATGTTGTAGTGATTTGTTAGATCTGTATCATGGTATAAGATGTTGTTATGATGTAGTGATATGTTTGATCTGTATCCTGGTATATAGGATGTCGTTAATTATAGCGATCTGTTATATCTATATCCTGGTATATAGGATGTCGTTAAGGTGTAGTGATATGTTAGATCTATACCATAGTATATAGGATGGGCTATATGATAATGATCTGTAGATCTGCCTGTTGTTTGTTGATTGTTTACATGTTTATCTATTACATATGTCGACATAGTATGGTTTGGGGTTGAGGCTTTACTGTTATGTGCATGAGCCAATAGACCGGGGGTAATCCAACTCGATGGTTGTGGACCCGAGGGTATACCAGTCCAATGACTAATTGGACTCATTGTATAGTGGCATTCTACTCCGATGACTGATTCGGCTGGGGGTAATCCAACCCGATGACTATATTGGACCCACTTTTTATGCAAAAAAAAAAAAGAAACGTGTGTTTTTTTCTTCAATCTCATAAACATGGAAATTATGGGTGATTCAGAAATATAAATAGCATCTTCTTAGGGTAGGGGTATTTTAGGTAATTAGATTATTTTAGTCTCTTCTGCACAGTACATAAAGTGTACAGGTAAAAAGACAAAAAAGCAAAGTATGTTGCTATTACTTAGCAATTTCTCATATAATTTAACAACAAAGTACATTGATATATCTGGACGTTTATATAATTGTATTTAATTGCATTTGTTAACGATTTATTTTCATAATAATATCAACTGTCAAAGTTAACTACAAGACATTGGAGCAGTATCCCATGATACAACATTTAAGGTTCGTGTGTTGAGGATGAGCAAATTTATACCCAAATGAATAGGTTATGTACAACGTTATCAATCGCACTAATTATTATAAATGAATAGGTTATGTACAACGTTTATTAGTTACATTTACATATAAATGAATAGGTTATGTACAACGTTTATTAGTTACATTTACATATAGTATATGATTTGATAACATGCTAATTTTTTAACAGGGCACAAAAATCGAAGCTCGTGTTTTCAAGAGTAACTTCAACAGGTTCGAAAATCTTTTAAAAGTAAAGTGAAACTTATCTAATATAAAACCCAAAGTTGGCTGCAAAAATTGAATGGTTTAGTATAACTAGCCTAGACCAACAAATTGTGTTATAATGGAAAACTCTTGTTATGAAATGTTCTCATATACAGATTGACTTCATGGCTTTGTTTTTGTTGACTCTACTTCAATTCTACAGCAAACTTGCTTGATTAATTTGTGTTTTGGTTAGTTATTTTACGTTTTTTACATTCTTTAAATAATTCACGTAATTCATAGAGTGAATTCTTTAAAGTTCTTTTATGTGATATTTCTCATATATATGTTGTATGTTTGTTTTTTAATGAAATTACTTTTTTATTGTAGGGGTATATGGCTTAAGGTTATTTTGTTTGGACTTCAAGCTCATCAACTATCAGATTTTATGATAAATAAATAATTAAATAAATAAATAGAACTTTGTGTTATTTTAGTTAACTAGTTTGCTACACTCAACGTTTGGAATAATTCGTGCTATTAGTCTAATATTTACTTCGTACATAAAAAGAGTTTTTTTATTTGATTTTTTTTTTATTTTCTAGGTGGAGTTTCATCTTATCTGAACATATCTAATTTGTTTATTAATGCAATCCTTTTTTAGAGTACGAACACAAGAAAATGTTAGTTTCATTATTACAATCTTCTAATATGATGCATAAGTACTCTCTATCTTCATCTCCTTCATATTTAAACTTTATTTTTTGTTTTTTACATAGTAACAGATTGGAAGGAGTTCGTGGAGATAAGAAGTCTGAAAGTAGTATTACTATAGTTCTAAGTCATAATTTTGCTTAAAATGATGAGTCTAAAGGTGATTATGAAACACAAATGTTTTATGATGCATGCACTAGATGTGGAAAGAAGGTTATAGAGGTGTACAGTACAAACCATACATCATATTCCCAAAAAAGGCATATGATATATGTAAAGGATTTTCGCCGGCTACATCAAATTTTAGCAATGGATTTTTCCATTGGTATTTAGTAACCAATTACCTACGAAAGTAATTTTTTGCAAAAGATTACTGACGGAATAACTCACTAATGGATTACCGACGGAATCTTGGATAAATTCAACACAGAAAAATATTAAAACATACATCAAATCTGTATTGTAAAACCGAAAAATATAAATCCAGCAAAAGGGTGCTCATTATTCATTCATTCATCGCTTACTTTATTTCTCCATTGAGAGACTGAAACGAAAACCATCTTCAAAAGTGACTCCACCTTGACGCCTCACCACCTCCTTTTCTAACAAAGATGTTCTTTAGAATGCCACCATTTATGTCAATGTTTGTCTGTATTCACTACGCTATACCAAAACCATGCATATATAATATAAGTTGTTTGTAATAATTAGAATCACTGAAACATTATAATAAGAATAAAAAAACCACTTAATAAAAATATAATAATATAATAATACCTGGGGTTACTTTATCAAAACCAAATTTCTGAATCTACATGGATTTAACATCCTCAGCAGGAACCACCATCTTCTTAACCTTCGGATAACGAAGAAGCCTCTCAAAACAGTTGAGGAAAACTTGACAGTACCGTTCAATTCAATTACTGTATTCATACATTTATTATATGTTAAAAAAATAAATAAACCACTAATGTTTAAAATGTGTAAAGGGAATTATAATATAATATACACATACCTTCCCTCGGTTGTTTTCACTAATAGCAACCATTGGAAGCTCCACAACATCTTCCCCAAATACATGAAACATTCCAGCCGTAATAACTTTTGACCTGAACAATATATAATATTAATAGTAATCATAATGATGATGATGATAAATTTGTATCGCATATGAAAATAAGTACAAAATGAAGAGTATGAGGTTACTCTATTGTCGACATAGCCCAATGAACTCTAGTGAAATTGGAATCACCCACTGTCTGCATATTGGTTGGAGAAAAAAGTTAAGAAAAAAAATTAGATGTTAAAAATATAAAAATAAAAGTTAAGTAAATTGTTTATACTTTCATACCCATGAATAAAATCACTTCCAGTAATGGAATCAACAATATGTTTGAAGCATTTCTGTTACAATCATTGAAAACCCACAGAAATAAAATAAATGGTTATTAATTGATTAATCTGTAGCAGCAGTGTGGAATAATAATAAAAACACTACTTTATAGTTTATAGTTTATACTCACATGAAAGATATCAACAGCTTGTGAAAGCAACATTTTATTGTCATCACAAACATCTTTCCCAAGGAACACAATCCACTTGACATCGGAAAGGGTAAGGTACAGTGGCCTGGACAAACCCACAAAACCAACCCTTGAAATGCTATGAACACCTAACTGGTACCGATCTGATTCAACTAGACTGACAACAGATCAAGAAAGTGTGAGTGACAGGCGAACAGCATATATAAACTTCGAAACAACAAAAAAAGGACAAAACAGCTTCAAAACACATGATTCAGAATGGTATAAATTTACGTATCAGTTAACTTACATGTTTTTTGTTACAAAATATTGCGGATCTTTGCTAGTTTTTGGATCTGTGTGCATGATAGAGAAATTTTTTTTCAAATCAAAACAATGCATGATTTTCACATATGCATTATCCTCCTAAGCCAGTAGTTGAATATTTTGGTGTGTGGATCCTGGATCTAGATTCAGTTGATTATGACAGCGGCTGTGGATCCTGAACATCCAATATATATTAACAAAAGGTTGGGCGTCAACCCTAACCCTGATGTTTAGCGATGGTGATTTGCATCAACCTCCCCTAAAATTGTACATTTTTTCACATACAGCCCAACCATTACGCAAAATGACAATTTTGTGGCTTGATGAATAAAGTGGTATTTGATTTTTTATTTGTAGTCTTTTTTTATGAGCTCTTATTTGTAAATGACCATAGTAGTCCTTACTATATATAACTATTTTTTTAACTGCTCTTATTTGTAAATGGCCATAGTATCTTTATTTATATTTTTTTTGCAAAAACACTTGTTACATTTTTCTTTCTTTTTTAAGTGAGAATATCTTCTATCATTTGACATTGTGACTATTCCAAGTTGAGTATACCATATTCAGCCTTTCAACATGAAAGGTTGTAATTAGTACAAACTTAATATAATGTTTAGCTATAAAATTAATGGTTTTTAAAATTATTATTGTGTTAATGAAATCATAATAATCATATATACTGAAAATTATATTTATTTTCAAATTAAATTACGTGAAGAATCTGATGCTAATAATGTACATAAGGTAAAATTGTACATATATTTATCTTTTTACATTCCCTTGAGTTAATATCTATAAGCCTAGGAAAGCTCAACTAAAAAGATTTGATTTTGTGAATGTTCCGTCGGAAAGTTTATTTGGATGATTATTGGATTAGTCACACCCGGTGTTTTGAAATTTGCACATTGTGCTATATTTATTGTGACTTTGCATTTAAAATATATTTGGATTCCTTTTTTGTTTCAACGCAATATTTGTTATAGAACATGTCAACGACATTTGAACGAATTTTTATATGCATGCAAAAAACATAACACATGCACAAACTTCCAATGAACGATTTACTCTCGAGGATCAAGTTTGTTGGTAAATATCCATTGATGGTCGATCATTAATTGCCAGAAGAACATAGTATAGGTTATTTATCAAAATATATTTGTAAAATTGGTCTAAGTTTGAAAATTAATGTTGGATTTAATGAACTTGCCAAAATTAACTATGGGTAACCGTGATAATTGTGTCAAACATCTCTTACATGGTATTGCTCCATGAGTAATGCCAAGAAACCCTAGCCTGCTCATCCACACTATATACTCCACCGCTAACGTTCTATATTCCTCAGTAAACAAGAAGATGGAAACAAAATAAGTGGCATTTATGTCATTTTTCAACATCTTACTTTAGTACAATGCTACTTAATACAATTACATATACCACACTTTATATAAAAAAAAAGCAATGTATTTTTTCTCCTTCCTCATAAACGTTGAAATTATGGGTGATTTAGAAAAAAAATAGCATCTTCTTAACGTAGGGGTATTTTAGGTAATTAGATTGTTTCAGTTTATGATGCACAGTACATAAAGTATACAGTACATGTATAGCAAGAAGGTCGATCCCACCTATAGGCCAAGGGTGTCCATGGACACCCCTTATTTTTTCATATTTTTATAAGTTATATAATAAATTTTATATGGACACCTATTAAAAATTAGTTTAATGGCTAATATATATATATACAGATTTATTTGGATCATAGTAGATACTTATAGGAAAAAATCGTATTTATAAATCGTATTTAGTTTAATGGCTAATATATATATATACAGATTTAATGGCTAATATATATATACAGATTTATTTGGATCATAGTAGATACTTATAGGAAAAAATCGTATTTATAAATATCATAATTTATATTTGATTTCTCAAACTTGTTAAATATAAGAAATAAAAAAAAATATTCTTATAAACTCGTTAAATAGAAGAAATTAACAAAGAACTTTGAGGAATAAAAGATAAAAAGACTGAAAATACATAAATCCAAAAGAAAGAAAAATTACATCATCTTGACTCATTGTCGCCGTCCTCAACCGCTCTTAAGCCCATCGACGTTGTTTGTTGTGCAACGACACAATCATCTACCACTCTCCGATGACTGAAAAGGTTGAACTTCATTTTCCTATCTCCACATATGTATCAAACTCTCCATTTTTTATGTGAGTCTATGTTCAACCTGTTGGATTGGATTAGGTGTCTAAGCCCATAACTATAATTGGTGTAAACTTAAAATGATAGTGGTACAATCCTTTTAGGTTGCCCTCGAAACTAGCAATTAGACAGAATTACTTGGAGAGAGAGAATGAATTATTTTTCTTTTAATAAATTGAAATAGATAATTTAATAATATAAATGATAATAATATATTAATTAGAAATTATGATATTTGATTAATAATTAACCAGAAATTTATTAGAATTAATGTTGGGGTTAATTGGATTAATATGTAGTGCAGGGGTTGTTTGGCTATTTATTGATAGTTGAGGAAAAGTCTCTAGTATCTCCTTGTATGAGGTTGGAAAAAAACTTCTAGGAAGGGCCTAGAATTTTCGCCCAAGGGCTCTTCGATGAAGGCTCATGGGTTGTTTGTTGACCAAACAAAAGGATTAGGGTTTCCGCCTTAAACCCTAGCTTTGGCTCTAAGCTACCTCACCTATATAAAGAGCCTTAGGCTTCACAAATTCGGCACTCCTTACCCTAGAAGAGTTATAGACGAAAATATCACTCTCCCTCTCCATAATCCTTAGCTGCTAGTCTTGGGTATGAACCATCAGAGGCACGACACTTCTGGTGCTAGCTACCAAAAGATTTGAAGAAGGATTCACGGATTGTTTACAATAACGATCTTAAATGTTAGTTTTCTTATCTTATGAATTGGTTTACTCATGTGAAAGCTTTTTATGCTAGTGTTCATAGTATGTTGCAAATATGTGAAAGAAATAGATCAAACTAGATTATATGTGCCTTAATCAATTGAATTGTTGTAACGACCCAAAAATCAAGGGTAAAAATTTTACTTTTGTTACAGTCAAAACACAGATATCCTTTAAATCCAATAATTCCAAAAAAATTGTTAATTAAAACGTTTATCGGAGTCCGTCCCAAAATCATATATTACAGAAAACACGGGTGTGCACTGCGATGAAGCCGAGCCGTTCCTTTCCAAACCGATGACACCTAAAACAATATACAAAACTGTAAGCACGAAGCTTAGTGAGTTCTGCAGAGCATACGCCACACAATCGACATAACCACATAATCCATATCAGCTATAAAAGCTACATAAACCATATAAATCAAGTAAGCCATATCAATCACATAGCCATATCATATAAACATATAAGGATGCCATGGGCTCCTTCACATGGTCTTACACCTAAGTGCCATGGGCTCCCCCATGGTCTTTAGCTGAAAAGCCATGGGCTCCCCCACACGGTCTTACATCCAAATGCCATGGGATCCCCTTATGGTCTTTAGTTGAAAAGCCATGGGCTCCCCCACATGGTCTTACATCATAATGTCATGGGCTCCCCCATGGTCTTTACCTAAAAAGCCATGGGTTCCCCTACATGGTCTTACATCCAAGCGTCATGGGCTCCCCCCATGGTGTTCCATGCAAGTATCACAAAGACAACTAGCATACCACATACCACATAGTCAAATAGCATACCACATAATCACTAGCATACCACACATACATGCATACCAGACATATCAGTAGTGAATCTACAATAAACACTACAACTAACTGAATGGGCCGACCTTGGTGCCTTAGACCCATTGGTATGGTGAGGAGACCAAGAATTTCCTTAGTCCATAAATATGTTCCCAATTGGCCCACGAAGGCCCACAGCAGCTTAGTCCAATAAATGGCCCAACATGAACCCAAACCCAATTAGGGTTTGTCATATAAAATGACGATTAAGGTTAAGTGTTTCTTACTAAACCCATTAAAGACTTAATCCATTACGGACTTAATACATTAAGTCCATTACTCCACTAGACCAAACATACAAAGTAATCGGGCGTAATTCAGAATTCCAAATCCAATGGTCCAAACGCGGGTCCCGACAAATCCAAAATTCACATTCCCAAAATTAGAGTTTTCTAAATCCTAATTAGGTTTTCCAACCCAATAGCATTCGAATTAGTCCATTTGTGAAGTTTTCGGGCAAATTAGGGTTTCACTAGGTCAATTAGGGTAGCTAAGTCGGGTACCACCTACTACCACCTCAGGTAGTGCTGGTCAACTGTGGCTCACGATGGCGGCCACCACCTCGATGTGGTGGTTATGATTCTAGTCCAAATCATGTCTAAGCATACAATCATACACAAATGCACACCGCCACCAACACGGAGGCTGGTGGCGGCAGAAGGCGGCAGCCACCACCTCACGGTGGTGGTGGTGATTTCCTTGATTATTCAGGCTAAAAATCCGATTATACAACATGATATCTAAAGTACACACACAATAAACACCATTCCACATACATATCCACCACCACACGACGGGTAGTGGTGGTAGGGAAGGAAACAATGGCGGTAGCCACCATCGTTGGCAGCCATGGTGGTTCTCTTTCAATTCCGGCTGACCGAGTATACACATGCCGATAAAATCTAAATTACGCGTCCAAACACGAGCATAAACACCCGTACTCATGTGAAACACGAACGCCTCTTAAGGTGGCAAACGGTGACCGGAGCAGCAACGAACTGCACAGGCGGCGGCGGTGGACCAGTGACAACGCAACAGAAGAAGAATGGGGAAGGAAAAGAGGTCGTGACCCCGACTGGTGAACGGCAGCGACAATAAATCACGTTCTACTAACCGCCCACTGCCTCGACGACCAAGGGCAGCCTTCGTCTTTAACAGAATGAATGCAACGGCAACGGTGTGACATCCCCAAAATCACGGCCGGAAAATTCTGGTTTCATTTATGCTTTTAAAATAATTTCAGAGTAAATCCATTGATTTAAAAGACTTGCGGAATTTGTCCCCAAAACATTACATGATAAAATAAGATTTATCAAAGCATTTCTTAAAGAAATGTATTTTCATTATATATCAAAACTTGGGATGTCATGTTCTGATACAGACACAAAAGCATAAACAATAAAACATAGACCTTACATAATTATATACAACTACTGGTCTATAAACAAAAAACATCTTCACAAATTCTCAAACTTATGCTCTTACGCCACTACCTGTAATACAAAGAAACTGAGTGGGTCAGGCTTGGGAGCCTGGTAAGCATATAGGGTTTTCAACCCACAATAAATAATTATATTTAATGTCACCAACCAACAATAACCCGGTTATCCATTCCCGTTATCGTCACTTTACGTCCCTATGACAACAACTATTACAAGGGACCTAATCAAGGATTTTCATTGGGACGGACACTACTACAAAGGGGTTTCCTTAGCAATGAATGTCCTAAGGCAACCACGAGGGGGATAGAATATAGAAAATGAACACCCAAGTTCACTACACCTACAGGTTATGAGCCTGCCAGCGTTCCACTGAACTGTCTAGAAAATTTTGTGGTCGTCATCCATATTCTGTTGGACGACTAGATCACAATCACATCGAGGCCTGTCATCATTTTTATTTCATCACACATCACTATCTACCCATGTTCTACCCAACATATTTGTAGATAAAATATACTTGTTTATATAAAGCTTAAACCTGTATAACATATTCATTTAATACTCATACCACATAACAAATAATATATAATCACTTAGCATGTATTTCATAGAGTATAATTCATATATGTGTATTATCAGAAAGCAACTACACACTTACTCATATCATATATCTAATACATTCATCAATACTTGTACTAAAATCGTGTATCTGAAAGGGACTATGCACTCACTTGATTAGATGATTATCGGACAGCACTACGGCTCTAAAAGCAGTAACTCTTCGATGAATCTGGGATATCTTCACACACCGGGCTTCTCGCGGGCAGAGTTTCGACTCGGAAACTCTTTTCTTCTCGGGATCTTCGGAGCTTCGGGACTCACTTCGGGGGTATAACCTGCACGTAAATCGAGGGAATAAGGAGTGAGAGGAGAGAAATTGAGCAATCAATTCGGCTGGACTCGACTTCTATTTATAGGGAGCTGAATTTATATGCTCACGTCGTGAGCTATAAGTGCTCACGTCGTGAGCTCGATATGTCATGGCGTTCGTCATCAGGCCACTTGCCATGAAGACGTCCATCTCCTGCTCACGTCGTGAGCTCTCTGGTCACGTCGTGAGCTCTGACACAGGGGTTGAAGTTCATGCCCCGAACTTCGGAAATTCATATCTTTCGCATACGAGCTCTGTTTTCGACGTTCTTTATATCCACGCGTAGGTGAGATTATTCTCTACAACTCTCGTTTAGACATTGTCGGCTAATCTTGAATTTAACTTTTATTATATTATTTTTAGTAGGTCGGGACAGGAAAACTCCGTTAGAAATTCATAACTCCTTCATCTGACGTTCGTTTTCGTCTGTCTTTTTACCATTGCACTACTATCGACGAGATCTTTATTTCTCGTTTAGATTGTTTCGGCTAAAACTCACACAATCTCAAATTCGAACTTTGGGCTGCATACCGCTAAGTCGACAATTAGAAAAATCATAACTTCCTCATACGAAGTCAGATTTAGACGTTCTTCTTATGCACGCTCTCGGTTTAACGTATTCTACAACTTTCGTTTTGATCACTAAGGCTAAATATCGCTCTATCGTAAATTCACTATTTACGTCGCGCAGTGTCGTGCCGGTTCTGTCGCGAAACTTTGACAGATCATAACTTCTTCGTTATAACTCGGATTTCGACATTCTTTATATTTTCGGAAACCTTGCCACGAGCACTACGTCTTCATGGATATTGTGCTTATCTAATATTTTATTATTACGCTTATTCTTGTTCTTAATTCATTTAAGTCACACAATTAAGCATAAAACACATAACACCCAAATAATACATTTATGTTATTTCAAAATGAGTTACAAAGGTTAACCTAGACTATTACATCAATATTAATGTCTAGCCTAGAAACACGGGCGTTACAGACGGCTAGGTTTCGGCGGTCAACAGAAGCGACAGAAACACAACGGTGACTGCTCGTGGACCTTGCCGGCAACGGAAGCAACTACGGGTTGAATGGTTGATGGATCACATCGGTGGTTATGGAGGGATAACAGCTGGAGAGACAAGGTAGTGAAGGTGGTGGCTGGAGGATATCTGAGTCTAGGGTTAGGGTTAAGTCATGCAACGAGAGGGAAAAGATGCACCGGTTAAATCCCGTGTTCCATACAACTTTATACAGAATCGACATTTCCAGTCCCTCCCACACATAACATTTCCAAATAAGGTCCGAAATTTACCATTTCTACCCTAACATCGTAAATCCCTTTCAACTCCAATCCAAAATTTACCCAACAACCCTCAACTTTCAAAACTCCCCAAAACCAACACCCCACTAAATAATATGGATTTAGGGTGACTATTCGTTCATCAATTTTATCTATTTATTTATTTAATAAACAGGATGTTACAAATCTCCCCCATTTAAATTAGATTTCGTCCTCGAAATCATTCCTTACCACTCCAGACACGCCAACTAACTTGAGCAACCAGACCACAAATCTGTGCATACCATAGCCCTTCCAAGGTAACCAAAACCAACCCTTGTAGGGATCTACTACCCGAAGATGAATGGATTCTTGCGTCATGATCACGTTTACTCAATCTGATATCCGAAGTCTCGATATCATCAGACTCCCTGATAGACTTCCCATATCGAATCACTATTGTTGAGTCTCTGCAAAACACTTAGCGTATTTACCGAATACGAGCAACTCCACGCACAGATCCCAAGTCATTAAACCCACTTCGACTCTTCTTGTAACCACTTTCTGCTTTTTGAAAGTAGTCGAGACCTCTCTGATCTCACCTTATTTGTGAACTACTCGAAACATCGGACACATAACTGATTGCTGGGCCAAAAACGCACGCAACATTCCTATGCGTCCTCTGAAGGAAACATCGTCTAATAGTAACTACCCTATCTATACCGCTACTCATGGCTCCATCAATCCTTTAATCCATCTGATTATGATAGGATGACAACTTGTCGTCACTGAATCCGACGCAAAAATGTGAATGCTACCAGAATAACTATAGTCTTACATCATACCCAGTCTCCTTCGACCTACCGTTTCCTGATTATAATTATGTTGTGACCTACTCACAACCTTGCGAACTGGCCCACCATGGCCTAAGTCATCTGAACGAATCCGTGAATGCCACAGCCACCCTGCAGTCTTTTTGCACTTCCCGCACTATCTGACCTACTTTGAATGCTACAGCTCCCTCGCAGTCTTAGAACACTTTCACCCCAACTGACCATTAGTGAAAGCTACGGCTCCCCCATATTCTTACAACACTTTCACCCTACTTACTATTAGTGAATGCTACGATTCCCCCGTAGTCTTACAACACTTTCACCCCAACTGACCATTAGTGAATGCTATGGCTCCCCTGTACTCTTACAACACTTTCACCCCAACTTACCATTAGTCAATCCTACGACTCCTCCATAGTCTTACAACACTTTCACCCCAACTGATCATTAGTGAATGCTACGGCTCCCCCGTAGTCTTACAACACTTTCACCCCAACTAACCATTAGAGAATGGTACAGCTCCCCCATAGTCTTTCAACACTTTCACCCCAACTGACCATTAGTGAATGCTACGACTCCCCCGTAGTTTTACAACACTTTCATCCTAACACAACTGCAGCCCAATGCCTTACCCCTAATCTGTCAATTCGAAACGCATACAGAGTCGAGCACGCACTCGACCGAACACCCGAACTGAACTGAATTCATGACTGGACCCCCAACCTGCTTCCCCAAATTCTGCTATCAATCCCCAAGAAGACGCGATTCACATGTTGGGAAGCTTTACCGAACTCCAAACTCACACCACCCTCAAACCAAATATCCACTTGGGCCGCCATTTTCTTGATGAGGATGAGAAACCCATCCCCGTCTCATACCTGCCCCTATCCTGAATACTTGCGCGATTCTCCCCCACTTAGACTCGACTAAGTCTTCGCAATACATGAGATTTGAAGGATTCCTAATCCTTTTTACTCTTTAATAACCAAACTACTGACAACCTGCTGCTTATCCGTGCTAGTGTTCTATTACTGGCCCAAAACCTAAAAGACCACACAACTCCTAAAGATCAGACGAAAACTTCCCAAATCCTAGCGAAACTAATAATCTCAGACTCTCAGTTGCGGAAGTGTTTAGTGTATGATTCCACCGTTGTGCCTTTGGAGGATATTCGGGTGGACGACCGTCCGAATTATATTAAGAAACTCGTTGTAATTCTAGACCGAAAGACGAAAACCTTGTGGAACAAGGTTGTGCAGTTAGTGAAGGTGCAGTGGCAGCACCGTAAGGGCTCAAAGTGAACTTGGGAGCCAGAGGAGGAGATGAGGGAGCACTACCCAGAGTTGTTCGAGGAAGTAGACATCGAGGACGAAGTCTGAGACAAGTGGGGGAGAATTGTAACACTAAGTTCCTGGTATGTATTTAAATTATAAATTTTTCATTTTAATAGGACAACTCGACGAGTTGGAAGCCCCAAACTCGTCGAGTAGAGATCAGAATGGACACGGGTTTCAAGTAACCTACTCGAGGAGTAGGCTGGGAGGGGTGAAACCCTAATTTCGGGGTTTTTGCACCTTATTTAAGCATCTTAATCCCCACATGCTAGCCTCATTTCCAGCCTCAAAGTCCCAAACCCTAAATCATGAAGACCTAATGCATTGTGTGAGCTTGTGAGTCATTTTTGAGTGAATATTGTGTGTATTGAAGCTTGTGGAAGAAGGAGAAGATTGGGGATTCAAGAAGAAGCAATTAGATCTAGAAACATCTTTCTATCCTCATCATTTACTTGTAAACAAGTTTCAACCTTCAGATCTAGGGCCTTGAAGGGCTTTCATGGCATAAAGATGCAAACATTGTGGCCATTGAAGACCTATACAAGCTTTAGGATGACATTTTGGCCTTTTAAGCACCAAAAGGCCATGAATAGAAGGAAAGTTAGAAGCTTTACGTATTTGTAAAGTATCTAGGGTCCAGATCTCATTGTGTATGCCTTAGTTTGGAGTATTGATGGCCTGTGGACCAAGATCTAGGTCATAAAGAGTTAGGGTTTGAGCTAAATCCATTAAGTTAGGGTATTAACGGGTAAAGTTGGAAACATTACCCTTAAACGCACAATTTAAGTGTATATATAAAGCATGGAGCTTAGATCTAAATAATAGGGGCATAATCCATTAAGATGAAGCAACGGAATGAAGAACTCGACGAGTTCATAGAGGAACTCGACGAGTTGTGTTGATTTATCCCGATTCTGTAAAGGGTAAAACTCAACAAGTCTGAGGAGAGACTCGGCGAGTTGACTCAACAAGTCAGGGGGATGACTCGACGAGTTGAGTCAACTCGGGGTTCACTTTGACTTTGACTGGACGTTGACTTTGACCTTGACCTTGAATTTGACCAAGGTTGACCTGTGAAGGGGTTTTGAGTGTGGAATGGTATCTAAGAGGTTGTTCTGTATAGGGTGTGAGTGGAGTCTCTTGTTGAGCAGGGACACTTAAGTTATTCACACGAGATTGAGGTGAGTTTCCTCTAGTAGGAACGGGTCTACGACACCAAGGTCGCCACGTGTATGTAATCTGATTAGTAG
This sequence comes from Lactuca virosa, assembly GCF_052849685.1. Classification (NCBI taxonomy): domain Eukaryota; kingdom Viridiplantae; phylum Streptophyta; class Magnoliopsida; order Asterales; family Asteraceae; genus Lactuca; species Lactuca virosa. The sequence continues at coordinate 206,396,900 of NC_136426.1, forward strand.
TTGAGTGTGGGCGAGGCCCGTATGTTACAGAAAGCTGATATGGTATGGATTTATATTCTGATAAGTAGCCGAGTATGGGCGAGGCCCGTATCTCCTAGATAGTCGAGTGTGGGCGAGGCATGTATCTCATAGATAGTTGATATGATACAGATTTGATATGCTTAGTTATACTTGTTGTCCGTATGATACTTGGATGTATTTTATGATTACCTGAGCGTGGGAGAGGCCCGTATCTCATAGCAGCTGAGTACGGGCGAGGCCCGTATCTCAGAGATAGTAGAGTGTGGGTGGGGCCAATATCTCCTTGTTGCATGTTATGTGGTACGTGGTAGTTTGGGGAGCTCACTAAGCTTTGTGCTTACGACTTTTAGTTTTGCTTTGAGGTACTTCTGGTAGCAAGGGGAAGAGCTTGGGATGACTACAGTGCACACACCATTTATGTTTAGCCTGGGATGTTTTTACTCTAATATCTTGATATACATTGATATGATGTTTAGGATTTTATGATTTATGACTTATGTTTTAATTCTTTTTTTTTCATTCTTTAACTTATCCACATAACTCATATTATTGTTATGTACAGTTGTGGATGTTATCAGACATATCATATCACAATGTACTGTACACACATCTAATCCCAATCCATCAAGACACAACATGAAGTTGACCTTAAGAAACATAGTGTGAATTCTTTATGTAAGATTCGTAATTTGGTATGTTTCCTTTTAGCCCCTTAATTTTTAATTAATTTCATGTTGGTTCCTAGCTAGTATGCATGGCATACTATATGAGTACGATTAGCTTACTAGCTCTCCAAATGATCGCGGTTTCACCCACTATGCTGGGTGTACGTGGGAGTACGCTGGGCGTACACAAGGATGGGGAAAACCCTAATTTCTAGGGTTTTCACCCTATTTAAAGAACTTAAACCAACTTTAAACATTTTATTGATCAGCCTCCATCACCCTTTACCCTTAAAAAGGATACCCTAAATGCCTCTTGTGAGTTTTGAGCTTGATACTAAGATTTTTGTTGTGTTTTGGTTAAAGGAGAAAAAGAACTCTTGGTGGTTGCTTGGGAGTAGCAGGGGCTTGTATATCAAGATTCATCATCATCCTTGGAGACCATTTGAGGTATAAAGTTCTCTACTTGATGGTTCCTTATGCTAGATCTAGTTTTGGGACCTGGTTTATGCATTTTTGGGTCTTTTGAGCTAAAGTTGAGCTTTTGATCTACTCAAGAAGCCATGGATGTTAGATCTTAGCTCCATCGAGGTTCCTTGGTCTTCTGACTTTGGGTCGTGGACAGGCTATAAACTTTCTTGGGATTAGGTCCATAATGCTTTTTGGGCCCAATTTGGACGTTGAGCCTTAGAGGGCCTTGTGAGGCCGTTTAAGGAATTTGGGCCTTTTGAGTAGTTGAGTTGGGCCTTGGTTTTGGGCCAAGTAAGGATAAAGGTAAAATGGTCTTTAACCTTGGAAATTGGTCAAGTAGCTTAGATTCTTGAATATGGGTGTAGATCCAAATTTTTATTGGGTATTATTTGATGATGTTAGCGTGGGGACCTTCAGATCCAGCAGACCGAGATTTGTTTGAGAGATTCAGTAGGCAGAGGTGAGTTTCTTCAGTGTGTTTTGCGGGCCGAAGGCACCAATGTCGGTCCATGGTTTGATATGTGAGGATGCTAGTTGGTTGTGTGACTCTTGCATGTTTTATGTGTTTATATGTTTACCGGGCGGGCCCCAATGTCGGCCCATGGTTTGATATGTTAGGATCCTGTATGTTATTTATCTTTGTGATTATTCCATGTGTTTATATGAATATATGTTTAGTTGTTCATATGTATATTGGATGGGGCCCCATGACTATCCTGGTCATGGTGGAGTTTCATTTTATATGGACACATCCCATTTGTTTATTAATCCATACCTTTTTGGGATTAACGAATACAAGAAAAAGTTAGTTTGATTATTACAATCTTTTAGTTTGATGCATTACTCTTGATCTTGTTCCCCTTCATATTTTCATGGAGATAAAAAGTAGTATGACTGTAATTCTGATTCATACTTTTTCTTATAATGATGAGTTTAAAGGTGATTATGAAATAAATAATGTTTATGATATCATCGAGCCATTGAAGGTATATTCTCACCTTTAAATTTATTTATTATTATTTTTTTACATAATTTTTTTTTTTAATCTACTTTTGGTATGGTTATAGAAAAATAAGTTTATTTTACTCGGAACAATCTAAGGAATTAGACATTCTGTCCTTGGTTTTATGATGCTTGTACTAGACGTGGAAAGAAGGTTATAGAGGTGTTTGATCATACATCTGATTCCCAAAAAGGCATTTCATATATGTAACGGATTCCCGACAGCTACGGCAAATTTTAGCAACGGATTTTTCCATCGGTAATTAGTAACCGATCACCGACGAATATACTTTTTTACAAAAAACTTACCGACGGAATAACTGACTAATGGACTAACGATGAAAGTTAGGAAAAACTCACTAATAGATTACCGATAGATTTTATGTGACGGGTTGGCGGCGAATTTTTACATTATAAAAAAAATATAAATTCATGAAAAAATTAACAATAATTACATATTCAACAAAGGAAAAATCTTGAAACATACATCAAATCTATATTTTAAAGCCAACAAATATAAATCCACCAAATGGGTATTTATTACTCATATATTCGTTGTTTACTTTACTTCTCCATGCAAAGACAAAAACGAAAACCATCTTGAAAAGTAATTCCACCTTGAGGACCCACCACCTCCATTTCTAACAAAGATGTTCCTTAGAATGTCACCATTGATGGAATAAAATCGCTTCCAGTAATGGAATCAACAATAGATGTGAAGCGTTTTTGTTACAATCAATGAAAATCTGCAGAAATAAAATAAATGGTAATCTACTGATTAATGTGTAGCAACATTGTAGAATAATAACAAAAACACTATTTTATAGTTTATAGTTTATACTCACATGAAAGATATCAACAGCTTGTGAAAGCAATAGTTTGTTGTCATCAGAAACATCTTTGCCAAGGAACACAATCCACTTGACATGGGAAAGGGTAAGGTACAGTGGCCTGGACAAACCCACAAAACCAACCCTTGAAATGCTATGAACACCTAACTGGTACCGATCTGATTCTACTAGACTGACAACAGATCAAGAAAGTGTGGGTGACAGGCGAACAGCATATATGAACTTCGAAACAACAAAAAAAGGACAAAACAGCTTCAAAACACATGATTCAGAATGGTATAAATTTACATATCAGTTAACTTACATGTTTTTTGATACAAAATATTGCGGATCTTTGCTAGTTTTTGGATCTGTGTGCATGATAGAGAATTTTTTTTTGAAATCAACACATAAAAGTCTTGGTGATTTGCCTGACCAAAAAAGACGCAGATCGATAACTTTATCAAAACAATGGATGATATTCACATATCCATATCCTCCTATGCCACTAGTTGAATAGTTTGAAGATATAGAAAAAATATATCGCTTACATTTGGATGTGTGAATGCTGGATCTAGATTCACATGGTTGATTATGACAGCGGCTGTGAAATCGTATGAAATCGTATGAAAATGAAACTGAACATCTAATGTATATATAGTAAGAAAAGTGTGGGCGTCAACCCTAACCCTGACCTCTAGCGATGGTGATTTGCATCACCCCCCCCCCCCCCCCCCCCCCTAAAATTGTACATATCATCACATACAGCCCAACCATTAAGAAAAATGACACTTTTGTTGCTTGATGAATAAAGTGGTACCGGATTTTTTATTTGTAGTTTTTTTCAACAGATCTTAAATATTTGTAAATGGCCATAATACTCCTTTGTAGTTTTTTTTAACAGCTCTTAGTTATTCGTTAATGGCCATAGTACTCCTTACTATACATAACTATTTTTTAACAGCTCTTATTTGTAAATGGCCACACTATCTTTATTTATATTTTTTTTTCAAAAACATTTGATACATTTTTCTTGCTTGTTTAAGTGAGAATATCTTCTATCATTTGACATTGTGACTATTCGAGGTTGACTATACCTTATTCATTGTATAGCCTTTCAACATGAAAGGGTCTCATTAGCACAAACTTATTATAATGTTTGGCTACAAAATTAATGTTTTCACAAAAAGTTGAAATTATGATTGTGTTAAATGAAATCATAATAATCTTGTATACTGACAATTATATTTATTTAACAATTTAATTTCATGAAGAAACTGATCTTAATAATGTAAATAAGGTAAAATTGTACATATATTTATCGTTTTGCACCCCCTCGCGTTAAACTCTCAATGTCTAAGAAAGCTCAACGAGAAAGATTCAATTTTATGAAAGGTCTGTCGGCAAGTTCGTTTGAATGATTATTCGATTACTCACACCCAATGTTTTGATATTTACACATTGTGCTATATTCATTGCGACATTACATTTAAAGTATATTTGGATTGCTTTTTTGTTTCAATGCAATACGAGTTATAGAACATGTGAACGACATTTAGAATGCATTTTGATAAGCATGCAAGAAACATAACACATCCACAAACTTCCACTGGACGATTGATTCTTGAGGATCAAGTTTGTGGGTAAATATCCATTGATGGTCGATCATTAATTGCCAGAATGACATAGTATAGAATATTTATCAAAATATATTTGTAAAATTGGTCTAGATTTTAAAACTAATGTTGGATTTAATGTACTTACCAAAATTAACTATGGGTAATGTGATAACTGTGTCAACCATCTCTTACACGGAATTGCTCCATCAGTAACGCCAATAAACCCTAGACTCCTCGTCTGATACTATATACTCCACCGCTAACGTTCAATATTCCTCAATAAACAACAAAAGGGAAACAAAACAAGTCGTATTTAGGAGTAAAATGGCCATTTTTACCATCTTACTTTACTACAATGCTATTTAACACAATTAGTTATGCTCACATTATATGCAAAAAAAAAAAGCAATGCATTTTTTCTGCTATCTCATAAACATGGTAATTATGGGTGATTCAGAAAAATAAATAGGACTTCTTAGGGCAGGGGTATTTTAGGTAACTAGATTGTTTTAGTTTCTTATGCACAGTAAATAAGTTAAACAGGTAGAAAGACTAAAAGAAAACTATGTTGTTATTACTTAGCAATTTCTTATATAGTTTAACAACAATGTACATTGAAATATTTGGACATTTATCTAATTATATTTAATTGCATTTTTTACCTTTAATTTTAAGAATAATGTTTATGTAACACCTCAAATCTTAGACCAATTTTTTTTTTATTTTAAATTTACCAAAAACAAGTTTCACAAACAAAGTTATCAAACACATAGTTATCCAAAACAACCATTATCACAAAATATCAGAGTTTCTCAAACTGTCCCGGTCCTATATCCATCCTACCAGCGAGTGTGCACAATCAGACATTCGCCTTCCCGCAATTCTTAGAAGTACCTGAAACACATAAATCAACAACTGTAACCACGAAGCTTAGTGAGTTCTTCAAGATATCACACACAACACCACATAAATAAACAGCTATGGGTTATCAGCAACCTTGGGGACTATCAGCAATACCAGTAGGCAACAACACACCCTATGAGTTATCAGCAACTCTAGGGACTGTCCTCAGTCTCAGTCACACATAACAACGTAACACAGAATAACAGCAGACCCAACAGGTCATCACAAATACAACTATTCTACCACACAGGTAAGGACTGAGGAGACTCACCTGATACTGACGACAAGTAAATCTCACAGCCGAACTGCCAGAATTAGACTTCTCCTAGTCAACGAAATAATTAACCCTAATTAATATTTAACGTCCAAAGCTCAACTCACGAGTCCAAATCCCACATCTATTTCCTCTAAGGGAAAAAAGACCATTTTTCCCTTCTTATGGTCCAAAACACTAAATCTTGGCCAAAAGTCAAAAGTCAACGAAATTCGACTGCCTAATGCGTATGCTTGGCGTACACTTCCTTACACGGGGCGTATAACGCGAACAGTGACTAGACGGCGAAGGAACTGGCTGATGGGTTTTATACAAAAGAACATCCTATATGCTCATGCATACCCTAAAGCTTGGATCTAGGTTTCTCTATTGTACATGAAATTCATCCAAGGCTCAAGAACCCTAATCTAGCATATGCATTTCAAAATTATCACATAAGAGTTGATCTAGATGATTACCTTTTGTAGAATGGCTTGAATCTCTTCAATCTTCTTTCTTTGGAGCTTAGAGTCACAAGTGTCACTCCTCTAATGGCTTACAAACACCACAAGCAAGAGAATGACTTATGAGAAGGAGGAGGAGCACCAAAAACGACCTAGGGTTCTTCTAAGAAAGTTCACCACGTTTTTGGGGCCATAGGGGTCTTTATATAGTGAGGCTATTAGGGTTTTCAACTAGGAAACCCTAACTTAACTGCTTAGGCCGTAAGCAACCCATGGACTCCCTTTAGAACACCCCTTGGACGAATTCCTTATGGGCTTCCCATAGAATTCGTCCAACCTATGTTCCAAGGTGATCCATAGCCCAATTACAATTATCTTATAATTACAATTCCAGTCCCCTAAGTTTAATCAATGTCTTTTAGTCACAAAATTAACTATCAATTAATTCTTGACTAATATTAATTAAACAATATGATTTTTCCTTTAATATATTATTCATATAATATATTTATAAATCATAATTAATCCTTTTTCTCCATAAATCATCCTATCAAGTTGCTTTGGTGAAAGCAACCCAAAAGGACCATGGACAACCGGGTCAAATACATACCAAATATAGTTACGGGCTTAGACACTAATCCAATAGTCTCCCACTTGGATAAGTCTAGTAACTATAATGTAAGTACAATCCGATTAGCAATCGTAGCTCTCAAAGACATTGTCGAACTCTAATCTTATCAGCAACTTGTCCTTTAGATAAGGGATCATATATTCCTCCATTCTAGATATCGTATGAACTGAGACATGGATTTTAATCATACTCTCCGTTCATGTGTTGTTTCTCGATTTCCGATTTATGACGGTTGACAACTGACAACAATTGAACACATCAACTTAGTCCCGGCTTGTCCAAGCGCTTAGGGTGTCATCACTAAATCATCGAGGGGACCACAAATATCATTTTTATCCCACTTTGGGTAAAAGGAACAGATAAACTTCGACTCAATGCTCACTTGTACTCACTTACCGAATCACACACAACAATACGTTTTATAACACCAAGTTACTGGTGCGTTTACATATTATCAATGTGTAACCGAATTGTAAGATACAACTCACACATCTCGGTTTCAAGACTATAAGATATTATCGTCTCACCAATCACTCGTGATAAAATCTATGAAGCGATCAAGTGAGCGTGGGTTTGATCCAATACTCTAATCTTATAACAGCACTCATGAACTCTGTAGCAAACTTGTGCTATGACTAAACGCTTTAGTCAATCTACAGACAGATTCGTGACAGTCTTCATTCATTCCTACTTCCAAAGAATGAGCGACTGAGGAGGGTTTGAATAATCTTATTATTCGATAAGTCAAAACATGCAAAGTGAAACACAGGAATAATACTAATCCAATATGGCCCCAAACTTTTGAGTATAAATAAAACACCTTTTATTTAATCACCATATTGATTACTCATTATTTGTTGTTTCGGATAATGAACTTCTTACTTGAATTATAACAACAATTGTCCCATGCTCTTAGCATGCACACTATGTTTACCTATGGTCCTTACTTTGTGAAATTGTATAATTGAATAACATTTTCAATCACAGTCATTTCACAATTCCTAATCCTTACGTCAAGTGTGAGAATACCAAATTCTTGCCACTTATAGAATATGTTAGATTCTAAAATTTTATACAACGGTCCTTTCATAATATCATAGCGCCAAAGTCACCAAGACATTGCCAATGAAATTACAAAGTGCTCTATTGGAGATTGTTACAAGACAATTCCATAGTCATGAAGTCTCACATTCATACTACATTCCTTTGAACGTCCATCTTCCATAGAAGTTTCTAATCTAGACATAGATTATTAACGTCCAACTCCCAAGAAGGAAACATTTCCATATTTGCCATATGACAACTCATTCTAAATAGAGTCTTATCTATTCATAATAATGTCAATATGGTCCATCCATGACTATACTTCCAAATGTCCACAAGCGACCAATCCTTGGCGAACCTTAGATTGTCCTTGACAGTTGTTTAATTATTTTAGTCAAATTCGGTTCTATTCCCTCTTTCCCTCTAAATGCCCTAGGCATTTGGAAAATTTTAGAACGGTCGAATATTACAACATATGAAACCGATCCTATACCCGAAGCGTGTGGGATACGATTCATAATGAAAAACGTGATACTTTACAAGTTTCTTGCTATAATACTGTCATAATATTTCTATTTGTCATGTCTCAAAATTCGAACAATGAAGAGGGATGCCGTAATCATAATCGAACTTTGAGAATGCAAATAATAAATATATCCTTGACTAAATTCAATTAAAATTTCTCGATCTAAGCTTTTAGATTGGAAACGAAGTATAACATTCTCTCCCTTAATTATAGCAAAAAACAACTTTTCAACCTGTGCAACTTTGCAAAGTGAAACTTTTGTTTTTCTATAATTAATATTGCCAACTTGCAATACTTCAATAATAATCATGCTCCCACTAACATGACGATTATATCCATTCTAGCATAACATTTATACTCCCACTAGCTTTGACACGTATTCAGAAAACAGTTGGACTTCTTAAAGACAATACTTATTGACTTCCAAGGTTCATATTTCCAATACGGCGTGCTTCGATAAGCCTTTATCTAAGCTTCTCAAAATCACACACCTTTCCTTAGACAACTCACATGTGTGGCTAAACTAATTCAGAACTTATATTACTAAGTCCCAAATGTTCAGACTAATTGCCAAACTCACAATTCGAACTATGAAGAGGGATGCCGTAGTCATAATCGAATTTGAGAATGCAATTTACATAATCACTATCTCCTTAAAATCTCTCTTAGTGAAAGCGTTTCCTCACAATCATTTTCATGAAGGAGAGAAACCTTTTGACACTTATATTTTATGGTGACAAATCCATGTGGATTTGTCATAATCATAATCATAAGATAATGTTTGTGACAAATCCAAACTCTTATGGACAGAACTTGTTCACTCTTAATTTCTTGCCATCAAGGGTCCTACGATTGCTTCCAAGTTATTTAGCAACTCACCGATGCAAGTCAACGTACTTTCATTGAAAAAGGTGCTTGCCTTATGCAGTCTATTGAAAACTCGTAGAACTCATATGCATAATCACTCAACTGGATTGGCACCGAAATAGAATTTTGTCAACACGATAGGTTACAAACGTCAAGTCGCGTGCTAGTGGCTAATAGATTTACTTCTTGATTTGTTCTTGAAACTTTTCAAGACCTTTAGACTCTGTAACATCCAGAAATCAGGTATAAATATTTAATCCCTCTTCTTTTCCAAAGTTGTCAAAACCAGCCCATGGAAGGAAATGGTAGCAAATGAGTATGTTGGGCGTACTAAAGAGTACGATGCGCATACTCATGAGCGTGATCTTGACGCAGATGCTAGCCAGTACGCTGGGCGTACAATACTGTACGTTGGGCGTACCATAGTATACGCTGGGCGTACTGGGCTCAATCATGAAACCCTAAATGAGACTTTTGCACTATAAAAGGAATGCTATGGTCTCCATCCCAACCACCATTTCTAGTGAGTGAAACCCTAAAGGAGCTAAACCTTCGCTCTAAACTTGTGTGTGTGTTTTTGAGGTTGAAAGTGTCTTTGTGTGCTTGTGAAGAAGAATAGAGGGCCTTGAAGAGGAAGGATTGGAGTACAAGCTTCTAGATCTGAGCTAAACTGAGTGGGGAGCTTCTTACAAAGGTAAAAAGCTTCAAACTTTACCACTCTATTGTTATGAACATCATATAGGAGAATTTTTAGGGTTTAAGTCCCAAAGGTGGAGACTTTTTGAGCAAAGGAACTCCATGGACCTTGATCTACCCCATTTCAGTGTATTTTGTGTTGTAGATCCATAAAAATCCAATCTATGACGTTAAGATTATGTCATGCATGAGATTAGGGCTTAATGGGGAAAGAGGATATGTGTTTGAAATGATTGGTGACCTTTACAGCCATGCAAAGGCTTAAAGGTTTCGACTTTATGGCTTAGGAGACAGTAGAGTGCCTAGATCTGTGATATGAGCTTATGTCTTAATCTATTCAGACCAAAAATTATGAAAGAATGAAAGTGAGATTGCGCTTGGGCGTAATCCTAGTACGCCCCGGTACAGAGATGGTACACGTACCGTAACTCCCTACAGTTGACTTTCATTGACTTTTAGGGTTTGGTCAACGTGTGGACGTTTGGACCATTAGAGGGGTAAAATGGTCTTTTAGCCTTCTGAAAGAACATAGGGAGGGATTGGTCTAGCCTTAAGAGCCGTTATTGATTTGAGATAATTACTTTATGTAATTAGGCGGGGGCTAGGTCATTAGTTCGAGTTCGGGGATTTGAGCACGTGAGTTACTAGACATCATCCCAGGTGAGTCTTCTCACTATACCTTACCTAGGATGGTAATTATGAGTGACCGGAAGGTCTTATATGCTTTGATGAGTATATGATATATGTTTCTATGTGATATATATATATATATATATATATATATATATATATATATATATATGTGTGTGTTATGTATGTTATTAGTAGTATGGTATGGACCGGAAGGTCAACATGGTATGGACCGGAAGGTCAGCAGTGGATGGACCGGAAGGTCAACAGAGTAGGACCGGAAGGTCTACTCAGATTGTGGGACCGAGGCCCCTGAGACACATTGACCGGAAGGTCTCGTAGAGCTATAGCCTCGAGTGGCTTATATGTTGTATGTAGTATTTTGGGGAACTCACTAAGCATTTATGCTTACCGTGTTATGTGATATATGTTTCAGGTACTAGCGAGGATCGTGGGAAGGTGTCGCATGATTTGTACACACTGACTGAGGATTTTGTATTGGGGATTATGGGATATTTTTTACCATGATAACATTTGATATACTTGTGTTTGAGATGATTTATATGAGAAATTTTATGTTTGAAAAATGAAAAATTGTTTTAAATTTTCACGTCATTACAAGTTGGTATCAGAGCCTTGGTTTGAGGGATTCGGATGCACCTTTGGGCGTATCTGAACTCAAACTGAGGATTTAAGAAAAAAAATTCATAAAAGAAACAATTTTTCTAAGAAGAGTAAAAGATTTTGAGAAAAAGCAAAAAGGAGTGTTGGTGCATGGAAATGCTCCACAAATAATGAGTGTTTATTAGGCTGTATTTTCCCTTTATTGTATTTATGGTGTAAAAACTCTCCCTCCTATAAAAAGGGAGAGTTGGTCATTTATTCCTTTTCAGCTAGCTCACTTTTCCTAAGTTAGTGATTACTCTTCTTACAATGTAATCCTAGAGAGAAAAAGTTGGTGGGTTCTCCCAACCAGGGAGAGATTCTCTCCCACCATGTTCTTCATGAATATCAATATTATTCTCTCTTTGTTCTTAGTCTTTTTCATGAACTCATAATATGTTCTTCATGTTCATACTTCCAAAAACACGATTAATCTCGAGATATCCTTCTTCCGCACTCAACGTTCGTTATAAAAATGGGTCTCTACAATTGGTATCAGAGCCGTACCTTGAAGATCTCACGATTATTTCAAGGGAACAACTCCCGTTCGGTGATTATCTTGTGATTTTTACGTGTTTCTGCAAGAAAAAATTTTCGGGTTGCAAACTGGAATTTGTTTTATGAAGTTCTTTCTTATTTCTATTTTCTGGGTGATTCTATCTCAATAAAATAAAAGTTGCTGCTGCTGATCGTTCTATTATTGCTGGAAAAAACGATGTTCTTCATGTTCTTATTATTTTTCAGTTGAAGAAATGAAGCAAATGGGAAGAGAAATTAATTTTGTGGTCTCCAAATTGTTGAATAATTTGCTTCAGAAGTTCTTTTATTCTTGGATGAGAAGACACAATTAATGGGCTTATTCTCTTTGAAGTGGTGCTCTTTTTTTTTACCCAGCAGCTTGGAAATCTTCTTGAGGTATGAAGTTCTTTATTCCTCATTTTCTTGCTGTGAATCTTAAATTGAAGAAAAAATGGACGTAATATGTGTTTGCATAAAGCACTTTGTCCTTTTTGCTCTTTTGGGTAAAGAGTAATTAACTCTTATTTGCCTTCCCAAGCAAAAACCATGTGACTATGACAAATCCCATCACCTTTTGTCCCTAAAACCCCCTGCACACTCTTTCTTTTTGTCTTCCCAATACCCACTTGTTGACTTAAATGGTTTATAAAAAGATTCCCTTATTAAAATATGAATAAATGGCCTTTGCGGTACCATTTTTCATGAAAAAATAGCATTTTTCGTCACTTGTTCAGCCCTTTCCGGACCCCAGAACCGCAGCCAAAAACTGCCTACCAGAGTCCCCTGAGAAGCCCCTCAGCAGCCCTTCTTAGCCTTTGATCCGCGGTCATAATGCTCTATCCACAGCAGAGGTCAGCAGCCAAATCAAATCGCAGCCCAAACCTACCTTTTCCCTGCTGACCAAAGTCACCTTTGACTGCGGCCTCGGACCGCAGCTCGGATCCGCAGGCTCTCGCTCACTTCACCTCTGACCGAGGTCCTCGCATCCGCAGCCATCTAGACCGCATCGCCTACTGCAGCCAACTCCATCCGCGACCAGCTAACCAACCGCACTCAGCTTGACCCGTCCACACCAAAAACCTCCACCGCACTCAGCTTGACTCGTCCGCACCCAAAACCTCCACCGCACCCACCATCCCGTCCGCAACCATCACCTTTCCACCCACCTCCCCTGATCCGCGATCACCCTAGACCCGCAACCATCCCTTAGACTTCGGATCTGCTCCACCCTCTCTCCAGTGCCCCCTTCTCCTTCCTTCAGCCCTCCCCCTCCCTTCTCCACCTTCCTCCTTCCTCCTTCTCCTTCTCCCCTCCTCCCCTCCTTTCTTTTTCCTCCCTTCTCATTAGCCCCCCCCCCCCTTTTTTTTAGCCTTCTTATTTTTTTAAGCCTCATTTTTATTATTTATTCAGTTTTTTTTTTATTTTTTTTCTTTTTAGTTAATTTTTTTTAACACCAATTTTTTTTATTCAGTTAATTTTTCTTTTCAGCCAATTCTTTTAATTTAACAATTTTTTTTATTACAACCAATTTTTTTAACGCCAATTATTTTATTTAACACCAATTTTTGCCACAACCGCACCCTTGGATTGTCACATTGGTTCATTTTATGCCGGTTATTATTGGAAGAATATTCCCGCCGCAGTAGGAATTCATATTATTTTTGGTGATGCTTGCACCGCAACGGCGACTGATCAACAAAGTTGTTTCGCATTCTTCACTTTATGGGATTTTATGACTTGTCGCTCTTGATTTTTGGTTGACGAATCATGTATCTTGAGCATGTGGACTTTATTCTCTATTGAAGACCACTTCAAGTGTTCCGGCACCGCAGTTTGGATATTTGGATATATTTTTGGCACAACAGATTATTCTCAGCACAGTTTCGGCAACTATGTCACCCGCTTCCTCATGACCGCAAGAGTATCTCTTTTACTCTGTCTCATTTCTTATCGAGACCCTTCATACATCTAGGGAGAGCTTCTCTATTAGCTCTTGGTATCCGACACTCTCCATCCGATGATTTGTTGATTTTTGATATCCGGTCATTCGTTATCAAAAATAGGGAGAGAATATCATCAGGATTTGGTTCTAATGATTGTTTGAGTTTGGATTTTTGAAGACTTTTGAAGACGATTATTTATTTAGTGATGCGATGTGACACTTATTTTTGGTCCTTACGGATCAAATTTTTGGCATTACTCGATGTTTTCCGATTCAGATTATTTATTATTCGGACTCTACCACAGGATGATTTTGTGTTTGCATCCGGTTCAGATCTTATGGTTTCACGAGTCTGGATTTGTGATATGTTGAAGATGAAGATTATTTTGGCAATGTGACGTGGCACTTATTTTTGGTCCTTGGATCAAATTTTCGGCATTGCTAGACCATGTTTTTGGACTCACATTATTTTTATCCGGACTTCATTTTATGGATGCTTCACATTTTTAGCAGGTTATTCTTTGAAGAATTTTGGTGTATTATGATTCGAGAACTTGAGATGTTTTTCAGATTTTTGAAGACGAAGTGTTTCTTTTATTGGATCTTCTACTTGCTCATGGTGACCTTCTTCTTCCGGTGATTATGACTTGTTTGAAGATTTGGATCTTATCTTTTCCGCTTCATTTGTTGTGCTTTGAAGCCGAAGACCTTCATTGTTAGAGATTCATGGCCAGTTTCAGACTTAACAGACACTTCAGAGTTTCAGAGACATTTCAGCACTTGATTGCATTTTATTACCACACTTGCTAGTCGGATTATTGTATTATAGCCTTGTATTACTTATTGTATCTCTCATCATTTGTAAGCATTTAGGGAGAGAATGTTGGTGCATGGAAATGCTCCACAAATAATGAGTGTTTATTAGGCTGTATTTTCCCTTTATTGTATTTATGGTGTAAAACTCTCCCTCCTATATAAAGGGAGAGTTGGTCATTTATTCCTTTTTAGCTAGCTCACTTTTCCTAAGTTAGTGATTACTCTTCTTACAATGTAATCCTAGAGAGATAAAGTTGGTGGGTTCTCCCACCCAGGGAGAGTTTCTCTCCCACCATGTTCTTCATGAATATAAATATTATTCTCTCTTTGTTCTTAGTCTTTTTCATGAACTCATAATATGTTCTTCGTGTTCATACTTCCAAAAACACGATTAATCTCGAGATATCCTTCTTCCGCACTCACCGTTCGTTATAAAAATGGGTCTCTACAAGGAGCAATGTGTACGATCAGCCAACGTCCGAACGGTGATTTCCCAAAATACCCTTACATTATGTGTTATGAGATATTATGTGATGTGCTACACATGCTAGAGTAGGGTAGGTAAATCATATCTTAGGACTAGGGTGACCTGATATGTGACGCCTTAGCCTAGGAGTTTATGCTGCTGTGAGATGCTTTGAGTGCATGTATGTAGCAGAGAGTAGCTTGTGAGAACTCTGCTTGAGAGTAGGCTGAATTCAGAAGGTATAGAGTACTTGCGAATTGGGATCCTAGGAGGAGGACTTGGTGTGGATACGGATACGGTGTGGAAGGTAGTATTGGGCCCGTACTACTAAAAGCACTGGATCGGTAAACATTCCAAGTAAGAATCCTTAGGGTGCTAAGGAACAAGTAGGAACGGTTGATCGAGTGTGAGTAATCTCGGTCGAGACTCTGATTATTTTGTCATATTTCAGAGGCATCATGGTGGGGACACGCCACAACCCAGGAGGTTGTGGTACCAGTGGTACTAACGATGAGGAGATCCGTAGGATGATCCACGAGGAGGTGGCTGCAGCCATTCGGGAAGAGATTCTGGAGATGTTTGGGTCTATCAAGACCATGCTCATTGAGACATTCGATGAGCAATACGCTGCACTGACCGAGGTTGCTGCTGCTGTAGCCACCGCAGCTGTCGCCGCTGCTAGGCCGCATGGGGGTGACTCGTTGTTGTACCGAGAGTTCAGCAACATGAAGCCACCAGAGTTTGATGGGACACAAGATCCGATAGCCGCGATGAGGTGGGTCTCTGACGTTGAGGGATGTTTCTACACTTGTTCCTGTCCGGAACATTTGAGAGTACGGTCTGCGCTGAACTAGCTTCGCTTGGGAGCGAAGGACTGGTGGAAGTTTGTGACGTCATATTTTACTCCTGCAGAGCTTACCGCAGTGACCTGGGAGAGGTTCACCACTATGTTCAGAGATGAGTATGTTCCCCCGGTGGAGAGGGAAAGTTTGGCCCATGAGTTCTTATCCCTCAAGCAGGGGACGGAGTCTGTGACGGTGATCACGCGGATGTTTCATGAAAGGACGTTGTTTTGCCTTGAGCACGTGTCTACCGAGCAGGCACGCATGAGTTGATATTTGAGCATACCGAGGAGGGAGATTCGGGAGTTCGTGGCAAAATCGGCGTACCGAACATTTTCCGAGGTCCAGGCAAATGCTCGGAAGAAGGAGATTAAGCTAAAGACTCAGGCCAAGGAGGAGGCCGAGTCTCAGAGGAGGGACAGGCGGCCGGTGCAGTCTCAGTCGGCAGCCAAGCGGGCAAAGCCCATCGATACGAGATCTGGAGGCCAGAAGGGCCGCACTTGTGGGAAGTGCGGTAAGGGAAATGATGGATTGTGTCGAGCAGGTGCTTGCTACAAATGTGGCAAGGAGGGGCATATAGCCAGGGATTGCCCTAAAGGATTCATGGTTTGCTTTCTTTGCAACCAGACTTGCCATAGGAAGGCCGAGTGTGTCACACCCCCAAACCAGAACGGCGGAAACGTTCGGGGGCGGAGGACGTCATATTCAGTATCATAACAATTGCATAGTAAAGAAAGTACACACCACCAAATATATAAATATTTAAAAGTGTTTACATAATCGTAGTTGTTACATAATCAAAACATAAATACAATAACATGTTTCAAAAGAAGTCATTAACGCCAGAACTTTAATCCCTAAAAGATGATTCCCAAACCTGCTTAGCGGTTGCCTGAGAATACAAGTTATTTCAAAGAAAAAGTGTCAACAATTAAGTTGGTGAGTTCATAAGCAGTTTTGAGAATATGTATGCCATTCCAAAGTTCGTTCATTTTCCAAGAAAATCCCTTATTTTCTTATAAAAGTATGAAATACATATGAATGTTCGTGTTGTGAATTGTAAATAGTTGCACCAGGAGAATCCCTTATTTTCCTATTAGTTGATGGTTTTAGATACAGGAAAATCCCTTATTTTCCTAAAGTAACAGGCAGTCTCTAATGTTCAAGACCGAAAATCGTAAGCAACTGACACGCTTAAAAGCTTGAGGCATAGTTTTATATAATA
Organism: Lactuca virosa; assembly: GCF_052849685.1. Lineage (NCBI taxonomy): Eukaryota > Viridiplantae > Streptophyta > Magnoliopsida > Asterales > Asteraceae > Lactuca > Lactuca virosa. The sequence goes on from NC_136426.1 coordinate 206,413,992, forward strand.
AAGCTATACGAAGATCGCACTTATTAGATGAAGAATAGATTTAATAGCTACTCGTTCATAAAAGCAGAATACCATAATAATTGTCTATCCAATGAGTTTTATAACCATACTATACATAATATGCCTGTGGCAACGGTCTTCAGGCGTCGTTATCGTTTACGCCAAACTGTCACCCAAAGGACTGTAGCTAACAGTCAAGGCGCGGGATCATGACTTTCCGTATAGATCTATACACATTTGACACGCTCTCCAAACGGGAGACTCTGGTTATAATAGACAGGACTTTAAGTTGTACCTTTTCGCAAAAAGGTAGCATTGAAGATGTAATCGTCTCACGGATTCTCAAGTAAGTCTGTATTAGAATGATAGTTTTGTATGAAATGTTTATCCTCCTTCACAATGTTTGACAAAGCATAAATCATAAGTTCTTTGAATGCATAAAATGGTTTAACATGGAATGATACCTTGGATACTATGCATTTTGTATAAGTCTAATGCACGCAAAGCATAACAAGAGTTTTCACGTTTTCACTCGGGATCAACCGTGTGTTTACTTGTATTCTCCCCTGAAAGGTATTAAAAGTACATTATAAAGTATCTGAAAGTGTATAAAAGGGGGTATGAACTCACTTGATTGAAGTGGTTGCTTTGAAGTAGTCGAGAGAAGAATCGAACAGAACCTCGACTAGAAAAGCTGAAAACGCGGGAAAATCTCGGGATTTTCGGGAATCTCGGGAGTGTAGAACTTCCTTCGGGACTTGAGTGTGAAAACTGGGGTGTCGGGATGGTTTCAGGTGGAAAAACGCAGAGCTTCGGCGCGAGAAAGAAGAGAACTGAGCAATGAAACCTGGAACCCTTGAGTTCTATTTATAGGGATAGATTTTGGGTGCCACGTTGTGGCAAAGGGTGTGCCACATCGTGGGGAGCATTCTTATCCTCTTCCATTGATTGGATGCTCTCAGTCACTTGCCGGGTCGCGACCAACTATGCCACGTCGTGGCAGACCAGACAGCCGTGGATTTTGGGCCTCGAACTTGTAAAATCCGTAACTTTCGCGTACGAGCTCCATTTTTGACGTTCTTTATATGCACGTGTAGGTGAGAATATAATATACAACTCTCGTTTAGAATCCGTCGGCTAATTTTGAATTTATTTTTATTATATTATTTTTAACCGGCCGGGCCTGGAAAAGTCCGTTTAAATTCCATAACTCCTTCATCTGGTGTCCATTTTCGTCTGACTTTTTACCGTTGCGCTAATATCGTCTGACTTTTTACCGTTGCGCCAAAAGTCGCTCGATCTCTAATTCGAGTTTTTAGATGTCTACTGCTAGGTCAGAAACTTCCAAAAATCATAACTTCCTCATACGAAGTCAGATTTGGGCGTTCTTTTTGTGTATGCTCACGGTTTAATGATATCTATGACCTTCATTTAGATACCTAAGGCTAAAAAGTATTTTATCGGGATTTCATTATTTACACTTAACAATGTTTTACCGGTATTGCCGCGGATCTTCGATTGGTCATAACTTCTTCGTTATAAGTCGGATTTTAGTGTTCTTTATATTTTTGGAAACCTCGTTACGATATATACCACTTGGTGTATCCCAATTATTGTTTTATAAAAGTTAAATTTTGACCCTAATTTCGCTGGTGTTACATTATCCCCTCGTTAGAGAGAATTTCGTCCCGAAATTCACATTTGAATGGGACATCGATGGTTGGGGAAATGTGAGCGTACTTCTGTTCCATTTGAATCTTCTTGTTCTCTACTTAATCCAACTCTTAGCGTGGGTGTTCCGACGGATCTTAATTATTCCGTCTATCGCTTCGACCGATAGGGATCGTGTGGTTTTGGGTTTATTTACTTATGTTCTTTTAAATGTTAGCATATTCACTCGATGTTTAAGGCAGCTTTGTTTTGAAGTTCATAGTTGAATTCATACCTGGTCCGTCTATCATCGCCTTGTGTATACCATCCGCATACACACCTTGTAGTGATAGGTTAAACGTTATCATTCCTAGCCTCCGGGTTTGAACTTGACTCGTCGTACGTGTGCTATTCCTAAATAGTCTGTCGGTAATACTTTGGGAAGGTCGGAAAGGATATAGTACTCCTCACATGAGTGCTATGGGATTTTGAAACTAGGAATGGTTTGGTAGTTGTGTCGGGTTTGTCGTTATAAATCGATAGAGTTTCGTTAGAAGAGTTTTATTAGTCGGCGGTTAACGCAAAGGGTCTTTTCTTAGCACATGCAATTGGTATGATGCAGACCAAGTCAATCCATTTCTAGTAGCTATTTGGGTACTTTCGATCGAAATAGGGGTGAAACCGAGTAGGAAAGTGTTCGTTAGTGTGATAGTGCATTCTACATACGTGTTTTCAGTGCTTTTAGTCTATCTTTGTTATTACTACAGTGTAGGTTTCGCTTGATGATTGGGGTGTTTGTTTGGGTAGATTTTTAAAATTATGACTCACTAAACTCCTCTCCGCTCCTAACATCAAATGGAATGCATGCAAATGAGTTATCGAGGAGAAATGTACCCGGAATAACTGTGGGCTCTGTAATGGCCTCCTCTTGGCCTATTGCGAATACTTGCTCTCCTCCACCTGCATTCCTGTTGTTTGCCTTCGGGCAGTCCCTTCGGAAGTGCCCCGTACCTCCACACTCATAACAAGTACGTTTTACTATGACATTTGTGGCGGGAGCGGTTTGTTGTGTTGGTTTCCTGCAGTAGCGGACGGTATGTCCCTTACTGTTGCACCTAGTGCAATGCATTTAACGGCAGGGTCCGTGATGATGAAAGTTGCATCAGTTGCACTTAGGCTGGTTGCCGTTGTACGGCCTTGTGGGTGTTGGGGTGGTAGGAATAGTAACAGTGTGAGCTGTCACTATATGTTGTCTTTTGGGAGGCCCTTGTTTCAAACTGTTCCCTTTCCTAATCCAGGGTTTTCGTTTCCTGTTACGAGGTTTGTGGGTTGGAGTATTCTAATGGGCTCGCACTTGTTGGTTTCCTTGATTGTTGTAGCGATTTGAATGGTCGACACCATTCCCATTTTTACTAGCATTACTTGCATTGATATAAGCCATGATGGCTGATACGGCGATTGTGACTGCAGTACGAAGAGTAACTGAGTCCATATGCAGAAGTGGTGTGTCGTTGGTTGGTTGATTACTTCCAGGTGAAGACATGATTCTGTTACATGATGTGAAACGAGTTGGTTAGATAACTAGGATTGTTGTTAGTTGGATTCTTTACGTATAATTTCCTCACTTTGATATTTGGTTTCTAATGTTCCGGCTTACATTCCTTATGATGTATTTATACTTTAGGGTTGAAATCTCAAGTTGATCTAGTTTCATGCGTTTTGGGAGAGGGTATATGCTTTACTTTTCCGAGTTATAAAGAAGGATGTGATGTATCCATCTCAAAGCGTGAGTATTATACTTACCCACTCACTAGGTAATAATAATTATTACTTATTAGTCTGACGCATTAGGTTCTCTATCACCTCTCATGATTCACGAGTGGTTCCCTTTGTCCTCTCCTTGGTGGCAACGTTTTGTTATATCTTGTATCTTATGAACACGGCGTCCTTGCCTTTCCTCAGGCACGTTTTAATCTTCGTCGTTGTTTTGATTGCCCTAGTTGAAGTTATAAAGGTTTGTTATACTATGATAACCGTTTCTCTCTCTAAAGGGTGTAAGTGATAAAAAGTTAGGTTTATCGAAGGGTTCAGTCCGTTTGATTAGCGAGAACGCATTTTCCAACTATAGGGTTATCGATGAAAGGGTGGCAAGACTTCGCTAGTGATGTTGAGTTCAATAACATTGAACTACAATAGATTAGATTGACAGGGACAATGTAGTGAGTTGCTATAACAGTTTATGACATGAACTGCTTACATAGTCAAAGTATGAATTGATAGCGAGGATCTTTAAAGGAAGAAATAGGTCTGTCATATTAGTTGGTATATAGTTACCTAGAATTCAGAAAATTCAACCTTGGGGTAGGTCTATAATATACCACACATGGAAAACCTGACAGTACAAAGACTTAACGAGACAGTACTTGCTAGACAGGAATAATTACATGAAAAGAGTACTACTTAGAGTACATACTCAGGTTTATTTCACAACCCAAAAGAAGGAGTGAGTAGAGTATCCTCTACTGGCGGCAGGAACTATTCTGCTGAGCCTTTTGACCTGCGAACTGACGTTCCATCTTGAGAAAACGCATTTCATACCTTGCCTGGCGTGCTCTAAGTTCCCTGACTTCAGTTTGAGTTTCAGTTAGCTCTCTCGGTCAAGCTTCATTTTCATTTACGATTCTCCCGTAACCCAATCCTAACTGTCGGATGCGAACTGTATTGACTCCAGTGTTCGCATCATTCTCCTCAGTTCGATGGATGGTTGTCCTTCCTTGTTCATCAATGCGAGCAATTCGGCGAAGCAATATAGGAAGAACTCTGTCTGCTGAGCCTCCCTCGCTTAGATTGTAAAAGTTTCGGTCTCCATTGAATGGAAGGGGTTGACCCTGTTTGCGACTCCACCTATTCAGGTTGGTTGCCCATAGAGGTGTCGAGCCATGAAATTCTGGTCGAGGATTAGGATTTTGAATTGGAGCCACTAACGGTAGGTTATTGTCCTCGGGATCTGAGTCTGATTCTTCTTGCATTTCTTCTTCAAGATCATTCTCTATCCCTTCTCCACTATCTTGGTTCGGGTAGTAGGGGTCTCCTGGTAGGTGGAATCCAGCCATTGTGTCTGTACGAGAATAGGTAGATAAGGATTGTCTACAACTAAGGCACATAAGTTTGAACACCAAAGTTAAACTTATTGTATGCATAAAATACTCCTATAGTATTCTAAATGTTATGTTTGATTCTAAGGTTGATAAGTTTGGTAAGTTTTAGATTTGTTGTCCATTATAGCTATCCCCTGGCATATGCTGGTCGGCTCTCGGAAAAATATAGTTGATCAGGCTATATTCATCCCAGTCCCGATCACATATCTCAAGGCATACATGTATTGTACAACTCATCTATAATACTTCTATATTATTTTAATTATGAAACTGACCCTGTTATTAATATGAAATGAATGCACGCCTACTTTACAACAAAATTAAATAAATTTTATTTTAAAAGTATGACTCTTACTCAGAGTGTTTTTGCCCAGTTGTGTTTATAATTGTATACAAAAAATGGTTTTGATATACTTAATTCACTATAAACAAAGCTCTGATACCAATCTGTCACACCCCCAAACCAGAACGGCGGAGGACGTCATATTCAGTATCATAACAATTGCATAGTAAGGAAAGTACACACCACCAAATATATAAATATGTAAAAGTGTTTACATAATCATAGTTGTTACATATTCAAAACATAAATACAATAACATGTTTCAAAAGAAGTCATTAACGCCAGAACGTTAATCCCCAAAAGATGATTCCCAAACCTGCTTAGCGGTTCCCTGAGAATACAAGTTATTTCAAAGAAAAAGTGTCAACAATTAAGTTGGTGAGTTCATAAGCGGTTTTGAGAAAATGTATGCTATTCCAAAGTTCGTTCGTTTTCCAAGAAAATCCCTTATTTTCTTATAAAAGTATGAAATGCATATGAATGTTCGCGTTGTGAATTGTAAATAGTTGCACCAGGAAAATCCCTTATTTTCCTATTAGTTGATGGTTTTAGATACAGGAAAATCCCTTATTTTCCTAAAGTAACATGCAGTCTCTAATGTCCAAGACCGAAAATCATAAGCAACTGACATGCTTAAAAGGTTGAGGCATAGTTTTATATAATAAAGCTATACGAAGATCGCACTTATTAGATGAAGAATAGATTTAATAGCTACTCATTCATAAAAGCAGAAGAATCGAAGTGGTTGTTTTGAAGTATTAAAAGTATCTGAAAGTGTATAAAAGGGTATATGAACTTTGGAATAGCATTATAAAGTATCTGAAAGTGTATAAAAGGGGGTATGAACTCACTTGATTGAAGTGGTTGTTTTGGAAGTAGTCGAGAGAAGAATCGAACAGAACCTCGACTAGAAAAGCTGAAAACGCGGGAAAATCTCGGGATTCTCGGGACTCTCGGGAGTGTAGAACTTCCTTCGGGACTTGAGTGTGAAAACTGGGGTGTCGGGATGGTTTCGAGTGGAGAAACGCAGAGCTTCGGCGCGAGAAAGAAGAGAACTGAGCAATGAAACCTGGAACCCTTGAGTTCTATTTATAGGGATAGATTTTGGGTGCCACGTCGTGGAAAAGGGTGTACCACGTCGTGGGGAGCATTCTTATCCTCTTCCATTGATTGGAAGCTCTCAGTCACTTGCCGGGTCGCGGCCAACTGTGCCACGTCGTGGCAGACCTGACAGCCTCAGATTTTGGGCCTCGAACTTGTAAAATCCGTAACTTTCACGTACGAGCTCTCTTTTCGACGTTATTTATATGCACGCGTAGGTGAGAATATACTATACAACTCTCGTTTAGACTCCATCGGCTAATTTTGATTTTATTTTTATTATATTATTTTTAACAGGCCGGACCTGGAAAAGTCCGTTTAAATTCCATAACTCCTTCATCTGGTGTCCATTTTCGTCTGACTTTTTACCGTTGCGCTAATATTGTAGAGACCTTCGATTCTCATTTAGGTTGTTTCGGCCAAAAGTCGCTCGATCTCTAATTCGAGTTTTTAGCTGTCTACTGCTTGGTCAGAAACTTCCAAAAATCATAACTTCCTCATACGAAGTCAGATTTGGGCGTTCTTTTTGTGTATGCTAACGGTTTAATGATATATATGACCTTCATTTAGATATCTAAGGCGAAAAAGTATTTTATCAGGATTTCGTATTTTACGCTTAACAGTGTTTTACCGGTATTGCTGCGGATCTTCGATTGGTCATAACTTCTTCGTTATAACTCGGATTTTAGTGTTCTTTATATTTTTGGAAACCTCGTTACGATATATACCACTTGGTGTATCCCAATTGTTGTTTTATAAAAGTTAAATTTTGACCCTAATTTCGCTGGTGTTACTGAGTACCCGCAGTTGATTCAGGGATCAGCGTAGGGATCTGCGCCTTCTTCCACTTGAGCTACGGAGACTCGGCCCGTGAAGGCCGAGGCGCCGAAGGCTCGCGGCAGAGCCTTCTAGTTGACCGTGGAGGAGGTCCGCGCAGCACCTGATGTTGTGGCTGGTATGTGATCTTTTGCTTATTCTTTTGTTTATATATATGGTGCTTATATGTGATATGTTTAGGTACTTTTCTTGTGAATTTTGTACCTGCTTTGGTGTTATTTGACTCGGGTGCGAGTCGATCTTTCGTGTCATTAGCGTTTAGTCAGCACATCAGTACCCGACGAGAGGCGGTGAGTCGACCTATACGAGTTTCTATAGCTGACGAGCGAGCGGTTTTTGCTACTGATGAGATTTGAGGAGGTGTACTCGAGATTTTCGGTGTTGATTTCCTGATAGATTTGGTATCGATTGCGATGGGGGATGTGTGTGTCATCGTGGACATGGACTGGTTGAGCCGATTCGGAGTTGTTATCGACTACGAGCGTCAGTTGGTGACCAGACGAGACCCTAGTGGGGGAGTACTTACGGTGTATGGTGAGGGTACCCGATTTGGGCAGAGTCTACAACAGGGTTGTAGAGGGTTTGTAGCCTATGTTATGGATACTCGAGTTGTCGCCGAGAGGCCGAGTTATGTCGGTGAGGTTCCGATAGTGCGAGAGTTTCCAGATGTTTTCCCCGAGGAGTTGCAGGGTGTGCCTCCCGAGAGGTAGGTGGAGTTTTGCATCGATTTGGTTTCGGGGGCAGCGCCTATTGCCATGGCACCCTATCGCCTTGCGCCACCAGAGATGTAGGAGTTATCCTCACAGCTTCAGGAGCTGTTGGGGAAGGGATTCATCCGAACGAGTAGCTCGTTGTGGGGAGCGCCGATCCTTTTTGCCAAGAAAAAGGATGGTTCACACCGGATGTGCATCAATTATCGGGAGTTGAACAAGTTGACGGTCAAGAACCGTTATCCGCTACCGAGGATCGATGATCTGTTCCATCAGTTGCAGGGAGCTTCTTGGTTCTCCAAGATAGACTTGAGGTCTGGATATCACCACATGAGAGTGCGGGATGAGGATATACAGAAGACGGCGTTTAGGACTTCTTATGGGCATTACGAGTTCGTGGTGATGCCTTTTGGGCTCACCAATACACTAGCAGCGTTCATGGATCTCATGAACCGAGTATGCACGCTGATGTTGGATCGATTGTTGATTGTGTTCATCGATGATATTCTAGTGTATTCAAGATCCAGAGAGCAACATGAGGAGCATCTGGGGGAGATTCTTGGAGTATTGAGATCGGAGAGGCTTTATGCCAAATTCTCCAAGTGTGGTTTCTGGTTACGGGAGGTCTAGTTCTTGGGACATCTTATTAATCAGAATGGGATATTGGTCGATCCGGCCAAGATTGAGGCTGTTATGAGATGGGAGGTGCCGAGATCCCCCACCGAGATCAGGAGTTTTCTGGGGTTGGCCGGCTACTATCGGAGATTTATCAGCAATTTCTCCAAGATTGTCGTTCCCCTCACCAGATTGACCCGGAAGGGTGTTGCTTTTACTTGGGGTCCCGAGCAGCAGACCTCGTTTGAGACTATTTGCCAGAGATTATGCGAAGCCCCGATGTTAGCCCTTCCGGAGGGAATGGAGGATTTTGTGGTGTACTGTGATGCGTCTATATCAGGGTTGGGTGCGGTGCTTATGCAGAGAGGGCACGTGATAACATACGCATCGAGGCAACTGAATCCCCATGAGACGAGGTATCCCACCCCCGATTTGCAGTTGGGGGCAGTGGTGTTCGCCCTCAAGATATGGTGCCATTATTTGTATGGGGTTCGGTGTACCATGTACACGGACCACAAGATTCTGAAGTATCTGATGGATAACCTAACCTGAACATGCGCCAGAGGAGATGGTTGGATGTGGTAAAGGATTATGACTGTGAGATCCTGTACCACCCGAGCAAGGCTAACGTGGTAGCCGATGCTCTGAGCCGCAGGGCGGAGAGTGCCCCGATTCGAGATATATGCATGAGGATGACGGTGATGACTCCGGTATTGGATACCATCCGAGAGGCCCAGGCAGAGGCTGTGAGACCGGAGAACCGCAAGAGAGAGCGGGTGATTGGGCAGGTGTCCGAGTTTGTTACTGATAGCCGAGGGCTTATGACCTTTCAAGGTTGGATTTGGGTGCCGTTTATGGGCGGGGCACGTAGCATATTGTTGGAGGAGGCACACAGATCGAGATTCTCGATCCATCCCGGGGCCACTAAGATGTATTTGGACCTGAAGAGAGATTATTGGTGGCCCTGTATGAAGAAGGATGTTGCGTGGGTTGTAGAGAGGTGCTTGATCTGTCGCCGGGTCAAGGCGGAGGACCAACGTCCGCACGGCAAGTTGCAGCCGCTAGAGGTTCCCCAGTGGAAGTGGGAACAAATTTCTATGGATTTCATCACAAATTATCGAGGACCGCGAGGGGTGTTGATGCGATTCGGGTGATTATGGATCGGTTGACGAAGAGCGCTCACTTCCTTGCTATCAGTGAGAGCTCTTCTGCGGAGAGGCTGGCAGAGATATATGTGAGAGAGGTGGTGTTGCGGTATGGAGTACTAAATTGTCGAGGACTGCGAAGGGTGTTGTTGCGATTTGGGTGATTGTGGATCGGTTGACGAAGAGCGCTCACTTCCTTTCTATCAGTGAGAGCTCTTCTGCGGAGAGGCTGGCCGAGATGTACGTTTCACTTCCAGGTTCTGGAAGAAGTTCCATGAGGAGTTGGGTACGAGATTGCACTTCAGTACTGCTTACCACCCTCAGACGGATGGACAGAGTGAGCGGACGGTTCAGACGCTTGAGGACATGCTTCGAGCATGTGTCATGGACTTCGGTGGAAGTTGGGATACATACCTACCCTTGGCTGAGTTTTCTTACAACAGCAACCAACATTCGCGTATTGGTATCCTTCCCTTTGAGCTTTTATATGGGAGGAGGTGTCGGACCCCCATGTATTGGGGAGATGTAGGGCAACGAGTGATGGGTAGCACTGAGATAGTGCTTAAGATGATGGAGCAGATTCAGCAGGTTAGACAGAGGTTACTGACGGCCCAGAGTCGCCAGAAGAGTTATGTGGATAGCCGACGATCTAAGCTCGAGTTCCAGGTTGGAGACTTTGTACTCCTGAAGGCATCTCGTTGGAAAGGAGTGATCCGGTTTAGGAAGAGGGGCAAGTTGGGGCGCCAATACGTTGGTCCTTTCAGGTTGATCGCTAGAGTGGGCAAGGTAGCATACCATTTAGAGCTACCCGAGGAGTTTAGTTAGATCCATGATACCTTCCACGTATCCCAGTTGAGGAAATGTATAGCCGATAAGACGGCGGTATTGCCACTAGAGGATATTCTGGTGGATACGAGTCTGAATTACATTGAGAAGCCGATCGCGATCTTGGATCGGAAGATCAAGGTTCTGAAGAACAAGGAGGTGCCTCTGGTTCAGGTCCAGTGGCAACATCGGAGAGGGTCCGAGCTGACTTGGGAGTCTGAGTCGGAGATGCGGGAGCAGCATCTAGAGTTATTTGTAGAGTGAGACTTCGAGGGCGAAGTCTGATCCTAGTGGGGGAGAATTGTAACATCCAAAAATCAGGTATAACTTTTTAATCCCTCTTCTTTTCCAAAGTTGTCAAAACCAGTCCATGGAAGGAAATGGTAGCAAATGAGTACGATGGGCATACTGAAGAGTACGCTGGGCGTACTAAAGAGTACACTGCGCGTACTCTTGAGTGTGATCTTGACGCGGATGCTACCCAATACGTTGGGCGTACCATAGTGTACGCTGGGCGTATTGGGCTCAGTCCTGAAACCCTAAATGAGACTTGTTCACTATAAAAGGAATGCTATGGTCTCCATCCCAACCACCATTTCCAGTGAGTGAAACCCTAAAGGAGCTAAACCTTCGTTCTAGACATGTGTGTGTGTTTTTGAGCTTGAAAGTGTCTTTGTGTGCTTGTGAAGAAGAAGAGAGGTCCTTGAAGAGGAAGGATTGGATTCCAAGCTTCTAGATCTGAGCTAAATTGAGTGGGGAGCTTCTCACAAAGGTAAAAAGCTTCAAACTTTACCACTCTTTTGTTATGAACATCATATAGAAGCATTTTTAGGGTTTAAGTCCCAAAGGTGGAGACTTTTTGAGCAAAGGAACTCCATGGACCTTGATTTACCCCATTTCAGTGTATTTTGTGTTGTAGATCCATAAAAATCCAATCTTGGACGTTAAGATTAAGTCATGCTTGAGATTAGGGCTTAATGGGGAAAGAGAATATGTGTTTGAAGTGATTGGTGATCTTTACAGCCATGCAAAGGATTAAAGGTTTCGACTTTATGGCTTAGGAGACAGTAGAGTGCCTGGATCTGATATATGAGCTTATGTCTTAATCTATTCAGACCAAAAATCATGAAAGAAGGAAACTGGGCATTACGCTGGGCGTAATCCCAGTACGCGCCGCGTAGGGGGTCGAGTACCCCGATTCTGGATGACCGCGGAGTACGCCCCACATACAGAGCTGGTACATGCAGCGTAACTCCCTACAGTTGACTTTCGTTGACTTTTACACCATGTTCCCGAGATCAACTTAACGAGAGAAAGGAAATGAAATGGGTGGAAATGAGAAGAAAATATATAAGAAATTGGTGTTCCCGAGTTTCATTAAAGGAGGGAAATGGGAGGATCACTTTCCCTCCTAACTTTCCTTCCGATTTGGGAGCATTTGGAAAGAATGAACAAAATGATTCATTTTCCTTCCACTTCTCTCCAATTAGGGAACACAAAAGAAAATTTTGTTTTCCTTTCCTTTCTCTACTGTTCTCTCATGACTTTCTTTTCTCTTCTCTTCTTTTCTTTTGTTAAACTCGGGAACGAGTGTTAGGGTTTGGTAAATGTGTGGACTTTTGGACCATTAGAGGGGTAAAATGGTCTTTTAGCCATCTGAAAGAACATAGGGAAGGATTGGTCTAGCCTTGAGATAATTACTTTATGTAATTAGGCAGGGGCTAGGTCATTGTTTCGAGTTTGGGGATTCGAGTACGTGAGTTACTAGACATCATACGAGGTGAGTCTTCTCATTATACCTTACCTAGGATGGTAATTATGTGTGACCGGATGGTGTTATGTGCTATGATGAGTATGTGATATATGTTTCTATGTTTCTATGTATATGTTATGTATGTTATGAGTAGTATGGTATGGACCTAAAGTTCAACAGGGTATGGGCCGGAAGGTCAGCAGTGGGTGGACCGGAAGGTCAATATGGTATGGACCAGAAGGTCAACAGAGTAGGACCGGAAGGTCTACTCAGATTTTGGGATCGGAAGGCCCCTGAGACACATTGACCGGAAGGTCTCGTAGAGCTATAGCCTCGAGTGGCTTATGTGATGTATGTAGTATTTTGGGGAACTCACTAAGCATTTATGCTTACCGTGTTATGTGATATGTGTTTCAGGTACTAGCGAGGATCGCGGGAAGGTGTCGGCATGATTTGTACACACTGACAGAGGATTTTGTATTTGGGATTCTGGGATATGTTTTACCGTGATAACATTTGATACACTTGTGTTTGAGATGATTTATATGAGAAATGTTATGTTTGAAAAATGAAAAAATGTTTTGAATTTTCACGTCGTTACAGACTCCCACTGACCTCTTGATATATTAGATTCTCTTATCAAGAAACATTTCTTGACAAAAACAAGTATCCAAGAGTTAGTGTGTGTCTATATCAAGACAAACCTACACGCAATTCGGTACTAGTTTGTCTTTGTCTTATTAAAGACATCACAACTTACCAAAATGTGCAAGTGTATGAACATTCCTACTTAAGATTATCTCAATCAAGTCACAATCTTGGCGTATGACTATAGGACTTGATTTTGGAATGAAGTACGATACATCTTATTGACTTAACCACTACAACAATTCTCGATTCCTCTTCTTAGCCAAACTAGTGCACTAAGGTGTCCTTAGAGGATGAATTGTAATATCGTTCCTACGATTACCAAGACGATCACAAAACACGATACAAAAGTACTCTCCCTTCTTCTTGGATTGGAGAAACTTTTTATCTTTCTGCCTTTATTGATTCTACTTATTCGTTCTGCCATTCATTAGAACTTTTCAATGATTCAGAATTACACTTAATCTTGTATGTATAACCACATTTACTAGACCTTTAGTAAATCATGACGAATAATGTTATTATTATTTATGGTAGACTTGACTAGTGCACAACATTGTGTACTAGTTCCTTTAGTCCTTCACTTGACTCACATACTTATGTGAACAAAGAATTAGTCTTAATTACCTAAGTACCAAGATTTCCATACATCACACAATACATGTTTGTGACAACCCGAAATTTTGATTTGTATAAACTCCGCAATCAAGCCCTTCAAAAATTAGCCAAATTCATCTCAAAACATTTTTTGCCGGATTTAAGCCCGTTTGAATATTTTATTTTATATTCGTCGAGCGATCAAATAAAAAGGAAGTATATTTTAGAGTTTGCCGTGTCTCACGTAAGTCGCGAAACTCCAAAAGTTTGGAGTTTACGGACGTAAACATGGAGTTTACGACCGTAAACCCCGAAGAGTATAAATATGACACTTAGTGATTTTTAGCTCATTTTACAATTCCAACTTCAAGAACACCAAGAATTCTCTCTCAACTATCATAAAATCTCTTTGTCAAATCCGCCAAAATGTAAGTGTTTTCTTCCTAGATTCGTTCATACAACACTTAATCTAGTGTTTATACAACATTTCATCCATAAATTCTTGGTTTTTAACTAGATCTTCAAGTGTTCTTCAAAACACCAAGAACACCAAGAACACACACTAGTGTTCTTGTCCAAAATCGATCATTCAAGCTCCTAAATCGTAAGTACACTCCTCCTAGCAAGTTACTCACTTAGAATACATGTTAAATCCTTGAAGAACATCAAGATTACCATGAAAACATGAGTTTATGGTTTGGAGAGGCCTCCCAAAACCGTAAACACCTTCAAAGGGTGTTTAAGTGCCCTTAACACCTTCCAATGCTTGTATAAGTGACTGGAACCTTATATGCATAAGATAGAAACACCTAAACTCGAAACAAATGGACAAACATGAGTTTACGGCCATAAACCCATGTGTTTACGACCGTAAACTCCCAAGGGAGTGGTCCAAGGACCGTAAACTCCAAAAAGTGTCCATTTTGAGCCCTAATCGCTTCCTTAGCCCTTGATTCGAGTCTAGCTTAATTCCTTGAGTGATATAAGACCTTCAAACACCCTATGGCACCACTTCCATGAGTTTACGGCCGTAAACTCTGGGGGGAAGTAATCTGAAAACCGTAAACACCCCTAAGGGCAACCATTTGAGGAGTAAACTCCAATGTGAGGCCATACTCTCTTTATATGCAACCCTTGGTCCTCCTAGCACTTGTAGTTAAGTGTTTCTATGTATTAGGACATCCTTACTTGCATAATTAGTTATTAAATGACTAATTAGATACTTAAATGTATCATTACATGTTAAATAGGATCCGAGTGTGTGGTCATGTCCTCACTTGACACCTAGCATCCTATACCGTCCGTTCATCCGAATCACCCACGTCAGGTGAGTTCATACCCCTGAATTAACCTTTTAAATGATTTTAAATGCTTTTATGGGGGGAATACAAGTTGAAATATAGGGTTATTATATCAATCGCATGTGATTAATAACTGTATAGCAAAATAGATATTTGCATGTTAAACTGCTTTATCCAACTAAAGGTTTTCAAATCTTGTTTTCAAATCTCGTTTAAAGTATGAATATCCGTTTTTAGATTATTAAAGGTTTCCAAAGGTTTTCAAAGCTTGTTTTATAAACTGACATCAAGTCATAAAATCTTATTTATAAAGTTTTCCAAAGGTTTTACCAAAACTTATTTTATGCTTTTATATTGTTAAATGCATGCCTGTCTATGTATAGTTATATAAGTAATGTTTAAAGGACTTAGGAAGGCCAGCTCGCCCTACCTCCTTTTCCTTATTTGTATGTGGTTCTAGAGTATCGGTTATCCGTCCGAAGGTCGTTTAAATATTAGTTATATATCATGTATACATATATAGTCATAAAAGGTCCATCACCCAGTTCAACATCATTTGGGTAGCAAAGGCATCTAGATAACTCTCAAGTAAACTATAATAGGTATAGTTTAGAAAGCAACCCTAACTTTCATGAAGGAGAAACTTAGTTATATCTATATTCTAAACACTTATACTTTTTAATAAAAAGAAAGGTTATAGAATTCGAAACACGAGATACATCCTTATGACGCGGATTCCACCGTTGTCAAGTTGGTAACCAGAGTCTCCTGGAGGGAGAGCGGACATTTTGTGTATAGATCTATACGGGACAGACACTCCGACATCCTGACTGCTAGCTACAGTACCGGCCGACCAAGCCAAGGGGTGACAAATGTCACATTCACTCCGACACCAGCAGGTCGTCAAAGTATTCGATTGTCAATCAGCATGGTTACGAGTATCTTTATATTTACCTTATAATTCATGGCTTTAAGGTAATAAGTATCATCATGGTTTTCTATATATAAAATTTTCATTATATATATATCTTCCTAGTCATACACTAGGCCATATTTTAAACCTTTAGACCAACCCACTTAGGATTAAAGGCTATTTTAGACTCTCCGAGGCGTATTGTTCATTCAATACCACCCTGGAGTCTGTATTTCATTGTTTTAGACTCACCGAGGCATGTTGTTCATTCAATACCATCTGGAGTCTGTATTTATTTACCTTTTTAGACTTTGCTAGGCGTATTCTCCACTCAATACCCTCTTGGAGTCTATGTTTTATTCACCTTTAGACTGAGCCAGGCATATTGTCCAATCGATACCCTCATGGAGTCTATGTTTTATTCACCTTTAGACTGAGCCAGGCGTATTGTCCATTCGATACCCTCCTGGAGTCTATGTTATATTTTAGGCTTTGCGAGGCGTCCCGCCTGGAGTCTATGTTTTATTTACTTTTAGTCAGCAGTGTTACTGCTGAGGTAAAATATTATTTTACCTATTACTTTTACTTGTGATTTTTCTCACAATCTCTTTAAAGTAAAAACTATATTTTGATAATGATAGTACCTTTAAGGGAAAATACTCTTTAAACTTAGAACCGTTGGGTATTGGTAGAAGACTGCTTTTAAATGGAGATACTCCTTGATTTAAACATAAAACAATTGGGTCTTGGTAGAAGACTACTTTTATTTAGAAAATATAGGATTTTCTGGAAAGAATTCTAACACTCTGTAGATTCTAAACCACCATTTTTTATGAGTTTATTTTGAAGTAAAATATGTATTTATACCAATGTCATTAAATACTTATGAACTCACCAGCATTTAAAAATGCTGATACTCGCTTTCAAAATAACTTGTATTCTCAGGTCATCGGTAGACAGGTACACTCCGGAAGCTTTTGTGAAGACAACCTTGTACCGAGCTGCATTATATGTTATTCTCTGTATTTAGTTTGATGTTGTTGCTAAATGTAACCTATGTAAAATTATTACTATTAATGCAATGGTTGTTGTACTTTGATTACTATACTGCATATGTTGTGATACTTGACATGACGTCCTCCACCCCAGAACGTTTCCGCCGTTCCGGTTTTGGGGTGTGAAAGATTGGTATCAGAGCATTGTTTATAGTGAGCGCAGTATATCTAATCATAAAAGATATACAACCTATAAATACAATTGGGATAAAACACTCTAACCAAGAATTATACTTTAAAATATAACCATATTTTACAAAAGTATAAGAACATCCAGAATCTAAACACTCGAACAAAGTATCACAAGAAGAATAAGAATAAAAGTCTTTGGATGTTTACCATCACCGTCAAACCTGGGCAGTTATGTAATCGTAAGCTGGAATAAATATAACCCGATCAACTATATTTATTCGAGATGCGACTAACGTGTGCTTGGGAGTGATGGTGGTGTTGCAACAAATCTGAAACTTACCAAATAGGAATGCTAGAGCCGAACATAAAGTTTAAAATACTATGGGAGTATTTTAGGATACTAAAAGACTCACAATAAACCCAGAAGCATGTTCAGAAGTTAAGAATCAAGCCTGTAATTAAAATACCATATGGGTATTTTAGGAACCATAGATAACCTTGTGTGAAAAACTAAAAGAGATCCTTATTGATATACCTATAATTACAGGGTGTATACTTCCAAGGTTATATATAGTAAGGATCTCATAGGCTAAGAATATGTGGTTTCGCTCTACTTCCTTTTCCCTGTTTGGATGTGGATATAGAGTAGCATCACATATTCGAAGGCCTATCAGATCTATGTTATATATGATTTGTGTACACTTTGTAATAATAGCAGGACTCGATATGGATCACCCAGTGAAATGTTTTAATAATCTCTTAAGATTCTTTAGACATTTCCATTCTCGCACGAACCCTTTAGAGAACCTTATCCACTTCAGTAATCGGCAGAAGAGCCGATATCGACCCGGAAGAAGTTCATTGTGAAGATTTCCAATTCGGAAATAAATGAACTGGGACAAGCCTATTGAAACCCCCAAGTGCCTATACCTTTTAGGGACATCGGTGGGAAATTCTCCTGAACTTCCGAGATTCCAGTCATCCATCCTGAAGTGATGAAACTCAGAGTCAGAATCAGAAGTGAGGCGGAGCAGAGATTCAATAAGTCTGCAAGAGAAGAAAACCCTAGGAAAATACCCGAAGAAAACCAACGACGATTCCAGTCAGGAATAAGAGGTGGACAGAAGGGGCCAATGCATGGAACCCGAGAAGTGTCATTTCCTCTTTATCGTTACGCTAATAAATCCATAAAATAATACAATTTAGTGAGTTAGTGATTACACTACTCACACTATGTGTTAGGTAAATCGTCTTTCCTGTCGCAATTAATACGAATAGATCGGATCTCAAAACCTCGATTGAGAGTGTTTAGCCATAAGTTTTCATTAGCCCTTTTCTTCCGTGATCTTCGTTCTGAAATTCCCTCAAATATTTCCAAGCCGGAGAGTGAACCTCTCCAGTATAAAGATAACTTAGTAGGAACGACTCCCATCTTATGGCTTTCCGATACACTCACTCCTACCCTGTTACCCGGACTGCATCATAGGGATGTAGGTCGACACTCAGATAACCATAACTCGAGGCGTGGGAAAATTTATGCCTATCATAGTAAAGATAGATACGTCTAGGGTTAACCATCGTCTCTCATCAGCTTGTTTTCCTTTTCGTGTAGGAAAAACCATGCCTCCGAAGAAACGTAACCAACCTGTTAGTAAGACACCGATCCTCCTATTCGATGAAGCTACATTTGAAGTTGCAGTCTCAGCAGCCGTAGCAGCTGTCATGGCTCACCTGAATGCTAACAACGCCAATGTTAGCAAGAGCCCTATCGGGATTTCCGATCAAAGCAATGGACAGCAGCAACCAACACCGGTGTGTGAAGCCACCCAAGAACCCTAACCAAATCCACTGAAGAGAAAGTTTAAGAACGAAGAGGGAAGTACCTCGACTCAAGGACCTTCCAAAGGGCAACAAGCTGAAAAGGTCAATGCCTCTGTCAACCCTTCTGTCCCGACTCCAAGAAGACCATACCTAGGAAACCTTCCCCGCTGCAGCAAGTGTAACTACCATCATCATGGTATCTGTCGAGAACTCTTTTGCGTTAGGTGCAACATGAAGGGGCATATCGCTCGCTTCTGTAGAACCCCGATTGAGTTCATTACATCAACCACCAATGTGGGGACCAGTCCAGTATGTCACTTATGTGGTGAAATTGGGCACTTCAAGAGGGACTGCCCAACTGAAAGAAACGACAAGGGCACAGGAGGAGTCTAACCCTAATGCCCGAGGGGAACATCAAGGAACCCGGTAAAATTTTGGTACGTCTCTCAATCCTAAGTAGATAACAAGAACTTTAATAAATAAATTCAAATTGTAATTACTCCCTCATTAAGGCGAAAGTCACAGCACTGTTGTAACACTCAAAAACCCATCTAGGTAAAGCTATGATGGTTTAGTATATACGTTAAGGCCATGTATAAATGGGATTGATTGACCGCGAGTGAGTGATGCTGCCTTATTTCATGTTCCTCGTTTGGTTGTGGATTTAGGGCGGAGTCGCTCAATCAACAGTCCTTGCAATCTTAATTATACATGACTAGTGTATAGTAGGGGATTATAGAGAGGCCTCGTGAGAAATCCATTCATGAAAAGTACATTATTCCGAAACATAAGAACCCCCTAGAATTCCACGTCGATTCTAACGGTCGAAGTATCCGCGATTGTGATACCATGGACGAAACCCGAGACACTAAGGACTTGTGTGCACTGTTAAGCACATGGCCCTATCGATCTTCATTCCACATCATGTCGATGTTTGTTAAATCCGACACTTCCGTCAATCATGGTTCGACTAAGTGCGACCATGTGAAAATTCTTAGTGCTGTGTAAAGAGAACTTTCACCATAGCATATTCATCAAATGAAGGTTCTTCCGAACCTAATAATAAAACCTAATGTGATCCGTCAGTCGTCTCTCTTATCCGAACCTTCCGAAGCACCCAGGAGAAGGGTACCACGCGCTGTTAACAAACTCCTCCTTAGACAGATAGAACCCGAAGCGAAAGGCACTGCAGGTATCCCAGAAGACAGTAACCGCCCGAAGTCTACTCAATAGATCCCCCAGAAAGACCCTTAGCACCGCACAATCAGGTTCCTGAATCAAGATAAAGAACTCATGGGACTAACTACTACTACTGGGTATATGCATTAGAGTGGTATATAATTTAGAGCAATAACATTTAAGATGTTTCCCTACTCCCTGTTCCTCGTTGGGTTGTGGGTTTGGGGTGGGGCCAGACAACTGAACATCCCGTCGATCTCAATTATATACGACTTGCATACACCGAGTATTAGTGATTAAGCCGAGTATGAGGTCTACCACGAACCTGTAGTAAAACTCTTCATCCTAGCCCATAGAAAAGGAGCTGGAGTCAAGAAAACCACTGAGGGTTGAGCTACTCAAAAGACCACAAATTCGAAATTTGTTGTCCTCCCGGTTAAGCCAATATAGTAGCTAACACCCTCGGTTAGGAAAAGTAACTCAAGTCGTAAGAGTCAAAAACATTGACTACGACCATCCATTCACGCTTAATCCCACGAATTAAGCATCTCAGCAGAGACCCCGAAAACATGGAAGCTGTGATAGGTTAAACCCTGAGAAGAGTGGATGAGAAAAGTAGAAGTCCGAAGTGACGAAACCCTATACTCTCTAGGTTTAATCTAGATTGAGAAAACTCAGAAACACCGGAAGAGTAGTTGCAAGAGATACTCGCACTACTCAGGCACTTCGTCTATCCAGTTACAGACGAGTAGTGCCTAGGACACACCGCCTCCTCATGCGAGAAAAGTCACCGTCGCCCTGTAGACGATAGACTGCATTCTCCGAAGTTAGTACTAGGACGCTAAGAACCACATGACCACCTACGCAACCAAGAATACTTGAATAAAGTAAAAGGGTATGTTGCGTTAAGCCCTATAACCCAGATCAGGAAGAGATTGTAGACTCAACACCAGTCTAGGTGTAAGTCGATGGGTTATACAAGAACACGCACTCCTACGAACTGGAAGGAGCCGACACCTTAGGAAAAGGAGAATGTCTTGGAGATTTTTGGGCTACAAGGTGTTCCAAGGAATACTGTCACTAAAGAGATAGTAGAACCACCTCCTGAAATAGTCAACCCTTTCAAGAATCTCTAAGGACGAAGTTGCCCTGATCAGAGACTGCCATCCATGAAACATCGAAGCGAGTTAGAGCATGATTCTTTCCAGTTAGGGATCATACTGTGAAATCATCTGTTAGACGATGTTGAAAATTAAAAACTTTCTAAACATCGTCTGGTAAAACTCTATCTCACTGACTTTGAGAGTTTCTGATAGAAACACCTCGAGAGTCAGAAGTGTAGGTCCATTTTTGCACTAAGTCGAGATAGATGTCCCGTAACCAATAGATGCCAGTGTAAAACTCTATCTCACTGACTTTGAGAGTTTCTGATAGAAACACCTCGAGAGTCAGAAGTGTAGGTCCATTTTTGCACTAAGTCGAGATAGATGTCCCGTAACCAATAGATGCCAGTGTGTAGCCAATACATCCGATGATCCAGAAAACCTCCGAGAGCCAATCAGTAGGAAATACGAATCCGAGGATAACCTGGGCCTTCTAAGAACGAACCCGGGAACTACACCCCCAGTAAGAGAGAACTTTTGGAACTTCAAAATGGCAATCACGCCAGTGATGATCTCACCATAGAAGTACATTATGTTCTAAGTACTGAAAAGCTCTATCTTCCCAAAAGCTTAGGACCACCGGAGATTCTTGACAAGAATCGGTTCAGCTTCCGTCAGACCTCAACTACTTTGGGAATTCCATAAATTCCACCCAAATGTATCCACGTCTTAGATTTGAGAAAGTGTTTGTCCGACATAACTCGTATAATCCCACTCGTCGAGATGGAAATCACTGAGAGCCCCAACTTCGTAGAAGAACCTGTAGGGGTCATAAACCGAGAGGCCAAGCGAACGAAACGAATCCGCATCCCGTTAGTGAAAGTTCGCTGGAACGCCAAGCGAAGACCGGAGTTCAATTGGGAGAGCGAGGACCAACCGAATAGGAAGTACCCTCATCTCTTTACTCAATTCTTCATGGCTACTTCCTTGCCTAAACTCTAATTTCGGGACGAAATTCCCTCTAACGGGGGGATGATGTGACAACCCGGAATTTTCATTTGTATAAACTCCGCAATAAAGCCCTTAAAAAATTAGCCAAATTCATCTCAAAACATTTTTGGTCGGATTTAAGCCCGTTTGAATATTTTATTTTATATTCGTCGAGCGATCAAATAAAAAGGAAGTATACTTTAGAGTTTGCCGTGTATCACGTAAGTCGCGAAACTCCAAAAGTTTGGAGTTTACGTACGTAAACATGGAGTTTACGACCGTAAACCCCGAAGAGTATAAATATGACACTTAGTCATTTTTAGCTCATTTTACAATTCCAACTTCAAGAACACCAAGAATTCTCTCTCAACTATCATAAAATCTTTACGTCAAATCCACAAAAATGTAAGTGTTTTCTTCCTAGATTCGTTCATATAATACTTAATCTAGTGTTTATACAACATTTCATCCATAAATTCTTGGTTTTTAACTAGATCTTCAAGTGTTCTCCAAAACACCAAGAACACATGGAACACACACTAGTGTTCTTGGCCAAAATCGATCATTCAAGCTCCTAAATCGTAACTACACTCCTCCTAGCAAGTTATTCACTTAGAATACATGTTAAATCCTTGAAGAACATCAAGATTCCCATGAAAACATGAGTTTACGGCTTGGGGAGGCCTCCCAAAACCGTAAACACCTTCAAAGGGTGTTTAAGTGCCCTTAACACCTTCCAATGCTTGTATAAGTGACTAGAATCTTGCATGCATAAGATAGAAACACCTAAACTCGAAAGAAATGGACAAACATGATTTTACGGCCATAAACCCATGTGTTTACGACCGTAAACTCCCAAGGGAGTGGTCCAAGGACCGTAAACTCCAAAAAGTGTCCATTTTGAGCCCTAATCACTTCCTTAGCCCTTGATTCGAGTCTAGCTTAATTCCTTGAGTGATATAAGACCTTCAAACACCCTATGGCACCACTTCCATAAGTTTACCGCCGAAAAATCATGGGGGAAGTGGTCTGAAAACCATAAACACCCCTAAGGGCCACCATATGAGGAATAAACTCCAATGTGAGGCCATACTCTCTTTATATGCAACCCTTGGTCGTCCTAGCGCTTGTAGTTAAGTGTTTCTATGTATTAGGACATCCTTACTTGCATAATTAGTTATTAAATGACTAATTAGATACTTAAATGTATCATTACATGTTAAATAGGATCCAACTGTGTGGTCAAGTCCTCACTTGACACCTAGCATCCTATACCGACTGTTCATCCGAATCACCCACGTCAGGTGAGTTCATACCCCTGAATTAACCTTTTAAATGATTTTAAATGCTTTTATGGGGGGGATACAAGTTGAACTATAGGGTTATTATATCAATCGCATGTGATTAATAACTGTATAGCAAAATAGATTTTTGCATGTTAAACTACTTTATCCAGCTAAAGGTTTTCAAATCTTGTTTTCAAATCTCGTTTAAAGTATGAATATCCGTTTTTAGGTTATTAAAGATTTCCAAAGGTTTTCAAAGCTTGTTTTATAAACTGACATCAAGTCGTAAAATCTTATTTATAAAGTTTTCCAAAGGTTTTACCAAAACTTCTTTTATGTTTTTATATTGTTAAATGCATGCCTGTATATGTATAGTTATATAAGTAATGTTTAAAGAACTTAGGAAGGCCAGCTCGCCCTACCTCCTTTTCCTTGTTTGGATGTGGTTCTATAGTATCGGTTATCCGTCCGAAGGTCGTTTAAATATTAGTTATATATCATGTATACATATATAGTCATAAAAGGTCCATCAGCCAGTTCATCATCCTTTGGGTAGCAAAGGCATCTAGATAACTCTCAAGTAAACTATAATAGGTATAGTTTAGAAACCAACCCTAACTTTCATGAAGGAGAAACTTAGTTATATCGATATTCTAAACACTTATACTTTTTAATAAAAAGAAAGGTTATAGAATTCAAAAGATGAGATACATCCTCATGCTGTGGATTCCACCGTTGTCAAGTTGGTAACCAGAGTCTCCTGGAGGGAGAGCGGGAATTGTGTGTATAGATCTATATGGGACAGACACTCCCGCATCCTGACTGCTAGCTACAGTCCCGGCCGACCAAGCCAAGGGGTGACAAATGTCACATTCACTCCGACGCCAGCAGGTCGTCAAAGTATTCGATTGTCAATCAGCATGGTTACGAGTATCTTTATATTTACCTTATAATTCATGGCTTTAAGGTAATAAGTATCATCATGGTTTTCTATATATAAAATTATCATTATATATATATATATATATATATATATATATATATATATATATATATATATATATATATATATATATATCATCCTAGTTATACACTAGGCCACATTTTAAACCTTTAGACCAACCCACTTAGGATTAAAGGCTATTTTAGACTCTCCGAGGCGTATTGTTCATTCAATACCACCCTAGAGTCTGTATTTCATTGTTTTAGACTCTCTAAGGCGTGTTGTTCATTCAATACCATTTGGAGTCTGTATTTATTTACCTTTTTAGACTTTGCTAGGCGTATTGTCCATTCAATACCCTCCTGGACTCTATGTTTTATTCACCTTTAGACTGAGCCAGGCGTATTGTCCATTCGATACCCTCCTGGAGTCCATGTTTTATTCACCTTTAGACTGAGCCATACGTATTGTCCATTCTATACCCTCCTGTAGTCTATGTTTTACTCGCCTTTAGACTTAGCCAGGCGTATTGTCCATTCGATACCCTCCTGGAGTCTATGTTATATTTTAGGCTTTGCGAGGCTTCCCGCCTGGAGTCTATGTTTTATTTACTTTTAGTCAGCAGTGTTTCTGCTGAGGTAAAATATTATTTTCCCTATTACTTTTACTTGTGATTTTTCTCACAATCTTTTTAAAGTAAAAATTATATTTTGATAATGATAGTACCTTTAAGGGAAAATACTCTTTAAACTTAGAACCATTGGGTCTTGGTAGAAGACTGCTTTTAAATGGAGATACTCCTTGATATAAACATAAAACAATTGGGTCTTGGTAGAAGACTGCTTTTATTTAGAAAATATAGGACTTTCTGGAAAGAATTCTAACACTCTGTAGATTCTAAACCACAATCTTTTATGAATTTATTTTGAAGTAAAATATGTATTTATACCAATGTCATTAAATACTTGTGAACGCACCAGCGTTTAAAAATTCTGATACTCGCAATCAAAATAACTTGTATTCTCAGGTCATCGGTAGACAGGTACACTCCGAAAGCTTTTGTGAAGATAGCCTTGTACCGAGTTGCATTATATGTTATTCTCTGTATTTACTTTGATGTTGTTGCTAAATGTAACCTATGTAAAATTATTACTATTAATGCAATGGTTGTTGTACTTTGATTACTATACTGCATATGTTGTGATACTTGACATGACGTCCTCCACCCCAGAACGTTTCCTCCGTTCCGGTTTTGGGGTGTGACAAGGTTGTATGATTCCAAGTTTCTATCCAATTGAAACTTTGGCGATGGGAATCTTTCCTTACTTAGAAAATTATGACACTACCATAAATAACATAACTAAGAATCACATCCATTTCAACATTGCTAATAATAGTAATACACAAACATCAATTTTTCATACATGTCATTGCAAGGATAAATAAATAAAACAAAATCAAAATTTATTTTTTTTTGGAAAAATTTGTCCTTACAACACAACTCAATTGAAAAACTATGTTATTACATTTCTTAGCAATCTATCCTAACTCTAAAGGAGCAGCTCAAAAATCCGATCTTTGAATCCATGCGATCGAAATCCATTTCTTCGCGATCTGACTCAGCTCACTTCTTCCTTTAAGCTTCCTTTCTTTTCTTCGATTCTACAAAACATCAAAAAATGCAATCTTATCACATAATGTATCAAGAATAAAAAAATAAGAACTTATAGATTTAGTTAATGGATTTTACCTAAAGTGGAGTCATACGTCTTCACTCTCCCATCTCTTAGATCTCTCAGTTAGACAGGGCAGCTTCGTCTCCAATGCCCCTTCTCTTGGCAATAAAAGCAAATTGACTCTTTTGGAACAGCACACAGAACTACTTCAGACTTTGCCTTTTTCTTATAATCAAACTTTTCGCCCATGGCATGCCTTTTGTTGCCATTGTCTATGTCCATAGAGGTTTGGAAGGCAGATCCACCAAACAACTTTGCTTCTCCAGTGCGCCAAATCATTGCTGATTCAGCAGCAACAAGCAAATAGGTGAGATCGATGAGGGTCACGTCGTGGTCTATCATATAGTACTCTCTTACGAACTCACTATATGAGTCAAGAAGCGACTGAAGAACCCAGTAAACAGCTAGCTTCTCACAGACATCGACTCCCAACATTCTTAACCTATCAATGTGTGACTTCATCTCTAAGACGTGTGCACACACTGACTTTCCTTCTTCATGTTTACTTGCCAAAAGGGCTTGAGTGTGCTTGAACTTTTCACGCCTTTGAGCTTGTGGGTTAGGGAGAACAATAGGAGGAGGTGGAGGAAGTGAAGCATGATCTCGTGTTCCTTGATCGAATCATGGAATATCATTTTCATGTGAAAATATGGTTCCACGGGATTTAGGAAGACCATAGTTATCATACGTTGACATCTACAAAACTGGAGAAAAAATCAAGTTAGTTGATTGATTGAGTCCTTAATAAAACACCCAAATGAGATATTAAGGCTAGGACCCAACACAATACTCTACAAGTTGGGAAAGGGATGTCGTAACCCAAATTACGGAACATTTGAAGGTAAGTAATGACGATTCACTAATTTTCCACCATGAAAAACAAAAAAGAGATTAAGTTTTAAATGTATTGAAAACTCCTAGATCCTTTGAGATTCATTGAACTTTTCAATGGCATGTTTAAGTCTCGATATGCCCATCGATTTGTGACTGCGATGCCGAGGCTCACAAAACAGGGTGTGAATAACCATGCAAACTTACATGGTGCCCCCAATGTTACAGTCATCTATTCGATGTGCCGGTTAACCACACACGCTCCACCAAACTGTGACAAACATCGAGTCACCCTTTGCTGCATTTTCTTAGAACCCATTTAGTGTGCCGGTTAACCACACACGCTCCACTAACGTCTTAGCAAGGGTACAAAGGGTAATTTCATGGAATTGCATCAATTCACTTTTGCCTAAAGTAACTAAGATTGAGAATTTTTGTAAAACATTTAGTTACCTTAATATTCATTATACTTTTAATGAGGAGAGGGTTTTCCCTATCCTATCCGTTCGGCTAACGACCCTCCACCAATGAAGGAAGCGGTTGGTGAGAGTGGACACCCATTAAACGGCCATTTTATAGGCCATAACCTTATACCCCCCCCCTCCCTTATAGATCGACTTTGTGAATGAGGCCTACTAACGGTAAGACTAGCGGTTTAAGTTATACATATATAATATTAGACTTTTAATGTTATATATAGTATAAGGGTGTATTTTACACTTTTAAAAATACTATGTGGTCTAATTTAACAAAATTACACTTTTAATTCAATTAAATGTAAACCATATCATTATGGATTTATTAACTCTCTTTTAATTATACACTTAATTAATTTAATAAAACCATAAGGGTGCAATTTGAATTTTTTAAAAAATTAGGGTTTTAGAATTTAACATTTTAAAATTAAACTTTTAATTAAAATTTAAATTCCAAAACTTGAGGGCGTGTTTTGAAACATTTCAAATCATTAGGGTTTAGAATTTAAATATTTCAAAATTAAACTTTTTAATAAAAAAATTTAAATTCCAAAACTTGAGGGCAAGCTTTGGTTTTGGTAAGGATAATCACATAGAAATAATAAAATTCGGATTTTATCATAAGAAAATGATTTTAGCAATTATCCTTCCGCAAAACAACAATAAATCCCGAAATATCCTCTGCCTGACTCCCGGACTCGCCGAGTCACTACCTGGACTCGCCGAGTTGGGCTGACTCGCCGAGTCCAGATAATGATTCGCCGATTCGGGTCGGGCAGAGGCCAGAAACTCGATTTTTAGCAGATAAACAAGCATTGAATCACATACAACAGAAACCAATCAAGGCTCTAATACCACTGATGGGTTTTATACAAAAGAACATCCTATGTGCTCATGCAAACCCTAAGGTTGGATCTAGGTTTCTCTATTCTACATGCAATTCATCCAAGGCTGAAGAACCCTGATCTAGCATATGTATTTCGAAATTATCACATAAGAGCAGATCTATATGATTACCTCTTGTAGAATGGCTTGAATCTCTTCAATCTTCTTTCTTTGGAGCTTAGAGTCACAAGTGTCACTCCTCTAATGGGTTACAAACACCACAAGCAAGAGAATGACTTATCAGAAGGAAGAGGAGCACCAAAAACGACCTAGGGTTCTTCCAAGAAAGTTCACCACATTTTTGGGGCCATAGGGGTCTTTATATAGTGAGGCTATTAGGGTTTTCAACTAGGAAACCCTAACTTGACTGCTTAGGCCCTAAGCAGCCCATGGACTCCCTTTAGAACACCACTTGGACGAATTCCTTATGGGCTTCCCATAGAATTCGTCCAACCTATTTTCCAAGGTGAAACATAGCCCAATTACAATTATCTTATAATTACAATTACAGTCCCCTAAGTTTAATCAATGTTTTTTAGTCACAAAATTAACTATCAATTAATTCTTGACTAATATTAATTAAACAATATGATTTCTCCTTTAATATATTATTCATATAATATATTAATAAATCATAATTAATCCTCTTTCTCCATATATCATCCTATCAAGTTGCTTTGGTGAAGGCAACCCAAAAGGACCATGCACAACCGGGTCAAATACATACAAAATATAGTTACGGGCTTAGACACCAATCCAACACTGGCTACGCGGGGCGTAGCCAGGAGTACGCCCGGTGTACTTTGATTCAACTTCACCATCTTTTGTGTCTTAATTCGCTAAGACATCTAAGCATACTTCAAATCTTACCAATCTTAGAGTGTCTTAACCCATAAACTCATTGACTTTTAGCTTTTACATGGCTAGGAAGGACCCAATGCAATGAACTTTAGCTTCCAACAAACTCTAAGCTACTTTATTCATGCATGGGCCAGATGGATTGATCAAGCAACCATTTTTAGCAATCTATAAGTCGTAAAATGCATGAAAAGACAACTAATATTCCTTGGAGTGCTCAAACTCATAAAGGTTCAATCTTGGGGACAAAAAGCTCATAAAATTTCAACCATGGAGATCAAATATGAAACTCATCAAGGTATAAAATATATAGTTGAAAAAGATGCACAATGAGGAAATGTTTTTGTATCTACAAGCTTGCAAGTAACACCTCCTTATTCTCTAGCCTCCTGCTTCAACAATATCCACCAAAATCACTTAATAAACTCCCAAAACTCAAAAAAACAACTTAGACTCAAAATTAGCATTTGAGGACGGAATGGTGGCTAATAAAGATAGTACAAAGGGGATATAAAGTTTTTTAAATAGGGAGATGTCATTAAAATTAGGTTTTAGAGTCTGCGCTAGTACGCCCAACGTACAATACGTACACCCAACGTACCATACGTACACCCAGCATACTAGCGGATCATTTGCGTTTCCACATTGCAGGAGTAAGCTGCGTGTACCCTCAAGTACGTGAAGCGTACGACCAAAATGCAAGCCTTTTTCCTCAAGGGACCAATTGTGCAACTTTTGATAAACATAAGAGCAATAATAACAATACCTTATATTTGGATGTTATAGTTTACTGCCAAAGTTACTTACTTACAAGACATTGGATTAGTACCACATGATACAACACTTAAGGTTCGGGTGTTGAGGATAAAGAAATTTATAGCCAACACAAAAAAGAAGTGTTATCAATCAAACTAATTATTATGGATGAACAGGTTATGTTTAATGTTTACCATTTATGTTTACATATAGAACATTATTTGATAACATGCTATTTTTTACAAGGCACAAAAATCGAAGCTTGTGTTTTCAGTAGTAATTTCAACAGGTTCAACATCTTCTAAAATTTTGAGAAACTTATGTAATATAAAATGGAAACTTGGCTACAACAAGTGACGGTTTAGTATTATTCTCCAAGATCAACAAATTGTGTTCCAATGGAAACCTCTTCTTAAGAATTTTTTTGATTTTACTGGTTGACTTCATGGTTTTGTTTTTGTTGACTTCATACATGAATTGAAACAATAGTCATATCATGCTCCAAGCATGCACACTATGTTTACCTATGGTTCTTACTTTGTGAAATAGATTAATTGAAAATATTTCCAATAATGCTCATTGCACAATTCCCAATCCTTATCACAAGTGTAAGAATACCAAATTCTTGCAACTATTAGAATATGTTAGATTCTAACATTTCACGCAACGATCCTTTTGTAATGTCATAGCACCAAAGTCGTCAAACCTTTGCCAATGAAACTACAAAGTGCTCTATTGAAGATTGTTACAAAACAACTCCATAGACATGAAGTCTCAAATTCAAAGTACATTCCTTTGAACATCCTTCCTGCATAAATGTAACGATCGTCTTTCAAGCTATTAATTATTTAATTTTCTTAAATTATAATTGGGCCAAGTATGAAAAATAGGAGTATTGGATTGGACTTATGCACTTGGACCAAAGGCTTGGGCCGCCCAGATGACTTACGCTGGGCGTAGCCTGGGCGTACGCGGGGCGTAATGGGTCGCGGTTAGAATCGGGGGCGCGCACACGTACGTGCAGCGTACCAAAGTACACGCGCAGCGTACATTAACAGATAAGGAAAAACCTAATTTAGGGTTTAAGAGCTATATAAACCCCATTATAGCCTCCCCCCTGGTTTCTTATCAGCCTCCTCACCCACAAGGAAACCCTAACTCCTTCTTACCCCTTCTCATTGTGTGAATTTGCTTTTGTGAGTGTTTTTAGTGGAAGAAAGTTGTGAAGAACGAAAGGAAAGTTTGGAGAAGAAGCTTGAGCTCAAGGATCTGGACTAAGCTCACCCTTTTGTCACAAAAGAAGGTATAAAGCACTTAACTTTCTTCCTCATATTATAGATCTAGGGTTTTGGGAGTTTTGGACCTCTTTAGGTCCAAAGGTTGGACCTTGATCTTGTGAATCCGTTTTTGAGCTTGAGGTTGCCATCCTTGAGGCTTAAAACACTTTCTTAGCAATAAAGTTTCAATCTTTGAGGCTTTCATGAAGCCATGCATGAGATCTAGCCACTTTCATGGTAATAGATTATTGTTTTTAAAGTTTGAGCTTATGTGACTCATGTAAGCCATCAAGTAAGCAACTTTATGGTTTAAGGCATGGAATAAGACATGGATCTAAGTTTATAGCTTCTGAATCGAAATATTAAGCACTTAATATAGAAATGACTTAACATGGAATTACGCTGAGCGTAAATGGGAGTACGCCCAGCGTACTCGCCATCGAACAGTTACGCTAAGCGTACTTCAGAGTACGCCCCGTGTAACTCTGTCAGTTTGTACCTTGCATATTTGGGCCTCGGTGTGGCCTGTATTTGGACCTTGGGCCTTAGTGGGCCAGCAAGAGTCAGAATAAAGGGTTTGGGCCTTTGGTGGGCAATTAGTGGACTTAGAAAGAAGTAAAGGGTTTGGGCCTTCGTTAGGACCCACACCATAGCACGGGTAAAATAGTCATTTCACCCGTAGAAGGATGCTCACTTTGATTAAGTGTTTCACTGGTCATGATAGCCGGAGAGCAGTCGGGACAGCAACCAGGGATCCTTCACTCGGATTTTTAGCGATCAGTTCTTCGAGGTGAGTTTCCTTCCAGTAGGAACGGGTCTATGGCCACAATGCCGGCCTATTTAGATAGCAGTAGTTCCGGACTGCGGTTCGATGCGGGGGTGGTCCCGAGAAGTAGTTCAATATGCTTGATGTCTTTGTGATTTAGACATGTCTATGTTGTATGTGTTCCGGACTACGGTCCGATGCAGTATGGAGTATATGTGTTATGGTTATATGTTATGATTATGTTATGCTATGTTCAGTCAGTTCCGGACTTCGGTCTGATGCAGAGGGCAAGGCCCTAGTCAGTTCCGGACTTCGGTCCGATGCAGAGGGCGAGGCCCTAGTCAGTTCCGGACTTCGGTATGATGCAGACGGCTAGGCCCTAGTCAGTTACGGACTTCGGTCTGATGTAGAGGGCAAGGCCCTAGTTAGTTCCGGACTTCGGTCCGATGCAGAGGGCGAGGCCCTAGTTAGTTTCGGGCTTCAGTCTGATGCAGTGGGCAAGGCCCAATATGTGCTTTATATGTTATTGTATGGTATGTGGTAGTTTGGGGGAGCTCACTAAGCTTCGTGCTTACAGTTTTAGTTTTGTTTTCAGGTACTTCAGCTAGCAAGGGAAAGGGCTCGGGATGATGGCATGGCACCCACCACAATTTTAGCCTAGGAGTTAGACTCTGATATTTGACATGATTTGACATCTGATGTGATATGAGACATATTTATAATATCATGAGATACATGACTTATTGTTTTTCCATATGATGTTGAATATTATGGTTTTAGTATTATTTTCAAACAGAATTTTTGGCTTGTGTTTTTGGGATGTTTCAAGTTGGTATCAGAGCCTTTGTTTGAGGGATTCAGACACACTTTCGGGTGTGTCTGAACTCAAACTAAGGAAATGATATAAGGTTTTCAAAAGAAAAACATTTTCGAAAGAAATTTTTTAAAAAAGAAACTTAAAAGAGAAAAGAGTTTTAAAAGGGGAAAAAGGGGTGTGATGCATGCGATCAGCCGAGCTCGAGTAAGTACTCCCAAATTACCCATATAAGTTCATGTTATGATATGAGTATTAGCTTTATGAGAACTGCATGCTAGATTAGGATTATGGATCTAGGAAGGATGCCTTATGTGCCTATTGTATGTGTATCAACTTTATGAGAACTGCAAGATAGTTTAGGGCTAAGGATCTAGGAAGGATGCCTTATGTGCCTAATGTTTGTGTATCAGCTTTATGAGAACTGCATGCTAGTGCAGATTAGTCAGTATGATAGCCAGAGTAGTATATGCTTGATTATGTGTATTTCAATGGCCGAATGTTGTTTGCTTTGTGCTTTTAGGAGTTCTAGTTGTCTTTCACTAACTAGTAAACGAATATGATAAGTTATATATTGCAAGGACTAAATAATTTCAGAAGGTTAGGCCTAGCTCTATTCCGTTGCTCTTGTTTGAGTCAAATCGTTGTAGGGTAGGATCTCTCATTCGAAGAATTATCTAGTCTGAGTAATATGTAATAGTATTCGCGAGCTAGTTGGGGAATAAAGCATGGAGTTCTTATGCACCTGATGGCAGAGAGTAGGTTGGTGATTACCCTAGGGCAAGCCTAGGATGAGATTAGCAAGAGATCAGCAGTAGTAGTAGAAGGGACTTGGTGGAATCGAGGCAGTTCTTGAGGAAAGTACAGATAGATGTGGAAGGTAGTAGGGGCCCATACTACTGAAAGCAGAGGATCCGTACTCGAATGAGGGAAGGCTGAGACGAGACCAGGGAACTCGTACTAGATGTGATCTTTCTAGTTATATTAGTGTTTCTGACATTGTTGCATTGTGTTTCAGAATGGTGGTTTTACGCCCTAGACCAGCAGTCGGCAGTTCAGGTGCCGGAGAGGGATCAGGTTCAGGCTCGGGGGCCGAGCATTTCGATGAGCAAACTAGGGAGTTCATCTCCTCAGAGATCACACGCAACATACTAGACCAGACTCCTGTGATATTTGGTACGGTCAAGGAGGGCGTTCTAGAGATTCTTGATGAGAGGTTGAGCGCCTTCCGTACTGAGATGGCGACTTTGATGGGGGCACGTACTTTGACCTTCAGGGAGTTCAGAGCTTGTGGAGCTCCAGACTATCAGGGGGCCTGAGACCCCATTGTGAGTACCAGATGGTTGGCTGATGTGGCCAACGCTTTCCGCTCTAGCAGATGTCCCGAGGGGGACAAGGTCCGACTTGCATGATGTCTTCTGAAGGGCATGCCACGTGATTGGTGGGAGGAGGTCGGACATGGCATCGGGGATGACGCAGCCCTTGATGCGATGACCTTGGCTGATTTCATGACCAGGTTCAGAGTTGATTTTGCACCGACCACTGAGGTGCAGCAAATTGCTAGGGAGTTCCAGGATCTCCACTAGATGACGGAGACAGTGGAGGAGATTACCGCCAAGTTCAGGGAGAGGGCTCTTCTCGTTCCTCAGTATGCAGCAGACGAGGTAATGAAGAAGGCCCGATACCATGAGATGTTGAGGAGTGATATCAGACAGTTTCTGAGTCGGTCCAGCTGTAAAACGATGGACGACATGATTGCGAGGGCTCGTGAGATGGAGATTGATTTAGAGATGGAGAGGAAGAGGAAGCCAGAGGTGGTATCTGGCACAGGGAGTTCGGGCAAAAAGCCCAAGGTATCGGATCACAGATCTAGGGGACAACAGAGCCACAATCGGTGTGGCAAGTGTGGGAGGTTGCACGATGGAGTGTGCAAGACAGGGAGTTCCGGCTGCTACAATTGCGGTCGGACTGGGCACATGAGCAAGGATTGTACAACTACTACTACTATGACTCCCACCTCAGCATCTGATCTGATTTGCTTTCAGTGCAATCAGAGGGACCATAAGAGGTCCCAGTGTCCTTGCTTAGCAGCAGCAGGGAAGGTGGTGGCACCTGCCCCTGCAACATTAAGGATTACAGACGTCCGCCAGGGTCGGGCTAAGGCGCCAGTGGCGAAGAGTAGAGCATTTCAGATGACAGCAGAGGAGGCACGAGCGCCTCCAGACGTGGTGACAGGTATGAATTTTCCTCTTATCTATGTTTTAGTATTTATTGTTTCTTATGGTTATGTGTTTGTGTATAGGGTTGTTCTTAGTGAACGACATTTCAGCTACAATATTGTTTGACTCGGGGGCTACTCGATCATTTTTCTCTCTTGCGCTTAGCAAGCGGTTTAGCAGAGCTCCAGCGGAGTTGGGTTCCCCACTTAAGGTTGAGATAACTGATGACAGGACCGTCAGGGTCACGAGAGTATATAGGGGTTGCTCGCTGCGGTTATTTGATGAGCAGTTCTCAGTGGATTTGGTTCCTATTCCCTTGCAAGGGAATAAAGTTATAGTGGGTATGAATTGGATGAGCCCCAATGGGGCAGTGATTGATTGTGAGATGCAGTTGGTAAGGGTCCGCACTCCTTGTGGTAAGAGTTAGTGATTCAGGGCGAGAGGCCACAGCGCGGACCGATTCTTTGTTCAGTAGCGAGAGCGAGGTGCTACTTCCAGCAGGGATGTGCAGGGTACGTCGCCTATGTTATGGATGTTCGGGAGAAGGGTAAGGCGACAGTTGATGATGTACCAGTGGTGCGAGAGTACCCATATATATTTCCAGAGGATTTGCCTAGTATACCTCCTGAGAGACAGGTTGAGTTCAGGATTGACCTGGTTCCTGGTGCGACCCCGATAGCCAAGGCACCGTATCGGCTGGCTCCTCCCGAGATGCAGAAGTTTTCTATGCAGCTGTAGGAGCTTCTAGACAAAGGATTTATCAGGCCGAGAAGTTCGCCATGGGGAGCCCCAATCCTGTTCTTGAAGAAGAAGGACGGTTTGCACCGTAAGTGTATAGATTACCAGGAGTTGAACAAGGTAACGGTGAAGAACCGTTACCCCCTGCCGAGGATAGATGATCTGTTTGACCAACTTCAGGGAGCATCTTGGTTTTCCAAGATTGATTTACGCTCTGGATATCACGAGATGCGGGTCAGGGATGAGGATGTGCAGAAGACCGCTTGTAGGACCCGCTATGGTCATTATGAGTTCGTGGTGATGCTGTTTGGGCTCACCAACGCTCCAGCCGCGTTCGTGGACCTCACGAACCGCGTGTGCAAGCTGATGCTGGATCGGTCCGTGACAGTGTTCATTGATGATATCTTGGTGTATTCCAAGACTCAGGAGCAGCATGAGGAGCACTTGAGGGAGGTGCTTGAGACCTTGAGGAGGGAGAGACTTTTCACAAAGTTCTCCAAGTGCGAGTTCTGGTTGCGCGAGGTGCAGTTCCTAGGGCACCTTGTCAACCAGATGGGTATATTGGTAGATCCGGCCAAGATTGAGGCCATGATGCAGTGGGAGGTCCCGAGGTCTCCATCTGAGATTCGGAGCTTCCTGGGTTTGGCAGGGTATTACAGGAGATTTATCCAGGATTTCTCGAAGATAGCAGTTCCGCTCACCTGACTGACTAAGAAGTCGGTGGTGTTTCGCTCGGGGCCTGAGCAGCAGGCAGCATTTGAGACCCTCAGACGGCGATTGTGCGAGGCACTGATTCTTACCCTTCCAGAGGGAGTGGATGACTTTATAGTCTACTGTGACGCTTCGATCACAGGTTTGGGAGCATTGTTGATGCAGCGAGGGCATGTGATAGCTTATGCCTCGAGACAAACTATCCGACACACGATTTAGAGCTGGGGACAGTGATGTTGGCCCTCAAGATTTGGCAGCATTACCTCACGGATCGGTTGGATAAGGTGTCTAAGTCCATAACTATATTTGGTATGTACTTGACCCGACCCGACATGGTCCATTTGGGTTGCATGGCATCATGCATTTGGATAGACTTAATGAGAGAAATAACACTCGTGGTTTATTAATATATTATAAGTTCTAATATATTAATAGTATTATTTAATTAGTATTGATCAAGAATTAATTTGGAATTAATTAATTGATCAAAAGATAACTAATTAAATATATGGGTTGATTGTGTAAATCATCCATAACTTATAAACTGGGCTAAAAGGCTCCATGGATTATCAAGTTGGATTAAACCCATAGGATGCTCCATGGATGCTCCATGGGAGTTACAAACCCATGGGTCATGGAAATGAAGAGTCATGTCACATCAGGGTTTACATGGTGTAACCCTAGATGTGACACACTATATAAAGGACATCATACTCACCAAAATCGGCTATACACGAAGAACAAGAGAGGGCAAGCTGATTTATACAAGTGTTATACATACTCTAAGGTTATTCCAAAGCATTTTGTTTTATGTGAAGCATTTGAGGCATCACACTTGGGGTGCTAGGCTCTCAAGGTTTTCAAGGAATCAAATCAACTACAAGGTATGTAATTCTAGCCAACTTTTAGATTAAAAGTTCCCCATGTATGCTAGATAGGATTATGAACCTTGGAAATCATATTTTGCATGTATTTTAGACCAACATAGATCCAAGGTTTTCTAGGGTTGCATGTACACTTAGGAGTGTTAGAATGCTCATAACCCATCAGTGGTAT
Organism: Lactuca virosa; assembly: GCF_052849685.1. Taxonomy (NCBI): domain Eukaryota; kingdom Viridiplantae; phylum Streptophyta; class Magnoliopsida; order Asterales; family Asteraceae; genus Lactuca; species Lactuca virosa. Next base: position 206,451,220 of record NC_136426.1, read on the forward strand.
TAGAGCCTAGGCTTGTTTGTTAGATACTTGATACAAACTTGTTTTTCGAAAACCAAAAACTGTCCATACAAGAAAACTCGACGAGTTCTGGCCAAAAACTCGTCGAGTTTATGTGTTATTGCATGAACTCGACGAGTTTGTCATCCAGTGAGCAGTTTTTGGAGCTTTGCTGCTGGAAATGGACTAGAAACATTACCCTAAGCTGTTTTGGTGTTATAAAACTTGTTTTAGATGGTGTAATGGTTTTGCTAATCCATTTTCAATAGCAATTATCAAAATTTCAAGTTTCATATGGTTATTTTTATGATTCTTGAAACTGTTGATATGCATGTTCATGAACTTATGAGTTTAGAAAATCATAGGAATTATTTGTAACTTGCTTGTTAGTTTAATTCTTGATCATTATGTGTTTTAATGGAATCCATAATTTGTCCTCAAGCTATGGATTACCAAAAGTCACACTTTTAAAGTCCATTATTAAACACATAGGTTACATAAAATGAAAAGTCTCTCATTTTATTAATCCATTAACTCATAAGTTATGAAAGATGAAAAGTTTTGAAAGTTACAAACTTGCCCTCAAGTTTTGGAACATGTAAAGTCATTTTAAAAACTTTAAGTTCCAACCCCTAGAATTTTAAAAGTTAAAATTCGACCCTTATACTTTATAATATTATAAGTTTAATAATTATTATATATGTATAAGAACAAAGTCGTTTTACCGTTAGTAGGTCTCATTCACGAAGCCGGTCTATAAGGTATAAGGTTGCTGCCTATAAAATGACAGCTTAATGGGTGTCCACTCTCACCCACCGCTTCCTTGATCGGTGGAGGATCGTTAGATATTCCCGTGTGGAAATGGGAAGATATCACCATGGATTTCATTACTAAGCTTCCCAGGACCGCACGAGGGGTTGATTCGATTTGGGTTATCGTAGATCGGTTGACCAAGAGTGCACATTTTATACCGATCCAGGAGAGCATCTCGGCTGAGAAGTTGGCCAAGATTTATGTGCGAGAGGTAGTGGCACGTCATGGAGTGCCTATTTCGGTGGTGTCAGACCGAGACGTCTGGTTCACTTCCAAGTTTTGGAAGCGGTTTCACGACGAGATGGGTACTCGCCTTCATTTCAGCATCGCTTTCCACCCTCAGACGGACGGACAGAGCGAGAGGACGATTCAGACTCTCGAGGACATGCTTCGGGCATGTGTCCTAGATTTCGGTGGCGGTTGGGATACGTATGTTCCATTAGCGGAATTTTTGTATAACGACAGTTACCACGCCAGTATTGACCGACCTCCCTTCGAGATGCTTTATGGGAGGAAGTGTAGGACCCCAATCTATTGGGGTGAGGTCGGTCAGAGAGTTATGGGAAGTATGGAGGTGGTGCTCAAGACCACATAGTTGATACATCAGGTCCGTAGCAGGCTCGAAACTGGTCAGAGTCGGCAGAAGAGTTACGCCGACCGGAGGCGTTCGGACTTGGAGTTCTAGGTGGGTGATATGGTCCTACTGAAGGTGTCACCCTGGAAGGGTGTCATCAGATTCCGGAAGCAGGGCAAGCTGGGCCCCAGATTCGTAGGTCCGTTCAGGGTTTTGTCCCGCGTGGGTCGGGTTGCTTACCGTTTGGACCTTCCAGCAGAGCTTAGTTAGATCCACCACACGTTCCATGTATCTCTGTTGCGGAAGTGTTTGGTGGACGATTCAACAGTTGTACCATTGTAGGATATTCAGGTTGATAGCAGCCTAAATTATATCGAGAGACCCGTTACGATCTTGGATCGGAAGACGAAGACTTTGAGGAACAAGGTAGTCCAACTAGTAAAGGTGCAGTGGCAACAACGGAAGCGTTCAGAGTGGACGTGGGAGTCCGAGGAGGAGATGAGAGAGCATTATCTGGAGTTGTTTTCAGATTTAGTAGCAACAGACTTCGAGGACGAAGTCTGATTCAAGTGGGGGTGATTTGTAACGATTGTCTTTCGAGGTATTAATTATTTAATTTTCTTAAATTATAATTGGGCCAAGTATGGATAATAGGAGTATTGGATTGGACTTATGAACTTGGACCAAAGGCTTGGGCCGCCCAGATGACTTACGCAGGGCGTAGCCTGGGCGTACGCGGGACGTAATGGGTCGCAGTTAGAATCGGGGGCGCGCACACGTACGCGCAGCGTACCAAAGTGTATGCGCAGCGTACATGAACAGATAAGGAAAACCCTAATTTAGGGTTTAAGAGCTATATAAACCCCATTATAGCCTCCATCTGGTTTCTTATCAGCCTCCTCACCCACAAGGAAACCCTAACTCGTTCTTACCCCTTCTCATTGTGTGAAGTGGCTTTTGTGAGTGTTTTTAGTGGAAGAAAGTTGTGAAGAAGGAAAGGAAAGGTTGGAGAAGAAGCTTGAGCTCAAGGATCTAGACTAAGCTCACCATGTTGTCACAAAAGAAGGTATCAAGCACTTAACTTTCTTCCTTATATTATAGATCTAGGATTTTAGGAGTTTTCGACCTCTTTAGGTCCAAAGGTTGGACCTTGATCTTGTGAATCCGTTTTTGAGCTTGAGGTTGCCATCCTTGAGGCTGAAAACACTTTCTTATAAATAAAGTTTCATTCTTTGAGGCTTTCATGAAGCCATGCATGAGATCTAGCCACTTCCATCAAAATAGATTACTGTTTTTAAAGTTTGAGCTTATGTGAATCATGTAAGCCATCAGGTAAGCAACTTTATGGTTTAAGGCTTGCAATAAGACTTGGATCTAAGTTTGTAGCTTCTGACTTGAAATATTAAGCACTTAATCGAGAAAGGACTTAACAAGGAATTACGTTGAGCGTAAATGGGAGTACGCCCAGCATACTCGCCATCAAACAGTTACGCTAAGCGTACTTCGGAGTACGCCCTGCGTAACTCAGTCAGTTTGGACCTTCAGTATTTGGTCCTCGGTGTGGGCTGTATTTGGACCTTGGGCCTTAGTGGGCCAGCAGGAGTCAGAGTTTGGGCCAAAGGCATTTTGGGCTTAAGTAGGGCCATATAAGGAGTTGGGCCCAATTTAGAAATTTGGGCCATTAGTGGGCCTTTGGTGGGATATTATTGGACTTAGAAAGAAGTAAAGGGTTTGGGCCTTCGTTAGGACCCACACCATAGCAGGGGTAAAATAGTCATTTCACCCATAGACAGATCATCGTTTTGATTAAGTGTTTTACTGGTCATGATAGCCGAAGAGCAGCCGTAACAGCAGCCAGGGATCCTTCACTCGGATTTTCAGCAATCAGTTCTTCGAGGTGAGTTTACTTCCTGTAGGAAACGGGTCTACGGCCACAATGTCGGCCCGTTTAGATAGCAGTAGTTCCGGACTGCGGTCCGATACCGGGGTGGTCCCGAGAAGTAGTTCAGTATGCTTGATGTCTTTGTGATTCAGGCATGTCTATGTGTTATGTGTTCCGGACTGCGGCCCGATGCAGTATGCAGTATATGTGTTATTGTTATATGTTATGATTATGTTATGCTATGTTCAGTCAGTTCCGGACTTCGGTCCGATGTAGAGGGCAAGGCCCTAGTCAGTTCCGAACTTCAGTCCGATGCAGAGGGCGAGGCCCTAGTCAGTTCCGGACTTCGGTCTGATGCAGAGGGCAAGGCCCTAGTCAGTTCCGGGCTTCAGTCTGATGCAGAGGTCTGCATCAAGGCCCTTGTCAGTTTCGGGCTTCGGTCTGATGCAGAGGGCAAGGCCCTAGTTTGTTCCGGACTTCGGTCTGATGCAGAGGCCGAGGCCCTAGTTATTTTCGGGCTTCGGTCCGGTGTAGTGGGCAAGGCCCAGTATGTGCTTTATATGTTATGTATGGTATGTGGTAGTTTGGGGGAGCTCACTAAGCTTCATGCTTACAGTTTCAGTTTTGGTTTCAGGTACTTCAGCTAGCAAGGGAAAGGGCTCGGGATGATGGCATGGCACCCACCACAGTTTTAGGCTGGGAGTTAGACTCTGATATTTGACATGATTTGACATCTGATGTGATATGATACATATCTATAATATCTTGAGATACATGACTTATGGTTTTTCTATATGATGTTGAATATTATGGTTTTAGTAATATTTTCAAACGAAATTTTTGGCTTGTGTTTTGTGGATGTTTCAATTAAAGTTTCTAATCTACATAAATCCTTAATATCCAACTCCCATTATGGAAACATTTCCAAATTGCCATATGACAACACATTCTAAATAGAATCCTATCTATTCATAATAATGTTAATATGGTTCATCCATTACTATACTTCCAACTGCCCACAAGTGACCAATCATTGGCGTACCTTAGATTGTACTTGACAGTTGTTTAACTTACTTTAGTCATATCCGATTCTTGTCCTTTTTCCCTCTTAACGCTCTAGGCATTTGGAATAGACATAACGGTTGAATATTACAGCATATGCAAACAATCCTATACCTGAAGCGTATGGGATACGATACATAATGTCTTACATAAAGACATGATACTTTACCAGTCTCTCGCTATAATATTGCTATATATATAATTCCGTTATGTTGAATCTTTTCAACATACCATTCATATATGTCCTTTGACTAAATTTGATTAAAATTTCTCGATCTAAGCTTTTAGATTTTGAAATGAAGTATAAGTTTCTCTCCCTTAATTATAGCAAAACAGTTTTTTTCAACCTCTGCAACTTTGCAGAATGAAACTTTTGTTTTCTATAGATAAAAATGCTAAATCGCAACATAATAATCATGCTCCCACTAACATGATAATTATCAGCATAACACTTATGCTCCCACTAACTTTGACATGTATTCAGAAATCAGCTAAACTTTCTAGAAATCAATACTTATTGACTTTCTTACCAAAAGTTCGTATTTCTGATACGAAACACTTCGATAAGCTTTTATCCAAGCTCATACACCTTTTATGAGAAAGCTTATATGTGTCTCTAAGCAATTTCATAACTTTATATCAATAAGTTCGAAATGTTTAGACTAATTGCCAAATGTCACAATTCGAACTATGAAGAGGGATGCCATAGTCATAATCGAATTTTAGAATGCAATTTACACAATCGCTATCTCCTTAAAATGTTCCTAGTGAAAGCGTTTCTTCAAAATCAGTTTCATGAAATAGAGAGAAACGTTATCACTTAGATTTTATGGTGTATGTGTTCCCATCCATGTGAATTTGTCATAACCATAATCATAAGAGAATGTTTGTGACAATTCCAAACTCATATGGACTAAACTTGTTCAATTTTAACTTCTTACCGCCTGGCAGCACAAGAGCCTACCATATCTTCCAAGTTATTGAGCAGATCACCCATACAAATCAATGAACTTTCATTGATTAAGGTGTTTTACCTTTATGCATTCACATGAGAACTCATTTGACTCACATGCATAGTAAACTTTAAATAGAATGGGCACAGAAACAAGAATGTGTCAACACGATAGGTCACAAACCTCAAGTCGTGTGCTATTGTTTAACAATAGGTTTACTCTTGATTAGTTATCGAAACTTTTCAAGATCATTTAGACTCCCACTGACCTCTTGACATATAAGATTCTCTTGTCAAGAAATATTCCTTGACAAACAAATATTCAAGAGATAGTTCAGGTTCCTATCAAGATAAACACTTTACACAATTGATCGTAGTTGGTCTTTGTCTTATCTAAAACATCGCAACTACCAATTACAAATGTGCAAGAGCAAGAAAAACATTTTTTACTCCAAATTTGATGAGTGTAATAAACCTATTAAAGAAGTGTCACTCAATGCACAATATTGGAGTACCACTCTAAGACTTGTTTTTGGAATGAAGTACGATTCACCTTTTGATTTAACGATTTCAACAATTTCCGATTCCTCTTCTTAGCCATATTAGTGTACTAAGGTGTCCATAGAGGATCAATTCTGACACGGTTTCAAAATCACTAAGTTAATCATAAAACACGATACTTAAGTGCTCTCCCTTCTTTTCAGATTGGAGAAACTTTTGTCTTTTAACCTAATTGATTCTTCTTATTCGTTCTGCTTTACATTGAAACCTTTTCAACGATTCAGAATTACACTTAATCTTGTAAGCATAACCATATTTACTAAACATTTAGCAAATCATGACGAATATACTTATCGTTCTTTGTGGTGGACTTGACCTAGTGCACAACAATGTGTACTAGATCCTTTAGTCCTTCACTTGACTCACATACTTATGTGAACAAGGAATTATCTGAATTTCCCAAATGAAAAGGTTCTCATTCATCACACAATAGAAGTCGCATGATTCCAAGTTTCTGTCCAATTGAAACTTTGGTGATGAGAATCATTCCTTAATTGGTAAAATTTCAACATTACCACAAATAACATAACTAGGAATCACATCCATTTTCAATATAGCTAGCAATAGAAACATACAAACATCAATTTTCACAAAAGTCATTGCAAGGATATATATAACTAAGACAAAAACAAAATTTATTTTATTAATAAAACACGAAAAAATTTGTCCTTACAACGCAATTACAAATGAAACTATGTTATTAAATATTTCTAAGAAATCTATCATAACTGCTAAGAAGCAGCTCAAAAATTTGATCATCGAACCATGCGATCAAAATCCATATCTTCGCGACCAGATTCAGCTCATCCTTTAAGCTTCCTTTCTTTTTTTTTTCGATCCTACAAAACATCAAAATGCAATCTTATCACATCATGTATTAAGAATCTACAAAAATGAACTTAATAGAGTTAGATAGTGGATTTTACCTGAAACTGAGTCATACATCTTGACTCTCCCATCCTTGTCATCTTTCCGGTAAGTATGGCAACTTCGTAACCAATTCCCCTTCTCTTGGCAGTAGAAACAAATGGACTCTTTTGGAACAACACATGGGACAACATTTCTCTTTACCATCCGGTCACATGGTTTGACCTTGGCCGATCCCTTTCCATTGGGAAGAAGACTTTTCTGGACTTCCAATGTTGCCATTGTTAATGTCCATGGAAGTTTTGGGAGGTTGATCTACAAGTCAAATTTGTTTGAGCAGTGCGCCAAATCATTGTTGATTCATCAGCAATAAGCAAATAGGTAAGATCAATGAGGGTCATGTCGTGGTCCATCATATAGTACTCTCTAATGAACTCACTATATGAGTCAGGAAGTAATTGAAGAACCAAGTCAACAGCCATCTTCCTTGAGACATCGACACCCAACATTCCCAACCTATCAATATGCAACTTTATATCGAAGACATGAGCACATACAGACTTTCCATCTTTGTGTTTGTTTGCCAATAGGGCTTGAGTGACCTTGAAGTTTTCAAGTCATCGAACATGTGGGTCAGGAAGAATTTTTGGAGGAGGTGGACGAAGTGAAGCATGATTTCCATTTCCATAATCCAATCGTGGAACATCATCTTCATGTGGAAAACTTTTTCCAAAGGAGTCGGGAAGACCATAGTCATTTGACATCTACAAAACGAGAGAAAATTCAAGTTACCTGATAATAATCTTTGATATAACGCCCAAATGAAATATCAAGGCTAGGATCCAACACATTATTCTGCAATTAGGAAGAGTGATGATGTAATCAAATTGCAAAATATTTGAAGGTAGGTAAATGACGATTTACAAATTTCCACCCTTAAAAACGAAAATTGAAAATTAGGTTTTAAATGAATTGAAACTCCTAGATCTTTTAAGATTCATTGAACTTTTTAATGGCATGTTTAATCTCGATTATGCCCTTCAAGTTTGTGACTGGGATACTGAGGATCACAAACAAGGTGTGAATAACCATGCAAATTTGCTTGGTACTCTGGAAGACGTATATCACCTAATCAAGGTGCCAGTTAACCACACATGCTCCATTGATCTATGATAATATACGAGCTACCCATTGTCATCCTTCATTGGTCCCATATTAGTGTGCCGGTTAACCACACATGCTCCACTAACGACCAACAAGGTGCAATGTGCAATTTCATGGATTAGCACCAAATTCACATTTTTCCTAAAGTAACTATGATTTGGGAATTTATAAAAGGCGTTTAGTTACTTCGCATTTCATTACACTTATAATGGAAGGTTGTGTCTTATCTTATCCATTCGGCTAACGACCCTCCACTAGTCAAGAGTGCGGTAGGTAAGAGTAGATACCCAATGACGGTCATATTACAGGCCGCTTCCTTAAATACCCTTTATAGATCAGCTTCGTCAATGAGGCCTACTAACGGTAACACTGACTTTTACTTATACATATAAAATATATTAAACTTTTAATTTTATATAGTATAATGGTGTATTTTATACATTTAAAATACTAGATAGTTAATCTATTAATAATTAGACTCTTAATTTAATTAAATTTAAACCATGTCATTATGGGTTTATTAATTATCTCTTTTAATTAAATACTTAATTAATTTAACAAAACCATAAGGGTGAAATTTGAACTATTCAAAATATCAAGGGTTTTAGAATTTAACTTTTCAAAATTAAAACTTTTTAATCAAATTTTAAATTCCAAAACTTGAGGGAAGGTTTTGAAACTTTTCAAAACATTCTAGATCAAATTTAAAAAAACTAAAATAATCATATAATTTTACCATTATCTAAATTTGACCTAATCTATTGTAATTTGGCAAGATAAATACAATTCAAAATTTACAAATAATTAGTTTATCATATAATCTAGTAATTATCTTAAATTTTGACCATTATCTTCCAATTAGATTAGGAAATCCATTACTATATCAAAAAATCGAATTTTTAATTAGTAAAATAACTTATGGTAATTATCCTAACCTAATTATAGCCAAAAATCCGAAAAATATGCCATCAGAACCGAGTTCACATCGTGGTGACTTTTACCACCTCGTGATGGCCCACCACCTCGTGGTTATCAGGCAGCAAGCAAAAATGAAAATTTTCCAGCTTTGAACAATTCACATTAGCATCACATATAATAGAAAAACGACATAGGCTCTGATACCACTGATGGGTTTTGAGCACTACAACATTCCTATGGTGTACATGCAACCCTAATTCTTTGGATCTAGGTTTTCCTCAAGTTATACATGCAAAAAATCTTCCAAAGCATAAACCATAATCTAACATGTCTAAGAACGAAATTGATATGTAAATAAGGGTTTGGAATCTTACCTTACTTGTTATGTAGCAATAACAAGAACAATCCACAATGTCCTTGACTCTTGAAATCGTAGTGGCCCAAGTGTTGCACCTCTAATGGACTCACAAACACCACTAGAAACAAAGAAGAATATGAGAGAGAGAGGAATAGCCTTCAAAAACGTCTAGGACTCTCCAAAAAATCATTCAATCATTTTTGGGAGCCTTTGGGGTTCCTTTTATAGTTAAGGCTTCCAGGGTTATCAACTTGGAAACCCTAATTCCGTTGCTTAGGCCCTAAGCAACATATGGACTCCTTAATGGACAAGCATTGGAGGAAATCTTTATGTACTCTCATAGAGATTTTGTCCAACCTATACCAATAAGGTCTATGAGCCCAAACTATAAATATTACTGATTTGCATAATCAGTCCCCATTAATTTAATCAGTCACTTTTGATCACCAAATTAATTCCAAATTAATTTCTGATCAATACTAATTAAATAATATGATTTCTCAATTAATATATTATTCTTACAATATATTAATAAATCATAATTAATCTTCTTTTTCCATAATTCATCCTATCAGTTGCTATGGTGAAGGCAACCCAAAAGGACCATGCTCATAACCGGGCCAAGTATATACCAAAATAGTTATGGGCTTAGACACCTAATCCAACATATATGACCAAGGTTTCATCACTTGGTAGGTGAAGGCGAACAACCTTCTCATAACCCATAATATTGGCATGGTGAGGACTTAGTTGGTCCATGCCGATGATAACATCAAAATTCCTTATGGTAATCGGCATTAAGTCGATTTGAAAGGAGTGATTATTCAAAGTTAACGTGCATCCTATGAATACATCATTTGTTGTTTCAGTTTTTTTGTTCGCCATTTCTATATGAATGTTTCATTAAGTGTTTGAGGGTTTTGTTTGAGTAAATGTTTAAACATATGACTCACAAAGCTTCTCTCCGCTCCACCATCAAATAGTATGAATGCATAAATGTTATTGAGGAGGAACGTACCGGTGACCACTGCAGGATCTTTCATCGCCTCCTCGTGTCCTATTGATAGAACTCTTCCCGTTCCTATAGTATTTCTGTTGTTGGCCTTTGGACAATTCCTCTTGTAGTGGCCCGTCTCGCCACAACCATAACACACTTGGCTCACCCCAGTATTAGTGGGTTAGGTGGCCTGTTGTGTGGGTGCTCTGCAGTACCGGGTAGTCTGACCCTTCCTGTTGCAGTTTGTACATTGCATCTCCCGACAGGCACCATTGTGGTGAAAGCTACACTTATCACACTTTAGGAGGGTACCCACATATGGCTTGGTGGGCGCTGTTGTGGTAGGGGCGGTAGCAGCATGAATTGCCATAATCTTTTCTTTTTTCGTGGGTTCCTGAGTTGGTTGCCCCTTCTTCTTGTTTCCAAATATCCTCTTGTTATCACTTCCCTTTTGTTGTTCGACGGCGGGAATCATTATGCCTTTTTGTATTCCATGGTCAACGAGCCTTTGAGCAAGGCGCTTGGCGCTGTCGAAAACTGTTGGGTTAGCAGCAATTACCTTTCCTTGAATTTGAGGAGATAGCCCCCAGATGAAAAGTTCTACTTTCTTGCTCTCAGGAGTGATCATTCTAGGGCATAGAATCGCCAGGTCACTGAATCTGGCAGTGTAGGCTACGATGTCTGTGCCATTCATAGTGACATTCCAAAGTTCTTGTTCTAGCTTCTATACCTCGCCCCTTGGGCCGTACTCTTCAAGCATCAAAAGCTTGAGATCCTCCCATGTCATCTAGTTCGCCACCGGGAGTGTAGGGTCCTTGACATGGACATTCAACCACGAAAGGGCCCGATTAGTGAAAGTACAGGCTGCAAATTTGACTTTGCTCTCCTCTGGGTAGTCACAGATTTCAAATATTGACTCCGTTTTCTCAAACCACCGTGTTAAAGAAATAACACCTCTTCTTCCATTGAAGGGATTGGGCTCGCTGTCTGTAAAGTCTTTGTAGATGCACACTACTTGAGGTCCCTCATTGTCCCCTTGGTTGGAACTGTCCGTCCCGTTCCCATTTTCATTGTCGTTTCCATTTGTACCATTGTGGTTGATCGGGGCCATAACAGCAGTTACAACGGCTGTCAATGCAGTCTAAAACATTGCAGAGTCCATTTGTGGAGGTGGTGGTGGTGGTGGCATTGTGGCGTTGTTGAAATGTCTATTATATCTTCGTGGCGGCATCTTTCTACCACAAGTGGAATGACGATAAGCTTTTGATAAGAGTTATGATTCGTACACTATTGTAATGGAACTTCTCGTTCATATATGTATCGAGTCTAGTTGTTATTGAGGGTTGTTTTTTTAGGGTTTTGAGCATTCTAACAGTTCCTAAGTGTACATGCAACCCTAATAAACCTTGGATCTATGTTTGTCTAAGGTACATGCAAAATATTAATTTCCAAGTTTTATAACCTATCTAGCATGGCATGGGGTACTTTTAAAGATAAAAGAAGTACATGAATTACATATCTTTTGTTGATTGCTGATTCCTTGGAGTTTGAGAGCCAAGCACCAATAATGTGAATGCCTCAAATGGAAATCAGAAATCACCACAAACTTGGAAAATGTATGAGAGAGTATACTAACACTTAGAAATCGGCCACCACTATTACACACACACTAGGGTGTTATTTCATGCAACATGAGCTTGTTTATATAGTGTGCATGGTTAGGGTGAAACCCTAATAACCCATGTCTTTTCCTTTCCAAGGATCAAATGCACATTTCCAATATTGCTAGAAACATACAAACATCAATTTTCCATAGATGCCATTGTAAGGGGATATAATATAAAATAAGCTAAACAAAATTTTTATTTCTTTATAAAATGCGGAAAAATATTCCTTACAATGCATCTTCAAATGAAAACTATGCTATTACATATTTCCTAGCAATCTATCATAACTTTTAAGTAGTAGTTCAAAAATCCGATCCTCGAACCATGCGATAGAAATCCATCTTCGTGATCAGATTCAACACACTCTTCTTTTAACCTTCCTTTTGCTCGATCCTGCTAAACATCAAGATGCAACCTAGTCACATCATGTAATAAGAATCAACAATTAGGAACTTTAACAAAGTTAGATAGTGGACTTACATGAAGCCGAGTCAAACATTTTATCTCTACTTGCTTTCAAATATTTCAGGTATTCAGGGCAGCTTCGCTTCCAATGTCCCTTCTCATGACAATAAAAACATATAGACTCTTTGGGAATGGTACACGAGACAATCACAGACTTAGACTTTCCCTTTACCTTTTGGTCAACCGGGTTGACCAAGGCCGATCCCTTCCCATTGGGAAGAGAAAGCTTTTATGGACTTCCTACGTTACCATTTTCCATGTCCATGGAAGTTTGAGAATTAGACATTCCATAAATATTTGCTTGACCATTGCGCCAAATCATTGCTGATTCAGCAGCAACAAGCAAATAAGAAAGATCTATTAGGGTTATGTCAGGATCTGTCATATGGTAGTCCTTAATAAACTCACCATACGACTCAGGAAGTGACTGAAGAACCCAGTCAACAGCGAACTTCCTTGAAATAACAGCACCCAACATTCTCAACCTGTCTATGTGTGACTTCATTCCTAAGACATGAGTGCACACAGGTCTTCCATCTTTATGTTTCATTTCTAGTAGAGCTTGAGTGATCTTGAACCTTTCAAGTGTTCGGGCTTGTGGGTCAGGGAGAATAAATGGAGGAGGTGGGGGGAGTGAAGCATGATGTTGAGGGACATCATCTTCAAGAGGAAAGCTTGTTTCAAGCGATTTGGGAAGATCATAGTTGTCTGAACCAAACATCTACAATGGGAGAAAATCAAGTTAGTTGATTCAAGTCCTTAATATAACACCCAATATGAAATATTAAGGCTAGGACCCAACACAATATTTTATAACTTGGAAGAGGGATGCCGTAATCCAAGCTATAAAATATTTGAAGGTACGTGAATGACGATTCACCAATTTCTACCATGAAAAACGAAATAATTTATTAGGTTTTAATTGGATTTGAAACTCCTAGATCTTTTGAGATTCATTGAACTTTTCAATGGCATGTTTCAATCTCGATTGTGCCCTTCAAGTTTTGTAACTGGGATGCCAAGGATCACAAAACAAGGTGTGAATAACCATACTAATTCACTTGGTACCCTTAATATTATCACCTAATCAATGTGTCGGTTAACCACACACGCTCCATTGATCTATGACAAACATTAAGTCACCCTTCGTGATCCTTACTAGTCCAAGTTAGTGTGCCGGTTAACCACACACGCTCCACCAACGACTTGGTAAGGTACAAAGTGTGAATTCCATGGACTAGCACCAAGTTCACATTTTTCCTAAAGTAACTAAGATTGGGAATTAAAATATTTAGTTACTTTATAATAATCATTATACTTTTAATGAGGATTTAAAGTCATTGTCCTACCCGTTCGGCTAACGACCCTCCACCGATCAAGGAAGCGGTGGGTGAGAGTGGACACCCATTAAGCTGCCATTTTATAGGCAACAACCTTATACCCCCCTTATAGACCGACTTCGTGAATGAGGCCTACTAACGGTAAAACGACTTAATCTTATACATATATATAATAATTAACCATTAATGTTATAAATAGTATAAGGGTTGAATTTTAACCTTTAAAAGTCTAAGGGTTTGGAATTAAAGTTTATTAAAGTGTGTGAAACTTTACAAATTCCAAAACTTGAGGGCAAGTTTTGTAACTATCCAAAACTTTTCATTTCATAACTTATGAATTAAAGGTTCATAAAAATGAAGACTCTTCATTTCATGTAACTTATGTGTTTTAAATGTGTGTTTAAAAGAAGTGACCTTTGGATATCCATAACTTGAGGACAAATTATGGACTCTATTAAAACACATAAATGATCAAGAATTAATCCTAAACAATTCAGCAAATAATTCCTATCATCTTCTAAATTCATAAGAACATGAACATGATCATCAAAGTTTCAAGAAATTTGATATAAGCTATTGTAAATGGATTAGAACAACCATTACACCAACTAAAACATGTTTTAAAACACCAAAACAGTTCAGGGTAATGTTTCTAGTCCCTTTCCAACAGCAAAAGTCGAAAATCTGGATTCTGAGGCTCCTACTCGCCGAGTGCATGAACCTACTCGCCGAGTAGGATGAGTTTACACATGAACTCGGCAAGTTCCCCCCATGGACTCGGCGAGTTCATCAGGCAGACAACAAAAAATTCGACTTTTTTCACTATTTTGCATCAAGTATCAAACAAACAAGCCTAGGCTTTGATACCACTGTTGGGTTTTGAGCATTCTAACATTTCCTAAGTGTACATGCAACCCTAATAAACCTTGGATCTATGTTTGTCTAAGGTACATGCAAAATATTAATTTCCAAGGTTTATAACCTATCTAGCATGGCATGGGGTACTTTTAAACATAAAAGAAGTAGATGAATTACATACCTTTTGTTGATTGCTGATTCCTTGGAGTTTGAGAGCCAAGCACCAATAATGTGAATGCCTCAAATGAAAATCACAAATCACCACAAACTTGGAAAATGTATGAGAGAGCATATTAACACTTAGAAATCGGCCACCACTATTACACACACACTAGGGTGTTATTTCATGCAACATGAGCTTGTTTATATAGTGTGCATGGTTAGGGTGAAACCCTAATAACCCATGTCTTTTCCTTTCCAAGGATCCATGGGTTAAAAGCTCCATGGATCATCCATGGACTTCCATATAAGCTTAGCCCATTAACAAATGAGTATTAGCCCACACCATATAAATATAATAGTCCATGATTTAATTAGTCTTCCTTTTAATCACTAAATTAATTCATAATTAATTCAAGATTAAAACTAATTAAATAACATGACTTTATATTAATATATTATAACTTATAATATATAAGTATACAATTCTCAAAAAATTATCCATAAACAGTTTGGGTGAAGTGCAACCCAAATGGACCATGCCGGGTCGAGTCAAGTATATACCAAATAAGTTATGGACTTAGACACCTTATCCAAAAGTTTTGTACTTGTAATTGAAATTATACTACACCAAATAAAATGAAAAGAAAATACATAATAGATAACAACATCCAATAAAATGAGATACATATCCATTTCATTGAAAATAGAGTCCTAAAACATAATTTTGGGAAGATTGGCCTCTAAAAAGGTGTACAGTACATTAAAAGATAAAATTTGGCAGCATAACGACCCTCCGAATAGTGTAATCACTTAGATATAGGGTCAGTCCTACATACAGGATAAAGGGTCGCACTAACGCATACCCATAAACCTAGTCTACAACAAGTTGTGAGTAGGATGTATCCTAATCACGACGGGTAGTCCCCTACGGTCCCTTAGACGAAGTCTAGGAGCCCTGCATCTCTGCTAGCCGACGCTCGGCTGCAACCACTCTCTCCTTGAGAGTCGAATGCCTCTCCTGATATTCCCTTACCTCTGCTCGAGTAGTGGTAAGGTCCTCAATGAGTCTGTCCATGGGATAGTAGTCTCTCTCCAGGTCCCGAGTCCATGCATCCGTGACTTCTGCAGCAACTCTAAACTCCAAAACTTGGTTCGCCATTACCCTGGTCTGATCTCCAATGTCCTAGATTCGCCGAATCATGACTGGGAGGGCTGTGTCAGCTGGTCCCCTGTGGCTGAGGTTATAGAAACCTCACTCCATGCCGAATGTAGGGCGTTGGCGCTGGTGTCGGCTCCACCTCTCCAGATCTTCCTCCCAGCGGGTCGTAGGTCACTGATATCGAAGTCAGTTCGCGGGAACGCTAGAAACATAAGGACGATTGATAACCTCCGACTCCGCATCTGACTCTTCTCTCGGCTCCTATTCATCCTCTTCTACCTCTGGCTCTTCCTCAAACTCTTCTTCTTCGGTCTCTTCCTCCAAGATCTCCTCGAGATCCTCCTCGATCCAACCTCCATTCCCCTGGTTGGGGAAATAGGGATCTCCTGGAATGTGAAATCCTGCCATCGTGTCTATATAAGAATATAAGTACGAGAAAATACATGAAGGGTTTATAATATGTTAAAATACTCCTATAGTATTTTAATTTTTTATGTTTGGTTCTAGATCCTTTTGTGTGTGTGTGTGTGTGTGTGTATATATATATATATATATATATATATATATATATATATATATATATATATATATGTGTATATATATATAGGGTTAGTAGGTTTTAGATTTGTTATCCATCACGACCATTCCTAAACACATGTTGGTCATATCTCGAATAAATATAGTTGATCAGGCTATATTTACCCCATATATGATTACATAACTGTCTAGGCTTAATTGTGATGTTCAACTCTTCTAAAGACTTTTATTCGTTTCTTATTATGTCACTAATCCTAATATGCATGCATGTATGTATACTTTTCTAAACTAGTTTACATCGTTTACATACACTGTTTGTTCAAAAGTCAACAACAAATAACTGAAAAGTAGAAATCCATGATGCATCAACTCCTGTTCTCAAAATGTTTTGGATACCTGTTTACTGGTTTCCTGAAAATACAAGTGATTTTGAAAAGTGTCAACAATTAAGTTGGTGAGTTCATAAGAATTTTGTATGAAAAGGGTTGTAACTGTTTTGCATAAAATGGTTGATGTACTTCCAGAAAATCCATTATTTCTTTTTAAAATGAGTTGTAAGTCTTATACCGAAGACTAAATAAAATGAATGTATTCCTTTGTTCTTTTCCTTGAAAAATCATAATGTATGTTCCCAGAAAATCCAATATTTTCTTATAAGTGATATGTAGTCTTATAACCCTAAGACCAAGAATGTATGTAAGGCTTTACTGAAGGTTAGTATGTAGTTTTATCTTTTTATAAAACTGATGAAGTGAAAGTTACCCCGTAAATCAAATGTTTTGTTAATCCCTATGTTAGTTATTATAATCGTGCTTAATGTGACTGATATGCCTGAACGACATTCTTCAGGCGTCAGAATTGGTAGACATTTGTCACCCTAGACTTGTCGGTCAAACTGTAGCGAACAGCTTAGGTGTGGGTTGTCAGTCTCATATATATCTATACACAACTATCTCGCTCTCCCTACAGGAGACTCTGGTTATAATGCAAGACATAAAGTGTAGGCTAAGTAGGTACGGTGAAGAGAATGTCTCACAAGAGCATCAACAGATTTACATGAAATAGGACTCCTTTTTCTTGTAAAATGAAATAATTATACCCTTGGATAATTATAAGTTTTTTTTCTAAAATGAGAGCATGACTTTTGTAATTCCCCAACTATACCATTTATAGTCTATCTTGTATGTTTTGTTGAGAATATTTATATAATCTTTTGTATAAATATAAAGTTGTATTCCTGACTAGTGTAAAAATGTGTAACCAAAACATAACATATTTGGGTGATAACCCACCAAAATGGTAAATAGCTATAATATCAGTATTTTTACTAGGAAAACTATTTTGTAGTAAAAGCTTATCAAACTTGGTAGTTTTTCCAACTCATATTTTTCTATTGTCATTTGTCTCATATAACGAGATATGTTTCTTTTTGTTAACTTTACAATCAAAAATATCATATACCATGATTTTTGGTGTAAAAGTGGTGAAAACTATATTTTGTGCATATATCATTTCGTGTACAAACAATAAGAATAAAGCATACTAATATCCATGAGACAAATAATTTTGACTTCTATCCCCCCCCCCTAAAAGCATGTAAAACTCGAAAAATGAGGGTATGAAACTCACCTTGAGGTGATTTTGTCGATGGTTTGCAGGAAGAAGATGAGGATTTCGAGCCTAACTTCTTGTATGGAGTTGATGGTCTTCTTTGGAGGTGTGATTTTCCTAAGGGTTTTACATATGAAAAAAAAAAGTGTGTAAAAATGGTGAAATTTACATGAAAATGTATTAAATCCTTAGAGGGTTTCGAAAATACTCACCAAAATTTTTAGGACCAGCCTTGAGGTGGTGATTCTTGAGGGATTTCGATCTTGTTCTTGGAGAGAAGAAGAAGTTGGAGTAAGAAAGAGATGTCAAGAGTGGGATAAACTCAATCTCGGCCGAGAGTTAAATAGGAGAGGGAAAGGTGATGGGGTGTGGATGTTTGGTGGTTATTTAGGTGCCATTCATGAGACTTGGTGTGTATTTGTATATAGGGTATGGAGATACGGTGGTTAAAGAGATGTAAAGTTAGGAGGTCCTTAGTCCCACCGAGATCTCGATCCAAATGAGGCTGAGAACTAGGTTCTTGGTTCCAACCGAGAACTATGTCTGTGATAGTTTTCGGTCTGAGGGAAAAGGGAAGGTTTTCGGTTGCGAGGCCTCTAGGTTTTAGGGCATTTCGGTCCAACTTAAACATTTCTAGTACATACTTGAGATTTCAAACTTCTTAATCAAAACATCCTTCATGTAAATTGAGATTTCAAGAAATTTTGGTCCTTTTCATTAAAATTTTCAAATGTCTACTATAACAATATTGTGATGATGTTTTATACTATCTATAAATACACCGTGTTTGGATCAAAATTTCCCTTTTGTCACATCTACTTCGTACATAAAAAGAGTTTTTATTTATTTGATTTTGTTACCGGTCTTGGTGGAGTTTCATCTTATTTTGACGCATCTAATTTGTTTATTAATGAAGACCTTTTTGAGATTAATGAATGCAAGAAAAAGTTAGTTTCATTATTACACTCTTTTAATGTGATGCATAACTCTTGATCTTGATCCCCTTCATATTTAAACTTATTTTTTTTTAGATAACCCCCTTCATATTTGAACTTATTTTTTTCATGGAGGTAAATAGTCTAAAAGTAGTATAACTGTAATTCCGAGTCATACTTTTTCATATCATGATGAGTTTAAAGGTGCGTATGAAATAAAAAATGTTTGTGATATCATCAAGCCATTGTAGGTATATTATCACCTTTAAAGTTATTTATTATCTTTTTTTACGTACGATGTTTTATTAATCTACTTTTGTTATGGTTACAGGAAAGTAAGTTTATTTTACTTGGAACAACCAAAGGAATGAGGCAGGACTATCCTTGGTTTTATAATACATGTGATTCCCAAAAATGCGTATCATATATGTAACGGATTTTTGGCGGCTACGACAAATTGTAGCAACGGATTTTTCCGTCGATAATTAGTAACCAATCACCAATGAAAATATTTTTTTGCAAAAGATTACCGACAAAATAACTCAATAACGGATTACTGACGGAATCTAGGAAAAACTCACTAATAGATTACCAAAAGATTTTATGTGATTGGTTAACGAGAAGTTTTGGCATTATGAAAAAAATATAAGTTCATGAAAAAATTAAAAATAATTACATATTCAACACAAAAAATCTTAAAACATATATCAAATCTACATTTTAAAACTAACAAATATAAATCCATGAAAAGGGTATTCATTATTCACTCATTCATTGCTTACTTTTCTTCTCCATGGAAAGATTAAAACGAAAACCATCTTGAAAAATAACTCCATGTTGAGGCCCCACCACCTCCTTTTCTAACAAAGATGTTCCTTAGAATGCTACCATTGATGTCAATGTTTGTCTGTATTCACTCTACTATACTATGACCACATATATATAATATAACATGTTTGTAATAACAAAAAATGATTGATACATTATAATAAGAATTAAAAAACCACTTAATAATAATATGATAATATAATAATACCTAAGTTGGGGGTAATTTTCCAAAACCAAATTTCTGAATCCCCATGGATTTAACATCCTCGGAACCACAATGTTCTTAACCTTCATATATTCAAAAAACATCTCAAAGCAATTGAAGAATACTTCAAAGTACCCTTGAATTCAATAAATCTATTCGTACATTTTTTATATGTAAAAAAATAATAATAAACCGCTGATGTTTAAAATGTGTTATGGAATAATAATCTAATATACACATACCGCCCCTTGGTTGGTTTCACTAGAAGCAACTATCCAAAGCTCTGGAACATTTTCCCCAAATACACGAAACAATCCAGATGTAACAACTTTTGAGCTGCATAATTTATAATATTAATAATAATAGTAATAATGATGATAACTTTGTACTGCATATGAAAATAAATATAACATGAAAAGTGTGAGCTTACTATATTGTTAGCATATCACAATGAGAAGTTAGGGTTTTGGTGTTGGGCATCTTCTAGTCATGCAAACCCATAAATATTGAAACTTTATTGTTTGGAATTATATTTGAGGGCTAGATCCGCATTTGGAGGAAGGGACTTTGTACTGTTATGTGCGTGAGCCAACAGACCGGGGGTAATCCAACCCGATGGTTGTGGACCCGAGGGTATACCAGTCCAATGACTAATTGGACTCATTGTATAGTGGCATTCTACTCCGATGACTGATTCGGCCGGGGGTAATCGAACCCGATGACTATATTGGACCCACTTTTTATGCAAAAAAAAAGGAAACGTGCGTTTTTTTCTTCAATCTCATAAACATGGAAATTATGGGTGATTCAGAAATATAAATAGCATCTTCTTAGGGCAGGGGTATTTTAGGTAATTAGATTATTTTAGTCTCTCCTGCACAGTACATAAAGTGTACAGGTAAAAAGACAAAAAAACAAAGTATGTTGCTATTACTTAGCAATTTCTCATATAATTTAACAACAAAGTACATTGATATATCTGGACGTTTATATAATTGTATTTAATTGCATTTATTAACCATTTATTTACATAATAATATCAACTGTCAAAGTTAACTACAAGACATTGGAGCAGTATCACATGATACAACATTTAAGGTTCGTGTGTTGAGGATGAGCAAATTTATACCCAAAATAAGAAAGAAGTGTTATCAATCGCACTAATTATTATAAATGAATAGGTTATGTACAACGTTTATTAGTTACATTTACATATAGTATATGATTTGATAACATGCTAATTTTTTAACAGGGCACAAAAATCGAAGCTCGTGTTTTCAAGAGTAACTTCAACAGGTTCGAAAATCTTTTAAAAGTAAAGTGAAACTTATGTAATACAAAACCCAAACTTGGCTGCAAAAAGTGAATGGTTTAGTATAACTAGCCTAGACCAACAAATTGTGTTATAATAGAAAACTCTTGTTATGAAATGTTCTCATATACAGATTGATTTCATGGCTTTGTTTTTGTTGACTCTACTTCAATTCTACAACAAACTTGCTTGATTAATTTGTGTTTTGGTTAGTTATTTTACGTTTTTTACATTCTTTAAATAATTCACGTAATTCATATTATTGTTTTGTACATGTGTAGATGTTATCAGACATATCATATCACGATGTATTCCAGACACATCTAATTCTAATCCATCAAGTCACAACATGAAGTTGACCTTAAGCAACATAGAGTGAATTCTTTAAAGTTCTTTTATGTGATATTTCTCATATATATGTTGTACGTTTGTTTTTTAATGAAATTACTTTTTTATTGTAGGGGTATATGGCTTAAGGTTATTTTGTTTGGACTTCAAGCTCATCAATTATAAGATTTTATGATAAATAAATAAATAAATAAAACTTGGTGTTATTTTAGTTAACTAGTTTGCTACACTCAACGTTTGGAATAATTCGTGCTATTATTCTAATATTTACTTCGTACATAAAAAGAGTTTTTTTATATGATTTTTTTTTTTACTTTTCTAGGTGGAGTTTCATCTTATCTGAACATATCTAATTTGTTTATTAATGCAACGCTTTTTTAGAGTACGAACACAAGAAAATGTTAGTTTCATTATTACAATCTTCTAATATGATGCATAAGTACTCTCTATCTTCATCTCCTTCATATTTAAACTTTATTTTTTGTTTTTTACATAATAACAGATTGGAAGGTGTTCGTGGAGATAAGAAGTCTGAAAGTAGTATTACTATAATTCTAAGTCATAATTTTGCTTAAAATGATGAGTCTAAAGGTGATTATGAAACAAAAATGTTTATGATGCATGCACTAGATGTGGAAAGAAGGTTATAGAGGTGTACAATACAAACCATACATCATATTCCCAAAAAAGGCATATGATATATGTAAAGGATTTTCGCCGGCTACAACAAATTTTAGCAATGGATTTTTCCATTTGTAATTAGTAACCAATTACCTACGAAAGTAGTTTTTTGCAGAAGATTACTGACGGAATAACTCACTAATGGATTACCGACGGAATAACTCACTAATGGATTACCGACGAAATCTTGGATAAACTCACTTAAAAAATATAAATTCATGAAAATTTTAAAAACAACTGAACATTCAACACAGAAAAATATTAAAACATACATCAAATCTCTATTGTAAAACCAAAAAATAAAAATCCAGCAAAAGGGTGTTCATTATTCATTCATTCATCGCTTACTTTATTTCTCCATAGAGAGACTGAAACGAAAATCATCTTCAAAAGTGACTCCACCTTGACGCCTCACCACCTCCTTTTCTAACAAAGATGTTCTTTAGAATGCCACCATTGATGTCAATGTTTGTCTGTATTCACTCCGCTATACCAAAACCATGCATATATAATATAAGTTGTTTGTAATAATTAGAGTCACTGAAACATTATAATAAGAATAAAAAAACCACTTAATAATAATATAATAATATAATAATACCTAAGTTGGGGTTACTTTATCAAAACCAAATTTCTGAATCTACATGGATTTAACATCCTCAGCAGGAACCACCATCTTCTTAACCTTCGGATAACGAAGAAGCCTCTCAAAACAGTTGAAGAAAACTTGAGAGTACCCTTCATTTCAATTACTGTATTCATACATTTATTATATGTTAAGAAAATAAATAAACCACTAATGTTTAAAATGTGAAAAGGGAATTATAATATAATATACACATACCTTCCCTCGGTTGATTTCACTAATAGCAACCATTGGAAGCTCTGCAACATCTTCCCCAAATACATGAAACATTCCGGCCGTAATAACTTTTGACCTGAACAATATATAATATTAATAGTAATCATAATGATGATGATGATAAATTTGTATCGCATATGAAAATAAGTACAAAATGAAGAGTATGAGGTTACTCTATTGTCGACATAGCCCAATGAACTCTAGTGAAATTGGAATCACCCATTGTCTGCATATTGGTTGGAGAAAAAAGATAAGAAAAAAAATTAGATGTTAAAAATATAAAAATAAAAGTTAAGTAAATTGTTTATACTTTCATACCCATGAATAAAATCACTTCCAGTAATGGAATCAACAATATGTTTGAAGCATTTCTGTTACAATCATTGAAAACCCACAGAAATAAAATAAATGGTTATTAATTGATTAATCTGTAGCAGCAGTGTGGAATAATAATAAAAACACTACTTTATAGTTTATAGTTTATACTCACATGAAAGATATCAACAGCTTGTGAAAGCAACATTTTATTGTCATCACAAACATCTTTCCCAAGGAACACAATCCACTTGACATCGGAAAGGGTAAGGTACAGTGGCCTGGACAAACCCACAAAACCAACCCTTGAAATGCTATGAACACCTAACTGGTACCGATCTGATTCAACTAGACTGACAACAGATCAAGAAAGTGTGAGTGACAGGCGAACAGCATATATAAACTTCGAAACAACAAAAAAAGGACAAAACAGCTTCAAAACACATGATTCAGAATGGTATAAATTTACGTATCAGTTAACTTACATGTTTTTTGTTACAAAATATTGCGGATCTTTGCTAGTTTTTGGATCTATGTGCATGATAGAGAAATTTTTTTTCAAATCAAAACAATGCATGATTTTCACATATGCATTATCCTCCTAAGCCAGTAGTTGAATATTTTGGTGTGTGGATCCTGGATCTAGATTCAGTTGATTATGACAGCGGCTGTGGATCCTGAACATCCAATATATAATAACAAAAGTGTGGGCGTCAACCCTAACCCTGATGTTTAGCGATGGTGATTTGCATCAACCTCCCCTAAAATTGTACATTTTTTCACATACAGCCCAACCATTACGCAAAATGACAATTTTGTGGCTTGATGAATAAAGTGGTATTTGACTTTTTATTTGTAGTCTTTTTTTATGAGCTCTTATTTGTAAATGACCATAGTAGTCCTTACTATATATAACTATTTTTTTAACTGCTCTTATTTGTAAATGGCCATAGTATCTTTATTTATATTTTTTTGCAAAAACACTTGTTACATTTTTCTTTTTTATTTAAGTGAGAATATCTTCTATCATTTGACATTGTGACTATTCCAAGTTGAGTATACCATATTCAGCCTTTCAACATGAAAGGTTGTAATTAGTACAAACTTAATATAATGTTTAGCTATAAAATTAATGGTTTTTAAAATTATTATTGTGTTAATGAAATCATAATAATCATATATACTGAAAATTATATTTATTTTAAAATTAAATTACGTGAAGAAACTGATGCTAATAATGTACATAAGGTAAAATTGTACATATATTTATCTTTTTACATTCCCTTGAGTTAATATCTATAAGCCTAGGAAAGCTCAACTAAAAAGATTTGATTTTGTGAATGTTCCGTCGGAAAGTTTATTTGGATGATTATTGGATTAGTCACACCCTGTGTTTTGAAATTTGCACATTGTGCTATATTTATTGTGACTTTGCATTTAAAGTATATTTGGATTCCTTTTTTGTTTCAACGCAATGTTTGTTATAGAACATGTCAACGACAGTTGAACGAATTTTGATATGCATGCAAAAAACATAACACATGCACAAACTTCCAATGAACGATTTACTCTCGAGGATCAAGTTTGTTGGTAAATATCCATTGATGGTCGATCATTAATTCCCAGAAGAACATAGTATAGGTTATTTATCAAAATATATTTGTAAAATTGGTCTAAGTTTGAAAATTAATGTTGGATTTAATGAACTTGCCAAAATTAACTATGGGTAACGTGATAATTGTGTCAAGCATCTCTTACATGGTATTGCTCCATGAGTAATGCCAAGAAACCCTAGCCTGCTCATCGACACTATATACTCCACCGCTAACGTTCTATATTCCTCAATAAACAAGAAGATGGAAACAAAATAAGTGGCATTTATGTCATTTTTCAACATCTTACTTTAGTACAATGCTACTTAATACAATTACATATACCACACTTTATATAAAAACAAGCAATGTATTTTTTCTCCTGCCTCATAAACGTTGAAATTATGGGTGATTTACAAAAAAAATAGCATCTTCTTAACATAGGGGTATTTTAGGTAATTAGATTGTTTCAGTTTATGATGCACGGTACATAAAGTATACAATACATGTATAGAAAGAAGGTCGATCCCACCTATAGGCCAAGGGTGTTCATGGACACCCCTTATTTTTGCATATTTTTATAAGTTATATAATAAATTTTATATGGACACCTATTAAAAATTAGTTTAATGGCTAATATATATATACAGATTTATTTGGATCATAGTAGATACTTATAGGAAAAAATCGTATTTATAAATATCATAATTTATATTTGATTTCTCAAACTTGTTAAATATAAGAAATCAAAAAAATATTCTTATAAACCCGTTAAATATAAGAAATTAACAAAGAACTTTGAGGAATAAAATATAAAAAGACTGAAAATACATAAATCCAAAAGAAAGAAAAATTATAACATCTTTACTCATTGTCGCCGTCCTCAACCGCTCTTAAGCCCATCGACGTTGTTTGTTGTGCAACGACACAATCATCTACCACTCTCCGATGACTGAAAAGGTTGAACTTTATTTTCCTATCTCCACATATGTCGCAAACTCTCCATTTTTTATGTCAGTCTATGTTCAACCTGTTGGATTGGATTAAGTGTCTAAGCCAATAACTATAATTGATGTAAACTTAAAATGATAGTAGTACAATCCTTTTAGGTTACCCTCGAAACTAGCAATTAGACAGGATTACTTGGAGAGAGAGAATGAATTATTTTTTTATTAATAAATTGAAATAGATAATTTAATAGTATAATTTGATAATAATATATTAATTATAAATTATGATATTTGATTAATAATTAACCAGAAATTAATTAGAATTAATTTTGGGGTTAATTGGATTAATCTGTAGTGCAGGGGTTGTTTGGCTATTTATTGATAGTTGGGGAAAAGTCTCTAGTATCTCCTTGTATGAGGTTGAACAAAAACTTCTAGGAAGGGCCTAGAATTTTCGCCCAAGGGCTCTTGGATGAAGGCTCATGGGTTGTTTGTTGACCAAACAAAAGGATTAGGGTTTCCGCCTTAAACCCTAGCTTTGGCTCTAAGCTACCTCACCTATATAAAGAGCCTTAGGCTTCACAAATTCGGCACTCCTTACCCTAGAAGAGTTCTAGACGAAGATCTCACTCTCCCTCTCCATAATCCTTAGTTTCTAGTCTTGGGTGTGAACCATCAGAGGCACGACACTTCTGGTTCTAGCTACCAAAAGATTTGAAGAAGGATTCAAGGATTGTTTACAATAACGATCTTAAATGTTAGTTTTCTTATCTTATGAATTGGTTTACTCATAGGAAAGTTTTTTATGCTAGTGTTCATAGTATGTTGCAAATATGTGAAAGAAATATATCAAACTAGATTATATGTGCCTTAATCAATTGAATTGTTGTAACAACCCAAAAATCAAGGGTAAAAATTTTAGTTTTGTTACAGTCAAAACACAGATATCCTTTAAATCCAAGAATTCCAAAAAAATTGTTAATTAAAACGTTTATCGGAGTCCATCCCAAAATCATATATTACGGAAAACACGGGTGTGCACTGCGATGAAGCCGGGCCGTTCCTTTCCAAACCGATGATACCTAAAACAATAAACAAAACTGTAAGCACGAAGCTTAGTGAGTTCCGCAGAGCATACGCCACATAATCCACATAACCACATAATCCATATCAGCTATAAAAGCTACATGAACCATATAAATCAAGTAAGCCATATCAATCACATACCCATATCATATAAACATATGAGGATGTCATGGGCTCCCTCACATGGTCTTACACATAAGTGCCATGGGCTCCCCCATGGTCTTTAGCTGAAAAGCCACGGGCTCCCCCACACGGTCTTACATCCAAATGTCATGAGCTCCCCCTATGGTCTTTAGCTGAAAAGCCATGGGCTCCTCCACATGGTCTTACATCCAAATGTCATGGGATCCCCCTATGGTCTTTAGTTGAAAAGCCATGGGCTCCCCCACATGGTCTTACATCATAGTGTCATGGGATCCCCCATAGTCTTTACCTGAAAAGCCATGGGTTCCCCTGCATGGTCTTACATCCAAGCGTCATGGGCTCCCCCCATGGTCTTCCATGCAAGTATCACAAAGACAACTAGCATACCACATAGTCAAATAGCATACCACATAATCACAAGCATACCACACATACATGCATACCAGACATATCAGTAGTGAATCTACAATAAACACTACAACTAACTGAATGGGCCGACCTTGGTGCCTTAGACCCATTGGTATGGTGAGGAGACCAAGAATTTCCTTAGTCCATAAATATGTTCCCAATTGGCCCATGAAGGCCCACAGCAGCTTAGTCCAATAAATGGCCCAACATGAACCCAAACCCAATTAGGGATTGTCATATAAAATGACGATTAAGGTTAAGTGTTTCTTACTTAACCCATTAAAGACTTAATCCATTACGGACTTAATACATTAAGTTCATTACTCCACTAGACCAAACATACAAACTAATCGGGAGTAATTAAAAATTCCAAATCCAATGGTCCAAACGCGGGTCCCGACAAATCCAAAATTCACATTCCCAAAATTAGGGTTTTCTAAATCCTAATTAGGGTTTCCAACCCAATAGCATTCCAATTAGTCCATTTATGAACTTTTCGGGCAAATTAGGGTTTCACTAGGTCAATTAGGGTAGCTAAGTCGGGTACCACCTACTACCACCTCAGGTAGTGCTGGTCAACTGTGGCTCACGGTGGCGGCCATCACCTCGATGTGGTGGTTATGATTCTAGTCCAAATCATGTCTAAGCATCCAATCATACACAAATGCACACCGCCACCAACACGGAGGCTGGTGGCGGCAGAAGGCGGCAGCCACCACCTCACGGTGGTGGTGGTAATTTCCTTGATTATTCAGGCTAAAAATCCGATTATACAACATGATATCCAAAGTACACACACAATAAACACCATTCCACATATATAGCCACCACCACACGGCGGATAGTGGTGGTAGGGAAGGAAATAATGGCCGTAGCCACCATCGTTGGCAGCCATGGTGGTTCTCTTTCAATTCCGGCTGACCGAGTATACACATGCCGATAAAATCTAAATTACGCGTCCAAACACGAGCATAAACACTCGTACTCACGTGAAACACGAACGCCTCTCAAGGTGGCAAACGGTGACCGGAGCAGCAACGAACTGTACAGGCGGCGGCGGTGGACCAGTGACAACGCAACAGAAGAAGAATGGGGAAGGAAAAGAGGTCGTGACCCCGACTGGTGAACGGCAGCGGCAATAAATCACGTTCTACTAACTGCCCACTGCCTCGACGACCAAGGGCAGCCTTCGTCTTTAACAGAATGAATGCAATGGCGACAGTGTGACATCCCCAAAATCACGGCCAGAAAATTCTGGTTTCATTTATGCTTTTAAAATAATTTCAGAGTAAATCCATTGATTTAAAAGACTTGCGGAATTTTTCCCCAAAACATTACATGATAAAATAAGATTTATCAAAGCATTTCTAAAAGAAATGTATTTTCATTATATATCAAAACTGGGGATGTCATGTTCCGATACAGACACAAAAGCATAAACAATCAAACATAGACCTTACACAATTATATACAACTACTGGTCTATAAACAAAAAACATCTTCACAAATTCTCCAACTTATGCTCTCACGCCACTACCTGTAATACAAAGAAACTGAGTGGGTCAGGCTTGTGAGCCTGGTGAGCATATAGGGTTTTCAACCCACAATAAATAGTTATATTTAATGTCACCAACCAACAATAACCCGGTTATCCATTCCCGTTATCGTCACTTTACGTCCCTATGACAACAACTATTACAAGGGACCTAATCAAGGATTTTCATCGGGACGGACACTACTACAAAGGGGTTTCCTCAGCAATGAATGTCCTAAGGCAACCACGAGGGGGATAGAATACAGCAAATAAACACACAAGTTCACTACACCTATAGGTTATGAGCCTGCCAGCGTTCCACTGAACTGTGTACAAAATTATGTGGTCGTCATCCATATTCTGCTGGACGACTAGATCACAATCACATCGAGGCCTGTCATCATTTTTATTTCATCACACATCACCATCTACCCATGTTGTACCCAACATATTTGTAGATAAAATATACTTGTTTATATACAGCTTAAACTTGTATAACATATTCATTTAATACTTATACCACATAACAAATAATATATAATCACTTAGCATGTATTTCATAGAGTATAATTCATATATGTGTATTATCATAAAACAACTACACACTTACTCATATCATATATCTAATACATTCATAAATACTTGTATTAAAATCATGTATCTGAAAGGGACTATGCACTCACTTGATTAGATGATTATCGGACAGCACTACGGCTCTAAAAGCAGTAACTCTTCGATGAATCTGGGATATCTTCACACACCGGGCTTCTCGCGGGCAGAGCTTCGGCTCGGAAACTCTTTTCTTCTCGGGATCTTCGGAGCTTCGGGACTCACTTCGGGGGTATAACCTACACGTAAATCGAGGGAATAAGGAGTGAGAGGAGAGAAATTAAGCAACCAATTCGGCTGGACTCGACTTCTATTTATAGGGAGCTGAATTTAGATGCTCACGTCGTGAGCTATAAGTGCTCACGTCGTGAGCTCGATATGTCATGGCGTTCGTCATCAGGCCACTTGCCCTGAAGACGTCCATCACCTGCTCACGTCGTGAGCTCTCTGCTCACGTCGTGAGCTCTGACACAGGGGTTGAAGTTCATGCCCCGAACTTCGGAAATTCATATCTTTCGCATACGAGCTCTGTTTTCGACGTTCTTTATATCCACACGTAGGTGAGACTATTCTCTACAACTCTCGTTTAGACATTTTCGGCTAATTTTGAATTTAACTTTTATTATATTATTTTTAGTATGTCGGGACAGGAAAACTCCGTTAGAAATTCATAACTCCTTCATCTGACGTTCGTTTTCGTCTGTCCTTTTACCGTTGGACTACTATCGACGAGATCTTTGATTCTCGTTTAGATTGTTTCGGCTAAAACTCACACAATCTCAAATTCGAAATTTGGGCTGCATACCGCTAAGTCGACAATTAGAAAAATCATCACTTCCTCATACGAAGTCAGATTTAGACGTTCTTCTTATGCACGATCTCGGTTTAACGTATTCTACAACTTTCGTTTTGATCACTAAGGCTAAATATCGCTCTATCGTAAATTCACTATTTACGCCGCGCAGTGTCGTGCCGGTTCTGTCGCGAAACTTTGACAGATCATAACTTCTTCGTTATAACTCAGATTTCGACATTCTTTATATTTTCGGAAACCTTGCCACCAGCACTACGTCTTCATGGATATTGTGCTTATCTAATATTTTATTATTACGCTTATTCTTGTTCTTAATTCATTTAAGTCACATAATTAAGCATAAAACACATAACACCCAAATAATACATTTCTGTTATTTCAAAATGAGTTACAAAGGTTAACCTAGACTATTACATCAATATTAATGTCTAGCCTAGAAACACGGGCGTTACTGACGGCTAGGTTTCGGCGGTCAACAGAAGCGACAGAAACACGACGGTGACTGCTCGTGGTCCTTGCCGGCAACGGAAGCAACTACGGGTTGAATGGTTGATGAATCACATCGGTGGTTATGGAGGGATGACAACTGGAGAGACAAGCTAGTGAAGGTGGTGGCTGGAGGATATCTGAGTCTAGGGTTAGGGTTAAGTCATGCAATGAGAGGGAAAAGATGCACCGGTTAAATCCCATGTTCCATACAATTTTATACAGAATCGACAATTCCAGTCCCTCCCACACATAACATTTCCAAATAAGGTCCGGAATTTACCATTTCTACCCTAACTTCGTAAATCCCTTTCAACTCCAATCCAAAATTTACCCAACAACCCTCAGCTTTCAAAACTCCTTTCATAATAAGTCCAATACTTACCAAACACCCTCTGTCGTCTAAAAATAATTACAAAATAAATCCTGAAATTACACTTTAACCCCCAAATAATCCAATTTATAACATTTGGCTCCCCAAAACCAACACCCCACTAAATAATATGGATTTAGGGTGACTATTCGTTCATCAATTTTATCTATTTATTTATTTAATAAATAGGATGTTACAACTCTCCCCCACTTAAATTAGATTTCGTCCTCGAAATCATTCCTTACCACTCCCGACACGCCAAATAACTTGAGCAACCAGATCACAAATTTGTGCATACCATAGCCCTTCTAAGGCAACCAAAACCAACCCTTGCAGGGATCTACTACCCGAAGATGAATGGATTCTTGCGTCATGATCACGTTTACTCAATCTGATATCCGAAGTCTCGATATCATCAGACTCCCTGACAGACTTCCCATATCGAATCACTATTGTTGAGTCTCTGCAGAACACTTAGCCTATTTACCGAATACAAGCAACTCCACGCACGGATCCCAAGTCATTAAACCCACTTCGACTCTTCTTGCAACCACTTTCTGCTTTTTGAAAGTAGTCGATACCTCTCTGATCTCACCTTATTTGTGAACTACTCGAAACATCGGACAGATAACCGATTGCTGGGCCAAAAACGCACGCACCATTCCTATACGTCCTCTGAAGGAAACATCGTCTAACAATAACTACCCTATCTATACCGCTACTCATGGCTCCATCAATCCTTTGATCCATCTGATTATGATAGGATGACAACTTGTCGTCACTGAATCCGACGCAAAAATGTGAATGCTACCAGAATAACTATAGTCTTACATCATACCCAGTCTCCTTCGACCTACCGTTTCCTGATTATAATTATGTTGTGACCTACTCACAACCTTGCGAACTGGCCCACCATGGCCTAATTCATGTGAACGAATCCGTGAATGCCACAGCTACCCTGCAGTCTTTCTGCACTTCCCGCACTATCTGACCGACTGTGAATGCTACAGCTCCCTTGCAGTCTTACAACACTTTCACCCCAACTGACCATTAGTGAAAGCTACGGCTCCCCCATATTCTTACAACACTTTCACCCTACTTACTATTACTGAATGCTACGATTCCCCCGTAGTCTTACAACACTTTCACCCCAACTGACCATTAGTGAATGCTACAGCTCCCCTGTACTCTTACAACATTTTCACCCCAACTTACCATTACTCCATCCAACGACTCCCCCATAGTCTTACAACACTTTCACCCCAACTGATCATTAGTGAATGCTACGGCTCCCCCGTAGTCTTACAACACTTTCACCCCAACTGACCATTAGAGAATGGTACGGCTCCCCCATAGTCTTTCAACACTTTCACCCCAACTGACCATTAGTGAATGCTACGACTCCCCCGTAGTTTTACAACACTTTCATCCTAACACAACCGCAGCCCAATGCCTTACCCCTAATCTATCAATTCGAAACGCATACAGAGTCGAGCACGCACTCGACCGAACACCCGAACTGAACTGAATTCATGACTGGACCCCCAACCTGCTTCCCCAAATTCTGCTATCAATCCCCAAGAAGACGCGATTCACATGTTGGGGAGCTTTACCGAACTCCAAACCCACACGACCCTCAAACCAAATAGCCACTTGGGCACCCATTTTCCTCGATGAGGATGAGAAACCCATCCCGGTCTCATACCTGCCCCTGTCCTGAATACTTGCACGATTCTTCCCCACTTAGACTCGACTAAGTCTTCGCAATACATGAGATTTGAAGGATTCCTAATCCTTTTTACTCTTTAATAACCAAACTGCTGACAACCTGCTGCTTACCTGTGCTAGTGTTCTATTACTGGACCAAACCCCAAAAGACCACACAACTCCTAAAGATCAGACGAACACTTCCTAAATCCTAGCGAAACTAATAATCTCAGACTCCTTGAAATGATGTCACACTTATTTCTCGAAGTCCAAATAACCGATGCCCAGGCCAAAGCCTCCTTAGTAGACCACTTCCCCTGGCGCTTGCAACAACCGACCCAAGCATAATGGCTAAATCACCAATCATGACCGTAGACCTTCGACATCATGTCTCTGAACCGATCTCGACCATAGACCCAGATAACATTGAACACTCCAAACCAGCAAAGAGGGAAACGACTTTTCACTAACCACCCTGTAACTTATGGTATACAAATGACATATGATAATGTTTGAAGGTATAACCCAAAGACAAGCAGGGAAACAAACCCAGGGATACACTTATTAAAATCCTTGAAACGAAAAAGTCACTTGTGCAGTTTCCCGCAAGTTCTGCACTTAATTCTGTTTGATTAGTGTCTAAGTCCATAACTATAATTGGTATGTACTTGACCCGACTCGGCATGGTCCATTTGGGTTGCATGACATCGGA
The DNA here is from genome assembly GCF_052849685.1 of Lactuca virosa. NCBI lineage: Eukaryota > Viridiplantae > Streptophyta > Magnoliopsida > Asterales > Asteraceae > Lactuca > Lactuca virosa. The sequence continues at coordinate 206,485,065 of NC_136426.1, forward strand.
ACATTTGGATAGACCGTTTATGAGGAAAAGACATTTTGTGACATATTAATATATTATAAGTTCTAATATATTAATATGAAATCATGTTATTTAATTAGTATTGATCAAGAATTAATTTGGACTTAATTTAGTGATCAAAAAGAGACTAATTAAATATATGGGGATTGATTGTGTAAATCATTCATTCTTATATATGTGGGCTTATGATCCAAGATTCCTTTATGTTGGGTTTAACCCATGTAGTGATCCATGGATAGTCCATGGAGGTTAAAACCCATGGAGCATAAGGAATGGGTAAAGTCATGAGTTACATGGTGTAACCCTAATAGCCACACTATATAAGAAACCCTTTAGTTCAAGAAATTGGCACTAGTGATACATACTTTGAGGGCTACCCAATTTGAACATGTATGTCTTCTTCTCATGGTTATTCCAAGAGTTCATGATGTTGTGTGAACCATTTGAGGTGTCACACTTGGGGCACTAGGCTCTCAAGCTTCATGGAGTCAAGCAACAACAACAAGGTATGTATTCTATCTATTTTAGTATCCTAGTATCAATGTTTTGATATGCTAGTTAGGATAATACCTTGGATAGTCAATAAGTTTGACTCTACTTCAGGTAAAGTCCACTATGTAACTCTGCTAAGTTTCTATTCTGAGATTCTTGATACATGATGTGACTGGGTCACATGGTGATGTTTTAAGAATCAAAGAAAAAGTGAAGAAACTTAAAGAAAGAATATGCTGAATCTGATCGCGTAGATGGATTTCTATCACATAGTTTGAAGATCGGATTGTTGAGCTACTTCTTAGGAGTTATGATATTTTGCTTAGGAATAGATAAGAACAAGTTTTCATATGGATTGTAAGGATGAGTTTTTCCACAAAGTTTTAAAAATAAAAGGTAAATCTTTTGATTTTATTTATTTTAAAATATCCTTACAATGGAATTTGTGAAAACTTTTGTTGCTTATAAGATTCCATTAAGGGCAAGAGTGGAAATATGAATTTGATTCTTTCATTTGTGGTAGTGTCTAAATTTACCAAATAAAGAAAGATTCTCATCACCTAAGTTTCAGTTGGATAGAAACTTGGAATCATGCAAGTTGTATAGCATGATGAATAAGAACTTTCAAGCATTGGAAAAAATTAAGACTAACTACTTGTTCACATGGATGTGTGAGTCAAGTAAAGGATCGAGTACACATTCTTGTGCACTGATCAAGCCCACCACAAATAATCGTTAAGACTATTCATCATTATTTACTAAAGTTCAGTAAATATGGTTATACTTACAAGCTTAAGTGTAATTCTGAGACATTGGAAAAGGTTTCAATGTATGGAGAGCGAATAAGAAGAATCAACTTAGGCAGAAAGATAAAAATTTCTCAAATCTGAAAAGATGGGAGAGTACTTTAGTATCATGTTATATAATCATCTTAATGATTAAGAGACCTTATCACAATTCATCCTCTAAGAGCATTCTGGTAGCTAAGAAGAGGAGCTATGAATTGTTGAAGTGGTTAAATCAAGAAGATGATTTATACTTCGTTCCAAAAACAATTTTTATAGTTATACTCTAACATTGTAACTTGAGTGACATGTCTTAAAGAAGGTTTAAAACACTTTTCAAATGTAAGAGTAAGAGTTTTCTACTCTTGTACATTTGAAATTGGTAAGTTGTGATGTTTTGGATAAAACAAAGACCAACTAAGGCCAATTGTGTGAAGTGTTTGTCTTGATTAGAATCCACACTATCTCTTGAATATTTGACAAGAGAGTCTTATATGTCAAGAGGACAGTGGGAGTCTTAAAGGTCTTGAAAGTCTCAAGAACTAATCAAGAATAAAACCTAAAGTTCTTCACTAGCACACGACTTGAGGTTTATAACCTATCGTGTTGACTATTTCTGTGTCCATTCCAATTATAGTTGGCTTTGCATATGAGTTCTGAGAGTTCTCAATTGGTTGCACAGCTACTTGGAAGCAATGGCAGGCCCTTGAGCTGCCAAATGGCAAGAATTTAAGATTGCACAAGTTTAATCCATATAAGTGTGGATTTGTCAGTAACCTTGTCTTCTGATTATGATTTTGACAAAATTCATATGGATAGGAACTCATACACCATTAAAATCTAAGTGTCATAAGGTTTCTCTCCGATTCATGAAAATGATGGTGAGGAAACACTTTCACTAAGTAGATTTTAGCTAGATAGCAATTGTGATATTTGCATTCTCAAAGTCGTTAGTGGAGCGTGTGTGGTTAACCGGCACACTAACATGGACTTGTGAGAAGCAGTAAAGGTCTAAACAATCGAGGCTATGATTACGGCATCCCTTTTCATAGTTCTTAAAATTGTTTAGACACACCTGTGAGCTATCTAAGATAAGGTGTATGGTATTGATAAAGTTTTATCAAAGCAATCTAGTATCAGAAATCTGAACTTTGGTAAGAAAGTCGATAAAGTATTGATTTCTAAAAGTCTAGCTGATTTCTGATTACATGTCAAAGCTAGTGGGAGCATAAGTGTTATGCTAATAATCATCATGTTAGTGGGAGCATGATAATTATGATAAAGGTTGCAAGTTAGCAATGTTAATTATAGAAAACAAAAGTTTCAATTCGTGAGGCTGCAGGGGTTGAAAAAGTTGTTTTGCTATAATTAAGGGAGAGGAAATTATACTTCATTTCAATTCTAAAAGCTTAGATTGAGGTTTTAAGTCGTATTTAATCAAGGATATATATATGAATTTCATGTTGGAATGACTCAACATAAGGAAATTCTATATATGGGTCAATTATTTGTGTTCTAAAATTCGATTATGATTACGGCATCCCTTTTCATAATCTGAATTAGGAGAACTTGGCAAATAGAAATGGAAATGTTATAGCAAAAGGTGGTTTAGTCTTTATGTGAGACATCATGACTCGAGTCCCGTATGCTTCGGATATAGGATCGATTTCATGTGCTATATTCATCCTTTCTAAAATTTTCCAAATGCCTGGGGCATTAAGAAGGGAAAAGGTCTAGAACTGGATATGACTAAAAGGATTAAACAATTGTCAAGGACAATCTAAGGTTTACCAAAGATTGGTTGCTCAAGGACAATTGGAAGTACAGTGTTAATTTTGGAAGGACCATGTTGACATATTCTGAAAAGAGGCAACTCTTGTTCAAAGTGATGGTCAAAATGGGAATATGGAATTGTTTCCATAGGTGTAAGTTATTATTTGAATAAGTGTAAGATTAAAGAACTTAATGCAAGAAGGATGTTCAAAGGAATGTACTTTGAATTTGAGACTTCACTTCCATGGAATTGCTTTCTATTGGAACACCTTGTAATGTCTGTTGCCAAGTCTTTGTGACTTGTGTGCATATTCATTACAAGAGGATCATTGCATATAAGTTCAGAATCTAACAAGATTACGGTAAATGACAAGAATTTGGTGTTCTTACATTTACAAAAAGGATTTAGGACTGTGAAAGAGGATCATTGGAGTTATGTTCAATTGATCTAATTCACAAAGTGAAGATCATAGACAAACATAGTATGCATACTTGGTGTATGGCATGACTAGTGTTTAGAAAACGTAGTGTGCATGCTTGGAGCATGGGATGACTATTGTTTCAATTCAAGTATTAAGTTGATTAATCGAAACATGAATAATGAGTAATCAATATGGTGCTTAGATAAAATATGTTTTATTTACACTCAAAGTGTTGGGGCCATATAGGATTAGTATTATGTTGTGTTTCACTTTGCATGTTTTGACTTCCAAAATAACTTGGTCGTTCTCCCTGAATGACTAAGTTATTCAAACAATCCACAGTCAGTCATATGTTGGAAGTAGATATGAATCAAGACTGTCATGAATTTGGGTTGTATGATTTGTCTAATGTGCATTAGACATAGCAAGAGTTGCTACAACATTCATGAGTGCTCATAAGTTCCGAGTATTGGATTCAACCCGCGCTCATTGGAATCACTTCATGGATTTTATCACGAGTGATCATGAGACGATAATATCTTATATTCTTCAAACCTAGAGATATGAGTTGTTAATATGAGTTGGTTGTACATTGATTGCACGAAAACGCATTCGGTAATTCGGTGTTATAAAACGTGCCTTTGTTTATGATTCAACAAGTAGTAGAACAAGCCATATGAGTCGAAGTTTATCCATTCCTTTTACCTTCGAGATAAAAGAGATATTGGTGGGCCCCTCGATGATTTGGTGATGACAAATGTAAGTGCTCAGCCGGGCCTGGACTGATTTGATTTGTTCAATTAGTCAGTCGTCATAAATCGGAAATCGAGAAACAACAAATGGACAGAGAGAATGATTAGAATCCATGTCCCAGTCCATATGATATCTAGAATGGAGGAATATATGATCCCTTATCTAATGGACAAGTCATTGACAAAGGTCAGAGTTCATCTACAAGGTCAGAGTTCGACAGCGGCTTTTGAGAGCTACGATTGCCAGTTGGTTCCTGAAGTCATACGCAATAATAGTTTTAGACTTATCCAAGTGGGAGACTGTTGGATTAGTGTCTAAGTCCATAACTATAATTGGTATGTACTTGACCCGACTCGGCATGGTCCATTTGGGTTGTATGGCATCGGAACATTTTGATAGACCGTTTATGAGGAAAAGACATTTTGTGACATATTAATATATTATAAGTTCTAATATATTAATATGAAATCATGTTATTTAATTAGTATTGATCAAGAATTAATTTGGACTTAATTTAGTGATCAAAAAGAGACTAATTAAATATATGGGGATTGATTGTGTAAATCATTCATTCTTATATATGTGGGCTTATGATCCAAGATTCCTTTATGTTGGGTTTAACCCATGTGGTGATCCATGGATAGTCCATGGAGGTTAAAACCCATGGAGCATAAGGAATGGGTAAAGTCATGAGATACATGGTGTAACCCTAATAGCCACACTATATAAGAAACCCTTTAGTTCAAGAAATTGGCACTAGTGATACATACTTTGAGGGCTACCCAATTTGAACATGTATGTCTTCTTCTCATGGTTATTCCAAGAGTTCATGATGTTGTGTGAACCATTTGAGGTGTTACACTTGGGGCACTAGGCTCTCAAGCTTCATGGAGTCAAGCAACAACAAAAAGGTATGTATTCTATCTATTTTAGTATCCTAGTATCAATGTTTTGATATGCTAGTTAGGATAATACCTTGGATAATCATATTTGCATGTATAATAGAGAAAACATAGATCCAAGGTATTTAGGGTTGCATGTACACTTAGGAGTGTTAGAGTGCTCAAAACCCAACAAATTCGGCCCTGTTGGCTTCTCAAAAGATGATCCGAACTCTTGGATCTCTTCCCGAGATCCTCCACTAAATTCACATGACCTGAACCTCTCTGGTCGAGGTGCTCCAAATCGATCTTCTACCATAGGGCTCTGACTGTTGGATTAGTGTCTAAGTCGATAACTATAATTGGTATATACTTGACCCGATTGGCATGGTCCATTTGGGTTGCATGGCATCGGAACAATTTGGATAGACTTTTGTGAGAAAAGGCTATTTATGATTTGTTATTATATTAGAAGTTCTAATATATTAATATGAAATCATATTATTTAATTAGTATTGATCAAAAATTAATTTGGAATTAATTATGTGATCAAAAGGAGACTAATTAAATATATGGAGATTGATTGTGTAAATCATTCATTCTTATACATGTGGGCTTATGATCCATAAGTTCTTCATGTCGGGCTAAACCCATGGAGTAACCCATGGATACTCCATGCAGGTTTTAACCCATGGAGCATGAAGAATATGGAAAGAATTGAGTTACATGGTGTAACCCTAATAGCCACCATATATAAGGACCCCATGGCTCAAGAAATTGGCACTAGTGTGTGTACACATGAGGGCTAGCCGATTTGACCATAGGAACCTTTTCTCTCAAGTTATTCCAAGATGTTGGTGATGTTGTGTGAACCATTTGAGGTGTCACACTTGATGCACTAGGCTCTTAAGCTCCATGGAATCAAGATAAATGAAAAGGTATGTCTTCTAACTTGTTTATATTACCCAAGTATCAATGATTATAAGCTAGTTAGGGTAATACCTTGGAAAAGCTCAAGTTTTCATGTATAATAGAGAACACATAGATCCATGTATTTAGGGTTGCATGTATACATATGAGTGTTAGAATGCTCAAAACCCTTCAGTGGTATCAGAGCCAGGTTTGTTTTCATTTATACTTGATGCAAACTCGTTTTTCAAAACCAAAATCTGCCCAGACTGAAAAACTCGACGAGTTCTGGCCAAAAACTCGTCGAGTTCATGTGTTAAGGCATGAACTCGATGAGTTCCTTGGAGAAATCGACGAGTTGAGCTTCCAGTTTGCATATTTTCGAGTTTTTTGGCTGGAATTGGACTAGGAACATTACCCTAAGCTGTTTTTGAACTTGTAAACATGTTTTTTATGTGGTAATGTTCATGCTAATCCAATTACATATATAATTGTCAATAGATTTATGTTTTGTATTAGTTTAATGGTTAGGCTAATTACATGAAAAGTGTTTGATTTGAATTATCTTGTTCTTTGAGTTGATTTAGATTAATAGAAATGTTATGTGATAATATGTTTTCAATCCAAATTAATCTAAAAGTTGTTAATAATATGTGTTTTTGTAACTTCTCCTAAAGTTATATGAAAAGTCACATTTACGATTATTAAAACTCATACGATTTCCATAAGTTATGAAAAATGGAGAGTCTCATTTTTAAAATGTTTTAAAGTCTTCCATAACTTCTCCTCAAGTTATGGAACTTGAAGAGTTTTTCATTAAATCTACTTTAAACACATAAGTTATCGAATTGAAATTTTTCGAATAGTTCAAAACTTGCCCTCAGGTTTTGGAATTTGTAAGGTTTCCCCTCATGAATACTTTAATTCCAAGTTAATCCCTTAGAATTTTAAAAGTTCAAATTCAACCCTTATACTTTATAGTATTATAAGTTAATAATATATATATGTATAAGAAGAAAGTCAGTCTTACCGTTAGCAGGCCTCATTCACGAAGCTGGTCTATAAGGGGGTATAAGGTTACTGCCTATAAAATGTCAGTTTAATGGGTGTCCACTCTCACCAACCGCTTCCTTGACTGGTGGAGGGTCGTTAGCCGAACGGGTAGGACAAGGACTAGAATTCTACCTTCAATAAAAGTATTAATTATAAATACTAAGTAACTAAAATATTATGAATTCCAAATCTTAGTTACTTCGGAAAATGTGAATTTGGTGCTAACCCATGAAATTACACCTTGCACTTTCCTTAAGTCGGTTAGTGGAGCGTGTGTGGTTAACCGGCACACTAGCTTGATTTTACAAGGTAGGCAAATGGTAACTTAATGTTTATCATAGTATTGGTGGAGCGCGTGTGGTTAACCGGCACATCGACTGGGTGGTAAATATTAAGGGTACCAAGTATATTTGCATGGTTATTCACACCTTGTTTTGTTTTGTGAAATGCCACTACCTGTTGTTTCTTGGAGGGCTCCTGCGAAGACTGGCCCTTTCGCTTGTTCTATAAATTTTGCTTCCCACCACTCGCCTTTGGTGGTTCGGGAGCGGCTGTTACTTCATCAAGATCAACCCTGTGATCTATCAAGGTATGCGCCAGGCACTTGGCACTATCAAAAGTGGAAGGCTTAGCAGCTAAGACATTTCCTTGAGTTGAAGGGGTCAATCCCCAAATGTATCGCTCTATATTCTTGCTTTCTGGGGTGACTATTCCCAGATAGAGAAGAGCCAAATCGCAGAATCTTGTTGTATAAGTGGCAATGTCAGAACCCTTCATCTTTAGATTCCAGAGCTCCTGCTCTAATTTTTGCATCTCACCCCTTGGGCAGTACTCAGCAAGCATAAGCTCTTTTAAGCTTTCCCAACCCATGACATTTGCTACTGGTAGAGTTAAGGATTTGACCTGGCCATTCCACCTAGTCAATGATCTATCAGTGAAAGTGCAGGCTGCAAACTTCACCTTGTTTGCCTCAGAACATGCGCAAATCTCGAAAATGGATTCGATCTTCTCGAACCATCGGGTTAGGGCCATGACTCCTCCATTACCATCGAAAGATTTAGGCTTGGCATTCATGAAGTATTTATAGGAACACTCCTTCGGGTGTACCTGATTGCCGTCAAGATTCTAGTAATGGGTACCACTTCCTAATACGCTAGCACCACCAGGGTTTATATGCACCATCGCGGCAGCCACAACGGCTGTAACTGTTAGCTGGAACATGGTAGTATCGAACTGAGGAGGTGGTGGCGGTGGAGGGTCGTTGTTCTTCCTATTGGGTCTCTTTCTCGGAGGCATATTTTCCTAAAAGATACAAGGGGAAAATGATAATAAGCCTCCTATATGATCAGGAATTTAATACTTTCGAGCGAGATATACAATAATAAAGACCTATGATGATAGCTATTAACAATTTCAGGTCTTTCATTTATAAGAATTTGTACTTATAGTGATGACTATGTGCAGTGTTATAGAACCATAAAATACTCCTATAGTATTTTAACTTTGCTTCATTTGTATATGATTTGGTGAGTTTTAGACTAGTCGCGACACCACAGTCACTCCCAAACACATGTTGGTCATATCTCAGACAAATATAGTTGATCAGGTTATATTGGCCCCACATATGACTACATAACTATCCAGCTTTAACTATAGTGTCAAACTCGCCCTAAATACTTTTATGTAGTTCTTACTAGGTTAGCCTCTTGTACGTATGTATACTTGTATACTTCTTGTAAAAATACATGTATTTCTTAAGTATACTTTTAGTTTCAGAGCACTTCGGCCACTTTAGTGCTTATAGTTGTATAGCATGTAAGGTTCGGTATACTTAGTTCACTATAAACAATAGCTCTGATACCAATCTGTCACACCCCCAAATCGGAACAGCGGAAACGTTCTGGGGTGGATGACGTCATATGTAGTATCACAATAATTGCATCATAGTAATCAAAGTAAACACAACCTTTACAATGAATATATAAAAAGGTATTTACATATGTTTGGTTCGTATTTATATACATCAAAAGTAGCAAAAATAATGACGAGACTACAAACGGTTTTGAAAAGAGATTATCGGCATAAAGCTGGTGAGTTCATAAGCATGTTTTTGTAATGTAAACATGTCATTGAATCTGTAAAATGTTTGTATGCTTTCCAAGAAAATCCAATATTTTCTAACATATATGTTTATTACTGTGTTCTGTAGAAGTGTATAATGTATTAGTTTGCATATCTGGTTACCACTAACTGTATTGTATTACATTGTTTTGAATGAAAACCCTTTGTATGAAAACCTTGGCTATCACCAGTAATTGGATAGAATATTTTGTTTGAAAATCCCGGTTACCACCAGTATGTATAGTAGTTTCATTACTTAAAATAAAACTATGAGTTGAAATCCGTGGAATCCTCCAGTTGTATTATGAACTAGTTTTATTAGAAAAATAAAACTAAAGACGAATGAAATCCCGTACACAATAAGGTTAGTTTATACTATTGTGAGTCATATGAACATGCTTGATGTGACCTAGTGACCTTTATGACGTTCTTCAAGTGTCGGATAAATGACATTTGTCACCCCAGGCATGCCTGCCTAACTGTAGCTAGCAGTTCAGGTGTGGGATTGTCAGTCCCGAATAGATCTATGCACAAATCTTACGCTATCCCTCTAGGAGACTATGGTTATACTATGATAGGATTTAACCTGTACCCTGAAAGGTACAATTGAAGAGTTGTCTCACAAATCTGTATTAACTAAATTACGTGTCGTTCTGTATGGTTCTCTTGTATTTAAATCCATTGTATACTTGTAGTGTAACAATAATTATACTTAAATAATTATTTAATGTTGTACTCTTGATGTCCGAATGTAGGAATATTTATTATAAACAAAATATTTCATAGTTTATATGTTTTGCAATGTATAACTTTGAATTCATAAAACTGTGTATTGAAAATCCCAAACTATACCTATTATAGTTTGCATGTATGTTGTGTACTTGGTTCGTGTATTGTTCTGAAAACTATACCGTTATAGATGTACGTTGAAAACGTCCCTTATGCTCAGCATTTTACAAAAGGGACAAAATATCTAAATATTTTATAAAACATGAAAACCTTTTAATTGTATCAATTACATAAGTTTATACTTGTTGAAATTCTTTTGTATAAGTTCAGAAAATCATTTGTGTTTGGCTTGTATTCCCCCCCCCCCCTGAAAACATTAAAAATAATAAAGGAATAGGGGTATGAACTCACTGTTGGTCGTGTGATTAGTTGGAGAGCGAGACTGGGAGTGGAAACCTTTGGTTGGATGCACGTGATACTTAACAGAATCCTAATCAACAATTAAATACATAATCGTATTTTATTAGCGAAACCATTATTTATAGTGTTAGAAAAACACTTGTTTTCGGTTTAGGAATGTTACCGGGACTCAATCGAGGTGGAAAAGTGGGTTTGTGGCCAAGATTCACGGTGTGAAGGAGCTTGCGGCCGTGAAGAGATTACGGCTGTGAACAGTCCTATGAATGGTTTACGGCCGTGAACAGTGTTCTTGAAGGAAATTTGATGATTTGAAGGGTTTACGGTCGTAAACAGGTTTACAACCTTTGAAGATTTGATGGGTTTTCGGCCATAAACTGAAGAACAACGTTGTTAGAGTCGATGAAAAACGTGTTTTAGATGTTCCAAAACAACCTCCAGAGGTGATTTTTGATGATTTTTGGAAGAAATGAGGGTGTTTTTGTGTTTTCGGTCGAGAGGTTGAGAGAGAGAATGAGAGAGTTTTTGGCCAAGAAAGTTCAAATGAAGGTGGGGGTCCCGTATATATAGGCTGGGGGTATGGTCGGTGGTGGGGGACACCTGGCACTGGCCGTAAACGGGTTTACATGCGTAAATGGGTTTACGGCCGTGAACACCACTCATGCCAAAATCTATTGGTTTTTGAAAGGAAACTCGGGTTTTTCGCCTGATTTTGGTTTCGACTCTTATATACAATTAAATTATATAGCCTAAATGATTTTCCAAACCAAAAGAATTTGACGGAACTCAATAAAATTGAATTTTTATTAAAGAAAAATTGGCTAACGGTAACGGGAAAAGGTTCGGGTTGTCACAAGTTCAATTGAATGAAGCTTCAGGAAGGGCCTTTGTGAAGATATCAAGCAAGTGATATGAGGATCTAACTAAATGAACTTCGACGTTTCCATCCTCGACATGATCCTTTATGAAGTGATATCTCAGTGCAATATGCTTTGTCTTGGAGTGTTGCACTGGATTGTATCAAAATTTTATAGCACTTTTGGAATCACGATACAGAGTAATTCTCTTCATTTTAATTCCATAGTTTTTAAGTTGGTTCTGAATCCACACTACTTGGGACGTATAAGATGTGGTTGTAGTGCATTCAACTTTAGCCGTAGATAAGGACACACATGACTACTTGGTATATTGCCAACTAACAAGCTTGCCATCCAGAAAGTGACATCCACCATAAGTTCTTTTACAATCAAGGCCACATCCTCCTAGGTCAACATCGGAATAAGCTTGCACAAAGATTCCCGAATTGGATGGATACCATATTTCGAGAGATGTTGTTCTTTTGAGGTATCGAAATGTGTTCTTTACAGCTACCATATGTGGTTCACGGGGATTCGCCTGAAACCTGGCATAATAACATATGTCAAACATAATATCAGGACAACACGATGTTAGATACATTAGAGATCTAATCATCTGGCGATATAATGTAATATGAGCTGCTGGTTTGTCCAAGGATGGAGTAAGTTTCCTTCCGAATGCCAATGGAACATTGACGTTTGAGTCACCCACCATTCCAAATTTAGCAAGAAAGGTCTTTGTGTAGGCTTCTTGGTTGATGAATATGCCCTTTGAACTCTGTCTAATGTTTAAAGAAAGGAAAAAGTTAATTGGACCCATTGAGACACTAGGCTCTTAAGCTCTATGGAATCAAGATACATGAAAAGGTATGTCTTCTAACTTGTTTATATTACCCAAGTATCAATGATTGTATGCTACTTAGGGTAATACCTTGGAAAAGCTCAAGTTTGCATGTATAATAGAGAACACATAGATCCATGGTATTTAGGGTTGCATGTATACATATGAGTGTTAGAATGCTCAAAACCCTTCAGTAGTATCAGAGCCAGGTTTGTTTTCATTTATACTTGATGCAAACTCGTTTTTCAAAACCAAAATCTGCCCAGACTGAAAAACTCGACGAGTTCTGTCCAAAAACTCGCCGATTTCATGTGTTAAGGCATGAACTCGATGAGTTCCTTGGAGAACTCGACGAGTTGAGCTTCCAGTTTGCATATTTTCGAGTTTTTTGGTTGGAATTGGACTAGGAACATTACCCTAAGCTGTTTTTGAACTTGTAAACATGTTTTTTTATGTGGTAATGTTCATGCTAATCCAATTACATAGATAATTGTCAATAGATTCATGTTTTGTATTAGTTTAATGGTTAGGCTAATTACATTAAAAGTGTTTGATTTGAATTATCTTGTTCTTTGAGTTGATTTAGATTAATAGAAATGTTATGTGATAATATGTTTTCAATCCAAATTAATCTAAAAGGTGTTCATAATATGTGTTTTTGTAACTTCTCCTCAAGTTATATGAAAAGTCACATTTACGATTATTAAAACTCATAAGATTTCCATAAGTTATGAAAAATGGAGAGTCTCATTTTTAAAATGTTTTAAAGTCTTCCATAACTTGTCCTCAAGTTATGGAACTTGAAGAGTTTTTCATTAAATCTACTTTAAACACATAAGTTATGGAATTGAAATTTTTTGAATAGTTCAAAACTTGCCCTCAGGTTTTGGAATTTGTAAGGTTTCCCCTCATGAATACTTTAATTCCAAGTTAATCCCTTAGAATTTTAAAAGTTCAAATTCAATCCTTATACTTTATAGTATTATAAGTTAATAATATATATATGTATAAGAACAAAGTCAGTCTTACCGTTAGCAGGCCTCATTCATGAAGCTGGTCTATAAGGGGGTATAAGGTTACTGCCTATAAAATGTCAGTTTAATGGGTGTCCACTCTCACCCACTGCTTCCTTGACTGGTGGAGGGTCGTTAGCCGAACGGGTAGGACAAGGACTAGAATTCTCCCCTCAATAAAAGTACTCCCTCCGTCCCAAAATTATAGTCCATCTTTCCTTTTTGGTTTGTCCCAAAATAATAGTCCACTTCTAAAAATAAATAACATTTTTACCAAAATACCCCCTCATTATTACTTAACCAACTAAGCATTTAATGGAACATTAAATGCAAAGAAAGGACAAAACTGTCATTTTATTATATAAAGTTAGTGGTAATTAATGCTTTTCTTAATATGTGTGTTTTTTGTCTGTGGACAAAAATATTGGGACGGAGGGAGTATTAATTATAAATACTAAGTAACTAAACTATTATGAATTCCAAATCTTAGTTACTTCGGAAAATGTGAATTTGGTGCTAACCCATGAAATTACACTTTGCACTTTCCTTAAGTCGGTTAGTGGAGCGCGTGTGGTTAACCGACACACTAGCTTGATTTTACAAGGTAGGCAAAGGGTAACTTAATGTTTATCATAGTATTGGTGGAGCGTGTGTGGTTAACCGGCACATCGACTGGGTGGTAAATATTAAGGGTACCAAGTATATTTGCATGGTTATTCACACCTTGTTTTGTTTTGTAAACTGCCACTACCTGTTGTTTCTTGGAGGGCTCCTGCGAAGACTGGCCCTTTCGCTTGTTCTATAAATTTTGCTTCCCACCACTCGCCTTTGGTGGTTCGGGAGCGGCTGTTACTTCATCAAGATCAACCCTGTGATCTATCAAGGTCTGCGCCAGGCACTTGGCATTGTTAAAAGTGGAAGGCATAGCAGCTAAGACATTTCCTTGAGTTGAAGGCGTCAATCCCCAAATGTATCGCTCTATATTCTTGCTTTCTGGGGTGACCATTCCCAGATAGAGAAGAGCCAAATCGCAGAATCTTGTTGTATAAGTGGCAATGTCAGAACCCTTCATCTTTAGATTGTAGAGCTCGTGCTCTAATTTTTGCATCTCACCCCTTGGGCAGTACTCAGCAAGCATAAGCTCTTTTAAGCTTTCCCAACCCATGACATTTGCTACTGGTAGAGTTAGGGATTTGACCTGGCCATTCCACCAAGTCAATGATCTATCAGTGAAAGTGCAGGCTGCAAACTTCACCTTGTTTGCCTCAGAACATGCGCAAATCTCGAAAATGGATTCGATCTTCTCGAACCATCGGGTTAGGTCCATGACTCCTCCATTACCATCGAAAGATTTAGGCTTGGCATTCATGAAGTATTTATAGGAACACTCCTTCGGGTGTACCTGATTTCCGTCAAGATTCTAGTAATGGGTACCACTTCCTAATCTGCTAGCACCACCAGGGTTTATCTGCAGCATCGCGGCAGCCACAACGGCTGTAACTGTTAGCTAGAACATGGCAGGATCGAACTGAGGAGGTGGTGGCGGTGGAGGGTCGTTGTTCTTCCTGTTGGGTCTCTTTCTCGTAGGCATCTTTTCCTAAAAGATACAAGGGGAAAATGACAATAAGCCTCCTATATGATCAGGAATTGAATACTTTCGAGCGAGATATACAATAATAAAGACCTATGATGATAGCTATTAACAATTTCAGGTCTTTCATTTATAAGAATTTGTACTTATAGTGATGACTATGTGCAGTGTTATAGAACCATAAAATACTCCTATAGTATTTTAACTTTGCTTCATTTGTATATGATTTGGTGAGTTTTAGACTAGTCGCGACACCACAGTCACTCCCAAACACATGTTGGTCATATCTCAGACAAATATAGTTGATCAGGTTATATTGGCCCCACATATGACTACATAACTATCCAGCTTTAACTATAGTGTCAAACTCGCCCTAAATACTTTTATGTAGTTCTTACTAGGTTAGCCTCTTGTACGTATGTATACTTGTATACTTCTTGTAAAAATACATGTATTTCTTAAGTATACTTTTAGTTTCAGAGCACTTCGGCCACTTTAGTGCTTATAGTTGTATAGCATGTAAGGTTCGGTATACTTAGTTCACTATAAACAATAGCTCTGATACCAATCTGTCACACCCCCAAATCGGAACAGCGGAAACGTTCTGGGGTGGATGACGTCATATGTAGTATCACAATAATTGCATCATAGTAATCAAAGTAAACACAACCTTTACAATGAATATATAAAAAGGTATTTACATCTGCTTGCTTCATATTTATATACATCAAAAGTAGCAAAAATAATGACGAGACTACAAGCGGTTTTGAAAAGAGATTATCGGCATAAAGCTGGTGAGTTCATAAGCATGTTTTTGTAATGTAAACATGTCATTGAATCTGTAAAATGTTTGTATGCTTTCCAAGAAAATCCAATATTTTCTAACATATATGTTTATTACTGTGTTCTGTAGAAGTGTATAATGTATTAGTTTGCATGTCTGGTTACCACTAACTGTATTGTATTACATTGTTTTGAATGAAAACCCTTTGTATGAAAACCCTGGCTATCACCAGTAATTGGATAGAATATTTTGTTTGAAAATCCCGGTTACCACCAGTATGTATAGTAGTTTCATTACTTAAAATTAAACTATGAGTTGAAATCCCTGGAATCCGCCAGTTGTAATATGAACTAGCTTTATTAGAAAAATAAAACTAAAGACGAATGAAATCTCGTAAACAATAAGGTTAGTTTATACTATTGTGAGTCATATAAACATGCTTGATATGACCTAGTGACCTTTATGACGTTCTTCAAGTGTCGGATAAATGACATTTGTCACCCCAGGCATGCCTGCCTAACTGTAGCTAGCAGTTCAGGTGTGGGATTGTCAGTCCCGAATAGATCTATGCACAAATCTTACGCTCTCCCTCTAGGAGAGTATGGTTATACTTTGATAGGATTTAACCTGTACCCTGAAAGGTACAATTGAAGAGTTGTCTCACAAATCTGTATTAACTAAATTACGTGTCGTTCTGTATGGTTCTCTTGTATTTAAATCCATTGTATACTTGTAGTGTAACAATAATTATACTTAAATAATTATTTAATGTTGTACTCTTGATGTCCGAATGTAGTAATATTTATTATAAACAAAATATTTCATAGTTTATATGTTTTGCAATGTATAACTTTGAATTCATAAAACTGTGTATTGAAAATCCCAAACTATACCTATTATAGTTTGCATGTATGTTGTGTACTTGGTTCGTGTATTGTTCTGAAAACTATGTCGTTATAGCTGTACGTTGAAAACGTCCCTTATGCTCAGCATTTTACAAAAGGGACAAAATATCTAAATATTTTATAAAACATGAAAACGTTTTAATTGTATCAATTGCATAAGTTTATACTTGTTGAAATTCTTTTGTATAAGTTCAGAAAATCATTTGTGTTTGGCTTGTATTCCCCCCCCCCTGAAAACTTTAAAAATAGTAAAGGAATAGGGGTATGAACTCACTGTTGGTCGTGTGATTAGTCGGATAGCGAGACTGGGAGTGGAAACCTTTGGTTGGATGCACGTGATACTTAACAGAATCCTAATCAACAATTAAATACATAATCGTATTTTATTAGCGAAACCATTATTTATAGTGTTAGAAAAACACTTGTTTTCGGTTTAGGAATGTTACCGGGACTCAATCGAGGTGGAAAAGTGGGTTTGTGGCCAAGATTCACGGTGTGAAGGAGCTTGCGGCCGTGAAGAGATTACGGCCGTGAACAGTCCTATGAATGGTTTACGGCCGTGAACAGTGTTCTTGAAGGAAATTTGAAGATTTGAAGGGTTTACGGTCGTAAACAGGTTTACAACCTTTGAAGATTTGAAGATTTGATGGGTTTTCGGCCATAAACTGAAGAACAACGTTGTTAGAGTCGATGAAAAACGTGTTTTAGATGTTCCAAAACAACCTCCAGAGGTGATTTTTGATGATTTTTGGAAGAAATGAGGGTGTTTTTGTGTTTTCGGTCGAGAGGTTGAGAGAGAGAATGAGAGAGTTTTTGGCCAAGAAAGTTCAAATGAAGGTGGGGGTCCCGTATATATAGGCTGGGGGTATGGTCGGTGGTGGGGGACACCTGGCACTGGCCGTAAACGGGTTTACATGCGTAAATGGGTTTACGGCCGTGAACACCACTCATGCCAAAATCTATTGGTTTTTGAAAGGAAACTCGGGTTTTTCGCGTGATTTTGGTTTCGACTCTTATATACAATTAAATTATATAGCCTAAATGATTTTCCAAACCAAAAGAATTTGACGGAACTCAATAAAATTGAATTTTTATTAACAAAAAATTGGCTAACGGTAACGGGAAAAGGTTCGGGTTGTCACAAGTTCAATTGAATGAAGCTTCAGGAAGGGCCTTTATGAAGATATCAACCAAGTGATATGAGGATCTAACTAAATGAACTTCGACGTTTCCATCCTCGACATGATCCTTTATGAAGTGATATCTCAGTGCAATATGCTTTGTCTTGGAGTGTTGCACTGGATTGTATCAAAATTTTATAGCACTTTTGGAATCACAATACAGAGTAATTCTCTTCATGTTAATTCCATAGTTTCTAAGTTGGTTCTGAATCCACACTACTTGGGACGTATAAGATGTGGTTGTAGTGTATTCAACTTTAGCCGTCGATAAGGACACACATGACTACTTGGTATATTGCCAACTAACAAGCTTGCCATCCAGAAACTGACATCCCCCATAAGTTCTTTTACAATCAAGGCCACATCCTCCTAGGTCAGCGTCGGAATAAGCTTGCACAAAGATTCCCGAATTGGATGGATACCATATTTCGAGAGATGTTGTTCTTTTGAGGTATCGAAATGTGTTCTTTACAGCTACCATATGTGGTTCACGGGGATTCGCCTGAAACCTGGCATAATAACATATGTCAAACATAATATCAGGACAACACGATGTTAGAAACATTAGAGATCTGATCATCTGGCGATATAATGTAATATGAGCTGCTGGTTTGTCCAAGGATGGAGTAAGTTTCCTTCCGAATGCCAATGGAACATTGACGTTTGAGTCACCCACCATTCCAAATTTAGCAAGAAAGGTCTTTGTGTAGGCTTCTTGGTTGATGAATATGCCCTTTGAACTCTGTCTAATGTTTAAAGCAAGGAAAAAGTTAATTGGACCCATTGAACTCATTTCAAATTTAGTTTCCATTAGTTTTCAGAATTCAGCTATTAATTTAGGATCAGTGGATCTGAAAATAATATCATCAACGTAAATTTGAATGATAATTAAATGGTCACCATATTTCTTGAGAAAGTAGGTTAGGTCAAACGAACCTTATTTCAATTTTGATTGCCTAAGGAAACGAGTTAGAGTTTCATACCCTGCACGAGGTGGTTGTTTCAGACCATACATTGCCTTATCAAGAACATTGCAATGATTTAGATATCTTTCATTTACGAAACCTGGTGGTTGTTACACATAGAAAGTCTCCTCGAGTTCGCCATTTTGAAATGTACACTTGACATCCATCTAATAGACTGCAAAATTTTTGTGAGCGGCATAGGCGAGAAAAATCTGAACGGATTACAATCTAGCGACCGGTACGAATGTCTCTTCGTAGTCTATTCATTCCTCTTGGCAATAGCCTTTAACCACCAAACGCTCCTTGTTGCGTATCACGTTTCCTTCTTTATCCATCTTATTCCGAAACACCTATTTCATTCCAACTAGATATGCATCCTTCAGAGTGGGGACCAATATCCATACTTTATTTTGCTCGAATTCATTGAGTTCTTCCTGCATTGCTTGAACCCAATCTACATGATCAAGAGAAATTTTAACATTTTAGGCTCAATTTTAGAAATAAAAGAAGTAAACATGCAAAATTCCAATTTAGAAAATAATGCAGTATGTTTTGCTTTTTGTTGAGCCCGTGTAAGAACTCTTGAAGTTGAGTCTCCGATCGCTTGAGATCTTTGATGATCTTTGGTCCATTTAACATTGGAGGAGAGTTTTGATCATAGGAAGGATTAATTTCAGCATAAACTTCTTCAAACTCTGATTGTACATCTGAGTCATTATTTTCATTCTCCCATTGGAAGTTTGCATGTGACCCGCCCTTCGGAATTGAATTATCCCACTGGACTGGATCATCGGAATTGAAGTTCTAAGTGGAACTTTCACCCTGAAATGGAGAAGAATAAGATTTTGGTTGAGGGTCATTTGGAGTTGGTTGCTCAGGAGAAATCTCTGCATTTTTGGCTGTGTCGTCGACAATCTTGATCAATTCAACCTCTTGATTGTATTTTGTGTTGGATTTTGAGGAAATAGCTTTGTCAGGTTAATCAAACAAATTTAGAAATTCCTCATATAAATTAATAAGAGGAATATCCTTTGAATTTGTTGATGGAAAAATCTCCTCTGATAGACAATCTTCGTCAGCATTCACGTCGAATTTGTTCTGATGTTCTCTAGAATTGCATATAAAGCACCTGGAACCAAACACATGAAAAACTTTAACGTTAGGTTTCCGATTGTTAATAATTTCATAAGGAGTAATTTGAAATCTTTTGTTTATATAAGAACGGTTGTGAGTAAAACAAGCGGTGGCAATGACATCAGCCCTGGAGTACAGGGGAAGATTCACAAATGACATCAATGTCCTTGCAGCTTCACAAAGAGAGCGATTTCAACTTTCAACTACTCCGTTATGCTATGGAGTGTAAGGTGAAGAAAAGCTGTGAGCAATCCCTTTTCTAGTTAATAATTCTTAAAATGCATGATTTTTGAATTCTGAACCGTTATCACTACGAATTTTCCGAATATGATTTAATAATTTGAGATCAACCATCTTGATGACATCTATTAACTTCTGTGTTGCTTTGGATTTCTGTCTAAGAAAAAATACCCACGTAAATCTAGAAAAGTCATCAACAATAACTAGAATATATTTGTTACCAGCAATACTTTTGATGGCTGATGGACCACAAAGATCAATGTGGAATAATTCTAGTGGCTCAATGATTTTGGTATTATTGATGGTTGAGTGACTCTTCCTGCTTTGTTTTCCAAGCTCACATGCAACACATAAGTGTTCCTTTTTTGAACTTTAGAAGAGGTACATCGTGAACAAGATCACCATTGCATAAGTTTAAATAAAGATCATCAATAAGAAGATCTAAAAAACACTTCCAATTCTCCTTGTTCTCAATAGACACCACTGCCCATGCAATAGGAAAGATTTTTTCATTTGCATCCCTACTTATAACACAAAGCAACCCCCCCTTACAAATCCCTATAAAGAAACACAAGAAAAAGTCCAATTATATTTCTACATCCTTCAATCCAACCTTTTTTCACACCATCAAAACACACATCGAACTTGTTGAAATGGTTTTTCCCATCGGGCATATGATCCACCTCAAGTTTAATAGTAGAACCAGGATTTTTTCTCATAATCTTTTGGCTATATGACCAGAGTTTTGCATAGTGATCCTTAAGATTACCCTCTTCTAGTTCCATTGCGTATCTTTTTGCTCTTCTGCATTGCCCTATTCTAACATTCACACCAAACTTTTTGATCACTTCTAGTCTAAGTTTCCTCACACTCATTTTCTGCCTATGTAAAAAAAATTTGGTATAATGGCCCCTAATCCATGAATATGTAACCAATGAGCCTAATTTAAAATTCCTACCACACTTATGCTCATCCTTCAAAGACTTGATCTGGAAACTTGCTTCATCACTCATCCAAGATGCATATAGTCTAAACGTGCATTCACCTTTACAACACCTAACAAGAAGTGCCTGTCTGTCATTCTTTTCAAAACATAATTGGTACCCATTAGCCACTTCATAATTACACAACATGCTTTTCAATTGTTTTGGATCCTTAAATTTAATTCCAGGTATGGGCTTTTATTTTTTCCAATGTAAACTCTCATTGAAAATGGAATGCATCTGTAGGGAATCATGGATTTCCATCCCATTATCATCATCTACAAAGTCATTTTCATCATCATCAAAACCCCGCTCAACACATAATTGACTCAAGAAAGGATCATGATGTGACAACCGTCAAAATTCGAGTCGGTGTTAGAGTTTACTAAACTTAGTTTCACATATAGGCACGACACATACTCGACTTAGTAACTAGAGGCTAAGTTATAGCCTACAAGAAACTTGGAAACAGATAGAAATAATGGTTGGTGTACTTAGATTTCACATTGATATGTGAATTCTATAACTACTTAACTGTAGAGACTATCCATATTCGGGTCATTCTTTGACTCGAACACCTTTTCATGAATCATACACACACATTATTCACTTGACCTAGTAGTAGAAATTAGGTCAGAGTCTCGTGGAACTTAAGTCAAAGTTGAAACAATGACTAGTATACTTGGTTCTTCAAGTTCACTTGAATCTCGGAACCACTCCATATAAATGCCAATAAACCGATAAAAAGGAATTACAAACATTTTTCTAACTTGAATAAGAGTTAGGGAACACAAAAATAATTTGAAGACTCAAAGATTCAATTCATTTTGATATCCAACGATTTATTAAATCTTAAAACCCAAAAGCCCTAAAACCTAAACTTTATAAAGTTTAACATCAAGAATTCTATAAAAATAATTATGAACCCTATAATATTATTCTAAAATAATTCAAATGAGGAAAAATATAATCAAGAGAATCAAAAACTTAAACCCATTAACATTTAACCTTATTTTATAAGCTAAAAACTAAAGAGTTATGAACAAATCTTATTTAAAATGCACATTTTATAAAATATGGGGGAAATTTTATAAAATTTTTTTTTTTAAAAGTTTTATAAAATTTATGGAAGAGAAATAAAAACTCCTCTCTCATCCTTCAATTTTCAGCCACACTTCCCCAAATACATCCCTTTCTATCACTCATAATCATTCTTCACCTCTCTTACACTCTATCTTCTCTCATCTCTCTCTTGTTTCTCTCTCACACTCCACTACACATTTCCTCTCTTCCTCTCTCTATGAACCATGAATTTTTCAAGAAAACAAGTCCAAGAACACAACTCAAACTCAAAATTTTCATCATCTTGTGGTGTTCTTGAAGGTAATCACGAATTTTCTTTCATGTTACTTCACTGTTCCTTCAAGTTTTGCTATTTTTCTTGCACTTTCTCCTTCTTCTACTCCATTCTATGGTAAAATCATGAACATTTGCTCACACTCATGGTTTTGATGATGATGGTGGTAGATTTTCACCAAAAACATCTTGCATGTTACAAAATGGTGAAGATCCATGACCTAAATCTAAGTCAAAATCATGGAAATGCACTTTTCTACAATTTTGGTGGAAAATCACCACATGCAGCCTAAGTTTTCTTTTCAAAATGATTTTTGACAATTTAAAACTTATGAATGGACTTCAAAACAACATGCATGTGATGATCTTCAAGTGTAGATGCTTGATGATCAAAGTTTGTTGTTAAAAAGCATTCAAATAGGTTCATAATGGATTTATTCCCAAATAAATATCTAAAACTTATTTTCTGATCAAATCTGATTTTTTCCAGAATTCCATCAACAAAATGAGATGTTTCACAAGTTTTTAGAAAATAATTCATTTTTCTCGAATTATTATAATTATTGCAAGAAAATAGGGTAATAATTCATATAAAATACTTTCTGAGGTCTATAAATCCTAGATAGATTCATGGATAACCCCTAAAGTGGATGATGACATCTCAGTGAGTTTCATCGATTTTTGTTACTGTTTGCTATGGTTTTTGATTTTCTTTTTGTTTAATTCAAATAAATCATAAAGCAACTTTAAGGAATGTGAAAAGGGGTATCTAATAATTTTCGCAACTCCTACCATATGTGTAAGACTCAGAAAAATATTTTCAGAATTTTTCATAGTGCATTCCTAGTTTTCCCCGATATTTGTATTTATAATGGACTAATAATGAGAAAAATAGTTCTACACATAAAAAATTCATAAAAATTTACCAGAAGACGTTATAATATATTAGAACTTTAAATAAAAATTTGGATGATTTTTCTATTCAGTATGCTATTTTGGTTCTATTTTCTAAGATTAAATACACTTAAATCCACAAAATCGGATTTCAATATATAAAAATCACCATTGGTATTTTTTCCAGATTTCTACACTGTAAATGGAGTTAAAATTTTTTCTTTAATTTACTTTAACTATTTGGTAATTATTCACCATTTAATGATTATCCAAGAGCATAAAACAAAGAAAAATAGCAAAACTAATTAAAAAATATCTTTTATATTTTTCACATATTCTATATATATAATAACATTGTTACAAAAAGTTTGAGCAATTTTGTAAACTGTTTTCTATTTATTTCAATTTTTATTAGAATAAATGCACAAAAATCATAAAAATCGGTTAAACAGTTTAGAAATCCATTTTTACATTTTTCCCAGCTTAAGAATGTTCAATGGCAATATTCTAAAAAGTTTGGGAATTTTTTTCATCTGGATACTATTTTTCATGAAATTATATTGTTATGAAGGCTTAAAAATTTGGAAAAGTAGTTAATCACATCAAAAATTCAAGGGAAAATTTCTGGAAGACTTCTACTGTATTTGGAACGAAAATGTAAAATTTGATGATTTTTGGAAACTGTTTGATAATATTTTTGGATTTTTAGGAGTTTTTAACACCTTTAAATGTGTTGAAATACATTCAATTAATATTACAAAAACCTGGAAAATAATGGCTAAAACTATCTTAATCACATGAGTTATAAAATATCACCATTTCAGAAAAATTATTACCCATTTACTATAAAACCAATATTAGAACAAAAATTTGGCATTTCTCTATACGTAGTTATTAGTATATTAGCATTAGATTTCGACATACAAACTCACTAGCGTATGTTTGATGTCGTAGGATCCCGGTAGTAAGGCGTTGTTGTATTCCGAGGCACCACTTGTAGCTACTTGAAACATAGTGAGTATTCACGACTCCCCCTATTTTCGGTTTTTATGTTTTGGGATGGAAAAGCATGTCCGAAAAGATATTTATTATTCATTGTATTTAAATTGAATTGTATCAAACTTGATTGCTATATTTTGCTATAATTTGCTATATTCTGCTATGTATGTCTATGCAACACGAAACATAAGAACTTATCGTCTTAAGTCCCTTACCTTAGACTTTACTCCAACCATTAACTCTTTGAGCCAATGGTCATTATGGATAGCGCTATTAGGAACTGACAACTTCTCACTCGCCCGATTGTTGGAGTGCATGATACCATATAATCTATGGAACGATAAACATAGATCTTGATAGGGCATCAGTCATAGGCTTGGTTGGGAAGTCACTGTTTGCTCATACCTATACAAACTTGTTATTTATTATGGAAATAAACTCGTTTATCAATTATAGCAATCAACTTTGTTACTCATTAAAGCAATGAACTTTGTTTCTCATTAAAGCAATGTACTTGTATTTATGGAAAGTCTTATACCAAATCTTAATTTTATAAACTTGTGAACTCACCAACTATTTTCATAGTTGACACCCGTTTTACATGCTTTTTCAGGAAATAATTAGTAAGTAGATATAAAGATCCATCATCATAGAGCATACTGCATCGTGTGGAAGTTATTTTATGAAGTCATATTTTGAACAATGTCATTTTGGAAAACTTGTACTTTGTTTTGTTTAAATTATGGGTTGTAAACTTTTAACTATTGCTATGGTGATGTATCTTTATCTTTTGCAATGAAACCTTTATCGCTGTCATATCTTGCGTTTCCGCTTTAGTGGGGTGTGACACTTATATACTTAGGCTATTAGGGTTTTCAACTAGGAAACCCTAATCTGACTGCTTAGGCCTTAAGCAGCCCATGGACCCTTCCAGAAGGCCCTTGGACGATTTCTATATGGACCTCCATATAGAATTCGTCCATGCTTCCTTTATGGATCCTAAGCCCAACTTTGTAACTATCTTATCATTACAATATCAGTCCCCTTTATTTAATTAATCTCTTTTAGCCACAAAATTAATTCTTAATTAATTCTTGACTAATATTAATTAAACAATATGATTTCTCTTTTAATATATTGTTCTCATAATATATTAATAAATCATAATTAATCCTCTCTCTCCTTAATTCATCCTACAAGTTGCTATGGTGAAGGCAACCGAAAAGGACCATGCTCATAATCGGGTCAAGTACATACCAAAATAGTTATGGGCTTAGACACCTAATCCAACAAGTGACACTTCAATAGTGTCACCTAAAAAGACAATTTATTCATTTTTTTAGAATATGGATTAAGTACACATATTATCGGAGGGAAAGGTTATGATGGAGCTAGTGACTTGAGAGGTGCATTTAATAGCTTGAAGACCTTGATTATGAAATTAGTGGAATTTGTACATTCTATCCATTGTTTTGCTCATTAGTTACAGTTAGTACTTGTGTTTGTTGCAAAGAATCATTCCGACATTAATGATTTTTTTTCAGTTGATTTCTTGTTTGTTAAACTTGATTGGATCTTCTTATAAGCATTGGGACATGTTAAGAGAGAAACAATCAACAATAGTAGTGGAAGCATTACCTGCAGGTTTCTTTTATTTTGTCAATTTGTTTTATGATAATTGACATTGTTTTCTTGCTAATTTTTGTATATTATTTACTTCAATTTTAGGTGACATCGAATGTGGTATAGATTTGAATC
Source organism: Lactuca virosa (assembly GCF_052849685.1). Taxonomy (NCBI): domain Eukaryota; kingdom Viridiplantae; phylum Streptophyta; class Magnoliopsida; order Asterales; family Asteraceae; genus Lactuca; species Lactuca virosa. Next base: position 206,510,919 of record NC_136426.1, read on the forward strand.
AAGAAGTTGGTATCAAATGACCAGGTGATGCTCCTGGGGTTTGCATTATGGTTCACTAGTAAATATCAAGAGAATATATTCTTCTAATTTGTGAAGTACTCGAAGACATTATAAAACATTGTACTTCTCAAGATCATAAAGTCAAAGCATGTCATCTTTTGATGTCATTATGAACATTTGATTTTATATTTTGCCTACACTTGATGGTTGATATCTTAGGGGTCACAAATGATTTGAATACCACGTTACAAAAGAAAGACAAAAATATTGTAAATGCCATGCATCAAGTGAGGTCCTCTAAGAATAGACTAAAAAAAAGTAGGAATGACGGTTGGGGGTGGGAGGGGGGGAGGCACATTTAAACGATGTTAATTTATTCTGTGAAAAATGTGATTTTGAGATTTTGAGTATGGAAGCTCCATAATACAATGGATTAAGTTGTCACAAAGATTCAAAGGTTAGCGACTAGAAAGTTTATTTATTTTCACAACTTTCCTAATTAACTATTAACAAGTATTTATGTTTAAGTCGCAGATTAATTGCTTGCACCACTACAAAGTTGATATATTTGTTGCGGTTATAGATATGCAATTTCAGGAGCTCAACAATCGCATTAATGAAGCAAACACAACGTTACTTGTTTCGATGACTTCTTTATGTCCAAGTAAGTCTTTTCAAGCATTTAATGTGGAGGCACTACTAAAAATGACTAAAATTTATCTTAACGAATTCCCAATGCATGACCTTGGAACACTTAGAGCAAATCTTCAAAACTATATTATGGATGTACGTGGAGATGAAAAGTTTAATAACATGAAGGGAATTGCAAACTTGGCAAAGATGATGGTTGAAGCATACAAGCATACCATATATCTAATGGTATATCTTGTACTAAAATAAGCATAGATTTTACCCGTTGCAACATCAACCGTGGAACGAGAATTTTCATACATACACATACATATACATTTTTTTCATACATATACATTTTTTTCATACATATTCACACATACATATTTGCATATACATTTTATATATGCATTCATATATTTCATCTAATTTCACATACCAAAATATATACATTTCATATTCTCACACGCAACCCACTCTCTCTTTTCCAAACTCGGGCATTCAGTTCCAGGGTTTCAATGGCACAGTTGCCCAAGGAAATGATTCAACTAATACCGATAAGGTTAGAGGTGAGGGATCTGATCCGTTACAGGAGCATTTCAAAGTTATGGAAATGTGTGAACTCTGAATCTAATTTCATCAAATCCCATCTCGAACACATTTATCGCCGGGATTGTGAAAATAACAAAATGGGAAGCAGGAGAATTGCTATGTCTACTACGCGCTGTGGTGATTGGATATATGACCCTGATAAAATCTTATTTGTCTGTCTGTTGCACGCGTCATCTACTTGGTTCTTCAAATGGTTTGGTATACGTTTCTCCCTCTCGTACCGAATTTGTACTTATCAATCCTGAAACCCGAGAAGTGAATAAACTGGAAAGTCCCCAAATCCATCAGGAGGGATATATGATTTATGGTTTTGGTTATGATTCGTCCAAAGATGACTGCAAGGTGGTATTAGGGTTTAGAAATGGTAGTATTGGAGAAGTGAACTACACTTTTGTAGTGTATGGTTGGTTTCCTTTACAGTGGCGCACTTCATTGGGTTGTTTGTCATGGTTCAGCTTATCAGATGCCGCTAATTCTGTCTTTTGATTTGTCCGAGAATAAATTTGAGGAGATCCCACAACCTTGCAAATGGCCAAAGCATTTGGGCACCCTATATGGTATTCCCTTTCACACTGCAAGGAGGATAAATCTAACAATCAGAAATGAAAACACAGCATAACTGGATTTTTATTGAATGTCCATTTTAACCTTGGACCAAAACTAAAACAAGCAGTATACTACAGGGATGAAATTTATTGATATTTAAGGAATAAGCACGTCAAGAACTATAGATAAGATCTGCAACTTCTGTCAAAATAGCCATCATCTCCAAACATTATTCAGTAAGAATGGAACAAGATGTCAGATTTAGACACTACTGAAGCGTTACAAGATATAGCATAAATTGGAAAGTTGAGCATTAAAAATTTATTGGAATCAAAACAATTACATAAGAAAACGTTTTATAAACATACCTTGGACAAACCCACAAAACCAACTCTTGAAATGTGATGAACACCTAACTGCTACCGATCTGATTCAACTAGACTGACAACAGATCAAGAAAGTGTGAGTGTGACAGTCGAACAACATATATAAACTTCGAAACAACAAACAAAGGACAAAACAGCTTCAAAACACATGATTCAGAATGGTATAAATTAACGTATCAGTTAACTTACAAGTTTTTTGTTTTAAAATGTTTTAAAAAGACGCAGATCAATAACTTTATCAAAACGATCCATGATTTTCAGATATGGATATCCTCCTAAGCCAGTAGTTGAATAGTTTGAAGACATAGATACACAAGGTTGATTATGACAGCGGCTGTGAAATCGTATGAAAATCAAAACTGATTATCTAATATATATATATATATATATATATATATATATATATATATATATATATATATATATATATATATATATATAGTAAGAAAAGTGTGGGTGTCAACCCTAACCCTGATCTCTAACAATGGTTATTTGCATCAACCTCCCCTAAAATTGTACTCCCTCCGTCCCAAAATAATAGTCTACAGACAAAAAACACACAGTTTAAGAAAAACATTAATTATCATTAACTTTATTAAATGAAATGACAGTCTTACCCTTCTGTTGCATTTAATTCTATGGTAGTTGCATTTAATTTTATGGTAATTTAACTAATAATGAGGGGTATTATGGTAAAAGACATATTTATTGTTAGAAGTAGGCAATTATTTTGGGACAAACCAAAAAGGAAACATGGACTATTAATATGGGACGGAGGGAGTACATATCGTCACATACAGCCCAACCATTACGAAAAATGACACTTTTGTTGTTTATATTTTTAAATGGCCATAATACTCCTTACTATACATAACTATTTTTTTTCTTTATTTATATTTTTTTCAAAAACACTTGATACATTTTTCTTTCTTGCATAAGTGAGAATATGTATATTCATTGTTTAGCCTTTCAACATGAAAGGGTGTAATTAGTACAAACTTATTATAATGTTCGGCTACAGAATTAATAGTTTCACGAAAAGTTAAAATTATGATTGTGTTTAATGAAATCATAATAATATTGTATACTAACAATTATATTTATTTAAAAATTAAATTTCCTGAAGAAACTGACCTTAATAATGTATATAAGGTAAAATTGTACATATATTCATCGTTTTTCATTCCCTTGAGTTAAACTCTCTAAGTCTAAGAAAGCTCAACGAAAAAGATTCAATTTTATGAAAGGTCTGTCGGAAAGTTCATTTGGATGATTATTGGATTACTCACACCCGGTGTTTTGATATTTACACATTGTGTTATATTTATTGCGACTTTGCATTTAAAGTATAGTTGGATTCCTTTTATGTGTCCATGCAATATGAGTTATAGAACAAGTCGACGACAGTTCAATGAATTTTGATAAGCATGCATGAAACATAACACACACACAAACTTCCAATGGATGATTGATTCTCGAGGATCAAGTTTGTTGGTAAATATCCATTGATGGTCGATCATTAATTGCTAGAATGACATAGTATAGAAAATTTATCAAAATATATTTGTAAAATTGGTGTAAGTTTTAAAACTAATGTTGGATTTAATGAACTTACCAAAATTAACTATGGGTATTGTGATAATTGTTTCAAGCATCACTTACATGGAATTGCTCCATGATTAACACCAAGAAACCCAAGACTCCTCGTGTGATACTATATACTCCACTGCTAATGATCAACATTCCTCAATAAACAACAAGAGGAAAACAAAACGAGTGGTATTTAGGAGGAAAATGGCCATTTTTTCCATCTTACTTTACTACAGTGCTACTTAACACAATTACTTATACCCTACGTTAGATGCAAAAAAAGCAACGTATTTTTTCTCCTTTCTCATTAACATGGAAATTATGGGTGATTCAAAAACATAAATAACATCTTCTTAGCGCATGGGAATTTTAGGTAATTATATTGTTTTAGTTTCTTATGCAGAGTAAACATAAATATCAAAACACCCGGTGTTTTGATATTTACACATTGTGTTATATTTATTGCGACTTTGCATTTAAAGTATAGTTGGATTCCTTTTATGTGTCCATGCAATATGAGTTATAGAACAAGTCAACGACAGTTCAATGAATTTTGATAAGCATGCATGAAACATAACACACACACAAACTTCCAATGGATGATTGATTCTCGAGGATCAAGTTTGTTGGTAAATATCCATTGATGGTCGATCATTAATTGCTAGAATGACATAGTATAGAAAATTTATCAAAATATATTTGTCAAATTGGTGTAAGTTTTAAAACTAATGTTGGATTTAATGAACTTACCAAAATTAACTATGGGTATTGTGATAATTGTTTCAAGCATCACTTATATGGAATTGCTCCATGATTAACACCAAGAAACCCAAGACTCCTCGTTTGATACTATATACTCCACTGCTAATGATCAACATTCCTCAATAAACAACAAGAGGAAAACAAAACGAGTGGTATTTAGGAGGAAAATGGCCATTTTTTCCATCTTACTTTACTACAGTGCTACTTAACACAATTACTTATACCCTACGTTAGATGCAAAAAAAGCAACGTATTTTTTCTCCTTTCTCATTAACATGGAAATTATGGGTGATTCAAAAACATAAATAACATCTTCTTAGCGCATGGGAATTTTAGGTAATTATATTGTTTTAGTTTCTTATGCAGAGTAAATAAAGTAAACATGTAGAAAGACTAAAAGAAAAGTATGTTGCTATTACTTAGCAATTTCTAATATAATTTAACAACGTACATTGAAACATTTGGACGTTTATATAATTATATTTAATTGCATTGGTTTACAATTTATTTTAAGAATAATGTTTATGTAACACCTCAAATCTTAGACCAATTTTTTTTTTCATTTTTAATTTACCAAAAACAAGTTTCACAAACAAAGTTATCAAACACATAGTTATCCGAAAAAACCATTATCATAAAATATCAGAGTTTCTCAAACTATCCCAGTAACAATCCTCTCAACGAGTTTGTACAATCAAAGCTTCGCCTTCCTGCGGTTCTCAGAAGTACCTAAAACACATAAATCAACAACTGTAACCATGAAGCTTAGTGAGTTTCCCAAGATACCACATACAACACCACATAAATAAATAACTATGGGTTATCAGCAACCCTACGGACTATCAGCAGTCCCAGTGGGAAACAGCAGGCCCTATGAGTTATTAGCAACACTAGAGATTGTCCTTAGTCTCAGTCAAACATAACAGCATAACATAGAATAACAATAGACCCAACAGGTCATCACAAATACAACTATTCTTCCACAAATCTAAGGTTAATTGAAGAGACTCACCTGATACTGACGATAAGTAAATCTCACAGTCGAACTGCCAAAACTAGACTTCGCCTAGTCAACGAGATAATTAACCCTAATTAATATTTAAGGTCCAAAGGTCAACTACTTAGTCCAAATCCTACAACTAAGTCCTATAAGGGAAGAAAGACCATTTTCCCTTCTCATGGTCCAAAACCCTAAATCGTTGCCAAAAGTTAAAAGTCAACGAAAGTCGACTACCCAGCGTGTATGTTGGGCGTACACTTGACGTAAAGCGCGAGCAGTGACTAGACGGGAAGTGACCAGACGGGGACGGAACGGGCTATGTGGGGCGTAGCCAGGAGTACGCCCGACATACTCCATGTTATTCAACTTCACCATTTTTTGTGTCTGAATCCGCTAAGACATCTAACTAAACTTCAGATCTGACCATCCTAGAGTCTCTTAACCCATAAACTCATTTACTTTAAGCTTTTGCATGGCTAGGAAGGACCCGATGCAATGAAATTTAGCTTCCAACACACTCTAAGCTACTTTACTCATGCATCAGCCACATGGAATGATCAAGAAACCATTTTTAGGAATCTACAGTTCCTAAAATGCATGAAAGGACAACTAATATTCCTTGGAGTGCTCAAACTCATAAAGGTCCAATCTTGGGGACAAAAAGCTCGTAAAACTTCAACCATGGAGATCAAATAGGAAACTCATCAAGGTATAAACTTTATACCTGAAAAAGATGCACAATGAGGAAAGGTTTTTGTATCTACAAGCTTGCAAGTAACAACTCCTTCTTCTCCAGCCTCCTGCTTCAACAATATGCAACAAATTCACTTAATAAGCTCCCAAAACTCACACCAACAACTTAGACTCAAAATTAGGGTTTGAGGATGCAATTGTGGCTAATAAAGATAGTACAAAGGGCATATAAAGTTTTTTAAATATGGAGCAACCCTTAAAACTAGGGTTTGGAGTACGCCCAACGTACCATATGTACACCCAACATATTAGCGGATCATCCACGTTTCCACATTGCAAGAGTACACTGCGTGTAGCCTCAAGTACGCGAAGCGTACGACCAAAATGCAAGCCTTTTTTTCTCAAGGGACCAATTGTACAACTTTTGATAAACATAAGTGCAATAATAGTAATTCCTTATATTTGGATGTTATAGTTTACTACCAAAGTTACTTACTTACAAGACATTGGATTAGTATCACATGATACAACATTTAAGGTTCGAGTTTTGAGGATGAAGAAATTTATACCCAACACAAAAAAGAAGTGTCATCAATCGAACTAATTATTATGGATGAACAGGTTATGTTTAATGTTTACTATTTGTGTTTACATATTGAACATTATTTGATAACATGCCTTTTTTTTACAAGGCACAAAAATCGAAGCTTGTGTTTTCAGTAGTAATTTCAACAGGTTCAACATCTTCTAAAATTTTGATAAACTTATGTAATATAAAACGGAAACTTGGCTGCAACAAGTGAAGGTTTAGTATTATTTGCCAAGATCAACAAATTGTGTTTCAATGGAAAACTCTTCCTAAGAAATGTTTTGATTTTACTGGTCGACTTCATGGTTTTCTTTTTGTTGACTCTACTTCAATTCTACAAAAAACTTGCTCAGCCAGTTTCTGTTTTGTTTAGTTATTTTACTTCTTGTTTTGCTTTCTTTAAATTATTCACATAATTCATATTATTGTTTTCTACATTTGTAAATGATCGGACAACTCATATCACGACGTACTCTAGACACATCTAATCCAAATCCAGCAAGTCACAACATGAAGTTGACCATAAGCAACATAGAGTGAATTCTTTAACCTTTTTTATGTCATATTTCTCATATATATGTAGATTGCTGTTTTAAAGTAATTACTTTTTTATTGCAGGGGTGCATTGCTTAAGCTTGCTTTGTTTGGAGTTCAAGCTCATGAAGTATCAGATTCTATGACAAAAAAAACACACAAAAAAACTTTGTGTTATTTTAATTAGTCAGTTTGGTACACTCACCGTTTGGAATGGTTTGTGCTACTAGTTTAATATCTACTGTCACACCCCCGAACCAGAACGGCGGAAATGTCCGAGGGCGGTTGATGACATTGTATGGTAACATAAGAGTTAAATATAAATGAATCATAGCAACCCAAACACCATACATCGAGAATACAAGTGATTTTCAAAAGTGTCAACAATTATGTTGGTGAGTTCATAAGCATTTTGTATGAAAAGGGTTTGTAACTTTTTTGCGTAAAATGGTTTGTGTACTTCTAGAAAATCCGTTATTTCCCTTTAAAACGAGTTGTAAGTCTTATACCCAAGACTAAATAAAATGCATGTATTCCTTTGTATCTTTTCCTTGAAAAATGATAATGTATGTCCTAGAAAATCCAATATTTTCTTATAAGTGATATGTAGTCTTATAACCCTAAGACCCAAAATGTATGTAAGTCTGTACTGAAGGATAGTATGTAATTTTATCTTTTTATAAAACTGATGAAGTGAAAGTTACACCGTAAATCAAATGTTTTGTTAATCACTATGTGAGTTATTATAACCATGCTTAATGTGACTGATATGCATGAATGACGTTCTTCAGGCGTCAGAATTGGTAGACATTTGTCACCCTAGACTTGCCGGTCTAACTGTAACGCACAACTTAGGTGTGGGGTTGTCAATCACGTATAAATCTATACACAACTATCTCGCTCTCCTACACAATTATCTCGCTCTCCTTCCAGGAGCTCTAATTACAATGCAGGACTTAAAGTGTACGCTAGGTAGGTACGGTGAAGAGAATGTATCACAAGAGCATCAACAAATTTACGTGAAGTAGGACTCCTTTTTCTTGTAAGTTGAAATATTAATACCCTTGGATAATTATAAGGTTTTTCTAAAATGAGAGTATGATTTTTGTAATTCCCAAACTATACCAATTATCGTTTATCTTGTATGTTTTGTTGAGAATATTTATATAATCTTTTATATAAATAGAAAATTGTATTCTTGACTAGTATAAAAGTATGTAACCAAAACATAATATATTTGGTTGATAAGCCACCAAGGTCTTCCGTCATTTATCTGTGTGACTCTTTTTTCGGTCCCTGGATGTCGTTAGTCGTTCCCGAATTTGACGATCTTCTCAGTTTGTATCCCTAATGATCTCGGGACCGGTGAGAGTGCTATCGGGTACTTGCCCTTTTTCTAACTGTGTGTCTCCCACCTCTGCCCAACACAGAGGTGACCAACATTTGCATCCATATAGAGCCTTAAATGGAGCAACCATGATGCTAGTGTGATAGCTATTGTTGTATGAGAACTTGATGAGTGGCAAATGGGTATCCCATGCCTTGCCGAAGTCTATCACACATGCTCTTAGCATATCCTCCAGTGTCTGGATGGTCCGCTCACTTTGCCCGTCAGTTTGAAGATGGTAAGCCGTACTTATATCGAGTTGAGTTCCCAAGGACTTCTGTAATGATTGCCAGAACCGGGAGGTGAATCTACTATCTCTGTCGGAAAAAATAGACATTGGTACACCATGCAGTCACACTATTTCTTTAATGTACGTCCATGTAAGCTTCTCCATTTTGTCAATTTCCTTTATTGGTAGGAAGTGTGCTTATTTGGTTAACCTATCAACGATTACCCAAATGGTGTCAAATCCATTCTTCGTCTTGGGCAATTTGGTGATGAAATCCATGGTTATTCGCTCCCACTTCCACTTGGGTATGTTTGTTTGCTGTAGTAAACCCGAGGGCTTTTGATATTCAACCTTAACCTTGGCACAAGTCAGACACTTGCCCGCATAGGTTACGATCTCGACTTTCATGTTTGGCCACCAATAAAGCTTCCTGAGATCCTGATACATCTTGTCAGAACCTGGATGAATGGAGTATTTTGTCTTGTGGGCTTCATTCATGAGAACGTCTCTGTACCCACCAAACTTCGGTGTCAAAATTCGGTCCATGAGGTAGTATTCTTCGTCATCCTTGACGGTAAGGTTCTTATTCATCCCTCTCAAGGCTTCACCAATGACATTTTCAAGTTTTAAGGCTTCTTGCTAAGCCTCTTTGATTTTCGAATGTAGGTGGGAATGCATGGTCATGGTTAGTGACTTTACTCGGTGACATGAATATTCTTTCCGGCTCAGGGCATCTGCTACTACATTGGCCTTGCCCGAATGATATCGTATTTCGCACTCGTAGTCGTTCAGTAGCTCTACCCATCGCCACTTCCTCATGTTGAGCTCTTTCTGGTTTAAAATGTGTTGGAGGCTCTTGTGATCCGTGAAAATGGTGCATTTTGTACCATAAAGGTAGTGCCTGCAGATATTTAGAGTGAACACTACTACTCCCAGCTCGAGATCATGTGTGGTGTAGTGCACCTCTTGGTTCTTTAGTTGTCTTGATGAGTAGGCTATGACCTTTCATCGTTGCATGAGTACGCAGCCTAATCCTTGAGTGGATGCGTCACAATAGACCACGAAATCTTCCGTCCCTTCTCGGAGAAACAAGACCAGGGCGCTGCATAGAGCCTGTTTCAGGCTTTGGAAAGTAGCCTCTTGTTTCCTCTCCCAGATGAAGGTTATGTTGGATTAATGTCTAAGTCCATAACTATAATTGGTAAGACTTGACCCGAACCAGCATGGTCCATTTGGGTTGCATGGCATCGGGACATTTGGATTGACAAGATGAGGAAAAAGGATATTAGTGATTTATATTAATATATTATAAGTTCTAATATATTAATATATAATCGTATTATTTAATTAGTATTGATCAAGAATTAATTTATAATTAATTAAGTGATCAAAAAGGGACTAATTAAATATGGACTCTTAGATATATATGTGTGATGGGCCAAGTTCATTTAGGTTGGGCTTAGCTTTCATGGATAGTCCATGGAGTGTTTAACCCATGGATCATATAAAATGAAAGGTCATGGGTATTAGGGTTTAACCCTAATCTCCACACTATATAAAGAAGTCCTTGGTTGGTGAAATTAGTACTAGTGTGTGTACATGAAAGGGCAAGGCCGATTTCACTAGAGAAAACCAAAGTATCCTTATTCTTAAGGTTATTCCAAGTGTTCATGGTGTTGTATGAACCATTTGAGGTGTCACACTTAGGTCACTAGGCACTCAAGCTTCATGAAGACAAGTTACATCAAAAAGGTATGTAATCTATCTATTTTATTACCCAAGTATATGATATTTGTATGCTAGTATAGGGTAATATCTTGGAAACATCATATTTGCATGTATAATAGAGAAAACATAGATCCAAGGTATTTAGGGTTGTATGTGCACCATAGGATGTTGTAATATACTAAAACCCAACAGTGGTATCAGAGCCATGGGTTGTTTTCTGTTATATTGATGCAAATGTTTTATTTTCAAAGTTGAAAAAAAAGGAAAAAAAACATGACGTTTGTCAAATTTTAAGATAATTACTTGTTTTTGTGAAAAACTAATTATTTGTAAAATTTGAATCATTTGCTATATGAGTTGAATTAGGTCAAATTTAGTAATATATAAAATGATATGATTATTTTATTAGTTTTAAAAGTTTGATCTAAATGTTTTAAGGAGTTACAAATTTTGTCATAAAATTTTGGAGCTCAAAATTTTTTTTAAAGTTGTGATCTTAAGTGTTTTTGAAACCTCCAAAAGTTATGGATATGAAAAAGGTTTTAAAAAAAAAATTTTGATTCAAAGTTTTTATGGAGTTACAAAATTTGGTGTTAATGTTTTAAAGAATTCCATAACTTATTCTTAAGTTATGGAACATGAAAAGTTTCATCATAAAACAACCATTTAACTCCATAAGTTATGGATTACCAAAAGTTTTATGTTTCCTTGATTTATGAGTTAGTTTAGATTAATGAAAAAAAATTGTGTTTTAGTTGATTTCAGTCCTAATTAATCTAGAGGTAGTTCATAAAATGTGTTTTTGTAACTTGTCCTCAAGTTACATAAAAGGTTACATTTATGAATCTTAAAACTAATAAAAGTGCCATAGCTTACATAAAAAAAATGAAGAGTCTTTTCTTATAAATAGTTTTTATGGCTCCATAACTTGTCCTCAAGTTATGGATGTCCAAGAGTCTCTTCATTAAAATTTTAAAGCTTTAATTAAAACTCATAAGTTATGAAAATCCAAGAGTTTTGAATAGTTTCAAAACTTGCCCTCAAGTTTTGGAACTTGAAACGTTTTCTCTAATGAATACTTTAATTCCAAGTTATGCCCTTAGAATTTTAAAAGATAAAATTCAACCCTTATACTTTATAATATTATAAGTTAATAATATTTATATATATGTATAAGAGCAAGTCGTTTTACCATTAGTAGGCCTCATTCACGAAGCCGGTCTATAAGGGGGTATAAGGTTACTGCCTATAAAATGGCACTTTAATGGGTGTCCACTCTCACCCACCGCTTCCTTGACTGGTGGAGGGTCGTTAGCCGAACTGGTAGGAAAGGACTATAATTCTCCATTCATTAAAAGTATAATGATAAATACTAAGTAACTAAACACTTATAAATTCCCAATCTTAGTTACTTAGGAAAATGTGAAGTTGGTGCTACCCCATTGAATTACACTTTGCACCCTTGTTAAGTCGTTAGTGGAGCGTGTGTGGTTAACCGGAACACTAACATGGGATTGACAATGTGTGGCAAAGGGTGACTTAAGTTTTATCATAGATCGGTGGAGCGCGTGTGGTTAACCGGCACATCGACTGGGTGATAAAATTAAGGGTACCAAGTCAATTTGCATGGTTATTCACACCTTGTTTGTGATCCTCGGCATCCCAGTCACAAACTTGAGATGGCACAATCGAGATACAAACATTCCATTGAAAGTTCAATGTATCTCAAAAGATCTAGGAGTTTCAAATCCAATTAAAACTTAATTATATTTCGTTTTTCATGGTGGAAATTGGTAAATCGTCATTTACCTACCTTCAACTATTTTATAACTTGGATTATGGCATCCCTCTTCCAGTTATAAATAGGTTGTTGGGTCCTAGCCTTAATATTTCATATTGGGTGTTATATTAAGGACTTTAAATCAACTAAACTTGAATATCTCCCAAAACATGTCTAGTTCAGACATCTATGATCTTCCCAAATCTCTTGGAACTTCACTTCCTCCACCTCCTCCAATTATTCTCCCTAACCCACAAGTTCAAGGTCACTCAAGCCCTATTGGCAAGGCAAGGTCTAGGTGTGATCACATCTTGGAGATGAAGTCACATATTGACAAGCCGGGAGAGTTGGGTGTCAAAGACTTGAGAAAGTTGGTAGTTCAATCACTTTCTAAGTCACATAGTGAGTTCCTTTGGGACTCCTATGAAACAGACTATGACAAGACCATTAATGATCTTATCTATTTGCTTGGTACTGCTGAATCAGCAATAATTTGGAAGGCTAGTAAAGAAAATTTTCTTAGAATATCGACTTCCCAAAACTTTATGGACATTGACAATGATGACACTAGAAATCCAGAAAAAGCATTCTCTTCCCAATGGAAAGGGATCGGCCATAGTCAACTCGGTTGACCAAATGGTAAAGAGAAAAGCGAAGTCTATGATAGTCCCATGTACCATTACCAAAGGGTCCATTTGCTAAAATTTGCAAAGGAAGGGGTGCTGTTTGCGAAGCTGCCAAATTTACCTAAGGATGTTAAAGTCAATAAGTTTGACACTACTTCAGGAAAAGTCCACTATCTAGCTCTGTTAAGTTTCTATTATGAGATTCTTGTTACATGATGTGACTAGGTCACATGTTGATGTTTTAAGAATCAAAGAAAAGTGAGAAAACTTAAAGAAAGAGTATGTTGAATCTGATCGCGTAGATGGATTTCTATCGCATTGTTTGAAGATCGGTGTAACACCGTGATTTTTCAAACTAAAAATTTCATTTAAACTCATATAAATTCTCATGACACCTTTTATTAAAATCTCATTTTCTCTTTAAGTTACAAACATAACTCCATATTCAATTAAATAATACTCCAGGATCCTCAAAACATAACTCTTTCTCTGGTGTGTGCAATCGAGCCGGTGCCGTCCTGTGATCCTAAAAAAAACCTGCAACACATAACACATAACACTGTAAGCACGAAGATTAGTGAGTTCCCCAAAATACCACTCTAACACATATTAGCCACTCGAGGCTATAACTCTGTGGGCCCTATGGCCCTAACTCTGTGGACTCTTTGGTCCTAACTATGTGGACCCTCTGATCGTAACTCTGTGGACCCTCTGGTCCTAACTCTGTGGACCTTCCGGTCCTAACTTTGTAAACTCAGAAACATGCACAACATATATCACATAGAAATATAGCAGTGCAACATATAACATACATAGCATACAAGATACTCTGTCACATAACTCTGGTTACCTACTCAAGGTAAAGTATAGTGAGAAGACTCACCTGGCAAGCAGAAAGCAGCTATCTTTACACTTGAATCTCGGGCTCGCCACCGCCTAACACATAAGGCAAATATCTCTAATTAACACTCGAAGTCTCAACTCTAATTAAACCGGCGATTACTCTTTCCCTTTCTAATTGGGAAGTGGGTAAAAGACCATTTTACCCCTCCATGGTCTCTATTACTTATGTTGACCAAAACCCCCAAAGTCAACAGAAGTCAACTCAAGTCAACGGTCAACTATGACCAGACTCGTCGAGTTCACATGAGTGACTCGGCGAGTCCCCACTGGTTCTCTGGATCCTTCTCAGCCTCACATGCACGACGAGTCCCCCTCTTCACTCGTCGAGTTACTCAGTAACGATTCGCGGGGCAACTCCGACTCGACTCGTCGAGTCCTCTCATGAACTCGGCGAGTTGCTCCCATGACAACACTCATCTGACCTTCTGAGGTCAGATCTGTTCCTCTAATCCATAGATCTGGCTTCCCTATGACCAATAACCACGTAAAGGTCGAGGCTTGGCATATGTGCAAAGCTCACAAGGCTTTCCTTGGAGAAATGGCTCCTAAAATGGCATCAAAGTCTCATTCCCTCAATGAACCAACATAAAGCATACAGGAGAAGGCTCTATGGACCTCTATGGGTCCAGATCTGGGATCTCTTACACAAAGGGACCCTATACTCATCACTACAAGCCATAGGAAGGTGTAAAAACCCTAAAATCACCAATCGTACCCAAAACAGAAAAGGGAAATCGATTTGATACCTCTACAATGAAGATACGAGCTCAGGAACTCTGAATCAACAACTCCCTTGACCTTCCTTTGTTGGAAATGACTTCTCCCTTGCAAAATCACACCAAGAATGCTTAAAATGGCTTTATCTCTCTCACTCTTCGCTCCAGCTCTCTAGGGTACCTCTCTCTGGACTGGTAGCCGCACAAGAGGGCTATAAGGTCCTTTAAATAGGTCTCAAACCCGGACAATTAGGGTTTTCCTTAACAGCACTGATCGGCTAGTCCAGATACCCGACTCGTCGAGTCCCTTCATTAAACAGATCACCAAGGCGCGATCCTACTCGACGAGTTGAGGCATCAACTCGCCAAGTCTCTTCATATCCTATAAAATGAATACTCAAATTTCCATGCGTGGATATCCGGATGTTACAATTCTCCCCCACTTGAATTAGATTTCGCCCTCGAAATCACTCCTTAACCACTTATGGATTGAAATTATCAACCCGAAAGGCACTACTGAAATGATCTTCATACTACACCGATATCTTTCTCTATAGACACGCGTAGAGATGGGCACAAAAACCGGATTGGGCTCTAGGATCCGATCCGATCCGAAAACCGGATTTGGTCAAAACCGGTTTTGACCGAATCGGATCGGATTAAACCGGCCACCGGATCGAAACCGGATTGAGTATTCGGACAGCATTTCGGATTGACCCTCGGATTGAGAACCGGATTCGGTTCAAACCGTATCCGAAACCGGATCCGATCCGGTTTTTTTTTTGACCGTTGAAAATTCGTAAATTTGAATTTTTTTTTTTATAGCCGTTGGAAAGGGGAAAAAACTGCTAGTTTGACTTTTCTTGACTTTTTTGCCCTTCCAAACACATATAAATACAACCTATTTGCTCCATTTACATTTTACACACATTTCTACAACTTTCTACTTCTACTTTATACTTTTATTTTCATAATCTTCCAAGAAATGAGCTCCCGAAATTCTACCGCGGCTCAAGAGTCGGATGCAACGGTGGTTAAAATCTTACCAACCACTCGGAGTAAAGATGTTTGGGAACATTACGATTTGTGTTTGTTGTCGAACGGGAAAGAAAAAGCAAGGTGCAAGCAATGCGGGATGTTTTTGGGAAAAGATGGCAATAGTACGTTGAGGAGTCATACAACAAAAACGTGTCCGGTTGTAAAAGGTCAAGGTGATCCGGATCAACCAAATATTACTCCCGGCGGTTCGATCTTTATTTACAACAATGATGACATTCGTGAAAGCTTTTGCAAGTTCGTCATTCAAGAGGGCTTGCCTTTCAGCCACTTCGACAACCCTCGATTAACAAGGATTTTACGGGAAAAAATGCAACCACAATACCGGCAAGTAAGTCGCACTTCTCTTAGACGTGATGCTTTAAAGTATTGGGATATAGCCAAAAAAGATATGCAATTGGGATTTTTAAATCTAAAAACCGGTGTTTCTTTAACGTGTGATGTTTGGTCCTCCACCGGCACTTGTCCCAAAAGTTATCTTGCCGTCACGGCACATTGGATAGATCCCACTACTTGGGTAATGAACAAACGAGTTATTGCTTTTGAACTTTTTGCGCATCCTCACACGGGGGCACGATTATTTGCAATTTTAGTAAGCGTTATAGAGACTTATAATTTACGCGACAAAATCTTCTCTATTTCGTTTGACAATGCAAGTAATAATACCGTCGCGGCAAAAAGATTAATTGCAAAATATAAACCTATTTTGGATGGCTCGTTTTTTCATACTATATGTGTTTGTCACATTATTAATCTTGCAGTACAAGATGGTTTAAAAATGATAGATTCGACGATTGAAAAATTCAAAACTGTGTTAACTAGACTTTTTGGAAAAAATAAAGTTACAATGGAAAAATATCGAAAGTTTGCCATTTCCATAAACGTAACTCCATATAGTCCTCATTGGGATGTTGACACTAGATGGAGTTCAACATGTATGATGTTTGAAAGTTTGACACGTCAAAGAATCGCTTTACAATTATTTTACGACACAATTTCAAAAGGAAAAAATCCGGTTTCGGATTATGATTGGGATTTGATGGAAGAGTTTGTGGAAATGTTAAAAGTTTTTAAACAATCAACCACTTTTTTATCGGGCGTGTATTACCCTACAAGTCCGTTGTTACTAAATGAATTATGGTTGATGTCTGCACAATTGGAGCGTTTTGAACAAAGAAGTGAAATATTTGTTTTGGTTACGAGACCAATGAGACAAAAACTAGTCAAATATTTCAAAGAAATGCCACCACTTTTTACTTATGCCGCGGCATTAAACCCATGTATCAATGTTACGGGTGTAGAGGCTTTGATTACCAAAATTTCTATGTCTTTAAATTTGCACAAAGATGACTCAAACTACATCCGTAACCAAATACACACTTTTAATAATACTTTTACTAATTTGTTTGACATTTACGCTACAAAGTATGGCGATATGTCAAACACTTTTGCAAGTGTAACCGACTCTACTAGTGGTGCATCGGGTAGTGGTGGGGGTCGAACGGATTTTCATATCGACCTCTATAACTACCTTTTGGAGGAACAAAACAAAAGAGCATGCACATTAACCCCTACTAGGGAACTTGGAATTTATATGGGGTCAAATTTTTTAAAATTCATTAGTGCACCACAATTTAAAAATTTGGATCTTTTGGCTTGGTGGAGAGAAAAGGAAGCACAATTTCCTATTCTCTTCGTCATGGCCCGCGGTTTACTAACCGTCCAAGCTTCCACGGTAGCTTCGGAATCCGCTTTTTCTTTTAGTGGTAGAGTTTTATCAAAGTTGAGGACGAATCTTACCCCGGTTGCGGTAGAGGTATGCGTTTGCTTGAAGGATTACTTGGATTCGGTGGAACGTATACAACACTTGGCATCACTAGAAGGCCCACTACCACAAAATGTTGAACCAGAGATCATGGATGAAGAATATGCACAAGGCTTATCAACACCTCCGGAAGACGAAGACGATGACGATGAAGACGAAGACGAAGATGAAGAATATGGTATTGATGACACCCCTAATTATTTGCATGGCAGTTAAAGAATATTTTAGTGAAGGCGACACGAAGTGGAAGACCACAAAAACTATTTCTATTTGGCTAAACGTTATAACGTCACTTTATTATTATTATTATTATTAGTTAACTAGTTTAAAAACTCTTTCTAATTCGACGTTTGATGTATGTTTTAACTATTTTAATGAACCTATGTTGCATTTTGTGTTATATATGAGGTCCAAAAAATGTTTTAAAAAAAAAAAAAAAAAAAAACCAAATTCGGATCGGATTTCGGATCGGATTGTAACCGGATCGGATTAAACCGATTCGGATTGGGGCCTCGGAAAACTGGTCAAATCCGGTCAAATCCGGTTTGAAACCGGTTCAGATTGTTGGCTTATTCGGATCGGCTATGACCTCGGAAAACCGGATCGGATCGGATCGGGTCTTTATGCATCTCTAGACACGTGAAACCACATAAAACTTTCAAAAACCAAAATTTAAACCAACTCTTTCATCGCTAAAATACTCTTTCCCAATACCCGAAAACTCTAGTGGCTTGACCCACCGCTCGACCGCCTACTCGAACGATCACCATGATATTCGCTCCTCGAATATCAACCCTGTTTACTCATTGGCTCTCTGATTCTCATAAGACCACATCCAACAACCGGCTATCACTCCTCCAAACCGATCATCCTAAATCATACGAATCACGCCCCACGACTAAAAGGGTTGACACTCCACCGGGACAAATCTACTAAACTGCTATCAGAAACCATCCGAACAAAGAATCCCAACACTCTACCCTCAGACACAAGAGCATAACCATGCTCGCTCAGAAGTGTCCAGAAACATCACATTCATAAGTCTCATCTCCAGATTCCATATCCCTTTTAACACCACACGAGGTCTGACCGCTGAATCAGCTCGGTCGTCTGAAGCACCAACTCTGTACTACCCATCACACGTTGCCCTACCTCTCCCCGTCAAATGGGAGTCCGACACCTCCTCCCATACAACAGCTCAAAGGGTGGCATACCAATGCTCGACTGATGGCTGTTGTTATAGGAAAACTCAGCCCAGGGTAAGTACGTGTCTCAACTCTATCCGAAATCCAATACACATGCCCGAAGCATGTCCTTGAGCGTCTGAATCGCCCGCTCACTCTGCCCGTTAGTCTATGGGTGGTAGGCGGTATTAAAATGCAACCTTGTGCCCAACTCCTCATGGAATTTCTTCCAGAATCTGGAAATGAAAAGTACATCTCGATCTGAGACAATCTAGATCGGTACTCCGTGCCGCGATACCACCTCCCTCACGTACAACTCTGCCAGGCTCTCCGCAGAAGATCTCCCACTGACTTCCTCTTCGCATCAACTATCTCGGACCTGTGACACACAAGTCACAAAATCCTAAAATGAAAACTACAATCCAACCGAAAATCGACTCAGCACTGTCAGGGACAGAGACCCCAGTCTCGCCCCTGGTTCAACCACCAGGTTCCAAAAACTCAATACTAAGGCTACTCAAGCCTAAAACTCTTTTGCATCATACACGGATTGGAGAACACTCAATCATCACACTCTCTAGCCATCTAGTGAGTACTATGGCCCCCCGGAACATCACGACAGCCTCTGACTAGTGAGTACTACGGCTCCCCGTAGCACCACCACACCAACTGTCTAGTGAGTACTACGGCTCCCCGTAGTACCACGACTCCCTCTCTCTGACTTGTGAGTACTACGGCTCCTCGTAGCATCATAACACCCTCTGACTAGTGAATACTACGGCTCCCCGTAGCTTCACCCCATATTCTCATTCTCATCCCAACGCCACACTGCGTCCACTAACTCATGCTCCGTAGACTATCATAGATAGCTACACACACTTGTCCCACATATACATCACAGACTCTCGCGGCAACCGCTATAACAAAATACCTACCTCTGTGGAGATCCACTTTCTTAAATAATCCTTCTTGATGTCAATACCCGAAGGGCTCCCACTGGAACCGTAAATACATGATACACCACTAGTCGTCTCAAACTCAAGATTCTAAATAAACCCGAAATCGGGACATTATACCCGGTCACCACGGAACACCATTACAGAACATCGCGATGTCCTGCCTCATCCACTGATCTCCAACTCCCAGCACTATACAGATACAACAATACATTTCCTCTGAACTCCATAAATAATTCTTCATTTTACCCAATGCGCAACTTCAGTGTATCCAAACACTCAATTGGAATTCAAAGAAAGCGCTAACGCTTCAGAACACACTGATGATCCTCCGAAACCCTTTCCCCCTCTGCTCAAAATCCAAGCAAGAATACACATACCAGCCCGGGAGTTGGCTGCTCGATAATCTTCTATCCACCCCCAAAAAGGGCATATACAATCCATACTTCGACCCAGAACTTCTCAACTGCCCATACCATCATTACGAGTCTTCCACTTGAAACGGCCCTGACCACCACCAGATTCCTGACCATTGGCCAACTGCCGAGGAGACACCCATCCCTTCTCAGACACATACCACATGCATTATCTCGCTCTACACCTTTCCTTGATCACCAATGACCCTGACCTCATGAATTCGAGCCGCAGGTTTTTGTGTCCAACCCCCAACCGCTCTTGCACGAATCTCTGGTTCCCTCAATAAAATACCCGGTCCTCCTCCACTTAGGGCTCGAACCATCACCAATCGACGCATCAACACTCTACCCCACAGACGGTTTCCTCCAGAAACATCACACCTACGCTTGGAAGGTGCCACACAACACCCAATGATCTCCGCATATAGAGATCAAGAAACCTCAAATACCCTAAATCTCCGA
Source organism: Lactuca virosa (assembly GCF_052849685.1). Lineage (NCBI taxonomy): Eukaryota > Viridiplantae > Streptophyta > Magnoliopsida > Asterales > Asteraceae > Lactuca > Lactuca virosa. The sequence goes on from NC_136426.1 coordinate 206,531,529, forward strand.
AGAAGTCCTCAGGAACTTCTTATCACAACTGCCTCTAGTCATTCGAAGTCTCATACCATCCCAATACTGAACATCCCAACTGTTCAGTACTATCACTGACTCTTAGACTGACACAATAAATCATCTTACTCCTCATCCTCGACTTCTCAACCCCCCGTTCCAACACGAGAATAGGGACTCCACTACCATACTCAATGCCCATCATAGACAGAAGATCCACCGCTCTGATATACTCGACTGGATTACCCGCTGATACCGCTACCACACGCCCTACTATACTCAATTAGGGTGTAATGTGGTCCTTGACCATCTCAGTCCCCACTGACTACCTGCTCATGGTAGATCATTTCCTCGCGGCAGACATGCTGCCTGATACTCTGGTGGAAAAATCGTCATCAATGACAACCCGTAGGGTTTACTCCTAAACCCAAACTGAAATCTCACGCCTCTCCTACTTCCCATAGGAAACATAAATAGCACCCAACAAGTCACAGAAGGTGGCATCTCCTCCATCGGCTGATTGGTCACTCAGACCGCAATCGCCCCATAAATGCCTTCTCTACAAATCCATGAGTCTTGCGACTACATCTGACATCTTACCAAGGTTCTATGAAATGCTCTCGACCTCCCTCTCAAGGGATGCGTTTTCGAACTCAATCATGGCCCTCAGGCCTAAAACCCCATCGCATCCAAACTCCACCAATCAATCCTGATCGGACACCCGGAGAATCACAAGAATCATTTGCTAAGAACCATGGTACTCAGCTCCTGACATCTCTTCTCAATCTGCTACAATGCATGGCAATCAAACTATAACATCACCCCTCAATCTACTAAGATGCATGGTACTCGAACCATGGCATCACTTCCCAATCTGCTCCGACGTATGGTACTCGAACCATAACATTACTCCTCAATCTGCTCCGATGTATGGTACTCGAACCGTAACATCACTCCCCAATCTGCTCCGATGTATGGCACTCGAACCATAACATCACTCCCCAATCTGCTAAGTTGCATGGTACTCTAACCATGGCATCACTTCCCAATCTGCTCCGATGTATGGTACTCGAACCATAACGTCACTCCTCAATCTGCCTCGATGTATGGTACTCGAACCATAACATCACTCCCGAATCTGCTACGATGTATGGTACTCAAACCATAACATCACTCCTCAATCTGCTACGATGTATGGTACTCGAACCATAACATCACTCCTCAATCTGCTACGATGTGTGGTACTCGAACCATAACATCACTCCTCAATCTGCTACGATGTATGGTACTCGAACCATAACATCACTCCTCAATCTGCTACGATGTATGGTACTCGAACCATAACATCACTCCTCAATCTGCTACTTAGAACCTTCAGGATACTCCCTGTATCGAGTATGGGTCCTCCGCTTTCGGTAGTACGGGCCCATACTACCTGCCACATCTACCCATACTTTCCACACGGACCATCCCATAGCTCCTAAGTAGCTGCTCAACCTTCTCGTTCACCAATTCTGTCACGCGTGCTCGCTCCTCAGCGAAATGCTATACTCTGCCAGCGCACTCATCTGGCTAAGGTTACTACCTAGGCTCTTTCTTGGTTCTACCACTTCTCCGTCATCAGCTGCTAAAGAACTCCTAATGATGCCAACCATCTACCTCCTGAATATCGTCATATTCACTTAGTAGCTTACTCCCATCATCGAGAGCTCCACAAAGCACGAAGCAAGCAGCATTCGGGCATCGAAGCATCTCCTTCAGCACGTAAAACCTCACTAGGTTATTATCCACTCGTTTTCCTCATACTCGAAGGATATCGCCGAACTCTAACATCTTCGGCCCGCATGGCCTCTGGCTACCCTCTCGGCAGACTCCTCATATGCTCATATAGATACCTCTTCTAGATTACTCCTCTACTCGAATCCCCTAAAGGATTCCGGCTGAATATTCTTACTTATCTCATACTCAAAAGCACATCACATACAACAGGAACTCCTAGGCTAAGGCATCACAAATCAGGCCACTCTAGTCCTAAGATATGAAATACCTAGCCTGTCTCTAGCATGCATAATATCTCATAAAATGTATCATAAATATGTCATAACAAAAGTAAGGGTATTTTGGGAAATCACCTTTCAGCTCTGGCTGATTGTACACATTGCTCTTTCTCGTTTTCTCTTTGAACTCTTATTCGCTTTAGAAAAATTGTTTCTTTGAAAAACTTGCTCAATTCCTCAGTTTGAGTCTAGATTTACCCGAAGGTGCGTCCGAATCCCTCAAACCAAGGCTCTGATACCAACTTGTAACACCGTGATTTTTCAAACTAAAAATTTCATTTAAACTCATATAAATTCTCATGACACCTTTTATTAAAATCTCATTTGCTCTTTAAGTTACAAACATAACTCCATATTCAATTAAATAATACTCCAGGATCCTCAAAACATAACTCTTTCTCTGGTGTGTACAATCGAGCCGGTGCCGTCCTGTGATCCTAAGAAAAACCTGCAACACATAACACATAACACTGTAAGCACGAAGCTTAGTGAGTTCCCCAAAATACCACTCTAACACATATTAGCCACTCGAGGCTTTAAGTCTGTGGGCCCTCTGGCCCTAACTCTGTGGACTCTCTGGTCCTAACTCTGTGGACCCTCTGGTCCTAACTCTATGGACCTTCCGGTCGTAACTCTGTAAACTCAGAAACATGCACAGCATAAATCACATAGAAATATAGCAGTGCAACATATAACATACATAGCATACAAGATACTCTGTCACATAACTCTGGTTACCTACTCAAGGTAAAGTATAGTGAGAAGACTCACCTGGCAAGCAGAAAGCAGCTATCTTTACACTTGAATCTCGGTCTCGCCACCGCCTAACACATAAGGCAAATATCTCTAATTAACACCCGAAGTCTCAACTCTAATTAAACCGGCGATTACTCTTTCCCTCTCTAATTGGGAAGTGGGTAAAATACCGTTTTACCCCTCCATGGTCTCTATTACTTATGTTGACCAAAACCCCCAAAGTCAACAGAAGTCAACTCAAGTCAACGGTCAACTATGACCAGACTCGTCGAGTTCACATGAGTGACTCGGCGAGTCCCCACTGGTTCTCTGGATCCTTCTCAGCCTCACATGCACGACGAGTCCCCCTCTTCACTCGCCGAGTTACTCAGCAACGATTCGCGGGGCAACCCCGACTCGACTCGTCGAGTCCTCTCATGAACTCGGAGAGTTGCTCCCATGACAACACTCATCTGACCTTCTGAGGTCAGATCTGTTCCTCTAATTAACAGATCTGGCTTCCCTATGACCAATAACCACGTAAAGGTCGAGGCTTGGCATATATGCAAAGCTCACATGGCTTTCCTTGGAGAAATAGCTCCTAAAATGGCATCAAAGTCTCATTCCCTCAATGAACCAACATAAAGCATACAGGAGAAGGCTCTATGGACCTCTATGGGTCCAGATCTGGGATATCTCACACAAAGGGACCCTATACTCATCAGTACAAGCCATAGGAAGGTGTAAAAACCCTAAAATCACCAATCTTACCCAAAACAGAAAAGGGAAATCGATTTGATACCTCTACAATGAAGATACGAGCTCATGAACTCTAAATCAACAAGTCCCTTGACCTTCCTTTGCTGGAAATGACTTCTCCCTTGCAAAATCACACCAAGAATGCTTAAAATGGCTTTATCTCTCTCACTCTTCGCTCCAGCTCTCTAGGGTACCTCTCTCTGGACTGGTAGCCATACAAGAGGACTATAAGGTCCTTTAAATAGGTCTCAAACCCGGACAATTAGGGTTTTCCTTAACAGCACTGACTCGGCGAGTCCAGATACCCGACTCATCGAGTCCCTTCATTAAACAGATCGCCAAGGCGCAATCCTACTCGACGAGTTGAGGCATCAACTCGCCAAGTCTCTTTATATCCCATAAAATGAATACTCAAATTTCCATGCCTGGATATCCGGATGTTACAATCGGATTCTTGAGGTACTTCTTAGGAGTTATGATATATTGCTTAGGAATAGATAACAACAAAGTTTTCATATACTTTTGCACTGTAAGGATAAGTTTTTCCGCAATGTTTTAAAATAAAAGGAAAATTTTTTGTTTTTATTTATTTAAAAAAAAATCCTTACAATGGCATTTGCGAAAAATTGTTGCTTATATGATTCCATTAATAGCAAGAGTGGAAATATGAATTTGATTATTTCATTCGTGGTAGTGTCTAAATTTACCAAATAAGGAAAGATTCTCATCACCCAAGTTTTCAGTTGGACAGAAACTTGGAATCATACAAGTTGTACAGTATGATGAATGAGAACTTTCAGCTTTGGAAAATTAAGAATAGTTCCTTGTTCACATGTATATGTGAGTCAAGTGAAGGACTAAGGGATCGAGTACACATTCTTGTGCACTGATCAAGTCCACCACAAAAGATCGATAAGACTATTCGTCATGATTTACTAAAGTCTAGTAAATATGGTTATACTTACAGGCTTAAGTATAATTCTAAAGCATTGGAAAAATTTCAGTGTATGGCAGAGCGAATAAGAAGAATCAAATTAGGCAGAAGGATAAAAGTTTCTCAAATCTGAAAAGATGGGAGAGTACTTTAGTATCATGTATATATGATCAAATTAATGATTAAAAGACCTTATTACAATTCATCCTCTAAGTGCATTCTGATAGCTAAGAGGAGGAGTTATGAATTGTTGAAGTGGTTAAATCAAGAAGATGTTTCATACATCGTTCCAAAACAATTCTTAGAGTCATACTCCAAGATTGTAACTTGAGTGACATATCTTAAAGAAAGGTTTAAAACACTTATCAAATGTGAGATTAAAAGTATTCTACTCTTGTACATTTTAAATTGGTAAGTTGTGATGTTTTGGATAAAACAAAGACCAACTAAGACCAATTGTGTGAAGTGTCTATCTTGATAAAGAATCTAAACTATCTCTTGAATATTTGACAAGATAGTGTTATATGTCAAGAGGACAGTGGAAGTCTTAAAGATCCTGAAAAGTATTTCAAGATCTAATCAAGAATAAAAAAACCTGTAGTTTAACACTAGCACACGATTTGAGGTTTATAACCTATCGTGTTGACATATTTCTATTTCTGTGCCCATTCCAGTTAAAGTTGGCTTTGCATAGGAGTTCTTAGAGTTCTCAATTGGTTGCATAACACCTTGGAAGCAATGGCAGGCCCTTGAGCTGCCAGGTAGCAAAAATTTAAGATTGCACAAGTTCAGTCCATATGAATTTGGAATTGTCACTAATCTTGTCTTGTGAATATGGTTTTGACAAAAATTCACATGGAAAGGAACACATATACCATAAAATCTAAGGGTCATAAGGTTTCTCTCCGATTCACGAAAATGATGGTGAGGAAACACTACCACCAAGTAGATTTGAAGGAGATATCAAAGGTCTAAACAATTGAGACTATGATTACGGCATCCCTTTTCATAGTTCTGGAATTGTTTAGACACACCTGTGAGCTATCTAAGATAAGGTGTATGATTTTGATAAAATCTTATCAAAGCAATCTAGTATCAGAAATCTGAACTTTGGTAAGAAAGTCAATAGCTGATTTCTGAGTACATGTCAAAGCTAGTGGGAGCATAAGTGTTATGCTAATAATCATCATGTCAGTGGGAGCATGATAATTATGATAAGTATTGCAAGTTAGCAATGTTAATTATAGAAAACAAAAGTTTCAATTCGTGAAGTTGCAGGGGTTGAAAAAAGTTGTTTTGCTATAATTAAGGGAGAGGAAATTATACTTCATGCCAATTCTAAAAAGGTTAGATTGAGTTTATAATCATTCTAAAGATCTTATATTAAGGTTTTAATCACCTTTAGTCAAGAATATATATATGAATTTCATGTTGGATTGGTTCAACTTAAGAAAATTCTATATATTCCGTTCTGAAAATTCGATTATGATTACGGCATCCCTTTTCATAGTCAAATTTTAAGAATATGGCAAACAAAAAATTATTATGGCAAAAGACTGGTCTAGAACCATGTCTTTATGTGAAACATCATGAATCGTGTCCTATTTACTTTGGGTACAAGATCGATTACATGTGCTATAATATTTATCCTTTCTGAATTTTTCCAAATGCCTTGGGGCATTAAGGGGAAAAATGTCTAGAATTGGATATGACTAAAGTGATTAAGCAATTGTCGAGGAAAATCTAAGGTTTACCAAAGATTGGTTGCTCAAGGACAGTTGGAAGTATAGTGTGAATTTTGGAAGGGCCATATTGACATAGTCTGAAAAGAGGCAACTCTTGTTCAGAAGTGGTAGTCAAAATAGGAATATAGAGTTGTCTCCATAGATAGAAGCAATCTGTGTTAGATTAGAAAAAACTTAGTGCAAGAAGCATGTTCAAAGCAATGCATACTTTGAACATAAGGATTTGTGTCCATGGAGTAGGTCTTCATTGGAATACCCTGTAATGGTTGTTGACAAGTCTTTGTGACTTTGTACATAATCATTACAAGAGGAACAATGCATATAAGTTTAAAATCTAAACAGATTTCGATAAATGATAGGAATTTGGAATTCTTACATTTAAGACAAGGATTTGGGAGTGTGAAAAGAGAATCATTGAAATTATGTTAAATTGATCTAGTTCACAAAGAAAAGGATCATAGACAAACATATAGTGCATACTTGGTGTATGGAAAAGCTATTGCTTAGAAAAACATAGTGTACATGCTTGGAGCATGGGACAACTAGTGTTTTTAATTCAGGTATAAAGTTGATAAAACTGAAATAATGAATAATGAGTAATTAGTATGGTGATAAATAAAAGTGGTCTATTTATATTCATAGGGTTTGATACCATATTTGATTCATTTATTCTTGTGTTTCACTTTGCATGTTTTGACTTCCATAATAACTAGGTTATTCTTCCGGAATGACTAAGTTATTCAAACCATCCACAGTCGGTCATATGTTGGAAGTAGATATGAATCAAGACTGTCATGAGTTGGCTTGTAGAGGTCCAAGTTGGTGGACAAAGTTGTGCTACAACACTCATGAGTGCTCATAAGTTCTGAGTATTGGATTCAACCCGCGCTCATTTGAATCACTTCATGGATTTTATCACGAGTGATCATGAGACGATAATATCTTATATTCTTCAAACCTAGAGATATGAGTTGTTACGATGAGTTGGTTGTACATTGATTGCACGAAACCGCATTGGTAACTCGATGTCATAAAACGTGCCTTTGTGTATGATTCAACAAGTAGTAGAACAAGGCATATGAGTCGAAGTTGATTTGATTTGTTCAATCAGTCAGTCATCATAAATCGGTCAGTCATCATAAATCGGAAATCGGGACTGATTTGATTTGTTCAATCAGTCAGTCATCATAAATCGGAAATCGGGAAACAACAAATGGACAGATAGAATGATTATAATCCATGTCTCAGTCCATATGATATCTTGAATGGAGGAATATATGATCCCTTATCTAATGGACAAGTCATTGACAAAGGTTAGAGTTCATCGGCAAGGTCAGAGTTCGACAGAAGCTTTTGAGAGCTACGATTGCTAGTCGGGGTTTAAAGTCATACTAAATAATAGTTTTAGACTTATCCAAGTGGGAGACTGTTGGATTAATGTCTAAGTCCATAACTATAACTGGTAAGACTTGACCCGACCCGGCATGGTCCATTTGGGTTGCATGGCATCGGGACATTTGGATTGACAAGATGAGGAAAAAGGATACTAGTGATTTATATTAATATATTATAAGTTCTAATATATTAATATATAATCATATTATTTAATTAGTATTGATCAAGAATTAATTTATAACTAATTAAGTGATAAAAATGAGACTAATTAAATATGGACTCTTAGATATATATGTGTGATGGGCCAAGTTCATTTAGGTTGGGCTAAGCTTTCATGGATAGTCCATGGTGTGTTTAACCCATGGATCATATGAAATGAAAGGTCATGGGTATTAGGGTTTAACCCTAATCTCCAAACTATATAAAGAAGTCCTTGGTTGGTGAAATTGGTACTAGTTTGTGTACATGAAAGGGCAAGGCCGATTTCACTAGAGAATACCAAAGTATCCTTATTCTCAAGGTTATTCCATGTGTTCATGGTGTTGTGTGAACCATTTGAGGTGTCACACTTGGGGCACTAGGCACTCAAGCTTCATGAAGACAAGTTACATCAGAAAAGTATGTATTCTATCTATTTTATTACCCAAGTATATGATATTTGTATGCTAGTATAGGGTAATATCTTGGAAACTTCATATTTGCATGTATAATAGAGAAAACATAGATCTAAGGTATTTAGGGTTGTATGTGCACCATAGGATGTTGTAGTATACTAAAACCCAACAGGTTACATCCTTCTGGGTTAGGCCGGTGAGCGGCTTAGCGATTTTGGAGAAATTCTACATGAACCTCCCATAGTAACACGCGAGGCCTAAGAATTGCCTAATCTTCTGTAACATTCCCAAGAATCATGACCAAAAATTTCATCTAAAATAATTAATAAAACCATAGTTATCCAAAACACATGTCATAGTATGTCAAATATCATATCAATGTATATCAAAATATCAGAGTAAAACATCCCAGGCTGAACAAATGGTGTGTGCGTCCCTCCGATACCGAAAGTACCTGAAACCAAAACTGAAAACCGTAAGCACGAAGCTTAGTGAGTTCCCCAACCTACCACATATCATACACATAACCACATATTGGGACCCCTGCACTCTGCATCGGGACTTGCCCGACATCGGACTTGCTCCGGCATCGGGCCCCGCCCGGCATCAGGCCCCGCCTGGCATCGAGCCCTGCTCGGTATACAAATTTATCTTTCTTAGGCCTCGCCTGTCTCTGGGCCCCGCCTGCTATACACATACAATCACATAAACATACTAGCACATAAAAACAACATACTCTCCTGTATTCCTGTTCTAAGGCCTCGCCTAACTTGGGCCCCGCCCCTGTCCTGCTTCTGATGAGTCATGGAACCCCGTCCACACTCCTCCTCATAGTGAGATATGGGCCCCCGTCCACACTCACATCTCTCCTACCTCGGGCCCCACCCCTGCTCTGCTAATAATGAGATACGGAACCCCGTCCATACTCAGCTAGTGGTGAGATACGGGACCTCACCCACACTCACCTCCCTACCAGGTACATACAAGTATCACACAGACAACAAGTATAAACTAACATGCAAACATTCCTCAGGCTTGCCTCGGCATCGGACCTTAGTTTGGAATAGCATATATATAAACCTTCCTCGGGCACCACCCGACATCGGATCTTGGTCCGGAATCTCATACTAGCATACACTGCCTTGGGCTAACCCCCGGGTCTTCCTACTTGGCATAAACTAAATGGGTCGACATTGTGGCCTTAGACCCATACATACAGTGAGGAGACTCACCTTGCACTGCTGAAGAACTGTTGATACTCTTCTAGCTGCTAATTGGCAATTCACCGAATCGCTGCTCCTTTGGCTCCCCGAGCTACCAATACCAAAATGATACTTAGTCCCAAATATCCTTAACAGTCCAAGTAGGTCAACTTTGGTCAAGGTCAAATTCAACGCTCCGAGTTGACCCAACTCACCGAGTTTCTCCACCAACTCATCGCGTCCCATAAATCAGAATTCTGAAACCGCGATTCAACTCGTCGAGTCACCCCCTGACTAGACGAGTTCCTTGGCTACTTGTGGTCGCGATTTATTGAATAAACTCATCGAGTAAACCCTCCAACTCGCCGATTTCTAGCATGAACAGAAACGGGACAACTCATTGCGACTCGTCGAGTCGTTCCCTGGACTCACTGAGTCCCTCAGTCTGTTTGGGCCATCTTAACAGATTAAGCCCCTATACTTTAGATACAGACCCCAAACTTCGTCTACATGCTGGAAATGACCTCATGAGGGTAAACTTTCCAACTTTACCCACTCCTAATCCTTCTTAATGGGTTTAGCTAAAACACTAGCTCCTTAAGACATAAATCTATGTCCCAAAACCCTTATTTCTCCAATCCAAAGCATGGGAAACAAGATATAGGCCCTAGTTTCCCAATAATCTCGTGAAGCCTCTGCCTTTTCATCCATGCATGACCTTTTGAGGCTTAAAATACCATAACAACTCCTTAAAGCTTGGATGGGGGTTTCTAATGGCATAAAGCTTGCACTTCTATGCCTTAACCACTCTTAAGGATTCCACATCTGAAAGGATCTTTCCTTGGGACGTCCTTGTCCCATAGATCAAGCTCCATGGACCAAAACTCTCATAAAATAGGCATAAAGAGATCTAAGAAACTATAAGCTGAGATGAAGACTTGATTACCAGAAATTAAGGGAAATGAGATGGTGTTGCTGGATCTACAAACTTGTTCTTGAACCTTCAAGCCCCTTCTTCGTCTTCTAGACTCCAAGAACACATAAAACACTCTAGGATGGCTCACACACTCTAAAAAGGGTCTAAGGTTTCGTGGGTTAAGTTATGGACAATGGGGGCTAGGAATGGAAACAAGAGGAGGAGACTAAGATGCTTAAATAGGGTACCAAGTCCCGAATTTAGGGTTTCCCAAACCTTGACCAACTCGCCGAGTTGGTCCCCCAACTCGTCGAGTATGTCACTTAACCCACGACCCAAAATATGCTCCTACTCATCGAGTCATCCCACCTACTCAATGAGTGGCCTTCTGATTTAAGGTTTTCCTTTCCTTTCTTGGCATTTTGGATTCCGGGTGTTACATCTCCGTTGGGGTTCTTGGTGTTTCCCAGCCTTCGATTGCCTTGATTTTTGAAGGGTCTGTTGGATTAATGTCTAAGTCCATAACTATATTTGGTATGTACTTGACCCGACCCAGCATGGTCCATTTGGGTTGCACTTCACCGGCACAATTTATATGGATAGTCTTTTGAGAATAGTATATTTATGATTTATATTAATATATTATAAGTTCTAATATATTAATATGGAATCATATTATTTAATTAGTATTGATCAAGAATTAATTTCGAGTTAATTAAGTGATCAAAAAGAACTAATTAAATATGGACTCTCATATATATGGAATGGGCCAAGTTCATTTAGGTTGGGCTAAGCTTTCATGGATCGTCCATGGAGCTTTTAACCCATGGATCCTATGTAAATGAAAGGTCATGGGTATTAGGGTTTACATGGATGTAACCCTAATCCTCCATAATATATAAAGGGGTCCTTGGCTCACAAAATTGGAACAAGTGTGTGAAAATAAGAGTGAGCCGATTCTAGTGTGCATACATATTCTCTCAAGTTCTTCCAAGGTGTTTTGGTGATTTGTGATTCCATTTGAGGCTTCCACACTATTGGGGCTAAGTTCTTAAAGCTTGAAGACATCAAGCTACATCAAAAGGTATGTCGTCTAACTAGAACTTTGTAGTATAGGTGCTTCATAATATGCCAGTTAGGATGAAACCTTGGAATAGTTAATATTTGCATGTATAATAGAGTAAACATAGATCCAAGGTTTATAGGGTTGCATGTACACCATAGGAGTGTTAGAATGCTCAAAACCCAACAGTGGTATCAGAGCCATGGGTTGTTTTCTGTTATATTGATGCAAATGTTTTATTTTCAAGTTGAAAAAAAAGGAAAAAAAACATGACGTTTGTCAAATTTTAAGATAATTACTTGTTTTTGTGAGAAACTAATTATTTGTAAAATTTGAATCATTTGCTATATGAGTTGAATTAGGTCAAACTTATTAAAAGATAAAATGATATGATTATTTTATTATTTTTAAAAGTTTGATCTAAAGAGTTTTTTGAAACGTCCATAAGTTATGGATATGAAAAGGTTTAAAAAAAAATTGATTCAAAATTTTTTTATGGAGTTACAAAACTTGGTCTTAATGTTTTAAAGAATTCCATAACTTGTTCTTAAGTTATGGAACATGAAAAGATTCATCATAAAACAAAACATTAAACTCCATAAGTTATGGAATCCAAAAGTTATTTTTTTTTGTTTCCTTGATTTATGAGTTAGTTTAGATTAATGAAAAAAAAAATTGAGTTTTAGTTGTTTTCAATCCTAATTAATCTAGAGGTAGTTCATAAAATGGGTTTTTGTAACTTGTCCTCAAGTTACATAAAAGGTCACATTTATGAATCTTAAAACTCATAAAAGTGTCATAGGTTATATAAAAAAAATGAAGAGTCTTTTTCTTTAAATAGTATTATGACTCCATAACTTGTCCTCAAGTTATGGATGTTTAAGAGTTACTTCTTTAAAAGTGTTATTAAAGAATAAGAGGTTACATAAAAAAAATGAAGAGTCTTCATTTTAATGAACCATTAAACTCATAATTTATGAAATGAAAATTTTTAATAGTTTCAAAAACTTGCCCTCAGGTTTTGGAATTTGTAAAGTTTTCCCATGAATACTTTAATTCCAAGTTAAGCCCTTAGAATTTTAAAAGTTAAAATTCAACCCTTAAACTTTATAATATTATAAGTTAATAATATTTATATATATGTATAAGAGCAAGTCGTCTTACCATTAGTAGGCCTCATTCACGAAGCCGGTCTATAAGGGGGGGGTATAAGGTTACTGCCTATAAAATGGCAGTTTAATAGGTGTCCACTCTCACCCACCGCTTCCTTGACCGGTGGAGGGTCGTTAGCCGAACGGGTAGGACAAGGACTATAATTCTCCCTTCATTAAAAGTATTAATGAAAAATACTAAGTAACTAAACATTTATAAATTCCCAATCTTAGTTACTTAGGAAAATGTGAATTTGGTGCTAACCCATGAAATTACACTTTGCACTTTCTTAAGTCAGTTAGTGGAGCGTGTGTGGTTAACCGGCACACTAGCTTGATTTAACAAGGTAGGCAAAGGGTAACTTAATGTTTATCATAGCATCGGTGGAGCGTGTGTGGTTAACCGGCACATCTATTGAGGGGTAAATATTAAGGGTACCAAGTATATTTGCATGGTTACTTCACACCTTGTTTTGTGATCCTCGGCATCCCAGTCACAAAACCTGAAGGGCACACTCGAGATTGAAACATGCCATTGAAAAGTTCAATGAATCTCAAAAGAATCTAGGAGTTTCAAAACCAATTAAAACCTAATAATACATTTCGTTTATCTTGGTGGAAATTGGTGAATCGTCATTCACCTACCGTCAAATATTTTATAGCTGGGATTACGGCATCCCTCTTCCAAGTTATAAAATAGTTTGTTGGGTCCTAGCCTTAATATATCATATTGGGTGTTATATTAAGGACTTAAATCAACTTTACGTGAATTTCTCCCATTGTTGATGTATGGTTTAGACAACAATGATCTTCCTAAACCAAGCTTTCCTAATGAATATGACTTCCCGAGTTTGGCTCATGGAAGTCATACTTCTCTTCCTCCACCTCCTCCAATTATTCTCCCTAACCCACAAGTTCAAGGTCACTCAAGCCTTAATGGAAAGCAAGGTCTATGTGTGATCACATCTTAGAGATGAAGTCACATATTGACAAGCCGGGAGAGTTGGGTGTCAAAGTCTAGAGAAAGTTGGATGTTCAATCACTTTCTAAGTCACATAGTGAGTTCCTTTGGGACTACTATGAAACAGACTATGACATGAACTTTAATGATCATATCTATTTGCTTGGTGCTGCTGAATCAGTAATGATTTGGAACGATAGTAAAGCAAATTTGATTAGAAGATCAACTTCCCAAAAACTTTATGGACAGTGACAATGGTGACACTGGAAATCCAAATAAAGCATTCTCTTCCCAATGGAAAGGGATTGGCCAAAGTCAAACTGGTTGACCAAATGGTAAAGAGAAAGGCTAAGTCTGAGATAGTCCCATTACCAAAGGGTCCATATGTTTATTTTGCCAAAGGAAGGGGCGTTGATTGCAAAGCTGCCAAATTTACCTAAGGATGTTAAAGTCAATAAGTTTGACTCTACATCAGGTAGAGCCTATTATCTAACTCTGTTAAGCTCCTCTTTGGAGATTCTTTTTACATAATGTGACTGAGTCACATGGTGATGTTATAAGAATCAAAGAAAAGAGAGAAAGCTTAAAGGAAGTATATGTTGCTTCTGATCACGAAGGTGGATTTGGATCGCATCAGAATTTTGAGCAGTTGCTTAAGAAGTTATGATATATTGCTAAGGAATAGATAACAACAATTTTCCATGTGGATTGTAAGGATAAGTTTTTCCGTAAAGTTTTAAAATAAAAGAAAATTGTTTAATTTTATTTATTTGAAGTATCCTTACAATGGCATTTGTGGAAAATTGTTGCTTATATGATTCCACTGACAGCAATATTGGAAAATGGAGTTGATTCTTTCATTTGTGGTAGTGTCTAAATTTACCAAATCAGGAAAGTTCCTCATCGCCGAAGTTTCAATTGAACCGAAACTTGGAATCATGCAAGTTGAATAGTATGATGAATGAGAACTTTCAAGCATTGGAAAATCAAGACTAATTACTTGTTCACATGGATGTGTGAGTCAAGTGAAGGACTAAAGGGATCGAGTACACATTCTTGTGCACTGGTCATGTCCACCATAAAGCTCATTAAGACTATTTGATTTACTAAAGTTTAGTAAATATGGTTATACTTACAAATTTAAGTATAATTCTGAAACATTCGAAAAGTCTCAATGTATGGCAGAACGAATGGGAAGAATCAAATTAGGCAGAAAGATAAAAGTTTCTCAAATCTAAAAAGATGGGAGAGTACTTTAGTATCATGTTTGTGATCATCTTAATGATTTAGAAATCATATCACAATTAGTCCTCTAAAGGACATCTTAGTGCATTCTTATGACTAAGAAGAGGAGTCATGAATTGTTGAAATGGTTAGATCAGGAAGATGAGTCATACTTCGTTCCAAAACAATTCTTAGAGTCATACTCCAAGATTGTAACTTGAGTGACATATCTTAAAGAAAGGTTTAAAGCACTTGTCAAATGTAAGAGTAAAAGTGTCCTACTCTTGTACATTTGAAATTGGTAAGTTGTGATGTTTTGGATAAAACAAAGACCAACTAAGGCCAATTGTGTGAAGTGTTTGTCTTGATAAAGAATCCGCACTATCTCTTGAATATTTGGCAAGATAGTCTTATATGTCAAGAGGATAGTGGGAGTCTTAAAGATCCTAAAAAGAATTTCAAGAACTAATCAAGAATAAAACCTGAGGTTCTTCACTAGCACACGACTTGAGGTTTATAACCTATCGTGTTGACATATTCTGTGCCCATTCCAGTTAAAGTTGGCTTTGCATAGGAGTTCTGAAAGTTCTCAATTGGTTGCATAACAACTTGGAAGCAATGGCAGGTCCTGTACTGCCAGGTGCCAAGAAGTTAAGATTGCATAAGTTCAGTCCATATGAGTTTGGATTTGTCATTATCCTTCTCTTGTGACTATGGTTTTGACGATTCACATGGATAAGAACACATACACCATAAAATCTAAGCGTCATAAGGTTTCTCTGCGATTCATGAAAATGATGGTGAGGAAACACTTCCACCAAGTAGATTTGAAGCAGATGGCAAAAGGTCTAAACAATTGAGACTATGATTACGGCATCCCTTTTCATAGTTCTGAAATTGTTTAGACACACATGCATGCTATCTAAGGAAAGGTGTATGATTTTGATAAGGTTTTATCAAAGCATCTCGTATCAGAAATCTGAACTTTGGTAAGAAAGTCAATAAAGTATTGATTTCTAGAAGTCCAGCTGATTTCTGAGTACATGTCAAAGCTAGTGGGAGCATAAGTGTTATGCTAATAATCATCATGTTAGTGGGAGCATGATAATTATTGTTAGTGTTGCAAGTTAGCAATGTTAATTATAGAAAGCAAAAGTTTCAATTTGTGAGGCTGCAGGGATTGAAAAAGTTGTTTTGATATAATTAAGGGAGAGGATATACTTCATTTCAGTTCTAAAGGCTTAGATTGAGACCTTAATCATCTTTAGTCAAGAATATATATATGAATTTCATATTGGATTGGTTCAACTTAAGGAAATTCTATATATTACGTTCTCAAAATTCGATTATGATTACGACATCCCTCTTCATAGTCAATTTTTTAAAACATGGCAAATAAAAATATTGTAGCAAAAGACTGGTCTAGAATCATGTCTTTATGTGAGACATCATGAATCGTGTACCATTTGCTTTGGGTACAGGATCGATTGCATGTGCTATAATATTTGTCATTTCTAAATTTTTCCAAATGCCCAGAGGCATTAAGAAGGGAAAAGGTCTAGAATTGGATATGACTAAAATGATTAAGCAATTGTCGAGGACAATCTGAGGTTTACCAAAGATTGGTTGCTCAGGGACAGTTGGAAGTATAGTGCTAATTTTGGAAGGACCATATTGACATATTCTGAAAAGAGGCATCTCTTATTCAGAAGTGATAGTCAAAATGAGAATATGGAGTTGTCTCCATAGGTGGAAGTTATCTGTGTAAGATTAGAAAACTTAATGCAAGAAGTATGTCCAAAGCAATGTACTTTGAATATGAGAATTAGTTTCCATGGAGTTGATCTCCATTGGAATACCTTATAATGACTGTTGACAAGTCTTTGTGACTTTGTACATATTCATTACAGGAGGGTCAGTGCATATAAGTTTAAAATCTAAACAGATTTCGATAAATGATAGGAATTTGAAATTCTCACATTTTTCGATAAGGATTTGGGAGTGTGAAATTAGAATCATTGAAATTATGTTCAATTGGTTTATTTCACAAAGTAAGGATCATTGGCTCACAAAATTGGCACAAGTAACCCTAATCCTCCATAATATACAAAATTGGCACAAGTAACCCTAATCCTCCATAAATGAAAGATCATGGGTATTAGGGTTTACATGGATGTAACCCTAATCCTCCATAATATATAAAGGGTTCATTGGCTCACAAAATTGGCACAAGTGTGTGAAAATAAGAGTGAGCCGATTCTAGTGTGCATACATATTCTCTCAAGTTCTTCCAAGGTGTTTTGGTGATTTGTGATTCCATTTGAGGCTTCCACACTATTGGGGCTAAGCTCTTAAATCTTGAAGACATCAATCTACATCAAAAGGTATGTCATCTAACTAGAACTTTGTAGTATAGGTGCTTCATAATATGCTAGTTAGGATGAAACCTTGGAATAGTTAATATTTGCATGTATAATAGAGAAAACATAGATCCAAGGTTTATAGGGTTGCATGTACACCATAGGAGTGTTAGAATGCTCAAAACCCAACAGTGTCCACGTGTATCCCTTCTTCACTAACCACATGACCTAAGAAATCCACTTTTCAGATCCAGAATTCGCATTTAGAGAACTTTGCATATAGCTTCTCAACCCTTAATGTTTCCAAGACTTGTCGCAGGTGTTGACTGTGTTCTTCCTAGCTTCGCGAGTAGACTAGTATGTCGTCAATGAATACTATCACGAATTTGTCTAGGTAAGGTCGACAAAAATCGGTTCATTAAGTCTATAAATGTCGTAGGCGCATTTGTTAGACCAAAGGGAATTACTATGAATTCGTAGTGACCATAGCAGGTTCGGAATGCAACCTTGGGGAAATCTTCCTCCCGAACCCGTAATTGGTCGTACCGGGATCTGAGATTTATTTTTGAGAAGTAACTTGATCCTTGTAGCTGATCAAATAGGTTGTCGATCCGGGGAAGGGGTATCGGTTTTTGACAGTGAGTTTGTTTAGTTCTCGGTAATCTATGTACATGCGAAACGTTCCATCCTTCTTCTTTACGAATAAGACCGGAGCTCCGCATGGCGAGAAGCTTGGCCTTATGAACCCCTTGTCCAGTAGTTCACTTAGTTGATTGAGAAGTTCTTGCATCTCCGCGGGTGTTAATCTGTATGGTGACTTGGCGATTGGTGTGGCTCCGAGTATGAAGTCGATTCTAAATTCGACTTGTCGTTCGGGGGGTATTCCAGGGAGGTCTTCGGGAAACACGTCGGGGAAGTTGCATACCTCCGGGATGTCTTTAATGCTCTTTTCCCCTTTCTTTTTGTCGACGACGTGGGCTAAGAAGGCATGGTTCTTCTAGTATAAACACTTATGTGCCTTGATACATGAAATGATGTGAAGATTCGTATCAGGTTTGTCACCGTATATTGATTGGTTTTGAGACTACAACATTCCTATGGTGTACATGCAACCCTAATGCTTTGGATTTAGGTTTTCCTCGAGTTATACATGCAAACAATCTTCCAAAGCCTAAACCCTAATCTAACATGTATAAGAACGAAATTCATAGGTAAATAAGGGTTTGGAATCTTAGCTTATTTGTTATGTAGCAATATCAAGAACAATCCACAAAGTCCTTGACTCTTGAAAGCTTAATGCCCCAAGTGTTGCACCTCTAATGGAGTCACAAACACCACTACCAACAAAGAAGAATATGAGAGAGAGGAATAGCCTTCAAAAACGTCTAGGACTCTTCAAGAAATCATTCGGACGTTTTTGGGAACCTTTGGCGTTCCTTTTATAGTTGAGGCTTCTAGGGTTATCAACTTGGATACCCTAATTCCCTTGCTTAGGCCCTAAGCAACATATGGACTCCTTAATGGACAAGCCTTGGACGAAATCTTTATTGACTCTCATAGAGATTTTGTTCTCCCTATACCAATAAGGTCCAGGAACCTAAACTATAAATATTACCGATTTACATAATCCGTCAATCAGTCTCTTTTGATCACCAAATTAATTTCTGATCAATACTAATTAAATAATATGATTTCTCAATTAATATATTATTCTTATAATATATTAATAAATCACAATTAATCCTCTTTCTCCATAATTCATCCTATTAGTTGCTATGCTGAAGGAAACCCAAAAGGACCATGCTTATAATCGGGTCAAGTACATACCAAAATAGTTATGGGCTTAGACACCTAATCTAACAGACTCCCACTTAGATAAGTCTAATAACTATTTTGCAAGTACGACTTCAGAACCTAATTAGCAATCATAGCTTTCAAAAGCCGTTGTCGAACTCTGGTCTTATCAGCAACGTATCCTTTAGATAGGGGATCATATATTCCTCTGTTCTAGATATCGTATGAACTAAGACATTGACTATAATCGTTCTATCTGTTCATGTGTTGTTTCCTGATTTCCGATTTAAGACGACTGATAACAGACTACACTTGAACACATCAACTTAGTCCAGGCTTGGCCAAGCGCTTAGGGTGTCATCACTAAATCATCGAGGGGCCCACAAATATCGCTTTTATCCCACATTGGGTAAAAGGAACGAATAAACTTCGACTCAAATGCTTGTACTATTTACTCATAAAATTAAACGCAACAATATGTTTTATAACATCAAGTTACTGATGCGTTTACGTATTATCTATGTGCAACCGACTCGCAAACAACAACTCATATCTCTCCATTTCAAGAATATTAGATATTATCGTCTGACTAATCACTCGTGATAAAATCTATGAAGTGATTCAGGTGACCGTGGGTTTAATCCAATACTCAAATCTTATTTCAGGAGCACTCATGAACACTGCAACAGAGTTTTGCTATGTCTAAACGCTTTAGACAATCTACAGTTGGATTCATGACATCCCTACCTCATTACCTACTTCCAAAGTATGATTGACTATGGATGTTTGAATAACCTAGTTATTCTGTAAGTCAAAACATGCGAAGTGAAACAGAAGAATAATCGAATCAAATATGGTCTCAAACTTTTGAGTATAAATAAAACACCTTTTCTTTAATCACCATATTGATTACACATTATTCATTGTATAATCTTTCGGATAATCAACTTAATACTTTAATTGTAACAATAGTCATCCCATGCTCTAAGCATACACACTATGTTTAACTATGGTTCTTACTTTGTGAAATAGATTAACTGAAAACATTTCCAATGATGCTCATTTCACAATTCCCAATCCTTATCACAAGTGTAAGAATACCAACTTCTTGCCACTATTAGAATATGTTAGATTCTAATATTTCACGAAATGATCCTTTTGTAATGTCATAGCACTAAATTCATCAAAACTTTGCCAATGATATTACAAAGTGCTCTAGTGAAGATTGTTACAAGACAACTCCATAGACATGAAGTCTCAAATTCAATGTACGTTCCTTTGAACATCCTTCATGCATAAAAGTTTATAATGTACATAAATCCTTAATATCCAACTCCCATTATGGAAACATTTGCATATTTGCCATCCGACAACACATTTTAAATAGAATCCTATTTATTTATAATAATGTCGATATGGTCCATCCATTACTATACTTCTAACTGCCCACAAGTGACCAATCATTGGCTAACCTTAGATTGTACTCGACAGTTGTTTAACTTACTTTAGTCATATCCGATTCTTGTCCTTTTTCCCTCTTAACGCTCTAGGCATTTGGAATAGATAGAACGGTTGAATATTATAGCATATGCAAACAATCCTATACCTGAAGCGTATGGGATATGATACATAATGTCTTACATAAAGACATGATATTTTACCAGTCTCTCGCTATAATATTGCTATATATAAAATTCCCTTATGTTGAATGTTTTCAACATACCATTCATATATGTCCTTTAACTAAATTTGAATAAAATTTCTCGATCTAAGCTTTTAGATTTTGAAATGAAGTATAAGTTCCTCTCCCTTAATTATAGCAAAACAATTTTTCAACCTCTGCAACATTGCAAAATGAAACTTTTGTTTTCTATAATTAACACTGCTAACTCGTAACATAATAATCATGCTCCCATTAACATGATAATTATCAGCATAACACTTATGCTCCCACTAGCTTTGACATGTATTTAGAAATCAGCTGGACTTTCTAGAAATGAATACTTATTGACTTTCTTACCAAAAGTTCATATTTCTGATACGAAACGCTTTGATAAGCTGTTATCCAAGCTCATACACCTTTTATGAGATATCTCATATGTGTCCAAGCAATTTCAGAACTTTATATCAGTAAGTTTGTAACAACGTAAATTTTCAAACAAATTTTTCATTTTAAAATCATATAATTCTCGTAGAACATTTCATAAAAATCTCATTGATTTAATTTACAAAACACAAGTCCATAATTGTTTGATTCGTACTCCAGGATCCTCAAAACATAACTCCTGCTCTGGTGTGTGCAATCAAGCCAGTGCCTTCCTGTGATCCTGAGAAAACTTGAAAC
Organism: Lactuca virosa; assembly: GCF_052849685.1. Taxonomy (NCBI): domain Eukaryota; kingdom Viridiplantae; phylum Streptophyta; class Magnoliopsida; order Asterales; family Asteraceae; genus Lactuca; species Lactuca virosa. Next base: position 206,552,783 of record NC_136426.1, read on the forward strand.
ACATATCACATAACACGGTAAGCACGAAGCTTAGTGAGTTCCCCAAAATACCATGCATATAATTAGCCACTCGAGGCTATAGCTCTGTAAGACCCTCCGGTCAATGTGTCTCAGTGGGACCCTCCAGTCCCACAGCTCGTTGGACCCTCTGGTCCGGTCTAAGTGAGAACCCTCCTGTCTCACTACTCGTTGGACCCTCCGGTCCACTCTAGGTTTGGACCCTAAGGTCTCATAGTTCGTTGGACCTTCCGGTCCGGTCTAAGTATCTCATAATATAACATACAGTACATATCACATAGAAATACATAACTCAAACAATCACATAAGACCCTCTGGTCACACATAATTACCACTTTAGGTAAGGTATAGTGAGAAGACTCACCTCGGATGATGAACAACCCCTAAAAACACTGTTGCTGCGCACCGACCTCTATCTCTGAGCCAAACCCACAATTCACCCAATTAGGAACTAAGTCCAAACTCTCACTCATTAGGTATAAGGGTAGCCCACTAACTAGCCCACCAATAATCTAAACCCATTTGCCTACCAAGGCCCAATAATAAATCTACTCTCCCGAGGCCCAAATTCTCAAATCTAAATGGCAAGCCCACTCAAGGGCCCAAAGCACACACACACACACACACACACACACACATATATATATATATATATATATATATATATATATATATATATATATATATATATATATATATATATATATATATATATATACATATATAAATATATATATATATATATATATATATATATATACATACATACATACATATTCCTCTGGTCCAAATCTCTATTGCAACCAGTCCAAACTCTAGGCCCAACACTCAAGGCCCAAAATGAGACTTAGCCCAAAAGTCCACAGTGAGGTTACGCGGGACGTACCTCCCTTGGTACGCTCAGCGTACTCACGAATTCAGATCGGCCATTGGGGACACTTGGTCAGTACGCGAGGCGTACTGGAATTACGCTCACCGTACGTCCAAGATTGTTATTTCCACTCCATTGGTTTTAATCCGCTAAGACCATAGCTATACTCTTTGATTTGGTCTCCATAAAGGCTCATACACAATAAAGCTCGTGACTTTAAGCGTTTGCATGGCTGATCAAGTCCCAAACACAAAAACTCTTAATCTTTACTCCAAAAATGCTCATATCTTATGCATGAGGTGGTTCCAACGTCCAAGGCCTCATTTTTATGAATCCTCTCTACTAGAAACACTTAAAGGGGACATATATTAGGCTCTGGTATTCAACAACTCATAACGATTCAAGATTTGGGACCAAAAACACTAAAATAGACCCAAAACAAAAACTAGCACAATAATAAGCAAGTTTCAAACATACCTCTGGAAGATGCACCAACAAGAGAAGAACATAGATCCAAAAGCTAGATGTTGTTTCAAAGCTCCTTCTTCTTCAAAAGCCAAACATAGAAAGTCATCACCCCGCTATATCCACATGAGAAAGCCACCAAGATTCAAACTTTATGCTTTCTGGAGCTAGATCAACCTGATTAGGGCTCGGATCCACAAGCTCCAAGCCATGCAATGGTTCCTCAAGGAACTCCTTCTTCCACAATATGCACCAAAAACTCACTAAATCACCAAAATGCTCAAGAATCACTCAAAAGGAGGCTTAGGGTCGATTTCTAGGGTTTAGAGGGATGGAGGCTGAAGATATTAGGGTTAGGTTATGAGATAAGGAGCTTAAATAGGGTCCAAAACCCTAAAATAAGGTTCAGGTCTAATCGGCGTACGCCCAGCGTACTCTGAAGAACATTCACGACCACCCCTGGTCAGTACGCCCAGCATACTCCAAAGTACGCCCAACGTACTTCCTTCTTTACTGGTGTCACACCCCAAAACCGGAACGGCAGAAACGCTCGGGGGGTGGAGGACGTCATGTTTAGTATCACAAGACATGCATCATAGTAATCAAAGTAATAAACAACCATTTCATTAGAAAGAAAGTGTTTACAATATGTGTGTTTACAAAACATAGAATACATAAGCAAATAACAAAACAATACTTGAAGCTATTATGATCCACTTCTGAATTCCCAGCACGAGTACCTGTCTAATAGTTTCTTGATAATACAACTTATTTTGAAATAGTTGATCAGCAATTAAGCTGGTGAGTTCATAACATTTTAGTGATGTAAGTAAGTTGTAAGAAAGCTTAGTAAGTTGTAAGTTCTGTTTGGAAAAGTTCGCTTGTTCCTCCAGAAAATCCTATATTTCCTGCTTTGATGAAAGATAAGTAAAAATGACTCTACAATCCTTTCTATGAGTACTAAATGGATACAAGTTATGTAAAACTCAGAGTAAACAACCAATTGGTTGTGTGTATCTGTCCTAAACACACAACCAAACAAGGAACAGGAAATGAGGCGGATGGCACACACCCTATTGGTTGTTAGATCCTTGTTGTATATAACCCTAGCGTATTCCCTTGGTACTCACGGAGTTAACTGTAATAGTTCCTTTATATTTGAGGAACATATTCTTTAAGAAAACACTTATTTCTTATAAGAATAATAGTAACCACAGTGGTTCCTTCTATAATCACTTAGTTTATACTAGCTATATATAATCTAATATCGAACAGATAGTTAATTGTGTGAATCTTCCCTAAGCCCACAACCAAACAAGGAACAGGGAATGAGGCGGAAGGCACACATTTAACTACCTATCGGGTATTAATTTTATATAACCCTGATGTATAAACTAAGGTATTATAAAGTTAACCACTTAAGGTCCTTTAAGTTTATACTGGTTTAATAAAATGGATTAAACCCTTTACTGGTAAGTTTCTAGTTTTGTATATCATAAGTTCTATTTGAAAAGTATGTATTGTACTAGAAAATTGAGCATTAAATTAGTGTCCTATGAACTGACCCATACTTGGTACCCCTTATGATGACTTAATGTATACAGAACATGTATATAACTAAGATCAAATGGATAATAGGCTGGGTGAATCCGCCCTAAGCCCACAACCTAACAAGGAACAGGAAATGAAGCGTAAAGCACACATCCTATTACCTGTCGAATCCTACGAATATATATCCCTTGATGTATACATTAAGGAATCATAAGGTTTGCATTATAGTCCCTTTCTACTGAATGTACTAGACCTGACTGTTCTGTTTGTCATTTGAAAAGATGTAAGTTTTCCCTAGTTTATAACTATCTTGACTCGAAATAGTTTGCAATAACTTTCAAGTGGAACTGTCACTTTATGAAAGTAATGGGAAAATGAAAGTACTCAATTGTATTTTGAATTGACATCCTAGCGTACTGATTTCCTTAAAACATGCTTGTTTTATTAAGGTCATAATGTGAAGGCTAGCACCCATACTATACGCTCTCCCTGTCAAGAGATTCTAGGAACCAAACGCGACTTCAGCAAACCAGTTGCTAGGTCGTGTAATCCACATTAAAGTTATGTGATCATGTATACCGAATTTAACTATCACCTTTTGTTTAGAACAAGGAGTTAGTAAGTTCGTTCTGTCATAGTATCTTAGTATGTTCTTTCTGTTATCCTGTAGTTGTTCCATGCTATAGTATCTTAGTAAGTTCGTTCTGTTATAATATCTTAGTATGTTCTTTCTGTTATCGTGTATTGTATCTTCCTCCCTATTTCTCTTTATTGTTTGTTCTCTTATGTTATCGTGTATTGTATCTAGTATGAATTGAACCTCTAAACTATACCTCTTATAGTTTACTAGTGTTTTACTTGAACTGTTATTGAAAAGACTCATTTTACTACTAAGTTATGCTTGTACTTTAAAAATGGATTTTTGTTAAAGTAAAAAGTAACATAACTTTAAAAGAGTTTTTGAAATGTTTTGATCACTTATAAAAGACAAACAATCTTTGAAAGATGTTTATAACAAACATTTACACAATTTACATTATGTGCAACTTGTATCCCCCCCCCTTAAAAACATTTAAAACAGTTAAAAGATTCATTACGGGCTATGAACTCACCTTATGTGGGTGATTCAAACGAAAATGCGCGTAAGGATGAGAAGTTCCACGAATGAAGTCCCAAGACTTAACGAGTCCTAAATGACATATAATACCAAATGCAAGGAAACACCTCACGGGACTAGGAAACACTTTGAATAAGTGTTGGAATCACATGTGATTGAACTAAAGGGAGTGTACGACCAATATGAAGAGTGTACGGACATGGGTGTACGGCCAGGGAGTGTGCGACCGTACACTCATGGTAAAAAGTGCACAAAAACCTTTTCCAAGGGTAGATATGCTTGTGGGACAATTGCTCTTGAAGTGTTGAAGCTAGGAATGCATTTTCAAGGCCCATAAGGGTGTTTTGAAGGGTATACGGCCACACATGGGTATACGGCCGTACACACCTTATGTTTTTGAGTTCTAGGCATTTCTAAGGTTTTAAACTAGTGTTCTAAACAAGATTCAAGCATTGGGAAAGAGTACTTATGATTTGGAGGCTCAAAAGGGTTCACAATCACCAAGAACAAGTGTATGTTCTTGGTGTTCTTGGTGAGATTTAAAGATCTAGTCAAAAGATGATTTCCATGGATGAAATCAAAGAGTGTAACTAGGAGATGAAGTATAACAACAAATCAAAACGGAAGAAAGGCTCATATTCTTGAAGATCGGGTGAGAGTCTTGATGACAGTTGAGAGAAAACTCGATGTTCTTGACTTGGAAACTGAAGAATGGCTTAGAAATGAAGGGATAACATATTTAGGGAGGGGTGTACAGCCCAACATGGGTGTACGGCCATACACTCATGTGTACGACCGTACACTCCCTAAAATGGAGTGTAGGGCTTGATTTTTAGTGCTAGAAGTGTACGCGACCCAATCCTATACTCAATGGCTGAATGTAGTGAGCTTTGAACCTTTGAACGGACTCTAAACAAGACTAAATGATAGATGAAACGAGTCTGACACTCAATTGAGTTGACTGTTTGGGCTTTACAAGGCAAGAATTTTCGGGTTGTCACATCATCCCCCCGTTAGATGGAATTTCGTCCAGAAATTAGCTTTCTTAGAAGTACTACTGGGGTTGCGCTCCTCTGATTTGCAGAATACCCACTCGTACACCTGACAACTTTGCCCTAGCGTTCATGAAAGGACTCATACTCGGTCCATCTATCATTACCTCATCTATACAAGTCGCATATAATTAGGATTAGTAAGACGGTCAGATGTGCGACTCTTCCCCAGGTCCACAACCAAACAAGGAACACGAGATAGGGCGGAAACACACATACTAAATCTGCATAATCATAATCATATACCACCCTCGCGTATACACTGAATAGTGATAGGCGGACGGTATTCGTCCTTAGCCTCTGTGCTTGAACTTGATCTGCTGGACGAGTGGTATTTCGAGAAGGTCTGCGGAGTATAAGGTGACAAGGTTTCGGAAGGCAAGGTACTCTTCGCACGAGTACTTCGAGGTTTAGAATACGAAATACAAAACTAAGGTTTAGGTCGGACTGTCGATACGAATGACGAAGGTTTCACGAACTGGCGGTTAAGGTGATAGAAACATATGAACTTAGTATGGTGAGGACCATGCCAACTCATGACGAATGATAGAAACGGACTACTTACTGAACAAAGTTTTGGCGGATTTGAAAGAAACGTTCTAGTGCTTTCGAAAATGAAGTAGCAAGACCAAATGCACCGCCAAAGCCAAGGGCATTCCACATGATCCTCGATGAAGTAGATAACAACGCGAGGAACCAAGGATGAGGACTCCATATCCAAAGATCAAGATATGAAGTAGCCATGTGGATAGTATTAGGAAATGTAGCCTATTAGAGGCATAGTATAGGGTAAACATGAACACCTATGTAATAGTTTCAAGAAATAATGTAAACCCTCGTTTTGTTATCTGATGTGTCAAGTTGTTATGTGATTTTCTTGTATGGTTAATTGGAAAACTGCGAGACAATACTTGGGACGAATATGAGTAGGTGTGAAAGGTAGTAGATGCATATACTACCGGAAGCACAGGACTCACGCTTAGATCAGGGACAGTCACAAGGTTACCAAGAAGCTAGTAATTGATACCGTTTTAATCAAATATGTCGTTACCATTGTTTCGGTAATGACTAAGAAGATGATTTTTATTCCGACCCTAGTGGTCATATCAAATTGAGTCCGACTACGGTGAGGATGATATGTGGTTCAGAGAACCAAGTCCGATGTAGCATCTGACTTAAGCTCGAAGCTAGAAGTGAAAGAAAATCAAAGCAATCAGTAGAGGTATCATGATAGTTGCTTGTAGCTAGGAGTACTACCTTCTAAGATGCGATTATATCACATTAGAAAGTGAAGGAAGATATAGTCTGTTCTGGAATTTGAATCTAAGAGACCTGAGTCAAAGTATTGTAACATACGATGATAGGTCATGACACATCGTTCCATTGTAGTAATAAAAGAACTTATCTTAAGTTCGTATCCACTGAGGATCGAGATTGTGACTTGAAAGTCATAATTTGGAGTCTAACGTGAAATAGGGAGCAGGTGCAAGATCGAGGACCACCTGCAGTCAAGGAGTACAAGAGCTACATACTTGTTCGAAGGAACATAGAAGTTACGGTTATCACCTAGGATAACGTATGGAGTCATCGTGTGAGCCCTGTTTCCTTGATGATTTCGGGACGTAATCATCCGAAAGGGGAGATAATTGTAACGCCCGAAGATCCGGGCTAGTCAATTAAGAGATAATAGGGGTCGAAAACGACTTTTCGACAAAAGATTATTTAGAATAAATAATCTTAACCAAGTTTTAGAATATGTCACAAAGTTTTCGTACATATAAAGAACGCCGAAATCCGAGTTATAACGAAGAAGTTATGGCCCGTCGAAGTTTTACGGCAAAACCGGCACGGCACCAGGAGACGTAAATAGTGAATTTATGATAGAGGACTTTTTGGCCTTAGTGATCAAAACAAAAGTTCTAGCATATGTTAAACCGAGAGTGTGCATAAAAAGAACGCCCAAATCTGAGTCGTATGAGGAAGTTATGGTTTTTCAAAGTTTCGGCTTAGCAGTGTACAGTCCGAAATTCTAATTTTAGGTCGAGTGGTTTTTAGCCGACACAACCTACGAGAATCGAAGATCTCGTTAATAGTAGCGTAACGATAAAAAGACAGACAAAAACGGACGTCGGATGAAGAAGTTATGAATTTTTAACAGACCAATACTGTCCCGGCCTGTTAAAAATATAAAATTTAAAATAAATCAAAATTAGCCGACGAAGTCTAAACGAAAGTTGTAGAGTATGTTCCCTCCTATGCGTGGATATAAAGAACGTCGAAAACGGAGCTCGTATGTGAAAGTTATGATTTTTAGAAGTCGGGAAGCAAAATTGTGAATTTGTGAGAAGGGGGATGACGTGGCCGCATCTGAGTCGTTGCTTGTTGCCCAAGGCCTCGCTTCGGATGGATGACACGTACCCTCGCATTACGCCCCGTGTCTGAAGCTGGGTACGCCGGGTGTACTTGATCTTATCCGTCCGAGTCCGGTGCGAGCTAGTTGGTGCGAAGCTGGCACCCTATCCGAAGTTACGCCCCGCATAGCCAAGGATTACGCCCAGCGTAGTCCGAGGCCTCGCATGCTATAAAAGGGTGCGAACTCTTCCAGATTTTTCACACCATTTCCACTTCTCTCTCTAAGATATTTCTCTCTCTAGAGTTCCTAACCTCCCCTAAACCCTAGATAAACCCCCTAGCTCCCGAGGGAAGCCCCAAGGCTCCCGGAGTCCCGAGAAAAAGGGTCTTTCGGTTTCGGAAACGCTGCTCCAAGCAAAGTCCGGTTTTCGATAAAACCCGATGTAAGTGAGCTACGCCTACGCTATTTTTAATATAGCTTCTAATTAATTATAGTAACATTATTAGGACCTTAAAATAATTATTTGGGCTATTATTATGAGTTATATAGTGTTGTTTAACGCTTATATAATATTAATAACAACTAGACTATTAAATTAGTCTCGGTAAATACTTAACTAAACCCTAGTGGTAATGATACTAGGTTTTGTCGAGGGAAATTGTTTTAAGAGTAACGAAGTGCTGTCCGAGTACCGAGTCACCACCGTATCAGGTGAGTGCATGGTCCCTTTCATCGTACACATAGATATGAAGTATTTTATATAAATTACGTGTTATGTGTGCATATTTTCTGAATACTTGCTGTCTATGCTGGATGAATGATTTTATACATGTTTTAAATGATTTAAACTTTATTTTTATTTTATATCTAAAAATATTTTGGGATAAAATATGAGTAGATGAAATATTTGGTGTGTGATGAAATAAAATGATGAGAGATAGGTGATGATAGGAAGGTGATGATAATTAGGTGAGGATAGATAGGTGATGATGAATCAGTGATGTAGGATGAAGGATACTATAACCTTGTCCGGCAATTTGGAGATGTAGTCATCTACCAGAGTATAGATGGTGACCACGGACTATTATAGACAACCCCGTGGAAACACCAGCAGGCTCATAACCTGTAGGTGATGAATTACGAGTTCAGGCGATGTTGTAACTACGTATTCATGCGATGATACTCTAACCCCTTACTATGAATTACGAGTTCAGGCGATGTTGTAACTGCATATTCATGCGATGATACCCTAACCCTTGTTGGGCATGTAATGAGGGAGTAATCCCTGAATCAATACTATATATGCGATGTAGGCGATGATCCTTAGGGAGAGTCCTTAGGAACAAACATATAAGGAAATGCGATGTAAGGAGATGAGAGGTAAATATGATGTAGGAGACGACCCTTAGGATAAATCCTTAGGGAAGGTACTTAAGCGTAAAGAAGATAATAGGGATGGGTAATTGGGTTACTTGTTTGATGATTAAGCATAATAGTTATATTATTGTGGGTTGAAAATCCTATGTACTCACCAGGTTTCCCAACCTGACTCACTCAGTTTATTTATATCACAGGTGTTAATATGAAGTCACGTTACACTGAGAGATTAAAGTGATGTAGATCACTAGTGTAAATAAAGGTAAGTTCTGTTTATGTTTATGTTTCTTTATTGACGATGACATCCCAAATGTTTTAAAATGAATAAAATACGTTTCTTCGAAAATGTTTTGATAACGTATTTATCGTGTTTTTCTGGGAACAAATTCCGCAACATTTTTATGAAAAGAAGCACTCTGATTTTTATAAAGCATAAACAAAATCGGTCTTTTCTGGCCGTGAAAAATGGGGATGTCACAGTTGGTATCAGAGCATTAGTTTAAGCGAACTAGGAATATGGATTTATTTCTAGACTTAAACTTAGAATGCTAAACAATGATTGTGAGGAGTGTGTCTTAGGTAATACACCTGAATAGATAGAACCACTAGCTTATTTAGGGAAAATACCTAACATGCTTTTATGTGCTAAATGATTTTTGATGCTAAATGTATGATTGGATCTATGGTCTGTTGCCGACCGGATCTGGAAACTTTATGTGTTCATATTTCTAAACGTTTAATTACGGTATTAGAACTGGCATATAACTTTTCGGAGAGATATAGAGAATTACACGTCAATCGTAAAGAAAATCTTTCCTATCTTAATTCTCGTCATTGCACACCGAACGTCTGATTTGGTATAGAGATAGGAATGGCAAGAACCCGTAGTGGAACCGGGACTGCAAATGGGAACAGGAATCAACCACCAGTGATTGAACAAATAGCTATTGTAGCAGATGCTCCTGAGCCAATTACAATGGTCGGAGTACAAGCCATGATACGGGCTATGTTGGCTGAACAACGAGAAGAGATGAGGCAGATGTTGCATGAAAATAAGGACGAACCTACAATTCCAGTTGAACAACCCGAATTGAACGATGGGCAGTCAGAAGGAGGGAACTACAGTGGGACCTTTGGTCAAGCCAACCCACCAATAGTTCGACAAAACAACCACTATGACGGAGACGAGAGGAATAGATGCAAGTACAAGGATTTTCTGACTTGCAAGCCATCAACCTTCACCGGGAAGGAAGATCCAATCGGAGTTACGGATTGGATCTCAGAGATGGAGTTGGCTTTTATGACATGTGGTTGCAGAGGCAAACTACAGACCACATTTGCAGTGCGCCAGTTCAGAGGAGGCGCGGTTCATTGGTGGAACACTCTGGGGAAGACTTTAAGCCCCAATGAGCCCCTGCAACTGACGTGGGCAGAGTTTTTGGTACAGTTCAAACGCAGGTACTGCTCAGCCCAAAACCTGATAGAGCTAGAAAACCAATTCCTAACTCTGAAGAAAGGAAGCATGTTCATCGATGAATACACCAACAACTTCACAGATAAAATGGAGTTTGCCTTGCGTCCTGTCCCAGACGAGCTGAAAAAAATCGACAAGTATGCAAAGGGAATTCCTTGGGAGTATGTAGTGCCATTACGTCAGGCACCTACTCTAGAGGCAGCTATCTGGGCTGCCAAGTCTGTTGAGGATATGATCAAGGGAAGAGCCGCCCGCAAGGTGGAAGTTGGAGAGAAGAGGAAGTTTGAAGGATCTTCAAGGTCCAACAAGGAGAGCAAATCTCTGAAGTCTGGAGGAGAAAGAGGAAATGAGGCAAGATGGTGCGAGAAGTGCAAGAAGGAGCACTTCAGAAGATGCGATGGAGAAGTGACGTGCTATAAGTGTGGTCGGACCGGTAATTATTCTAGAGATTGTACATTCGACAACAAGAAGTGCTACGAATGTGGAAATGCTGGGCATATTTCGAAGAACTGTCCAAAGAAAAATGAAGTAGCAAGACCAAATGCACTGTCAAAGCCAAGGGCATTCCACATGATCCTCGATGAAGCAGATAACAACGTGAGGAACCAAGGATGAGGACTTCATATCGAAAGATCAAGATATGAAATAGCCATGTGGATAGTATTAGGAAATATAGCCTATTAGAGGCATAGTATAGGGTAAACTTGAACACCTATGTAATAGTTTCAAGAAATAATGTAAACCCTCGTTTTCTTATCTGACGTGTCAAGTTGTTATGTGATTTTCTTGTATGGTTAATTGGAAAACTGCGAGACAATACTTGGGACAAGTATGAGTAGGTGTGAAAGGTAGTAGATGCATATACTACCGGAAGCACATGACTCATGCTTGGATCAGGGACATTCATAAGGTTACCACGAAGCTAGTAATTTATATCATTTACTCAAATATGACGTTACCATTGTTTCGGTAATGACTAAGAAGATGATTGTTATTTCGACCCTAGTGGTCATATCAAATTGAGTCCGACTACAGTGAGGATGATACGTGGTTCAGAGAACCAAGTCCGATGTAGCATCTGACTTAAGCTCGAAGCTAGAAGTGAAAGAAAATCAAAGCAATCAGTAGAGGTATCATGATAGTTGCTTGTAGCTAAGAGTACTACCTTCTAAGATGCGATTATATCACATTAGAACATGAAGGAAGATATAGTATGTTCTGGAATTTGACTCTAAGAGACCTGAGTCTAAGCATTGCAACATACGATGATAGGTCATGACACATCGTTCCATTGTAGTAATAAAAGAACTTATCTTAAGTTCGTATCCAGTGAGGATCGAGATTATGACTTGAAGGTCATAATTTGGAGTCTAATGTGAAATAGGGAGCAGGTGCAAGATCGAGCATCACCTGCAGTCAAGGAGTCTAAGAGTTACATACTCGTTCGAAGGAACATAGAAGTTACGGTTATTACCTAGGATAACATATGGATTCATCGTGTGAGCCCTGTTTCCTTGATGATTCTGGGACGTAATCATCCTAAGGGGGGAGATAATTGTAACGCCCGTAGATCCGGGCTAGTCAATTAAGAGACTATAGGGGTCGAAAACGACTTTTCGACAAAAGATTATTTAGAATAAATAATCTTAACCAAGTTTTAGAATACGTAACAAGGTTTATGTACATATAAAGAACGCCGAAATCCGATTTATAACGAAGAAGTTATGGCTCGTCGAAGTTTTACGGCAAAACCGGCACGGCACCGGGAGACGTAAATAGTGAATTTAAGATAGAGGACTTTTTGGCCTTAGTGATAAAAAAAAAGTTGTAGCATATGGTAAACCGAGAGCGTGAATAAAAAGAACGCCCAAATCTGACTTCGTATGAGGAAGTTATGATTTTTCGAAGTTTCGGCCTAGCAGTGTACAGTCCGATATTCGAATTTTAGATCGAGCGGTTTTTAGCCGACACAACCTAAACAAGAATCGAAGATCTCGTTAATAGTAGCGTAACGATAAAAAGACAGACGAAAACGAACGTCGGATGAAGAAGTTATGGATTTTTAACGGACCAATCCTTTCCCGGCCTGTTAAAAATATAAAAGTTAAAATAAATTCAAAATTAGCCGACAAATTTTAAACGAACGTTGTAGAGTACGTTCCCGCCTATGCGTGGATATAAAGAATGTCGAAAACGGAGCTCGTATGCGAAAGTTATGATTTTTAGAAGTCGGGAAGCAAAATTGCGAATCTGCGAGAAGGGTGATGACGTGGCCGCATCTGAGCCGCTGCTTGTTGCCCAAGGCCTCGCTTCGGATGGATGAAACGTCCCCTCGCATTACGCCCCAAGTCCAAAGTTGGGTACGCCCGGCATACTTGATCTTATCCGTCCGAGTCCGGTGCGAGCCAGCTGGTGCGAAGCTGGCACCCTATCCGAAGTTACCCCCCGCGTAGCCAAGGATTACGCCCAGCATATTCTGAGGCCTCGCAGGCTATAGAAGGGTGCGAACTCTTCCGGATTTTCACACCATTTCCACTTCTCTCTCTAAGATCTTTCTCTCTCTAGAGTTCCTAACCTCCCCAAAACCCTAGATAAACCCCCTAGCTCCCGAGGGAAGCCCCGAGGCTCCCGGAGTCCCGAGAAAAAGGGTCTTTCGGTTTCGGAAACGCTGCTCCAAGCAAAGCCCAGTTTTCGATAAAACTCACTGTAAGTGAGCTACGCCTACGCTATTTTTAATATAGCTTCTAATTAATTATAGTAACATTATTAGGACCTTAAAATAATTATTTGGGCTATTATTATGAGTTATATAGTGTTGTTTAACGCTTATATAATAATAATAACAGCTAGACTATTAAATTAGTCTCGGTAAATACTGAACTAAACCCTAGTGGTAATGATACTAGGTTTTGTCGAGGGAAATTGTTTTAAGAGTAGCGAAGTGCTGTCCGAGTACCGAGTCACCACCGTATCAAGTGAGTGCATGGTCCCTTTCATCTTACACATAGATATGAAGTATTTTATATAAATTACGTGTTATGTGTGCATATTATCTGAATACTTGTTGTCTATGCTGGATGAATGATTTTATACATCTTTTAAATGATTTAAACTTTATATTTATTTTATATCTACAAATATTTTGGGATAAAATATGGGTAGATGAAATAGTTGGTGTGTGATGAAATAAAATGATGAGAGATAGGTGATGATAGGAAGGTGATGATAATTAGGTGAGGATAGATAGGTGATGATGAATCGGTGATGTTGGATGAAGGATACTATAACCTTGTCTGGCAATTTGGAGATGTAGTCATCTACCAGAGTATAGATGGCGACCACAGACTATTATAGACAACCCCGTGGAAACACAAGCATGCTCATAACCTCTAGGTGATGAATTACGAGTTCAGGCGATGTTGTAACTACGTATTCATGTGATGATACTCTAACCCCTTACTATGAATTACGAGTTCAGGCGATGTTGTAACTACATATTCATGCGATGATACCCTAACCCTTGTTGGGAACGTATTGAGGGAGTAATTCCTGAATCAATATTGTCTATGCGATGTAGGCGATGATCTTTAGGGAGAGCCTTAGGAACAAACATATAAGGAAATGCGATGTAAGGAGATGAGAGGTAAATATGATGTAGGAGATGACCCTTAGGATAAATCCTTAGGGAAGGTACTTAAGAGTAAAGAAGATAATGGGGATGGGTAATTGGGTTACTTGTTTGATGATTAAGCATAATAATTATATTATTGTGGGTTGAAAACCCTATGCACTCACTTGGTTTGCACACCTGACCCACTTAGTTTATTGATATCACAGGTGTTAATATGAAGTCATGTTACACTGAGAGATTAAAGAGATGTAGATCACTAGTGTAAATAAATGTAAGTTCTGTTTATGCTTATGTTTCTGTATTGACGATGACATCCCAGATGTTTTAAAATGAATAAAATACGTTTCTTCGAAAATGTTTTGATAACGTATTTATCGTGTTTTTCTGGGAACAAATTCCGCAGCATTTTTATGAAAAGGAGTACTCTGATTTTTATCAAGCATAAACAAAATCGGTCTTTTCTTGTACCGCTTCTTGCTGACGACTCCGGGGTTGATTCTCCTGCGGTGATCATCAGGATTCGTCCATCCGCTCCTGAGTTCTTTGTTATCGGGCAGTCCTTCTGGTAGTGTCCAGCTTCGCCACAGCCATAGCAGGCTTGGTTTTCTTCAACTCCGGGGACTTGGGAGATCGGTTGAGCCGGTGCCCTGTAGAAACGGACTGTGTGTCCCTTTCTGTGGCAGTTTAGACACTGCATTTCCCGGCATACTTCGGTGTGGTGATAGTTGCGCTTTCCACACTTCGGGAGGGTTCCAGCATATCGACTGGCAGGTGCTGGAGTAGCAGGTGTTGTCGCGGCATACATAGTACTCGTTTGTTGCTCTTGCGGGGGTTCCTGTGTTGTTCGCTTCTTCTTCCTCTTGTTCCCCGACTTTTCTTTATAGTCCTCTCCCTTTGATGGATCGGGAACTGGGACTTCTACACCATGGCGGACTCCTTGGTCGACGAGTCGTTGAGCCAGGCGTTTGGTGCTATCAAATGTGGCTGGGTTAGAAGATAGCACATTTCCTTGAATTGGGGTAGATAAACCCAAGATGTACATTTCTATCTTCTTCCTCTCTGGAGTAACCATCTCCGGGCATAGTGCTGCCAGGTCGCTAAACCTGTCAGTGTAGGCCACTATGTCTGAGCCAACCATGATATGCTCCCATCGTTCTTGTTCCAGTTTCTGAACTTCGCCCCTCGGGCAGTATTCTTCCAGCATCATCTCTTTTAGGTTCTCCCAACCTATTGCGTTAGCCACTAATAGGGTCAGTGACTTAACATGGCTATTCCACCATGTTAGGGCTCTGTCGGAGAAGGTGCAGGCATCAAACCTCACTCTGCTTCCTTCTGCGCACGAACAGATTGCGAAGACCGAATCTGTTTTCTCGAACCATCGCATCAGAGCGATGACTCCACCATTTCCATTAAAGGAATTGAGTTTGCAGTTCCTGAAGTCCTTATACGAACACTCCCTTGGGTGTCCGTGAGTAGCTCCAGGGTTGGCTAAGTGGGTACCGCTACCAGATCCAAAGGTACCGATTTCACCGAAATAAGCTAGAGCAGTTGCCACTGCGGAGGATATCGCTGCTTGGAGAATAGCAGGGTCGAATTGTGGCGGAGGCAGTGGTATTTGAGTTGGACTTATCGGAGTAGTACGTCTATTTGATCTGCGAGGAGGCATCTTTGCTAAAAGAATACAAAGATGAGACATGAATAAGTCTATAGTAGTGGATAAAAGCCGAAAGCTGAAAGACAAGGTTATCCTAGTTCTGAGTGTATCGGGTCCTGACTTCCACGGGGTTCTGGAAACAATCCATAAAAGAGTCTATACCTAATAAACCTTATGAATTTGAAATGGCTATCCTCGAATGAATATCTATGACCTGAATAACTGTTACCAGTTGCGCAGAAAAGAAAATAATCCTAACACATAGGGTGAGCAGTGTTTCCACTAACTCATTAAGTTAACCAAGATTATTATTTATTAGTGTGACGCATATGACGTTTTGGTTACTTCGGTTTATCCTTCTTCGAAAACCACTCATGAACTTTCCGTTGTTCCTCCTTGATTCTTCTGTTGACTGCTATGAGGGAGTGGTTACATCCATCTGGGTTTGTCGTGCGAGAATGTAACTCTCTAAAGAATCTATGAGATTTAGGGTAACTTTATGGGGTGATCCTTACAGAGTTCTTCTATAATTGTACAATGCATACAAGTTGTATATAATTCAAGATTAAATAGGCTTTCGAATAAGTGATCCTACACCAAAACCACAAACAAACAAGGAACAGGTAGTGAAGCGAAGCTCACAAATTCTAAGTCTATAAAATCTCAATTATATAAAACCTTGGGAGTATACATTGCAAGATTATAGACCTATCCGTAAGGGTCTTTAGTTATCACATAAGTTACTATATAGTGCCTAAAATACTCCTATAGTATTTTAATGTAATGTACTTAGTATGTTTCAAACTTGTTATCGTGTTATAGTGTCATAGAATACTCCTATAGTATTCTAACTTTCATGTTCTGATCTAGAGATCCTTTGTATAGAGTTAGGTAAGTTTTAACACCGTTGCAACACCACATCACTCCCAAGCACATGTCGGTCGCATCTCAAATGAATATAGTTGATCAAGCTATATTGATCTCAGATACGATTACATAACTGCCCAGGTTTGACCGCAATATTCAACCTTTAAATACTTCTGTTCTGTTCTTCTTGTGATACTTGTTCTAGTATGTATACATGTATAAGCAAGTAGGTATATTTTTATAACTTATCGTTATATTTTTAAAATATATTATTATCCAGAGCACTTAAGCCCCATTGTATTTATAGTTGTATATCTTTTATCGGTTGATATACTTAGTTCACTATAAACAATGCTCTGATACCAATCTGTCACACCCCAAAACCGGAACGGCGGAAACGTTCGGGGGTGGAGGACGTCATGTTTAGTATCACAAGACATGCATCATAGTAATCAAAGTAATAAACAACCATTTCATTAGAAAGAAAGTGTTTACAATATGTGTGTTCACAAAACATAGAATACATAAGCAAATAACAAAGCAAGACTTGAAGCTATTATGCTCCAATTCGGAATTCCCATTGCGAGTACCTGTCTACTAGTTTCTTGAGAATACAACTTATTTTGAAAGCGTTGATCAGCAATTAAGCTGGTGAGTTAATAAGATTTTAGTGATGTAAGTAAGTTGTAAGAAAGCTTAGTAAGTTGTAAGTTCTGTTTGGAAAAGTTCGCCTGTTCCTCCAGAAAATCCTATATTTCCTGCTTTGATGAAAGATAAGTAAAAATGACTCTACAATCCTTTCTATGAGTACTAAATGGATACAAGTTATATAAAACTCAGAGTAAACAACCAATCGGTTGTGTGTATCAGCCCTAAGCCCACAACCAAACAAGGAACAGGAAATGAGGCGGATGGCACACATCCTATTGGTTGTTAGATCCTTCTTGTATATAACCCTCATGTATTCCCTTGGTACTCACGGAGTTAACTGTAATAGTTCCTTTATATTTGATGAAAAGATTCTTTAAGAAAACCCTTATTTCTTATAATAAAAATAGTAACCACAGTGGTTCCTTCTATAATGACTTAGTTTATACTAGCTATATATGTTGAGTATGAATCCACAGAAATGTTGAGTGTGAATCCACAGAAATGTTGAGTGTGAATCCACAGAAAAGTTGGTCAAAAATGGCAGGAACAATGTGAAGTTGTGAAGCCACAATTGTTGAATGAAGACCCAGTTGTGTTTTTTGACTACTTCTGATTTCCATCTCTATATAAGAGATTATTCTGTATTTGTAAAACTTGTATCTAGTGTAACACAGAAAGAGTGCAGATTAGCACCAAGAAATGTAAATTCCTAGTTACCGGTGGACGTAGGTCAGAGAAGGACCGAACCACGTTAAATCCCTCACGTTCATCCTTGTGTTCTTGTTTTTCGTGAGCTGTGTGTGTGTTTACAGTCGTGTGTTAAGTGTCTCGATCCTAACAAGTGGTATCAGAGCGTTGGTTTAGCTCCAGAAGGTGATTTTAAGTTTTTTGGTCGAAATTTTTTTTCGTCAAAAACGATTTTGGTGTATACCGTTGGAAAGGTCTCGTTCCGAAGATTCCGAAAATATTTTTTTCTGAATTTTTTGACCACCGGAAGACGTCCAAATCGCCGGTCAAAGGTTTGCCGGAATAGTTACCAAAAAAAATCAGTTCCGCTGGAGAAGACGACACTGTAGACCGGAGTTCCACCGGAGAAGACGGCACTGTAGACCGGAGTTCCGCCGGAGAAGATGACACTGTAGCAACACTGTAGCAACACTGTAGCAGATTTGAAAAATTGCAGTTTAGCCCCTGAACTTTCAGAAAATTGCAGTTTAGCCCATGAACTTTCAGAAAATTGCAGTTTAGCCCCTAATCTTTCAGAAAATGGCAGAAAGCAGTAAGCTTCAGATTGAGAAGTTTGATGGTAAAGATTTTGGTTGGTGGAAGATGCAAATTGAAGATTTGCTCGTACAGAAAGAGTTGGACGCAGTTTTAGGTGAAAAACCGGAGGTGATCACACAAGCAAACTGGGAGACTTTGGATAAGAAGGCCAAGGCATTTATTAGACTGACTTTGTCAAAGGATGTTGCCTTCAACATTTTGAAGGAGACCTCGGCAAAGGGAATCATGGAGGCATTGTCTAATATGTACGAGAAGCCGTCGGCAGCAAATAAAGTCTTCCTGATTCGGGAACTAGTCAACACAAGGATGAGGGAAGGAAGTTCAGTTACAGTACACATCAACAATTTGAACTCGATTTTATCCAGACTTGGGTCAGTGGGAATAAAATTTGAGGACGAAGTTCAATCTTTACTACTGTTATCATCATTACCTGACAGTTGGTCCGGAACAGTTACAGCCGTTACTAGTTCCGCAGGATCGAAAGAGCTCACTTTTGAGGGAATTCGGGATTTAATTCTAGGCGAAGACGTCAGACGAAGAAATTCTGGGGAATCATCAAGTGAACAATTGAATGCGGTCAGAGGTAGAAGAAATAACAGAGGTAGTGGGAGCGGGAACATGAGAAGGAGTCAGTCGAGGACTCGAAATGATGTGACTTGTTGGAACTGTAAAGAGGTTCGACATTTCAGGAATCAATGTCCAAAAGACAAGAAAGAAGTTAACGTTGCAGTAGACCATTCAGATGATGATGTTTTGATCTGTAGTGTGGAGAGCAATGTGGATTCCTGGGTTATGGATTCGGGTGCTTCATTTCACGCTACCCACAGCCGTGAAGCACTGCAGAATCTGAAAGAAGGAGATTTTGGTAAGGTAAGACTGGCAAACGATGACGTTCTTGATGTGACGAGCATAGGTGACTTAGATTTGAAGACTCCAGTTGGTCCATGGACTTTGAAGGATGTCCGGGTAATTCCAAGTCTAAAGAAACAGTTGATTTCTGTTGGGCAGTTGGATGAACAGGGACACGAGGTTAAGTTCAGGAATGGGCAGTGGAAGGTTGTCAAAGGAAATCTTGTGATAGCTGGTGGATATAAGAGGGGTTAATTATATATGGTCAGTTTACCGTCTGAGGGAGTAACCGTCCCAGTTCAGAAGAAAAACAAAATCCGGTTCATAGAGTCTCGTGGACAGAAGAAGGTTTGCTTTGCAGATGGCAAACCCAGAGTCACAGGTCAGATTCAGGTTGAACGTGTTTGGAACGGTTCAGAAAAACCAGTCAAGGGCATTCATAGCAGTGGGAGCAAGGGTTGTGCTTCAGCTAGAATACCCAGAACACAGTGGGTTAAGAGAACCAGTATTTCATCTGTAAAAGTCTCTCCAGATTATCTGCTTCATATGGAGAGTGTCGTTTGTTCTCAGGATGTTCCAGGATCGGGCAGTTCATTTCAGTGGGAGCCGATGGAGACAGAGAACAGGTCAGTGACAGACTTAGCCATGACTGATGTGTTGGAGCTAACGAAAGCTTCAACTGGCCTTCAGGTTAATTGAAGAGAAGGCCAGGGTAACTAGGAAGGAGTTAAGATCAAATACAGATGCACAGTTGAAGCACAGGTGAAGATTGTTCCGTGGCTTCAAGTGGGAGATTGTTGAGTATGAATCCACAGAAATGTTGAGTGTGAATCCACAGAAATGTTGAGTGTGAATCCACAGAAAAGTTGGTCAAAAATGGCAGGAACAATGTGAAGTTGTGAAGCCACAATTGTTGAATGAAGACCCAGTTGTGTTTTTTGACTACTTCTGATTTCCATCTCTATATAAGAGATTATTCTGTATTTGTAAAACTTGTATCTAGTGTAACACAGAAAGAGTGCAGATTAGCACCAAGAAATGTAAATTCCTAGTTACCGGTGGATGTATGTCAGAGAAGGACCGAACCACGTTAAATCCCTCACGTTCATCCTTGTGTTCTTGTTTTTCGTGAGCTGTGTGTGTGTTTAGAGTCGTGTGTTAAGTGTCTCGATCCTAACAATATATAATCTAATATCGAACAGATAGTTAATTGTGTGAATCTGTCATAAGCCCACAACCAAACAAGGAACAGGGAATGAGGCGGAAGGCACACATCCAACTACCTATCGGGTATTAATTATATATAACCCTGATGTATAAACTAAGGTATTATAGAGTTAACCACCTAAGGTCCTTTAAGTTTATACTGGTTTAATAAAATGGATTAAACCGTTTACTGGTAAGTTTCTAGTTTTGTATATATCAAAAGTTCTATTTGAAAAGTAGGTATTGTACTAGAAAACTGTGCATTGAATTAGTGTCCTATGAACTGACCTATACCTGGTACCCCTTATGATGACTTAATGTATACGGAACATATATATAACTAAGAGCGAATGGATAATAGGCTGGGTGAATCCGCCCTAAGCCCACAGCCAAACAAGGAACATGAAATGAAGCGGAAAGCACACATCCTATTACCTGTCGGATCCTATTAATATATATCCCTTCATGTATACATTAAGGAATCATAAGGTTAGCATTATGGTACCTATCTATTGAATGTACTAAACCCGACTGTTATGTTTGTCGTTTGAAAAGATGTAAGTTTTCCCTAGTTTATAACTATCTTGACTCGAAAATAGTTTGCAT
The DNA here is from genome assembly GCF_052849685.1 of Lactuca virosa. Taxonomy (NCBI): domain Eukaryota; kingdom Viridiplantae; phylum Streptophyta; class Magnoliopsida; order Asterales; family Asteraceae; genus Lactuca; species Lactuca virosa. The sequence goes on from NC_136426.1 coordinate 206,573,809, forward strand.
TAACTTTCAAGTGGAACTGTCACTTTATGAAAGTAATGGGAAAATGAAAGTACTCAGTTGTCTTTTGAATTGACATCCTGGCGTACTGATTTCTTTAAAATATGTTCGTTTTATTAAGGTCATAATGTGAAGGCTAGTACCCATACTATACGCTCTCCCTGTCAAGAGATTCTGGGAACCAAACGCGACTTCAGCAAACCAGTTGCTAGGCCGTGTAATCCACATTAAAGTTATGTGATCATGTATACCCAATTTAACTATCACCTTTTGTTTAGAACAATGAGTTAGTGATTCATTGGTATAATTAGATCATGTAGTTGTTCCATGCTATAGCATCATAGTAAGTTCGTTCTGTTATAGTATCTTAGTATGTTCTTTCTGTTATCGTGTATTGTATCTTCCTCCCTGTTTCTCTTTATTGTGTGTTCTCTTATGTTATCGTGTATTGTATCTAGTATGAACTGAACCCCTGAAATATACCCCTTATAGTTTACTAGTGTTTTACATGAACTGTTATTGAAAATACTCATTTTACTACTAAGTTATGCTTGTACTTTAAAAATGGAGTTTTGTTAAACTAAAATGTAACATAACTTTAAAAGAGTTTTCGAAATGTTTTGATCAATTATAAAAGACATAAGAAATCTTTTGAAAGATGTTTATAACAAACATTTACACAATTTACATTGTGTTCAACTTGTATTCCGCCCTTAAAAGCATTTAGAACAATTAAAAGATTCATTACGGGGTATGAACTCACCTTATGTGGGTGATTCAAACGAATATACGCGTAAGGATGAGAAGTTTCACGAATGAAGTCCCGAGACTTAACGAGTCCTAAATGACATATAATGGCATATATTGACATAAATATAGTGTTTGGCAGCAACCAAATGCAAGGAAACACCTCACGGGACTAGGAAACACTTTTACCAAGTGTTGGAATCACATGTGATTGAACTAAGGGGAGTGTACGACAAATATGAAGACTGTACGGCCATGGGTGTATGAACAGGGAGCGTATGGCCGTACACTCATGGTAAAAAGTGCACAAAAACCTTTTCCTGGTGTAGAAATGCTTGTGGGACAATTGCTCTTCAAGTGTTGAAGCTAGGAATGCATTTTGAAGGCCCTTAAGGGTGTTTTGAAGGGTGTACGGCCACACATGGGTGTACGGCCGTACACACCTTATATTCTTGAGTTCTAGGCATTTCTAAGGTTTTAAACTAGTGTTTTAAACAAGATTCAAGTATTGGGAAAGAGTACTTACGATTTGGAGGCTCAAAAGGTTTCACAATCACCAAGAACAAGTGTGTGTTCTTGGTGAGATATGAAGATCTAGTCAAAAGATGATTTCCATGGATGAAATCAAAGAGTGTAACTAGGAGATGAAGTATAACAACAAATCAAAACGGAAGAAAGGCTTACATTCTTGAAGATCGGGTGAGAATCTTGATGATAGTTGAGAGAAAACTCGATGTTCTTGACATGGAAACTGAAGAATGGCTTAGAAATAAAGGGATAACATACTTAGGGAGGGGTGTACGGTCCAACATGGTTGTACGACCATACACTCATGTGTACGGCCGTACACTCCCTCAAATGGAGTGTAGGGCTTGATTTTTGCTGCTAGAAGTGTACGCGACCCAATCCTATACTCAATGCCTGAATGTACTGAGCTTTGAACCTTTGAACGGACTCTAAACAAGGCTAAATGATAGAAGAAACGAGTCTGACACTCAGTTGAGTTGACTGGCTGGGCTTTACAAGGCAAGAATTTTCGGGTTGTCACAACTAGTACGCCCAGCGTACTCTTTGTGTACGCCCAGTGTACTCGGCTAAGCCTGAAACCACAAAACTTCTGAAGGCCATAAGTTCTTTGTTATAAATCCGTTTCCGACGATCCTTATATCCACAAAAAGGTAACGAGAAGCCGTACACTTCTATCAACTTTATTCCTCCTGAAGCCCACTCGAACTCAGATCCAAAATTCATGAAAAGCCCGAACCAGCTCCCTTAGCAATACATTTGGGCTCTAAAGCACAAACCGAACTCTTTTATCACACAACCTACCTTACCCACATCCCAAAAGGGCCTAAACCTTTCTCTTTCAAAGCCTCAAAACCTTCTCATACTCGGATTAAGGCCCACGGGCCTTAAATCACAAAACTATCTAGAACAGCATGTTACAAAGTTCCAAATGTTTAGACTAATTGCCAAATCTCACAATTCAAACTATAAAGAGGGATGTCGTAGTCATAATCGAATTTGAGAATGCAATTTACACAACCGTTATCTCCTTAAAATGTTCCTAGTGAAAGAGTTTCTTCACAATCAGTTTCATGAAATGGAGAGAAACCTTATCACTTAGATTTTATGGTGTATGTGTTCCTATCCATGTGAATTTGTCATAACCATAATCATAAGACAATGTTTGTGACATATCCAAACTCATATGGACTGAACTTCTTCAATTTTAATTTCTTGCCACCTGGCAGCACAAGGGCCTACCATATCTTCCAAGTTGTTGAGCAGGTTTCCCATACAAATCAATGAACTTTCATTGATTAGTGTGCTTTTCCTTTATGCATTCAAATGAGAACTCATGGGACTCACATGCATAGTCAACTTTAAATGGAATGGGAACAGAAACAAGAATGTATCAACACCATAGGTTACATAGCTCATGTCATGTGCTAATGTTTAACAATAGGTTTACTCTTGATTAGTTCTTGAAACTTTTCAAGATCATTTAGACTCCCACTGACCTCTTGGCATATAAGATTCTCTTGTCAAGAAACATTCCTTGACAAACAAATATTCAGGAGATAGTTCCGGTTCCTATCAATACAAACACTTTACTCAATTGGTCTTAGTTGGTCTTTGTCTTATCTAAAACATCACAACTACCAATTACAAATGTGCAAGAGTAAGAAAAACATTTTTTTACTCCACATTTGATGAGTGTTATAAACCTACTAAAGATGTGTCACTCAATGCACAATCTTGGAGTACGACTCTAAGACTTGTTTTTGGAACGAAGTACGATTCACCTTTTGATTTAATCATTTCAACAATTTCCGATTCCTCTTCTTAGCCATATTAGTGTACTAAGGTGTCCATAGAGGATCAGTTCTGACACGGTTTCAAAATCACTAAGTTAATCATAAAACACGATACTTAAGAGCTCTCCCTTCTTTTCAGATTGGAGCAACTTTCATCTTTCTGCCTAATTGATTTTTCCTATTCGTTCTGTTTTACATTGAAACATTTTCAACGATTCAGAATTACACTTAATCTTGTAAGCATAACCATATTTACTAAACTTTTAGCAAATCATGACGAATATACTTATCATTCTTTGTGGTGGACTTGACCTACTGCACAACAATGCATACTAGATCCTTTAGTCCTTCACTTGACTCACATACTTATGTGAACATGTAATTAGTCTTAATTTCCCAAATGCGAAGGTTCTCATTCATCACACAATACAAGTCGCATGATTCCAAGTTTCTGTTCAATTGAAACATGGGTGATGAGAATCATTCCTTAATTGGTAAATTTTCGACATTACCACAAATAACATAACTAAGAATCACATCCATTTTCAATATTGCTAGGAATAGAAACATACAAACATCAATTCTCACAAAAGTCATTGCAAGGATATATATAAATAAGACAAAAACAAAATTTATTTTATTTATAAAACGCAGAAAAATTTGTCCTTACAATGCAATTACAAATGAAAACTATGTTACTAAATATTTCTAAGCAATCTATCATAACTCCTAAAAAGCAGCTCAAAAATCCAATCATCGAACCATGCGATCGAAATCCATCTCTTCGCGACCAGATTCAGCTCATCCTTTAAGCTTCCTTTCTTTTCTTCGATCCTACAAAACATCAAAATGCAATCTTATCACATCATGTATTAAGAATTTACAAATAGGAAATTAATAGAGCTAGATAGTGGATTTTACCTGAAACTGAGTCATACATCTTGACTCTCCCATCCTTGTGATCGTTCAGGTAAGTATGGCAGCTTCGTAACCAATGCCCCTTCTCTTGGCAGTAGAAACAAATGGACTCTTTTGGAACAGCACATGGGACATTCTTTCTCTTTACCATTCGGTCAAACGGTTTGACCTTGGTCAATCCCTTTCCATTGAGAAGAGAAGACTTTTATGGACTTCCAATGTTGCCATTGTTAATGTCCATGGAAGTTTTGGGAGGTTGATCTACCAGTCAAATTTGCTTGACCAGTGTGCAAATCATTGGTTATTCAGCAGCAATAAGCGAATAGGTAAGATCAATGAGGGTCACGTCGTGGTCCATCGTCTAGTACTCTCTAATGAACTCACTATATGAGTCAGGAAGTGATTGAAGAACCAAGTCAATAGCCATCTTCCTTGAGACGTCGACACCCAACATTCCCAACCTATCAATATGCAACTTTATATCCAAGACATGAGCACATACAGGCTTTCCATCTTCGTGTTTGTTTGCCAATAGGGCTTGAGTGACCTTGAACTTTTCAAGTCTTCGAACATGTAGGTTAGGGATAATTATTGGAGGAAGTGGAGGAAGCGAAGCATGATTTCCATTTCCATAATCCAATCGTGGAACATCATCTTCATGTGGAAAACTTTTTCCAAAGGATTCGGGAAGACCATAGTCATTTGATATCTACAAAACGGGAGAAAATTCAAGTTAGATGATAATAATCCTTGATTTAAAACCCAAATGAAATATCAAGGCTAGGATCCAAGACAATATTCTGCAATTAGGAAGAGGGATTTCACAATCCAATAGCAAAATATTTGAAGGTAGGTAAATGAAGATTTACCAATTTCCACCATGAAAAACAAAAATTGAAAATTAGGTTTAAAATGAATTGAAACTCCTAGATCTTTTGAGATTCATTGAACTTCTCAATGGCATGTTTAATCTCGATTATGCTCTTCAAGTTTGTGACTGGGATACCGAGGATCACAAACAAGGTGTGAATAACCATGCAAATTAGCTTGGTACTCTCAAAGACGTATATCACCTAATCAATGTGCCAATTAACCACACACGCTCCATTGATCTATGATAATCCGCGAGCTACCCATTGTCATCCTTCATTGGTCCCATATTAGTATGTCGGTTAACCACACAAGCTCCACTAACAACCAACAAGGTGCAATGTGCAATTTAATGGATTAGCACCAAATTCACATTTTTCCTAAAGTAACTAAGATTTGGGAATTATAAAAGGCGTTTAGTTACTTCATATTTCATTATACTTATAATGGAAGGTTGTGTCCTATCCTACCCATTCGGCTAACGATCCTCTACTAGTCAAGAGTGCGGTAGGTAAGAGTGGATACCCAATAACGGTCATTTTATAGGCCGGTTCCTTAAACACCCATTATAGACCAGCTTCGTGAATTAGGGCTACTAACGGTAAGTCTGACTTTTACTTATACATATATAATATATTAAACATTTAATTTTATATAGTATAAGGGTGTATTTTATACATTTAAAATACTAGATGGTTTAATCTATTAATAAATTAGACTCTTAATTTAATTAAATTTAAACCATGTCATTTTGGGTTTATTAATTCTCTCTTTTAATTAAATACTTAATTAATTTAACAAAACCATAAAGGTGAAATTTAAACTATTCAAAATATCAAGGGTTTTAGAATTTAACTTTTCAAAATTAAAACTTTTTAGATCCAATTTAAAATAATTAAAATAATCATATAATTTTACCATTATCTAAATTTAACCTAATCTATTTTAATTTGGCAAGATAAATACAATTCAAAATTTACAAATAATTAGTTTATGGGAAAATGACACTGTAACACATTAAAGTTTTATCATTTGTCCGATTTGGTCACCAAAGTTATTTTTCTGCGCAATTAACCATTAAACTCGTATTTGACCTATCAATTAAGTCATTTTACGAAAATTTAAGAGGTTACCCGGTAACAAAATCTGATGTGGCATTAGTAATTAATTTTTCTTTATTTTTAGGTACTGTGATGTGTGTGATGCGTATGGGCAGCTTCTAGCTCATCTCCATCTCTATCTTCTTGCCTGAATGTGTTACCCCTATCCCTCTGTTATCTTTTTCTCTTCCCAAAACAAATGTTCATGTTTCTTCTTTCTTTCGTGTAACGACGTGAAAGTTCAAAACAATTTTTCATTTTTAAAAACAAACAGATTTCAAATATTAATTCTCCAAAGTGGATTAAAAATCAAATGTCATAACAATATCAAATCCCAGAATCTCATTAATATCCCTCCATCAGTGTGTACAGATCATGTCGGCGCCTTCCCGCGATCCTCGCTAGTACCTGAAACACATAACACATAACATTGTTAGCATAAATGCTTAGTGAGTTCCCCAAAATACCACATACAACACATATTACCCACTCGAGGCTATAACTCTGTATGACCCTCTGGTCAATGTGTCTCAGTGGGACCCTCCATTCCCATAACTCTACGGACCCTCAGGTCCTTACTCTATTGACCCTATGGTCCTAACTCTGTAAACTCCGAATCATACACATCATAAATCACATAGAATAACACAGTGCATCACATCATACTAATAGCATATAAGGTACTCTGTCACAACTCGAATTACCACTCTAGGTAAAGTATACTGAGAAGACTCACCTCGGGTAACTTGGATAAATCTCGAACTCGATATACAGATCTACCCTCCGCCTAATCACCTAAAATAAACACGCATAATCAATACGACTCTCAAAGGCTAGACTAACCCCTCTCTAAATTCTATCAGAATGGTAAAAGACCATTTTACCCCTCAATGGTTCAACGGTCCAAATATTGACTAAACCCTAAAAGTCAACGAAAGTCAACCCTCCGGAGTAAGCGGCGCGTAACAATTCTGTATGCTGGGCGTACTCGGATACTTTAGAGAATCGCGAAGCTCAACCCCTACGTTGCGTGTAATGGGCTTACGCCCAGCGTAACTCCTAGTCTTATACTCTTTTTGATTTTTAGGCATAAACGGTTAAGACATAAGCTCAAATTCCAGATCTGACTATTCTAAGGCCATTTTATCCATAAAGTTGAAACCTTTAAGCCTTTGCATGGCTGTAAAGGTCACAAATCACTCTAAACACCTTTCCTCTTTCATTATTAAGCCCTTATCTAATGCATGACTTAATCTCAACGTCCAAGATTGGATTTTTATGAACCTACAACACATATTACACTGGAATAGGGCAGATCTGAGCTTATGGAGACCCTTTGCTCATAAAGTCTCCACCTTGGAACCAAAAACCCTAAAAATGGGTCCATAAAGCACAACTCAAAGATGACAAGGAGAGCTTTGAGCTTTTTACCTCCAAGTGAAGCTCCAACCTCTTTAGAACTCGGATCTAAACTTGTCCTCCAACTTCTAGCTTCCACAATGGCCTCCTCTTCTTCTTCACCACCACAAAATGGCACTTTTAAAGCTTAAGAACACACGCACAAGCTTATAACGGGGTTTTTCTCTCTTAGGGTTTCACTCTCTGTAATATGGTGGCTGGGGTAAGGACCATATCATTCCTTTTATAGTCCTCCAGTCTCATTTAGGGTTTTGCAACTGATCCAGTTACGCCCAGCGTAACTTTGGTACTCCCAGCGTACCTAATTGAGTCAGCGTCCATAATAAGCGCATGAGTACGCGCAGCGTACTCTTCAGTACGCCCAGCGTACTTGTTTGCAACATTTTTCACTTAGGGCTAAACTTGACAATTTGGTAAAGAAGAAGGGTTAAATAGATGTACCTGAATTTCGGGATGTTACAATTCGACTGTGTTCATCGGAAATTCTCCCCACCAAAGAACCGCCACCGATCTCTTACTGCCTAACCTCCAAAATCCAAGTCTGCTACAGTGACGACTAAAAGCTCTCAAAGGTCGACTCATCAGCTATAGATACTCTCAAAGGTCGACTCAACACCTCTCGCTGGATACTGATGTGACGACTAAAAGCTAGCGATACAAAGGACCGACTCGCACCCGAGTCAAACAACACCAAAGCAGGTAAAGAACTCATGAGAAAAGTACCTAAGCATAACAGAAATAAGCACCATACATAAATAAAAGAGTAAGCAAGAATCACATACCAGCCATGACGTCGGGTGCTGCGCGGACCTCCTCCGCGGTCAACTGGAAGGCTCTACCGCGAGCCTTTGGCACCTCGGCCTTCACTGGCCGACTCTCGGTAGCTCATACTGCAGCAGGGGCAGATCCCTGTGGTGCACCCTATGTTGATCCCCGCAGCTGCGGACACTCGGCCTTCCGATATCCGGTCTGGTTGCAGTGGAAGAAAACTGCAAATCCCTTAGGGCAATCCTTAACCATGTGCCTCTCCTTGCCACACTTGTAGCAAGACCCTGCTCGACAAGTCCCCTCATGACTCATGTCGCACTTACCACAAGTACGGCTCCTCTGGTTCCCTGATCTCGAATTGGCGGGCTTTGCCCGCTTGGCTGCCGGCTGGGACTGTGCCGGTCGCCGATCCCTCCCCTGAGACTCCGCCTCCTCCCTAGCCTGAGTCTCGAGCTCAATCTCCCTCTTCCGAGCATTTACCTAGAGCTCGGAAAATGTACGATACGTCGAGTTCGCCATGAACTCGTGAATGTCTCTCCTTAGTATACTCAGATATTGACTCATGCGTGCCTGCTCAGTAGACAAATGCTCAGGGCAAAACATCGCCCTCTCGTGAAACATCCTGGTGATCACAGTAACAGACTATGTTCCCTGCTTGAGGGACAAGAACTCCTGGTCCAAACGTTCCCTTTCCACCGGGGGAACATACTCATCACGAAACATGGTGGTGAACCTCTCCCAGGTCACCGCGGTAAGCTTTGCAGAAGTGAAATGCGTCGTCACAAACTTCCACCAATCCTTCGCTCCCAAGCGAAGCTGGTTCAGCGCGAACCGTACCCTCAGATGCTCCGGACATGAACACATGTAGAAGCATCCCTCAATGTCAGAAATCCACCACATCGCGGCTATCGGATCATGCGTCCCATCAAACTCTAGTGGCTTCGTGTTGCTGAACTCTCGGTACAGCAATGAGTCACCTCCCTGTGGCTTTGCGGCAGCGACAGCTGCGGTGGCTGCAGCAATGGCAGCCTCTGACAGAGCATCATATCGCTCATTAAATGTCTCAATCAAGGTGGTCTTGATAGACCCAAACATCTCTGGAATCTACTCCCGGATGGCTGCGGGCACCTCCTCATGAATCAATCGGAGAATCTCCTCATCGCTAAAACCATAGCTCTCTGGAGTGCTGCGCGTCCCAACCATGATGCCTCTGAATCACAACATAAAGAAATCAGAGACTCGCTCGAGTATACTCGCACTCGATATCTCAACCCCACTTGTTCCTTAGTACCCTGAGGATTCTTACTTGGAATGCCCACTGACCCGGTGTTTCCGGTAGTACAACCCCTATACTACCTTCCACACCACATCAGTATTCACCCTAAGTCCTCCTTCTAGGATCCTAACTCGCAAGTACTCTATACTACTCTGAATCCAGCCTACTCTCTAGCAAGCCTCTCCTAAGCTACTCTCTGGTACCTAAGTTCACTCAAAGCAACTCATAGCAGCAGCACTCCTAGGCTAAGGCATCACAAATCAGGCCACTCTAGTCCTAAAATATGAATTACCTAGCCTACGCTAGCATGCATAACTCATTTCATAATATCATAACACATAATGTAAGGGTATTTTGGGAAATCACCATTCGGGCGTTGGCTGATCGTACACACTGCTTCTTTCTGCTTTTCTCAAAATCTTTTACTCTTTTTTTTGAAAATTTGTTCCTTTTATAATTCTCAAATCCTCAGTTTGATTTCAGGTACGCCCGAAGGTGTATTCGAATCCCTCAAACTAAGGCTCTGATACCAACTTGTAACGACGTGAAAATTCAAAACAATTTTTCATATTTAAAAACAAACATATTTCAAATATTAATTCTCCAAAGTCTCATAAAAATCAAATGTCATAACAATATCAAATCCCAAAATCTTAAATATCCCTCCATCAGTGTGTACAGATCATGCCGGCGCCTTCCCGCGATCCTCGCTAGTACCTTAAACACATAACACATAACATTGTAAGCATAAATGCTTAGTGAGTTCCCCAAAATACCACATACAACACATATTAGCCACTCGAGGCTATAACTCTGTATGACCCTCTGGTCAATGTGTCTCAGTGGGACCCTCCAGCCCCATAACTCTGCGGACCCTCAGGTCCTTAATCTATGGACCCTCTGGTCCTAACTCTGTAACTCTGAATCATACACAGCATAAATCATATAAATAACATAGTGCATCACATCATACTAATAGCATATAAGGTACTTTGTCACAACTCTAATTACCACTCTAGGTAAAGTATAGTGAGAAGACTCACCTCGGGTAACTTGGATAAATCTCGAACTCGATATACTGATCTAACCTCCGCCTAGTCACCTAAAATTAATACTCATAATCAATACGGCTCTCAAAGGCTAGACTAACCCCTCTCTAAATTCTATCAGAAGGGTAAAAGACCATTTTACCCCTCTAATGGTTCAACGGTCCAAATATTGACTAAACCCTAAAAGTCAACGAAAGTCAACCCTCCGGAGTACGCGGCGCATAACAATTCTGTACGCTGGGCGTACTCGGATACTTCACAGAATCGGGGAGCTCAAGCCCCTACGCTGCATGTATTGGGATTACGCCCAGCGTAACTCCCAGTCTTATACTCTTTTTGATTTTTGGTCTTAAACGGTTAATACATAAGCTCAAATTCTAGATCTGACTATTCTAAGGCCACTTAATCCATAAAGTCGAAACCTTTAAGCCTTTGCATGGCTGTGAAGGTCACCAATCACTCCAATCACCTTTCTTCTTTCCTTATTAAGCGCTTATCTCATGCATGACTTAATCTCAACGTCCAAGATTGGATTTTTATGAACCTACAATTCATATTATACTAGAATAGGGCAGATCTAAGCTTATGGAGACCCTTTGCTCAAAAAGTCTCCACCTTGGAACCAAAAACCCTAAAATTGGGTCCATAAAGCACAACTCAAAGATGACAAGGAAAGCTTTGAGTTTTTTACCTCCAAGTGAAGCTCCAACCTCTGTAGAACTCGGATCTAAGCTTGTCCTCCAACTTCTAGCTTCCACAATGGCCTCCTCTTCTTCTTCAACACCACAAAATGGCACTTTCAAGCTTAAGAACACACACACAAGCTTATAACGGGGTTTTTCTCTCTTAGGGTTTCACTCTCTGTAATATCGTGGCTGGGGTAAGGACCATATCATTCCTTTTATAGTCCTCCAGTCTCATTTATGGTTTTGCATCTGAGCCAGTTAGGCCCAACGTAACTTTGGTACGCCCAGCGTACCTAATTGAGTCCGCGTCCATAATAAGCTCATGAGTACGCGCAGCGTACTCTTCAGTACGCCCAGCGTACTCATTTGCAACATTTTTCACTTAGGGGCTAAAATTGACAATTTGGTAAAGAAGAAGGGTTAAATAGATGTACCTAAATTTCGGGATGTTACATTTCGACTGTGTTCATCGGAAATTCTCCTCACCAAAGAACCGCCACCGATCTCTTACTACCTAACTTCCAAAATCCAAGTCTGCTACAGTAACCATTTACTCACAACTCCTCTCATTTTTTTTCAGATTTAAGTAAATCCTAATAATTTCTGTGTTCCAAGCCTCCCACATTGAAGCAGTCTTCATGTTTTCAATCATCTTCTTCAAATGAACCTACCTACACAACTCCAATCGAAATCAATGAGAATATTTGAACTTTTCACATCACGATGAGCAGAGGGTTGATTTAAGTGTGGAGAAATGCAAGAGCTTTTACAACTTCCATCGCGATTTTTAACCGAAGCGGTCAGTTCAATGGTGAGAAGCCACCTGAAGATGTTCGTTTGGTGTCTTTGAGCTTTCAAAGTCAGAAAACTTGAGCGAGACTTGGACATGGTGCGATGAAGACCTACAATGGCATGATACCGGTGTGTTGGTTTCTTTTTCTCCTGAAAGTTTCTTCTTTTGTTTACCCTTTTTGAGGAGGAAACAGAGAAGTATACATAAGTGGATTAAAATTAACAAGAATCCACCGATTATGATTATCAATTTTGTGTAATTGATGTAACTCGTGATCTTAATGTTGTTGAGGCTTCAGGTTGCAAATTTCCCAACAAGAACTATTTTGATGAAGAGAACATGAAGTGCAGACTTTTTCGTTGTTTTGAGTACATGAAATTAAGGTGGAAAGCCATTTGAGTAGTTGAATCCACATGGAGAACAAATATTTAAACCGTTAAATCTGGTTCGTGAAGAAGACTCGTGTTGAATGTGAAGTTCTTTGGGCCACAAGATCAGGGAGTGCATAAATCTTGACTCATAACTGTAACGGACTATTGATGTTAGATGGAGAAGAAGCGTTTGCAACCAACAATAGAGAACGATATCATTTTCTTGAATCCCAGACATGATTGAATGGGATGAGGAGTTTACATCCCCCCCCCCAAAACTCAATTGCGTGATTATCTTTTCTGATTTCTCAAAAAATTTCAGCACGGATTGCTAATGAGACGAATGAACTTCCTATGAAAGAGATGAGGAGAGTCAGTGTGAAAGAATAGGTGTATGGTGGTGGGTCATCGAAGGACCAAATATATAAGTTTATTTGAAATGGCAGAAATGAGGTGGAATATTTTTCCCTTTAAAAGTAAATATTAAATGCATGTAATTGAAATGACCATTAAACCTTTTAAAATCAGGAAAAAAAGGCTTAATTGATAGGTCAAATACGAGTTTAATGGTTTATTACACAAAAAAATAACTTTAGTGACCAAATCGGACAAATGATGAAACTTTAATGTGCTACAATGTCATTTCCCCTTACATTATCATATAATCTAGTAATTATCTTAAATTTTGACCATTATCTTCCAATTTTATTAGGATATCCATTACTATATCAAAAAATCAAATTTTTAATTAGTAAAATAACTTATGGTAATTATCCTAACCTAAATTTAGCCAAAAGTCCGAAAAATCTGCCATCAGAACCGAGTTCACGTCGTGGTGACTTTTACCACCTCATGATGGCCCACCACCGTGTGGTGATTTTCACCACCTCGTGGTGATCAGGCAGAAACCAAAAAAGAAAATTTTCAAGCTTTGAACAATTCACATTAGCATCACATATAACAGAAAAACGACCTAGGCTCTGATACCACTGATGGTTTTGAGCACTACAACATTCCTATGGTGTACATGCAACCCTAATGCTTTGGATCTAGGTTTTCCTCAAGTTATACATGCAACCAATCTTCCAAAGCATAAACCCTAATCTAACATGTCTAAGAACAACATTAATATGTAAATAAGGGTTTGGAATCTTACCTTACTTGTTATGTAGCAATAACAAGAACAATCCACAAAGTCCTTGACTCTTGAAGGCTTAGTGCCCCAAGTGTTGCACCTCTAATGGAGTCACAAACACCACTAGCAACAAAGAAGAATATGAGAGAGAGGAATATCCTTCAAAAACGTCTAGGGCTCTCCAAGAAATCATTCGGACGTTTATTGGAGTGTTTAGGGTTCCTTTTATAGTTAAGGCTTCTAGGGTTATCAACTTGGAAACCCTAATTCCCTTGCTTAGGCCTTAAGTAACATATGGACTCTTTAATGGACAAGCCTTGGACGAAATCTTTATGGGCTCTCATAGAGATTTCATCCACCCTATACCAATAAGGTCCATGAGCCCAAACTACAAATATTATTGATTTACATGATCAGTCCCCGTTAATTTTATCAGTCTCTTTTGATCACCAAATTAATTCCAAATTAATTTGAGATCAATACTAATTAAATAATATGATTTCCCAATTAATACATTATTCTAATAATATATTAGTAAATCATAATTAATCCTCTTTCTCCAAAATTCAACCAATCAGTTGCTATGGTGAAGGCAACCCAAAAGCACCATGCTCATAATCGGGTCAAGTACATACCAAAATAGTTATGGGATTAGACACCTAATCGAACATATATGACCAAGGTTTCGTCAGTTGGTAGGTGAAGGCGAACGTCCTTCTCGTAACACATAATATCGACATGGTGAGGACTTAGCCGGTCCATGCCGATGATAACATCAAAATTCCTTATGGTAACCGGTATTAAGTCGATTTGAAAGGAGTGGTTATTCAAAGTTAGCGTGGATCCGATGAATACATCATTTGTTGTTTCCATTTTTCCGTTGGCCATTTCTATGGTGAATGTTGCATTTAGTGTTTGAGGTTTTTGTTTGATTAAATGTTTAAACTTATGACTCACAAAGCTTCTCTCCGCTCCACTATCAAATAGTATGCATGCATAAATGTTATTGAGGAGGAACGTATCGGTGACCAGTACAAGATCTTTCATCGCCTCCTTGTGTCCTATTGCTAGGACTCTTCCCATTCCCCTAGTATTTCTATTGTTGGCCTTTGGACAGTTCCTCTTGTAGTGGCTCGTCTCCCCACACCCATAACATGCTTGGATCACCCCAACATTAGTGGGTTGGGTGGCCTGTTGTGTAGGTGCTCTGCAGTATCGGGTAGTGTGCCCCTTCCTGTTTCAGTTTGTACAGTGCATCTCCCGACAGGCGCCATTGTGGTGAAAGCTATACTTATCACACTTTGGGAGGGTACCCTCATATGGCTTGGTGGGTGCTGTTGTGGCAGGGGCGGTAGCAGCATGACTGCCACAATCTATTCTTTTTTCATGGGTTCCTGTGTTGGTTTCCCCTTCATCTTGTTTCCAAACATCCTCTTGTTATCACTTCCCTTTTTCTATTCGAGGGCGGGAATCATTATGCCTTTTTGTATTCCATGGTCAACGACCCTTTGAGCAAGGCGCTTGACGTTGTCGAAAGGTTTTGGATTAGCAGCAGTTACATTTCCTTGAATCTGAGGAGATCGCCCCTAGATGAAACGTTCTACTTTCTTGCTCTCAGGAGTGATCATTCCAAGGCATAGACTTGCCAGGTCGCTGAATTTGGCAGTGTAGCCTTCAATGACTGTGCCATTCATAGTGAGATTCCAAAGTTCACGTTCTAGCTTCTGTACCTCGCCCCTTGGGTCGTACTCTTTAAGCATCAAAAGCTTGAGATCCTCCAATGTCATCTAGTTCGCCACCAGGACTGTTATGGCCTTATCATTGCCATTCCACCACGAAAGGGCCCTATCAGAGAAAGTATAGGCTGCAAATTTGACATTACTCTCCTCTGGACAGTCACAGATTTCAAATACTGACTTCGTCTTCTCAAACTACCGTGTTAAAGAAATAACACCTCCGCTTCCATTGAAGGGCTTGAGCTTGTTGTTTGTAAAGTCTTTGTAGGTGCACACTAGTTGAGGTCCCTGGTTGTCCCCTTGGTTGGAACTTCCCGTCCCGTTCCCATTTCCATTTGTACCATTGTGGATGATATGGCCCATAGCAGCAGTTACAGCGGATGTCACTGCAGCCTAAAACATTGCGGAGTCCATTTGTAGAGGTGGTGGTGGTGGTGGCATTGTGGTATTGTTGAAACGTCTATTATATCTTCGTGGCGGCATCTTTCTGCCTCAAGTGGAATGTCGATAAGTTTTTGATAAGATTTATGATTCGGACACTATTGTAATGGAACATCTCATTCATATATGTATCGAGTCTAGTTGTTATTGAGGGTTGTTTTGTATTTGTAATTAAAATTATACTACACCAAATAAAATGAAAAGAAAATACATAACAAATAACAACATCCAATAAAATGAGCTACAATTTCATTGAAAATAGATTCCAAGAACATAATTTTGGGAAGATTGACCTCTAAGAAGGTGTACAGTACATTAAAAGACAAAATTTGACAGCATAACGACCCTCCGAATAGTGTAATCACTTAGATGTAGGGTCGATCCTACATACATGATAAAGGGTAGCACCAACGCATACCCATAAACCTAGTCTACAACAAGTTGTGAGCAGGATGTATCCTACTCACGACGTATAGTCCACTTCGTTCCTTGAGACGAAGTCGAGGTGCCCTTTAGCTCTGCTAGCCGACGCTCGGTTGCGACCACTCTCTCCATTAGAGTAGAATTCCTCTCCTGATATTCCCTTACCTCCGCTCGAGCGGTGGTAAGGTCCTCAATGAGTCTATCCATGGGATAGTAGTATCTCTCAAGGTCTCGAGTCCATGCGTCTGTGACTTCCGCAACAGCTATCAACTCCAGAATTTGGTTCGCCGTCGCCCTAGTCTGATCTCCAATGTCCGAAATTCACCGAATCATGACTTCTGTCAGCCGGTCCCCCGTGGCTGAGGTTATAGAAACCTCACTCCATACCGAATGGAGGGCGCTGGCGCTGGTGTTGGCTCCACCTCTCCAGATCTTCCACCCAGCGGGGCGTAGGTCCCTGATGGCCAAGTCGGTTCGCGGGAACCTCACAACATAAGGACGGTTGATAACCTCGGACTTCGCATCTGACTCTTCTTCTAGCTCCTCTTCATCCTCTTCTTCTTCTGGCTCTTCCTCAAACTCTTCTTCTTCGGGCTCTTCCTCCAAGATCTCATCGGGATCCTCCTCTATCCAACCTCCATTCCCCTGGTTGGGGAAATAGGAATCTCCTGGAATGTGAAATCCTGCCATCGTGTCTATACAAGAATATAAGTATAGGAAAATACATCAAAAGGTTTATAATATGTTAAAATACTCCTATAGTATTTTAATTCTTTATGTTTGGCTCTAGAGCCTTTTGGGTGTATATATATATATATATATATATATATATATATATATATATATATATATATATACATATATATATATATATATATATATATATATATATACATATATAGGGTTGGTAGGTTTTAGATTTGTTATCCATCACGACCATTCCTAAACACATGTTGGTCATATCTTAAATAAATATAGTTGATCAGGCTATATTTACCCCATACAGGATTACATAACTGTCTAGGCTTAATTGCGATGTCCAACTCTTCTAAAGACTTTTATTTGTTTCTTATTATGTCGTTATTCCTAATATAAATGCATGTATGTATACTTTTCTAAACTTGTTATTTTTAAAGTATACTTTTAGTCAAAGTGTTTTAGCCCCATTCCATTTGCAGTTGTATATCTTGTATGATTTGATATACTAGTTCACTATAAACAATGCTCTGATACCAATCTGTCACACCCCCGAACCAGAACGGCGGAAATGTCCGAGGGCGGATGACGACATTGTATAGTATCATAACAGTTGAATATAAATGAATCATAGCAACCAAACATCATACATTGAGAACCCAAGTTTACACCGTTTACATACATTGTTAGTGCAAAAGTAAACAACAAATAACTGAAAAGTAGAAATCCATGATGCAGCAACGCCTGTTCTCAAAATGGTTTGGAAACCTGTTTACTGGTTTCCTGAGAATACAAGTGATTTCGAAAAGTGTCAACAATTAAGTTGGTGAGTTCATAAGCATTTTGTATGAAAAGGGTTGTAACAGCTTTGCATAAAATGGTTGTGTACTTCAAGAAAATCCGTTATTTCCTTTTAAAACGAGTTATAAGTCTTATACCCAAGACTAAATAAAATGCATGTATTTCTTTGTATGTTTTCCTTGAAAAATGATAATATATGTTCCCAGAAAATCCAATATTTTCTTATAAGTGATATGTAGTCTTATAACTCTAAGACCAAGAATGTATGTAAGGTTGTACTGAAGGTTAGTATGTAGTTTTATCTTTTTATAAAACTGATGAAGTGAAAGTTACCCCGTAAATCAAATGTTTTGTTAATCCCTGCGTGAGTTATTATAACCATGCTTAATGTGACTGATATGACTGAACGACGTTCTTCAGGCGTCAGAATTGGTAGACATTTGTCACCCTAGGCTTGTCGGTCTAATTGTAGCGAACAACTTAGGTGTGGGGTTGTCAGTCCCGTATAGATCTATACACAACTATCTCGCTCTCCCTCCAGGATACTCTGGTTATAATGCAGGACTAAAAGTGTAGGCTAGGTAGGTACGGTGAAGAGAGTGTCTCACAAAAGCATCAACAGATTTACATGAACTAGGATTCCTTTTTCTTGTAAAATGAAATAATTATACCATCGGATAATTATAACTTTTTTCTAAAATGAGAGTATGACTTTTGTAATTCCCAAACTATACCGTTTATAGTTTATCTTGTATGTTTTGTTCAGAATATTTATATAATGTTTTGTATAAATATAAAGTTGTATTCTTGACTAGTGTAAAAATATGTAACCAAAACATAATATATTTTGGTGATAACCCACCATAATGGTAAATAGCTATAATATCACTATTTTTACTAGGATGCTAATATCCATGAGACAAATAATTTTGACTTCTATCCCCCCCCCCCCCTAAAAGCATGTAAAAATCGAAAAATGGGGGTATGAAACTCACATTTAGTTGATTTTGTGGATGGTTTGAAGGAAGAAGATGAGGATTTCGAGCCTAACTTCTTGTATGGAGTTGATGGTCTTCTTTAGAGGTGTGATTTTCCTAAGTGTTTTACATATGAAAAAAAAAGTGTGTAAAAAAGGTGAAACTTACACGAAAATGTGTTAAATCCTTAGAGGGTTTCGAAAATACTCACCAAAATTATTAGGACCAGCCTTGAGGTGGTGATTTTTGAGGGATTTCGATCTTGTTCTTGGAGAGAAGAAGAAGTTGGAGTAAGAAAGAGATGACAACAGTGGGATAAACTCAATCTCGGCTGAGAGTTAAATGGGAGAGGGAAAGGTGATGGGGTGTGGATGTTTGATGGTTATTTAGGTGTCATTCATGGAGACTTGGTGTGTATTTGTATGTAGGGTATGGAGATACGGTGGTTACAGAGATGTAAGTCAGGAGGTCAAGTCTTAAAGTCAACTTCTTGAATCCTGTACCTAACCGAGATCCCATCTACTGCAGAGTGATTCTCGGTCCTTAGTCCCACCGAGATCTCGGTCCAATGAGGCCGAGAACTAGGTTCTTGGTTCCAACCGAGAACTATGTGTGCGAGGGTTTTCGGTCCGATGGAAAAGGGAAGGTTTTCGGTTGCGAGGCCTCTAGGTTTTAGGGCATTTCAGTCCAACTTAAACATTTCTAATGCATACTTGAGATTTCAAACTTCTTAATCCAAACATCCTTCATGTAAATTGAGATTTCTAGAAATTTTGGTCCTTTTCATTAAATTTTTGAAATGTCTATTACAACAATATTGTGATGATGTTT
Source organism: Lactuca virosa (assembly GCF_052849685.1). Lineage (NCBI taxonomy): Eukaryota > Viridiplantae > Streptophyta > Magnoliopsida > Asterales > Asteraceae > Lactuca > Lactuca virosa. The sequence goes on from NC_136426.1 coordinate 206,593,164, forward strand.
TATACTATCTATAAATACTCCGTGTTTGGATCAAAATTTCCTGGTTGTCACATCTACTTCGTACATAAACAGAGTTTTTATTTATTTGATTTTGTTACTGGTCTTGGTGGAGTTTCATCTTATTTTGACGCATAAAATTTGTTTATTAATGCAGACCTTTTTAAGATTAATGAATACAAGAAAAAATTTGTTTCATTATTACACTCTTTTAATGTGATGCATAACTCTTGATCTTGATCCCCTTCATATTTGAACTTTTTTTTTTTTCAGATAACCCCCTTCATATTTGAACTTATTTTTTCCATGGAGGCAATCCAACCCGATGGCTGTGGACCCGAGGGTATACCAGTCCAATGACTAATTGGACTCGTTGTATAGTGACATTCTATTCCGATGACAAATTGGGTCGGGGTTAATCCAACCCGATGACTATATTGGACCTAGCATGCATGATTGTATATGTGATATATTGTGTGTGGTACTTTGGGGGAACTTACTAAGCGTTGGCTTAAAGTTTCAGTTTATTGCTTCATCTACTTCAAACGATCGTGGACAGTGAAGGGGTGATCATGCACATCCTCTTGGTTTATGATTTTGGATTGTTTTTGATAAATTGAAAATTTTACTTTGATTTTTAGGATGTTACTATTCTCCACCACTAACATTCTATATTCCTCAATAAACAACAAGATGGAAACAAAACAAGTGGTATTTAGAGGTAAAATGGCCATTTTTTACCATCTAACTTTGGTAGCATGCTATTTATCACAATTACTTATACCCACTTTTTATGCAAGAAAAAAAAAGCAACGTGTATTTTTTTCTTCAATCTCATAAACATGGAAATTATGGGTGATTCAGAAATATAAATAGCATTTTCTTAGGGCAGGGGTATTTTAGGTAATTAGATTATTTTAGTTTCTTATGAACGGTACAAAAAGTGTACAGGTAAAAAGACAAAAAAGCAAAGTATGTTGCTATTACTTAGCAATTTCTCATATAATTTAACAACAAAGTACATTGATATATCTGGACGTTTATATAATTGTATTTAATTGCATTTGTTAACCATTTATTTTCATAATAATATCAACCGCCAAAGTTACTTACAAGACATTGGAGCAGTATCACATGATACAACATTCAAGGTTCGTGTGTTGAGGATGAGCAAATTTATACCCAAAATAAGAAATAAGTGTTATTGATCGAACTAATTATTATAAATGAATAGGTTATCTACAAAGTTTATTATTTACGGTTACATATAGTATATGATTTGATAACATGCTAATTTTTTAACAGGGCACAAAAATTGAAGCTCGTGTTTTCAAGAGTAACTTCAACAGGTTCGAAAATCTTTTAAAAGTAAAGTGAAACTTATGTAATACCAAACCCAAACTTGGCTGCAAAAGTGAAGGTTTTAGTATAACCAGCCTAGACCAACAAATTGTGTTATAATGGAAAACTCTTCTTAAGAAATGTTCTCATTTTACGGGTCGACTTCATGGCTTTTCTGTTTGGGTTAGTTATTTTACGTTTTTTACATTCTTTAAATAATTCATGTAATTCATATTATTGTTTTGTACATTCGTAGATGTTATGAGACATGTCATATGACGACGTATTCTAGACACATCTAGTTCTAATCCATCAAGTCACAACATGAAGTTGACCTTAAGCAACATAGAGTGAATTCTTTAACCTTTTTTTATGTGATATTTCTCATATATATGTTGTTTGTTTTTTAATGTAATTACTTTTTTATTATAGCGGTATATGGCTTAAGGTAATTTTGTTTGGAGTTCAAGCTCATCAACTATCATATTTTATGATAAATAAATAAATAAATATATAAAACTTGGTGTTATTTTAGTTAACTAGTTTGCTACAATCAACGTTTAGAATGATTAGTGCTATTAGTCTAATATTTACTTCGTACATAAAAAGAGTTTTTTATTTGATTTTTTTTTTTTACTTTTCTAGGTGGAGTTTCATCTTATCTGAACATATCTAATTTGTTTTAATGCAGCCCTTTTTTAGATTAACGAACACAAGAAAAAAGTTAGTTTCATTATTACAATCTTCTAATATGATGCATAACTCTTGATCTTGATCTCCTTCATATTTAAACTTTATTTTTTGTTTTTTACATAATAACATATTGGAAGGTGTTCATGGAGATAAGAAGTCTGAAAGTAGTATTACTATAATTCTAAGTCATAATTTTGCTTAAAATGATGAGTCTAAAGGTGATTATGAAATAAAATGTTTATGATGCATGCACTAGATGTGGAAAGAAGGTTATAGAGGTGTACAATACAAACCATACATCTGATTCCCAAAAAAGGCATGTGATATATGTAACGGATTTTCGCCGGCTAAACAAATTTTAGCAATGGATTTTTCTGTCAGTAATTAGTAACCAATCACCTACGACAGTAATTTTTTGCAAAAGATTACCGACGGAGTGACGGAATCTTGGATAAACTCACTAAAAAAATAGAAATTCATGAAAAAATTAAAAACAACTAAACATTCAACACAGAAAAATATTAAAACATACATCAAATCTGTATTGTAAAACCAAAAGATATAAATCCACCAAAAGGGTATTCATTATTCATTCATCCATTGCTTACTTTATTTCTCCATAGAGAGACTAAAACGAAAACCATCTTCAAAAGTAACTCCACCTTGACGCCCCACCACCTCCTCTTCTAACAAAGATGTTCTTTAAAATCCCACCATTGATGTCAATGTTTGTCTGTATTCACTCCGCTATACCAAAACCACGCATATATAATATAAGCTGTTTGTAATAATGAGAATCACTGAAACATTATAATAAGAATAAAAAACCACTTAATAATAATATAATAACACCTAAGTTGGGGTTACTTTATCAAAACCAAAATTCTGAATCTACATGGATTTAACATCCTCAGCAACTGGAACCACCATCTTCTTAACCTTAAGATATGGAAGAAGCTTCTCAAAACAGTTGATGAAAACTTTACAGTACCCTTCAATTCAATTAGTGTATTCATACATTTATTATATGTTAAAAAAATAAATAAACCACTAATGTTTAAAATGTGTAAAGGGAATAATAATATAATATACACATACCTTCCCTCGGTTGGTTTCACTAATAGCAACTATTGGAAGCTCTGCAACATCTTCCCCAAATACATGAAACATTCCAGCCGTAACAACTTTGACCTGAACAATATATAATATTAATAGTAATCATAATGATGATGATGATAACTTTGTACTGCAAATGAAAAGAAGTACAAAATGAAAAGTGTGAGCTTACTCTACTGTCAGCATAGCACAATGAACTCTAGTGAAATGGGAATCACCCATTGTCTGCCTATTGGTTGGAGAAAAAGATAAGAAAAAAAATTAGAAGTTAAAAATATAAAAATAAAAGTTAAGTAAATTGTTTTTACTTTCTTACCCATGAATAAAATCACTTTCAGTAATGGAATCAACAATATGTTTGAAGCATTTCTGTTACAATCAATGAAAACACACAGAAATAAAATAAATGGTTATTAATTGATTAATCTGTAGCAGCAGTGTAGAATAATAATAAAAACACTACTTTATAGTTTATAGTTTATACTCACATGAAAGATATCAACAGCTTGTGAAAGTAACATTTTGTTATCATCAGAAACATCTTTGCCAAGGAACACAATCCACTTGACATCGGAAAGGGTAAGGTACAGTGGCCTAGACAAACCCAGAAAACCAACCCTTGAAATGCTATGAACACCTAACTGGTACCGATCTGATTCAACTAGACTGACAGCAGATCAAGAAAGTGTGAGTGACAGGCGAACAGCATACATAAACTTCGAAACAACAAAAAAGGGACAAAACAGCTTCAAAACACATGATTCAGAATGATAACTTACATGTTTTTTCTTACAAAATATTGCGGATCTTTGCTAGTTTTTAAAATCAACACATAAAAGTCTTGGTGATTTGCATGACCGAAAAGACGTAGACCAATAACTTTAGCAAAACAATGCATCATTTTCAGATATGCATTATCCTCCTAAGCCAGTAGTTGAATATTTTGATGTGTGGATGCTGGATCTAGATTTAGTTGATTATGACAGCGGCTGTGGATCCTGAACATCTAATATATATAGTAAGAAAAGTGTGGGCGTCAACCCCTCCCCTAAAATTGTACATATCGTCACATACAGCCCAACCATTACGCAAAATGACACTTTTGTTTCTTGATGAATAAAGTGGTACCGGATTTTTTATTTGTAGTTTTTTAACATATCTTAAATATTTGTAAATGGCCATATATAATACTCCTTCCTATACATAACTATTTTTTTTTTCTTTATTTATATTTTTTTCAAAAACACTTGATACATTTTTCTTTCTTGTTCATTGAGAATGTCTTCTATCATTTGACATTGTGATTATTCCAGGTTGAGTATACCATATTCATTGTTGAGCCTTTCATCATGAAAGGGTGTAATTAGAACAAACTTATTATAATTTTCGGCTACAAAATTAATGCTTTCAAGAAATGTTAAAATTATGATTGTGTTTAATGAAATCATAATAATATTGCACACTGACAATTATATTTATTTAAAAATTAAATTTGATCCTAGTGGCCAACAGCATGCCCTATGAGTTATCAGCAACACTAGAGACTATCCTCGATCTCAGTCACACATAACAGCATAACACAGAATAACAGTAGACCCAACTGGTCATCACTAATACAACTATTCTACCATACTTGTAAGTATAACTGAGGCTACTCACATAATACTAACGACAAGTAAATCTCACACTCGAACTGTCAGAACTGGACTTCTCCTAGTCAACGAAATAATTAACCCTTATTAATATTTAAGGTCCAAAGCTCAACTCACGAGTCCAAATCCCACAACTATGTCCTCTAAGGGAAGAAAGACCATTTTTCCATTCTCAAGGTCCAAAACCCTAAATCTTGGCCAAAAGGCAAAAGTCAATGAAAGTCGACTACCCAACGCGTATGTTGGGCGTACACTTCCTTAAATGAGGTGTACAATGCGAACAATGGCCAAATGGGGACGGACGTAGCCAGGAGTACGCCCGACGTGTCTTAAACCATAAAGTCATTCACAGTATGCTTTTGCATGGCTAGGAAGGACCCAATGCAACAAACTTTAGCTTCCAACACACTCTAAGCTACTTCACTCATGCATGGTCCATAGGGAATGATCAAGCAACCATTTTTATGAATCTATAAGTCCTACAATGCATGAAAGGACAACTAATATTCCCTGGAGTGCTCCAAACTCATAAATGTCCAATCTTGGGGACAAAAAGCTCATAAAGCTTCAACCATGGAGATCGACTATGAAACTCATCAAGGTATAAACTTTATACCTGAAAAAGATGCACAATGAGGAAATGTTTTTGTATCCAGAAGCTTCGAAGCAACAAGTCCTTCTCCTCTAGCCTCCTCTTCAACAATATGCACCAAAACCACTTAATAAGCTCCCAAAACTCACACAAACGACTTAGACACAAAATTAGGGTTTGAGGACAGAATGGTAGCTGATAAAGATAGTCCAAAGGGGATATAAAGTTGTTTAAACAGTGAGCAACCCTTAAAATTAGGGTTTGGAGGCTGGGCTAGTACCCCCGGCGTACCATACGTACACCAAGCATATGGCCAAAATGCAATCCTTTTTTCTCAAGGAACCAATTGTGCAACTTTTTGTTAACTTAAGAGCAATAATAATAATTCCTTATATTTGGATGTTATAGTTTACTGCCAAAGTTACTTACTTACAAAACATTGGATTAGTATCACATATACAACATTTAAGGTTCGAGTGTTGAGGATGAAGAAATTTATACCCAACACAAATAAGAAGTGTTATCAATCGAACTAATTATTATGGATGAACACGTTATGTTCAAAGTTTACTATTTACGTTTACTTATAGAATATTATTTGATAATATTAGTGTATATTACTCTTAGCCCATCTATTGATTAGCCCATCATTGTTCTGTATAAGAGATTTTCTCCCTCTAACCCTCGCTGTCGTCGCTCCCACCTTCTCCCCTTCTTCTCTTTCTTTTCTTTCATGGCAGATGCAAATCTAAAACCGTTTAGCATAAACAACATTAAGTCATTTGTTCCCTTGATTCTTGACCTGAATCAGTTGAACTATGACTCTTGGAGAGTCCTTTTTGAGACCCACTGCATAGCTTATGGAGTTTATGGTCATCTTGATGGCTCCTCCCGTCCGAAGGATGACAAGGATGAGCCATGGCACAATGTTGATAACCTCGTTTCCATGTGGATCTATGGCACACTCACTCGACCCCTTCTCACCATGGTGCTCAAAAGTGGTTACAAGGCTCGAGACGTCTGGAAAGCACTTGAAGACCTTTTCCAAGACAACAAAGACGCACGTTCTATAGAACTTGAGAATGAATTGCGTTCTATGGTATTTGGGGACCGAACCATTCTTGAATATTGTCAGAAACTCAATGTTGTTGCTGAACTATTAGCAAACATCAGGACACCCATCCCCGAGAAAACCTTGGTCACGCATCTCCTCAATCGCTTGGGTCCCAAGTTTGACAACATTGCTACTGTTATTCGCCATTGTGAGCCACTTCCAAGCTTCTTTCAAGCCCGCTCCATGCTCGTTCTTGAAGAACAACGGTTTGATCGAACTCGTCCTTTGCATGCCTCCCACTCGGACCATTCTCTATCTTCTCAGGTTCTCCATACCGCAACTGATGGGTCTAAATCTCAGCCTCGGGGGAACCCTACCTGTGCTCCAAATTACAGCAACCACCACCAAGGACCACCACGCGACAACCGTTGTAACAACAACCACGATACTCATCGACAGCAGCCCTTGGCGTGTTGTCAACAGTAGCAGCGGCCTTCTGAATCGCTTCCTTGGCCTCATTATCCTTCACCGTGATGGCCTCCTTCCTCTAGGTTCACTTACCGATCACCACAACAACCTCCATCTCTCAACAACTCGCCATCTTCTTCCCAACAACAACTTGCAATTCTCGGCCAGCACCCTGCATCAATGCCTCTAGCTACTTTCCATGTCACCTAATCCACTCCAATACAGCCTTCATGGAATTGGTTTCCTCCAATAGCAAGTGATCAAGCCACAAATATTGGTAAAGCTTTTAGCTCCATGTCTCTTCAACAGCCAAATGATTCCACCTGGTTCATGGACACAGGTGCCACTTCTCATTCATCATCTTCCTCAGAGCTACTCCAACGTATCATCACCATGCTTACCACTGAATTTTCCATGACTGATCTGGGACACCTGTCATATTTCATTGGAGTTTCGGCCTCTCGTCAGAAATCTGGTCTATTCCTCTCTCAATGCAAATATGCGTTGACTTCTCCAGTGTGCTCACATGTCTACATGCAATCCATGTCACACTCCTACTGAGCCTCATTCAAAGTTATCTCATGTTGCTACTCACGTTTCTGAACCCACTCTATACCGTAGTCTTGCAGGTGGTCTCTAATATCTTACTTTCACTCGCCCAAACATCTCCTATGTAGTGCACCAAATTTGCTTATATATGCATGACCCTCGTGAGCCTCATCTCCACGCTCTCAAGCGCATCCTTCGATACATTTAAGGCACGATTGATTACGGTATTCATATCCAAGCCTCCTCGACATCCAGTCTTATCGCTTACGCTGATGCTGACTAGGGAGGGTGCTGACTCCAGGTTATTTTGTTTATTTTGGTGACAACATCATTTCCTGGTCTTCTCAACGCCGTGTCTAGATCAAATGCAGAGGCTGAATAACAAAGGCCACTATTGTATACCGTGACAATGTCATTGACATGTATCTTTCTTCCAATCATGTACAACATCAGCGGACAAAACACATAGAGATTGACATTCACTTTGTACAAGATCGAGTTGGTATCGGTCAGGTCCGAGTTGTACATGTTCCATCCTCTCTTCAGTATGCAGATATTTTCATGAAAGGGCTTCCACAATATTTGTTTTTTGATTGTCGATCCAGTTTGAGTGTTCGACCTTCATCTACCCCTCGAACTACGGGGCCTATTAATGTATATTACTCATAGCCCATGTATTGATTAGCCCATCATTGTTCTGTATAGGCCCAGTTTTATATTTGAATATTGTATATATACTTGTATTGGTGTTTCAGAAAGGTAATGAATTAAAATTTTCATTCTATTAGATAACAAACTTGCTCGACCAATTTTTGTTTTGGTTAGTTATTTTACTTCTTTTTTAGCATTCTTTAAATTATTTACATAATTCATATTATTGTTTTGTACATTTGTAGATGTTATCGGACATGTCATATCACGACGTACTCAAGACACATCTAATCCAAATCCAGCAAGTCAAAACATGAAGTCGACCTTAACAAACATAGAGTGAATTCTTTAACCTTTTTTTTTGTGATATTTCTCATATATATGTAGATTGTTGTTTTAAAATAATTACTTTTTAATTGCAGGGGTACATTGCTTAAGGTTACTTTGTTTGGAGTTTAAGCTCACAAACTACAGATTCTATGACAAAAATCACAAAAAAAAAAATTGTGTTATATTAATTAGCCAATTTGCTACACTCAACGTTTGGAATGGTTTGTGCTATGAGTTTAATATCTACTTCGTAAATAAAAAGTGTTTTTTTTTTGTTAGAGGTCTTGGTGGAGTTTCATCTTATTTTGACGCATCTAATTTGTTTATTAATGGAGACCTTTTTGAGATTAATGAATACAAGAAAAAGTTAGTTTCATTTTTACAGGGCACACAAATCGAAGCTCACGTTTTCTATAGTAACTTCAACAGGTTCCAACATCTTCTAAAACTTAAAGAAACTTAAGTAATACAAACTCAACTGCAACAAGTGAAGGTTTTAGTATTACTAGCCAAGACCAACAAATTGTGTTACAATGTAAAACTCTTCTTAAGATTTGTTCTAATTTTACGAGTCGATTTCATGGCTTTGTTTTTTTGTACTCTACTTCAATTCTACAACAAACTTGCTCGACTAATTTGTGTTTTGGTTAGTTATTTTACTTCTTTTTTTTACATTCCTTAAATTATTCATATAATTCACATTATTGTTTTGTACATTTGTAGATGTTATCGGACATGCCATATCACAACGTACTCTAGACACATCGAATCCAAATCCATCAAGTCACAACATGTAGTTGACCTTAAGCAACATAGAGTGAATTCTTTAACCTTTTTTATGTGATATTTTTCATATATATGTTGTTTGATGTTTTAAAGTAATTACATTTTTTTGTAGGGGTACATTGCTTAAGGTTACTTTGTTTGGAGTTCAAGCTCATCAACTATCAGATTTTACGACAAAAAAAAAAAAAAAAAAAAAAAAAAAAAAAAAACATTATGTTTGTTTAATCAGCCAATTTTCTACACTCAACGTTTGGAATGGTTTTTCCTGTTAGTCTAATTTTTACTTCGTACATAAAAAGAGTTTTTTTATTTGATTTTTTTACCGATCATGGTGGAGTTTCATCTTATCTGGACGCATCTAGTTTGTTTATTAATGCATACCATTTTTAGATTAAAGAAAATACAAGAAAAAGTTAGTTTCATTATTACAATCTTTTAATTTGATACATAACTCTTCATCTTGTTCCCCTTTATATATTCATGGATATTAAAAGTTTTAAATTAGTATAACTATAATTCCAAGTCATACTTTTTCTTATAATGATGAGTTTAAAGGTCATTATTAAATAAAAAATGTTTTTGATATCAACGAGCCATTGAAGGTATATTATCACCTTTAAAGTTATTTATTATCTTTTTTTTTACATACAAAGATTTTTTAATCCACCTTTGGTATGGTTATAGGAATCTAAGTTCATTTTACTTGGAACAATCACAGGAATTAGACATGACTATCCTTGGTTTTTTGATGCATGTACGGATGTGGAAAAAAGGTTATAGAGGTTTATAGTATTGATCTTACATCTGATTCCCAAAAAGGCATATCATATATGTAAATAATTTCCGATGGCTACCACAAATTTTAGCAACAATTTTTTCCATCGGTAATTAATAACCGATCACTGACAAAATATTTTTTTTGCAAAGGATTACCGACGAAATTTGGGAAAACTCAGTAATGGATTACCAATAGATTTTATGTGACAGGTTATCGGCGAATTTTGGCATTATAAAAAAATATAAATTTATGAAAAAATTAACGATAATTACATATTCAACACAATAAAAATCTTGAAGCGTACATAAAATGAATATTTTAAAACCAGCAAATATAAGTCCCCCAATAGAGTATCCATTATTCATTCATTCATTCATTACATACGTTATTTTCCATGGAAAGAGTAAAACGAAAACCATCTTGAAATGTAACTCCACCTTGAGACCCCACAACCTCCTTTTCTAACAAAGATGTTCCATAGAATTCCACCATTGATGTCGATGCTCTGCAACATTTTCCACAAATACACGAAGCATTCCAGCTGTAACAACTTTTAACCTGCACAATTTATAATATTTATAACAATAATATTGATGATGATAAGTTTGTACAACATATGAAAATAAATACCAAATGAAAAGTGTGAGCTTACTCTACTATCAGCATAGCACATTGAACTTTGAAGTCGGAATCACCTATTGTCTGCCTATTGGTTGGAGAAAAAGATTAGAAAAAAAAAATTAGATGTTAGAAATAAAAAAATAAAAATGAAGTAAATAGTTTTATACCTTCTTACCCATAAGCCATTGATGGAATAAAATCACTTCCGGTAATGGAATCAACAATAGATGTGAAGTGTTTCTGTTACAATCAACGAAAACCAGCAGAAATAAAATAAATGGTTATCAATTGATTAATCTGTAGCAGGTGTGTAGAATAATAATAAAAACACTACTTTATAGTTTATAGTTTATACTCACATGAAAGATATCAACAGCTTGTGAAAGCAACATTTTGTTGTCATTAGAAACATCAGAATTGGTGATACCGATTCCGATTCCCATTCCGATTCCTCCGAAACACTGACCTTTGATTTCTTCGTAATGAAACCCATAAGAGAATCAGGGACCTTCATGGGCCCACATGCCACCAACTTCTAAAGAACTGAATGATGTATTCCACAGTCCACCGTGCAGAACAAATTCCAGATGGCAAATCCTGTAACACATCAACAATCTCATATTAAATCAAGTGAAAAAGGTTGGAAATTTTAGCAAATTGAGATTCAAATTAACACACCTTCAGATCGATTCTCTTATGTGGCCTCAAACACCCTATGTGGTATTCCCTTTCACACTGCAAGGAGAATAAATCTAACAATCAGAAATGAAAACACAGCATAACTGGAATTTTTTTGAATGTCCATTTTAACCTTGGACCAAAACTAGCAGTACACTACAGGGACCAAATTTATTGATATTTAAGGAATAAGCATGTCACGAACTACTGATCAGATTTAGACACTACTGAAGAGCTAGAAGATATAGCATAAATTGGAAAGTTGAGCAATAAAAATTCATTGGAATCAAAAAAATTACATAAGAAAACGTTTTATAAACTTACCTTTGAAAGGGTAAGCTAGGTAGAGTGGCCTCTGGACAAACCCACAAAACCGACTCTTGAAATGCTATGAACACCTAACTGGTACCGATCTGATTCTACTAGACTGACAACAGATCAAGAAATAGTGTGAGTGACAGGAGAACAGCATATATAAACTTCGAAACAACAAAAAAAGGACAAAACAGCTTCAAAACACATGATTCAGAATGATAACTTACATGCTTTTTCTTACAAAATATTGCGGATCTTTGCTAGTTTTTTGATCTGTGTGCATGATAGAGAATTTTTTTTTGAAATCAACACATAAAAGTCTTGGTGATTTGCATGACCCAAAAAGACGCAGATCGATAACTTTATCAAAACAATGCATGATTTTCAGATATGCATTATCATACTAAGCCAGTACTTGAATATTTTGATGTGTGGATCCTGGATCTAGATTCAGTTGATTATGACAGCGGCTGTGGATCCTGAACATCTAATATATAGTAAGAAAAGTGTGGGCGTCAACCCTAACCCTGATCTCTACCGATGGTGATTTGCATCAACCTCCCCTAAAATTGTACATATCGTCACATACAGCCCAACCATTACGCAAAATGACAATTTTGTTTCTTGATGAATAAAGTGGTACCGGATTTTTTATTTGTAGTTTTTTTAACAGATCTTAAATATTTGTAAATGGCCATATATAATACTCCTTACTATACATAACTATTTTTTTTTTTAACTTTGTTTATATTTTTTTCAAAAACACTTGATACATTTTTCTTTCTTGTTTAATTGAGAATGTCTTCTATCATTTGACATTGTGATTATTCCAGGTTGAGTATACCATATTCATTGTTTAGCCTTTTATCATGAAAGGGTGTAATTAGAACAAACTTATTATAATGTCCGGCTACAAAATTAGTGGTTTCACGAAAAGTTAAAATTACGAGTGTGTTTAATGAAATCATAATAATATTGTATACTGACAATTATATTTATTTAAAAATTAAATTTTATGATGAAAATGATCTTAATAATGTACATAAGGTAAAATTGTACATATATTTTTCGCCTTGCATTCCCTCGAGTTAAACTCTCTAAGTCTAAAGAAAGTTCGACGAAAAAGATTCAATTTTATGAAAGGTATGTCAGAAAGTTTATTTGGATGATTATTGGATTACTCACACCCGGTGTTTTGATATTTACACATTGTGCTATATTTATTGCGACTTTGAATTTAAAGTATAGTTGGATTCCTTTTTTGTTTCAACACGATATGAGTTATAGAACATGTCAACGATAGTTGAATGACGTTTGATAAGCATGCAAGAAACATAGCACATGCACAAACTTCCAATGGACGATTGATTCTCGAGGATCAAGTTTGTTGGTAAATATCCATTGATGGTCGATCATTAATTTCCCTAATAACATAGTTTAGAATTTTTTATCAAAATATATTTCAAGAATTGGTCTAAGTTTGAAAACTAATGTTCGATTTAATGAACTTACCAAAATTAACTATGGGTAACGTGACAACTGTGTCAAGCATCTGTTACATGGTATTTCTCCTTGAGTAACGCCAAGAAACCCTAGACTCCTCCCCGATATTATATACTCCACCACTAACGTTCTATATTCCTCAATAAACAACAAGAGGGAAACAAAATAAGTGGTATTTAGGGGTAAAATGGTCATTTTCTTTTCATCTTATTTTAGTACAATGCTACTTAACACAATTACCTATACCACACTTTATACGCAAAAAAAAAAAACAATTTATTTTTTTCCGCTACCTCATAAACATGAAAACTATGGGTGATTTAAAAAAATAAGTAGCATCTTCTTAAAACAGGGGTATTTTAGGTAATTAGATTGTTTTAATTTCTTATGCACAGTACATAAAGTATACAATACATAAAGTATACAGGTAGAAATAAGGGCGATCCCGCCTAGGGTGTCCGTGGGCAACCCTTATTTTTGGATTTTTTTTATAAGTTATATAATAAAATTTATATGGACACCTGTTAAGAATTAGTAGTATATACAAATTTATTTGGATCTTAGAAGATAGTTATCCAGGAAAAAAATTTGATTTATAAATATCTTAATTTATATTTGATTTTTCAAACTAGTTAAATACAAGAAATAAAAAAAATATTCTTATAAACCCATTAAATACAAAAAATTAACACGGACTTTGAGGAATAAAAGATAAAAAAGACTACAAATACATAAAACCTAAAAAAACAAAATTACATAATATTTACTCATTGTCAGCGTCCTCAACCGCTTTTAAGCCCATCGACGTTGTTTGTTGTGCAGTGACACAATCATCTACCACTCTCCGGTGACTGAAAAGCTTGAACTTCATCTTCCTATATCTCCACATACTATCTCAAACTCTCCATTTTTTATGTGAGTTTATGCTCAACCCTTTTTATTTTTTAATTTATAAACATTGAAACTATAAATCTGAAAAGGCTATAAGTAGTGTAAATTTTTTAATGCACTTGGTACTCTATTAGTTGTTTAATAGACTCTCTCTCTCTCTCTCTCTCTCTCTCTCTCTCTCTCTCTCTCTCTCTCTCTCTCTCTCTCTCTCTCTCTCTCTCTCTCTCTCTCTCTCTCTCTCTCTCTCTCTCTGTTGGTATGGTTTATTATATCGACAATAGCATGACATAGACAATAGCATATTCCCGAATAGTAGAAATCATGTTTACCATTACCTTTTATTAATTACATGTACTAAATCAAATTTACCATTTTACAAAATTACTTTATACAATGGTTCATCATTTATGATTTTAAATTTGATTTATCCAACCATCATTAAATGCAGTATATATATTTTTTAATCAATAGTTTGATTTAGACTTTTATAATATTAATAGTGATGCTCTAAAATTAATAGATGAGTAGTAAACTTGTATTAATTTTTTAGATTGTAATTAGGTTTAGAATTTCTGAATTTATATGACTTTGTGATGATTATTTTTTATTCCAATTATAATGCTAAGGTTTGTCAAAAAGATAAATTAAACCAGTTCTTCATCTAATGATAATGAATAACCCCATGTAAATGATGAGCAACAAAGTCCTCCTTCAAACTACATAAAATTTGATTTAAATATGCTCCCCGCGGATCCGAGAGAAAGACCTAGTATAGAACTTTACCATGTTAATCAGCGGGATGAAATTAGAAGAGCCTACTTGTAAAAAGCACCTTAACAACCACAAAATCATTCTTTCCAACAAAGAGAGATCGTAGGTAGACTTCATAGATATAATCCCTCTTGGTTTGATGCTTATAAATATTGGATGGAGTATTGTATAAATCTAGAGGTTGCATTTTTTTATGTTGTTTTCTATTCAAATCGGAGATTAAAAACCAAGGTGGTTCTGATCATTTTGTTAAAAATGGATTTAATACTTGGAACAAAAGATTGAGTTTGGATCTTCATAATGATGGAAATCTGCATAATATGGCAGTCCAAAAATGTCAAAATTTGATGAACCAAAAACAATCCATACCCACAGCTTTTGATAAGCAAAGCGATTTGATGAAAAATGATCATCGTCTCATATTAAATGTTTCAATTGATTGTGTCACATTCTTATCGCGGCAAGAATTATCTTTTAGGGATCATGATGAGAGAAAAGACTCGATTAAAAGACTCGAGTCTTTTATCGTTAGTGTAAGAATACAAAATTCTTGCCACTATCAGAATATGTTAGATTCTAACATTTGATGCGATGATCATTTCGTAATGTTACAGCACAAAAATCACTAAGATTCGGCCAATGAAATTAGAAAGTTCTCTATCAGAGATTGTTGCAAGACAATTCCGTAGACGTGAAGTCTCACATTCAAAGCACATTCCTTTGAACATCCTTCTTGCATAAAAGTTTCTAATCTAGACATAAATTCTTAATATTCAACTCTCATTTATGGAAACATTTCCATATTTGCCATATGACAACTCATTCTAAATAGAATCTTATATATTCATAATAAAGTGAATATAACGCATCCAATACTATACTTCCAACTACTCACAAGCGACAAATCTTTAGTGAACCTCAGATCGTCCTTTGACAGTTGTTTAATTAATTTAGTTAAATCCAGTTCTGGTCCTTTCCTTCTTAATGCCCTAGGCATTTGGAAAATCAGAACGGTCAGATATTATAGCATATGCAATCGATCATATACCTGAAGCGTATAGGACATGATTCATAATGTCTCACATAAGGACGTTATACTAGACCAGTCCCCTGCTATAATATTTCTAATTACCATGTTCTCACAATTTTGATTATGAAGAGGGATGCCGTAATCATAACTAAATTTTGAGAATGCAATTATCCTTTCCATATATCGAATTTCCTTACGTTGAACCATTCCAACATAACATCCATATATATTTGACTAAATTTGACTAAAATCTCACAATCTAAGCTTTTAGATTTGAAATGAAGTATAATATTATCTCCCTTAATTATAGCAAAACAACTTTTCAACCTTTGCAACTTTACAAATTGAAACTTTTGTTTTCTATCATTAACATTGCTAACTTGCAAAACATAATAATCATGCTCCCACTAACATGATAATTATCTTCTTACCAGCATAACACTTATGCTCCCACTGGCTTGTAATGTATTCAGAAATCAGTTGGACTTCTAGAAATCAATACTTATTGACTTTCTTACCAAAGTTCATATTTCTGATATTAGATGCTTTGATAAATCTATATCTAAGCTCATACACCCTTGAGAAAGCTCAAATGCGTGTCTAAACAATTTCAGAACTTATATCAATAAGTCCTAATTGTTCAAACCAGTTGCCATTTCTCACAATTCGAACTATGAAGAGGAATGCCGTAATCATAATCGAATTTGAGAATGCAATTTTCACAACTGCTATCTCCTTAAAATCTCTCTTAGTGAAAGCGTTTCCTCACAATCAATTTCATGAAGCGGAGAGAAACCTTATGACACTTTAGATTTTATAGTGTATGTGTTCCTATCCATGTGAATTTGCCATAACCATGATCGTAAGACAAGGTTTGCGACAAATCCAAACTCATATGGACTGAACTTGTTCAATCTCGATTTCTTGCCTTATGGCAGCACGAATGCCCACCATGTCTTCCAAGTTGTTCAGCAACTCACCCCTACATATCAATGTACTTTCCATTGATCAAGGTTCTTTGCATTTATGCATTCAAATGAGAACTCATAGAACTCACATGCACAATTATCTCAACAGGAATGGCACAGAAACAAGGAACATGTCAACGCGATAGGTTATAAACCTCAAGTCGTGTGCTAGTGATGATCAACTAGGTTTATTCTTGATTAGTTCTTGTGACTTTTCAAGATCCTTAAAACTCCCACTGACCTCTTGACATATATGATTCTCTTGTCAAGAAACATTCCTTGACAAAACAAATATTCAAGAGTTAGTACGAACTCCTATCAAGACTAACACTTTACTTAAATTGTTCTAGTTGGTCTTTGTCTTCTTCAAGACATCACAACTTACCAATTTCAAATGTGCAGGAACAAATAATTTTTCTCTATTCCATATTTGATAAGTGTTACAAACCTATTAAAGACGTGTCACTCAAATCACAATCTTGGAGTATGACTCTAAGACTCAATATTAGAACGAAGTATGATTGACCTTTTTATTTAATCGTTTCAATAATTCCTGATTCCTCTTCTTAGCCATACAAGTGCACTAAGATTTACTTAGAGGATCAACTGAGATATGGTTTCATAATCATTTAGACGATTGATAGTTTCGTTTTTATTATTTCTTTTCGTAGTTTATTTTTAGTTAAAACCATCACATTTTAGTTAATCTTCATGCATATTTTCTCTTTTTGTTATTTTTCTCCTTTACCGGGTGCTTTCTAGTCTTTTGAGCTTATTTGCAGGATTTATCGAAGACTTTTTGTTATTGGAGGCTTAGAAGGGTGCGGGACTTATGGAGGCTTGCGGTTTGCTTGTGGATTTGAAGTGCTGCGATTGGGCTTGGTGCTTGCATAAACAAAAAATCAATTTAGACTTAATTTTTGAGCAAGAATGATGATGGGGCGACGCGGACTCGAGCTACAAAAGATTGAAGGAGCATTGGATCAATCATTAGAAGGCTTTGGAATGGCACAAATGGGATCTAAAGAGTTATGCATGTGGGCTGAACTGAGAATGAGAAGATTGGGCTAGATTGTATTTTAAATGGCCCAAGTCCCACAATCAGCGAGACCCACGTGGTCCGCGTGGACCCATACGCGGTCCGCATGAATTGTGATGAAATGAACCCGAGTTTTGACTTGTTGACCCTATTTGTGGAAGGTTGGTGGGTGGCTTTTGGCACCTTTTTGAATCCAGAAACCATCTCCTTTTTGTTGGAGATTGGAGGTATTTTGGCATATCATTACTTGAAGAACACCCACAATTCTCTCTCAAGAAGGCTTTGGAAGATTTGAAGAATTTGTGGAAGATTAGTGTAATTTACTTCCATCTTGCATCTAAAACAATGTTTGGTACCATTAAACTATATTGCATTTCTTTTACTTTGGCCATGCTTGGCTAAACTTTCATTTGGTTGATTAGGGTTTAACCCATGGATGATTAGTTGCTTTGAAGACTTATTATTATCTTGTATTTGAAGTTTATGGAAATGTTTTCTAGTTAAACATCTTGTTGTGTTTTTTTATCTTTGATCATGAGCTTGGATGAATGAATGCTTGTTTTTGTTGACTAATTTCTTGGTTAAGTAATGTGCCTTCAAATTAGTAAGCAACAAATGGTTTATATGTTTGTTTTCATTTCATTTAGACCATGGAAATGTTTCCTCCATAATGATAATGTAAGCATTTGATTATCTTTTGGACTTGGTAACTCTTATAACGTAAAGCTAATTGATTTTCACAAGATTTTATACTTCATTGATTTTGTGACTTCAATTAAGGAAATGTGTAGCCCCTCTAGCCATTTTAATTTCTAAGAAGAGTTGAGGCAATTTGTGCTTATGAATTGCTATAGCCAAGTTAAACCATTTCACAAGTGTTATTCCATTAAGTCTAATGATAAGTCAACCATGTCATCCATGTGGAGTATCCCAAAATCAACCAATTTCACTTCATTGTATTTAGGCAAATCTTTTACTTGTTTACTTGTCATATTTTCATTCTAGCTAGTTTTAATTTTGTCAAACAATCAAAAAGAATTAAATCCCCCATTTTACTTTTAATTTTGTTTTGCAACTACTTTACAAAGAGGTTTACATAGAGATTTAAATTGAACCAATCTCCGTGGATACGATCCCTTTACCACTATACACTATTTTAGTGTGTAATATTTAGGATATTTATTTTGTTGGTCTTGACAACCACCAAATTTTGGTGCTGTTGTCGGGGATTAGTTTATTTTTAATCAATTTGTTTCTCTATGCCCAGATCTTAGCGTACAGGTGACTTTATTTACAACCCAGAAATCGAAAAAGAAGCAAGGCGTTTGGCGAAGGAAAAGCGAATTGAACGTGGTCAAACTTCCAACCCTCACGGCGATCCGGAAGTTGAACCCACTTCATCAAGTGACATGCAACCCGATTCTAGTCCCGACCCTCGCCAAGAAATTCTCAAAACACCACCCCTACAACAAAATCCACCCATTATTGAACCAATTGCAATGGTGGACGGAGGAGAGGCTCCCGAAAGAACTTTGAGGCAAATGATGGAGACCGATGTTACACAAACTCCAACCGGTATCAATTACCCGGTTTTGGAAGGAGGTTCGGAATTGAAGTCAAGTTTAGTCTATCACCTCCCAACTTTTCATAGATTGGAGAACGAAGACCCGCATAAGCACTTGAAGATGTTCCACATTATTTGCACTAGTATGAAGCCACAAGGGTCAACCGATGACCAAATCAAGCTAAGGGCATTCCCCTTTTCATTGGCCGATAGAGCAAAGGATTGGTTATTCTATCTTCCCCCGGGATCAATCAACTCATGGACCGACAGGGCAAGAGCTTTTCTTGATAAGTTCTATCCCGCTTCTAGAGTCTCAAGTCTTAGAAATGAGATTTGTGGAATCCGCCAAGGTCAAAATGAGACTTTTCATGATTATTGGGAGAGGTTCAACAACTTGTGCTATAGTTGCCCACAACACCAAATTCCGGAACAACTCCTCATTCAACACTTCTATGAGGGATTGCTTCCAATGGAGAGAAGACTAGTTGATGCCTCAAGTGGTGGTGATGTCTTTAGTAAAACTCCACAACAAACAAGACAACTCTTCAACACCATAGTCGCGAATTCTCAACATTTTGGCCCTCGCCAAGATATGAAAAGAGACACACAACACAAAGTCAATGAAGTGGGATCATCAAACCTCGAGTCTCAAATCAAAGATCTAACCTCTATTGTCCAAAAGCTAGCCATGGACAAACTCCACAAGTGATGGTTTGTGGAATATGTGAAACCATGGGACATCCTACGGATATGTGTACCATCCTTCAAGAAGATGCGGAGCATGTAAATGCCACGGGAGAGTTCCAAAACTACCACAACAAACCATCCGGCTACCAAAATGCTTACAATTCAAGTTGGAAGCCAAATCCCAACATGAGCTACAACCCAAGACCATTGCCTCAAAATGCATTGGTTAGACCATCATATCCACCACCACAACCTCACTACCAACACCCGCAACCACATTATCAACCAAAACCACACCCTCCACATCACCAACAATCTCTTCAATCCCAACCAAGTAGCTCCGTAATGTCTCTCGAAGACATTATCAAATCCCTAGCCACTAGCACCCAACAATTCCAAAAAGAGACAAGAACTAGTATCTCCAACCATGAAGCGCAAATGGGAGATATAGTTACATTCATAAGCAAGTTGGAGTCTCGTGGGAAATTGCCTTCTCAAACCAAAAAGAACCCAATGTCAATGTGGTGACCTTGAGAAGTGGCAAACAAGCCGGAGAAAGTAGTTCAAAGAGGAAGCCAAGGGATGAAGAGGAAGAAATAAAAGTCATTCCCATTGAAGAACCTATGGTCAAGAATGATGCACAAGCCGGAGCCCCAAAGAAGACAACCCCTCTAGTGACTCCAATAGCCACTCAACCGCCATTCCCTTCCCGACTTTCAACTTCGAAAAAGAAAACGGATGAGAAAGAGATTTTGGACATCTTTCGAAAGGTGGAAGTTAACATCCCTCTACTTGATGGAATCAAGCAAATCCCGAGATATGGAAAGTTATTGAAAGAACTTTGTACCGACAAGAGGAAGTTAAAGGGAAACAAGAAAATTTCGATGAATGAAAACGCATCCACGGTTTTACAAAGGAAGCTTCCACCCAAGTGCAAAGATCCCAGAATGTTCACGGTTCCTTGCAAGATTGGAGATGTCACTTTTAGTAGGGCTATTGTTGATCTTGGTGCCTCTATCAATGTCATGCCCTACTCGGTGTAGGAATCATTGAATGTCGGACCCTTAAGTGAAACCGGTGTCATAATCTCTCTTGCGGATAAATCAAGTGTCTTTCCTAGAGGTGTTTTGGAAGATGTCCTAGTGCAAGTAAACCAATTGGTCTTCCCGACGGATTTCTATGTGATTGACCTAGATGAACAAGTATCCTCAAAATCGGGTATAATCTTACTTGGGAGACCATTCTTGAAGATGGCTAGAACAAATATTGATGTGTATGCGGGAAGCTTAACAATGGAATTTGATGGTGAAACAATAAGTTTTAACATTTATGATGCTATGAGGTATCCTAGTGATGTTTCATCCTTGTGCTTTGTTGATGTTGTTGAACCATTAACCCAAGAGTTGTTTGAGTTGTCTAATGGTGACATGTTGGAGATGGTTTTGAGCAATGGGTTTGATTGTGGAAAATTAGCCAAGAAGTTGAAGCTCTACCCACTAGACCCCGAAGTTGAAAGATTGCTCAACAATTTCGAGATCAGTAAGACCACCCAATTTAGTGTGAAGCAAATTGAATTACCTCAAACTCACACGAGATTGCCGCCCTCCCTTGTCCAACCGCCAGAATTAGAATTGAAGATCCTTCCTCAACATTTGAAGTATGCGTACTTGGGAGACAACGAGACTCTTCCGGTCATCATTTCGACTCACCTAACCAAGTGTGAAGAAGAAGAACTCCTCAAGGTGTTGAGGGAACATAAAGAAGCAATGGGTTGGACGATTGCGAATATCAAAGGTTTGAGTCCCTCCACTTGTATGCACAAAATCTTAATGGAGGATGAATGTTAGCCGAGTAGAGACGCGCAAAGAAGGCTGAATCCGCCAATGATGGAAGTGGTCAAGAAAGAGATTTTGAAGCTTTTAGATGCGGGACTGATTTATCCAATCTCGGATAGCAAATGGGTGAGTCCGGTTCAAGTCGTGTCGAAGAAGACGATAATCACGGTATTCGAGAACAACAAAGGTATGATGGTCCCCACCCGTGTGCAAAACGGGTGGAGATTATGTATTGACTACCGAAAACTCAATGCAAGCATTAGAAAAGATCATTTTCCATTACCTTTCATTGACCAAATGTTAGAAAGTTTGGTCGGGAAATCCCATTATTGTTGTCCAGACGGGTATTTCGTTTTTCACCAAATCCCGGTGGCACCGGAAGACCAAGAAAAGACAACATTTACATGTCTATTTGGCACTTTTGCATACCGGAGAATGTCATTCGGATTATGTAACGCCCCGACCACTTTCCAACTTTGTATGGTAAGTATCTTTTTGGAATATGTTGAAAATATAATTGAAGTTTTCATGGATGATTTTACGGTATACGGAAACTCCTTTCAAGAGTGTTTGACCAATCTCACCAAAATTTTAAAAAAGATGCATTGAAACGAATTTGGTTTTAAACTTTGAAAAATGTCATTTTATGGTGAGTCAATGTCTTATTTTGGGTCATATTGTGTCAAAGAAAGGAATTGAGGTAGATAAGGCCAAGATAGATGTTATTCAAAGCTTACCTTACCCGACTTGTGTTCTGGAAGTTCGTTCTTTTTGGGCCATGCAGGTTTCTACCAGAGATTCATCAAAGATTTTCAAAGATAACATGATCAATGTGCCAACTCTTCCCATACTCTCTTTTCCGTAAAGCTTCAATCATTAAATCCATTCTTATACTTCATGTCCCTCTCTTCGCTCTCTCTCTCACACTCCACTCTTTCCCACACTCAAACACTCTCTTTCTCTCTCAAAGCCACGAAATTATCCAGCCAAGAACATCTCACAACCTTCAAATCTTCATCTTCTAGGGTTGTTCTTCAAGGTAATCACGGAAATCCTTCATCTTCCTTCATTTTCCTTATTGTTTTAAAGGTTTTTCTTGCACCTCTCCTTCTTCTACACCATTCTTTATGAACATACATGAACATATCCATGAAATTTCGAGTTTGATGATGATGGTGGTAGGGTTTCACCCAAAAACAACATGCATGTTCTTTAATGGTGAAATCCAAGGACCAAAACCTATGTCAAACCCTAAAATATGAATTTTTACTAGTTTTAAAGGTTCATCTACCTTATGCATTCAAGTTTTTCATTTGAAAACATCAATATGAACAAAATATATCCATGCATGGTCTACAAACCATGATGCATGTGATGAACATCAAGTTAAAGAGCTTGATGATCAAAGTACATTGTTAATAGTGCATGTAAATGATTTTATTCATAAAAAATCTAGATAACCTTTTATGTTCGAAATAAAATTTTCTCAGATTCCGAGTAAGATGATATGAGGATCTGGAAAATTCCAAGAGCTTTTATCATTTCTTTAATTTAATAAAATTATTACAATAAAACAAGGCCATAAATCATTTAAAATACTTTATGAGGTCTATAAATCCTAGGTAAATTCATGGATGACCCCTAAAGTTAATGATGACATCTCAATGAGTTTCATCCATTTTGGTTACTGTTTTCTATGATTTTAAATTTTCTTTTTGTTTAATCTAAATAAATCATAAAACCAGTTTCGAGAATGTGAAAAGGCTATCTAAGATTTTTCGCAGATCCAACTGCATTTGGAATACTCAGAAAAATATTTTTAGAATTTTTCATATTGCATACCTATTTTTCACCAATTTTTGTATTTATAATGGACTAATAATGGGAAAAATAGTTCTACTAATCCAAAATTCATGAACATTTACCAGAAGACCTTATAAGATATGATAACTCTAAAAAAAATTGGATTATTTTTATATTCCGCACACTATTTTTCTTTTATTTTCTAAGATTAAATACACTTAAATCCACATAATCGGATTACAGAATATAAAAATCACCATTGGCATTTTTCTCAGTTTATGTATAATGTAAATGAAATTTAAATTTTTTTTGGTAATTTAATTTAACTGTTTCATAATTATTCACCAATTAATGATTACTCAAGAGAATAAAACAATGAAAAATAGCAAAACTGATTGAAAAATATCTTTTATATTTTTCGCAGCTTCTATATGTTCGATAATAGTGTTACAAAAAGTTTGGGCAATTTTAGAAACTGTCTTCTATTTATTTTCATTTTTGTTAGAATAAATGCACAAAAATCATAAAAGTGGGTCAAACTGTTTAGAAACCCATTTTCATATTTTTCCCAGCTTAAATGTATTTAATGGCAGTATTATAAAAAGTTTCTGGATTTTTATCATCTGGATACTATTTTTCATGAAATTATATTTTTATGAAGGCTTAACAATTTGGAAAAATAGTTAGTCACATCAAAAATTCAAAGGAAAATTTCTAAAAGACTTTTACTGTATTTGGAACAAAAATGTAAAATTTGATGAATTTTGGAAACTGTTTGATAATATTTTTGGATTTTTAGGAGTTTTTAACACCTTTAAATGTGTTGAAATACATTCAATTAATATTAGAAAAACCTGGAAAATAATAGCTAAAACTTTCTTAATCACATGAGTTATAAAATATCACCATTTCAGAAAAATTGTTACCCATTTACTATAAAACCAATATTTGAACAAAAATTTGGCATTTCTCTATACGTAGTTATTAGTATATTAGCATTAGATTTCGACATAGAAACTCACTAGCGTGTGTTTGATGTCGTAGGATCCTGGTAGTAAGGCGTTGGTGTATTCCGAGGCACCACTTGTAGTTACTTGAAACATAGTGAGTATTCACGACTCCCCCTATTTTCGGTTTTTATGTTTTGGGGTGGAAAAGCATGTTCGAAAAGCTATTTATTATTCATTGTATTTAAATTGAATTGTATCAAACTTGATTGCTATATTTTGCTATAATTTTCTATATTCTGCTATGTATGTCTATGCAACACGAAACATGACAACTTATCGTCTTAAGTCCCTTCCCTTAGACTTTACTCCAACCATTAACTCTTTGAGGCAATGGTCATTATGGATAGCGCTATTAGGAACTGACAACTCCTCACTCGCCTGATTGTTGGAGTGCATGATACCATATAATCTATGGAACGATAAACGTAGATCTTGATAGGGAATCAATCATAGGCTTGGTTGGGAACTCATTATTTGCTCTTACACATACAAACTTGTTATTTATTATGGCAATAAACTCGTTTATCAATTATAGCAATCAACTTTGTTACTCATTATAGCAATGAACTTTGTTTCTCATTATAGAAATGAACTTTGTTTCTCATTAAAGCAATGTACTTGTATTTATGGAAAGTCTTATACCAAATCTTAATTTTATAAACTTGTGAACTCACCAACTATTTTCATAGTTGACACTCGTTTTACATGCTTTTTCAAGAAATAATTAGTAAGTGGATATAAAGATCCATCATCATAGAGCACGCTGCATCGTGTGGAAGTTATTTTATGAAGTTATATTTTGAACAATGTCATTTTGGAAAACTTGTACTTTGTTTTGTTTAAATTATGGGTTGTAAACTTTTAACTATTGACATGGTGATCTATCTTTATCTTTTGCAATGAAAACTTTATCGCTGTCATATCTTGTGTTTCCGCTTTAGTGGGGTGTGTCACTTATATACTTAGGCTATTAGGGTTTTCAACTAGGAAACCCTAATCTGACTGCTTAGGTCTTAAGCAGCCCATGGACCCTTCCAGAAGGCCCTTGGACGATTTCTATATGGACCTCCATATAGAATTCGTCCATGCTTCCTTTATGGATCCTAAGCCCAACTTTGTAACTATCTTATAATTACAATATTAGTCCCCTTTATTTAATTAATCTCTTTTAGCCACAAAATTAATTCTTAATTAATTCTTGACTAATATTAATTAAATAATATGATTTCTCTTTTAATATATTATTCTCATAATATATTAACAAATCATAATTAATCCTCTATCTCCTTAATTCATCCTACAAGTTGCTATGGTGAAGGCAACACAAAAGGACCATGCTCATAATCGGGTCAAGTACATACCAAAATAGTTATGGGCTTAGACACCTAATCCAACAAGTGACACATCAACATTGTCACCTAAAAAGATAATTTATTCATTTTTTTTAGAATATGGATTAAGTACACATATTATCGGAGGGCAAGGTTATGATGGAGCTAGTAACTTGAGAGGTGCATTTAATAGCTTGAAGACCTTCATTATGAAAGAAGTGGATCTGTACATTATATCCGTTGTTTTGCTCATTAGTTACAGTTAGCACTTGTGTTTGTTGCAAAGAATCACTCCGACATTAATGATTTTTTCAGTTGATTTCTCGTTTGTTAAACTTTATTGGATGTTCTTATAAGCATCGAGACATGTTAAGAGAGAAACAATCAACAATAGTAGTGGAAGCATTAGCCGCAGGTTTCTTTTATTTTGTCAGTTTGTTTTATGCTAATTGACATTGTTTTCTTGCTAATTTTTGTATATTATTTAGTTCAATTTTAGGTGTCATCCAAAGTGGTATAGATTTGAATCAAGAAGTTGGTATCAAATGACCAGGTGATGCTCATGGGTTTTGCATTATGGTTCACTAGTAAATATCAAGAGAATATATTCTTCTAATTTGTGAAGCACTCGAAGACATTATAAAACATTGTACTTCTCAAGATCATAAAGTCGAAGCACATCATCTTTTGAAGTCATTACGAACATTTGATTTTATATTTTGCCTACACTTGATGGTTGATATCTTAGGGGTCACAAATGATTTGAATACCATGTTACAAAAGAAAGACCAAAATATTGTAAATGTCATGCATCAAGTGAGGTCCTCTAAGAATAGACTAAAAAAAATAAGAATGAAGGTTGCGGGTGGGAGGGGGGGAGGGGCACATTTAAACGATGTTAATTTATTCTGTGAAAAATGTGAAAAATGTGATTTTGATATTTTGAGTATGGAAGCTCCATAATACAATGGATTAAGTTGTCAGAAAGATTCAAAGTTTAACGACTAGAAAGTTTATTTATTTTCAGAACTTTCCTAATTAACTATTAACAAGTATTGTTGTTTAACTCGCAGATTAATTGTTTGCACCACTACAAAGTTGATATATTTGTTGTGGTCATAGATATGCAATTTCAGGAGCTCAACAATCGCATTAATGAAGCAAACACAACATTACTTGTTTTGATGACTTCTTTATGTCCAAGTAAGTCTTTTCAAGCATTTAATGTGGAGGCACTACTAAAAATGGCTAAAATTTATCTTAACGAATTCCCAATGCGTGACCTTGGAACACTTAGAGAAAATCTTCAAAACTATATTACGGATGTACGTGGAGAAGAAAAGTTTAATAACTTGAAGGGAATTGCAAACTTGGCAAAGATGATGGTTGAAGCAAACAAGCATACCATATATCTAATGGTATATCTACTACTAAAATTAGCATTGATTTTACCCATTGCAACATCAACCGTGGAACGAGCATTTTCATACATACACATACATATACATTTTTTCATACATACACATACATATACATTTTTTTTCATACATATTCACACATACATATACATTGTTTTCATACATATTCACACATACATATACATATTTGCATATACATTTTATATATACATTCATATATTTCATCTAATTTCACATACCAAAATATACAAATTTCACATACCAAAATATATACATTTCATATTCTCACACGCAACCCACTCTCTTTTCCAAACACGGGCATTCAGTTCTAGGGTTTCAATGGCACAGTTGCCCAAGGAAATGATTCAACTAATACTGATAAGGTTAGAGGTGAGGGATCTGATCCGTTACAGGAGCGTTTCAAAGTTATAGAAATGATTGAACTCTGAATCTAATTTCATCAAATCCCATCTCGAACACATTTATCGCCGGGATTGTGAAAATAACAAAATGAGAAGCAGGAGAATTGCTATGTCTACTACGCGCTGTGGTGATTGGCTATATGACCCTGATAAAATCTTATCTGTCTGTCTGTCGCACTTGTCATCTACTTGGTTCTTCAAATGGTTTGGTATGCGTTTCTCCCTCTCGTACCGAATTTTTACTTATCAATCCTGAAACCCGAGAAGTGAATAAACTAGAAAATCCCCAAATCCCTCAGGGGGATATATGATTTATGGTTTTGGTTATGATTCGTCCAAAGATGACTACAAGGTGGTATTAGGATTTAGAAATGGTGGTATTCGTCCAAAGTTTACTTTAAAATCCAACGTCTGGGAAGTTATTGGAGAAGTGAATTACACTTTTGTCAGTAGGGTTGGTTTCCTTTACAGTGGCGCACTTCATTGGGTTGTTTGTCATGGTTCAGCTTATCAGATGCCGCTAATTCTTTCTTTTGATTTGTCCGAGGATAAATTTGAGCAGATCCCACAACCTTGCAAATGGGCAGATCATTTGGGGACCATAAGCGGTTGTTTGTGCGTATTGGATGTGCCCTCAAACACCCTATATGGTATTCCCTTTACACTGCAAGGAGGATAAATCTAACAATCAGAAATGAAAACACAGCATAACTGGATTTTTATTGAATGTCCATTGTATCCTTCGACCAAAACTAAAACAAGCAGTACACGTCAAGAACTACAGATCAGATCTGCAACTTCTGTCAAGATCGCCATCATCTCCAAACATTATTCAGTAATGATGGAACAAGATGTCAGATTTAGACACTACTGAAGCGTTACTAGATATAGCATAAATTGGAAAGTTGAGCATTAAAAATTTATTGGAATCAAAACAATTACATAAGAAAACGTTTGATAAACATACCTTTGAAAGGGTAAGGTAGAGCGGCCTCTGACAAACCCACAAAACCATTGAAATGCAATGAACACCTAACTGGTACCGATCTGATTCTACTAGACTGAGAAAAGATCAAGAAATAGTGTGAGTGACAGGCAAACAACATAAACTTCGAAACACCAAAAAAATGACAAAACAGCTTGAAAACACATGATTCAGAATGGTATAAATTAACGTATCAGTTAACTTACATGTTTTTCGTTTTAAAATGTTATGGATCTTTGCTAGTTTTTGGATCTATGTGCATGATAGAGAATTTGTTTTTGAAATCGCCACATAAAAGTCTTGCTGATTATCAAGACCGAAAAAGACGAAGATCGATAACTTTATCAAAAGGATCCATGATTTTCAGATATGCATATCCTCCTAAGCCAGTAGTTGAATAGTTTGAAGATATAGATTCACAGGGTTGATTATGACAGCGGCTGTCAAATCGTATGAAAATCAAAACTGATTATCTAATATATATATATATATATATATATATATATATATATATATATATATAGTAAGAAAGTGTGGGTGTCAACCCTAACCCTGATCTCTAACGATGGTGATTTGCATCAACCTCCCCTAAAATTGTACATATCGTCACATACAGCCCAACCATTACGGAAAATGACACTTTTGTTGTTTATATTTTTAAATGGCCATAATACTTCTTACTATACATAACTATTTTTTTTATCTTTATTTATATTTTTTTCAAAAACACTTGATACATTTTTCTTTCTTGCATAAGTGAGAATATGCATATTCATTGTTTAGCCTTTCAACATGAAAGGGTGTTATAAGTACAAACTTATTATAATGTTCGGCTACAAAATTAATGGTTTCACGAAAAGTTAAAATTATGATTGTGTTTAACGAAATCATAATGATCTTGTATACTAACAATTATATTTATTTAAAAATTAAATTTCATAAAGAAACTGATCTTAATAATGTATATAAGGTAAAATTTTACATATATTTATCGTTTTGCACCCCCTCGAATTAAACTCTCAATGTCTAAGAAAGCTCAACGAGAAAGATTCAATTTTATGAAAGGTTTGTCGGCAACTTCATTTGGATGATTATTCGATTACTCACACCCGATGTTTTGATATTTACACATTGTGCTATATTCATTGCGACATTGCATTTAAAGTATATTTGGATTCCTTTTTTGTTTCAATGCAATATGAGTTATAGAACATGTCAATGATAGTTGAATGATTTTGATAAACATGCAAGAAACATAACACACGCACAAACTTCCAATGGACGATTGATTATCGAGAATCAAGTTTGTTGGTAAATATCCATTGATGGTCGATCATTAATTGCCAGAATGACATAGTATATAAAATTTATAAAAATATATTTGTAAAATTGGTCTATGTTTTAAAACTAATGTTGGATTTAATGAACTTACCAAATTAACTATGGGTATTGTGATAATTGTGTCAAGCATCACTTACATGGAATTGCCCCATGAGTAACGCCAAGAAACCCAAGACTCCTCGTCTGATACTATATACTTCACCGATAACAGTAGACCCAACTGGTCATCATTAATACAACTATTCTACCACACATGTAAGGATAAGTGAGGAGACTCACTTAATACTAACAACAAGTAAATCTCACACTCGAACTGTCAGAACTAGATTACTCCTAGTCAACGAAATAATTAAACCTAATTAATATTTAAGGTCCAAAGCTCAAATCACGAGTCCAAATCCCACAACTATGTCCTCTAAGGGAAGAAAGACCATTTTTCCCTTCTCAATGTCAAAAACCCTAAATCTTGGCCAAAAGTCAAAAGTCAACGAAAGTCGACTACCAAACGCGTATCTTCGGCGTACACTTCCTTAAATGGGGTGTACAACGCGAACAATGGCCGGATGGGGATGGATGTAGCCAGGATTACGCCCGACTTGTCTTAACCCATAAAGTCATTGACATTATCCTTTTGCATGGCTAGGAAGGACCCAATGCAACAAACTTTAGCTTCCAACACACTCTAAGCTACTTTACTCATGCATGGGCTATAGGGAATGATCATAAGTCCTACAATGCATGAAAGGACAACTAATATTCTCTGGAGTGCTCCAAACTGATAAAGGTCCAATCTTGGGGACAAAAAGCTCATAAAGCTTCAACCATGGAGATCGACTAGGAAACTCATCAAGGTATAAACTTTATACCTGAAAAAGATGCACAATGAGGAAATGTTTTTGTATCCAAAAGCTTCCAAGCAACAAGTCCTTTTCCTCTAGCCTCCTCTTCAACAATATGCACCAAAATCACTTAAAAGCTCCCAAAACTCACACAAATGACTTAGACTCAAAATTAGGGTTTGGGGATAGAATGGTGGCTGATAAAGATAGTCCAAAGGGGATATAAAGTTGTTTAAATAGCGAGGAACCCTTAAAAGGGTTTGGAGGCTAGTCTAGTACGTCCAGCGTACCATACGTATGCCAAGCATATAGCCAAAATGCACTCCTTTTTTCTCAAGGAACCAATAGTGCAACTTTTTATAAACTTGAGAGCAATAATAATAATACCTTATATTTGGATGTATTAGTTTACTGCCAAAGTTACTTACTTACAAAACATTAGATTAGTATCACATATACAACATTTAAGGTTCGAGTGTTGAGGATGAAGAAATTTATACCCAACACAAATAAGAAGTGTTATCAATCGAACTAATTATTATGGATGAACACGTTATGTTCAAAGTTTACTACTTATGTTTACTTATATATAGAATATTATTTGATAATATTAGTGTATATTACTCTTAGCCCATCTATTATTAGCAAACATTGGGTCACCCATCCCCGAGAAAACCTTGGTCACGCATCTCCTCAATGGCTTGGGTCCCAAGTTTGACAACATTGCTATTGTTATTCGCCATTGTGAGCCACTTCCAAGCTTCTTTCAAGCCCGCTCCATGCTCGTTCTTGAAGAACAACGATTGGATCGAACTCGTCCTTTGCATGCCGCCCACTCGGACCATTCTTCATCTTCTTAGGTTCTCCATACCGCAACTGATGGGTCTAAATATCATCCCCGGGGGAACCCTACCCGTGCTCCAAATCACAGCAACCTCCACCGAGGACCACCACGCGACAACTGTCGTAACAACAACCACGACAGTCGTCGCCAGCAGCCCTCGGCGGGACGTCAACAGAAACAGCGGCCATCTCAGTCGCTTCCATGGCCTCATTATCCTTCACCATGGTGGCCTCCTTCCCCTTGGTTCACTTACCGATCACCACAACAACCTCCATATCTCAATAGCTCGCCATTTTCTACCTAACAACAACTTGCAATTCTCGGCCAACACCGTGCACCAATGCCTGCAGCTACTTTCCATGTCACCCAATCCACTCCTATACAGCCTCCATGGAATTGGTTTCCTCCAATAGCAAGTGATTAAACCACAAATATTGGTGAAGCTTTGACATGTCTCTTCAACAGCCAAATGATTACACCTAGTTAATGGACACAGGTGGCACTTCTCATTCAACATCTTCCTCATAGCTACTCCAACGTATCATCACCATGCTTTCCACTGAATTTTCCATGACTGATCTGGGACACCTGTCATACTTCCTTGGCGTCTCCGCCTCTCGTTAGCAGTCTGGTATATTCCTCTCTCCATGCAAATATGTGTTGGAACTTCTCGAGCGTGCTCACATGTCTACATGAAATCCATGTCGCACTCCTACCGAGCCCCGTTCAAAGTTTTCTCATGTTGGTACTCCCGTTGCGGACCCCACTTTATATCGTAGTCATGCATGTGGTCTCCAGTATCTTACTTTCACTCGCCCAGACATCTCCTATGTAGTGCAGCAAATTTGCTTATATATGCATGACCCTCGTGAGCCTCATCTTCACGCTCTCAAGCGCATCCTTCGCTACATTCAAGGCACGATTGATTACGGTATTCATATCCAACCCTCCTCGACATCCAGTCTTATCGCTTACTCTGATGCTGACTGGGGAGGGTGCCCTGACTCCAAACATTCTACCAGTGGTTATTGTGTTTATTTGGGTGACAACATCATTTCCTAGTCTTCTAAACACCAGGCTACTGTGTCTAGATCTAGTGCAGAGGCTGAATAACAAAGGTCACCATTGTATACTGTGACAATGTCAATGTCATGTATTTTTCCTCCAATCCTGTACAACATCAGCGGACAAAACACATAGAGATTGACATTCACTTTGTACGGGATCGAGTTGCTACCGATCAGGTCCGTGTTTTACACGTTCCATCCTCTCTTCAGTACAGGGGCGGAACACGAGCATTAGAACTAGAGGGGCCGAAATCAAAACTTCAAAATAAAAAATCTTTTAAGTGGTTCAAAATTATGACATATCAAAGTCTAAACGATGTAACGTTACTGAAAGGGATCATTTAAATATAAGTACTAAATTACTTCCATTTGGTACGATACGAATAAGATACATATATGTAAATCTTAAGGAATATTTTAATGTTTATGTACTTATTTACAGATAATTTTTAGTCATACTAAATTACTTCCATTTGGTACACCTTACAAATAAATCAACAAATAAGTAATAAGCATCTAAATATTTCAAATGCAAGAATTGATTTATATATACTAATAAACAATAAACTTACATATAAAAATAAATAGTTTAATCCAATAAAATAGCAATGACAGCTTGTTACCTTGACAACTTTACAGCTTTACAGGGAGTAGTCACATTGCAAACTATAGGGACTGGTTATAGGGACTAGGTTTAATCACAATTTTATGCTCTTCTTTATGTGTTAAATAAGCGAGAGAAAAACGAGCACCGGAAGGGCATACAAATGTAGCTACCTATAGTGGGACTTGGGAAAAAACGAGCAGGCTCCGACATCCGATAAAGACGGTGAGAGAGATAGATAGCATACCATAAACACATGCAACGAACACCGCAAGCGCATACAAATGTAGCAGCGATCTAAGCGGACGACATTGTTCTTCCGATGAGTTTTGAGAGGTCTTTCACGGCGGCAAAAATCTAATTTTAGGTTTATAGTTTTCTTAAACTCAAAGTTAAATGGTTTTAAATTTGATTGTATATGTGGATTTTATTTATTTTATAGATTTAATATATATAGCTTCCTATTTACAACAGATTCCTAAAAAAGGTGAATTACTTTTGATCTGTGATTTTGTTTAGTGATTTTCTGAAAGTTTATCATTGGGTATTTATTGTTTTAGTTAAAAACTAAGTTGTATAAATTAAATGTATTGCTTATACTAAAAAATCTGAAAATTGGGGGGGGGGGCTAATTTTTCATTCTAGTAAATATTTTATAACTTGGTTATATATAATAAGGTATTATGAGTTTCAAAAGCAGGGGGGCCATGGCCCCCCTGGCCCCTAAGAGGGTCTGCCACTACTTCAGTATGCAGATATCTTCACGAAAGGGCTTCCACACTCTTTGTTTTCTGATTTTCGATCCAATTTGATTGTTCTACCTTCATCTACCCCTCGAACTGCGGGGGCGTATTAGTGTATAATACTCTTAGCCCATGTATTGGTTAGCCCATCATTGTTCTGTATAGGCCCAATTTTATATTTGTATATTGTAAATATACTTGTATTGGTGTTTCAGAAAGGCAATGAATGATAATTTGTATTCTATTAGATAACATGCTATTTTTTACAAGCCACAAAAATCGAAGGTTGTGTTTTCAATAGTAACTTCAACAGGTTCAACATGCAACTTTTTTTACAAGCGAAGGTTTTTGGTATTATTAGCCAAAACCAACAAATTGTGTGCCAATGGAGAACTCTTCTTAGGAAATGTTTTGATTTTACTGGTCGACTTCTTAGTTTTGTTTTTGTTGACTCTACTTCAATTGTATAACAAACTTGCTTGACTAAATTTTGTTTTGGTTAGTTATTTTACTTCTTCGTTGAATTCTTTAAATTATTTACATAAATCATATTATTGTGTTGTACATTTGTAGATGTTATCGTACATGTCATATCACGACGTACTCTAGACACATCTAATCCAAATCCAGCATGTCACAATATGAAGTTGACCTTAACAAACATAGAGTGAATTCTTTAACCTTTTTTATGTGATATTTCTCATATATATGTAGATTGTTGTGTTAAAGTAATTACTTTTTAATTGCAGGGGTACACTACTAAGGTTACTTTGTTTGGAGTTTAAGCTTACCAACTATTAGATTCTATGACAAAAAACACAAAAAATATTGCGTTATATTAATTAGCCAATTTGCTACACTCAACGTTTGGAATGGTTTGTGCTATTAGTTTAATATCTACTTCGTACATAAAAAGTGTTTTTTTTTGTTAGAGGTCTTGGTGGAGTTTCATCTTATTTTGTCGCATCTAATTTGTTTATTAATGCTAACCTTTTTGAGATTAATGAATACAAGAAAAAGTTAGTTTCATTGTTACAGGGCACACAAATCGAAGCTCGTGTTTTCTATAGTAACTTCAATAGGTTTCAACATCTTCTAAAAGTTAGAGAAACTTATGTAATACAAACTCAAACTTGGCTGCAACTGTAACATCCCGAAATTCAGGTACAGCTATGTAGCCCTTCTTTTATTCAAAGTGTCAAGTTAAGCCCTTAAGAGGAATTGGTAGCAAATGAGTATGTTGGGCGTACTCAAGAGTACGCTGCGCGTACTCATGCGCTTATTTTGGACGTGGACTCGCCTGAGTACGTTGGGCGTACCCAGGGTTACGCTGGGCGTAATGTGTCCAGGTGCAAACCCTAATTTCAGACTTGTGCCCTATATATTGGATGCTAAGGCTCATTTCTCAGCCTCCCTAGCAGTGAGTAAAACCCTAAGAGAGAACTTCCCATCGTCCTTAGTGAGTTTGTGTGATTTTGGAGCTAAAAGTGCCTTGGGGTGTTAGTGAAGAATAAGGAGAGGAGCTTGTGGAGGCTAGAGCTTGAAGTGCAAGTTTGGATCTGAGATCTACAGAGGAAGGAGCTGCTTTTAGAGGTATAAAGTTCAAAGCTTTCCTCTTCTTTTGGTTTGTTGTTGCATGGGCCATTTCTAGGGTTAAAAGTCCCAAAGGTGGAGACTTTATGAGTGTAAGGTGCTCCAAGGTCCAAGATCTGTCCCCTTTCCGTGATATTTATGTTTTAGATCCATAAAGTTTCTATCTTGGTCGTTGATATGAGGACATGCTAGAGTTTTGAGCTTTCTAGGGCTAGAAGTGGTATATTTTGGGTGTTAGTGACTTCTTCAGCCATGCAAAGGCTTAAAGTTATCGACTTTATGGATTAAGAGGCTTAGAAACGGTCAGATCTAAAAGTTGGACCAGAGTCTTAACTGATTAAGACCTCAAGAGCTAAGGGACTGAAACTGAGAGTTACGCGGGGCGTAATCTCAGTACGCGCAGCGTAAGGGGTCGCGCACCCCGTTTCTGTGAGGACGCCGGGTACGCCCAGCGTACGTGTTTGGTACGCGCATCGTAACCCGGAGGGTTGACTTTTGTTGACTTTTAGGGTTGGTCAACTTTAGGGCCTTTGAGCCATGGGAGGGGTAAAATGGTATTTTACCCTTCTGAGAGTACTAAGAGGAGGAATAGTCTAGCCTTGAGAGATGTATTGATTTAGAGTGTATATTTCATATGATTAGGCGGGGGCTAGACCAGATTTTACAGAGTTCGAGATTTACCGAGTTACTCGAGGTGAGTCTTCTCACTATACTTTACCTTGAGTAGGTAACCAGAGTTATGTGACAGAGTATCTTGTATGTTAAGTATCTTATATGTTGGACTGCTATATTTCTATGTGATTTATGTTGTGCATGTTCTGAGTTTACAGAGTTAGGACCGGAAGGTGTACAGAGTTAGGACCCGAGGGTCCACAGAGTTAGGACCAGAGGGTCCACAGAGTTAGGGCAAGAAGGCCCATAGAGTTATAGCCTCGAGTGGCTAATATGTGTTAGAGTGGTATTTTGGGGAACTCACTAAGCTTCGTGCTTACAGTGTTATGTGATATGTGTTGCAGGTTTTTCTCAGGATCACAGGACGGCACCGGCTCGATTGTACACACCAGAGAAAGAGTTATGTTTTGAGGATCCTGGAGTATTATTTAATTGAATATAGAGTTATGTTTGTAACTTAAAGAGCAAATGAGATTTTAATAGAAGGTGACATGAGAATTTATATGAGTTTAAATGAAATTTTTAGTTTGAAAAATCACGATGTTACAGCAACAAGTGAATGTTTTAGTATTACTAGCTAAAAACAACAAATTGTGTTACAATGGAAAACTCTTCTTAAGAAATGTTCTAATTTTACAGGTCGACTTCATGGCTTTGTTTTTATTGACTCTACTTCAATTCTACAATAAACTTGCTCGACCAATTTGTGTTTCGGTTAGTTATTTTACTTATTTTTTTACATTCTTTAAATTATTCACATAATTCGTATTATTGTTTTGTACATTTGTAGATGTTATCGGACATGTCATATCACGACGTACTCTAGACACATCTAATCCTAATCCATCAAGTCACAACATAGAGTGATTTCTTTAACCTTTTTTATGTGATATTTCTCATATATACGTTGTTTGTTGTTTTAAAGTAATTACTTTTTTATATAGGGCTACATTGCTTAAGGTTACTTTTTTGGAGTTCAAGCTCATCAACTATCAGATTTTATGACAAAAATCAAAAAAAAAAAAAAACCTTGTGTTATTTTAATAAGCCAGTTTGCTACACTACGTTTGGAATGATTTGTGCTATTAGTCTAATATTTACTTCGTACATAAAAAGAGTTTTTTTTATTTGATTTTTTACTGGTCATGGTGGAGTTTCATCTTATCTGGACGCATCAATTTGTTTATTAATGCATACCTTTATTAGATTAACGAATACAAGAAAAAGTTCGTTTAATTATTACAATCTTTGAATTTGATGCATAACTCTTGATCTTGTTCCCCTTTATATATTCATGGAGATAAAAAAATTTGAAAGTAGTATAAATGTAATCCCAAGTCATACTTTTTCTTATAATGATGAGTTTAAAGGTGATTATGAAATAAAAAAATGTTTGTGATATCATCGAGCCATTGAAGGTATATTATCACCTTTAAAGTTATTTATTATCTTTTTTTTTTACATACAAAGATTTTTTAATCCACCTTTGGTATGGTTATAGGAATGTAAGTTCATTTTACTTGGAACAATCAAAGGAATTAGAAATGACTATCCTTGGTTTTTTGATGCATATACCGGATGTGGAAAGAAGGTTATAGAGGTTTATAGTATTGATCATACATCTGATTCCCAAAAAGGTATATCATATCATACATACTTATAAAACTAGCATTTTTCCTTGAAACTCATGCATTTGAAACCCCCATAAAAATTTACAAACACCTCATGCATTTGAAACCTCCTATTTCAATGAATACCACTCAAAAGTCTCTTAATAATGATTAACAATTTAAAGGTTTTATAACTTATATAATATATTTAATAAACAATTAATTGATACTCTACTATAAAAATGTCAATCTTTTTGAGTAGACAAAAAAATACAAATCACATACAAAATTCATAAAGAAAACAAGTGTAAAGTTTTTTGTGTTAGTTTGAGGGCTTTGAACAATTTTTCGAGCCATGTTATTATGTTGAAGTTTTTAATTTGTAAGTTTGTTATATACTAAGGTCACATTTGATAGTTTATCTCTGGGAAAGTGTTGTCTGGTAAAGTGATGTCTGGGAAAGAAACAATGTTGTTTGATTGTACATCTGATTGACTGTGCTGAATGATGAAAAATAAGTAATAATTCAATAAAAAATAAATTTAAAAAAAGTTATTTAAAAAAATTAATAATCCAAGAAAGAAAGAAAGAGGCCGGGTTTGGTGCATAATTGTCTTTGCGGCCCATTCAGCCAGAAAGATATGATTTTGGAGCTTTCTGGTAAGACATATCTTACCGGGACAGACCCTTTTTTTGTGCAAATCAAACAGTCTTTCCGATCTATTCCGCCAGAAAGATCTGTTTGGACCTGGAAAGATGCGTATCAAACGGGGCCTAATTCTTTTTTGTATTTTCTTGATTTAAGTATTCTTTTAAGAATATCATTGTATGTTGTGGTTGAAATTTTAATGTAAATTAGATCATATTCATGTTATCGATCATATGTTATTAAAGGTGATATATATAATATTTAATTAACTATTGTATACATGTTTGTATGTTCATGTTGCTTCAAAACAATAATTATATAAAATCATGGATATGTCATATTATCCATATTATCCATGTAAGCCTTTTTTAAAATGCAAATTGTCTATCTTATCACTTTATATTTTAGTATATGTTTAACATTTTAATTATAATAATAAGTGCTTTTTAAAAGTTTCTTTCACTTATTAATAAATAACAAGTGGTTTTAAAATTAATAAGCAATAATTATAAATAATAAAATCAAATTACATGGATATGTCATATTATCCATGCAAGTCTCTTTTGAAATGCAAATTGTCTATCTTATCACTTTATTATTTAGTGTATGTTTCACATTTTAATAATAATATTAAGTGTTTCTTAAAAGTTTTCTTTAACTTATTATTAATAATAAGTGGTTTAAAATTAATGAATGATAATTTTAAATGATAATAACATCAAATTATAAATTACATTTAGCTATAAATAAATTATATTTTAAATTAACATCATTATTGAAATTAGAAAATGATCGCATAAATAAAAATATAATTAATCAATAATAATAATTGTTAAAAATAATACTAAATAGATAATTATATTTGATTTT
Organism: Lactuca virosa; assembly: GCF_052849685.1. Taxonomy (NCBI): domain Eukaryota; kingdom Viridiplantae; phylum Streptophyta; class Magnoliopsida; order Asterales; family Asteraceae; genus Lactuca; species Lactuca virosa. Next base: position 206,632,874 of record NC_136426.1, read on the forward strand.
ATTACTGAGGAATATGGGTTGATGTCAATGAATATTTTAGTTCAAAATAATTGAGATTATATATATATATATATATATATATATAAATTAGTGTAAAAATATTATCTCAAAATTAATGTCAATAACATAACCATTTTAAACATATATTTTTCAATATTTTAACAATATATTTTTAATCTTCACTGCGCAACGCGCGTGAATTCGTCTACTATGTAAATAATTTCCGATGGCTACCACAAATTTTAGCAACAATTTTTTCCATCGGTAAATAGTAACCGATCACTGACAAAAATATTTTTGTTGCAAAAGATTACCGACGGAATAACTCATTAACGGATTACCGACGAAATTTGGGAAAAACTCACTAATGGATTACCAATAAAAATCTTGAAGCGTACATAAAATGAATATTTTAAAACCAACAAATATAAATCCCCCAACAGAGTATCTATTATTCATTCATTCATTCATTGCCTACGTTATTTTCCATGGAAAGACAAAAACGAAAACCATCTTGAAATGTAACTCCACCTTGAGGCCCCACAACCTCCTTTTCTAACAAAGATGTTCCATAGAATTCCACCATTGATGTCAATGCTCTGCAACATTTTCCACAAATACACGAAACATTCCAGCTGTAACAACTTTTAACATGCACAATTTGCAATATTTATAACAATAATATTGATGATGATAAGTTTGTACAGCATATGAAAATAAATACCAAATGAAAAGTGTGAGCTTATTCTACTGTCAGCATAGCACATTGAACTTTGAAGTCGGAATCATCTATTGTCTGCCTATTGGTTGGAGAAAAAGATAGAAAACAGAAATTAGATGTTAAAAATAAAAAAATAAAAATGAAGTAAATAGTTTTATACCTTCTTACCCATAAGCCATTGATGGAATAAAATCACTTCCAGTAATGGAATCAACAATAGATGTGAAGTGTTTCTGTTACAATCAACGAAAACCAGCAGAATTAAAATAAATGGTTATCAATTGATTAATCTGTAGCAACAGTGTAGAATAGTAATAAAAAAACTACTTTATAGTTTATAGTTTATACTCACATGAAAGATATCAACAGCTTGTGAAAGCAACATTTTGTTGTCATTAGAAACATCTTTCCCATGGAAAACAATCCACTTCACATCGGAATTGCTGATTCCAATTCCCATTCCGATTCCGATTCGTCCGAAACACTGACCTTTGATTTCTTCCTAATGAAACCCATAAGAGAATCAGGGACCTTCACGGGCCCACATGCCACCAACTTCTAAAGAACTGAATGATGTATTCCACAGTCCACCATGCAGAACAAATTCGAGATGGCAAATCCTGTAACACATCAAGAATCTCATATTAAATCAAGTGAAAAAGGTTGGAAATTTTAGCAAATTGAGATTAAAATTAGCACACCTTCAGATCGATTCTCTTATGTGCCCTAACACACCCTACATGGTATTCCCTTTCACACTGCAAGGAGGATAAATTTAACAATCAGAAATGAAAACACAGCATAACTGGATTTTTTTTGAATGTCCATTTTAACCTTGGACCAAAACTAAAACAAGCAGTATACTACAGGGACGAAATTTATTGATATTTAACGAATAAGCATGTCAAGATCTAGTGATCAGATCTGGAACTTCCGTCAACATCGCCATCATCTCCAAACACCATTCAGTAAGAATGGAACAAGATGTCAGATTTAAACACTACTGAAGCGTTACAAGATATAGCATACATTGGAAAGTTGAGCATTAATAATTTATTGGAATAAAAAAACTTACATAATAAAAAGTTTTATAAACTTACCTTTGAAAGGGTAAGCTAGGTAGAGTGCCCTCGGACAAACCCACAAAAGCAACTCTTGAAATGCTATGAACACCTAACTGGCAGGCCCGGTTTTAAGGGGGGGCAAGAGGGGCAGCCGCACATGGCCCCGAAACAATTAGGGCCCGAGTTTTAATTAAATTATATATTTAATAACTAAATATATATGAATTTATTCAAGATATTACATAAGATTTGTGTAGGCCAATTCGCAAAGACGTCTCCCTATGCAAAAGCAACGCGGGTTCAAATCTTCTTCACTTCATTTTGACTTTTTAAATTAGAGTTACACATTTGCCCATTTCTTTTTGCTGTACATTTCATAAATAACCCCTCCTTGCAATATGTTTAACAAATCAGTTTTCAGAAGTTACATAATTAGCCCTTAAACTTTTTATAAAATTCCATATGCTCCTTTTTAATAAATTTATTTACTTTTAAGTTACAATTCATCGTCTTAAGTTTGTTTTCCTTATATATTAAAAAAATTTATTTAGGGCCCTATTTTTCTTCTTAGCAAAGGGCACTTAAAATCTACCAGCCGGCCCTGCTAACTGGTACAGATCTGATTCAACTAGACTGACAACAGATCAAGAAATAGTGTGAGTGACAGGCGAACAACATATATAAACTTCGAAACACCAAAAAAAAGGATAAAAATAGCTTGAAAAAACATGATTCAGAATGGTATAAATTAACGTATCTGTTAACTTACATGTTTTTTCTTTTAAAATATTGCAGATCTTTGCTAGTTTTTTGATCAAGAGAAATTTTTTTTTGAAATCGACACATAAAAGTCTTGGTGATTATCATGACCTAATACGACGCAGATCGATAACTTTATCAAAACGATCCATGATTTTCAGATATGCATATCCTCCTAAGCCAGTAGTTGAATAGTTTGAAGATATAGAAAAAATATATTGCTTAGATTTGGATGTGTGAATGCTGGATCTAGATTCACATGGTTGATTATGACAGCGGCTGTAAAATCGTATGAAAATGAAACTGAACATCTAATATATATAGTAGGAAAAGGGTGGGCGACAACCCTAACCCTGATCTCCAGCGATGGTGATTTGCATCAACCTCCCCCTAAAATTGTACGTATCATCACATACAGCCCAACCATTACGCAAAATTACGCAAAATGACAATTTTATTGCTTGATGAATAAAGTGGTACTTGATTTTTTATTTGTAGTATTTTTTAAAAGCTCTTAATTATTTGTGAATGGCCAGAGTAGTCCTTACTATACTGAACTATTTTTTTAACAGTTCTTATTTGTAAATGGCCATAGTATCTTTATTTATATTTTTTGCAAAAACACTTGACACATTTTTCTTTCTTTTTTAAGTGAGAATATCTTCTATCATTTGACATTGTGATTATTCCACGTTGAGTATACCATATTCATTGTTTAGCCTTTCAACATGAAAGGGTGTAATTAGCACAAACTTATTCTAATGTTTGGCTAGAAAATTAATGGTTTCAGTAAAAGTTAAAATTAAGATTGTGTTTAATGAAATCATATTAATCATATATTGTGACAATTATATTTATTTTAAAATTAAATTACGTGAAGAAACTGATGTTAATAATGTACATAAGGGAAAATTGTACATATATTTATCGTTTTACATTCCCTCGAGTTAAAATCTATAAGTCTAAGAAAGCTCAATGAAAAAGATATGATTTTCTGAAATTTTCGTCGGAAAGTTTATTTGGATGATTATTGGATTACTGACACCTGGTGTTTTGATATTTGCACATTGCGCTATATTTATCGCGACTTTGCATTTAAAGTATATGTGGATTTCGTTTTTGTTTCAACGCAATGTGAGTTTTAGAACATGTCAACGACAGTTGAATGAATTTTGATAAGCATGCAAAAAACATAACGCATGCACAAACTTCCAATCTACGATTTATTCTCGAGGATCAAGTTTGTTGGTAAATATCCATTGATGGTCGATCATTAATTTCCCGAATAACATAGTATAGAATATTTATCAAAATATATTTCTAAAATTGGTCAAAGTTTGAAAACTAATGTTGGATTTAATGAACTTACCAAAATTAACTATGGGTAACGTGACAACTGTGTCAAGCATCTCTTACATGATATTTCTCCTTGAGTAACGCCAAGAAACCCTAGACTCCTCACCGATACTATATACTCCACCATTAACGTTCTATATTCCTCAATAAATAGCAAGAGGGTAACAAAATAAGTGGTATTTAGGGGTAAAATGGTCATTTTCTTTTCATCTTACTTTAGTACAATGCTACTTAACACACTTACCTATACCACACTTTATATGCAAAAAAAAACAATTTATTTTTTTCCGCTACCTCATAAACATGAAAACTATGGGTGATTTACAAAAATAAGTAGCATCTTCTTAAAACAGGGGTATTTTAGGTAATTAGATTGTATTAATTTCTTATGCACAGTACATAAAGTATACAATACAGAAAGTATACAGGTAGAAACAAGGGCGATCCCACCTACAGGCCTAGGGTGTCCGTGGGCAACCCTTATTTTTGGAATTTTTTTATAAGTTATATAATAAATTTTATATGGACACCAGGAAAAAAATTTGATTTATAAATATCTTAATTTATATTTGATTTTTCAAACTTGTTAAATACAAGAAATAAAAAAAAAATATTCTTATAAACCCATTAAATACAAAAACTTAACAACAGACTTTGAGGAATAAAAGATAAAAAAGACTGCAAATACATAAACCCTAAAAAAACAAAATTACATAATATTTACTTATTGTCAGCGTCATCAACCACTTTTAAGCCCATCGATGTTGTTTGTTGTGCAGTGACACAGTCATCTACCACTCTCCTGTCACTAAAAAGCTTGAACTTCATCTTCCTCTATCTCCACATACTATCTCAAACTCTTCATTTTTTATGTGAGTTTATGCTCAACCCTCTTTCTTTTTTACTTTGTTAACATTGAAACTATAAATCTGAAAAGGCTATAAGCAGTGTAAATTGTTTAATGCAGTTGGTACTCTATTAATTGTTTAATAGACTCTCTCTTTCTTTCTCTCTCTCTCTCTCTCTCTCTCTCTCTCTCTCTCTCTCTCTCTCTCTTGTTGTGGTTTATAGTACCGACAATAGCATGACATAGACAATAGCATATTCCCGAATAGTAGAAATCATGTTTACCATTACATTTTATTAATTACATGTACTAAATCAAATTTACCATTTTACAAAATTATTTTACACAATGGTTCATCATTTATGATTTTAAATTTGATTTATTGGACCATCATTTAATGGAGTATATATATTTTTTAATTAATAGTTTGATTTAGACTTTTATAATATTAATAGTGATGCTCTAAAATTAATAGATGAGTAGTAAACTTGTATTAATTTTTTAGATTGTAATTAGGTTTAAAATTTCTGAATTTGTATGACTTTGTGATGATTATTTTTTATTCCAGTTATAACGCTATGGTTTGTCAAAAAGATAAATGAAACCAGTTCTTCATCTCATTATAATGAAAAAGCACGTGGAAATGGTGAGCAACAAAGTCCTCCTTCAAACTACATAAAATTTGATTTAAATATGCTCCCCACGGATCCAAGAGAAAGACCTAGTATGGAACTTTACCATGTTAATCAGCGGGATGAAATTAGAAGAGCCTACTTCTTTTTTACTTTATAAACATTGAAACTATAAATTTGAAAAGGCTATAAGCAGTGTAAATTGTTTAATGCACTCGGGACTCTATTAGTTGTTTAATAGACTTTCAAACACACACACTCTCTCTCTATCTCTCTCTATCTCTCTCTTTCTCTCTCTCTCTCTCTCTCTCTCTCTCTCTCTTTTTGTTGGTGTGGTTTATAGTACCGACAATAGCATGACATAGACAATAGCATATTCCCGAATAGTAGAAATCATGTTTATCATTATCTTTTATTAATTACATGTACTAAATCAAATTTACCATTTTACAAAATTACTTTATACAATGGTTCATCATTTATGATTTTAAATTTGATTTATTCGACCATCATTAAATGGAGTATTTATATTTTTTTAATTAATAGTTTGATTTAGACTTTTATAATATTATTAGTGATGCACTAAAATTAATAGATGGGTAGTAAACTTGTATTAATTTTTTAGATTGTAATTAGGTTTAGAATTTCTGAATTTGTATGACTTTGTGATGATTATTTTTTATTCCATTTATAATGGTAAGGTTTGTCAAAAAGATAAATGAAACCAGATCTTCATCTCATGATAATGAAAAACCACGTGGAAACGATGAGCAACAAAGTCCTCCTTCAAAATACGTATAATTTGATTTAAAAATGCTCCCCGCGGATCCGAGAGAAAGACCTAGTATGGAACTTTACCATGTTAATCAGCGGGATGAAATTAGAAGAGACTACTTGTAAAAAGCACCTTAACAACCACGAAATCATTCTTTCAAACAAAGTGAGATCGTAGGTAGACTTCATAGATATAATCCCTCTTGGTTTGATGCTTATAAATGTTGGATGGAGTATTGTATAAATCTAGAGGTTGCATTTTTTTATGTTGTTATCTATTCAAATCGGAGATTAAAAACCAAGGTGGTTCTGTTCATTTTGTTAAAAATGGATTTAATACTTGGAACAAAAGATTGAGTTTGGATCTTCATAATGATGGAAATCCACATAATATGGCAGTCCAAAAAATGTCAAAATTTGATGAACCAAAAACAATCCATACCCACTGCTTTTGATAAGCAAAGCGATTTGATGGAAAATGATCACCGTCTCAGATTAAATGTTTCAATTGATTGTGTCACATTCTTATCGCGACAAGAATTATCTTTTAGGGGTCATGATGAAAGAAAAGACTCGATTAATAAAGGTAATTTTCTTGAGCTTCTACAATTATATGTGTAACACTTGGATTTTGTAAGTTTCACATTTAACCTTCACATTTAAAAGTTTTGCATTTTAGCCTTTAAGCTAGTACATGGGGCGTACAGGGTGCTACGCTTCTCGTACTAGCCCATATTAGATCGCGCCTTTGGTCCACATACGTTGGGCGTACATAGCGTATGTATAGCGTACGCGTGGTTAATGAATCCCTCATTTTTACCGTATCGTACCCTATTTAAGCCTAATGATGGCGTTATTTAGTTATGTTTAGACAACCTCCATCCCTTCTTGTCCAGAAATCGAAACCTTAAGTGAGTTCTTGAGAGTTTGAGCCATAAAGTGTGATTGTTGGTGCTTTGTGAAGGAGAAGAAGTAGTGAACCAATTGGAGTTGTGCTTGGAGCTTGAAGATCTGGGATTGGTTCATCATTTCCCTTCCATGTAAGGTAAAAATCTTCCATCTTGCTAATCCATGATGCTAGATCTAGTGTTTGTGCCACGTTGTGCTTTTTGGGTCCTTGGAATGATTGTTTAGCATCTTCATCCACTCCAGAAGTGATTAATGGTAGATCTAGGGTTCTTTTGGTCCTGTGGTCCATAAAAATGCAAGCTTTGAGGTGTTCATGGACTCATGCATGTGTTAAGACCTTTGTTAAGTTTTTCTGAGCTATAGAACCCCATTAAGCCATGCATGCACGTAAAGTTGGCAACTTTACGTGATAAACCACCTTAAGGAAGTCAGATCTTAGTGTTGGCTTGAAGTCTTAACTGATTAAGAGCTTAATGATGAAGTTGGCCAAATTGGGGAGTACGTTGGCTGTACAAACTGGTACCCTGCACGTACAAGACCCAGAGTGAGTACGCTAAGCGTACGAGCTGAGTACGTCCTGTATACTTTTATGATATTAACAGTGATGCTCTAAAATTAATAGATGAGTAGTAAACTTGTATTAATTGTTTAGACTATAATTAGCTTTAGAATTTTTGAATTTATATGACTTTGTGACGATTATTTTTTATTCCATTTATAATGTTAAGGTTTTTCAAAAAGATATGCTAAACAAGTTCTTCATCTCATGATACTGCAAAACCGCATGGAAACGATGACCAACAAACTCCTCCTTCAAAATACATAAAAGTTGATTTAAATATACCCCTCGTGGATCCAGGAAAGAGACCTAGTATGTAACTTTACCATGTAAATCCGCGGGATGAAATTAGAAGAGCCTACTTGCAAATAGGACCTTACCAACCACAAAATCATTCTTTCCAACAAAGAAAAATCGGAGGTACACTTTATAGATTTAATCCCTCTTGGTTTGATGCTTATAAATATTTGATGGAGTATAGTATAAAGCTAGAGGTTGCATTTTGTTTATGTTGTTATCTATTCAAATCGGAGATTAAAAAAAAGGTGGTTCTGATCATTTTGTGAAAAATGGATTTAATACTTGGAACAAAAGATCGAGTTTGGGTCTTCATAATGATGGAAGTCCACATAATATGCAGTCCAAAAATGTCAAAATTTTGATGAACCAAACACAATCCATAGCCACTGCTTTTGATAAGAAAAGAGATTTGATGAAAAATGATCACCGTATCAGATTAAATGCTTCTACTGATTGTGTTAGATTCTTATCGCGACAAGTATTATATTTTAGGGTTCATGATGAAAGCGAATAATCGATTAATAAAGGTAATTTTCTTGATCTTCTTCAATTCTATGCCAACCAAAATGATAAAGTAGGTTGCGTTGTTTTAAAGAGTGCTCCAAAAAGTTTACAAATGAAAAGTAGTTCTATTCAAAAAGACATAGTACATGGAGCGGCAAAGAAAACAATCAAAGTTATCATGAAAGATATTAGAGATGATTTTTTTGCTATTTTAGTAGACGAGTCTCGTGATGTGTCTTGTACAGAGGAAATGGCACTTGTTTTGTGGTTCGTGAATAACCAAAGGGTTGTTATGGAGAGAATTATTGGCATAAGACATGTTAGTGATGATGGATTTTCAGCACTACATCAATCCAATGGTGTACATGCAAACCCTAAAGCTTTGGATCTAGTTTGTCTAATGAACATGCGATAATCATCCAAAGCTCACAAACCCTAGATCTAGCTTAGAGTAATCGAATTAACATAAAATAGAGTTTACATCTTACGTTGATTGTTATGTAGAAATAACAATCTTAATCCTTCTTGTAATTGACTTCTAAAAGCCTAGTGTCACAAATGTTGCACCTCTAATGGAGTCACAAACACCACTAGCAATAAGGATGAAGAAGAAGGAAGAGGAGAGGGGCACCAAAAATGTTCTAGGGTTTATATCAAAGAGTTGGACCCGTTTTTGGGGCCATAGGGTTCCTTATATACTTAGGCTATTAGGGTTTTCAACTAGGAAACCCTAATCTGACTGCTTAGGCCTTAAGCAGCCCATGGACCCTTCCAGAAGGCCCTTAGACGATTTCTATATGGACGTCCATATAGAATTCGTCCATGCTTCCTTTATGGATCTTAAGCCCAACTTTGTAACTATCTTATAATTACAATATCATTCCCCTTTATTTAATTAATCTCTTTTAGCCACAAAATTAATTATTAATTAATTTTTGACTAGTATTAATTAAACAATATGATTTATCTTTTAATATATTATTCTCATAACATATTAATAAATCATAATTAATCCTCTCTCTCCTTAATTCATCATACAAGTTGCCATGGTGAAGGCAACCCAAAACGACCGTGCTCATAATCGGGTTAAGTACATACCAAAATATTTATGGGATTAGACACCTAATCCAACAGTCTCCCACTTGGATAAGTCTAATAACAATTTTGCAGATACGACTTCAGAACCTGATCAACAATTGTAGCTTTCAAAGGCCACTATCAACTCTGATCTTATCATATACGCGTCTTTTAGATAAGGGATCATATATTCCTCCATTCTCAAGATATCGTATAGACACGAGACATGCATTTTAATCATTCTCTCTGTCTATGTTCTGTTTCCCGCTTTCCGATTTATGACGACAATGACTAATTGAACAAATCAAACTAGTCCCGGCTTGGCCAAGCTCTTTGGGTGTCATCACTAAATTATCGAGGGGCCCACAGATATTGCTTTTATTCCACTTTGGGTAAAAGGAACGAATAAACCTCAACTCAAATGTCCGCTTGTACTTACTCATCAAATCACACACAACAATGTGTTTTATAACACCAAGTTACTGGTGCGTTTACATATTATCAATGTGCAACCGACTTGTAATTACAACTCACACATCTCGGTTTCATGAATATATAATATTATCGTCTCACTAATCACCCGTGATAAAATTCATCAAGTGATTCAATTGAGTGTGGGTTTAAGCCAATACTCTAATCTTATTACAAAAGTACTCATGAACTCTGCAGCAAACTTGTGCTATGTCTAAACACTTTAGACAATCTACAGACGGATTCATGATGGTCTTGCTTCATACCTACTTCCAACATATGACCGACTTTAGAGGTTTGAATAACCTAGTTATTCTGGAAGTCAAAACATGCAAAGTAAAACACAATAATAATAATTAGGGAAAATGACGTATAGGCCCTATAATGTTTCTAGGGTTGACCCATTTAGCCACTTAACTTATTTTGTGGCTTAATAAGAGAACGAAGTATTTGTTACCTATCAATATAATCCCTTTTACCTATTGTAGCTAGTTAACGTTGACACATAAACCTAGCCTAACACGTAAGTGATGACATGACAAGAATTTAAAGCGTCGAACAACCGCAACGACGTCGTATTGAAGACGAATCGTAAGGAGAAAGGATCGACTGTTCAAGCGCCTCCATATAAAATCAAGACTTCCTTGACCTAAAACAGCACATCTGCAAACTTCATTACCCCAATCTCGTCTCTAAGTTTACTCCAAAATGCCTTCGATCGGACATGAAGAACATAGCTGGTCTCCAAACTACCGCCGTCACATGGATGAGAATCATTCGAATGGTGTAACCAACGAAGACATGGCCATCAATCTACTGCAAACCCAGCTAGAACTGTCTCTTATATGGGAGGACTTCCAAGACCAGTTGTGTGAGCTCCGTCGGACAATTAATCGAGACTTGGATGCCATGAACCGTGAGGTCGATGACGTTCGTGCTGGTCAGTTGGATATCTCAAATGTCGTTGTTGATCTTAAAAATCATTTCGTTTCTCTGCAAGGAGCATATGTGAAGATGGTCTTCCAGCACAACAAACGTAAGAAGATGAAGTATTGTGTTGGGATTGTTGGTGTTGTTACTGTGTCTGTGGTGACATATATGGTGTTTAAATAAAAAAAGTTGTGTAGGTTGAAGCATTTGAGTCCTGGGTTTGTGTTTTGGTGTGTTATTTATGTTGTTTAGTGTCAATATTAGTAGTAGATTTTGTGTGGGTTGCTGGTATTAGTTTGTGATGTTGGTCAATTTACTTTGTAATGACTAAAATGCCCCCACATCCAAAATGGTCAATTTACTTTGTAATGACTAAAATGCCCCCACATCCAAAATGGTCAATTTACTTTGTAATGACTAAAATGCCCCCACATCCAAAATGATCAATTTACTTTGTAATGACTAAAATGCCCCCACATCCGAAATGGTCAATTTACTTTGTAATGACTAAAATGCCCATAATACCCACATATTCATGGCACGGGACAACAATAACATACCATATAACAACTTACCACACAACAAAACAACATAGTACACCATAAAAGAACATACAAAGATCATTTGTTTATTGCAACACACATTCACTACAAATAAAAACAATTATTTAATCCAACTCCATGGCCGTTGCAACACTGCTACCTTCACCTCCCACATTTTTTGGAAGCTTCATTTTAATGATTCTTTCTGAATTCTTTCGCATGTTAGACGGTTTAACATGCCTAACTAGATGAACACGAGCATTGACCTTCACCCCTTCATCCCGTCCATTGACTCTCACCATCCGCTCTTCCTCTCCAGTCCTCTCCAAAGCGTCACTAGTGTCTACCATTACCTCATCATCCCCAACCCATGTGGCAACGTTTACAGACTCCTGCGTAGGTATAGTTTTTTGTTTCTTTGTTCCAATTTGTTTGGATGTCCCTACACCTTTACTACAAGTAGCCTTGTTGTGTCCTTTCTCCTTGTATATGCTACAAGAAACTTTCTTCCCTACCTTGGAGATGGTATGTTTTCCCATCCGTTCAGAAGCATCTTTTCTTCTCTTTATGGTTGGCCTGCCTAGCATACGTCTTTTCAATGGAGGCAAAGGGGGTATCAAGTCAGTAGAAGGCCACATATTTTTTCCATTCATCCCATGGATTGGTTGTTTGTAAGTATTATGGTATAATGTAGCCAAGTACATTGGATCTACATATGGACCATCAGGTGTGATATTTAAGTAGGCTAAGGTGGCAACTAAGTGTACGCAACGATATCCATTAAGTTGCCATAGCCTGCAACTGCATTTCTTTTTTTCAACATTAACAGTAAACGCCTCGTCCATTTTCCTTGCTTCAAACTTCACCCGCCACAAGAAATGACCTGCCAATGCCTGCCAATGCCTACATATATAGATGAAAACCGCAAATATCATGAGATGTGAAGACTAAGGTACTAATGTAATTGGATAAATGTACAAACCTTTGCTCAGTCTGGAGCATATTCAACTGTATTCTGATATTTGGACAAACAGAATAATGATTCCATCCTTGTCCGGTTAGTTTCATAGTCACCATCCTTTGCATCAGATATATACGAATGTCCTCTAACATGCTTATTATTGGTTTCTTCCGGGCATCCAAAATCACACTATTAAAACTCTCTGAAAAACCATTCTCTACTGACTCACAAGAATTATGAACTCTGAAAAAAGCCAAAGACCAAGTCTTTGGATCTCTATCCATAAGATGCACAACTTCTTTCGGATTTAATTTTCCAATCTCTTTCATAACTACATTAAATTGTGCTTCAGTTGTTTCCTTGATCTCTTTCCAAAACAGATTTTCAAACTTGGATCCACTAAATCTCTTTCTAAAATTCGCATAGATATGTCTAACACACTACCTATGTTCAGCTGCTATAAATACTTCCTTTTCTGCCTCAATCAAACCCTACATAAGTCATATTAATGTTTGAAATTAGAATAGCAATTACTAAATTTAGAACATGCACTAGTTTTGAACCATACCTTGTGTTGATCCGAAATTAGAACCAAACCATGTCCATCATTCCAACATTGCAAATCTTCTGAAAGAGATTCTAAGAACCATTTCCAATTCTCTTAGTTTTCCACAGAAAGAACTGCCCAAGCAATCAGGAATATTCCATTGTTAGCATCTCTACCCACAGCACAAAGCAACTCCCCTTGACAAAAACTTTTCAGAAAATAACCATCCAGGTTAATGATCCTCCTACATCCTCCCCTCCATCCCTCTTTTACTGAAGCAAAACATATGTATATTTTGCTGAAATAATTCTTACCATCAAGCATTGAATCAACACAAATTTTAACTGTGGATCCAGTATTTGATCTTCTAATCTCCTTACCCTATGACCATAATCTTGCATAATTCTCAGCTATTGTGCCTTCAGCTAGACTCAATGCATACTTCTTGGCTCTCCTACACTGACTCATACTCACATTAATCCCAAAAGCGGTTGTTACCTCCTCTCTAAGCAATCAGACGCACATCTTTTGATTGTTATAAAATTGGTGCTTAAAGTGGGTCCCTATCCATTTGTAAGTCACAATTGAGCCGAATTTGAAATTTTTTGCACAATTATGGTCACCGATAAGAGACTTTACCTGGAAAGACTTATCTTCACTCATCCAAGAACCCCAAAGCCTAAAAGTACATTTGCCATCACAACATTTGACAAGTAATCGTCTAGTATCATTCTTAACAAAACATAATTGATAACCATTCGCAACAGCATAGTTACAAAGGATGTGTTTCAATTGCTTAGGACTCTCAAACCTCATACCTAAAACAGGTTCCTGCTCCTTCCAATTGAGCTTATCATTGAAAATGTTTGGCAATTCGGGATAAACATCTTCATTGTCACCTATATCTTCTTTGAAAACCTCACCTGCACCTGCTTTCTCACCCATCTCGACCTTAATCTCATTACCCTTTATAAAAAATGAGGCTTCTGATGGTCATCCTCATCGTCATCGACATCCTCATCCTCGTCGTCATCATCGTCGCCATTCTCTTCCTCATCGTTTGTGTCACCCACATCCCGATGCCCTGGTGCAATTTCCTTAACCAGTCCTGCACCATCAAGTACTTCTTCCTCAACGTTACCAACAAACTCGTCTTTGTGTTCATCCAACCATTCCTGTATGTTACTATTCCCAAAATGGTCTACATACATAGGGATTATAACACCACATTCATATGCAATTGCTATGAAGTCGTAATAATCAGGGTCATTGCAAATTAGAGTCAAACCTTTTGGAAAATCAATATCAGGTTGGCAGTAGTAGAGCTTCTCACACTTTTCCCCAGTGAACCTTTCGATGAACGCAACACACCCATCCTTGTCCATTCCTGCGAAATCGATGTCCGAAAACCTCTGAGTAATTCCACCGGTGTAGCGTATGGGGTTTTTGGCGAACATTCCTTGGAAGTGGACATCTACTTGTAAGAATATGGGTTCCATGCTTGAGGATTCAGAAGCAGCTCACAAAAAAGGGTTTACCGATGAAGTGTTGAACAGTGGATGTAAAAGGGCTCTTTTATAAAGCATATACCGACATTAAGAAGGAGGCGACTAATTAATGACATGGCATTAGACGAAAGTCATAGTCAGCATCCGATGTGGTGTTAGTAGAAGGAGGTAGACTTAAAATGTCTGGCTAACCCCTTCAAAATTGAAATAAGGACTTAATCGACCCGACAAAGAGTAATTCGTTCCTTTATTAAGCCACAAAATAAGTTAAGTGGCTAAATGGGTCAACCCTAGAAACATTATATGGCCTATACGTCATTTTCCCTAATAATTAATCTATATGGCCTCAAAACTTTTGAGTATAAATAAAAACATCTTTTATTTAGTCACCATATTGATTACTCATTATTCATTGTATAATTTCGGATAATCAACTTGACACTTGAATTATAACAACGGTTGTCCCATGCTCCAAGCATGCACACTTTGTTAACCTATGGTCCTTACTTTTGTGAAATAGATCAATTTAAAACATTTGCAATGATTATCATCTCACAATCCCTAATCCTTATTGTTAGTGTAAGAATACAAAATTCTTGCCACTATCAGAATATGTTAGATATTAACATTTTATGCAATGATCATTTCGTAATGTCACAGCACAAAAATCACTAAGACTCGGCCAATGAAATTAGAAAGTTCTCTATCGGAGATTGTTGCAAGACAATTCCAGAGACGTGAAGTCTCACATTCAAAGCACATTCCTTTGAACATCCTTCTTGCATAAAAGTTTCTAATCTAGACATATATTCTTAATATCCAACTCCCATTTATAGAAACATTTCCATATTTGCCATATGACAACTCATTCTAAATAGAATCTTATCTATTCATAATAATGTCAATATGGTCCATCCAATACTATACTTCCAACTACTCACAAGCGATAAATCCTTAGCGAACCTTATATCATCCTTTGATAGTTGTTTAATTAATTTAGTCAAATCCGGTTCTGGTCCTTTCCCTCTTAATGCCCTAGGCATTTAGAAAATCAGAACGGTCGGATATTATAGCATATGCAATCGATCCTATACCTGAAGCGTATAGGACATGATTCACAATGTCTCACATAAGGACGTGATACTAGACCAGTCCTCTGCTATAATATTTCTAATTACCATGTTCTCACAATTTTGATTATGAAGAGGGATGTCGTAATCATAACTAAATTTTGAGAATGCATTTATCCTTTCCATATATAGAATTTCCTTACGTTGAACCATTCCAACATAACATCCATATATATTTGCCTAAATTTGACTAAATCTCACAATCTAAGCATTTAGATTTGAAATGAAGTATAATATTCTCTCCCTTAATTATAGCAAAACAACTTTTCAACCCTTGCAACTTTGCAAATTGAAACTTTTGTTTTCTATCATTAACATTGCTAACTTGCAAATCATAATAATCATGCTCCCACTAACATGATAATTATTTTCTTACCAGCATAACACTTATGCTCCCACTAGCTTTGACATGTATTCAGAAATCAGCTGGACTTCTAGAAATCAATGCTTATTGACTTTCTTACCAAAGTTCATATTTCTGATATTAGATGTTTCGATAAATCTATATCTAAGCTCATACACCCTTGAGAAAGCTCAAATGCGTGTCTAAACAATTTCAGAACTTATAGCAATAAGTCCTAATTGTTCAAACCAATTGCCATTTCTCACAATTCGAATGATGAAGAGGGATGCCGTAATCATAATCGAATTTGAGAATGCAATTTTCACAACTGCTATCTCCTTAAAATCTCTCTCAGTGAAAGCGTTTCCTCACAATCATTTTCATGAAGCGGAGAGAAACCTTATGACACTTTAGATTTTATAGTGTATGTGTTCCTATCCATATTAATTTGCCATAACCATAATCGTAAGACAAGGTTTACGACAAATCCAAACTCATATGGACTAAACTTGTTCAATCTAGTTGCAGAATATTTGAAGGTAGGTAAATGACGAATTACCAATTTCCACCATGAAAAACGAAAAAGAAATTTAAGTTTTAAATGAATTGAAACTCGTAGATCTTTTGAGATTCATTGAACTTTTCAATGACATGTTTAATCTCGATTATGCCGTTAAATTTTGTGACTGGGATGCCGAGGATCACAAACAAGGTGTGAATAACCATGAAAATGTACTTGGTACCCTCATGTTACCATCACCTAATCAATGTGCCGGTTAGCTACACACGCTCCGTTGATCTATGACAAACATCGAGTCACCATTCGCTACCAATGCCAATCCCAAATTAGTGTGTCGGTTAACCACACACGCTCCACTAACGTTTCAGCAAGGTGCAAAGTGTAATTTAATGGATTAGCACAAAATTCACATTTTTCCTAAAGTAACTAAGATTTGGGAATTTATAAAGGATGTTTAATTACTTTGTACTTCATTATACTTATAATGGAAGGTTGTGTCCTATCCTACCCGTTCGGTTAACGACCCTCCACTAGTTAAAAGTGCGGTGGGTAAGAGTGGATACCCAATGACGGTCATTTCACAGGCCGCTTCCTTAAACACCCCTTATAGACCAGCTTCGTGAATGAGGGCTACTAACGGTAAGATTGACTCTTTACTCATACACATATATAATATTAGACTTTTAATTTTATATATAGTATAAGGGTGTATTTTACACTTTTAAAATACTTGGTGGTTCTATTAATTTTCTCTTTTAATTAAACTTTTAATTAACTTAATAAAACCATAATGATGTAATTTGAACTATTCAAAGTACAAGGGTCTTAGAATTTAATATTTTAAAATTAAACATTTTATCAAATTTTAAATTCCAAAACTTGAGGGCAAATTTTGAAACTTTTCAAAACGTTAGGGGTTTAGAATTTAAAATTTTCAAAATTAAACTTTTAATAAAAAATTTAAATTCCAAAACTTGAGGGCAAGTTTTTGAAACTTTTCAAAACTATCTAGATCAAATTACAAATAATTAAATTAATCAAATAATTGGTAATTATCTAAATTTGACCTAATTTAATTTCTTACAAGATAATTCAAATAAAAAATTACAAAAGAAAGACCAAAATATTGTAAATGCCATGCATCAAGTGAGGTCCTCTAAGAATAGACTAAAAAAAATAGGAATGAAGGTTGGGGGTGGGAGGGGGGAGGGGCACATTTAAACGATGTTAATTTACTCTGTGAAAAATGTGATTTTGAGATTTTGAGTATGGAAGCTCCATATTACAATGGATTAAGTTGTCACAAAGATTCAAAGGTTAGCGACTAGAAAGTTTATTTATTTTCACAACTTTCCTAATTAACTATTAACAAGTATTTCTGTTTAACTCGCAGATTAATTGTTTGCACCACTACAAAGTTGATATATTTGTTGCGGTCATAGATATGCAATTTCAGGAGCTCAACAATCGCATTAATGAAGCAAACACAACATTACTTGTTTCAGTGACTTATTTATGTCCAAGTAAGTTTTTTCAAGCATTTAATGTGGAGGCACTACTAAAAATGGCTAAATTTATCTTAACGAATTCCCAATGCATGACCTTGGAACAGTTAGAGCAAATCTTCAAAACTATATTATGGATGTACGTGGAGATGAAAAAGTTTAATAACTTGAAGGGAAATGCAAACTTGGCAAAGATGATGGTTGAAGCAAACAAGCATACCATATATCTAATGGTATATCTTCTACTAAAATTAGCATTGATTTTACCCGTTGCAACATCAACCGTGAAACGAGCATTTTCATACATGAACATACATATACATTTTTTCATACATACACATACATATACATTTTTTTCATACATATACATTTTTTTCATACATATTCACACATAAATATTTGCATATACATTCATATATTTCATCTAATTTCACATACCAAAATATACAAATTTCACATACCAAAATATATACATTTCATATATATTATCAACAGAAAATAAAAAAAAATAAAAAATCCAAAAGAAGTAGAACCTGCCGTTGCCGGTAAAAGGGAAAGTCGCCGGAAAAATCTTCTAGCCGCCGCAAATTGTGAGAGAACCACCGGAGTTTACTTAAAAGCACAAAAAAAAGTAGGTTAAATATAGGTCAGAGAACAAGAGAAAGATAAAAGGGAAGAGCAAAACGCACCTTACCGAAGTTTTAATCTCGCCAAACAACTCACAATTCGCTGGAAATGGCCGGACCTGACCGGAATCTGCTGGAAATTGACGGAAAATGAAAGCCTAGAAGGAGTGGTGGTTTGTGTTGGTGAAGTACGCCGGAAATTGATGTAATGTCGCAGCAGAATACGTTGGTCGCCGGAGTTTGCGAGAGGGAGTGGTAGGCAGCAAAAATGAGTCGTCTGGGACAAAGGGGTAGTCAAAAGGACGGTCCCTTTAGCGGGGACACCTTTAGCGACGACGCCCTACCAATTGCGGCGACAAGTTGGAGGAAAAACATGCGCCATTCTTTGGTGCCTAGTAGCCGTCCGATCTAAAAACAATTGAAGGGTCACGATGAAATTCACGCGGACCACTATAAATAGCGGCGACACGTCGTCGCAATTACTTCCCACCAGATGAAACCCTAACCGATGGATCACTATAGCAGCCTACAGTCACGATTAAATGGCGTGTGGCACAAGAGGATCGCTGGTGGAAGCCGTTTAGTGACGACAGGGTCCTTTAGTGACGACGTTATCTAATGTCGCCGCTAAAGTCAGGTGTCGTCACTAAAGTTGTCGTCCCTAAAGGTGTTATTTCTTGTTGTGGATGTCTAGCAAATAGCTCAATTTCCAACCGATCGGAACACACAGTCATCGTCCTTATCTTCGGTCGCCAGCAAGACTCCTTTCCTTCCTCACAAATTGTCGTGGATACTTATCTCTTACGATTTCAATTTTTTATTTTTAATAATTTTTTTTAATTGAAATTCACAATGTATAAATGATTGTAGATTTGTTTATGAGCAGGAAATAGTTACTGATTTTCGTAGAAGTGCTGGATTATTGAATGAGTAATGTGGAAATATGGATTACGTTAGTTATGAATATAGACTTGATTCAATAGGGTTGTGTTGTGTTTCAAGTTTGATTTTTTTGTGTTGTATTAATAAGTTTGATTGCTAAATAGTAGTTAAAGTTGTATAAAGTTTAATGTAATTATGTTTATAATACATTGTAGTGGAAGAAGAAATAGGTGGATGGCTGTTAGTGTTGCTTTTGAATTGTCCTGCTTTATTCTTCACTGTTTATAAGGTAATTGAGTTTCTACTTCTTCCTGGAAGAAACTTTAACAAACTAGCTAGATGTACAGTTGTTAGATGTACAGTTGCTTTATTCTTCACTGTTTATAAGGTAAGTGAGTTATTTTAGATTCCAGTAGTTCCTTCCATTTCCATTGTATATCACGGATCGTAGTTGGTATGTATGTCAGTATCTACAAATTTATTAAAGCCATAAGCATATGTGGTAAGTTTCAACAAGGCACATCACTAAAGGTAATTTCCCTATATCCGGTAAAATTAATTTATCCTTTTACGAGTGCCTAGTAATAAATGTGGTATAAATAGATGCCTGCATTCTCACACGCAACCCACTCTCTCTTTTCCAAACTCGGGCATTCAGTTCTAGGGTTTCAATGACACAGTTGCCCAAGGAAATGATTCAACTAATACTGATAAGGTTAGAGGTGAGGGATTTGATCCGTTACAGGAGCATTTCAAAGTTATGGAAATGTTTGATCTCTGAATCTAATTTCATCAAATCCCATCTCGAACACATTTATCGCCGGGATTGTGAAAATAACAAAACGGGAAGCAGGAGAATTGCTATGTCTGCTACGCGCTGTGGTGATTGGATATACGACCCTGATAAAATCTTATCTGTCTGTCATACGCGTTATCTACTCGGTTCTTCAAATGGTTTGGTATGAGTTTCTCCCTCTCGTACCGGTTTTTACTTATCAATCCTGAAACCCGAGAAGTGAATAAACTGGAAAATCCCCAAATCCCTCAGGAGGGATATATGATTTATGGTTTTGGTTATGATTCGTCCAAAGATGACTACAAGGTGGTATTAGGGGTTAGAAATGGTAGTAGTCATACCTGTTTTCTAAAGTTTACTTTAAAATCCAACGTCTGGGAAGTTATTGGAGAAGTGAACTACACTTTTGTCAGTAGGGTTGGTTTCCTTTACAATGGCGCACTTCATTGGGTTGTTTGTCATGGTTCAGCTTATCAGATGCCGCTAATTCTTTCTTTTGATTTTTCCGAGGATAAATTTGAGGAGATCCCACAACCTTGCAAATGGGGAGAGCATTTGGGTACAATAAGCGGTTGTTTGTGCGTATTTGATGTTCTCGAAGAAGTATGGATGATGATGTGAGTCAGTCTTGGGGCCCCTTTGTATACACCAAGTCTTGTATCTCCCCATATATTCAAGAAACCAAACAAAAAGAAGCAGGAAACAAGCATCATCAAGTGACGACAGGGTCCAGGAATGGAATCTACAATAGGTTTGAAGCATTTTGGTTATAATCAATGAAAAACCGCAGGAATAAAATAAATGGTTATTAATTGATTAATCTGTGGCAGCAGTGTAGAATAATAATAAAAACACACCTTCAGATTGATCTTCTTATGTGCCCTCAAACACCCTATATGGTATTCCCTTTCACACTGCAAGGAGGATAAATCTAACAAAAAGAAATGAAAACACAGCATAACTGGATTTTTATTGAATGTCCATTTTAACCTTGGACCAAAACTAAAACAAGCAGTATACTACAGGGACGAAATTTATTGATATTTATGGAATAAGCACGTCAAGAACTACAGATCAGATCTGCAACTTCTGTCAAGATAGCCATCATCTCCAAACGTTATTCAGTAAGAATGGAACAAGATGTTAGATTTAGACACTACTGAAGCGTTACAAGATATAGCATAAAATGGAAAGTTGAACATTAAAAATTTATTGGAATCAAAACAATTACATAAGAAAACGTTTTATAAACTTACCTTTGAAAGGGTAAGGTAGAGCGGCCTCTGACAAACCCACAAAACCATTGAAATGCAATGAACACCTAACTGGTACCGATCTGATTCTACTAGACTGACAACAGATCAAGAAATAGTGTGAGTGACAGACCAAAAACATAAACTTCGAAACACCAAAGAAAGGACATAACAGCTTGAAAACACATGATTCAGAATGGTATAAATTAACGTATCAGTTAACTTACATGTTTTTTGTTTTAAAATGTTGCGGATCTTTGCTAGTTTTTGGATCTATGTGCATGATAGAGAATATGTTTTTGAAATCGACATATAAAAGTCCTGGTAATTATAATGACCGAAAAAGACGCAGATCGATAACTTTATCAAAACGATCCATGATTTTCAGATATGCATATCCTCCTAAGCCAGTAGTTGAATAGTTTGAAGATATAGATTCACAGGGTTGATTATGACAGCGGCTGTGAAATCGTATGCAAATGAAACTGAACATCTAATATATAGTAAGAAAACTGTGGGCGTCAACCCTAACCCTGATCTCTAACGATGGTGATTTGCATCAACTTCCCCTAAAATTGTACATATCGTCACATAAAGCCCAACCATTACGGAAAATGACACTTTTGTTGCTTATATTTTTAAATGGCCATAATACTCCTTACTATACATAACTATTTTTTTTATCTTTATTTATATTTTTTTCAAAAACACCTGACACATTTTTCTTTCTTGCATAAGTGAGAATATGCATATTCATTGTTTAGCCTTTCAACATGAAGGGGTGTAATTAGTACAAACTTATTATAATGTTCGGCTACAGAATTAATGGTTTCACGAAAAGTTAAAATTATGATTGTGTTTAATGAAATCATAATAATCTTGTATAGTAACAATTATATTTATTTAAAAATTAAATTTCATGAAGAAACTGATCTTAATAATGTATATAAGCTAAAATTGTACATATATTTATGGTTTTGCATTCCCTCGAGTTAAACTCTCTAAGTCTAAGAAAGCTCAACGAAAAAGATTCAATTTTATGAAAGGTCTGTCGGAAAGTTCATTTGGATGATTATTAGATTACTCACACCCGGTGTTTTGATATTTACACATTGTGCTATATTTATTGCGACTTTGTATTTAAAGTATAGTTGGATTCCTTTTTTGTTTCAATGCAATATGAGTTATAGAACATGTCAACGACAGTTGAATGAATTTTGATAGGCATGAAAGAAACATAACACACGCACAAAATTCCAATGGATGATTGATTCTAGAGGATCAAGTTTTTTGGTAAATATCCATTGATGGTCGATCATTAATTGCAAGAATGACATAGTATAGAAAATTTATCAAAATATATTTGTAAAATTGGTCTAAATTTTAAAACTAATGTTGGATTTAATGAACTTACCAAAATTAACTTTGGGTATTGTGATAATTGTGTCAAGCATCACTTACATGGAATTGCTCCATGAGTAACACCAAGAAACCCAAGAATACTTGTCGGATACTATATACTCCACCGCTAATGATCAACATTCCTCAATAAACAAAAAGAGGGAAACAAAACGGTATTTAGGAGTAAAATTGTAACATCCTGTTCCAGATTGTGTTGTGATTTAAGGCCCGTGGGCCTTAATCCGAGTATGAGAAGGCTTTGAGGCTTTGAAGGATAAAGGTTTAGGCCTTTTTGGGACAAGGGTAAGGTAGGTTGTGTGATAAAAGAGTTCGGCTTGGGCTTTAGATCCCAAATGTGTTGTTAAAGGCACTGGTGCGGGCTTTTCATGAAATTTGGGATCTGAGTTCGAGTGGGCTTCAGGAGGAATAAAGTTGATAGAAGTGTAGAGTTTCTCGGATATAAAGTTCGTCGGAATCGTACTTAGAACGAAAAAGTGATAGCACTTTAAAGTTTTTGGCAATATTCGCCCCTAATATAAATGGTTGACAAGTGAGTCCTATGCATGCATGTAATGCATGCGTGTGAGCAGCTAGGTACGCCCAGCGTAAGTTGGGGTACGCCCAACGTATGATGGGAAATGATCGTGGATGCTTTTTGGCGTACGCCCAGCGTACGTCCAGAGTCCAGAAACCCTAAATTTAGGGTGTGCCACTATAAATAGAACATTATGGTTCGAACCCTAGCCTCCATGTTTGTTCCTCAACCTCAGAGAAGCCCTAGAACGCCTCATATCTTCATCCTTGGGGAGATTTGGTCTTCAAGAGGTTCATTTGGTGGTGTAAGCTTGGAATTTATAAAAGAAGAAGTTGGCCAGGAAGAACTTGGGAGTTTGGAGCTCATGGATCTGGAATAACATCATCATTTGGAACTCTTTTGAGGTATAAAGTTCATAACTTTATTTAAGAAGGCATAAATCTAGTGTAGTGAAGTTTTGGAGTTATTTTGGTGCCAAGATTGGACCTTTATGATGAAATCTCGTCTTTGAGCTTAGGGTTGCCACCCTCAGAGCTAAAGGGTCCCATAAGCAGTAAAGTTTCAATCTTGATGGTCCTAATGAGTTCATGCATTATATTTAGCCCTTGTTATGGAAGTATGTTGTTACTCATTGAGTTTGAGCTTATTTGGTGGATTGCAAGTCACCAAGTTAATGACTTTATGGATTAAGAGGATAAAAGGGACCTGGATCTGTAATTGTAGACTCTGGTTTGGGGTATTAGGCACTTATTGGGAAAGTGACTTAACAGGGTTGTACGCTGGGCGTACAAGGAGGTACGCACGGCATACAAGCCACTAGCCAGTACACTTAGCGTACGCAAGTGTACGCCCCGCGTACTCTGTCAGTATGGGCTTTGTGTCCTTGGGCCACGGTTGGGCCATGCCTTGGGTCTTTGGGCCTTTTGGGCCATCATAAGTCAGATATTATGGGCCAAATATATTTTTGGGCTTGGTGTAAGGCCCATTGGAGGGTTTGGGCCCAGTTTAGCAAATTGGGCCATTAGTGGGCTTAGGGAGTTTGTCTAGTGTTGGGCTTGCCTTCGAGAATTGAGATTTGGGCCTTTGGAGAGCCCACTTATCGTTGGACCTTGGTGGGCCCAATGGGTCTTAGGTCATTGATGGGATGACTAGTGGTCTGTCTTGGACCTTCGGAGTGAGAGTTGGACTTAGTTCTTAACTGGGATAATTGTGTATTGGAACAGAGTTAGTAGTCGATGCGTAGCTGCAGCATTATGAGGGGTTGATCATCATCCGAGGTAAGTCTTCTCACTATACCTTACCTGGAATGGTAATTATGTGTGACCGGAAGGTCTTATGTGCTTATAAGTGTTATAAGATATACGTTCTATGTGATATGTATATGTTATATCCTGAGTTTGCATGGTTTGGACCGGAAGGTCAACGGGGTTTGGACCGGAAGGTCATCATGGGTAGGACCGAAAGGTCTACCAGAGTTGTGGGACCGGAAGGTCCCACATAGACACATTGACCGGAAGGTCTCATAGAGTTATAGCCTCGAGTGGCTAGTTATATGTGTGTGGTATTTTGGGGAACTCACTAAGCTTCGTGCTTACCGTGTTATGTGTTATGTGTCTCAGGTTTTTCTCAGGATCACGGGAAGGCACAGGCTCGATTGTACACACCAGTGGAAGAGTTATGTTTTCGAGGATCCTGGATTTTAACTAATCAATTATGAATTTTTGAAAAGTGTAAACTTAATAAATGAGATTTTCTTAAATGCATTATGAGAATTACGTGGTTTAAAATCAAAATTTTGTTTTGAAAATTTACGTTGTTACAAGTTGGTATCAGAGCCTTGGTTTGAGGGATTCAGATGCACCTTCGGGTAAATCTGGACTCAAACTGAGGATTTGAGAAAGGTTTGCAAGGAAATGAATCTTTTTATTAAAACAAGCAAGAGTTACAAGAGAAAATGAGAAGGAGCAGTGTGTACAATAAGCCAGAGCCCGAACGATGATTTCCCAAAATACCCTTACTATCATGTTATGAGATATTTATGAGATATTTTATGAGATATTATGCATGCTAGAGATAGGCTAGGTATTTCATATTTTAGGACTAGAGTGGCCTGATTTATGATGCCTTAGCCTAGGAGCTGCTGCTATCTGTGATTTGCTTTTGAGTATGTACGGAGTAAGAGTATCCTGCGGGAATCCTTCTTAGTGAGGGATTTGAGTAGAGGAGTAATCTAGGAGAGATACCTAGATGAGAATTTGAGGAGTCTATAGAGAGGGTAGTCAGATGCCCGCGTGGGGCAAGGTTGCTTGAGTTCGGTGATATCCTTCGAGTATGAGGAGAACAAGTGGGGTAATAACATATAGGGGTTTTACGTGCTGGTGGAGATTACCCGACGCCCGAATGATGCTTGCTTCGTGCTTCGTGGAACTCTCAACGATGGGAGACATCTACTGAGTGAATGTGACGATATTCAGGAGCTAGATGGTTGGCATCATAAGGAGTTCTTCAGCAGCTGATGGCAGGGAAGTGATAGAACCTAGGAAGAGCCCAGGGAGTGAACGTAGTCAGATGAGTATGCTGACGGATGAGAGTATTCGCTGGAAGGCGAACTTGCATAACGGGATTGATTATCAAGAAGGTTGAACAGCTACTTAGGAAAACTGGGATGATCCGTGTGGAAGGTATCGGTAGATGTGGCAGGTAGTATGGGCCCGTACTACTAAAAGCAGAGGACCCATACTCGAAACAGGGAGAATTTCAGTAGTTCTAAGTAACGGATTGAGAAGAGAGAACATGGTTCGAGCACCATGATCAGTAGCATATTAAGAGGAGATAACATGGTTCGCGTACCATGGTTTATAGCAGATCGAGAGGTTGCCACATGGTTCGAGCACCATGACTCGTGGTGGTTAGTGCTTCTGGTTTTACCGATTATTCCGTAGTGATTGGCTAGACTGAGATCAGATGTGAAAGAGTATGGGGCCAGAGGGCAATGATGAACGAGTTTCAATGGAGCATCCCTTGAGAGGGAAATCGAGTTGTTTTCGAGGGATTTCTAGTGAGATGTCAGCTGGAGTCGCAAGACTCAGGATGAGTAGGGATGGTGCTTTATGGAGGACTACGGTCTGAGTTGAGCAATCGGCCGATAGTGAAGATGTCACCTTCTATGACCTGAGTGTTGCTATATCCGTTTCCTGTGGGGAAACAAGAGAGATATTGAGATTTCCGGTTTTTGAGCTTGGGGGTAAGCCCTGTGGGGTAGCTTTGGTTGCAATCTTTCGCCGGAGTATATGAGCAGTATGTCTACCCCAAGGTGGTATTATAGTGTGAGAGGGTCATCAGTGTTGACTGAGATGCTCAAGGACAAGGATATACCCTATTTGAGTATAGTAGAGCATATGTTAGCATCAGTCTCGGGTGATCAAGAGGAATATATCAGAGCGGTGGCTCTCTTTGTCTACGATGGATTTCGAGTGTGGGAGTGAGGTCTCTGCCCACCTGGTAATTCTGTCCACCTGGTAATTCTCATGATCGGTCGATGGTTGGGAGTCATAAGATGAGAGGTATGTTAGTCCCTTATTTTCAGACTGAGGGTATTGACTGCTACTGTAAAATTGAGATGTCCGGTAGTGAGTCGAGTACAAGATTTGGATGACACGCTAGGAAGTGTTCGAGGATTTTATCAAAGATTCGGGAAGATTATCGAGTGTTGTGTAGTACTTTCCAAGAGTATGTATGATGTGATGGGTTTTGAGCACTACATCATTCCTATGGTGTACATGCAAACCCTAAAGCTTTGGATCTAGTTTGTCTAATGAACATGCAATAATCATCCAAAGCCATAAACCCTAGATCTAGCATGTGATAATCAATATTAACATAAGAATAAGGGTTTAGATCATACCTTGATTGTTATGTAGTAATAACAATCTATTTCTTCTAGTAATTGGCTTCTAAAAGCTCAGAGTCACAAATGTCACTCCTCTAATGGCTCACAAACACCAAGAGCAAGAGGATGAAGAAGGAGAAGAGGAGAGACACTCAAAAATGTCTAGAAACCCTAAGGAATAATATATCCACGTTTTTGGTGCCCTAGGGGTGATTAAATAGTGAGGCTATTAGGGTTATCTAACAAGGAAACCCTAATTTGACTGCTTAGGCCCTAAGCAACCCATGAACTCCTCCTTTAGAGGCCTTGGACGATTTCTAATGGATTTCCCCATAGAATTCGTCCACTCCTCTAATAAGGAGTCCAATAGCCCAATATTCAACTATCACACAATTGACAGTTCTAGTCCCTTAAGTTTAATTAATCTCTTTTAGCCACAAAATTAATTCTTAATTAATTATTGACTAATATTAATTAAACAATATGATTTCTCCTTTAATATATTATTCATATAATATATTAATAAATCATAATTAATCCTCTCTCTTCATAATTCATCCTATCAAGTTGCTTTGGTGAAGGCAACCCAAAAGGACCATGCACCATCGGGTCAAGTACATACCAAAATAGTTATGGACATAGACACTAATCCAACAGTCTCCCACTTGGATAAGTCTAATAACTATTATGTGTATGAGTTCAGATCCTGATCCGCAATCGTAGCTTTCAAAAGCCGTTGTCAACTCTGATCTTATCAGAAACGCGTCCTTTAGACAAGGGATCATATATTCCTCCATTCTAGATATCGTATAGACGTAAGACATGGATTGAAATCATTCTCTCAGTCTATTTGTTGTTTCCCGATTTCTGATTTTTGACGACTGACTAATTGAACAAATCAAATCAGTCCTGGCCCGGCCGAGCACTTTCCTTTGTCATCATTAAATCATCGAGGGGCCCATAGATATCGCTTTTATCCCACTTTGGGTAAAAGGAACGGATAAACTTCGATTCAATGCTCGTTTGTACTCACTCACCGAATCACACACAATAATACGTTTTATAACACCAAGTTACTGGTGCGTTTACATATTATCAATGTATAACCGACTCGCAAGATACAACTCACACATATCGGTTTTAAGAATATAAGATATTATCGTCTCACCAATCACTCGTGATAAAATCCATGAAGCGATCCAAGTGAGTGTGGGTTTAATCCAATGCTCAAATCATATTCGTAAGCACTCATGAACATTGTAGCAAACTTTTGCTATGTCTAATACACTTTAGACAATCTACACCCCAATTCATGACAATATTCTTTCATACCTACTCCCAAAGTATGAGCGACTGTGGAACGTTCAAATAATTCGATTATTCTCAAATAACTCAATTATTTAGGAAGTCAAAACATGCAAATTGAAACACAAGAATAATACTAATCTTATATGGCCCCAAACTTTTGAGTATAAATAAAACACTTTTATTTAATCACCATATTGATTACTCATTATTTGTTGTTTCGGGTAATCAACTTTTTACTTGAATTATAACGACAATTGTCCCATGCTCTTAGCATGCACACTATGTTTACTTATGGTCCTTACTCTGTGAAATAGTATAATTGAATAACATTTTCAATCACACTCATTTTACAATTCCCAATCCTTACCACAAGTGTAAGAATACCAAATTCTTGCCACTTATAGAATATGTTAGATTCTAACACTTTATGCAACAGTCCTTTCGTAATGTCATGGCACCAAAGTCACAAAGACTATTTCCAATGAAAACAGTTGGACTTCTAAAAGACAATACTTATCGACTTTCCAAAGTTCATAGTTTCTAATACGATATGCTTTGATAAGCTTTTATCTAAGCATCTCAAACTCATACACCTTACTTTAGACAGCTCACAATTCGAACTATGAAAAGGGATGTCGTAATCATAATCAAATTTGAGAAATCAATTTACATAATCGCTATCTCCTTAAAATCTCTCTTAGTGAAAGCGTTTCCTCACAATCATTTTCATGAAGGAGAGAAACCTTATGACACTTAGATTTTATGGTGTATGTGTTCCTATCCATGTGAATCTGTCATAATCATAATTGTAAGATAATGTTCGTGACAAATTCAAACTCTTATGGACAGAACTTGTTCATTCTTAATTTCTTGCCATCAAGGGTCCCACCATTGCTTCCAAGTTATTTAGCAGCTCATCTATGCCAGTCAATGTACTTTCATTGATCAAGGTATTTGCCCTTATGCATTCAATTGAGAACTCATAGAACTCATATGCATAATCACTCAACTGGATTGGCACAGAAATAAAATTTTGTCAACACGATAGGTTACAATCCTCAAGTCGTGTGCTAGTGTTTAATAGGTTTACTTCTTGATTTGTTATTGAAACTTTTCAAGATCTTTAGAATCCCACTGACCTCTTGACATATAATATTCTCTTGTCAAGAAACATTTCTTGACAAACAAATACTCAAGAGTTAGTGTGTGTCTTTATCAAGACAAACCTACTCACAATTTGGTTACTAGTTGGTCTTTGTCTTATTCAAGACATCACAACTTACCAAAATGTACAAGTGTAAGAACATTTCTACTTAAGTTTATCTCACTCAATTCACAATCTTGGAGTATAACTCTAAGACTTGATATTGCAACGAAGTATGATACATCTTATTGACTTAACCATTTCTACAATTCACTATTCCTATTCTTAGCCAAACTAGTGCACTAATGTATCCTTAGAGGATGAATTGTAATATGGTTCCTACAATAACGAAGACGATCATAAAACACGATACAAAGGTACTCTCCCTTCTTCTTAGATTGGAGAACCTTTTATCTTTCTGCCTTCATTGATTCTTCTTATTCGTTCTGCCATTCATTGAAACTTTTCAATGATTCAGAATTACACTTAATCTTGTAAGCATAATCACGTTTACTAGACTTTTAGTAAATCATGACGAATAAACTTATCGTTCTTTGTGGTGGACTTGACCAGTGTACAACATTGTGCACCAGATATCCTAGTCCTTCACTTGACTCACATACTTATGTGAATAAGGAATTAGTCTCAATTTCCCAAATACGAAGGTTCTCATTCATCACACAATACCAGTTGCATGATTCCAAGTTCCTGTCCAATTGAAACTTGGGTGATGAGAAACTTTCCTCATTTGGTAAATTCTCTTAAATAACGTAACTAAGAATCAAATCCATTCACAATATTGCCATTCAAACACCAATTTTCATAAAATCCGTCGTAAGGAAACATAAATAAGATAAATCAAAATTTATTTTATTGCGGAAAAATATTGTCCATACAATGCGATTACAGATGAAAACTATCTAAATATTACTTAGCAATCTATCCTAACTCTAAATTAGTAGCTCAAACAATCTGATCTTTGAATCATGGGATCAAGATCCATTTCTTCATGACCAGATTTAGCACACTTCTTTCCTTTTAAGCTTCCTTTTTCTTTGATTCTATAAAACATCAAATGTAATCTTATCACATCATGTATTAAGAATTTAAAAGGAACTTAATAGAGTCAGATAATGGATTTTACCTGATACAGAGCCATACATCCTGACTCTCCCATCTCTTAGATCTCTCATGTAGTCAGGGCAGCTTCGTAACCAATGCCCCCTCTTTTGGCAGTAGAAACATATGGATTCTTCTTAGAATGGCACACGAGACTATCTCAGACTCAACCTTACTCTTGCATAGAGAAAACTTTTCTGGACTTCCAATGTTGCCATTGCCCATAGAGGGTTGGGATATTGATTTACCAGACAAATTTGCTGACCAGTACGCCAAATCATTCCTGATTTAGCAGCAAATAAGCAAATAAGTTAAATCAATAAGGGTCGTGTTGTGGTCCATCATATAGTACTCTCTAACGAACTTACATATGATTCGGGAAGCGACTGAAGAACCAAGTGAACAGCCAACTTCCTTGACACATCGACACCTAACATTCCCAAACTATCACTATGTTACCTTTTATTCAAGACATGAGCACATATAGACTTTCTATTTTCATGTCTTTTTCCAATAGGGCTTAAGTGACCTTGAACCTTTCAAGTCTTCAAACACGTGGGTCAGGGAGAATTATTGGAGGAGGTGGAGGAAGAGAAGCATGATTTCTATTTCCACAATCCAATCATGGAACATCATCTTCATTTGGAAACTTTTTCCAACGGATTTAGGAAGACAATAGTTGTCAGACTTTGACAAATATGAAACGGGAGAAAATTCAAGTTTAGTTGATTGAGTCCTTAATAAAACACCCAAATGAGATATTAAGGCTAGGACCCAACACAATATCCTACAAATTGGAAGAGGGATGCCATAATCCAACTCGCAGAACATTTGAAGGTAGGTAAATGACGATTTACCAATTTCCACCATGAAAAACGAAAAGAAGGTTAAGTTGTAAATGAATTGAAACTCCTAGATCTTTTGAGATTCATTGAACTTTTCAATGTCATGTTTAATCTCGATTATGCCCTTCATTTGTGACTTGGATGCCGAGGATCACAAATAAGGTGTGAATAACCATACGAATGTACGTGGTGCCCTCAATGTTACAATCACCTAATCGACGTGTCGGTTAACCACACACGCTCCATCGATCTATGACAAACATCGAGTCATCCTTCGCTACCAATGCCAAACCCAACTTTGTGTGCCGGTTAACCACATACGCTCCACTAATTGTCTCGACAAGGGTACAAAGTGCAATTCCATGGAATTGCATCGATTTCACTTTTTCCTAAAGTAACTAAGATTTGGGAATTTAGTAAAAACATTTAGTTACTTAATTCATTATACTTTTAATGAGGAGAGGGTTTTGCCCTATCCTACCCGTTCGACTAACGACCCTCCACTAGTCAAGAGTGCGGTGGGTAAGAGTGGATACCCATTGAATCGCCATTTTATAGGCAATTTCCTTAAACACCCCTTATAGACCAGCTTCGTGAATGAGGCCTACTAACGGTAAGACTAGCAGTTTAAGTTATACATATATAATATTAGAATTTTAATGTTATATATAGTATAGGGTGTATTTTACACTTTTAAAAATACTAGGTGGTCTAATTTTATAAATTACACTATTAATTTAATTAAATATAAACCATATCATTATGGATTTATTAACTATCTTTTAATTATACAATTAATTAACTTAATAAAACCATAAGGGTGTAATTTGAACCTTTTTAAAACTAGGGTTTTAGAATTTAACATTTTAAAATCAAACTTTTAATCAAAGTTTAAATTCCAAAACTTGAGGGCAAGTTTTGAAACATTTCAAAATATTAGGGTTTAACTATTTAAATTTCAAAACTACAACTTTTAAAGTTGAAATTTAAAACTATGAAACCTAAAGGGAGAAAATTGAAACTTTTCCAAAATTTATCAAGAACATTCTAGATCAACAATTCAAATAAGACAATTAACAATTAATTTGTGTATCTAATTTTGACCTAGTCCAATTACTTGGAAGGCAATTCACCAAATAAGTAAAATAATTATACATTATAATATAATGCAACAAATATTTGATTAATTGGCAATTATCTACTATTGTGGCAAGGATATTCACCCAAAATCAAAAAAAATCGGATTTTACTAATTAAAAAAGTTTATGGTAAGTATCCCAAGCCAAAAAGGCAAGAAAATCGCGAAATTAAGTTGACAGACCCTTGGACTCGTCGAGTCCACAATGGAACTCGTCGAGTAGGACCTACTCGTCGAGTCCATTAATGGACTCGGCGAGTCTGCCAGTCAGAACCCAAAAAAGTCGATTTTTCAAGCAAGCAATGAACAATTAAGCATCAATTCATCATACAAACAGCCTAGGCTCTGATACCACTGATGGGTTTTGAGCACTACATCATTCCTATTGTGTACATGCAAACCCTAAAGCTTTGGATCTAGTTTGTCTAATGAACATGCAATAATCATCCAAAGCCATAAACCCTAGATCTAGCATGTGATAATCAATATTAACATAAGAATAAGGGTTTAGATCATACCTTGATTGTTATGTAGTAATAACAATCTATTCCTTCTAGTAATTGGCTTCTAAAAGCTCAGAGTCACAAATGTCATTCCTCTAATGGCTCACAAACACCAAGAGCAAGAGGATGAAGAAGGAGAAGAGGATAGGCACTCAAAAACGTCTAGAAACCCTAAGGAATAATATATCCACGTTTTTGGTGCCCTAGGGGTGATTAAATAGCGAGGCTATTAGGGTTATCTAACAAAGAAAACCCTAATTTGACTGCTTAGGCCCTAAGCAACCTATGGACTCCTCCTTTAGAGGCCTTGGACGATTTCTAATGGGTTTCCCCATATAATTCGTCCACTCCTCTAATAAGGAGTCCAATAGCCCGATATTCAACTATCACACAATTGACAGTTCTAGTCCCTTAAGTTTAATTAATCTCTTTTAGCCACAAAATTAATTCTTAATTAATTATTGACTAATATTAATTAAACAATATGATTTCTCCTTTAATATATTATTCATATAATATATTAATAAATCATAATTAATCCTCTCTCTCCATAATTCATCCTATCAAGTTGCTTTGGTGAAGGCAACCCAAAAGGACCATGCACCATCGGGTCAAGTACATACCAAAATAGTTATGGACTTAGACACTAATCCAACATGATGTACCTGGCGAAACAGTCAGTGAAATAGATTGTTGATATACCAATATGGTGATAGTTCGAGCCCTGAGTGGAGGAGAACCGGGTGTTTTATTGAGAAAGTCAGGGATTTGTCGAAAGCGGTTAGGGAATTGGATATAGAGACCTGCGGTTCGGAATCATAAGACCAGGGTTATTAGTGGTTGCAGCAAGGTGCGAAATGAGATAATTCATGTCGTATGTGTTCAAGTAGGATGAGTGTCTCCACGGCAGGCGGCCGTTGGTTAGAGAAGGGAGTTTCGGATGCTTGTCAACGTGTTCTGAGTCGTTGGCGAATTCTCCATGTTTCAATCGAGAGTTAGAATATTCCGAGTTTCAAGTGAGTTATGAGATTCTGGAAAGATGTATAGCCATATATGAGTATGATGCCGTAATTAGGAGATCAGTGGTTCAGGCAAGACATCATGAGGTTCGGTGATGGTGTGCCGAGGCATCCGAGTATAATGCTCGAATTTCGGAACATTTTGAGACTTGAATTAGGAGGTGGCGAGTGGTGTATCAAGTGTTTATGGTTTTGGTAAGAGCCCTTTAGCTAATTGCCATCAAGCAGGACTATTTGAGAATGTAAATTGCAACGAGAAAAGTGTTTTGTCATGATGGTGGTCGCCAGGAGTAGTGATACGTACCCTGGATGGGTGTGTGTACCTATCTATGTTGGGTCACGAAGCGTGAGATAGTGGATACAGTGTGGTGATACTGCGGGGAGTCGTAGTAGTCACTAGTCAGCGAGAGGGTGTTGTGATACTGCAGGGAGCCGTAGTACTCACTAGTCAGTGAGGGGGGATGTTATGATGCTGTGGCGAGCCATATTTTTCGCTAGTCTAAGCATGACATAAAAGAGTTCTTAGGCATAGGTAGCCCTATTATTGAGTTTTTGGGGACCTGGTGGTCGGACCAGGGGCGAGGCTGGGGTCTCCTCAATGATCGGGAATCGTTATATTCTGAGTAAGGTGTGGGTATCGCAACCGAAGGGAATTGGAGAAGTGGTAAACGCGTGGATTGCGAATCTTGGGTCATGAGTTGAGTACCATATTGGAATTGTGTGGATCCAATTCTAATGTTGAATCTGACTCTAGAGCTTGAGTCTGGATTCGTTCGTGTGTTTAGTAGGCAAGATGAGGTTTCGGATTCGTAGATGGGTTCATTTTGAGAAGTATTGTTCTCCATCAGATGTAATAGACCAGAGTGAGTTAGTTTGACGGTATGGGAAGAACCGCGAAACCCATTGAATCAGTGGTTGGTAGACGACAAAGGTCGAAGGTGAGACGATTTCAGATAAGTTGTAGTATTCGCTTGGGGTAAAAGCGAATTATGTGACTTGTGTGTCGCGATGAGCTGAGATAGCTATTGTGAGCAGGAGGGTTGTAAAGTCATTTTATTGGGTGTGCAAGGGGTAGCCGTTGGAGGGTAAACCGTTGAGTCGGAAGCTGACTTGGTGCTCAGAGTTAGAAGTGTTTTATCCGAGTCTGTTATTCGATGAGCGATTATCAGGGTGATATTCTGCATGGGCGGTCTGACGGGGAGACAGACCATTATAGTTTTTCCAGTTCTGGAGAGTTAGAACAGATACCTTCACGGGAAAGAGGGGCCCGTCCTTCTTCGGCTTGGGAATTTCTCTTTGGTTTCGGATGTCTTGGGAGAAGGATCGTTGAATGTTAAGAGATTTTCCAGTTGTGCTCCTCGGGTTATTTGTTTCGATCTATTCGATGAAAAAGAACGATTTCGAGGGCGAAATCTAACTGAGGGGGGGGGGGGGAGAATTGTAACATCCTGTTCCAGATTGTGTTGTGATTTAAGGCTCGTGGGCCTTAATACGAGTATGAGAAGGCTTTGAGGCTTTGAAGGATAAAGGTTTAGGCCTTTTTTGGACAAGGGTAAGGTAGGTTGTGTGATAAAAGAGTTCGGCTTGGGCTTTAGAGCCCAAATGTGTTGTTAAAGGCATTGGTGCGGGCTTTTCATGAATTTTGGGATCTGAGTTCGAGTGGGCTTCAAGAGGAATATAGTTGATAGAAGTGTAGAGTTTCTCGGATATAAAGTTCGTCGGAATCGGACTTAGAACAAAAAAGTGATAGCACTTTAAAGTTTTTGGCAATATTAGCCCCTAATATAAATGGTTGACCAGTGAGTCTTATGCATGCATGGAATGCATGGGTGTGAGCAGCTGGGTACGCCCAGCATAAGTTGGGTTGCGCCCAACGTATGATGGGAAATGATCGCGGATGCTTTTTGGCGTACGCCCAACGTACATGATGTACACCCAGCGTACGCCCACTGTTTTCGCCTACATTCATATTTTTGGATGAGGAATGATTTGAAACAAAAAAATTTAGTATTTGAACCTTTTGAGCGGTAGTTTGGTCATTTTAATGACTTATGTCCATATATGGGGTAGGTAGTGTTTAAAGAGGATTGCTATAGGGAAAGGATCTAGAAGAGCACTAGCTAACCTATGTGTGATTGAGGTGAGTACGTGTTGGCATTTTTCCCACATTGGGGTACATGGCAAAATAATTTTATGATAATGAAATACAATGCTTTAATATATGAAATTTTTTGAAACGAAAGCGTCAAATGTTTTTGGAAAGGGTTTTTGAAAGAGTGCCTTAAAGGCAAGAATGTTTTTGAAAGAAAAGAACATTTTGGAAGATCGAATGTTTTGAAAATATTATTGAAATGTTTTGAAATATAGATGCTTTACTTTTGAAATGATTTTATGATACTAATGTATGAAATGTGTAAAGCATGGAAAGTAACGAAAATAAATGTAAAGTAATGAAAAGGAATGGAAAGTAATGAAAGGAATTGGAAAGTAACGAAATAAAAACTGCCCGGACCATGATACCTCGTAAGAGGCACTAGAGGATTCTATCGGGATGGCGCCTCCCCTTCGCGAGATTGATGTCCTAATGGAAATGATGCCTAGGTGGATTGATTTGTTCTTTCCACCTTGGTCTAGACTTGGGAGTGCTTCCTTTATTGGATGTAGACCCTAAGTATAAAAATGGAAACGGTTTAATACTGTAATTAGCCCTCAATGATAAAAGAAAATGAAATATGGATTTGAAATGAAATGATAAGATATGAAATGATATTTATGACATGTATGAAATGAGTTTTCCTTGAAAATGCTTGAAAATGTTTTATGGTCTAAAACTCTGTTTGCAAAGTCGAATTGTTTTTGGTAAAAAGTGATAAATGTTTTGGGTCACAAACCCACGTAGCTCACGAGACTTTTTTGTCTTACGTATCCTTTTTTTTATAATGCCATCTATTCCAGGTTGCAATTAAGGAGAAAATTGATAGATGGAAGTTAGAAGATTAAGAGATAGAGAATGGAGTGTAACTTGTTAAGTTCCTTATTTAATGGTAGTGATGCAATTCATATTTGCTGGCTATGGTTGTATGATGCTTAATGGTAACACCCAAGGTTTTAACTATAATTGTTTTTGTTATGTTAAATGGGAGTCAATACCCAAATGTTTTAAATAGCATATTAAAGTTTGAAAAAATTTGGGGTGTTACATATGTGTTCTTATCCATGTGAATTTGTCAATTCCAACCATTATCATAAGACAAGGTTTGTGACAAAATCAACCTCATATGGACTGAACTTGTTCAATCTCAATTTCTTGCCACCTACCAGCACAAGTGCCAACCATGTCTTCCAAGTTGTTCAGCAGCTCACCTACACAGACCAATGTACTTTCCATGGATCAAGCTGCTTTGCCATTGTGCATTCAGATGAGAACTTGTAGAACTCACATGCATAATTAACTCAACTGGAATGTCACAGAAACAAGAGTATGTTAACACGATAGGTTATAAACCTCCTATCGTGTGCTAGTGATAGAAAAAAGGTTTATTCTTGATAAGTTCTTGAAGCTATTCAAGACCATTAAGACTCCCACTGACTTCTTAACATATAAGATTCTTTTGTCAAGAAACATTCCTTGACAAACAAATATTCAAGAGTTAGTGTGGGTTCTTATCAAGACTAACACTTCACACAATTGGTCCTAGTTGGTCTTTGTCTTATCCAAGACATCACAACTTACCAATTTCAAACGTGCAAGACTAATAAACATTTCTTACTTCACATTCGATTAGTGTTATAAACCTTCTTACAATTATGTCACTCAATTCATAATCTTGAAGTCTGACTCTAAGACTCGATTTTGGAACGAAGTATGATTCACCTTTTGACTTAACCATTCAAGGAATTTCCGATTCCTCTTCTTAGCCATACTAGTGCACTAAGGTGTCCTTGGAGGATCAATTGTGATATGGGTTCATAATCATTAAGACGGTCATAAAACCTGATACTCAAGTACTCTCCCTTCTTTTCAGATTGGAGAAACTTTTATCTTTGTGCCTTATTCATTCTTCTTATTCGTTCTGCTATTCATTGAAACTTTTCCAATGATTCATAATTACACTTAATCTTGTAAGCATAACCATGATTACTAATCTTTTAGTAAATCATGACGAACAGTCTTATTGTTCTATGTGGTGGGATTGACTAGTGCCCATCAATACGTACTAGATCTCCTAGTCCTTCACTTGACTCACATACTTATGTGAACAAGGAATTAGTCTCAATTTCCCAAAGACGAAGATTCTCATTCATCACACAATACAAGTCGTATGATTCCAAGTTTCTGTCCAATTTGAAACTTGGGTGATGAGAAACTTTCCTTATTTGGTAAAGTTTCGACACTACCACAAATAACATAACTAAGAATTGTTTCCACTTTCAATATTGCTAATAATAGAAACACACAAACATCAATTTTCACAAATACCATTGCAAGGAAATATATAAATAAGACAAAATCAAAATTTATTTAATTTATAAAACGCAGAAAAACTTGTCCTTACAACACAATTACAAATGAAAACTATGTAAATGTTCCTAAGCAATCTATCATCACTCCTAAGTAGCAGCTCAAAAACTTGATCATCGAACCATGCGATCGAAATTCATTTCTTCGTGATCAGACTCAACTCACTACTTCCTTTACGCTTCCTATCTTTTCTTCGATCCTACAAAACATCAAAATGTAATCTTATCACATCATGTATTAAGAATCTACAAACATGAACTTAATAGAGTTAGATAGTGGATTTTAACTGAAGCAGAGTCATACATCTTGACTCTCCCATCTCTTAGATATCTCAGGTAGTTATGGAAGCTTCATAACCAATGCCCCTTCTCTTGGCAATAGAAACATATTGACTCTTTGGGAATGACACAAGAAACAATCTCAGACTTTTCCTTTCTCTTATGGTCAAACTTTTTGACCATGGCAAATTTCTTTCCCTTAGGAGAAGAAATCATTTCTGGATTATCGTTGCCATTGCCTATGTCTATGGAATTTTGGGAGGTTGATCTACCAGTCAAATTTACTTTACCAGTGTGCCAGATCATTGTTGATTCGGCAGCAATAAGTAAATAGGTGAGATCGATGAGGTTTACGTCGTGGTGTATTATATAGTACTCTCCAATGAACACAGTGTATGAGTCAGGAAGTGATTGAGGAACCCAGTCAACAACCAACTTCATTAAGACATCGACACCCAACATTCTCAACTTGTCAATGTGTGACTTCATCTCCAAGACGTGTGCACACACATACTTTCCATCTTCATGTCTTTTTCCCAATAGGGCTTGAGTGACCTTGAACTTTTCAAGTCTTCAAACACGTCGGTCAGGGAGATTTATTGGAGGAGGTGGAGGAAGTGAAGCAAAATTTCCATTTCCATGATCCAATCGTGGAACATCATCTTCTTGTGGAAAGCTTTTTCCATAGGATCCAGGAAGACCATAGTTATTTGACATCTATAAAACGGGAGAAAATTCAAGTTAGTTGATAAGAGTCCTTGATATAATACCCAAATGAAATATCAAGGCTAGGATCCAACACAACGTTCTACAATTCAGAAGAGGGATGTCGTAATCCAATTGCAGAATATTTGAAAGTAGGTAAATGATGATTTACCACTTTCCACCATAAAAATTGAAAATGCACATTAGGTTTTAAATGAATTGAAACTCCTAGATCTTTTGAGATTCATTGAACTTTTCAATGGCATGTTTAATCTCAATTATGCCCTTCAAGTTTGTGACTGGGATACTGAGGATCACAAACAAGGTGTGAATAACCAAGCAAATTAGCTTGGTACCCTCGATGATTCTTATCACCTAATCAATGTGCCGGTTAACCACACACGCTCCATTGATCTATGATAATGTATGAGTTACCCATTGCCATCCTTCATTAGTCCCATATTAGTGTGCCAGTTAACCAAACACGCTCCACTAACGACTAACAAGGCGCAATGTGAAATTTTATGGATTAGCACCAAATTCACATTTTTCCTAAAGTAAATAAGATTTGGGAATTTATATATAAAACATTTAGTTACTTGAACTACATTATACTTATAATGGAAGGTAGTGTCCTATCCTACCCGTTGGGATAACAACCCTCCACTTGTCAAGGGTGCAGTGGGTAAGAGAGGATACCGAATGACGGTCATTTTACAGGTTGCTTCCTTAAACACCCCTTATAGACCAGCTTCGTGAATGAGGCCTACTAACGGTAAGATTGGCTCTTTACTTATACATATAATATATTAGGCTTTTAATTTTATATAGAATAAGGGTGTATTTTACACTTTTTAAAATAATAGATGGTTTAATCTATTAATAAATTAACATTTTATTTAATTAAACTTAAACCATATTATTATTGATTTATTAATTCTCTCTTTTAATTAAACACTTAATTAACTTAATAAAACCATAAGGGTCCAATTTGAACTATTCAAATTTCTAGGGTTTTAGATTTTAATATTTCAAAATTAAAACTTTTAATTAAATTTTATATTCCAAAACTTGAGGACAAGTTTTGAAACCTTTCAAAACATTAGGGTTTAACTATTTAAATTTCAAAAAACTAAAACTTTTAAGTTCAAATTTAAACTATAAATCCTAAAGGGTGTAATTTAAAACTTTTTCAAAATTACTAGGTTAAATATTTGACTCATAATAATCCTATATTATCCATATTTAACCAAATCCATTAATTTTGATAAGGATAAACATACAACACATAAAAAATCGATTGTAGGCAAGAAAAAACGAGTTTTGGTAATTATCCTCATAAAAAACTGCTCAAAAAATCAAAAATCCCGGCACCAGGGCCTTGGAATCATCGAGTCCACTATGGAACTCGTCGAGTTCATGCAACTCGTCGAGTCCATAGATGGACTCATCGAGTAGATGTCGCGGACAACAGTTTTCGACTTTTTTATCCTTTTGGCAGTTCACTTTTGCATCTATTCAACTAGCAAAACTACCTAGGCTCTGATACCACTATAGGATAATGAGCATAACATCAATCTTATGGTGTTCATGCAAGCCTAATTGCTTTGATCTAGGTTTTTCTAATTTTGAACATACAACATTGAATACCAAAGCAATAAACCCTAATCTAGCATGCTTATTTCGAAATTGACATAATAAACAAGTTAGAAACTTTACCTTGATTGTTATGTAGCAATAACGATCACAATCCTTCTTGATCTTGACTTCTGAAAGCCTAGTGCCCCAAGTGTTGCACCTCTAATGGAATCAAAAACACTCAATGCAAACATAATGACTTGGGAGAGAAGACGAATTCGTCCAGTGCTTCCTAGAAACTCATAGGGACGAATTCTACAGGTTAAGGTGATATTTATAGTTGAGGCTATTAGGGTTTTAAGGTGGAAACCCTAATTTCCTTGCTTAGGCCTTAAGGAATCCATGGAGCCCTTCTAGAAAGCCCTCTGGACGAAATCTTCTTGGACTCTCCATAGATTTCGTCCGATCCCTTTCTATTAGGAATCCATAGCCCAACTAGCAACTATCAGATAATTGCAATATC
The DNA here is from genome assembly GCF_052849685.1 of Lactuca virosa. NCBI lineage: Eukaryota > Viridiplantae > Streptophyta > Magnoliopsida > Asterales > Asteraceae > Lactuca > Lactuca virosa. The sequence continues at coordinate 206,674,897 of NC_136426.1, forward strand.
AGACCCTTTTATTTAATCAGTCTCTTTTGATCACCAAATTAATTCCAAATTAATTTCTGATCAATACTAATTTGTAACACCCAAATTTTCAAAACAATTTTTCACATTTTATAAAACACATTTCCATTCATAATCGTTATAAAAACACCATTGTATCACATAGTCAATCATAACATCATATCCCAAGATCATAATAAAAATCTCCCCGTGTGTACTGATCAAACCGGCGCCTTCCCGCGATCCTCGCTGGTACCTGAGACACATAACACAACATTGTAAGCATAAATGCTTAGTGAGTTCCCCAAAATACTACACACAACACATATTAGCCACTCGAGGCTATAACTCTGATGACCCTCTGGTCAAGGTGTCTCTGTGGGACCCTCTAGTCCCATAACTCTGTGGGCCCTCTGGCCCTAACTCTGTGGACCTTCCGGTCCTAACTCTGAAAACTCTGTAACATACATAGCATATAACACATAGAAATCACATCATGCAAAAGCATACAGCATACTCTGTCTCATATCTCTAATTATCACTCTAGGTAAAGTATAGTGAGAAGACTCACCTCGAGTAACTCGGTAAAGCTCGAACTCTGTAAAATCAGGTCTACCCTCCGCCTAATAAAATAAATACTCTCAATCAATACATCTCTCAAGGATAGACTATTCCTCCTCTTAGTACTCTCATAAGGGTAAAAGACCATTTTACCCCTCTCATTGCTCAAAGGCCCCACTATAGACCAAACCCTAAAAGTCAACCAAAAGTCAACCCTCCGGGTTATGCTGCGCGTAGCAAATGTGTACGCTGGGCGTACCCGGCAGTCTCAGAATCGGGGAACGCCTCCCCGTACGCCGCGCGTACTGGGATTACGCCCGGCGTAAATCCCAGTTTCAGTCCCTTAGCTCTTGAGGTCTTAAACAGTTAAGACTCACGTCCAACTTTTAGATCTAACCATTTTTAAGCCTCTTAATCCATAAAGTCGATGACTTTAAGCCTTTTCATGGCTGAACAAGTCACTAACACCCAAAATATACAATTTCCTAACACTATAAAGCCCAATACTCAAGCATGATCTCATATCCACGACCAAGATGGGAACTTTATGGATCTACAACACAAATACCACTGAAATGGGACAGATCTAGGTCCATGGAGCACATTACACTTATAAAGTCTCCACCTTTGGGACTTTTAACCCTAAAATGGTCCATGAAGCAACAAACCAAATGAAAAGGAAAGTTTTGAACTTTATACCTCCAAATGCAGCTCCTTCCTCTGTAGATCTCAGATCCAAACTTGCACTTCAAACTCTAGTCTCCACAAACTCCTCTCCTTCTTCTTCACTAGCACACCAAGGCACTTTTAGCTCCAAAATCACACACACTCACTAAGAACGATGAAAAGTTCTCTCTTAGGGTTTTACTCACTGCTATGGAGGCTGAGAAATAAGCCTTAGCATCCAATATATAGGGCACAAGTCAGAAATTAGGGTTTGCACCTGGACACATTACGTCCAGCGTAACCCTGAGTACGCCCAGCGTACTCAGGCGAGTCCGCGTCCAAAATAAGCGCATGAGTACGCGCATCGTACTCTTGAGTACGCCCAGCGTACTCATTTGCTACCAATTCCTCTTAAGGGCTTAACTTGATACTTTGAATAAAAGAAGGGCTAAATAGTTGTACCTGAATTTCGGGATGTTACATAATTAAATAAAATGATTCCCAAATAATATATTAATCTTGTAATATATTAATAAACCATTTTTAGTATGAATTTATTATTCATATAATAAATTCTATGCTCTCTCCACTTGTCGTCCTATCAAGTTGCATGAGTCAAGGCAACCCAAAAGGACCATGTTCATAATCGGGTCAAGTACATACGAAAATAGTTATAGGCTTAGACACCTAATCCAACAGTATGGACTCTAGATGATTAGGGCCTTGTTGGGCCATCATAATATTATTTTGGGCTAATGCTATTTTATTGGACTTTTGGTTGGAGGCCCACGAATAGACTTGGGTCCGATTTGGAAAGTTAGGCCATATTGGGCTTTGGGTGATTATTTTTGAAATTAAGCTTTTTTGGATAGTTAGTTTGGGCTTAGCCTTGGGCCAAGTTTGGTAAAGGGCAAAATGGTCATTTACACTAGTTGTGAGTCTTGGTGTGAGTCGGGATCCAATTATTGATTGGATGGTATTTTGTGATTATAGTGCGAGAATTTTAGCAGGCCTGTAGTCATAGATTTATCTATGAGATTTAGCAGGTTGAGGTGAGTTTCGTCACTGTATTTAGCAGGTCCAAGGCACCAATGTCGACCCATGATTTTCTGATAGGATGCTAGATGTCTGTGTGACTCTTGCATGTGTTATGTGATGGTATACCGAGCGAGGCTCGATGTCGGGTGAGGCTCGATGACTGTATTGTATGCTTTTGGTTTGTGGTTATTGCATGTGTTAGCATGATTATATGTTTATATGTTTATTATGTGTGTCGGGCAGGGCTCGATGTCAGGCATGGCCTAATTAATGACATATCTGTAATCCGATTAGGGCTTGATGCTGGGCGGGGCCCGAGGCCGAGTGGGACTCGATGCCGGGCGGGGCCCGATGTGGGGCAGGGGACCAGTATGTGTTTATTATGTATGGTATGCGGTAGTTTGGGGAACTCACTAACTTTGGGCTTACGGTTTTCAACTTATGTTTCAGGTACTTCATGATCGAAAGGGAAGAGCCTCTGATGATTGCAGAGCACACACCATCTTTTTCAGCATTCGATATTTAATCTGATATGATATGATGTAGTGACATACTTTGGTCTTTTTGCGTTGTGTGACATTGTTTTGGATTACTATTTTATAAAATTAAAAACGAAAATTTTCGGTCTTATTTTTGGGACGTTACACTATCCGGACCAAAATTATAAAGCAGGTCGCTTTGTTTTAGAGAATGCTCCAAAAATTTACAAATGAAAAGTAGCTCTAATCAAAAAGAGATAGTACATGCGGCGGCAAAGAAACTATCAAAATTATTATGAAAGGTATTGGAGATGATTTTTTTGCTATTTTAGTAGACAAGTATCGAGACGTGTCTTGTAAAGAGCAAATGGCACTAGTTCTGCGGTTAGTGAATAGTCAAGCGGCTGTTATGTTGAGATTTATTGGCATAAAACATGTTACTGACACTTCAACATTCTCAATTAAAATACAATATACTCATTTTTTCAGAATATGGAGTAACTCCACATACGATCTGAGGGCAAGGTTATGATGGTGCTAGTAACATGAGAGGTGTATTTAGTGGCTTGAAGACCTTCATTATGAAAGAAGTGGAATATGCACCTTTTATTCATTGTTTTCCTCATCGGTTACAGTTAGCTATTGTGTTTTATGCAAAGAATCACTCCGACATTAATGATTTTTTTAGAGTTGGTTTCTCCAGTTTTAAACATGATTCGATCTTCTTATAACCGTCAGAACATGTTAAGAGAGAAAGAATCGACACTAGTGGTGGAAGCATTAGCTGCAGGCTTCTTTTATGTTTTCTATTTGTTTGATGCTAATTGACATTGTTTTCTTGCTAGTCTTTGTATATTATTTACTTTAATTTTAGGTGACATCTAAAGTGGTACATGTTTGAATCAAGAAGTTGGTATCAAATGACCTGGTGATACTCGTGGGGTTCGCATTATGGTTCACTCGTAAATATGAAGAGAATATATTATTCAATTTGTAAAGTACTTGAAGACATTATAAAATATAGTACTTCTAAAGATCATAAATCTGAAGCACGTCGTCTTTTGAAGTCTTTACGAACATTTGATTTTGTATTTTGCCTACACTTGATGGTTGATATCATAGGGTCACAAATGATTTGAACACCATGTTAGAAAAGAAAGACCAAAATCGTAACATCCCAAAATTTAAGACAAAAAATTCCATTTATAATTAAGTTATTATAAAACCAACATTATAAAAACATTCATAATAACATCTCATATCATAAACAAAGTGTCAATAATCAAAACATGTTATCATAAAACAATATCAGAGTGTAATCCCAAAGATCTCATGTGTGGAAAACATAGTGTGATGCGTTGCGATCGCCGGCTCCTTTCCTTTGAAAACGAAGTACCTAAAACCAAAACTGAAAACCATAAGCACAAAGCTTAGTGAGTTCCCCAAATACCACATACCATACATATCAACATGTTGCCTAGCATATCTGGGTGCTGGCCTATCCCTTCGATCTCTTTCTAGCGGATACTACCATATATAACTGTGAGCCATACAAATCAATCATATATCATAATCAAATAAAACGCTATGTGCCAAAACATAGTCTTGCCATTATGCCACGGGCCGCCACATGGTCTTTCTTGCCAAGCCGGGGGCCGCCCTCTTCGGTCATACAGACAAGTGTCAACAGCCACCTCCTGGTCGTCCATGCAAGCATCACAAAGACAACTAGCATATATATTGTTCTACTTAACTAATCAGCATACAGTGTGCCAGGAGCCACCTCATGGTCTTTCATACATATTGCCTAGGGCTAACCCCCGGGTCTTCCTACCATACATAATAACATATAATGTGCCAGGAGCGGCCTCCTGGTCTTTCATACATAATGCCTAGGGCTAACCCCGGGGTCTTCCTACCATACATAAATTAAATGGGCCGACATTAGTGCCTTAGACCCATACAAACAGTGAGGAGACTCACCTTGCACTACTGAAGTCCTGTGAATAAATCCTTGGCTACTGGCTCACAGATCCCTAAACTATCAATCATCAAAACAACACCCAATTAATAATTGGGTTCTAATACATAACCATAAGTACACACTTAGGGTAAACGAACCATTTTACCCCTAACCTAGCTTGGTCCAAGAACTAGGCCCAAATTCACACTTGAAGGCCCAAAAAGCCAAATAATCAACCAAGGCCCATTTATGACCCATTTTTCCAAATTAGGCCCAAACCCCCTTACATGGGCCTTACCTTAAAGCCCATTCAAAATCCTAGTCCATACACTTAGCATTTTGATGGTCCAATATCTCATAATCATTAAGACCCAGTTATGACCCACCTATGTCCTAGTTTTCCAAATTGGGCCCAAGCCTTTCCAATGGGCATTATCCTAAAGCCAAATAATTTCCTTAGTCCATAAACTTGTTCTACGATGACCCATCAATAGCCCAATCAACAAAGCCCATCAGAAGGCCCAACTTGAAACCCAAACCTAATTAGGGTTTCTTACATAAAATGAGGATTAGGGTTAAGTGTTTCTTACTTAACCCATTAAGGACTTAATCTATTAAGTCCATCACTCTACTAGGTCAACTCACAATGTGGTCGGGATCAATTCATGATTCTAATCCAATGGTACAAACTCGCGGGTCTCGACAATTCCAAATTAACATATACAAAACTAGGGTTTTCTAAACCCTAATTAGGGTTTCCAATCCAATCACATCCCAATTAGCCCATTTGTTAAACTTTTAGGTTAAATAACTGTTAATTAAGTCGGGCACCACCCACTACCACCTCAGGTAGTGGTGGTTGATAACTTGATTTTTTTTATATATTTTAGCAATCGTTTTCTTTTACTTTTAGCATTTTTAATATTTTTTTTGCATTAAATCGTTAGATTTATTGTTTTGAATATTTTTACTCGTTTAAGCTAATTTTGTGTAGATTTGTTCGAGCAAGATGGTATTTTCGAGCATCTTTAAAGGCACATCGAATTCCTTGCAACCACGATTGAAGTCTCGTAGCAAAATCCGGGAGCGAAAAGAAAAACAAAACAATATAAATTAATTTTTCGGATTTTGACAGCTTTGCGCGGCTTTCTTCAAGCGATCAGACGGAGGGGCAAACGATGTCCGATTGAGCTGAAATTTTACAGACATCTTCCCAGCTCATCAATCTTCAATCTCACAAACAATGAGCTGATTCGGACATGTTTTGGTCGGGTTTTTGGTCTGACGAACAACAGTACAGAAGGCTGTCCAGCAACCCATTTAAATAGCCCAATTAATTTATATGGCAGCCCATTTTGAGATTTTATCCAGCAGCCCATGTTTCATTTAGTTGAGCCCACTATGGCTTATTGTGTAGCTTGGAAACGCAGCAAATCAAGGGCACAAAAAAGAAGAAAGCATCTCGTTTTTTCACATTTCGCCGGCATGAAAGAAAAAGAAGGGACGGCGCCTCCTGTGTCTCCTTTCTTTTGTTACTTCATATTTTTGGAACATTAATATATCTTTCATGATATTATTTGTTACTTCATATTTTTGGAACATTAGTATATCTTTCATGATATTATTATTGTGATGATTTATCTTTTTAATTAGATTAGGTTAGGTTGATTTTTGTATTAATACTTGGATTATGAATGGAGTTTTTTTTTGAGCAACAAGAAGTGACGATTTCAAGGAGCTTTATCATCTTCATTTCGTAATCGGTATTTGTATAATTTCTATCCTTTTTATTGTTATTATTATTATGTGTTGTTAGTTTTTATTTTTAATATTGGGTGAATCTATGGAATAATTAATTGATTAGGAATAGTTTTGTGGGGTTTCGATGGTATGCTATGAAAATATTTTCTAGTAAAACATCTATTATGTTCATATGTCTTTAATCATGAGTTTAGATATGTGAATGTTTAATTAGTTGGTTAATTTCTTGATTACGTAATAGATCCTCAAATTAACAAGCGACAAATGGTTCTTGTGATTGCTTTCCTTTCACACAATCATGAAAATATTTTCTCCAATATGGTAGTGAAAACATTTTGACTCCTCTTGGATTTGGTGACTTTAAATCTTAATGCTAGTTAATTTTCATTAATTACATGCTTCATGAAAATTGTGACTTTAACTAAGAAAATGTGTTATCAGCTTCTGTAACTATTGTATTAACTAAGAAAAGTCTAGGTGATCTCAAGCTTCTTAGATTGATATAGCCAAATTAGTATCCATTAAACCCATTGCACCACAAAATTATGATGATTAGTCAACTAATTGAATTTGTGATTTATCCCAATATCGGAACGTTTTATTTTATAGATTTTGCATTTTTCCATTTTTGTTATTTTGTGAAATAGTTTTTATCGCATTTAACGTTTTGAAAACCCCCATATCATTTTATATTTTTTTTATTTCGTAGAAACTGAATGCATAGATTTGATTCGAACCAATTCCTATGGATTCGATCCCTATTACCGCTACTACAATTCATTTTTGTGTGTCGTCGTAATAAGGTTTTTTTTATTTGGTGGTCTCGACACCCACCAGTGGTCAATGGTGGCTCATGGCGGCGGCCACCACGGTGGTGGTTATGATTGTAGACAAAAATACATCAAACACATCCTAAATGACGGTCCAATTCACATGTAAGAGCACACAACCACCCAAAGTGGCGACTGGTGGCGGCGAAATGGCGGCGTGAGGTGGTAGCTACCACTTCACGGTGGTTGTAGTGGTGGGTTTTCCGGCCAAAAATCACACATACATCATAATACCCATACAATACACTTTCACACACACCACCGCCCCTCACGGTGGCTGGTGGCGGCAGAGGGAGAAAAGGTGGCGGCAGCCATGGTGGTTTTCCAAGCTTTCCGGCCAACGAGCACACACACACACACGCACATCCAAAGATCACCGCGACACACCTTCTCGTGAACATACCCCGCTGCTACTCCCTCCTATCGGTGGTGAATCTCGACCGGATACTCGAAATGTAGGTTGAACTAGTGGCGGCGGCGACAACTAACTGTTGTGGGACGAGCTCCGAAGCGGGCGGTGGTTGGAACGGCACCGGAAACAGCCAAGTACGGCTGTGAACGACGACAGAAAAAGAGAAGAAGAAAAATGAGGACGACGAAGAGGTGGCTGCGGGATCTCACAGCTTCGCCAATGGTTCTCGTTGTCACCGACAACAAGAGCACGACGGGTGGTGTTTCAGCGACGGGGAGGGCGGCGCCGGAGGTGGTTTGAGTGAGGTTGACGATTGCTTGATACGAGAGTAGGGTTAGGGTTTCCCATGAGACGCATCTTCAACCGGGTAGGGAGGTGTCGTGTTTAATCCCGTCTCCATGCTTCCAAACATCATACGAAAACTAACACAATTAGTCCCTCCCACACATAAACTTTTCAAAACATATCTATAAGTTACCATATAGCCCCTCCATGACAAATTCTTTTCAACCTAGGTACATAATTTACCATTCGGCCCTCCACATTCCAAAATCTTTTCATAATAAGTCCTAATAATTACCAAGTAGCCCAAGTCTTCAAAAATCCTTTCAAATTAATCCCATAATTTACTAACATCCCTCAACCTTCAAAATTCTTTACAAACTAATCCGAAATTTACATTTTAACCCCCAAACTCTCAATTATGGCTTTTAGCTCCCGAAGACCAACATCCTGCTAACTATTACAGATTTTAGGGCTAATATTCATCTATTAATTTTATCTATTTATTTATTTAATAAACAGGATGTTACAAAAAAATTGTAAATGGCATGCATCAAGTGAGGTCCTCTAAAGATAGACTCAAAAAATTTAGGAATGAAGGTTAGGGGCATTTTTAAACGATGTTAGTTTATTCTGCGAAAAATGTGATATTGAGATTTTGAGTATGGAAGCTCCATATTATGATGGATTAAGTTGTCGCAAAGATTCAAAGGTTAGCAACTAGGAAGTTTATTTATTTTCACAACTTTCCTAATTAACTATTAGCAACTAGGAAGTTTATTTATTGTTTACACCACTACAAAGTTGATGTATTTGTTGCGGTCATAGATATGCAATCTCAGGAGCTCAGCAACCGCTTTAATGAAGCAAACACATCATTACTTGTTTCGATGAGTTCTTTGTGTCCAAGTAAGTCTTTTCAAGCATTTAATATGGAGGCACTGCTCAAAATGGCTAAATTTTATTTTACGAATTCCCAGAGCATGACCTTCGAACACTTAGAAATTGTAACACCGTAATTTTTCAAACATATTTTTTTCATTTTAAAATCCCATACTTTTCATAACATATTGTATAGAAATCTCGTTTATTCATATTACAAGCAAAACTCCATTAATTATCCAGGATCCTCAAAATATAACTCTTTCTCTGGTGTGTACAATCAAGCCGGTGCCGTCCCGCGATCCTGAGAAAACTTGAAACATATAACACATAACACAGTAAGCACAAAGCTTAGTGAGTTCCCCAAAATACCACATATAACACATATTAGCCACTCGAGGCTATAACTCTGTGGGCCCACTGGCCCTAACTATGTGGACCCTCTGGTCCTAACTCTGTGGACCTTCCGGTCCTGACTCTGTAAACTATGGAATACACACAACATAAATCACATAGAAATAATGCAGTGCAACACATCACATACATAGCATACAAGATACTCTGTCACATAACTCTACTTACCACTCAAGGTAAAGTATAGTGAGAAGACTCACCTCACATGATGTCGGATACCTTCTCGTGCTCGATAACCCGACCTAGCCTCCTCCTATCAAAATGATAACATCTCTAATCAATACTTTTCTATTGTCCTCATCTCTAAAGAATGGGTAGAAGACCATTCTACCCCTCTCTGACCTCTCTCGAATCAGGTTGACCAAAACCCCATGGTCAACTGAAGTCAACTCTAGTCAACGGTCAGACTTTGACCAGACTCGTCGAGTGCACTCGAGTGACTCGGCGAGTCCATGCGTGTCCTCTGAATCCTTAAAAAGCTTCACTCGACTCGTCGAGTTACCCTTTCACTCGACGGGTTACCACTGGTCATGAATCGCGGGGCAACCCGACTCGACTCGTCGAGTCCCCATATGGACTCGGCGAGTTCCCTCCAATGCAACACTCAAAAGACCTTCTGAGGTCGGATCTGTTTCTCTAACTTATAGATCTGACCTTCTTACACCCAATAATCACGTAAAGGTTCAATCTTTAAGCTCATGCATCACTCTTACGCCCTTATATGAAGAAATAGCTCCAAAAATGGCAACCTAGATCCATAACCCCAAAGGGACTGCATAAAGCTGGAAGATTGGGACTCTCTGGACCACTTAAGGTCCAGATCTAAAGCTTATTCCACATTGGGACCTCGTATGCATCATATACTATCCAAGAAAGGGTAAAGAAAACCCTAGATTCAAGTATTTTACACAAAACAGAAGGAAGGGGCGAAATACTACCTCAAAATGGAGATCCTTGCTTAGATGTCTCAGAATAACAACCTCCTTTGGTCCTTCAAGCTGAATCCCTTCACTTCATTTGAAAAACCACACCAAAATTACTTGATTTCATCACAAAAACTCTTCCTTGGCTCCAATGGCGATTTAGGGTTTCTCACAGGAGATATGAGGCGCACCCACGGTCATAAGTTCCTTTAAATAGGCTCCAACCCCAAAACTTAGGGTTTTCTCTGCCCAGTACCTACTCGGCGAGTCCATCCTCGGACTCGTCGAGTCCGCTCATTAAATCCACCCGACAATCTCGACTCGACTCGGCGAGTTGGTCCCTCAACTCGTCAAGTCCCTCCTCAAATCTCAAGATTAACATCCACAATAATGTCCCTGTAAATCCGGTTGTTACAGAGAAAGTCTTCAAAACTATATTCTGGATGTACGTGGAGATGAAATGTTTAATAAATTGAAAGGAATTGTAAACTAGGCAAAGATTATGGTTGAAAAAAATAAACATACCATATATCAATGGTATATCTTCTACCAAAATTTGCATTGATTTTTCCCGTTGCAACATTAACTGTGGAACGAGCATTTTCAGCAATGAAATTGATAAAGAATGATTTGCGCAATAAGATGGGCGATCAGTTTATGAATGATTGTCTAGTGTCATATAGAAAGATGTACCAGATGATATTAGCAACGATGCAAGTATAGATTATTTTCAACAAATGTAAAGTCGTCATGAACAGTTGTAGGACATTTACTAGTGGCTTTTCAACTATGTTTGATATTTCGTGTTAAAGTTAATAATATATTTTCTTATGATGGTATCATTGACAATCCGACCTGACAAAAGATAAATTTTCATTCGTTGATTTTATAACTCTATTTGAGGTGGACGCCTATCAGTTTCAATCCTAGATTCGCCACCGGGTAGAAAGACAAAAAGAAAAGTATGTTACTATTACTTAGTAATTTCTCATATAATTTAACAACAACGTAAATTGATATATCTAGACATTTGCATTTGTTTACCATTTCTTTTTAGAACAATGTCTACTTCCAAAGTTACTTACCTACAATACATTAGAGCAGTATCACATGATACAACATTTAAGATTCGAGTGCTGATGATTAGGAAATTTATACCCAAAATAAGAAAGAAGTGTTATCGATAGAACTAATTATTCTGGATGAACAAGTTATGTACAACGTTTATTATTTATATTTACATGTAGTATATGATGCGATAACATGCTAATCTTTTTAAAGGGCACACAAACCGAAGCTCATGTTTTCAATAGTAACTTCAACAGGTTCCAACATCTTCTAAAAGTTAGAGAAACTTATGTAATACAAACTCAAACTTGGCTGCAACAAGTGAATGTTTTAGTATTACTAGCGAAGAACAACAAATTATGTTACAGTGGAAAACTCTTCTTAAGAAATGTACAAATTTTACGGGTTGACTTCAAGGCTTTGTTTTTATTGACTCTTCTTCAATTCTACAATAAACTTGCTCGACCAATTTGTGTTTTGGTTAGTTATTTTACTTTTTTTTTACATTCTTTAAATTATTCACATAATTCATATTATTGTTTTGTACATTTGTAGATGTTTTCGTACATGTCATATCACGAAGTACTCTAGACACATCTAATCCAAATCCATCAAGTCACAACATGAAGTTGACCTTAAGCAACATAGAGTGAATTCTTTAACCTTTTTTATGTGATATTTATCATATATACATTGTTTTCTATTTTAAAGTAATTTATTTTTTATTGTAGGGTTACATTACTTAAGGTTACTTTGTTTGGAGTTCAAGCTCATCAACTATCAGATTTTATGACAAAAAACAAAAAAAACAAATAAATAAATTAATTAATTAACTTTGTGTTATTTTATTAAGCCAGTTTGCTACACTCAACGTTTGGAATGATTTGTGCTATTAGTCTAATATTCACTTCGTACATAAAAAGAGGGTTTTTCATTTGATTTTTTTACTGGTCATGGTGGAGTTTCATCTTATCTGGACGCATCTAATTTGTTTATTAATGCATACCTTTCTTAGATTAATGAATACAATAAAAAGTTAGTTTAATTATTACAATCTTTGAATTTGATGCATAACTCTTGATCTTGTTCCCCTTTATATATTCATGGAGAAAAAAAGTTTGACAGTAGTATAAGTAATCCTGAGTCATACTTTTTCTTATAATGATGAGTTTAAAGGTGATTATGAAATAAAAAATGCTTGTGATATCATCGAGCCATTGAAGGTATATTATCACCTTTATAGTTATTTATTATCTTTCTTTTACATACAAAGTTTTTTAAATCTACTTTTGGTATGGATATAGGAATGTAAGTTTATTTTACTTGGAACAATCAAAGGAATTAGACATGGCTATCCTTGGTTTTATGATGCATGTACTAGATGTGGAAATAGAGGTGTACAGTGTTGATCATACATCTGATACCCAAAAAGGCATATAATATATGTAACAAATTTCCGACGGCTACCACAAATTTTAGCAACAGATTTTTCCGTCGGTAATTAGTAACCGATCACCAAAGAAAATTTTTTTTTGCAAAAGATTGCCGACGGAATAACTCACTAACGGACTACGACGAAATTTAGGAAAAACCCACTAACAGATTACCGACAGATTTTATGTGACATGTTAGCGGCAAATTTTGGCATTATAAAAAAAATATAAATTAATGAAAAAATTAACAATAATTACATATTCAACACAATAAAAATCTTGAAACATACACCAAATAAATATTTTAAAACCAACAAATATAAATCCACCAAAACGGTATTCATTATTCATTCATTCATTGCATACTTTATTCTCCATAGAAAGATTAAAACCAAAACCATCTTGAAACATTACTCCGCCTTGAGGCCCCACCACCTCCTTTTTCTAACAAAGATGTTCCATACATTTCCACCATTGATTTTAATGTTTTTTTGTATTCACTCTGCTATACCAAAACCACGCATACATAATATAAGTTATTTGTTATAATGAAAATTACTGAAACATTATAATAAAAATTAAAAAACCACTTAATAATAATATAAAAATATCATAATACCTAAGTTAGGGTTTACTTTTTCAAAACCAAATTTCTAAATCCACATGGATTTAACATCCTCAACGGTTGGAACCACCATCTTCTTAACCATCCCTTGGTTGGTATCACTATTGCATGCTCTGCAACATCTTCCACAATATACACGAAACATTCAAGCTGTAACAACTTTTGTCCTGCACAATTTATAATATTTATAACAATAATATTGATGATGATAAGTTTGTACAGCATATGAAAATAAATACCAAATGAAAAGTGTGAGCTTACTCTATTGTCAGCATAGCACATTGAACTTTGAAGTCGGAATCACCTATTGTCCGCCTATTGATTGGAGAAAAAGATAGAAAAAAAAATTAGATGTTCAAAATAAAAAAATAAAAATGAAGTAAATAGTTTTATACCTTCTTACCCATAAGCCATTGATGGAATAAAATCACTTGCAGTAATAGAATCAACAATAGATGTGAAGTGTTTCTGCTACAATCAATGAAAACCGGCAGAAATAAAATAAATGGTTATCAATTGATTAATCTGTAGCAACAGTGTAGAATAGTAATAAAAACACCACTTTATAGTAAATGGTTATCAATTGATTAATCTGTAGCAACAGTGTAGAATAGTAATAAAAACACTACTTTATAGTTTATAGTTTATACTCACATGAAAGATATCAACCGCTTGTGAAAGCAACATTTTGTTGTCATCAGAAACATCTTTCCCATGGAAAACAATCCACTTCACATCGGAATTGGTGATTCCGATTCCCATTCCCATTCTGATTCCTCCGAAACACTGACCTTTGATTTCTTCGTAATGAAACCAATAAGAGAATCAGGGACCTTCACCGGCCCACATGCCACCAACTTCTAAAGAACTGAATGATGTATTCCACACTCCACGGTGCAGAACAAATTCCACATGGCAAATCCTGTAACACATCAACAATCTCATATTAAATCAAGTGAAAAAGGTTGGAATTTTTAGCAAATTGAGATTCAAATTAACACACCTTCAGATCGATTCTCTTATGTGCCCTAACACACCCTACATGGTATTCCCTTTCACACTGCAAGGAGGATAAATCTAACAATCAGAAATGAAAACACAGCATAACTGGATTTTTTTTGAATGTCCATTTTAACCTTGGACCAAAACTAAAACAAGCAGATCTGCAAATTTATTGATATTTAAGGAATAAGCATGTCAAGAACTACAGATCAGATCAGCAAGTTCTGTCAAGATCGCCATCATCTCCAAACATTATTCAGTAATGATGGAACAAGATGTCAGATTTAGACACTACTGTAGCGTTACTAGATATAGCATAAATTGTAAAGTTGAGCATTAAAAATTTTATTGGAATCAAAACAATTACATAAGAAAACGTTTTATAAACTTACCTTTGAAAGGGTAAGCCAGGTAGAGTGCCCTCGCACAAACCCACAAAACCAACTCTTGAAATGCTATGAACACCTAACTGGTACCGATCTGATTCTACTAGACTGAGAACAGATCAATAAATAGTGTGACTGACAGGCCAACATCATAAACTAGGAAACACCAAAAAAAAGGACAAAACAGCTTGAAAACACATGATTCAGTATGGTATAAATTAACGTATCAGTTAACTTACATGTTTTTTGTTACAAAATATTGAGGATCTTTGCTAGTTTTTGGATCTATGTGCATGATAGAGAATTTGTTTTTGAAATCGCCACATAAAAGTCTTGCTGATTATCAAGACCGAAAAAGACGCAGATCGATAACTTTATCAAAACAATCCATGATTTTCAGATATGCATATCCTCCTAAGCCAGTAGTTGAATAGTTTGAAGATATAGAAAAAATATATTGCTTAGATTTGGATGTGTGAATGCTGGATCTAGATTCACATGGTTGATTATGACAGCGGCTGTAAAATCTTATGAAAATGAAACTGAACATCTAATATATAGTAAGAAAAGTGTGGCCGTCAACCCTAACCCTTATCTCCAGCGATGGTGATTTGCATCAACCTCCCCTAAAATTGTACGTATCATCACATACAGCCCAACCATTACGCAAAATGACAATTTTGTTGCTTGATGAATAAAGTGGTACTTAATTTTTTATTTGTAGTATTTTTTAAAAGCTCTTAATTATTTGTGAATGGCCAAAATAGTCCTTACTATACTTAACTATTTTTTTTAACAGTTCTTATTTGTAAATGGCCATAGTATCTTTATTTATATTTTTTGCAAAAACACTTGATACATCTTTTTTTTCTTTTTTAAGTGAGAATATCTTCTATCATTTGACATTGTGATTATTCCACGTTGAGTATACCATATTCATTGTTTAGCCTTTCAACAAGAAAGGGTGTAATTAGCACAAACTTATTCTAATGTTTGGCTACAAAATTAATGGTTTCAGTAAAAGTTAAAATTAAGAATGTGTTTAATGAAATCATATTTATCATATATTGTGACAATTATATTTATTTTAAAATTAAATTACGTGAAGAAACTGATGTTAATAATGTACATAAGGGAAAATTGTACATATATTTATCGTTTTACATTCCCTCGTGTTAAAATCTATAAGTCTAAGAAAGCTCAATGAAAAAGATATGATTTGTGAAATTTTCGTCGGAAAGTTTATTTGGATGATTATTGGATTACTCACACATGATGTTTTGATATTTGCACATTGGGCTATATTTATCGCGACTTTGCATTTAAAGTATATGTGGATTTCGTTTTTGTTTCAACGCAATGTGAGTTTTAGAACATGTGAACGACAATTGAATGAATTTTGATAAGCATGCAAGAAACATAACACATGCATAAACTTCCAATGGACGATTTATTCTCGAGGATCAAGTTTGTTGGTAAATATCCATTGATGGTCGATCATTAATTTCCCAAATAACATAGTATAGAATATTTATCAAAATATATTTCTTAAATTTGTCTAAGTTTGAAAACTAATGTTGGATTTAATGAACTTACCAAAATTAACTATGGGTAACGTGACAACTGTGTCAAGCATCTCTTACATGGCATTTCTCCTTGAGTAACGCTAAGAAACCCTAGACTCCTCACCGCTACTATATACTCCACTGCTAACGTTCTATATTCCTCAATAAACAACAAGAGGGAAACAAAACAAGTGGTATTTAGGGGTAAAATGGTCATTTTATTTTCATCTTACTTTAGTACAATGCTACTTAACACAATTACCTATACCACACTTTATATGCAAAAAAAACAATTTATTTTTTTCCGCTACCTCATAAACATGAAAACTATGGGTGATTTACAAAAATAAGTAGCATCTTCTTAAAACAGGGGTATTTTAGGTAATTAGATTGTTTTAATTTCTTATGCACAGTACATAAAGTATCTATCATACATCATACATACTTATAAAGCTAACATTTTTTCTTAAATCTCATGCATTTGAAACCCCTATAAAAATTTGCCAACACCTCATGCATTTGAAACCCCCACACCCTTTCACCTTCAAAGTAATTAATCACACATAATCTCATTCCAAGAAAATCACACACTCTATAAGTTCAACACCTCATGCATTTGAAACCCCCACACCCATTCACCTTCATTATATATGTAGTTATATTAGTACATTTTTCTTACAAAAAGTCGTCATTTGGTTGAAGATATTATGATTCAAAAGTTTTCATATAGTTGAAGCATTCACGATCCAAATATGATGATTTGAAGAAATGGGTTATGTCGCATCGATGGTAATTGTAATATTATTTTTTTCTTTCAACCAAAACAAATGAAGCTTTTCTATTCTTTCTTTATATTCAATTTCTCATTCGATCTTTATACATGATTTGTATGTATTACTCGATCTTGAATGTGACTCTCCAAACATCAATGTTTTGCTTGGAATATCTTTCTCATTCTTCTTTTTCAAGAAAAACATTTTGATTGCAGGTCAGTGAAGAATTATCATCAAGTTTCTATGGTTGAATGGTGTTAAATAAAGAAAGAAGATTCAGAAAACGGATATAGGTTTTTTGTTTAGCAAAGTAGACAAATGTTAGTTTTTTCTTTTGATTTAAACGTATATTTATGTAACATTTTTATTTATATATTCAACCACCCAATGTTCTTATTTATTTGATTATAGTTTTTCTATTTTGAGTATGTTTATTTTCTATTATTTTTTTGTTGGGTTATCCTACACAACATATTTAAAAGATAACATAATTTTTAACATTTGATATGTAATTATGATGACTTATCATGATATGTTCTTCGTATGAAAGTAATTTATCCATATTACTACGACAAGAATTACATATGACGTTTACGAAAACATATATTATATGTGATTTGTTTAACATATATATGCACCTATGTATGTTATAAATTTATAATTAAACATCTTTATGTTTAATAATTGAAGAGATTAGAAGATGTATCAAAACCAATTATTTAGACGAATATAATAATAATAATAATAATAATAATAATAATAGTAAATACACATTTCCAATTACCGTATTCATTTCAAACTCACACTACAACTCAAGAGTTTTCTAATTTATATATATTTATTAGTTACAACTGAAGAGTTTTTAACTTATGATTATTAATTAGTAATTACTAATAACTTTTTATTTTCCTTTCTTTTATAAGGTTGTAAAGTTTTGCTCATTAAAAACATTAATGTATTTGAAAAGATTTGTGATTTAAATATGAAAAGTTAATATAAATGTTATAATAAATGTTTTAGTATTTTTATGTTATTAAAAATTGTAGTGTTTATTTTTCATATTTTTTATTATTCGTTGTATATATATCTTTTTTAATACAAATGTTATAATAGATGTTTTTGTATTTTTATGTTACTAAAAGTTGTAGTTCATATTTTTGTTCATACATTTTGTTACCCGTTATATATAGATTATCATACGTTTGATATATAATTTACACAATTTTAAACGGTTTATAAAATTATCAAATAATTGTATATATCACAATGACTTAAAAATTAAAACTATAATCATCATACTATATTATAAACGAATCATTTTTTCTTTCACCACATTCATTTGGAGCTCCAAACTTTTCATATTTCCATATAATTGCTTAATTTATTAACATAAATATGCTTTTAGTTGTAAACATTATAATAAACGGAAGAATTTGTGACTTATCAATATGATATACTTAATTTGTTAACTTCAATTAGTTAAATAAATAACCTACATTAATATATCAAATAAGGTTAAAAATTTAGTGTAAAAATTAAAACCTAAATTTAAATATCAAATAATGTTTTAAAAAAAATTCAATATATATTTTTTAACACAGTTAAAAGGAAAGCATTAAATATAATAATAATAAAAAAACCTAAATTGATGAATCAAATTAACTAAAAGGTGTCTGAAAACTATATTCTAACAATATATTTTTAACATGTGCCGCGCAACGCGCGAGAATTTATCAAGTATATATATATATACTTATAAAGGAAGCATTTTTTCCTTTCACCACATTCATTTGAAACTCCCATACATTTTTCCTTTCACCACATTCATTTGAAACTCCCATGACTTTTCAATTTCTTTCTAATACTAAATATAAGTTGGTTAATAAGATTAAATAAATATCAAACCTAAAGTGTAATCATATATAAACTAAATTTCAATATTAAAAGAATATCTTTACTTCTACTTATAAAATTATGTTTTTTAACTTTTAACATATTATACTTAATTTATTAGTTTTACTATATTGTTGGATGTTAACCATTATCATTTTAAAGATACAATTTTGGAACAGTTTGTATAAAATCCTTAATTTATTAATTTAAATATAACATTACATGGTCAACTTATATATAAATTTTAGTTTAACTTAAACAACCCCAAAAATATGTTGTAATAGTTAAAAGTGATAAATTGTAGTGTCTTTCTAATAATGATTATAAGTTGGTTAATAAGGTTGAAACGAAATGTTAGTAGTAAAGCAAACATATAGTTAACATATTAGTTTTATTAAACATTATAGTTTGATTGTTAAGTCATTGTGATATATACAATTATTTGATAATTTTATAAACCGTTTAAAATTGTATAAATTATAACGCGTAACAAAACGTATGAATGGAAATATGAACTGTAACTTTTAGTAACATAAAAATAGAAAACATCTATTATAACATTTGTATTAAAAAAGATATATATATACAACGAATAATAAAAAATATGAAAAATAAACACTAAAACTTTTAATAACATAAAAACACTAAAACATCTATTATAACATTTATATTAACTTTTCATATTTAAATCACAAATATCTTCAAATAAATTAATGTTTTTAATGAGCAAAACTTTACAACCTTATAAAAGAAAGGAAAATAAAAAGTTTTTTGTGATTACTAATTAATAATCATAAGTTAAAAACTCTTGAATTGTAACTAATAAATATACATAAATTAGAAAACTCTTGAGTTGTAGTGTGAGTTTCAAATGAATGCGGTACTTGGAAATGTATATTTATTATTATTATTATTATTATTATTATTATTATTATTATTATTATTATTATATTCATCTAAATAATTGGTTTTGATGCATCATTTTAATCCCTTCAATTATTAAACATAAAGATATTTAATTATAAATATATAACATACATACGTGCATATACATGTTAAACAAATCACATATAATATATATATTTTCGTAAATGTCATATGTAATTTTTGTCGTAGTAATATGGATAAATTACTTTCATATGAAGAACATATCATGATAGGTCTATCATAATTACATATCAAATGTTCAAAATTATGTTATCTTTTAAATATTGTCTTTTAAATATGTTGTGTAGGATAACCCAACAAAAAAATTATAGAAAATAAACATAATCAAAATACAAAAACTACAATCAAATAAATAAGAGCATTGGGTGGTTTAATATATAAATAAAGATGTTACATAAACATACATTTAAATCAAAAGAAAAAACTAACATTCATCAACTTTGCTCAAACAAAAAAACCTATATCTATTTTATGAATCTTCTTTCTTCATTTAACACCATTCAACCATAGAAACTTGATGACAATTCTTCACTAACCTGCAATCAAAATATTTTTCTTGAAAAAGAAGAATCATAAAGATATTCCAAGCAAAACATTGATGTTTGGAGAGTCACATTCAAGATTGAGTAATACACACAAATCACATATAAAGATTAAATGAGAAACTGAATATAAAGAAAGAATAGAAAAGCTTCATTTGTTTTGGTTGAAAGAAAAAATCATATTACAATTACCATCGATGCGACATAACCCATTTCTTCAAATCATCATATTTGGATCGTGAATGCTTCAACTAAATGAAAACTTTTGAATCACAATATCTTCAAATCCTTCTTACATGTAAGATTTTATATAACACAAAAGACACAAAAGATTGACCTTTTTCTAGTAAACTTTTCACTAAATGCTAATTAAACATAATATAAGTTATAAAACTTTTGAGTGTTAAATCATAATTAAAAAAACTTTTGAGTTGCATTAGTTAAAAAAGGGGGTTTCAAATGAATGTGGTTTGAGTAAGTTAAAAAAGGGGGTTTCAAATGCATGAGATTCAAGAAAAAAATGCTATCGTTGTATATATATCTTTTTTAATACAAATGTTATAATAGATGTTTTTGTATTTTTATGTTACTAAATGTTGTAGTTCATATTTTTGTTCATACATTTTGTTACCCGTTATATATAGATTATCATACGTTTGATATATAATTTACACAATTTTAAACGGTTTATAAAATTATCAAATAATTGTATATATCACAATGACTTAAAAATTAAAACTATAATCATCATACTATATTATAAACGAAACATTTTTTCTTTCACCACATTCATTTGAAGCTCCAAACTTTTCATATTTCCATATAATTGCTTAATTTATTAACTTAAATATGCTTTTAGTTGTAAACATTATACTAAATGGAAGAATTTGTGACTTATCAATATGATATACTTAATTTGTTAACTTCAATTAGTTAAATAAATAACCTACATTAATATATCAAATAAGCTTAAAAATTTAGTGTAAAATTTAAAACCTAAATTAAAATATCAAATAATTTTTTTAAAAAAATTCAATATATATTTTTTAACACAGTTAAAAGGCAAGCATTAAATATAATAATAATAAAAAAACCTAAATTGATGAATCGAATTAAATAAAAGGTGTCTGAAAACTATATTCTAACAATATATTTTTAACCTGTGCCGCGCAACGCGCGAGAATTCATCTAGTATATATATACTTATAAAGGAAGCATTTTTTCCTTTCACCACATTCATTTGAAACTCCCATACATTTTCCTTTCACCACATTCATTTGAAACTCCCATGACTTTTCAATTTCTTTCTAATACTAAATATAAGTTGGTTAATAAGATTAAATAAATATCAAACGTAAAGTGTAATCATATATAAACTAAATTTCAATATTAAAAGAATATCTTTACTTCTACTTATAAAGTTATGTTTTTTAACTTTTAACATATTATACTTAATTTATTAGTTTTACTATATTGTTGGATGTTAACCATTATCATTTTAAAGATACAATTTTGGAACAATTTGTATAAAATACTTAAATTATTAATTTAAATATAACATTACATGGTCAACTTATATATAAATTTTTGTTTAACTTAAACAACCCAAAAAATATGTTGTAATAGTTAAAAGTGATAAATTGTAGTGTCTTTCTAATAATGATTATAAGTTGGTTAATAAGGTTAAATAAATATCAAACCTAAAGTGTATTCATAATAAACTAAATTTCAATCTTAAAATAATATCTTTATTTCTACTTATAAAGTTAGTCTTTAACTTTTAACATATTTTACTTAATTTGTTAGATTTAAAATGTTGTTGTATGTAAAACTCTTATTTTTAAAGCTACAACTTTTGATCAGTTTGAAAAAATGCTTAAATTGCTAATTTAAATATAAAATTACATTGTCAACTTAAATATAAATTTCAGTTCCATTTTAAAAACCAAAGAATATTTTATAAATAGTAAAAAGTGATAAATTGTAGTGATAAATGCAAAAACTAAATTGTAATCTAAATTTTACTAAACTATTTCCTAAATAAATTTTTATAATCGTTAAAAGTTTTCAAATAAGTAGCTTAAAATAACTTACAATAACAACAGCTAAAAATAACTCTATATAAATGATTATATTGTTACCTTTAGAATTAAAAAATGTTTTAAATAATTATAATGATAGAAATTAAAAAATTAAGCAAAAAAATTTTTTAAAAATTAATTAACAATAACAACTACAAATAACATTAAACCATATATTATATTTAATTTTTATTCAAGTGTAACTCGCAGGTAGAAGTCATTCCAACGATTGAGATTATACAGTTATAATAGATGTATATATTATTATATAATTCAAAATAATCAATATATTATAACAATTTAGTATACGAATTATTATATCAAATTTAACAAAGTTATTGTTATATTTAAAAAATAAACATATATTTGTAAGACTTCAAATATATAGATGTTTCTGTGCAACGCGCGGACATTCGCTTAATATACTTATAAAGGAAGCATTTTTCCTTACACCACATTCATTTGAAACTCTTATTTATTTTTCCTGTCACCACATTAATTTGAAACTCCCATGACTTTTCAATTTATTTCTAATAATGATTATAAGTTGGTTAATAAGGTTAAATAAATATCAAACCTAAAGTGTAATCATATATAAACTAAATTTCAATTTTAAAAGAATATCTTTACTTCTACTTATAAAGTTATGTTTTTTAACTTTTAACATATTATTCTTAATTTATTAGTTTTAATATATTGTTGGATGTAAACCATTATCATTTTAAAGCTATAACTTTTGAACAATTTGGATAAAATACTTAAATTATTAATTCAAATCTAAAATTACAAGGTCAAATTAAATATAAATTTTAGTTTAACTTAAACAACCCAAAGAATATTTTATAAATAGTTAAAAGTGATAAATTGTAGTGTATTTCTAATAACGATTATAAGTTGGTTAATAAGGTTAAATAAATATCAAACCTAAAGTGTAATCATAAATAAACTAAATTTCAATATTGAAATAATATAGTTACTTTTACTTATAAAGTTATGTCTTTGACGTTTAACATATTATACTTAATTTATTTGAAAATAATCAATATATGTATACATTATCATATATTTATACATTATCATATATTTCAAAATAATCAATATATTATATCAATTTAGTATCCAAATTATTATATCAAATCTAACAACAACCTTATTGTCATATTTAAAAAAATATATATATTTGTAAATTAATTATATAGGTGTTTTTGCGCAACGCGCGGGCATTCGCCTAGTATCTTATAAAGCTAGCATTTTTCTAAGCATCACATTGATTTGAAACTCCTTTGTCCTTTCATATTCTTAAAACATATAAAAGAGGAAAATTTCCAAGCACCATATTGATTTGAAACTCCCATGTTTTTTCATATTCTCCAATGATTTTTCAAATGCATTTTAGTAATGATTATTAATTGCTTATACATCAAACATGTTATATAAGTTGTTACATGTGATTATGAATATTTGTTTGTCTCTTTAGTTCTTGGTTTCCTAAACATCTCACTTTGAGTGAAATTCTTTCTGCATCTTCTTAGTTTATAACGTCACCAACTGGAAACATTACAATTTTAGCAACATTGCACTACACTTCTCCAATCACTCATCTAAAAAGAATGTTGATTACATTGTGTTTTTATATAGAAAATGCAAAATATGATTTGTTGTGTTATGGATTTAAAAACAAAATGGTGGTCGGATGTTGTATATTTAATTGTAGTGTATGTCTAATATTAGGATTTGGTTCATAATATTCTTTTTATATGTTAATATCCTTTTGTTTATGTTATATGAAGATTATTGTGCAATGTGGGTGGTTGTGTGGTAACTTTATGTTTATAATTATATTTTAGTTTTCATTTATGGGTGGTTGTAATTGTAGTTTATATTTGTAATTCTATTTTAGTTTGTATTTTACTTTGCGTTTATGGTGTTTACGGGAAGAAGAATATGAGAATGATCGATACTTTGATTGTTGGCGTTTTTTTTGTTGTATGCATCATATCCACGTTAAACATAGATGGACATTTAACATTATGGTTTATGTTATGATAGAGTAAAAAAATTATATTTGTTTTATTTAGGTACCTTTATCTTTGTTTTGAAAAAGCCTTGCTACACCAGTTTTATCTTTGTTCCACTTATATAGAAGAAATTCTAAAATGTTTACCTTTTTTTAATATTGGAATGCGATTGTCCTTTCTATTTATTCCCTTTGGTGTACGACACAAATGAACACAAGTAAGATTTAAAGTAATTAGCGTTATTAATAACTTATTTATAAATAACTTAAAATTTCATCCAGTTGTAGTATATGAAGTATTTATAACCAAATGCTCAATTTCCTTAACAATTAAACATCAATAGATGTTTATAATTCTCATTTTATTAACAAATATTGTTTTTTCTATGATAAGTAAATAAAAATTGTTATAACTATTTTCTTAAAACAACATGATAACAATAATAGTTTAAACAACATAAATTAAAAAAAAAATAGATTATGATACATTGGAAAAATTATTAATGTTTGAAATTAATCATAAACGAAATAAAAAAATGTTTAAATAAATGGTTTTCCAATTAACAATGTCAATAGTTAAAAAATGTATCAAATAAAAAACTACATTTAACTAGCTAAATTCACACACAACATATGAATGGATACCATTAAGATGATATGATCCTAAAATACATCTATCTAAAATGATTGACCATAAGTAGATGTTATTATAAAGATTTGATTTATATATATATATATATATATATATATATATATATATATATATATATATATATATATATCATGGTATATTTAAAATAATTATAATATTTTATAACATCTTAGTGCAATATTCATTTGAAACACCCTATTTTAATTAATACTAGGTTAAAATTCTTCTTAATAATGACTTAAACACTCAATGTTTTATAACATATATATTATGTTTAATATGCATTTCATGAAAATATTACTATAAAAGATCAATCTTTTATGTAGACAACCATATAAATCACATACAACTGAAAAAGAAAACAAACTTAAAGATTTTTGTGTTGGTTTGAAGTATTTTGACCCTTTTTTGAATTATTTTATTATGGTAGAGCTTTTAATTTATATGTTTGTTATATGTTAGTTCTTTTTTTTATCTTTTTTTGGTTATAGTATTCTTTTAATACAATTGATGTATGTTGTGGTTGAATCGTTAATGTAAATTATATTGTATACATGTTATCGATCATATATTATATATGTTGCTTCAAAAAATAATTAATTAAAATTCATGTATATGCTATATTTTCTAGGGGTGTGTATGGGTCAGTTTCGTTCGGTTATAAGCTAAAACAAACCATAATCATTGCAATCGGTTAATGAATTTTGGTAACCAATGTGAATCGGTTAACATTTTAGTCGGTTAATGGTGTTCGGTCATCGATTAATATCGGTTAACGATAATGGTTCAAAATGATATGGAAATAAAAATACATTACTATAAAATGTGAGAAACAAAAAAAAAATCATTGGCATAAAAACTACATTACTATAAAATGTGAGCAACAAAAAATCATTGCTATAAAAAGTGAAAATTTAGAAAGTAGGTTGCTAAAATTACAAGTGGTAAATTAATGGTGATTAACTAATACCAAATTGTATAACTAAATCTAATTCTAAATTAAGTACTTTATAACCGTGACATGATTAGTCTTCAAATTCTCAGTTTCCAATATAATTACATATTATATACTTTTATATATATATATATATATATATATATATATATATATATATATATATATATATATATATATATTATAGTTTAGTTAATATTGTTGGATTGATTAAGTTCATTTTGTAGTGATTTGGTTTTCGATGAAAATCATAAGGGAATCATATATATTCGGTTAAACAATATTAGAAATCACACCATATTTTAGTAATGGTTCGATTATAATGGTTCAATTATAATGGTTGATTCGGTTTTGGTGTGGTTTTCGGTTAATATGTTCACCCTCAATATTTTCCATGTAAGTCTCTTTTGAAATGCAAATCGTCAATCTTATCATGTTATACTAATCTTGTGCAACGCGCGAGTATACGCCTAGTACAATACATAAAGTATACAGGTAGAAACAAGGGTGATCCCACCTACAGGCCTAGGGTGTCCGTGGGCAACCCTTATTTTTGGATTTTTTTTATAAGTTATATAATAAATTTTATATAGACACCTGTTAAAAATTAGTAATATATACAAATTTATTTGGATCTTAGAAGATACTTATCTAGGAAAAAAATTTGATTTATAAATATCTTAATTTATATTTGATTATTCAAACTTGTTAAATACAAGAAATAAAAAAATTATTCTTATAAACCCATTAAATACAAAAAATTAACAACAGACTTTGAGGAATAAAAGACAAAAAAGACTGTAAATACATAAACCCTAAAAAGAAAAAATTACATAATATTTACTCATTGTCAGCGTCCTCAACCGCTTTTAAGCCCATCGACGTTGTTTGTTGTGCAGTGACACAATCATCTACCACTCTCCGGTGACTGAAAAGCTTGAACTTCATCTTCATATATCTCCACATACTATCTCAAACTCTCCATTTTTATGTGAGTTTATGCTCAACCCTCTTTCTTTTTTACTTTATAAACATTGAAACTATAAATCTGAAAAGGCTATAAGCAGTGTAAATTGTTTAATGCACTTGGTACTCTATTAGTTGTTTAATATACTTTCACTCACTCTCTCTCTCTCTTTCACTCACTCACTCACTCACTCTCTCTCTCTCTCTCTCTCTCTCTCTCTCTCTCTTTCTCTTTGTTGGTGTGGTTTATAGTATCGACAATAGCAGGACATAGACAATAGCATATTCCCGAATAGTAGAAATCATGTTTACCATTACCTTTTATTAATTACATGTACCAAAATCAAATTCACCATTTTACAAAATTACTTTATAGAATGGTTCATCATTTATGATTTTAAATTTGATTTATTCGACCATCATTAAATGGAGTATATATATTTTTTAATTAATAGTTTAATTTAGACTTTTATAATATTAATAGTGATGCTCTAAAATTAATAGATGAGTAGTAAACTTGTATTAATTTTTTAGATTGTAATTAGGTTTAGAATTTCTGAATTTGTATGACTTTGTGATGATGCTTTTTTATTCCAGTTATAATGCTAAGGTTTGTCAAAAAGATAAATGAAACTAGTTCTTCATCTCATCATAATGAAAAACCACGTGGAAATGATGAGCAACAAAGTCCTCCTTCAAACTACATAAAATTTTGTCACACCCCGGCCGTCGGCGGAAACACCGGGCAGTGTAACGTCATTTATTGTATCATAGTTATCAACTTCCTGAAAACACATGCATTTTAAAATACGTCAACATAAAGTTGGTGAGTTCAAAGGTTTTGACTCCATATGAAAATAATACTTTTTCTAAGTTCAAAATTTTAGTTTTGAAAGTATCATTTTGACTCTCCAACATTTAGTATATATATTAGGTATAATGGTTTACTTATTAAATAAGTGATATACCTATAAGTTTCACATATTATGAATAAATGAATGTAATCCCATACAAACTAAGGTTGCTACGTATAAATCTTATTTCAATTCTATATGAGTAAAACCACTACGTATAAATCTATTTCAATTCATACGAGTAAAACCAGTATGTATAAATCTATTTCAATTCTATACGAGTAAAACCGCTACGTATAAATCTATTTCAATTCTATACGAGTAAGTATGCTAGGTATAATTGTCTACTTAATGAGCAAGTAGTATACCTACAAGTTCCTTATACTTAGAGTATAAGTCTTTGGGAAACTTATACTTAACATTCATACTTGTATATCGACAAAGTACAATGCTTCTAAAGTTATGCTACCATGAGTCCGTAACCGCTGCTAGACATACAAACCTCTGATTAAAAGATATCCCACCAATGGTTCCTCTATTGGTGCCACACTAAAACCGCCATTGGTGCCATAAAGGATTCCACCAAGGTAAATACTTCCCCGTACGCTTCATCGACGCCGGGTCCATAACAATCAATAGGAAAATTCGTCACCCGCAGACCGTTATGTTGTAGCTAGCAACCACGGGTGGGGTTGTCAACCCGCATTGATCTATAGTCCATCGTAAAACCGATTGGGTTGTAGCCAACAACCACAGATGGGGCGTTAACCCACATAGATCCATACACAACTTCCTCGCTCACACGGGATTAACGGTTACATGTCAGAGGATTTCCACTAAGATTCCCAATCTTAGTTGATGAATGAGGTAGCTCATGTAGACTTTGTCGGCTTCCTATAACTCTAACAACAAAGCATATTCGTGTCTAAAACCCTAAGTTACTAGACAATGCTTTTAAACATTACTCCTAATTTCATAATATTTAGGCAGTATAACAGCTATAACTTGAGGTAAAACTAGGTTTTATCTTGACATAAAACCAACAATAACAATATATAACATACCAAGTTTTATCTTGACATAAAACTAATAATAGCAACATACTTTATAAATTAACATATAGAACTTCCGAATATAACTTCAGAACTATATCGCACACAGCATATATATAGAATCCTAAGTATAACTCAAGATCTACATTAGTATAATAACATGCTAACAAGTTGATAATAGTTGTATATATTCAAAATATTGTATTTAAAAAACTATATCCCGGTTAATATAACTATCTATGTTGATACTAATATACTATCATATAGACATAATATTAACGTATATACAATATTTAGCAT
Source organism: Lactuca virosa (assembly GCF_052849685.1). NCBI lineage: Eukaryota > Viridiplantae > Streptophyta > Magnoliopsida > Asterales > Asteraceae > Lactuca > Lactuca virosa. The sequence continues at coordinate 206,704,217 of NC_136426.1, forward strand.
GCGTTTTCCCCCGAAAATATTAAAAATTGGGGCCGTGAAACTCACCCTAGTAGCGTGATTTTATGTAATCTAGGAAGAAAGAGTCAGCGGTTCGCGATCATCGGGCTCGGGATGCAAGATGGATTCAGCAAAGGAAAGAGGAGAAGGAAGTTCAGGTGTAAGAATAGATGAAGTCGAACCTGCTATTTATAGGAAGATTTTTGGCCTCTCACATCGTGAGCCATATAGTCTCACGTCGTGAGCCATGGCTAGTCACCCCGTAGACTTGCCATTTGCGTCCCTAACTTCGGAAGGTGGCCATGTGACTCCTCATGTTGTGAGATATCCTTGCTCACGTCGTGAGCTTAGAACTTATCCCTTCGTAGCCTCGTCACACACCTTCAAGATCCGAAATATGGCAATTTGAGTCCTCACGTCGTGAGTTTCTATGCTCTCGTCGTGAACTCAGTCAGATTAGGGTTTCTGACAGATGAATCTTCGGAAGGTCGTCACTTTCACATACGAACTCCATTTTTGACGTTCTTTATATCCACACGTAGGTATTTACGAGTACTACAACTCTCTTCTAGATTCCAATAGCTAATTCTAATTATATTTTTAATTCCTCTTATTATAGAGATTTATAGTGTTCGGTTTATCATAACTTCTTCATGCGAAGTCAGATTTAGACGTTTTCTATATTTTTGGAATAGTATGGACGTATACTTTGAGTAGTATCATAAAGAAAGTTCATATTTGTATTAGAATTTAACATGAACTACATAGTACATTTATCACATTACTAGGTTAACAAAATCACATTACATGATTGGTATAATCACATGTGATTGTTATTGACCTATTTTGACTAGTGTTACTAGTGTTACATTCTCCCCCCGTTGCAGGATCATTAAATCTAGCGGTATAAGCTTTTATCTCTGAACCCTTCATGGTTAGGGTCCACCATTCCTGTTCCAACTTTTGTACTTCCTCCCTAGGACAATACTCCTTTACCAGCATCATCTTTAGCTCTTCCCATTTCATGGAATTTGAAGCATCAATTCCCATTGTATTTACATGGCTATTCCACCATGTAAGTGTTGCATCAGTGAAAGTACATGCTGCAAATCGTACTTTACAATCATCTGGACAGAAGCTTATTTGAAAGACGGACTCTGTCTTTTCAATCCACCTGGTCAAATTAACAACTCCTTCAGTTCCATGAAATCTCTTTGGTTTGCAATTCATAAAGTCTTTGTAGGTACACATTCTGGCGGTCCCTACATTGCCTTCATTTCTAACTCCACCTCTTGTGACATTAGCTAGAGCTGCAACGATTCTTTGAGCTATGATTTCTTCAAGTTCTGCCGAACTTATTGAGCGATTTATTTTTGGTGGTGGTTGCGGTTGTTGCTGTGTTGATTGTTGGTTAAGGTTTAGTCGAGCACTACTCCTTTTAGGCATTTTGTGTAGTTCCTATTATAAATAATAAGAATTTTATGAGTTCTATGAAGTATTAGTCATTAAATTACGATTGTTAATAACTTAAATTTTTGTTCAAGGTATAAAGCATAGTGGACGACACTATTTGGCACATGTAATATATGCTTTATATTTGTTACTAGTGGTGAAACCAGTTTATTATAGGTTTATATGAGAAAAAAACAAAATTTGTAAGGTTTACTACACCTTTGCTAGAAACTTTACTCTTTTTTCCTTAATTAGTTTGTTTTCTCTATTTTTACATAACCACTAGTTCTAGTTTATATGTCAGTACCCTAAGTGATGACACAGCACGTTAGTGACATGAATCACTTGTTCCTCAAGTGCTTTGAGTTCTCGGCTCAAGGCTCTCCTGTGCGTTCATCGTTTCTCGAGGTTTGATTATAGAGCTCTAACTCTACAATCCTTGCATCGTGAGTTATAAGCGAAATTTATACAATGATGGACCTCCATCACTGCCTCTTGATCTCGCCTAATCTATCCTTCTAGTCTTCGCATCCTTCCTGAAATATGTGTAGTCTTTCCTTTGAAAATTTACATCTTCTTTTCGATTCTCACACTTTTCTCAAACAGCTGAGACAAAGTGTCATCTTCGGGAGAAGGTGAGAGATATGGTCGGGATGATTGACCAATATCATACTTGTTAGCAGCTCTCTCTTCTGCTACCCACCTATCAACTGTTTGTGCTATCCTCGCAGGTTCATCTTGAGCTCTATGGGTTCCTAAAGATGTCCCCTTTGGATTCTTCCTTATCCATTTTGGTATAGATTTACGGGCCGTTCGTTTCATCTTCGCTCCTCCTAGGGTTTGACGATAAAAGGTATTTATTGGGGGAAAAGAAGATGTAACTGATTCTATCTCGTCCACATGCTTGCTTTCTTCCATTGACTTGCTTTTTTCCCATTCGTTGGAAGGTAAAGGTGATCCATCGTTAGAAGGTATTGGATGAAAGGTAGTTGGATTTATAGGGCAGTAAGGATCATCTAGCATAAGAAGGGATGGAATCTCTTGTTCTTCATCCGTACCCTCTAAGATTATCCATTCTTGAGAATGAGCTCTATCGAATTCCTAGTTTGATTCGCCAAGTATTTAATCTATCAAATATTACTTCCAATTTGAATAGTCCATATGATCTGATCATAATAAAATGTAGTTGTACACCTACACGTACTTGTGATAGGATCTATGCACACATAAACCTTAGTTGGAATATCTGATCTAAATCCTTGAGATCAAAAGCATTCCAGGTATTTAGGTGTATTCTCATCGCGGTTCTGAGTCTTCATATATGACTCTATATTTATTATTTGTTATATTCATGCTCTATTAATCATTGTTTGTTACTTCAGGTCTAGCTGATAAGGCACCAGCCAGTCAGGACAGTCGGAGGGCAAGATCATTTTATCATATAGCCATTCTGAAATCCAGCAACCCAAGCAACTTGTTTATCCTGTCACCGCTCCCGTAAGTAGTCCTTTAGTAGTATAATTAATAATACTTTATATTGTAGGCCAAGGGATATACCTAAACCTAACATAGTAAGCCCTAAACTATAGTCGTGCTTTCCTAAGAAAGTACTAATTCACTATAGTTAATAGCTCTGATACCAATCTGTCACACCCCGGTCGTCGGCGGAAACACCGGGAAGTGTAACGTCATTTCTTGTATCATAGTTATCAACTTCCTGAAAACACATGCATTTTAAAATACGTCAACATAAAGTTGGTGAGTTCACAGGTTTTGACTCCATATGAAAATAATACTTTTTCTCAGTTCAAAAGTTTAGTTTTGAAAGTATCACTTTGACTCTCCAACATTTAGTATATATATTAGGTATAATGGTTTACTTATTAAATAAGTGATATACCTATAAGTTTCACATATTGTGAATAAATGAATCTAATCCCATACAAACTAAGGTTGCTACGTATAAATCTTATTTCAATTCTATACGAGTAAAACCACTACGTATAAATCTATTTAAATTCTATACGAGTAAAACCACTATGTAAAATCTATTTCAATTCTATACGAGTAAACCCGTTACGTATAAATCTATTTCAATTCTATACGAGTAAGTGTGCTAGGTATAATTGTCTACTTAATGAGCAAGTAGTATACCTACAAGTTCCTTGTACTTAGAGTATAAGTCTTTGGGAAACTTATACTTAACATTCATACTTGTATATTGACAAAGTATAATGCTTCTAAAGTTGTGCTACCATGAGTCCGTAACCGCTGCTAGACATACAAACCTCTGATTAAAAGATATCCCACCAATGGTTCCTCCATTGGTGCCACACTAAAACCACCATTGGTTCCATAAAGGATTCCACCAAGGTAAATACTTCCACTGTACGCTTCATCGACGCCGGGTCCATAACAATCAATAGGACAGTTCGTCACCCGCATACCGTTGGGTTGTAGCTAGCAACCACGGGTGGGGTCGTCAACCCGCATAGATCTATAGTCCACCGTAAAACCGATTGGGTTGTAGCCAAAAACCACGGATGGGGCGTTAACCCACATAGATCCATACACAACTTCCTCGCTCACACGGGATTAACGGTTACATGTCAGAGGATTTCCACTTCCACTAAGATTCCCAATCTTAGTTGATGAATGAGGTAGCTCATGTAGACTTTGTCGGCTTCTTATAACTCTAACGAAAAAGCATATTTGTGTCTAAAACCCTAAGTTACTAGACAATGATTTTAAACATTACTCCTAATTTCTTAATATTTAGGCAGTATAATAGCTATAACTTGAGGTAAAACCAGGTTTTATCTTGACATAAAACCAACAATAACAATATATAACATACCAAGTTTTATCCTGACATAAAACTAATAATAGCAACATACTTTATAAATTAACATATAGAACTTCCGAATATAACTTCGGAACTATATCACACACAACATATATATAGAATCCTAAGTATAACTCAAGATCTACATTAGTATAATAACATGCTAAGAAGTTGAATAGTTGTATATATTCAAAATATTATATTTAGACAACCATATCCCGGTTAATATAATTATCTACGTTGATACTAATATACTATCATATAGACATAATATTAACGTATATACAATATTTAGCATGCGTTTTCCTCCGAAAATATTAAAAAGTGGGGCCGTGAAACTCACCCTAGTAGCGTGATTTTATGTAATCCAATCAGAAACGGTCAGCGGTTCGCCATCACCGGACTCGGGATGCAAGATGGCTTCACCAAAGGAGAGAGGATAAGGAAGTTCAGGCGTAAGAATAGATGAAGTCGAACCTGCTATTTATAGGAAGATTTTTGGCCTCTCACGTCGTGAGCCATATATTCTTACGTCGTGAGCCATGGCTGGTCACCCCGTAGACTTGCCATTTGCGTCCCTAGCTTCGGAAGGTGGCCATGTGACTCCGCACGTCGTGAGACATCCTTGCTAACGTCGTGAGCTTAGAACTTATCCCTTTGTAGCCTCGTCACGCACCTTATCGATCCGAAATGTGCCAATTTGACTCCTCACGTCGTGAGCTGAGTCAGATTAGGGTTTCTGACAGCTGAATCTTTGAAAGGTCGTAACTTTCACATACGAACTCCGTTTTTGACGTTCTTTATATCCACGCGTAGGTATTTACGAGTACTACAACTCTCTTTTAGACTCTAATAGATAATTATAAGTCTATTTTTAATCCCTCTTATTATAGAGATTTATAGTGTTCGGTTTATCGTAACTTCTTCATGCAAAGTCAGATTTAGACGTTTTCTATATTTTTGGAATAGTATGAACGTATACTTTGAGTTGTATCATAAAGAAAGTTCATATTTGTATTAGAATTTAACATGAACTACATAGTAAATTTATCACATTACTAGTTTAACAAAATCACATTACATGATTGGTATAATCACATGTGATTGTTATTGACCTATTTTGACTAGTGTTACAAATTTGATTTAAATATGCTCCCCGCGGATCCGAGAGAAAGACCTAGTATGGAACTTTACCATGTTAATCAGCGGGATGAAATTAGAAGAGCCTACTTCTTTTTTACTTTATAAACATTGAAACTATAAATCTGAAAAGGCTATAAGCAGTGTAAATTGTTTAATGCACTTGGTACTCTATTAGTTGTTTAATATACTTTCTCTCTCTCTCTCTCTCTCTGTCTCTCTCTCTCTTTGTTGGTCTGGTTTATAGTACCGACAATAGCATGACATAGACAATAGCATATTCCTGAATAGTAGAAATCATGTTTAGCATTACCTTTTATTAATTACATGTACTAAATCAAATTTACCATTTTACAAAATTACTTTATACAGTGGTTCGTCATTTATGATTTTAAATTTAATTTATTCGACCATCACTAAATTGAGTATATATATTTTTTAATTAATAGTTTCATTTAGACTTTTATAATATTAATGGTGATGCTCTAAAATCAATAGATGAGTAGTAAACTTGTATTAATTTTTTAGATTGTAATTAGGTTTAGAATTTCTGAATTTTTAAGACTTTGTGATGATTATTTTTTATTCCAGTTATAATGCTAAGGTTTGTCAAAAAGATAAATGAAACCAGTTCTTCATCTCATGATAATGAAAAACCATGTGGAAATGATGAGAAACAACGTCCTCATTCAAACTACATAAGATTTGATTTAAATATGCTCCCCGCGGATCCGAGAGAAAGACCTAGTATGGAACTTTACCATGTTAATCAGCGGGATGAAATTAGAAGAGCCTACTTGTAAAAAGCACCTTAACAACCACGGAATCATTCTTTCCAACAAAGAGAGATAGTAGGTAGACTTCATAGATATAATCCCTTATGTATCTATTCAAATCGGAGATTAAAAACCAAGGTGGTTCTGATCATTTTGTTAAAAATGGATTTAATACTTGGAACAAAAGATTGAGTTTGGATCTTCATAATGATGGAAATCCACATAATATGGCAGTCCAAAAATGTCAAAATTTGATGAACCAAAAACAATCCATACCCACTACTTTTGATAAGCAAAGCGATTTGATGAAAAATGATCACCATCTCAGATTAAATGTTTCAATTGATTGTGTCACATTCTTATCGCGACAAAAATTATCTTTTAGGGGTCATGATGAAAGAAAAGACTCGATTAATATAGGTAATTTTCTTGAGCTTCTACAATTATATGTGTAACACTTGGATTTTGTAAGTTTCACATTTAAAAGTTTTACATTTTAGCCTTTAAGCTAGTACATGGGGCGTACAGGGTGGTACGCTTAGCGTACTAGCCCAGATTGGATCGCGCCTTTGGTCCACATACGTTGGGCGTACATAGCGTATGCAGAGCGTACACGTGGTTAATGAATCCCTCATTTTTACCGCATCGTACCCTATTTAAGCCTAATGATGACCTTATTTAGTTATGTTTACACAACCTCCATCCCTTCTTGTCCAGAAATCGAAACCTTAAGTGAGTTCTTGAGAGTTTGAGCCATAAAGTGTGATTGTTGGTGCTTTGCGAAGGAGAAGTAGTAGTGAACCAATTGGATTTGTGCTTGGAGCTTGAAGATCTGGGATTGGTTCATCGTTTCCGTTCCATTTAAGGTAAAAAGCTTCCATCTTGCTAATCCATGATGATAGATCTAGTGTTTGTGCCACGTTGTGCTTTTTGTGTCCTTGGAATGATTGTTGAGCATCTTGATCCACTCCAGAAGTGATTAATGGTAGATCTAGGGTTCTTTTGGTCCTGTGGTCCATAAAAATGCAAGCTTTGAGGTGTTTATGGACACATGCATGTGTTAAGACCTTTGTTAAGTTTTTTTGAGCTATAGAACCCCATTAAGTCATGCATGCACATAAAGTTTGCAACTTTTCGTGATAAACCACCTTAAGGAAGCCAGATCTTAGTGTTGGGTTGAAGTCTTAACTGATTAAGAGCTTAATGATGAAGTTGGCCAAATTGCGGAGTACGTTGGGTGTACAAACTGGTACGTTGCGCGTACAAGACCCAGAGCGAGTACGCTAAGCGTACGAGCTGAGTACGCCTCATATACTTTTATGATATTAACAGTGATGCTCTAAAATTAATAGATGAGTAGTAAACTTGTATTAATTGTTTAGACTATAATTAGATTTAGAATTTTTGAATTTGTATGACCTTGTGACGATTATTTTTTATTCCATTTATACTGTTAAGGTTTTTCAAAAAGATATGCTAAACAAGTTCTTCATCTCGTGATACTGAAAAACCACGTGGAAACGATGACCAACAAACTCCTCCTTCAAAATACATAAAAGTTGATTTAAATATACCCCTCGTGGATCCAGGAAAAAGACCTAGTATGGAACTTTACCATGTAAATCAGCGGGATGAAATTAGAAGAGCCTACTTGCAAATAGGACCTTACCAACCACGAAATCATTCTTTCCAATAAAGAGAAATCGGAGGTAGACTTTATAGATTTAATCCTTCTTGGCTTTATGCTTATAAATATTTGATGGAGTATAGTATAAAGCTAGAGGTTGCATTTTGTTTATGTTGTTATCTATTCAAATCGGAGATTAAAAAAAAGGTGGTTCTGATCAGTTTGTGAGAAACGGATTTAATACTTGGAACAAAAGATCGAGTTTGGATCTTCATAATGATGGAAGTCCACATAATATGTAGTCCAAAAATGTCAAAATTTTATGAACCAAACACAATCCATATCCACTGCTTTTGATAAGAAAAGCGATTTGATGAAAAATGATCACCGTATCAGATTAAATGCTTCTATTGATTGTGTTAGATTCTTATCGCGACAAGTATTATATTTTAGGGTTCATGATGAAAGCGAATAATCGATTAATAAATGTAATTTCTCTTGAGCTTCTTTAATTCTTTCCCAACCGAAATGATAAAGTAGGTTGCGTTGTTTTAAAGAGTGCTCCAAAAAGTTTACAAATGAAAAGTAGCTCTATTCAAAACGACATAGTACATGCAGCGACAAAGGAAACTATCAAAGTTATCATGAAAGATATTGGAGATGATTTTTTTTGATATTTTAGTAGACGAGTCTCGCGATGTGTCTTGTAAAGAGGAAATGACACTCGTTTTGCGGTTCGTGAGTAACCAAGGGGCTGGCATGGAAAGATTTATTGGCATAAGACATGTGAGTGATGATGGGTTTTGAGCACTACATCAATCCTATGGTGTACATGCAAACCCTAAATCTTTGGATCTAGTTTGTCTAATGAACATGCAATAATCATCCAAAGCTCACAAACCCTAGATATAGCATACAATAATCGAATTAACATAAAATAGAGTTTACATCTTACCTTGATTGTTATGTAGCAATAACAATATTAATCCTTCTTGTAATTGACTTCTGAAAGCCTAGTGCCACAAATGTTGCACCTCTAATGGAGTCACAAACACCACTAGCAATAAGGATGAAGAAGAAGGAAGAGGAGAGGCACCAAAAACGTTCTGGGGTTTCTCTCAAAGAGTTGGACCCGTTTTTGGGGCCATAGGGGTTCCTTATATACTTAGGCTATTAGGGTTTTCATCTAGGAAACCCTAATCTGACTGCTTAGGCGTTAAGCAGCCCATGGACCCTTCCAGAAGTCCCTTGGACGATTTCTATATGGACTTCCATATAGAATTCGTCCATGCTTCCTTTATGGATCCTAAGCCCAACTTTGTAACTATCTTATAATTACAATATCAGTCCCCTTTATTTATTTAATCTCTTTTGGACACAAAATTAATTCTTAATTAATTTTTGACTAATATTAATTAAAAATATGATTTCTCTTTTAATATATTATTCTCATAATATATTAATAAATCATAATTAATCCTCTCTCTCCTTAATTCATCATACAAGTTGCTATTGTGAAGGCAACCCAAAAGGACCATGCACACAATCGGGTTAAGTACATACCAAAATAGTTATGGGCTTAGACACCTAATCCAACAGTCTCCCACTTGGATAAGTCTAATAACAATTTTGCAGATACGACTTCAGAACAACAATCGTAGCTTTCAAAAGCCGCTATCAACTCTGATCTTATCAGATACGCGTCCTTTAGACAAGGGATCATATATTCCTCCATTCTCAAGATATCGTATGGACACGAGACATTGATTTTAATCATTCTATGTTCTGTTTCCCGATTTCCGATTTATGACGACCATGACTAATTGAACAAATCAAATCAGTCCCGGCTTGGCCAAACTCTTTGGGTTTCATCACTAAATCATCGAGGGGCCCACATATATCGCTTTTATTCCAATTTGGGTAAAAGGAACGGATAAACCTCAACTCAAATGCTCGCTTGTACTTAATCATCAAATCACACACAACAATATGTTTTATAACACCAAGTTATTGGTGCGTTTAGATATTATCAATGTGCAACCGACTTGTAATTACAACTCACACGTCTCGGTTTCAAGAATATATAATATTATCGTCTCGCCAATCACCCGTGATAAAATCCATGAAGTGATTCAAGTGAGCGTGGGTTTAAGCCAATACTCTAATCTTATTACAGAAGTACTCATGAACTCTGCAACAAACTTATGCTATGTCTAAACACTTTAGAAAATCTACAGATGGATTCATGACGGTCTTGCTTCATACCTACTTCCAACGTATGACATAGTCTTTGGAGGTTTGAATAACCTAGTTATTCTGGAAGTCAAAGCATGTAAAGTGAAACACAATAATAATACTTAATCCTATATGGCCTCAAAACTTTTGAGTATATATAAAAACACCTTTTATTAGTCACCATATTGATTACTCATTATTTATTGTATAATGTTTCGGATAATCAACTTGACACTTGAATTATAACAACAGTTGTCCCATGCTCCAAGCATGCACACTTTGTTTACCTATGGTCCTTACTTTTGTGAAATAGATCAATATAAAAATTTTGCAATGATGGTCATCTCACAATTCCTAATCCTTATCGTTAGTGTAAGAATACAAAATTCTTGCCACTATCAGAATATGTTAGATTTTAACATTTTATACAATGATCATTTCGTAATGTTACAGCACAAAAATCACTAAGACCCGGCCAATGAAATTAGAAAGTTCTCTATCGGAGATTGTTGCAAGACAATTACATAGACGTGAAGTCTCACATTCAAAACATATTCCTTTGAACATCCTTCTTGCATAAAAGTTTCTAATCTAGACATAGATTCTTAATATCCAACTCCCATTTATGGAAACATTTCCATATTTACCATATGACAACTCATTCTAAATAGAATCTTATCTATTCATAATAATGTCAATATGGTCCATCGAATACTATACTTCCAAGTACTCATAAGCGATAAATCCTTAACGAACTCCAGATCGTCCTTTGGCAGTTGTTTAATTAATTTAGTCAAATCCGGTTCTGGTCCTTTCCCTCTTAATGCCCTACGCATTTGGAAAATCAGAACGGTCAGATATTATAGCATATACAATCGATCCTATACCTGAAGCGTATAGGACATGATTCATAATGTCTCACATAAGGATGTGATACTAGACCAGTCCTCTGCTATAATATTTCTAATTACCATGTTCTCACAATTTTGATTATGAAGAGGGATTCCGTAATCATAACTAAATTTTGAGAATGCAATTATCCTTTCCATATATAGAATTTCCTTACGTTGAACCATTCCAACATAACATCCTTATATATTTGACTAAATTTGATTAAAATCTCACAATCTAAGCATTTAGATTTGAAATGATGTATAATATTCTCTCGCTTAATTATAGCAAAACAACTTTTCAACCCTTGCAACTTTGCAAATTGAAACTTTTGTTTTCTATCATTAACATTGCTAACTTGCAAATCATAATAATCATGCTCCCACTAACATTATAATTATCTTCTTACCAGCATAACAATTATGCTCCCACTAGCTTTGACATGTATTCAAAAATCAGTTGGACTTCTAGAAATCAATACTTATTAACTTTTTTTACCAAAGTTCATATTTCTAATATTAGATGCTTCGATAAATCTATATATAAGCTCATACAACCTTGAGAAAGCTCAAATGCGTGTCTAAAAAATTTCAAAACTTATAGCAATAAGTCCTAATTGTTCAAACCAATTTCCTTTTCTCACAATTCGAACTACGAAGAGGGATGCCGTAATCATAATCGAATTTGAGAATGCAATTTTCACAACTGCTATCTCCTTAAAATCTCTCTTAGTGAAACCGTTTCCTCACAATCATTTTAATGAAGCGGAGAGAAACCTTATGACACTTTATATTTTATAGTGTATGTGTTCCTATCCATGTGAATTTTCCATAACCATAATCGTAAGACAAGGTTTGCGACAAATCCAAACTCATATGGACTGAACTTGTTCAATCTCGATTTCTTGTCTTATGGTTGCACGAATGCCCACCATGTCTTCCAAGTTGTTCAACAACTCACCTGTACATATCAATGTACTTTCCATTGATCAAGGTGCTTTGCATTTAAGCACTCAAATGAGACCTCATAGAACTCACATGAACAATTAACTCAACAGGAATGACACAGAAACAAGGAATATGTCAACACGATAGGTTATAAACCTCAAGTTGCGTGCAAGTGATTATCAACAAGGTTTATTCTTGATTAGTTCTTGAGACTTTTCAAGATCATTAAAACTCCCACTGACCTCCTGACATATATGATTCTTGTCAAGAAACATTCCTTGACAAAACAAATATTCAAGAGTTAGTGCGAACTCCTATCAAGACTAACACTGTACTTAATTTGTTCTAGTTGGTCTTTGTCTTCTTCAAGACATCACAACTTACCAATTTCAAATGTGCAGGAACAAGAAAACTTTCTGTATTCTGATAAGTGTTACAAACCTATTAAAGATGTATCACTCAAATCACAATCTTGGAGTATGACTCTAAGACTCGATATCGGAATGAAGTATGATTGACCTTTTGATTTAACCTTTTCAATAATTCCCGATTCCTCTTCTTAGCCATACAAGTGCACTAAGATTTACTTAGAGGATCAACTGAGATATGGTTTCATAATCATTAAGACGATCATAAAACATGATAAACAAGTACTCTCCATTCCTTTTAGATTGGAGAAACCTTTATCTTTCTGCCTAATTGATTCTTTTTATTCGTTCTGCCATTCATTGAAACTTTTCCAATAACTCAGAATTACACTTATTGTTATAAGTATAACCATACTTACTAAACTTTTAGTAAATCATGACAAATAGTCTTATTGTTCTTTGTGGTGGACTTGACCAGTGCACAACCAAGTGTATCTGATCCCCTAGTCCTTCACTTGACTCTTTGTCAAGGAATTAGTCTCAATTTCCCATATATGAAAGTTTTTCATTTATCATACAATACAGGTTGCATGATTCCAAGTTTCTGTCCAATTGACACTTGGGCGATGAGAAACTCTCCCTATTTGGTAAACCTTTAACACTACCACAAACAGCAAAATCAAGAATCACATCCAATTCAACGTTGCTAAAAATAGACATACACAAACATCAATTTTCACACATGCCATTGCAAGGATAAATAAATAATATAAAACTTAAACTTTATTTTATTGCGGAAAAACTTGTCCTTAGAATGCAATTCAAATGAAAACTATGGTATTACATATTCCTAAGCAATCTATTCTAACTCCAAAGTAGTAGCTCAAGAATCCAATCATCAAACAATACGATCAAAATCCATTTTCTTCACGATCAGATTCAACTCACTTCTTTCCTTAAGCTTCCTCTCTTTTCTTCGATCCTACAAGACATCAAAATGTAATCTTATCACATCATGTATTAAGAATCAAAAATAGGAACTTAATAGAGTTAGATAGTTGATTTTACCTTAAGTAGAGCCATACATCTTGACTCTCCCATCTCTTTGATCTCTCAGGTAGTCAGGGTAGCTTCGTAACCAATGTCCCTTCCTTTGGCAGTAGAAGCAAGTGGACTCTTTCGGAATAGCGAATGGAACAATCTTAGATTTAGCCTTATCTGGATTTCCAATGTTTCCATGTTCAATGTCCATGGAAGCTTGGGACGTTGATCCACCAGACAAATTTGCTTGACCAGCACGCCAAATCATTGCTGATTCAGCAGCTATATGCAAATAGGTGAGATCAATAAGGGTCACGTCATGGTCCATCATATAGTACTCTCTAAGGAACTCACTATATGAGTCAGGAAGCGATTGAAGAACCCAGTCAACAGCCAGCTCCTTGGAGACAACAACACCCAGCATACCCAACCTGTCAATGTGTGACTTCATCTCCAAGACGTGTGCACACATAGACTTTCCATCTTCGTGTTTACTCGCCAAGAGGGCTTGAGTGAGCTTGAACTTTTCAAGCTTTTGAACTTGTGGGTCAGGGAGAACAATTTGAGGAGGTGGAGGAAGTGAAGCATGATCTCTTGTTCCTCGATCGAATCGTGGAACATCATCTTCAAAGGATACATGAAGACCATAGTTGTTTGACATCTACAAAACGGGAGAAAATCATGTTAGTCGATAAGGGTCCTTGATATAACACCCAAATGAAATATCAAGGCTAGGATCCAACACAATACTCTACAACCTAGAAGAGGGATGTCGTAATCTAGTTGCAGAATATTTGAAGGTAGTTAAATGACGAATTACCAATTTCCACCATGAAAAACGAAAAAGAAATTTAAGTTTTAAATGAATTGAAACTCCTAGATCTTTTGAGATTCATTGAAATTTTCAAGGGCATGTTTAATCTCGATTATGCCCTTCAATTTTGTAACTGGGATGCCGAGGATCACATACAAGGTGTGTGAATAACCATGCAAATGTACTTGGTACCCTCATGTTACCATCACCTAATCAATATGCTGGTTAGCCACACATGCTCCATTGATCTATGACATACATCGAGTCACCCTTCGATACCAATGCCAATCCCAAATTAGTGTGCCAGTTAACCACACACGCTCCACTAACATTTCGGCAAGGTGCAAAGTGTAATTTAATGGATTAGCACGAAATTCACATTTTTCCTAAAGTAGCTAAGATTTGGGAATTTATAAAAGACGTTTAGTTACTTTGTACTTCATTATACTTATAATGGAAGGTTGTGTCCTATCCTACCCGTTCGGCTAACGACCCTCCACTAGTTAAGAGTGCGGTGGGTAAGAGTGGATACCCAATGTCGGTCATTTTACAAGCCGCTTCCTTAAACACCCCTTATAGACCAGCTTCGTGAATGAGGCCTACTAACAGTAAGATTGACTCTTTACTCATACACATATATAGTATTAGACTTTTAATTTTATATATAGTATAAGGGTGTATTTTACACTTTTAAAATATTTGGTGGTTCTATTAATTTTCTCTTTTAATTAAACTTTTAATTAACTTAATAAAACCATAAGGATGTAATTTGAACTATTCAAAGTACAAGGGTCTTAGAATTTAATATTTCAAAATTAAACTTTTAATCAAATTTTAAATTCCAAAACATGAGGGCAAATTTTGAAACTTTTCAAAACATTAGTGATTTAGAATTTAAATTTTTCAAAATTAAACTTTTAATAAAAAATTTAAATTCCAAAACTTGAGGGCAAGTTTTTGAAACTTTTCAAAACTATCTAGATCAAATTACAAATAATTAAATTAATCAAATAATTGATAATTATCTAAATTTGACCTAATTTAATTTCTTGCAAGATAATTTAAATCAAAAATTACAAATATATAATATTTATCTTATAAAACAAGTTATTATCTTAATTTTGACAATTATCTACTATTTTGACAAGGATAATCACTCCAAATCAATAAAAATCGGATTTTATCAATTAAAAAACGTTTTTGGTAATTATCCCACAGCAAAATAGGTCAAAATCCCGAAAATAACTCCATCTAACCCTCTGACTTGTCGAGTCAGGGCTGGACTCGTCGAGTTCATAGTGGACTAGGCGAGTTACCCAGTAGAATCGGCGAGTTAGGCCTCCAGAATGCAGAATTTTCGACTTTCAGCAATGAATGATCATGTAAAACATCAAATACATCAAACAAACACCCTAGGCTCTGATACCACTGACGGATTTTGAGCACTACATCAATCCTATAGTGTACATGCAAACCCTAAAGCTTTGGATCTAGTTTGTCTAATGAACATGCAATAATCATCCAAAGCTCACAAACCCTAGATCTAGCATACAATAATCGAATTAACATACAATAGGGTTTACATCTTACCTTGATTGTTATGTAGCAATAACAATCTTAATCCTTCTTGTAATTGAGTTCTGAAAGCCTAGTGCCACAAATGTTGCACCTCTAATGGAGTCACAAACACCAGTAGCAATAAGGATGAAGAAGAAGGAAGAGGAGAGGCACCAAAAATGTTCTAGGGTTTCTCTCAAAAAGATGGACCCGTTTTTGGGGCCATAGGGGTTCCTTATATACTTAGGCTATTAGGGTTTTCAACTAGGAAACCCTAATCTGACTGCTTCGGCCTTAAGCAGCCCATGAACCCTTCCAGAAGGCCCTTGGACGATTTCTATATGGACCTCCATATAGAATTCGTCCATGCTTCCTTTATGGATCCTAAGCCCAACTTTGTAACTATCTTATAAATACAATATCAGTCCCATTTATTTAATTAATCTCTTTTAGCCACAAAATTAATTCTTAATTAATTCTTGACTAATATTAATTAAACAATATGATTTCTCTTATAATATATTATTCTCATAATATATTAATAAATCATAATTAATCCTCTCTCTCCTTAATTCATCCTACAAGTTGCTATGGTGAAGGCAACCCAAAAGGACCATGCTCATAATCGGGTCAAGTACATACCAAAATAGTTATGGGCTTAGACACCTAATCCAACAAGTGACACTTCAACATTGTCACCTAAAAAGACAATTTATTCATTTTTTTAGAATATGGATTAAGTACACATATTATCGGAGGGCAAGGTTATGATGGACCTAGTAACTTGAGAGGTGCATTTAATAGCTTGAAGACCTTCATTATGAAAGAAGTGGAATCTGCACATTCTATCGGTTGTTTTGCTCATTAGTTACAGTTAGCACTTGTGTTTGTTGCAAAGAATCACTCTGACATTAATGATTTTTTTCAGTTGATTTCTCGTTTGTTAAACTTGATTGGATCTTCTTATAAGTTTCGGGACATGTTAAGAGAGAAACAATCAACAATAGTAGTGGAAGCATTAGCTGCATGTTTCTTTAATTTTGTCAATTTGTTTTATGCTAACTGACATTGTTTTCTCGCTAATTTTTGTATATTATTTACTTCAATTTTAGGTGACATCCAAAGTGGTATAGATTAGAATCAAGAAGTTGGTATCAAATGACCAGGTGATGCTCATGGTGTTTGCATTATGGTTCACTCGTAAATATCAAGAGAATATGTTCTTCTAATTTGTGAAGTACTCGAATACATTATAAAACATTGTACTTCTCAAGACCATAAAGTCGAAGCACGTCATCTTTTGAAGTCATTACGAACATTTGATTTTATATTTTGCCTACACTTGATGGTTGATATCTTAGGGGTCACAAATGATTTGAATACCACGTTACAAAAGAAAGACCAAAATATTGTAAATGCCATGCATCAAGTGAGGTCCTCTAAGAATAGACTAAAAAAAATAGGAATGAAGGTTGAGGGTGGGAGGGGGGAAGGGGCACATTTAAACGATGTTAATTTATTCTGTGAAAAATGTGATTTTGAGATTTTGAGTATGGAAGCTCCATATTACAATGGATTATGTTGTCACAAAGATTCAAAGGTTAGCGACTAGAAAGTTTATTTATTTTCACAACTTTCCTAATTAACTATTAACAAGTATTTCTGTTTAACTCGCAGATTAATTGTTTGCACCACTACAAAGTTGATATATTTGTTGCGGTCATAGATATGCAATTTCAGGAGCTCAACAATCGCATTAATGAAGCAAACACAACATTACTTATTTCGATGACTTCTTTATGTCCAAGTAAGTCTTTTCAAGCATTTAATGTGGAGGCACTACTAAAAATGGCTAAATTTTATCTTAACGAATTACCAATGCATGACCTTGGAACACTTAGAGCGAATCTTCAAAACTATATTATGGATGTACGTGGAGATGAAAAGTTTAATAACTTGAAGGGAATTGCAAACTTGGCAAAGATGATGGTCAAAGCAAACAAGCATACCATCCATATATCTAATGGTATATCTTCTACTAAAATTAGCATTGATTTTACCCGTTGCAACATCAACTGTGGAACGAGCATTTTCATACATACACATACATATACAATTTTTCATACATGCATATACATATACATTTTTTTCCATACATATACATTTTTTCATACATATTCACACATACATATTTGCATATACATTTTACATATACATTCATATATTTCATCTAATTTCACATACCAAAATATACAAATTTCACATGCCAAAATATATACATTTCATATATATTATCAACATAAAAATAAAAAAAATAAATAAATAAAAAAGAAGTAGAACTTGCTGTTGCCGGTAAAGGGAAAGTCGTCGGAAAAGCGAAAGTCGCCGGAAAAATCTTCTAGCCGTCGGAAATTGTTAGAGAACCACCGGAGTTTAATTAAAAGCACAAAAAATTTTTTTTAGGTTAAATATAGGTCAGAAAACAAGAGAAAGATAAAAGGGAAGAGCAAAGCGCACCTTATTGGAGTTTTAATCTCGCCGAAGAACTCAAAATTCGCCGGAAATGGCCGGACCTTACCGGAATCTGCTGGAAATTGACTGAAAATGAAAGCCTAGAAGGAGTGGTGGTGTGTGTTGGTGAAGTACGCTGGAAATTGACGTAATGTCGCAGCAGAATACGTTGGTCGCCGGAGTTTGCAAGAGAGAGTGGTAGGCAGCAAAACTGAGTCGTCTAGGAAAAAGGGGTAGTCAAAAGGACGGTCCCTTTAGCGACGACACCTTTAGCGACGACGCCCTACCAATTGCGGCGACAAGTTGGAGGGAAAAACATGTGCTATTCTTTAGTGCCTAGTAGCCGTCTGATCTAAAAACAATTGAAGGGTCACGATGAAATTCACACGGATCACTATCAATAGCGGCGACACGTCGTCATAATTGGTGTCGCCGCAATTACTTCCCACCAGATGAAACCCTAGCTGATGGATCACTATAGCAGCCTACGGTCACGATTAAATGGCGTGTGGAACAAGAGGATCACTGGTGGAAGCCTTTTAGGGACGACAACTTTAGTGACGAAAGGGTCCTTTAGCGACGACGTTATCTAATGTCGCCGCTAAAGCCATGCGTCGTCGCTAAAGTTGTTGTCCATGAAGGACTTATTTCTTGTTGTGGATGTCTAGCGAATAGCTCAATTTCCAAACGATCGGAATACGCAGTCATCTTCTGCATCTTCGGTTGCCGGCAAGACTCCTTTCCTTCCTCACAAATTGTCGTGGATACTTATCTCTTACGATTTCAAATTTTTTTTTTAATAATTTTTTTTAATTGTAATTCACAATGTATAAATCATTGTAGATTTGTTTATGAGCAGGAAATAGTTACTGATTTTCGTAGAAGTGCTGGATTATTGAATGAGTAATGTGGAAATATGGATTACATTAGTTATGAATATAGACTTGATTCAACAGGGTTGTGTTGTGTTTCAAGTTTGATTTTTTGTGTTGTATTAATTAAGTTTGATTGCTAAATAGTAGTTAAAGTTGTATAAAGTTTAATGTAATTATGTTTATAATACACTGTAGTGGAAGAAGAAATAGGTGGATGGCTGTTAGTGTTGCTTTTGGATTGTCTTGCTTTATTCTTCACTGTTTATAAGGTAATTGAGTTTCTCCTTCATCCTGGAAAAAACTTTAACAAACTAGCTAGATGTACAGTTGCTTTATTCTTCACTGTTTATAAGGTAATTGAGTTATTTTAGATTCCAGTAGTTCCTTCCATTTCCATTGTATATCACAGATCATAGTTGGTATGTATGTCAGTATCTACAAATTTATTAAAGCCATAAGCATATGTGGTAAATTTCAACAAGGCACATCACTAAAGGTAATTTCCCTATATCCGGTAAAATTAATTTATCCTTTTACGAGTGCCTAGTAATAAATATGGTATAAATAGAAGCCTGCATTCTCACACGCAACCCACTCTCTCTTTTCCAAACTCGGGCATTCAGTTCTAGGGTTTCAATGGCACAGTTGCCCAAGGAAATGATTCAACTAATACTGATAAGGTTAGAGGTGAGGGATCTGATCCGTTACAGGAGCGTTTCAAAGTTATGGAAATCTTTGAACACATTTATCGCCGGGATTGTGAAAATAACAAAATGGGAAGCAGGAGAATTGCTATGTCTGCTATGCGCTGTGGTGATTGGATATATGACCCTGATAAAATCTTATCTGTCTGTCGCACGCGCATCTACTCGGTTCTTCAAATGGTTTGGTATGCGTTTCTCCCTCTCGTACTGAATTTTTACTTATCAATCCTGAAACCCGAGAAGTGAATAAACTGGAAAATCCCCAAATCCCTCAGGAGGGATATATGATTTATGATTTTGGTTATGATTCATCCAAAGATGACTACAAGGTGGTATTAGGGTTTAGAAATGGTAGTAGTCATACCTGTTTTCTAAAGTTTACTTTAAAATCCAACGTCTGCGAAGTTATTAGAGAAGTGAAGAATTTCGGTTATAATCAATGAAAAACCGCAGGAATAAAATAAATGGTTATTAATTGATTAATCTGCAGCATCAGTGTAGAATAATAATAAAAACACACCTTCAGATTGATCTTCTTATGTGCCCTCAAACACCCTATATGGTATTCCCTTTCACACTGCAAGGCGGATAAATCTAACAATCAGAAATGAAAACACAGCATAACTGGATTTTTATTGAATGTCCATTTTAACCTTGGACCAAAACTAAAAGAAGCACTATACTACAGGGACCAAATTTATTGATATTTAAGGAATAAGCACGTCAAGAACTACAGATCAGATCTGCAACTTCTGTCAAGATAGCCATCATCTCCAAACGTTATTCAGTAAGAATGGAACAAGATGTCAGATTTAGACACTACTGAAGCGTTAGAAGATATAGCATAAATTGGAAAGTTGAGCATTAAAAATTTATTGGAATCAAAACAATTACATAAGAAAACGTTTTATAAACTTACCTTTGAAAGGGTAAGGTAGAGCGGCCTCTGACAAACCCACAAAACCATTGAAATGCAATGAACACCTAACTGGTACCAATCTGATTCTACTAGACTGACAACAGATCAAGAAATAGTGTGAGTGACAGGCCAACAACATAAACTTCGAAACACCAAAAAAAGGACAAAACAGCTTGAAAACACATGATTCAGAATGGTATAAATTAACGTATCAGTTAACTTACATGTTTTTTGTTTTAAAATGTTGCGGATCTTTGCTAGTTTTTGGATCTGTGTGAATGATAGAGAACTTGTTCTTGAAATCGACACATAAAAGTCCTGGTGATTATCATGACCGAAAAAGACGCAGATCGATAACTTTACCAAAACAATGCATGATTTTCAGATATGCATATCCTCCTAAGCCAGTAGTTGAATAGTTTGAAGATATAGATTCACAGGGTTGATTATGACAGCGGCTGTGAAATCGTATGAAATTGAAACTGAACATCTAATATATATATAGTAAGAAAAGTGTGGGCGTCAACCCTAACCCTGATCTCAAGCGATGGTGATTTGCATCAACCTCCCCCTAAAATTGTACATGTCATCACATACAGCCCAACCATTAAGAAAAATTACACTACTTTTTAACAGTTCTTACTTGTAAATGGCCACACTATCTTTATTTATATTTTTTTTCAAAAATAATTGATACATTTTTCTTTCTTGTTTAAGTGAGAATATCTTCAATCATTTGACATTGTGATTATTCGAGGTTGAGTATACCTTATTCATTGTTTAGCCTTTCAACATGAAAGGGTGTCATTAGCACAAACTTATTATAATGTTTGGCTACAAAATTAGTGGTTTCACGAAAAGTTAAAATTATGATTGTTTTAAATGAAATCATAATAATCTTGTATACTGACAATTATATTTATTTTAAAATTAAATTTCATGAAGAAACTGATCTTAATAATATAAATAAGGTACAATTCTACATATATTTATCGTTTTGCACTCCCTCGAGTTAGGCTGTGTTTGGCACGCCACAACTAGCTGATAAGCTAGCTTATTTTTCGAGCTTTTTTATGTTGTCGTGTTTGGCAAGCCAAAAAGTAGCTTATAAGCTAGCTTTTTGAAAAGCTACTTAGACTAGCTTTTTAGGAACTTTTTTAGAATTTTCCAAATACACCCCTTAATTAATTATAGAAACACATACTCCTACATGTCTTTTCATGTTATTTTATATATTTCAGCTAGCTTTTCAGCTACTTTTACCAAACGTTATTTTTTATCAGCTAGCTTTTCAGCTATCAGCTAGCTTTTTATTTAACAGCTAGCTTTTCAGCTATCAGCTAGCTTTTCAGCTAGTACGCCAAACATAGCCTTAAACTCTCTATGTTTAAGAAAGCTCAACGAGAAAGATTCAATTTTATGAAAGGTCTGTCGGCAAGTTCATTTGGATGATTATTGGATTACTCACACCAGACGTTTTGATATTTACACATTGTGCTATATTTATTGCGATTTTGCATTTGAAGTATATTTGGATTCCTTTTTTGTTTCAATGCAATATGAGTTATAGAATATGTCAACAACACTTGAATAAATTTTGATAAGCATGCAAGAAACATAACACACGCACAAACTTCCAATGGACGATTGATTCTTGAGGATCAAGTTTGTTGGTAAATATCCATTGATGGTCGATCATTAATTGTCTGAATGACATAGTATAGAAAATTTATCAAAATATATTTGTAAAATTGGTCTAAGTTTTAAAACTAATGTTGGATTTAATGAACTTACCAAAATTAACTATGGGTATTGTGATAATTGTGTCAAGCATCGCTTACATGGAATTGCTCCATGAGTAACACAAAGAAACCCAAGACTCCTCGTCTGATACTATACACTCCACCGCTAATGATCAACATTCCTCAATAAACAACAAGAGGGAAACAAAACAAGTGGTATTTAGGAGTAAAATGGTCATTTTTACCATCTTACTTTACTATAATGATACTTAACGTAATTACTTATACCCCACATTAGATGCAAAAAAAGCAACGTATTTTTATCTCCTTTCTCATTAACATGGAAATAATGGTTGATTCAAAAACATAAATAATATCTTCTTAGCGCATGGGAATTTTAGGTAATTAGATTGTTTTAGTTTCTTATGCAAAGTAAATAAAGTAAACATGTAGAAAGACTAAAAGAAAAGTATGTTGCTATTACTTAGCAATTTCTTATATAATTTAACAACAACGTACATTGAAATATTTGGACATTTATATAATTATATTTAATTGCATTGGTTTACCATTTATTTTAAGAATAATGTTTATGTAACACCTCAAGTCTTAGACCATTTTTTTTCATTTTTAATTTACCAAAAACAAGTTTCACAAACAAAGTTATCAAACACATAGTTATCCAAAAAAACCATTATCACAAAATATCAGAGTTTCTCAAACTATCCCAGTAACAATCCTCTCAGAGAGTTTGTACAATTAAACCTTTGCCTTCCTGCGGTTCTCAGAAGTACCTGAAATACATAAATCAACAAATGTAAGCACGAAGCTTAGTGAGTTTCCCAAGATACCACATACAACGCCACATAAATAAACAACTATGGGTTATCAGCAACCCTACGGACTATCAGCAGTCCTAGTGGGCAACAACACGCCCTATGAGTTATCAACAATACTAGAGATTGTACTTAGTCTCAGTCACACATAACAACATTACACATAATAACAACAGACCCAACAGGTCATCAAAAATACAACTATTCTTCCACACGTGTAAGGATAAGTGAAGAGACTCACCTGATACTGATACTGACGACAAGTAAATCTCACAACCGAACTGCCAGAACTAGACGTCGCCTAGTCAACGAGATAATTAACCCCAATTAATATTTAAGGTCCAAGGTTCAACTCCCGAGTCCAAATCCCACAACTAAGTCCTATAAGGGAAGAAAGACCATTTTTCCCTTCTCATGGTCCAAAACCCTAAATCTTGGCCAAAAGTCAAAAGTCAACGAAAGTCGACTACCCAATACGTATGTTGGGCGTACACTTCCTTACACATGGCGTAGAGCGCGAACAGTGACTAGATGAGGAAGGAACTGGCTACGCTGGGCGTAGCCAGGAGTGCGCCCGGTGTACTTAGTCTGATTCAACTTCACCATCTTTTGTGTCTTAATCCGCTAAGACATCTAACCAAACTTCAGATCTGACCCATTGTAGAGTGTCTTAACCCATAAACTCATTGACTTTTAGCTTTTGCATGGCTAGGAAGGACCCACTGCAATGAACTTTAGCTTCCAACACACTCTAAGCTACTTTATTCATGCATGGGCCATAGGGATTGATCAAGCAACCGTTTTTAGGAATCGATAAGTCCTAAAA
Source organism: Lactuca virosa (assembly GCF_052849685.1). Lineage (NCBI taxonomy): Eukaryota > Viridiplantae > Streptophyta > Magnoliopsida > Asterales > Asteraceae > Lactuca > Lactuca virosa. The sequence continues at coordinate 206,728,320 of NC_136426.1, forward strand.
TGCATTAAAGGACAACTAATATTCCTTGGAGTGCTCAAACTCATAACGGTCCAATCTTGGGGACAAAAAGCTCATAAAACTTCAACCATGGAGATCAAATAGGAAACTCATCAAGGTATAAACTTTATACCTGAAAAAGATGCAGAATGAGGAAATGTTTTTGTATCTACAAGCTTGCAAGTAACAATTCCTTCTTCTCTAGCCTCCTGTTTCAACAATATCCACCAAAAGTCACTTAATAAGCTCCTAAAACTCACACAACCAACTTAGACTCAAAATTAGGGTTTGAGGACGGACTGGTGGCTAATAAAGATAGTAAAAAGGGGATATAAAGTTTTTTAAATAGGAAGCTGCCCTTAAAATTAGGGTTTGGAGTCAGGGCTAGTACGCCCAATGTACCATACGTACACCCAACGTACTAGCGGATCATCCGCGTTTCCACATTTCATGAGTACGCTGCGTGTACCCTCAAGTACACGAAGAGTACGACCAAAATGCAAGCATTTTTTCTCAAGGGACCAGTTGTGCAACTTTTGATAAACATAAGAGCAATAATAGCAATACCTTATATTTAGATGTTATAGTTTACTGTCATAGTTACTTCTTACAAGACATTGGATTAGTATCACATGATACAATATTTAAGGTTCGAGTGTTGAGGATGAAGAAATTTATACCAACACAAAAAAGAAGTGTTATCAATCGAACTAATTTTTATGGATGAACATGTTATATTCAATGTTTACTATTTATGTTTACATATAGAACATTATTTGATAACATGCTATTTTTTGACAAGGCACAAAAATCGAAGCTTGTGTTTTCAGTAGTAATTTCAACAGGTTCAACATCTTCTAAAATCTTGAGAAACTTATGTTATATAAAACGGAAACTTAGATGCAACAAGTGAAGGCTTAGTATTATTCACCAAGATCAACAAATTGTGTTCCAATGGAAAACTCTTCTAAAGAAATGTTTTGATTTTACTGGTTGACTTCATGGTTTTGTTTTTGTTGACTCTACTTCAATTCTACAACAAACTTGCTCGACCAATTTGTGTTTTGTTTAGTTATTTTACATCTTTTTTTGCTTTCTTTAATTTATTCACATAATTCATATTATTGTTTTATACATTTGTAGATGATCGGACAAGTCATATCACGACGTACTCTAGACACATCTAATCCAAATCCAGCAAGTCACAACATGAAGGGAGTGTTTGGCAAAAGTAGCTGTTAGCAGGAAGCTGTAGCTTTTATTTATTATATGAATGTTTGGCAAAAGTAGCTGGAAGCTTTTGAAATATATAAAATTACATAAAAGGACAATTGATTAAAAATAAATAAATATATAAATATATTTTTAAGGGTAATTATGGAAATTGATTTCAAAAGCTCAGTAGCGTTTTGTTAAATGCTACATGAAGTAGCTTTTAGAATCGGAGTGTTTTGTTAAAACAAAAATCTAAACGCTCGTACTTCCAAACGAAGCTTTTTATTTAAACTGGAGCGTTTTCTCAAAATCTAAAAGCTAGAAGCTCCCTAACGCTTCCAAAAGCTCTGTGCCAAATACGCATGAAGTTGACCTTAAGCAACATAGAGTGAGTTCTTTAACCTTTTTTATGTGATATTTCTCATATATATATATATATATATATATATATATATATATATATATATATTGCGGTTTTAAAGTAATTACTTTTTTATTGCAGGGGCACAGTGCTTAAGGTTGCTTTGTTAGGAGTTCAAGCTCATCAAGTATCAGATTCTATGACAAAAAAACACAAAAAAAAATTTGTGTTATTTTAATTAGTCAGTTTGCTACACTCAACGTTTGGAATGGTTTGTGCTACTAGTTTAATATCTACTGTCACACCCCCAAAGCAGAACGACGGAAACGTCCGAGGGCAGATGACGACATTGTATAGTATCATAGCAGTAGAATATAAATGAATCATAGCAACCCAAACATCATACATTGAGAATACAAGTTTACATTGTTTACATACATTGTTTGTTCAAAAGTAAACAAGAAATAACTGATAAGTAGATATCCATGATGCAGCAACGCCTGTTCTCAAAATGGTTTGGATACCTGTTTACTCGTTTCCTGAGAATACAAGTGATTTTGAAAAGTGTCAACAATTAAGTTGGTGAGTTCATAAGCATTTTGTATGAAAAGGGTTTGTAACTATTTTGCGTAAAATGGTTTGTGTACTTCTAGAAAATCCATTATTTCCTTTTAAAACGAGTTGTAAGTCTTATGCCCAAGACTAAATAAAATGCATGTATTCATTTGTACCTTCTCCTTGAAAAATGATAATGTATGTTCCCAGAAAAACCAATATTTTCTTATAAGTGATATGTAGTCTTATAACCCTAAGACCAGGAATGTAGTAAGGCTGTACTGAAGGATAGTATGTAGTTTTATCTTTTTATAAAACTGATGAAGTGAAAGTTACCCCATGAATCAAATGTTTTGTTAATCCCTATGTGAGTTATTATAACCATGCTTAACGTGACTGATATGCCTGAACGACGTTCTTCAAACGTCAGAATTGGTAGACATTTTTCACTCTAGACTTGTCGGTCTAACTGTAGCGAACAACTTAGGTGTGGGGTTGTCAATCCCGTATAGATCTATACACAACTATCTCGCTCTCCTTCCAGGATACTCTGATGATAATGCAGGACTTAAAGTGTACGCTAGGTAGGTATGGTGAAGAAAATGTCTCACAAGAGCATCAACACATTTACGTGAACTAGGATTCCTTTTTCTTGTAAAATGAAATAATTATACCCTTGGATAATTATAAGGTTTTTCTAAAATGAAAGTATGATTTTTTAATACCCAAATTATACCAATTATAGTTTATCCTCTATGTTTTGTTGAGAATATTTATATAATCTTTTATATAAATATAAAGTTGTATTCTTGACTATTGTAAAAATATGTAACCAAAACATAATATATTTGGGTGATAACCCACCAAGGGCTTCCGTCATTTATCCGTGTAGCTCTTTTGTCGGTCCCTGGATGCCTTTAGTCGTTCCCGAATTTGGACCATCTTCTCAGTTTGTCTCCATGATTATCTCGGGAACGGTGAGAGTGTTGTTGGGTACTTGCCCTTTTGCCAACTGTGTGGCTCCTACCTCTTTCCAACATAGAGGTGATCAACATTTGCGTCTATATAGAGCCTCAAATGGAGCGACCTTGATGCTAGTGTGATAGCTATTGTTGTATGAGAACTCGATGAGTGGAAAATGGGTATCCCATGCCTTGCTGATGTCTATCACATAGGCTGTTAGCATATCCTCCAGTGTCTGGATGGTCCTCTCACTTTGCCCATCAATTTGAGGATGGTAAGCCGTACTTATATCGAGTTGGGTTCCCAAGGACTTTTGTAATGAGTGCCTGAACTGGGAGGTGAATTTACTATCTCTTTCGGAAATAATAGACATTGGTACACCATGCAGTTGCACTATTTCTTTAATGTACGTCCTTGTAAGCTTCTCTATTTTTTCAGTTTCCTTTATTGGTATGAAGTGTGCGGATTTGGTTAATTTATCAACGATTGGCCAAATGGTGCTAACTCCATTCTTCTTCTTGGGCAATTTGGTGATGAAATCCATGGTTATCCGCTCCCACTTCCATTCGGGTATGTCAGGTTGCTATATTAAACTCGAGGGCTTTTGATATTCGACCTTGACCTTGGCACAAGTCAGACACTTGCCCACATAGGCTGCGATTTCGGCTTTCAAGTTTGGCTACCAATAAAGCTTCCTAAGATCCTGATACATCTTGTCAGAACCCGGATGAACAGAGGTAGTATTCTCCATCACCCTTGACTATAAGGTTCTTATCCATCCCTCGCAAGGCTTCACCTATGAAAATTTTAGGTTTTAAGGCTTCCTGCTGAGGCTCTTTGATTTGCGAAGATAGGTGGGAATGAATGGTCATGGTTAGTGACTTTACTCGATGACCCGAGTATTCTTTCCGACTCAGGGCATCTGCTACTACGTCGGCCTTGCCCGGATGATATCAGATTTTACACTCATAGTCGTTCAGTAGCTCTACCCATCGTCGTTGCCTCATGTTGATCTCTTTCTGGTTTAAAATGTGGTGAAGGCTCTTGTGATCTGTGAAAGTGGTGCATTTTGTACCATAAAGGTAGTGCCTTCAGATATTTAGAGCTAACATTACTGCTCCCAGCTCGAGATCATGTGTGGTGTAGTTCAGCTCGTGGTTCTTTAGTTGTCTTGATGTGTAGGCTATGACCTTTCTTCGCTGCATGAGTACGCAGCCTAATCCTTGATTGGATGCGTCACAGTAGACCACGAAATCTTCCGTCCCTTCTGGGAGAGACAAGATCGCTGCACTGCATAGAGCCTGTTTCAAGGTTTAGAAAGCAGCCTCTTGTTTCCTCTGCCAGGTGAACGTTACACCCTTCTGGGTTAGAGTGGTGAGCGGCTTAGTGATTTTGGAGAAATTCTGTATGAACCTTTTGTAGTAACCCGCGAGGCCTAAGAATTGCCTGATCTCCATTGGGGTTCTTGGAGTTGCCCAACCTTCGATTGCCTTGATTTTGGAAGGTTCCACGTGTATCCCTTCTTCACTGACCACATAACTTAAGAAAATCCACTTTTCGGATCCAGAATTCGCATTTGGAGAACTTTTCATATAGCTTCTCTACCCTTAATGTTTCCAAGACTTGCTGCAGGTGTTGATTGTGTTCTTCTTTACTTTGTGAGTAAACTAGTATATCATTAATGAATACCAACACAAATTTTTCCAGATAAGGTCAACACACTCGGTTCATTAAGTCCATAAATATCGCATGCACATTTGTTAGACCAAAGGGCATTACTACGAATTCGTAGTGACCGTAGCGGGTTTGGAATGTGGTCTTAGGGACATCATCCTCCCAGACCTGTAAATGGTGGTACCCGGATCTGAGATCTATCTTTGAGAAGTAACTTGATCCTTGTAGCTGATTGAATAGGTCGTCGATCCGGGGAAGGGGGTATCGGTTTTTGACAGTTAGTTTGTTTAGTTCTCGGTAATTAATGCACATGCGAAACATTCCATCCTTCTTCTTTAAGAATAAGACTGGAGCTCCCGAGGGTGAGAAGCTTGGCCTTATGAACCCCTTGTCCAGTAATTCACTTAGTTGACTAAGAAGTTCTTGCATCTCTGCGGGTGCTAATCTGTATGGAGGTGTGGCTTCGAGTATCAAGTCGGTTCTAAATTCGACTTGTCGTTCGGGGGTACTCCCGAGAGGACTTCAGGAAACACGTCGGGGAAGTTGCATACCTCCAGGATGTCTTTAATTCTCTTTTATCCTTTCTTTTTGTCGGCGACGTGGGCTAAGAAGGCGTGGTTCGTCTTGTGTAAACACTTTTGTGTCTTGATACATGAAATGATGCGAAGATTTGTAATGGGTTTGTCACCGTATATGACCAAGGTTTTATCACTTAGTAGGTGAAGGCGAACGACCTTATCGTAACACATAATATCGACATGGTGAGGACTTAGCCAGTCCATGTGGATGATAACATCAAAATTCCTTATGGTAACCGACATTAAGTCGATTTGAAAGGAGTGGTTATTCAAAGTTAGTGTGCATCCTATGAATACATCATTTGTTGTTTCGGTTTTTCCGTTGGCCATTTCTATGGTGAATGTGTCATTTAGTGTTTGAGGGTTTTGTTTGAGTAGATGTTTAAACTTATGACTCACAAAGCTTCTCTCTGCTCCACTATCAAATAGTATGCATGCATAAATGTTATTGAGGAGGAATGTACCAATGACCACTATAGGATCTTTCATTGCCACCTCGTGTCCTATTACTAGGACTCTTCCCGTTCCCCTAGTATTTCTGTTGTTGGCCTTTGGCTAGTTCCTCTTGTAGTGGCCCGTCTCCCCACAACCATAACACGCTTGGCTCACCCCAGCATTAGTGCGCTGGGTGGCCTGTTGTGTGGTTGCTCTGCAGTATCGGGTAGTGTGCCCCATCCTATAGCAGTTTGTACAGTGCATCTCCCGACAGGTGCCGTTGTGGTGAAAGCTACACTTATCCCAATTTAGGAGGGTACCCGCATATGGCTTGGTGGGTGCTTTTGTGGTAGGGGCGGTAGCGACATAAACCGCCACAATCTGTTCTTTCTTCGCGGGTTCCTGAGTTGGTTGCCCCTTCTTCTTGTTTCAAAACTTCATCTTGTTATCACTTCCCTTTTAGTTCGAGGGCGGGAATCATTATGCCTTTTTGTATTCAATGGTCAATGAGCCTTTGAGCAAGGCACTTGGCGCTGTCGAAAGTTGTTAGGTTAGCAGCAATTACATTCCCTTGAATCTGAGGAGATAGCCCCCAGATGAAACGTTCTACTTTCTTGCTCTCAAGAGTGATCATTCCTGGGCATAGAATTGTCAGGTTGTTAAATCTGGCAGTGTAGGTTTCGATGTTTGTGCTATTCATAATGAGATTCCAAAGTTCATGTTCTAGCTTTTGTACCTCGCCCCTTGGGCCGTACTCTTCAAGCATCAAAAGCTTGAGATCCTACCATGTCATCAAGTTCGCCACCGGGAGAGTTAAGGCATTGACATGGCCATTCCACCACGAAAGGGCCCTATCAGAGAAAGTACAGGGTGGAAATTTAACTTTGCTCTCCTCCGGGCAGTCGCAGATTTCTAATACTGACTCAGTCTTCTCAAACCACCGTGTTAAAGCAATAACACCTCCGCTTCCATTGAAGGGCTTAGGCTTGCCGTTTGTATAGTCTTTGTAGGTTCACACTCGTTGAGGTCCCTGGTTGTCCCCTTGGTTGGAACTGCCCATCCCGTTCCCATTTCCATTGTCATTTACGTTTGTACCATTGTGGTTGATCTGCGCCACAGCAGCAGTTACAACGGCTGTCACTGCAGCATGAAACATTTCATAGTCCATTTGTGGAGGTGGTGGTGGTGGTAGCGTTGTGGTGTTGTTGAAACGTCTGTTATATCTTTGTGGCGGCATCTTTCTGCCACAAGTGGAATGACAATAAGTTTTTTATAAGAGTTATGATTCGGACACTATTGTAATGGAAAATCTCATTTATATATGTATCGAGTCTAGTTGTTATTGAGGGTTGTTTTGTACTTGTAATTCAAATTATATTACACCAAATAAAATGAAAAGAAAAGACATAACATATAACAACATACAATAAAATGAGATACATATCCATTTCATTGAAAATAGAATCCTAATACATAATTTTCGGAAGATTGACATCTAAGAAGGTGTACAGTACATTAAAAGATAAAATTTGGCAGCACAACGACCCTCTGAATAGTGTAATCACTCAGACGTAGGGTCGATCCTACATATAGGATAAAGGGTAGTACCAACTCATACCCATAAACCTAGTCTACATCAAGTTGTGATTAATATGTATCCTACTCATGACGGGTAGTCCCCTGCGGTCCCTGAGACAAAGTCGAGGCGCCCTGTAGCTCTACTAACCGATGCTCGGCTGCGATCACCCTCTCCTTGAGAGTCGAATGCCTCTCCTGATATTCCCTTACCTCCGCTCGAGCGGTGGTAAGGTCCTCAATTAGTCTATCCATGGGATAGTAGTCTCTCTCCAGGTTCACCGTCGCCTTGGTCTGATCTCCAATGTACGAGATTCGCCGCCGAATAATGACTGGGAGGGCGTTGTCAGGCGGTCCCCCGTGGCTGAGGTTATAGAAACCATGCTCCATACTAAATGGAGGGCGCTGGCGCTGGTGTCGGCTCTACCTCTCCAGATCTTCCGCCCAGCGGGGCGTAGGTCCCTGATACCCAAGTCGGTTCGCGGGAACCCTAGCATCATAAGGAGGGTTGATAACCTCCAACTCCGCATCTTAATTTCTTCTGGCTCCTCTTCATCCTGTTCTTCCTCTGGCTCTTCCTCAAACTCTTCTTCTTCGGGCTCTTCCTCCAAGATCTCCTCGGGATCCTCCTTTGGATCCTCCTCGATCCAACCTCCATTCCCTTGGTTGGGGAAATAGGATCTCTTGGAATACGAAATCCTACCATCGTGTCTGTACAAGAATATAAGTACGAGAAAATACATGAAAGGTTTATAATATGTTAAAATACTCCTATAGTATTTAATTCTTTATGTTTGGTTCTAGAGCCTTTTGGGTATATATATATATATATATATATATATATATATATATATATATATATATATATATATATATATATATAGGGTTGGTAAGTTTTAGATTTGTTGTCCATCACGACCATTCCTAAACACATGTTGGTCATATCTCGAATAAATATAGTTGATCAGGCTATATTTACCCCATATATGATTAAATAACTGTCTAGGTTTAATTGCAATGTCCAACTCTTCTAAAGACTTTTATATGTTTCTTATTATGTCACTATTCCTAATATGCATGCATGTATGTATACTTTTCAAAACTAGTTATTTTTAAAGTATACTTTTAGCCAGAGTGTTTTAGCCCCATTGCATTTATAGTTGTATATTTTGTACGGTTTGATATACTAGTTCACTATAAACAATTCTCTGATACCAATCTGTCGCACCCCCGAACCAGAACGGTGGAAACGTCCGAGGGCGGATGACGACATTGTATAGTATCATAACAGTTGAATATAAATAAATCATAGCAACCCAAACATCATACATTGAGAATACAAGCTTACATTGTTTACATACATTGTTTGTTCAAAAGTAAACAACAAATAACTGAAAAGTAGAAATCCATGATGCAGCAACTCCTGTTCTCAAAATGGTTTGGATACCTGTTTACTGGTTTCCTGAGAATACAAGTGATTTTGAAAAGTGTCAACAATTACGTTAGTGAGTTCATAAGCAATTTATATGAAAAGGGTTTATAACTATTTTGCGTAAAATGGTTTGTTTACTTCCAGAAAATCCGTTATTTCCTTTTAAAATGAGTTGTAAGTCTTATACCCAAGACTAAATAAAATGCATGTATTCCTTTGTATCTTTTCCTTGAAAAATGATAATGTATGTTCCCAGGAAATCCAATATATTCTTATAAGTGATATGTAGTCTTATAACCCTAAGACCAGGAATGTATGTAAGGTTGTGCTGAAGGATAGTATGTAGTTTTATCTTTTTATAAAACTGATGAAGTGAAAGTTACCCCATAAATCAAATGTTTTGTTAATCCCTATGTGAGTTATTATAACCGTGCTTAATGTGACTGATATGCCTGAACGATATTCTTCAGCCGTCAGAACTGGGTGACATATTTGTCACCTTAGACTTGTCGGTCTAACTGTAGCGAACAACTTAGGTGGAGTTGTCAATCCCGTATAGATCTATACACAACTATCTCGCTCTCCCTCCAGGAGACTCTGGTTATAATGCATGACTTAAAGTGTACGCTAGGTAGGTACGGTGAAGAGAATGTATCACAAGAGCATCAACAGATTTACATGAACTAGGACTCCTTTTTCTTGTAAAATGAAATAATTATACCCTTGGATAATTATAAGGTTTTTCTAAAATGAGAGTATGATTTTTTGTAATTCCCAAACTATACCAATTATAATTTATCTTGTATGTTTTATTGAGAATATTTATATAATCTTTTGTATAAATATAAAGTTTTGTTCTTTACTAGTGTAAAAATATGTAACAAAAACATAATATATTCGGGTGATAACCCACCAAAATGGTAAATAGCTATACTATCACTATTTTTACTAGGAAAACTATTTTGTAGTAAAAGCTTATGAAACTTTGTAGTTTTTCCAACTCATATTTTTCTATTGTCATTTGTCTCATATAACGAGATATGTTTCTTTTTGTTAACTATACAATAAAAAATATCATATACCACGATTTTTGGTGTAAAAGTGGTGAAAACTATATTTTGTGCATATATCATTTCGTGTTCAAACAATAAGAATAAAGAATGCTAATATCCATGAGACAAACAATTTTTACTTGTATCCCCTCCTAAAAGCATGTAAAACTCGAAAAATGGGGGTATGAAACTCACCTTGAGTTGATTTTGTGGATGGTTTGAAGGAAGAAGATGAGGATTTTGAGCCTAACTTATTGTATAGAGTTGATGGTCTTCTTTGGAGGTGTGATTTTCGTAAGGGTTTTACATATGAAAAAAAAGTGTGTAAAAATGGTGAAATTTACACGAAAATGTGTTAAATCCTTAGAGGGTTTCGAAAATACTCACCAAAATTCTTAGGACCAGCCTTGAAGTGGTGATTCTTGAGGGATTTCGATCTTGTTCTTGGAGAGAATAAGAAGTTGGAGTAAGAAAGAGATGGCAAGAGTGGGATAAACCCACTCTCGGCCAAGAGTTAAATAGGAGAGGGAAAGAAGATGGGGTGTGGATGTTTGGTGGTTATTTAGGTGTCATTCATGGAGACTTGGTGTGTATTTGTATGTAGGGTATGGAAATACGGTGGTTAAAGAGATGTAAAGTGAGGAGGTCAAGTGTTAAAGTCAACTTCCTGAATCTTGCACCCAACCGAGATCCCATCTACCGAGGAGGGGTTCTTGGTCCTTAGTCCCACCGAGATCTCGGTCCAATGAGGCCGAGAACTAGGTTCTTGGTTCCAACCGAGAACTCTGTGTGCGAGGGTTTTCGGTCCGAGGGAAAAGGGAAGGTTTCCAGTTGCGAGGCCTCTAGATTTTAGGGCATTTCGGTCCAACTTAAACATTTCTAATGCATACTTTATATTTCAAACTTCTTAATCCAAACATCCTTCATGTAAACTGAGATTTCTAGAAATTTTGGCCCTTTTCAATAAAATTTTCAAATGTCTATTACAACAATATTGTGATGAGGTTTTACACTATCTATAAATACATCGTGTTTGGATCAAAATTTCCTGGTTGTCACATGTCACAACTCCAAATTTTAGACCTAGCATGGTCTAGACCCTAACTTAAGGCAAGTGAAAACTACATTGCAATCCTTGTTGCATTGTATCCTCTATAGCCTTAGGGCCTGTTTATAGAGCTAACAAAGAAGTGGGGATTGAAACCTAAATTGAATTAGGGTTGTATAAGTGAACATAAGCTAAAAGTCTAAGGTTTAAACAAGGAATAACACACCATAGGTGTGTTTACGGCCAAGAACTCATGAAGAAAGGAGTTCACGGTCCATTTAATTCATCCTAAGATGGTTTACGGTCTAGGATTGTAATCCAAAGGGTGTTCACAGTCTAAATGAGGCCGCAAACTAAATCTTGGAATAGGCTTGGCCATGAACACAAAAGGCCCAAGCCTTTTAAGACCATAAACCCCTGCTACATATATATGTTAGACGTGAACCCAATTCATTTCTCTCATTTTACACCGTGAACACTTCACAATTTGGTCTCAATAATCATCCGAGAACACCCTTTTTCTCTCAATCTTCAAGTGTTTACTGCCCAGATTCCTTCGAATTTTCATAACTCTCACCAAGAACATTCAAGCTTTCTTCAAATCTTCATATGATCTTCAAATCTCCTTAATTCAACAAGAAATCCAACCGTGAACCCCATTTTTCAAGTGCAAACTCATTTTCAACACTTCCAAATAATTCCTAATTTATTTGTAAGTCTTCCCTATATAATTAAATTATTATTTAACACTTATTTAGATTAATATTCTTATTAATTTAAATACAACGTCGGAAATAATTATTTTAGGATAGCGTTATTTCGTACGTATTCTAACACGAGGATCATTCGCAATCACTTCGAGTCCGATCAAGCACACGCACTAGAGATGTGTTGATACCCCTACATTTTTACTAGTTTTTAATGTTTTTAGGGGGGAATACATGTACAACAAAATACGTTTTTGTGAACATTCCAACGTTTTCTAAGCGCTTTCAAACCTACCATATACTGTTTTAGATCATCCTAATTTATTTTAACAGTAAGCGATCACTGTTTTCACTGAGACATATTTAATACAAGCTAAATTCTTTAAACCTTTGTAACATGCTGAGAAAAGGATCATTTTCAGAATACTTATATTACAAATGGAACATGCACGTACAAACCATAATAGGTATAGTTTATGGAACACATACATCATTAATTCACGAAACATAGATACAATGCGAACGAACATATAAACTACAATAGGTGTAGTTTAGGGAACATATAAACTACAATAATTATTTAAAACATAATTATTGTATGCAACTAGTACAAGGTAATATATACATTTTTAAATACAAGGGAAACATTTGTATTCTATATGGAACTAGTTATACAGGGTTGTGAGGCATTCCTTCAATTTACCCATCATGGTTGTAACACCCCGGCCGTTGGCGGAAACACCGGGTGGTGTAATGTCATTCTTCGTATCACAGTTATATAACATACATTGAACAGTACTAAAGAAAATACATACCTTTATTGATGATTGAAAGTTACATTATTGTTTTTCTAGAACCTATTACATAATATCCGACTATTGTATACTTCTTAATAAACAGAAATGTAATAGTAAAACTTCTCCTGTTCGAATATATACCAGCTTTTGAAGTTCCTGAAAAAACATGCATTTTAAAATACGTCAGCATAAAGTTGGTGAGTTCACAGGTTTTGACTCCATATAAAAATAATACTTTTTATGAGTTCAAAAGTTTAGTTTTTAAAAGTATCATTTTGAAGCTCCAACATATAGTATATATATTAGGTATAATAGTCTACTTATCAATTAAGTGTTGTACCTAAACGTTCCTTGAACCTAAGGTATAAGTAGGCGGAAACTTATACTTAACATTAATACTTATATACGACAATGTATAATGTTTCTAACAATTTGATCCCATGAGCCTGTAACCGCTTCTATGACATAATACCTATGATAAAACACACTCATGATTTCCATGAGAAACAACACACTCATGATTTCCATGAGAACAACACCGCACGCTTCATCGATGCCGGAATAATAACAAATAAAAGGATAGTTCGTCACTCGATTATGGTTGACTGTAGCTAACAATCACAAGTGGGGTTGTCAACCCATATACTAATTATACACAACTTCCTCGCTCACACGGGATTAACGGTTACAGTTCAGAGGATTTTCGCTAAGATCCCCAATCTTAGTTGATGAATACAATTACTCATGTAGACTCCGACGGCTTCCTATAGCTCTAACAACAAAAGCATTTTCATGTCTAAAACCCTAAGTTATTAGACTATGCCTTTAAACATTACTCCTAAGTTCATATTACTTTAGGCAGTACAACAGCTGTAACTTGAGGAAAAATCAGGTTTTATCTTAACATAAAACCAACAATAACAATATATAACATACCAAGTTTTATCTGGTCATAAAACCAACAATAACAACATATAGCATACCAAGTTTTATCTTGAGATAAGACCAATAATAGCAACATACTTTTTAACATATAGAACTCCCGAATATAACTTCAGAACTAGATCGTATACAACATATATATAGAATCCTAAGTATAACTCAAGATCTACATTAATACAAGAACATGCTAACAAGTTGATAATAGTTGTATATATTCAAAATATTATATTTAGAACAACTATATCCCGGTTAATATACCTATCTACGTTTATACTAAGATACTATCATATATACATAATAGTAACGTATATACAATATTTAGCATGCGTTTTCCCCCGAAAATATTAGAAAGTGGGGTCGTGAAACTCACCCTAGTAGTGTGATTTTATGTAATCTAAGCAGAAATGGTCCGGTACGAGGTCGTCGGGCTTGAGATGCAAGAGGGCTTCAAGAAATGAGAGAAAGGGAAGAAGTTCAGGTGTAGGAATAGTTGAAGTCGGACCTGCTATTTACAGGAAGGTTTTTGGCCTCTCACATCGTGAGTTTATAAAACTCACGTCGTGAGCCAAGCCTGCTCACCTCGTAGACTTGCCATTTGCGTCCCTAGCTTCGGAAGGTATCCATATAAATCCTCACGTCGTGAGAAACTCCTTGTTCAGGTCGTGAGTTTGGAACTTATCACTTCGTATACTTGCCATCCGTGTTCTAGCTTTCGAAGGTGGCCAGATGACTCCTCACGTCGTGAGATATCCTTGCTCACGTCGTGAGCTTAGAACTTATCCCTTTTTAGCCTCCTCATGCACCTTCTAGGTCCGAAATGTGGCAATTTGACTCCTCATGTCATGAGTTTCTATCCTCACGTCGTGAGCTCAGGTGGAGTAGGGTTTCTGACAGTTGTATCTTCGGAAGGTCGTAACTTTCGCATATAAATCCATTTTTGACGCTCTTTATATCCACGCATAGGTATATACGAGTACTACAACTCTCTTTTAGACACCAATAGTTAATTTTAAGTCTATTTTAAATTCCTCTTATTATAGAGATTTATAGTGTTCGGTTTATCATAACTTCTTCATGCAAAGTCAGATTCAGACGTTCTCTGTATTTTTGGAATCGTATGGACGTAGACTTTGAGTTGTATCATAAAGAAAGTTTACATTTGTATTAGAGTTTAGCATGAACTACATAATACATTTATCACATTACTAGTTTAATAAAATCACATTACATGATTGGCATAATCACATGTGATTATTATTGACCTATTTTGACTGGTGTTACATTCTCCCCCATTAGAACAATTTCGTCCCGAAATTTATCTTATGGATGGGGTTTTGTCAAATAGTTGGGGGTAATTTTCTTTCAACTGATCTTCATGTTCCCAAGTAAATTCAGGTCCTCGTAAAGAGTTCCATCAAACTTTCACTATGGGAATACGACTTTGCTTTAATCATTTGACTTCCCGATCCATGATCTCGATAGGTTCTTCTACAAAGTTGAGTTTTGTATTGACTTGTATCTCTTCGAGAGGTATAACAAGAGTGTCATCGGATAGACATCTTTTGAGATTTGATACCTGAAAAACATCGTGCATATTACTTAGTTCTTGAGGCAACTTCAGTTGGTATGCGACAGAACCAATTCTTGCTAGAATTTCAAAAGGTCCTATATACCTTGGATTTAGTTTGCCTCGTTTCCTGAATCGAATTACACCTTTCCAAGGAGAGACCTTCAACACTACTTTATCTCCAACTTGGAATTCTAAAGGCTTACGTCTTACGTCAACATAACTCTTTTGACGATCACGTGCAGCCCTTAATCGATCCTTAATTTGCACGATCTTTTCAGTTGTCTTGTGGATTATTTCTGGTCCAGTACGTAAGGTATCACCTATACGTTCTCTGGCCATCTGCGTATCTCCAACTTCTGCCCAACATATTGGGGAATGACATTTTCGTCCATAAAGAGCCTCAAACGGTACAGCCTTAATGCTGGTGTGATGACTATTGTTGTAGGAAAACTCAATTAACGGTAAATGAGTATCCCACGCATTTCCAAAGTCTATTACACAGGCTCGGAGCATATCTTCTAAAGTCTGAATGGTTCTCTCACTCTGACCATCAGTCTATGGATGGTAAGCTGTACTCAGATCTAGACGTGTTCCTAAGGATTTTTGTAGAGATTGCCAAAATCGTGAAGTGAATCTACTATCTCGGTCAGAAATAATAGAATTTGGAATTCCATGCAATCTGACAATTTCCTTAAGATAAACTCTAGTCAGCTTCTCTATCTTGTCGTTCTCCTTAATTGGTAAGAAATAAGCGGACTTAGTTAATCTATCGACTATTACCCAAATAGTGTCGAACCCACTAGGATTTTTAGGTAACTTAGTGATGAAGTCCATTGATATCTGCTCCCATTTCCATTCAGGTATTTCAGGTTGTTGAAGTAAACCTGAAGGCTTTTGATGTTCTGCCTTTACTCTAGAACAAGTCAAGCATTTGCTCACATAAGTAGCAATTTCTGCCTTCATGTCCTTTTAAATCTAAGTACATTTTGTCAGAGCCTGGATGCATGGAATATCTGGACTTGTGGACTTCTTCTAAGACCAAGTCCCTGACTCCACCGAACTTAGGCGTCCAAATTCGGTTCATAAAGTGTCGCATTCCGTCATCTTTTTGTATAAGTTGCTTTTCCATTCCTCGCAAAGCTTCGTTCTTGATGTTTTCTTCTTTTAGAGCCTCAAGTTGAGCTTCTCTAATTTGTGCGGTAAAGTTAGAATGGATAGTTATAGTTAATGCTCGTACCCGACGGGGTTTAATATATTCTTTCTGGATCAAGGCATCTGCTACCACGTTTGCCTTTCCGGAATGATAACGAATATCACATTTGTAATCATTCAACAATTCAGCCCATCTTCGTTGTCTCATATTAAGATCCTTTTGTTTGAAGATGTGCTGGAGACTCTTGTGGTCGGTAAAAATAGTACATTTAGTACCGTATAAGTAATGTCTCAAAATTTTTAGTGCAAAAACAAAAGCTCCCAATTCAAGATCATGGGTAGTGTAATTATTCTGATACACCTTAAGTTGTCATGATGCGTAGGCGATAACTTCTCCTCTTTGCATCAACACACATCCCAATCCTTGATTTGATGCGTCGCAGTATACGACGAAATCTTTTGTCCCATCTGGAAGGGATAGGATTGGTAGCAGCTTCTTGTTTATCTTCCCAGTTGAACTTCGTATCCTTCTGGGTTAGTGTTGTAAGCGACTTTGTTATTTTGGAAAAATTCTCTATGAATCTGCGGTAATAGCCAGCAAGTCCTAGGAATTGACGCACTTCTGTTGGCGTCTTTGGTGCTTCCCAATTCCTGATTGCTTCAACTTTGGATGGGTCATCATGAATTCCTTCGTTGCTAACTACATGACCTAAAAATTATACTTCTCTAATCCAAAACTCACATTTGGAGAATTTGGCGTACAACTTTTCTTTTCTTAGTAGTTCCAAGATTATTTGCAAGTGTTGACCATGTTCTTCCTTGGTTTGTGAATATATCAATATATCATCGATAAATACTGTCACGAATTTATCCAAGTATGGTTTGGAAACACGATTCATGAGATCCATAAACACCACTGGAGCGTTGGTCAATCCAAAAGACATAACTAAGAACTCATAATGACCATAACGAGTTCTAAATGTTGTTTTAGGAATGTCGTCTTCTTGTACTCTGAGTTGATGGTATCCTGATCTAAGATCTATCTTTGAGTAGTAGCTAGATCTTTTCAGTTGATCGAATAGATCATCAATTCTTGGAAGCGGATAACGATTCTTGATCGTTAGCTTGTTTTGCTCCCGATAATCAATACACATTCGAAAGGATCTGTCCTTCTTTTTGACAAACAAGATTGGTGATCCCTAAGGTGAAAAACTTGGCCTAATAAAGCCTTTTTCAAGAAGTTCTTGTAGTTGGCTAGATAATTCTAGCATTTCGGATGGAGCCAACCGATAAGGAGATTTCGCTACTGGTGCTGCCCCTGGGATTAAGTCGATTTGAAACTCGACTTATCGGACGGGTGGTATTCCAGGTATATCTTTAGGAAATACGTCAGGGAAATCGCATACTTAAGGTATGTCCTTGATTTCTTTTGTCTTTCTTTTCTTATCTAAAATGTGAGCAAAGAATGCGCTACATTTCTTATGTAGATATTTCTGGGTCTTGGTACAAGAAATTACTTTGAGGTTCTTCCCAGATTTATCACCATAGATAATCAGGGCTTTGCCGTTTGGTAAGGGTAGTCTTATAGCTTTCTCATGACATAGAATTTCGGCGTGGTGTGAAGATAACCAATCCATGCCAATTATGACATCAAAACTACCGACAGACATTGGCATGAGGTTGACATGAAAAAGGTAGTTATTAAGAGTTATCAGACAGTTTTCTAGGATTTCATGTGTTCTCTCGGTTTGACCATTAGCGATTTGTACTTCATATATTTCTTTTAATTTGCTAGACTCATGACTTAACAATTTTCTAAACATCAGAGTTATAAAACTTCTATCTGCTCCAGAGTCGAAGAGTATGGTAGCATATAAATTATCTATGAGAAACATACCAGATACGACCGAAGGGTCCTGGATAGCCTCTCTGCTTCCGATCACAAACGCCCAGCCACGCCCTATGCCTCCTTGACTCTTTAACTTTGGACATTATCTCTTGATGTGTCCAACCTCTCCACACTCATAACACTTTCTTCCTTCATCATGGCCTGTTCCAGTATTTGTTTGCTGATTGACTGTTGCAGGTGTTGTGCTCCTGCAGTAACTAGCAGTATGCCCTTTCTTCTTGCACTTCGTGCAGACAAAACAATCACCTGGATGATGACGGTTGCACTGATTGCACCATGAAGATTTTGGTTGTGTGGGTACTGCTGTCGTGGCTGCATAATTGGTTGCCACTTCTTGTCTTTTCTCAGATGATTGTCTGGGATTCTTCCCATTAAACTTGCGCTTGTTTGTTCCAGATTTGGGAGACTCAGCCTTTGAGACCACTATTATTCCTTGGATCTCTATGAGGGTTAGCTGATGAGCTATTCTCTTGGTGCTGTCATAGGTTGTAGGCTTTGATGTGATCACCATGCCTTTAATTTGTGATGCTAAACCCCAAATATATCGCTCAATTTTCATATATTCAGGGGTTACAAGTGCTGGACACATTACTGCAAGATCATTAAATCTAGCGGTATAAGCTTTTATCCCTGAACCCTTCATGGTTAGGGTCCACAATTCTTGTTCCAGCTTATGTATTTCCTCCCTAGGACAATACTCCTCTACTAGCATCATCGTTAGCTCTTCCCATTTCATGGAATTTGCAGTATTAATTCCCATTGTATTCACATGGCTGTTCCACCATGTAAGTGTTGGGTTTTGAGCATTCTAACACTCCTAAGTGTACATGCAACCCTAAATACCTTGGATCTATGTTTTCTCTATTATACATGCAAATATGAATATTCCAAGGTATTACTCTAACTAGCATACAATCTTTTGATACTTGAATAATAAACTAGATAGAAATACATACCTTGTTGATGTAGCTTAACTCCATGAAGCTCGAGAGCCTAGTGCCCTAATTGTGACACCTCAAATGGTTCACACAACATCAAATGCACATGGAATAAGTTGGAGAGAAATGATACACTTCATGAAATCGGCTACCCCTCATCATTCCTTTATAGTCTCTCATGGTTGCCGATTTTGACAAGAATAAGATGCTTATATAGTGTGTCACAATTAGGGTTACACCATGTAAACCCTAATTATCATGGCCTTTCATTTCCATGATCCATGTGTACAAAAACACCATGGATCATCCATGGAGCATCCTATGGGTTTTAGCCCAACTTGATAATCCATGGAGCATTAGCCTACTATACAAGTATGGATGATTTACACAATCAACCCATATATTTAATTAGTCTCCTTTTGATCACTTAATTAATTCCAAATTAAATCTTGATCAATACTAATTAAATAATCTTATTAATATATTAGAACGTATAATATATTACCAAACCTTAAGTGTTATTTCTCTTATTTTAGTCTATCCAAATGCATGATGCCATGCAACCCAAATGGACCATGCCGAGTCGGGTCAAGTACATACCAAATATAGTTATGGACTTATACACTAATCCAACAGTCTCCCACTTGGATAAGTCTAAAACTATTATTGAGTATGACTTCAAAACCTAACTGGCAATCGTAGCTCTCAAAATTCGCTGTCGAACTCTGACCTTGTCGATGAACTCTGACCTTTGTCAATGACTTGTACATTAGATAAGTGATCATAAATTACTCCATTGTAAGTATCGTATGGACTGAGACATGGATTACAATCATTCTCTCTGTCCATTTGTTGTTTCCCGATTTCCGATTTATGACAATTGACTAATTGAACAAATCACATTAGTCCTGGCTTGGCCAAGCACTTCCATGTGTCATCACTAAATCATCGAGGGGCCCACATATATCGCTTTTATCCCAAAGGTAAAAGGAATGGATAAACTTCGACTCATATGGCTTGTTCTACTACTTGTTGAATCATACACAAAGACACGTTTTATAACATCAAGTTATCAATGCGGTTTCATGCAATCAATGTATAACCAACTCATAGTAACAACTCATATCTCTAGGTTTGAAGAATATATGATATTATCGTCTCATGATCACTCATGATAAAATCCATGAAGTGATTCCAATGAGCGTGGGTTGAATCCAATACTCAGAACTTATGAGCACGCATGAGTGTTGTAGCACCACTTTGCCCAACATCTTAGACCTCTACAAGCCAACCCATGACAGTCTTGATTCATATCTACTTCCAACATACGACCGACTGTGGATGGTTTGAAAAACTTAGTCAATCAGGAAGAACGACCTAGTTATTCTGGAAGTCAAAACATGCAAAGTGAAACACAAGAATAATCGAATCCAATATGGTATCAGAACTTATGAATATAAATAAAACATCTTTTATTTATCACCATATTGATTACAAATCATTCATTGC
This sequence comes from Lactuca virosa, assembly GCF_052849685.1. Lineage (NCBI taxonomy): Eukaryota > Viridiplantae > Streptophyta > Magnoliopsida > Asterales > Asteraceae > Lactuca > Lactuca virosa. Next base: position 206,748,729 of record NC_136426.1, read on the forward strand.
ATACTGTTTCAAACTATCAACTTTATACTTGAATTAAAACAATAGTTTTCCCATGCTCCAAGCATGTACACTATATTTTTCTAAACACTACTCATGCCATACACCAAGTATGCATACTAAGTTTGTCTATGATCTTTACTTTGTGAAATAGATTGATTGAACAAAGTTCCAATGATTCTCATTTCACAATCCCAATTCCTTACCGCAAATGCAAGAATTCAAAATTCCTGTCATTTACCTAAATTTGTTAGATTCTAAACTTATATGCATTGGTCCTCTTGTAATGATTATGCACAGAGTCATAAAGACTTGTCAACATACATTACTGAGTATTCCCATGGAGATCAATTACATGGAAACATCCTTCTTGCATTAAGTTTTTCTAATCTTACACAAATTTAATAACTTCCACCTATGGGAACAACTCCATATTCCCATTTTGACTATTACTCTTGAACAAGAGTTGCCTCTTTTCAGAATATGTCAATATGGTCTTTCCAAAATTAACATTATACTTCCAACTGTCCCTGAGCAACCAATCTTTGGTAAACCTTAGATTGTCCTTGACAATTGCTTAATCCTTTTAGTCATATCCAGTTCTAGACCTTTTCATTTCTTAATGCCCCGGGCATTTGGAAAATTTTAGAAAGGATGAATATTATAGCACATGAAATCGATCCTATATCTAACGCATATGGGACACGATTCATGATGTCTCACATAAAAACATGATACTAGACCAGTCCTTTTGCTACAATATTTCTATTTGCCAAGTTCTCATAATTCAGATTATGAAAAGGGATGCCGTAATCATAATCGAATTTTAGAATGCAAATATGTACCCATATATAGAATTTCCTTATGTTGAGCCATTCCAATATAACATTCATATAGATACTTGACTAAATTTGATTAAAATCTCATGATCTATGCTTATAGATTTGAGGTGAAGTATAATTTCCTCTCCCTTAATTATAAGAAAACAACTTTTCAACCCCTGCAACTTCACGAATTGAAACTTTTGTTTTTTATAATTAACATTGCTTTCTAACAATAATTATCATGCTTCCACTGACATGATGATTATTAGCATAACACTTATGCTCCCACTAGCTTTGACATGTACTCAGAAATCAGCTGGACTTCTAGAAATCAATACTTTATTGACTTTCTTACCAAAGTTCAGACTTCTGATACGAAATGCTTTGACAAACTTTATCAAAATCATACACCTTTCCTTAGATAGCACCCATGTGTGTCTAAACAATTTCATAACTATGAAAAGGGATTTCGTAATCGTAGTCTCAATTGTTTAGACCTTTGTCATTTCTCACAAGTCCTTGTTAGTGTGTCAGTTAACCACACATGCTCCACTAACGACTTTGAGAATGAAAATATCACAATTGCTATCTAGTTAAAATGTACTTAGTGAAAGTGTTTCCTCACCATCACTTCCATGAATCGGAGAGAAACCTTATGATACTTAGATTTTATGGTGTATTTGTTCTTATCCATGTGAATTTGTCATAACCTTGATCACAAGAATATGTCAACACAATAGGTTACAAACCTCAAGTTGTATGCTAATGATTAACAATAGGTTTAATCTTGATTCTTTCTTGAAACTATTCAAGATCTTTAAGACTCCCACTGTCATCTTGACATATAAGATTCTCTTGCCAAATATTCAAGAGATAGTGCGGATTCTTTATCAATACAAACACTTCACACAATTGGCCTTAGTTGGTCTTGGTTTTATCCAAAACATCATAACTTACCAATTTCAAATGTACAAGAGTAGGACACTTTTACTATTACATTTGACAAATGTTATAAACCTTTCTTTAAGATATGTCACTCAACTTACAGTCTTGGAGTATGACTCTTAGACTTGTTTTGGAACGAAGTATGACTCATCTTCTTGATTTAACCATTCCAACAATTCAAGATTCCTCTTCTTAGTCATAAGAATGCACTAAGATGTCCTTAGAGGACTAATTGTGACATGATTTCTAAATCATTAAGATGATCACAAAACATGATACTAAAGTACTCTCCCATCTTTTCAGATTTGAGAAACTTTTATCCTTCTGCCTAATTTGATTCTTCTCATTCATTTTCCCATATATCGAAAGTTTTCCAATGTTTTAGAATTATACTTAAACTTGTAAGTATAACCATATTTACTAGGCTTTATTAAATCACGAAGAATAGTCTTATCGATCTTTCGTGGTGGACTTGATCAGTGCACCAGAATGTGTACTCGATCCCTTAGTCCTTCACTTGACTCACATATACATGTGAATAAGGAATTAATCTTAATTTTCCAAAGATGAAAATTCTCATCCATCATAGTATACAACTTGCATGATTTCCAAGTTTCTATCCAACTGAAACCTTGGGTGATGAGAATCTTTCCTTATTTGGTAAATTTAGACACTACCACAAATGAAAGAATCAAATTCATATTTCCATTATTGCTTGAAACATACAAACATCAATTTTCCATAAGTGCCATTGCAAGGACATATAAAATAAAACAACATTTTAATTATTTATCAAATGCGGAAAAACTTTCCTTACAATGCAACTTTAAATGGAAACTATGCTATTACATATTTCCTAGCAATCTATCATAACTCTCTAAGTAGTAGCTCAAGAATCCGATCTTCGAACCATGCGATTGAAATCCATCTTCGCGATCAGATTCAGCATACTCTTTTTCTAAGTTCCCTTCCCTTTGCTTGATCCTGCCACACATTAAAAATGTATTAAGAATCTTCAAATAGGAACTTAAGAGAGTTAGATAGTGGACTTACCTGAAGCAGAGTCAAGCTTTTTGACTAGACCTTCTCTCAGATCTTTCGGGTAGTTAAGGCAGCTTCGCAACCAATGCCCCTTCCTTTGACAATAGACACATATGGACCCTTTGGGAATGGTACATGAGACTATCTCATACTTAGCCATTCTCTTTACCATTTGGTCAACTGAGTTGACTATGGCCGATCCCTTTCCATTGGGAAGAGAAAGCTTTTCTGGATATTCAATGTTACCATTTTCAATGTCCATGGAAGTCTGGGATGTTGATCTTCTTAATCAAATTTGCTCTACCAGTGCTCCAAATCATTGCTGATTCAGCAGTACCAAGTAAATAGATAAGATCATTAAGGTCATGTCATAGTCTTTTACATAGTAGACCCAAAGGACACTCACTATGAGACTTAGAAGGTGATTGAACAACCAACTTTCTCAAGACTTTGACACCCAACTCTCCTGGCTTGTCAATATGTGACTTCATCTCCATGATGTGAGCACACATAGACCTTGCTTGCCATTAGGCTTGAGTGACCTTGAACTTGTGGATTAGGGAGAATAATTGGGGAGGTGGAGGAAGTGAAGTTCCAAGAGATTTAGGAAGATCATAGATGTCTGAACTAGATATCTTTTGGGAGATATTCAAGATAGTTGATCTAAAGTCCTTAATATAGCACCCAATATGAAATATTAAGGCTAGGACCCAACACAATATTTTATAACTTGGAAGAGGGATGCTGTAATCCAAGCTATAGAATATTTGAAGGTAGGTGAATTGCGATTCACCAATTTCCACCATGAAAAACGAAAATAAACTATTACGTTTTAATTGGATTTGAAACTCCTAGATCTTTTGAGATTCATTGAACTGTTCAATGGCATGTTTCAATCTCGAGCGTGCACTTCAGGTTTTGTGACTGGGATGCCGAGGATCACAAAACAAGGTGTGAAGTAACCATGCAAATTACTTGGTACCCTTAATATTTACCCCTTAATCGATTTGCCGGTTAACCACACGCGCTCCACCGATACTATGATAGATATTAAGTTACCCTTTGCCTACCTTGTTAAATCAAGCTAGTGTGCCGGTTAACCACACACGCTCCACTAACCGACTTAAGCAAAGTGCAAAGTGTAATTTCATGGGTTAGCAACCAAATTCACATTTTCCTAAAGTAACTAAGATTGGGAATTATAAAAAAAAATTAGTTACTTTATATTTATCATTAATACTTTTAGTGAAGGGAGAATTATAGTCCTTGTCCTACCTGTTCGGCTAACGACCCTCCACCAGTCTAGGAAGCAGTGGGTGAGAGTGGACATCCATTAAACTGCCATTTTATAGGCAGTAACCTTATACCCCCTTATAGACTGGCTTCGTGAATGAGACCTACTAATGGTAAGACGACTTGATCTTATACATATATATAAATATTATTAACTTATAATATTATAAAGTATAAGGGTTGAATTTTAACTTTTAAAATTCTAAGGGCTTAACTTGGAATTAAAGTATTCATAAGGGAAAACTTTTCAAATTCCAAAACTTGAGGGAAAGTTTTGAAACTATTAAAAACTATTCAATTCCATAACTTATGTGTTTAAAGTAGTTTTAATCCAAAAATTCTTCAAGTTCCATAATTTGAGGACAAGTTATGGAAGACTTTAAACTATTAAAAGAATGTGACTTTTCTTTCTTCATAACCTATGGAAATATTTATGAGTTTTATGAATCTTAAATGTAACATTTCATATAACTTGAGGACAAGTTACAAAAACACATTTTAGAACCAACTCTTAGATTAATTTGGATTGAAAACAACAATTTCACATAACTTTTCTATTAATATAAGCAACTCATAAGAACAAGACAATTCAAATCAAGCTTTTTCATGTAATTAGCCTAAACCTTAAACTAATACAAAACATGAATCTATTGACAATTATCTTTGAAATTGGATTAGAATGAACATTACCACATCAAAAACAGGTTTATAGGTTCAAAAACAGCTTAGGGTAATGATTCTAGTACAATTCCAGCCTTAAAAGTCGAAAATATGTTGTCTGGGGGTCCTACTCGTCGAGTGTATGAACCTACTCGACAAGTAGGATGAGTTTCTTAATGGACTCGACGAGTCCATCAGTGGACTCGGCGAGTCGAGTGCCCAGACAGCCCAAAAATCAAATTTTTCAGCATTTTCAACACTTTGCACCAAGTATAATTGAAAACAAGCCTAGGCTCTGATACCACTGTTGGGTTTTGAGCATTCTAACACTCCTAAGTGTACATACAACCCTAAATACCTTGGATCTATGTTTTCTCTATTATACATGCAAATATGAATATTCCAAGGTATTACCCTAACTAGCATACAATCTTTTGATACTTGAATAATAAACTAGATAGAAATACATACCTTGTTGATGTAGCCTAACTCCATGAAACTCGAGAGCCTAGTGCCCCAAGTGTGACTACTCAAATGGTTCACACAACATCAAATGCACATGGAATAACTTGGAGAGAAATGATACACTTCATGAAATCGACTAGCCCTCACCATTCATTCATAGTCTCTCATGGTTGCCGATTTTGACAAGAATAAGATGCTTATATAGTGTGTCACAAGTAGGGTTACACCATGTAAACCCTAATTGTCATGGCCTTTCATTTCCATGATCCATGGGTACAAAAACACCATGGAGCATCCATGGAACATCCTATGGGTTTTAGCCCAACTTGATAATCCATGGAGCATTAGCCTACTATACAAGTATGGATGATTACACAATCAACCCATATATTTAATTAGTCTCCTTTTGATCACTTAATTAATTCCAAATTAATTCTTGATCAATACTAATTAAATAATCTTATTAATATATTAGAACTTATAATATATTACCAAACCTTAAGTGTTATTTCTCTCATTTTAGTCTATCCAAATGCATGATGCCATGCAACCCAAATGGACCATGCCGAGTCGGGTCAAGTACATACCAAATATAGTTATGGACTTAGACACTAATCCAACAGTAAGTGATGCATCAGCGAAAGTACAGGCTGCAAATCGTACTTTACAATCGTCTGGACAAAAGCTCATTTGAAAGACGAACTCTGTCTTTTCTATCCACCTAGTCAAATTAACAACCCCTTCATTTCCATGATAGCTCTTTGGACTGCAATTCATAAAGTGTTTGTAGGTACACGTTCTAGCGGTCCCTACATTGACTTCATTTGTAAATCCACCTCTTGTGATATTAGATAGAGTCGCATCAATTCTTTGAGCTATGATTTCTTCATGTTCTGATGTACTTGTTGGGGGGTTTGGTTATGGTGGTTGTTGTTGTGGTGCTAATCGTTGGTTAGGGTTTAGCCGAGCACTACTCCTTGTAGGAATTTTGTTTTAGTTCCTATTATAGATAATAATAATTTTATGAGTTTTGTTAGTCATTTAATACACGAGTACTAAATACTTCAATTATTATTCAAAGTGTAAAACATAATGGATAACACAATGATTACTATAATATATGCTTCATATTATTACCAGCGGTTACATCAGTTCATTTAGGTTTATAAGAGAAAATTTTCTATAAACATTGCAAAATTTGCAAGGTTTTCTACATCCTTGCTATAAACTTTACTCTTCTTGCCTTAACTAGTATGATTTTTCTATTTACACAACCACTAGTTTTAGCTTATCTACCAGAAACCTAAGTGATAGCACGTCAGTGACATTAACCACTTGATCCTCAAGTGCTTGAGTTCTCTTCTTAAGACTTCCTGTGTGTTCTTCATTTCTTGAGGTTTGATTGTAGAGCTCTAACTCTACAATCCTTGCATCGTGAGTAATCATGTCGTTATAAGAGAAATTTATACGATGATGGACATCCATCACCGATTCCTGATCACACGTCCTTTTTCCTTCTAGCCTTCTTACTCTTCCGGAGAGATGAGTAGCCCTTCCTTCGATAATTTCCATATTATCTTCAATTTTCATACGTTTCTCAAAAAATTGAGATAAAGTGTTAACTTCAGAAGAATGTGGGGGATCTAGTCGAGATGATTGACCAGTCTCATACATCTTAGCAGCTCTTTCTTCTGCCACCCACCTATCAACAGTTTGTGCTATCGGTGTAGGTTCATCTTGAACTCTATGACTTCCTGAAGATGTTGCCTTTTGATTCTTCTTAATCATTTTCCATATTGGTATGGATTTACGTGCCGTGCATTTCATCTTCGCTCCTCCTGGAACTTAACGGTAAAGAGTGTTTATTGGTGGTAAAGATGATGCCACCGATTCTGTCTCCTCCATTGGTTAGCTCTCTTCCATTGGTTCACTCTCTTCCCATTCTTTGGAAGGTAAAGGTGCTCCATCGTCAGAAGGTATTGGATGAAAGGTGCTTGGATTTATAGGGTAGTAAGGATCGCCTACCAACATGGGGAATGAAACTTACTCTTCTTCATCCGTATCCTCGATGATTATCCATTCTCGTGAATATTCCATGTCGAATTCCTATACATTTTGGATCACCAAGTGTTTAGTCTATCAAATATTACTCCCAAATTAAATAGTTCATATGATCTGATCATAATAACATGTAGTTGCGCACCTACATCTAGTTATGATAGGATATACACACATATAAACTTTAGTTGGAATACTTGATCTAAATCCTTGAGATCAAAAAAATTCCGGGTATTTAAGGTGCATTCTCATCGCGGGTCTGAGTCTTTATATATGACTCTATATTCTTATTGCGTACGTATTCTAACACGAGGGTGATTCGCAATCACTTCGAGTCCGATCAAGCACACGCACTATGTCACACCCCGAAACCGATGGCGGAAACGTTCCGGGGCGGATGTGACGTCATGTAAAGTATCACAACCAATGTACATAGCAAGCATAGTAAACACAACCATTACATTACATAAGAAAGTTTTACATTTGTTCGAAAATAAAGTACTACAAGTTTTCTTAGATACATTGGTTAGAACAAAAGTAAAGACGAGTCTTCTATATGCTCCGTCTTCTCAAAAAGGTTGGTAGGAGTACCTGTCTATGGATGCCCTGAGAATACAAGTAGTTTTAAAATATCAGCATAAAGCTGGTGAGTTCATAAGCGGTTTGTTTTCTGGAAAAAGATTCAGTTTCCTTTAGTTTCATGAACAGTTGATATCCAAGAAAATCCCGTATTTTCTTATAAAAGTAGTTTGGTTATCCCTTTTGTTACACAGTTTGAATCAAGAAAATCCTGCAAATTTCCTTATGAAAATATGGTTTGATTTCTCGTTAGATGTACCATACAACCTTGTTTATGAAAAGTTTCGTTATCCCAAGAAAACCCTATGTTTTCTTATGTAAAACATTCGTTGGTTATCGATTCTGAAATGATGTGTACAAGTATCTACCATACTTGTATCGTTTGAGTGAAACATACTGAATGTCTAGTATCCCGTAGTAAGCATATTAGTTTTGACACGTACACAAAACTAATAAGTAAGTAGTGAACTGGTAGTAATCAAAGACAGTTATTACTAGAAGGTTAGTTCACTAGGTTCGTTATTACTTTATCAGTAAAATTCCATTATCTAAGTTGCGAGTTCCATAACCATACGATAGACTAGACATGGCAATAAGTGGTCCATCATCATTTTATGACTTTTGTCACCCATAGACCTGACGATCCAACTGTAGCTAGCAGCAGGGTGCGGGGTAGTCAGTCCCGTATAGATCTATACACTCAAGTCACGCTCTCCCTCCAAGAGATTCTGGTTACGGGAGTAGTCCTCCACTCTCGTATCCATTGTGGAGTGTTACCGAGGACGTGTCTCCAATCATAGGAATAATGAACTTTACAAGTAATAGTATAGAAAATCCCGTTTTATGAAATGTCATGAAATCCTTGTGAAATGTAAAAATGTAACATTTTATAATGAGCTCCACAAAATGGCTTTGAAAACTAACTCCACGAGTTAGACGGTTGGTTAAAACGGATTTTCAATGTTTAAAACGTATTGAACATGTAGTATTGTTATACGAATAAATCGATTTGAGCACAAGTTTCCTTGTACTTTTGCTTGTATTCCCCCCCTGAAAACATGAAAAACATAGAAAATGGTGTAGGGGTATGAACTCACCTGACGAGAATGTGCTGATTTAGATGCTAAGTATTCAGTTTAGGGCTTGAACACGCGTGAGGTTCCTATGTAACATGAAGAGATACATAATTGTATCTAATTAGACTTTGATTTACCAAGATAGTAGGATAATACACTCCGAGGCACGAAAACACTTCAATTCAAGTGTTAGGGATGGCACGGGTTGTATCAACGGAGTGTAGGGTCTACATAAGGTGTTTACTCTTCAAGTGTAAACCCTTTGGGAGTTTACGGTTTCGAGACCACATCCCCCATGAGTTTACGGCCGTAAACTCATGGGTATCGTGTTCTTGGTCGATAAATGTCCATATATTGCACACAGGAAGGTGCTAAGGTTGATTCAATGGCTTAGGAAGTGATCGGGACATGAAATGGCCTAGGAAATAGGGTTTACGGTCCTTGGACCACCTTTGTGGAGTTTACGGTCGTAAACTCAAGGGTTTACAGTCCTTGGACCACCTTTGTTGAGTTTACGGTCGTAAACTCAAGGGTTTACGGTCGTAAACCCACCTTGGGGAGTTTACGGTCGTAAACTCATGGGTTTACGGCGGTAAACCCACCTTTGTCTTGTTTGTCCGTTTTCCATGTGTTTTGGTGGATTGTAGGCCATCCATGCAAGTTCTAGACTCAAATACAAGCCATGCAAAGTGTTAAAGCATTAAAACACCTTTGGAAGGTGTTTACGGTTTTGGGAGATGTTCCCAAACCGTAAACCCATGTTTATGCTCATTTGGACACGTTTTAGGGTTCTAAGATCATCCAAGCAAGTTTCAAGGCCATTAGACATGCATTGGGAGGGTTAAGGAGCATCAAAACCCCTTGAAAGGGTGTTTACGGTTCTTGAATATTCAAGGACCGTAAACTCATGTTTATGGCCAAAAACTCATGATCTTGTGGTTCTAACTCCATGCATGTAAGGAACTAAGCATTAGAAGAGTTTTGGAAGGGTCTTGGGGCTTCAAAACCCCCATTGAAGGAGTTTACGGTTTTTGGGAGGCTCCCCAAAACCGTAAACACGAGTTTGTGATGCATTTGGGAGTTTAAGACATGTATTTGCATGCATGTTAGGATAAACAACTAGTTAGGAAGGATCACTTACCAATTTGGGGCTTGAAAGTGAAGATCCTTGAGAGAAATCCGATTTTAGAGAGAGAGTAGTGAGAGAAAGTTCAAGTGTGGGAAAAGCTCAAATGGTGGTCACTCCACCCTTTTATGTGTGACTAGAGTTAGTGACCCGGTGGGAATACACCCAATACCGGCATTAAACGGAGCTTAATATTTTACCCGGGTAAATGACCATTATCCGTATTAGTCGTAGTCTAGAAATTCCCAAAGGATAATTTAGAGTGTTTTCACCCAAATAATTATCTCGTTCTAACACATAGGAAAATCATAATAATAATTCCAAATGAATTATTAGATTTGAAAGTTAACGGAAAAACCCAAAAATAACATAAATTTTATTAACGGCATGGGTTATGTTAACGGAATATCTTTCGGGTTGTCACATTATCCCCCTGTTAGAGGAAATTTCGTCCCGAAATTTATAATTTAGATACAAATCATGGAATTGGAAAGAGATGCGGGTATTTCGTTTTCATTGAGTCTTCGCGTTCCCAAGTGAATTCGGGTCCCCGCTTGGCATTCCAGCGAACCTTCACTATGGGGATGCGGCTTTGTTTCGTTCGTTTGATCTCTTTATCCATGATTTCGATGGGCTCTTCCACAAAGTTCAGGTTTTCGTTGATTTCGATCTCATCCAAAGGAATCACAAGGGTCTCATCAGAAAGACACTTCTTAAGGTTTGAGACGTGGAAGACAGGGTGAATGTTGCTAAGTTCATGTGGTAAGTGGAGTTTGTAAGCTACGGGACCAATCCTTGCCAGGATTTCGAAAGGTCCTATGTACCTTGGGTTAAGTTTTCCACGCTTTCCGAAGCGTATCATGCCCTTCCAGGGTGAGACCTTCAACAAGACACGGTCTCCAACCTGGAATTCCAAGGGTTTTCGTCGTTTATCGGCGTAGCTCTTTTGTCTATCTCGGGAGGCCTTAAGTCGTTCTCGGATTTGTACGATCTTTTCAGTGGTTTCGCGGATGATTTCTGGACCAGTGAGAGTGCTGTCAGGGACTTGTCCCTTGACCAGCTGCGTGTCACCCACCTCAGCCCAGCACAGAGGAGATCTGCACTTGCGGCCATAGAGGGCTTCGAACGGCGCAGCTTTGATGCTGGTATGGTAGCTATTGTTATAAGAAAATTCAACCAAAGGAAGATGAGTATCCCATGACGCGCCGAAGTCGATGACGCAGGCTCTCAGCATGTCTTCCAAGGTTTGGATGGTTCTCTCACTCTGTCCATCTGTTTGAGGATGGTAAGCCGTGCTTATATCCAGCTTAGTTCCAAGAGCCTTCTGAAGTGACTGCCAGAACCTAGAAGTGAACCTGCTATCCCGATCGGAAATGATGGACACAGGTACACCGTGCAGTCGGACCACCTCTTGGATGTAGATTCGCGTGAGTCTTTCCATTTTGAAGTTTTCCTTGATAGGAAGGAAATGAGCAGATTTGGTCAATCGGTCGACAATTACCCAAATGGTGTCGTACCCACTCGGAGATTTGGGTAACTTGGTAATGAAATCCATAGTAATCATTTCCCATTTCCATTCAGGTATTTCGGGTTGTCGGAGTAGACCGGAGGGTTTTTGATATTCAACCTTCACTTTGGCGCAAGTCAGGCACTTGCCCACGAAGGTAGCGATTTCGGCCTTCATATTTGGCCACCAATACAGTTTCTTGAGATCCAGGTACATCTTATCCGAACCTGGGTGTACGGAGTATTTAGTATTATGAGCTTCGTTCATGACAACCTCTCTGAAACCACCGAACTTTGGGGTCCAGATCCGGTCCATGAAACAATAGACTCCATCGTTTCTGATCTCAAGACTCTTATCCATTCCTCTCAGGGCTTCGCCCGACACGTTTTCCGGTCTTAAGGCTTCCAGTTGAGCCTCTTTGATTTGCGCGGATAAGTGGGAATGGATAGTCATAGTCAGTGCCTTCACCTTACGACCTGAGAATTCTTTCCGGCTGAGGGCATCTGCCACCACATTGGCCTTGCCAGGATGGTAGCGGATTTCACACTCGTAGTCGTTGAGTAGTTCAACCCATCGCCGTTGTCTCATGTTCAACTCCTTTTGGTCGAGGATGTGCTGTAGACTTTTATGGTCAGTAAAGATGGTGCACTTAGTTCCGTAGAGATAATGTCTCCAGATTTTTAATGCGAAGACCACCGCTCCCAATTCTAGGTCGTGAGTCGTGTAGTTGATTTCGTGTACTTTCAGTTGTCTGGAGGCGTAGGCGATGACCTTGCCTCGTTGCATTAGGACACAACCGAGACCTTGATTGGACGCATCGCAGTAGACAACGAAGTCTTCCGTCCCATCGGGAAGGGACAGGATAGGTGCGCTGCACAAGGCTCGCTTTAGTGTTTGGAACGCAGTGTCTTGCTTTTCACTCCAACAAAAGGGTACACCTTTCTGAGTTAGAGTGGTTAAGGGTTTGGCAATTTTGGAGAAATTTTGGATAAATCTGCGATAGTAGCCAGCGAGACCCAAGAATTGACGGATTTCGGTGGGTGTCTTCGGTGCTGACCAGTTTTCTATCGCTTTGATCTTTGAAGGATCCACGTGTATGCCCTCCTTGCTTACCACATGACCAAGGAAGGTAATCTTCCGGATCCAGAATTCACATTTGGAGAATTTCGCGTACAGTTGTTCCGATCTAAGAGTTTCCAACACTAGCCTCAAGTGTTGTTTATGATCCTCTTCGCTTTTGGAGTAGACAAGTATGTCGTCGATGAACACGATAACAAACTTGTCCAGAAATGGATGACACACCCGGTTCATCAAATCCATGAACACCGCCGGCGCGTTGGTTAGACCGAAGGGCATAACTACGAATTCGTAGTGACCATATCGAGTCCGAAAGGCTGTTTTGGGAACGTCACCCTCATGGACTCGCAGCTGATGGTACCCTGATCTTAAATCAATTTTGGAAAAGTAGCTAGCTCCTTGAAGTTGATCGAAGAGGTCGTCTATTCGAGGAAGAGGATAGCGGTTTTTGATCGTGAGCTTGTTCAGCTCTCGGTAATTGATACATATTCGAAAAGATCCATCTTTCTTTTTCACGAATAAGATCGGGGCTCCCCATGGCGAGGAACTCGGTCTGATGAATCCTTTATTGAGCAGCTCATTGAGTTGACTAGATAACTCCTGCATTTCTGCCGGAGCTAATCGATAAGGAGATTTGGCTACGGGGGTAGCTCCGGGGATTAAGTCGATACGAAACTCGACTTGGCGTTCAGGAGGGATTCCTGGGAGATCTTCTGGAAAGACATCAGGAAAGTTGCAGACTTCGGGGATGCTCTCGAGGCCTTTAACTTCCTGGTTTTCGTTAACGACATGGGCTAAGAATGCGTGACACTCCTTCCGCAGGAGTTTCTGGCCTTTGATGCACGAAATGATGCGAAGATTTGAACTGAGTTTATCCCCGTAGATTACAAGAATTTCATCCGAAGGAAGATTGAGACGGATAGCGTTTTCGAAACAAAGGATATCAGCACGATTGAGGCTCAACCAATCCATGCCAACGATGACATCAAAGCTTTTTATGGGGACTAGCATAAGGTCAATGAGAAATGAACGGTCGTTTAAGGATAGGGTACACCCTACGTATATCTCGTTAGTGCTCTCTTTCTCACCGTTTGCCATTTCGACGGTAAACTTTTCGGTTAATGGTTGGGATTTTTGCTTAAGAAATTGTTTGAATGCATGACTAAAAAAGCTCCTTTCAGCACCAGAATCGAAAAGAATGCATGCATAAGAGTTGTCGAGGAGAAACGTACCCGTGACAACGGTGGGGTCAGCGACTGCCTCTTCTTGTCCCATGGTTAGAACTCTCCCGGTGTTGTTGGTTGTTGCTGCTTTGGGGTAGTCCCTCTTGAAATGGCCAACGTCCCCACAGTTGTAGCAGGCTCGACCAACACCCGCTCCAGAGGCTTGATTTGTGGGTTGGGCTGGGGTTCTACAGAATCGCATCGTGTGCCCCTTTTTACCACAGCTTGTGCATGACATCTCCCGGCACGGGCCGGGATTATGGTGGTAGTTGCACTTGTCACACCGAGGAAGGGTGCCAATGTACCTGCTGGAAGGAGCCTGGGTAGCAGGAGTAGAAACAAGGGTAGTAGCAGCGTGGACCGCTACAGTTTGCTGTCTCTTTGAGGATCCTTGCGAACCCTGACCTTTTCGTTTGTTCCAGGATTTCTTCTTGTTTTCACCGCTCCCTTTAGTCGGATCAGAGGCGGTGGTTATTTCCTCGGGATCGTCGCTATGATCAATTAGAGTTTGTGCCAAACACTTGGCGCTATCGAAGCTTTCCGGGTTCGCAGACAAAACATTTCCTTTGGTTGGCTGGGTCAGCCCCCAAATGAATCGTTCGATCTTTTTGCTTTCCGGGGATACCATTCCCAGACAAAGGAGTGCTAGGTCCTCGAACCTAGAAGTGTAGGAGGCAATGTCAGAACCCTTCATCTTTAGGGTCCAGATTTCGTGTTCGAGTTTTTGCATCTCGCCCCGTGGGCAATACTGGGCTATCATGAGTTCCTTTAGTTTGTCCCAACCCATGGCATTTGCCACTGGCAGGGTTAAGGACTTGACCCGGCCGTTCCACCAGGTTAATGCTTTGTTGAGGAAAGTGCAAGCGGCGTACTTCACTTTGTTGGATTCGGAGACTGCGCAAATCTCGAATATGGACTCAATCTTTTCAAACCATTGAGTCAAAGCAATAACACCTCATTTGCCGTCGAAAGATGTAGGTTTTGCGTTCATGAAGTCTTTATAGGAGCATTCCTTTTGGTGTCCCTGACCACTTTCTTGCACACCACTTCCCTGACCACCAGATCCACCAGAATTTATTTGCGACATGGCAGCAGTCACTGCAGCAGTAACAGCTGCCTGAAACATGACAGGATCAAATTGGGGAGGAGGCGGTGGTGGAGGAGTGTCATTGCTTCTCCTGGTAGATCTCCTTCGGGGAGGCATCTTGATCTGAAATGACCAAGAAACAGGAGGATGGAATTTAGAGATATGAAACAAGGATATATCTCATAAAAATTTTTAGAGTGTTCTACTAAGCGATAGGACAGGAAAATTACTTAAAGTAAGTAATTTATCGCTAAGGGAGGAATGAGTAGTAACACTCGGAACGGATTTCCATGAGGTGTTTGGTTCGGACTAAAATACTCCCATAGTATTTTGTGTTGAATAGATATTAGGTAAGTTATAGGCCTGCTGTACACCACAGTCACTCCCAAGCACATGTTGGCCGTGTCTCGAATAAATATAGTTGATCAGGCTATATTGACCCTAGACATGACTACATAACTGCCCAAGTTTAACCACAGTGCACAACACCCATATTACTTATGCTTTGTTCTCTTCGCGATACGGATTTCGGTACTCGAGAATACTTGTATACTTTTATAAAAATACTTATATTTTAAAAGCATACTTTTAGTTTAGAGCACTTAGGCCCCTTAGTGTTTATAGTTGTATACCATGTAAGGTTCGGTATACTTAGTTCACTATAAACCTGGCTCTGATACCAATCTGTCACACCCCGAAACCGATGGCGGAAACGTTCCGGGGCGGATGTGACGTCATGTAAAGTATCACAACCAATGTACATAGCAAGCATAGTAAACACAACCATTACATTACATAAGAAAGTTTTACATTTGTTTGAAAATAAAGTACTACAAGTTTTCTTAGATACATTGGTTAGAACAAAAGTAAAGACGAGTCTTCTATATGCTCCGTCTTCTCAAAAAGGTTGGTAGGAGTACCTGTCTATGGATGCCCTGAGAATACAAGCAGTTTTAAAATATCAGCATAAAGCTGGTGAGTTCATAAGCGGTTTGTTTTCTGGAAAAAGATTCAGTTTCCTTTAGTTTCATGAACAGTTGATATCCAAGAAAATCCCGTATTTTCTTATAAAAGTAGTTTGGTTATCCCTTTTGTTACACAGTTTGAATCAAGAAAATCCTGCAAATTTCCTTATGAAAATATGGTTTGATTTCTCGTTAGATGTACCATACAACCTTGTTTATGAAAAGTTTCGTTATCCCAAGAAAACCCTATGTTTTCTTATGTAAAACATTCGTTGGTTATCGATTCTGAAATGATGTGTACAAGTATCTACCATACTTGTATCGTTTGAGTGAAACATATTGAATGTCTAGTATCCCGTAGTAAGCATATTAGTTTTGACACGTACACAAAACTAATAAGTAAGTAGTGAACTGGTAGTAATCAAAGACAGTTATTACTAGAAGGTTAGTTCACTAGGTTCGTTATTACTTTATCAGTAAAATTCCATTATCTAAGTTGCGAGTTCCATAACCATACGATAGACTAGACATGGCAATAAGTGGTCCATCGTCATTTTATGACTTTTGTCACCCATAGACCTGACGATCCAACTGTAGCTAGCAGCAGGGTGCGGGGTAGTCAGTCCCGTATAGATCTATACACTCAAGTCACGCTCTCCCTCCAAGAGATTCTGGTTACGGGAGTAGTCCTCCACTCTCGTATCCGTTGTGGAGTGTTACCGAGGACGTGTCTCCAATCATAGGAATAATGAACTTTACAAGTAATAGTATAGAAAATCCCGTTTTATGAAATGTCATGAAATCCTTGTGAAATGTAAAAATGTAACATTTTATAATGAGCTCCACAAAATGGCTTTGAAAACTAACTCCACGAGTTAGACGGTTGGTTAAAATGGATTTTCAATGTTTAAAACGTATTGAACATGTAGTATTGTTATACGAATAAATCGATTTGAGCACAAGTTTCCTTGTACTTTTGCTTGTATTCCCCCCTGA
This sequence comes from Lactuca virosa, assembly GCF_052849685.1. Taxonomy (NCBI): domain Eukaryota; kingdom Viridiplantae; phylum Streptophyta; class Magnoliopsida; order Asterales; family Asteraceae; genus Lactuca; species Lactuca virosa. The sequence continues at coordinate 206,765,648 of NC_136426.1, forward strand.
AAACATGAAAAACATAGAAAATTATATAGGGGTATGAACTCACCTGACGAGAATGTGCTGATTTAGATGCTAAGTATTCAGTTTAGGGCTTGAACACGCGTGAGGTTCCTATGTAACATGAAGAGATACATAATTGTATCTAATTAGACTTTGATTTACCAAGATAGTAGGATAATACACTCCGAGGCACGAAAACACTTCAATTCAAGTGTTAGGGATGGCACGGGTTGTATCAACGGAGTGTAGGGTCTACATAAGGTGTTTACTCTTCAAGTGTAAACCCTTTGGGATTTTACGGTTTAGAGACCACATCCCCCATGAGTTTACGGCCGTAAACTCATGGGTATCGTGTTCTTGGTCGATAAATGTCCATATCTTGCACACGGGAAGGTGCTAAGGTTGATTCAATGGCTTAGGAAGTGATCGGGACATGAAATGGCCTAGGAAATAGGGTTTACGGTCCTTGGACCACCTTTGTGGAGTTTACGGTCGTAAACTCAAGGGTTTACGGTCCTTGGACCACCTTTGTTGAGTTTACGGTCGTAAACTGAAGGGTTTACGGTCGTAAACCCACCTTGGGGAGTTTACGGTCGTAAACTCATGGGTTTACGACGGTAAACCCACCTTTGTCTTGTTTATCCGTTTTCCATGTGTTTTGGTGGATTGTAGGCCATCCATGCAAGTTCTAGACTCAAATACAAGCCATGCAAAGTGTTTAAAGCATTAAAACACCTTTGGAAGGTGTTTACGGTTTTGGGAGATGTTCCCAAACCGTAAACCCATGTTTATGCTCATTTGGACACGTTTTAGGGTTCTAAGATCATCCAAGCAAGTTTCAAGGCCATTAGACATGCATTGGGAGGGTTAAGGAGCATCAAAACCCCTTGAAAGGGTGTTTACGGTTCTTGAATATTCAAGGACCGTAAACTCATGTTTATGGCCAAAAACTCATGATCTTGTGGTTCTAACTCCATGCATGTAAGGATCTAAGCATTAGAAGAGTTTTGGAAGGGTCTTGGGGCTTCAAAACCCCCATTGAAGGAGTTTACGGTTTTTGGGAGGCTCCCCAAAACCGTAAACACGAGTTTGTGATGCATTTGGGAGTTTAAGACATGGATTTGCATGCATGTTAGGATAAACAACTAGTTAGGAAGGATCACTTTCCAATTTGGGGCTTGAAAGTGAAGATCCTTGAGAGAAATCCAATTTTAGAGAGAGAGTAGTGAGAGAAAGTTCAAGTGTGGGAAAAGCTCAAATGGTGGTCACTCCACCCTTTTATGTGTGACTAGAGTTAGTGACCCGGTGGGAATACACCCAATACCGGCATTAAACGGAGCTTAATATTTTACCCGGGTAAATGACCATTATCCGTATTAGTCGTAGTCTAGAAATTCCCAAAGGATTATTTAGAGTGTTTTCACCCAAATAATTATCTCGTTCTAACACATAGGAAAATCATAATAATAATTCCAAATGAATTATTAGATTTGAAAGTTAACGGAAAAACCCAAAAATAACATAAGTTTTATTAACGGCATGGGTTATGTTAACGGAATATCTTTCGGGTTGTCACACACTAGAGGTGTGTTCATGCCCCTACATTTTTACTAGTTTTTAAGGTTTTTAGGGGGGAATACATGTCCAAAAAAATACGTTTTTCTGAACATTCAATGTTTTCTAAGCGCCTTCGAACCTACCATATACTGTTTTAGATCATCCTAATTTATTTTAACAGTAATCGATCATTGTTTTCACCGAGACATATTTAATACAAGCTAAATTCTTTAAACCTTTGTAACATGCTGATCAAATGATCATTTTCAGATTACTTATATTACAAATGGAACATGCACGTACAAACCATAATAGGTATAGTTTATGGAACAGACACATCATCAATTCACGAAACATAGATACAATGCGAACGAACATATAAACTACAATAGGTATAGTCTAGGGAAGATATACACTGTTTTACTAAGTCAAGGATATTATACTAAAATAATTATTTAAAACATAATTATTGTACGCTACTAGTACAAGGTAATATATACATTTTTAAATACAAGGGAAACATTTGTATTCTATACGTAACTAGTTATACAGGGTTGTGAGGCACTCTTTCAATTTACCCATCAGGGTTGTCACACCCCGGCCGTTGGTGGAAACACCGGGTGGTGTAACGTCATTCTTCGTATCACAGTTATATAACATACATTGAACAGTACTAAAGAAAATACACACCTTTATTGATGATTGAAAGTTACATTACTGTTTTTCTAGAACCTATTACATAATATCTGACTATTGTATACTTCTTAATGAACAGAAAGGTAATAGTAAAACTTCTCCTGTTCGAATACATATCAGCTTTCAAGTTCCTGAAAACACATGCATTTTAAAATACGTCAACATAAAGTTGGTGAGTTCACAGGTTTTGACTCCGTATAAAAATAATACTTTTTCTGAGTTCAAAAGTTAAGTTTTTGAAAGTATCATTTTGAAGCTCCAATATTTAGTATATATATTAGGTATAATAGTCTACTTATCAATTAAGTGTTATACCTAAACGTTCCTTGAACCTAAGGTATAAGTAGGGGGAAACTTATACTTAACATTAATACTTGTATACGACAAAGTATAATGTTTCTAACAATTTGATACCATGAGCCTGTAACCGCTGCTATGACACAATACCTCTGATAAAACACACTCATGATTTCCATCAGAAACAACACACTCATGATTTCCATGAGAGCAACACCGCACGCTTCATCGATGCCGGAACAATAACAATTGAAAGGATAGTTCGTCACTCGCTTATGGTTGACTGTAGCTAACAATCACAAGTGGGGTTGTCAACCCGTATAGTAATTATACACGACTTCCTCGCTCACACGGGATTAACGGTTACAGTTCAAAGGATTTCCGCTAAGATCCCCAATCTTGGTTGATGAATACAATTACTCATGTAGACTCCGACGGCTTCCTATAGCTCTAACAACAAAAGCATTTTCATGTCTAAACCTCTAAGTTATTATACTATGCCTTTAAACATTACTCCTAAGTTCATATTACTTTAGGCAGTACAACAGCTATAACTTGAGGAAAAATCAGGTTTTATCTTAACATAAAACCAACAATAACAATATATAACATACCAAGTTTTATCTTGTCATAAAACCAACAATAACAACATATAGCATACCAAGTTTTATCTTGACATAAGATCAATAATATCAACATACTTTTTAACATATAGAACTCCCGAATATAACTTCGGAACTATATCGCACACAACATATATATAGAATCCTAAGTATAACTCAAGATCTACATTAATACAAGAACATGCTAACAAGTTGATAATAGTTGTATATATTCAAAATATTATATTTAAAACAACTATATCCTGGTTAATATAACTATCTACGTTGATACTAATATACTATCATATAGACATAATAGTAACGTATATACATTATTTAGCATGCGTTTCCCCCCGAAAATATTAGAAAGTGGGGTCGTGAAACTCACCCTAGTAGCGTGATTTTATGTAATCTAAGCAGAAACGGTCAGCGGCACGAGGTCGTCGGGCTCGATATGTAAGAGAGCTTTAGAAAATGAGAGAAAGGGAAGAAGTTCAGGTGTAGGAATAGCTGAAGTCGGACCTGATATTTATAGGAAGGTTTTTGGCCTCTCACGTCGTGAGTTTATAAAACTCATGTCGTGAGCCAAGCCTGCTCACCTCGTAGACTTGCCATTTGCATCCCTAGCTTCGGAAGCTGTCCATATTACTCCTCATGTCATGAGAAACTCCTTGTTCACGTCGTGAGTTTGGAACATATCACTTCGTAGTCTTGCCATCCTTCTTCTAGCTTCCGAAGGTGGCCAGATGACTCCTCACGTCGTGAGACATCCTTGCTCACGTCGTGAGCTTAGAACTTATCCATTTGTAGCCTCGCCACGCACCTTCTGTTGGATTAGGTGTCTAAGCCCATAACTATAATTGGTATGTACTTGAATTGATAGCAACACAGTCCTTTTGGGTTGCCCTCAAACCTAGCAACTGGACAAGGAAATTATGAAAGGAGAGATATTAATTTATAAGATTAATAAATTAATATAAAAGATTTATTAATATGTTAAAAGATTAATATATTAATTAGAAATCATTATGTTTAATTAATAGTTAGCCAGAAATTAATCAGAATAAATTTTGGGGTTAAAAGTATTAATTATAAAGTGCAGGGACTAGTTTGCAATTATCAGATAGTTGAGTGGAAGGCTCCAGAACCTCCTTGGAAGGAGGTGGACGAAATCTATAGGGGAAACAAGCAAAGGAGTATTAGGGTTTTCCCTAAACCCTAGATCCCTCAGCTATATAAGGAGCCTCCCAGCTCCTAAATTTGGTCACTCCTTCTTTCAAGAAACCATAGGGCTGAAAATTGCATACTCTCTCTACCCTCTCTCCTTCAAGTTTCCTTCTTGCTAGTTCTTGGGTGTGATTCCATTAGAGGCATTACATTTGTGGTGCTAAGCTTCTAAGAAGATCAAGATCAAGATCAAGAGGATTATCAATTGTTTGCTATAACAATTGAAAGGTATGTAACTCTTAAACCCTAGTTTGTTAATTTCTAAATTAGCCTCTCTCCTCTAGGGTTCTTGTTTGCAATTCAAAGTTATATGTTCAATAGTTAAAACATAGATCCAAAGTAGGTTGCATGTGAACTTAGGAATTGTTTTTCTAGTTTATTTGTTTTACCTAAAACCCATCAGTGGTATCAGAGCCATTGTTTGTTTTAAATTGAATTGCTATAATAGTTGAATTGCAAATTAGGGTTTATAGCCATTAAACCCTAAAGGCCAAAATTATCGATTTTAGGGTTTTGGTTCAAAGGGTTTTCGAAAAACTCTAGCCTCCATGAACCCTAATCGAAATTAGGGTTAGGGTTTTGGAAACCCTTGCCTCCTCCCTTAAAATTTCGAAATTTACTAGTCTTTTTTAGGGTTTCCTTGTTTTGGATAATAGTGGCCTTATTGGATAATTGAGAAAAATAAGGAAATTATCCTATCCCCATATTTTCGAAATCTAGAAGGGATATGGATTAGGATTAAATTAATTGTTTAATTTAATTAGATAATCCTTACAAGATTTAATAAATTAGTTAAAAGTTAATTAATAGATAAATATTAAATCTAGTTATTTGGTTTATTTTAAATTTAAAATTAATGTCTTAATTTTCGAAATTTATATATAAACCCTAAAGTTTTAAAAAGTTTAAAACACACCTTATATATATATTATAATTAAAAGTTAAATATTATATATGTATAAGAATATGGTCAGTCAAATCGCTAGTATGCCTCATTCACGAAGCTAGTCTATAAGGGGGGTATAAGGAAACTTCATATAAAATGGTAGTTGAATGGGTGTCCACTCTCACCCACCGCTTCCTTGATTAGTGGAGGGTCGTTAGCAGAACGGGTTTGATAGGACAACTACATCTCATTAAAAGTATAATGTTATTAAAGAAAGTACTAGAACATTATTTTACAAAATCTCAACTCTAGTTACTTTAGGAAAAATGTGAAAAGTATGCTAATCCATGAAATCGCACATTATGCTTTATTGGTCGTTAGTGGAGCGTGTTTGGTTAACCAACACACTAAAAGGCACTAATAAAGAGTAGTAATGGGTATCTCATAATTGTCATTTTGATGGGGCGTGTGTGGTTTACCAGCACATCAATAGTTAATGATAAAGACAATGAGGTTACCAAGCACATTTGCATGGTTATTCACATCTTGTTTGTGATCCTCGGCATCCCAGTCACAAATAGAAGAGCATAATCTGAGATTAAAACATGCCATTGAATAGTTTCAATGTATCTCAAAAGAATTAGGAATTTCACTTCGTTTATTTCGTCTAATGGTGGAATTGGTGAATCGTCATTCACCTACCTTTATGAAATTTACACTTGGATCTCGGCATCCCATTTCTAAGTTGTGAATCTTCATAGTTGGATCCTAACCTTGATATTATATCCTTGGGTTATTATATTGAGGTATCTTGAAATCTAACTAAAACTTTCTTTCTTTTCAGATGTCTACTCCTGGAAACACTTCTGCTTCATCATCCTCCAACCACAACTTCTCTTTGCTCAACATTTGCTCCAAAGTCGTTATGGATGGCTCTAACTATAACGATTGGATGCGCAACATCAAGATGGCGCTTCGTTTTGAGGACAAAGAATATGTCCTTGAAAAGGAGCTCAAAGAGCTTGATGAGTCTAAAGCTACTCCTGAAGAATATGATGCCTACAAGAAACATTATGATGATGCTACCAAAGTGGCATGCATCATGGTCGCAACCATGTCCCCAGAACTGCAGAGGTACTATGAGGACTACTGGCCTTTTGAGATGAACAAGGACCTTATGGAAAAGTACCATAAGCGAGCTCGTCAAGAAAAGTTTGAAGTAGTTGAGTCACTCATGGCTTGCAAGATGAAAGAAGGGGAGTCGGTCGTGTCTCATGTGCAAATAATTCAACGCTACATAGAGCGTTTGGTCAAGCTCAACATTCACTTTGATGAGGAATTGGACATTGACATGGTCTTGAACTCATTACCTGATTGTTATGGTCAGTTTATTCTAACTTACCATTTGAACAACACTAAGCAGACACTGGCGCAATTGCACAACTTGTTGCAGACAGCTGAAGCAGGGATGAAGGGTAAAAGTATAGCCTCCACTCCTGCAAGTGCCCCTGTCTTGGATATTGGACAGGGAAAGGGGAAAAAGAGGAAAGGTCCTCCTAAGCAAAACTGGAAGAACAAGGCTCAAGCTGGGTCATCTAGTAATGGCCCAAAGGCTAAGCCCAATGCTACCATTCCCCATGTTTCTGATCCAAAGGATGCTGTTTGCTTTTATTGCAATCAAAAGGGGCATTGGAAGAGATCCTGCCCACAATATCTGTAGGATATCAAAGATGGCAAAGTAAAGCCATCTTCGGCAGGTATTTACACTATTTCTTCTAATAACTCATTATCTTCTTGTTCATGGGTCCTTGATACAGGATGTGGTTTTCACATCTGTTCTGATTTGCAGGGGGTAAAGGAAAGTGGGGAGATAGAGCGAGGAAGGATAAACTTGATCATGGGAAACAAGAAGTCTTCACCAGTGACCAAGATCGGAGTTTATCAACTTTTGCTTAGTAATGATGTTAGATTAGATTTATTAAACTGTTGCTATTCGTCTGAGATGACGAGAAACATTATTTCATTTCATGCATTGTTCAGACATGGTTTTAAATATTCTTTTAATGATTTGAATGGTTCAATTTATGTTTATAAGAATGGTGTTTTTGTATTTGAAGCTTTGCCTTGTGATGGTGTGTATAAAACAGTGACTTGTGTTGATAGCTTAGGAAATAGTGTATTTTGACTTGTCTAATACTGTAGACAAGGCATGCTTGTGGCATTGTCGTCTTGGACACATTAACAAGAAACGCATAGCCCAACTCCAAAAGGATGGAGTGTTGGAATCATTTGACCTAAAATCAGATTATATGTGTGAATCTTGTCTTTTGGGAAAGATGACAAAATCACCATTCACAGGGCCTTGTGAAAGAGGTGAAGGTCTGTTGGATCTCATACACACAGATGTCTGTGGGCCCTTCAGATCAACTACAAGGGATGCTAATCGATTCTATGTGACTTTCACTGATGATTATAGCAGATATGGCTATATCTACTTAATCAAACATAAGTCAGAAACCTTTGAAAAGTTCAAAGAGTTTAAGCATGAGGTCGAAAATCAATTGGGCAGGAAGATAAAGGTACTTAGATCCGATAGAGGCGGGAGTATCTTAGTATCGAGTTCAACGACTATCTGAAAGAATGTGGGATAGTCTCACAATTGACTCCTCCTAGGACACCTCAGTTAAATGGTGTACCTGAGAGGCGTAATCGAACCTTGTTAGACATGGTTCGTTCTATGATGAGTCGTGCTTCGCTTCCTATTCACTTCTGGGGGTATGCATTAGAGACAGCCACCCACATCCTCAATCTTGTCCCTACAAAGAAGGTTGCCAAAACACCTCACGAAATGTGGACAGGGAAAGTTCCCTCGTTAGCACATATTAAAGTCTGGGGTTGTGAAGCTTTCGTAAGACGGGAGACTCACGACAAGCTAGCAGCTAGAAGTGAGAAATGTGTTTTCATTGGTTACCCAAAGCAGTCCTTTGGATATTTGTTCTACAGACCTAGTGAAAACGTGGTCTTTGTAGCACGAAGAGGAGTCTTTCTAGAAAGAGAGCTCATATTCAAAGACGACAGTGGGAGCACCATTGACCTTGAAGAAATTCAAGAGTTAGCCAATGAAGGAACCTTAGATGACACTAGCACTCAACCAGAGGAAACAATTCCTGTTGAACCAATTGATAACTCATTGCCACTTCGTAGATCCACTAGGGTGAGTGTGCCACCTGAGTTGTATGGTTTTCATATTACTTCAGATGGTGATACATTCATCAGTGATAGGACTGGTAAATTTAGACGAACCAGTTACTTATAAGGAAGCAATGGCAGCACCAGAGGCTTCCAAGTGGAAAGAGGCAATGGACAGCGAGATTAAGTCCATGTATAACAACCAAGTTTGGAATTTGGTTGATAGTGCACCAGGTCGTAAGACAGTTGGGTGCAAATGGATCTTCAAGAAGAAGACAGACATGGATGGAAATGTGCACACATTCAAGGCTCGACTGGTTGCAAAAGGTTTCACTCAAACCCCAGGGGTTGACTATGATGAGACCTTTTCGCCAGTAGCTAAGATTAAATCTATTAGGATATTGCTCGCCATAGCTGCCTTTCATGACTATGAAATCTGGCAGATGGATGTCAAGACTTCTTTCCTTAATGGGACGTTGGCTGAGGATGTTTACATGAATCAGCCAGAGGGTTTTGTTGATGCAAAGTTTCCCAATAGAGTGTACAAGCTTGAGAAATCCATTTATGTATTGAAACAAGCATCTCGCAGCTGGAATCTTTGCTTCCATGAGAAAGTCAAAGAGTTTGGTTTCTCTAGAAGTAAAGATGAGTTTTGTGTGTATATCAAGGCTAGTGGGAGTATAGTAACTTTTCTGGTGTTATATGTCGATGACATATTACTCATTGGTAACGACGTTCCAACCTTGAAAGATGTTAAGTCTTGGCTTGGAAAGTGTTTTGCCATGAAAGACCTTGGAGAAGCTGCCTATATTCTTGGGATTAGAATATTGAGAGATAGAAAGAAGAGACTAATTGGACTTAGTCAGAGCACATACTTGGATAAGCTACTAAAGAGGTTTAGTATGGAAAATTCAAAAAAGGGAGAGCTACCTATCCAGAGCAACACCAAATTGAGTAAGACTCAATTCCCTAGTACAGATGAGGAAATAGCTGACATGAGTCGTGTACCTTATGCTTCTGCTGTCGGATCGATCATGTACGCTATGACATGTACTCGCCCTGATGTGGCATTTGCTTTGAGCATGGTCAGTCGCTATAAGGGAAACCCGGGTAGAGCTCATTGGATAGCGGTTAAGAATATACTCAAGTATTTGCGAAGGACAAAGGACTAGGTCCTATCATATGACAACACATTCTAAATAGAATCCTATCTATTCATAATAATGTTAATATGGTCCATCCATTACCATACTTCCAACTGCCCACAAGTGACCAATCCTTGGCGAACCTTAGATTGTACTTGACAGTTGTTTAACTTACCTTAGTCATATCAGATTCTTGTCCTTTTTCCCTCTTAACGCTCTAGGCATTTGGAATAGACAGAACGGTTGAATATTACAACATATGCAAACAATCTTATACCCAAAGCGTATTCGATACGATACATAATGTCTTACATAAAGACATGATACTTTACCAGTCTCTCGCTATAACATTGCTATATATATATAATTCCCTTATGTTGAATCTTTTCAACATACCATTCATATATGTCCTTTGACTAAATTTGATTAAAATTTTTCGATCTAAGCTTTTAGATTTTTAAATGAAGTATAAGTTCCTCTCCCTTAATTATAGCAAAAAAAAATTTCAACCTCTGCAACTTTGCAGAATGAAACTTTTGTTTTCTATAGATAACACTGCTAAATCGTAACATAATAATCATGCTCCTACTAACATGATAATTATCAGCATAACACTTATGTTCCCACTAGCTTTGATATGTATTCAGAAATCAGCTAGAATTTATAGAAATCAATACTTATTGACTTTCTTACCAAAAGTTCATATTTCTGATATGAAACACTTCGATAAGCTTTTATCCAAGCTCATACACCTTTTATGAGAAAGCTTATATGTGTGTCTAAGCAATTTCATTACTTTATATTAATAAGTTCCAAATGTTTAAACTAATTGCCAAATCTCACAATTCGAACTATGAAGAGGGATGCCGTAGTCATAATCGAATTTGAGAATGCAATTTACACAATCGATATATCCTTAAAATCTTCGTAGTGAAAGCGTTCATCACATCAATTTCATGAAATGGAGAGAAACCTTATCACTTAGATTTTATGGTGTATGTGTTCCCATCCATGTGAATTTATCATAACGATAATCATAAGACAATGTTTGTGACAAATCCAAACTCATATCGACTGAACTTGTTTACTATTTATGTTTACATATAGAACATTATTTGATAACATGCTATTTTTTACAAGGCACAAAAATCGAAGCTTATGTTTTCAGTAGTAATTTCAACAGGTTCAACATCTTCTAAAATTTTGAGAAACTTATGTAATTTAAAACGGAAACTTGGCTGCAACAAGTGAAGGTTTAGTATTATTCACCAAGATCAACAAATTGTGTTCTAATGGAAAACTCTTCTTAAGAAATGTTTTGATTTTAGTGGTCGACTTCATGGTTTTGTTTTTATTGACTTCATACTTGAATTGAAACAATAGTCATCCCATGCTCCAAGCATGCATACTATGTTTACCTATGGTTCACAAATTTGTGAAATAGATTAATTGAAAACATTTCCAATAATGGTCATTTCACAATTCCCAATCCTTATCACAAGTGTAAGAATCCCAAATTCTTCCAACTATTAGAATATGTTAGATTCTAACATTTCACGCAATCATCCTTTTTTTAATGTCATAGCACCAAAGTCGTCAAGACTTTGCCAATGAAATTACAAAGTGCTCTATTGAAGATTGTTACAAGAAAACTCCATAGACATGAAGTCTCAAATTCAAAGTACATTCCTTTGAACATCCATCCTGCATAAAAGTTTCTAATCTACATAAATCCTTAATATCCAACTCCCATTATGGAAACATTTCCATGTTGCCATATGACAACACATTCTAAATAGAATCCTATCTATTCATAATAATGTTAATATGGTCCATCCATTACCATACTTCCAACTGCCCACAAGTGACCAATCCTTGGCGAACCTTAAATTGTACTTAACAGTTGTTTAACTTACCTTAGTGATATCCGATTCTTGTCCTTTTTCCCTCTTAACGCTCTAGGCATTTTAAATAGACAGAACGGTTGAATATTACAGCATATGCAAACAATCCTATACCTAAAGCGTATTAGATACGATACATAACGTCTTACATAAAGACATGATACTTTACCAGTCTCTCGCTACAATAGTGCTATATATATATATATATATATATATATATATATATATATATATATATATATATATATATATATATATATATATATATATATATATATATATAATTCCCTTATGTTGAATCTCTTCAACATACCATTCATATATGTCCTTTGACTAAATTTGATATAAAATTTCTCGATCTAAGCTTTTAGATTTTGAAATGAAGTATAAGTTCCTCTCCCTTAATTATGGAAAAACAATTTTTCAACCTCTGCAACTTTGCAGAATGAAACTTTTGTTTTCTATAGATAACACTGCTAAATCGCAACATAATAAGCATGCTCCTACTAACATGATAATTATCAGCATAACACTTATGCTCCCACTAGCTTTGACATGTATTCAGAAATCAGCTAGAATTTCTAGAAATCAATACTTTTTGACTTTCTTACCAAAAGTTCATATTTCTGATATGAAACACTTCGATAAGCTTTTATCCAAGCTCATACACCTTTTATGAGAAAGCTTATATGTGTGTCTAAGCAATTTCATTACTTTATATTAATAAGTTCCAAATGTTTAAACTAATTGCCAAATCTCACAATTCGAACTATGAAGAGGGATTCCGTAGTCATAATCGAATTTGAGAATGCAATTTACACAATCAATATCTCCTTAAAATCTTCCTAGTGAAAGCGTTCTTCACATCAATTTCCAGAAATGGAGAGAAACCTTATCACTTAGATTTTATGGTGTATGTGTTCCTATCCATGTGAATTTATCATAACGATAATCATAAGACAATGTTTGTGACAAATCCAAACTCATGTCGACTGAACTTGTTTACTATTTATGTTTACATATAGAACACTATTTGATAACATGCTATTTTTTACAAGGCACAAAAATCGAAGCTTGTGTTTTCAGTAGTAATTTCAACAGGTTCAACATCTTCTAAAATTTTGAGAAACTTATGTAATATAAAACGGAAACTTGGCTGCAACAAGTTAAGGTTTAGTATTATTCACCAAGATCAACAAATTGTGTTCCAATGGAAAACTCTTCTTAAGAAATGTTTTGATTTTAGTGGTCGACTTCATGGTTTTGTTTTTGTTGACTTCATACTTGAATTGAAACAATAGTCATCCCATGCTCCAAGCATGCATACTATGTTTACCTATGGTTCACAAATTTGTGAAATAGATTAATTGAAAACATTTCTAATAATGGTCATTTCACAATTCCCAATCCTTATCACAAGTGTAAGAATACCAAATTCTTCCAACTATTAGAATATGTTAGATTCTAACATTTCACGCAATGATCCTTTTTTTAATGGCATAGCACCAAAGTCGTCAAGACTTTGCCAATGAAATTACAAAGTGCTCTATTGAAGATTGTTACAAGAAAACTCCATAGACATGAAGTCTCAAATTCAAAGTACATTCCTTTGAACATCCATCCTGCATAAAAGTTTCTAATCTACATAAATCCTTAATATCCAACTCCCATTATGGAAACATTTCCATGTTGCCATATGACAACACATTCTAAATAGAATCCTATCTATTCATAATAATGTTAATATGGTCCATCCATTACCATACTTCCAACTGCCCACAAGTGACCAATCCTTGGCGAACCTTAAATTGTACTTAACAGTTGTTTAACTTACCTTAGTGATATCCGATTCTTGTCCTTTTTCCCTCTTAACGCTCTAGGCATTTGGAATAGACAGAACGGTTGAATATTACAGCATATGTAAACAATCCTATACCTAAAGCGTATTAGATACGATACACAATGTCTTACATAAAGACATGATACTTTACCAGTCTCTCGCTACAATAGTGCTATATATATATATATATATATATATATATATATATATATATATATATATATATATATATATATATATATATATATATATATATATAATTCCCTTATGTTGAATCTTTTCAACATACCATTCATATATGTCCTTTGACAAAATTTGATATAAAATTTCTCGATCTAAGCTTTTAGATTTTGAAATGAAGTATAAGTTCCTCTCCCTTAATTATAGCAAAACAATTTTTCAACCTCTGCAACTTTGCAGAATGAAATTTTTGTTTTCTATTGATAACACTGCTAAATCGCAACATAATAATCATGCTCCCACTAACATGATAAGTATCAGCATAACACTTATGCTCCCACTAGCTTTGAAATGTATTCAGAAATCAGCTAGACTTTCTACAAATCAATACTTACTGACTTTCTTACCAAAAGTTCATATTTCTGATACGAAACACTTCTATAAGCTTTTATCCAAGCTCATACACCTTTTATGAGAAAGCTTATATGTGTGTCTAAGAAATTTCATTACTTTATATCAATAAGTTCCAAATGTTTAGACTAATTGAGAAATCTCACAATTCGAACTATGAAGAGGGATGTCGTAGTCATAATCGAATTTGAGAATGCAATTTACACAATCGCTATCTCCTTAAAATCTTCCTAGTGAAAGCATTTCTTCACAATCAGTTTCATGAAATGGAGAGAAACCTTATCACTTAGATTTTATGGTGTATGTGTTCCCATCCATGTGAATTTATCATAACCATAATCATAAGACAATGTTTGTGACAAATCCAAACTCATATGGACTGAACTGGTTCAATTTTAATTTCTTGCCACCTGGCAGCACAAGGGCCTACCATATCTTCCAAGTTGTTGAGCAGATCACCCATACACATCAATGAAATTTCATTGATTAAGATGCTTTACCTTTATGCATTCAAATGAGAACTCATAGGACTCACATGCATAGTAAACTTTAAATGGAATGGGCACAAAAACAAGAACGTGTCAACACGGTAGGTCACAAATCTCAAGTCGTGTGCTAGTGTTTAACAATGGGTTTACTCTTAATTAGTTCTCGAAAATTTTCAAGATCATTTAGACTCCGATTGACCTGTTGACATATAAGATTCTCTTGTCCCGAAGCATTCCTTGACAAACAAATATTCAAGAGATAGTTCAGGTTCCTATCAAGACAAACACTTTACACAATTAGTCGTAGTTGGTCTTTGTCTTATCTAAAACATCACAACTACCCATTACAAATGTGCAAGAGTGTAAGTCCCTAATCTGCCTGTGTATCAATCAGATCCGTTTGATGGTGCGGAATTCCAATCAAACGGATGATGTCAGATCAAATAGAAGAGAAGGAGAAGAAGAATAATATGAATCTTGTATAGTATTGATTAGAATGAAGATCCGGATACAAGATTCACACACACTAACACACACTCTCTTCTCTCTCTCTCTTTCTATTTCTAGAACACCTTGGGTTTCACACACTTAAGCTCCCCACTATTCTATGTGTTCATCAATCTATTCGTCACACTCCTCACCCCTATACATACTTAACTGGGCCGGCCTTGGGTTTACGGCAAACGGAGTTTACGGTCGTAAACACCCATTGGGCCGTAAACAGAGTTTATGGTCGTAAACCCGGTCGTAAACACCCATTGGGCCGTAAACAGAATTTACGGTCGTAAACCTGTTTACGGCCGTAAAAACTACTTGGCCGTAAACCTGACTGTAAACACATATAATATTACAGAAAATTACAATCAACTAGAAAAGCAAAGTATAAACCATATTTTTGACCCAACAATCTCCCCCTTGGTTTATAGCTTTCTTTTCTTTTCCCAAATGATCCAACAAGCTCCCCCTAAAAAGTAGCTGGCTTTCTTGATAATCTTCATTGGGAGCTTTGGCTTCAGCTTTAATCTTCAAATTCTTCACAGCTTCAAAATGAACATGATGAATCTTGCATGAATGACTTCATCTTGAGCAGTTGGGCTTTTCTTCAGAATTTGGCTTTGAACGCATGTTGGGTGAGGAGGCTTCTTGATAAGATTCTTGAAAGATAGTGCTTTCAGCTTGAGAATCTTCAGAGAGAACATCAGAGAGAACTAATCTTCTGGATCACTTCAGCAGGTACAAGATAGCAGCAGACTGATTGAGGAGGCTTCAATGCAATCCGACACATTATCTTCAAGTGCAGCTTCACCTTGCTTCTAGAGTTGAAAGATTGAATGTCGAAAGAATAATCTTCATTTCTTGCTCCTTCGAATGAGAATTCTTCGATACTCACGGATGAAGCCTTGGCTCAGAAATCTTCGACACAAACTCCATGAGTTTCATCTTCACCTGAATTCACTTTTCAAGACAAAACAAAACTAAAAGAAAATTTTAGCACACAATATTTTTGGTTTTTTCATATTTATCTAAAAAAGAAATAAAACAAAAATAACACTATTTTTTAATTTTTTTAATTTTTGTTTGGTTTTCAAAATTTTTAATTCTCCCCTAATATTTAAATTAGAAGAAACTTTGAACAAATTTAACAAAAATAAAATGATATCTAACTTTAAGAATGATTTGGGATCAAAGTTGTTAGACAGCCCTAATCCACTTTTCGGTACCTTTTATCTTCACGTCTTTGTCTGGTCGATCGCCGGTATTGTTGTCCACTTAAACACGAAAAATTGTGACAGATTTAGGACATACTAATAATTGTAAGACAAAGTGATCATAAGTTCCTAGATACTATATCTTAAGGACCATTCAGCTGACGACGACCAGGGATATTGTTGTCCACCTAAATTGAGCAGCGAGATCTATAGATAATCTGTAAGTGTTCAATTGTTAATTGTACTGGAACATGTTTCCCGCTTCCTGATATGCCCCCGTAATCAAGAACTTCCAGAGTACTCCTTACATCAGGTGAGCAGACAATCATTAAGAGAGAGAATGGATTCAGATTATTATTAATTATAGTTTTTAGAGGGATTGAGAAGAAGAATGGTGCATATACTGTGTACCAGGTCGGATTATGAGTCACGCAAAGGAGACAGTATATGGCTAACAGATAGGAAGAATTCCATAGATATAATATGCAGAGAAATAGATTTGCATATGTTGCAGTCCAGGTCGGATCTCTTCCAATCACGCAAAGGAGGCAACATATGACTAACAGGCAGATAGAGAAAGAAAATAATTTTCTACAGACCTAACTCATCGGAATTTACCAGTCGCCCTATCAATACCGGAATTAAGGACAAAATCCGCACATCGAGGAAAAGTTAATCCACAGATCCAGATACGAGTTCTTTAATATGACCAGTAGATTCCCATATATATCTCCCTGCTCAACCTATCCGAGCGTCGTATTGTCAGGCTAAACGAATTTAACTAGGTTAAGATTTGTCAAGTCTAAGAATTTCTTAAGTTCAACTCTGCCTAGTCAAGTCCATTTAGAATCTTTCATGCCTACCAGCGCATCAAACCCAGAGCATAGACCCTTCAACTTTGGGTACGTTACGCAGACTCAGATTGCCTGTTATCACTTGATAATATCACTTCCCAAAACATCTCCCTCAAACTCATTTCATTAACCAACATATTTTTGATTTTCTGATTTTCTAATGTTTTTGGATTTTTTTAAAATTTTCTAATTTTTGTTTTGTTTTTATTTCTCCCCCTAAATTTGTGCATAGGAAAGAAACGAACGTAAATGCATAAATTTAAACTATCCTAAAACAAAAATTAGTCTTTAAAGCGAATCAGCTTAAGAAAGACTCAGGAGTATAGAGAGGAAAACTCAAACCGTAAGTTACCGATTGAATTTGCATCCAGAAGGTCTGAGAACAGCACGTGTAATCTCAGAACAGATCCAAAAATTCTTCATGTCATTAAGCACTAACCCCATGTGTGATCCCTTCTTTTCTTCCTTTCCCGCAAAGGATACATACTCCCAGACAATGTTCTGAGTGTTGTACAGTTGAGAGATGTCTCCTATCATGTGCCAGGAACAGCCACTACCAACAAACCGAAGTCTGATGATATGCCTCCATAGCTGCTCCGACACAGAGCGGGATCAGTTGGTCTTTGGAACCCAGTCCATTTTGAAACTGGACCGACCTTTGTCATCCTTGCACGGTACTCTCTCCCATGACATATCCTGTTTATCACAAACAGAAGATAAAGAAATATTAGAGTCATTAGTTGATTTGGGAGAGTGAGCCTTTGGAACCCATATGTAGTTGGGTTTAACCCATTTCTTTTTCGATCTGATGGGTGGCTCAGTACTTGCTTTTGATCTTGATGTCGGCCGTTGAGATGACTTTGACCTAACCGGTCTTTGTTTCACTGGAGCATCTCTTGGATTTGGCTTCTTCGCCGACATTTCCTTCTTGCCCTTGGGAGTTGCATTCTTGGCCTTCTGCTCGTTCCAGTCATCATGGTCTGAACGTGACCTTGAGGGGTTTCTTTTGGAGTATCTCCCTCTTGGCGCGTTCTGCCAGCCTTCTGCGTAGTAAGGAACGTATGCGCGATTTGGACAGTTTCTGGCAATGTGTCCAGGTGTTCCACAGTGAAAACATGTATTTTTCTTCACTGTGAAGTTGTTTCTTCCTGCCCCTGGTGGCGTATCCATGCCTTGTCTCTTGCTTTTCCCACACGCACAACTACAGCAGGCACTCTGTTTCACTGGAATTGGTGGCCTGTATTTCTGAACAACAGGTTGATCAGAAGCAACTGAGTTCGAAGCAACAGATTCAGGGCTCAAGGAGATGTTGGTTTCTTCAATGGTGTTCTCATTGTTCTCATCCTCTACTACCTTACCTGCACATGTATCAGAAACATCAGGAGCATCAGGATTATCAACATTAATAATGCCTCCTGATACAAAACCAGCTGGTTTGCCATATTGAAGATGTGCCTCCCTGTCAATTTCTTCCTGTGTCGAAGGGATGGATGTGTAGTTATGATTGAAAGGTGGAGGAACACTATCATACCCTAGACCCTTGTTTTGATTATCTTTGAATTTTAATTGGGTTTCAAATAAGGAGTCGACTGTCTTACTTGACGCAGTATAATTTTTGAAACTAACATCAGTTTTTCCACACTTAATTTTCAAGGCGTCAAGTTCTTCGGTTACAGCATCAAGTTGTCTCTTAATATAGTCATAATTTTCACACTTGTTGCTGAATTCTTCCTGAAGCTTCCTAAAGTCCTTTATTTTTGTTTCTAACTGGGCCTTTAGGGGTTTCTGTCCTTTCCTGAGTTGATAACCTCCATATCTCAGGTCCTAAACTTCTCTTTTTAATAAATCATTATGTTCACGAAGAAGTTTAATCGTGGCTTCACATGATTGAGAACATGAAACTTCACATGATTGAGAACAAGAAACTTCATTGACCGGAAGGTTTGTAGAACTCATTGTTTTTCGACAATTCAAAGCGTCAAGTTCTTCAATTACAGCAGCAAGACTAAGACGATTGAGATCTTTTGTCTTCTTGATGTCAGCCACGTTCATATCCCATGATTTCGGAAGTGCATTCAATAGCTTTTTGTTTATCTCAGATTTGGTCAAGAAGATCCCAGCTGTATTCATCTCAGTAGTGAGTGTGGTAAAACGCTGCAACTGAGCTTCCAGGGTTTCTCCAGGTATATAATCGAACATGTTGAAATTTTGTCTTAACATCTCCTGACAACTCTCTTTCATGTCTTCAATTCCCTCGTAAACTTCAAAAACTATAAAAAGCACAACTAGAACTTAAAAGTCAAACTTAAATTTAAAAATGCCCTTTGACTATAAACCTCAAAAGTCAACCTTAAAAGTCAAATTTAAAAAATCAAACTCAAAAGTCAAACTTGAAAAGTCAAACTTAAAAGTCAAACCGAAAAGCTAAATTTGAAAATTTAAAAGTCAAACAAGAAGGTCAAAGTTTAAAGTCAAAGGTCAAACTTTAAAGTCAAAGTCAAAACTTTAAGTAAAAAGTCAAAAATAAAAGTCAAAATTTAAAAACTAAAATTTTGGGTTGAAAAAGGATTTTAAAAATATAATTTTTGAATTTTTGGGTTAAAAATGTCAAATTGCGAAATTTGGAACCGAAAAGAACAGGTTATGCTTTAAATTTCGAAGTGATGACACAAAAGGCTTGCTAGCCGAGTTGGTAAGGTGCGAGTGTTCTTGATCTGGAGGTCGCGGGTTCGATCCCCAGCACCTCCAAAATTCGCTTCCTTTTTACTGATGCGAGGCTGCTGAGTGCGAGGCTTGTTGAACGAGATGCGAGACCGAGGTGCAAGGTGCGAGACCGTAAACGCTGCTGACTGTAAACGCTGCTGACCGTAAACGCGAGCCATAAACTCCGAGGCCTCGGACCGTAAACCGTTTACGGCCGTAAACTCTGGACCGTAAGCTCGGACCGTAAGCTCGGACCGTTAACTCCGCCGCCGACCGTAAACACCTCGGAAGTCGCTGTTCTTGACGAAAAACAGCGTTTTTGCCCCTTTTTGCACCAAAACTCGATCAAAAACTCGTTTTTAGGAAAAATGCGAAGAAGAAACCCCCCTTATTTTGCCACGATCTATCCAAAAACGCAAGAATCCTTCAAAAATAAGATCAAATAAGCTCTAGATCTGACAAAAATGAGTGATACAATCCAAGCTCTGATACCAATTATAAGTCCCTAATCTGCCTGTGTATCAATCAGATCCGTTTGATGGTGCGGAATTCCAATCAAACGGATGATGTCAGATCAAATAGAAGAGAAGGAGAAGAAGAATAATATGAATCTTGTATAGTATTGATTAGAATGAAGATCCGGATACAAGATTCACACACACTAACACACACTTTCTTCTCTCTCTCTCTCTTTCTCTTTCTAGAACACCTTGGGTTTCACATACTTAAGCTCCCCACTATTCTATGTGTTCATCAATCTATTCCTCACACCCCTCACCCCTATATATACTTAACTGGGCCGGCCTTGGCTTTACGGCCGTAAACGGAGTTTACGGTCGTAAACACCCATTGGGCCGTAAACAGAGTTTACGGTCGTAAACCCGGTCGTAAACACCCATTGGGCCGTAAACAGAGTTTACGGTCGTAAACCTGTTTACGGCCGTAAACACTACTTGGCCGTAAACCTGACTGTAAACACATATAATATTACACAAAATTACAATCAACTAGAAAAGCAAAGTATAAACCATATTTTTGACCCAACAAAGAGTAAGAAAAACATTTTTTTACTCCACATTTGATGAGTGTTATAAACCTATTAAAGACGTGTCACTCGATGCACAATCTTGGAGTACCACTCTAAGACTTGTTTTTGGAACGAAGTACGATTCACCTTTTGATTTAACCATTTCAACAATTTCCAATTCCTCTTCTTAGCCATATTAGTGTACTAAGGTGTCCATAGAGGATCAATTCTGACACGGTTTCAAAATCACTAAGTTAATCATAAAACACGATACTTAAGTGCTCTCCCTTCTTTTCAGATTGGAGAAACTTTCGTCTTTTAACGTAGTTGATTCTTCTTATTCGTTCTGTTTTACATTGAAACCTTTTCAATGATTCAGAATTACAATTAATCTTGTAAGCATAAACATATTTACAAAACTTTTAGCAAATCATGACGAATATACTTATCGTTCTTTGTGATGGACTTGACCTAGTGCACAACAATGCGTACTAGATCCTTTAGTCCTTCACGTGACTCACATACTTATGTGAACAAGGAATTATCTTAATTTCCCAAATGCAAAGGTTCTCATTCATCACACAATACAAGTCGCATGATTCTAAGTTTCTGTCCAATTGAAACTTTGGTGATGAGAATCATTCCCTAATTGGTAAAATTTCGACATTACTACAAATAACATAACTAAGAATCACATCCATTTTCAATATTTCTAGCAATAGAAACATACAAACATCAATTTTCAAAAAAGTCTGTAACACCCCGAGTTCAGAAGTGCAAGTTCATGGTTCTTAGTGTAAATAAGGAAGGTCGACTCGGCGAGTCTATGGATGGACTCGGCGAGTCAAATCGCGATTTGGACACACGTTAAGTGACCAAGTCGGCGAGTCGGAAGTGGACTCGGCGAGTTGGTGCTGAATGGAGAAAACCCTAATTTCGGGAGTTGTGCCCTTATAAAGCACAATATAGCCACCCTCAGCCTCTCTACTGCCCATTTTAGTTCCAGAAACCCTAATTAGAGTGTGTGAGCCTCCATTGTAAGAGTTTTGAGCTTAGAAGAAGAGTTTAAGATGAGGGAGCTAGAAGATCAAGAGGCTAGCATTGGGAGATCATTGTAGATCTGGAATCTACTCCTTCTTGGGCACATTTCTGAGGTAACAATTTGTCACCTTGAGTTTTCCTCTTCTAGATCCATTGTTGGTTGTTAATTTGGGGTTTTTAGCTTATTTGGAATCCATTTCGGGTTTAGAGGCCAGATCTGAGGTTGCAACTTCAGATTTTGTAGTGAGCCATGGAAGCTTAAAGCATCAATCTTGGGGCTTGATGGAGAGTATCCTTGTCCCAAAACCCTTTTATAGCTTGGTTGGAGCTTGTTCAGCCTTGCATGCGCGTAAAGTTCGAAACTTTACGTGTGAATCTGGCCCTAGGAGTCCAGACCTATGTATTGGAAGCAATGAAATGGCCTGAAACCGTCTGAATGAAGATGTCACGTTTGAACTCGGCGAGTCACATGAGTGCACTCGGAGAGTAGAATGAATATATGCATGAACTCGGCGAGTTGGAAGAACAACTCGGCGAGTCTGTTGAAGATTACGTTGGACTCGGCGAGTCTTGGGGTGACTCGGCGAGTAGGGTCGCGTTATGGGAGTTTCTGAGTATAGGGACTCGACGGGTCGACTCGGCGAGTAGAGTTAGTCAGGAAGTTGACTTTGACTGAGGACTTTGACTTTGACCAAGGTTGACCAGTTTGTCTACCAATGGTATTTTGGTAATTATTGGTATTTATGGAATTGGTTCTTTGGTAGTGTTCGGTGGTGGAGTTCGTGTCGGTGATCGGAGCAGCTGATCTTATACTTTCAGTCGGCATTTGCAAGGTGAGTTATCCTCACTATATCAACAGGGTCTACGGCACCAAGGCCGGCCCTTTATCGGATGGAGATCCGGGTAGTTGTTTGTGACAGTCGTCAAAATTCGAGTCGGTTTTAGATTTGACTAAACTTAGTTGCACATATAGTCACTACACATACTAGACTTAGTAACTAGAAGCTAATTTATAACCTACTAGAAACTTGGAAACATTTAGAAACAATGGATAATATGCTTAGATTTCACATTGATATGTGAATTCTGCATCTACTGAACGGTAGTGACTATCCTTATTCGGGCCACTCTTTGACTCGAACACCTTTTCATGAATCATATACACACATTATGCACTTGACCTAGTAGTAGAAATTAGGTCGGAGTCTCATAGAAACTTAAGTCAAAGTTGTAGACTAGGACTAGTATACTTGATTCCTCAATTTCGCTTGAATCTCGGAGTCACTACATAGAATGCCAATAAACCGATAAAAATAAATTACAAACATTATTTATAACTATAAAAGAGTTATAATACCATAAGATAATTTAAAGTCTCAAATATTCTATTTATTTTGATATTCAAAGTTTATTAAACTCCAAAACCCTAAAAGCCATAAAAACTCATATTTATAAACTTTAACCTTAAAAATTTCTATAAAAATAATTATGAAACTTATAATATGATCTTATAATAATAAAAATTATGAGAATGCATTTAAAAAAAAATAAAATTTAAGTCATTAGTATTTAACCTTATTTTCTATGCAAAAAAAAATCAAGGTTTTGTGAATGAAAATTAAAATAAGGTGCATATTTTATAAAAACTTGATATTTTTAAAAAATAAAGTTATAATTTTATAAAATTTAAGAGAGGGAGACCCTCTCTCCACTCCAAAGTCGGACTCCCTCCTCCCAATATGCCTCTCCTCTTCCCAACACAAAATGATTCTTCTTCTCTCTCACACTCCATATTCCCTCATTTTCTCTCATTTCTCTCTCACACTCTCACACACATTTTCTCTCTTCCTCCCACTATGAACCACGAAATTTTACAGCCAACATGTCCAAGAACACTCAAGAACACTCAAGATACTCAAAATCTTCATTATTTAATGGTGTTCATTAAGGTAGAACACGATTTCCTTTCATTTTCCTTCAAGTTTTCATGGCTTTTCTTGCATTTCTTTGTTCTTCTATACCATTCTAATGAAAGATCATGAACACATAAACATACACACACACAAACTCATGGTTTTGATGATGATGGTGGTAGGATTTCAACCAAAAACAACATGCATGTTGTAAATGGTGAAATCCAAGGACCAAAACCTATGTCAAACACTAAAATACGGATTTTTACAAGTTTTGAAGGTTCATATACCTTATGCATTCAAGTATTTCCTTTGAAAATATCACTATGACCAACATATGTCCATGCATGGTCTTCAAACCGTGATGCATGTGATGAACACCAAGCTAAAGAGCTTGATGATTAAAGTACATTGTTAATAGTGCATGTAAATGATTTTATTTATAAAAAATATCTAAAAGTTCTTTCTGTTCGAAATAAAAATTTTCCCATATTCCCATTAAGATAATATGAATATCTGGAAAATCCCAAGAGTTTTTACCAATTCTTTGATTTATTAAATTTGTTACAAGAAAACAAGGGAATAAATCACATAAAATACTTTCTGAGGTCTATAAATCCTAGAAAAATTCGTGGATGACCCTTATGGTGAATAATGACCCCTCATAAAATTTCATCGATTTCTGTTACTGTTTGATGTGTCTTTTGATTTTCTTTTTGTGTGGTTCCAATAAATCACAAAACCACTTTAGAGAGTGTAAAAATGCCATATAGCAATTTTCGCACCTCTTACCAGAGGTGGAAGACTCAGAAAAATAATTTCAAGATTTTTCATGATACATTTCTATTTTTCCCCAATTTTTGTAATTATAATGGCCTAAAAATAGAAAAAAATATTTCGGATCATCCAAAATTCATGAAAAATTACCAGAACCTCCTGTTGTACATTAGGAGCCTACATAAATATTTTGATGATTTTTCTCTTCTGTATACTATTTTTCTCCTATTTTCTAAGGTTAAATACACTTAAATACACTTAAATACCCAAAACCGGATTATACAATATGAAAACCACCTTTGGTATTTTTCTCAGATTACTTACACTGTAAATGATGTTAGAAAATTTTTTGGGAATTTATTTTAACTCTTTATTATTTATTCTTCAATTAATGATTATTTAAGGGGATAAAACAAAGAAAAATAGAAATACCAACTGAAAAATATCTTTTATATTTTTCCCAACTCCTATATGTATAATAACAGTAAAATAAAAAGTTTGAGTAATTTTGGAAACTGTTCTCTATTTATTTCAATTTTTATTGGAATAAACGCTCAAAAATCATAAAATTGGGTTAAGCAGCTTGGAAATCCATGTTTTATATTTTTCCTAGCTTAGTAATGTGTAATAACAGTAAAGTAAAAAGTTTGAGAATTTTTAACCTTTGAATGCTATTTTTCGTGAATTTATGTGGTTATGAAGGCTTAAAAACTTGGAAAAATAGTTAACCATATCAAAAATTCAAGGAAAATTTTTCTGAAAACCTCTATTGTATTTAGAATGAAAATACAAGGTTTGACAATTTTCGGAAACTGTTTGATAATATTTTACATTTTTAGGAATTTAAAACACCTTTAAATGTGTTGAAATATCCTCAAATTATATTACTAAATCTGGAAAATTAATATCCAAAATTGTCTTAATCACATGACTTATAGAATTTCACCATTTCAGAAAAATTGGAACCAATTAATATAAAACCGATATTAGAACATAAATTTGGCATTTCTCTATATGTAGAGTTTAGTATATTAGCATTAGATTTCGATTAGAGACTCACTAGCGAATACCATTATTGTAGGAATCGGTAGTGGTACACGTGGAACGTAGTTCAAGGCACCATTTGCATCATCT
The DNA here is from genome assembly GCF_052849685.1 of Lactuca virosa. Lineage (NCBI taxonomy): Eukaryota > Viridiplantae > Streptophyta > Magnoliopsida > Asterales > Asteraceae > Lactuca > Lactuca virosa. Next base: position 206,791,225 of record NC_136426.1, read on the forward strand.
AAATGCATTGGGAGTATTCACGCACTCCCCTATTTTCAGTTCTTATGTTTTGTGGTGGAAAAGCATGTCCCGAAAAACTATTATTTGAATGTTGTATTTAAATTGATTTGTATCAAACATGATTGCTATTTTATTGCTATGTCTCTCTATGTATGTCTATGCAACACGGAAAATGAGAACTTATCGTACTAACGCCCTTCCCTTATCTCTAACCATTAACTCTTTGAGCCAATGGTCATTATGGATAGCGCTATTAGGAATTGACAACTCCTCACTCGCCCTATTGCTGGAGTGCATGATACCATATTCATCTATGGAACGATAAGCATAGATCTTGATAGGGCTTCAGTCATAGGTTTGGTTGAGACTCATTGTTTGCTCATACACATACAAACTCGTTTCTCGTTATAGCAATAAACTTGTTATTAATTATAGCAATGAACTTTGTTTCTCATTACAACAACGAACTTTTATTACTGAAAACTTATATACATGTTTTAGCAATGAAATTGTTTGCTCCTTGTAGCAATGAAATTGATTGCTCATTTTAGCAATGAAACTTGTTTACTCGTTTGCGTAACGAACTTTATCTTCCATCAGAATATGAATGTTGCATCTTATTTGGGCAACATACTTTATCTCTCATGATGACAAAGAACTTTGTTTTACAAACTTATTTACTCATTTTAACAATATACTTTTATTATTGGAAACTTTTATCAAAACCTTGATTTCAATTCATGGAACCAATATTATTTTGTTTATCTGTGAGTACTCACCAACTATTTTTATAGTTGACGCTCGTTTTACATGCTTTTTCAGGAATCATCGAGTAAGTGGCACTTAGGGACACTTCACTTTTAGGAGCATTCACATGTGTTGTATTTCAATTTACATTGTAATTTCTTTTAAAAGTTGTTCAAACCCATTGTAAAATTGTAATGATTTTTAATACTATGGTTGGTGTTGTCTTTTAACTTTTGCTATGAAACCCTTTATACTGCCACGCCTCGTGTTTCCGCTTTAGCGGGGTGTGACAGAAAATGCTCTGATACCATTTTCTGTCACACCCCGCTAAAGCGGAAACACGAGGCGTGGCAGTATAAAGGGTTTCATAGCAAATGTTAAAAGACAACACCAACCATAGTATTAAAATCATTACAATTTTACAATGGGTTTGAACAACTTTTAAAAGAAATTACAATATAAATTGAAATACAACACATGCGAATGCTCCTAAAAGTGAAGTGTCCCTAAGTGCCACTTACTCGATGATTCCTGAAAAAGCATGTAAAACGAGCGTCAACTATAAACATAGTTGGTGAGTACTCACAGATAAACAAAATAATATTGGTTCCATGAATTGAAATCAAAGTTTTGATAAAAGTTTCCAATAATAAAAGTATATTGTTAAAATAAGTAAATAAGTTTGTAAAAACAAAGTTCTTTGTCATCATGAGAGATAAAGTATGTTGCCCAAATAAGATGCAACATTCATATTCTCATGGAAGATAAAGTTCGTTACTCAAACGAGTAAACAAGTTTCATTGCTAAAATGAGCAATCAGTTTCGTTGCTACAAGGAGCAAACAATTTCATTGCTAAAACATATATATAAGTTTTCAGTAATAAAAGTTCGTTGTTGTAATGAGAAACAAAGTTCATTGCTATAATTAATAACAAGTTTATTGCTATAACGACAAACGAGTTTGTATGTGTATGAGCAAACAATGAGTCTCAACCAAACCTATGACTGAAGCCCTATCAAGATCTATGCTTATCGTTCCATAGATGAATATGGTATCATGCACTCTAGCAATAGGGCGAGTGAGGAGTTGTCAATTCCTAATAGCGCTATCCATAATGACCATTGGCTCAAAGAGTTAATGGTTAGAGATAAGGGAAGGGCCTTAGTACGATAAGTTCTCATGTTCTGTGTTGCATAGACATACATAGAGAGACATAGCAATAAAATAGCAATCATGTTTGATACAAATCAATTTAAATACAACATTAAAAAAAATAGTTTTTCGGGACATGCTTTTCCACCCCAAAACATAAAAACTGAAAATAGGGGAGTGCGTGAATACTCACAATGTTTCGAGTAGATACAAGTGGTGTCATGGAATATACCAACATCTTAATGCCGGGATCCTACGACATCAAACACACACTAGTGAGTTTCCATGTCGAAATCTAATGCTAATATACTAAACTCTACATATAGTGAAATGCCAATTTATGTTCTAATATTGGATTTTATATTAATTGGTTTAACTTTTTCTAAAATGATGAAATTCTACAAGTCATGTGATAAATACAACTTTGGGATATTAATTTTCCAGATTTAGTAATATAAATTTAAGGGTGTTTCAACACATTTAAAGGTGTTTTAAATTCCTAAAAATGTAAGATATTATCAAATAGTTTCCAAAAATTGTCAAACCTTGTATTTTTCATTCTAAATACAATAGAGGTTTTCCAGAAAATTTTCCTTGAATTTTTGATATGGTTATCTATTTTCCAAATTTTTAAGCCTTCATAACAACATAAATTCACGAAAAATAGCATTCAAAGGATAAAAATTCTCAAACATTTTATTTTACTCTTGTGACACATTACTAAGCTGGGAAAAATATAAAAATGGATTTCCAAGCTGTTTAATTATATTTTACGATTTTTGAGCATTTATTCCAATAAAAATTGAAATAAATAGAAAACAGTTTCCAAAATTACCCAAACTTTTTATTTAACTGTTATTATACATAACTAGGCTGGGAAAAATATAAAAGATATTTTTCAGGGGGTATTTCTATTTTTCCTTGTTTTATCCCCTTAAATAACCATTAATTGAAGAATAAATAACAAACAGTTAAAATAAATTACCAAAAATTTTTGTAACATCATTTACAGTGTAAGTAATCTGGGAAAAATACCAAAAGTGGTTTTCATATTGTATAGTCCGGTTTTGGGTATTTATGTGTATTTAAGTGTATTTAACTTTAGAAAATAGAAGAAAAATAGGTTACTGTAGAGAAAAATCATCAAAATTTTTATGGTATCTCCTACTGTACAACATGATGTTCTGGTAAATTTTCATGAATTTTGGATAATCAGAACTATTTTTCCTATTTTTAGGCCATTGTAATTACCAAAAATTGGGAAAAGTAGTAAGGCATGATGAAAAATTTTGAAACTATTTTTCTGAGTCACCCACCACAGGTAAGGGCTGCGACAATTGTTAGATACAATTTTCACACTCTCTAAAGTGGTTTTGTGATTTATTAAACCCAAACAAAAAGAAAATCGGAAGTCATACCAAACAGCAACAACAATCGATGAAATTTAGTGAGGGGTCATTATTCACAATAGGGGTCATCCATGAATTTATTCCGGATTTATAGACCTCTGGAAGTATTTTATGTGATTTATGCCCTTGTTTTCTTGCAATAATTTTAATAAATCAAAGAAATGATAAAAGCTCTTGAAATTTTCCAGATTAGCACATGCATGTGAGGGCTTTCATAAGGAAAAATGTTCAAATTTTATTCAGAAGGGAAATAGGGGTATTGAACCCAAACAAGTTAAGAAATGTTGCATATAATGGTGCATGAGATGTAAATGTGGCTGAAGTTCATGAATTTGAGTAGCCCATTCAGTGGGGTTTTAAGCCACGAAATTTCAGCCATCATTCTCTGGATATGTTAAGTTTCTAAATTATTTTTCCCCAGATTTATGGTTGGGTTTAAGGTCATTGATAACGCAAAGCAAAAATGGTGATCACAGAAAAAGAGCTGTTTGCGCAACCATTGTGTAAAAATTGCCAAAAATCCGATATTTAATATTGTACAGTGAGACCAGTTGGGTTTGAAAGTTAACTCGTGGAACTATCCAATACAAAAATAATATCAGGATTTGGTTAAGAAATGACCGAGTTATGGCCGTTCAAAGCTGAACTATGTAATCTGGCAGATTGCATGTTTGCTTTGAGTGCATTCTTAGGGCATTTTGACAAGAACAACATGCATTCTTCGGTTAAGGTCCGATTTCTAGCACATGCATGGAGTGAATGAGCATCCAAGATGTACTAGAAATGGTTTAAATGCTTTTGGTCATGCAAGAACACAAAAGAAATGGAGAAGAAGATGTAATACTCGGTTTTGAAGTCACATGAACACATGTGCATCTTTTTCACTCCTTGCATGGGTTTGATCCCGGATTTTCACCATCTCAAACACATACATTGTGTTATGGTGAGAATCTACAAACCACAAGGGAAAAGTAATGATTTCTAGCCATGGAAGGGCATAGAATCCAAAGAGTAGAGAAAACCATGAAGAAGAGGAAGTAAAATCATGAAACCATGAGGGAGGATTGTGTTGCATATTCTCATAGAAGATAAAGTTCGTTACTCAAACGAGTAAACAGGTTTCATTGCTAAAATGAGCAATCAATTTCGTTGCTACAAGGAGCAAACAATTTCATTGCTAAAACATGTATATAAGTTTTCAGTAATAAAAGTTCGTTGTTGTAATGAGAAACAAAGCTCATTGCTATAATTAATAAACAAGTTTATTGCTATAACGAGAAACGAGTTTGTATGTGTATGAGCAAACAATGAGTCTCAACCAAACCTATGACTGAAGCCCTATCAAGATCTATGCTTATCGTTTCATAGATGAATATGGTATCATGCACTCCAGCAATAGGGCGAGTGAGGAGTTGTCAATTCCTAATAGCGCTATCCATAATGACCATTGGCTCAAAGAGTTAATGGTTAGAGATAAGGGAAGGGCCTTAGTACGATAAGTTCTCATGTTCCGTGTTGCATAGACATACATAGAGAGACATAGCAATACAATAGCAATCATGTTTGATATAAATCGATTTAAATACAACATGCAAATAATAGTTTTTCGGGACATGCTTTTCCACCCCAAAACATAAAAACTGAAAATAGGGGAGTGCGTGAATACTCACAATATGCAAAATATAGCAACCAAGTTTATACGAGTCAATTAAATACAACGAACATAAATAGTTTAGGACATGCTTTTCCACCCCAAAACATTTAAAAACCGAAAATAGGGGAGTGGTGAATACTCACAATACATTGAGATGATGCAAATGGTGCCTTGAACTACGTTCCACGAGTACCACTACCGATTCCTACAATAATGGTATTCGCTAGTGAGTCTCTAATCGAAATCTAATACTAGTATACTTACTACTACAATAGAATTATGCCAATATTGTGTCAAAATTTAATATTGATAAGTTACAAACATTTTTCTGTGAAAATTAAATTTCAATGGATCAATTGTTATATAACAATTTAAGTGGAAATTCTCATTATTGAAATGTTAATATTTAACATTTTAAGAAGTGTTCTAATGATTAAATATTCAAAAACTAAATCAATTTAGTTATAAATTTCCCAAACTTTGTATTTCAGTTTTAATTGAAGTCAAAGACCTTAAGATAAATTTTCTTGAATTTTTGATTTGTCTAACTATTTTTCACCATTTAATTCTTTGAATAATCATAAAATCATGGAAAAATAGTAAATTATCATGAAAAATTCTTATAATTTTTGTGTAACTGTTTACAGTGTACATAATCTGGGAAAATTATTAATATGTGTTTTCAAAAAGTTTAACACAATTTTTATGATTTTTGTACATTTAAGTGTATTAAATCTTGGGAAAATAGAAGAAAAATAGCATACAGAAGATAAAAATCATCAAAAAATTTATTTATCATCCTAACATATTATAATAGTTTCTGGTAAATATTTATTAATTTTGGATGAGTAAAACTATTTTTCCTGTTTTTAATCCATTATAAACACAAAAATCATGGAAAAATAGATATACATTTTGAAAAATTCTCAAAATATTTTTCTGAGTCTTAAGTGCAGGGTACAAGCTGCGAAAAATAAGAAATAATATTTTCACATTCCCTAAAGTGGTTTTATGATTTATTAGAGCTAAATAAAAAGAAAAGTAAAAACCATACTAAACAGTAACAAAAGTCATTGAAACTTCGTGGGGAATGTTTATTAACTTAAAGGATCATCCAAGAATTTTTCCAGAACTTATTTACTAGTGTAAGTATTTTATATGATTTAACACTCTATTTTCTTATTACTTTCATATAAAAGTAAAGAAAATATATATTGAGCTGAAAATTTCCAGAATGCATCTTCATACAATTTAATAACAATGACAAATTGTTTTCTTATTTTTGATGTTGAAAACCATGCCTAAAGGCTCAATAAATTATAAAGAAAACTTGGTTCTTGTGATTTATGTAAAGATTATTGATGTTACTATGACAATTTTTTCAACATGTTACAAAGACTTTTGAATTAAGATCTTTTTGTACCTATTAATACATGATATTAAGAGTTCAAAATAATTTTTGAATGACTTTTAGTGATGAATAAGTCCTTTGAACATGCAACACAAAACAAATGTTCATAAAGAAAGTGCTGTTTGAGCAACAGTTTTGTAAAAATTGGAAAAAATCGAAATATTGGAATTTTCCAGTGAGGTCAGATGGGTTTGAAAGCTAACTAAAAATATTATATTGCAGAAAAAGAATCACGAATTTTGGTTAAGAAATGAGTGAGATATGACAGTTTAAAGTCAGGTAAAGAAATCTGGCAGATTGCATGCATGATGATTGGTTAGAAAAGTGAGTTTTCATCATTTCCTTGAGTAAATCTTTTGAAGTATTTTAAATATATCATGATAAACTTATATTTTAGTCATGTTTCCAGAGATCAAAAGATTAAAACTTATCAAAATGTATACATGCATTTATGAACAAAATTTTGTTTCTAAAAAACTCTTAACTTGAGTCTGATGTTTTAATCCTTAAAATCGATTTTTGCACTAAGATCATGAACATGCAACCTTGTTTATCATACATGCATGGTGTTAAAACACATCCATCATGTTCTAAAAACCATTTTAACAAAAATAAAACAAGTTTGAAGAAGATGAAAAAGGAGAAAGTGTAAGAAAAAGAGCAAAACTTGAAGGAAAAGTGAAGTAGAAATCGATTTTACCTTCAAGAATACCACAAGATGATGAAGATTTCGAGTTTGAGGAGTGTTCTTGGGTTTGTTTTCTGGAAAATTTCATGGTTCTTAGAGGGAGTAAGAGAGAATGAAGTGGTGTTTGGAGAGAAAAATTAGAGAGAAGGTAGAGAGAGTTTTCTAGAGAGAGAAAGAAGAGAGATGTGTGTTTGTTGGAGAATGAGAGTGTGAGAGAGAGAGATATGGGGAGAGAGGGATCCGGATTTTTTAGTATAATACCCCTTTCTCATTCATTTTCTTTTATAAAATTTAAGTTCTTTTATAAAATATCTCAATTTTTATATAAAATGTGCACTAAAATCAAGTTTTTATTCATAAAACCTTGATATTTGATTTATAAATTAAGGGTAAATGTTAATGATTATTTTCCTTGATTATATTTCCCTGAATTTAATTGTTTTAGGATAATATTATGAGTTTCATAACTATTTTTATAGAATTCTTGATGTCAATTTTTATAAAATTTAGGTTTTAGGGTTTTTAGGGTTTTGAGAATTAATAAATCTTTAGATATCAAAATCAATAGAATCTTTTAGACTTCAATTTATCTTATGGTATTATAACTCTTTTATAGTTATAAATAATATTTGTAACTTATTTTATCGGTTTATTGGCATTCTATGTAGTGGTTTCGAGATTCAAACGAAATTGAGGAATCAAGTATACTAGTCATAGTTTTCAACTCTGACTTAAGTTTCTATGAGGCTCCAACCTAATTTCTACTGCTAGGTCAAGTGCATAATGTGTGTATATGATTCATGAAAAGGTGTTTGAGTCAAAGAGTGACCCAAATATGGATAGTCACTACAGTTAAGTAGTAGTAGAATTCACATATCAATGTGAAATCTAAGTACACTATCATCCGATCCTACTTGTTTCCAAGTTTCTAGTAGGTTATAACTTAGCTTCTAGTTACTAAGTCTATTATGTGTCGTGCCTATATGTGCAACTAAGTTTATTCAAATCTAGAACCGACTCGAATTTTGACGGTTGTCACATTCTCCCCCGGTTGAAAGAATGTCGCCTCGAAATTCAATTCGTGACGCATTCTATTAGAACTCAGTCGAATACAATTATATAGCTGGAGAGGTGGTGACTTGCAGTGTTCTTTGATTATTCCGGGTTTATTTCCTCAAAGGAAGATCCCAATTCTTTAGCTATAGTCAAATTAATGTTTCCTTAATTTGAGTTCTACAATTTAGATTGCGAGAAATTAGGATCATGGAAATCATGATCCAAACATGGCGACCTAGTCGAAAAAGATCATCTAGTTAGATATTATCTGAATTAAGAGAGCTATAAGTTTTGCTGAAGCACTAACTACACTGAGCGTTAAATCCGCATTGATCCTTAAGTCGCGTTCTAAATTAGCACTAAGTGTAAATTCGCCGCTTAATAAAGAAGAGATTAGGAACAATTTGTTCACTTCCGGGTTGGCTATTACATCTGGAAAAGATATATTCTGAAATAAGAAGGGGTAGCACGAATGAAAAAGGAGCGATCAAGGGTAAGTTCCTAAAGAAAAGGTACTAAGGGTAGGCAACGAAGTTTTGGTACATCTCCAATGTAAAGGCTATTTAAGTGTCGGCTACAAAATAAATTATGAAATGATTGAGGATCTCCGAGGCTATAATTACTACTACGGTTACTCTTACAATAATAGATCTATATTCGAAGAATATATATATTTAGAGAGTCAATGTTGCAAATAGAGGCGATTAAATCACATTGTGTAGATAGCATTTTAGGTGTTTAGAAGTGATAAAAATCTCACTGTTATCAAAATGTGTGTTTAGAAATGATAATTTATCTCACTATTATCAAAATATGTAATAATTCCAAGATAACGAAAATACATGTGTGGCGATCGAAGTAGTAAAATAATATAAAGATTAATTAAGGTTACAGGTTTAAGTCATCAATAAGGGAATTTATACAAAAATATTTTTATTACTCTTTTGAAAAATTGTCTAATTCTCTAAGTCAGGACAAATTCAAGTTTATGAGTCAGAATATTTATAAAAAACAAAGTTGAGAGTTTAGGAACTCAATGAAAATTACAAAGTAGAATGCTATTTTAAGAAAGGTGTAAAAATATCGATTATTGAAAATAGTGAATTCTTAATTTAGTGTTTCTACAAAAACAATCATTTAGAGAATATATATAATAGTAAAATTCAAGACTTTTGATGTATTTAAAGAAAAGAAGAAGCATAAGAAAATGTATTCTTTCACATATATTTTATGGATTTAGAAAAATGATAAGAACAATGGTATTCTTCTTGTGTATTAATTGTAAGAAAAATACAATGAAAATTGCATTTTATATCAAGTTTCTGAATTTAGAACGAAAGGGCAAATGTAAATAAGGATCACTTGTTTATTGAGATTTCAAAATAAAAACAAGATGTATATGATAAAAGGCGTAATTGAATATATCAAAGTTGACTAAATAAAATTATTCCTCATGGATATACATGTATTAATCGCTCAAAACGAAAGGATTGACTTCTATTATGTATGTGTACAAACATGATACCAGGAGAAGCAAAATAGACAGAAACAAAGTTAGACAATGTATTATGTTACTATTATGGGTGTGCGAGATCTGAAATCATAAGGAGAGCAAGAAATCAAGTGCGGGCGAAAGAAAAAGGAAGGTAGCGGCGGCAATGATTATTTTTGTTAAAATTATAAGAACAATACCTATAGGTAGATTAAAACCAGGTTGAGATATATTTCAAACTTCAATATTTGATGTATGTTGATGGTTACATAGACATGTGGGAGTTTTAAAGTGTTTGCTAAGGATTGCTAAAAATTCACGAGTTATCTATTAAGTTAAACTTCAATTGTGGAAAAAAAAGCACTACAACTGGTAATTGAAAATCTGACAGTTTTGACCCTTTTAGGCTTGAGTCCAACAATGGTTAAAACGAATAAGGTAAAGACTTAACATATTTAAATGAATAATTATGCATTGTCGAAAGTGCGCCACTGGAACTTTAAAAGTGAACACTAAGTTTTGCAATGCTTTATATTTTAGAATCTTTATAGATTATAAAACTATATTGAAGCAAAGTACACAAATAAGGTATGTTTTGAATTACAAGCATTAAATATGTCTTATAAACTTGTTTGAAGTAGACATTTGCATAAATATCATGTTGTGTTTTCGAGAAAACACATTAAAGTAAATTACAATGTCTAAATGTGAAAGCGGTTAAATGTGTCAAAGCAAAAGTGGTTTGGAAAATCCGAGGATGCTTTTACATATAATAGGACTTCAATGTTATATGTTTAAGTTTTATAGCATAGAGTTTAAACAATTTTATAAAAGAAAATGTTTCTAAGTTTTTCGAAAACGTGTCAAAATGGTAAGCAAGGTTTAAAATGGTTTATATGCCTTTAAAAGCACATCTATCCATTGAAATGGATTTGAAATGAAATTGAAATAGCAAGGTTAAAACAAATATTGGTTAAATTGAGTTTTGAAGAAAAGTGTTAAGTTAAAGCAAGTTATCAAAAGATTTTTAGCGAGAATATGGCTTACATTGTTAGGAAAGGTCTAGTAAGTTGAATGAAGTGGTTATAAAATATTTTATCGATGATAAATAAAACCGATTAAGCAAAATAATTTTTCGATGGAAGATTAAGAAGTAAAGAATAAGTATGTTAGTGTAGCTGATCGTACCTAAATACTAAGGCGAGTACCAGTGTCTTTTCCTCAAAATAAAGGACAAGAAAAATTGTTTGTAAATGTTTTATGGTGTCAATGCAGTTGACGACTTTTTATAGAGGTCAAAGGGATATACTATGTTAAGTTTTAACCTCAAGGTGGAAACAACCTAGAGCTAAATCGTAACGTAGAAATAAGATCTCACATATAGGTTAAACCTCCGTGTCTCCTTGTGAGTCGAATCCGGAATGCCCGCCAATGGTATCCAAGTGATTACTTAGTGGTGACTCATCTACCTCCTTACGAGATGCTCCAATTATCGTTCGTGTCGGTATCGAAACGCTTTTTCCTAGTTGTAACTCTTGAAGACGATGAAGAGGTATTGAGAAATAATTGGTATAGGTTTCGACTTAAGATTATTACTAGTGTATATCTAGCTACTAACCTTACATCTAAAGTCAATAGCTACCGAGGAATACTCATTCTTTGTACTAAGTGCATTGCTCCTAGAGTGGCTAGTGATATAACCTAAGTGGTTAACCTAGCACTTGATAAGGGATAAGATTATTTCTAAATAAAGGCATTGTTATAAAAGTGCACTTAGTTTCTAAGTGTATCTAGATGAATGCCTATAATATGCAATGACCGTACGCACACCGAAAAATTTTGTTTTTCAAAAGTTTAAGTTGAAAATCGTTTTGAACATAATTCTACTATAACCGTTTCAAGCCTCACATTAAGTTTCCTTAATTAAGCATAGTTGGCCAGACTATACTTAATTAAAGTCCAATAATGCGTACTCGAATTAGTTATACCAGTAGTATGTTCTATATTTTAAAAACGTTTAGAAAATTTTTGGCTATAGTTGTGGTTTTCCTTTGGAAAACCGGTATTCTCTATAACCTTCGGCTCTGATACCATTTCCTGTCACACCCCGCTAAAGCGGAAACACAGGGCGTGGCAGTACAAAGGGTTTCATCGCAAAAGTTAAAAGACAACACCAACCATAGTATTAAAAATCATTACAAATTCACAATGGGTTTGAACAACTTTTAAAAGAAATTACAATGTAAATTGAAATACAACACATGCGAATGCTCCTAAAAGTGAAGTGTCCCTAAGTGCCACTTACTCGATGATTCCTGAAAAAGCATGTAAAACGAGCGTCAACTATAAAAATAGTTGGTGAGTACTCACAGATAAGCAAAATAATATTGGTTCCATGAATTGAAATCAAAGTTTTGATAAAAGTTTCCAATAATAAAAGTATATTGTTAAAATGAGTAAATAAGTTTGTAAAAACAAAGTTCTTTGTCATCATGAGAGATAAGGTATGTTGCCCAAATAAGATGCAACATTCATATTCTCATAGAAGATAAAGTTCGTTACTCAAACGAGTAAACAAGTTTCATTGCTAAAGCGGAAACACAGGGCGTGGCACTACAAAGGGTTTCATCGCAAAAGTTAAAAGACAACACCAACCATAGTATTAAAAATCATTACAAATTCACAATGGGTTTGAACAACTTTTAAAAGAAATTACAATGTAAATTGAAATACAACACATGCGAATGCTCCTAAAAGTGAAGTGTCCCTAAGTGCCACTTACTCGATGATTCCTGAAAAAGCATGTAAAACGAGCGTCAACTATAAAAATAGTTGGTGAGTACTCACAGATAAACAAAATAATACTGGTTCCATGAATTGAAATCAAAGTTTTGATAAAAGTTTCCAATAATAAAAGTATATTGTTAAGATGGGTAAATAAGTTTGTAAAAACAAAGTTCTTTGTCATCATGAGAGATAAGGTATGTTGCCCAAATAAGATGCAACATTCATGTTCTCATGGAAGATAAAGTTCGTTACTCAAACGAGTAAACAAGTTTCATGTGCTAAAATGAGCAATCAATTTCGTTGCTACAAGGAGCAAACAATTTCATTGCTAAAACATGTATATAAGTTTTCAGTAATAACAGTTCGTTGTTGTAATGAGAAACAAAGTTCATTGCTATAATTAATAAACAAGTTTATTGCTATAATAAGTAACGAGTTTGTATGTGTATGAGCAAACAATGAGTCTCAACCAAACCTATGACTGAAGCCCTATCAAGATCTATGCTTATCGTTCCATAGATGAATATGGTATCATGCACTCCAGCAATAGGGCGAGTGAGGAGTTGTCAATTCCTAATAGCGGTATCCATAATGACCATTGGCTCAAAGAGTTAATGGTTAGAGATAAGGGAAGGGCCTTAGTACGATAAGTTCTCATGTTCCGTGTTGCATAGACATACATAGAGAGACATAGCAATAAAATAGCAATCATGTTTGATACAAATCAATTTAAATATAACATTCAAATAATAGTTTTTCGGGACATGCTTTTCCACCCCAAAACATAAAAACTGAAAATAGGGGAGTACATGAATACTCACAATATGCATTGAGATGATGCAAATGATGCCTTAAGCTAAGTTCCACTTGTACCACTATCGATTCCTACAATAATGGTATTCGCTAGTGAGTCTCTAATCGAAATCTAACAATAGTATACTTACTACTACAATAGAATTATGCCAATATTGTGTCAAAATTTAATATTGATAAGTTACAAACATTTTTCTGTGAAAATTAAATTTCAATGAATCAATTGTTATATAACAATTTAAGTGGAAATTTCCCATTATTGAAATGCTAATATTTAACAATTTAAGAGGTGTTCCAATGATTAAATATTCAAAAACTAAATTAATTTAGTTCTAAAATTTCCCAAAGTTTGCATTTCAGTTTTAATTGAAGTGAAAGACCTCAAGATAAATTTTCTTGAATTTTTGATTTGTCTGACTATTTTTCACGATTTTAGTTTCTTGAATAACTTTAAAATCTTGAAAAATACTAAACAGTTAATAAAAATTACCAAACTTCAGATTTTGGTTCTAAATGTACTAAAAGACTTCTAGATAAATTTTCATGGAGTATGAATATGTATAACCATATTTCATATATTTAATTCTCTAAATAGATACAAATTCATGAAAAATAGAAATCAGTTTCCAAAATTACCCAAACTTTTTGTATTACTGTTATTAAACATTATTAAGCTGGGAAAAATATAAAAAATGATTTCTAAACTGTTTAACCCAATTTTATGATTTTTGAGCATTTATTCTAATAAAAATTGAAATAAATAGAAAACAGTTTCCAAAATTGCCCAAAATTTTTGTAACACTTTTATTATACATGTAGAAGCTGTGAAAAATATAAAATATATTTTTCAATTAGTCTTTCTATTTTTCTTTGTTTTATCCTCTTAAATAATCATTAATTGGAGAATAATTATCAAACAGTTAAAGTAAATTACCAAATTTTTTGTACACTTCATTTTCAAAGTAAATAATCTGGGAAAAATACCAAATGTGGTTTTTATATAATAAAATCCGATTTTGTGTATTTAAGTGTATTTAATCATAGAAAATAGGAGAAAAATAGTATACAGAAGAGAAAAATCATCAAAATTTTTATGTAGCCTCCTAATGTACTACAAGGTGTTCTGGGAAATTTGCATGAATTTTGGATGAGTAGAACTATTTTTTCTATTTTTAGTCCATTATAAATACAAAAATCGGAGAAAAATAGGAATACATTATGAAAAATTCTGAAAATATTTTTCTAAGTCTTATACCTCTGGTAGAAGCTGCGAAAATTGTTATACAGCCTTTTCAACTTGTCTAAAGTGGTTTTATGATTTATTGGGGCTAAACAAAAAGAAAATTCAAAACCATATTAAACAGTAACAAAAGTACAAAAGGTTTCATCGTTGTATTCACCACACACATATATCTTCATTATCTTGGAATTATGACACATTTTGATAATAGTGAGATTAATTATCATTTCTAAACACACATTTTGATAACAGTGAGATTTTTATCACTTCTAAACACTTAAAATGCTATCTACACAATGTGATTATATTTATCATAAACTTGCATCGCCTCCATTTGCGACAATAACTCTCTAAATATACATATTCTTCAAATATTGTTTTATTATAGTAAGAGTAACCGTAGTAGTAAATATTTCTTCGGAAATCCTCGATCGTTTAGTAATTTATTTTATCGACGACACTTAATTAGCCTTTACATTTGAGATGTACCAAAACTTCGTTGCCTACACTTAGTACGTATTTTTAGGAACTTACCCTCGACCGCTTCTCTTTCATTCGTGGTACCCCTTCTTATTTTGGAATATATCTTTTCCAGATTTAGTAGCCAACCCGAAAGTGAACAAATTGTTCCTAATCTCTTCTTTTTTTTTAAGCGGCGAAGTTACACTTAGTGTTAATTTAGAATGCGACTTAAGCATCAATGCGGATTTAACGCTCAGTGCAGTTGGTGCTTCAGCAAAACTTATAACGTTCTTTTAAGTTAGATAATATCTATCTATATAATCTTTTTCAACTAGGTCGCCATGGTTGGATCATGATTTCCATGATCCTAATTTCTTGCAATCTAGACTGTAGAACTCGAATTAGGGAATCATTAATTTGATTATAGCTAAAGAGTTGGGTTGTTCCCTTCAGGAATTAACCCAAAATAATCAAAGAGCTCTTCAAGTCATCATCTCTCCAATTATACAATTGTATTCGGCTGAGTTCTAATAGAATGTGTCACGAATTGAATTTCGGGACGAAATTCTTTCAACCGGGGGAGACTGTGACAACCGTCAAAATTCGAGTTAGTTCTAGATTTGATAAACTTAGTTGCACATATAGGCACAACACATATTAGACTTAGTAATTAGAAGCTAAGTTATAACCTACTAGAAACTTGGAAACAGATATAAACAATGGATGGTGTACTTAGATTTCACCTTGATATGTGAATTCTACATCTACTAAGCTGTAGTGACTATCCATATTTGGATCACTCTTTGACTAGAACAATATTTCATGAATCATGTACACACATCATGCACTTGACCTAGAAGTAGAAGTTAGTTCAAAGTCTCATAGAAACTTAAGTCAAATTTGAAGACTAGGACTAGTATACTTGATTCCTCAATTTCGCTTGAATCTCGGAATCACTACATAGAATGCCAATAAACCGATAAAAATAAATTACAAACATTATTTATAACTATAAAAGAGTTATAATACCATAAGATAATTTAAAGTCTCAAATATTCTATTTATTTTGATATTCAAAGTTTATTAAACTCCAAAACCCTATAAGCCCTAAAAACTCATATTTATAAACTTTAACCTTAAAAATCCTATAAAAACAATTATGAACCTTATAATATTATCTTATCATAATAATTATTATGAAATAAAATTCAATGAAAAATAAAGATTTAGTTATTAACATTTACCCTTGATTTATAAGTAAAAAATCAAGAGTTTTATGCATAAAAACTAGGTTAAGGTGCACATTTTATAAAAAGTTGGATATTTTTATAAAAGATTTGAATTTTTATAAAAGAAACAAGAGAGAGAGAGCCTCTCCTCCCCTAAAATCGGATCCCTCTCTCCCCATATCTCTCTCACACTCTCATTCTCCAACATACACACATCTCTCTTCTTTCTCTCTCTAGAAAACTCTCTCTACCTTCTCTCTACTTTTTCTCTCCAAACACCACTCCATTCTCTCTTCCTCCCTCTAAGAACCAAGAAATTTTCCAGAAAACAAATCCAATAACACTCCTCAAACTCGAAATCTTCATCATCTTGTGGTATTCTTGAAGGTAAAATCGATTTCTACTTCACTTTTCCTTCAAGTTTTGCTCTTTTTCTTACACTTTCTCCTTCTTCATCTTCTTCAAACTTGTTTTCTTTTTGTTAAAATGGTTTTTACAACATGATGGATGTGTTTTAACACCATGGATGTATGATAAACAAGGTTGCATGTTCATGATCTTAGTGCAAAAATCGATTTTAAGGAGTAAAACATCAAACTCAAGTTAAGAGTTTTTGAGAAACAAAATTTTGTTCATAAATGCATGTATACATTTTGATAAGTTTTAATCTTTTGATATCTGGAAACATGACTAAAATATGAGTTTTTCATGATATATTTAAAATACTTGAAAAGATTTACTCAAGGAAATGATGAAAACCCACTTTTCTAACCAATCATCATGCATACAATCTGCCAGATTTCTTTACCTGATTTTAACTGTCGTATCTCACTCATTTCTTAGCCAAAATTCGTGATTCGTTTTCTGAAATATAGTATTTTGAGTTAGCTTTCAAGCCCATCTGACCTCACTGGAAAATTCCAATATTTCGATTTTTACCAATTTTTACAAAACTGTTGCTCAAACAGCACTTTCCTTATGAACATTTGTTTTGTGTTGCATGTTCAAAGGACTTATTCATCACTAAAAATCATTCAAAAATTATTTTAAACTCTTAATATCGGGTATTAATAGGAACAAAAATATCTTGATTCAAAAGTCTTTGTAACATGTTGCAAAAATTGTCAAAGTAACATCAATAATCTTTACATAAATCACAAGAACCAAGTTTTCTCTATACATTTTATTGAGTCTTTAGGCATGGTTTTCAACATCAAAAATAAGAAAACAATTTTTCATTGTTGTTAAATTGTATGAAGATGCATTCTGGAAATTTTCAGCTCAATATATATTTTCTTTATTTTTATATGAAGATAATAAGAAAATAGAGTGTTAAATCATATAAAACACTTACACTCGTAAATAAATTTTGGAAAAATTCTTGGATGGTTCTTTAAGTTAATAAACATCTCCCATGAAGTTTCAATGACTTTTGTTACTGTTTAATATGGTTTTGAATTTTCTTTTTGTTTAGCCCCAATAAATCATAAAACCACTTTATACAATTGGAAAAGGCTGTATAACAATTTTCGCAGCTTCTACCAGAGGTATAAGACTTAGAAAAATATTTTCAGAATTTTTCATAATGCATTCCTTTTTTCCCCGATTTTGTATTTATAATGGCCTAAAAATAGAAAAAATAGTTCTGCTCACCCAAAATTCATGAAAACTTACCGGAACACTTTTTAGTACATTAGAAGGCTACATAAAATTTTTGATGATTTTTCTCTTCTGTATACTATTTTTCTCCTATTTTCTAAGATTAAATACACTTAAATACACAAAATCGGATTTTAGTATATAAAAACCACATTTGGTATTTTTCCCAGATTATTTACTCTGTAAATGAAGTGTACAAAAATTTTGGTAATTTAGTTTCATCCATTATGTTAGAAATATATAACAATCTGATTACCACGAATAAAAGGCTTGGTTACCAGTTACTGGGTGACAGATATATATATTTAATGAGATTAGATGCGGAAAGATAAGAAGTGCGGAATAAATAAATACTGGAAAGCTATAAATGACTGAAAGCTATAAATGAAATAAATGACAGTATTTAAATGACATAAAGCGTTAATAAAATATATAAATATATATATAGTAGGTGGTGTTAGAACGGGACTTGTGGAACGACTGTTTTGTCAAGTTGTTAGTCAAATAAATTACTAACAGGCTTAGGGTTGGACTGGATCTTAATAGACTGTGTCTCTATTTGTTCAAAGTTCAATCCGGTAAGTAACAATAAGTTCTTTTTATGTAACAATGAATTGTTTACAAAACGATACAAAATACACGGGTAATGTTTTTTTGTATGTGGGTATGAGGTTTTTTAAGGTGATTTGATGAGGTTGAAGTGGGTATTTGGAGGGTGGTAGAAGGTGTAATAAGGTTGTAGTTTTGGTGGTATAAGGTAACAAAGAGGGTGATGTTGAAAGAGCTTTGGGTGGTTACGAATATAGATTTTCGTAGTAAATCTCTCTGGATAGCCAATTCTCTCTCGCGTCTCTCTGGGGTTTGCAATGGTCAAAAAAATCGAGGAAAATTCCTGGATGTAGGTAAGGTCCTGAATAATTTTCGGTGCAAATCTCTCCCGTATTATCTTGTTGAGTTGTGCTCGGTGATTTTTTTCTTAACTTGCAAATTCTGATGTCGAAAAACAGCAAGGTGGTGATGGTTGTGGTGATTTGAAATGGTTTTTGGAGGAGATTTAAGAAGGGTATTTGGAGGGTGTTTGGAGAGTATTTTAAGGTTGGCTATGTGTTTATTCTTCTGGAGATGAGAGAGTAATAGGAGATATATTACAAGGAAACACAAAACACACACAAAAACTCATGTAAACATGCATCTATATATATATATATATATATATATATATATATATATATATATATATATATATATATATATATATATATATATATATATGCAAAGGAATCAAGCAACTCTTCTTTGTTTAAGGAAAAGTAATGAAGTGATTGATTGTAAAGGTTGGAAGCACACATGATGTTTGGTACTTTTGCTTTTGTGAAGATTTCTTTCCAATATATATATATATATATATATATATATATATATATATATGCATGATTCATGTATATATATATATATATATATATATATATATATACAATATAACATATATACATATATATTTATATATATATATATATATATATATATATATATATATATATACAAGTGTATATATATATATATATATATATATATATATATATATATATATATATATATATATATATATCCAATTGTGAATTGAATTTCCATTTGTGACCCTTGAGGTTTTTAAATTCTTGACAATTTTAGTCTTGATTTGTTTTGTCTTCAAACGACCAAATATTGCGTCTATTTTTCCGTCTTTGCGTATTTCGTCTTTTGCATATTTTTCTATTTCATAATTAAGCACGAATCCACGCAACCTGAAATAACTGATAATATTTGTTAGATAATATAAAACCAATTCGTCTTATTCCAGTCCAACCCTAAGCCTGTTAGTCATTTATTTGACTAACAACTTGACAAAACAGTCGTTCCACAAGTCCCGTTCTAACACCACCTACTATATATATATATATATATTTATATATTTTATTAACGCTTTATGTCATTTAAATACTGTCATTTATTTGTTCAAAGTTCAATCCGGTAAGTAACAATAAGTTCTTTTTATGTAACAATGAATTGTTTACAAAACGATACAAAATACACGGGTAATGTTTTTTTGTATGTGGGTATGAGGTTTTTTAAGGTGATTTGATGAGGTTGAAGTGGGTATTTGGAGGGTGGTAGAAGGTGTAATAAGGTTGTAGTTTTGGTGGTATAAGGTAACAAAGAGGGTGATGTTGAAAGAGCTTTGGGTGGTTACGAATATAGATTTTCGTAGTAAATCTCTCTGGATAGCCAATTCTCTCTCGCGTCTCTCTGGGGTTTTCAGTGGTCAAAAAAATCGAGGAAAATTCCTGGATGTAGGTAAGGTCCTGAATAATTTTCGGTGCAAATCTCTCCCGTATTATCTTGTTGAGTTGTGCTCGGTGATTTTTTTCTTAACTTGCAAATTCTGATGTCGAAAAACAGCAAGGTGGTGATGGTTGTGGTGATTTGAAATGGTTTTTGGAGGAGATTTAAGAAGGGTATTTGGAGGGTGTTTGGAGAGTATTTTGAGGTTGGCTATGTGTTTATTCTTCTGGAGATGAGAGAGTAATAGGAGATATATTACAAGGAAACACAAAACACACACAAAAACTCATGTAAACATGCATATATATATATATATATATATATATATATATATATATATATATGCAAAGGAATCAAGCAACTCTTCTTTGTTTAAGGAAAAGTAATGAAGTGATTGATTGTAAAGGTTGGAAGCACACATGATGTTTGGTACTTTTGCTTTTGTGAAGATTTCTTTCCAATATATATATATATATGCATGAT
Organism: Lactuca virosa; assembly: GCF_052849685.1. Taxonomy (NCBI): domain Eukaryota; kingdom Viridiplantae; phylum Streptophyta; class Magnoliopsida; order Asterales; family Asteraceae; genus Lactuca; species Lactuca virosa. The sequence goes on from NC_136426.1 coordinate 206,811,830, forward strand.
TCATATATATATATATATATATATATATATATATATATATATACAATATATACAATATACATACATATATATATACAATATAACATATATACATATATATTTATATAATATATATATATATATATATATATATATATATACACACGAACACTTGTATATATATATATATATATATATATATATATATATATATATATATATATATATATATATATATATATATATCCAATTGTGAATTGAATTTCCATTTTTGACCCTTGAGGTTTTTAAATTCTTGACAATTTTAGTCTTGATTTGTTTTGTCTTCAAACGACCAAATATTGCGTCTATTTTTCCGTCTTTGCATATTTCGTCTTTTGCATATTTTTCTATTTCATAATTAAGCACGAATCCACACAACCTGAAATAACTGATAATATTTGTTAGATAATATAAAACCAATTCGTCTTATTTCAGTGATGATCACATATAAAAACATTTTTCAACAATTTCCCCCTATGTGATCATTGATGAAATAAGGATAGATATAATCACATTAACAGTTTTAATCTTGAAGATTTGGGATAAAAGTTTTGTCAATGAGAAGATATATATAAAACCATTGTAATCGTTTTGAAAGTTTGTGACTTGGTTTAACATATCTTATGTAAAAGATTTTCAGAAATTTGTTTCCGAATCAAAGTCTCGGGTTCGGTTATCAAAGGGTAGTCATATATGTATCTAAAGAAATTTCCTTAGATTTTATAGCATTATTAATGACGACAAGTGGTCTAACAGGTCGATTCAGATGAACGCTCATAGGTATAGCTCACACTTCACTTGGGTGTTTGGTTGTTCTGGCAGCAGAACAAGTTAATGATCACTAAAAATGAGTGATATCTCTCTCTGACGACTGACACTCATATCGGAGGTGTTCAGCTATGCTTTTCCTGTAAAGTCACTTAGTCGCATTATTAGATAATCAATCACATAAGACTGGTTTCGACATTACTCAGCGGGTTTCTTCATTCATGCCATTAAAGTTCACTCTCTCTCCGTCGGGAAATACATGTAGAGGGGTTTAGTAATTTTCATAGTGCAGTTTGCAACTAAGATTCTTCAGTGATGAAGGCTACAGTATCCCGGGAATCCATTGTTGTTGCAACTTCTTCTTTGATAGTATCCTGTTTGTTGATCAATATCGATTTATTGTAAAAAGATATTTTGTTTTAGCATTGAGAATTTGCTACATTTGAGACCTTTTTAAGAGTATTTGACTTGAGTGATTGAGATATCTTCTTTTGTGAAAAATGGTTAAAACAAATCGCGGGATTTTATGATTTTTGTTTTGAAATAACCATTTGGTTGAAAGTTTGTTTGAAAATACCAAATATAGAATATATTTTTTTGTTTGGTATATCTTTATTGAATCCATTTGTTTTCTTGTTGATTTGTCTTTGAGGATTAGATGTTGATAGATATTTGTTTCTCCTTTGGTTTTCTTGTAAGGATATGTCGTTGTTTGCTTGATGGATCATGGGATCGCAAGTCTTCATTTTTGGTTGGCTTTTATCTAGGTAGGGATAGGTGGCATAAAAGACAGTTTGTCTAGTATGTAAGAAATGAATGTATCGTCCCTGGTCATTTTGATATCTAAGCAAAAATGAGACCGTGACAAGGTATAATTGGGTATACCTTATAAGCAATAGTGACACACCTAAGCTCACAAGAAATGATTTCCACAATGATTTAGATCGACGAGGCACAAATTCTCACATGGGTTTTTGTTTTCATCTGAACCTCCTAACCTTATGTCCCTTGATTGTTTAAAATCGTCAATAATGAAATAAAATTGAAGGAAATAAAGTTATATACATTATGAAAAGTAGGATATTTGAACCTTCACTCCAATTGAGAATCAATATGACTTAAAATCTTCATCGAGCATAAGCATCTGAAAATTAAGTCAAGAGAAGATTAATCACAAGGTTCTATAAAAGCTTATTATGGCAAGTCTTTTATTAAATTTTTTTTTGAAGATTTGTTTTTCTGAATGTTTTTGGAAATATTGGTTATTTGAATGTTTTTGGTATTTTTGAAAGGAAAGCAATTTTCAATTGTTTTTGAATTTTCCTTTTGAATGAAAATAAACACACTTTTGCACAAACAAAAAGTAAAAGTTTAAGGATGGATGTTATCTGGATTTAACATTCCTAGACGGCCTAGGAAGTATTGAAACTTTGTTTCATCGAGAGCCTTAGTGAAGACATCGGCAATTTGATCTTCGGTGTTGGTGAAGTGCAATTCGATATGACCCTTTTGAATGTTGTCTTTGATGAAATGATATCGAATGTCGATGTGCTTTGTCATGGAATGGTGAACGGGATTGTGAGAAATGGCAATTGCACTCGTTGAGTCACAAAATATGGGAATTTGTGAAATTTTGAAGCCATAGTCTCGCAGTTGAGTTTGCATCCATATGACTTGCGAACAACAGCTGGCGGCAGCGACGTATTCAGATTCTGCTGTTGATGTGGATACACAAGTCTGTTTCTTTGAAGTCCAACTCACTAGTCTACCTCCTAGGAATTGACAGCTACCAGATGTACTCTTTCTATCTAACTTGCATCCTCCATAGTCTGAGTCGGTGAAAGCGTTCAGCTGAAAATCGGATTTAGCTGGATACCAAAGGCCAAGTTTGGGAGTGCCTTTTAGGTATTTGAAGATGCGTTTCACATCAACTACATGGGATTCCATAGGATTTGCTTGGTATCTGGCACAGACACATGTAGAAAACATGATGTCAGGTCTGCTGGCAGTGAGGTATAAGAGTGATCCGATCATTCCACGATATCTTTTCTGATCAACAAGTTTGCCATTTAAGTCTGCATCGATTTTGTATCCAAAAGCCATTGGGGTTTTTGCGGTATTGGATTTGTCCATTGAAAAGCGAGTGAGTAGGTTTTTGACATAATTCTCTTGGTTGATGAAAATGCCATCAGTTGACTGTTTGATTTGAAGTCCGAGAAAAGTAGTCATCTCCCCAATCATGCTCATTTCAAATTTGCTCTTCATTAGATCTGCAAACTTAATACTCAAAGATTCATCAGTAGAACCGAAAATAATGTCATCAACATATATTTGTACGATTAAAAGATGTTTATTATAGATTTTACGAAAGAGGGTTTGATCGATTGAACCTCTTTTAAAACCTGATTCTTCGAGAAAGGTTGTCAATGTGGCATACCAGGCTCGGGGTGCTTGTTTCAAGCCATATACAGCTTTCTGCAATTTGAAGCTGTGATCAGGAAATTTGGGATCTTCGAAACCTGGTGGTTGTTGGATGTATACATCGCGATCTAACTCTCCATGTAGGAATGCACATTTAACATCCATTTGGAATACTTTGAAGTTCTTATGTGCAGCATATGCAAGAAAGATGCGAATTGCTTCAATTCTAGCAACTGGAGCATATGTTTCATCGTAGTCGATTCCTTCTTGTTGTGAATATCCTTTGACTACGAGACGTGCCTTGTTTCGACAAACGATTCCTTGATCGTCAGTTTTGTTTCTGAATACCCATCTTGAACTTATAACAGAAACATCGGGTGGGGTAGGGACAAGATTCCATACGTCATTTCTTTCAAATTCTTCTAGCTCTTCTTGCATAGCTTTTACCCAGTCTGGATCTTTGAGAGCAAAATGTATGGTTTTGGGTTCAGTCATGGATAAGAAGGCTCCAAATAAACAATCATTAGAAGTTGCGGCTCTAGTTTGGATGCCTGAGTTTGGATCTCCGATGATTTGGTCAGTTGGGTGGTTTCTGGTCCATTTTATTAAGCGATTCTCTTCTGCTATAATAATTGGAATTTCAGTATCCCATTGTTCTTCTCCGGGAGTTTCATCTTGTAATAGGTTTGAAGGTTCCCCCATAAATGATGCATCAGGATTGTTTTGGATATTTGGGGATGGGGTATTTAAAGGAGGATTTGGTGTTTGTTCTAATGAAGAAGTATGTGTAGGTGGTTCCCCCTTGAATTGATCTGCATCACTTCAGTTTGTTTGTGGAGTTCCTTCAGTGGTCGTTCCTGTAGAATCAATAGAAGTAGTTAGAAGTTCAGAATTGTAAGCGGTTTTGGGTTGTTCAAAAAGTAAATCAAGATCGATTTCAATATCTCTGTCAGGAGAAGGTGTTTGTTGAATTGGATTTTGAAAAATATTATCGATCATTTTTGAACCAAAATGTTCACGATCCAATTTCCTGACATAAAATTCATCGAAATGAACATCGGTACTTTCTTCACTTACTCTGGTACGTTTGTTCAGTACTCGATAAGCAGCTGAAGAAAATGAGTAACCAAGGAAAATTCCTTCGTCCGACCTTGATTCAAATTTTGAGAGGTGGTCTTTATTGTTCTTTATGAAGCATCGACAACCAAAAATATGGAAAAATTTGATGTTTGGTTTTCGGTTGTTAATGACTTCATATGGTGTTTTATGAAGATGTTTATGGATTAAGGAACGATTTTGAGTGTAGCAAGCTGTGGCTATTGCTTCTGCCCAGAAGTATTGTGGTAGATCAGCGAAGATAAGCATTGATCTTGCAGCTTCACATAGAGTTCTGTTCCTTCTTTCGACAACGCCGTTCTGTTGTGGAGTGTATGGGGCTGAGAAGTTATGTTCAATTCCTTTGTCTTTGAGAAATGAATCTAGAGTCTTGTTTTTGAACTCTAAACCATTATCACTTCGGATTCTTCGAACAGGTCGTTTGAGCTTCAGTTCGATTTGTTTGATGAAGTTGATCATCTCTTTAGGTGCTTCTGATTTTAGTCTTAAGAAAAAGACCCAAGTAAAGCGCGAGAAACCATCAACGACAACAAGAATATACTTCTTCCCTTGTATGGTTTGGGTTTTGGCAGGGCCACAAAGGTCTATGTGCAACAATTCTAGTGGTTCGGATACACTAGATTCTGAGATGCTTTTGTGAGTGGATTTGGAAAGTTTTCCCTTTTCACATGCAGCACACAGAGTGTCATTATCAAGCTTCAGAAGTGGCAGTCCTCTAACAAGATCATTGCCGATCAGTTTGTTGATGTACCCAAAGTGTAGATGGGAAAGGCGGCGGTGCCATAACCAACTGATATCTGCTGGGGCTTTTGATAGCAGACATATATCGGGTTTACCATAGATAAGATCCATGTGAAGTGGATACATATTTCCAGCACGGTAAGAATCAACAATGATTTCTTTGGTTTTGGCGTCCATGATCAAGCTTCTTTGTTTGGTGAATAGGACTTCAAGATTATTATCACACAGTTGAGAAACACTGATGAGGTTGTGTTTCAGGTCATCGACATAGGCAACTTTCTTTATGGTGAAGTTACCATTTGTTATGTTTCCATAACCCTTGATTTTTGCCGTCATGTTGTTGCCGAAGGTAACGTGTTGATTGGTTTGGGTGGGATTGAAGTCACGAAGGTAGTTTCGGTTTCCTGTCATATGCTTGGAGCAGCCACTATCAATATACCATGTATCATCCTTGGGTTCTCCAGCATTAGATACCTGCAATTTAGACAGAAGATTTAGGTACCCAAATCTGAATGGGTCCTGGTTTGTTAGTTGTTTTTATTTTAGGTTTTTTGTTTACCGAACTTCTTGTAGCATTTGACTTCATATTGCTATAAGAGTTTGGTTTATAAGGATGGAATGGTTGAGGTTTGATTTTATTTATCAAATTTTCCCAAAAGGTGATTTGTTTCTGAAAATTCGTTGGTTGATAAAATCTGTGATTTGGTGAATGATATCCTAGATGTGAATTTTTTTTTGAAAAGTTCTCTTCATATCTGAGATGTGATTGGCGGTTATGAAAGGCTTTTTGAAGATGATGTTTTGAAACTTTCTGATTTGGTCGTTTTTGAAAGTTCATTGAATTTTTAAAGGTGATCTCTTGAAAGCGGTTTTCAAAAGGTTTTTGAAACGGTTTTGGTTTTTGTTTGGAAACCTGTTTTTGAGGTATGACGTATGGTTTAACAGGATTCTTTGGTTTGTTTTCAAAAGCCTTTGGTTTGTTAAGTGGGGTTATGGTTGCTTCATTGGTATGTTTGATTTCGTTTGTTGAAGAACTAGCAGAGTTTGTTTCAGATTTTACAACTCTTTTGATAGACTTTTTGGAAACAATGAAAGCAGTGTCATCTGCGCTACAGTTGATAACTGTTTCGTCATCTGAATCTTCCTCATTAGCAGATGTGAAAAGATCTGGAAGAGTGGATTCAGAGTTTTCACAAATTGTCATGTTTTCTTGTTTAGCTAGTTCATTTTCAAAGGATTCTCTTCCAATTCCTGGTCTGTAATTCGTATCAATTTTGCCAGTTCCTAAGGTGTTTGCTTTGGTGAAAACATCATCACTTAGTTTTCTAGCAATTTTGATAGAATTCATATTCCATATCAATCTTTTGTTTTCAGATTCAAGAAAATTGGTTTGGTTTAAAGAATCAGTCAGTTTTTCATTTAAAGTTTTGTATTTTTCAGTTGATTCTTGAAAGTTTTGTTTCAACTGAAGGATTTCCTTTTCTAAAACATCTTTTGTTTCAGAGGAAATGACTGACTGATTTTTTTGTTCCAAATCCTTTTTCTGAATTAGGGTTTGATTTAATTGTTCCAAGACGTGATTATAATCTTCTGATTTTCTTTCAACGTCTCTTTCCAATTTGTTCTTTATCCTTGTTGATTCTCCAAATTTGAGTTGCAAGGTTTGTAACTCAGATTTGCAGATATCGGAATTGATCATTGTGTCATGATATTTTTTGAGATCAGCTTCTAGACTTTTCTCAATCTTGGTTATATGGGACTCAAAAATTGATTTCGAAAGACCAAGTTCAGAGATCATAGACCATACCTGTTCTATGACGTTTGGAGCTCTTGAAGGTCTATCAACACCAACTACAAAACAGAAGTTTGATTGTGTTGGTTCATTGTCAGCTTCGTCTTCAGAAGTTGGCCAGTATTCCACGTATGGTTCATGGATTGCCATCAATGCTCTTTGCTTATCTTGATTTTCCTGTTTCTTTAATTCATCGGCTTTTTGAGCGTAGTATGCTGAGTCTTTGACTTTGGTTTTGTTTTTGGCTCGGCATTCTCTGGCATAGTGATTAGTTCCTTTGCAGTTGTGACAAATGATCACTTCTTCATCACTGTCATCCTTTTGACTTTTAATCGGAAGTCTTTCAGGAGCTTGAGTTTGGATTTGTTGGGAAGATTGGGAAGGGTTCTGTTGGAATCCAAAATTTTGGTTGTTTTGAAAGCCATTGTTTTGATTAGTGTAACCTTGATTTTGGAATCCTTTGTTTTGGTTTTGAAAACTGTTGTTTTGGTTATTGTTATGATGACTTGAGTTGGGATTGTTTTGAAATCCCTGGTTTTGAAAACCTTGGTTTGAATTGTTTTGGAAGGAAGGTCTTTGAAAATTTTGTCCAAAATAAGGTCTTGGTTGAAAACCTGAGTTGTTTTGAACAGGTTGAGGTCTTGGTTGAAATCCAGAATTATTTTGTCCAAATGATGGTCGGTTTTGAAAATTTGGTTTGAAATTCGATTGACCGTGATTTGGAATAAATCTCTAGAGGTTTGTGTTTGCTACCAAAGCACACAGTTGTTGGTAGTCTGCTTCATCATTTAAATCAGATTGATCAAAAGAATTGTTCAAACAGGGTTGGTTTTGAAAAGATGTCTGATTAAAATGATTGAAGTTTTGTTCATTAAAAGGTGTTTGGTTTTGAGAAGATGTGGAAACGAGAGCAAGTGGTCCTCCAAAAGCTGTAGTGGTTGGTGGGTCAATCGAGGATTCATACGATTGAAGTTCTCCATACAAATTGTATAAAGTTTCAGTATGAATGGCTGGATTTCCCTGAATGATGAGTTTAACCATCTTCCAGCTTTCGTAAAGATTGTTTAGAAACTTGAGATTTATCTCGTGTTGTGTCTTTTTGATGCCCAAATTATTCATTTTTACCATGATAAAATTGAACCTATCATGAACATCATGGATGGTTTCTGATGAAAGCATCTTGAAATTATCAAATTCATTTAAAACAGATGTTCTTTTGTTTCCAATAATTCTTTGATTTCCACAAAAACGATTTTTTAAATTTTCCCAGATTTGATTAGCAGTCAACAGTATTATGTCATCTATTTGACTTAGAATACTGTGGGGAATTCAGACACAAGTTCCTTTTTGGCTTGGAGTTGCAGCCTTTTTTCGGTTTCAGCAAGAGTGGCTTGATTTGTAGCAAGAGTAGCCATATTTTCTGGAGTAACATATGTTCCTTCTACACAATTCCAGACATCTTCACTTATGGTGTTAAGATGAAGATTCATACGGCCAACCCACGAATTATACTCTTCAGGAATAAGTATGGGTGCCCGTGAACCAGATCCCAAGCTGTTAGCAATAGAAACAGAGTTCATGTTGGAATAATTAGCAGAAGACATAATAAAATTTTTGTTTTTGAAAGGATTTTGAACAATTGATATTAAAATGAAATTTTTAAAGAAAATCTTATGGAAGGTTTATAAACGCTAACCAAAAGTTTTCGACAAAAATTTCAAAGTAAATCACACAAGCTCTGAATTTTTTTGTTTAAGATTTTTTTTTTTAAAAAAAATTTTTAATTTTTTTTAATAATTTTTTTTAAGGATTTTGAACAAGTGATATTAAAATGAAATTTTTAAAGAAAAGCTTATGGAAGGTTTATAAACGCTAACCAAAAGTTTTCGACAAAAATTTCAAGGTAAATCACACAAGCTCTGATACCAATTGTTAGAAATATATAACAATCTGATTACCACGAATAAAAGGCTTGGTTACCAGTTACTGGGTGACAGATATATATATATTTAATGAGATTAGATGCGGAAAGATAAGAAGTGCGGTATAAATAAATACTGGAAAGCTATAAATGACTGAAAGCTATAAATGAAATAAATGACAGTATTTAAATGACATAAAGCGTTAATAAAATATATAAATATATATATAGTAGGTGGTGTTAGAACGGGACTTGTGGAACGACTGTTTTGTCAAGTTGTTAGTCAAGTAAATGACTAACAGGCTTAGGGTTGGACTGGATCTTAATAGACTGTGTCTCTATTTGTTCAAAGTTCAATCCGGTAAGTAACAATAAGTTCTTTTTATGTAACAATGAATTGTTTACAAAACGATACAAAATACACGGGTAATGTTTTTTTGTATGTGGGTATGAGGTATTTTAAGGTGATTTGATGAGGTTGAAGTGGGTATTTGGAGGGTGGTAGAAGGTGTAATAAGGTTGTAGTTTTGGTGGTATAAGGTAACAAAGAGGGTGACGTTGAAAGAGCTTTGGGTGGTTACGAATATAGATTTTCGTAGTAAATCTCTCTGGATAGCCAATTCTCTCTCGCGTCTCTCTGGGGTTTGCAGTGGTCAAAAAAATCGAGGAAAATTCCTGGATGTAGGTAACGTCCTGAATAATTTTCGGTACAAATCTCTCCCGTATTATCTTGTTGAGTTGTGCTCGGTGATTTTTTTCTTAACTTGCAAATTCTGATGTCGAAAAACAGCAAGGTGGTGATGGTTGTGGTGATTTGAAATGGTTTTTGGAGGAGATTTAAGAAGGGTATTTGGAGAGTATTTTGAGGTTGGCTATGTGTTTATTCTTCTGGAGATGAGAGAGTAATAGGAGATATATTACAAGGAAACACAAAACACACACAAAAACTCATGTAAACATGCATCTATATATATATATATATGCAAAGGAATCAAGCAACTCTTCTTTGTTTAAGGAAAAGTAATGAAGTGATTGATTGTAAAGGTTGGAAGCACACATGATGTTTGGTACTTTTGCTTTTGTGAAGATTTCTTTCCAATATATATATATATATATATATATATATATATATATATATATATATATATATATATATATGCATGATTCATGTATATATATATATATATATATACACAATATATACAATATACATACATATATATATACAATATAACATATATACATATATATTTATATAATATATATATATATATATATATATATATATATATATATATATATATATATCCAATTGTGAATTGAATTTCCATTTTTGACCCTTGAGGTTTTTAAATTCTTGACAATTTTAGTCTTGATTTGTTTTGTCTTCAAACGACCAAATATTGCGTCTATTTTTCCGTCTTTGCGTATTTCGTCTTTTGCATATTTTTCTATTTCATAATTAAGCACGAATCCACGCAACCTGAAATAACTGATAATATTTGTTAGATAATATAAAACCAATTCGTCTTATTTCAGTGATGATCACATATAAAAACATTTTTCAACACATTAAGTTACAACATTCAAATATAATATGCAATGCTTACACATAGCGGAGTGCGTGGCAGTACAAAGGGTTTAATCGCAAAAGTTAAAAGACAACACCAACCATAGTATTAAAAATCATTACAAATTCACAATGGGTTTGAACAACTTTTAAAAGAAATTACAATGTAAATTGAAATACAACACATGCGAATGCTCCTAAAAGTGAAGTGTCCCTAAGTGCCACTTACTCGATGATTCCTGAAAAAGCATGTAAAACGAGCGTCAACTATAAAAATAGTTGGTGAGTACTCACAGATAAACAAAATAATATTGGTTCCATGAATTGAAATCAAAGTTTTGATAAAAGTTTCCAATAATAAATGTATATTGTTAAAATGAGTAAATAAGTTTGTAAAAACAAAGTTCTTTGTCATCGTGAGAGATAAGGTATGTTGCCCAAATAAGATGCAACATTCATATTCTCATGGAAGATAAAGTTCGTTACTCAAACGAGTAAACAAGTTTCATTGCTAAAATGAGCAATCATTTTTGTTGCTACAAGGAGCAAACAATTTCATTGCTAAAACATGTATATAAGTTTTCAGTAATAAAAGTTCGTTGTTGTAATGAGAAACAAAGTTCATTGCTATAATTAATAAACAAGTTTATTGCTATAACGAGAAACGAGTTTCTATGTGTATGAGCAAACAATGAGTCTCAACCAAACCTATGACTGAAGCCCTATCAAAATCTATGCTTATCGTTTCATAGATGAATATGGTATCATGCACTCGGAAAAATAAACAAGGTTGCATGTATGATAAACTAGGAGCAATAGTTTTCGCTCTTAAAATATGGAGGCATTATTTGTACGGAACCAAGTGCACCATTTATACCGATCACAAAAGCCTTCAGCACATCCTAGATCAGAAAATGTTAAACATGCGGCAGAGGATATGGGTAGAGTTGTTTAGTGATTATGACTGTGAGATACGATATCACCCAGGGAAGGCTAACGTAGTAGCCGACGCTCTTAGTAGAAAAGAAAGGGTGAAACCTTCCCGTGTGAGAGCTTTGGGAATGGTAATTCAGACAAACTTGAAATCTCAAATCATTGATGCCCAGGAGAAAGCTTTATTCAAGGAAAATCTTCCAGGTGAAACTTTACATGGTTTGGAAGTGAGATTTGAAACCAAACCTGATGGAGTTCGTTATTTTAAGGACAGGGTCTGGATTCCAAGGGTTAACAATCTGAGAGACATGGTACTAGAGGAGTCTCATCGATCTAAATACTCAATCCACCCTGGAGCGGATAAGATGTACAAGGATCTTAAAGAATACTATTGGTGGCCTGGAATGAAAAGGGATATTGCCTTATATGTTGGGAAGTGTTTAACTTGCTCAATAGTCAAAGCTGAACATCAAAAACCATCCGGCTAATTGCAACAACCCGAAATTCCCCAATGGAAATGGGAGCAGATATCCATGGATTTCGTTACCAAACTTCCTAGAACTTCTAAAGGTCACGACTCAATTTGGGTCATAGTGGATCGACTGACGAAATCTGCTCACTTTCTCCCCATTCGGGAAGACTTCAAGATGGAAAAATTGGCCCAAATCTACATCGACAAAATTGTTTCTCTGCATGGTGTACCCCTATCCATCATTTCTGATAGAGATAGTCGTTTTACATCAAGATTTTGGTGGATGTTACAGAAGGCACTAGGAACCAAGATAAATTTGAGCACGGCTTACCACCCTCAGACAGATGGGCAGACAGAGAGAACAATACAAACATTGGAAGACATGCTACGGGCGTGTGTCGTTGAGTTCAAAGGAAATTGGGATACTCATTTGCCTCTAATTGAGTTTTCCTACAATAACAGTTACCACACGAGTATCTAATGTGCCCCATACGAAGCATTGTATGGACGCAAGTGTCGTTCTCCATTGTGTTGGACAGAAATCGGAGACAGACAATTGACTAGAATCGACCTTATCCAGGAAACAACTGACAAGATTGCTATCATCAAAGATAGGCTTAAAGCCACCAGAGATCGTCAGAAAAGTTATGCGGATAATCGTCGAAAACCATTAGAATTCCAAGTTGGAGACAAGGTACTTCTAAAGGTGTCGCCTTGGAAAGGGCTTGTACGTTTTGGTAAGAAAGGAAAACTAAGCCCAAGATATGTTGGACCCTTCGAGATCATTGAAAGGATTGGTCCGGTGGCATATAAACTCCGATTACCCCAAGAGTTAAGCGCCATTCACGACACATTCCACGTCTCCAATCTTAAGAAATGTTTAGCCGACGAAGCATTGATAGTACCCCTCGAGGAATTCAAGATCAATGATAAGCTAAACTTTGTTGAGGAACCGATAGAAATCCTTGACAGGGAGGTAAAACGACTCAAGCGGAGTAAGATTCCGATTGTGAAAGTTCGATGGAACTCAAAACACGGGCCGGAGTACTCCTGGGAGCGTGAGGACTTCATGATGGAAAAGTATCCACAACTTTTCCCATGCGATGACAAACGATGACATAGAATGAATTTCGGGACGGAATTCTTTTTAAGTGGGGGATACTGTGACAACTGTCAATTCAGGTCATTCTCGGACTCATGCATCTTTATAAAAACCATTCATGCACAACATGCCATGGCCTAGTAGTATAAATTAGGTCAAAATCTTGCATAAACTAGGACCCAACTAAGATCTAGGACTAATATACTTGACACTTACGATTCTAGTAAGTTGCTTAACTACAATAGGAAATGCCAATGCTATAATTAGAATAAACTTCAAACCTTGCTACAATTGAAAAAGGGTATAAAACCCTAAAAATATATTAAAATATTCTAATTTCATTTCAATATGATGGTGAATATCAAACAATGTTCCAAAAACCCTAAAGAGCCCAAAAATCCAAATTTATAAACTTTAAAACCTAAAAACTCTATAAGATTTGTTATGAACCTCATTAGATAAAATTTAAATAATTAATTCATAAGGATATAATCAAAGATATAAAGATTTAATTATCAAACATAAATCATATTTTATGAGCTAAAAACAAAGATTCTTAAATAAATCATGAATTACATAAAGAGGCATTTTTATAAAAATTTGGGTTTTATAAAAATTGAAGGGAAATTTATTTAGTTTGAATTAGGAGAGAGAGGGCCTCTCTTGCACTCATAAAATCTGCCACCCTCTCCCCCATGCTCCATTTTTCCCCAAAAAGTCTTAATCATTTTATTCTTCTCTTACACTTCAACTTCCCATACACACTCTCTCTCTCTCACTCCTTCTCCAAGAAGATTCCCCACCTCAAAAACCTCTCCTACACCTCCAGGAAATCCTCCATTCTCTGCCATAATTTCGAAATTGAGAAGGTCTTGAAGTGTTCTTGCTTCTCTCAAGATCAAAACCAAGGTAAACAACACAATCCTCCCTCATGGTTTCATAATTTTACTTCCTCTTCTTCATGGTTTTCTCAACTGTTCGGATTCTATGCCCTTCCATGGCTAGAAATCCTTACTTTTCCCTTGTGGTTTGTAGATTCTCACCATAACACAATGTATGTGTTTGAGATGGTGAAAATCCGGGATCAAACCCATGCAAGGAGTGAAAAAGATGCACATGTGTTCATGTGACTTCAAAACCGAGTATTACATCTTCTTCTCCATTTCTTTTGTGTTCTTGCATGACCAAAAGCATTTAAACCATTTCTAGTACATCTTGGATGCTCATTCACTCCATGCATGTGCTAGAAATCGGACCTTAACCGAAGCATGCATGTTGTTCTTGTCAAAATGCCCTAAGAATGCACTCAAAGCAAACATGCAATCTGCCAGATTACATTGTTCAGCTTTGAACGGCCATAACTCGGTCATTTCCTAACCAAATCCTGATATTCTTTTTGTATTGGATAGTTCCACGAGTTAACTTTCAAACCCAACTGGTATCACTGTAAAATATTAAATATCGGATTTGTGGCAATTTTTACAAAATGGTTGCGCAAACAGCTCTTTTTCTGTGATCACCATTTTTTCTTTGCGTGATCAATGACCTTAAACCCAACCATAAATCTGGGGAAAAATAATTTAGAAACTTAACATACCCAGTGAATGATGGCTGAAATTTCGTGGCTTAAAACCCCACTGAATGGGCTACTCAAATTCATGAACTTCAGCCACATTTACATCTCATGCACCATTATATGCAACATTTCTTAACTTGTTTGGGTTCAATACCCCTATTTCCCTTCTGAATAAAATTTGAAAATTTTTCCTTTTGAAAGCCCTCACATGCATGTGATAATCTGGAAAATTTCAAGAGCTTTTATCATTTCTTTGATTTATTAAAATCATTGCAAGAAAACAAGGGCATAAATCACATAAAATACTTCCAGAGGTCTATAAATCCGGAATAAATTCATGGATGACCCCTATGGTGAATAATGACCCCCCACCAAATTTCATTGATTGTTGTTGCTGTTTGGTATGATTTACGATTTTCTTTTTGTTTGGGTATAATAAATCACAAAACCACTTTAGAGAGTGTGAAAATTGTATCTAACAATTTTCGCAGCCCTTACCTGTGGTGGGTGACTCAGAAAAATAATTTCAGAATTTTTCATCATGCCTTACTATTTTTCCCTATTTTTGGTAATTATAATGGCCTAAAAATAGGAAAAATAGTTCTGATTATCCAAAATTCATGAACATTTACCAGAACATCATGTTGTACAGTAGGAGATTACATAAAAATTTTGATGATTTTTCTCTACTGTAAACTATTTTTTCTTCTTTTTTCTAAAGTTAAATACACTTAAATACACATAAATACCCAAAACCGGACTATACAATATGAAAACCACTTTTGGTATTTTTCCCAGATTACTTACACTGTAAATGATGTTACAAAAAATTTTGGTAATTTATTTTAACTGTTTGTTATTTATTCTTCAATTAATGGTTATTTAAGGGGATAAAATAAGGAAAAATAGAAATACCCACTGAAAAATATCTTTTATATTTTTCCCAGCCTAGTTATGTATAATAACAGTTAAATAAAAAGTTTGGGTAATTTTGGAAACTGTTTTCTATTTATTTCAATTTTTATTGGAATAAATGCTCAAAAATCGTAAAATATAATTAAACAGCTTGGAAATCCATTTTTATATTTTTCCCAGCTTAGTAATGTGTAATAACAGTAGAATAAAAAGTTTGAGAATTTTTGTCCTTTGAATGCTATTTTTCGTGAATTTATGTTGTTATGAAGGCTTAAAAATTTGGAAAATAGATAACCATATCAAAAATTCAAGGAAAATTTTCTGGAAAACCTCTATTGTATTTAGAATGAAAAATACAAGGTTTGACAATTTTTGGAAACTATTTGATAATATCTTACATTTTTAGGAATTTAAAACACCTTTAAATGTGTTGAAACACCCTTAAATTTATATTACTAAATCTTGAAAATTAATATCCCAAAGTTGTATTTATCACATGACTTGTAGAATTTCATCATTTCAGAAAAAGTGTAACCAATTAATATAAAATCCAATATTAGAACGTAAATTGGCATTTCACTATATGTAGAGTTTAGTATATTAGCATTAGATTTCGACATGGAAACTCACTAGTGTGTGTTTGATGTCGTAGGATCCCGGCATTAAGACGTTGGTGTATTCCAAGGCACCACTTGTATCTACTCGAAACATTGTGAGTATTCAGGCACTCCCCTATTTTCAGTTTTTATGTTTTAGGGTGGAAAAGCATGTCCATAAAAACTATTATTTGCATGTTGTATTTAAATTGAATTGTATCAAACACGATTGCTATTGTATTGCTGTGTTTCTTTATGTATGTCTATGCAACACGGAACATGAGAACTTATCGTACTAAGGCCCTTCCCTTATCTCTAACCATTAACTCTTTGAGCCAATGGTCATTATGGATAACGCTATTAGGAATTGACAACTCCTCACTCGCCCTATTGCTGGAGTGCATGATACCATATTCATCTATGGAAAGATAAACATAGATCTCGATAGGGCTTCAGTCATAGGTTTGGTTGAGACTCATTGTTTGCTCATACACATACAAACTCGTTTCTCGTTATAGCAATAAACTTGTATTCATTAATAGCAATCAACTTGGTTTATCATTAAAGCAATGTACTTGTAATTACGAAAAGCCTTATTTCAAGCCCGATTTTATATACTTGTGAACTCACCAACTATTTTCATAGTTGACGCTCGTTTTACATGCTTTTTCAGGAAATAATTAATAAGTGGATATAGAGATTCATCATCATAGAGCATGCTGCATCGTGTGGAAGTTATTTTATGAAGTTATATATTTTGAACAATGTCATTTTGGAAAACTTGTACTTTGTTTTGTTTAAGCTATGGGTTGTAAACTTTTTAATATTGCTATGGTAATGTATCTTTATCTTTTGCAATGAAACCTTTGTCGCTGTCATACCTTGCGTTTCCGCTTTAGCGGGGTGTGACAGTTTTTATGACAGCGGGGTGTTGTCTTTTATATATTCTGAACAATGTCATTTTGGAAAACTTGTACTTTGTTTTGTTTAAGCTATGGGTTGTAAACTTTTAATATTGCTATGTGTTGTTTACCCAAATAAATACCGGTTTTCCTTTGGAGAACCACAACTATAGCCAAAAAAAAAAAAAATTCTAAGCGTTTTTAAAATACTGAACATACTACTGGTATAACTAATTCGAGTACGCATTATCAGACTTTAATTAAGTATAGTCTGGCCAACTATGCTTAATTAAGGAAACTTAATGTGAGGCTTGAAACGGTTATAGTAGAATTATGTTCAAAACGATTTTCAGTTTGAACTCTTGAAAAACAAAGTTTTTCGGTGTGCGTACGGGCATTGCATATTATAGGCATTCATCTAGATACACTTAGAAACTAAGTGTACTTTTATAACAATGCCTTTATTTAGAAATATTCTTGTCCCTTATCAAGTGCTAGGTTAACCACTTAGGTTATATCACTAGCTACTCTAGGAGCAATGCACTTAGTACTGAGAATGAGTATTCCTTGGTAGCTATTGACTTTAGATGTAAGGTTAGTAGCTAGATATACACTAGTAATAATCATAAGTCGAAACCTATACAAATTATTCCTCAATACCTCTTCATCGTCTTCGTACTAGAGTTACAACTAGGAAAAAGTGTTTTGATATCGACACGAATGATAATTGGAGCATCGCGTAAGGAGGTAGATGAGTCGCCACTAAGTAATCACTTTGATACCATTGGCGGGCATTCCGGATTCGACTCACAAGGAGACACGGAGGTTTAACCTATATGTGAGATCTTATTTCTACGCTACGATTTAGGTCTAGGTTGTTTCCACCTTGAGGTTAAAACTTAACATAGGATATCCCTTTGACCTCTATAAAAGGTCGTCAACTGCATTGACGCCATAAAATGTTTTTCAAACAATTTTTCTTGTCCTTTATCTTAGGAAAAAGACATCGGTACTCGCCTTATACTCGTCTTATACTCTCCTTAGTATTTAGGTACGATCAGCTACACTAATCTACTTATTCCTTAATTCTTAATCTTCCATCGAAAAGTTATTTCGTTTCATCGGTTTTATTTATCATCGATAAAATACTTTATAACCACTTCATACAACTTACTAGACCTTTCCTAACAATTTAAGCCATATTCTCGATAAAAATCTTTTGACAACTTGCTTTAACTTAACACTTTTCTTCAAAACTCAATTTAACCAATATTGGTTTTTACCTTGCTATTTCAATTTCATTTCAAATCCATTTCAATGGATAAATGTGCTTTTAAGGGCATAGAAAGCATTTTAAACCTTGATTACCATTTTGGCACGTTTTCGAAAAACTTAGAAACATTTTCTTTTATAAAAGTGTTTAAATTCTATGCTATAAAACATAGACATATGACACTGAAGTTCATATTATGTGTAAAAGCTTCATCGGATCTTTCAAACCACTTTTGTTTTGACTCTTTTGACCACTTTCTCATTTAGGCATTGTACCTTACTTAAATGTGTTTTCTTGAATCCCAACACGATATTTTCACAATTTCTACTTCACACATGTTTCTAAGATATCTCTAATTCCTAAATTTCCAACACACATCATTTGTTTATTTTATTTCAAATTAGTTTTATAATCCGTGTTTATAAAACTTACAGCATTGCAAAACTTAGTGTTCACTTTTAAAGTTCCAGTGGCGCACTTTCGACAATGCACAATTATTCATCTAAATATGTTAAGTCTTTACCTTATCCGTTTTAAGCATTGTTGGACTCCGGTCAAAAAGGTCAAAACTGTCAGATTTTCAATTACAAGTTTTAGTGTTTCTTCTTTTTCACAAATGGAGTTTAACTTAATAGATAACTCGTGAATTTTTAGCAAACCTTAGAAAACACTTTAAAACTTCTTCATTTCTATTTAATCATCAATATACATAACATATTGAAGTTTGAAATATATCTCAACGTGGTTTTAAATCTACCTATAGGTATTGTTCTTATAATTTTAACAATAACAATCATTGTCGCTGCTACCTTCGTTTTTCTTTCCCCCCAAACTTTATTTCTCGCTCTCCTTCTGATTTTAGATCTCGCACGCCATAATATTAACATAATACATTGTCTAACTTTGTTTCTCCTGGTATCATGTTCGTACACATACAGACTAGAAGTCTACCCTTTCATTTTGAGCGATTAATGCATGTATAGTCATGAGGCATACTTTAATTTTAGTCAACTTTAATATATTCAATTACGCCTTTCATCATATACATCTTGTTTTTATTTTGAAATCTACTATAAACAAGTGATCCTTATTTACATTTACTCTTTCGTTCTAAATTCAGAAACTTGATTTAAAATGCAAGTTTCATTGTATTTTTCCTTATAAGTAATACACAAGATGAATACTCTTATGCTTATCATTTTTCTATATTCGAAAATTATATGTGAAGGATATGTTTCCTTATGTTCTTCTTTTCTTTAAATACATCAAAAGTTTTGTATTTTACGATTATCTATTCTCTAAATGATTGTTTTTATAAAAACACTAGACTATGAATGCACTATTTTCAATGATCGATATTTTTACACCTTTCTTAAAATAGTATTTTACTTTGCAATTTTCAGTGAGTTCCTAAACTCTCAAACTTGTTTTCATAAGTATTCCGACTCCTCGTAAACTTGAATTTGTCCTGACTTTGACAATTGGACAATTTCTCAAAAGTTTAATACAAATATTTCTATACAAATTCCTTTAATGACGTCTTAAACCTTTAACCTTAATTAATCTTTGTATTATTTCACTACTTTGTTGGATCGCCACACATGTATCTTCATTATCTTGGAATTATTGCACATCTTGATAATAGTGAGATTAATTATCATTTATAAACACGCGTTTTGATAACAGTGAGATTTTTGATCACTTCTAAGCACTTAAAATGCTATCTATACAATGTGATTTAATTTATCATAAACTTTCACCGCCTTCATTAGACACAATAACTCTCTAATTATATATACTCTTCGAATATAGTTCTATTATTGTAAGAGTAACCGTAGTAGTAATTATAGCCTCGGAGATCCTCAATCATTTCGTAATTTATTTTGTGGACGACACTTAAATAGCCTTTACATTTGAGATGTACCAAAACTTCGTTGCCTACCCTTAGTACGTATTTTTAGGAACTTACCCTCGATCGCTTCCCTTTCATTCGTGCTACCCCTTCTTATTTCGAAATATATCTTTTCCAGAGGTAATAGCTAACCCGGAAGTGAACAAATTGTTCCTAATCTCTTCTTTACTAGGCGGCGAATTTACACTTAGTGCTAATTTAGAATGCGACTTAAGCATCAATGCGGATTTAACGCTCAGTGCAGTTGGTGCTTAAGCAAAACTTCTATCGCTCTCTTAATTCAGATAATATCTAATTAGATGATCTTTTTCGAATAGGTCGCTATGGTTGGATCATGATTCCATGACCCAAATTTTCCATAATCTAAACGAAAGAACTCGAATTAAGGAAACACTAACTTGACTATAGCTAAAGAATTGGGCTCTTCCTTTGAGGAAATAAACCCAAAATAATCAAAGAACACTTCAAGTCACCACCTCCCGAACGATACAATTGTATTCGGCTGAGTTCTAATAGAATACGTCACGAATTTAATTTCGGGACGAAATTCTTTCAACCGGGGGAGACTGTGACAGTCGTCAAAATTCGGGTCGGTTTTAGATTTGACTAAACTTAGTTGCACATATAGTCACTACACATACTAGACTTAGTAACTAGAAGCTAAGTTATAACCTATTAGAAACTTGGAAACAATTTGAAACAATGGATAATGTGCTTAGATTTCACATTGATATGTGAATTCTGCATCTACTGAACGGTAGTGACTATCCTTATTCCGGCCACTCTTTGACTCGAACACCTTTTCATGAATCATATACACACATTATGCACTTGACCTAGTAGTAGAAATTAGGTCGGAGTCTCATAGACACTTAAGTCAAAGTTGTAGACTAGGACTAGTATACTTGATTCCTCAATTTCGCTTGAATCTCGGAGTCACTACATAGAATGCCAATAAACCGATAAAAATAAATTACAAACATTATTTATAACTATAAAAGAGTTATAATACCATAAGATAATTTAAAGTCTCAAATATTCTATTTATTTTGATATTCAAAGTTTATTAAACTCCAAAACCCTAAAAGCCATAAAAACTCATATTTATAAACTTTAACCTTAAAAATTTCTATAAAAATAATTATGAAACTTATAATATGATCTTATAATAATAAAAATTATGAGAATGCATTTAAAAAAAAATAAAATTTAAGTCATTAGTATTTAATCTTATTTTCTATGCAAAAAAAAAATCAAGGTTTTGTGAATGAAAATTAAAATAAGGTGCATATTTTATAAAAACTTGATATTTTTATAAAATAAAGTTATAATTTTATAAAATTTAAGAGAGGGAGACCCTCTCTCCACTCCAAAGTCGGACTCCCTCCTCCCAAGATGCCTCTCCTCTTCCCAACACAAAATGATTCTTCTTCTCTCTCACACTCCATATTCCCTCATTTTCTCTCATTTCTCTCTCACACTCTCACACACATTTTCTCTCTTCCTCCCACTATGAACCACGAAATTTTACAGCCAACATGTCCAAGAACACTCAAGAACACTCAAGATACTCAAAATCTTCATTATTTAATGGTGTTCATTAAGGTAGAACACGATTTCCTTTCATTTTCCTTCAAGTTTTCATGGCTTTTCTTGCATTTCTTTGTTCTTCTATACCATTCTAATGAAAGATCATGAACACATAAACATACACACACACAAACTCATGGTTTTGATGATGATGGTGGTAGGATTTCAACCAAAAACAACATGCATGTTGTAAATAGTGAAATCCAAGGACCAAAACCTATGTCAAACACTAAAATACGGATTTTTACAAGTTTTGAAGGTTCATATACCTTATGCATTCAAGTATTTCCTTTGAAAACATCACTATGACCAACATATGTCCATGCATGGTCTTCAAACCGTGATGCATGTGATGAACACCAAGCTAAAGAGCTTGATGATTAAAGTACATTGTTAATAGTGCATGTAAATGATTTTATTTATAAAAAAATATCTAAAAGTTCTTACTGTTCGAAATAAAAATTTTCCCAGATTCCCATTAAGATAATATGAATATCTGGAAAATCCCAAGAGTTTTTACCATTTCTTTGATTTATTTAATTTGTTACAAGAAAACAAGGGCATAAATCACATAAAATACTTTCTGAGGTATATAAATCCTAGAAAAATTCTTGGATGACCCTTATGGTGAATAATGACCCCTCATAAAATTTCATCGATTTTTGTTACTGTTTGATGTGTCTTTTGATTTTCTTTTTGTGTGGTTCCAATAAATCACAAAACCACTTTAGAAAGTGTGAAAATGCGATATATCAATTTTCGCACCTCTTACCAGAGGTGGAAGACTCAGAAAAATAATTTCAAGATTTTTCATAATATATTTCTATTTTTCCCCAATTTTTGTAATTATAATGGCCTAAAAATAGAAAAAAATATTTCGGATCATCCAAAATTCATGAAAAATTACCAGAACCTCTTGTTGTATATTAGGAGCCTACATAAAAATTTTGATGATTTTTCTCTTCTGTATACTATTTTTCTCCTATTTTCTAA
Source organism: Lactuca virosa (assembly GCF_052849685.1). NCBI lineage: Eukaryota > Viridiplantae > Streptophyta > Magnoliopsida > Asterales > Asteraceae > Lactuca > Lactuca virosa. The sequence goes on from NC_136426.1 coordinate 206,834,444, forward strand.
GGTTAAATACACTTAAATACACTTAAATACACTTAAATACCCAAAACCGGATTATACAATATGAAAACCACCTTTGGTATTTTTCCCAGATTACTTACACTGTAAATGATGTTAGAAAATTTTTTGGGAATTTATTTTAACTCTTTATTATTTATTCTTCAATTAATGATTATTTAAGGGGATAAAACAAAGAAAAATAGAAATACCAACTGAAAAATATCTTTTATATTTTTCCCAGCTCCTATATGTATAATAACAGTAAAATAAAAAGTTTGAGTAATTTTGGAAACTGTTCTCTATTTATTTCAATTTTTATTGGAATAAATGCTCAAAAATCATAAAATTGGGTTAAGCAGCTTGGAAATCCATTTTTTATATTTTTCCTAGCTTAGTAATGTGTAATAACAGTAAAGTAAAAAGTTTGAGAATTTTTAACCTTTGAATGCTATTTTTCGTGAATTTATGTGGTTATGAAGGCTTAAGAACTTGGAAATATAGTTAACCATATCAAAAATTCAAGGAAAAATTTTCTGAAAACCTCTATTGTATTTAGAATGAAAATACAAGGTTTGACAATTTTCGGAAACTGTTTGATAATATTTTACATTTTTAGGAATTTAAAACACCTTTAAATGTGTTGAAATATCCTCAAATTATATTACTAAATCTGGAAAATTAATATCCAAAATTGTCTTAATCACATGACTTATAGAATTTCACCATTTCAGAAAAATTGGAATCAATTAATATAAAACCGATATTAGAACATAAATTTGGCATTTCTCTATATGTAGAGTTTAGTATATTAGCATTAGATTTCGATTAGAGACTCACTAGCGAATACCATTATTGTAGGAATCGGTAGTGGTACACGTGGAACGTAGTTCAAGGCACCATTTGCATCATCTAAATGCATTGTGAGTATTCACGCACTCCCCTATTTACAGTTCTTATGTTTTGGGGTGGAAAAGCATGTCCCGAAAAACTATTATTTGAATGTTGTATTTAAATTGATTTGTATCAAACATGATTGCTATTTTATTGCTATGTCTCTCTATGTATGTCTATGCAACACGGAACATGAGAACTTATCGTACTAAGGCCCTTCCCTTATCTCTAACCATTAACTCTTTGAGCCAATGGTCATTATGGATATCGCTATTAGGAATTGACAACTCCTCACTCGCCCTATTGTTGGAGTGCATGATACCATATTCATCTATGGAACGATAAGCATAGATCTTGATAGGGCTTCAGTCATAGGTTTGGTTGAGACTCATTGTTTGCTCATACACATACAAACTCGTTTCTCGTTATAGCAATAAACTTGTTATTAATTATAGCAATGAACTTTGTTTCTCATTACAACAACGAACTTTTATTACTGAAAACTTATATACATGTTTTAGCAATGAAATTGTTTGCTCCTTGTAGCAACAAAATTGATTGCTCATTTTAGCAATGAAACTTGTTTACTCGTTTGCGTAACGAACTTTATCTTCCATGAGAATATGAATGTTGCATCTTATTTGGGCAACATACTTTATCTCTCATGATGACAAAGAACTTTGTTTTTACAAACTTATTTACTCATTTTGACAATATACTTTTATTATTGGAAACTTTTATCAAAACCTTGATTTCAATTCATGGAACCCATATTATTTTGTTTATCTGTGAGTACTCACCAACTATTTTTATAGTTGACGCTCATTTTACATGTTTTTTCAGGAATCATCGAGTAAGTGGCACTTACGGACACTTCACTTTTAGGAGCATTCACATGTGTTGTATTTCAATTTACATTGTAATTTCTTTTAAAAGTTGTTCAAACCCATTGTAAAATTGTAATGATTTTTAATACTATGGTTGGTGTTGTCTTTTAACTTTTGCTATGAAACCCTTTATACTGCCACGCCTCGTGTTTCCGCTTTAGCGGGGTGTGACATTGTTGTTATGTCATTGCTTTGCTATGTTTTCATCCTGGTAGTTAGGATGGTATGTGTTAGAGACCTGGTTAGGGTCGGTACCTGGGATATAGGGTAATGTTATGCTAGTGACCGGATAGGTCGGAATCCTGGTTAGGATATTGATATGCTATGTGATCTGTTAGATTGTTCGTCTGGTTGAGGATTGTATATGATTATATGTTTATGTGCACATGGTTGTTGGACTGGGGTTGGGTTGAGGCGAGTCCTGCTTTGTGCTTTAGGCCAACATACCCAGGGCGGACCTGAGATTACGAAGGCCCAGCGAGCGGTCCGGATAGGCTGAAGGCCCCGAGAGGGCGGACCAGACGTGCCGAGGCTCGGAGAGTGGACCAGGACGACTGAAGGCCCGGTGCGGGCGGACCAGTCATACTATAGACTCAGAGAGTGGACCAGGTGGATTGAAGGCCCAGTGCGGGCGGACCAATCACACTGTAGACTCGATGTACATGGTTAGACTCGAAGGGTGGACCAGGTGGACTGAAGGCCCGGTGCGGGCGGACCAGTCACACAGCAGACCCGATGTGCGTGGCTGTTCTATTTGTGATATGTTATGAGTACGTTATGTGTGGTTGGTATTTTGGGGGTAACTCACTAAGCTTGCGGGCTTACAGTTGTAGTGTAATGTTTCAGGTACTTTAGGAGATTGTGGTAAGGCGAAGGCGTGATCGTACCGCTCCTCATCTTATATGATTTATGAGATATGGTTCTGGGGGAAACTCTGATGTTAAATGAATTGAAAACCTTTTTGTAATAACTTAATGGTTATGGGTTGTTTTTGAAAAGTTTAAATTGGTTGAAATTTTTAGAGTGTTACAAAGTCATTACAAGGATATATATAAATAAGACAAAAACAAAATTTATTTTATTAATAAAACACGAAAAAATTTGTCCTTACAACGCAATTACAAATGAAAACTATACTAAATATTTCTAAGAAATCTATCATAACTCCTAAGAAGCAGCTCAAAAATCCGATCATCGAACCATGCGATCGAAATCCATCTCTTCACGACCAGATTCAACTCATCCTTGAAGTTTCCTTTCTTTTCTTCGATCCTACAAAACATCAAAATGCAATCTTATCACATCATGTATTAAGAATCTACCAATATGAACTTAATAGAGTTAGATAGTGGATTTTACCAGAAACTGAGTCGTACATCTTGACTCTCCCATCCTTGTCATCTTTCAGGTAAGTATGGCAGCTTCGTAAGCAATTCCCCTTCTCTTGGCAGTAGAAACAAATGGACTCTTTTGGAACAACACATGGGACAACCTTTCTCTTCACCATCCGGTCAAATGGCTTGACCTTGGCCGATCCCTTTCCATTGGGAAGAGAAGACTTTTCTGGAATTCCAATGTTGCCATTGTTAATGTCCATGGAAGTTTTGGGAGGTTGATCTACCAGTCAAATTTTCTTGAGCAATGCGCCAAATCATTGCTAATTCAGCAGCAATAAGCAAATAGGTAAGATCAATGAGGGTCACGCCGTGGTCAATCATATAGTACTCTATAATGAACTCACTATATGAGTCGGGAAGTAATTGAACAATAAAGTCAACAACCATCTTCCTTGAGACATCGACACCCAACATTCCCAACCTATCAATATGCAACTTTATATCCAAGACATGAGCACATACAGGCTTTCCATCTTTGTGTTTGTTTGCCAATAGGGCTTGAGTGACCTTGAACATTTCAAGTCATCGAACATGTGGGTTAGGGAGATTTATTGGAGGAGATGGAGGAAGTGAAGCATGATTTCCATTTCCATAATCCAATCGTGGAACATCATCTTCATGTGGAAAACTTTTTCCAAAGGATTCGGGAATACCATAGTCATTTGACATGTACAAAACGGGAGAAAATTCAAGTCAGTTGATAATAATCCTTGATATAACACCCAAATGAAATATCAAGGTTAGGATCCAACACAATATTCTACAATTAGGAAGAGGGATGTTGTAATCCAATTGCAAAATATTTGAAGGTAGGTAAATGACGATTTACCAATTTCCACCATGAAAAACAAAAATTGAAAATTAGGTTTTAAATGAATTGAAACTCCTATATCTTTTAAGATTCATTGAACTTTTCAATGGCATGTTTAATCTCGATTATGCCCTTCAAGTTTGTGACTGGGATACCGAGGATCACAAACAAGGTGTGAATAACCATGCAAATTAGCTTGGTACTCTCGATGACGTATATCACCTAATCAATGTGCCGGTTAACCACACATGCTTCATTGATCTATGATAATCTACGAGCTACCCATTGCCATCCTTCATTGGTCCCATATTAGTGTGCCTGTTAACCACACACGCTCCACTAACGACCAACAAGGTGCAATGTGCAATTTCATTGATTAGCACCAAATTCACATTTTTCCTAAAGTAACTAAGATTTGGGAATTTATAAAAGGTGTTTAGTTACTTCACATTTCATTATACTTATAATGGAAGGTTGTGTCCTATCCTACCCGTTCGGCTAACGACCCTCCCCTAGTCAAGAGTGTGGTAGGTAAGAGTAGATAGCCAATGACGGTCGTTTTGCAGGCTGCTTCCTTAAACACCCCTTATAGACCAGCTTCGTCAATGAGGCCTATTAACAGTAACACTGACTTTTACTTATACATATATAATATATTAAACTTTTACTTTTATATAGTATAAAGGTGTATTTTATACATTTAAAATACTAGATGGTTTAATCTATTAATAAATTTGACTCTTAATTTAATTAAATTTAAACCATGTCATTATGGGTTTATTAATTATCTCTTTTAATTAAATACTTAATTAATTTAACAAAACCATAAGGGTGAAATTTGAACTATTCAAAATATCAAGGGTTTTAGAATTTAACTTTTCAGAATTAAAACTTTTTAATCAAATTTTAAATTCCAAAACTTGAGGGCAGGTTTTGAAACTTTTCAAAACATTCTAGATCAAATTTAAAAAAATTAAAATAATCATATAATTTTACCATTATCTAAATTTGACCTAATCTATTTTAATTTCGCAAGATAAATACAATTCAAAATTTACAAATAATTAGTTTATCATATAATCTAGTAATTATCTTAAATTTGACCATTATCTTCCAATTAGATTAGGAAATCCATTACTATATCAAAAAATCGAATTTTTAATTAGTAAAATAACTTTAGGTAATTATCCTAACCTAATTTTAGCCAAAACTCCAAAAAATTTGCCTTTAGAACCGAGTTCACGTCGTGGTGACTTTACCACCTCGTGATTTTCACCACCTCGTGGTGATCAGGAAGAAAGCAAAAACAAAAATTTTCCAGCTTTGAACAATTCACATTAGCATCACATATAATATAAAAACGACCTAGGCTGACACCACTGATGGGTTTTGAGCACTACAACATTCATATGGTGTACATGCAACCATAATGCTTTGGATCTAGGTTTTCCTCAAGTTATACATGCAAACAATCTTCCAAAGAATAAACCCTAATCTAACATGTCTAAGAACGAAATTCATATGTAAATAAGGGTTTGGAATCTTACCTTACTTGTTATGTAGCAATAAGAAGAACAATCCACAATATCCTTGACTCTTGAAATCTTAGTGCCCCAAGTGTTGCACCTCTACTGGAGTCACAAACACCACTAGCAACAAAGAATAATATGAGAGAGAGGAATAGCCTTCAAAAACGTCTAGGACTCTCCAAGAAATCATTCGGTCATTTTTGGGAGCCTTTGGAGTTCCTTTTATAGTTAAGACTTCTAGGGTTATCAACTTGGAAACCTTAATTCCCTTGCTTAGGCCCTAAGCAACATATGGACTCCTTAATGGAGAAGCCTTGGAGGAAATCTTTATGTACTTTCATAGAGATTTCGTCCAACCTATACCAATAAGAACGATGAGCGCAAACTATAAATATTACCGATTTACATAATCAATCCCCGTTAATTTAATCAGTCTCTTTTGATCACCAAATTAATTCCAAATTAATTTCTGATCAATACTAATTAAATAATATGATTTCTCAATTAATATATTATTCTTACAATATATTAATAAATCATAATTAAACTTCTTTCTCCATAATTCATCCTATCAGTTGCTATGGTGAAGGTAACCCAAAAGGACCATGCTCATAACCGGGTCAAGTATATACCAAAATAGTTATGGGCTTAGACACCTAATCCAACATATATGACCAAGGTTTCGTCACTTGGTAGGTGAAGGTGAACAGCCTTCTCATAACACATAATATTGGCACGGTGAGGACTTAGTCGGTCCATGCCGATGATAACATCAAAATTCCTTATGGTAACCGGCATTAAGTCGATTTGAAAGGAGTGCTTATTCAAAGTTAACATGCATCCTATGAATACATCATTTGTTGTTTCAGTTTTTTCGTTGGCCATTTCTATGGTGAATGTTTCATTTAGTGTTTGAGGGTTTTGTTTGAGTAAATATTTAAACTTATGACTCACAAAGCTTCTCTCCGCTCCACTATCAAATAGTATGAATGCATAAATGTTATTGAGGAGGAACGTACCGGTGACCACTGCAAGATCTTTCATCGCCTCCTCGTTTCCTATTGCTAGGACTCTTCCCGTTCCCCTAGTATTTCTGTTGTTGGCCTTTGGACAGTTCCTCATGTAGTGGCCCATCTCCCCACAACCATAACACGCTTGGCTCACCCCAGTATTAGTGGGTTGGGTGGCCTGTTGTGTAGGTGCTCTGCAGTATCGGGTAGTGTGCCCCTTCCTGTTGCAGTTTGTACATTGCATCACCCGACAGGCGTCGTTATGGTGAAAGCTACACTTATCACACTTTAGGAGTGTACCAACATATGGCTTGATGGGTGCTGTTGTGGCAAGGGCGGTAGCAGCATGAACCGCCACAATATGTTCTTTTTTCGCGGGTTCCTGTGTTGGTTGCCCCTTCTTCTTGTTTCCAAACTTCCTCTTATTATCACTTCCCTTTTTCTGTTCGAGGGCGGGAATCATTATGCCTTTTTGTATTCAATGGTCAACAAGCCTTTCAGCAAGGCGCTTGGCGCTGTCAAAAGTAGTTAGGTTAGCAGCAATTACATTCCCTTGAATCTGAGGAGATAGCCCCCAGATGAAACGTTCTACTTTCTTGCTCTCAGGAGCGATCATTCTGGCGCATAAAATTGCCAGGTCGTTGAATCTGGCAGTGTAGGCTTCGATTTCTATGCCTTTCATAGTGAGATTCCAAAGTTCCTGTTCTAGCTTCTTTACCTCGCCCCTTGGGCCATACTCTTGAAGCATAAAAAGCTTGATATCCTCCCATGTCATCAAGTTCGCTACCAGGAGTGTTAGGGCCTTGACATGGCCATTCCACCACGAAAGGGCCCTATCAGAGAAAGTACAGGCTGCAAATTTGATTTTGCTCTCCTCTGGGCAGTCACAGATTTCAAATACTGACTCCGTCTTCTCAAACCACCGTGTTAAAGCAATAACACCCCCGCTTCCATTAAAGGGATTAGGCTTGATGTCTGTAAAGTCTTTGTAGATGCACACTAGTTGAGGTCCCTGGTTGTCCCCTTGGTTGGAACTGCCCCTCCAGTTCCCGTTTCCATTGTCATTTTCATTTGTACCATTGTGGCTGATCTGGGCCATAGTAGCAATTACAACGGCTGTCACTGCAGCTTGAAACATTGCAGAGTCCATTTGTGGAGGTGGTGGCGGTGGCGGCATCATTCTGCCACATTGGAATGACGATAAGTTATTGATAAGAGTTATGATTCGGACACTATTGTAATGGAACATCTCGTTCATATATGTATCGATTCTAATCGTTATTGAGGGTTGTTTTGTACTTGTAATTGAAATTATACTACACCAAATAAAATGAAAAGAAAATACATAACAGATAACAACATCCAATAAGATGATAGACATATCCATTTCATTGAAAATAGGCCAGACAGAGATTACTGACGGCACAGAGTCGCCAGAAGAGTTATGCGGATAGGCGACGGTCCGAGCTAGAATTTCAGGTCGGAGATTTTGTGCTCCTGAAGGTATCCCCATGGAAAGTGGTGATCCGATTCCGGAGGCGGGGTAAGTTGGGACCCCGATACATCGGTCCTTTTATAGTGACCGCCAGAGTGGGCAGAGTAGCATACCAGTTGGAGCTACATGCGAAGTTGAGCCAGATCCATAACACCTTCCACGTGTCCCAGTTGAGGAAGTGTGTGGCTGATAAGACGACAATAGTACCACTGGAGGACATTCAGGTAGATGCGAGCCTGAACTACATTGAGAGGCCGATCGCGATCTTGGATGTAACAACGTAAATTTTCAAACAAATTTTTCATTTTAAAATCGCATACTTTTCATAACATATTGTATAAAAATCTCGTTTATTCAAATTACAAAACACAACTCCATTAATAATCTAGGATCCTCAAAACATTACTCATTTCTCTTGTGTGTACAATCGAGCCACCGCCTTCCCGCGATCCTCATAAGAACCTGAAACACATAACACATAACACGGTAAGCACGAAGCTTAGTGAGTTCCCCAAAATACCACATACACATATTAGCCACTCGAGGCTATAACTCTGTAGGACCCTCCGGTCCGACGTGTCTCAGTGGGACCCTCCAGTCCCATGGCTCGTTGGACCCTCTGGTCCGGTCTGGGTGAGAACCCTCCGGTCTCACTACTCGTTGGACCCTCCGGTCCGTTCTAAGTGAGGACCCTCCGGTCTCATAGCTCGTTGGACCCTCCGGTCTGGTCATAATATAGCACCGTTCGTTGGACCCTCCGGTGCGGTCTAAATATCATATAACATAGCACACAACACATATCACACATAAATTGCATAACTCAGGAAAGCACATAAGACCCTCTAGTCACACATAATTACCACTCTAGGTAAAGTATAGTGAGAAGACTCACCTCGGGTGATGAACGGCCCCTACAAATGGTGCAGCTATGCATCGGCTACTAACTTTGTGCCAACCCACAAATTAAACCAATTAGGAACTAAGTCTAACTCTCACTCAGAAGGTCCACGACAGACCACTGATCATCCCATCAATAACCTAAAACCCATTGGGCCCACCAAGGCCCAATGATAAGTGGGTTCTCTAGAGGCCCAAATCTCAAATCTTGAAGGCAAGCCCAACACTACATAAACTCCTCAAGCCCACTAATGGCCCAATTTGCTAAACTGGGCCCAATCCCTCCAATGGCCCTTGCACCAAGCCCAAAAATATCTTTGGCCCATAATATCTGACTTATGATGACCCAAAAGGCCCAAAGACCCAAGGCGTGGCCCAACCGTGGCCCAAGGACACAAAGCCCATACTGATATAGTACGCGGGGCATACCTCTACGTACGCTAAGCGTACAGGCAAGATGGTAAGTACACTGGGCGTACCTTCTCGTACACTTAGCGTAATTCCCCTGATAAGTCCTTTTTTCATTAAACACTTATTACACCACTCCAGAGGCTACAAACTCAGATCCAGGTCCTTTTCCATGACTTATTCCGTAAAGTCACTGACTTAGTGACTTTACTTAGCCCAAAGATCTCATGCATGATTCTGAATGGACTAGCAAGCTCGAAACTTTACTGCTTATGAGACACTTTTAGCCTTGAGGGTGGCAACCCATAGCTTAGAAATGAGATTTCATCATAAAGGTCCAATCTTGGGACCCAAAATGACTTCAAAACTAGATCTATGCATCCTTAAGTAAAGTCATGAACTTTATACCTTCAAAGAGTCCCAAATGATGATGATATTCCAGATCTATGAGCTCCAACTTTGAAAGTTCTTCCTTGCCAACTTCTTCTTTTCGTTCTTCCAAGTTTACACCACCAAAATGAGCTTCCTAAGGAGAAAATCACTCAAGAATGAGGGGATGAGGAGTTCTAGGGTTTTCTAAGGGTAAGGGAACAGATAAGAAGGCTAGGGCTTGAACCAATATGTTCGTTATATAGTGGCACACCCTAAAATTAGGGTTTCTGGACATTGGACGTACGCTGGGCGTACATCCTGTACGTCGGGCGTACGCCAGAAGGCACCCGCAATCTTTTCCTTCCATACGTTGGGCGTAACCCAGCTTACGCTGGGCGTACCCACACACGTTCCAATTTGCATGCATGGTCCTCTATGCCAACTTTTGTCCATAAGGGACCATTTATGCCAATAACTTGCAAGTGCCATAACTCCCTCACCCGATGTCCGTTTCCGACGCACTTTATATCCGAGTAACTCTACACTTCTATCACCTTTATACCTCCAGCACCTATAACAATACATTTGGGTCTAAAGCACAAACCGAACTATTTTATCACACAACCTACCTTACTCATATCCCAAAAAGGCCTAAACCTTTATCCCTCAAATCCTTAAAGCCTTCACATACTCGTATTAAGGCCCACATGCCTTAAATCACAAAACAATCTAGAACATGATGTTACAATTCTCCCCCACTTAAATTAGATTTCGCCCTCGAAATTGTTCTTTTTATTCGCATAGATCAAAACAATCAACCCGCGAAGCACGACCGGAAAATCTCTTAACATTCAACGATCCTTCTCCCAAGACATCCGAAACCAAATAGAAATTTCCAAACCGAAGAAGGATGGACCCCTTTTTCCCGTGGAGGTATCTGGTCTAACTCTCCAAAACTGGAAGACTATAGTGGTCTTTCTCCCCGCCAGACCACCCATGCAGAATATCACCCTGATAATCACTCATCGAATAACAGACTCGGATAAAACACTTACAACACTGAGTACCAGGTCAGCACCTGACCCAACGACTTAACCTCCAACGGCTACCCCTTGCACACCCAATATGATAACTTTACAACCTTCCTATTGACAATACCTACCTCAGCTCATTATGACGCACAAGTCACGTAGTTCACTTTACCCCAAGCGAATACTACAATTTATCTGATATCGCCTCTCCTTCGACCTCTGCCGTCTACCAACCACTGATTCCATGCGTTTTATGGTTCTTCCCATACCAACAAGCTAACTCACTCTGGTCTATTACATCTGATGGAGAACAATACTTCTAAAAATGAACCCATCTACGAATCTGAAATCTCATCTTGCCTACTAAACACACGAACGAATCCAGACTCAAGCTAGAGAGTCGAATTCAACAACAAAATTGGAACCACTCAATTCCAATCTAGTACTCAACTCGCGACCCAAGATTCGCAATCCACGCATACACCACTTCTCCAATTCCCTTCGGTTGCGATAACCACGACTCAACTCAGAATATAACGATCCCTGACAAATATGAAGACCTCGGTCTCTCCCTTGGTTCAACCACCAAGATCCTACAGACTCAATTGATGAGTCTACACAAGCCTAAGAACTCTTCTGCGTCATGCTTTGGCTGGTGAAATCTACGGCTCCCCGTAATTCCACAGCGCTCTCCCTCACTGCTTGGTGAGTACCATGGCCCCCCGCAGTATCGCCACACCATCTTGCTGCCTGGGGGATACTACGGCTCCCCGCAGTATCACCACACCCTCTTGCTAACTGGTGAATACTACGGCTCCCCGCAATATCACCAGACCCTTTCACTGAATAGTGAATATTACGGCTCCCCGTAGCATCACCACAACCTCTCACTGAATAGTGAGTACTACGGCTCCCCGTAGCATCACCACAACCTCTCACTGAATAGTGATTACTACGGCTCCCCGTAGCATCACCACAACCTCTCACTGAATAGTGAGTACTACGGCTCCCCATAGCATCACCACACCCCTTGGCACTAACTCGTTGAGACTGCAGCTCCCTGCAGTCTTACCGCACTTGCTCTTACCACTTCACAATCCCATCCTCAGGACGACGCCACACTGCGATCATTAACTAATGCCCTGCGGACCAACCATAAATAGGTGTACACACTTACCCAAAGTATGCATTGCTATTTCTGACGACATCCGCCATAACAAAACACCTTTCCCTGCTGCAATCCACACTCTCGAATAATCTCGCTTGATGCCAATTGGCCGAAGGGCCCCCACTGGAACCGTAGATACTTGATACACCACTTGCCATCTCAAACTCAAAATAATCCGAGATTTAGGACATTAAACTCAGATACCTCGGAATACTCCATCTCACAAGTTGAAACATGGAGAAATCGCCAACGACTCAGAACACGAAGATGACCCTCTGAAATTCTTTCCTCTATTGCTCAAACCCAAGCGAGATTACGCATGCCGACCGGGAAATTGGATGCCCGATCATCTCTTACCCTTTCCAAAGTACATAGAATAATCCATTCATCGAACCAAAATTTCCCAACTGCCGAAGTATCCCTATGAACCAACCACCTCGAAAAAAATATTATTATCTACCACAAGGCCTCTGACCAACGACCACCTGCCGTGTAGACACTCATCCTTTCTTGAACGCGTACAATATGCATTAACTCCCTCTGCAACTCACCTCGACAGCCAATAACCCTGGTCACATGAATCCATAGTGCATGTCTTCATCCAGCTCCCTAACCGCTCTTGAACAAATTTCTGACCCTCTCGATAGAATACCCAGTTCTCCCCCACTCAGGGTTCGAACCATCACCAATTGGCGCACCAATAATCTATTCCACAGACTGTTTCCACCAGGAACGTCATACTTACTCTTGGAAGGTACTACGCAATGCTAGGTGGTCTCCCCGATAGAGACCCCACAACTCCAAATACCACGAATCTCAGATGAAATCCTCAGAAACTTCTCATCATGATTGCCTTAATCATACATAATCTCATACCATCCCATTACCGGACATCTCAACAGTCCAGTAGTAACTCTCACTCTTAATCTGAAAAATATTGAACTATCATACTCCTCATCCTCGACTCCTCAACCAGCGTTCCATCACGTGGGTTGTAATAAGAGCGGAGACCTCATTACCACACTCGATACTCATCATAGACAATAAGATTCACCGCCCCAATATCCTCTTCTTGATCGTCCGCCGTTGCAGCTAATACATGCCCTACTATGCTCAAATAGGGTGTATCCTTGTCCTTAACCATCTCAGTCCCCACTGACAACCTGCTCATGCTCTAACATTACCTCTCGGCAGACATACTCCCCAAACATTCTGATGGAAAGTCGCCATCAATGCTAACCCGCAGGGTTTTACCCCCAAGCTCAGAAACCGAAATCTCAACACCTCTTATGTTTTCCACAGGAAATGGAAATAATACCACCCACGTCACAGAAGGTGACATCTCCACTATCGGCTGATTGCTTACTCATGCTGCAATCCTCCATAAACGCCATCTCTACTCATCCTTGAGCCTTGCGACTTCATCTGATATCTCACCAAAAATACCTTGGAATCATCTCGACTTCCCTCACAAGGGATGCTTCGCTGGAACTTGTTCCACATGACCCTCTGACCTCATACTCTATCGCATCCGATCACGGTCTAACCGATCATAACGTAGTAACTGGTAGAACCAGTAACACTAACTGCCACAAGTCATGGCACTCGAACCATGTGGCCACCTATCGATCTGCTATAAACCATGGTACTCGATCCATGTTATCTCCTCTTAATCTGCTACGGATCATGGTACTCGAACCATGTTCTCTCTTCTCAGTCCGCTCCAAAGCATGGTACTCGAACCACAACATCACCAATCAATCTGTCACATAGCATGGAACTCGAACCATGACATCACCAATGAATCTGCTACTTAGCATGGTACTCGAACCATGACATCACCAATCAATCTGTCACATAGCATGGTACTCAAACCATGACATCACCAATCAATCTGCTACTTAGCATGGTACTCGAACCATGACATCACCAATCAATCTGCTACTTAGAATCTCCAAAATACTCCCTGCATCAAGTACGGGTCCTCTGCTTTCAGCAGTACGAGCCCGTACTACCTGCCACATCTACCCATACTTTCCACACGGACCATCCCAGATTTCCTAAGTAGATGTGCAACCTTCTCGTTCGTCCATCCCGTTACACGTGTTCGCTCCCTAGCGAAATGCTCTACCCTGTTGGTGCACTCATCTGACCACGGTCACCCCCTAGGCTCTTACTAGGTGCTCACACTTATCTGCCATCAGCTACTGAAGAACTCCTCATGATGCCAACCATCTACCTCCTGAATATCATCATATTCACTTAGTAGCTGACTCCTATCATCAAGAGTTCCACAAACCACGAAGTAAGCAGCATTTGGGATCGACTATTCTCTATCAACACGTATAACCACTTTAGGTTAGAACTCCGCTTGCTATACTCGTACTCAAAAGGTATCACCGAGCTCAAGCAACTCCACCCCTCGCGGGTATCTGACTACCCTCTCAGTAGGTTCCTCAATGCTCATCTAGGTATCTCTCCTAGATTACTCTTCAACTCAAATCCCTCTCTAAAAAGGATTCCTATTGGATACTTGATAAGTCTATTTTATGAATATACTAAATTGTACTAAATATGTTGAATTGATGCATAATTCTCCAAGAATGACACTACTTTGATGAGTTGTTGAACTTTATATGCAGGTAAATACGTAGTGATAAATTGAGCAGAACTCACAAGAAAATCGAGCAAACTGAAACTAACAAGTATGGGAGACGAATTGCTAAAGGAATGAAGAAAAATGATGCTGAGAAATTTAACCACTCTTCAATGTTTTGATCATATCTCAAGATCTAAAGCTCCAATTGACATGACCGAAGAAGTTTTGGAAACTAGACAAAATTTCCTACAACTTTCATGTTTTGTGTTTTCACTGATTCTACCGTTTTCATCACCAAAAAAGGGCAACAAAGATGAGGGACGTCCTAGAACGCGTCTAAGACGCCCCCTAGGACGCCTACCCGTTTTAGGCCATTTTCAAGTGCAAATCAAGGACGGCAGAAGGCATGTAAAATGCACTGAAGGACGCCCAGACGTCCTACCTGACGTCTAAGATGCCTACTAGGAGGCCGACGCGGAAAACAGCTCCGAAAATCAATTTTTTAGCACCTATTTAAGGGAGATTGAACCCTAATCGACTTTGGCCTTCTCCCCTGCGATTTTCACCAGTTTTGGAGGGTTCCAAACACTTCCAAACCTTCTCCAAACGCATCCTTGATCATCAATTTCCAAATCAAAGTGAAGAAATCATCAAGTTCATAGTCATTCAACATTTGAAGATCGTTCAACCGGTGGATTTTCATCAATTCCATCAAGTTCCAGAATTGATTACTCGTTCTCTGAGGTTCCATTGTTCTATGATTAATTGATCATCATACATCATTCATGTTATGATTTTTAGTTTGTTTATGGATTTTATACCGGATTTCTTTGTTTTTATTGAAGTTGTATGCTTTTTGATTGTTATGAAAAGCTAAACCATATATGCTTACTTCCGGGAATGTTTAGGATGATTTGATGAACGTGTTTTGATTTTTACTTCTATTCCAATCAACTTTGGTTATTATATGTTCTTAAATTTATGATTTCTATTAATGATAATTGAAGTTGGTTTTTATTCATGTGTTTAATTTTACAAGTAAGATAGTTTATTGTCAATTCACTAATCGTGCCGAATTCATATAGTTTAGGAACTAAGACGATCGGTTGAATCAACATATACTATTCCAAACTTGTGATTTTAAATCCTAAACATTGTAATTGGTAATCATAAGACACAATATTGCCAAGCCACTCATTGTTCCTCATCCATTTAGACATAGGGAGTAAGACAATTAGTAGGAATAACATATTGTGTGCCCAAAGTTATTTATTGCATGTTAATTGACCTTAGTTATGTTTTCATAATTAATGTGGAATTTAAGGGAAGATAAACACGTGAGTCTTAATCATCCGACACTGAACCTGAAGTAACCTTGTTTTTCTCATTGGTAATCGTTTGCAATATAAAGTTTCTAGTTTTTTTTATTTAAATCTTAGTTTAATATTTTTCGTGACAATTGCAGGTATTAGTTCTTTTTCATTGACTACTATAGCACAAAGTTTGACCACAAACTCCTTGTGGATTCGACCCTTACTTACCCTAGCTATCTAGTGGTTTTTGAGGTTATTTTTGATTGAGACAACGACCTCGATCAAAATTTCGCACCGTTGCCGGGGAGATTGTGCGCTTAAACTATAGTGTTGAAGTTGTCATTTTTTTTAGTTTAATTTTTAGTTCAGAATCTTCACTCTTTTACTATTTTTGTAGGTGCACTGGTAATGGATGAATATAATTACATCAATCAAGAAATGTGGTGGGAGAACGAAGATCTAGGCCAATATCACTACTATAATGATGATCCATATGATGATGATTGTTGGTGGACTGGCGATTCGGATCAAAACCAACATCATGAATCACCTTGTTTCCCGGAAGACCAAGAATCAAATGAATGTTCATTCTGCAAAAAGTTGGATCAAATGCTAGAGATGTTGATTGAAACCTTCAACAAGGAGGAAGAAATCAATTTCGGCAATTGAAGATCAACTAGAACGAATAACAGAACAGCTAAAGCAACAACCACCGGGAAAACCTTCAGACACTACCCAAGTAAATGAGGTAAGTTTTTTATGCAATGATAACATTATGCATAATCCTACACCACCCAAACTTGAGGTTGTGGTGGAGGATGATATACCATTAAATGATAATGATACCCAAAGGATGTTTGAAATCAAAGAATCTATAATTGAATTGGAAAAGTCTAATGACAAGTTTCATGAGTTAGAAGCGTCCAAAGTTGGGGAGGGGTTTGTAGAGGCTAATACCACCCCCTACCCAACAACTTTTAAAAAAATCGACCCACAACTTCTTCTGATGGATTCTAGAATATTGGCCAAATACAAACAAACAAGAATAATCATTAATCGTCCTTTTTTGAAAACTATATATGCTCATATTAGTTGTCTGGAAGGTGCGATAAATGTGACCTTTATAAGCCATAAACTGAGACTCCTATTATTTGGACCTACTAATGATCCTCCAATTAGTGGTGACCAGTTTGTAATCAATACTATTGATGATTATGTCTACGAGCATACCACAAATATGCTCTATGACACCACCCACGATTTGGAGAAAATTTTTCCTTGTCACATGTTAATAGAATTGGATGGGGTCGAGTTTAAACAAGTGAAGAAAAAATTACGGACCATGAAACATGATGGCACGCTAGCCTACAAAACAAAGATGAAGATGTTTCATGATACCAAACATCAAGTCAAGAAGTCCATTAATAAAAGTTATGTTTAGTTGTTCAAACCAAGGTTTTAGCGTCATCATGGAAAGGTTAAACGCAAAATAGTTGATTTACACAAGGCCAAAAAAGGCTTGCCACATGATCTGGTTCCTCAAAGTAAGGTGACCGACCTTATGGTTGGATTTCAAGGAAGTCAACTAACGTATGATCCTCCATTGACATCAATCAAGGTAACCCGTCCCGCTAATGACGGTAATCTTGGCAATTTTGGAACTTAGTGGGTGTGTTCATTACAAATCCTCACGAGACTTCACTCATCCACTAGGGGTAACCTAGGGGTTTAAAAGGCTTGTTGCACGTGCTAAGTGCAATCGTGGACCCCGGCGAAATTGAGGGCTAGTTAGTGTGATTTATTTTTATTTGATTTGATTTGTGTGCTTGTAGTTTTTTTTTTGTTATTATTTTAGGAATTTATCTTTTGATGCATCGAGGACGATGCAAGACTTAAAGTTAGGGAGGGGTTGTACACAAGAAAAAGATGGAGGATTGAAGAAAAAGTGATTTTTTTAGGTTACAACTCCGCTTGCTATACTCGTACTCAAAAGGTATCACTGAGCTCAAGCAACTCCACCCCTCGCGGGTATCTGACAACTCTCTCAGTAGGCTCCTCAATGCTCATCTAGGTATCTCTCCTAGATTACTCTTCTACTCAGATCCCTCTCTAAAAGGGATTCGTGCTGGATACTCTTACTCTGTACAAACTCAAAAGCAATTCACAGATAGCAGTAACTCCTAGGCTAAGACATCACAAATCAGGCCACTTTAGTCCTAAAACATGAAATACCTAGCCTACTCTCTAGCATACATAACATATCTCATAACAACTTATAACACCTAAGTAAGGGTATTTTGGGAAATCATCGTTCGGGCACTGGCTGATTGTACACACTGCTCGTTTCCTTTTTCTCTTAAAATTCTCTTACTCATTTTTAGAAAAATCGTTCCGTTTGAAAATTTTTCTCAAATCCTCAGTTCGAGTCCAGACATACCCGAAGGTGTATCCGAATCCCTCAAACCAAGGCTCTGGCACCAACTTCTAACAACGTAAATTTTCAAACAATTTTTTCATTTTAAAATCGCATACTTTTCATAACATATTGTATAAAAATCTCATTTATTCAAATTACAAAACACAACTCCATTAATAATACAGGATCCTCAAAACATAACTCTTTTATCTTGTGTGTACAATCGAGTCGCCGCCTTCCCGCGATCCTGATAAGAACCTGAAACACATAACACATAACACGGTAAGCACAAAGCTTAGTGAGTTCCCCAAAATACCACATACACATATTAGCCACTCGAGGCTATAAATCTGTAGGACCGTCCGGTCCAATGTGTCTCAGTGGGACCTTCCAGTCCCATGGCTCGTTGGACCCTCTGGTCCGGTCTCGGTGAGAACCCTCCGGTCTCACTACTCGTTGGACCCTCCGGTCCGGTCTAAGTGAGGACCCTCCGGTATCATAGCTCGTTGGACTCTCCGGTCCGGTAATAATATAGCACCGTTCGTTGGACCTTGCAGTCCGGTCTAAATATCACATAACATAGCACACAGCACATATCACACATAAATTGCATAACTAAGGCAAGCACATAAGACCCTCTAGTCACACATAATTACCACTCTAAGTAAAGTATAGTGAGAAGACTCACCTCGGGTGATGAACAACCCCTACAAATGCTGCAGCTACACATCGGCTACTAACTTTGTGCCAACTCACAAATTAAACCAATTAGGAACTGAGTCCCACTCTCACTCAGAAGGTCCAAGACAGACCATTGATCATCCCATCAATAACCTAAAACCCATTGGGCCCACCAAGGCCCAATGATAAGTGGGTTCTCTAGAGGCCCAAATCTCAAATCCTGAAGGCAAGCCCAACATTAGATAAACTCCTCAAGCCCACTAATGGCGCAATTTGCTAAACTGGGCCCAATCCGTCCAATGGGCCTTGCACGAAGCCCAAAAATATCTTTGGCCCATAATATCTGACTTATGATGACCCAAAATTCCCAAAGACCTAAGGCGTGTCCCAACAGTGGCCCAAGGACACAAAGCCCATACTGAAAGAGTATGCAGGCCGTACCTCTACGTACACTAAGCGTACATGCAAGGTGGTGAGTACGCTGGGCGTACCTGCTCGTACGCTCAGCGTAATTCCCCTGATAAGTCCTCTTTCCATTAAGCACTTATTACACCACTCCAGAGGCTACAAAATCAGATCCTGGTCCTTTTCCATGACTTATTCCAGAAAATCACTGACTTGGTTACTTTACTTGGCCCAAACAACTCAAACTCCAAAAATGATCTTCTACTTCCATAAAGAGGCCTAGATCTCATGCATGATTCTGAATGGACTAGCAAGCTCGAAAGTTTACTACTTATGAGACACTTTTAGCCTTGAGGGTGGCAACCCAAAGCTCAGAAACGAGATTTCATCATAAAGGTCCAATCTTGGGACCGAAAATGACTCCAAAACTAGATCTATGCATCCTTAAGTAAAGTCATGAACTTTATACCTCCAAAGAGTCCCAAATGATGATGTTATTCCAGATCTATGAGCTCCAACTTCGAAAGTTCTTCCTTTCCAACTTCTTCTTTTCCTTCTTCCAAGTTTACACCACCAAAATGAGCTTCCTAAGGAGAAAATCACTCAAGAATGAGGGGATGAGGCGTTCTAGGGTTTTCTAAGGGTAAGGGAACAGATAAGGAGGCTAGGGCTTGAACCAATATATTCTTTATGTAGTGGCACACCCTAAAATTAGGGTTTATGGACATTAGTCATTTGTTGGGCGTACATCCTGTACGTTAGGCATAAGCCAGAAGGCACCCGCGATCTTTTCCTGCCATACGTTGGGCGTAACCCAGCTTACGTTGGGTGTACCCATACGCGTTTCAATTTGCATGCATGGTCCTCCATGCCAACTTTTCTCCATAAGGGACCATTTATACCAATAACTTGCAAGTGCCATAACTCTACATTTCTATCAACTTTATTCCTCCAACCCTCAAAGCCTTCTCATACTCGTATTAAGGCCCACGGGCCTTAAATCACAAAACAATCTGGAACATGATGTTACATTGGATCGGAAGGTGAAGGTTCTGAGGAATAAGGAAGTGCCCTTGGTTCAGGTCCAGTGGCAGCATCAGAGAAGGTCTTATTTGACTTGGGAGCCGTGGTCAGAGATGCGGGAGCAGCATCCATAGTTATTTTTAGAGCATGACTTTTAGGGTGATGTCTGATTCTAGTGGGGGAGAATTCTAACATCCGGATTCCCAGAGGAAAGGAGGATTCCAAGCAAGGATTGAGAAGAGGCTGTTAGATCTGCTGCTTATATGTCCAGGAGCTTTTGTTTGAGGTATAAAGTTTGGACGTTTCTCTTTTGTGTGGATATATCTCATGGTCTTAGAGTTAGGGTTTCATTTCCATCTTCTTATGGGGGACCTTGAAGGTTTTGAACACCTTCTTAGAGTTGGACATCAGATCTGGACCTTGTGAGGTCCCTAGAGTCGAAAGTTCCCTGTTTTATTCAGCAATGTTAGCCCTTTGAATGAGAAACTACTTCTCAAGCTTGTTCTTGGCACTTCTATCCCTTTTGTGCCATGCATGAACGTAAAGCTCAAGGCTTTACATGATATTCGAGCCTAGAGAGCTTAGATCTAGAGTGTGAGAGAATTATTTGCCTTGAAATCGTCTGAATAACAATTGAGTCTAAATGGACTCGCTGAGTTTCTCGACGAGTCGATTAGGGTTTGTCCCGATAAGCTTTATCATGCGAAGGCTCGGCGAGTTAGGGGTTAACTCGACGAACTGGACCTTCATGAGATTTCTGAGAAACGATGGGACTCGACGAGTCGCGCGAGTGCACTCGGCGAGTCTGGTCATTTTGGGCTGTTGACTGGAATTGACTTTTGTTGACTTTAGGGTTGGTCAAATGAGTGATGGAGGTCAGGAAGGGGTAAAATGGTCTTTTACCCATTTCTAAGACTAGAGTGTAAGAGAGATCATCATTTAGTGCATTTTAGGGTGAGGAGAGTATTAATTAGAGATATTATCCTTGTGATAGGTAGAGGCTAGATCGAGGATTTCGAGTATGAGACTTTTACTTGCTTGCTTACGAGGTGAGTCTTCTCACTATACTTTACCTAGTGTGGTAATTATGTGCGACCATAGGGTCTGATGTGTTTACTTGAGTTATGCATGTTATGTGTGATATGAACTGTGTACTATACTATGTGATACTTAGACCGGACCAGAGGGCCACCGAACTATGAGGTCGGAGGGTCCTCACTTAGACCGGACCAGAGGGTCCAACGAGTTGTGGGATTGGAGGGTCCCACTGAGATACATTGACCAGAGGGTCTTCCAGAGTTATAGCCTTGAGTGGCTAATTATTTGTGCGTGGTATTTTGAGGAACTTACTAAGCTTTATGCTTACCGTGTTATGTGTTTCAGGTACTTCTTAGGATCGCGAAAAGGCACCGGCGTGATTGTACACACCTGTTCGAGATTATGTTGAGGATTCTCGAATTTGACTTTTGTTGTGGGTTTATGTTGACTTTGAGACACCTATGATTTTTTTGAAATATAATATATGAGTTTTATTTGTATTAAAAATGAAAATATTGGTTTGAAAAATTAGGTCGTTACAAGTTGGTATCAGAGCCTTGGTTTGAGGGATTCGGATGCACCTTCGGGTGTGTCTGGACTCAAACTGAGGATTTGAGAAATTATTTTCAAGAGAAACGATTTTTCTAAAATGAGTAAGAGTATCTAAGAGAAAAATGTGGAAGAGCAGTGTGTACAATCAGCCAGCGCCCGAACGGTGATTTTCCCAAAATACCCTTACTTTCTGTGTTATGAGATATTTATGAGATATTATGAGATATGTTATGCATGCTAGAGAGTAGGCTAGGTACTTCATATTTTAGGACTAGAGTAGCTTGATTTGTGATGCCTTAGCCTAGGAGTAACTGCTACCTGTGATTTGCGTTGAGTACGAGTATGTAGCAGAAATGAGCTTATGAGAGTAGTCTATGTTCGGTGAGATATAGAGTACTTGCGATCTGGAATCCTAGGAGGAGGACTTGGGGTGATTATAGATGCAGTGTAGAAGGTAGTATTGGGCCCGTACTACTGGAAGCACCGGGTCGGTGAGCAGTCCAAGTAAGAATCCTTAGGATGCTAAGGAACAAGTAGGGGGAGTGATCGAGTGTGAGTAAACTCGAGCAAGTCTTTAATTATTTTGTGTTGTGTTTCAGAGATATCATGGTGGTTAAGCGCCACAACCAAGGGGGCAGTGGTACCAGTGGTACCAGTGAATAGGATATTCGCAGGATGATCCACGAGGATGTGGCCGCATCTATTCGAGGGGCGATGCCGGAAATGTTTAGGTCTATTAAGACCACATTGATTGAGACGTTTAACGAGCGATATGCTGCTGTTACCGAGGCGGCTGCTGCTACAGCCACCGCAGTTGTCGCTGCTGCCCGGACACAGGGGGGTGACTCGTTATTGTACTGGGAGTTCAGCAACACGAAGACACTAGATTTTGACCATACTCAGGATCAGATTGTCGCGATGAGATGGATATCTGACATCGAGGGGTGTTTCTGCACTTGTTTCTATCCGGAACATTTGAGGGTACGGTTCGTGCTGAACCAGCCTCGCTTGGGAGCGAAGGATTGGTGGAAGTTTGTGACGGCCAGTTTCACTTCTGCAGAGCTCACTGCAATGTCATGGGAGAGGTTTAATGCTATGTTTTGAGATGAGTATGTTCCCCCGGTGGAGAGGGAACGGTTGGCCCAGGAGTTTCTGTCCCTCAAGCAGAGGATAGAGTCAGTGACAGTGATTACGAGGATGTTCAATGAGAGGCCGTTGTTCTTCCCTGAGCACGTGTCTATCGAGCATGCACGTATGAGCCGGTATCTGAGCATTCTGAGGAGGGGCATTTGCGAGTTTGTAGCGAACTCGACTTACCGGACATTTGTTGAGCTCCAGGAAAATACCCGGAAGAGGGAGATAGAGCTGGAGACTCAGGGCAGGGAGGAGACGGAGTCTCAGGGAAGGGATCGGCGGCCGACACAGTCTCAGCCGGCAGCCAAGCGGGCAAAGCCCGGTTATTCGAGATCTGGAGGCCATAAGGGCCGCACTTGTGGAAAGTGCGGCAAGAGTAATGAGGGGGTATTCCAAGCTGGTGTTTGATACAAGTGTGGCAAGGAGGGGTATATCGCGAGGGATTGCCCCAAGGGGTTTACAGTCTGTTTCCACTGCAACCAGACCGGCCATCGGAAGCCCGAGTGCCCACAGCTGCTACAGGTATCAGCATAGGGGTCCGCCCCTACTGCTAGACAAGCTACAGAGAGCTGGCCAGTGAAGGCCGAGGTACCGAGGGTTCGCGGGAGAGCCTTTCAGCTGACAACGGAGGAGGTCCGCACAGCACCTGATGTTGTGGCCGGTATGTGTTCTTTTACTTATTCTGTTTCGATTTATATTGTGGTTACATTGTGATATGCTTAGGTACTTTTCTTGTGAGTTCTGTAGCTGCCCTGGTGTTATTTGACTCGGGTGCGAGTCGGTCCTTTGTTTCGTTAGCGTTTAGTCATTACATCAGTATCCGGCGAGAGGCGTTGAGTCGACCTCTGAGAGTTTCGATAGCCGACGAGCATGCGGTGTTTGCGACTGATGTGATTCGGGGATGTGTGCTCGAGATTTTTGGTGTTGAGTTCCCGATAGATCTGGTCCCGATCGCGATGGGTGATGTCTGTGTCATTGTGGGCATGGACTGGTTGAGTCTATTTGGAGTTGTGATTGACTGCGAGCGTTAGTTGGTGACTATACGAGACCCTAGTGGGGGAGTGCTTACAGTGTATGGCGAGGGTACCTGATCTAGGTCAGCATTCTGCTCGGCTACCAGAGCGAGACAAAGTCTACAGCAGGGCTGCAGGGGTTTTGTATCATATGTGATGGATACGTGAGTTGCTTCTGAGAGACCGAGTTCGATCGATGAGGTTCCGATAGTGAGTGAGTTCCCGAAATTTTTTCCCGAGGAGTTACCGGGTGTGCCTCCCGAGAGGCAGGTGGAGTTCCGGATTGATTTGGTTCCAGGAGCTGCGCCTATCGCCAAGGCACCTTATCGCCTTGCGCCGCCTGAGATGCAGGAGTTTTCCTCACAACTCCAAGAGCTGTTGGGGAAGGGCTTTATCCGACCGAGTAGCTCGCCATGGGGAGCACCGATCCTTTTTGTCAAGACTAAGGATGGTTCATACCGGATGTTCATTGATTACTGGGAGTTGAACAAGCTGACGGTCAAGAACCGTTATCCACTTCCGAGGGTCAACGATCTGTTCGATCAGTTGCAGGGTGCGTCTTGGTTTTCCAAGATCGATTTGAGGTTTGGGTATCATCAGATCAGAGTTCATGAGGAGGATATCCAGAAGACGACCTTTAGGACTCGTTATGGGCATTACGAGTTCGTGGTGATGCCTTTTGGACTCACCAACGCACAGGTGGCGTTCATGGATCTCATGAATCGGGTGTGCATGTCTATTCTGGATCGATTGGTGATCGTGTTCATCGACGATATTTTGGTGTATTCGAGATCTAGAGAGCAGCATGGGGAGCATTTGAGAGAGCTTCTTGGATTATTGAGATCGGAGAGGCTTTATGCCAAATTCTCCAAGTGTGATTTCTTGTCACGAGAGGTCCAGTTCCTGGGACACCTCGTTAATCAGAATGGGATTTTGGTCGATCCGGCCAAGATTGAGGCGGTTATGATATGGGAGATGTCGAGATCCCCCACCGAGATCAGGAGCTTTCTAGGATTGGCCGGCTACTATCGGAGATTTATTCGAGATTTCTCAAAGATTGTCGTTCCCCTCACCAGGTTGACCCGGAAGGGCGTTACTTTTACTTGGGGTCCCGAGCAGCAGGCCTCATTTGAGACTCTTCGCCAGAGATTGTGCGAAGCCCCGGTGTTAGCTCTTCCTGAGCGAATGGAGGACTTTGAGGTTTATTGTGATGCATATATATCCGGGTTGGGTGCGGTGCTAATGGAGAGAGGACACATGATAGCATACACATCGAAGCAGTTGAAGCCTCATGAGATGAGATATCCCACTAATGTGTGTTAAACGAGCTAGTTTTAATCCTACTTTTAGTTAATAAATTAAGCACACAAAGGCAGTGAACCTGTCTTTTAGTGGTATAGTTGGATAAGTAGAGTGTCGAACTCAGGGAACGGAAATTAATCTAAAAACTAATTTTAACTAAACAAGTAATAAAAGTAAAGGGTTTTTCTCTAGTTTTACAAGACTAGAAACTTAACATAACACTTAAAACAATAAACTAACTAAACAATTAAAGCAAATGACAATTTCACCAAATTTATTAAAGGGTTTCTATTTAGGTTCAACTAATTCACTCCTATGGTTATTTAAATGATAAATTAATTATTATTGGTTACCAACTATAGTGGTTAGGTTCATGTTCATTACTCCTAACCCTTAGACAATTAATCAATTCAAGCAGTGGCCAATTGTTTAAACTAATTAATTCCCTAGTTAATTATTTGGATTAAATAAGATTTGTAATTGGTTAATCGAGTTGGTGTTTCAATTAACCTCTTGTTTGTTGGTTTCTCAAACAAGCTCACATTAATTTACCCATTCTCTAATTAATCTTAATTTCGCATTCATTACTCTTAAGCATATGATCAAGTGTTCACATAACATATGAGGGTAATAATTAAGTGATGTTGATGCAGCTTAATTACCTTCCAATTAACAGAAAATAGTTGTCCTTAATGCATAAGGTTTGTTAGAAATATATAACCAATTCGTCTTATTTCAGTAATTGTTGAAAAATGTTTTTATATGTGATCATCACTGAAATAAGACGAATTGGTTATATATTTCTAACAATTGGTATCAGAGCTTGTGTGATTTACCTTGAAATTTTTGTCGAAAACTTTTGGTTAGCGTTTATAAACCTTCCATAAACTTTTCTTTAAAAATTTCATTTTAATATCACTTGTTCAAAATCCTTAAAAAAAATATATATTAAAAAATTAAAAAAAAATTAAAAAAAAAAAAAAAAAAATCTTAAACAAAAAAATTCAAAGCTCGTGTGATTCATTCTGAAATTTTTGTCGAAAATTTTTGGTTAGCGTTTATATAAACCTTCCATAATATTTTCTTTAAAAGTTTCATTTTAATATCACTTGTTCAAATCCTTAATCAAAAAAAATATTTTTTAAAAAAAAAAAAAAATATTTTATGTCTTTAACAAATTACTCAAACATGAATTCTATTTCTATTGCTAACAGTTTGGGTTCAGGTTCACGGGCACCCATACTTATACCTGAAGAGTATAATTCGTGGGTTGGCCGTATGAACCTTCATCTAAATACTTTAGGTGAAAATGTCTGGAAATGCGTGGAAGGAACGTATACTGGAATCTCTACAGAAGATATGGCCACTCTTGCTACAAATCAAATCACAATAGCCGAAAACAACAGAAAGCTTGAACTCCAAGCTAAAAAGGAACTAGTTTCTGGAATCCCACACAGTATTCTAAGTCAAATGGATGACATTATACTGTTAACCGCAAATCAAATTTGGGAAAGTTTAAAAAATCGTTTTTGTGGAAACGAAAGAATAATCGGAAACAAGAAAACATCCATTTTGAATGAATTTGACAATTTCAAAATGTTTTCATCAGAAACCATTCATGATGCTCACGACAGGTTCAATTTTATTGTTATTAAAATGAACAATTTGGGTATCAAAAAGTCACAACATGAGATAAATCTCAAATTTTTGAATAATCTTTTTGAAAGCTGGAAAATGGTAAAACTCATTATTCAGGGAAATCCAGCAATTCATACTGAATCTTTATACAATTTGTATGGAGAACTTCAATCGTATGAATCCTCTATTGAATCACCAACCACTACAACTTTTGGTGGACCATTAGCTCTTTTGTCCACATCTTCTCAACACCAAACACCCTTTTTCGATCAAAATCAAAACCAAGCATTTTTGGGAAATTGTTATAATTCTTTTGATTCAAATGATGAAGCGGATTATCAACAACTATGCGCCTTGGTAGCAAACACAAACCTACAAAGATTTTTACCAAATTCTGGTCAATCAAATTTCAGACCAAATTATCAAAACAGTCCATCTTTTGGACCAAACAATTCAGGTTTTCAACCAAGACCATACTTTGGACAAAACAATCCAGGTTTGCAACAAAGACCATCTTTTGGACAAAGTTCTCAAAGACCATCTTTCCAAAACTACCCAAACCAAGGTTTCCAAAACCGGGGATTTCAAAACAATCCCAATCCAATTTTTAATAACAACTCAAATCAAGGTTCTAACAACAATCAAAATTTTGGATTTCAGCAATCTCAACAAAAGAACCAAGCCCAGGCACCTGAAAGACCACCAATTCAAAGTCAAAAGGCTGACAGTGATAATGATGATGTGATCATTTGTCACAATTGTAAAGGAACAAATCACTATGCCCGAGAATGTCGTGCTAAAAGCAAATCCAAAGTCAAGGACTCAGCATACTACGTTCAAAAAGCTGAAGAACTGAAGAAACAAGAAAAGAAAGATAAAGCTTTAATGGCAATCCACGAACCCAACGTCGAATACTGGCCAACTTCAGATGATGAAGCAGACTCTGAACCAGCACAGTCAAATTTCTGCTTCATGGCTGGTGAAGAAATACCTTCAAGGGCTCCAAACGTCATTGAACAGGTATGGAACATGGTTGTAGAACTTGGTTATTCTAAAACAATTTTTGAATCCCATCTAACCAAGATTGAGAATAGCCTGCAAGTTGATCTCAATACATATCATAACAACATGGTTAAAATGGACATTGTCAAGTCTGAATCACAAACGATGCAATTCAAACTCGGAGAAAATACAAGAACGATTTTGAAATTGGAAAGAGACGTTGAACAAAAATCTGAAGATAATGCTCACGTCTTGGAACAATTAAATCAAGCCCTAATTCAAAAGAGGGATTTGGAATTGAAAAACCAGTCAGTTATTTCTTCTGAGATTAAAGATATTTTAGAAATGGAAATCATTAAGTTGAAACAAAAATTTCAATCTTCAACTGATGAAAATTATCTTTTAACTCAAAAACTGACTGATTTTTCAAACAAAATCATATTTCTTGAATCCGAAAACAAAAGACTGCAAGGAAAATTGGATTCTATTAATATTGCTAGAAAATTAAGTGATGATATTTTCACTAAGGCAAAAACCTTAGGATCTGGCACAGTTAATACAAGTTATAAACCAGGAATTGGTAGAGAAGCATTTGAAAAGGAACAAATTGAAAACATGACAATTTGTGAAAACTCTGAATCCACTCTACCAGATCTTTTCACATCTGCTAATGAGGAAGATTCAGATGACGAAACAGTTATCAACTGTAGCCCAGATGACACTGCTTTCACTGTTTCCAAAAAGTCTATCAAAAGAGTTGTAAAATCTGAAACAAACTCTGCTAGTTCTTCAACTCACCAAATCAAACATACCAATGAAACCACCAAAACCCCACTTAACAAACCAAAGGCTTTTGAAAACAAACCAAAGAAACCTGTTAAACCATACGTCATACCTCAAAAACAGGTTTCCAAACAAAAACCAAAACCTTTTCAAAAACCTTTTGAAAACCGCTTTCAAGAGATCACCTTTAAAAATTCAATGAACTTTCAAAAACGACCAAATCAGAAAGTTTCAAAACATCATCTTCAAAAAGCCTTTCATAACCGCCAATCACATCCCAAATATGAAGATAACTTTTCAAAAAAAATTTCACATCTAGGATATCATTCACCAAATCACAGATTTTATCAACCAACGAATTTTCAGAAACAAATCACTTTTTGGGAAATTTTGATAAATAAAATCAAACCTCAACCATTCCATCCTTATAAACCAAACTCTTATAGCAATATGAAGTCAAATGCTACAAGAAGTTCGGTAAAGAAAAAACCCAAAATAAAAACAACTAACAAACCAGGACCCATTCAGATTTGGGTACCTAAATCTTCTGTCTAAATTGCAGGTATCTAATGCTGGAGAACCCAAGGATGATACATGGTATATTGATAGTGGCTGCTCCAAGCATATGACAGGAAACCAAAACTACCTTCGTGACTTCAAACCCACCCAAACCAATCAAGACGTTACCTTCGGCAACAACATGACGGCAAAAATCAAGGGTTATGGAAACATAACAAATGGTAACTTCACCATAAAGAAAGTTGCCTATGTCGATGACCTGAAACACAACCTCATCAGTGTTTCTCAACTGTGTGATAACAATCTTGAAGTCCTATTCACCAAACAAAGAAGCTTGATCATGGACGCCAAAACCAAAGAAATCATTGTTGATTCTTACCGTGCCGGAAATATGTATCCACTTGACATGGATCTTATCTATGGTAAACCCGATATATGTCTGCTATCAAAAGCCCCAGCGGATATTAGTTGGTTATGGCACCGCCGCCTTTCCCATCTAAACTTTGGGTACATCAACAAACTGATCGGCGATGATCTTGTTAGAGGACTGCCACTTCTGAAGCTTGATAATGAAACTCTGTGTGCTGCATGTGAAAAGGGAAAACTTTCCAAATCCACTCACAAAAGCATCTCAGAATCTAGTGTATCCGAACCACTAGAATTGTTGCACATAGACCTTTGTGGCCCTGCCAAAACCCAAACCATACAAGGGAAGAAGTACATTCTTGTTGTCGTTGATGGTTTCTCGCGCTTTACTTGGGTCTTTTTCTTAAGACTAAAATCAGAAGCACCTGAAGAGATGATCAACTTCATCAAACAAATCGAACTGAAGCTCAAACGACCTGTTCGAAGAATCCGAAGTGATAATGGTTTAGAGTTCAAAAACAAGACTCTAGATTCATTTCTCAAAGACAAAGGAATTGAACATAACTTCTCAGCCCCATACACTCCACAACAGAACGGCGTTGTCGAAAGAAGGAACAGAACTCGATGTGAAGCTGCAAGATCAATGCTTATCTTCGCTGATCTGCCACAATACTTCTGGGCAGAAGCAATAGCCATAGCTTGCTACACTCAAAATCGTTCCTTAATCCATAAACATCTTCATAAAACACCATATGAAGTCATTAACAACCGAAAACCAAACATCAAATTTTTCCATATTTTTGGTTGTCGATGCTTCATAAAGAACAATAAAGATCACCTTTCAAAATTTGAATCAAGGTCGGACGAAGGAATTTTCCTTGGTTACTCATTTTCTTCAGCTGCTTATCGAGTACTGAACAAACGTACCAGAGTAATTGAAGAAAGTACCGATGTTTATTTCGATGAATTTTATGTCAGGAAATTGGATCGTGAACATTTTGGTTCAAAAATGATCGATAATATTTTTCAAAATCCAATTCAACAAACACGTTCTCCTGACAGAGATATTGAAATCGATCTTGATTTACTTTTTGAACAACCCAAAACCGCTTACAATTCTGAACTTCTAACTACTTCTATTGATTCTACAGGAACAACCACTGAAGGAACTCCACAAACAAACCAAAATGATGCAGATCAATTCGAGGGGGAACCACCTACACATACTTCTTCATTGGAACAAACACCAAATCCTCCTTTAAATACCCCATCCCCAAATATCCAAAACAATACCGATGCATCATTTATGGGGGAACCTTCAAACCTATTCCAAGATGAATCTCCCGGAGAAGAACAATGGGATACTGAAATTCCAATTAGTATACATCCAACAACCACCAGGTTTCGAAGATCCCAAATTTCGTGATCACAGCTTCAAATTGCAGAAAGCTGTCTACGGCTTGAAACAAGCACCCCGAGCCTGGTATGCCACATTGACAACCTTTCTCGAAGAATCAGGTTTTAAAAGAGGTTCAATCGATCAAACCCTCTTTCGTAAAATCTATAATAAACATCTTTTAATCGTACAAATATATGTTGATGACATTATTTTCGGTTCCACTGATGAATCTTTGAGTATTAAGTTTGCAGATCTAATGAAGAGCAAATTTGAAATGAGCATGATTGGGGAGATGACTACTTTTCTCGGACTTCAAATCAAACAGTCAATTGATG
Source organism: Lactuca virosa (assembly GCF_052849685.1). Classification (NCBI taxonomy): domain Eukaryota; kingdom Viridiplantae; phylum Streptophyta; class Magnoliopsida; order Asterales; family Asteraceae; genus Lactuca; species Lactuca virosa. The sequence goes on from NC_136426.1 coordinate 206,865,855, forward strand.
GCATTTTCATCAACCAAGAGAATTATGTCAAAAACCTACTCACTCGCTTTTCAATGGACAAATCCAATACCGCAAAAACCCCAATGGCTTTTGGATACAAAATCGATGCAGACTTAAATGGCAAACCTGTTGATCAGAAAAGATATCGTGGAATGATCGGATCACTCTTATACCTCACTGCCAGCAGACCTGACATCATGTTTTCTACATGTGTCTGTGCCAGATACCAAGCAAATCCTATGGAATCCCATGTAGTTGCTGTGAAACGCATCTTCAAATACCTAAAAGGCACTCCCAAACTTGGCCTGTGGTATCCAGCTAAATCCGATTTTCAGCTGAATGCTTTCACTGACTCAGACTATGGAGGATGCAAGTTAGATAGAAAGAGTACATCTGGTAGCTGTCAATTCCTAGGAGGTAGACTAGTGAGTTGGACTTCAAAGAAACAGACTTGTGTATCCACATCAACAACAGAAGCTGAATACGTCGCTGCCGCCAGCTGTTGTTCGCAAGTCATATGGATGCAAACTCAACTGCGAGACTATGGCTTCAAAATTTCACAAATTCCCATATTTTGTGACTCAACCAGTGCAATTGCCATTTCTCACAATCCCGTTCACCATTCCATGACAAAGCACATCGATATTCGATATCATTTCATCAAAGACAACATTCAAAAGGGTCATATCGAATTGCACTTCATCAACACCGAAGATCAAATTGCCGATGTCTTCACTAAGGCTCTTGATGAAACAAAGTTTCAATACTTCCTAGGCCGTCTAGGAATGTTAAATCCAGATAACATCTATCCTTAATCTTTTACTTTTTGTTTGTACAAAAGTGTGTTTACTTTCATTCAAAAGGAAAATTCAAAAACAATTGAAAATTGCTTTCCTTTTAAAAATTACCAAAAACATTCAAATAACCAATATTTCCAAAAACATTCAGAAAAACAAATCTTTAAAAAAAAATTAATAAAAGACTTGCCATAATAAGCTTTTATAGAACCTTGTGATTAATCTTCTCTTGACTTAATTTTCAGATGCTTATGCTCGATGAAGATTTTAAGTCATATTGATTCTCAATTGGAGTGAAGGTTCAAATATCCTACTTTTCATAATGTATATAACTTTATTTCCTTCGATTTTATTTCATTATTGACGATTTTAAACAATCAAGGGACATAAGGTTAGGAGGTTCAGATGAAAACAAAAACCCATGTGAGAATTTGTGCCTCGTCGATCTAAATCATTGTGGAAATCATTTCTTGTGAGCTTAGGTGTGTCACTATTGCTTATAAGGTATACCCAATTATACCTTGTCACGGTCTCATTTTTGCTTAGATATCAAAATGACCAGGGACGATACATTCATTTCTTACATACTAGACAAACTGTCTTTTATGCCACCTATCCCTACCTAGATAAAAGCCAACCAAAAATGAAGACTTGCGATCCCATGATCCATCAAGCAAACAACGACATATCCTTACAAGAAAACCAAAGGAAAAACAAATATCTATCAACATCCAATCCTCAAAGACAAATCAACAAGAAAACAAATGGATTCAATAAAGATATACCAAACAAAAAAAAATATATTCTATATTTGGTATTTTCAAACAAACTTTCAACCAAATGGTTATTTCAAAACAAAAATCATAAAATCCCGCGATTTGTTTTAACCATTTTTCACAAAAGAAGATATCTCAATCACTCAAGTCAAATACTCTTAAAAAGGTCTCAAATGTAGCAAATTCTCAATGCTAAAACAAAATATCTTTTTACAATAAATCGATATTAATCAACAAACATGATATTATCAAAGAAGAAGCTGCAACAACAATGGATTTCCCGGGATACTGTAGCCTTCATCACTGAAGAATCTTAGTTGCAAACTGCACTATGAAAATTGCTAAACCCCTCTACATGTATTTCCCGACGGAGAGAGAGTGAACTTTAATGGCATGAATGAAGAAACCCGCTGAGTAATGCCGAAACCAGTCTTATGTGATTGATTATCTAATAATGCGACTAAGTGACTTTACAGGAAAAGCATAGCTGAACACCTCCGATATGAGTGTGAGTCATCAGAGAGAGATATCACTCATTTTTAGTGATCATTAACTTGTTCTGCTGCCAGAACAACCAAACACCCAAGTGAAGTGTGAGCTATACCTATGAGCGTTCATCTGAATCGACCTGTTAGACCACTTGTCGTCATTAATAATGCTATAAAATCTAAGGAAATTTCTTTAGATACATATATGACTACCCTTTGATAACCGAACCCGAGACTTTGATTCGGAAACAAATTGCTGAAAATCTTTTACATAAGATATGTTAAACCAAGTCACAAACTTTCAAAACGATTACAATGGTTTTATATATATCTTCTCATTGACAAAACTTTTATCCCAAATCTTCAAGATTAAAATTGTTAATGTGATTATATCTATCCTTATTTCATCAATGATCACATAGAGGGAAATTGTTGAAAAATGTTTTTATATGTGATCATCACTGAAATAAGACGAATTGGTTATATATTTCTAACAAGGTTCTTTAACAAACTTAATTTAATAAAATCACCAACTAACAATCAATCATAAAGTATATTCTAAACCATAGGAGTAAATTAGTCTTCCCCAACAGAAACAAAACGAATTTAGTTCATAGTCATGATAAAAACAAACTCAAAAGCAGATTTAACTAAGCTAAACATACTTAATTCCTAAAGCTAAGTGGAATGATTAACCTAATTGCCTTCATTCTTCCAAGGATTAAAGATTAGGGTTCCTTAGCTCCTCCAAGGGTTCTTTAATTGCAGATCCAACTCTCAAAATCGTAAAAAGTCCTTCCAATCGAATTGAGACCCGCTATTTATAATTATCACAAAACAGGGTCTACTCGGCGAGTAGAACGTGGACTCGCCGAGTACATTCGTGGAATCCGTGTACGGTAAGGAATCTTGACTTTTCTTCGGGAACATTCTACTGAACTCGCCGAGTAAGCGCGTGGACTCGCCGAGTAGGAAGGATTTTGTCCCTCATTCTTCATTCTTTGGTCTCTAATTGCTTCCCCTTGTTCCCTTTCACTCCCAAGCATGTCTTTTGAACTGAAAACATAATTTAAACATTATTAAGTACCTTTTGTCCACATTATACACATAATTAGTTAAAAATGAATAAAAATGTATGCTAAATAATTAACTAATTATGCACATATCAAAATACCCCACACTTGACTTTTGCTTGCCCCCAAGCAAAACTGAATTTTAAACATATTAGAACCATATATGACAACTCTAATCTAACCCAGCCATTATGCCAAGACCGCAACGCATGCATTTGTGTCTAAAATTGTCCTAAATACCCCCCATACTCCAAATACTCACAATCCTCATAAACGTTCGCCCACTCACCCGGAACTATGCTCATTTTATGCGTCCCTCCGAATCCATCCCCAGAAAACCTCTTAACCTCAAGGTGTTTTTGTTTGAGCAACCCAAGCATACATAATCTAGATAATTACAATTTATGATACCACATTGGAGCTTTTTGGAATTCTTCGCTTTCTTTGACATTTGATCTTTAATTTCTTTGGAATTCTTCAAAATTTGCCACCTTTTTGATTTTCTTTGATTTTTGGGTATCTTTGACTTTTTGAACTTTGGAATTTTTGATCTTTTGATCTTCATACTCTAACTTTGATGCTCCAAAAATTCTTCAAACTTTTCTTTTGTAATTCTCTTTTTTTTTTTTTCACATGTACCTCACTTTTTTTTTCACTTAAAACCTACATGCTTAAGCAGGGGCGCTCAACTTCAACCTTTATTGGTTAATGATAACAATTTTCCTGGATACATTTCTGGTACACGATGCTAAACATATTACATCTTTCGGGCTGAGCGAGGTCGTGTTTTTGTCCCATGATTTCACTGGAATAAGGAAGCCACAAATGCACTAGAACGTATATAGGCTCAACTAAACATTTGGGTTTTCATGCAATTATCAACACAATCCTAACATGGAATCCTAATTTGCTTTTACCAAAATTTTCTCAATTAATTCCTAAGTAATATTTTTGGTATGCAACAATTTTTTTTTAAAATTAGCCTAAATTAAGATTAAGATTCTAAATTTTCTAATATGTGACCAACCCCCTACCCCACACTTATTTTATGCAATGCCCTCATTGCATATTATGCAAAAATAAAAATGCAAATATAGAGAGAATTGGAACAAACTCCCCTGGGGTAGCAGTCGATAGGTTGATACTTTTTTCTTCAGCTCCATCTTCAATTGACCTTAGACATGGGAACAGCTCATCCATGTCTTGGGTGTCATGCGTCTCGTGTGGTTGACAGCTCGAAAATATCACGGAACAAGCTTCTTAGAAAATTCCCAGTAACAACTCTTCACGAAAAGTGGATAAATGCTGCAGTGAAAAGTGCTCAAAGCAGCTCTGGAACTTGAAAATTGCAAGTCCACTCGGTGAGTAGTGCCGTGTACTCGGCGAGTTTCTCTTAACTTGGAACTATAACGTGTAATATCCCATGTACTCGCCGAGTAGAATTTGTGCGCTCGGCGAGTAGGCACTGTATTGCCAAAACTGATCCAGCTCATGTTCCTTTGGACTTGGGTTTTGAATTTGGAAACTTCACTGACCCTTACTCTAAATCCTTCAGCAGCAACATTTTCCATTACTCTCGACTCTAACGGACTCAATCCTAAGGACAAGACTTCGTACTTTTTTTCTTGATCATCTCTCATTCCTTACTTGACCTTCAACACTTTATTATGCTTCCTAACCTTCCATCCCTGAAAAATAAGCAACTAAAAGTGAAAGTAATAAAAATCCTAAAAACAAAAATCATCCAAGTTGTAATAATTGTTCAAACCAAAACACCATAAAAACACAAAATAAAGTCCTTAATCTTCTTCTTCCATATCGGCTCCTCCAGCTCCACTTCCTCCTCCTTCATTGCCTCTCCTCATCCTTTCTTCCCAACTCATGATGTAGGGGTAGCCGGATCCGGGCATCGGTGCGATGTGCATTTGTTGCAAAAGATATTCGATTGAAGAATTATTGTAATTGACACCTTGCCCGATATCATCCAAGTAGCGCCGGTATTCAACTTGGTTCCACCCGTCGTTCTCTTCCTCCACCGGAATAACCGGTGGGTCTTCTCGTACCCGCTCGCTACTTTGCCTTACCCGTCTTCCCGGCTCCTCGGGGATTGCCGGCTCATCCGCATGTGGAAAGGAAAAGGAATCACCAAACTTCTCCACGATCCGTGCCCTCCTATATAATGCGGTGTTGAACGGAGGGGGATGAATGACCGTGAGCGCCCTTGCTTCTTGCAAGTCTAAGACCCCAAACGACCTGGCAAGCCTTGTAACAAACATGCCTCCATTAATCTTGGAGTTCACATTTTCCTTAACCGCCCCTTCAGCAAGATACTTGGCCATGCGATAGGGGAGATTGCAGAAAGCATCGGGAGTAATAATAATCCAAAGATAGAAGATATCAAGGGTTGGGACCTTGTCCCAATCCTTCCGCATGTTGATGGTGCTGGCCACGAAGCGGTGAATAAGGCGATGGATCGGCGAGCGAATATGACCCTCCTGAGTGGTGGAAGGAATATACACCCGGTTGGCAATTGTATTCCACCAGGTGGAGGCCACCACTGCCTCGGGAAGACCCTTATGGAAGTTCTCCAGAAAGTCTTCAAAGTTCTCAGTCAGCACAGTGCTTTGATCATAAATCCCCAGCCTCCAGGAAAATTCAGCCACTCTGCATTGTCGCAGCTCCCCACCCAAAGAAAAAGAAATTATGTTGGGGTTGTAGTACTCATTACCACCTCGGAATGAGATGGTAGCAAAAAATTCCCAACAAAATTCAGCATAAACAGGTTCTTGTATCTTGAATAACTGCAACCAACCATCACATATGATGGTGGTATCCCACAAGTTGCACTCCTTCACCAAATATGGTGTAAGCTCCTCCTCCAAACCCACTTTTCCTAACCAATCTCAGTCAACAACGTTGGGCAAATGGATTTCCTTCTGTTTCAGCGCCTCTAATTTGTTTTTGGCTCGAGCTTGGGATGATTTGGACGTGATTTGTCGAAATGAAAGCCACGAGATATCACCTCGGCTCCCCCCCTGGAAGACTGCCCCCTTCTGGACATGGTGTCTGCATAACATCATTAAAAAGAACACAAACAAACAACACCCAGTAATTAAAATCGAAATAAACAGGACTATATAGCCTCTTACTCGCCGAGTTCATGTCCTACTCGGCGAGTAGGATAAACAGCGGGACCAAAATCCATCGATCATATATAGGGTGCCCAAAACTCCTAATTTTTCACAGGGTTTTGCTGTATTAAGTGAAATAACCATAAATCCAAAAGAAATATGTCCAAATATTACCTAATTCATGGCAAAATTAGAACCCTAGAATTTGAGGAAATCCCCAAATCTGAATTTAAGCAAAATAGGGGCAAATCAATGATAAAGCTTGAACCTTTGATGAGTTTTAAGTATAAAGATCTTACCTTTTCCTTTGAAAGACGATGATTAAGTGGAAAATTGAAGAAATCTCAGAGGGTGCTTGAAGGATGCTATGCACGGCGAGTGTTTAGGTTAAATGGGTGAAAACCCTTATTTTACAGTTTTTATACCATCTGTGTAAGTTGGCTACTCGCCGAGTAGAAAAGATCTACTCGCCGAGTAGAAATGCTTTTACGCGTTTATTGGGTTATTTGGGCAGGTACTCGCCGAGTATACGTGCTTACTCGGCGAGTAATCCTCACATTTTGAAAATTTTTTAATGTTTTTTGAAAAATTAATGAATTTTCTCATTTTTAACCATCCACCCCACACTCTAGGCATTGCTGGCCCTCAAGCAATTATATTCTTAGAAGAAGATGAATGAAAAACTAAAAAATAAAGTAAAGGAAAGAAAATTCAAACTTGAAACTCGGCTTGCCTCCCGAGAAGCGCTTCTTTTTAAGGAGTCATTAGTTGGACTCCTCCCCTTCTACGTGGTTGCAACGCCTTTCAGTAACCGCAATATTTCCATACCTTCATTCCTGGGGATTCCTTCTTCATACTTTTTGACCCTATGTCCATTGACTTTGAAAGGTGTTCCATCTCTTGACAATAGCTCTATAACACCATGTGGAAACACCGTCTTTACCAGAAAAGGACCATCCCATCTTGACTTGAGTTTTCCCGAGAAAAGCTTTAGTCGTGAATTAAAGAGCAACACTTTTTGGCCTTCATGAAATTCTTTATTTTCTTTTATCCTCTTGTCATGCCACATCTTGGTCTTCTCTTTATAAATCAACGAACTAGAGTATGAATCATTTCTAAGCTCCTCAAGAGCATTCATTTGCATTAACCGGTTGCTCTTGAGTTCCTCCATGTTGAAGTTACACATCTTTAAAGCCCAAAACGCTTTATGCTCTATCTCTACCGGCAAATGGCATTGCTTTCCATAAACTAACCTATATGGTGTAGTACCAATAGGTGTGTTGAAAGCTGTACGGAAGGCCCAAAGTGCATCGTCTAGCTTATCCGACCATTCTTTGCGATTGCTCCCCACCGATTTCTCCAAGATTCGCTTTAAAGCTCGATTTGTCACTTCGGTTTGTCCACTTGTTTGTGGATGGTAGGATGTAGAAAATTTATGGGTTACCCCATATTTCCTTAGAACCTTCTCTAGTTGATCATTGGCAAAATGCATGCCTCGGTCACTTATAAGAGCTTTCGGGACTCCAAAACGTGAAAATAACTTCTTTAAAAACCGCACCACTACCCAACCGTCATTAGTTGGTAACGCTTGTGCCTCCGCCCATTTGGAAACATAATCCACCGCCACCAATATGTATTTGTTGCCTTTAGACATGGGAAATGGTCCCATGAAGTCGATCCCCCACACATCAAATACCTCGCACACTTGGATACTATGTTGTGGCATTTCATTTCGAGATGAAATGTTTCCCGCTCTTTGACATGCATCACATTCTTTGACAAATTGGGTTGCATCTTTAAAAATCGTGGGCCAGTAAAACCCAATGTCAAAGATCTTCCTAGGAGTGTAATGTGCTCCATGATGTCCACCAGTGGGCCCGCTATGACAATGCTCTAATATTTTCCGGCTTTCATTCCCAAACACGCATCTTCGTATTATCCCATCCGCACAGCTTCGGAAAAGATATGGTTCATCCCAAAAGTAATATTTTAACTCAGAAAAGAATTTCTTCTTTTGTTGACTTGTGAGATCTTTTGGGATGTATTTGCTAGCTAAGTAATTAGCTATATTTGCAAACCATGGTTCTTCTCCCATAGTTACCATAATATACTCGTCCGGAAAATCATCGCCAACTCTATCTTCGTGAAATCGCGGGTTTTCAAGCCTTGACAAGTGGTCAGCTGTTACATTCTCCATTCCCTTTTTGTCTCGTATCTCTATGTCAAACTCTTGAAGAAGTAGCACCCATCGTATCAGTCTTGGCTTGGCATCCTGTTTGGCAAATAAATACTTGATAGCAGAGTGGTCAGTAAAAACGGTTACTTTAGATAAAACTAAATAAGGACAGAACTTATCAAAAGCATACACCACAGCTAACAATTCCTTTTCCGTGGTGGTGTAATTTTCTTGGGTTGGATTTAGAGTCTTGCTAGCATAATATATGGGTCGAAAGTGCTTATCAACCCTTTGTCCAAGGACAGCTCCTAATGCAAAGTCACTAGCATCACACATAATTTCAAAGGGTAAACTCCAATTTGGTGCAACAATGATCGGGGCATTAGTTAATTTTTCCTTTAGAAATTCAAATGCCTCTAAACACTTTTTCGTAAAATTAAATGGTGCATCTTTTAATAGTAATTGTGTTAGAGGTCTAGTTATTTTGGAAAAATCTTTTATGAAACGCTTGTAAAAACCCACGTGTCCTAGAAAACTTCTAATTCCCTTCACATTAGTTGGTGGTGGTAATTTGACAATGGTGTCAATCTTTGCCCGATCCACTTCAATTCCCATTTTGGAAACCTTGTGGACTAACACTATACCCTCCTTAACCATAAAGTGACATTTCTCCCAATTGAGGACCAAGTCGGTTTTTTCACACCTAGCAAGCATTAAGTCAATATTTGTGAGACAGTCATGGAAAGAAGATCCAAAAACAGAAAAGTCGTCCATAAAGACTTCCATGAATTTTTCCACCATATCGTGGAATATGGCGGTCATACACCTTTGAAAAGTCGTGGGTGCATTGCATAGCCCAAAGGGCATGCGCCTATAAGCAAAAGTCCCACTTGGGCAAGTAAATGTGGTCTTTTCTTGGTCCATTGGGTCTATGGGTATTTGGAAATAACCCGAGAATCCGTCTAGAAAGCAATAGTAACTATGGCCCGATAATCTTTCTAACATTTGATCAATAAAAGGTAAGGGAAAATGGTCTTTATGAGTGGCATCCTTTAGCTTTCGATAATCGATGCACACTCTCCAACCGGTTGCCGTTCGTGTCGGAATTAGCTCGTTCTTTTCGTTGGTTATGACCGTCATCCCTCCTTTCTTGGGCACCACTTGGACCGGACTCACCCACGGACTGTCGGAAATGGAATAGATAATTCCCGCATCTAAGAGTTTAACCACTTCCTTCTTGACTACTTCTTGCATATTCGGGTTTAATATTCTTTGGTGCTGTACAACCGGCTTTGCTCCTTCTTCCAGATTGATCTTGTGAGAGCAGTAAGATGGGCTTATTCCCTTAATGTCGGTGACGCTCCATGCTATGGCCCGCTTCCGCTTCTTCAACACTTGCACGAGCTCTTCCTTTTCAGATTTGGACAGGTCAGAGATTATGATTACTGGCTTTTGGTTGCCCTCTTCAAGGAAAGCATACTCCAAATGCTCTGGTAATGTTTTGAGTTTGGATTTTTGGTTCTGACTGTTGTACTCGCTGAGTACAGGTGAGGGACTCGGCGAGTTGGTAGCTGAATTCACGACTTCTGATTTTTCTGAGGATGAACTCGGCGAGTAGATCGGCCCTACTCGGCGAGTAGATCTGTCAGTTTGCTTGACTATTTCTTCAAATTCAGCTTCTTCCAGCAACCTTTCGATCTCCATTAAGTCTCTTTCTGCATCAAATTCTTCATAAAAAATTGTGCACTTGCTGGAATCTTCACTTACGCACTCCTCCAATAGTTCGTCTAGCATGTCAATTGAGAACGTCGTGTCGTCACTGTTCCTTGCATACTTCATGGCTTGATCAACCCCAAAAGTTACAAAATCATCACCTACCCGCAAAGTAAGCTTTGAATCCCTCATGTCTACTATAGCACTTGCCGTGTTGAGGAAGGGTCTTCCGAGGATGATCGGGACTTGAGGATCCGCCTCCATATCTAGAATTATAAAATCTGCTGGAAAGACGAATTTGTCCACCTTGACTAGTAAGTCTTCGCATATGCCTCTTGGGAACGTGACTGTCTTGTTTGCTAAATGAATTGCCATGCGAATTGGCCTTGGTTCCGGAAGATCCAGCTTCTTAAAGAATGAATATGGCATTAGGTTCACACTTGCTCCCGAATCGGCTAAGGCATGAATGGTAGCCAAGTTGCCAAATTGGCAAGGTAGAGTTAAGCTCCCCGGGTCACCTTTCTTCTTTGGTAGCTTATTTAGCATAGCAGCTGAGCAGTTTTCATTGAGGACTACCTTGTTCACTACTTCCATCTTCCTTCGATTAGTGAGAAGTTCCGTAAGGAACTTAGCATATTTGGGCATTTGGGTGACGACTTCAATGAAGGGTATGTTTATTTGAAGAGCCTTGATATGATCTAGAAACTTCTGGTACTCCTCTTCCTGCTTCTCCTTCTTAGCTCGGGCTGGGTATGGCATTGGAGGCTGATACAGCTTTTCAGGGACCTATTCCTTCGGATTTGGCAGTTTACTCGCCGATTCCATATTTGGTACTCGGCGAGTAGAGAGCTGTCAGATTGAAGATTTTGATTTCCTGCTTGATTTTCTGCATCCTCCTTCTGTGATTCTTTGGATGCTTCAGTCTGAATAGGGGCCAGGGGAGTGATTATTTTCCCACTTCTTGTTGTAACTATATTTATGTGCGCCCCTCGTGGGTTATTTTCGGTTTTACTAGGAAATTCGCCTGGTGATCTTTGGTTGATTTGTTGAGTAAGTTGCCCTAGCTGCGTTTCTATGTTGTGGATAGATGCTTGCTGGTTTCTAAGCATGGTCCTCGTTTCTTGAATTGCAGCATCATGATCACTATGTCTCTTTTCTGAAGCAGCTACAAATTTGGTAAGCATTTCTTCCAAACTTGGTTTTCTCTCTTGTACCGGCTCCTCCTTTTGGTAAAAACCTCTTCCTTTCTGCCTGAACTTCTCCTTCTTAGCCTTCTTGTACTCTTCATATGGGAGCCACTCTTTCTTTGGTTTTCGCCAATCTTCATCATATCGGTCTCCACTTGAACAACATACTTGCACCTTCTTGTTGCCATTTTCATCCAGGTCGCAATCTCTGGTTAGATGAGGCCCATTGCAGTTTTCACAACCCACCCTAATGGCATGGATCGTTTGATCCATTTTATCCATCCTTCTATCCATGGTTTTTAGCATAGCCATGACCGCGGACAAGTCTTCAGTAGCTGCATATGCAGCTCCCCTAGTAACATCATGTCTTGGGTTGTGGTATTCTCTATAGTGCTTAGAGAATTCTTCAATTAATTCCTTGATTACCGGGGGTGGCTTCTTTGTGAGCGGGCCTTGCGAGTCAAGTAACTGCCTGGTTGTGACATTGACTCCATCATAGAAAATGGAGACTTCTTGCTGGCTATTTAAGTCATGGTGTGGGCAGTTTCTTAGTAAGCTTTTGTACCTCTCCCAAGCTTCATATAGCGACTCTCCAGCTTGTTGTTCAAAGTTTGCAATGGCCTTCTTCAACTTGGCTATCCTGGAAGGCGGGCAAAAGTGATCAATGAATTCTTCTTTCATCTTGGCCCATGTGGTGACTGATCCGGGAGGAAGTGACTTGAGCCAGTCTTTTGCAGCGCCTTTGAATGTCACTGGAAGCATGCGAAGTAGCTGAGTCTCGCGAGGCACATTTGGAACATTGAAGTAATCAGCTACATCATTGACTTCATCCAAATGCTTGTAGGCATCTTCGTGGTCTTTTCCATAGAAAGGTATTTCTTTAAGTAAAGCTAGGATATGACCCTTGAGCTCAAAAGTAGTAGTCGCGGGAATTGCAGGTTGCACAAGTCCCGGGCCAGTGTCGTCGCGCATCCTCTTCTTCCATTCCCCCATGGGGATTTCATCAATGTTAGCCATGGTAAGAGCTAACTCGTCGTCGGAATCGGAAACGTGACCGAATGTAGGGTCTTCTTCTTCCTCGGTCTCGTACTCGGCGTCTTCTTTAATTGGTTCTTCGATTGTCAAAGAGGCGTTGGATGCTCCTGATTTACTGCTCTTCTTCTTATTGAAAACGGACTTTAGGTTCTTTAGTGGCGAGTTCTTTGAAGAAGCGGATTCTCCAACGGATTTTCCTTTGTTCTTTCTTAGTGCGGATTCCGGGTCGTCTAGAGGAGGGATCAAAGGTGTATCAGATCCTCGGGTCATGAAACAACTGCAAATAAAACAAGAAAAACGCGTAAAAAGAACAAAAGATGAAACAGAATTAAAATAAAAATTTATTGCCAAACAGCAGGGTACTCGCCGAGTAGGTGCGAATGCACTCGGCGAGTAGACTGTCTAAACAAAAAAAATCAAAACAAACTATTTAAAGACTTCTAAAAAACTAATAAATTCTAAAGCCTAACCTACTTACTGAATTACTAAAAAAAATGACTTTGTGTAAGAATAACTCACACAAAGGATCGATTAAATTAGGAATTAGATTCAACTTTTGAACCATTCCCCGGCAACGGCGCTAAAAACTTAATGTGTGTTAAACGAGCTAGTTTTAATCCTACTTTTAGTTAATAAATTAAGCACACAAAGGCAGTGAACCTGTCTTTTAGTGGTATAGTTGGATAAGTAGGGTGTCGAACTCAGGGAACGGAAATTAATCTAAAAACTAATTTTAACTAAACAAGTAATAAAAGTAAAGGGTTTTTCTCTAGTTTTACAAGACTAGAAACTTAACATAACACTTAATTATTATTGGTTACCAACTATAGTGGTTAGGTTCATGTTCATTACTCCTAACCCTTAGACAATTAATCAATTCAAGCAGTGGCCAATTGTTTAAACTAATTAATTCCCTAGTTAATTATTTGGATTAAATAAGATTTGTAATTGGTTAATCAAGTTGGTGTTTCAATTAACCTCTTGTTTGTTCGTTTCTCAAACAAGCTCACACATTAATTTACCCATTCTCTAATTAATCTGAATTTCACATTCATTACTCTTAAGCATATGATCAAGTGTTCACATAACATATGAGGGTAATAATAAAGTGATTTTCATGCAGCTTAATTACCTTCCAATTAACAGAAAATAGTTGTCCTTAATGCATAAGGTTCTTTAACAAACTTAATTTAATAAAATCACCAAATAACAATCAATCATAAAGTATATTCTAAACCATAGGAGTAAATTAGTCTTCCCCAACAGAAACAAAACGAATTTAGTTCATAGTCATGATAAAAACAAACTCAAAAGCAGATTTAACTAAGCTAAACATACTTAATTCCTAAAGCTAAGTGGAATGATTAACCTAATTGCCTTGATTCTTCCAAGGATTGAAGATTAGGGTTCCTTAGCTCCTCCAAGGGTTCTTTAATCGCAGATCCAGCTCTCAAAATGGCAAAAAGTCCTTCCAATCGAATTGAGACCCGCTATTTATAATTATCACAAAACAGGGTCTACTCGGCGAGTAGAATGTGGACTGGCCGAGTACATGCGTGGAATCCGTGTACGGTAAGGAATCTTGACTTTTCTTCGGGAACATTCTACTGAACTCGCCGAGTAAGCGCGTGGACTCGCCGAGTAGGAAGGCTTTTGTCCCTCATTCTTCATTCTTTGGTCTCTAATTGCTTCCCCTTTTTCCCTTTCACTCCCAAGCATGTCTTTTGAACTGAAAACAGAATTTAAACATTATTAAGTACCTTTTGTCCACATTATACACATAATTAGTTAAAAATGAATAAAAATGTATGCTAAATAATTAACTAATTATGCACATATCACCCACCCATGATTTAGAGCTGGGGGCGGTGGTGTTCGCCCTCAAGATCTGGAGCCACTACTTGTATGGGGTTCGGTGTACCATATACACAGACCAGAAGAGCCTGAAGTATCTCATGGATCAACCCAACCTAAATATGCGGCAAAGGAGATGGTTGGATGTGGTGAAAGAGTATGACTGTGATGACTCCAGTCTTGGATACCATTCAAGAGGCCCAGGCGGAGGCCATGAAACCGGAGAACAGCAAGTGGGAACGGGTTATTGGGCAGGTGTTCGAGTTTGTGAAGGATAGCCGAGGACTTATGACTTTCCGAGGGCGGATTTGGGTGCCCTATACAGACGGAGCTCGACATATACTGATAGAGGAGGCGCATAGATCGAGGTTCTCGATCCATCCTAGGGCTACTAAGATGTATTAAGACCTGAAGAGAGACTATTGGTGGCCCTGTATGAAGAGGGATGTTGCTTGGGTAGTTGAGAGGTGCTTGACCTGCCGACGGGTCAAGGTAAAGCACCAGCGTCCACATGGTCCATTGCAGACTCTTGAGATTCCCCAGTGGAAGTGGGAACAGATCTCGATGGACTTTGTCACCAAGTTGCCGAGGACTGTGCGTGTAGTTGACGTGATTTGGGTGATTGTGGACCGACTGACGAAGAGTGCTCACTTCCTTGTCATTAGTGAGAGATCTTCTGCGGAGACATTGGCTGAGATCTATGTGAGAGTAGTGGTGGCGCGTCATGGTGTGCCGGTCTCGATAGTGTCGGATCGAGATGTGCGTTTTACTTCTAGGTTTTGGAAGAAGTTTCCTGAGGAGTTGGGCACGCGCTTGCATTTCAGTACTGCGTATCACCGTCAGACAGACGGGCAGAGCGAGCGGACGATTCAGACGCTTGAGGACATGCTGTATGCATGTGTCATGGACTTTGAAGGAAATTGGGACACCTATATACCACTGGCTGAATTTTCCTACAACAACAACTATCATTCGAGTATTGGTATGCCTCCCTTTGAGCTTCTGTATGGGAGAAGGTGTCGGACCCCCATTTGCTGGGGAGAAGTGGGACAGAGAGTGATGGGTGACATGGAGATAATGATGAAGACGTCCGAGCAGATTCAACAGGTCAAACATAGATTACTGATAGCAGAATCTCGCCAGAAGAGTTATGCGGACAGGCGACGGTCCCAACTAGAATTTCAGGTCGGAGATTTTGTGCTCCTCAAGGTATACCCATGGAAAGTGGTGATCCGATTCTAGAGGCGGGGTAAGCTAGGACCCCGATACATCGGTCCTTTTAGAGTGACCGCTAGATTGGGGGGAGTAGCATACCAGTTGGAGCTACCTGCAGAATTGGGCCAGATCGATAACACCTTCCACGTGTCCCAGTTGAGGAAGTGTGTGGCCGATGAGACAGTAATAGTACCACTAGAGGACATTCAGGTAGATGCGAGCCTGAACTAAATTGAGAGGCCGATCACGATTTTGTATTGCAAGGTGAAGGTTCTGAGTAACAAGGAAGTGCCCCTGGTTCTGGTCCAGTGGCAACATCAGAGAGGGTCCGATTTGACTTGGGAGCCAGATTCAGAGATACGGGAGCAAGATCCACAGTTATTTACGGAGCATGACTTCGAGGGTGAAGTCTGATTCTAGTGGGGGAGAATTGTAACATCCAGATTCCCAAAGGAAAGGAGGATTCCAAGCAAGGATTGAGAAGAGGCTGTTATATCTGGTGCTTATACGTCCAGAAGATTTTGTTTGAGGTATAAAGTTCGGACCTTTCTCGTTTGTATGGATATATCTCATGGTCTTAGAGTTAAGGTTTCATTTCCATCTTCTTATGGGGACCTTGAAGGTTTTGAACACCTTCTTATAGTTGGACATCATATCTGGACCTTGTGAGGTCCCTAGAGTCGAAAGTCCCCTGCTTTATTCAGCAATGTTAGCCCTTTGAATGAGAAACTTCTTCTCAAGCTTGTTCTTGGCACTTCTCGCCCTTTTGTGCCATGCATGAACATAAAGCTCAAGGCTTTACTTGATATTCGAGCCTAGAGATCTTAGATCTAGAGTGTGAGAGAGTTTTCTACCTTGAGATTAGGGTTTGTCCCGATGCCGACTCGACGAATCGATTAGGGTTTGTCCTGATGAGCTTTATCATGCGAAGGTTCAGCGACTTAGGGGTTAACTCGACGAGTTGGACCTTAATGAGATTTCTGAGCAACGATTGCACTCGGCGAGACGTGCGAGTGCACTTCGCGAGTCTGGTAATTTTAGCCTGTTGACTGGAATTGACTTCTGTTGACTTTCGGGTTGGTCAAATAAGTGATGGAGGTCAGGAAGGGGTAAAATGGTCTTTTACCCATTTCTAAGACTAGAGTGTAAGAGAGATCATTGTTTAGTGCATTTGAGGGTGAGGAGAGTATTAATTATAGATATTATCCTTCTGATAGGCAGAGGCTAGATCGAGGATTTCGAGCACGAGACTTTTACTTGCTAGCTGATGAGGTGAGTCTTCTCACTATACTTTACCTAGTGTGGTAATTATGTACGACCAGAGGGTCTTATGTGTTTACTTGAGTTATGCATGTTATGTATGATATGAACTGTGTACTATACTATGTGATACTTAGACCAGGACGGAGGGTCCAACGAACTATGAGGCCACAGGGTCCAACGACCTGTGGGATTGGAGGGTCCCACTGAGACACATTGACCAGAGGGTCTTCCAGAGTTATAGCCTCGAGTGGCTAATTAATTTTGCGTGGTATTTTGGGGAACTCACTAAGCTTTATGCTTACCATGTTATGTGTTATGTGTTATGTGTTTCAGGTACTTTCGAGGATCGCGGGAAGACACCGGCGTGATTGTACACACCTGTTTGCGATTATGTTGAGGATTCTGGGATTTGACTTTTGTTGTGGATTTATGTTGACTTTGAGACACCAATGAGTTTTATGAAATATAATATATGAGTTTTATGTGTTTTAAAAATGAAAAATTGGTTTGAAAAATTATGTCGTTACAACATTATTTGATAACATGCTATTTTTTTTACAAGGCACAAAAATCGAAGCTTGTGTTTTCAGTAGTAATTTCAACAGGTTCAACATCTCCTAAAATTTTGAGAAACTTATGTAATATAAAATGGAAACTTGGCTGCAACAAGTGAAGGGTTAGTATTATTCGCCAAGATCAACAAATTGTGTTCCAATGGAAAACTCTTCTTAGGAAATGTTTTGATTTTACTGGTCGACTTCATGGTTTTGTTTTGGTTGACTCTACTTCAATTCTACAACAAACTTGCTCGGCCAATTCGTGTTTTGTTTTGTTATTTTACTTTTTTTTTTGCTTTCTTTAAATTATTCACATAATTCATGTTATTGTTTTCTACATTTGTAGATGATCGGACAAGTCATATCATGACGTACTCTATACACATCTAATCCAAATCCTGCAAGTCACAACAGGAAGGGCGTGTTTGGCAAAAGTAGGTGTTAGCTGGAAGCGGGTAGCGGTTAGCTGGTAGCGTGTAGCGGGTAGCTGGTAGTGGGAAGCTGTAGCATTTGTTTGTTATATGAATGTTTGGCAAAAGTAGCTGGAAGCTTTTGAAATATATAAAATTACATAAAAGGATAATTGACTAAAAATAAATAAATAAATAAATATATTTTTAAGGGTAATTATGGAAATTGATTTGACAAGATCAATAGCGTTTTGTTAAATGCTACATGAAGTCGCTTTTGGAATCGAAGCGTTTTTTTAAAACTAAAATCTAAATGCTCGTACTTCCAAACGAAGCTTTTTGTTTAAACTCGAGCGTTTTTTCAAAATCTAAAAGCTAGGAGCTCCCAAACGCTTCCAAAAGCTCCGTGCCAAACGCGCCCGAAGTTGACCTTAAGCAACATAGAGTGAATTCTTTACCTTTTTATCTGATATTTCTCATATATACGTAGATTGTTGTTTTAAAGTAATTACTTTTTTATTGCAGGTGTACATTGCTTAAGGTTGCTTTGTTTGGAGTTCAAGCTCATCAAGTATCAAATTCTATGACAAAAAGATACCCAAAAAAGTTTGTGTTATTTTAAATAGCCAGTTTACTACACTCAACGTTTGGAATAGTTTGTGATACTAGTTTAATATCCACTGTCACACCCGAACCAGAACAGCGGAAACATCCGAGGGCGGATGACGACATTTTATAGTATCATAACAGTAGAATATAAATGAATCATAGCAACCCAAACATCATACATTGAGAATACAAGTTTACAATTTTTACATACATTGTTTGTTCAAAATTAAAAACAAATAACTAAAAAGTAGAAATCCATGATGTAGCAACTCTTATTCTAAAAATGGTTTGGATACCTGTTTACCGGTTTCCGTAAAATACAAGTGATTTTGAAAAGTGTCAACAATTAAGTTTGTGAGTTCAAAAGCATTTTGTATGAAAAGGGTTTGTAACTATTTTGCGTAAAATGGGTTGTGTACTTCCAAAAAATTCGTTATTTCCTTTTAAAACGAGTTGTAAGTCTTATACCCAAGACTAAATAAAATGCATGTATTCCTTTGTATCTTTTCCTTGAAAAATGATAATGTATGTTCCTAGAAAATCCAATATTTTCTTATAAGTGATATGTAGTCTTATAACCCTAAGACCAGGAATGTAGTAAGGTTGTACTGAATTATAGTATGTAGTTTTATCTTTTTATAAAACTGATGAAGTGAAAGTTACCCCATAAATCAACTGTTTTGTTAATCCTTATGTGAGTTATTATAACAATGCTTAATGTGACTGATATGCCTGAACGACGTTCTTCAGGCTTCAGAATTGTTAGACATTTGTCACCCTCTACTTGCCGGTCTAACTGTAGCGAACAACTTATGTGTGGGGTTGTCAATCCCGTATAGATCTACACACTACTATCTCGCTCTCCCTCCAGGATACTCTGATTATAATGCAGGACTTAAAGTGTACGCTAGGTAGGTATGGTGAAGAGAATGTCTCACAAGAGCATCAACAGATTTACGCGAACTAGGACTCGTTTTTCTTGTAAAATGAAATAATTATACCCTTGGATAATTATAAGGTTTTTCTAAAATGAGAGTATGATTTTTTTAATTCTCAAACTATACCAATTATAGTTTATCTTGTATGTTTTGTTGAGAATATTTATATAATCTTTTATATAAATATAAAGTTGAATTCTTGACTAGTGTAAAAATATGAAACCAAAACATAATATATTTGGGTGATAACCACCAAGGGCTTCCGTCATTTATCTGTGTAGCTCTTTTGTCGGTCCCTGGATGCCTTTAGTCGTTCCCGAATTTGGACGATCTTCTCAGTTTTTCTCCCTGATGATCTCGGGACCGGTGAGAGTGCTGTTGGGTACTCGCCCTTTTGCCAACTGTGTGTCTCCCACCTCTGCCCAACACAGAGGGGATCAGCATTTGCGTCCATATAGAGCCTTAAATGGAGCGACCTTGATGCTAGGGTGATAGTTATTGTTGTATGAG
This sequence comes from Lactuca virosa, assembly GCF_052849685.1. Taxonomy (NCBI): domain Eukaryota; kingdom Viridiplantae; phylum Streptophyta; class Magnoliopsida; order Asterales; family Asteraceae; genus Lactuca; species Lactuca virosa. The sequence continues at coordinate 206,885,587 of NC_136426.1, forward strand.
AAATCGATGAGTGGCAAATGGGTATCCCATGCCTTGCCGAAGTCTATCACATAGGGTCTTAGCATATCCTCCTGTGTCTGGATGGTCCTCTCACTTTGCTCGTCAGTTTGAGGATGGTAAGCCGTACTTATATCGAGTTGGGATCCTAAGGACTTCTATAATGAGTTCCAGAACCGGGAGGTGAATCAACTATCTCTGTCGGAAATAATAGAAATTGGTACACCATGCAGTCACACTATTTCTTTAATGTACGTCCTTGTAAGCCTCTCCTTTTTTTCATTTTCCTTTATTGGTAGGAAGTGTGCGGATTTGGTTAACCTATCAATGATTACCCAAATGGTGTCAACTCCATTCTTCGTCTTGGACAATTCGGTGATGAAATTCATGGTTATCTGCTCCCACTTACACTCGGGTATGTCTGGTTGCTGTAGTAAACCCAAGGGCTTTTGATAATTCACCTTGACCTTGGCACAAGTCAGACACTTGCCCACATAGGTTGCGATCTCGGATTTCCTCTTTGGCCACCAATAAAGCTTCCTGAGATCCTGATACATCTTGTTGGAACCCGGATGAACGGAGTATTTGGTCTTGTGGGCTTCATTCATGACAACGTCTCTGTACCCACCAAACTTCGGTGTCCAGATTCGGTCCATGAGGTAGTATGATTAGTCATCCTTGACCGTAAGGTTCTTATCCATCCCTCGCAAGGCTTCACCTATGACATTTTTAGGTTTTAAGGCTTCCTGCTGAGCCTCTTTGATTTGCGAAGATAGGTGGGAATGGAGGGTCATGGTTAGTGACTTTACTCGATGACCGAAGTATTCTATCCGGCTCAAGGCACCTGCTACTACATTGGTCTTGCCTGGATGATATAGAATTCCGCACTCGTAGTCGTTCAGTAGCTCTACCCATCACCATTGCCTCATGTTGAGCTCTTTTTGGTTTAAAATGTGTTGTAGGCTCTTCTGATCCATGAAAATGGTGCATTTTGTACCATAAAGGTGTTGGGTTTTGAGCATTCTAACACTTCCTAAGTGTACATGCAACCCTATTAAACCTTGGATCTATGTTTGTCTAAGATACATGTAAAATATTATTATCCAAGGTTTATAACCTATCTAGCATGGCATGGGGTACTTTTAACCATAAAGGAACTAGATGAATTACATACCTTTTGTTGATTGTTGATTCCATGGAGTTTGAGAGCCAAGCACCAATAATGTGAATGCCTCAAATGGAAATCACAAATCACCCAAACTTGGAAAATATATGAGAGAGTATTCTAACTCTTGGTTTTGGCCACCACACTTACACACACACTTAGTGTCTTTTTCATGCAACATAAGCTTGTTTATATAGTGTACATGGTTAGGGTGAATCCCTAATAACCCATGTCTTTTCCTCTTCCAAGGATCCATGGGTAAAAACTCCATGGATCATCCATGGACTTCCATATAAGCTTAGCCTATTCCAAATGAGTGTTAGCCCACACCATATAAATATAATAGCCCATGATTTAATTAGTCTTCCTTTTAATCACTAAATTAATTCATAATTAATTCAAGATTAAAACTAATTAAGTAACATGACTTTATATTAATATATTATAACTTATAATATATTAATAAATCGTAAGTATACAACTCTCATAAAATTATCCATAACAAGTTCGGGTGAAGTGCAACCCAAATGGACCATGCCGGGTCGGGTCAAGTATATACCAAATAAGTTATGGACTTAGACACCTTATCCAACAGAATCCCACTTGGATAAGTCTAATAACCGTATTTGCCTATATTACTTCCGGAACCAACCGGCAATCGTAGCTCTCGAAAACTCTTGTGAACTATGAAGCGCCATTTTAGATAAGTGATCATATAATCCTCTGCTCTCATGATATCAGCCGGACAAATACATTGAATAATGTCTTACTTATTGTCTAGCAGTTGTTTCTCGATTTCCGATTTGTTTGACAAAGAACTTAACTGAACACATCAATTTAGTTCTGACCAGGCCCGGTACATGGGTCAACACAAAATCATCGAGGGGCCCAGATATCGCTTCTATTTCTAGAAGGAACAGATAAAGTTCGACTCATATGCTTGTTCTACTACTTATTGAATTGCACACAAAGGCACGTTTTATAACATCAAGTTACTGATGCGTTTACGTGCAATCAATGCACAACCAACTCATAGGTAACAACTCATATCTCTAGGTTTGAAGACTTATATGATATTACCGTCTCACGATCACTCGAGATAAATTCCATGAAGTGATACAAGTGAGCGTGGGTTTATTCCAATACTCATAACTTATGAGCACTCATGAACGTTGTAGCAACCATTGCTATGTCTAAACACCTTTAGCCATCTACAAACCCAATTCATGACAATCTTGATTCATACCTACTTTCGACGTATGACCGATTGTGGAGGTTTGAATAAATTGATTATTCTGGAAGTCAAAACATGCAAAACTGAAACAATAGTAAATAATTGACAATGATAGTAACACTTTACTCATAAATAAATCACACATTTTATTCATCATCAAACGTCGATTACATTTTACAAGTTTCAGAAAAGGCTATCTAATCTGTAAAACTAATATCGTCCCTCAGCCCGATACGCCTCGCATGCTGCAAATGCTTAACCCTCGTCAGTCCCTTCGTAAGGGGATCTGCAGGGTTCTCATCTGACGATACCCTCTTTGCCACGAGGAGTCCCTCTTCTATCTTGTGTCTTATGAAGTGATATTTTCTGTCAATGTGTCGGGATCTGCCATGATCTCTTGGTTCCTTGGCTAAGGCAACCGCACTATTGCTGTCACAGAAAATCTCCATAGGCTCCTTAATAGCTGGTACAACTCCAAGGTCTCCGATGAAGTTCCTCAGCCATATCGACTCCTTTGCCGCTTCACTCGCTGCTATGTACTCTGATTCACAAGTCGAATCAGCTACAGTCTCCTGTTTGGAACTCTTCGAAGTGATTGCCCCTCCATTTAAGGTAAAGACCCAACCCGACTGAGAGCGGAAGTTATCCCTATCAGTCTGAAAGCTAGCATCACTATACCCTACTACTCTCAAGTCATCACTCCCACCAAGGTTAAGGATCCAATCCTTAGTCCTCCGCAGGTACTTGAGAATATTCTTTACCGTAGTCCAATGAGCCTTGCCAGGGTTCCCCTGATATCTGCTGACCATGCTCAAAGCGAAGGCCACATCAGGACGGGTACAAGTCATAGCATACATGATCGAACCAACAGCGGAAGCATTAGGTAATCGACTCATCTCAGCTATCTCATCTTCTGTACTCGGGCTCTGAGCCTTGATCAGTTTGGCATTGCTTTGGATCGGTAATTCTCCTTTCTTGGAATTCTGCATGTTGAACCTTTTCAACACCTTATCCAAGTAGATACTTTGACTAAGTCCAATTAGTCTTTTACTCCTTTCTCTTAATATCCTTATCCCTAGGATATGGGTAGCTTCTCCAAGGTCCTTCATAGCAAAGCACTTCCCAAGCCAGGACTTAACCTCCTGCAAGGTTGGGATGTCATTTCATATGAGTAGTATGTCATCCACATACAGTACCAAAAAACTAACTATACTCCCACTAGCTCTGACATACACGCAGGACTCATTTTCACTTCTTGAGAAGCCAAAATCTTTGACCTTCTCATCGAAACAAAGATTCCAACTTCGAGATGCTTGTTTCAATCCATAAATGGATTTCTCAAGCTTGCACACTCTATTGGGGTACTCTGCACTGACAAAACCTTCTGGCTGATTCATGTAAACATCCTCAGCCAACTTTCCGTTAAGGAAAGCGGTTTTGACATCCATTTGCCATATTTCATAATCATGAAATGCAGCAATGGCTAGCATAACCCTAATAGACTTAATCTTTGCTACTGGTGAAAAGGTTTCATCATAATCAATACCCTGAGTCTGAGTAAACCTCTTCGCAACCAGTCGAGCCTTATAAGTGTGCACCTTCCCATCCATGTCGGTCTTCTTCTTGAAGATACATTTGCACCCGACTGTCTTAAGGCCTGGTACATTGTCAACCAAGTTCCAAGCTTGATTGTCATACCTGGACTGTATCTCGCTGTCCATAGCCTCCTTCCATTTAGCAGACTCTGGGCCTGCCATGGCTTCCTTAACACTGTTAGTTTCATCCAGATTTACCACTGTATTGTCACTGATAAATGTATCACCTTCCGTAGTAATATGAAATCCATAATAAAACTCAGGTGTGTTCCTAACCCTTGTGGAACGCCTCGGAAGTACAGACTCGTCAGCTGGATCAACATGAATTTCCTCCTCAAGTTGATTGCTAGTGTTTGAGGTTCCTTCACCAATTGAGTCTTGAATTTCTTCAAGGTTAATTTGCCTACCACTGTCTCCTTGGCTTATAAATTCTCTCTCTCGAAAGACCCCTCTCCTAGCCACAAAGACCACATTCTCACTGGGTCTGTAGAAGAGGTAACCAAAGGATTTTTGTGGGTAGCCGATGAAAATACACTTTTCACTTCGAGGTTCGAGCTTGTCATGAGTCTCGCGCCTCACAAAAGCCTCGCAACCCCAAATCTTGATGTGGTCTAGATTGGGAACTTTCCCAGTCCACATTTCATGAGGTGTTTTGGCAACCTTCTTTGTAGGGACTAGATTAAGGATGTGGGCGGCAGTCTCTAAGGCATACCCCCAAAAAGAGATTGGTAGCGAAGCTCGACTCATCATAGAGCGAACCATGTCCAACAAGGTTCGATTGCGCCTCTCAGCTACACCATTCAGCTGTGGTGTCCTGGGAGGTGTCAATTGTGAGACAATCCCACACTCCTTAAGATAATCGAGGAACTCAGTACTAAGATACTCACCACCTCAATCGGATCGAAGCATCTTAATGTTCCTGCCCAATTGATTTTCTACTTCCTGTTTAAACTCTTTAAACCTTTCAAAAGTTTCTGACTTATGTTTGATTAAGTAGACATAACCATATCTACTAAAATCATCAATAAAAGTCACATAATAGCGATTAGCATCCCTTGTGGCGGTTTTGAATGGTCCACATACATCAGTATGTATAAGGTCCAACAAACCCTCACCCCTTGCACAAGTACCAGTGAAGGGTGATTTTGTCATTTTCCCAAGTAGACAAGACTCACAACTATCATCCGACTTGAGGTCGAACGACTCCAAGACTCCATCCTTTTGGAGCTGGTCTATGAGTTTCTTGCTTACATGTCCAAGACGACAATGCCACAAAGATGCTTTATCCATGCTAGTAGAAGAATCAATACACAATACATTATTCCCTAAATTATCTACAACCGATACAGCTTCGTACACACCATTACAAGGTAATGCTTTAAAATAAAGAATATTATTAAAGAAAGCATTAATACTACCAACTTCATTATCAAAAGAAAAGGTAAAACCTTGTTTGTACAAAGCATGAAAGGAAATAATATTCCTCGCCATTTCAAACGAGTGCACACATTTATTCAAATCTAACTTTAACCCACTATCTAGCAACAAAGTATAAACTCCAATCTTGGTAACAGGTGCAACCTTCTTGTTCCCCATGATTAAGTTTATCTTTCCGTGCTCCACATCCTCACTTCTTCTTAGGCCCTGCAAGTCACAACAGATGTGAATACCACAACCTGTATCAAGAACCCAAGAATTAGAATATGGTGAGTTATTAGACAATATAGTGTAAATACCTGCATGGGATGGTTTCACTTTCCCATCCATGACATCCTGCAAGTACTTTGGGCAGTTTCGCTTCCAGTGCCCCTTATTTTGACAGTAGAAGCATTCAACATCCTTAGGGATGGCAGAAGGATTGATAGAACCACCTTTGGTTCCAGATGAGGAGCCTTCAAGGGACTTTCCCTTGGTACCCTTCGAAGGGTGCTTCCTCTTATTCCCTTTGCCTTGCCCGATAGCCAAAACAGGGGTAGTAGTAGGAGTAGGAGTAGCAACCGACTTACTCTTAAGACCACTTTCGGCAGTCTTCAGAAGTCCTTGAAGCTTACTGAGTGTGACTTCCTCCTTGTTCATGTGGTATGTCATACGAAATTGATCATAACACAATGGCAAGGAGTGCAAAATGATATCAATTGCCAACTCCTCAGGGAAGTTAACATTCAGTTTCATTAGACGGTCCACATACGTTTGCATTTTCTGCATGTGGCTCGTGATTGGTTCGCTATCCTTCATACGGGTAGTGATCATGGAGGAGATTATTTCATACCGCTCTTATCGAGCACTCTGATGGTACCTTTCCATCAGATCCTGATGCATCTCAAAAGGGTAATAGTCCTCATAGGACTTTTGGAGTTCAGCTGTCATGGTGGCCATCATGATGCATGCCACCTTGGTGGCATCTCTTTCATGTGCCTGATACTCAGCGACCTCCTCAGGAGTAGCAGTGGACTCATCAAGCTCCTTTAGCTCTTTATCGAGGACATATTCCTTGTCCTCGTAACGAGTTACCATCCTGATGTTCCGGATCCAATCCATGAAGTTGGAACCATCAAAGATGACCCTCCCACAAAGGTTCATGAGGGAAAAGGAGCCAGTACGGTTAGAGCCCGAAGATTTGTTGTCGGAAGACATCTGAAAAGAAGAAAACAAGTTTATATTAGATATATCGAATCCTTAATAATACACCCAAATGTAATATTAAGGCTAGGATCCAACACAATATATTATAACTTAGAAGAGGGATGCCGTAATCTAAGCTATAATATATTTGAAGGTAGGTGAATGACGATTCACCAATTTCCACCATGAAAACGAAATGAATTATTAGGTTTAATTGGTTTTGAAATTCCTAGATTCCTTTGAGATTCATTGAACTTTTCAATGGCATGTTTCAATCTCGATTGTGCCCTTCAAGTTTTGTGACTGGGATGCCAAGGATCACAAAACAAGGTGTGAATAACCATGCAAATTCACTTGGTACCCTTAATATTATCACCTAATCAATGTGTCGGTTAACCACACACGCTCCACCGATCTATGATAAACATTAAGTCACCCTTCGTGATCCTTATTAGTCCAAGTTAGTGTGCCGGTTAACCACACACGCTCCACCAACGACTTGGTAAGGTACAAAGTGTGAATTTCATGGGTTAGCACCATATTCACATTTTCCTAAAGTAACTAAGATTGGGAATTTATATAAGGTTTAGTTACTTTATAATATTCATCATACTTTTAATGAGAATTTATAAGTCTTTGTCCTACCCGTTCGGCTAACGACCCTCCACCAGTGAAGCAAGCGGTGGGTGAGAGTGGACACCCATTAAGTTGCCATTTTATAGGCAACAACCTTATACCCACCTTATAGACTGTCTTCGTGAATGAGGCGTACTAGCGGTAAGACGACTTTGATCTTATACATATATATAATAATTAACCATTAATGTTATAAATAGTTTAAGGGTTGAATTTTAACTTTTAAAACTCTAAGGGTTTGGAATTAAAGTATATTAAAGTGTGTGTAACTTTCAAAATTCCAAAACTTGAGGACAAGTTTTGAAACTATTCAAAACTTTTCATTTCATAACTTATGAATTAAAGGTTCATAAAAATGAAGACTCTTCATTTCCATGTAAGTTATGTGTTTTAAGTGTGTGTTTAAAAGAAGTGACCTTTGGATATCTGATATGTGCATAATTAATCATATGTTTAACATATATTTCTATTCATTTCTGGCTAATTATATGCATAATATGGACAAAAGGTACTTAATAATGCTTATATTGTGTTTTCAGTCCAAAAGACATGCTTGGAAGCACAAGGAAAAAGGAGAAGCAATTAGAGACCAAAGAATGAAGGAAAAAGGGAAAACTACACACTTACTCGGCGAGTCCACGCTAGTACTCGGCGAGTTCATTATAATGTTCCCGAAAGAAAAGTCAAGATTCCTTGCCGAATACGGAGTCCACACTAGTACTCGGCGAGTGCCCGACCTACTCGCCGAGTAGCCCCTGTTTTGTGATAATTATAAATAGCGGGTTTTAATTCGATTGAGGGACTGCTGGAACCTTTGGGGAGAAGCAAGTTGCGATTGAAGAGCCAGAAGAACCCTAGAGAACGAAGATATAACCTAGAATCCAATTCCGAAGAAGATTTGAGGCACATTCTCATCATTCTACTTAATCTATTGTTTCTCAATTATGGTTAGACAATTAGAATTCGTTTTATTGCTGTTAATTACCTCAATCATGAGCTAAAACTCTTAAACTTCTGTTTGGGGATACAAAATTGATATTATGGTTTGATTTTATGGTAGGATTAATTTAATATTGGTGATTTTGTTGATTATAGCTTGTTAAAGAACCTTATGTGTGAATGATAACTAATTTTCTGTTAATAGGAAGATAATTAAATAGTATGAACATCTTTTAATTATCAACCCCATATGTTTATGTGACCACTTTATCATATGTCTAGGACTAACGAATGTGAAACTAGAATTAATAAGAAAAATTAGGTAAATTCATGTGTGAGCTTGTTTGATGACCATCAGCAAGAGGTTAACTAAAGGACCAATTTAGTTAGCTATTACAAGTCTAAATTAACCCGAATAAATAATCTAGTGAATTAAATTAAATTAGACAACTGATCACTGTTTGAGTTAGTTTGTTTTCTAAGGATTATCGTAGCGAACGCAAGGCTAATCACTTGAATCGGTAGCCAATAGAAGAATTAATTCATTGCACTATTACCATAATATCAACCATACGATCAATTGAGTTGAACTAACCAGAAGTCCCCTTTATTACTGAATTCAGTTAAATCTTTGTCTTTCTAGTTCTTAGCTCAAGTAGTATTAGTAAGTTTCTAGTCTTGAAAAACTAGAGAAAACCCATATTTACTATTTAATTTAGATAAAATTAGTCTTTAGTTTTAATTTACCCTTCCCTGAGTTCAATACTCTACTCACTTAACTATACCACTAAAAGACAGGTTCACTGCCTTTGTGTGTTTAATTTATAACTCAAAAGTTGGATTAAAACCAGTGCATTTTACACACATCAAGTTTTTGGCGCCGTTGCAAGGGAACGGTTCTAAATTAGCACTAATTTCTATTTTTGTCGATCATTTGTGTGGGATTTATCTTACACAAAGTTAATTCTGGGGTAATTTAGTAGTTAGTATAGGTTTTGATCAATCCCTGTTTTAATAAATTAAGTAGAAAATTTTTCTGTTTTTGCCTTGAACTCGCCGAGTGCACTCGACGAAACTCGGCGAGTCCATCACCGTTCACAGTTTTAGCTTTTATTTTATTTTTGTTCTTTTTACGCGTTTTTCTTGTTTTATTTGCAGTTGTTTCAGGACCCTAGGATCTGATACACCTTTGATCCCTCCTCTAGACGACCCGGAATCCGCCCTAAGGAAGAACAAAGGAAAATCCGTTGGAGAATCCGCTTCTTCAAGGAATTCGCCACTAAAGAACCAAAAGTCCGTTTTCAGCAAGAAGAAGAGCAGCAAATCAGGAGCATCCAGTGCCTCTTTGACAATCGAAGACCCTATTAAAGAAGACGCCGAGCACGACACCGAGGAAGAAGAAGACCCTACATTCGGTCACATTTCCGATTCCGACGACGAATTAGCTATTCTCATGGCTAACATTGATGAAGTCCCCATGGGGGAATGGAAGAAGAGGATACGCGATGATACTGGACCGGGACTTGTGCAACCCGCAATCCCCGCTACTGCTACTTTTGAGCTCAAGGGTCACATCCTGGCTCTACTTAAGGAGATCCCCTTCACAGGCAAAGACCACGAAGACTCTTATAAACACTTGGACGAAGTCAATGATGTAGCTGATTATTTCAATGTTCCAAATGTGCCTCGGGAAACTCAGCTACTTCGCATGCTTCCGGTCACTTTGAAGGGTGCTGCCAAGGATTGGCTCAAGTCATTGCCCCCAGGATCTATCACTACATGGGCCTAAATGAAAGAAGAGTTCATTAATCAATTCTGCCCGCCATCCAAGATATCCAAGCTAAAGAAAGCCATAGCCAACTTTGAACAACAAGCTGGAGAATCACTATATGAAGCGTGGGAGAGGTACAAGAGCTTGCTAAGGAATTGCCCACATCATGACCTCAATAGTCAACAAGAAGTCTCCATCTTCTATGATGGAGTAAATGTTACCACTAGGCAATTACTTGACTCGCAAGGTCCACTCACGAAAAAGGCACCTCCAGTGATAAAGCAACTAATTGAAGAATTCTCTAAGCAATCTAGAGAATACCACAATCCAAGAAATGATGTGACGAGGGGGGCCGCCTATGCAGCTTCAGAAGACTTGTCAGCAGTTATGGCTATGCTAAAAACCATGGATAGGAGGATGGATAAAATGGACCAAATGATACATGCTATTCGGGTGGGTTGCGAAAATTGCAATGGGCCTCACCTTACTAGGGACTGCGATTTGGATGAGAATGGCAACAAAAAGGTGCAAGTTTGTTACTCAAGTGGGGACCGATATGATGAAGATTGGCGTAGACCAAAGAAAGAGTGGCTCCCTTATGACGAGTACAAGAAGGCTAAGGAAGAGAAGTTCAAGCAAAAGGGAAGGGGTTTTTACCAAAAGGAGGAGCCATCACAAGAAAGAAAACCAAGTTTGGAAGAAATGCTTACCAAATTTGTAGCTGCTTCAGAAAAAAGACATAGTGATCATGATGCTGCAATTCAAGAAACAAGGACCATGCTTAGAAACCAGCAAGCATCTATCCACAACATAGAAACACAGCTTGGGCAACTTGCTCAACAAATAAACCAGAGATCACCGGGCGAACTTCCTAGCAAAACCGAAAACAACCCACGAGGCGCGCACATAAACATAGTCACAACAAGAAGTGGGAAAATAATCACTCCTCTGGCCCCTATTCAGAATGAAGCACCCAAAGAATCACAGAAGGAGGAAGCAGAAAATCAAGCAGAAAGTCAAAATCTTCAATCTGACAGCTATACTCGCCGAGTACAGAATAAGGACTCGGCGAGTCCACTGCCAAATCCGAACAATCCATTGCCATACCCAGCCCGAGCCAAGAAACTGAAACAGGAAGAGGAGTACCAGAAGTTTCTAGATCATATAAAGACTCTTCAGATCAACATACCCTTCATCGAGGCTGTTGCACAAATGCCCAAATATGCAAAGTTCCTTAAGGAACTTCTCACTAATAGAAGGAAGATGGAGGAAGTGAAGAAGGTAGTCCTCAATGAAAATTGCTCAGCCGCCATGCTCAAGAAACTACCAAAGAAGAAGGGTAACCCGGGGAGCTTAACTTTACCTTGCCAATTTGGCAATTTAGCTACCACTCATGCCTTGGCTGATTCAGGAGCAAGTGTGAATTTAATGCCTTATTCATTCTTCAAGAAGCTGGATCTCCCGGAACCAAGATCAATTCGTATGGCGATTCATTTAGCTAACAAGACAATCACTTTCCCAAGAGGAATATATGAAGACTTAGTGGTCAAAGTGGACAAGTTTGTCTTTCCCGCTGATTTCATAATTCTAGACATGGAGGCAGATCCTCAAGTCCCAATCATCCTTGGAAGACCCTTCCTCAACACGGCAAGTGCTATAGTAGACATGAGGGACTCGAAGCTCACTTTGCGGGTAGGAGAAGATTCAGTCACATTTGGGGTTGATCAAGCTATGAAGTATGCACGGAATAGTGACGACACGGCATTCTCAATTGACATGCTTGATGAATTATTGGAAGAATGCATAAGTGAAGATTCCAGCAAGTTCACAATTTCCGATGAAGAATTTGATGCAGAAAAAGACTTAATGGACATCGAGAGGCTGCTGGAAGAAGCTGAGTTTGAAGAGTTGATGAGGCAATCTGACACTTCAACTCGCCGAGTAGGGCCGACCAACTCGCCGAGTCCGAGCGAAAAAAAAACAGAATTCGTAAAGTCAGCTACAAACTCGCCGAGTCCCTTACCTATACTCGGCGAGTACAACAAACAGAACCCAAATTCTGAGCTCAAAAAGTTACCAGAACATTTGGAACATGCCTTCCTTGAAGATGGCCATCAAAAGCCAGTCATTATAGCCTCTGACCTTTCCAACTCTGAAAAGGAAGAACTAGTGCATGTTTTGAAAAAACGAAAATGGGCCATAGCATGGAGCATTACCGACATTAAGGGAATATCTTATTGTTCACACAAGATTAACCTGGAAGAAGGAGCAAAGCCGGTTGTGCAGCACCAAAGAAGACTAAACCCAAATATGCAAGAGGTGGTCAAGAAAGAAGTGGTCAAGCTTTTAGATGCGGGGATTATATATTCCATTTCCGACAGCCCGTGGGTGAGTCCGGTTCAAGTGGTGCCCAAGCAAGGAGGGATGAGAGTCATAACCAACAAAAAGAATGAGCTTATTCCGACACAAACGGTAACCGGTTGGAGAGTGTGCATCGATTATCGAAAACTAAACGATGCCACTCGTAAAGACCATTTTCCCTTACCCTTTATTGGTCAAATGTTAGAAAGATTATCGGGCCATAGTTATTATTGCTTCCTAGACGGATTTTCGGGTTATTTCCAAATACCCATACACCCTTTGGACCAAGAAAAAACCACATTCACTTGCCCAAGTGGGACTTTTGCTTATCGACGCATCCCCTTTGGGCTATGCAATGCGCCCGCGACATTTCAAAGGTGCATGACAGCCATATTCCACGACATGGTAGAAAAATTCATGGAAGTCTTTATGGACGATTTTTCTGTTTTTGGATCTTCCTTCCACGATTGTCTCACAGATCTTGACCTAATGCTAGCTAGGTGTGAAAAGACCGACTTGGTCCTTAATTGGGAAAAATGTCACTTTATGGTTAAGGAAGGTATAGTTTTGGGCCACAATGTTTCCAAATCGGGAATTGAAGTGGATCGGGCAAAGATTGACACCATTGCCAAATTACCTCCACCAACTAATGTGAAGGGTATTAGAAGTTTTCTAGGACACGCGGGTTTTTACCGGCGTTTTATCAAAGATTTTTTAAAATAACTAGACCTCTAACACAATTGCTCCTAAAAGATGCACCATTTAATTTTACTAAAGAGTGTTTAGAGGCATTTGAATTTTTAAAGGAAAAATTGACTAATGCCCCGATCATGGTTGCACCAAATTGGAATTTACCATTTGCAATAATGTGTGATGCTAGTGATTTTGCATTAGGAGCTGTCCTTGGTCAAAGGGTTGATAAGCACTTCCAACCCATATATTATGCCAGCAAGACTCTAAATCCAGGCCAAGAAAACTACACCACCACGGAAAAGGAATTATTAGATATGGTGTACGCTTTTGATAAATTCCGCCCTTATTTAGTTTTATCTAAAACAACTGTTTTTACTGACCACTCTGCTATCAAGTATTTGTTTGCCAAACAGGATGCCAAGCCAAGATTGATACGATGGGTTCTACTTCTTCAATAGTTTGACATAGAGATACGCGACAAAAAGGGAATGGAGAATGTAGCAGCTGACCACTTGTCAAGGCTTGAAAACCCGCGATTGCAAGAAGATAGAGTTGGAGATGATTTTCCGGACGAGTATATTATGGTGACTGTGGGAGAAGAACCATGGTTTGCAAATATAGCTAATTACTTAGCTAGCAATTACCTCCCAAAAGATCTCACAAGTCAACAAAAGAAGAAATTCTTTTCCGAGATAAAGTATTACTTTTGGGATGAACCATATCTTTTCCGAAGCTGCGCGGATGGAATCATACGAAGATGCGTGTTCGGGAATGAAAGCTGGAAAATATTGGAGCAATGTCATAGCGGGCCCACGGGTGGACATCATGGAGCAGATTACACTGCTAAGAAGATCTTTGACACTGGGTTTTACTGGCCCACGATTTTTAAAGATGCAACCCAGTTTGTCAAAGAATGTGATGCATGTCAAAGAGCTGGAAACATTTCCTCTCGAAATGAAATGCCACAACATAGTATCCAAGTGTGCGAAGTATTTGATGTGTGGGGGATCGATTTCATGGGACCATTTCCCATATCCAAAGGCAACAAATACATATTAGTGGCGGTAGATTATGTATCCAAATGGGTGGAGGCACAAGCTCTGCCAACTAATGATGGTCGGGTAGTGGTGAAGTTTTTAAAGAAGTTATTTTCAAGATTAGGGGTCCCGAAAGCTCTCATAAGTGACCGAGGGACTCATTTTGCCAATGATCAACTAGAGAAGGTGCTAAGTAAATATGGGGTAACCCATAAATTTTCAACATCCTACCATCCACAAACTAGTGGAAAAACCGAAGTGACAAATCGATCTTTAAAGAGAATCTTGGAGAAATCGGTAGGGAGCAATCGAAAAGAATGGTCGGATAAGCTAGACGATGCAATTTGGGCCTTCCGTACAGCTTTCAAAACCCCCATTGGTACTACACCATATAGGTTAGTTTATGGAAAGCAATGTCATTTACCGGTGGAGATAGAGCATAAAGCTTTTTGGGCTTTAAAGATGTGCAACTTCAACATGTAGGAGCTCAAGAACAACCGGTTAATGCAAATGAATGCTCTTGAGGAACTTAGAAATGATGCATACACTAGTTCTTTGATCTATAAAGAGAAAACTAAGAATTGGCATGACAGGAGGATCAAGGAAAATAAAGAATTTCATGAAGGGCAAAAGGTGTTGCTCTTTAATTCAAGGTTAAAACTCTTCTCGGGCAAACTCAAGTCAAGATGGGATGGTCCTTTTCGGGTGAAGAAGGTGTTTCCACATGGTGCTATAAAGCTATTGTCAAAAGATGGCACCCCGTTCAAGGTCAATGGACATAGAGTCAAAAAGTATGAAGAAGGAGTTCCAAGGAATGATGGCATGGAAGAATTGATGTTGCTGGAAGGGATTGCAGCTACGTAGAATGGGAGGAGTCCAGCTAATGACTCCTTAAAAAGAAGCGCTTCCGGGAGGCAACCCGAATTTAGAGTTTGCATTTCTTTTTCCTTTACTTTCTTTTTAATTCTTTAGGATCTTTTTCATTCATCTTCTTCTGGAAATATGTTCTAAATGATTGCTTGAGGGCAAGCGATGCTTAGAGTGTGGGGTAGTGGGTTATAAAAAAATTAATTAAATTCAATTTTTGTCAAGCTGCAAGCTTTACTCGCCGAGTAGGTACGAGTACTCAGCGAGTGCTTGCCTAAATAACCACCGCGTAAAAGCATTTGTACTCGGCGAGTAACCCGTCTCTACTCGGCGAGTAGCCAACTTACACAGACGGTATAAAAATCGGAGAAATAAGGGTTTTTACCCATTTTACCCACACACTCGCCGTGCACAGCCTCCTTCAAGCGATTTCTTTGATTTTAGGCTTAATCCTCGACTTTCACGGGAAAGGGTATGATCTTTACACTTAAAAACTCATCAAAGGTTCAAGCTTTATCACTGATTTGCCCTATTTTATCTAAATTCGGATTTAGGGGTTTCCTCAAATTCTAGGGTTTTAGTTTTACTATAAATTAAGAGTTGTTAGGAGAATTTTCTTTTGGTTTAGTGTTTAACGGACTTAGTACAGCAAACCCCTGTGCAAAATTGGGTGTTTTAAGTGACCCATATGTGTTCGACAGATTCTGGTCCCGATGTTCATACTACTCGCCGAGTAGGACATGAACTCGGCGAGTAGGAGGCTATACAGATCTGTTTTATCCAAATTTAATTACTGGGGTTTGTTTGTTTGTGCTTTCTTAATGTTATCATGTAGGTACCATGTCCAGACGAGGTCAGTCTTCAAGAGGGGGAAGCCAAGGGGACATCCCGTGGCTCTCGTTCCGCCAAATCACATCTAAATCATCTCAAGCCCGTGCCATAAACAAGTTAGAAGCTTTAAAACAGAAAGAGATTCATTTACCCAATGCAGTGGATTGGGATTGGATGGGGAAAGTTGGTTTGGAAGAAGAGCTAACACCATATTTGGTGAAAGAATGTAATTTGGGGAATTCAACTATCATATGTGATGGTTGGTTACAGCTTTTCAAAATTCAAGAACCAGTCTACGCTGAATTATGCTGGGAGTTTTTTGCTACCATCTCATTCCGAGGTGGTAGTGAGTACTACAATCCCAATGTAGTTTCCTTTTCTCTTGGTGGAGAGCTGCGACAATGCAGCATGGCTGGATTTTCATGGAGGCTTGGAATCTATGAGCAAAGCACTATGTTGAATGAAGATTTTGAAGTTTTTTTAGAGAATTGCCACGAAGATCTCCCCGAGGGAGTGGTTGCTTCTACCTGGTGGAATACTATTGCTAACTGGGTGTACATCCCATCTACCGCACAGGAGGGTCACATACGTTCACCGATCCACCGTCTCATTCATCGGTTCATCTCTAGCACGATTAATATGCGAAAGGACTGGGACAAGGTCCCGACCCTTGACATCTTTTATCTTTGGAGTATTATTACTCCCGATGTTTTCTGCAATCTCCCCTATCGCATAGCCAAGTATCTTGCTGAAGGGGCTGTTAAGGAGAAGATGAACGCCAAGATTAATGGAGGGATGTTTGTGACGAGGCTTGCAAGGTCATTTGGGGTATTAGATTTGCAAGAGTCAAGGGCGCTGACGGTCATTTATCCCCCTCTGTTCAACACCGCATTATATAGAAGGGCAAGGATTGTGGAAAAATTTGGTGATTCTTTTTCTATTCCTCGTGCGGATGAGCCGGTTAACCCCGAGGAGCCGGGAAGGCGAGTGAGGCGACGAAGTGAGCGGGTACGGGAAGACCCACCGGTTATTCCGGTGGGAGAAGAGAGCGAAGGATGGAATCAACTTGAGTGCCGGCGCTACTTGGATGATATTGGAAGAGGAGTTAACTATAACAATCAATCATTTGACTATCTCTTCCAGCAAATGAACATCGCACCGAGACCTGGACCCGGCTACCCCTACATCATGAGTTGGGATGAAAGGATGAGGAAGGGCAATGAAGGAGGATGAAGTGGAGCTGGAGGAGCCGACGTAGATGATGAAGAATGAAGAATGTTTCTTTTGTGTTTTTAATTTATTTTCGTGATGTTTGATTTGGACCACTTGTTAAACTTGGATGATTTTATTTCTCGTTAGGACTTTTGGTTGCTTTCAATTTTGTCTGTTTTTTTTTCAGGATTGGAAGGTTAGGATGCATTTAGAAGTCTTATGGGTCAAGGTTCAAGTCAAGAATGTTCAATTGGGAGTGCGCAATCTTTTCCATTAAGTTTGAGTCCGTTAGAGTTGGGAGTGTAGAGTTCTCTATTACTGAAGTAATTAGAGAAAGAGTCACTGAATTACCTCAATCCAGTACTTCAGTCGAATGGAAAACTCAGCGCCTACTCGCCGAGTGCACATTCCTTACTCGACGAGTGCATGGACTAATTCACGACTTCTCTGCCAGTTAGCAACATACTAGCCGAGTGCACGACTTACTCGCCGAGTCTATCATCATTTTTCGGATTCCCGAGTTGTTTTGGGCACGTTCATTGCAGTTTTATCCGATTCTTTCATAGAGGATCATTGCTGAAGGTTTCTAGGAGCTGTATCCTACATCTTTGAGTCATTTGCAAGTCTACCACACGCGACATGACACCCAAAACATGGATGAGCTGTTCCCATGTTTAAAGTCATTCAAAAATGGAGCTACATTGAAGATGATCAACATCGCCACTACTATTCCAGGGGAGTTTGTTCCAATTCCCTCTTTATTTTTTTTTGTTTCTTATTCATGCATGATATGCAATGGGGACATTACATAAATTAAGTGTGGGGTAGGGGGTTGGTTACATTTAGTTAAAATTTAGATTAATTTTAAAATTTTGCATAAAATTCCTAGGGCTAATTTAGATATTTTGGTAAAAACAATTAGGGATCATACTAGTATTATATTTGATGATTCCATGAGGACCCAAATGTTTAGTTGAGCCTATATACGTTCTAG
Organism: Lactuca virosa; assembly: GCF_052849685.1. Taxonomy (NCBI): domain Eukaryota; kingdom Viridiplantae; phylum Streptophyta; class Magnoliopsida; order Asterales; family Asteraceae; genus Lactuca; species Lactuca virosa. Next base: position 206,903,541 of record NC_136426.1, read on the forward strand.
TGCATTTGTGGCTCCCTTATTCTAGTGAAATCATGAGACAAAAACACAACCTCGCTTAGCCCAAAGGATGCAATATGTTTAGCATCGTGTACTTGAAATGTATCCAGGAAAATTGTTATCATTAATCAATAAAGGTTGAAGTTGAGTGCCCCTGCTTAAGTATGTAGGTTTTGAGTGAAAGAAAAAAAAAGTGAGTTACATGAAAAAAAAGAAGAAAATTACAAAAGAAAAGTTGTAAGAATTTTTGGAGCATCAAAGTCAAATATGAAATTAGAAGATCAAAAATTCCAAGAAATTAAAAAACTTGAAGATACCAAAAACCAAACAACAAAGTGGTGAATTCAAAGACATCAAAGATCAAATGCCAAAGAAATGAAGAATTCCAAAGAGCTCCAATGTGGTATCCTACATTGTAATTATCTAGATTATGTATGCTTGGGTTACTCAACCAAAAACACCTTGAGGTTAAGAGGTTTTCTGAGGATGGATTCGGAGGGATGCATAAAATGAGCATAGTTCGGGGTGAGTGGGTGAGTGTTTATGAGGATTGTGAGTATTTAGAATTAGGGGGGTCCTTAGGAAAAAAATTTAGACACAAATGCATGCGTTGCGGTCTTGGCATAATGGCTGGGTTCAATTGGGATTGTCTTATGTAATATTAGCGTGCTAAAATTCGGTTTTGCTTGGGGGCAAGCAAAAGTCAAGTGTGGGGTATTTTGATATGTGCATAATTAATCATATGTTTAACATATATTTCTATTCATTTCTGGCTAATTATATGCATAATATGGACAAAAGGTACTTAATAATGCTTATATTGTGTTTTCAGTCCAAAAGACATGCTTGGAAGCACAAGGAAAAAGGAGAAGCAATTAGAGACCAAAGAATGAAGGAAAAAGGGAAAACTACACACTTACTCGGCGAGTCCACGCTAGTACTCGGTGAGTTCATTAGAATGTTCCCTAAAGAAAACCCAAGATTCCTTGCCGAATACGGAGTCCACACTAGTACTCGGCGAGTCCACGCTAGTACTCGGCGAGTTCATTAGAATGTTCCCTAAAGAAAACCCAAGATTCCTTGCCGAATACGGAGTCCACACTAGTACTCGGCGAGTGCCCGACCTACTCGCCGAGTAGCCCCTGTTTTGTGATAATTATAAATAGCGGGTTTTAATTCGATTGAGGGACTGCTGGAACCTTTGGGGAGAAGCAAGCTGCGATTGAAGAGCCAGAAGAACCCTAGAGAACGAAGATATAACCTAGAATCCAATTCCGAAGAAGATTTGAGGCACATTCTCATCATTCTACTCAATCTATTGTTTCTCAATTATGGTTAGACCATTATAATTCGTTTTATTGTTGTTAATTACCTCAATCATGAGCTAAAATTCTTAAACTTCTGTTTGGGGATACAAAATTGATATTATGGTTTGATTTTATGGTAGGATTAATTTAATATTGGTGATTTTGTTGATTATAGCTTGTTAAAGAACCTTATGTGTGAATGATAACTAATTTTCTGTTAATAGGAAGATAATTAAATAGTATGAACATCTTTTAATTATCAACCCCATATGTTTATGTGACCACTTTATCATATGTCTAGGACTAACGAATGTGAAACTAGAATTAATAAGAAAAATTAGGTAAATTCATGTGTGAGCTTGTTTGATGACCATCAACAAGAGGTTAACTAAAGGACCAATTTAGTTAGCTATTACAAGTCTAAATTAACCCGAATAAATAATCTAGTGAATTAAATTAAATTAGACAACTGATCACTGTTTGAGTTAGTTTGTTTTCTAAGGATTATCGTAGCGAACGCAAGGCTAATCACTTGAATCGGTAGCCAATAGAAGAATTAATCCATTGCACTATTACCATAATATCAACCATAGGATCAATTGAGTTGAACTAAACATAAGTCCCCTTTATTACTGAATTCAGTTAAATCTTTGTTTTTCTAGTTCTTAGCTCAAGTAGTATTAGTAAGTTTCTAGTCTTGAAAAACTAGAGAAAACCCATATTTACTATTTAATTTAGATAAAATTAGTCTTTAGTTTTAATTTACCGTTCCCTGAGTTCGACACTCTACTCACTTAACTATACCACTAAAAGACAGGTTCACTGCCTTTGTGTGTTTAATTTATAACTCAAAAGTTGGATTAAAACCAGTGCATTTTACACACATCAATATCCATAACTTGAGGACAAATTATGGACTCCATTAAAACACATAAATGATCAAGAATTAATCCTAAACAATTCAGCAAATAATTCCTATCATCTTCTAAATTCATAAGAACATGAACATGATCATCAAAGTTTCAAGAATTATATGAACACATACAAAGCATGAAATTTTAAATATAAGCTATTGTAAATGGATTAGAACAACCATTACACCAACTAAAACAAGTTTTAAAACACCAAAATAGTTTAGGGTAATGTTTCTAGTCCATTTCCAGCAGCAAAAGTCGAAAATCTGCATTCTGAGGCTCCTACTCGCCGAGTGCACGAACCTACTCGCCGAGTAGGATGAGTTTACACATGAACTCGGTGAGTCCCCCCATGGACTCGGCGAGTTCATCAGGCAGACAGCAAAAAATTCGACTTTTTTTCACTATTTTGCATCAAGTATCAAACAAACAAGCCTAGGCTCTGATACCACTGTTGGGTTTTGAGCATTCTAACACTTCCTAAGTGTACATGCAACCCTATTAAACCTTGGATCTATGTTTGTCTAAGATACATGCAAAATATTATTTTCCAAGGTTTATAACCTATCTAGCATGGCATGGGGTACTTTTAACCATAAAGGAACTAGATGAATTACATACCTTTTGTTGATTGTTGATTCCTTGGAGTTTGAGAGCCAAGCACCAATAATGTGAATGCCTCAAATGGAAATCACAAATCACCCAAACTTGGAAAATATATGAGAGAGTATTCTAACTCTTGGTTTTGGCCACTACACTTACACACACACTTAGTGTCTTTTTCATGCAACATAAGCTTGTTTATATAGTGTACATGGTTAGGGTGAAACCCTAATAACCCATGTCTTTTCCTCTTCCAAGGATCCATGGGTAAAAGCTCCATGGATCATCCATGGACTTCCATATAAGCTTAGCCCATTCCAAATGAGTGTTAGCCCACACCATATAAATATAATAGCCCATGATTTAATTAGTCTTCCTTTTAATCACTAAATTAATTCATAATTAATTCAAGATTAAAACTAATTAAGTAACATGACTTTATATTAATATATTATAACTTATAATATATTAATAAATCGTAAGTATACAACTCTCATAAAATTATCCATAACAAGTTCGGGTGAAGTGCAACCCAAATGGACCATGATGGGTCGGGTCAAGTATATACCAAATAAGTTATGGACTTAGACACCTTATCCAACAAAAGGTAGTACCTCCAGATATTTAGAGCGAACATTACTGCTCCCAGCTCGAGAGCATGTGTGGTGTAGTTCACCTCGTGGTTATTTAGTCGTCTTGATGTGTAGGCTATGACCTTTCCTTGCTACATGAGTACGCAGCCTAATCCATGATTGGATGCGTCACAATAGACCACGAAATCTTCCGTCCCTTCTAGGAGAGACAAGACGGGGGCGTTGCATAAAGCATATTTCAAGGTTTGGAAAGCAGCCTCTTGTTTCCTCTCCCAGGTGAAGGTTACACCCTTCTGGGTTAGGGCGATGAGCGGCTTAGCGATTTTGGAGAAATTATGTATGAACCTCCTGTAGTAACCCACGAGGCCTAAGAATTGCCTGATCTCCATTGGGGTTCTTGGTGTTGCCCAACCTTTAATTTCCTTGATTTTTGAAGGGTCCACGTGTATCCCTTCTTCACTAACTACTTGACCTAAAAAATCCACTTTTCAGATCCAGAATTCACATTTGGAGAACTTTTCATATATCTTCTCTACCCTTAATGTTTCCAAGACTTGCCACAGGTGTTGACTGTGTTCTTCCATACTTCGTGAGTAAACTAGTATGTCATCGATGAATACTATCAGGAATTTGTCTAGGTAAGGTCAACACACTCGGTTCATTAAGTCCATAAATGTCACAGGCGCATTTGTTAGACCAAAGGGAATTACTACAAATTCATAGTGACCGTAGCGGGTTCGGAATGCGGTCTTGGGGACATCTTCCTCCCGGACCCGTAATTGGTGATATCCGGATCAGAGATCTGTCTTTGAGAAGTAACTTTGATTGAATAGGTTGTCGATCCGGGGAAGGGGGTATCGGTTTTTGACAGTGAGTTTGTTTTGTTCTTGGTAATCAATGCACATGCCAAACGTTCCATCCTTCTTCTTTACGAATAAGATTGGAATTCCCCAGGCCGAGAAGCTTCGCCTTATGAACCCCTAATCTAGTAATTCACTTAGTTGACTGAGAAGTTCTTGCATCTCCGTGGGTGCTAATCTGTATGGCGACTAGGCGATTGGTGTGGCTCTGGGTATCAAGTCGATTCTAAATTCGACTTGTCGTTCGGGGGGTACTCCCAGGAGGTCTTCGCAAAACACGTTGGGGAAGTTGCATACCTCCAAGATGTCTTTAATTCTCTTTTCTCCTTTCTTTTTGTCAACGACGTGGGCTAAGAAGGTTTGGTTCTTCTTGTGTAAAAACTTTTGTGCCTTGATACATGAAATGATGCGAAGATTCGTACCGGATTTGTGACCGTATATGACCAAGGTTTCATCACTTGGTAGGTGAAGGCGAACGACCTTCTCGTAACACATAATATCGGCACAGTGAGGACTTACCCAGTCCATGCCGATGATAACATAAAAATTCCTTATGGTAACCGACATTAAGTCGATTTGAAAGGAGTGGTTATTCAAAGTTAGCGTGCATCCTATGAATACATCATTTGTTGTTTCGGTTTTTCCGTTGGCCATTTCTATGGTGAATGTTTCATTTAGTGTTTGAGGGTTTTGTTTGAGTAGATGTTTAAACTTATGACTCATAAAGGTTCTCCGCTCCATTATCAAATAGTATGCGTGCATAAATATGATTTAGGAGGAACGTACCAGTGACCACTACAAGATATTTCATCGCCTCCTCGTGTCCTATTGCTAGGACTCTTCCCGTTCCCCTAGTATTTCTCTTATTGAGGAGGAACGTACCGGTGACCTCATATTTTTCTGTTGTCATTTTTCTCATATAGCGAGATATGTTTTTTTTTTTTTTTTACTTTACAATCAAAAATATCATATACCACGGCTTTTGGTGTAAAAGTGGTGAAAACAATATTTTGTGCATATATCATTTCGAGTTCAAACAATAATAATAAAGCGTGCTAATATCCATGAGACAAATAATTTTGACTTGTATCCCCCCCTCCCCTTAAAAGCATGTAAAACTCGAAAAATGGGGGTATGAAACTCACATTGAGTTGATTTTGTGGATGGTTTGAAGGAACAAGATGAGGATTTCGAGCCTAACTTCTTGTATGGAGTTGATGGTCTTCTTTGGAGGTGTGATTTTCCTAAGGGTTTTACATATGAAAAAAAAGTGTGTAAAAATGGTGAAATTTACACAAAAATGTTTTAAATCCTTAGAGGGTTTTGAAAATATTCACCAAAATTCTTAGGGCCAGCCTTGAGGTGGTGAGTCTTGAGGGATTTCGATCTTGTTCTTGGAGAGAAGAAGAAGTTGTAGTAAGAAAGAGATGGAAAGAGTGGGATAAACCCACCCTCGGCTAAGAGTTAAATGGGAGAGGGAAAGGAGATGGGGTATGGATGTTTGGTGGTTACTTAGGTGTCATTCTTGGAGACTTGGTGTGTATTTGTATGTAGGGTATAGAGGTACGGTGGTTAAAGAGATGCAAAGTTAGGAGATCAAGTCTTAAAGTCATCTTCTTGAATCTTGCACCCAACCGAGATCCCATCTACCGCGGAGGGGTTCTCGGTCCTTAGTCCCACCGAGATTTCGGTCCAGTGAGGACGAGAACTAGGTTCTTGGTTCCAACCGAGAGCTATGTGTGCGAGGGTTTTCGGTCCAATAGAAAATGGTAGGTTTTAGGCTACGAGGCCTCTAGGTTTTAGGGCATTTCGGTCCAACTTAAACATTTCTAATGCATACTTGAGATTTCAAACTTCTTAATCCAAACATCCTTCATGTAAATTGAGATTTCTAGAAATTTTGGTCCTTTTCATTAAAATTTTCAAATGTCTACTATAACAATATAGTGATGAGGTTTTATACTATCTATAAATACACCGTGTTTAGATCAAAATTTCTTGGTAGTCACATGTCACAACTCCAAATTTTAGACCTAGCATGGTCTAAACCCTAGCTTAGGGCAATTGAAAACTACATTGTAATCCTTGTTGCATTGTACCCTCTATAGCCTTAGGGCTTGTTTATAGAGCTAACAAAGAAGTAGGGATTGAAACCTAAATTGAATTAGGGTTGTATAAGTGAACGTAAGCTAAAATTATAACGTTTAATCATGGAATAACACACCATATACGTGTTTACGGCCAAGAACTCATGAAGAAAGGAGTTCACGGTCCATTTAATTCATCCTAAGGTGGTTCACGGTCTAGGATTGTAATCCAAAGGGTGTTCACGGTCAAACTGAGGCCGTAAACTCAATCTTGGTGTAACATCCGGATTCCCAGGTATCTTATTTTATGTATTTATATTGAGTTTTGGAGAGGGACTCGGTGAGAAGGCGCTCAGACTCGCCGAGTAGGATCGCGCATGGTTGGACTGATTTAGTGACGGACTCGGCGAGTCCATGCGTGGACTCGGCGAGTCCACGCTTTTTAATGAAACCCTAATTCTCGAGGCCTGAGCCCTATTTAAGGACCTTTATAGCCACCATTTGCGGCTATCAGACCCCTGAGAAACCCAAGAGAGCAGAGAGAAGGATTGTAGTGCAAGAGGAGGGCTATTTCACCATTCTAAGTGTGATTTTGCAAGAAAGAAGGAAGGAGGACAAACAAGGAAGGTTGAGGACCTCAGATCTATCATCCATTTCATCAGATGAGGCTACTAGAGGTACTAATCTGTGCTCAAACTCGTGTATTTGGTGTTCTAGTTGAATCTAGGGTTTTCTTGTGCCTTCTTTGGCTTGGATTCGAAGTATGTGAGGTCCCAAGGTGGAGTTCTTCTTAGATCTGGACCTTAAGAGGTCCAGAGAGTCCTATTCAAATTGCTTTTTGCTACTCCATTAGAGATATAGCCCTAGGTTGCCATTTTAGGGGTTGTTTCACCCAAAGAAGCTTTTTGGTCATTACATGAGTGTAAAGGTCAGACCTTTACGTGATTATAGTGGTTGGGAAGGCCATATCTATGGATTAGAGGAATAGATCTGACCTCAGAAGGTCGTTTGAGTGTGAGCATGGAATGTACTCGCCAAGTCCATGAGAGGACTCGACGAGTTGATTCGGGTTGCCCCATGACTCGCGATCTGTGACGACTCGTGGAGCATAGCGTTGACTCTGTGAGTCAAGAGAGGACCAGGGGGAAGAGGGCAGGCGTGTACTCGCCGAGTCACCCTAGTGCACTCGGCAAGACGGGTCAAAGTTGACCGTTGACTTTTGTTGACTTTAGGGTTCTGGTCAGGACTGATTCAGGAGAGTTCAAGGAAGGGTAGAATGGCCTTCTACCCAGTTATAGAGATGAGATCATGAGAGAATATTGATCAGGATGTTATTTGAATAATAGGGGGAGGCTAAGTCGGGACGTTGAGCACGAGAGTTTATCCGACTTCATTGAGGCGAGTCTTCTCACTATACTGTACCTGGAAGGATACCTATATGTGACCGGAAGGTCTTGTATGCTATGAGATGCATGTGCTATATGCGGTTATATGATATGTATGTGCTATATGCAGTTATGTGATATGTATGTGCTATGTATGTTATGTATGATATGGACCGGAAGGTCAAGATGGTATGGACCGGAAGTTCAAGATGGCATGGACCGGAAGGTCAAGAGGTTACGGACCGGAAGGTCGATAGGGGTAGGACCGGAATGTCTACCGGGATTTGGGACGGAAGTCCCCTGAGACACATGGATCAGAAGATCCTATAGAGTATGGCCTGGAAAGGCATATGTGGGGTATGTGGTATTTTGGGGAACTCACTAAGCATTTATGCTTACAGTTGTTGTGTGATGTGTTTCAGGTACTAGCGAGGATCGCAGGAAGGCGTCGACATGATCCGTACACATTGAGAGGATTTATGTTTATGAGATCTTGGGACATGTTTTTATTATGACGCAGTGATACATTATGTTGTGTGATTGTCATGTGGTTGAAAGTATGTTTTTAAAAATGAAAATTCGTTTTGAAAAATTATGTCGTTACAAGTTGGTATCAGAGCCTTGGTTTGAGGGATTCGGGTGCATCTTCGGATGAATCTGAACTCAAACTGAGGAAATGAGAAAGTTTTTCATAAATAAACAATTTTTCTAAAAGAGTAAAAGTTTTGAGAAAGGCAAAAGGAAGCAGTGTGTACGATCAGCCAGCGCCCGAACGGTGATTTCCCAAAATACCCTTACATTATGTGTTATGAGATATGATATGATATGATATGCATGCTAGAGTAGGCTAGGTATTCATATTAGGACTAGGGTGACCTGATTTGTGATGCCTTAGCCTAGGAAGGATTTTGCTGCTATGTGATGCTTGAGAGCGAGTAAGTAGCAATGAGGATCTGATGAGAGGCCTACCGAAGGGTAGCCTATGCCAGTGAGATATAGTGTACTTGTGATCTGGGATCCAAGGAGGAGGACTTAGAGTGAATGCCGATGCGGTGTGGACGGTAGTATAGGGCCTGTACTACTAAAGACACCGGAGCAGTGCGCACCCTAAGTAAAAATTCATTGGGTACTAAGGAACAAGTAGGGTTGAGTTATCGAGTGCGAGTATACTCGAGCTAGTCTCTGATATTATTGTGTTGTATTTCAGAGACATCATGGTTGGGACACGCCACAGACCTGAGTCGAGCGGCGTGAGTGACGAGGAGCTTCGTCATATGATATACGATGAGGTGGCGGCGGCGATAAGGGCCGAGATTCCGGAGATGTTTGGGTCTATCAAGACCACACTGATTGAGACTTTCGATGAGCGGTACGCCGCGGTGACTGAGGCTGCTGCTGCCAGACCTCAGGGAGGTGACTCGTTGTTGCTACGGTAGTTCAGCAACACGAAGCCACCAGAGTTTGATAGGACGCAGGATCCAATCGCTGCGATGAGATGGATTGCTGATATCGAGGGATGCTTCTACACGTGTTCATGTCCGGAGCATTTGAGGGTACGGTTCGTGTTGAACTAGCTTTGATTGGGAGCGAAGGATTGGTGGAAGTTCATGACCGCGAGCTTCACTGTTGAGGAGATCTCAGCGGTGACCTGGGGGAGGTTTACCACTATGTTCAGAGATGAGTATGTTCCCCCGGTGGAGAGGGAACGGTTGCTTCAGGAGTTCTTGACCCTCAAGCAGGGTACTGATTCGGTTACTGTGGTTACCCGGAAGTTTCATGAGAGGGCGATGTTCTGCCCTGAGCAGGTGTCTACTGAGCAGGCACGTATGAGCCGGTATTTGGGCGTTATGAGGAGAGACATTTGGGAGTTCATGTCGAACTCGACGTACCAGACATTTGCTGAGCTCCAGGCAAATGCCCGGAAGAGGGAGATTGAGTTGGAGACTCAGGCCAGGGAGGAGGCCGAGTCTCAGAGGATGGATCGGCGGCCGGCACAGTCTCATTCGGCAGCCAAGCGGACCAAGTCGACTGATACGATATATGGAGGCAAGAAGGGCCGCACTTGTGGGAAGTGCAACAAGGGACATGATCGGGTCTGTCGATCGGCTGCTTGCTACAAATGTGGCAAGGAGGGGCATATCGCCAAGGATTGCCCCAAGGGATTCATGGTCTGCTTTCATTGCAACCAGACTGGCCATCGAAAGGCTGAGTGCCCGCAGCTACATCAGGGTTCAGCACATGGATCCGCACCTGCTGCTAGGGATACCGAGGTTCGGCCAGCGAAGGCCGAGGCACCGAAGGCTCGCGGGAGAGCTTTCCAGTTGACAGCGGAGGAGGTCCGCGCAGCGCCCGATGTTGTGGCCGGTATGTATTCTTTATTTATTTATGTTGAGTTGAGATTTTATGCTTATATGATGATATGTGTAGGTACTTTTCTTGTGAGTTCTGTACGTGCCTTAGTGTTATTTGACTCGCGTCCGAGTCGATCGTTTGTGTCGATAGGATTTAGTCGGCACATCAGTAGCAGACAAGAGGTGTTGACTCAACCTCTGCGAGTTTCCATAGCTGATGAGCGAGCAGTGTATGCTATGGAGGTGATACGAGGATGTGTACTCGAGATCTTCGGTGTTGAGTTCCCGATAGATCTGGTTCCGATAGCGATGGGGGACGTGTGTGTCAGAGTGGGCATGGATTGGTTGAGCCGATTTGGGGTTGTGATAGACTGCGAGCGACAGTTGGTGACAATACGAGACCCTAGTGGGGGAGTAGTTACGGTGTACGGCGAGGGTACCCGATGTGGGTCAGCGTTCTGTTCGGCTACCAGAGCGAGACAGAGTTTACAGCAGGGCTGCAGCGGGTTTGTAGCCTATATGATGGGCACACGAGAGGCCGCTGGGAGGCTAAGTTCGGTGGATGACGTTGCGATAGTGCGTGAGTTCCCGGATGTTTTTCCCGAAGAGTTGCCGGGTGTGCCTCCCGAGAGGCAGGTAGAGTTCTGCATTGATTTGGTTCCGGGGGCAGCGCCTATCGCCAAGGCGCCATATCGCCTTGCGCCGCCAAAGATGCAGGAGTTATCCTTGCAGCTTCAGGAGCTATTGGGGAAAGGGTTTATTCGACCGAGTAGCTCGCCATGGGGAGCGCCGATCCTTTTTGTCAAGAAAAAGGATGGTCCACACTGGATGTGTATTGATTACCAGGAGTTGAACAAGTTTACGGTCAAGAACCGTTATCCATTACCGAGGATCGACGATTTGTTCGATCAGTTGCAGGGAGGGTCTTGGTTCTCCAAGATTGATCTGAGGTCTGGATATCATCAGATGAGATTGCGTGATGAGGATATCCAGAAGACGGCGTTCAGGACTCGTTATGGGCATTACGAGTTCGTGGTGATGCCTTTCGGGCTCACCAATGTACTAGCAGCGTTCATGGATCTCATGAACAGGGTGTGTAGGCCGATGTTGGATCAATCGTTGATCGTGTTCATCGATGACATACTGGTGTATTCGAGATCTAGAGAGGAGCATGAGGAGCATGTAAGAGAGATTCTCGGGGTATTGAGGATGGAGAGGATTTATGCCAAATTCTCCAAGTGTGATTTCTGGTTACGAGAGGTCCAGTTACTGGGACATCTCGTCAACGAGGATGGAATTTTGGTCGATCCGGCCAAGATTGAGGTGGTTATGAGTTGGGAGGTGCCGAGATCTCCCACCGAGATCAGGAGTTTTCTGGGATTGGCCGGCTACTATCGGAGATTTATCATAGATTTCTCCAAGATCGTCGTGCCTCTCACCAGGTTGACCCGGAAGGGTGTTGCTTTTCATGGGGTCCGGAGCAGCAGACCTCGTTTGAGACACTTCGCCAAATATTGTGCGAAGCCCAGGTGTTAGCCCTCCCGGAAGGGATGGAGGATTTTGTGGTGTATTGTGACGCATCGATATCGGGGTTGGGTGCGGTGCTTATGCGGAGAGGGCATGTGATAACGTATGCATCGAGGCAGCTGAAGCCTCATGAGACGAGATATCCCACCCACGATCTGGAGTTGAGGCCAGTGGTGTTTGCCCTCAAGATCTGGCGTCACTATTTGTATGGGGTTCGGTGTACCATATACACGGACCATAAGAGTTTGAAGTATCTGATGGATCAGCCCAACCTGAATATGCGACAGAGGAGATGGTTGGATGTGGTAAAGGATTATGATTATGAGATCCTGTACCACTCGGGCAAGGCTAATGTGGTAGCCGATGCGCTGAGCCGTAGGGCGGAGAGTGCCCCGATTCGAAGCACTTGTATGAGATTGACTGTGATGACTCCGGTGTTGGACACCATTCGGGAGGCCCATGCAGAGGCCGTGATACCGGAGAACCGCAAGAGGGAGCAGGTGATCGGGCATGTGTCTGAGTTTGTAACCGATAGTCGAGGGCTGATGACCTTTCAGGGTCGGATTTGGGTGCCGTATGCAGGAGGGGCACGTACCATTTTGATGGAGGAGGCGCATAGATCGAGGTTCTTGATCCATCCCGGGGCCACGAAGATGTATTTGGACCTGAAGAAAGATTATTGGTGGCCCTGTATGAAGAGGGATGTCGCATGGTTTGTCGAGAGATGCTTGACCTGTTGTAAGGTTAAGGCTGAGCACTAGTGTCCGCATGGCAAGTTGCAGCCGCTCGAGGTTCCCCAGTGGAAGTGGGAACAAATTTCCATGGATTTCATCACCAAATTGCCGATGACCGCGAGGGGTGTCGATGCAATTTGGGTGATCGTCGACCGACTGACGAAGAGTGCGTATTTTCTTGCTATCAGTGAGAGCTCCTCTGCCAAGAGGTTGGCAGAGTTGTACATGAGGGAGGTGGTATCGCGTCATGGGGTACCGATCTCGATCGTGTCAGATCGAGATGTACGTTTCACTTCCAGGTTCTGGAAGAAGTTCCACGAGGAGTTGGGTACGAGGTTGGATTTCAGTACCGCATACCACCCCCAGACGGACGGACAGAGTGAGTGGACAATCCAGACACTCGAGGACATGCTTCGAGCATCTGTGTTGGACTTCGGAGGAAGTTGGGACACGTACTTGCCATTGGCTGAGTTTTCCTACAACAACAACCACCATTCTAGTATTGGGATGCCTCCCTTCGAGTTGTTGTATGGTAGGAGGTGTCGGACTCCCATTTGTTGGGGAGAGGTGGGGCAGCGTATGATGGGTAGCACTGAGATAGTGCTGCAGACAACAGAGCAGATACAGCAGGTTAGACAGAGACTACTGACGGCTCATAGTCGTCAGAAGAGTTTTGCGGATCGGCGACGATCCGAGCTGGAGTTCCAGATGGGGGACTTCGTACTCCTGAAAGTATCTCCTTGGAAAGGAGTGATCCGAGTCAGGGAGAGGGGCAATCTGGGTCCCCGGTACATCGGTTCATTCAGGGTGACCACGAGGGTGGGCAAGGTAGCATATCGGTTGGAGCTACCTGTGGAGTTGAGCCAGATTCATAATACCTTCCACGTGTCCCAGTTGAGGAAGTGTATAGCCGACGAGTCGGCGGTAGTACCACTGGAGGATATTCAGGTGGATGCGAGCCTGAATTATGCGGAAAGGCCAATCGCGATCCGGGAGCGGAAGATCAAGGTTCCGAGGAACAAGGAGGTGTCACTGGTGCAGGTCCAGTGGCAACATCGGAAAGGGTCCGAGCTGACCTGGGAGCCGGAGTTGGAGATGCAGGAGCAGCATCCAGAGTTGTTTGTCGAGCAGGACTTCGAGGGCGAAGTCTGATTCTAGTGGGGGAGAATTGTAACATCCGGATTCCCAGGTATCTTATTTTATGTATTTATATTGAGTTTTGGAGAGGGACTCGGCGAGTAGGCGCTCAGACTCGCCGAGTAGGATCGCTCATGGTTGGACTGATTTAGTGACGGACTCGGCGAGTCCATACGTGGACTCGGCGAGTCCACGCTGTTTAATGAAACCCTAATTCTTGAGGCCTGAGCCTTATTTAAGGACCTTTATAGCCACCATTTGCGGCTATCAGACCCCTGAGAAACCCTAGAGAGCAGAGAGAAGGCTTGTAGTGCAAGAGGAGGGCTATTTCATTATTCTAAGTGTGATTTCACAAGAAAGAAGGAAGGAGGAAAAAGAAGGAAGGTTGAGGAGCTCAGATCTATCATCCATTTCATCAGATGAGGCTACTAGAGGTACTAATCTGTGCTCAAACTCGTGTATTTGGTGTTCTAGTTGAATCTAGGGTTTTCTTGTGCCTTCTTTGGCTTGGATTCGAAGTATGTGAGGTCCCAAGGTGGAGTTCTTCTTAGATATGGACCTTAAGAGGTCCATAGAGTCCTATTCACATTGCTTTTTGCTACTCAATTAGAGATGTGGCCCTAGGTTGCCATTTTAGGGGTTATTTCACCCGAAGAAGCTTTTTGGTCATTGCATGAGTGTAAAGGTCAGATCTTTACGTGATTATAGTGGTTGGGAAGGCCAGATCTATGGATTAGAGGAACAGATCTGACCTTAGAAGGTCGTTTGAGTGTGAGCATGGAATGTACTCGCCGAATCCATGAGAGGACTCGACGAGTTGAGTCGGGTTGACCTGCGACTCGCGATCTGTGACCACCCGTGGAGCATAGGGTTGACTCAGTGAGTCAAGAGAGGACCAGGGGCAAAGAGGGCAGGTGTGTACTCGCCGAGTCACCCTAGTGCACTCGGCGAGTCAGGTCAAAGTTGACTGTTGACTTTTGTTGACTTTAGGGTTCTGGTCAGGACTGATTCAGGAGAGTTCAAGGAAGGGTAGAATGGCCTTCTACCTAGTTATAGAGATGAGATCATGAGAGAATATTGATCAGGGTGTTATTTAAATAATAGGAGGAGGCTAAGTCGGGACATTGAGCACGAGAGTTTATCCGACTTCATTGAGGTGAGTCTTCTCACTATACTGTACCTGGAAGGGTACCTATGTGTGACCGGAAGGTCTTGTATGCTATGAGATGCATGTGCTATATGCGGTTATATGATATGTATGTGCTATATACAGTTATGTGATATGTATGTGCTATGTATGTTATGAATGATATGGACCGGAAGGTCAAGATGGTATGGACCGGAAGGTCAAGATGGCATGGACCGGAAGGTCAAGAGGTTACGAACCGGAAGGTCGATAGGGGTAGGACCGGAAGGTCTACCGGGATTTGGGACGGAAGTCCCCTGAGACACATGGATCAGAAGATCCTATAGAGTATGGACTGGAAAGGCGTATGTGGGGTATATGGTATTTTGGGGAACTCAGTAAGCATTTATGCTTACAGTTGTTGTGTGATGTGTTTCAGGTACTAGTGAGGATCGTGGGAAGGCGCCAGCATGATCCGTAGACACTGAGAGGATTTATGTTGATGAGACCTTGGGACATGTTTTTATTATGACAAAGTGATACATTATGTTTTGTGATTGTCATGTGGTTGAAAGTATGTTTTTAAAAATGAAAAATTGTTTTGAAAATTTACGTCGTTACACTTGGACTAGGCTTGGTCGTGAACACAAAAGGTCCATGCCATATAAGACTGTAAACCCCTCTGACATATATATGTTTAGCCGTGAACCCAATTCATTTATCACATTTTACACCATGAACACTTCATAATTTGCTTTCAGGTATCATCCGAGAAGACCCTTTTTCTCTCAATCTTCAGGTTTTTATTGCCCAGCTTCCTTCAAATCTTCATAACTCTCACCAAGAACATTCAAGCTTTCTATAAATCTTAATATGATCTTCAAATATCCTTAATTCACCAAGAAATCCAACCGTGAAACTCCATTTTTCAAGTACAAACTCATTTTCAACACTTCCAAATAATTCCTAATTTATTTGTAAGTCTTCGCTATATAATTAAATTATTATTTAACCCTGATTTAGATTAATATTTTTATTAATTAAAATACAACGTCCGAAATACTTATTTTAGGATAACATTATTTCGTACGTATTCTAACACGAGGATCATTCGCAATCACTTCGAGTCCGATCAAGCACACGCACTATCGGTGACTTCATACCCCTACATTTTTACCAGTTTTTAATGTTTTTAGGGGGAATACAAGTACAACAAAATACATTTTTGTGAACATTTCAACGTTTTTAAGCAGTTTCAAACCTACCATATACTGTTTTAGATCATCCTAATTTATTTTAACAGTAATCGATCATTGTTTTCACTAACACATATTTAATACAAGATAAATTCTTTAAACCTTTGTAACATGCTGAGCAAAGGATCATTTTTAGAATACTTATACTACAAATGGAACATGCACGTATAAACCATAATAGGTATATTTTATGGAACACATACATCATCAATTCAAGAAACATAGATACAATGAGAACAAACATATAAACTACAATAGGTGTAGTTTAGGGAACATATATATTGTCTTACTAAGTCAACGATATGATACTAAAATAATTATTTAAAACATAGTTATTGTACGTTATTAGTACAGGGTAATATATAAATTTTTAAATACAAGGGAAACATTTGTTTTCTATACGTAACTAGTGATACAGGGTTGTGAGGCACTCCTTCAATTTACCCATCAGGGTATGGTTTCTAAGTCCTATAAATTATAACCAGAGTCTCCTGGAGGGAGGGCATGAGTTTGTGTATAGATCTATACGAGATTGACAATCCTTTGCCCTGACTACTAGCTACAGTTGGAACGGAGGTTCGGGGGTAACAAATGTCATCTCATTTGGACGCCAGAAGAACGTCGTAGAGGCAAATCTGTAATTTTAGCATGGTTGTAAGAAACTCAAAATAGTATCAACTAAGGCGTTTAGTATACGTGAAATACAAAGCTTCAAATAGTTTTATTTTAATAACAGAACTATATTACATCAATTTTCTGGTAACAAGAACATGCACTGTAGAAAGAATCCATAATGCTAATTCTATGATTACTTAGTTTATACATTAGGGTGATATATATAGGATCCGATAGACAGTAGAATGGGTGAGTTCCGCTTTACTTCCTCTTCTATGTTTGGTTGTGGGCTTAGAGCAGAGCCACACAGTCTACTACGTATTTGATTTTGGTTATATATGACTTGTATACACCAGGTAATCATAGGAGAAAACTGGTACAGGTCGGGTCACTAAATACAAAGGACAACATACTGTTTTCTAGTACCAAACATATATTTCCAAAGGAACGATTAACTAGGTGCATACATACAAAAAGGGTTGCATACAAATACAACTGTAATACATTACGTTTCTTAGTACGAGTCAACAGAACTTACAGTTTATTACATCAGAAAATACAGGATTTTCGAGAAGGTTACACTCACATTTCAAAAAGTACCATTACAGTTAACTCTGTAGTACCTGGTGAATACGTTAGGGTTATATACAATGAATATCCGACAGATAGTGGAATGTGTGGTGTCAGCCCCATTTCCTGTTCCTTGTTTGGTTGTGGGCTTTGGGCAGAACCACACAATCGATTGTCTATTCGATCTGATTTGTATAAAACTTTGTATTCGCTAAGTACTTGTAAAAGGGACTAGTATGGGTAACATTTCATTCATTTCATTACATCAGAAAATATAGGATTTTTTGGAGGAACATACTAAGGCTTTCAAAGTACAAGGAACATTCTAATGTTTTCAAAGTACAAAGAACATACTAAGGTTTTCTGTGACAACCCGAAATTTACTCCGTCACTGTAACCCGTTTCCGTTAATAAAAGTTAGTTCTATTAAAATTTTCCGTTAACTTTTATTATTAAAATAATTAATTTTGAGTTATTAAAATAATATATATTTAATGACGGAATAAAAACAACTAAGTCGGGTTACGGTTAGTTTACCCGGTAAAAACATTTAGCTCCGTTTAAATGACAGTGTATGGTGGGTCCCCACTAGGCAGCCATATATAAAGGAGGAGTGTCCACCTTTAGAGACTTTTCCCACCTTGGAGCTTTCTCTCTCTACTTTCTCTCTCTAAAATCGGGTTTGGCTCAAGAACACCACTTTCAAGCCTCAAAAATCAAAGGTAATCTTCCTAACTTTATTTTATAGCTTAGTATTCATGCTATTTCGAGTTGGATCATCCAAATACCCCAACATGCATGTGTTTACGGTTTGGGGAGCCTCCCAAGACCGTAAACTCCTATGTGAGGGTTTCGAAGCCCCAAAACACTTCCAAACCTTCCCTAATGCTTAGATATGGCTTAGATGCTTGCATGCATGGACTAAGGACCCCAAGATCATGTCTTTTTAGCCATAAACATGAGTTTACGGTTCTTGAACATTCAAGAACCGTAAACCCAAAACCGTAAACACCTCAAATGGTGTTTTGATGGCCCTAAACCCTTCCTTAGCTTGTTTGATGAATTGGAAACTAGTGTAGATGAGCTTAGGAACCAAAAACATGAAATGGTTGAAGTGGTCAAGGGTTTACGGCCGTAAACCCTAGAGTTTACGACCGTAAACTCCCAAGGAGTGGTCCAAGGACCGTAAAGTCCAAGGGAGTACCCAATTGAACCCTAATCACTTCCAAAGCCCTCGAATTGATACTAGGAACCTTCCTTGTGATGCATGAGACCTTTAGACACACAAACTCACCATTTCCATGAGTTTACGGCCGTAAACTCATGGGGGAAATGGTCTCCCAACCGTAAACACACTTATGTGTGGCCAAGTGAAGTGTAACCTCCATAGTGAGGCCATACACTCCTTTGATGCAACCTTTAACACTCCTAACACTTGAAATAAAGTGTTTTCATACATTGAAGTGCCTTTACTCACTTAATTAGTGATTACACAACTAATTAGATACCTTATACATCACTACATGTTACATAGGATCCGTGTGTGTGTTCAAGTCCTCACTTGACACCTAGCATCCTACCCGGCGTTTCCATCCACTTCACTCACTACAGGTGAGTTCATACCCCTAAATGAACCTTTTTAAATGTTTTTAACTGTTTTATGGGGGGGATACAAGTTGAACCAAATAAGTTATAGTAACAATCGCATGTGAATTATAACTTGCAACCAAAAAGGATTTTCTACACTATAAACTGTTTTTACCACCAAGAAGGGATTTTCTCTATTTTCAACTATATCGCCAATTAAACTGTTTTCAAATGCTTACCAAATTCATTTTCGTGTTAAATCACTACAAAACCATTTTCAAAAATTCTTTTAACTATTTTTATTCCCAAACCATATCTACACCAATATATTTATATAAGTAAGACTTGAAGGACTTAGGACTAATAACTCACCTTACTTCCTGTTCTTGTTTGATTGTGGGCTTAGGGTATTTTGTTATTAGTCCGACTCTCGTTGAATTCTTAGTTATATATCTCATATATTTGTGTCAGATATAAAAGTTTTCATATCAGTTCAATGCCTTTGGATATCAAAGACATGCAACCAACAATACTATTTAACTATAATAGGTATAGTTAAGGGATACTACTCAGTACTACTATTGCCATGACAACTACTAGAATCAGTTCAGTTGTGAGTCAATACATGTTATGTACTATACAAGAGAACACTATATACTATACAAGGAGAACACTATATACTATACAAGAGAACACTATATACTATACAAGGAGAACATTATGTACTATACAAGGAGAACACTACATACTATACAAGAGAACTTAATAAAATAGAATGTGACATACTATTTCTCAATACGACACATCTTTGTGCTATCACCGCGTAACCAGAGTCTCCTGGAGGGAGAGCGGGCATTATGTGTATAGATCTATACGGGACAGACACTCTGACATCCCGACTGCTAGCTACAGTCCGAGCCGTCTAGGCCCAGCGGTGACAAAATGTCACATCTACATATGACTCGGAGGGTCAAAGGGATTCGATCGTCAATTAGCATGGTTACGTACGAGTTCACATTCAAACCTTTAATTAACACTTTAAAATTTAAGGCAACGGACTCCCTGAGGAGTATTGTACATTTAATACTACCTGGAGTCTGCATTTCATTACATATGACCGACGGTGATACTGTTGGGGTAAAACACTTTTCTCATTACTATACATGGATAAAGTCAAACTATATTTTCAAACTGTTAACTACTGGGAAAACTTGTACATTATCAAAGGAACAAACAAAACATTGGGTCTTGGTGAAGACTACTTTTTCGGGAAAACATAGGGTTTTCTAGGGCTCATACTATTTTCAAACACTGAAACTTTCTTTTACAAATGTATAAATGTGAATATTTTTATACAGGAAATGACACTAAATACTTATGAACTCACCAGCTTTATGCTGATAAACGTTTTCAAAATAACTTGTATTCTCAGGTCATCGGTAGACAGGTACGGATGCAGCTTTTGAGAAGACGGAGCACACATAAGACTCCACTTTATTTTGATTGTATTTTTGGTGTCTAACATTTGTACTGAACACGTTTGTAATACAATTATTATCTTAATGCAATGGATGTTGTTGCTTGTCTTTACTGTTATGCTTTGTTATGATACTGTACATGACGTCCTCCACCCCAGAACGTATTTCGCCTTTCTCGGTTTTGGGGTGTGACAGATTGGTATCAGAGCACTGTTTATAGTGAATCAAGTATATCAACCCATAAAAGATATACAAACTATAAAAACATCGGGACTAAAACACTCTGAACAAGAATATATACTTTTAAATAATAAAATATTTAACTAAGTATATATACATTCATTCATACAAAGGGTCAGTATCATACTAGAACAGAACAAAAGTATTAAGATTGTTGAACAACACAGTTAGGCTTAGAGACATATGGCCAAAACTAGGCGGATGTAGCCTGATCAACTACATTTTCCTAGGAGTGGCTAGCATGTGCCTAAGAATGGTTGTGGTGTTGCAACAAGTCTAAAACTTACCAATACTACTACAAGAACATCAGAACAAGAATACTATAGGAGTATTATGCATTCTAGTTACAACATATGTGAGAACTAAAAGGGTCGTTACTAGTAGGGCAATAGTTGCTAAGTGGATACACCACGGTTACATGTGACTAAGGCGTTATAGACTTAGAATCTGTGACCTTTGCTTCATTTCCTGTTCTTGTTTGATTGTAGGCATGGAGTGAGGGTCACTTATTCGAAGGTCTATTATGCTTCGATTACATGTAATTGGTATGCACTATGCAAATATTGGGTCGACTAATAACGATCATATTATAAGTATCATAGATTAGCGCGCCTATCAATTTTCTTTCCCCACTCTCGCGTAAATGGCATAACCGCATCCCGAGCGGAAGTCATGAAACTCCGAGCACGTCAGAGGACGCGCAAGCGACATCTTCAGGGAGTTGTGCGCCAACTGGCTGATCTTGGGTTTGCCCCAAAGGATCCCCGTCGCCAGTAAAAGATGCCAACTCATCCCTTTCTTTTGATTTAGGAATAGCCTTCTTTTCTATAGTCAATAGAGTACATGCCTGTAAACATTCCTAACTTTGGAAGTACTCTAGCTAGACTACTAAACTGCCAACATTTTCCATGATGGTTTGATGTAAGACCTCCTGCTAGGTCATTTCCTTTCCCGAACTCATTATACATCAGTAATACCAGTAGTATTGGCAGTATCTAATCGATGGGGAAGTTGTACTTTTGGGTGTCCCTAACCTAGCAGTACATTTCCCTTTGTTTGTTAGACTATAGAGAGTTAATCCAAGAAACACTCTTATCATATTTACAAATCGATTCTTACTATTGTCATCGTTTTCGTAACCTTTCAGTACAGGATGCCGCCTCGCAAGCGTCCAACCAGGAGAACTCCTGCACCTCAAGCTCCACCACCACCACCTACATCGTCGGTTCCTCCACAGTTTGACCCGGTGTTGTTCCAAACAGCCGTGACTGCAGCCGTGACCGCCGCTCTGGCGCAAGTCAATTCTGGTGGTGCCAGTGGAGGTGGAATGGGCACTAACTCTAGCCAGGGTGAAACCCACCCCCGTGCTCGGGAATGCACCTACAAGGATTTCATCAGTTGCAAGGCTACCTACTTCAACGGGACCGGTGGAATCCTCGCCCTAACCCAATGGTTCGAAAGAACCGAAGCAGTATTCGAAATGTGCTCCTGCCCCGAAGGGAGCAACCCTTACCCAAAGGGCCCTAACATGGTGGAATGGCCATGTCAAAGCCCTCTCCCTGGTAGCAGCTAACGCCATGGGTTGGGATACACTGAAAGACCTAATGATGACAGAGTACTGTCCAAGGGGAGAAATTCAGAAATTGGAGGAGGAACTCTGGAGTCTCAAAATGCAGGGTTCCGATATAGTAGCTTACACAACCCGGTACTGCGAGCTGGTAGCCCTATGCCCTAACATGATCCCCTCGGAAGCTAAGAAAATTGAGCGATACATCGGGGGCCTAGTACCTCCGTATCGTGGGAACGTTCTATCATCAAGGCCAACGACCTTTGAAAGTGCCAAGGAGTTGGCCCAAATGCTTATCGATCATGAAGTTCCCCGTGCTCCATCAATAACTACAACCATCACTACTGCTCCAACTCACACCTCCGACAACAAGAGAAAACGGGGAGATCGAAAGAAGGGGAAATCAGTCAAATCCTCTTCCAGTAACCAGCAAATAGTGGCTGTCCATGTTGCCACTACTCCTACAGCCCCTGTGCCCGCCAAAACATATGCGGGGAATCTACCCAAGTGCGATAAGTGCGCCTTCCATCATAACGGCCCATGCCGTGAAATGCACTGCACCAATTGCGACCGGAAGGGCCACACCATCCGGTTCTGCAGAGCACCTCCCAAACCTATTTCCCAAGTTCCCAGTTCGGGAGCAAGCCAGGCCTGCTATGGTTGTGGCGAAGTCGGACATTTCAAAAGGGACTGTCCAAAGGCTGGCAACGCGGGAGGAGCAGGTAGACTACTTGCTATTGGCCATAATGAGGCTGTAGCAGAGCCCACCGTAGTCACGGGTACGTTCCTTCTCGATAACTATTATGCTTGTATTCTATTCGATAGTGGGGCAGAAAGAAGTTTCGTAAATAAAAACTTTAAACACTTACTCAAACAATCACCGCAATCACTGAAAGAAACCTTCATCGTAGAAATGGCTAACGGCAAGACGGAAAGTTCTAACGAAATCTACATAGGTTGTACCCTCACGCTAGATAATCATTCGTTTCCAATCGATCTCATACCAGTTGCAATCAAGAGCTTTGATGTCATCATAGGCATGGACTGGTTGAGTCTCCACCATACCGACATCCTGTGTTTCGACAAAGCCATCCGTTTGAACTTGCCCAACAATGAAACATTGATGATCTACGGAGACAAACCCAGTACGAGCCTTCGCATCATCTCGAGCATTCAAGCCCAGAAATACTTGCGCAAGGAATATCGCGCATTCCTTGCACACGTTGTCGACTCGAGCCGGAGAACGAAAGAACTAAAAGATTTCCCCATCGTGTGCGACTTCCCTGACATCTTTCCAGAGGAACTGCCAGGCCTACCTCCCAGACGTCAAGTCGAGTTCAGAATCGATTTAATTCCAGGAGCTACCCCCGTAGCTAAATCGCCCTATCGTCTAGCGCCTGCTGAGATGCAAGAACTATCCGGCCAACTTAACGAACTGCTCAGCAAGGGATTTATAAGACCAAGCTTCTCACCCTGGGGAGCACTAGTCTTGTTCGTAAAGAAGAAAGACGGATCGTTCCGCATGTGCATCGACTACAGAGAACTCAACAAGCTGACAATCAAGAACCGTTATCCCCTTCCTCGTATAGACGATTTATTTGATCAACTGCAAGGGGCGAGTTACTTTTCCAAAATTGATCTAAGGTCCGGGTATCACCAGTTGCGAGTGCTCGAGGAGGATGTTCCGAAGACAGCCTTCCGGACTCGTTACGGGCACTACGAGTTCGTAGTGATGCCGTTCGGACTAACCAATGCGCCCGCAGTCTTCATGGACTTGATGAATAGAGTATGCCGTCCTTACTTGGATCAGTTCGTCATCGTCTTCATTGATGATATACTTATCTACTCTAGAAGTGAGGAAGAGTATAGCGATCATCTGCGACAGGTCCTAGAAACTCTACGATCGGAGAAGCTTTACGCAAAGTTCTCAAAATGCGAATTTTGGATCCGAAGAGTCGAATTCTTAGGACACGTGGTTAGCAAAGAAGGAATCCACGTGGACCCATCCAAGATTAAAGCTATTGAGAACTGGTCAGCACCGAAGACGCCTACAGAAATTCGCCAATTTCTAGGCCTCGCTGGCTACTACCGAAGATTCATTCAGAATTTCTCTCGGATTGCGAAGCCTCTTACGGCATTGACCCAGAAAGGCGTGGCCTTTGACTGGGAAGAAAAACAAGAGAAGGCATTCCAAACCCTGAAACGAGCCTTGTGCACCGCACCGATACTGTCCCTCCCTGAAGGGACAGAAGACTTCGTAGTCTATTGCGATGCATCCAATCAGGGGCTCGGCTGTGTTCTGATGCAACGAGGTAAGGTCATCGCCTACGCCTCAAGACAGCTGAAGACACACGAAGTCAACTACACCACGCACGACCTCGAGCTAGGAGCGGTCGTGTTCGCCCTAAAAATATGGAGACACTATCTGTATGGTATAAAGAGCACCATCTATACCGACCACAAAAGCCTCCAACACATCTTCAACCAGAAGGAGCTCAACATGAGACAATGACGATGGGTCGAGCTACTCAATGACTACGAATGTGAAATTCGTTACCACCCGGGTAAAGCCAATGTAGTAGCAGACGCCCTAAGTCGGAAGGAATATTCTGGGCGAAGAGTCAAGTCCCTAACCATGACTATCCATTCGCATCTACCCGCACAAATTAAGGGAGCACAGCTTGAAGCTTTGAAACCGGAAAATGTGACGGGAGAGTCCCTGCGAGGAATGGATAAGAATCTGGTAGTCAAGGATGATGGAGCTTACTACCTCATGGACCGGATCTGGACACCGCGACACGGTGGCCTCAGAGACTTGGTCATGAAAGAAGCGCACAACACTCGATATTCCATTCACCCAGTGTGACAACCCGAAAGATATTCCGTTAACATAACCCATGCCGTTAATAAAATTTATTTTATTTTTGGGTTTTCCTGTTAACTTTCAAATTAAATAATTCATTTGGAATTATTATTATTATTTCGTATGTGTCATAACGAAATATTTATTTGAGTGAAAACACTCTAAAGAATCCTCTAAAAATTTCTAGACTACGACTAATACGGGTGATGGTTATTTACCCAGGTAAAATAATAAGCTACGTTTAATGCCTGTATTGGGTGTTTTCCCACCGGGCCACTAACTCTAGTCACATACAAAAGGGTGGAATGACCACCATTTGAGCTTTTCCCACACTTGAACTTTCTCTCTCTACTCTCTCTCTAGAAGACGAATCCTCTCAAGAAATCTTCACTTTCAAGCTCCAATTTGGTAAGTGATCCTTCCTAACTAGTTGTTTATCCTAACATGCATGAAAATCCATGTCTTAAACTCTCCAATGCATCAAGAACTCGTGTTTACGGTTTGGGGGAGCCTCCCAAAAACCGTAAACTCCTTCAATGGGGGTTTTTGAAGCCCCAAAACCCTTCCAAACATCTTCTAATGCTTAGATCCTTACATGCATGGAGTTAGAACCACAAGATCATGAGTTTTGGGCCATGAACATGAGTTTACGGTCCTTGAATATTCAAGAACCGTAAACACCCTTTCAAGGGGTTTTGATGCTCCTTACCCCTTCCAATGCATGTCTAATGGCCTTGAAACTTGCTTGGATGATCTTAGAACCCTAAAACATGTCCAAATGAGCATAAACATGAGTTTACGGTTTGGGAACGTCTCCCATAACCGTAAACACCTTCCAAAGGTGTTTTAATGCTCCAAACACTTTGCATGGCTTGTATTTGAGTCTAGAACTTGCATGAATGGCCTACAATCCACCAAGACACATGGAAAACGGACAAACATGACAAAGGTGGGTTTACGGCCGTAAACCCATGAGTTTACGACCGTAAACTCCCCAAGGTGGGTTTACGACCATAAACCCTTGAGTTTACGACCGTAAACTCCACAAAGGTGGTCCAAGGACCGTAAACCCTATTTCCTAGGCCATTTCATGTCCCGATCATTTCCTAAGCCCTCGAATCAACTCTAGATCTTTCCTTTGTGCAAGATGAGACCTTGGATCACTCAAACCGCTACACCCATGAGTTTACGGCCGTAAACTCATGGGGGATATGGTCTTTAAACCGTAAACTCCCCTAATGGTTTACACTCGAAGAGTAAACACCTTATCTAGGCCCTACACTCCTTAGATACAACCCGTACCATCACTAACACTTGAATTGAAGTGTTTTTCGTGCCCCGGAGTGTATTATCCTACTATCTTGGTAAATCAAAGTCTAATTAGATACAATTATGTATCTCTTCATGTTACATAGGAACCTCACGCGTGTTCAAGCCCTAAACGAATACTTAGCATTTAAATAGGCACATTCTCGTCAGGTGAGTTCATACCCCTACACCATTTTCAGTGTTTTTCATGTTTTCAGGGGGGGAATACAAGCAAAAGTACAAGGAAACTTGTACTCAAATCTGTTATTTCATATAACATAACTACAAGTTCAAAAAGGTTTTAAACATTGAAATCCGTACTAACCAACCGTCTAACTCGTGGAGTTAGTTTTCAAAACAAATTGTGAAACTCGATATAAAATGTTGCATTTTTACATTTCACAAGGATTTCATGTCATTTCATAAAACGGGATTTTCAACACTATTACTTGTAAGGTTCATTATTCTTATGATAGGAGACACGTCCTCGGTAACACTCCACACAGATTACGAGAGTGGAGGACTACTCCCGTAACCAGAATCTCTTGGAGGGAGAGCGTGACTTGAGTGTATAGATCTATACGGGACTGACTACCCCGCACCATGCTGCTAGCTACAGTTGGATCGTCAGGTCCATGGGTGACAAAAGTCATAAAACAACGATGGACTTCTTATTGCCATGTCTAGTCTATTGTATGGTTATGGAACTCGCAACTTAGATAATGGAATTTTACTGACAAAGTAATAACGAACCTAGTGAACTAACCTTCTAGTAATAACTGTCTTTGATTACTACCAGTTCACTACTTACTTACTAGTTTTGTGTACGTGTCAAAACTAATATGCTTACTACTGGATACTAGTCATTCAGTACGTTTCACTCAAACGATACAAGTATGGTAGGTACTTGTACACATCATTTCAGAGTCGATAACCAACGAATGCTTTACATAAGAAAACATACGGTTTTCTTGGGAAAACAAAAACTTTTCATATACAAGGTTGTATGGTACATCTAACGAGAAATCAAACCATATTTTCATAAGGAAATTTGTAGGATTTTCTTAATTTCAAATTGTGTAACAAAGGGATAACCAAACTACTTTTATAAGAAAATACGGGATTTTCTTGGATATCAACTGTTCATGAAACAAAAGGAAACTGAATCTTTTTCCAGAAAACAAACCGCTTATGAACTCACCAGCTTTATGCTGATGTTTTAAAACTGCTTGTATTCTCAGGGCATCCATAGACAGGTACTCCTACCAATTTCTTTTTGAGAAGACGGAGCACATAGAAGACTCGTCTTTACTTATGTTCTAACAAATGTATCTAAGAAAACTTGTAGTACTTTATTTTCAAACAAATGTAAAACTTTCTTATGTAATGTAATGGTTGTGTTTACTATGCTTGATATGTACATTGGTTGTGATACTCTACATGACGTCACATCCGCCCCGGAACGTTTCCGCCATCGGTTTCGGGGTGTGACAGATTGGTATCAGAGCCCTTGTTTATAGTGAACTAAGTATGCCGAACCTTACATGGTATACAACTATAAACACTAAGGGGCCTAAGAGCTCTAAACTAAAAGTATGCTTTTAAAATATAAGTATTTTTATAAAAGTATACAAGTATTCCCGAGTACCGAAATCCGTATTGCGAAGAGAATAAAGCATAAGTAAATTGGGTGTTGTGCACTGTGGTTAAACCTGGGCAGTTATGTAGTCATGTCTAGGGTCAATATAGCCTGATCAACTATATTCATTCGAGACACGGCCAACATGTGCTTGGGAGTGACTGGGGTGTACAGCAGGCCTATAACTTACCTAATATCTATCCAACATAAAATACTATGGGAGTATTTTAGTCCGAACCAAATACCTCACGAAAATCCATTCCGAGTGTTACTACTCATTCCTCCCGTAGCGATAGTTTACTTACTTTAAGTAATTTTCCTGTCCTATCGCGTAGTAGAACACTCTAAAAACGATTATGAGATATATCCTTGTTTCATATCTCTAAATTCCATCATCCTGTTTCTTGGTCATTTCAGATCAAGATGCCTCCCCGAAGGAGATCTACCAGGAGAAGCAACGACACTCCTCCACCACCGCCTCCTCCCCAATTTGATCCTATCATGTTTCAGGCAGCTGTTACTACTGCAGTGACTGCTGCCATGTCGCAAATAAATTCCAGTGGATCAGGTGGTCAGGGAAGTGGTGTGCATCCTCAATCACAGGAAAGTGGTCAGGGACACCAAAAAGAGTGCTCCTATAAAGATTTCATGAACGCAAAACCCACATCTTTCGACGACAGAGGAGGTGTTATTGCTCTGACTCAATGGTTTGAAAAGATCGAGTCCATATTCGAGATTTGCGCAGTCTCCGAATCCAACAAAGTGAAGTACGCCGCTTGCACTTTCCTCAACAAAGCATTAACCTGGTGGAACGGCCGGGTCAAGTCCTTAACCCTGCCAGTGTAAAATGCCATGGGTTGGGACAAACTGAAAGAACTCATGATAGCCCAGTATTGCCCACGGGGCGAAATGCAAAAAACTCGAACACGAACTCTGCACCCTAAAGATGAAGGGTTCTGACATTGCCTCCTACACTTCTAGGTTCGAGGACCTAGCACTCCTTTGTCCGGGAATGGTATCCCCGGAAAGCAAAAAGATCGAACGATTCATTTGGGGGCTGACCCAGCCAACCAAGGGAAATGTTTTATCTGTGAACCCGGAAACCTTCGATAGCGCCAAGTGTTTGGCACAAATTCTGATTGATCATAGCGACGATCCCGAGGAGATAGCCACCACCTCTGATCCGGCTAAAGGGAGCGGTGAAAACAAGAAGAAATCTTGGAACAAAAGAAAGGGTCAGGGTTCGCAAGGATCCTCAAAGAAACATCAAACTGTGGCGGTCCACGCTGCTACTACCTCTGTTTCTACTCCTGCCACCCAGGCTCCTACCAGCAGATACATTGGCACCCTTCCTCGGTGTGACAAGTGTAACTACCACCATAATCCCGGCCCGTGCCGGGAGATGTCATGCACAATCTGTGGTAAAAAGGGGCACACGATGCGATTCTGTAGAACCCCAGCCCAACCAACAAATCAAGCCTCTGGAGCGGGTGTTGGACGAGCCTGCTACAATTGTGGGGAAGTCGGGCATTTCAAGAGGGACTGCCCCAAAGCAGCAACAACCAACAACACCGAGAGAGTTCTAACCATGGGACAAGAAGAGGCAGTCGCTGACCCCACCATTGTCACGGGTACGTTCCTCCTTGACAACTCTTATGCATGCATTCTTTTCGATTCTGGTGCTGAAAGGAGCTTTGTTAGTCACGCATTCAAACAATTTCTTAAACAAAAATCCCAACCATTAACCGAAAATTTTACCGTCGAAATGGCTAACGGTGAGAAAGAGAACACTAACGAGATATACGTAGGGTGTACCCTATCCTTAAACGACCGTTCATTTCTCATTGATCTTATGCCAGTCTCCATAAAAAGCTTTGATGTCATCATTGGCATGGATTGGTTGAGCCCCAATCGTGCAGACATCCTCTGTTTCGAAAAAGCTATCCGTCTCAATCTTCCTTCGGATGAAACTCTTGTAATCTACGGGGATAAACTCAGTTCAAACCTTCGCATCATTTCGTGCATCAAAGCCCAGAAACTTCTGCGGAAGGAGTGTTATGCATTCTTAGCCCATGTCGTTAACGAAAAACAGGAAGTTAAAGACCTCGAGAGCATCCCCGAAGTCTGCAATTTTCCTGATGTCTTTCCAGAAGATCTCCCAGGAATTCCTCCTGAACGCCAAGTGGAGTTTCGTATCGACTTAATCCCCGGAGCTACCCCCGTAGCCAAATCTCCTTATCGATTAGCTCCGGCAGAAATGCACGAGTTATCTAGTCAGCTCAATGAGCTGCTCAATAAAGGATTCATCAGACCGAGTTCCTCGCCGTGGGGAGCCCCGATCTTATTCGTGAAAAAGAAAGATGGATCTTTTCGAATGTGTATCGATTACCGAGAGTTGAACAAGCTCACGATCAAAAACCGCTATCCTCTTCCTCGAATAGACGACCTCTTCGATCAACTTCAAGGAGCTAGCTACTTTTCCAAAATCGATTTAAGATCAGGGTACCATCAACTGCGAGTCCATGAGGGTGACGTTCCCAAAACAGCCTTTCGGACTCGATATGGTCACTACGAATTCGTAGTTATGCCCTTCGGTCTAACCAACGCGCCGGCGATGTTCATGGATTTGATGAACCGGGTGTGTCGTCCATTTCTGGACAAGTTTGTTATCGTGTTCATCGACGACATACTTGTCTATTCCAAAAGCGAAGAGGATCACAAACAACACTTGAGGCTAGTGTTGGAAACTCTTAGATCGGAGCAACTGTACGCGAAATTCTCCAAATGTGAATTCTGGATCCGGAAGATTACTTTCCTGGGTCACGTGGTAAGCAAGGAGGGCATACACGTGGATCCTTCAAAGATCAAACTGATAGAAAACTGGTCAGCACCGAAGACACCCACCGAAATCCGTCAATTCTTGGGTCTCGCTGGCTACTATCGCAGATTCATCCAAAATTTCTCCAAAATCGCCAAGCCCTTAACCACTCTAACTCAGAAAGGTGTACCCTTTTGTTGGAGCGAAAAGCAAGACACTGCGTTCCAAACACTGAAACGAGCCTTGTGCAGCGCACCTATCCTGTCCCTTCCCGATGGGACGGAAGACTTCGTTGTCTACTGCGATGCGTCCAATCAAGGTCTCGGTTGTGTCCTAATGCAACGAGGTAAGGTCATCGCCTATGCCTCCAGACAACTAAAAGTACACGAAGTCAACTACACGACTCACAACCTGGAATTGGGAGCAGTGGTCTTCGCATTAAAAATCTGGAGACATTATCTCTACGGAACTAACTGCACTATCTTCACCGACCATAAAAGTCTACAGCACATCCTCGACCAAAAGGAGCTGAACATGAGACAACGGCGATGGGTTGAACTACTCAACGACTACGAGTGTGAAATCCGCTACCATCCCGGCAAGGCCAATGTGGTGGCAGATGCCGTCAGCCGAAAAGAATACTCAGGTCGTAAGGTGAAGGCACTGACTATGACTATCCATTCCCTCTTATCGACGCAAATCAAAGAGGCTCAGCTGGAAGCCTTAAGACCAGAGAACGTGTCAGGCGAAGCCCTGAGAGGAATGGATAAGAATCTTGCGATCAGAAACGATGAAGTCTATTGTTTTATGGACCGGATCTGGACCCCAAATTTCGGAGGCTTCAGAGAGGTTGTCATGAACGAGGCTCATAATACTAAATACTCCGTACACCCAGGTTCGGATAAGATGTACCTGGATCTCAAGAAACTGTATTGGTGGCCAAATATGAAGGCCGAAATCACTACCTTCGTGAGCAAGTGCCTGACTTGCACCAAGGTGAAGGTCGAATATCAAAAACCCTCCGGTCTACTCCAACAACCCGAAATACCTGAATGGAAATGGGAAATGATTACCATGGATTTCATTACCAAGTTACCCAAATCTCCGAGTGGGTACGACACGATTTGGGTAATTGTCGACCGACTGACCAAATCTGCTCACTTCCTTCCTATCAAGGAAAAGTTCAAAATGGAAAGACTCACGCGAATCTACATCCAAGAGGTGGTCCGACTGCACGGTGTACCTGTGTCCATCATTTCCGATCGGGATAGCAGGTTCACTTCTAGGTTCTGGCAGTCACTACAGAAGGCTCTTGGAACTAAGCTGGATATGAGCACAACTTACCATCCTCAAACAGATGGACAGAGTGAGAGAACCATCCAAACCTTGGAAGACATGTTGAGAGCCTGCGTCATCGACTTCGGCGCGTCATGGGATACTCATCTTCCATTGGTTGAATTTTCTTATAACAACAGCTACCATACCAGCATCAAAGCTGCGCCGTTCGAAGCCCTCTATGGCCGCAAGTGCAGATCCCCTCTGTGTTGGGCTGAGTTGGGTGACACGCAGCTGGTCAAGGGACAAGTCCCTGATAGCACTCTCACTGGTCCAGAAATCATCCGCGAAACCACTGAAAAGATCGTACAAATCTGAGAACGACTCAAGGCTTCACGAGATAGACAAAAGAGCTACGCCGATAAACGACGAAAACCCTTGGAATTCCAGGTTGGAGACCGTGTCCTGTTGAAAGTCTGACCCTGGAAGGGCGTGATACGCTTCGGAAAGCGTGGAAAACTTAACCCAAGGTACATAGGACCTTTCGAAATCCTAGCCAAGATTGGTCCCGTAGCTTACAAACTCCGATTACCTCATGAACTTAGCAATATTCACCCTGTCTTCCACGTCTCAAACCTTAAAAAGTGTCTTTCTGATGAGACCCTCGTGATTCCTTTGGATGAGATCGAAATCAACGAAAACCTGAACTTTGTGGAAGAGCCCATCGAAATCATGGATAGAGAGATCAAACGAACGAAACAAAGCCGCATCCCGATAGTGAAGGTTCGCTGGAATGCCAAGCGGGGACCCGAATTCACTTGGGAACGCGAAGACTCGATGAAAACGAAATACCCGCATCTCTTTCCAATTCCATGATTTGTATCTAAATTCTAAATTTCAGGACGAAATTTCCTCTAACGGGGGGATAATGTGACAACCCGAAAGATATTCCGTTAACATAACCCATGCCGTTAATAAAATTTATTTTATTTTTGGGTTTTTCTGTTAACTTTCAAATTAAATAATTCATTTGGAATTATTATTATTATTTCGTATGTGTCATAACGAAATATTTATTTGAGTGAAAACACTCTAAAGAATCCTTTAAAAATTTCTAGACTACGACTAATACGGGTGATGGTTATTTACCCGGGTAAAATAATAAGCTCCGTTTAATGCCGGTATTGGGTGTTTTCCCACCGGGCCACTAACTCTACTCACATACAAAAGGGTGGAGTGACCACCATTTGAGCTTTTCCCATACTTGAACTTTCTCTCTCTACTCTCTCTCTAGAAGACGAATCCTCTCAAGAAATCTTCACTTTCAAGCTCCAATTTGGTAAGTGATCCTTCCTAACTAGTTGTTTATCCTAACATGCATGCAAATCCATGTCTTAAACTCTCCAATGCATCAAGAACTCGTGTTTACGGTTTGGGGGAGCCTCCCAAAAACCGTAAACTCCTTCAATGGGGGTTTTTTGAAGCCCCAAAACCCTTCCAAACATCTTCTAATGCTTAGATCCTTACATGCATGGAGTTAGAACCACAAGATCATGAGTTTTGGGCCATGGACATGAGTTTACGGTCCTTGAATATTCAAGAACCGTAAACACCCTTTGAAGGGGTTTTGATGCTCCTTAACCCTTCCAATGCATGTGTAATGGCCTTGAAACTTGCTTGGATGATCTTAGAACCCTAAAACATGTCCAAATGATCATAAACATGAGTTTACGGTTTGGGAACGTCTCCCAGAACCGTAAACACCTTCCAAAGGTGTTTTAATGCTCCAAACACTTTGCATGGCTTGTATTTGAGTCTAGAACTTGCATGAATGGGCTACAATCCACCAAGACACATAGAAAACGGACAAACATGACAAAGGTGGGTTTACGGCCGTAAACCCATGAGTTTACGACCGTAAACTCCCCAAGGTGGGTTTACGACCATAAACCCTTGAGTTTACGACCGTAAACTCCACAAAGGTGCTCCAAGGACCGTAAAACCTATTTCCTAGGCCATTTCATGTCCCGATCATTTCCTAAGCCCTCGAATCAACTCTAGATCTTTCCTTTGTGCAAGATGAGACCTTGGATCACTCAAACCGCTACACCCATGAGTTTACGGCCGTAAACTCATGGTGGATATGGTCTTTAAACCGTAAACTCCCCTAAGGGTTTACACTCGAAGAGTAAACACCTTATCTAGGCCCTACACTCCTTAGATACAACCCGTACCATCACTAACACTTGAATTGAAGTGTTTTTCGTGCCCCGGAGTGTATTATCCTACTATCTTGGTAAATCAAAGTCTAATTAGATACAATTATGTATCTCTTCATGTTACATAGGAACCTCACGCGTGTTCAAGCCCTAAACGAATACTTAGCATTTAAATCGGCACATTCTCGTCAGGTGAGTTCATACCCCTACACCATTTTCAGTGTTTTTCATGTTTTCAGGGGGGGGGGGGGAATACAAGCAAAAGTACAAGGAAACTTGTACTCAAATCTGTTATTTCATATAACATAACTACAAGTTCAAAAAGGTTTTAAACATTGAAATCCGTACTAACCAACCGTCTAACTCGTGGAGTTAGTTTTCAAAACAAATTGTGAAACTCGTTATAAAATGTTGCATTTTTACATTTCACAAGGATTTCATGTCATTTCATAAAACGGGATTTTCAACACTATTACTTGTAAGGTTCATTATTCTTATGATTGGAGACACGTCCTCGGTAACACTCCACACGGATTACGAGAGTGGAAGACTACTCCCGTAACCAGAATCTCTTGGAGGGAGAGCGTGACTTGAGTGTATAGATCTATACGGGACTGACTACCCCGCACCCTGCTGCTAGCTACAGTTGGATCGTCAGGTCCATGGGTGACAAAAGTCATAAAACGACGATGGACTTCTTATTGCCATGTCTAGTCTATTGTATGGTTATGGAACTCGCAACTTAGATAATGGAATTTTACTGACAAAGTAATAACGAACCTAGTGAACTAACCTTCTAGTAATAAATGTCTTTGATTACTACCAGTTCACTACTTACTTACTAGTTTTGTGTACGTGTCAAAACTAATATGCTTACTACGGGATACTAGTCATTCAGTACGTTTCACTCAAACGATACAAGTATGGTAGGTACTTGTACACATCATTTCAGAATCGATAACCAACGAATGCTTTACATAAGAAAACATAGGGTTTTCTTGGGATAACGAAAACTTTTCATATACAAGGTTGTATGGTACATCTAACGAGAAATCAAACCATATTTTCATAA
Source organism: Lactuca virosa (assembly GCF_052849685.1). Taxonomy (NCBI): domain Eukaryota; kingdom Viridiplantae; phylum Streptophyta; class Magnoliopsida; order Asterales; family Asteraceae; genus Lactuca; species Lactuca virosa. The sequence continues at coordinate 206,938,669 of NC_136426.1, forward strand.
GGAAATTTGCAGGATTTTCTTAATTTCAAATTGTGTAACAAAGGGATAACCAAACTACTTTTATAAGAAAATACGGGATTTTCTTGGATATCAACTGTTCATGAAACAAAAGGAAACTGAATCTTTTTCCAGAAAACAAACCGCTTATGAACTCACCAGCTTTATGCTGATGTTTTAAAACTGCTTGTATTCTCAGGGCATCCATAGACAGGTACTCCTACCAATTTCTTTTTGAGAAGACGGAGCACATAGAAGACTCGTCTTTACTTCTGTTCTAACAAATGTATCTAAGAAAACTTGTAGTACTTTATTTTCAAACAAATGTAAAACTTTCTTATGTAATGTAATGGTTGTGTTTACTATGCTTGCTATGTACATTGGTTGTGATACTCTACATGACGTCACATCCGCCCCGGAACGTTTCCGCCATCGGTTTCGGGGTGTGACACCCAGGTTCAGATAAGATGTACCTGGATCTCAAGAAATCGTATTGGTGGCCTAACATGAAAGCGGAAATCGCTACCTTCGTGAATAAGTGCCTTAGTTGCGCTAAGGTCAAGGTCGAATACCAGAAACCCTCGGGTCTTCTCCAACAGCCAGAGATACCTGAATGGAAGTGGGAGAGAATTACTATGGATTTCATTACCAAATTGCCCAAATCTCCTAGTGGGTACGACACCATTTGGGTAATTGTCGACCGGCTAACCAAATCCGCCCACTTCCTTCCTATCAAGGAAAATTTACATCCAAGAGGTAGTCCGACTGCACGGTGTACCTGTGTCCATTATTTCCGATCGGGATAGCAGATTCACCTCGAGGTTCTGGCAGTCACTACAGAAGGCTCTTGGAACTAAGCTGGATATGAGCACAGCTTACCACCCTCAAACCGATAGACAGAGTGAGAGAACTATTCAAACCTTGGAGGATATGCTGCGAGCCTGTGTAATCGACTTCGGTAAGGCGTGGGATACCCACTTACCCCTAGTCGAGTTTTCCTACAACAACAGCTATCACACAAGCATCAAAGCTGCCCCATTCGAAGCCCTATACGGCCGGAAGTGCAGATCCTCTATGTGCTGGGCCGAGGTAGGCGACACTCAATTAGCTAAGGGACGAGTTCCTGACAGCTCTCTCACCGGTCCAGAAATCATCCGCGAAACCACCGAAAAGATCGTACAAATCCGAGCACGACTTAAAGCCTCAAGAGACCGACAGAAAAGCTACGCAGACAAATGGAGGAAACCCTTGGAATTCCAGGTGGGAGACCGAGTCCTTTTGAAAGTCTCACCCTGGAAAGGCTTGATACGCTTCGGAAAGCGCGGAAAGCTGAATCCAAGATACATAGGGCCTTTTGAGATTCTCGCTAGAATCGGCCCCGTAGCTTACAAACTCAACCTACCCCGCAAACTTAGTAATGTGCATCCTACCTTCCACGTGTCGAACTTGAAAAAGTGCCTATCCGACGAGACTCTCATAATTCCACTCGATGAAATCGAGATCAATGAGAGCCTCAACTTCGTGGAAGAACCTGTGGAGATCATGGACCGAGAGGTCAAACGAATGAAGCAAAGCCGCATCCCGATTGTGAAGGTTCGTTGGAACGCCAAACGAGGACCATAGTTCACTCGGGAGCGCGAGGATCAAATGAAACTTAACTATCCTCATCTCTTTACTTAGTTGTGTTGTAATAACGTAACTACTTGAATTCTGAATTTCGGGACGAAATTCCCTCTAACGGGGGGATGATGTGACAACCCGAAATTTACTCCGTCACTGTAACCCGTTTCCGTTAATAAAAGTTAGTTCTATTAAAATTTTCCGTTAACTTTTATTATTAAAATAATTCATTTTGAGTTATTAAAATAATATATATTTAATGACGGAATAAAAACAACTAAGTCGGGTTACAGTTAGTTTACCCGGTAAAAACATTTAGCTCCGTTTAAATGACAGTGTATGGTGGGTCCCCACTAGGCAGCCATATATAAAGGAGGAGTGTCCACCTTTAGAGACTTTTCCCACCTTGGAGCTTTCTCTCTCTACTTTATCTCTCTAAAATCGGGTTTGGCTCAAGAACACCACTTTCAAGCCTCAAAAATCAAAGGTAATCTTCCTAACTTGATTTTCTAGCTTAGTATTCATGCTATTTCGAGTTGGATCATCCAAATACCCCAACATGCATGTGTTTATGGTTTGGGGAGCCTCCCAAGACCGTGAACTCCTATGTGAGGGTTTCGAAGCCCCAAAACACTTCCAAACCTTCCCTAATGCTTAGATATGGCTTAGATGCTTGCATGCATGGACTAAGGACCCCAAAATCATGTCTTTTTAGCCATAAACATGAGTTTACGGTTCTTGAACATTCAAGAACCGTAAACCCAAAACAGTAAACACCTCAAATGGTGTTTTGATGGCCCTAAACCCTTCCTTAGCTTGTTTGATGAATTGGAAACTAGTGTATATGAGCTTAGGAACCAAAAACATGAAATGGTTGAAGTGGTCAAGGGTTTACGGCTGTAAACCCTAGAGTTTACGACCGTAAACTCCCAAGGAGTGGTCCAAGGACCGTAAACTCCAAGGGAGTACCCAATTGAACCCTAATCACTTCCAAAGCCCTCGAATTGATACTAGGGACCTTCCTTGTGATGCATGAGACCTTTAGACACACAAACTCACCATTTCCATGAGTTTACGGCCGTAAACTCATGGGGGAAATGGTCTCCCAACAGTAAACACACTTATGTGTGCCCAAGTGAAGTGTAAACTCCATAGTGAGGCCATACACTCCTTTGATGCAACCTTTAACACTCCTAACACTTGAAATAAAGTGTTTTCATACATTGAAGTGCCTTTACTCACTTAATTAGTGATTACACAACTAATTAGATACCTTATACATCACTACATGTTACATAGGATCCGTGTGTGTGTTCAAGTCCTCACTTGACACCTAGCATCCTACCCGGCGTTTCCATCCACTTCACTCACTACAGGTGAGTTCATACCCCTAAATGAACCTTTTTAAATGTTTTTAACTGTTTTATGGGGCGGAATACAAGTTGAACCAAATAAGTTATAGTAACAATCGCATGTGAATTATAACTTGCAACCAAAAAGGATTTTCTACACTATTAACTGTTTTTACCACCAAGAAGGGATTTTCTATATTTTCAACTATATCGCCAATTAAACTGTTTTCAAATGCTTACCAAATTCATTTTCGTGTTAAATCACTACAAAACCATTTTCAAAAATTCTTTTAACTATTTTTATTCCCAAACCATATCTACACCAATATATTTATATAAGTAAGACTTGAAGGACTGAGGACTAATAACTCACCTTACTTCCTGTTCTTGTTTGATTGTGGGCTTAGGGTATTTTGTTATTAGTCCGACTCTCGTTGAATTCTTAGTTATATATCTCATATATTTGTGTCAAATATAAAAGTTTTCATATCAGTTCAATGCCTTTGGATATCAAAGACATGCAACCAACAATACTATTTAACTATAATAGGTATAGTTAAGGGATACTACTCAGTACTACTATTGCCATGACAACTACTAGAATCAGTTCAGTTGTGAGTCAATACATGCTATGTACTATACAAGAGAACACTATATATTATACAAGGAGAACACTATATACTATACAAGAGAACACTATATACTATACAAGGAGAACACTATATACTATACAAGAGAACACTATATACTATACAAGGAGAACATTATGTACTATACAAGGAGAACACTACATACTATACAAGAGAACTTACTAAAATAGAATGTGACATACTATTTCTCGATACGACACATCTTTGTGCTATCACCGCGTAACCAGAGTCTCCTGGAGGGAGAGCGGGCATTATGTGTATAGATCTATACGGGACAGACACTCCCACATCCCGAATGCTAGCTACAGTCCGAGCCGTCTAGGCCCAGGGGTGACAAAATATCACATCTACATATGACTCGGAGGGTCAAAGGGATTCGATCGTCAATCAGCATGGTTACGTACGAGTTCACATTCAAACCTTTAATTAACACTTTAAAATTTAAGGCAACGGACTCCCTGAGGAGTATTGTACATTTAATACTACCTGGAGTCTGCATTTCATTACATATGACCGACGGTGATACTGTTGGGGTAAAACACTTTTCTCATTACTATACATGGATAAAGTCAAACTATATTTTCAAACTATTAACTATTGGGAAAACTTGTACATTATCAAAGGAACAAACAAAACATTGGGTCTTGGTGAAGACTACTTTTTCTGGAAAACATAGGGTTTTCTAGGGCTCATACTATTTTCAAACACCGAAACTTTCTTTTACAAATGTATAAATGTGAATATTTTTATACAGGAAATGACACTAAATACTTATGAACTCACCAGCTTTATGCTGATAAACGTTTTCAAAATAACTTGTATTCTCAGGTCATCGGTAGACAGGTACGGATGCAGCTTTTGAGAAGACGGAGCACACATAAGACTCCACTTTATTTTGATTGTATTTTTGGTGTCTAACATTTGTACTGAACACGTTTGTAATACAATTATTATCTTAATGCAATGGATGTTGTTGCTTGTCTTTACTGTTATGCTTTGTTATGATACTGTACATGACGTCCTCCACCCCAGAACGTATTCCGCCGTTCTCGGTTTTGGGGTGTGACATTTTCAAAGTACAAGGAACATACTAGGGTTTTCAAAGTACAAAGAACATACTAAGGTTTTCAAAGTACAAAGAACATACTAAGGTTTTCAAAGTACAAAAACATACTAAGATCATCAAAGGACAAATAACATACTTTCTAAATACAAATGCTTATGAACTCACCAACTTTAAAGTTGACACTCTTTCAAAACCACTTGTATTCTCAGGATACTAGTAGACAAGTACACACACAGGTTCAAGAAGACGGAGCATAGTAGCTTCAAGTCTTTATTTTGTTACTTACTTTTGGAGTCAATCATGTGTGATTCGAATACAATGTAAACACTAATTTATTTATACAATGGTTGTTTTTGCTTTGATTACTATTATACATTTGTTGTGATAACGTACATGACGTCCTCCGTCCCTGAATGTTTCCGCTGTCTCGGTTTAGGGGTGTGATAGATTTGTATCTGAGCAATGTTTATAGTGAACTTAGTATATCAACCTATAAAAGATATATAACAATAAATACAATGGGCCGAAGTGCTCTTACTAAAAATATACTTTTAAAATATAAGTATTCTTATAAAAGTATACATCCATTCATATAAATATACTAAAACAAGTATCACAAGAAGAACAAAACATAAGTATTTAGATGTTGAGCGCTACAGTCAAACCTGGACAGTTATGTAATCATATCTGGGATAAATATAACCTGATCAACTATATCTACTTGAGATACGACCAACATATGTTTGGGAGTGATGGTGGTGTTGCAGCAAGTCTAAAACTTACCAACTCTATATACAAAGGAATACTAGAACTAAACATAAAGATTAAAATACTATAGGAGTATTTTATGATACTATACAATAACAAGGAGTATTTTAGGCATTATAACTAACTTATGTGAAAACAAAATGACCCTTACTGGCAGGTCTATAATTGCAAAGTGTATGCTCCCAGGGTTATATATAATTGAGATTTTATAGACTAAAAATTTGTGATCTTTGCTCTACTACTTGTTCCTTGTTTGGTTGTGGTTTTGGAGTAGGATCACTTATTCAATGGTCTATTTGACCTTGGTTATATACAACTTGCATACACTGTGTGATTATAGGAGGACCTGGTAAGGATCACCCTATAAAAATAGAAATGTTTTATTATTCTAATAGATTCTTTAGACACTCCCATTCTCGCACGAACAACATAGATAGATGTAGCCACTCCACTACAACAGTCAGCAGAGGAGTCAAGGAAGAAAAAGAAGAGCTTCATGAGAAAGATTCTGAGAAAGGATCAGCCGAAGAAAAAGACACCGGAATGATCATTACTGAACTTTACCCTAACGAGATACAGACATAAGAGGCTTGCTCGGACATTCGGGGTCTGACCCTCAATTGCGAAGTAATGGAGATCGGTAACAAGGTTCAAAGAAGGATAGAGCAAAGATTCAACACACCTACAGAGAACACGAACACCATAGGAAATTCTTGAGACAACAAAATCCCTACAGTTGAAACTAGGACAATCATAACAGGGACAAATAACAGAGAAAACCACTTACGAGGCGTACGAAGAGACTGAGCACCTTATGCGTCGCACTAATAACCAATAACTAAATATAACATAGTTAGTTAATGTTTACACTACTCACACTATGGGTTAGGTTAATCTCGCCCTTCGTAACAACTAATAACAGTAATTCAGGTCACATAAATTCATTCAAGGGTAGCCACTACAATTTCATAAATTTATTTTATATAAACCTCTATTATGAATTGAATTCAGAACACAATAAAAGTCGGAACATGATACACACAAAACTAAGATAACTTAGTTTAAATAACAATCGACTCATAGCCACTACCAAAGAATTACCCTATATCATCTTTTAAAACCTTATAGCAGAAAGATGTCGCCTCGTAAAGTTATCAGGCGTAACAAGCGCACAACGAAAAACCCACTGCCGCCACCACCACAATACGATACTGCTGTCTTTCAGACTGCTGTGATAGCCGCGATAACAACCTTCATGACTCATATCCACACGAATTGTACCAGTGGGGCGGGTAGTGGTGTTAACAATCTGAACCACAGAGAAAGCCACCGACACCTAAGGGAGTGTTTCGTACAAAGACTTCATGAACTGCAAACCCAAATCCTTTAATGGAAGAGGGGGAGTCATCGCCCTAATGCGATGGTTTGTGAAAACAAAGTCAATTTTTTAGATATGGGAGTGCCAGATGGGAGCAAAGTGAAGTTTGCTGCTTGCACCCTCTCTGACAGAGCCCTGATATGGTGGAATGACCATGTCAAGTCATTGACTCTACCAGTGGCAAACTCAATGGGCTGAGAGAAACTGAAAACAATGATGTTGGAAGAGTACTGCCCGAGGGACGAACTACAGAAGTTAGAACAAGAGTTGTGGAACCTTACAATGGCAGGCTCGACATAGTAGCCTACACCAATAGATTCAATGATATAGCGACACTATGCCCCAAGATGTTTACCCCGGAGAGCAAGAAAATAGAGAAATATGTCTGGGGACTATCTCCTCCGATCCAAGGAAACATGATAGCTGCAAATCCCATTACATTCGACAGTGCCAAATGCCTGGCACAAACACTTGTGGACGATGGAGTCCGCCATGGCGTGATGAACCCTATTCCTAAGACATCCAAAGAGAGTAAATATAAGCGGAAGTCATGGTGCAAGAAAAAGGGGCAACCAACATAAGAGCCCTCGAGGAAACAACAGATGGTTGCCGCAAACCCTGTCGCTCCAGCAACCGCCAGTCATTACGCTGGGAAACTCTCGAAGTGTAACAAGTGTAACTGTCATCACACCAGAGCTTGTCGGGAGAAGCACTGCAAGAACTGCGTCAGGAAGGGACACATTATCCGTTTATGTAGGGCACCGGCACGACCAATCTCCCATGTCCCATATGATGGGGTAAGTCAGGCCTGTTATGGGTGTGGCGAGACGGGACACTACAAGAGGGAATGTGCAATAAGAAAGAACTTTGGCGGGGATGGATGAATACTGATGATCACCGTAGGAGAGACTGTCCCGGAACCACCTGATAACAACGGTACGTTTTTAAATAAGAATTTTAAATTACTCTCTCATCTGAATAAAGCACATCGTTCATATAAAAACTAAGGACCCTTACAGGTAAGCTATAATGGCTTAGTGTAAACACTAGGGTCACATATAATTAAGATCCTATAGACTTAGAGTGCGTGATTCCGCCTTATTTCCTGTTCCTTGTCTGGTTGTGGATCATAATATTAAGGGTCAATACCATCCATCGGAACATTTCTACTGTTAGTAATTGCTTAATGAAGTATAAAATGCTCGTAGTAGTAATAACAAGGAAAAACCTCAAAGCACTAGAAACGTACACATAGAATGCACTAAACTTCTAACAAAACACCCCTTCCAAACCAACTTAACACGCGTGTCAATAAGAAGTTTCGACATCGTCAGCTGACATATATTGGCTTGGTCCTCACCATGCTGCTCGCACGTGCTACCAAAATGATCTTTCACCTTAACTGGCCGACTAACAAAACTCTCGTCACTCGTAACGACAAACCCGATACGAACCTTAGACTTGTCTCTCGCTTCAAACCTTCGAAGTACTCATGATCTCAAGCGATGGTGATTTGCATCAACCTCCCCTAAAATTGTACGTGTCATCGCATACAGCCCAACCATTAAGAAAAATGACACTTTTGTTGCTTGATGAATAAAGTGGTACCGAATTTTTTATTTGTTGTTTTTTTCAACAGTTCTTAATTATTTGTAAATTGCCATAATATTCCTTTCTATACATATATATTTTTTAACAACTCTTATTTGCAAATGGCCACACTATCTTTATTTATGTTATTTTTTTCAAAAACACTTGATACATTTTTGTTTCTTGTTTAAGTGAGAATATCATCTATCATTTGACATTGTGATTATTCGAGGTTGAGTATACCTTATTCATTGTTTAGCCTTTCAACATGAAAGGGTGTCATTAGCACAAACTTATTATAATGTTTGGCTACAATATCAATGGTTTCACGAAAAGTTGAAATTATGATTGTGTTAAATGAGATCATAATAATCTAGTTTACTGACAATTATATTTATTTAAAAACTAAATTTCATGAAGAAACTGATCTTAATAATGTACATAAGGTAAAATTGTACATATATTTATCGTTTTGCATTCCCTCGAGTTAAACTCTCTATGTCTAAGAAAGCACAACGAAAAAGATTCAATTTTATGAAAGGTCTGTCGGCAAGTTCATTTGGATGATTATTGGATTACTCACACACGACGTTTTGATATTTACACATTGTGCTATATTTATTGCGATTTTGCATTTGAAGTATATTTGGATTGCTTTTTTGTTTCAATGCAATATGAGTTATAGAATATGTCAACGAAAATTGAATTAATTTTAATAAGCATGCAAGAAACATAACACATGCACAAACTTCCAACGGACGATTGAGGATCAAGTTTGTGAGTAAAGATCCATTGATGGTCGATCATTAATTGCAAGAATGACATAGTATAGAATATTTATCAAAATACATTTGTAAAATTGGTCTATGTTTTAAAACTAATGTTGGATTTAATGAACTTACGAAAATTAAGTATGGTTAATGTGATAATTGTGTCAAGCATCTCTTACATGGAATTGCTCCATGAGTAACGCCAAGAAACCCAAGATTCCTCGTTTGATACTATATAGTACACCGCTAACGTTCAATATTCATCCATAAACATCAAGAGGGTAACAAAACAAGTGGTATTTAGGGGTAAAATGGCCATTTTTACCATCTTACTTTACTACAATGCTATTTAACACAATTACTTATACCCCACATTATATGCAAAAAAATTAAAAAGCAACGTATTTTTCCTGCTAACTTATAAACATGGAAATTATGGGTGATTCAGAAAAATAAATAGCATCTTCGTAGGGCAGGGGTATTTTAGGTAACTAGATTGTTTTAGTTTCTTATGCACAATAAATAAATTAAACAGGTAGAAAGAGTAAAAGAAAAGTATGTTGCTATTACTTAGCAATTTCTTGTATAATTTAACAACAATGTACATTGAAATATTTAGACATTTATATAATTATATTTAATTGCATTTGGTAACCATTTATTTTAAGAATAATGTTTATGTAACACCTGAAATTTTAGACTAATTTTTTTTTTCATTTTTAATTTACCAAAAACAAGTTTCAAAAAAAAAGTTATAAAACACATAGTTATCCAAAACAACCATTATTACAAAATATCAGAGTTTCTCAAACTGTCACTGTATCAATCCTCCCAGCGAGTATGTACGATCAGACCTTCGCCTTCCCGTGGTTCTCAGAAGTACCTAAAACACATAAATCAACAACTGTAAGCACGAAGATTAGTGGGTTCCCTGTGATATCACATACAACACCACATAAACAAACAACTATGGGTTATCAGCAACCTTGGGAACTATCAGCAGTCCCAGTAGGCAATAACATGCCCATTGAGTTATCAGTAACTCTAGAGACTGTCCTCAGTCTCAGTCTCACATAACAACATAACACAAAATAACAGTAGACCCAACTGGACATCACAAATTCAGCTATTCTACCACACATGTAAGGATAACTGAAGAAACTCACTTGATACTCACGACAAGTAAATCTCACACCCGAAATACCACTACTCGCACCACCAGAACCACTTGCGTTGATTTGCGCCATAGTTGTTGCTACGGCAGCCGTCACTGCTGCTTGAAAAACAACATAGTCATATTGTGGTGGTGGCGGCGGTGGTGGAATTAGTGGATTGTTATTAACATGTCTATTTTATTTAAGTGGCGGCATCTTTTAGCTATAAAATTAAAAATGAAAAGATAAGTCTTCAGTACTAGTTACAAATCGAAAGTCAAAGAACACTAGTACAAAAATGACCTATGGTCACAATTTTGCCAAAACCGTCCGGCCACACTTTTGACTAAAACTGTGTCTAAAGATTATTGTTAAAATCATGCCATTGTTTTGATGGGTTATGAGCATAACATCATTCCTATGGTGTTCATGCAACCCTGATTGCTTTCATCTAGGTTTTCTACTATGAACACAACAACATTGAATACCAAAGCAATAACCCTAAAGTCAAACATACAAATCTAAAAATCACATATGATTTGGTGTTTAGATCTTACCTTTGATTGTTATGTAGCAATAACAATCACAATCCTTCTTGATCTTGACTTCTGAAAGCTTAGTGCCTCAAATGTTGCACCTCTAATGGAGTCACAAACACCACTAGCAACAAGATGACTTAGGAGAGGGAGGAGAAGGCACAAAAAACGTCCAAGATCTTCTAAAGAAAGCTTAGCAACGTTTTTAGGAGCCCTAGGGGTCTTTTTATCCTTGTGAGGGCTGCTAGGGTTTCAGGTGAAACCCTAATTCTCTGCTTAGGCCTTAAGCAACCCATGGAATCCCTCTAGAAAGCCCTTGGACGAAAATCATATGGGCTTCCCACAGATTTCGTCCAATGCCCTTTCCATTAGGAATCCATAGCCCAATTTGCAACTATTGCAATATCAGTCTCATTTAATTAATCTCTTTTAGCCACAAAATTAATTCTTAACTAATTATTGACTAATATTAATTAAGCAATATGATTTCTCTTTTAATATATTATTCACATAATATATTAATAAATCATAATTAATCCTCTTTCTCCTTAATTCATCCTGTTATGGTGAAGGAAACCTAAAAGGACCATGCTCATAATCGGGTCAAGTACATACCAAAATAGTTATGGGCTTAGACACCTAATCCAACAGTCTCCCATTTGGATAAGTCTAATAACTATTTTCAAGTACGACTTCAGAACCGGATCAGCAATCGTAGCTTTCAAAAGCCACTATCAACTCTGATCTTATCAGAAGCGCGACCTTTAGATAAGGGATCATATATTCCTCCATTCTAGATATCGTATGAATTGAGACATGGATTTTAATCATACTCTCTGTTCATGTGTTGTTTCCCGATTTCCGATTTATGACATCTGACAACAGACTACAATTCAACGCATCAACTTAGTCAAGGCTTGGCCAAGCGCTTTGGGTGTCACCACTAAATCATCGAGGGGCTCACATATATCACTTTTATCTCACTTTGGGTAAAAGGAATGGATAAACTTCGACTCAAAAGCTCTCTTGTATCTACTCATCATATCAGACACAACAATATGGTTTATAACACCAAGTTACTGGTGCGTTTACATATTATCAATGTGCAACCGACTTGTAAATTACAACTCACATGTCTCAGTTTCAATAATATAAGATATTATCGTCTCACTAATCACTCATGATAAAATCCATGAAGTGATTCAAGTGAGCGTGGGTTTAATCAAATGCTCAAATCTTAAATCATAAGCACTTATGAACGTTGTAGCAAACTTTTCCTATGTCTAATACACTTTAGAAAGTCTACAAACCAATTCACGACAATCTAGCTTCAATACCTACATCAAAAGTATTTATCGACTGTGGATGGTTTGAATAATCTTATTATTCGGGAAGTCAAAACATGCAAAGTGAAACACAAGAATAATCAAATCCAATATGGCCTCAAAGTTGTGAGTATAAATAAAACACCTTTTATTTAGTCACCATATTAATTACACATTATTCATTGTATAATGTTTCGGATAATCAACTTATTACTTTAATTATAACAACATTTATCCCATGCTCCAAGCATGCACACTATGTTAACCTATGGTCCTTACTTTGTGAAATAGATCAATTGAACACATTTCCAATGATACTCATTTCACAACTCCTCTTCCTTGTCATAAGTGTAATAATACCCAATTCTTGCCACTATTAGAATATTTTAGATTCTAACATTTTATGCAACGATCCTTTCGTAATGTCACAACATCAAACTGTAACACCCGTCAAAATTAGGTCAATAACAATCACATGTGATTATGCCAATCATGTAATGTGATTTTGTTAAACTAGTAATGTGATAAACTTACTATGTAATTCATGTTAAAGTATGAACTTTCATGATACAACTCAAAGTATACGTTCATACGATTACAAAAATATAGAGAGCATCTAAATCTGACTTCGCGTGAAGAAGTTATGATAAATTCTAACACTATAATGCCTTATAACAAGAGTTCGTATGCAAAAGTTATAGCCTTCCGAATTACCTACGCGTGCATATAAAGAACGTTAAAAACGGAGTTCGTATGCAAAAGTTATAGCCTTCCGAAGATTTAGCTTTCAGAAACCCTAAGCTAACTAAACTCACGACGTGAGATTTATGACACTCACGACGTGAGGAGTCAAACCGCCATATTTCGGATCTAGAAGGTGTGATGAGGCTGCGCGGGGATAAGATCCAAACTCACGACGTGAACAAGGCATTTTTCACGTCGTGAGGAGTCATTTTGCCACCTTCGGAAGCTAGAAGACGGATGGCAAGTCTACGAAGAGATAACCTCGAAACTCATGACGTGAACCATGAGTTTGTCATGTTGTGAGGGTCCAAAATCCTTCCTATAAATAGCAAGTCCGGCCTCCTCTCTCCTTACACCATTTCTTTTCTCTCTCACTCGCTTGCTGAAGCCGTTTCGCTTCCCGAGCCCCGACGACCTCGTACCGCTGACCGTTTCTGATTAGATTACATAAAATCACGCTATTAAGGTAAGTTTCACGGCCCCACTTTCTAATATTTCGGGGGAAAACGCATGCTAAATATTGTATATATGTTATTATTATGTCTATATGATAGTATATTAGTATCAACATAGATAGTTATAATAACCGGGATATAGTTATTTCGTATCTGAAAACATACAACTATCGTAACGTTGTTAATATGACGTTAATGTAGATCTTGAGTTATACTCGGGATTCTATATATATTTTGTGTGCGATATAGTTCCGAAGTTATATTCGAAAGTTCTATATGTTAAGTTATAAAGTAGATATGTTATATGTTGTTATTGTTAGTTTTATGTCAAGATAAAACTAGATATGTTAGTTTTATGTCAAGACAAAACTAGATATGTTATATGTTGTTATTGTTAGTTTTATGTCAAGATAAAACTAGATATGTTATATGTTGTTATTGTTAGTTTTATGTCAAGATAAAACTAGAAGCGCTATATATTGTTATTACTGGTTTTACTTCAAGATATAGCGGTTATACTGCCTAAATATTATGAAGTTAGAAGTAATGTTTAAAAGCGTAGTCTAGTAACTTAAGGTTTTAGACATGAAGATGCTTTTGTTGTTAGAACTATAGGAAGCCGTCAAAGTCTACATGAGCTACCTCATTCATCAAACTAAGATTGGGGATCTTAGTGGAAGTCCTCTAACCTGTAACCATTAATCCCGTGTGAGCGAGGAAGTCATGTACGAATAAGATATGGGTTGACGACCCCACTCGTGGTTGTTAATTACAACCCAAGACAAGCGAGTGATGATTCGTTCCTTTTATTTTTATTCCGGCGTCGATGAAGCGCGCCGTGTTGTTCTCATGGTAAATCATGAGTGTATTCTTCTAATGGTAAATCATGAGTGTATTGTTTTGTCAGAGGTTTTGTTGTCAAGCAGCGGTTACAGACTCATGGTAGCAAATTGTTAGAAGCATTATACTTTGTTGTTATACAAGTATTAATGTTAAGTATAAGTTTCCCCCTACTTATACCCTAGGTACTACTTGTGTATTAAGTAGATAATTATACCTAACACACATACTCGTATAGAATTGAAATAGATTTATACGTAGCAACTTTCGTTTGTATGATATTACAAACACTTATATTCATAGTATATGAGACTTATAGGCAAACTACTTATTTGGTAAGTAAACTTTTATACCTAGGATATATATACTAAACGTTGGAGAGTCAAAATGATACTTTCAAAACTATACTTTTGAACATTGAAAATGTATTATTTTATATGGAGTCAAAACCTGTGAACTCACCAAATTTGTGTTGACGTATTTTTAAATTGCATGTGTTTTCAGGAAGTTGATAACTATAATACGATAAATGACGTTACACTGCCCGGTGTTTTCGCCGACGGTCGGGGTGTGACAGATTGGTATCAAAACTATTAACTATAGTGAATTAGTACTTTCTTAGGAAAGCACGCCTATAGTTTAGGGCTTACTCTGTTAGGTTTAGGTATATCCCTTAACCTACAAATAAAAAGTATTAGTAATTATACTATTGAAGGACTACTTACGGGAGTGGTGACAAGGATAGACATGTCGATTTGGGTTGCTGGATTTCAGAACGGCTATATGCTAAAATGATCCTGCCCACCGACTGTCCTGACTGGCCGGTGCCTTATCAGCTAGACCTGAAGTAACAAACAATAATTAATAATACCCATTAACATAACAAAGACAAAGATATAGAGTTATGTATGAACTCAGTCCCGCGATGAGAACACATGTATAACCCAAAAATGTAGAAAACCCAAACCCTCGATAACTATACAACACAATGTTTTAGGTCAAACTACTTAGTTGAGTTTTATTGTACATGGGACGAACCACGACTAAACGTAGACTGATCACCTATGTTTAATTATGGTCAGACTGATGCACAACTAAACTTGGATACGGTGGTTGATAGACTAAAACACTTTAAGATTTTAGAAGATTAAAGATAGATCTCAGATCAGGATACCATCAATTCGGAGTACCAGAAGATGATGTTCCGAAGACAACATTTAGGAGTCGGTATGGTCAATCTAAGTTCCTAGTTAAACTTTTGGATTGACCGCCGCTCATGGACCTCATGGATAGTGTTTTCAAACCGTACTTGGATAAATTTGTGATAGTATTTATCGATGATATATTGATATATTCACAAACCAAGGAAGAATACGGTCAACACTTGTAAATAATCTTGGAACTACTAATAAAAGAAAAGGTGTACGCCAAATTCTCCGAATGTGAATTTTGGATTAGAGAAGTACAAATTTTTAGAACATGTAGTTAGTAACAAAGGGATTCATGTCCAACCCTCAAAGATTGAAGCAATTAAGAATTAGGAAGCACCAAAGACGCCAACAGAAGTGCGCCAATTCTTAGGACTTGCTGGCTATTACCGTAGATTCATAGAGAATTTCTGCAAAATAGCCAAGCCGCTTACAACACTAACCCAGAAGGATACAAAGTTCAACTGGGAAGACAAACAAGAAGCTGCTTTTCAGAAACTGAAGCAAATGTTGTGTAGTGCACCAATCCTATCCCTTCCAGATGGGACAAAAGATTTCGTCGTATACTGCGACACATCAAATCAAGGATTGAGATGTGTGTTGATGCAAAGAGGAAGAGTTATCGCCTATGCATCACGACAACTTAAGGTTCATGAAAATAATTACACTACCCATGGTCTTGAATTGGGAGCTGTAGTTTTTGCACTAAAAATTTGGAGACATTACTTACATGGTACTAAGTGTACTATTTTTACCGACGACAAGAGTATCCAGCACATCTTCAACCAAAAAGATCTTAATATGACACAACGAAGATGGGTCGAATTGTTGAATGATTACAAATGTGAGATTCGTTATCATCCCAGAAAGGAAAACGTGGTAGCAGATGCCTTGAGCCAGAAAGAATATATTAAAATCAGACGGGTACGAGCATTAACTATAACTATCCATTCTAACTTTACCACACAAATTAGAAAAGCTCAACTTGAGGCTCTAAAAGAAGAAAATATCAAGAACGAAGCTTTGCGCGGAATGGAAAAGCAACTTATACAAAAAGATGACGGAACGCGATACCTTATGAACCGAATTTGGACGCCTAAGTTCGGTGGAGTTAGGGACTTGGTCTTAGAAGAAGCCCACAAGTCCAGATATTCCGTGCATCCAGGATCTGACAAAATGTACTTAGATTTAAAAGTACATTATTGGTGGCCAAACGTGAAGGCAGAAATTGCTACTTATGTGAGCAAATGTTTAAATTGTTCTAGAGTAAAGGCAGAACATCAAAGGCCTTCAGGTTTACTTCAACAACCGGAAATACCTGAATGGAAATGTGAGCAGATATCAATGGACTTCATCACTAAGTTACCTAAAATTCCTAGTGGGTTCGACACTATTTGGGTAATAGTCGATAGATTGACTAAGTCCGCCCATTTCTTACCAATTAAGGAGAACGACAAGATGGAAAAGCTAACTAGAAATTATCTTAAGGAAATTGGCAGATTGCATGGAGTTCCAAATTCTATTATTTCTGACCGAGATAGTAGATTCACTTCACGATTTTGGCAATCTCTACAAAAATCCTTAGGAACACATCTAGACATGAGTACAGATTATCATCCACAGACTGATGGTCAGAGTGAGAGAACCATTCAGACTTTAGAAGATATGCTCCGAGCCTGTGTGATAGACTTTGGAAATGTGTGGGATACTAATTTACCGTTAATTGAGTTTTCCTACAACAATAGTCATCACACAAGTATCAAGACTGCACCATTTGTGGCTCTTTATGGATGAAAATGTCGTTCCCTAGTGTGTTGGGCAGAAGTTGGAGACACACAATTGGCCAGAGAACATATAGGTGATACCTTATGTGCCGAGCCAGAAATAATCCACGAGACAAACTCAAAAGATCGTGCAAATTAAGGATCGATTCAAGGCAGCACGTGATCATCAGAAGAGCTATGCTGACGTAAGACGTAAGCCTTTAGAATTCCAAGTTTGAGATAAAGTAATGTTGAAGGTCTCTCCTTGGAAAGCCATAAATCGATTCAGGAAACGAAGCAAACTAAACCCAAGGTATATAGGGCCTTTTTCTGACAAGAACGGGTTCCGTCGCATACCAACTCAAGTTGCCTCAAGAACTAAGTAATGTGCACGATGTTTTTCCCGTATCAAATCTCAAAAGATGTCTTTCGGATGACACTCTTGTTGTACCTCTCAACGAGATACAAGTCAATACCAAACTCAACTTTATCGAAGAACCTGTTGAGATCATGGATCGAGAAGCCAAACGATTAAAACAAAGTCGTATTCCCATAGTGAAAGTTCGATGGAACTCTTTACGAGGACCTGAACATACTTGGGAATGTGAATATCATATGAAACAAAAATACCCCCAACTATTTAACAAAACCCCGTCCACAAGATAAATTTCGGGACGAAATTATTCTAACGGGGGGAGAATGTAACACCCGTCAAAATTAGGTAAATAACAATCACATGTGATTATGCCAATCATGTAATGTGATTTTGTTAAACTAGTAATGTGATAAACTTACTATGTAATTCATGTAAAAGTATGAACTTTCATGATACAACTCAAAGTATACGTTCATACGATTACAAAAATATAGAGAGCATCTAAATCTGACTTCGCGTGAAGAAGTTATGATAAATTCTAACACTATAATGCCTTATAACAAGAGGAATTTCAAATAGACTTAGAAATAGAGATTGGAGTCTAAACGAAAGTCGTAGTACTCGGAATTACCTACGCGTGCATATAAAGAACGTCAAAAACGGAGTTCGTATGCAAAAGTTATGGCCTTCCGAAGATTTAGCTTTTAGAAACCCAAAGCTAACTAAACTCACGACGTGAGATTTATGACACTCACGACGTGAGGAGTTAAACCACCATATTTCGGATCTAGAAGGTGTGACGAGGCTGCGAGGGGATAAGATCCAAACTCACAACGGGAACAAGGCATTTTTCACGTCGTGAGGAGTCATTTTGCCACCTTCGGAAGCTAGAAGACGGATGGCAAGTCTACGAAGAGATAACCTCGAAACTCACGACGTGAACCATGAGTTTCTCACGTCGTGAGGGTCCAAAATCCTTCCTATAAATAGCAAGTTCGGCCTCCTCTCTCCTTACACCATTTCTTTTCTCTCTCTCTCGCTTGCTGAAGCCGTTTCGCTTCCCGAGCCCCGACGACCTCGTACCGCTGACCGTTTCTGATTAGATTAAATCAAATCGCGCTATTAAGGTGAGTTGCACGGCCCCACTTTCTAATATTTCAGGGGAAAAAGCATGCTAAATATTGTATATACGTTATTATTATGTCTATATGATAGTATATTAGTATCAACATAGATAGTTATAATAACCGGGATATAGTTATTTCGTATCTGAAAACATACAACTATCGTAACATTGTTAATATGATCTTCATGTAGATCTTGAGTTATACTCGGGATTCTATATATATTTTGTGTGCGATATAGTTCCAAAGTTATATTCGGAAGTTCTATATGTTAAGTTATAAAGTATGTTGCTATTAATAGTTTTATGTCAAGATAAAACTAGATATGTTATATGTTGTTATTGTTAGTTTTATTTCAAGATAAAACTAGATATGTTAGTTTTATGTCAAGATAAAACTAGATATGTTATATGTTGTTATTGTTAGTTTTATGTCAAGATAAAACTAGATATGTTATATGTTGTTATTGTTAGTTTTATGTCAAGATAAAACTAGAAACGTTATATGTTGTTATTACTGGTTTTACTTCAAGATATAGCGGTTATACTGCCTAAATATTATGAAGTTAGAAGTAATGTTTAAAAGCGTAGTCTAGTAACTTAAGGTTTTAGACATGAAGATGCTTTTGTTGTTAGAACTATAGGAAGCCGTCAAAGTCTACATGAGCTACCTCATTCATCAAACTAAGATTGGGGATCTTAGTGGAAGTCCTCTAACCTGTAACCGTTAATCCCGTGTGAGCGAGGAAGTCATGTATGAATAAGATATGGGTTGACGACCCCACTCGTGGTTGTTAATTACAACCCAAGACAAGCGAGTGATGATTCGTTCCTTTTATTTTTATTCCGGCGTCGATGAAGCGCGCCGTGTTGTTCTCATGGTAAATCATGAGTGTATTGTTCTCATGGTAAATCATGAGTGTATTGTTTTGTCAGAGGTTTTGTTGTCAAGCAGCGGTTACAGACTCATGGTAGCAAATTGTTAGAAGCATTATACTTTGTCGTTATACAAGTATTAATGTTAAGTATAAGTTTCCCCCTACTTATACCCTAGGTACTACTTGTGTACTAAGTAGATAATTATACCTAACACACATACTCGTATATAATTGAAATAGATTTATATGTAGCAACTTTCGTTTGTATGATATTACAAACACTTATATTCATATTATATGAGACTTATAGGCAAACTACTTATTTGGTAAGTAAACTTTTATACCTAGGATATATATAGTAAACGTTGGAGAGTCAAAATGATACTTTCAAAACTATACTTTTGAACATGGAAAATGTATTATTTTATATGGAGTCAAAACATGTCAACTCACCAACTTTATGTTGACGTATTTTAAAATTGCATGTATTTTCAGGAAGTTGATACCTATGATACGAGAAATGATGTTACACTGCCTGGTGTTTCCGCCGACGGCCGGGATGTAACAGATTGGTATCAGAGCTATTAACTATAGTGAATTAGTACTTTCCTAGGAAAGCACGCCTATAGTTTAGGGCTTACTCTGTTAGGTTTAGGTATATCCCTTAACCTATAAATAAAAAGTATTAGTAATTATACTATTGAAGGACTACTTACGGGAGCGGTGACAAGGATAAACATGTCGATTTGGGTTGCTGGATTTCAGAACGGCTATATGCTAAAATGATCCTGCCCACCGACTGTCCTGACTGGCAGGTGCGTTATCAGCTAGACCTGAAGTAACAAACAATAATTAATAATACCCATGAACATAACAAACACAAAGATATAGAGTTATGTTTGAACTCAGTCTCGCGATGAGAACACATGTATAACCCAAAAATGTAGAAAACCCAAACCCTCGATAACTATACAACACAATGTTTTAGGTCAAACTACTTAGTCGAGTTTTATTGTACATGGGACGAACCACGACTAAACGTAGACTGATCACCTATGTTTAATTATGGTCAGACTGATGCACAACTAAACTTGGATACGGTGGTTGATAGACTAAAACAATTGAAGATTTTAGAAGACTAAAGATAGATCTCAGATCAGGATACCATCAATTCGGAGTACCAGAAGATGATGTTCCGAAGACAACATTTAGGACTCGGTATGGTCAATCTAAGTTCCTAGTTAAACTTTTGGGTTGACCGCCGCTCATGGACCTCATGAATAGTGTTTTCAAACCGTACTTGGATAAATTTGTGATAGTAGTTATCAATGATATATTGATATATTCACAAACCAAGGAAGAATACGGTCAACACTTGTAAATAATCTTGGAACCACTAATAAAAGAAAAGTTGTACGCCAAATTCTCCGAATGTGAATTTTGGATTAGAGAAGTACAAATTTTTAGAACATGTAGTTAGTAACAAAGGGATTCATGTCCAACCCTCAAAGATTGAAGCAATTAAGAATTGGGAAGCACCAAAGACGCCAACAGAAGTGCACCAATTCTTAGGACTTGCTGGCTATTACCGTATATTCATAGAGAATTTCTCCAAAATAGCCAAGCCGCTTACAACACTAACCCAGAAGGATACAAAGTTCAACTGGAAAGACAAACAAGAAGCTTCTTTTCAGAAACTGAAGCAAATGTTGTGTAGTGCACCAATCCTATCCCTTCCAGATGGGACAAAAGATTTCGTCGTATACTGCGACACATCAAATCAAGGATTGAGATGTGTGTTGATGCAAAGAGGATGATTTTGGAACAAAGTATGATTCACTTTTTGATTTAACCATTTCAATAATTTCCGATTCCTCTTCTTAGCCATACTAGTGTACTAAATTGTCCTTAGAGGATCAATTGTGAACCAAAAGGAGTTGAACATGAGACAACGGAGATGGGTCGAACTGCTGAACGACTATGAGTGCGAAATCAAGTATCATCTGGGCAAAGCGAATGCGGTAGTTGATGCCTTAATTCGAAAGGAATAATCGGGTCATCGAGTAAAGACATTAACAATGACCGTCCATTCCCATCTACCCTCACAAATGAAAGAGGCCCAGCTGGAAGCCATGAAGGCAGAAAACGTCGCCAATGAGGCATTACACGTAATGGAGAAGAATCTGACGGTCAAAGAAGACGGAGCCTATTATCAAATGGACCGAATCTGGACACCGAGGTTCGGTGGATTTCGGGATGTGATAATGAATGAGGCTCACAAAACATGGTACTCTATCCATCCGGGTTCCGACAAGATGTACCTGGATATCAAACAACATTATTGGTGGCCGAATATGAAAGCCGAGATTGCCACTTATGTTGGCAAGTGTCTCACTTGTACCAAAGTTAAAGTGGAGTATCAGAAGCCCTCAGGTCTACTTCAACAACCTGAAATACCCGAGTGGAAATGGGAGAGGATAACAATGGATTTTATAACCAAATTCCCCAAGACGGAAGACGGTCTAGATGCTATCTGGGTAATCATTGATCGATTAACAAAATCCACCCATTTCCTGCCAATAAAGGAGACGTACAAAATGGAAAGGCTAATGCAGATATACCTGAAGGAGGTAGTGAGACTTCATGGAATCCCAATATCTATTATTTCGGATCGAGATAGTAGATTCACCTCTCGTTTTTGGCAGTCACTCCAGAACGCATTGGGAACCCGACTGGATATGAGCACTGCCTACCAACCTTAAACCGACGGCCAAAGTGAATGAACTATTCAAACCCTAGAAGACATGCTCCGAGCATGTGTAATAGATTTTGGCAAATCCTGGGATACCCACCTGCCCCTTGTTGAATTTTCATATAACAACAGCTATCACACGAGCATAGGAGTCGCCCCCTTTGAGGCCTTATATGGTCGGAAGTGCAGAGCGCCCCTCTGTTGGGCTGAAGTGGGAGACACGCAGCTGGTAAAAGGGCAATCGCAGGACAGCACCCTTACGGGACCATAAATCATCCGAGAAACTATAGAGAAGATAATCCAAATCAAAGCTCGACTCTAAGCATCGCGTGATCGACAAAAGAGTTACGCTCACAAACGTCGAAAACCTCTGGAGTTCCAAGTCGGAGATCGAGTGCTATTAAAGGTTTCTCCCTGGAAGGGGTGATCCGTTTTGGGAAACGAGGAAAATTAAACCCACAATACATTGGACCATTCGAGATTCTTGCCCGAATTGGTCCAGTGGCCTATAAGCTGCAGCTACCTTCGGAGCTCAGCAACGTACACCCCGTGTTCCATGTACCAAATTTGAGGATGTGCTTATCAGATTAAACCCATGTTATTCCTCTAGAAGAGATTGAGATAAACGAGAATCTCCTATTCGTTGAAGAACCAGTCGAGATCATGGATAGTGAAGTGAAGCGCTCGAAACACAGTCGCATTCCTATTGTGAAGGCTCGATGGAACGCGAAACGCGGACCGGAATTCACTTGGGAACCCGAAGACCAGATGAAGCAGAAGTACCCCCACCTATTTGCTAACACTTGAGGGCTACTTCAGAACATATTTCTAGACGAAATCCCCTTTAACGGGGGGATGATGTGACAACCTCCAAGCTTCTGGTCAAGTCAAAGTCAAACAAAGTCAACGGGTCAATCTGGTCAACTCAACTAGTGTTTATATGTTAGGGATTACCTTATGTTTACTAATGTATGACTCTAAATCTAAATGCGAAGTATCACTTGAAAGTTCAAATGTTCAAAAATTCTAGATCCTAATCAGGATAAGGGAAGTAACAACTCTATAAAACACTATTACGTGCCCTTCGGGGGTGTATAAAACTCAGAATGGGATGTAACTAAGTCTAAGGTCCTTGCTCTACGAAGAAAAACAATAATAAAGGTCCCCGACAAAGTCTCTCTAAATCTCTCCCACTCCATCCCTCTTTCTCCGAAATCTCTCAAAGTATATGAAATCTCTCCCAAACCTCTCCAAGTATATGAAATCTCTCCCAAATCTCTCCAAGTATATGAAATCTCTCCCAAATCTCTCCAAGTATATGAAATCTCTCCCAAATCTCTTCAAGTATATTAAATCTCTCCCAAATCTCTCCAAGTATATGAAATCTCTTCCAAATCTCTCCAAGTATATGAAATCTCTCCAAATATTTCAAATCTCTCTCAAAATCTCTCTATGTACCTTCCTCAGTCGAAAACAACTCAAAATCGAAAGAGAAAACCCAAAAGGACCCTCTTGGTCCAGAACTCTCTTGGATCGGAACCCTCTTGGTCCGGAACCCTCTTGGGCCGAAACCCCTCCCTACTTCGGACCCTCTGATGGACTAGGGAGAAGCCTCTCATCCGGACAACCCCATTTCGAAGACGCCAAGCTTCTTCGAACATTCTCGCAATTCCGGAAGATCACGCATGTGCCTCGTCTCGGAATCGCTAGCGTACTTCGCACCTCCGACCGAATCAGCTGACTCCGCATCCTGACTCCGGAACCGAGGGAATGCTCCGGATGTGACAACCCGAAATTTGTTTTGTACGAACCGTTTAAAAATAAATCAATTCAGATTTATTTCTGTTCTCGTTAGTATTATTTTGGGTCTAACTGAATATTCTAAGCTCAGTACAATCAAAGTTTGGGTCCAAGAACGAGTTTTTCCAAGTCATATCGTAGCATTCGGGCCGAACACCCCTTCGAGAGGAGTGTACGGCCGCAAAATTGAGTTTACGGCCGTACACCCCCCACCCACCACCTTGGCCGAAAACTCACCCTATATAAGGGATGCTTAGCCTTCATTTCACACTTTACCCACTTCAAATACTTTCTCTCTCTACTCTCTCTCTACATCCATCGAATTTTGCTCAAGGATCCTCAAGAATGTAAGTAATTCTTCAGCTTGATTATGTTTCAATCTCTTATCTAGTGATGAATCCATGTTTCATCACATAAATTTCATCATTTGCTAGATTTTCATCTTTCACCAAGAACACACACTAGTTCTTGGTGGCTAAAAATCTCATTCCAAGCTTCCTAATAGTAAGTACCTACCTCCTATGCTTGATATCTACTACAAACCTTTGATTTTCACCTAGAAATCGACCCAAAAAGCATGAACACGAAGGGTTTACGACCGTAAACCCATGTGTACGGCCGTACACCCCTCGTTGGCCGTAAACCCTAGTATTTGGTCAAATATTGACCTTAAACACCCCTTTTAGCTATGCATGGGACTTAGAACACTTCCAATAGGCTAGAAAGGACGTAGAAACACCACGAATCACACTTTTCATCGAGTGTTTACGGCCGCAAACTCTTTGGCCGTAAACCCATAGGCCGTAAACTCCTGGGCTGTAAACCCATGGACCGCAAACACTTGGGCCACAAACTCTTAGGCCGAAAACCCTATTGGGCGTCAAACCCCTGACCGTACACCCCTTTTACGGCCGCAAACTCCCCATCTTCAAATCACATGTGATTCTATGTGACAACCCGAAAGATATTCCGTTAACATAACCCATGCCGTTAATAAAATTTATTTTATTTTGGGTTTTCCGTTAACTTTCAAATTAAATAATTCATATAGAATTATTATAATTTCATATGTATCAAAACGAAATATTTATTTGAGTGAAAACACTCTAAATAATCTTTTGAAAATTTCTAGACTACGACTAATACGGGTAATGGTCATTTACCCGGGTAAAATATTAAGCTCCGTTTAATGTCCGTATTGGGTGTATTCCCACCGGGTCACTAACTCTAGACACATAAAAGGGTGGAGTGACCACCATTTGAGCTTTTCCCACACTTGAACTTTCTCTCTCTACTCTCTCTCTAGAAATCGAATCCTCTCAAGAAATCTTCACTTTCAAGCTCCAATTTGGTAAGTGATCCTTCCTAACTAGTTGTTTATCCTAACACGCATGCAAATCCATGTCTTAAACCCTCAAATGCATCAAAAACTCGTGTTTACGGTTTGGGGGAGCCTCCCAAAACCGTAAACTCCTTCAATGGGGGGTTTTGAAGCCCCAAAACCCTTCCAAACCTCTTCTAATGCTTAGATCCTTACATGCATGGAGTTAGAACCACAAGATCATGAATTTTTGGCCATGAACATGAGTTTACGGTTCTTAAATGTTCAAAAACCGTAAACACCCTTTCATGGGGTTTTGATGCTCCTTAACACTTCCAATGCATGTCTAATGGCCTTGAAACTTGGTTGGATGATCTTAGAACCCTAAAACATGTCCAAATGAGCATAAACTTGAGTTTACGGTTTGGGAACATCTCCCAAAACCGTAAACACCTTCCAAGGGTGTTTTAATGCTCCAAACACTTTGCATGGCTTGTAATTGAGTCTAGAACTTGCATGAATGGCCTACAAACCACCAAAACACTTGGAAAATGGACAAACATGGACAAGAGTGGGTTTACGGCCATAAACCCATGAGTTTACGACCGTAAACTCCCCAAGGGTGGTCCAAGGACCGTAAACCCTAATTCCTAGGCCATTTCATGTCCCGATCACTTCCTAAGCCATGGAATCAACCTTAGAACCTCCCTATGTGCAAGATGAGACCTTGGATCACTCAAACTACCACACCCATGAGTTTACGACCGTAAACTCATGGGGGATGTGGTCTTTGGACCGTAAACTCCCCTAAGGGTTTACACTTGAAGAGTAAACACCTTATCTAGGCCCTACACTCCTTAGATACAACCCGTGCCATCCCTAACGCTTGAATTGAAGTGTTTTCGTGCATCGGAGTGTATTATCCTGCTATCTTAGTAAATCAAAGTCTAATTAGATACAATTATGTATCTCTTCATGTTACATAGGAACCTCACGCGTGTTCATGCCCTAAACTGATACTTAGCATCTAAATCGGCACATTCTCGTCAGGTGAGTTCATACCCCTACACCATTTTCTGTGTTTTTCATGTTTTCAGGGGGGGGGGATACAAGCAAAAGTACAAGGAAACTTGTACTCAAATCTATTATTTCGTACAACATAACTGCATGTTCAATATGTTTTAAACATTGAAGTCCGCGTAAACCAACCGTGTAACTCTTGGAGTTAGTTTTCAAAACAAATTGTGAAACTCATTATAAAATGTTACATTTTTTACATTTCACAAGGATTTCATGTCATTTCATAAACCGGGATTTTCTATATTATTACTTGTAAATTTCATTATTCTTATGATTGGAGACACGTCCTCGGTAACACTCCACATGGATACGAGAGTGGAGGACTACTCCCGTAACCAGAATCTCTTGGAGGGAGAGCGTGACTTGAGTGTATAGATCTATACGGGGCTGACTACCCCGCACCCTGCTGCTAGCTACAGTTGGATCGTCAGGTCCATGGGTGACAAAAGTCATAAAATGATGATGTACTACTTATTGCCATATCTAGTCTATCGTATGGTTATGGAACTCGCAACTTTGATAATGGAGATTTACTGATAAAGTAATAACGAACCTAGTGAACTAACCTCCTAGTAATAACTGTCTTTGATTACTACTAGTTCACTACTTACTTATTAGTTTTGTGTACGTGTCAAAACTAATATGCTTACCGCGGGATAACTAGTCATTCAGTATGTTTCACTTAATCGATACATGTATGGTAGATACTTGTACACATCATTTCAGAATCGATAACCAGCGAATATTTTTCATAAGAAAACATAGGGTTTTCTTGGGATAACGTAACTTTTCATAAACAAGGTTGTATGGTACATCTAACGAGAAATCAAATCATATTTTCATAAGGAAATTTGCAGGATTTTCTTAATTCAAATTGTGTAACAAAGGGATAACCAAACTACTTTTATAAGAAAATACGGGATTTTCTTGGATATCAACTGTTCATGAAACTAAAGGAAACTGAATCTTTTTCCAGAAAACAAACCGCTTATGAACTCACCAGCTTTATGCTGATATTTTAAAACTGCTTGTATTCTCAGGGCATCCATAGACAGGTACTCCTACTAACTTTTTGAAGAAGACGGAGCATATAGAAGACTCGTCTTTACTTTTTATTCTAACTAATGTATCTAAGAAAACTTGTAGTACTTTATTTTCAAACCAATGTAAAACTTTCTCATGTAATGTAATGGTTGTGTTTACTATGATTGCTATGTACATTGGTTGTGATACTCTACATGACGTCACTCCGCCCCGGAACGTTTCCGCCATCGGTTTCGGGGTGTGACAGATTGGTATCAGAGCCCTTGTTTACAGTGAACTAAGTATACTGAACCTTACATGGTATACAACTATAAACACTAAGGGGCCTAAGAGCTCTAAACTAAAAGTATGCTTTTAAAATATAAGTATTTTTATAAAAGTATACAAGTATACCCGAGTACCGAAATCCATGTCGTGAAGAGAACAAAGCATAAGTAATTTGGGTGTTGTGCACTGTGGTTAAACCTGGGCAGTTATGTAGTCATGTCTAGGGTCAATATAGCCTGATCAACTATATTCATTCGAGACACGGCCAACATGTGCTTGGGAGTGATTGTGGTGTACAGCAGGCCTATAACTTACCTAATATCCATTCAACATAAAATACTATGGGAGTATTTTAGTCCGAACCAAATACTTCATGGAAATCCATTCCGAGTGTTACTACTCATTCCTCCCTTAGCGATAGTTTACTTACTTTAAGTAATTTTCCTGTCCTATCGCTTAGTAGAACACTCTAAAATTATTATGAGATATATCCTTGCTTCATATCTCTAAATTCCATCCTCCTCTTTCTTGGTCATTTCAGATCAAGATGCCTCCCGAAGGAGATCTACCAGGAGAAACAACGACACTCCTCCACCACCGCCTCCTCCCCAATTTGATCCTGTCATGTTTCAGGCAGCTGTTACTGCTGCTGTGGCTGCTGCCATGTCGCAAATAAATTCCGGTGGATCTGGTGGTCAGGGAAGTGGTGTGCATCCTCAATCACAGGAAAGTGGTCAGGGACACCAAAAGGAGTGCTCCTATAAAGACTTCATGAACGCAAAACCCACATCTTTCGACGGCAAAGGAGGTGTTATTGCTCTGACTCAATGGTTTGAAAAGATTGAGTCCATATTCGAGATTTGCGCAGTCTCCGAATCCAACAAAGTGAAGTATGCCGCTTGCACCTTCCTCAACAAAGCATTAACCTGGTGGAACGGCCGGGTCAAGTCCTTAACCCTGCCAGTGGCAAATGCCATGGGTTGGGACAAACTGAAGGAACTCATGATAGCCCAGTATTGCCCATGGGGCGAGATGCAGAAACTCGAACACGAACTCTGGACCCTAAAGATGAAGGGTTCTGACATTACCTCCTACACTTCTAGGTTCGAGGACCTAGCACTCCTTTGTCCGGGAATGGTATCCCCGGAAAACAAAAAGATCGAACGATTCATTTGGGGGATGACCCAGTCAACCAAGGGAAATGTTTTGTCTGGGGAGCCGGAAACCTTCGATAGCGCCAAGTGTTTAGCACAAATTCTGATTGATCACAGCGACGATCCCGAGGAAATAGCCACCGCCTCTGATCCGGCTAAAGGGAGCAGTGAAAACAAGAAGAAATCCTGGACCAAACGAAAGGGTCAGGGTTCGCAAGGATCCTCAAAGAAACAGCAAACTGTGGCAGTCCACGCTGCTACTACCCCTGTTGCTACTCCTGCCACCCAGGCTCCTACCAGCAGGTACACTGGCACCCTTCCTCGGTGTGACAAGTGTAACTACCACCATAATCCCGGCCCGTGCCGGGAGATGTCATGCACAAGCTGTGGCAAAAAGGGGCACACGATGCGATTCTGTAGAACCCCAGCCCAACCAACAAATCAAGCCTCTGGAGAGGGTGTTGGACGAGCCTGCTACAACTGTGGAGAGATCGGGCATTTCAAGAGGGACTGCCCCAAAGCAGCAACAACCAACAACACCGGGAGAGTTCTAACCATGGGACAAGAAGAGGCAGTCGCTGACCCCACTGTTGTCACGGGTACGTTTCTCCTCGACAACTCTTATGCATGCATTCTTTTCGATTCTGGTGCTGAAAGGAGCTTTGTTAGTCATGCATTCAAACAATTTCTTAAACAAAAATCCCAACCATTAACCCAAAAGTTTACCGTCGAAATGGCTAACGGTGAGAAAGAGAGCACTAACGAGATATACGTAGGGTGTAACCAATCCTTAAACGACCGTTCATTTCTCATTGACCTCATGCCAGTCTCCATAAAAAGCTTTGATGTCATCGTTGGCATGGATTGGTTGAGCCCCAATCGTGCAGACATCCTCTGTTTCGAAAAAGCTATCCGTCTCAATCTTCCTTCGGATGAAACTCTTGTAATCTACGGGGATAAACTCAGTTCAAACCTTCGCATCATTTCGTGCATCAAAGCCCAGAAACTTCTGCGGAAGGAGTGTTATGCATTCTTAGCCCATGTCGTTAACGAAAAGCAGGAAGTTAAAGACCTCGAGAGCATCCCCGAAGTCTGTAATTTTCCTGATGTCTTTCCAAAGGATCTCCCAGGAATCCCTCCTGAACGCCAAGTGGAGTTTCGTATCGACTTAATCCCCGGAGCTACCCCCGTAGCCAAATCTCCTTATCGATTAGCTCCGGCAGAAATGCAGGAGTTATCTAGTCAGCTCAATGAGCTACTCAGTAAAGGATTCATCAGACCGAGTTCGTCGCCATGGGGAGCCCCGATCTTATTCGTGAAAAAGAAAGATGGATCTTTTCGAATGTGTATCGATTACCGAGAGCTGAACAAGCTCACGATCAAAAACCGATATCCTCTTCCTCGAATAGACGACCTCTTCGATCAACTTCAGGGAGTTAGCTACTTTTCCAAAATTGATTTAAGATCAGGGTACCATCAGCTGCGAGTCCATGAGGGTGACGTTCCCAAAACAGCCTTTCAGACTCGATATGGTCACTACGAATTCGTAGTTATGCCCTTCGGTCTAACCAACGCGCCGGCGGTGTTCATGGATTTGATGAACCGGGTGTGTCGTCCATTTCTGGACAAGTTCGTTATCGTGTTCATCGACGACATACTTGTCTATTCCAAAAGCGAAGAGGATCACAAACAACACTTGTGGCTAGTGTTGGAAACTCTTAGATCGGAGCATCTGTACGCGAAATTCTCTAAATGTGAATTCTGGATCCGGAAGGTTACTTTCCTTGGTCACGTGGTAAGCAAGGAGGGCATACACGTGGATCCTTCCAAGATCAAAGCGATAGAAAACTGGTCATCACCGAAGACACCCACCGAAATCCGTCAATTCTTGGGTCTCGCGGGCTACTATCGCAGATTTATCCAAAATTTCTCCAAAATTGCCAAACCCTTAACCACTCTAACTCAGAAAGGTGTACCCTTTTGTTGGAGCGAAAAGCAAGACGCTGCGTTCCAAACACTGAAGCGAGCCTTGTGCAGCGCACCTATCCTGTCCCTTCCCGATGGGACGGAAGACTTCGTTGTCTACTGCGATGCATCCAATCAAGGTCTCGGTTGTGTTCTAATGCAACGAGGCAAGGTCATCGCCTATGCCTCCAGACAACTGAAAGTACACGAAGTCAATTACACGACTCACGACCTAGAATTGGGAGCAGTGGTCTTCGCATTAAAAATCTGGAGACATTATCTCTACGGAACTAAGTGCACCATCTTTACTGACCATAAAAGTCTACAGCACATCCTCGACCAAAAGGAGCTGAACATGAGACAACGGCGATGGGTTGAACTACTCAGCGACTACGAGTGTGAAATCCGCTACCATCCCGGCAAGGCCAATATGGTGGCAGATGCCCTCAGCCGGAAAGAATACTCAGGTCGTAAGGTGAAGGCACTGACTATGACTATCCATTCCCACTTATCCGCGCAAATCAAAGAGGCTCAGCTGGAAGCCTTAAGACCAGAAAACGTGACAGGCGAAGCCCTGAGAGGAATGGATAAGAATCTTGAGATCAGAAGCGACGGAGTCTATTGTTTCATGGACCGAATCTGGACCCCAAGGTTCGGAGGCTTCAGAGAGGTTGTCATGAACGAAGCTCATAATACTAAATACTCCGTACACCCAGGTTCGGATAAGATGTACCTGGATCTCAAGAAACTGTACTGTTGGCCAAATATGAAGGCCGAAATCGCTACCTTCGTGGACAAGTGCCTGACTTGCGCCAAAGTGAAGGTCGAATATCAAAAACCCTCCGGCCTACTCCAACAACCCGAAATACCTGAATGGAAATGGTAAATGATTACTATGGATTTCATTACCAAGTTACCCAAATCTCCGAGTGGGTACGACACCATTTGGGTAATTGTCGACCGACTGACCAAATCTGCTCACTTCCTTCCTATCAAAGAAAGCTTCAAAATGGAAAGACTCACGCGAATCTACATCCAAGAGGTGGTCCGACTGCACGGTGTACCTGTGTCCATCATTTCCGATCGGGATAGCAGGTTCACTTCTAGGTTCTGGCAGTCACTACAGAAGGCTCTTGGAACTAAGCTGGATATGAGCACAGCTTACCATCCTCAAACAGATGGACAGAGTGAGAGAACCATCCAAACCTTGGAAGACATGTTGAGAGCCTGCGTCATCGACTTCGGCGCGTCATGGGATACTCATCTTCCTTTGGTTGAATTTTCTTATAACAACAGCTACCATACCAGCATCAAGGCTGCACCGTTCGAAGCCCTCTATGGCCGCAAGTGCAGATCCCCTCTGTGCTGGGCTGAGGTGGGTGACACGCAGCTGGTCAAGGCACAAGTCCCTGACAGCACTCTCACTGGTCCAGAAATCATTCGCAAAACCACTGAAAGGATCGTACAAATCCGAGAACGACTTAAGGCCTCCCGAGATAGACAAAAGAGCTACGCCGATAAACGACGAAAGCCCTTGGAATTCCAGGTTGGAGACCGTGTGTTGTTGAAAGTCTCACCCTGGAAGGGCATGATACGCTTTGGAAAGCGTGGAAAACTTAACCCATGGTACATAGGACCTTTCGAAATCCTAGACAGGATTGGTCCCGTGGCTTACAGACTCCGATTACCTCATGAACTTAGCAATATTCACCCTGTCTTCCACGTCTCAAACCTTAAAAAGTGTCTTTCTGATGAGACCCTCGTGATTCCTTTGGATGAGATCGAAATCAACGAAAACATGAACTTTGTGGAAGAGCCCATCGAAATCATGGATAGAGAGATCAAACGAACGAAACAAAGCCGCATCCCGATAGTGAAGGTTCACTGGAATGCCAAGCGGGGTCCCGAATTCACGTGGGAACGCGAAGACTCGATGAAAACGAAATACCCGCATCTCTTTCCAATTCCATGATTTGTATCTAAATTCTAAATTTCGGGACGAAATTTCCTCTAACAGGGGGATAATGTGACAACCCGAAAGATATTCCGTTAACATAACCCATGCCGTTAATAAAATTTATTTTATTTTGGGTTTTCCGTTAACTTTCAAATTAAATAATTCATATAGAATTATTATAATTTCGTATGTATCAGAACGAAATATTTATTTGAGTGCAAAACAATCTAAATAATCTTTTGAAAATTTCTAGACTACGACTAATACGGGTAATGGTCATTTACCCGGGTAAAATATTAAGCTCCGTTTAATGTCCGTATTGGGTGTATTCCCACCGGGTCACTAACTCTAGACACATAAAAGGGTGGAGTGACCACCATTTGAGCTTTTCCCACACTTGAACTTTCTCTCTCTACTCTCTCTCTAGAAATCGAATCCTCTCAAGAAATCTTCACTTTCAAGCTCCAATTTGGTAAGTGATCCTTCCTAACTAGTTGTTTATCCTAACACGCATGCAAATCCATGTCTTAAACTCTCAAATGCATCAAAAACTCATGTTTACGGTTTGGGAGAGCCTCCCAAAACCGTAAACTCCTTCAATGGGGGTTTTGAAGCCCCAAAACCCTTCCAAACCTCTTTTAATGCTTAGATCCTTACATGCATGGAGTTAGAACCACAATATCGTGAATTTTTGGCCATGAACATGATTTTACGGTTCTTAAATGTTCAAAAACCGTAAACACCCTTTCATGGGGTTTTGATGCTCCTTAACCCTTCCAATGCACGTCTAATGGCCTTGAAACTTGCTTGGATGATCTTAGAACCCTAAAACATGTCCAAATGAGCATAAACTTGAGTTTACGGTTTGGGAACATCTCCCAAAACCGTAAACACCTTCCAAGGGTGTTTTAATGCTCCAAACACTTTGCATGGCTTGTAATTGAGTCTAGAACTTGCATGAATGGCCTACAAACCACCAAAACACTTGGAAAATGGACAAACATGGACAAGAGTGGGTTTACGGCCGTAAACCCATGAGTTTACGACCGTAAACTCCCCAAGGGTGGTCCAAGGACCGTAAACCCTAATTCCTAGGCCATTTCATGTCCCGATCACTTCCTAAGCCATGGAATCAACCTTAGAACCTCCCTATGTGCAAGATGAGACCTTGGATCACTCAAACTACCACACCCATGAGTTTACGGCCGTAAACTCATCGGGGATGTGGTCTTTGGACCGTAAACTCCCCTAAGGGTTTACACTTGAAGAGTAAACACCTTATCTAGGCCCTACACTCCTTAGATACAACCCGTACCATCCCTAACGCTTGAATTGAAGTGTTTTCGTGCCTCGGAGTGTATTATCCTGCTATCTTAGTAAATCAAAGTGTAATTAGATACAGTTATGTATCTCTTCA
This sequence comes from Lactuca virosa, assembly GCF_052849685.1. Taxonomy (NCBI): domain Eukaryota; kingdom Viridiplantae; phylum Streptophyta; class Magnoliopsida; order Asterales; family Asteraceae; genus Lactuca; species Lactuca virosa. The sequence continues at coordinate 206,973,019 of NC_136426.1, forward strand.
TGTTACATAGGAACCTCACGCGTGTTCAAGCCCTAAACTGATACTTAGCATCTAAATCGGCACATTCTCGTCAGGTGAGTTCATACCCCTACACCATTTTCTGTGTTTTTCATGTTTTCAGGGGGGGATACAAGCAAAAGTACAAGGAAACTTGTACTCAAATCTATTATTTCGTACAACATAACTGCATGTTCAATATGTTTTAAACATTGAAATCCGCGTTAACCAACCGTCTAACTCGTGGAGTTAGTTTTCAAAACAAATTGTGAAACTCATTATAAAATGTTACATTTTTTACATTTCACAAGGATTTCATGTCATTTCATAAACCGGGATTTTCTATACTATTACTTTTAAATTTCATTATTCTTATGATTGGAGACACGTCCTCGGTAACACTCCACATGGATACGAGAGTGGAGGACTACTCCCGTAACCAGAATCTCTTGGAGGGAGAGTGTGACTTGAGTGTATAGATCTATACGGGGCTAACTACCCCGCACCCTGCTGCTAGCTACGGTTGGATCGTCAGGTCCATGGGTGACAAAAGTCATAAAATGATGATGGACTACTTATTGCCATATCTAGTCTATCGTATGGTTATGGAACTCGCAACTTAGATAATGGAGATTTACTGATAAAGTATTAACGAACCTAGTGAACTAGCCTCCTAGTAATAACTGTCTTTGATTACTACTAGTTCACTACTTACTTATTAGTTTTGTGTACGTGTCAAAACTAATATGCTTACCGCGGGATAACTAGTCATTCAGTATGTTTCACTTAATCGATACATGTATGGTAGATACTTGTACACATCATTTCAGAATCGATAACCAGCGAATATTTTTCATAAGAAAACATAGGGTTTTCTTGGGATAACGTAACTTTTCATAAACAAGGTTGTATGGTACATCTAACGAGAAATCAAATCATATTTTCATAAGGAAATTTGCAGGATTTTCTTAATTCAAATTGTGTAACAAAGGGATAACCAAACTACTTTTATAAGAAAATACGGGATTTTCTTGGATATCAACTGTTCATGAAACTAAAGGAAACTGAATCTTTTTCCAGAAAACAAACCGCTTATGAACTCACCAGCTTTATGCTGATATTTTAAAACTGCTTGTATTCTCAGGGCATCCATAGACAGGTACTCCTACTAACTTTTTGAAGAAGACGGAGCATATAGAAGACTCGTCTTTACTTTTGTTCTAACTAATGTATCTAAGAAAACTTGTAGTACTTTATTTTCAAACCAATGTAAATCTTTTTCATGTAATGTTATGGTTGTGTTTACTATGATTGCTATGTACATTGGTTGTGATACTCTACATGACGTCACTCCGGCCCGGAACGTTTCCGCCATCGGTTTCGGGGTGTGACATTCTAACACTTAGTTTCAAGTGTTTCCTAGTCCTTAAGGTGATTTCCTTCCATAACTAATAGTGTTATACGCTCATCTAATACATGTATGTGCTACTATATGTTAAATAGGATCCGTTTGTGTCCGAGGTTTCTTTTGGCACTCAACATTCCTACCGACTTCCCTTCGAATCCCACGTCAAACTGTGAGTTCATACCCCTACATTTTTCCAAGTTTATAAATGTTTTCACGGGGGAATACAAGTAAAAGCACAAGTAATCTTGTGTTCAAATATATATTAATTCGTTTAATATATTACTGTTATCAATATACATCGAATCTAGAAATCAATTTTACAGAACGCGTTAGGATATGAACCATGCAAAAGCCGTTTTCAAAACTAAGGAAATGAACTTACGAATCATGAAACCAAAGAAACTATCTTATAAAGATTCATGTTAATAACAAAAAGGGTTTTCCTGTATTATTATTATTCGTAAAGTCGTTAACTTAATTTGGAGACACGTCCTTGGGCGCTTACACCATTAACTAAGTGGAGGATTACCCTTATGAACCAGAATTTCCTGGAGGGAAAGTGTGGGTTTTGTGTATAGATCTATACGGGACTGACTATCCAGCACCTGCCTGCTAGCTACATTCGGACCGGCAGGTCTACGGGTGACAAATGTCATAAAGGATATCGGCGCCCATTTCACATCGTATCATGTTTAACTATGGTCATAAAACTCGCCAATCGTATGATTCTTTTACGTAATAATAATATACCTCTCCTAAATAATTGCTTCAATAACATAAGTGTGATACTTATGCCTTACGATTTCGAAACCATTAAAGCAAGAAAATCACACGTATACCAGGGAAAATAAGGGATTTTCCCAGCCTAAACCTCATACTGGTTGTAGCCAGGGTTTTCGAAAGGGGACTATGCTTAACCGATATAAGTATGGTGGATACTTATACTTTCTGATTTAAAACGAGTAATTCAATAGTTTTCACTTAAGGGAAATGTAGGATTTCCAAGGTAATCATCAGTATTTTATGAACAGATGGTCTATCATTCAACTAACGAACTTTCATTATTAATTTCATGATTCATGAGTTTATACATAACTAGTATGAACTAAGAAGTCATAGAAGAAACGGGTTTAATCATGCTTTTCATAAGAAAATATGGGATTTTCTTGAGGAACACTTTCAACTGATATCAAAGGGTCATTTTCTTGAGGTTTATATATTTATTTCACCGGACAGTATGAGATTTTCCGGGAAAGATATTGCATTTCTTTTCAAATGAATCGAGAACTGGTTTTCCTAAATCAAAATGCTTATGAACTCACCAGTTTTATGCTGATACTCTTTCAAAACTTGTATTCTCAGGGCTGTAGTAGACAGGTACACCGCCGAAGTTTTGAGAAGACTACTTAGCACCAGACTGAGACTCCTGTTGTCTTTTGTTTTTCCCTTGATGTTTTAGAATATGAACCGTTTAAAACACTTATGTAAAACTTATACTTATTAATCCAATGGTTGGCTGGACTTTGATTACTATAATGCATGTGTTCTGATACTTACATGACACCATCCGCCCCCGAACGTTTCCGCCGTTCTGATTTGGGGGTGTGACACCGGATTCCACAGTTGAGTTCGGAATTCACTCATCTACACCGGATTTTTACTCCGGAACCTCCTAATGTGTTGCAACCCGAAACTTTTTTCCGTTATCTTGAATCAAACTCCGTTAATAAAATTTGAATTTTATTTGATTTACGTCAAAATTTCCTTGGTTTGGAAAAGTTATTACGTTCTATAAGTTTATATATTTAGATTACGTACGAGTCAGAACCAGATATCACGCGAAAACTAAAAATTTTTCTCGAAAAACATCATGTTTACTGTCTGACTGGAGTTCACGGCCATAAACCAGTTTACGGCCGTAAACTCGTTTGCGTTCAATGCCAGGTGGACCCCACCACCGACCCTACTCCCAGCCTATACATACAGAATCCCCACCTTCATTTGAACCTTCTTGATCGAAAACTCTATCTTTCTCTCTCTAGAACCCTTGACCGTAAACACCAAAAACGCCTCTTTTCTTTCGAAAAACATCAGAAATCGTCTTTTGGAGTCGATTTGGAGCATCTGGAGCACGTTTTCTTCGAAATCAAACACCCTTGTTCTTGAGTTTACGGCTGTAAAAGCTTCAAATCTTCAAATCTTCAAAGGCCATAAACCCTAGTTCACGACCGTAAACCCCGTTCACGGCCGTAAACTGCCTGTTGGCCGTAAACCACTCTTCACGGCCGTACACACCTCTTTAGCTATGAAAACTTGTTTCCTCGATCCAACCAAGTCCCAGTAACATTCCTTAACCAAAAGATAGTTCGACTGCACGGTGTGCCTGTGTCCATTATCTCCGATCGAGATAGCAGGTTCACCTCGAGATTTTGGCAGTCCCTGTAGAAAGCTCTTGGAACTAAGTTGGATATGAGCACAACTTACCATCCTCAGACAGTCGGGCAGAGTGAGAGGACCATTTAGACATTGGAAGACATGTTGAGAGCATGTGTAATCGATTTTGGTAAGTCGTGGGACGTCCATTTGCCCTTGGTTGAGTTCTACTACAACAACAGTTATCACACCAGTATCAAGGCTGCTCCTTTTGAACCCCTCTATGGTCGTAAGTGCAGATCCCATCTGTGTTGGGCTGAGGTGGTCGACACGTAGCTAGCCAAGGGACAGGAAATCATCCATGAATCCACAGAAAAGATCGTACAAATCTTGGAACGACTAAAGGCCTCGAGAGATCGATAAAAGAGCTACGCTGATAAGAGACGAAAACCCTTGGAGTTCCAGGTTGGAGACCGTGTTTTATTGAAGGTCTCACCTTGGAAAGGCATGATACGCTTTGGAAACCGTGGAAAGCTGAATCCGAGATACATATGGCCATTCGAGATCCTTGCTAGGATCGGTCCCGTAGCGTAGAAACTTCGTTTACCACAAGACCTTAGCAACGTCCATCTTGTCTTCCACGTGTCGAATCTAAAGAAGTGTCTGTCCGATGAAACTCTTGTAATCCCTCTCGACGAGATCGAGATCAACGAGAACCTTATCTTCGTGGAAGAACCAGTCGAAATCATGGATCTAGAGATCAAACAAACAAAACACAGTCGCATACCAATAGTGAAGGTTCACTGGGATGCCAAGCAGGGACCTGAATTCACGTGGGAGCGCGAAGATCAAATGAAACAGAAATATCCGGATCTCTTTCCGACTCCATGATTTGTATTCTATGGTTGAATTCCGGGACGAAATTCGCTCTAACGGGGGGATGATGTGGCAACCCGAAACTTTTTTTTGTTATCTTGAATCAAACTCCGTTAATAAAATTTGAATTTTATTTGATTTCCATCAAAATTTCATTGGTTTGGAAAAGTTATTACGTTCTATAAATTTATATATTTAGATTACGTACGAGTCGGAACCAGATATCATGCGAAAACTCAAAATTTTTCTCGAAAAACATCATGTTTGTGGCCTGACTGGAGTTCTCGGCCGTAAACCAGTTTACGGCCGTAAACTCGTTTGCGGTCAATGCCAGGTGGACCCCACCACCGACCCTACCCCCAGCCTATAAATATAGGACCCCCACCTTCATTTGAACCTTCTTGACCGAAAACTCTCTCTTTCTCTCTCTAGAACCCTTTACCGTAAACACCAAAAACGCCTCTTTTCTTCCGAAAAACATCAGAAATCGTCTTTTGGAGTCGATTTGGAGCATCTGGAGCACGTTTTCTTCGAAATCAAACACCCTTGTTCTTGAGTTTATAGCTGTAAACACTTCAAATCTTCAAATCTTAAAAGGCCGTAAACCCCAGTTCACGGCCGTAAACCCCGTTCACGGCCGTAAACCCCGGTCACGGCAGTAAACTGCCTGTTGGCCGTAAACCACTCTTCATGGCCGTACACACCTCTTTAGCTGTGAAAACTTGTTTCCTCGATTCAACCAAGTCTCGGTAACATTCCTTAACCAAAAGCAAGTGTTTTTCTAACACTTTATCTATCGAAATCGCTAATTTAGATACATATATGTATTTATTTGATATAAGGATTCCGATAAGTGCCGCATACTACAACTTGAGGATCTTCGTTTCCGGTTCGACGTTTTCACACAACAAACAGTGAGTTCATACCCCTACGCTTTTACGGTTTTTAAACGTTTCCAGGGAGGAATACAAGCCAAACAAAAAGATTTTCAGCGAGTCTAAAACTTATGAAATTAATACAAAACAACGGTTTTTCATAAAGCATTTAGATACCTTATTCTTTTTGTAATATGCGGAGCATAAGGGACATTTTCTAAAATTAATTGCAAAATCTTCAGGACAGTTCACGAACATAACATTTCAGCCAAACTATAATATGTATAGTTTAGGGAATTCATTACCAGTTTTACACATACAAATTACTTACACGGTTGAATATATAAATTATGACAGATTTAGTTTATCCATCGCTTCATACAGATAACAAGAGTATCATACTAAATAATTATTTTGTGTGTACTTATTTATACTCTATCAAATATACAAACGATTTCAAACACGAGAACAACGATACAGAACAACACGTAAACTAGTTAATACAAGATTGTGAGTCAACTCTTCAGTTGTATCCTTCGGGGTACTGGTAAATCCTCTACATTTAGTATAGTCAGAGTCTCCTCGAGGGAAAACGTGAGATTTGTGAATAGATCTATTCGGGACTGACAATACCACACCTGAACTATTAGCTACAGTTAGGCAGACATGCCTGGGGTGAAAAATATCATAACTTACGACGCCTGAAGAAACGTTGCGGAGGCCATCAGTTATATCAAGCATGGTTATACGAACTCACAATAGTATAAACTAACCTTTGTTAACTAGTTTTATTTTAATTAAAAGGACTACTACGCATTACACTGGAGGGTACTCCAGGGATACAACACTTGGTTTTATTTTAAGTAATAAAACTACTATACATACTGGTGGCAGCCAGGGTTTTCAAACAAGACATACACTACATACTGGTGATAGCCAGGGTTTTCAGACAAGACATACACTACATACTGGTGGTAGCCAGAGTTTTCTAACAGAACATACTATACATACAGTAATCAAACAAACATGTTAGAAAATATTGGATTTTCTTGGGAAGCATGCATATACTTTTCAGAACTTGATAACAATGGTTTTCACTACAAAACAATCTTATGAACTCACCAGCTTTATGCTAATACGTTTTCAAAATCGCTTGTATTCTCAAGACATAAGTAGACAGGTACCCTCCCCAGCTTTTGAGAAGACGGAGCATATGGAGTCTCGTGTTTATCTTTTTGTTACTTTTGATGTATATAGATTATGAAACCAACAGATGTAAATATTCATATTATATTGTAATGGATGTGTTTACTTTGATTACTATGATGCAATTGTTGTGATACTACACATCACGTCCTCCACCCCCGAACATTTCCGCCATTTCGGTTTGGGGGTGTGACATAATGCCCTTCGGACCCTTGCAAGAACAACGCTACACTCCGGATTTTTGTCCATTTCGGACTTTTTCTTCATTTTAGGATATTTTGACGTCGGGAATTTCTCCAAACTCGTATTTTTCATGTCTTAGACCCCTTAAACCCCTATCTTATGCCAAATTTGATTATTTTAAACATATTTATGTAAAATAATACCCATTATTTATAAAAGGAATCTAATCAGATAAGGGGGTATGACTTTATGATGTGATGTAAATCCCCCATTTTCCCATGCAAATCTCAGTAAAAACCATATTACCCATAGATAATATGGTTTATCCACCAGTCCTCCAAGCAAATGTCAAGTCACCCCTTATCCCTCCACATAGAATATGTGAACTCCTTCCCCCATATTCCACTTCTCATTTTCATACTCAGTAAACTCCTAAGAAGTGCTCTCAACTCATTCAAGCTTCAAGTCTCATTCCTTCAAAGAAAATTCCCAGATTTCTTTTTGTAAGGGTTTCATCTTTTTTGACTAGTGATTCTCCACATTATTCCTAAGATTTCATTATATTTACACATAAAATTATTCTTAGGATATTCTAAAGTTCAAAGAACCTTTCAAGTGTTGGAACTTGGAAGCTCCTTAACACTTCTTCAAATCACCCAACGAGCGAAACCAGGGTGAGCTTCATACCCCACCTTTTTTGAAGTTTTTATTGTTTTTGGGGGGAGAATACAAGTCAAATCTTGTCTAAATCCTTGGATAAATGCATGTATTTGTATGTTTAGTGTGTGTGTAGAAATGTTATTATTTAAAGATAAATTCTCATGAACTTGAGATTTTTACAAAGCTCCTGAGGTTGGGAGAATATTTTAATCTCAACATAAAGAGTACTCTGTTTCCTAAAGAGCCTCCCAAAGTTTTTGGAGTGTGTCTAGCATACTCCCTTATATCATGACTTCATGCCTAGAAATGAAAGTTGCTGAAATAGACCTTGATAAATTGACACTATTTCTAGAATTTTCGAAATTTGGAACTTTATGCCATATTAATAACTTTTTGCAAACTATTAGCGATTATTTATAAATACTTGATATAAATAATATCATCAAGAAAATATACAAATAGAGCCCTTATGACAGATTTATTTGCATGTCATAAAGCTCTTGTCATAACTTCACACAACTCATAGTTTTGTGTAAACTTTGAGAACATAAACATGATGTAAAACATTGTAAGTTTGTTATATTGATGTATGATGCTTGCATTTGCTATGTTTCATATATATCCAATTGTTATTGTCACACCCCGCTAAAGCATAAACACAGGGCGTGGCAGTACAAAGGGTTTCATCGCAAAAGTTAAAAGACAACACCAACCATAGTATTAAAAATCATTACAAATTCACAATGGGTTTGAACAACTTTTAAAAGAAATTACAATGTAAATTGAAATACAACACATGCGAATGCTCCTAAAGGTGAAGTGTCCCTAAGTGCCACTTACTCGATGATTCCTGAAAAAGCATGTAAAACGAGCGTCAACTATAAAAATAGTTGGTGAGTACTCGATGATTCCAATAATAAAAGTATATTGTTAAGATGAGTAAATAAGTTTGTAAAAACAAAGTTCTTTGTCATCATGAGAGATAAGGTATGTTGCCCAAGTAAGATGCAACATTCATATTCTCATGGAAGATAAAGTTCGTTACTCAAACGAGTAAACAAGTTTCACTGCTAAAATGAGCAATCAATTTCGTTGCTACAAGGAGCAAACAATTTCATTGCTAAAATATGTATATAAGTTTTCAGTAATAACAGTTCGTTGTTGTAATGAGAAACAAAGTTCATTGCTATAATTAATAAACAAGTTTATTGCTATAATAAGTAACGAGTTTATTGCCATAATAAATAACAAGTTTATTGCTATAACGAGAAACGAGTTTGTATGTGTATGAGCGAACAATGAGTCTCAACCAAACCTATGACTGAAGCCCTATCAAGATCTATGCTTATCGTTCCATAGATGAATATGGTATCATGCACTCCAGCAATAGGGCGAGTGAGGAGTTGTCAATTCCTAATAGCGCCATCCATAATGACCATTGGCTCAAAGAGTTAATGGTTAGAGATAAGGGAAGGGCCTTAGTACGATAAGTTCTCATGTTCCGTGTTGCATAGACATACATAGAGAGACATAGCAATAAAATAGCAATCATGTTTGATACAAATCAATTTAAATACAACATTCAAATAATAGTTTTTTGGGACATGCTTTTCCACCCCAAAACATAAAAACTGAAAATAGGGGAGTGCGTGAATACTCACAATGCATTGAGATGATGCAAACGGTGCCTTGAACTACGCTCCACTCGTACCACTATCGTTTTCCTACAAAGATGTTACACACTAATGAGTCTCTAATCGAAATCTAACACTAGTATACATACTACTACAATAGAATTATGCCAATATTGTGTCAAAATTTAATATAGATAAGTTACGAATATTTTTCTATGAAAATTTAATTTCAATGAATCAATTGTTATATAACAATTTAAGTGGAAAATTTTCCATTATTGAAATGTTAATTTTTAACATTTTAGAGGTGTTCCAATGATTAAATATTCAAAACTAAATCAATTTAGTTCTAAAAGTTCCCAAACTTTGCATTTCAGTTTTAATTGAAGTCAAAGACCTCAAGATAAATTTTCTTGAATTTTTGATTTGTCTAACTATTTTTCACCATTTTAGTTTCTTGAATAACCATAAAATCATGAAAAATACTAAACAATTAATAAAAATTATCAAACTTCAGACTTTGGTTCTAAATATCTTAAAAGACTTCTAGATACATTTTCATGGATTATGGATATGCATAACCAATTTTCATATATTTAATTCTCTAAATATATAAAAATTCATGAAAAATAGAAATTGGTTAAGAAAATGCCCCAAACTTTTTATAGTAATGTCATTACACGTACTTAACCTGGGAAAAATATAAAAATAGATTTCCAGACAATTTAACCCAATTTTATGATTTTTGAGCATTTATTCTAATAAAAATTGAAATAAATAGAAAATAGTTTCCAAAATTGCCCAAAAATTTTGTAACGCTGTTATTAGTCATTATTAAGCTACGAAAAAAATAAAAATGAATTTCTAAACTGTTTATCCCAATTTTATGATTTTTGTGTATGTATTCTAATAAAAATTGGGTTTAAGTGTATTTTATCTTGGGAAAATAGAAGAAAAATAGTATATTGAAGAGAAAAATCATCAAAATTTTTATGTAGCATCCTAATGTACTACAAGGTGTTCTGGTAAATTTTCATAATGTTTGGATGAGTAAAACTATTTTTCCTGTTTTTAGTCCATTATAAATACAAAAATCGGAGAAAAATAGGAATACATTATGAAAAATTCTGAAAATATTTTTCTAAGTGTTCCACAGAGAGTATAAGCTACGAAAATTATTAGATACCATTTTTATATTCCCTAATGTGGTTTTATGATTTATTAGAGCTAAACAAAAAGAAAATTCAAAACCATATTAAACAGTAACAAAAATGGATGAAACTTAATGGGAGATGTTTATTAACTTAAAGGATCATCCAAGAATTTTTCCACAATTTATTTACTAGCTTAAGTATTTTATATGATTTAACACTTTATTTTCTTATTATTTTCATATAAAAATAAAGAAAATATATATTGAGCTAAAAATTTCCAGAATGCATCTTCATACAATTTGATAACAATGACAATTTGTGTTCTTATTTTTTATGTTGAACACCATGCCTAAAGGCTCAATAAATTATAGAGAAAACTCGGTTCTTGTGATTTATGTAAAGATTATTGATGTTACTTTGACAATGTTTGCAACATGTTACAAAGACTTTTGAATCAAGATCTTTTTGTACCTATTGATACATGATATTAAGAGTTTAAAATAAATTTTGAATGATTTTTAGTGATGAATAAGTCCTTTGAACATGCAACACAAAACAAATGTTCATAAGGAAAGTGCTGTTTGAGCAACAGTTTTGTAAAAATTGGTAAAAATCGAAAATTTGGGATTTTTCAGTGAGGTTGGATGGGTTTGAAAGCTAACGCAAAATATTATATTTCAGAAAAAGAATCACGAATTTTGGCTAAGCAATGAGTGAGATATGACAGTTTAAAGTCAGGTAAATAAATCTGGCAGATTACATGCATGATGATTGGTTAGAAAAGTGGGTTTTCATCATTTCCTTAAGTAAATCTTTTGAAGTATTTTAAATATATCATGATAACCTCACATTTTGGTCATGTTTCCATGGATGAAAAGATTAAAACTTATCAAAATGTATACATGCATTTATGAAGAAAATTTTGTTTCTCAAAAACTCTTAACTTGAGTTTGATGTTTTAATCCTTAAAATCGATTTTTGCCCTAAGATCATGAACATGCAACCTTGTTTATCATACATGCATGGTGTTAAAACACATCGATCATGTTCTAAAAACCATTTTAACAAAAAGAAAACAAGTTTGAAGAAGATGAAGAAGGAGAAAGTGTAAGAAAAAGAGCAAAACTTGAAGGAAAAGTGAAGTAGAAATCGATTTTACCTTCAAGAATACCACAAGATGATGAAGATTTCGAGTTTGAGGAGTGTTCTTGGGTTTGTTTTCTGGAATATTTCTTGGTTCTTAGAGGGAGGAAGAGAGAATGGAGTGGTGTTTGGAGAGAAAAAGTAGAGAGAAGGTAGAGAGAGTTTTCTAGAGAGAGAAAGAAGAGAGATGTGTGTGTGTTCGAGAATGAGAGTGTGAGAGAGAGATATGGGGAGAGAGGGATCCGATTTTAGGGGAGGAGAGGCTCTCTCTCTCTCTCTCTCTTGTTTCTTTTATAAAAATTCAAATCTTTTATAAAAATATCCAACTTTTTATAAAATGTGCACCTTAACCTAGTTTTTATGCATAAAACTCTTGATTTTTGACTTATAAATCAAGGGTAAATGTAATAACTAAATCTTTATTTTTCATTGAATTTTATTTCATAATAATTATTATGATAAGATAATATTATAAGCTTCATAATTGTTTTTATAGGATTTTTAAGGTTAAAGTTTATAAATATGAGTTTTTAGGGCTTTTAGGGTTTTGGAGTTTAATAAACTTTGAATATCAAAATAAATAGAATATTTGAGACTTTAAATTATCTTATGGTATTATAACTCTTTTATAGTTATAAATAATGTTTGTAATTTATCTTTATCGGTTTATTGGCATTCTATGTAGTGATTCTGAGATTCAAGCGAAATTGAGGAATCAAGTATACTAGTCCTAGTCTTCAAATTTGACTTAAGTTTCTATGAGACTTTGAACTAACTTCTACTTCTAGGTCAAGTGCATGATGTGTGTACATGATTCATGAAATGTTGTTCGAGTCAAAGAGTGATCCAAATATGGATAGTCACTATAGCTTAGTAGATGTAGAATTCACATATCAAGGTGAAATCTAAGTACACCATCCATTGTTTCTATCTGTTTCCAAGTTTCTAGTAGGTTATAACTTAGCTTCTAATTACTAAGTCTAATATGTGTTGTGCCTATATGTGCAACTAAGTTTATCAAATCTAGAACTAACTCGAATTTTGACGGTTGTCACAGTCTCCCCCGGTTGAAAGAATTTCGTCCCGAAATTCAATTCGTGACACATTCTATTAGAACTCAGCCGAATACAATTGTATAATTGGATAGATGATGACTTGAAGAGCTCTTTGATTATTTTGGGTTAATTCCTCAAGGGAACAGCCCAACTCTTTAGCTATAATCAAATTAATGTTTCCCTAATTCGAGTTCTACAGTCTTGATTGCAAGAAATTAGGATCATGGAAATCATGATCCAACCATGGCGACCTAGTTGAAAAAGATTATATAGTTAGATATTATCTAACTTAAAAGAAAGTTATAAGTTTTGCTGAAGCACCAACTGCACTGAGCGTTAAATCCGCATTGATGCTTAAGTCGCATTCTAAATTAACACTAAGTGTAACTTCGCCGCTTAAAAAAAAAGAGATTAGGAACAATTTGTTCACTTTCGGGTTGGCTACTAAATCTGGAAAATATATATTCCAAAATAAGAAGGGGTACCACGAATGAAAGAGAAGCGGTCGAGGGTAAGTTCCTAAAAATACGTAGTAAGGGTAGGCAACGAAGTTTTGGTACATCTCAAATGTAAAGGCTAATTAAGTGTCGTCGACAAAATAAATTACGAAATGATTGAGCATCTCTGAGGCTATAATTACTACTACGATTACTCTTACAATAATAAAACCTTATTCGTAGAATAAATATATTTAGAGAGTCATTGGTGCAAATGGAGGCGATGAAAATTTATGATAAATTAAATCACATTGTGTATATAGCATTTTAAGTGTTTAGAAGTGATTAAAAATCTCACTGTTATCAAAATGTGTGTTTAGAAATGATAATTAATCTCACTATTATCAAAACGTATAATAATTCCAAGATAATGAAGATACATGTGTGGCGATCAAACGAAGTAGTAAAATAATATAAAGATTAATTAAGGTTACAAGTTTAAGTCATAAATAAGGGAATCTATACAAAAATATTTTGATTACTCTTTTGAAAAAAAAAATTGTCTAATTGTCTAAGTCAGGACAAGTTCAAGCTTATGAGTCAGAATATTTATGAAAACAAAGTTGAGAGTTTAGGAACTCACTGAAAATTACAAAGTAGAATGCTATTTTAAGAAACGTGTAAAAATATCGATAATTGAAAATAGTGGATTCTTAATTTAGTGTTTCTACAAAAACAATCATTTAGAGAATATGTAATAGTAAAATTCAAGAGTTTTGATGTATTTAAAGAAAAGAAGAAGCATAAGAATTCATATCCTCCACATATATTTTTTCGGATATAGAAAAAATGATAAGCATAACAATATTCATCTTGTGTATTAATTATAAGGAAAAATACAATGAAAATTGCATTTTATATCAAGTTTTTGAATTTAGAACGAAAGAGCAAATGTAAATAAGGATCACTTGTTTATAGTAGATTTCAAAATAAAAACAAGATGTATATGATAAAAGGCGTAATTGAATATATCAAAGTTGACTAAAATTAAAGTATGCCTCATGACTATACACGTATTAATTGCTCAAAACGAAAGGGTAGACATCTAGTCTATATGTGTACGAACATGGTACCAAGAGAAGCAAAATAGAAAGAAACAAAGTTAGTCAATGTATTATGTTATTATCGTGGGTGTGCAATATCTAAAATTAAAAGGAGAGTAAGAAATCAAGTTCGGGCGACAGAAAAAGGTAGGTAGCGGAGACAATGATTGTTATTGTTAAAATTATAAGAACAATACCTATAGGTAGATTTAAAACCAGGTTGAGATATATTTCAAACATCAATATTTGATGTATATTGATGATTAAATAGACATGTGGGAGTTCTAAAGTGTTTGCTAAGGATTGCTAAAAATTCATAAGTTACCTATTAAGTTAAACTCCATTTGTGAAAAAGAAGAAGCCCTACAAATGGCAATTGAAAATCTGACAATTTTGACTTTTTAAACGAAAGTCCAACAATGATTAAAATGGATAAGGTAAAGACTCAATATATTTATAAGAATAATTATTCATTGTTGAAAGTTTATCACTGGAAATTTAAAAATGAACACTAAGTTTTCAAATGCTATAAATTTTAAAAACTTTATAGATTATAAAACTATATTGAAGCAAAGAACACAAATAAGGTATGTTTTGAAATACAAGCATTAGAGATGTCTTATAAACATGTTTGAAGTAGAAATTTGCATAAATATCATGTTGGGTTTCGAGAAAACACATTAAAGTAAATTACAATTTCTAAATGAGAAAGCTGTTAAAAGTGTCAAAACAAAAGTGTTTTGAAGATTCGATGAAGCTTTTACACATAAAATGAACTTCAATGTTATAGCTCTACGTTTTGTAGCAAAGAGTTTAAACACGATTATAAAAGAAAATGTTTCTAGTTTTTCGAAAACATGTCAAAATGGTAAGCAATGTTTAAAATGGTTTATGTGCCCTCAAAAGCACATCTATCCATTGAAATGGATTTGAAATGAGATTGTAATAGCAAGGTTAAAACCAATAATGGTTAAATTGAGTTTTGAAGAAAAGTGTTAAGTTAAAGCAAGTTGTCAAAAGATTTTTAGCGAGAATATTGCTTACATTGTTAAGAAATGTCTACTAAGTTGATTGAAGTGGTTATAAAATATTTTATTGATGATAAATAAAACCGATGAAGCGAAATAATTTTTCGATTGAAGATTAAGAAGTAAGGAATAAGTATGTTAGTGTAGCTGATCGTACCTAAATACTAAGGCGAGTATCGGTGTCTTTTCCCCAAAATAAAGGACAAGAAAAATTGTTTGTAAAACGTTTTATGGTGTCAATGCAGTTTACAACCTTTTTTAGAGGTCAAAGGGACATCCTATGTTAAGTTTTAAGCTCAAGGTGGAAACAATGTAGACCTAAATCGTAGCATATTAAGAAGGTCTCACGTATGGGTTAAACCTCCGTGTCTCCTCGTGAGTCAAATCCGAAATGCCCACCAATGGTATCCAAGTGATTACTTAGTGGCGACTCATCTACCTCCTTACGCGATGCTCCAATTATCATTTGTGTTGATATCGAAACGCTTTTTCCTAGTTGTAACTCTAGTACGAAGACGATGAAGAGGTATTGAGGAATAATTTGTATAGGTTTCGACTTATGATTATTACTAGTGTATATCTAGCTACTAACCTTATATCTAAAGTCAATAGCTACCAAGGAATACTCATTCTCAGTACTAAGTGCATTGCTCCTAGAGTAGCTAGTGATATAACCTAAGTGGTTAACCTAGCACTTGATACGGGACAAGAATATTTCTAAATAAAGGCATTGTTATAAAAGTGCACTTAGTTTCTAAGTGTATCTAGATGAATTCCTATAATATGCAATGCCCGTACGCACACTGAAAAATTTTGTTTTTCAAAAGTTTAAGTTGAAAATCTTTTTGAACATAATTCTACTATAACCGTTTCAAGCCTCCATTAAGTTTCCTTAATTAAGCATAGTTGGCCAGGCTATACTTAATTAAAGTCTGATAATGCGTACTCGAATTAGTTATACCAGTAGTATGTTTAGTATTTTAAAAACGCTTAGAAATTTTTTGGCTATAGTTGTGGTTCTCCAAAGGAAAACCAGTATTCTCTATAACCTTCGGCTCTGATACCATTTCCTGTCACACCCCGCTAAAGCGGAAACACAGGGCGTGGCAGTACAAAGGGTTTCATCGCAAAAGTCAAAAGACAACACCAACCATAGTATTAAAAATCATTACAAATTCACAATGGGTTTGAACAACTTTTAAAAGAAATTACAATGTAAATTGAAATACAACACATGCGAATGCTCCTAAAGGTGAAGTGTCCCTAAGTGCCACTTACTCGATGATTCCTGAAAAAGCATGTAAAACGAGCGTCAACTATAAAAATAGTTGGTGAGTACTCACAGATAAACAAAATGATACTGGTTCCATGAATTGAAATCAAAGTTTTGATAAAAGTTTCCAATAATAAAAGTATATTGTTAAGATGAGTAAATAAGTTTGTAAAAACAAAGTTCTTTGTCATCATGAGAGATAAGGTATGTTGCCCAAATAAGATGCAACATTCATATTCTCATGGAAGATAAAGTTCGTTACTCAAACGAGTAAACAAGTTTCACTACTAAAATGAGCAATCAATTTCGTTGTTACAAGGAGCATACAATTTCATTGCTAAAACATGTATATAAGTTTTCAGTAATAACAGTTCGTTGTTGTAATGAGAAACAAAGTTCATTGCTATAATTAATAAACAAGTTTATTGCTATAATAAGTAACGAGTTTATTCCCATAATAAATAACAAGTTTATTGCTATAACGAGAAACGAGTTTGTATGTGTATGAGCAAACAATGAGTCTCAACCAAACCTATGACTGAAGCCCTATCAAGATCTATGCTTATCGTTCCATAGATGAATATGGTATCATGCACTCCAGCAATAGGGCGAGTGAGGAGTTGTCAATTCCTAATAGCGCCATCCATAATGACCATTGGCTCAAAGAGTTAATGGTTGGAGATAAGGGAAGGGAATTAGTACGATAAGTTCTCATGTTCCGTGTTGCATAGACATACATAGAGAGACATAGCAATAAAATAGCAATCATGTTTGATACAAATCAATTTAAATACAACATTCAATAATAGTTTTTCGGGACATGCTTTTCCACCCCAAAACATAAAAACTGAAAATAGGGGAGTGCGTGAATACTCACAATGCATTGAGATGATGCAAATGGTGCCTTGAACTACGCTCCACTCGTACCACTATCGTTTTCCTACAACGATGTTACACACTAATGAGTCTCTAATCGAAATCTAACACTAGTATACATACTACTACAATAGAATTATGCCAATATTGTGTCAAAATTTAATATAGATAAGTTACGAACATTTTTCTATGAAAATTTAATTTCAATGAATCAATTGTTATATAACAATTTAAGTGGAAAAATTTCCATTATTGAAATGTTAATATTTAACATTTTAGAGGTGTTCCAATGATTAAATATTCAAAACTAAATCAATTTAGTTCTAAAAGTTCCCAAACTTTGCGTTTCAGTTTTAATTGAAGTCAAAGACCTCAAGATAAATTTTCTTGAATTTTTGATTTGTCTAACTATTTTTCACCATTTTAGTTTCTTGAATAACCATAAAATCATGAAAAATACTAAACAATTAATAAAAATTATCAAACTTCAGACTTTGGTTCTAAATATCTTAAAAGACTTCTAGATACATTTTCATGGATTATGGATATGCATAACCAATTTTCATATATTTAATTCTCTAAATATATAAAAATTCATGAAAAATAGAAATTGGTTAAGAAAATGCCCCAAACTTTTTATAGTAATGTCATTACACGTACTTAACCTGGGAAAAATATAAAAATAGATTTCCAGACAATTTAACCCAATTTTATGATTTTTGAGCATTTATTCTAATAAAAATTGAAATAAATAGAAAATAGTTTCCAAAATTGCCCAAAAATTTTGTAACGCTGTTATTAGTCATTATTAAGCTACGAAAAAAATAAAAATGAATTTCTAAACTGTTTATCCCAATTTTATGATTTTTGTGTATGTATTCTAATAAAAATTGGGTTTAAGTGTATTTTATCTTGGGAAAATAGAAGAAAAATAGTATATAGAAGAGAAAAATCATCAAAATTTTTATGTAGCATCCTAATGTACTACAAGGTGTTCTGGTAAATTTTCATAATGTTTGGATGAGTAAAACTATTTTTCCTGTTTTTAGTCCATTATAAATACAAAAATCGGAGAAAAATAGGAATACATTATGAAAAATTCTGAAAATATTTTTCTAAGTGTTCCACAGAGAGTATAAGCTACGAAAATTATTAGATACCATTTTTATATTCCCTAATGTGGTTTTATGATTTATTAGAGCTAAACAAAAAGAAAATTCAAAACCATATTAAACAGTAACAAAAATGGATGAAACTTAATGGGAGATGTGTATTAACTTAAAGGATCATTCAAGAATTTTTCCATAATTTATTTACTAGCTTAAGTGTTTTATATGATTTAACAGTTTATTTTCTTATTATTTTCATATAAAAATAAAGAAAATATATATTGAGCTGAAAATTTCCAGAATGCATCTTCATACAATTTGATAACAATGACAATTTGTGTTCTTATTTTTTATGTTGAACACCATGCCTAAAGGCTCAATAAATTATAGAGAAAACTTGGTTCTTGTGATTTATGTAAAGATTATTGATGTTACTTTGACAATTTTTGCAACATGTTACAAAGACTTTTGAATCAAGATCTTTTTGTACCTATTAATACATGATATTAAGAGTTCAAAATAATTTTTGAATGATTTTTAGTGATGAATAAGTCCTTTGAACATGCAACACAAAACAAATGTTCATAAGGAAAGTGCTGTTTGAGCAACAGTTTTGTAAAAATTGGTAAAAATCGAAATTTTGGAATTTTTCAGTGAGGTTAGATGGCTTTGAAAGCTAACTCAAAATATAATATTTCGGAAAAAGAATCACGAATTGTGGCTAAGAAATGAGAGAGATATGACAGTTTAAAATCAGGTAAAGAAATCTGGCAGATTGCATGCATGATGATTGGTTAGAAAAGTGGGTTTTCATCATTTCCTTAAGTAAATCTTTTGAAGTATTTTAAATATATCATGATAACCTCATATTTTGGTCATGTTTCCAGAGATCAAAAGATTAAAACTTATCAAAATGTATACATGCATTTATGAAGAAAATTTTGTTTCTCAAAAACTCTTAACTTGAGTTTGATGTTTTAATCCTTAAAATCGATTTTTGCCCTAAGATCATGAACATGCAACCTTGTTTATCATACATGCATGGTGTTAAAACACATCCATCATGTTCTAAAAACCATTTTAACAAAAATAAAACAAGTTTGAAGAAGATGAAGAAGGAGAAAGTGTAAGAAAAAGAGCAAAACTTGAAGGAAAAGTGAAGTAGAAATCGATTTTACCTTCAAGAATACCACAAGATGTTGAAGTTTTCGACTTTGAGGAGTGTTCTTGGGTTTGTTTTCTGGAATATTTCTTGGTTCTTAGAGGGAGGAAGAGAGAAAGGAGTGGTGTTTGGAGAGAAAAAGTAGAGAGAAGGTAGAGAGAGTTTTCTAGAGAGAGAAAGAAGAGAGATGTGTGTGTGTTGGAGAATGAGAGTGTGAGAGAGAGATATGGGGAGAGAGGGATCCGATTTTAGGGGAGGATAGGCTCTCTCTCTATTGTTTCTTTTATATAAATTCAAATCTTTTATAAAAATATCCAACTTTTTATAAAATGTGCACCTTAACCTAGTTTTTATGCATAAAACTCTTGATTTTTGACTTATAAATCAAGGGTAAATGTTAATAACTAAATCTTTATTTTTTATTGAAGTTTATTTCATAATAATTATTATGATAAGATAATATTATAAGGTTTATAATTGTTTTTATAGGATTTTTAAGGTTAAAGTTTATAAATATGAGTTTTTAGGGCTTTTCGGGTTTTGGAGTTTAATAAACTTTGAATATCAAAATAAATAGAATATTTGAGACTTTAAATTATCTTATGGTATTATAACTCTTTTATAGTTATAAATAATGTTTGTAATTTATCTTTATCGGTTTATTGGCATTCTATGTAGTGATTCCGAGATTCAAGCGAAATTGAGGAATCAAGTATACTAGTCCTAGTCTTCAAATTTGACTTAAGTTTCTATGAGACTTTGAACTAAGTTCTACTTCTAGGTCAAGTGCATGATGTGTGTACATGATTCATGAAATGTTGTTCGAGTCAAAGAGTGATCCAAATATGGATAGTCACTACAGCTTAGTAGATGTAGAATTCACATATCAAGGTGAAATCTAAGTACACCATCCATTGTTTCTATCTGTTTCCAAGTTTCTAGTAGGTTATAACTTAGCTTCTAATTACTAAGTCTAATATGTGTTGTGCCTATATGTGCAACTAAGTTTATCAAATCTAGAACTAACTCGAATTTGGACGGTTGTCACAGTTATGATACTACACAATGAAGTCACCCGCCTACGGACGTTTCCGTCGTTCTGGTCCGGGGGTATGACAGATTGGTATCAGAGCATTATTTATAGTGAACTAGTATATCTAGCCATACAAGATATACAACTATAAATACAATGGGACTAAAGCACACTGACTGAAAGTATACATACTTTCTAGGATTATATCATAACAAGAACAGACAAAATAAATTAAAGGGTGAACACTAAAGTCAAACCTGGGCAGTTATGTAATCATATATGGGATAAATATAGCCTGATCAACTATATTTATTTGGGATATGACCAAATGTGTTTGGGAGTGGTAGTGGTGTTGCAACAAGCCTAAAGCCTCCCAACTCGTTATCCAAAAGTTTTAAGAACCAAACCTAAATTAATTAGAATACTATAGGAGTATTTTGGCATTCTATCTATTTTCTCGTACTCATATATTCTCGCACAGACGACATGGCAGGTTTTCACCTCCCCGGAGACCCATACTTTCCCAATTAGGGGAATGGGGGTTGGATCGAGGAAGACCCAGAAGAAGACCCCGAGGAACCCATGGAGGATCCCGAAGAACCGGTAGAGTTTGAAGAAGAGGACATCGATGAAGAGATAGAGGAAGATGACGAGGAGGAGGTTGAGGAGGACGAGGAATCAGACGTTCAGTCTGAAGTTATCAACCCTCCCTACATGACAAGGGTACCGCCGCATAGGATGGGCTACAATGGCCCTACACCTCCTTCGGTTGACGATATTGAGAGGTGGGCCGACGCCAGGGTCAGCAACCACCATTTGGGATGAATCGAGGTTACTACAACCTCTAGCATGCAGGACCAACGGATCGCGCACTCCCTGTCGTGTTCAGACGTATTAGGGACATCGGCAACCAGACTCCAGTGACCGCCGACCGGGTAATGCAGATGCGGGTGGCTACGCAGATCAAGGATGCTCGCATGCGAGACCTCGAGCGAGACTTCTATCCAATGGAACGACTCATAGAAGATCTTGCCACTGCACGAGCGAAGGTCAGAGAATACCAGGAGCAATACACCGCTCTGGACGAGCATGTACGGATCGCCGAACGCAGGTTAGCCGAGCTCCAAGGCGCATCTACCTCATCGTCAACACCACCAGACCCTACCCGTCGCGATTAGTACATGTTTATCCGCTACCGTATCAATTTTTCCTTTGTGCACTTCCCTATGTATTATCGATGACATGACTAAGTGATCTCATAACTCATGGAGTCCTGACTTTGCTAGATTCTATTTCACTACAAGCATTGTATGCCTTATGAAGGCAATTTTCCATGTACTCAGAAGATTTTTATCAATGAAAAATGAATATATTTTACCTATTGTTTGCTCTATCACTATTTGTACATGTTGATTTTATGCACACACTTATTCGTATACAACCAAACCACCAATACTATTCTATGATCAAGAAATCATGAAACAAAATACATTGGATACTCATTGTCCTTCTGATCCATGACATAAAGATGCCGAGGAGACCGATCCGAAAGAACAACAACACAGCACCACCACCGTCGCTCCCACCGGAGATCAACTCTGCGGCCCTTCAAGCGGCAGTTTCGGCAGCAGTAACAGCAGCGTTAGCCCACTTTCAAAACGGAAATAATGGTGGTAATGGTCAAGGGACGGGAAGCTCCCATCAAGGGATGACTCAAGCGCCTATAAGGGCCTGTACCTACAAGGAATTTTCCAATGCAAGACCCCGCACTTTCAATGGGACTGGAGGAGTTATAGCTTTGAAACGATGGATCGAGAAGGCAGAGTTGGTGTTCAAGATATGCGAATGTCCGGAAGGGTGTAAAGTCAAGCTCACGTCCTGCACCTTCATCGATCAGGCATTGTCATGGTGCAACGGTCACATTGAGGCCATCACACTCCCCGTTGCAAACGCCATGTCCTGGGAAGAACGCAAAGAGATATTAATCGCCGAGTACTGTCCCCGAGGGGAAGTACAAAAACTCGAACAAGAACTGTGGAACCTTACGGTGCAGAACTAGGACATTGAAGCGTATATCTCAAGGTTTAACGAACTTGCGCTGTTGTGTCCTAGTATGATTAAGTATGAGGGAAAGAAAATCGAACGATTCATCTGGGGATTGACGCCTCCCATTCAAGGCAATGTGATTGCCTCAAAACCCGAGACCTACGACAGTGCAAAACGTCTGGCCAAGAATCTTTATGATCACAGTTATAAGAAAAGTACAAAAACAACCGAGGGAGAGAGCAAACAAGAAGGAGGGAGCAAGAAGAATTGGGGAACAAGTGAAAAGGACGACATAATTCAGGTCCATCCAAGAAACCACAGACACTAGCGGTCCATTCTGCTACCGCTACAGCCGCACCGGCCCCGACCGCTCCAGTCTCAACCACAACCGCGCCAACAAAGCCATACATAGGATCCAATCCCAAGTGTGACAAGTGTAACTATCACCACTACGGGGCATGCAAGGATTTCCAATGCACTAACTGCAATCAAAATGGACACATTGTCCAGTATTCCAAGATGCCCCCACAACAAAACAGGCAACCCAATGTCAACAACACCGGAGCCAGCCGTGCCTGTTACGGGTGCGGGGAAGCCGGTCATTTTAAACCTAACTGTCCCAAGAAAAACAATCAGAAAGCAGGAAGGGTTTTAACCTTGGGGCAAGGAGAGGCGGTGCAAGATCCAACAGTGGTGACTGGTACGTTTCCCCTCAACAACTCTTATTGGTGAATTTTATTTGATAGTGGTACTGAGCGAAGCTTCGTAAGTCACGAATTCAAACACCTACTCAATCAAAATCCTCACAAATTGAACGAAACTTATACGGTTGAAATGGCCAACAGTAAAACGGAATCAACCAACGATGTCTACGTAGGGTGCACACTAACATTAAATAATCACTCCATCCCAATCAGTTTGATGTCCGTTAATATTGGGACCTTTGATGTGATTGTTGGCATGGATTGGTTAAGCCCCCACCATGCTGAAATTATGTGTCACAAGAAGACCGTTCGTCTTCACCTACCCAACAATGAAACTCTAATAGTTTATGGCGATAAACTTGGCTCAAACCTCCGACTCATATCTTGCATCCAGGCACAAAAGTGCTTGCATAAAAAGAATCACGCCTTTCTCGCTCATGTCGTGGATAAAACAAAGGAGCAGAGAAACATTAACGATATTCCCGAAGTACGTGACTTCCCTGACGTATTTCCCAAAGATTTGCCAGGAGTCCCTCCCGAGTGCCAAGTCGAGTTCCGAATCGACCTTGTACCAGGAGCCACCCCAATCGCCAAATCACCCTACAGGTTAGTTCCTGCCGAAATGCAAGAGTTATCTAGTCAACTAAGTGAGCTTCTCGATAAAGGATTCATCAGGCTGAGCTTTTCACCTTGGGGAGATCTGGTTCTGTTTGTGAAGAAGAAAGACGGGTCTTTCAGAATGTACATAGATTATCGAGAATTAAATAACCTCACCATCAAGAATCAATACCCACTTCCCCGAATCCATGATATATTCGATCAAGTCCAAGGAGCCAGTTACTTTTCCAAGATAGATCTAAGGTCCGGGTACCATCAACTAAGTGTCCGAGAGTAGGATATTCCAAAGACTGCTTTCCAAACCTGTTATTGGCATTTTGAATTCGTAGTCATGCCTTTTGGCCTCACAAATACACCTGCAACTTTTATGGACATGATGAAGCGAGTCTGTCGGCCGTTTCTCGACACCTTCGTAATTGTTTTCATCGATGATATACTCGTTTACTCTAAGAGTAAGGAGGAGCACAGCCTACACTTACGACATATTTTGGGGACACTGACAGTAGAGAAGCTTTACGCAAAGTTCTCCAAATGCGAATTCTGGATTCGTAGAGTAGAATTTTTGGGTCATGTAGTCAGCGAAGAGGGGATACATGTGGACCCTACCAAGATCAAGGCTATTGAGGGATGGATAACCCTAAGAACCCCAACAGAAATCCGACAATTTTTATGCCTCGCCGATTATTACCGAAGGTTCATCCAAAAGTTTTCCAAAATCACCAAGCCTCTCACCACCCTCAACCAATAAGGGTCTACCTTTCCATTTGATTGATAAACAAGAAGCTTCCTTCCAAACCCTGAAACAAGCCCTCTGCAGTGCTCCAGTACTGACCTTTCCTGAAGGAATGGAGGACTTCGTAGTGTACTGTGATGCTTCTAATCAAGGGTTAGGTTGTGTGCTTATGCAACGAGGAAAGGTTATAGTTTACGCATCAAGGCAACTAAAGACCCACGAAGTAAACTACACCAACCCACGACCTCGAGTTGGGAGTTGTGGTCTTCGATTTAAAGATTTGGAGGCACTACTTGTATTGTACAAAATGCACCGTTTTCACAAACCACAAGAGCCTCCAGCACATTCTGAACCAAAAGGAATTGAACATGAGACAATGGAGATGGGTCGAACTGCCGAACGACTATGAGTGCGAACTCAAGTATCATCCGGGCAAAGCGAATGTGGTAGTCGATGCCTTAAGTCGAAAGGAATACTTGGGTCGCCGAGTAAAGACATTAACAATGACCGTCTATTCCCATCTATCCTCACAAATAAAGGAGGCCCAGCTGGAAGCCATGAAGCCAGAAAACGTCACCAATGAGGCATTGCACGGAATGGAGAAGAATCTGACGGTCCAAGAAGACGGAGCCTATTATCTGATGGACCGAATCTGGACACCGAGGTTCGGTGGATTTCTGGACGTGGTAATGAATGAGGCTTAGAAAACAAGGTACTTTATCCATGCGGGTTCCGAAAAGATGTACCTGGATACCAAACAACATTATTGCTGGCCAAATATGAAAACCGAGATTGCCACTAACGTTGGCAAGTGTCTCACTTGTGCCAAAGTTAAAGTGGATTATCAGAAGCCCTCGGGTCTACTTCAACAACCCGAAATACCCGAGTGGAAATGGGAGAGGATAACAATGGATTTAATAACCAAATTACCCAAGCCAGAAGACGGTCTGGATGCTATCTGGGTGACCGTTGATCGATTAACAAAATCTGCCCTTTTCCTGCTAATAAAGGAGACGCACAAAATGGAAAGGCTAACGCGGATATACCTGAAGGAGGTAGTGAGACTTCATGGAGTCCCCATATCTATTATCTCGGATCGGGATAGTAGATTTATCTCTCGTTTTTGGCAGTCACTCCAGAACGCATTGGGAACCCGACAGGTTATGAGCACTGCCTACCACCCTCAAACCGATGGACAAAGTGAACGAACTATTAAAACCCTAGAAGACATGCTCCAAGCATGTGTAATAGATTTTGGCAAAGCCTGGGATACCCACATGCCCATGGTTGAATTTTTATATAACAACAGCCGTCACACGAGCATAGGAGTCGCCCCCTTTGAGGCCTTGTATGGCCGGAAGTGCAGATCGCCCCTCTGTTGGCCTGAAGTGGGAGACACGCAGCTGGTAAAAGGCCAATCGTCAGACAACACCCTTATGGGACCAGAAATCATCCGAGAAACTACACAGAAGATAATCCAAATCAAATCCCGATTCCAAGCATCGCGTGATCGACAAAAGAGTTACGCTGACAAACGACGAAAACCTCTTGAGTTCCAAGTCGGAGATCGAGTGCTATTAAAGGTTTCTACCTGGAAAGGGATGATCCATTTTGGGAAACGAGGAAAATTAAACCCGCAATTCATTGGACCATTCGAGATTCTTGCCCGAATTGGTCCAGTGGTGTGACACCAGTCAAGTTTTGGTCAAAAATAAATTGATCAATAATCGTAATTGGGATGAACCGAGTGGTAGACTTTGTAACAAGGTTTCCAAAAACATAAAGAACACTGAAATCCGAGTTATAACGAAGAAGTTATGACCAATCGAAAATCCGCGGTAAAACCGGCAAAACACTGTTCAGTGTAAAAAGTGAATTTTCGATAAAAGGCTTTCTAGCCTTAACAATCTAAATGAAAGTTGTAGATTATGTTAAACCGAGAACGTTCATAAAAAGAACGTAAAAATCTGACTTCGTATGAGGAAGTTATGATATTTCGAAGTTTCGGTTTAGTAGTAGACAACTAAAAATTCGAAATATAAATTAATCAATATTTAGCCAACGCAACTTAAATGAGAATCGAAGGTCTCGTCAAAAGTAGCACAACGGTAAAAAGACAGACGAAAACGGACGTCGGATGAAGAAGTTATGAATTTTTAACGGATTCCCGTCCCGGTCTGTTTAAAATAATAATATTAAAAATAATTCAATACCAGTCTACGAAGTCTAAACAAAAGTCGTAGAGTATGATTTTACCTACGCATACATATAAAGAACGTGAAAAATGGAGCTCGTATGAGAAAGTTATGATTTTCGCAATTTTTTTGCACGAAAATCAAGAAAATCTTGAAAACCGGGCAATTTCGCATGCAAGGCTTCGGACAGGTCATCATCACGTGCGAACCTCCACGTGTCATCTTCTGGTTGGACCGAAGTTCACATGTCACCTCCTGAGTGGACCGCAGCCGAGGTCCAATAATCCTTGGACACCTTCGCAACGGACACCCCTTCGCATGCGTGGCCTTCTCCCAATTGACCGAAGGTTGGTCAAATCCGAAGCCTCCATCTGTCCGAGGCATGTGCCTCGCACCGGGTCAGAAGCTCCACCGCCTTAACCTTCGCACGTGGCCTTCGCAGGAGCTGCCACGTAGCTGCTGACTCACCTCCTCGCCTAGCCAGGTGTCCGAGCCCTCACCAGCTGTCCCCCTTCGGCCGAACCCTCGCACCCCTCTATAAAGGGTGCGAGCCTTCTCGGATATGAATGATTTTTCACCCTAAATTTCTCCCTTTTGCACCATTTCACCCCCCTCGACTTCCTCACGACCCCCGAAGGCCCCAGTATCGTTTCTAAAGCACGAAGCAAGGCCCGGAGCCCCAGAATTCTCGAGAAGTCATCCTCTCTCCTGTCGAAACGCTGCCTGGTTTTAGCCGGTTTTTCGTCAAACAAGCTCTTTTTCGGGAAACGAAACGCTGCCCGAATCACCACTTATCAAAGTGAGTTCATACCCCTTTAATATACCTTTTTAAATAGTTTTATATGCTTTTTAGGGGGGGGGGGGGGGGCGGGGGAATACAAATTTAACACAATATTAAATTGTGTTAATGTTGGATTAGTGTCTAAGCCCGTAACTATATTTGGTAAGTACTTGACCTGGTTGTGCATGGTCCTTTTGGGTTGCCTTCACCACAGCAACTTGACAGGTTGATTTATATAGAGAAGATATATTATTATATTAATATGTTATAAGAATAATATATTAAAGGAATAATAATATTATTTAATTAATATTAGTCATAAGTTAATTAGGAATTAATTTGGTGACTAAAAGAGGTTAATTGAATAAAGGGGCTTAAACTGTCAAATGTGTGATAGTTGTGTTTTTGGGCTATGAATCCTTATGGATATTAGGGTGGCCGAATTTTAGGGTTAGGAGATCTTAAATTCGTCCAAGCCTCATATCTAGAAGGATCCTTGGATTGCTTAGGGCCTAAGTTATTCAATTAGGGTTAATGATGTAACCCTAGTAGCTCATAGTATAAATAGACCCTATATGTGAGGGAAATTGGCCACTCTTGTTAGATTGAAACCCTAGAGCCGATTTTCTCATCTCTCCTCTCTCTCCAAATCATCCTCTTGCTAGTTGGTGTTTGTAAGCCATTAGAGGAGTGAAAATTGTGACTCTAATCTCCAAGAACAAGAAGATTCAAGCAAGCAACTTAAGTTATTCTTCTAGATCTGATTTCATGTGTTATGATTCAGTTGTTTTCTCTAGATCGCATTGTAAGCCTTGGAAACATTGCATGTTCAATTAGATAAACCTAGATCCAAGCATTAGGGTTTGCATGTGTGACAATCGTCAAATTTCGGTCAATTCAAAGTCAACAAGTCAAACCGGTCAACTCCAATAACCCTTGTATGTTAGGGTTTACGTTATGTAATCACTATACAATTCGCTATTTTAATGAGAAATCATCATTTGGAAAGTTCATGTGTTTGATTTTCCTTAGCCTTAACAGTGCTAAACAACGAACCAAATCGATAAATCACTATTGCACAATCATCGGGATTGTGTACGACACTAAAACACTGTTTAATAGGGTTTACGAACCTTGCGTTGTGAAGCCGGACACTCAAATTAATCACAAACGAAACCTCTCTAAATCGTTTTCACTCTATCTCTTTCTATTTGAAATCTCTCCCAAATCTCTCCCAAATCTCTCCTAAATCTCTCTCAAAAGTTACTTTAACTTTTTGTAATCCTTTGGGTCATCTCGACCCTTAACCGGGTAAAAAATTGCTTGAAACGGGGTAAAAACGAGTAAAATAGCTTTAAGGATCCAAAACTGAAGCTTCAGGACCGAAGCCTCGCATCCGAGGCCTCTGATCCGAAGCCAACAGACCGAGGCTCCGAAGCCAGCAGACCGACGGTCCGAAGCCTCGCATGCGAGGGTCTCGCAGACAGCCCCTTTTTACCGGTTTTTCGACTACGACTTCGTTTTAACTCCGTTTTTCATTATTTTAACGTGGGATTTTCACCCAAAACTTTATTTTATAAACTAAGGCCCCAAAATATATAAATCTCCAGGGTTTTTATAAAATATATTAAAAGAATTAGTGATTGAACTAATTATTGAGGGAATATTTGCTTTTCCTTAATTTATGGCAAAAGCATGCCACCACCACCTCACTCTATGATTAGCCACTCTTTCCCACTACCCCTTGTCTCATTAGTGGACCTTTACAGCCAATCTCCAGCTCTTCCCACGTTCTAAGAGCTGGAGGATTGATCCTCTCTCCTCATTCTCCATAAAACTCTTTCATTCTACACTTAGCAACCAAGAACACTCTCCAAAATTCTCCCATCTTTTCTCTCAACTTCAAGAACTTCAAGGATTTCTCCAGGGATTTCTTTCTTCAATTAGTAAGTATCTTCATCATTCACATAATTATTAAACTCCATTGTACTCAAATCATTGATATCTTATACAAGTTCCATCTTATTCGGTGTTAGATTCTCGAATCATCAAGACGTCTTCTTAGTGTTCTTGGGTTGAACACTTCCTCTCTCTCACTTTCATCTGCTGAAACCACATAAGGTGAGTTCATACCCATACATTTACATGTTTTTCTTAAGTTTTAAGGGGGGAATACAAGTAAAATCATCAAGAACACAATTAAACTTTTTCTAACAGATTACATCAGAAAAGATGGACGTTAATCACGGACTGTTTTGGTCAACTTAAATATTTTAGTTTTCAAAACTGTTTCAGGTGCAAGTAGTTCAAACTCTTAGCTTTACAATGGCTACTTGCACATCTCCATATGATTTTTCTACAATTTATGGTGATTTTTACAAAACTGCCTGTCATTTCAGAGGCAAACCCGGACCAGTCTGTGATTATGAACATTTTCACCTCTGTTAGAGATCACTAAAAATCATGATAAAATTTACGAACAAACTAGACTCGTACTCCAAACTCTCAAAATTTGCGGATTTGGATTTAGAGCTTTGATGATTTTTCTATAAATTTTCTAAGAACGGTAACAGAAACTGTTTTTAACGAAAAGTTGCTGTTAATTTCATTTCACCTTGTAACATGTTGAGCAAGGTGTATATCTTTATGTGATTATATGTTACTGCAATATATGACATTTTATCTTAATATTTAGACACACATCAGTTTACAAATGGATTTGGTCATATAAAATATAAAGAATAACAAGTGATTATAATCAAAGTACAATCGATACATTCAAACATTAAATAAACTATTTTGAATATTGTTTGCATACATTACCACATACTACCCTTGGTTGATAAACTATAATAGGTATAGTTTATGATACATTACATAACACATACATTTAAAAAGGGTACATTTATACAAAGGATATTTTCATTAAGCAAGGTACGGCCATACGGTACCAAGTTTTCATAACACGTAATTCCGTTAATGACTTTGTGAGACATTTACTTCAAATTACCATTAAGTCCTGTATTGTAACCAGAGTCTCCTTGAGGGAGAGCGTGATACTTGTGTATAGATCTATATTGGGTTTGACAAACCCACACCTAAACTGCATGCAACAGTTAGACCGATAGGTCTGGGGTGACAAATGTCATAACATTTTCGACGCCTGAAGAACGTCGTTTTAGGCAACCTTGGTCATAGTATGGTTATAATAAACTCACATAAAGTACTAACAAACATTGGAATTTACGGGAACTTCATTAAAATTTAACGAGTTTATGTCGATTTAAACTTGCATTGTTTTACTATAAATATGACAAATTACTTGTACATTTCGGTCTTTGGGTTTTAAGACTACATTCACACATTAAGGAAAATATTGTATTTTTCTAACACAAATACTACTTTTACAAACGAAAGGCTTTTAATAATACCAAACAAAAGCTTATGAACTCACCAACCTTTGTGTTGACACTTTTTCAAACAACTTGTATTCTCAGGAAATCATTAAACAGGTAATCAAGTGCTTTTGAGGATGGGACGCTAAGGCGTCTACTATTTCATATTTTATCAACATATTGTAATTGATTCGTAAACATGTAATTCATACAATGATGTAATTTTTTTCAATTATATATATGTTGGTTGTGTTTGCTTGAATTACTATTACAATTGCTGTTATGATACTATACATGAAGTCCTCCACCCCCGGACGTTTCCGCCATCCTTGGTTTGGGGGTGTGACAGATTGGTATCAGAGCACAGTTTATAGTGAATTAAGTATATCAAACCACATAAGATATACAAACTATAAACACAATTGGGACTAATAGTCTCTGATTTGTGCATTTTTCAAATAAATAAACTTTTAGAAAATAAATGATTTTTTTTTTAAAAGTATAAATACATGCATACATGCTCATATAGTGTCATAACTAGAAGAACATAAAATAAAAGAAGAGGAGTTGTACATTATGGGTATGCCTTGGTATATGTAAATCAAGTCTGGGAAGGATATAGCCTGATCAACTATATATGTCCGGGAATTGACTTGCATATACCGGGGGATGGTCAGGATGGACAACAAATCTAACAAACCTAATAACAGACTACAAAGGATACTTTAAGAACTCAAAACTAAACATTTACAAATACTATAGGAGTATTTTGTGTTACTATAATAAAAATATTTTATACTTTCATTTTACCTCATAACCCAATGTATTGGGTCAATAAAAAGTATAAAATCGTATGTATCGTAAACATACCGAAAAACAACGTAATAATATACTTTATGTATAAAAGATTTCTCTTCCTATAAATACACTTTTACTAAAAGTACATTGGTTTACGACTTATGACAGAACCATGCCGCCAAGGAGAAGACCAAGACCTTCCAGCAACACAGCAACACCTCCTCCGCCGCCGCCTCCACAGTTTGATCCCGCGATGTTCCAGGCTGCAGTAACAGCAGCCGTAGCGGCCGCAATGTCGCAGATAGGGACAAACAGAGCTGGTGGTTCGGGATCGGGAGCTACACACTCTAACCACGGAGACAGTACGTGGCGTGCAAGAGAGTGTTCATACAAAGACTTCACCAATGGCAAACCTGACAACTTCAATGGAAGCGGGGGAGTCATCACTTTGATGCAATGGTTTGAAAAGACCGAAGTAGTCTTTCAGGTGTGCTCTTGCCCCGAAGCGAGCAAAGTTAAGTTCGCAGCCTTCACCTTCACCGGCCAGGCCCTTACTTGGTGGAATTGCCGGATTAAGTCACTTACTCTCGAAGTGGCTAGCTCCATAACCTGGGCAGAACTAAAAACGTTGATGATGAAGGAGTACTGCCCGAGAGGTGAAATTCAAAAGCTGGAACAAGAACTTTGGAACCTCAGGATGACGGGCTCTGACCTTGAAACCTACACCACCCGATTCAATGAATTGGCTCTCCTCTGCCCAACAATGGTTACTCCGGAGGAGAAAAAGGTGGAGCGATACCTTTGGGGACTGTCTCTCCACGTGAAAAGTAGTGTCCTGGCTTCAAGGCCAACTACTTTTGACAGTGCCAGGGAGCTGGCACAACAACTTGTTGACCACCGAGCCGGTCATAATACTACAACCACCACCACTGATAAATCAAAAGGAGGAAACAACAAAAGGAAGTTCTGGAACGAAAAGAAGAGCCAACCAGCACAGGACCCCGCTAAGAAGCAACAAATTGTTGCTGTCCATGCTGCCACTAATGCTGCCACTACTGCTACCACTCCAGCACCACCGAAGCCATATGCGGGAACCCTACCTAAGTGCAACAAGTGCAACTTTCACCACAATGGTGCTTGTAGGGAGATGCACTGTAACAACTGCGACAGGAAGGGGCACACTGCTCGTTTCTGTAAAGCGCCGGCTCGACCAATCAACCAAGTCGCCAGTACGGGGGCAACCCGAACCTGCTACAACTGTGGAGACGCAGGTCACTTCAAAAGAGACTGCCCCAAAGCACAAGCCCCTAATGCTGGTGGAGTAGGAAGAGTCCTGGCAATAGGACATGGGGAAGCAGTCGAGGATCCCACGGTGGTTACCGGTACGTTTCTCCTCAATAACTCTTATGCATGCGTACTATTCGATAGTGGAGCGGAGAGGAGTTTCGTGAGCCACCAATATAAACATTTACTTGAACAAAATCCCCAATCACTAAAGGATACTTATGTAGTAGAAATGGCAAATGGGAAAGTAGAACGCACTAGCGATATATACTCAGAATGTACTCTCACTCTAGACAACCATACATTTAAAATTGATCTGATGCCGGTCACCATAAAAAGCTTCGACGTAATCATCGGGATGGATTGGTTAGTTCCTCACCGTGCCGATATTCTATGTTACGAAAGGGCCGTTCGCCTCAATCTACCAAGTGACGAAACCCTTCTCATCTATGGTGACAAACCTAGTGCGAATTTACAAATCATCTCATGCATCAAAGCCCAAAAGTATCTCCGGAAGGAGTACCACGCCTTCTTAGCCCATGTAGTAGACAAGAAACAAGACGTGAAAGACATCAAAGACATCCCCGAAGTGTGTAACTTCACGGATGTGTTCCCAGAGGATCTTCCTGGTGTACCACTCGCATGACAAGTCGATTTCAGAATTGACTTAATACCCGGAGCTACCCCCGTAGCCAGAGCTCCATACCGCCTCGCACCATCAGAAATGCAAGAGTTGTCCAGTCAGTTGAACGAGCTTTTGAGCAAAGGGTTCATCAGACCAAGCTTCTCACCTTGGGGAGCACCAGTCCTTTTTGTAAAGAAGAAGGACGGATCCTTTCGCATGTGCATCGACTATCGGGAACTAAACAAACTCACCATCAAAAACCGATATCCTCTACCCCGAATCGACGACCTTTTCGACCAACTCCAATGAGCAAATTTCTTCTCAAAGATCGACCTAAGGTCAGGTTACCATCAGCTACGAGTTCAAGAAGAAGATATTCCCAAAACTGCATTCAGAACTCGCTATGGGCACTACGAGTTTGTGGTCATGTCCTTCGGTTTAACAAACGCACATGCGGTATTCATGGACCTAATGAATAGAGTGTGTCGACCCTACCTAGACAAGTTTGTAATCGTATTCATCGACGATATCTTGATCTACTCGCGAAGCGAAGAAGAGCATCGCCTACATCTACGCCAAGTGCTAGAGACACTAAGAGCGGAGAAGCTTTATGCTAAGTTCTCTAAGTGTGAATTCTGGATTAGAGAAGTGGATTTCCTTGGACATGTGGTAAGTGAGAAAGGCATACACGTGGATCCCTCCAAGATCAAGGCAATCGAGAATTGGTCAGCACCCAAGACGCCAACCGAAATTCGACAATTCCTTGGGCTTGCTGGCTACTACCGAAGATTTATACAAAACTTCTCCAAGATTGCGAAACCACTCACTACCTTGACGCAGAAAGGTGTGATATTCAAGTGGGAAAATAAACAAGAAACTGCTTTCCAAACGTTAAAACAAGCCCTATGCAGCGCACCGATCTTGTCTCTCCCAGAGGGAACCGAGGACTTCGTAGTGTACTGTGATGCTTCGAATCAAGGCCTCGGATGTGTGCTCATGCAGAGAGGGAAGGTTATCGCGTATGCATCAAGACAGCTTAAGACGCATGAGGTTAATTATACTACGCACGACCTGGAATTAGGAGCAGTGGTATTCGCTTTGAAGATCTGGAGACACTACCTCTACGGCACGAAATGCACTATCTTCACTGATCACAAAAGTCTTCAGCATATCCTCAATCAGAAAGAGCTCAACATGCGACAGAGGAGATGGGTAGAGTTGCTGAATGACTACGAGTGCGAAATTCGTTATCATCCGGGCAAGGCCAATGTAGTGGCCGATGCTCTAAGCAGGAAGGAGTACTCGGGCCGCCGAGTAAAATCCTTAACAATGACAATCCATTCCCACCTGACCATACAAATCAAGGAAGCTCAACTGGAAGCTTTGAAACCAGAAAAGGTGGCAGGAGAGACATTAAGGGGAATGGATAAAAACTTAGAAGTCAAGGATGATGGAGCACGTTATATCATGAACCGGATTTGGACACCGAAGTTCGGTGGACTCCGAGATGTCGTCATGAATGAAGCACACAAGACTCGATACTCCATCCATCCCGGGTCGGATAAGATGTATCTGGACCTCAAGAAATTATACTGGTGGCCGAACATGAAAGCTGAGATTGCTACCTATGTGAGCAAGTGCCTGACTTGCGCTAAGGTCAAAATCGAATACCAGAAACCATCCGGGCTATTACAACAGCTGGATATTCCTGAGTGGAAGTGGGAACGAATAACCATGGACTTCATAACCAAGCTGCCTAAGACATCGGGCGGGCTTGACACAATATGGGTAATCGTAGACAGATTGACCAAATCAGCACACTTCCTACCAATGAAAGAAACCGACAAGATGGAGAAACTGACTAGAACGTACATCAGAGAGATTGTACGACTCCATGGTGTGCCGATATCCATTATTTCCGATAGAGATAGTAGATTTACCTCACGGTTTTGGCAGTCTCTACAAATATCATTGGGAACTAGGCTTGACATGAGTACGGCCTACCACCCACAAACCGACGGACAGAGCGAACGGACCATTCAAACGTTGGAAGACATGTTAAGAGCTTGTGTGATAGACTTCGGTAAAGCATGGGATACCCATCTACCGCTTATCGAATTCTCCTACAATAACAGCTATCATACTAGCATCAAAGTCGCTCCATTCGAAGCTCTTTACGGTCGCAAATGCAGATCACCCCTGTGTTGGGCTGAGGTGGGGGATTCACAGCTAGCTAGAGGGCAAGTCTCTAATAGCACCCTCACTGGCCCTGAAATCATAATGGAAACCACAGAAAAGATCGTTCAAATTCGAGAGAGACTGAAAGCGTCTCGCGATCGACAAAAGAGTTACGCAGACAAACGACGCAAACCCTTGGAATTCCAGGTGGGTGATAGAGTACTACTAAAAGTTTCCCCTTGGAAAGGAATGATACGATTCGGCAAACGCGGGAAACTAAATCCAAGGTACATCGGGCCATTCGAAATCCTTGCTAGGATTGGGCCAGTAGCATACAAACTTCGATTACCTCAGGAACTCGACAAAGTACATCCCACATTTCACGTGTCGAACCTAAAGAAGTGTTTGTCTGATGAGACACTCGTAATACCACTCGACGAATTCAAAGTTAACGAAAATCTCCACTTCGTGGAGGAACCAGTCGAAATCATGGATCGGGAAATCAAACGAACAAAACAAAGTCGTATTCCCATCGTGAAGGTCCGTTGGAACGCTAAATGAGGACCCGAATTCACCTGGGAACGCGAGGATCAGATGAAACAAAAGTATCCACATCTCTTCCCAAACTCTTGAAATCCCAGTCAAAATGAAAATTTCGGGACGAAATTCCTTCTAACGGGGGATGATGTGACAACCGTCAAATTTCGGTCAATTCAAATTCAACAAGTCAAACCGGTCAACTCCAATAACCCTTGTATGTTAGGGTTTACGTTATGTAATGACTATACAATTCGCTATTTTAATGAGAAATCATCATTTGGAAAGTTCATGTGTTTGATTTTCCTTAGCCTTAACAGTGCTAAACAACGAACCAAAGCGATAAATCACTATTGCACAATCATTGGGATTGTGTACGACACTAAAACACGGTTTAATGGGGTTTACGAACCTTGCGTTGTGAAGCCGGACACTCAAATTAATCACAAACGAAACCTCTCTAAATCGTTTTCACTCTATCTCTTTCTATTTGAAATCTCTCCCAAATCTCTCCTAAATCTCTCTCAAAAGTTACTTTAACTTTTTGTAATCATTTGGGTCATCTCGACCCTTAACCGAGTCAAAAATCGCTTGAAACGGGGTAAAAACGAGTAAAATAGCTTTAAGGATCCGAAACCGAAGCTTCAGGACCGAAGCCTCGCATCCGAGGCCTCTGATCCGAAGCCTCGCATCCGAGGCCTCTGATCTGAAGCCAGCAGACCGAGGGTCCGAAGCCAGCAGACCGAGGGTCCGAAGCCTCGCATGCGAGGGTCTCGCAGATAGCCCGTTTTTACCGGTTTTTCGACTACGACTTCGTTTTAACTCCGTTTTTCATTATTTTAACGTGGGATTTTCACCCAAAACTTTATTTTATAAACTAAGGCCCCAAAATATATAAATCTCCAGGGTTTTTATAAAATATATTAAAAGAATTAGTGATTGAACTAATTATTGAGGGAATATTTGCTTTTCCTTAATTTATGGCAAAAGCAAGCCACCACCACCTCACTCTATGATTAGCCACTCTTTCCCACTACCCCTTGTCTCCTTAGTGGACCTTTACAGCCAATCTCCAGCTCTTCCCACGTTCTAAGAGCTGGAGGATTGATCCCCTCTCCTCATTCTCCATAAAACTCTTTCATTCTACACTTAGCAACCAAGAACACTCTCCAAAATTCTCCCATCTTTTCTCTCAACTTCAAGAACTTCAAGGCTTTCTCCAGGGATTTCTTTCTTCAATTAGTAAGTATCTTCATCATTCACATAATTATTAAACTCCATTCTACTCAAATCATTGATATCTTACACAAGTTCCATCTTATTCGGTGTTAGATTCTTGAATCATGAAGACGTCTTCTTAGTGTTCTTGGGTTGAACACTTCCTCTCTCTCACTTTCATCTGCTGAAACCACATAAGGTGAGTTCATACCCATACATTTACATGTTTTTCTTAAATTTTAAGGGGGGAATACAAGTAAAATCATCAAGAACACAATTAAACTTTTTCTAACAGATTACATCAGAAAAGATGGACGTTAATCACGGACTCTTTTGGTCAACTTAAATATTTTAGTTTTCAAAACTGTTTCAGGTGCAAGTAGTTCAAACTCTTTGCTTTACAATGGCTACTTGCACATCTCCATATGATTTTTCTACAATTTATGGTGATTTTTACAAAACTGCCTGTCATTTCAGAGGCAAACCCGGACCAGTCTGTGATTATGAACATTTTCACCTCTGTTAGAGATCACTAAAAATCATGATAAAATTTACGAACAAACTAGACTCATATTCCAAACTCTCAAAATTTGCGGATTTGGATTTAGAGCTTTGATGATTTTTCTATAAATTTTCTAAGAACGGTAACAGAAACTGTTTTTAACGAAAAGTTGCTGTTAATTTCATTTCACCTTGTAACATGTTGAGCAAGGTGTATATCTTTATGTGATTATATGTTACTGCAATATATGACATTTTATCTTAATATTTAGACACACATCAGTTTACAAATGGATTTGGTCATATAAAATATAAAGAATAACAAGTGATTATAATCAAAGTACAATCGATACATTCAAACATTAAATAAACTATTTTGAATATAGTTTGCATACATTACCACATACTACCCTTGGTTGATAAACTATAATAGGTATAGTTTATGATACATTACATAACACATACATTTAAAAAGGGTACATTTATACAAAGGATATTTTCATTAAGCAAGGTACGGCCATACGGTACCAAGTTTTCATAACACGTAATTCCGTTAATGACTTTGTGAGACATTTACTTCAAATTACCATTAAGTCCTGTATTGTAACCAGAGTCTCCTTGAGGGAGAGCGTGATACTTGTGTATAGATCTATATTGGGTTTGACAAACCCACACCTAAACTGCATGCAACAGTTAGACCGATAGGTCTGGGGTGACAAATGTCATAACATTTTCGACGCCTGAAGAACGTCGTTTTAGGCAACCTTGGTCATAGTATGGTTATAATAAACTCACATAAAGTATTAACAAACATTGGAATTTACGGGAACTTCATTAAAATTTAACGAGTTTATGTCGATTTAAACTTGCATTGTTTTACTATAAATATGACAAATTACTTGTACATTTCGGTCTTTGGGTTTTAAGACTACATTTACACATTAAGGAAAATATTGTATTTTTCTAACACAAATACTACTTTTACAAACGAAAGGCTTTTAATAATACCAAACAAAAGCTTATGAACTCACCAACCTTTGTGTTGACACTTTTTCAAACAACTTGTATTCTCAGGAAATCATTAAACAGGTAATCAAGTGCTTTTGAGGATGGGACGCTAAGGCGTCTACTATTTCATATTTTATCAACATATTGTAATTGATTCGTAAACATGTAATTCATACAATGATGTAATTTTTTTCAATTATATATATGTTGGTTGTGTTTGCTTGAATTACTATTACAATTGCTGTTATGATACTATACATGTAGTCCTCCACCCCCGGACGTTTCCGCCATCCTTGGTTTGGGGGTGTGACACATGTGCACATAGGAAAGTTCTTATGGCTCAAAGACATCAGTGGTATGAGAGCCTTGATTGATTTCTATTGAATTCATGCTTTGGTTGACTGCTTTTTGCATAAAAAATCGTTTTTTGAGCCCCTGACTGATGAACTCGGCGAGTTCCATTGTGGACTCGGCGAGTAGCACCAACTCAGCGAGTTCATAAGGGAACTCGGCGAGTTCAAGCGTCAGTTAGAGTATATTTCGGGATTTATTGTTGTTTTGCTTGAGGATATTTGCCTTAATTGTTTTGGGTCATTAAAATCCGAATTTTATCATATATTTGAGTATATCCTTGACCAAACAAAAGATATTACCATTTGAATGAATAATAATTTCCTTATATGATAATAATTGATTATTTGAATTAAATTGGTAAATTGTCTTGCAAGTAATCTTGACTAGGTCAAATTTATATAATCATTAAATTAATTAGTTGATTTATATTATTTGCTATTTGATCCTTTATGTTCTGAAAAAGGTTCAAAACTTGCCCTCAAGCTTTGAAATTTAAGTTTTGTGATTAAAAGTTTAATTTGAATAATTTAAATTTCAAACCCTAGAATTTTACAAGTTTTAAAATTCAACCCTGTACTATTATAAGATTGATATATATATATATATATATATATATATATATATATATATATATATATATATATATATATATATATATATATATATATATATATAACTTAAATGCTAGTCTTACCGTTAGTAGGCCTCATTCACGAAGCCAATCTATAAGGGGGGTATAAGGTTATGGCCTATAAAATGGCCGTTTAATGGGTGTCCATTCTCACCCACCGCTTCCTTGATTGGTGGAGGGTCGTTAGCCGAACGGGTAGGATCGGGCAAACCTTTCCTCATTAAAAGTATAATGAATCTATATTAAGTAACTAAATGTTTTTACAAAATTCCCAATCTTAGTTACTTTAGGCAAAAGTGAATTGATGCAATTCCATGAAATTACACTTTGTACCCTTGCTAAGATGTTAATGAAGTGTGTGTGGTTAACCGACACATTAATTGGGTTCTAAGCAAAGGTGGCAAAGGGTGACTCATTGTTTGTTATAGTTCAATGGAGCGTGTGTGGTTAACCAGCACATTGAATAGGTAACTGTAACAATGAGGGCACCATGTACATTTGCATATCGAGTGGGGCATATCGAGATTTAAACATGCCATTGAAAAGTTCAATGTATCTCAAAAGATCTAGGAGTTTTCAATACATTTAAAACCTAAATTCCTTTCGTTTTTCATGGTGGAGAATTAGTGAATCGACATTCACTTGCCTTCAAGTTATTTACTTATTAGATTACGACATCCCTCTTCTAATTAGTGAATAATGTTGTTGGATCCTAGCCCTAATTTTTCATTTGGGTGATTAATTTGGGAAATTCATTTATAATAAACTTTGTTCTTTTTCCATTTCAGATGTCAAACAACAACGCTTCTGGGTCAAACTCCTCTGGTTCATTCTCACTCATGAACTTGTGTGGGAAAGTGATCTTCGATGGGACCAATTTTAGTAATTGGATCCGCAACATTCGCATGGTCACTCGCTACGGGGACAAAGAGTATGCCCTCGACGAGAAGCTTAAGGAGATTGACGTCGAAACTGCTACTGCCGATGAGATCGCGGCTTACGAGGCCCACAAGCGTGATGCCATGAAAGTCCATTGCATCATGCTCGCGACTATGACTGCTGAACTTCAAAAGTCCTATGAGGACAAGTACCCCTACGAGATGCATCAGGATCTGCTGGAACGCTACCACCAGAGCGCCAGGCAAGAAAGGTATGAGATCATCACTTCGATGATCACTACCAAAATGGGAAATGGAGAGTCTCTTACTGCCCATCTACAAAAGATGCAGAGATATGTTGATCGCCTGCTGAAGTTGAATGTGAACTTCGATGAAGAGCTAGCAATTGACATTATCCTTCACTCATTGCCTTCCTGCTATAGCCAGTTCCGCATGGCCTATCACATGAATAAGGAAGAAGTATCCTTGAGCAAGCTTCAGGGCTTGTTGAGGACTGCTGAGAGCAACCTTAAGGGTAAATCTGTTGCATCACCTCCCACTCCAGCTGCTGCCCATGTCTTGGCAATAGGGCAATGGAAGGGTAAGAAGAGGAAGGCCTCCTCAAGGGGCCACCACAAAGGAAAGTCTCAAGATGGCACCTCTTCTAGTGGAACCAAAGTTGGTTCAGCTAAACCCAACTCAAACCCCAATGAGGCAGAGTGCCACCACTGCCACAAGCTAGGGCATTGGAAGAGAAGTTGCCCAGAATATCTGCAGGCCATCAAGGATGGAAAGATCAAGCCATCTTTCGCAGGTATTTACACAATTAAATCTAATAGTTTATCACATGGTACTTCTTGGGTTCTTGATACAGGATGTGGTTTTCATACATGTTCTGATTTGCAGGGACTAAGAAGAAATAGGGATGTGGAGCGTGGAAGGATGAATCTGATCATCGGAAACAGAAGATTGTCGCCTGTGACCAAGATTGGAGTTTATTCCTTAGTGCTTAATAATGGTTTAGATTTAAATTTGAATAATTGTTGCTATTCGCCAGATATGGCTAGAAACATCATTTCATTTCATGGTTTATATAAACAAGGCTTTAGATATTCATTTGATAATGAAAATGGTTCTATTTATGCTTATTTTAATAATGTTTTATATTTTGAAGCATTGCCTTGTAATGGAATATATGAAACTGTGATGGTTGTAGACAACTTAGGAAATGATGTATTATGTGTGGATTCTTCCAATAGTATGGATAGAGCATGCTTGTGGCATTGTCGTCTTGGACATGTCAATTAGAAACGCATAGCCCAACTCCAAAAGGATGGAGTGTTGGAGTCATTCGACCTTAGGGATGATGACGTATGCGAGTCTTGTTTACTTGGAAAGATGACCAAGTCGCCCTTCACTGGCACTTGTGCGAGGGGAGAAGGTTTATTGGATCTCATACATACAGATGTGTGTGGACCCTTTAGATCCACCACAAGGGACGCGAATCGCTTCTATGTGACTTTCACAGATGATTATAGCAGATATGGGTATATCTACTTAATCAAGCAAAAGTCAGAAACCTTTGAAAAATTCAAAGAGTTTAAACAAGAAGTGGAGAATCAGTTGGGCAGGAAAATCAAGATGCTTCGATCTGATTGAGGTGGAGAATACCTAAGTCTTGAGTTCCACGACTACCTCAAGGAATGTGGAATAGTTTCACAATTGACGCCACCAAGGACACCACAATTGAATGGTGTAGCTGAAAGGTGTAATCGAACCTTGCTAGACATGGGTTGTTCCATGATGAGTCGTGCTTCACTACCTATCTCTTTCTGGGGGTATGCCTTAGAGACTGCCGGCCATACCCTTAACTTAGTACCTACGAAGAAGGTTGCCAAAACACCTCACGAGATGTGGACAGGG
Source organism: Lactuca virosa (assembly GCF_052849685.1). Lineage (NCBI taxonomy): Eukaryota > Viridiplantae > Streptophyta > Magnoliopsida > Asterales > Asteraceae > Lactuca > Lactuca virosa. The sequence goes on from NC_136426.1 coordinate 207,016,011, forward strand.
AAGGCTCCCTCGTTAGCCCATATCAAGGTTTGGGGTTGCGAGGTTTTCGTAAGACGAGATACTCATGACAAGCTCGAACCTCGTAGTGAGCGATGTATTTTCATTGGCTACCCACAGAAATCCTTTGGATATCTCTTCTATAGACCGAGTGACAATGTAGTCTTTGTTGCGAGGAGAGGAGTTTTCCTAGAGCGAGAGCTCATAAGCCAAGGAGACAGTATGATTCACGACTGTATACTTTCCAAAGGATAGAAAATATAAATTATAATAGGTATAATTTAAGAATTCATGCTAATCAGATAGAAAATATAAATTATAATAGGTATAATTTAAGATTCAAAACAAAATATACAAGTATGATTCACGACTGTATACTTTCCAAGGAAATTACCAAAATTCATTCAACTATAGCAAGATATGTATAACACCTTTAATATAGGAACAACATATTAAAGAAGTAAAGACACATCATACCTAGTTTGCATTAACAAAAGTACTATGCAGAGTACCAGGGTTAGCAAACAGGTGGTAATGCCGGTTTTGCATTAGCAAAGGTACTATACAGAGTGCCCGAGTTAGCAAACACGAGGTAATAATACATCCTGCCGAGTTTGCATTAGCAATGGTACTATACATAGTACTAGAGTTAGCAAACACGAGGTAATAATTCATGATTCAAGTATACAAGAATACACTGTTTTACAAGAAACTAGGGTTTTGATTCAAGAATATACTGTCAATCATTATTTCAGAATGATTGGGTTTTCAAAACTAATATACATGTAACGTTTAATATGCTTTTTATGAGACTCTATATTCAGGTTGTTTAATTCATTTTAGACAACATAGGAAAGTCCTGACATTATAACCAAAATCTGCAGCCAGGGATCGAAACAACCGTGTGTAGATCTATATCGGGATTGACAACCCCGCACTCAGGCTGCTAGCTACAGTTAGATGAGTGACAATTGTTATCACCAGTTTAAACGCCCACAAAGCGTTTCTTTCAGGCCATCAGTCATAGTATGGTTATAATAACTACTCATTAAGAAGATATTAACAATACGTTAGTGTATAAACAAATAAACGAAAGTACACCTTCAAAGTACCAGTTTATAGAATACAAAATACAATGGATTAATACAGTTTTCATTAACGCCTGGTGGAGCCAGGCACACTCACAGTTTCAAGTTTTCATAAAGGAATACAAATATAAAACAGTAATACAAAGAGAACGGTTTATGGGATTAAACCACATGTCCAATGGAACTTAGTCACTCAATCTCGGTAAACTAGTATAACATAAAAGACCTTTAGTGGTTAATTCTATAATTCCTTAGTTATTACATCATAGTTATACATAAGTAATGTTCGATTGACAGTGAAGTGTGTGACTTCCGCCTTACTTCCTGTTCCTTGTTTGGTTGTGGGCTTAGGGCAGATACACCCAATTGACTGTCCATTTGATATGGTGTTATGTATAATCAGTATAAACTAAGTAATGAAAGAGGGAAACTATTGAGGTTATCAATCTAGCACCTCGGGAAATATAGGATTTCCTGGAGAAACCAGTGAACTTATTCAAAGAACTTAGGGTATACTTAACAGAACTAAAATACTTATGAACTCAGCAGCTTAAATGTTGATCTACTCTTTCCAAATAACTTGTATTCTCAGGAATCCAGTAGACAGGTACACTCCAGAAGCTTTTGAGAAGACTACCTAGTACCGTACCGCAACTCTTGTCATCTGTTGTACCTACTTTAGTGTTTGAATATGTAATGTTTAAACACTTATGTAAAACTTATACTTATTAATGCAATGGTTGTTTGTACTTTGATTACTATGTTACATGTGTTGTGATACTTACCTAAAGTCCTTCGCCCCCGAACGTTTCCGCCGTTCTGGTTTGGGGGTGCGACAGATTGGTATCAGAGCAGTGTTTATAGTGAACTCAGTATATCAGTCATAAAAGATATACAACTATAAACCCATTGGGATAAAAACACTCTGACCAAGAGTTATACTTTAAAAATATATTAATATTTTATAAAAGTATAAGTACATGCAGAGTATATATACCAGAATGAGTATCACAAGAAGAACAAAACTAAACTATTTAGATGTTGGACATTGTAGTTAAACCTAGACAGTGACGTAATCATATCTGGGATCAATATAGCCTGATCAACTATATTCATCCGAAATATGACCAACACGTGTTTGGGAAGTGATTGTAGTGTTGCAACTGGTCTAAAACTTACCCAAACACCAGAAGAATTCTAGAACCAAAGACTAAAATACTATGGGAGTATTTTAGGATGCTATAACAAGAAAACTGAAAACTTGTTAAGTTCTTGTATCTAGAAGTCCAAGAATCAAACTCATAACTAAAATAACATGGAGGTATGTTACAAACCTCTGGGGAAATGTTAAAAAGATCTTTTCTGATAAGTCTATAATTACTAAGTGGATACGTTAAGGTTATATATAGCCGAGATTTTATAGACTTAGAATAGGTGATTTTCACTCTACTTCCTTTTCCTTGTTTGGATGTGGTTTTAGAGTAGGATTACTTATTCAAAGGTCTATTTGATCTGGATTATATATATAATCGGTACACACCATGTGATTATAGGAGGACCAGAAAGAATCACCTTCGTAAAAATTTAAATTTTCTCATAGATTCTTTAGACATTCCCATTCTCGTATAAACCCGTTAGATAAACATAGTTACTCCCGCAATCAATAGAGGAATCAAGGAGGATCCAACAGAATTTTATTAGGAGAATCCCAAGAAAGAAACATAGGAGAAGTAAACAAACTATAGAAATCATTTAGTGCCTTTACCCTATTAAGGACACGAATGAGATATTCGCATGAATTTCCGAGATTCAAAATCTTCATTACGAAGTAATGGGGACCAGTGTTAGAATCGGAAGTGAGACAACCCGGGAATTCAATATACCTACATAGGAGAAGGACACCCTATAGATACCAGGAGAGAACAAATCATTACCACCCAGAATAGAACGGAGAACAAAGGAAAACCATGCATGATTCATGTGAAGTGTTCGAGCACCTTTTCATCTAAGTAATAACTAGTAAATCGGTTCAACCTAGTGAGTTAGTGATTTCATTACTCACCTTAGGTTTTGAGCTTATCCACTTTTCCTGTCACGACTAATAACAATAAATCAAAACACGAAATCTTAATTGATAGTGATTACTTCTCAAATTCATAAGTCTATTTTATGTAGACACTGTTATGAATTGTTTTCGAATATTTTCGAAAATTGGGAAACGATATCCACTAAACGAAGGTAAGTTATTTCGAATGATACTCGGTTCCTAACCATTCTAGAAACTTAATTATGTTCCTTACCATGACAACATCATAGGGATGCACGTCGAATCATTGAAAACAATAGAACAAAAAAAAGATTAATACATAGATACAAATAGTTAGAATACATCTAGAGACACGATAGTCGCTCATGAACTCATTTTCTTATCATGTAACAGAATCATGCCTCCAAAGAAGTGTAACCAACCCACCAGCAAAACACCAATCCTTCAGATAGATGCAGCTATGTTTCAAGCTACGGTCACAACAGCTGTAACAGCTGTCATGGCACACCTTAATGCTAACAATGCAAATGTTAGTAGTAATGCTATCGGTAACCCCGATCGTGGTGATGGCCAAGTACAGCAACGAGCACCTACTTGTAAGGACATCTCGAACCTTAAGCCTAATATCCTTAAACGAAAGTTAGAGAACAAGGAAAGGAGTTGTTAAACTCAAGAACCTAGCAGAGGGCAACGAACTGGGGCAGTCAATACCCCCATCAGCCCTGTTATTCTAGCACCGACTAAGCCGTATTTAGGAAACCTGCCATACTGCAGCAAGTGCAAATACCATCATCATGGAGTTTGTCGGGAGCTGCATTGCAATAGATGCAACATGAAGAGGCATACCGCCCGCATCTGTAGAACTCTGGTTGAGTTCATCACTTCAACTACCGATGTTGGAACCATTCCCATATGTCACCTTTGTGGTGAAATAGGACATTACAAGAGGGACTGTCCAACAAAGATGAACGATGGGGGAGCAGGAGGATTTTGATCCCAATACATAGGAAAGCATCAAAGAACCCTGCTATATTTTGGTACGCTTCCAAACCCCGATAACTATCTATAATTATGATTACTCTTTCGTTCAAATTAAATCATAACATTTATATAAAAATTTGAAACCCTAACACGTAAGCTATGATGACTTAGTGTATATATATGGGTCATTTATAATTAAGATTTGTAGACTTAGAGTGAGTAATCCCGCCTCATTTCCTATTCCTTGTTTGGTTGTGGATTTAGGGCAGGGTTGCTCAGTCAAAGGTCTTACCAATCTTAATTATACATAACTTGTATACACCAAGCAATTTTAGAGAGACCAAGTAAGGATCGTTTCACGAAAGTTTATAATTTCAAATTATCAGAACCCTCGTATTAGAAGTATCCGCCAATTTCGAATCAAAAGGGGGTTCGTAGTGATAATAACAGAATGAAACCAGAAGCACTGAAAACTTAGGTACATAGGATATCATCCTAGTAATCATTTGTCCCAGAACGACTTAATATCTATTTCATCGAGAAAATTCCAACATCCTCATTCGACATGGTTTGGTCTGGCCCTTACCATGTGAAAATTCTTATGCTGTATAAGAGAACTTTTTCCTTAATCATCCATAAGATGAAATTCTTTCAATCCATAACACAAAACCCTTAGGTTGTCTCTCGTTTCAAAACTTCAGAAATACCCATGCGAAGAATACCACGCCATTCTAGCCTACTCAATAGACGGGAAACTTCAAACGAAAAGCACCGAAGTAGTCATAGAAGTCAGTAACTACTGAAGTACCTCAATAGATCTCATAGGAAAATCATTGTACCGCAGGTCAAGTTCAATAATAGAGACTACGAACTCATTAAGTTAATCTATCGCTGCTAAGTGTATAAACGAGAGTGGTATATAAGTTAGACTTAACAAGATTAAGGATGTGTGATTCCGCCCTATCTCCTGTTCCTACGTTCCTTTCCTTTTATCTCTTCACCAGTTTTGGTGTCGATTGTTGTGCCTGAGTTGACTAACATGGCCATGGTCCTGTGTCTACTTGAACTGTGTCTTATAACTCCTAATTGTAGTAGAGCATCAATGTGCCTTTTGAAGGCGTCATTTACCAGGAAAGTATTTTTATTCTAAGAACAAAGACTAAATCTTAGAATATTCAAACATAAAACTTACTTGAAAAAAAAGAGGTTTAAGAACTTCCAACTTATATTTCACACAATATGATTCTTACAAAGGAGATAGAGAGAGAAGTGTATATGCTTTTCGATGCCTCTCTATCGGAAAATAAACACACTTATTTATACAAGATTTTAAGTGGACAACTCAATTATAGAGAAAACCCACGATAAGGTAGCTGGTCCACCTATTATTCAAACTTATTCACAGCTGGCTTCAATAATTCTCAGGACTGCTGTGAGGTGGGGCAGGTTTCTAGAGAAAATTTGACAAACCAGGCAAAGTAGGATAATAATTTAAACAAACAGACAAACAGCTGTAAAGTGGTCCGAACACGTTGCGTTTTAGAGTCGACAGTATCTGGCTCCACGTATATTGGTTCTCTTCGAAAGAAGGCCTAGTGTACGGAGTATAGCGTCATCCCATCCGTCATCTTCAAGAATGTAACTGGTACAGTTACATTCTTCCTCTTTGTTATTGTCTCCTGTGGAATCGTCATCCCTTACGTATCCGAGGCCCGTACGATAATATTTGTGAGTTTCATATGGGCCTAGTTTTTTATTCGTGTCTTGTGATTCACCAATCCAGTCTCCTTTAGGCTTGTATGCATGGACCGGGTTGTTTCTGAAAATGGGCTTTTCCTCTTCCTCAGTTATGCAGTTGATTGACAGGGAATTGTTAGGCCTTTGGGTTCTTTTTGCCTGATCTATGATTTCTTTTCCTTGGGCTTTGGTTTGGCTTTGGGCTTCAACTTTATTAGCCCGTATTGAGTATGTTCCAAAACGTGCTCCATACCATTCCCATCTTCCGCTCTCGTCATGGGTTTCTGCTTCATACCATTGGGTTTTACAATTTTTCTCCTTTTTATGGGTTTCATGAAATTGGGCCAGATTCATGTTTGCCATGCTTTGTGGTTTTAAGGTTGAAGGACTTTCTTGAGTAAATCTTTGGGCTAAAGGGTAAGTAACTTCCTGCGGTTGGTCCTTGGTTTTGATTATGGGTTTTGGTAGTAACTTCAATTCTTCCAAAAGGCTTTGCATTTGCTTGAGTTCTTCCATCCTTTGGTCTTTACTAATTCCCTTATCCTGGATTGCTTCTTCGGCTACTTTCATTATCATCTTGGCCTCTGGCTGCTTCTCGTGATCCTGCAAACAAAAGGTTACCATTCGTGATAAGGAGTCTGCTAAAACATTTTGTTTCCCATCAATATGTTCGATATTGATTTGGACTCCAGTTCCTGTAACTGCATCTGCAAACTTTAACCACCGGACTCTTGAGGCTTTGTTGGAATTAGTTTTGTTGTAAAAACTAATTATTGCCTGGCAATCAGTTCTGAGGGTTATTTCCTTCTTGTCTAAGTAATGGATCTTCAATTTCTCCAGTGTGTTTATGCAGGCATTGATTTCAGCGTCAATGGTGGATTGTATAGTTTTAAACCTCCCACTGGTATAGGCGCAACCTTGTTCTTGAGACTTTGGGTCTCCTTTCTTGTTCTTCCACTTGCAAATTCCTCCCCATCCTTCCATGCATCCATCCGTTTCTAGGATTAAATAGGCTTCTTTTGGTGGGATTTGAAGGTCTGGTAACTCTTGAACCTGCCTTTTTATCTTCTTTATCAGTTCGTAATCTGAAGGTTTGAGCCTTTTGTCTCCATGCAGGCTTGTTTTTTCATATAGGGGTCCAAGTAAGATACCAAGCTTTGGGATATATCCTCTTGCGTAATTAAGAATTCCTAAGAATGATCGTAGGCCTGCTTTTGTCTTCATATTTTCTTCATTGAAATCAGCAATTTTCTTAATTATGTGTGGTTGGAGTTTAAGCTTCTGCCTTCCAACGACTGCTCCGAGGAAATGTATTTCTGTTACTGCAATCTTCATTTTTGTTGGAGAGAGGACGAGGCCAAATTCTTTGCACTTTTGAACCAATATCCTTAAATGGTGTTTATGTTGCTCTTCGTTTTCTGAGAAGACCAAAATATCGTCAATGTAAACTGCGATAAAATTTTCTGTTCCTCTAAAACATCGATCCATTTTTCGTTGGAAGATTGCTGGGGCATTTTTTAGCGCAAATGGCATAACTAGTCATTCATATAATCTGTGGACCTGGGGCAGAGTCACCCATCCGAACGTTTTGTGAAATCTAAATTATATACGACTTATATACACGAGGTGATGATGGATGAGCTAAGTATGAGTCTGATCATGAACTTCGGAGCAAAAGCCAGCATCATGTATTCTACCAGGTAGAATTCAACATGAGACCACGACAGTGAGTCGAGCTACTAAATGACTATGAATTTGAAATTCGTTATCATCTCGACAAAGCCAATATAGTAGCTGACACCCTAAGTCGAAAAGAGTACCCAAGTCGTAGTGCCAATCATGGACTATGATAACCCTTTCAAATCTCTCCACACAAAGTAAGGAGGCTCAACAGGAAGCCTTGAAACCTGAAAATGTGGCAAGTAGAGAAGATAACGAGAACGTGTGAGTGCACGGTATGCCAATATCTGTTATGTCCACTGAGATAATAGAATCATCTCCCAGTTTAGGCCGTCACTCAAAAATCTCTAGGAACCAGAGTAGTCATAATTCTATGGGATCGAGTATGGTAAAGAATGGGATACCCATTTACCAATTAGTCGAGTCCTTTATCGCGCTAGCATTTAAGTTGCATCCATTCGAAACCTTATGTGGTCACAAGTGCAGATTCTATCTGCACTGGACTAAATTGGTAGTACGCAACTAGCTAGAGATCCAATTTCCACACAGCACCCTCGCTGATCTGGAATTCATCCGAGAAACTACCAAAAACAAAATACGAATCGGGAAGCGCCATAAAGCTTCCAAAGTTAACCAAAGAAGCTATGACTTCGATAAAAGAAAACCCTTGGAATTCTAGGATTGATGACCTTGTCATATGAAGGTCTCACTCAGGAAGGACAAGATGCGCTTGAGAAAGCGTGAAATACAAAACTCAAACTACATAGGACCATTTGAGGTTCTTACCATAATCGGTCTTGTACTTTTAAAACTTAAACTACCACCAAAAACGTAATAACATTCATCCCATATTTCACATATCTAATCTAAAGAGGTGTCTACCCGCTGAAACACTTGTTATTTCACTCGATGAAATCAAGTTAAATAAAAGTCTACACTCTATAGTAGAACCAATGAAAACCATGGATATGGAAATCAAAAGAACCAAGCAAAGTCTTATCCCATTAGTGAAGGTTCGCTGGACTACAAACCGGGGACCTGAATTCACTTGGGAAAGGAAAGATTAGACCTAGTCCATGAGTATCACTTTAGACTTAATTTCGGGACGAAATTCCCTCTAACGGGGGGGATAACGTGACACCAGTCAAGTTTTGGTCAAAAATAAATTGATCAATAATCATAATTGGGATGAACCAAGTGGTAGAGTTTGTAACAAGGTTTCCAAAAACATAAAGAACACTGCAATCCGAGTTATAACGAAGAAGTTATGACCAATCGAAAATCCGCGGTAAAACCGGCAAAACACTGTTCAGTGTATAAAGTGAATTTTCGATAAATGGCTTTTTAGCCTTAACAATCTAAATGAAAGTTGTAGATTATGTTAAACCGAGAACGTTCATAAAAAGAACGTAAAAATCTGACTTCGTATGAGGAAGTTATGATTTTTCGAAGTTTCGGTTTAGTAGTAGACAGCTAAAAATTCGAAATATAAATTAACCGATATTTAGTCGACGCAACTTAAACGAGAATTGAATGTCTCGTCAAAACTAGCACAACGGTAAAAAGACAGACGAAAACGAACGTCGGATGAAGAAGTTATGAATTTTTAACGAATTCCCGTCCCGGTCTGTTTAAAATAATAATATTAAAAATAAGTTCAAAACCAGCCGACAAAGTCTAAATGAAAGTCGTAGAGTATGATTTTACCTATGCGTGCATATAAAGAACGTCAAAAACGGAGCTCGTATGCAAAAGTTATGATTTTCGCAAGTTTTTGGCACGAAAATCAAGAAAATTTTGAAAACCGGGAAATTTCGCATGCAAGGCTTCGGACACGTCATCATCACGTGCGAACCTCCACGTGTCATATTCTGGTTAGACCGAAGTTCACGTGTCACCTCCTGAGTGGACCGCAGCCGAGGTCCAATAATCCTCGGACACCTTCACATCGGACACCCCTTCGCATGCGTGGCCTTCTCCCATTGGACCGAAGGTTGGTCAAATCCGAAGCCTCCATCTGTCCGAGGCACGTGCCTCGCACTGGGTCAGAAGCTCCACCACCTTAACCTTCGCATGTGGCCTTCGCAAGAGCTGCCACGTAGCTGTCGACTCACCTCCTCGCCTCGCCAGGTATCCGAGTCATCGCCAACCGTCCCCCTTCGGCCGAACCCTCGCACCCCTCCATAAAGGGTGCGAGCGTTCTCGGATTTGAAGGATTTTTCACCCTAAATTTCTTCATTTTGCACCATTTCACCCCCTCGACTTCCTCACGACCCCCGAAGGCCCCTGTATCGTGTCTAAAGCCCGAAGCAAGCCCCGGAGCCCCGAAATTCTCGAGAAGTCATCATCTCTCCTGTCGAAGCGCTGCCCGGTTTTAGCCGGTTTTTCGTCAAACAAACTCTCTTCCAGGAAACGAAACGCTGCCCGAATCGCCGCTTATCAAAGTGAGTTCATACCCTTTAATATACCTTTTTAAATGGTTTTATATGCTTTTTAGGGGGGGAATACAAGTTTAACACAATATTAAATTGTGTTAATAACTGTATGTGATAATAATCACACAAAGAATTTCCGTATACTTTTAAGAATTTCCAAATACTTCCAAAATAACGTAAAGCCATGTTAAATTCTTTGAAAAATGTTTTATAAGCTATTTCAAAATATAAATGCCAAAGTCATGTTTATATATGTATAAATATATAAATAAGACTTGAAGGGCTTAGGACTAATGAATTATCTTATATCCTTTTCCTTGTCTGGATGTGGAATTAAGGTTGTGTTATTTGTCCGAAGGTCGTTTCCTTCTTAATTATATATATATATTATACATATATGAGTCTAAAATTTACTGCTTTTAGTATCATCACCTTTGTATCAGGCTGAGCAAAGGTGATATTCCATAAGAATTCATGCTAATCAGATAGAATATATAAATTATAATAGGTATAATTTTTGATTCAAAACTAAATATACAAGTATGATTCACGACTGTATACTTTCCAAGGAAATTACCAAAATTCATTCAACTATACCAAGATATGTATAATACCTTTAATATACGAACAACATATTAAAGAAGTAATGATACATCATACCTAGTTTGCATTAACAAAGATACTATACAGAGTACCAGGGTTAGCAAACACGTGGTAATGTCGGGTTTGCATTAGCAAAGGTACTATACAGAGTGCCCGACTTAGCAAACACGAGGTAATAATACATCCTGCCGAGTTTGCATTCGCAATGGTACTATACAGAGTACCAAAGTTAGCAAACACGAGGTAATAATTCATGATTCAAGTATACAAGAATACACTGTTTTACAAGAAACTAGGGTTTTGATTCAAGAATATACTATCAATCATTATTTCAGAATGATTGGGTTTACAAAACTAATATACATGTAACGTTTAATATGCTTTTTATGAGACTCTATATTCAGGTTGTTTAATTCATTTTAGACAACATAGGAAAGTCCTGACATTATAACCAGAATCTACAGCCAGGGATCGAAACAAGTGTGTGTAGATCTATTTCGAGATTGACAACCCCGCACTCAGGCTGCTAGCTACAGTTAGATGAGTGACAATTGTTATCACCTGTTTAAACGTCCAAAAAGCGTTTGTTTCAGGTCATCAGTCATAGTATGGTTATAATAACTACTCATTAAGAAGATATTAACAATACGTTAGTGTATAAACAAATATACGAAAGTACACCTTCAAAGTACTAGTTTATAGAATACAAAATACAATGGTTTAATACAGTTTTCATTAACACCTGGTGGAGCCAGGTACACTCTCAGTTTCAAGTTTTCATAAAGGAATACAAATATAAAATAGTAATACAAAGAGAACGGTTTATGGGATTAAACCACTTATCCAATGGAACTTAGTCACTCAATCTCGGTAAACTAGTATAACATAAAAGACCTTTAGTGGTTAATTCTATAATTCCTTAGTTATTACATCATAGTTATACATAAGTAATGTTCGATTGACAGTGAAGTGTGTGACTTCCGCCTTACTTCATGTTCCTTGTTTAGTTGTGGGTTAGGGCAGATACACCCAATTGACTGTCCATTCGATATGGTGTTATGTATAATCAGTATAAACTAGGTACTTACACAGGGAAACTATTGAGGTTATCAATCTAGCACCTCAGGAAATATAGGATTTCCTGGAGAAACCAGTGAACTTATTCAAAGAACTTAGGGTATACTTAACAGAACTAAAATACTTATGAACTCACCAGCTTAAATGCTGGTCTACTCTTTCCAAATAACTTGTATTCTCAGGAATCCAGTAGACAGGTACACTCCAGAAGCTTTTGAGAAGACTATCTAGTACCGTACCGCGACTCTTGTCATCTGTTGTACCTACTTTACTGTTTGAATATGTAATGTTTAAACACTTATGTAAAACTTATACTTATTAATGTAATGGTTGTTTGTACTTTGATTACTATGTTACATGTGTTGTGATACTTACCTAAAGTCCTCCGCCCCCGAACGTTTCCGCCGTTCTGGTTTGGGGGTGCGACAAGTGGCCTATAAGCTGCAGCTACCTTCAGAGCTCAGCAACGTACACCTCGTGTTCCACGTATCAAATTTGAAAAAGTGCTTATCAGATGAAACCCTTGTTATTCCTATAGAAGAGATTGAGATAAAAGAGAATCTCTTATTCGTCGAAGAACCAGTCGAGATCATGGATAGGGAAGTGAAGCGCACGAAACAGAGTCGCATTCCTATTGTGAAGGTTCGATGGAACGCAAAACGCGGACCAAAATTCACTTGGGAAAGCTAAAAACAGATGAAGCAGAAGTACCCTCACCTATTCGCTAACCCTTGAGGGCTACTTCAGAACAAATTTCGGGACAAAATTCCCTTTAACGGGGGGATGATGTGACAACCGGCAAGCTTCTGGTCAAGTCAAAGTCAAACAAAGTCAACGCCCAATCTGGTCAACTCAACTAGTGTTTATATGTTAGGGATTACCTAATGTTTACTAATGTATGACTCTAAATCTTAATGTGAAGTATCACCTGAATGTTCAAATGTTCAAAAATTCTAGATCCTAATCAGGATAAGGGAAGTAACAACTCTATAAAACACTATTATGTGCCCTTCGGGGGTGTATAACACTCAAAATGGGATGTAACTAAGTCTAAGGTCCCTGCTCTACGATGAAAAACATTAATAAAGGCCCCCGACAAAGTCTATCTAAATCTCTCCCAATCTATCCCTCTCTCTCCCAAATCTCTCCAAGTATATGAAATCTCCCACACCTCTCCAAGTATATCAAATCTCTCCCAAATCTCTCCAAGTATATGAAATCTCTCCCAAGTCTCTCCATGTATATGAAATCTCTCCAAAATCTCTCCAAGTATATGAAATCTCTCCCAAATCTCTCTAAGTATATGAAATCTCTCCCAAATCTATCGAAGTACATGAAATCTCTCCCAAATCTCTCCATATATCTCAAATCTCTCTCAAATATCTCTATGTACCTTCCTCAGTCGAAAACAGCTCAAAATCGAAGGAGAAAACCCAAAAGGACCCTCTTGGTTCAGAACCCTCTTGGACCGGAACCCTCTTGTTCCTGAACCCTCTAGGTCCGGAACCCTCTTGGGCCGGAACCCCTCCCTACTTTGGACCCTCTGATGGGCTAGGGAGAAGCCTCTCATCCGGACAACCCCATTCCGAAGACGCCAATATGCTTCGGACATTCTCGCAATTTCGGAAGATCTCGCATGTGCCTCGTCTCGGAATCGCTAGCCTGCTTCGCACCTCGGACCGGACCTGTTGACTCCTCATCCTGACTCCGGAACCGAGGGAATACTTTGGATTCCACTGTTGACTTCGGAATTCACTCCTTTACTCCGGATTTTTACTCCGAAACCTCATAATGCCCTTCGGACCCTCGCAAGAACAAGGCTACACTCCGGATTATTGTCCATTTCGGACTTTATTCTTCATTTTAGGATATTTTGACGTCAGGAATTTCTCCAAACTCCTATTTTTCATGTCTTAGACCCCTTAAACCCCTATCTTATGCCAAAATTGATTATTTTAAACATATTTATGTAAAATAATACCCAAGATTTATAAAAGGAATCTAAGTAGATAAGGAGGTTTGACTTTATGATGTGATGTAAATCCCCCATTTTCCCTTGCAAATCTCAGTAAAACCCATATTACCCATAGATAATAAGGTTTATCCACCAGTCCTCCAAGCAAATGTCAAGTCACCCCTTATCCCTCCACTTAGAATATGTGAACTCCTTCCCCCATATTCCACTTCTCATTTTCATACTCAGTAAACTCCTAAGAAGTGCTCTCAACTCATTCAAGCTTCAAGTCTCATTCCTTCAAAGAAAATTCCTAGATTTATTTTTGTAAGGGTTTCATCTTCTTTGACTAGTGAATCTCCACATTATTCCTAAGATTTCATTATATTTACACATAAAATTATTCTTAGGATATTCTAAAGTTCAAAGAACCTTTCAAGTCTTGGAACTTGGAAGCTCCTTAACACTTCTTCAAATAACCCAGCGAGCTAAACCAAGGTGAGCTTCATACCCCACCTTTTTCGAAGTTTTTATTGTTTTTGGGGGAGAATACAAATCAAATCTTGTCTAAATCCTTGGAGAATTGCATGTATTTGTATGTTTAGTGTGTGTGTTGAAATATTATTATTTAAAGATCAATTCTCATGAACTTGAGATTTTTACAAAGCTCCTGAGGTTGGGAAAATATTTTAATCTCAACATAAAGAGTACTCTGTTTCCTAAAGAGCCTCCCAAAGTTTTTTGAGTGTGTCCAGCGTACTCCCTTATTCCTTGACGTCATGCCTAGAAATGAAAGTTGCTGAAATAGACCTTGATAAATTGACACTATTTCTAGAATTTTCGAAATTTGAAACTTTATGCCATATTAGTGACTTTTTGCAAACTATTAGTGATCATTTATAAATACTTGATATAAATAATTTCATCAAGAAAATATACAAATAGAGCCCTTATGACAGAAATATTTGCATATCATAAAGCTACTGTCATAACTTCACACAAGTCATAGTTTTATACAAATCTGACTTGACACCTTCCGACAAATTGGGTCTCACTAGTAATTTATAAAGGGAAGGGCTATTTTTCCGACTTCGATAATATTGGGTCACTTTGATAAATATTCAAAGTGGATTAATTCCAACAAACGAAACGATACGAAATGAAATATCAAGTCAATGAATACAACTATTAATATTTATTTAGTAAATAATGGATTTCAACGATTTGCTAAAAAAGCTGTAAGTATTCTAGCCAGACAAATCTTCACAGTATATATATTTATATATAATAGTGTACGCTTAAAGTCCTGTAAGAGTTAAAGTCTCCTGGAGGGGGAGCGGGAATTTGTGTATAGATCTATACGGCGTTGACACCCTGCACCTTCGTTGTTCGCCACAGCTAGACCGGCCAGTCTAGGGTGACAAATGTCTTAAACAAAACTGACGCCTAAGGAACGTCATAACAGGCACTCCGTCATATTCGTATAGTTATAACGACTCAATAGAATATATCATAAATGTATTTATACAGATTTCACCTTTGGTTTACAATCAACTATGTTTTGATTACCTCAAATGAGACCTGTTTCCACACAAGTGTTATGGTTTTGTTAAAAATACTATTTTATACATCAGAAAATATAAGATTTTTTGGTGGAAACGATTTTATACGATTTCGAAAACGATGAACTAAGACACACATGCAACTATACTCGATTTGAAACAAGACTTACAACTATTCTGATAAGAAAATATTGGATTTTCTAGATTTCTAAACTATCATCGAAGTTTTATACGAAAATGCTTATGAATTCACCAACATATTTTATAATGACGCTTTTCGAACGACTTGTATTCTCAGGAAACCAATAAGCAGGTTATGGATTGCGGACTAAGGATTATTTTGTTGTATTTTGGGAATTGCTTACGGATGTCTCTTTTGTGTAAAATTTGAGAACATAAACATGATGTAAAACGTTGTAAGTTTGTTATATTGATGTATGATGTTTGGATTTTCTATGTTTCATTTATATCCAATTGTTGTGATACTACACAATTAAGTCACCCGCCTCCGGACGTTTCCGTCGTTCTGGTCCGGGGGTGTGAGAAAGTTTCACAAACAAAGTTATCAAACACATAGTTATCCAAAACAACCATTATCACAAAATAACAGAGTTTCTCAAACTGTCCTGGTCCTGTATCCATCCTCCCAGCGAGTGTGCACAATCAGACCTTCGCCTTCCCGCAGTTCTCAGAAGTACCTGAAACACATAAATCAACAACTGTAACCACGAAGCTTAGTGAGTTCTCCAAGATATTACACACAACACCACATAAATAAACAGTTATGGGTTATCAGCAACCTTAGGGACTATCAGCAATACATTGGGAACAACACGCCACATGAGTTATCAACAACTCTAGAGACTGTCCTCAGTCTCAGTCACACGTAACAACACATCACAAATACAACTATTCTACGATAAAGGTATGGATAACTGAGGAGACTCACCTGATACTGACGACAAGTAAATCTCACACCCAAACTGCCAAAACTAGACTTCTCATAGTCAACAAAATAATTAACCATATTTAATATTAAAGTCCAAAGCTCAACTCACGAGTCCAAATCCCACATCTAATTCCTCTAAGGGAAAATAAGACCATTTTCCCTTCTCATGGTCCAAAACCCTAAATCTTGGCCAAAAGTCAAAAGTCAACGAAATTCGACTGCCCAATGTGTATCCTTGGTGTACACTTCCTTACACGGGGCGTACAACATGAACAGTGACTAGACGGGGAAGGAACTGGCTAAGCAGGGCGTAGCCAGGAGTACGCCCGATATACTCTGATTCAACTTCACCATCTTTTGTGTCTTAATCCGCTAAGACATCTAACCAAACTTCAAATCAGACACATCTTAGAGTGTCTTAACCCATAAACTCATTGACTTTTAGCTTTTTCATGGCTAGGAAGGACCCAATGCAATGAACTTTAGCTTCCAACAAACTCTAAGCTACTTTATTCATGCATGGGCCATAGGGATTGATCAAGCAACCATTTTTAGGAATCTATAAGTCCTAAAATGCATGAAAGGAAAACTAATATTCCTTGGAGTGCTCAAACTCATAAAGGTCCAATCTTGGGGACAAAAAGCTCATAAAACTTCAATCATGGAGATCAAATAGGAAACTCATCAAGGTATAAACTATATAGCTGAAAAAGATGCACAATGAGCAAAGGTTTTTGTATCTACAAGCTTGCAAGTAACACCTCCTTCTTCTCTAGCCTCCTGCTTCAACAATATCCACCAAAATCACTTAATAAGCTCCCAAAACTCAAACAAACAATTAGACTCAAAATTAGGGTTTGAGGATGGAATTGTGACTAATAAAGATAGTACAAAGGGGATATAAAGTTTTTTAAATAGGGAGTTGCCCTTAAATTAGGGTTTGGAGTGTGGGCTAGTACGTCCAACGTACCATACGTACACCCAATGTACTAGAGGATCATCCGCGTTTCCACATTGCACGAGTACGATATGCGTACCCTCAAGTACGCGAAGCGTACGACCAAAATGCAAGCCTTTTTCCTCAAGGGACCAATTGTGCCACTTTTGATAAACATAAGAGCAATAATAACAATACCTTATATTTGGATGTTATAGTTTACTGCCAAAGTTACTTACTTACAAGACATTGGATTAGAATTACATGATACAACATTTAAGGTTCGAGTGTTGAGGATAAACAAATTTATAACCAACAAAAAAAATGAAGTGTTATCAATCGAACTAATTATTATGGATGAACAGGTTATGTTCAATGTTTACTATTTATGTTTACATATAGAACATTATTTGATAACGTGCTATTTTTTTTACAAGCACAAAAATCAAAGCTTGTGTTCTCAGTAGTAATTTCAAGAGGTTCAACATCTTCTAAAATTTTGAGAAACTTATGTAATATAAAACGGAAACTTGGTTGCAACAAGTGAAGGTTTAGTATTATTCGCCAAGATCAACAAATTGTATTCCAATGGAAAACTCTTCTTAAGAAATGTTTTGATTTTACTGTTCGACTTCATGGTTTTGTTTTTGTTGACTCTACTTCAATTTCACAAAAACTTGCTTGGCCAATTTGTGTTTTGTTTAGTTATTTTACTTCTTTTTTTGCTTTCTTTAAATTATTCACATAATTCATATTATTTTTTTTCTACATTTGTAGATGATCGGACAAGTCATATCACAACGTACTCTATACACATCTAATCCAAATCCAGCAAGTCACAACATGAAGGGCGTGTTTGGCAAAAGTAGTTGTTAGCTAGAAGCGGGTAGCGGATAGCTGGTAGCGTGTAGTGGGTAGCTGGTAGTGGGAAGCTGTAGCTTTTATTTGTTGTATGAATATTTGGCAAAAGTAGCTGGAAGCTTTTGAAATATATAAAATTACATAAAAGGACAATTGATTAAAAATAAATAAATATATAAATATATTTTTAAGGGTAATTATGGAAATTCATTTCAAAAGCTCAGTAGCGTTTTGTTAAACGCTACATGAAGTAGCTTTTAGAATTGGAGCATTTTGTTCAAACTAAAAGCTAAATGCTCGTACTTCCAAACGAAGCTTTTTGTTTCAACTGGAGCGTTTTGTCAAAATCTAAAAGCTAGAAGCTCCCAAGCGCTACCAAAAGCTCGGTGCTAAACACGCCCGAAGTTAACCTTAAGCAACATAGAGTGAATTCTTTAGCCTTTTTTATCTGATATTTCTCATATATATGTAGATTGTTGTTTTAAAGTAATTACTTCTTTATTGTAGGGGTACATTGCCTAAGGTTGCTTTGCTTGGAGTTCAAGCTCATCAAGTATCAGATTCTATGACAAAAAAACACCCAAAAAAACTTTGTGTTATTTTAATTAGTCAGTTTGCTACACTCAACATTTGGAATGGTTTGTGCTATTAGTTTAATATCCACTGTCACACCCCCGAACTAGAACGGCGGAAATGCCCGAGGGCAGATGACGACGTTGTATAATATCATAACAGTTGAATATAAATGAATCATAGCAACCCAAACATCATATATTGAGAACACAAATTTACATTGTTTACATACATTGTTTGTTCAAAAGTAAAGAACAAATAACTGAAAAGTAGAAATACATGATGCAGCAACTCCTGTTGTCAAAATGGTTTGGATACCTGTTTACTAGATTCCTGAGAATACACTTGATTTTGAAAAGTGTCAACAATTAAGTAGGTGAGTTCATAAGCATTTTGTATGAAAAGGGTTTGTAACTATTTTACGTAAAACGGTTTGTGTACTTCCAGAAAATCCGTTATTTCCAATATTTTCTTATAAGTGATATGTAGTCTTATAACCCTAAGACCAGGAATGTATGTAAGGTTGTACTGAAGGATAGTATGTAGTTTTATCTTTTTATAAAACTGATGAAGTGAAAGTTGCCCCGTAAATCAAATGTTTTGTTAATCCCTATGTGAGTTATTATAATCATGCTTAATCTGACTGATATGCCTGAACGACGTTCTTCAGGCGTCAGAATTGGTAGACATTTATCACCCTAGACTTGCCGGTCTAACTGTAGCGAACAACTTAGGTGTGGGGTTGTCAATCCCGTATAGATCTATACACGACTATCTCGCTCTCCCTCCAGGATACTTTGATTATAATGCAGGACTTAATGTGTATGCTAGGTAGGTACGGTGAAGAGAATGTCTCACAAGAGCATCAACATATTTGCGTGAACTAGGACTCATTTTTCTTGTAAAATGAAATAATTATACCCTTGGATAATTATAAGGTTTTTCAAAAATGAGAGAATGATTTTTTCAATTCCAAAACTATACCGATTATAGTTTATCATGTATGTTCTGTTGAGAATATTTATATAATCTTTTATAAAAATATAATGTTGTATTCTTGAATAGTGTAAAAATATGTAACCAAAACATAATATATTTGGGTGATAACCACCAAGGGCTTCTGTCATTTATCTGCGTAGCTCTTTTCTCGGTCCCTAGATGCCTTTAGTCGTTCCCGAATTTGGACGATCTTGTCAGTTTGTCTCCCTGATGATCTTAGGACTGGTGAGAGTGTTGTCGGGTACTTTCCCTTTTGCCAACTGTGTGTCTCCCACCTCTGTCCAACACAAAGGTGATCAGCATTTCCGTCCATATAGAGCCTAAAGTGGTGCGACCTTGATGCTAGTGTGATAGCTATTATTGTATCAGAAATCGATGAGTGGAAAATGGGTATCCCATGCCTTGCCGAAGTCTATCACACAGGCTCTTAGCATATCCTCCAGTGTCTGGATGGTCCTCTCACTTTTCCCGTCATTTTGAGGATGGTAAGTCGTACATATATCGAGTTGGGTTCCCACGGACTTCTGTAATGAGTTCCAGAACCGGGAGATTAATCTACTATCTCTGTCAGAAATTATAGACATTGGTACACCATGCAGCCGCACTATTTCTTTAATGAACGTCCTTGTAAGCTTCTCCATTTTGTAATTTTCCTTTTATTGGTAGGAAGTGTGCGGATTTGGTTAACCTATCAACGATTACCCAAATGGTGTCAACTCCATTCTTCATCTTGGGCAATTTGATGATGAAATTCAGGTTATCCGCTCCCACTTCCACTCAGGTATGAATGGTTACTGTAGTAAACCCGAGGGCTTTTGATATTCGACCTTGACCTTGGCACAAGTCAGACACTTGCCCACATAGGTTGCGATCTCGGCTCTCATGTCTGGCCACCAATAAAGCTTCCTGAGATTCTGATACATCTTGTTAGAACCTGGATGAACGAAGTATTTTGTCTTGTGGGCTTCATTCATGACAACGTCTCTATACCCACCAAACTTCGATGTCCAGATTTGGTCCATGACGTAGTATGCTCAGTCATCCTTGACCGTAAGGTTCTTATCCATCCCTCGCAATGCTTCACCTATGAAATTTTTAGGATTTATGGTTTCCTGCTGAGCCTTTTTGATTTGCGAAGATAGGTGGGAATGGATGGTCATGATTAGTGACTTTACTCGGTGACCCGAGTATTCTTTCCGGCTCAGGTCATCTGCTACTACGTTGGCCTTGCCCGGATGATATCAGATTTCGCACTTATAGTCGTTCAGTAGCTCTACCCATCGCCCTTGTGTGTTAGGGAGGTGAGCCACGAGGCCTAAGAATTTGGAGAAATTCTGTATGAACCTCTTATAGTAACCCACGAGGCCTAAGAATTTCCTGATCTCCTTTGGGGTTCTTGGTGTTGCCCAACCTTCGATTGCATTGATTTTGGAAGGGTCCACGTGTATCCCTTCTTCACTGACCACATGACCTATGAAATCCACTTTTCGGATCCATAATTCGCATTTGGAGAACTTTTCATATAGCTTCTCTACCCTAAATGTTTCCAAGACTTGCCACAGGTGTTGACTGTGTTCTTCCATACTTCGTCAGTAGACTAGTATATCATCAATGAATATTATCATGAATTTGTCTAGGTAAGGTCAACACACTCGGTTCATTAAGTCCATAAATTCTGCAGGCGCATTTGTTAGACCAAAGAGCATTACTACGAATTTGTAATGACCGTAGTGGGTTCGGAAGGCGGTCTTGGGGACATCTTCCTCCCGGACCCGTAATTGGTGATACCCGGATCTAAGATCTATCTTTGAGAAGTAACTTGATCCTTGTAGCTGATTGAATAGGTCGTCGATCCGGGGAAGGGGGTATCGGTTTTTGACAGTGAGTTTATTTAGTTCTCGGTAATCAATGCACATGCAAAACGTTCCATCCTTCTTCTTTCCGAATAAGACCGGAGCTCCCCAGGGCGAGAAGTTTGGCCTTATGAACCCCTTGTCCAGTAATTCACATAGTTGACTGAGAAGTTCATGCATCTCCGTGGGTGCTAATCTGTATGGCAACTAGGCGATTGGTGTGGCTCTGGGTATCAAGTCGATTCCAAATTCGACTTCTCGTACGGGGGTACTCCCGGGAGGTCTTCGCGAAACACGTTGGGGAAGTTGCATACCTCCAGGATGTCTTTAATTCTCCTTTCTCCTTTCTTTTTGTTGACGACGTGGGCTAAGAAGGCATGGTTCTTCTTGTGTAAAAACTTTTGTGCCTTGATACATGAAATGATGTGAAGATTCTTGGATTTGTCACCGTATATGACCAAGGTTTACAAGACATTGGAGTAGTTATTTACTTACAAGACATTAGAGTAGTATCACATGAAACAATATTTAAGGTTCGAGTGTTGAGGATGTGGAAATTTATACCCAAAATTAGAAAGAAGTGTTATCGATTGAACTAATTATTATGGATAAACAGGTTATGTACAACGTTTATTATTTTCATTTACATAGAGAATATTATTTAAGAACATGCTATTTTTTTACAAGGCACAAAAATCGAAGATCATGTTTTCAATAGTAACTTCAATAGGTTAAACATCTTCTAAAATTTAGAGAAACTTATGTAATATAAAAGCCAAACTTCGCTACAACAAGTGATGGTTTTAGTATCACTATCCAAGAACAATAAATTGTGTTACAGTGGAAAACTCTTCTTAAGAAATTTTTTGATTTTACGGGTCGACATCATGTTTTTTTTTTGTTGACTCTACTTCAATTCTACAAAAAAAAAACTTACTCGATCAATTTGTGTTAAGGTTAGTTATTTTACTTCAATTCAATAAACTTGCTCCACCAATTTGCGTTGACTCCACTTCAATTCTACAACAAACTTGCTCGACCAATTTGTGTTATTGGTCATGTCATATCACGACGTACTCTAGACACATCTAATCCAAATCCATCAAGTCACAACATGAAGTTGACCTTACGCAACATAGAGTGAATTCTTTAACGTTTTTTATGTGATATTTCTCATATTTTTTTTTTTGCTATTTTAAAGTAATTACTTTTTTATTGTAGGGGTAGACTGCTTAAGCTTACTTTGTTTGGACTTCAAGCTCATCAACTATCATATTTTTTGACAAAAAATACTTTGTTTTATTTTAATTAGCCAATTGTCTACACTCAACATTTTACTATTTTTGGTGGAGTTTCATCTTATTTTGACGCATCCAATTTGTTTATTAATGCAGACGTTTTTGAGATTAACGAGTATAAGAAAAAGTTAGTTCTATTATTGAAATGTTTTAATGTTATGCATTACCCTAGATCTTGATCTCGTTAATATTTGATTTAATCTTTTTTACATAATAACAGATTCTTAGGTGTGGATGGAGGTATAAAAGTTTGTAAGTAGTATAATTGTAATTCTCAGTGAGACTTTTTCTTAAAATGATGAGTTTAATCGTGATTATGAAATAGAAACTGTTTGTGATATTTTCGAGCCATTGAAGGTATATTATAACATTTAAGTTAGTTGGGTCTAGTAAGTGTTGCGTCCTTGGGCTCGGTCCTTAGCCCAGTTTTGTTAGACGGTTTGGGCCTGTCTAACCGTGCCTATTATTATTCTGATGATTATACTACAAACCCTAGCTCTCCTCTACAGTGGAAGTTCTTCATCGAGCTCTGCTGAGGCGTGACTACATTTGAATCATTAAGCATTACTTGATTTTATATCATGTTTATTGTGTTTGTTTGCTTTTATTGTTTAGCCTGTTGAAGATCTAATCGATCTAAGAGTTTTTCAACTCATCAATTGGTATCAGAGCAGGAGACTGTGTAATTCATACACATCTCTTCTGTTGAAGAAGATATTAGGGTTTTCCGCTTTGATTGATATTGTTAGAGCTGTCATTTGCTATTGACGTAGTTCTTTAAATATTCGATCTTACCCTAACGTTATTTACAAGTCTGATCTTAAGCAGGGTTTTGAACAAACATCGTCATGTCCATGGATGATTCTCAGTCAAACCCAATCAATCTCTCCAACAGCATAGGATCGACGACAAGGATTCCTATATTGTACACTCAGGATTATGAGGTCTGGGCGCATCACTTTGAATACTACGTGATTGACTCAGAAGACAATGGATACTTGATCTGGGAGGCGATTACTGTAGGTCCATTCGCTCACTCAAGCACTTCAAGAATTGTTAAAACTCAAAAGGAGTACAATCAACTCGTTGGTGATGTGAAAGACATTCCCAAGATGGGAATGAAAAGTTTCAGTGCAACATCAAAGCTTTAAGAATGATTAGGTTTGCTTTACAATCGGACACATTTCGGTTAGTAAGCTCATGCACAACGGCAAAAGAAATATGGAACATATTGAAGGAATTGTATTCTACGGATGAAGATCTTGAGCATTCAATCCAAACATTGTTGCTCTCAGAATTTGGTGACTTCAAGCAGAAGCCCGAAGAGAATCTTATTTAAGCCTTCGATCGCTTCAATCATCTCCTTAGTAAGATGATAAAACATGGGATTGAAAGGAAAGTCATTGAACAGAAGGTGGCATTCATGAATGGCCTTAGACCCGAATGGATGGCTGTGGTGTCTACTGTGAAAGCACATGAACAATTCAAGACTTATTCTCTAGCAAAACTGGTAGGAATATTAAAGTCACATGAGAGTGCCGTAACGAAAGAAACGAATGTGGTCTCTGGCATGGGTTCCTTGGCCCTAATATCCAAAGGAAAGAATGCTGCTGAAGATGAAGAAGATTTGGATCTTTCTGAATATGATCTAACAAGTGAAGAGTATGCTTTGTTGGTGTCAAATCCCAACAAGTTCATCAAAAGAAGGTTCCCAACAAATAATGAAACTGGCAAGGTAGCTACAGTGCCAAGAAAGTAAAGGGGGAACCGAAGAGTATTTCTCAGACCGAAGAACCAAAGAAGGAAGTAAAACTTGGTGGTGACTCAGGCATTAATTGTCACTACTGCGGAGGCAAAAATCACTTCGCCAAAGATTGTATGCTGAGAAAGATGTCAGAAAAGAATGAAGATGAGGACAAGGAAGCGAACCTCACACGACCATTGGAAGAAATCAAGAAGAAGAAAGTTGGATCTAATAACACTATGAATGCTCTTATTGTACAGGTAAATATTGTTGACGATGAGTTCGGAGGTGTTGAAGTTTGGTCCACTGATTCAGAAGATGAAGAAGTGAGGAAGCCCACTCATGGCAGGGGTTTGTTGGTGAAATAAGAGGACGTTGCAGGAAAGTGTCTAATGGTGACTTCTGGGGTGTCACAAATGAGAGGCTATACTACTGATGGGGGACTGGATGAAGCAAAGGAGCGAGAAGACAGGTGTTTTTCAGCAAAACCTGTGAGTAAGCAGATCAACGAATGTGATGAGTTGATCAAGAAGGTACAATCTATTCTTGTTTCCTTACAAATTCCCATCACAAACTATGAAAAAGAACTAAATGGATTAAAATCTAAATTTTCTAGCATAAGTGGTAGTTTAACTCAAATTCGCATCACAAACTCTAACCTAACTGATCAAATCAGCAGGGTATCATCGAAGAGTGAGGAGAGGCGTATGTGGATTGAGCAGAAGGAGAAGGAGTTGATTAGGTCTAGGGATGAAACAATTTATTTGCAAAGAGATAATTTAAAGCTTTTAAAACAACGAAATGTTTTTTGTTTAATTGCTAAACGATTATATTCCAACATTTCTCAGTTGCATCTTGATTGTGAAATAGGGAAGAAGATGCATCGTATGATTTTACCCTTCCTTGAGTTAAAGGAGGATGAAATCGATGTCGATGCTTATAACTGTGAAAAGGTTGCTTCTTTTGATGATATTTCTCCTGCATACAAAATTGGTCTTGACAAAATAGAGTCCTTCATAAAGTCAAAAGACCATAAGGACATGCTCAAAAATTTGTTGGATGAAAATCACAAATTAAAAATCAAAACCAAAACCGTACAGAAAGTTGACTCTTTGAATGCCAAGTTGAGTTCAGAAAATAAAATTGATATTGAAAACACTTCTGAATTCAATGAGGATGATGATATGAGTGAAATATCTGTAGAAGATGTGGTAGATTGTTCCGAATTTGTCAAGAGCGAACCCGAAACCAACAAAAATCTTATTTCTGAAAATTATGTTGAGTTCGCTCGTTTGTCCAAAGACAAGACCAAAGTCCTCAAGGAAAAGGCCGTTGTATATCAAAAGGTACAAACGACTCCAAATCAAGTTTATAAAGTTCATGGAGTTACGCAGCAACAAACAGCTGAACTGACAGCATTAGTAGCAGAAGATAATGCTGATGGATATGATGAGTTTTTCTGGTCAGCACCGATTGATAACGCTAATCAAACAGAAGGTCTATCTTAGAAAACATCATGGAGAGTAAAAGGTATGTATGTGGCAGAACCACTTGATGATCCTACACGCTTTGATGTGCCCAGTACAAGTGGTACCAAAATTCCTTCAGCTGAACCGGTCATGGTGTATAGCGAAACCTCTTCGCTAAAGAGAGAGCCTCATGCTCAAAGACCAATGAAAAAGGCCAACATCCACAAAAATCCAAAACAGGTGTTAGACCGAAAACATGAACGAAATTTGAGATTCAAGAAGAATCTCAGTGAAAGGAAACAGTTTTGGCGATCTCAAAACCCTAATTACGTTCTCTATGAAAAGCCTTCTAAGTCAAAGGAGGAAGGAAAAGCAAACTCCACTTCTCGTGCTCAACATGATGAAAACAACCGAAAGAAGAGTTTCGGTCCTCAGAATCCAAACAACCGAAAACAGAGTTTCAGTCCGCAAAGGCACAACAACCAAAAGAGAAGTTTCGGTCCTCAAGATGAGAGAAACCAAAAGGGTGGTTTCGGTCCTAGGCCAACCAATGAGAGGAACCAAATGGAAAGTAGTTTCGGCTCTCAACCAAGTAAGAGCAATGACCGAAAGCTTAACACTGCTCCCAAGTCTCATCTTTCTTATTCTCACTTTCACTCACAGAATGATCGAAATGGAAAAGGAAAGCTCTTTCCGGAAAACGAAAAGAAGACGTCGTTTAAACCCGATTTCGAGAACCAAAAGTCTGCCAATGTCAAATTCTCAAATTCAAAAACTTAACCTAAAGTACCCAAGTCTGATAAAATCAAAGTTTTCACCATAAAAAGAAAATATGAAACAACCTTAATAAAAAGAACATTTTTAGTTGATGTTTCTCTTACAATTCCATGTTCTGTAAAAGGCTCACAAGGACCCAAGAAACTTTGGGTTCCTAAATCTGCTTAATTTTTGCAGGTTATACGTGACGAGCAGTTCGACGATGAATGGTACATAGACAGTGGCTGCTCGCGTCACATGACAGGGAGAAAGGAAGAGTTGAGGGAATTTCGGTCCCTTCAAGATGGTGGAAGTGTCAAGTATGGTAATAATTCTTTTGGCATGTTCAAAGGTTATGGTATGATCACCAATGGTGATTTATCGATACGAAGAGTGGCATACGTTGAAGGCCTACAAGACAACATTATCAGTGTTTCTCAACTGGTGGTTGGTACCTGGTTAAAAGTTTTGTTAGATGACGATGGCTCGGAGATTATTGAAAAGAAGACGAACAATATTCTGCTGAAATCGAAGCGAAAAGGAGAGATGTATCCTCTAAATCTCAATCCCATACGAGGGAAACCAGCAGTTTGCTTGCTAACAAAAGCTCACTCAAACGAAAGCTGGCTTTGGCACCGAAGACTCTCCCATCTCAATTTCAAAGACATCAACAAACTGGTGCTTGGGGGTCATGTTCGAGGTCTTCCTGTTCTGAAGTTGGACAAAGAACATTTGTGTGTTGTGTCTGAAATGGGAAAGCAAAGTCGACAAAGTCATCCTTCTTGAGTCAATACGAAAATTATTGAACCACTTGAATTACTTCATATTGATTTATGTGGTCCATCTTCAATCGAGAGCATTAGTGGTAATAGGTATATACTTGTAAGAAGTGGATGACTTCTCTTGATTTACTTGGTTGTTCTTTTTGAAGCAGAAATCAGAGGCCACTCCCAAAATTAAACTCTTTTTCAAGAAGATAGAAGTTCAACTGCAAAAGGTAGTTCGCAACATAAGAAGCGACAACGGGTTGGAGTTCAAGAACAAAGACTTTGAAGATTTTCTTGCAGAGAAGGGAACAACTCACAACTTCTCGGCTCCATATACTCCACAACAGAATGGAATTGTCGAAAGGCAAAACTGATCTTTATGTGAAGCAGCCCGAACCATGCTGAGATTCGCTTCTCTACCTCTATATTTCTGGCCCGATGCCATTGCTGCTGCGTATTTTACACATAACAGATCTTATCTCAACAAACGTTTCTCCATCACTCCCTATGAGATCTTGAACAACCGAAAGCCTAATGTAAAGTTTGTCCATGTGTTCGGATCAAGATGCTTCATCTTCAATTCAAAGGAGCATCGAAACAAGTTTGATGACAAAACAGACGAATAAATCTTTCCGGCTTATTCCTTAACCTCCAAAGCATACAGGGTTCTCAACAAGCGTTCAAAGAAAATATAGGAGACCTATTATGTTACCTTCGATGATAACTACGTCAAGAAACTGAAGACAACCGAAGGTTCTGTGGAGGAAATATTTCCAAAATCTGGTCAAGTTACGGTACCAATTTCAAACCTCTTTGAGAAATAGATGCTGCTATTTGATGAACCAGAAAAGGTTGTTCTCTCTGAATCTGAAGCTGCAGACAAAAAGGTAGATAACTTGAAGAAGATAATCGATGATGCTACGAAGAAAATGGCAGAAGAACAACCGGTAGCTACCGAACAGCCAGACACAAACGAACCTCCAAAAGATAGTTATCATATTCAGGGGGAGGGTTCATCTTTTCCACATAACCAAGATTCACCATTCTAGGGGGAGAGGTCATCATCATTCATTCCAACCGAAAGTCAAGTCCAGGGGAGAATTCTGAGCTTGAAGCTGAGGAAGTATCATCATTCGAGGGGGAGAATGCGAATACAAACGATGATGATATTCAGTTAGAATTTGAAGAAGAAGTGAATGATGAACTGGATCCCTCATATGATCCTAATTACCATCCTCTCACCAAATGGACCAAAGATCATCCACAAACACAAATTATTGGTGATTCGACAGGAATGGTTCTCACACGATCACAACTAAAAGCGAAACAAATTGCACTTTTCTCTAAAGTGGAATTTTGCATGTTTAATTCGTTCATCTCTAAGACGAACCAAAGACAATCAAGACTGCACTCGATCATTCTGATTGGGTATAGGCGATGCAGGAGGAACTCAGTGAGTTCGAGTGAAATAAAGTGTGGAGACTGATTCCAACACCAAAGGATGCTTCTGTGGTTGGATTAAGTGGGTTTTCAGGAACAAGATGGATAAGGAAGGAAATGTGATAGGCAACAAGGCAAGATTGGTTGTGAAAGGTTACTGTCAAGAAGAAGGCATAGATTACGAAGAGACCTTCGCTCCAGTAGCAAGGCTAGAATCGGTTCGTATTTTTCTCGCCTATGCTGCACACAAGAACTTTGAAGTATTCCAAATGGATGTGAAGTCTGCCTTTCTAAATGGAGAACTGGAAGAGACGGTGTATGTAGAGCAACCACCGGGTTTCGTGAACGAGAAGTATACATATCACTGCTACATTCTGGACAAGGAAGTCTATGGTCCCAAGCAAGCACCACGGGCATGGTATGAAACTCTAACTAGATTTCTCAAAATGCCCACCACACCACACTTCCTCGATCTCGCCATAAGATCTGTCTTTGATGCCCCCCTGCCTATGTCACATACATCTTTAAATAACTCATTTTGGGATTCTAGTGTTTTAGCGGAAACGCGACCGGATGTAGTCATTTTAGTTTTGCTTTGATTGTGCATGACGAACCGGGTGAACAAAGTCACAATTAGAAGAAATGGTAGTTCGCTGGGATTGTCTTCATTTCCCAGAGCAAACATGGGATGAGCCAAGGCAAGAGTGCGCTCATCTGCACGAAGGAATCGTCCAAAGGTTCCCACAAGACCTTTAAGGTATGCAGAACTCAAAAATGGCAAGGGAAGGTAGGGAAGCCGAATCCAAACAGCAGAGAGAGAGGATTCATATCTAGGATGAAAATCAGGCGACCAACGAGGTTCGGTTGAGCCAACCTTCTTCCGTAAGAAAGAGGGAGACCACCTTATGATCGTTCATATTTACGTTGATGATGTCATCTTCGGTTCCACAAATCCTAGCTTAACCGTTGAATTTAGGAAATTGATGGAAACTAAATTTGAAATGAACTCAATGGGTCCAATTAACTTTTTCCTTGGCTTGAATATAAGACAGGGACCCGAAGGCATTTTCATTAATCAAGAGGCTTACACGAAGACCTTGCTTGCCAAGTTTGGAATGATGGGAGATTCGAAAGTAAAGGTTCCTATGGCGTTTGGCACAAAGCTAACACCTTCTCTGGACAAACCGGCTGCTGACATGACCCTTTATCGTCAGATGATAGGGTCTCTAATGTATCTAACAGCTAGTCGACCAGATATAATGTTCTATGTTTGTTATTGTGCCAGGTTTCAAGCTAATCCACATGAACCTCACCTGCTAGCTGTGAAGAACATCTTTCGGTACCTGAAGCGAACCTCTTCTCTCGATTTGTGGTACCCAGCTAAACCAGGGTTCTTTGTCCAAGCATTCTAAGATGCTGATCTTGGGGGATGTGGACTAGACCGAAAGAGGACCACTGGAGGATGCCAATTTTTGGACGGCAAACTTGTTAGCTTGAAATCCAAGAAATAAACTTGTGTGTCTCTCTCCACTGCCGAAGCAGAATATATAGCCGCATCATCATACACATCTCAGGTCATTTGGATACAAAGTCAACTTCGAGACTACGGCCTGAAGATGAAGAAAATCCTACTATATTGCGACTCAGAGAGTGCAATTAGGATTTGTCATAACCCAATGCAACACTCAAAGAAGAAACACATAGCACTGAGGTATCACTTTATCAAAGATCATGTGGAAGATGGTAACATTGAAATTCATTTCGTAAGAACCACTGATCAATTGGCTGACATCTTCACTAAGGCCTTGCCTGAAGCAAGTTTTAATAAAATCCTACAAGGCTTAGGAATGATGGAAATTGAATCTGTACCGAAATCTCTTTTGTCTCAATAAAAGTTGGAAGCAAAAGAGCAAACGCTCGGTCCATTTTGGGGTCGGTTCTTCCGGGAACCGAAATGAACCGAACGCTCGGCCTATTTCGGGTTCGGTCTCACCGGGCTCGGTTCGCCTCTCATCTCCAAATGAAGGTTTCGGTTATATAGTATGTATACTATTTTCTCGCAATTTATTTTTCTTTCTGTTTTAATTCTTTTTCAGAAAATCTTATAAAATCCAAAAATATTTTTCTTTCTGTTTTAATTCTTTTTCAGAAAATCTTATAAAATCCAAAAATATTTTTCTTTCTGTTTTAATTCTTTTTCAGAAAATCTTATAAAATCCAAAAATATTTTTCTTTCTGTTTTAATTCCTTTTCAGAAAATCTTATAAAATCCCAAAATATTTTTCTTTCTGTTTTAATTCTTTTTCAGAAAATCTTATAAAATCCAAAAACATTTTTCTTTTCTGTTTTATTTCTTTTCAGAAACTTCAAAACTCAAAAATATTTTCTTTCATTTTATTGCAATTTGCTTCATATAATTTGTGTATAAGGACTATTCTCAATGATGGAGCTGGGTCAAGTATAATTCTTTATCTATGTACTAGCTTAGTGTCCCTAGAAGCATGTTGTTGCATGTTGACCCAAGCCTTAAAAGATTTTGAGTGAAGCCTTAATGACTTGATATATACAAATCATGTCTTCCCAATGAGGCTGTCAAATTCACTCTAATCATGAGCTACCTTACTCTATTGAGTTAAGAGTTTTTCTGCTTCGTCTATCTTTTATAGCAGAGGTACATTCGGTTCTTTAACCACCTCCTATTTATTCTCCATTATACTTCATCTCATAAATGTAACCCTTGAGACTCTCAGAATTACCACTGAGGTTTACGGTTACACAACTTCTGTGTTAATGATCTTAGTTTCGTGCCACTACGTGCTAAGTGAAACCCAAAATTTAAAACCTTTAAAGCATTGACCGTGAACAATTAAATGTTCTAGATTTCACCCTTTGAATTAACGAAACCATTTTGATGAAAGTACCCTGAAATCTCCTTTTATTTTTGAGAGATTCTTATGAAAATGTCTTTCACCAAGACTTTTCTTCCCAAAGGATCCAAGTTATTTTTTTTGAGATTTCTAATTAACAACTATCAACAAGTCACTGAATATGTTCCAAACCTACTTGTTTAACAGGCCACATCGGTCTCACAAGTACTTCGTTCTATTTCGGTCTTATGTAAAGTATCGGAAACCAGAATTGAAGCGAAAGCCACCCTTATAGCCTTATATATAAACGATGCCTTTCAATGCTTATCAACAACTACTTGATCGTATTCA
This sequence comes from Lactuca virosa, assembly GCF_052849685.1. Taxonomy (NCBI): domain Eukaryota; kingdom Viridiplantae; phylum Streptophyta; class Magnoliopsida; order Asterales; family Asteraceae; genus Lactuca; species Lactuca virosa. The sequence goes on from NC_136426.1 coordinate 207,048,036, forward strand.
ACAGGAATCCAAACAAGAACTTTGAAGTCTCTCTTGACTTTGAAGGAAGAGATTCGTGCCCGGGATCTACTGCTTTATGTCTTAAATGACATCACAAATTCCCACAAATAGTTTGATTTATTTCTTTATCTTTGACACTATCTTGCACGGAAATCTTGTATTTTCCAAAACACTTGTTTGGTTATTTATAAGCTATTCATAAATATATAGCTTCGGTTCCTAACGATGTAATGCAGTTATTTCCAAACGAAGGGTTGTGTCGGTATAAAGACTCTGGTACTTATGGTAATAAAGATTCAATTGAAGGTTCAAGTGGTGACTCAGTAGGAAGTCTAATTGATTGGTGTTTTGGAAAGAGGATAAGTATGGAAGGCACGTGAATTTGAATCGTTACCTAATCATACGTCATCGGTTGTTTTATCGGGGTTGCTAATTGTCAAATCACGCCTTTTAGGCGTCGTTTCCCAAATTAATGGAATCATTGCTCGCGATTTTTCTTTCTCTTCAAAATCGTATATAAGGGATTAATTTCTGTGGGATTCTTTTCGACCACACTTCAACTCTCTCAAGCAAAAGAAGGCGATTTGGTATTCACTGTTCATCTTCTTCTTCATCAAGCTTAAACAATGGCAGAATCTTTCTCTATTCAAGAAACCTATGCACGCTCCACTCTTCTCGCAATCAAGGCCATCCAGAAATTGTTGATCGATCTTACAGCGTTCATCTACGATACTTACATGTATCAAGTGGTGGAATGTCTAAAGTATTCCCCACTAATCAAATCTCTTTCAACGGTGGAAGTCGTACCAATGGCATGTATCTCTCAAATCTATTCCACTGCTACATACAACAAAGGGGCAGAGAAGATTTACTTCGACATTCTCAACCAGAAGGCTTCAATCTCCAAGAGTCGATTTTGCTCGTTGCTAGGGCTTACTTATGACGAATCCATGGTGAATCCTTATTCCATCTCCACAGATCAGCTTTTCTCGATGTTCTACAACATGGGGTACATTGAAACCCTAACTACTGTGACCAAGTTCAAGAAATCATGCCTTCTTCCTCAATGGAATGGCCTCTTCACCCTTCTTTTCAAAGGACTTTCTGAACGAAGTGCAGGATCTGATGGTGCTAGCAAGTATTTCATGTCTCTGTTTTATGGGTTGTACCATGGTGTCAACCTTGATTATGGTTTGGTTTTGTGGCTTCAACTTGTCCAAAGTTTGTCATCTGCTTCTCGCCACACAGAAATTTCATGTGCTCGGTTTTGGACCATTATCACTCAATGGATTATGGAGCGTTATCATGTTCCTATCATGACGGACTCACTGCTCTCCTCCATTGCTACATTTCATACCACTAACATCATTGTCACTCATCCGTCGAAGTTTCACTTTATTGGCTCAATTCCTGAGTCGAGGTATGCTTGTGTGTCCCCTGCGAGCAAGATTATTCAAGAGTACAAGAAGCTCCCCTCTTCTGGTCCAAGGGAACTTACTCCTGAAATGATAAAATCTATTGAGGAAGCAGACAAACCTGCTAAGTGGGGAAAGAAGCAAGAAGCGAAAAAGGGGGATAAAGGAGATCGAGTTTCAAAGGTTCAAACTCCAAAGAAGCGAAAGTCTGAGAAGGCAGCACCTTCCCAGCCCAGGCAGAAGAAGGTCAAGAAACCTGCTCGGAAGCTTATTCTTCAATCATCAAGCGACTCCGACTCTGAGTACGTGCCTACTGGTCATCAACCCACCATTCCTAGCGAATCTGAGAGCGAAAGCTCAGATGATGAATGTTCGGCTCGTGGTGGTACACCACCTCGTTCGCCTACACCAGAGGTACATGTTTGCTCCCAAGCACCTTCTCCTCCACCTATTTACATTCCTATTTCCTTACCTCTCACTTTCCCAATAATCACATCTCAACCTTCCTCTACCATTCCCATTCCTACACCTATTTTCTCTAAAGCTACAAGTACAACCACCACTGGAGTTCAGACCAACGTATCTGATACGGGGGTTCGTACTTCAGCACCCGAAACCCCTAATACTACCAAACCTCCATCATCTACCTAATCGACAGAGACCAATACCGTTCTTGGTGGTGAAAATGTTGATTATGACACCTTCTACTACAGTCCCTACAGGGTGCTAAGCGACGATGATGATGATGCCCCTGTCACCAAGCGGCATCTCAAGGATCTGAATGAGAAGCTAGATAAGCTGATGGCCTCCTCCTCTACTTAGGATTCCTCTTCTGTAACAACCCGTTATTTCAGGTCAATATAATGTCTAAAAGTCGAGTCTTGTAATCTTTTTGTGAAGTAATAAGAATATCATCGAAAATGAAACGTTCAAAAAGCTCCGTTTTAGTACCTTATGTGATAGATATCGTGATAAGGTTTTCAAAAATATAAAGAACACTAAAATCCGAGTTATAACGAAGGAGTTATGACCATTCTAAGATTCCCGACAAAACCGGCAATACGGATAGACGTAAAACGAGAAATTTCAATAAAATACTTTTTAGCCTTAGGTATCTAAATTAAAGTCGTAGATATCCCAAAACCGTGAACTTACGTAAAAAAGAACGCCCAAATCTGACTTCGTATGAGTAAGTTATGATTTTTCGAAGTTTCTGACCTAGTAGTAGACAGCTAAAAACTCGAAATAGAGATCGAGCGGTCTTTAGCCGACACAACCTAAATGAGAATCGAAGGTCTCAACAACATTAGCACAACGGTAAAAAGTCTGACGAAAATGGACATCAGATGAAGGAGTTACGGAATTTAAACGAATTTTTCCAGGCCCGGCCTGTTAAAAATAATATAATAAAAATACATTCAAAATTAGCCGACGAAGTCTAAACGAGAGTTGTAGATTATATTCTCACCTACGCGAAAGTTACGTATTTTACAAGTTCTATGCCCAAAATCCGAGGTTGTCGGGTCTGCCACGACATGTATTTATCTTTTGAACATGTAACAAATACAATTATGTAAACATTTTGAAACCTTTTCATATATATGGTGGTGTGTACTTTCCGTACTATGAACTGTTGTGATACTGAATATGACGTCCTCTGCCCCCGAACGTTTCCGCCGTTCTGGTTTGGGGGTGTGACAGATTGGTATCAGAGCATTGTTTATAGCGAATTAAGTATATCAAAACCATTTTTGGTATACAACTATAAACACCACTGGGCAAAAACACTCTGAGTAAGAGTCATACTTTTAAAAATTAAATTTATTTTATTTTTGTAAAGTAAGCATGCATTCGTTTCATACTAATAACAATGTCATAAATAGATCAATATAGAAGTATTATAAATAAATTGTGCAGTGCAGTTATGCCTTGGGACATGTAATCGGAACTGGGATGAATATAGCCTGATCAACTATATTTGTCCGAGAGCCGACTAACGTATGCCAGGGAGTGTCTGCAGTGGACAACAAATTTAAAACTTACCAAGAGCATATCATTAAGAATACTATGGGAGTATTTGAGTATCTTCAACCGTCAAACTTAAGGGTAAACTTTACATGCTTTAGCTTATAGTCAATTCTTAACCATATTCTCGTATAGACTCAATGGCTGGATTCCATCACCCCAGCGACCCCTACTACCCGAACCAAGACAATGGAGAAGGGATAGAGAATGATCCCGAAGAAGAAATACAAGAAGAATCAGACTCAGATCCCGAGGACAATAACCTACCTTTAGCGGCTCCAATTCAAAACCCTAATCCTCGACCTGAATTTCATGGCTCGACACCTCTATGGGCAACCAACCTAACATGGTCAACCCCTTCTATTCAATGGAGACCGAAACTTTTACAATCTAAGTGAAGGAGGCTCAGCAGACAGAGTTCTTCCTATATTGGTTCGCCGAATTGCTCGCATTGATGAACAAGGGAGGACAACCATCCATCGAACTGAGGAGAACGACGTGACAACCCGAAATTTCTAACTTGTACGTTTTTCATTTCTATTAAATGTAGCCTTTATTTTGCTATCTTATAACGAAATTGTGGGTCTATATGATCATTCTAGGCTTAGTATAACCTAGATATGAGTCTTAGGAGGGGTTAGAAAGTGTGTAGCATCACAAAATCGGGCCAAACACACCAAAGAAGGTGTGTGCGGCCGCACACCCGTGTGTGCGGCCAGCCAGCCGCACACACCCTCCAGCCTCACACCCGAACCTATATATATTGGAAGAGACCCCCCCCCTTCATTCACTCTTTTCCTCCTTTGGCTCCACTCTACTTTCTCTCACTACTTTCTCTCTCTGAGAACTTCATCCAAGAACACTCAAAAGGCCTAAAAAATGTGAACCACTTCATCATTCAGCTTGTTATAGTGGTAAGACACCTGAATCTAAGCATAAAACTCATAGTGTTCTTCGTGTTCTTTATCCTTTGAAGGTGTACGGCCGCACACCTTCATAAGGCAGCCGCACGCACACTAAACTCTCCAAAGTGAGGGGTTTTGGCCTCAAAATCGACGTTTTGGACACAAATGAGGAGTGTACGGCCGCAAACTCCTATGTACGACCGCACACACCCTCTGTACGGCCGCACACTCCTGTGTGTAACCGCACATGCAGTCTGGCCACACACCCTGGCCGCACACCTGGCCACACACACATAAAAATCGAGTTTGGTGACCTTACACTCAATTCTAAATCCCTACACTCATTGGGGACTTCAATAGGTGTTTGTAACACCTAAACCTAAGTGTTTTCACGTCCCTAAGATGTGTACATGTGTCTAATAGTAGCTATATACCCTAAATGTAATCATATATGTGTTGCCACATCTTAATAGGATCCACTCGCGTACGAAACATCGGTTGACACTCTACACTCGTAACAAATTGTGCTTTCGGATCCTACGATAAACAGTGAGTTCATACCCCTTAATTAACCTTTCAAATGTTTTTAAATTCTTTTATGGGGGGGAATACAAGTAGAATCAAACAAGTTATATTATCAATCACATGTGATTTATAACTTGAAGTCAAAAAGGATTTTCTATACTCTTATCTACTTTGCCAACAAAACTGTTTTGTAAATGTTTTGTCAAACTCATTTTCATGTTAAAGTGTTATAAAACTATTTCCAAATTCTTTTAAACTACTTTTATTATCAAACCATATCTGCACCAATATATTTATATAAGCAAGACTTGAAGGACTTAGAACTGATAGCTCACCCTACTTCCTGTTCTTGTTTGATTGTGGACTTAGGGTATATTTTGTTATCTGTCCGACTGTCATTGATTTCTTAGTTATATATCATATATATTTATGTTAGAGATAAAAGTCTTCATTCCAATTCAATACCTTGTGTAACAAGGGTATGCAACCAACATTACTATTTAACTATAATAGGTATAGTTAAGGTTTACTATTTAGTAATACTATTGCCATGACAACTACCTTAGTCAGTACAATACTAGTCAGTACATGCTAAATACTATACACAGAGAATACTAAATACTATACAAGGAGAATGCTATATACTATACAGGAGAACACTCTATATACATTATAATAGAAAGTACAATATACTATATACAAGAGAATACACTAAATTAGGATGTGACATACTATTTCTCGATACGACACTTCATTGTGCCATCATCGTGTAACCAGAGTCTCCTGGAGGGAGAGCGGGCATTATGTGTATAGATCTATACGGGAGAGACACTCCCACATCCCGACTGCTAGCTACAGTCCGAGCCGACTAGGCCCAGGGGTGACAAAATGTCACCATACTATGTGCGACCTGGAGGGTCAACAATTATTCGATCGTCAATCAGCATGGTTACCTACGAGTTCACATTCCGACCTTTAATTAATACATTAAGAATTAAAGGCACAACAGACTCCCTGAGGTGTATTGTACATTTAATACCACCTGGAGTCTGCATTTTTATTACATTAGCCGGCAGTGATACTGCTGGGGGTAAAACATTATCTTTCCCAATTACTTTACATAAATGAAGTCTAAAACTATATTTTTATACTGATAGTTTCACTGGGAAAACTTTTACATTTTTAAAAGGACAAACATGCAAACAACCGGGACTTGGTAGAAGACTACTCTTACTGGAAAATATAGGATTTTATAGGGAATATACTATTTTCAAAACATCGAAATCAATTATTACATTATATTATTGTAAACATTTTATACAAGCAATGACACTAAAATACTTATGAACTCACCAGCTTCATGCTCATACTAGCTTTCAAAATAACTTGTATTCTCAGGTCATCAGTAGTCAGGTACAGATGCAGCTTTTGAGAAGATGGAGCACATACAAGAGTCCTCCTTATTTTGATTATACTTTTGGTGTCTAACAAACTGTACAGAACGCACTTGTAATTACAATTATTATATTAATGCAATGGATGTTGTTTCTTGCCTTTACTATTATGCATTGTTATGATACCGCACATGACGTCCTCCACCCTAGAACGTATTCCGCCGTTCTCGGTTTTGGGGTGTGACAAATTGGTATCAGAGTATTGTTTATAGTGAACCAAGTATATCAACCTATAAAAGATATAAGAACTATAAACACATCGGGATTATAACACTCTGAACAAAGAATATATTCTTTTAAATAATAAAATATTTAACTAAGTATATATATATATATACTTCCACTCATATAAAGGGTCAGTATCATACTAGAACAGAGCAAAAGTATTAAGATTGTTGAACAACACAATGATGCTTAGAGACATATGGTCAAAACTGGGGGGATGTAGCCTGATCAACTACATTTTTCTAGGAGTGACTAGCATGTGCCTAAGAATGATTATGGTGTTGCAACAAGTCTAAAAACTTACCAACACTACTACAAGAACATTAGAACAAGAATACTATAGGAGTATTCTGCATACGTGAGAACTAAAAAGGTCGTTACTAGTGGAGCAATGGTTGCTAAGTGGATAGCCTACGGTTACATGTGACTCAGGCGCTATAGACTTAGAATCTGCGATCTTTGCCCTACTTCCTGTTCCTTGTTTGGTTGTGGATTTAGAGTTAGGGTCACTTATTCGAAAGTCTATCCTGCTTCAGTTACATGTAATTGGTATGCACTATGCAAGTATTGGGCCGACTAATAACGATCACCTTATAAGTATCCTAGATTAGCACGTCTATTAACTATTCGTTCCCCTTCTCGCGTAGATAGCATGGATGGCTTCCATGTCCCTGGCGATCCGTACTATCCGAACCAAGGCATCGGAGGATAGCTTGAGGAAGAGCCCGAAGATGATCACCCGATCCCTTTAGATGATCACCGTGCCGAAGGCTTTTCTGATAGCTTCGACTCCGAACCGGAAGTCAACAACCTACCCCCAGTAGCTCCAAACCCCAACCCCCGTCCGGCATTTCAGGGTCCCACTCCCATGTGGGCATCTACCTTGAACCAATGAAGTGATGAGCAGGGTCAACCTTTACCTTTCAACGGGGACCGAAGCTTTTACAACTTAAGCGAAGGAGGTTCAGCTGACCGAGTCTTGCCCATCATGGTCCGTAGGATTGCTAGGAACGTCGAACAAAGCCATGCAGCCATCGGCAGAGTTGTATAAATTGACGCCAACTCTAACCTTAACACTGTCCATATCCGTCAACTCGAAGAAGTTATGGATAGGACTAGGAGGACCAATGAGGCTCTGCAGCAACAGCTAGCTGCATCCCGAGCCAAAGTCATGGAACTCCAAGCGCGTCAGAGGGCGCATGAGCGACATCTTCAGGAAGTTGTATGCCAACTGGCTGATCTTAGGGTTCGCCCGAGGGATACACATCGCCAGTAGAAGATGTCAACTCATCTTTCTCTTTTGATTAAGGAATAGCCTTCTTTTCTATGCTCAGTAGAGCACTTGTCCGTAAACGTTCCTAACTTTGAAAATACTCCGACTCGACTTCTAAACTGCCAAAATTTTCTTCATGGTTTGATATAAGACCTACTATTAGGTCAACTTTCTGAACTCATTATACATCAGTAATATCAGTAATATTGGCAGTTATCTAATCAATGGGAAAGTTTGAACTCTTGTGTTTCTCTAATCTATTAGTATATTTCTATAGTTGGACTATGGTGATTTAGTCCATGAAACACTCCCATCATTCTTACAATTGATTCTTACCATTATAATCATTTTCATAACTTTCCAGTCAAGGATACCGCCTCACAAACTCCCAGTCAGAAAAACGTCGGTAACTTAAGCTCCACCACCTCCACCTCCTCCACCACCGGTTCCTCCGCAGTTCGACCCGGTGATGTTCCAAGCGGCTGTGACTGCAAAATATGGTTTGAGTTTAATTAAATTAAAAGTTTAGTTTAATTAATAGATTAAACCACCAAGTATTTTAAATGTCTAAAATACACCCTTATACTATTATAATATTAAAAGTTTAATATATTATATGTATAAGAGCAAGTCGTCTTACCAATAGTAGGCCTCATTCACGAAGCCGGTCTATAAGGGGGGTATAAGGTTACTGCCTATAAAACGGCAGTTTAATGGGTGTCTACTCTCACCCACCGCTTCCTTGACCAGTGGATGGTCGTTAGCCGAACGGGTAGGACAAGGACTATAATTCTCCCTTCATTAAAAGTATTAATGATAAATACTAAGTAACTAAACTCTTAATAATATCCAATCTTAGTTACTTAGGAAAATGTGAATTTGGTGCTAACCCATGAAATTACACTTTGCACTTTGCCTGTAACCGCCGCCATGACGCAAGTCAATTCTGGTGGCGCCAGCGGAGGTGGAATGGGCACTGACTCTAGCCATGGTGAAACCCACCTACGTGCTCGGTAGTGCATATATAAAGACTTCATCAACTGCAAACCTACTTACTTCAATGGAACCGGAGGGATCCTTGCACTATCCCAATGGATCGAAAGGACCGAGGCAATCTTCGAAATGTGCTATTGCCTCGAGGGAAGCAAGATAAAATTTGCTGCTTGCACCTTCACCCAAAGGGCCTTGACATGGTGGAATGGCCATGTCAAATCACTCTCCTTGGTCGCAGCCAACGCCATGGGCTGGGACACACTGAAGGACCTCATGATGAGGGAGTACTGCCCGAGGGGCGAGGTTCAAAAGCTTGAGGAGGAACTCTGGAACCTCAAGATGAAGGGGACCGACATCGTAGCCTATATGGCCAGGTACTGCGACTTGCTGGCTCTATGCCCTAACATGGTGCCCACCGAAAGCAAAAAGATCGAGCGATACATCTGGGGTCTGGTACCCCCATATCAAGGGAACGTTCTATCATCACAACCTGCGACCTTCGAAAGTGCCAAGGAATTGGCCCAAAGGCGGATTGATCATGAACTTCCCTCTACTCCATCTGCTACTGCAATCACTACCCCTGCACCAACCCACCCCTCCGACAACAAGAGAAAGCGGTGGGATCGAAAGAAGGGAAAATCAGCCAAATCCTCTTCCGATAACCAACAAACAGTGGCTGTCCATGCTGCCACTACTCCTGCTGCCACTACTCCTGCTGCCCCTGTACCCGCCAGAACATATGCGGGAAATTTACCCAAATGCAATAAGTGCTCTTTTCATCATAACGGCCCCTGCCGTGAGATGCACTACACCAATTGCGACCGGAAGGGCCATACTGTCCGGTTTTGCAGAGCACCTCCCAAAACCATTTCTCAAATCCCCAGTTCGGGAGCAAGCCAGGCCTGTTGTGGCTGTGGCGAGGTAGGACATTTCAAAAGAAACTGTCCAAAGGCTGGAAACGCGGGAGGAGCAGGTAAACTACTTGCTATTGGCCATAACGAGGCTGTAGCAGACCCCACCGTAGTCACGGGTATGTTCCTTCTCGATAACTCTTATGCTTGTATTCTATTCGATAGTGGGCCAGAAAGAAGCTTCGTAAACCAAAACTTTAAACACTTACTCAAACAATCACCGCAATCACTGAAAGAAACTTTCGTCGTAGAAATGGCTAGTGGCAAGACAGAAAGTTCTAACGAAATCTACATAGGTTGTACCCTCACGCTAGATAATCATTCGTTTCCTATCGACCTCATACCCGTAGCGATCAAGAGCTTCGATGTCATCATAGGCATGGACTGGTTGAGTCTCCATCGTACCGACATCCTGTGTTTCGACAAAGCCATCCGTCTAAACCTACCCAACAACGAAACCTTGATGATCTACGGAGACAAGCCCAGTACGATCCTTCGCATCATCTCGAGTATACAAGCCCAGAAGTACTTGCGTAAGGAATATCGTGCATTGCTAGTGCATGTTGTAGATACGAGCCGGAAAACAAAAGACCCGAAAGATCTTCCAGTAGTACGCGACTTCCCCGACGTCTTCACCGAAGAACTACCGGGCTTACCTCCGCAACGTCAAGTCGAGTTTCGAATCGACTTAATCCCAGGAGCGACCCCCGTAGCCAAAGCGTCCTATCGTTTAACGCCTACTAAGATGCAAGAACTGTCCGGTCAACTTAACGAACTGCTCAACAAGGGCTTCATAAGACCAAGCTTCTCACCCTGGGGAGCACCACTCTTGTTCGTAAAGAAGAAAGACGGATCGTTCCGTATGTGTATCGACTATAGAGAACTCAACAAGATGACGGTCAGGAATCGTTATCCTCTTCCACGAATAGATGATTTGTTTGACCAACTGCAAGGGGCGAGTTACTTTTCTAAAATCGATCTGAGGTCCGGGTCTCACCAGCTCCGAGTACTCGAGGAGGATGTTCCGAAAACAGCCTTCCGAACTCGTTACGGGCACTACGAGTTCGTAGTGATGCCTTTCGGACTGACCAATGCGCCCTTAGTATTCATGGACTTGATGAATAGAGTGTGTCATCCTTACTTGGATCAGTTCGTCATCGTCTTCATTGATGACATACTTATCTACTCTCGAAGTAAGGAGGAGCATAGCGATCATCTACGACAGGTCCTGGAAACCTTACGATCAAAGAAGCTATACGCGAAGTTCTCTAAGTGCGAATTTTGGATCCGAAGAGTCGAATTCTTAGGACACGTGGTTAGCGAAGAAGGAATCCACGTGGATCCATCCAAAATTAAAGCTATCGAGAACTGGTCAGCACCGAAGACGCCTACAGAAATTCGTCAATTTCTAGGCCTCGCTGGCTACTACCGGAGATTCATTCAGAATTTCTCTCGGATTGCGAAGCCTCTTACAGCATTAACCCATTAAGGCGTGGCCTTTGACTGGGAAGAGAAACAAGAGAAGGCATTCCAAACCCTAAAACGAGCCTTGTGCACCGCACCGATACTGTCCCTCCCCGAAAGGATAGAAGACTTCGTAGTATATTGTGATGCATCCAACCAGGGGCTCGGCTGTGTTCTGATGCAACGGGGTAAGGTCATCGCCTACGCCTCAAGACAGCTGAAGACACATGAGGTCAACTACATCACACATGACCTCGAGCTAGGAGCGGTCGTGTTCGCCCTAAAGATCTGGAGACACTATCTGTATGGTACGAAGAGCACCGTCTATACTGACAACAAAAGCCTCCAACACATCTTCAACCAGAAAGAGTTCAATATGAGACAACGACGGTGGGTCAAGCTACTCAATGACTACGAATGCGAAATTCGTTATCATTTGGGTAAAGCCAACGTACTAGCAGACGCCCTAAGTCGGAAAGAATATTCTGGTCGAAGAGTCAAGTCATTAACAATGACTATCCATTCTCATCTATCCGCACAAATTAAGGAAGCTCAACTCGAAGTGTTGAAACCTGAAAATGAGGCGGGAGAATCCCTGCGAGGAATGGATAAGAATTTAGAAGCCAAGGGTGACGGAGCCTTATACCTCATGGACCGGATCTGGATACCGAAACACGGTGGCTTCAGAGACTTGGTCATGAAGGAAGCGCACAACACTCGATATTCCGTCCACCCAGGTTCAGATAAGATGTATATGGATCTCAAGAAATCCTACTGGTGGCCTAACATGAAAGCGGAAATAGCTACCTTCGTGAGTAAATGCCTTACTTGCGCTAAGGTCAAGGTCGAATACCAGAAACCCTCAGGTCTTCTCCAGCAGCCAGAGATACCTGAATGGAAGTGGGAGAGAATTACTATGGATTTTATCACAAAATTACCCAAATATCTGAGTGGGCACGACACCATTTGGGTAATTGTCGATCGACTGACTAAATCCGCCCACTTCCTGCCAATCAAAGAAACTTTCAAAATGGAGAGGCTCACGCGAATCTACATCCAAGAAATAGTTCGACTGCACGGTGTGCCTGTGTCCATTATCTCCGATCGAGATAGTAGGTTCACCTCGAGGTTCTGACAGTCACTACAGAAAGCTCTTGGAACTAAGCTGGATATGAGCACAGCTTACCATCCTCAGACTGATGGACAGAGTGAGAGAACAATTCAGACATTGGAAGATATGTTGAGAGCCTGCGTCATAGATTTCGGCGTGTCATGGGACACTCATCTTCCTTTGGTTGAGTTTTCCTACAATAACAGTTACCCCACCAGTATCAAGGCGACACCCTTCGAAGCCCTCTATGGCCGCCATTGCAGATCCCCTCTGTGCTGGGCTGAGGTGGGCGACGCGCAGCTTGGCAAGGGACAAGTCCATGACAGCAATCTCACTGGTCCAGAAATCATCCGCGAAACCACAGAAAAGATCGATCAAATCCGAGAACGACTGAAAGCCTCACGCGATAGACAAAAGAGCTACGACGATAAACGACGAAAACCCTTGGAATTCTAGGTTGGAGACCGTGTCTTGCTAAAAGTCTCACCCTGGAAAGGCATGATACGCTTCGGAAAGCGTGGAAAGTTGAACCCGAGGTACATAGGACCGTTCGAGATCCTCGCAAGGATCGGCCCAGTAGCCTACAAACTCCGATTACCTCGAGAACTTAGCAACATCCATCCTGTTTTCCATGTCTCGAACCTTAGAAAGTGCTTATCCGACGAGACACTTGCGATTCCTCTCGATGAGATTGAAATCAACGAGAATCTAAACTTTGTGGAAGAACCAATCGAAATCATGGATACGGAAGTTAAACGAACGAAACAAAGTCGCATCCCGATAGTGAAGGTTTTCTGGAATGCCAAGCGGGGACCTGAATTCACTTGGGAGCGCGAAGATCAGATGAAACAGAAGCATTTGCATCTCTTTCCCTAGTTCATGATTTGTATTCTATATTCGAATTTCGGGACGAAATTCCCTCTAACGGGTGGATGATGTGACAACCCGAAATTTCTAACTTGTACGTTTCTCATTTCTATTAAAGTTAGCCTTCATTTTGCTATCTTATAACGAAATTGTGGGTCTATATGAGCATTCTAGGCTTATTATAACCTAGATATGTGTCTTAGGAGGGGTTAGAAAGTGTGTAGCATCACAAAATCGGGCCAAACACACCAAAGAAGGTGTGTGCGGCCGCACACCCATATGTGCGGCCAGCCAGCCGCACACCCAGCCGCTCACACCCTCCAGCCTCACACCCGACCCTATATATATTGGAAGAGACCCCCCCTTCATTCACTCTTTTCCTCCTTTGGATCCACTCTACTTTCTCTCACTACTTTCTCTCTCTAAGAACTTCATCCAAGAACACTCAAAAGGCCTCAAAAACGTGAACCACTTCATCATTCAGCTTCTTATAGTGGTAAGACACTTAAATCTAAGCATAAAACTCATAGTGTTCTTCGTGTTCTTCATCCTTTGAAGGTATATGGCCGCACACCTTCATAAGGCGGCCGCACACACACTAAACTCTCCAAAGTGAAGGGTTTTGGCCTCAAAATCGACGTTTCGGACACAAATGAGGAGTGTACGGCCGCACACTCCTGTGTACGACCGCACACACCCTCTGTACGGCCGCACACTCCTGTGTGCAACCGCACACGTAGTCTGGCCACACACCCTGGCTGCACACCTGGCCACACACACATAAAAGTCGAGTTTGGTGACCTTACACTCAATTCTAAAGCCCTACACTAATTGGGGACTTCAATAGGTGTTTGTAACACCTAAACCTAAGTGTTTTCACGTCCCTAAGATGTGTACATGTGTTTAATAGTGGCTATATACCCTAAACGTAATCATATATGTGTTGCCACATGTTAATAGGATCCAGTCGCGTACGAAACATCGGTTGACACTCCACACTCGTAACAAATTGTGCTTTCGGATCCTACGATAAACAGTGAGTTCATACCCCTTAATTAACCTTTCAAATGTTTTTAAATGCTTTTATGGGGGGGGAATACAAGTAGAATCAAACAAGTTATATTATCAATCACATGTGATTTATAACTTGAAGTGAAAAAGGATTTTCTATACTCTTATCTACTTTGCCAACAAAACTGTTTTGTAAATGTTTATCAAACTCATTTTCATGTTAAAGTGTTATAAAACTATTTCCAAATTCTTTTAAACTACTTTTATTATCAAACCATATCTGCACCAATATATTTATATAAGTAAGACTTGAAGGACTTAGAACTGATAGCTCACCCTACTTCCTGTTCTTGTTTGATTGTGGACTTAGGGTATATTTTGTTATCTGTCCGACTGTCGTTGATTTTTTAGTTATATATCATATATATTTGTGTTAGATATAAAAGTCTTCATTCCAATTCAATACCTTGTGTAACCAGGGTATGCAACCAACATTACTATTTAACTATAATAGGTATAGTTAAGGTTTACTATTCAGTAATACTATTGCCATGAAAACTACCATAGTCAGTATAATACTAGTCAATACATGCTAAATACTATACACATGGAATACTAAATACTATACAAGGAGAATGCTGTATACTATACAGGAGAACACTCTATATACATTATAACAGAAAGTACAATATACTATATACAATAGAATACACTAAATTAGGATGTGACATACTATTTCTCGATACGACACTTCATTGTGCCATCATCGTGTAACCAGAGTCTCCTGGAGGGAGAGCGGTCATTATGTGTATAGATCTATACGGGACAGACACTCCCACATCCCGACTGCTAGCTACAATCTGAGTCGGCTAGGCCCAGGGGTGACAAAATGTCACCATACTACGTGTGACCTGGAGGGTCAACAGTTATTCGATCGTCAATCAGCATGGTTACCTACGAGTTCACATTCCGACCTTTAATTAATACATTAAGAATTTAAGGCAAAACAGACTCCCCGAGGTGTATTGTACATTTAATACCACCTGGAGTCTGCATTTTTATTACATTAGCCGGCAGTGATACTGCTGGGGGTAAAACATTATCTTTCCCAATTACTTTACATAAATGAAGTCTAAAACTATATTTTTATACTGATAGTTTCACTGGGAAAACTTTTACATTTTTAAAAAGGCAAACATGCAAACAACCGGGTTTTGGTAGAAGACTACTCTTACTGGAAAATGTAGGATTTTATAGGGAATATACTATTTTCAAAACATCGAAATCAATTATTACATTATATTATTGTAATCATTTTATACAAGCAATGACACCAGCTTTATGCTGATACTAGCTTTCAAAATAACTTGTATTCTCAGGTCATCAGTAGTCAGGTACAGATGCAGCTTTTGGGAAGATGGAGAACATACAAGACTCCTCCTTATTTTGATTATACTTTTGGTGTCTAACAAACTGTACAGAACGCGCTTGTAATTACAATTATTATATTAATGCAATGGATGTTGTTGCTTGCCTGTACTATTATGCATTGTTATGATACTGCACATGACGTCCTCCACCCCAGAACGTATTCCGCCGTTCTCGGTTTTGGGGTGTGACAGTCAATACAGTTCGCATCCGACAGTTAGGATTAGCTCACGGGAGAATCATAAATCAAAGTGAAGCTTGGCATAGAGAGCTAACTGAAACTCAAACTGAAGTCGGGGAACTTAGAGCACGCCAGGAAAGGTATGAAATGCGTTTGCTCGAGATGGAACGTGAGTTAGCAGGCCAAAAGGCTCAGCAGAACAGTTCCCGACACCAGTAGATGATGCTCTACTCGCTCTTTCTGTTGGTTTGTGGAATAACCTTAGTACGTACTCCAAGTAGTGCTTGCCCGACTCCCAAATCTTGATATACAATAGGATCATCAGCTAAAAGTCTTACTCTCTTTAACTTTCTGTAATCGGGGACCATTAGAAAGGTCGATTATGTTCTAACTTCGGATGTAACACAACCATATGTTTAATATATATAGGACATATCTCTTTCGTGTGTTAATTCTGTGCATTCCTTTGGAGTTCATGAGTTGATCTATTGCTATTCAAACTCCATTTGCGAATCAAACTCAAAACCCTGTGTAGGTCAAACCAAATTTTAGACTATTAAAGATAGTTAACTCATTATCATTCAACCCTCGACCACCAAAACTAATGACCTTTCATTTTTAATTCTTGGCAGCGCGATGCCTCCTCGTCCAAACCTAAGACCCAGGCCGAACACGATACCAACACCACCTCCACCACCAACTTATGATCCGGCTATGCTCCAGGCTGCTATCACAGCAGCAGTAACCGCCGCCCTCTCGCAAATAAACTCTAACGGAAATGGAGGGACAGGAAGCAGCACGAATCATGCCAACCATGGCACTGGTCATGGTCAAGTAAGAGAATGTACTTACAAGGAGTTCTCCAACGCAAAGCCAAAAACTTTTAATGGCACCGGGGGAGTCATTGCACTGATGCAATGGTTCGAAAAGACCGAAACGGTCTTTGAGATCTGCTCTTGTCAAGAAGCAAACAAAGTCAAGTTCGCCGCTTGCACCCTCACTGATCGAGCTCTCACTTGGTGGAAAAGCCATGTGAAGTCCGTGACTCTCACCATCGCCAACGCCTTAAGTTGGGAGGACTTAAAAGTTCTACTACTGGAGGAATACTTCCCAAGGGGCGAGATACAGAAACTAGATCAAGAGCTCTGGAATCTGAAGATGACTGGGTCTGACCTAGTAGCCTACATGGCCAGGTTCAGCGACCTTGCTGCCTTGTGCCCTCCCATGGTCAACCCAGAACCGAAAAAGGTTGAGAGGTACATTTGGGGGTTGTCACCCCAGATTCAACGTCACGTCTTGGCCTCCAACCCTATCACTTTCAACAGCGCTAAGCGCCTGGCTCAGCGACAAATCGACCATGAAATCAAATAGAGTACTGTTGCAGCTACTGTCGACTCATCAAAGGAGGTACAGGGCCAGGGAAGGCCTTGGAACAAAAGAACGGGTCAAACCCAACAAGGGAACCCCAAGAAACAACAAGTGGTAGCAGCTCATGTTGTCACTGTTCCTGCCACCACTGCACCCACAAGTTCATACAGTGGGAGATTTCCAAAGTGCAACCAGTGCAACTTCCCCCACCACAGTCCTTGCAGTGACTTCAAATGCACTAGGTGAAATAAGAAGCACCATACGACCCGCTTCTGCAAGGAGCCAACCCAACAAGCCGCCTCCACTGCTAACGCCGGAGTAAACCGCGCTTGCTTTGAGTGCGGAGCCCTGGGGCATTACCGCAGGGACTGCCCGAAGGCTAACAACAGGAATACCGAAGGAAGGGGCCGAGTGTTTGCAATGGGATAGGATGAAGCCGTTGCAGACTCCACTGTTGTTACGGGTACGTTTCTTCTTGATAACTCGTATACATGATTTTGTTTGATAGTGGAGCGGAGAGGAGTTTTGTGAGCCATAATTTTAAAGGCCTGCTGAAACAAACACCCCAATCATTAAGTGAACCGTTTATAGTAGAAATGGCCAATGGTAAAACAGAAGGCACTAAGGAAATATACTTAAACTGTACCCTAACTCTAAACGATAACCAGTCGCGATTAAGAGTTTCGATGTCATCATAGGCATGGACTGGCTGAGTTCTCATCGTGCGGACATTTTATGTTACGATAAGGCCGTTCGCCTTAATCTGCCAACCGGCAAAACCCTCATTATCTATGGCGACAAACCCAGTACCACTCTTCATATTATCTCGTGTATCCAAGCTCAGAAGTGCCTACGAAAGGAATGTCATGCGTTTTTGGCACATGTCGTGGATGTGAAACGCGAAGTCCAGGACATCAAGAGCGTGCCTGACGTATGCGAATTTCCCGATGTTTTTCCCGAAGATCTTCCAGGAATACCACCCGCGAGACAAGTCGAATTCAGAATCGATCTAATTCCCGGAGCTACCCCTGTAGCCAAAGCTCCCTATCGATTAGCCCCAGCGGAGATGCAGGAGCTATCCAGCCAACTGAATGAGCAACTCAGCAAAGGATTCATCAGGCCGAGCTTCTCGCCTTGGGGAGCACCAGTGTTGTTTGTGAAAAAGAAGGATGGATCATTCAGGATGTGCATCGACTACCGAGAGCTCAACAAACTTACCATCAAGAACCGATATCCCCTACCACGAATCGACGACTTATTCGACCAACTCCAAGGAGCCAACTATTTCTCCAAGATCGATCTGAGATCGGGATATCACCAGCTGCGAGTCCTGGAGAGTGATATTCCCAAGACAGCCTTCCGAACAAGATACGGGCATTACGAGTTTGTAGTGATGCCGTTCGGACTAACCAATGCCCCTACTGTATTCATGGACTTAATGAATCGGGTATGTCGTCCATTCTTGGATAAATTTGTGATAGTATTCATAGATGACATACTCATTTATTCAAAAAGTAAAGAAGAGCATGGCCAACATCTGAGACGAGTCTTAGAGACATTACGAGCTGAGAGACTTTATGTGAAGTTCT
Organism: Lactuca virosa; assembly: GCF_052849685.1. Classification (NCBI taxonomy): domain Eukaryota; kingdom Viridiplantae; phylum Streptophyta; class Magnoliopsida; order Asterales; family Asteraceae; genus Lactuca; species Lactuca virosa. The sequence goes on from NC_136426.1 coordinate 207,066,781, forward strand.
CAAAATGCGAGTTTTGGATTAGGAAGGTGGACTTCCTAGGTCACGTGATCAGCGAGGAAGGAATCCACGTGGACCCATCTAAGATCAAGGCTATCGAAAATTGGTCTACACCAACTACACCGACGGAGATTCGCCAATTTCTAGGCCTTGCTGGTTATTATCGAAGGTTCATTCAGAACTTCTCCAGCATCGCAAAGCCTCTTACCTCCCTAACTCAGAAAGGTGTGACCTACAACTGGGGAGAAAAGCAAGATGCTGCATTTCAAACCCTGAAACAGGCCCTATTCAGTGCACCCATTCTTTCTCTTCCAGAGGGGATCGAAGATTTCGTGGTGTATTGCGATGCTTCGAATCAAGGGTTGGGCTGTGTGCTAATGCAGCGAGGAAAGGTTATTGCATATGCCTCATGACAACTGAAGACACATGAAGTCAACTACACCACTCATGACTTAGAACTTGGAGCTGTGGTCTTCGCTCTGAAAATCTGGAGGCACTACCTATATGGTACCAAGTGCACCATCTTCACAGACCACAAGAGCCTTCAACACATATTCGACCAGAAGGAGTTAAACATGAGACAACGACGTTGGGTCGAATTTCTCAACGACTACAAATGTGAGATTCGTTACCATCCGGGAAAGGCAAATGTAGTGACTGATGCCCTTAGTCGTAAGGAGTACTCTGGTCGAAGAGTGAAATCATTAACCATCTCGATCCGTTCTCATCTGTCGACACAAATCAAGGAAGCTCAAATAGACGCCTTGAAACCCGAAAACATGACAGGTGAAACCCTTAGAGGGATGGACAAGAATCTAGAAATCAAGAGTGACGGAGTGCGCTACCTCATGAACCGAATCTGGACACCAAAGTTTGGTGGGTTCAGAGAGATAGTTATGAACGAAGCACACAAGACTCCATACTCCGTACACCCAGGTTCAGATAAGATGTACCTGGATCTCAAACAACTCTACTGGTGGCCAAACATGAAAGCAGAAATTGCTATCTATGTAAGCAAGTGCTTGACTTGCGCCAAGATAAAAGTAGAACACCAGAAGCCCTCAGGTCTACTCCATCAACCCGAAATACCTGAGTGGAAATGGGAACAGATTTCCATGGACTTCATAACAAAACTACCCAAGACTCAGGGTGGTCACGACACCATTTGGGTGATCGTCGACAGACTAACCAAGTCTGCTCATTTCTTACCGATCAAGGAAACTGATAAGATGGAAAAGCTAACGACAACCTACATCTGAGAGATCGTGCGACTTCACGGAGTGCCGATGTCTATCATCTCAAACAGAGAGAGTAGATTCACTTCCCGATTCTGGAAATCGTTCCAAAAATCCATGGGAACAAGGTTGGATATAAGTACAGCCTATCACCCACAAACTGACGGACAGAGTGAGAGAACGATACAAACCCTAGAAGACATGTTGCAAGCATGTGTAATCGACTTTGGTAAAGCGTGGGACGTTCACTTACCATTACTCGAGTTCTCTTATAACAACAGTTATCATACTAGTATCAAGATTGCTCCATTTGAATCCCTTTACGGTCGTAAGTGCAGATCACCTCTGTGCTGGGCGGAAGTAGGCGACACGCAGTTGGCAAAAGGTCTAGTCCCTGATAGCACTCTCACTGGTCCGGAGATCATTAGAGAAACAACTGAAAAGATCGTTCAAATTCGAGAATGTCTGAAAGCCTCGAGGGATAGGCAAAAGAGCTATGCCGACAAAAGACGAAAACCCTTGGAATTTCAGGTTGTTGACCGCTTTCTACTGAAGGTCTCACCCTGGAAGGGCATGATACACTTTGGGAAGCGTGGGAAACTAAATCTGAGGTACATTGGACCTTTCGAAATTACTTCAAGGATTGGTCCAGTGGCTTATAGACTTCAACTTCCGATCGAGCTTAACAAAGTACATCCAGTGTTTCCGTCGAGATCATGGATAGGGAAATCAAACGAACTAAACAGAGTCGCATACCAATAGTGAAGGTCCGCTGGAATGCTAAGCGGGGACCTGAATTCACATGGAAGCGAGAAGATCAGATGCAACAGAAGTATCCGCATCTCTTCCCTAGTCCCTAAACTTTTATTTTGTAATTAATTTTGGGACGAAATTCCCTCTAACGGGGGGATGATGTAACAACCCGTTATTTCAGGTCAATATAATGTCTAAAAGTCGAGTCTTGTAATCTTTTTGTGAAGTAATAAGAATATCATCGAAAATGAAACATTCAAAAAGCTCCGTTTTAGTACCTTATGTGATAGATATCGTGATAAGGTTTCCAAAAATATAAAGAACACTAAAATCCGAGTTATAACGAAGGAGTTATGACCATTCTAAGATTCCCGACAAAACCGGCAATACGGATAGACGTAAAACAAGAAATTTCAATAAAATACTTTTTAGCCTTAGGTATCTAAATGAAATTCATAGATATCCCAAAACCGTGAACTTAAGTAAAAAAGAACGCCCAAATCTGACTTCGTATGAGGAAGTTATGATTTTTCGAAGTTTCTGACCTAGAAGTAGACAGCTAAAAACTCGAAATAGAGATCGGGCGGTCTTTAGCCGACACAACCTAAATGAGAATCGAAGGTCTCGACAATATTAGCACAACGGTACAAAGTCTGACGAAAATGGACATCAGATGATGGAGTTACGGAATTTAAACGGACTTTTTCAGGCCCGACTTATTAAAAATAATATAATAAAAATAAATTCAAAATTAGCCGACTAAGTCTAAACGAGAGTTGTAGATTATATTCTCACCTACGCGTGCATATAACAAAAACGTCGAAAACGGAGTTCGTACGTGAAAGTTACGGATTTTACAAGTTCTAGGCCCAAAATCCGAGGCTGTCAGGTCTGCCACGACGTGGCATAGTTGGCCGCGACCCGGCAAGTGACTGAGAGCGTCCAATCAATGGAAGAGGATAAGGCAGCCCACCACGACGTGGCACACCCTTGGCCACGATGTGGCACCCAAAATCCACCCCTATAAATAGCAGCTTAAGGGTGCCAGGTTTGGTGCTCATCTCTTTCCATCTAAGTGTTGTTACTCTACAAAATTACCTCGATAAACCATCCCGAAGCCCCGGTTTTTCATACTCGAGCCCCAAAGGAAGTTCTGCACTCCCGAGATCCCCGAGAATCCTGAGATTTCAACTCTCTCGAGTCGAAGTTCTGCTCGATTCTTCTCTCGACTACTTCAAATCAACCACTTCAATCAAGTGAGTTCATACCCCTACAACCACACTTTAAATACGTTTTTAACTGCTTTTAAACACTTTTAAGGGGGGAATACAAGTAAACACACGGCTAAAATCGTGTGAAACATCGATCTTTTGCTATACTTTTCATACTGTTGTTTTAACTATCATATGAAGTTGTTATCATGCAAAACACCTCACAACACAACTTTACCCTGTTGGGGAAACAATATGTTTTATAAATAGAAATATGTTTTATTTATACGTTTACATACTACATCATATCAAGGGTAACCATCTTTGTTAAACCATTTTATTCATTCAAAGAAACTTATGATTTATGCTTTGTAAAACATTGTGAAAGAGGATAAACATTTCATACAAAACTATCATACTAATACAGACTTAGTTGAGAATCCGTGAGACTTATATCTTCAACGCTACCTTTTTGCGAAAAGGTACAACTTAAAGTCCTGTCTATTATAACCAGAGTCTCCCGTGGGAGAGCGTGTCAAATGTGTATAGATCTATACGGGAAGTCATGATCCCGCACCCTGACTGTTAGCTACAGTCCTTTGGGTGACAGTTTGGCGTAAACGATACGACGCCTGAAGACCGTCGCCACATGCATATTATGTTTAGTATGGTTATAAAACTCACCGTACAAACAATTAATATGGTATTCTGATTTTATGAACGAGTAGCTATTAAAACTATTCTTCATCTATCAAGTGCGATCTTCTTATAGTTTTACTATATAAAACTATGCCTCAACTTTTAAGCACGTCGGTTGCTTGCGATTTACAGTCTTGGACATTAGAGACTGCCTGTTACATTAGGAAAATAAGGGATTTTCCTGTATCTAAAACAAACAACTAATAGGAAAATAAGGGATTTTCCTGGTGCAACTAGTTACCATTCACAACACGAACATTCATATGCATTTCATACTTTTATAAGAAAATAAGGGATTTTCTTGAAAAACGCACAAACTTTGGAATGGCATACATTTTCTCAAAACCGCTTATGAACTCACCAACTTAAATGTTGACACTTTTTCTTTGAAATAACTTGTATTCTCAGGGAACATCTAAGCAGGTTTGGAAACCAACTTTTGGGGATTAACGCTCCGACGTTAATTACTTCTTTTGAAAGATGTTTATGTATTTATCTTTTAAAAATATAACAAATACAATTATGTAAACATTTTGAAACCTTTTCATATATATGGTGGTGTGTACTTTCCATACTATGAACTGTTATGATACCGAATATGACGTCCTCCGCCCCTGAACGTTTCCGCCGTTCTGGTTTGGGGGTGTGACATCTTCTGAGTCTAATATAAAAGGCTTGATGGCCACCTGGGTCAAGGAACACGAAGCTTCCATCACCAAAGCCACTTCCGCTGTTGATGCGTCAACAAAAGTTTGCACGGAGGCGACCCAAAAAGTTGATAAACTAATTTCTAACGCAAACAATTTACTTGAATCTTTACAGGGCGCTGCAGAGCAGAATGCTAACAAGGTCAATGCCTCGGTTAAGTCCCTCACTCAATCTCTTCAACAAGAGAAAGAGCTATTTGAGGTGCTTCGCAAGGACTTCACCTCTGATCACATCAAATATCAAGCTTCTGTCTCTGAACGTTTGGATCAACTTCAGGCAGATCTTCCCTTGGAAAACAAAGTGATGGATGTACTTGCTCTGAGGACCACTCAACTCAAAACCCAGACTCTCAAGCTCAATCAAGCGAACAAGGAACTTGAAGCTCTACGTTCGGAGCAGTCTGTGGTTAAAAGCTATGTTGGTGATGTTCAATCTATTCTCCTTCATCTTTTTGAATCCTACGATTCCGTTCTGACCATCTCGGTTCGACGTCATTTGGCTGAGAAGTTACGGCCTGCTCTGGATATTCTAAGTCGGATAGAGGGTGTTTTGGAGTCTGTTGTCTCTCCGCAACAAGGGGGAGAAGAGCCAAAGTCTTCATCTCAACCACCGAAACCAAATCAACCGAACCCTCAACAACCGAAACCAAAACCACAACAACCGAAGGTGGTTACTGAACTGAAGGGGAAAGAAGCTTCGGGTTCGGGCATGCAGGATAGGGCAAAAGGAATTGTTGATGATACTGATGATGAGGATGATGTTGTTATTGAAGAAACGGTTCCTAAACCTATTCCTCTCAAAGCCAAGCCCACTACTCAGGAGATTAAAGAAAGAGTCACTGCTGCCCTTAATAAGGAGAATGAGAAGTGAGAAGCGAATCTGCTTAACCAGAGGAAATCGATGTTTCCTCTATGGCCGTTGGAAAGGCTACGAAAGGAGGTTATTGAAACTCCAAGTTTACATTGGCTGGATCCCGTTCTTTCATTTAATGTCGAGAATTCTAAAGATTCTCAATTTAACATGCCAATCACTCGTAGAGCCTTCATGTTTCACTGCTTCGAGTCTATAGTGGCGGTTCCTTCTCTTGACCCGAAGGCTGATCAAGACTTGCTTGAATATTATCACGAATTCTCTCAACCTTAATACCTTACCTGGAGTAACAAGAAGATCACAACAATTAAGGTGCTGAAACCCACTGCAGCAGGGAAGTTCATTAACATCAAGTTCAATGTGACCCGAGGATCAGATGGTTCGGTCCATATGATTTCCCTTGCTGACCTGCCAAATCTGAATCCACACGATTGGATTCTTATGAACAACATTTTACTCTCAAATCAGAAAGAATATGAGCCCATCATTGACCACATCAAGTGTATGCTAAGGTGTTACATTCATGAAGTGGCGAAGATGGATCAGGAGATTGCCACTCCTATACGCAAGAGGCCCTTAATCAAGCCTGTTGGGAAGGCTGGTGACACTAAGCTGATGGTGAAGGGAAAAATTGATCCACAGTCTCACACTGTCATGTTTCTTAGAGGCGAAGGTCAAAGATGCTTATTTGCTCTGGCTGACAAACATCTATTCTTCAATTCCTGTTTGGAGCACATTCTTGAGCTTATCCATGGGTGTGATCAAAATAGTGAAGCAGACAAGAAGCTGTTCTCAGATATGCTTCGGTGGTATATGGCTTTCAGACAAACTCTTCTTGCCATCATTCCAAAATTGTTCAAAGTTGTGAAGCGAACTACTCAACATCCACCGAAGTGAAGTCTCACCCCATTTGACGCAAAGGGGGAGATTGTTGGGTCTAGTAAGTGTTGCATCATTGGGCTCGGTCCTTAGCCCAGTTTTGTTAGACGGTTTGGGCCTGTCCAACCGTGTTTATTTTATTTGGGTTTAGTATTTTAGGTGCATGCATGCATCCTTTGTTAGTAGCGCTTCAATTAATAATCTTATGATTGTACTAAAAACCCTAGCTCGCCTCTACAGTGGAAGTTCTTCATCGAGCTCTGCTGAGGCGTGACTACATTTGAATCATTAAGCAGTACTTGATTCTATATCTTGTTTATTGTGTTTGTTTTCTTTTATTGTTTAGCATGTTGAAGATCTAATCGATCTAAGAGTTTTTCAACTCATCAAAATTTATTTAATATCTTTTCTCTACATACGAAGTTTTATTATCTACTTTTTGTATGTTTCCAGGAAGGTAAATTTATTTTACTTGGAAAATCAAAGGAATTTGACAGGATTATCCTAGCTTTTATGATTCATGTACTAGATATGGAAAGAAGGTTGTGGAGGTTTAATATAAGTCATTCATCTGACTCCCAAAAAGGCATATCATATATGAATAGTCTCAAGTGTAAAACTGATAACTGCAACAAGTTAATTGTGAAAAAAAGGGAAAGGTATCGATAATCTACTTTATATTTTAAATACAATGTGAATAAATTTATTTTCATATATGTAACATCTAATATTTTTCAGAACAAAAAAAAAACTTTTCTTTACTCTCCTAAAATCATATCATCTTTATTTGCGGAAAATCTCAGTATAATAAAACATTTTGTGGAAACTTTTTTGTTTATTAAAAATATCTTAGAATAAAGACGTGTAAAAAAACTCTAATGACATCTTAATCTAAAAACAACACAAGTTACAGCATACATACCTACAGTCCAGAAAACTATTACATGTTGTCTCTTAATCACTTGGCATCATAATCAAGTTCCAACAACTTTAGCCCTGTTACATGTGATGCATATAATTTGATTAGGCAGGGTTGGAAAACTTGGTGAGACACTTAGGGATTTCAATCTTCCAATATTATTATGATAATAATCCTTGAATTATCAAACATGTAAAACCAACTATTACCAAGCGATATAGATATATAGTCCAAAGAAGATATATATATATATATATATATATATATATATATATATATATATATATATATATATATAAGCCACTACAACCGTATATACCCATCCCTAATTATTTCTCGAAAATCTTATTTCGTGGTTATCTAGAAGAATCACCTTACCAGATGAGTCGTTTAGAATACTTGTTGACTACACAACTAGGATGTGTCCTTGGCCAGTGTAAGTCATGAAGTTATCCGATCCTTTAGAGTATTTGATGAATATGGTATCCCATTGTATCAATGTATGTTGGTTATAAGTCAACACTAGCAATGTAGTTTACAAGACTATCTATAACATCAAGTGCTGTCATCCTACTCTTATAGATGACCAAACATATTGTTTCAATTTCCTGATCGGACCTAACCTATATGGCTGTCCAAAGGAATACTAGATATACTCTGATATGTAATCCATACATTGACACCTGCTAGTGCCACAAAATAGAGATCTACTTTCCGTTCCTATCTCACACACACCCCAAAATGAGACTACCTTATATCCAACTTAACCGATCTAAACATCGTTATATGTTCTTTGTTTATAACTAGACCAAACTATAAAATATATAGTCGACTTTCAATAAGTATTTCCTATTAATGCAATATCATTATGACACAGGGTATAACTACGTACTTATCCAACTTACCACAAACTAAAAATCTTTTATAAGTCTTATTTTGTTGCTAGACAAAACCTTGACACGTGTAAAATATTTCCAAAACCTTTTTCCTATTTAAATAGTGGTTATCGCAATATAGTGTATGATTACACTTGTATCTGGGATAAGATCGCTTTATTTACCTATAGGCGCAAGTAAAGGTTTCAAGTTCCCTTACGATATTTGGTGCCGTGTCCTTACTTGACAATAAAATACCCATTTGAACACCTATATCACAAAAACGAAACTAATAACCCTTCTCTTAGCTTCTTGTGATGCAACTCTTATGGACCTTAACATTATATCCATTGTCAAATTGCCTTTTGCACTTTGCCTCAAGGGTTGGTTCTTTCCCACTTGTGTAGCAATAGGTAAAAGTAGGTCAAGGTTTGTCGGTCAGCTTCAACGAACCCTACTACAATTGGACCTACTATAAATTGATCTATAGTTTTTTTAATAAGGAATTAAAGTTGTGTTATCCTAAATTGATTATGGATTAACCTATTTTGAACTCAGGCATAAACCTACTATTTGATTTCCATTTTATAATATTTGCAACATAAGGCAAAATCAAATTCATCGAAACTGTTGAATCGAAATTCTTTATACATGAAACGTCAAACTCCAACGAAATATCTCACTAACGGATTACCGATGGTATTTTGGAAAACCTCTCAATCAAATTAGCAACAGATTTTCCGGGACAGGTTAGCAGTAAATTTTGGCATAAAGTAGAGAGAAACCTCTTGCCACTTAGATTTTATGGTGTATGTGTTCCTATTCAAGTGAATTTTCCATTCCTAACCACTATCAAAATACAAGGTTTATGACAAACTCAACCTCATATGGACCGAGCTTGCTTAATCTTACTTTATTTCCATTTAGTATTACAAGGGCCTACCATTCTTCCAAGTTATTGCTCACCCGTATAGATCAATGTACTTTCGCTGATCAAGGTGCTTTGCCTTATGCAGTCAAATGAGAACTCATAGAAATCACATGCATAGTCAAATTAACTAGCATGGGCACAGAAACAAGAATATGTCAACACGATAGGTTATCAACCACGGGTCGTGTGCTAGTAAGTGCTTAAAAGGTTTATTCTCGATTGTCTTCTGAAAATTTTCAAAAACAATAGAACTCCCACTGACTCCTTGACATATAAGATTCTTAATCAAGGAACATTCCTTGACAAGCAAATATTCAACAGTTAGTCTGGGTTCTTATCAAGAAAAACACTTCATCAAATTGGTCTTAGTTGGTCTTTGTTTTAACCAAAAATCACAACTACCAATTTTGAATGTGTAAGAGTAAGAAAAAATTTCTACTCCACATTTCATGATGTGTAATAAACCTACTTAGAACATGTTACTCAAAGTACAACTAGAGTATGACTCTAAAACTTGATCTTGGAACGAAGTATGACTCATCTTCTTGATTTAATCATTTCAACAATTCTCGATTCCTCTTCTTAGTCATATAAATGCACTAAGTTGTCCTTAAAGGATCAATTGTGACATGGTTCCATAATCATTAGGATGATCATAAAACATGATACTAAAGTATTCTCCTTTCCTTTCAGATTGGAGAAACTTTTATCTTTCTGCCTAATAGATTTTTCTTATTCATTCTGCTATACTTTGAAACTTTTCAAAGTATCAGAATTACTTAATATTTTAAGCATAACCATATTTACTGAACCATTAGTAAGTCATAACAAATAAACTTGTTATCCTTTGTGGTGTATCTTACCAGTTCACATCAATGCGAACTAGATCCTTTAGTCCTTCACTTGACTCACATATCCACGTGAACAAAGAACTAGTCTTAATTCCCAAAGATTATGATTCTCATACATCACACAATTAAAATCGCATGATTCCAAGTTTCTATCAAATTGAAACTTGGGTGATGAGAATCCTTCCTCATTTGGTAAATTACGACTTTATCACAAACGATGTTAACTAAGAACCAAATCCATTTTTTCAACATTGCTAATAATATACGCACCAATTTTCACAATCGCCTTTGCAGGGAAACTTAAAGTAAGATAAAATCAAAATTTATTTTATTGATGAAATGCGGAAAAACTTGTCGTTATAACGCATATACATATGAAAACTATGTTTTTAAATATTCCTAAGCAATCTATCATAACTACTAAGTAGCAAAAATCCGATCATCGAACCATGTAACCGAAATCCATATCTTCACGATCAGATTCTGCTTCTTCTTTAAGCTTCCTTCTTTTTCTACGATCCTACAAAAAATCAAAATGTGATAGACACATTATGTAATAAGAATCTATAAATAAGAACTTAATAGAGTTAGATAGTGAATATAGATGAAGTAGATTCATACAATTTGACTTTATCATCCTTGCGATCTTTAGGTAGATACGGCAGCTTCGCATCCACTTCCCTTTCTCTTGGTAATCGAAACAAGTGGACTCTTTTGGAATGGTGCATGGGACTATCTCAGAATTAGCCTTTTTCTTATGGTCAAACTTTTTTACCATGGTCGATTTCTCTCCCTTAGGAGGAGAAAACCTTTCCGGATTATCCTCGTATCCATTACCAATGTCCATGGAAGTTTGGGAAATTGATCCTTCAAACACCTTTTCTTGACCAGTGCTCTTCATCATTTTTGCTTCAGGAGCAATCAACAAATATATCAGCTCAATAAGGGACATGTCGTAATATGTCATATAGTAGTCCTGGATGAACTGACTATTTGACTCAGGAAGCGAGCTCAGAACCATATCAACAGTCTGCTCACTTGGGATAACGACACCCAACATTCTCAGTCTGTCAATGTGCGACTTCATGCTTAGGACGTGTGCACACTCAGAACTTCTATATTCATGCTTGCATGCCAATAGGGCTTGAGTAACCTTGAACTTTTCAAGTTGACGAAAACGTGGGTCAGGGAGAACCACTGGAGGAGGTGGAGGAAGAGAATGATTTCCATTTCCATCAATGCTCGAAAAAGGAAATGACCTTTCACCTTGATCGACACTTGAAACATCATCTTCAGATGGAAAACCTTTTCCAAAAGGATGAGGAAGACCATTGTTGTCAGAATCAAACATCTATAAAAGGGGAGAAATCTCAAGTAAGTTGATTTAAATTTGTTAATATAACACCCAAATGAAATATTAAGGCTAGGATCCCACACAATAATTTACAATTCAGAAGAGGGATGTCGTAATCTAATTGCAAATTATTTTAAAGTAGGTAAGTGACGATTTACCAATTCAACCACGAAAACGAAATTTTAATGAATTAGGTTTTAGACGAAATTCCTAGATCTTTTGAGATTAATTGAAATTTTCAATGGTATGTTTAATCTCGATTATGCACTTCAAGTTTGTGACTGGGATACCGAGAATCACAAACAAGGTGTGAATAACCATGCAAATTATCTTGGTACTCTTGATGTCATTTATAACCTAATCAATCTGCCGGTTAACCACACACGCTCCATTGATCAATCATAATTTACGAGCCGCCCGTTGCCATCCTTCGTTACTCCCATATTAGTGTGCCGGTTAACCACACACGCTCCACTAACAACCAACAAGGTGCAATGTGCAATTTCATGGGTTAGTATCAATTCACATTTTCCTAAAGTAACTAAGATTCGGAATTTATAAAACATTTAGTTACTTTATATATTTTCATTATACTTATTAACGAGAGTTTAATGTCTTATCCTACCCGTTCGGCTAACGACCCTCCAATAGTGAAGAGTGCGGTTGGTAAGAGTGGATACCCAATGACAGTCATTTTACTGACCGCTTCCTTAAACACCCCTTATAGACCAGCTTCGTGAATGAGGCCTACTAACGGTAAGACTAGCCTTTTCTTATACGTCAATGTAAGTTAAACTTTTAATTATATAATAGTATAAGGGTGTATTTTAAATTTTTAAAATACTAAGGTTTAAACTTTTAATTAATTAGACTTTTAACTTAATTAAATTTAAACCATATTATGGAATTATTAATTTTCTTTTAATTAAATTATTAATAAAGCCATAATCATATCTTCAAGGTTTTTGCATTTAAATTTCCAAAATTAAAACTTGTAATTTCAAATTTAAATCACAAAACCTAAAGGGTGTATTTTAAAACCTTTCAAAATACTAATCTTTTAGAATTTCATATTTCAAAATTAAACTTTTAATTAAATTTTCAATTCTGAAACCAAGAGGGTGCAATTGGAAACTATTCAAAAATTAGTAGATCAATTTTTAAATATTCAATTAATCATATAACTAGACATTATCTTAAAAGTTGACCAAATCCATCTATTCAGATAAGGAAATCAGATTACCCTTTAACAAAATTAGTTTATAGTGATAAAAACAATTTATGGTAATTATCCTAACCCAAAATAGATCAAAAATTCGGAAAATCAGCTAACAATTTAGCCAACTCGTCGAGTTCCTCATTGAACTCATCGAGTTCATCAAACAGATTGCAAATCTGCTTTGATTTATAGTTTGGACAAATCACTATTTCATCAAATATAACAGAAAAACATCCTAGGCTCTGATACCACTGATGGGTTTTGAGCATAACAACATTCCTATGTGATCATTCAACATTGCTTTGGATCAAAGTTTTTCTCAAGTTATACATACAGATAGATCTTCTAAAGGAATAACCCTAATACTAGCATATAATTTTGAAATTCAATATGAAACTAGGGTTAGAATATTACCTTGCTTGTTATCTCGTAATAAAAAGGATTCCACATATGATGTTGACTCTTGAAAGCTTTAGTGCCCCAAGTGTTGCAGCTCTAATGGAGTCACAAACTCCCAATGCAAAGGATGACTTGGAGAGAGGTGAAAATCGGCCAGTCTAGGGTTTCAGAAGCATAGAGCCGATTTTACTAGGTAAGGGGTCCTTAAATAGCTATGTGGGCTGCTAGGGTTTTTGGAGGAAACCCTAATTCCTGCTTAAGTCTTAAGCAGCCCATGGACTTCCTCTTTAGAGCCCTTGGACGAAATATTATGGCCTTAGCCATAAATTTCGTCCACTCCACTCTATGGACTCCATCAGCCCAGTTTTGAAACTATCATTGATTTGTAAAACAGCCCCTCCATTATTAATGAGTTCCCTGAATCCCAAAATTAATATCAAATTAATTTCTAATTAATTACTATTTAATAATATGATTTCCAAATAATATATTAAACTTGTAATATATTAATTAAATCATTTTGAGTACCAATTTATTATTTCAAATAATAAATTCAACTCTCTCTCCACAAATCTTCCTGTCAAATTGCATGAGTGAAGACAACCCAAAAGGACCATGCTCAAATCAAATCAAGTATATGCCAAATATAGTTATGGGCTTAGACACATAATCCAAAAGATTCACCACTGGGTAGGAAGAAAAAAAGAAAACTATGTTACTGTTACTTAGCAATTTCTCATATAATTTAACAACAACGTATATTGATATATCTGGACATTTATATAATTATATATAATTGCATATTGCTTCCCATTCCTTTTCAGAATAACGTCTACTACAAAATTTACTTACCTACAATACATTACAGTAGTATGACATGATTCAACATTTAAGGTTCGAGTGTTGATGATGAGGAAATTGATACCCAAAATAAGAAAGAAGTGTTATCGATCGAACTAATTATTTTGGATGAACAGGTTATGTACAACATTTATTATTTATGTTTACAGGTAGTATCTGATGTGATAACATGATAATTATTTTACAGGGCAAACAAATCGACTATTGAGTTTTCGATAGTAACTTCAATAGGTTCCAACATCTTCTAAAAGTTAGAGAAACTTATGTAATATAAAACCCAAACATGGCTGCAACAATTGAAGGTTTAGTATTACTAGCCAAGACCAACAAATTGTGTAACAATGGAAAACTCTTCTTATGAAATATTCAGATTTTACGGGTCGACTGCATGGCTTTGTTATTTTTTTAGTCTACTTCAATTCTACAAGAAACTTTCTGACCAATTTATGTTATGGTTAGTTATTTTACTTCTTTTTTTCCATTCTTTAAATTATCCACATAATTCATATTATTGTTATGTACACTTGTGGATGTTATCAGACATGTCATATCACGATGTACTCTAGACATATCTAATCCAAATCCACCAAGTCGCAACATGAAGTTGACCTTAAGCAACATAGGGTGAATTCTTTATGTAAGATTCGTAATTTGGAATGTTTCCTTTTAGCCCCTTAATGCTTAACAAATTTCATGTTGGTTCCTAGCTAGTACGTACGGCGTACTCTATGAGTACGATTAGCGTACTAGCTCTGCAAATGATTGTGGGTTCACCCATTACGCTGGGTGTATATGGGAGTATGCTCGGTGTATACAACGATGGGGAAACCCCTAGTTTTTAGGGTTTTCACCCTATTTAAACAACTTAAACCACCTTTGGATATTTTATTGATCAACCTCCATCACCCTATACCCTTAAAACAAAACCCTTAGTGCCTCTTGTGAGTTTTGAGCTTGATACTGAGATTTTTGTTGTGTTTTGGTGAAAGGAAAAGAAGAACTCCTGGTAGTTACTTGGGAGGAGCAGGGGCATGTAAATCCATATTCATCATCATCCCTGCACGCCATTTGAGGTATAAAGTTTTCTACTTGATGGTTCATTATGCTAGATCTCGTTTTGGGACATGGATTATGCATTTTTGGGACTTTTGAGCTAAAGTTGAGCTTTTGATCTACTCCAGAAGCGATGTATGTTAGATCTTAGCTCCATGGAGGTCCATTGATCATAAAAATGCAAACTTTATGAAAGATTTTGGTCCATGTAAGTGTTAAGAGCCCTTTTAAGCTTCCTTTTTAGTGTTGGGTCCCATTAATTCATGCATGGGTGTAAAGTTGCCAACTTTACGTATTAATTCACCCTTTAGGATCAGATCTGATAGTTTGGCTAGAGGTCTCAGTTGATTAAGTGATTAATATAGTGGATTGGTGATATGGGGAGTACGTTGGGCATACCCAACTGGTACGATGCGTGTACTGGCCCCGAAAGGAGTATGAAACAGCCCAAAACTACAGCCAAAAATTTCGTTTTAAAACATTACCAAAAGCCATGAATACCAAACCACACATAAAAACATAAGTCATGTAACTCAAAACATCATAAAATCTGTCAATATATCAAAAACATATATAAAATATCAGAGTAAATATCTGTCACAACTAGCAATTTTGGCTAGAAAATTCCGTCCTCAGGTAAGCAAGGACTATTGTGAGACTTGTGCTAACACATTTAAGTGTACAATATAAGTTCCTAATGAGCCTTGTAGTGTTAGAATGCAAATCTCTCCAAGTATATCGAATCTCTCACTAATCTCTCCAAGTATATGAAATCTCTCCAAGTATATCGAATCTCTCCCAAATCTCTCCAAGTTTATGAAATCTCTCCAAGTATATAAAATCTCTCCAAGTATATCGAATCTCTCCCAAAGCTCTCCAAGTATATGAAATCTCTTTAAGTATATCGAATCTCTCCCAAATCTCTCCAAGTATATGAAATCTCTCCCAAATCTCTCCAAATATGTGAAATCTCTCTCAAATCTCTCCACATATCTCAAATCTCTCTATGTACCTTCCTTAGTCGAAAATAGCTCAAAACCTAAGGAGAAAACCCAAAAGGTCCCTCTTGGTCCTGATACCTTCTAGGGAACCAAGAAGGTTCTTACTTCGGATTTCAGCATGCTCCGGACAATCTCGCTTCGGATCTTCCTTAGTCCAGACTTCCCTCCTGCTTCGGAATTTTCCATTGACTCTAGAATGAGTACAGCATTTCGGACCCCCCTAAGCTGAACCGGACAGCTTCGCGCCTCCGGAACGGAAGCCTTGGCGCCTTGGAAACCCTCGCATCTTCGGAAGTAATTGCTCCGGACTAGTGTCGGCTCCGGAAATTTGAACTTTGCTCCGGAACATATAAATTGACTCCGGATGAAGGAGAAGAGCTTCGAAACTCGCCCAGTACCTCCGGAACTCCCTTGTACCCACTTCGGTCCCTTGCAGACTTAACCCTCCACTCCGGAAATTGAGATATAGCTCCGGAATTCACCTTTTGGCTCCGTATTTTAGGACTATTTCGGACCATTTCTTCATTTTGAGGCATTTTGACGTCAGGATTCCCACCAAACTTGTGTTTTTCGTAAATTAGACCCCTTAAACCCCTATTTTATGCCAAATTTGATTATTTAAATCATATTTACATAAAATAATATCTAAGATTTATAAAGGTATTATTTTCAATCAAGATAAGAACATGATAAGGACAAGGAGGGTTGAGTTT
Organism: Lactuca virosa; assembly: GCF_052849685.1. Lineage (NCBI taxonomy): Eukaryota > Viridiplantae > Streptophyta > Magnoliopsida > Asterales > Asteraceae > Lactuca > Lactuca virosa. The sequence continues at coordinate 207,083,309 of NC_136426.1, forward strand.
GTGATTTGCTATAATTCCTATTCCCCATACAGATCACAGTAATCAAGGCATTATCCACCAAATATCAATGCTTGAACCACCAGATTCCCATGCACATGATTTTCCCCCCATTATCTTATACCCTTAAAGCAACGTCAGTAAAAGGAATTTGGGCTTCACATTTTCTCTCACTCCTCTCATTTTCTCTCAAGAACTCATCTCAAAAGCAAGAACAAGATCTGGTTGAAAACTAAATTCTCAACTACTCTTTATAGTTTTAGGACAACATTCCTCCTAGGGAAGTTCCTCATCTCAGCCAAAGGTCTAAGCTTGAAATCTTCACTCCATCATTCCAAACAACTCATCAACCAACTCAAGGTTAGCTTCATACCCCTACTTGTTCGAGATTTTTTTTATTTTGGGGGGAGGATACAAGTCAAAGTTTTGCTTAAATCATAATATATTTGCTTATTGTGTATGCATGCCATATTACATGTGCTTAAGTATGAAACCCCTTATAAATAGTCCAAAAACTCGAGATTTTGGTTAAGTCTCAAGAGTTTTGGATTATATTTCCTCAAATCATGTTTGGAAATAAGAACTAGAATGTTACCAAGTAGAAGTCACGAATTATTGTAACCACAACTATAAGGATTTGCTTCAAGATTAACTTAAACAAGTTGTGGGAAAAAATATTTTAAAAGTTATTAAATTATGGAGATAATAATATTTTGGATCACTTTTGGCCAAACATAAACATAAGGGTTATCTTGGAACATTATATCATACTCATGACTTTTTACCAGATGAACAAACTATTAGTGATTATTTATAAATATTAAATATAAATAATGTTATCAAGAAAAATATACAAAAACAGAGTTATCATGACAAAATATTTGCATGTCATAAACTAATGTCATAAAACCTTCAGAAGCGTAAGTAATGATTTGTATGTCATAAAACAGAAAATGCGTGTCATAACCTGCAGTCCTAAATTTACAAAAACTATAACTTGACACTTTTTCTTATGACTAATGTGGGCCTGAGACGATAATTTATAGAAGGGAAGGACCAGTTTTGCCAACACCGATAATATTGGGTCATTTTGATAAATGTTCAAAATGGATTATTTTTCAATAAACGAAACGAGACGAACTCGAAGCACTCAGTTAACAAGCACAATAAACGATATGAAACGAAAACGATATTTCTATTCAATAAGTACGAGTATCATTATTTATCTAACAAATAATGGGTCTCAACGATTGCTCAAAAGGTTGTTAATATTCTAGTCAGACGAATCTCAAAAGTACGTAAATATAAATATATTAGTGTACGTCTAACGTCCTGTAAGGAGTTATAGCCAGAGTCTTCGGGAGGGAGAGCGGGAATTTGTGTATAGATCTATACGGGTTTGACACCCGCACCTTCGTTGTTCGCTACAGCTAGACCGGCCAGTCTAGGATGACAAATGTCTTGGAACAAAACAAGGGCGGCTGAGAAACGCCAAAACAGATCTCGATCATATTAGTATGGTTATAACGACTCACTAGAATATGTTATGTTATCTAGAAATTTATGCAAGGAAAACCTCATAAATAAATTTTGGCACGTTGTGTTGACGGTCCCACGCATGGTAGTGATGGTCTGCATTTGTTGTGTTGACTGTCCTTTTTTCATTGCGTAGACTGTCCACAATCGCCATGTTGATTTCTTTCACCTAAGAAGTATTAGAGTCTTAACCCTGCTATTTTACCAATAAGAAAACATAGGATTTCTGTGGAAAATGTTTAACACACACATATGCAAGTATACAAAGTTGGAAACAGAATTTATGAATATTTTATAACAGAAAATATACGATTTTCTGGGGAAAACGATTTTATACGATTTCGATAAGGATAAACTAGAACACACTCTGAATTATACCCGATAAGAAAAACAAGATTTACAACTATATTCTTTTTGAAAATAGGGGATTTTCTGGAAACTATTGGTGATTACTATTCAAAAGAACTATTCTCGAACACAGCTCGCCTTTACAAATTACAGTACTTTTCAAAATCACTCCTGATAAGGATAAAGAAAAGTAACGACATGCACGCATATATCCATAATTTTCAAAGCAAGACTTCAAACGGTTTCATAGAAAATATCAGATTTTCTGAAAGTACATGGAGAACGATTCTAAACAAGTGTGAAACTATTCTATACAAAAATGCTTATGAACTCACCAACTTTTTAGTTGATGCTTTTTCAAAACGACTTGTATTCTCAGGGATCTAGTAAGCAGGTGAAAAGGGGCGCGGATGCAGGACTATTTAGCTGTAGTTTGGAATTTTTCTGCTTATGTCTCTTTTGTGTAAATCGAAGGATAAATACAATATGTAAACAATGTAAGTTTGTTATCTCAATGTATGATGTTTGAATTGCTCTGTTTCATTTATATTCAATTGTTATGATACTACACAATGAAGTCACCCGCCTCCGGACGTTTCCGTTGTCTGGTCCGGGGGTGTGACAGATTGGTATCAGAGCGTTGTTTATAGTGAACTGGTATATCTAGCCATACAAGATATACAACTATAAATACAATGGGACTAAAACACACTCTGCCTAAAAGTATAATTTAAGAAGATAAGTATTTTATAAAAGTATACATATTTACTAACCCAATATCATAACAAGAAGAAACCAAAAGTAAATAAAGGTTGAACACTACAGCCAAACCTGGGCAGTTATGTAATCATATCTGGGATAAATATAGCCTGATCAACTATATTTATTTGAGATATGGCCAACATGTGCTTGGGAGCGATGGTGGTGTTGCAACAAACCTAAAACCTACCAACTATACGCACATGAGAACATTAGAATCGAACATCAAGTTTAAAATACTATATGAGTATTTTAGGATACTATAAACCCCTCCCACACCTAAACTGTTCCCGTATATCTCGTGCCGCGACTCTTGCACAAATGACATAGATGAAATTCCTCACCGAGACTTCTACTACCCTGTCACGGTGATTTGCGGATGGGGCAAGGAGAGACCAAAAGAAATCCATGAGGAAAACCCAGAGGTGGAACCTAAGGGATACCAAGAGATGAATTGAGAAACGGAGGATTCCGACTAAGAGACCAGCAAGGATGAAAGCGCCAAGGAAACCTTTGACGAGTTTTACCCAAATGAGAGTAGACAAGAGACCCTTTCACCTTGCTCTTCCTAGATACGTAAACAACCAATATAAGTGCCCCTGGAATGGACATACCTAGAAACAAAACAATACCCACTCAAAGACAGGCTTAGGGATTGACTCCTGCCTGGTTCAGGGCGCATCGCCACAAAAGACAATCCAATCCAAAATCGATGTGCACCGAACTTCGATAGCCAACACCCTTACGAATCAGACATCCGTTTGGGCCACAAGTAACCCGAAGTGACTACCGGTTTCCAACCCTCTGTCATGGAGTAAGAAAGGCCATAAACAGAGTCTAGTGTACAGTCATGTAAATCCGGTCCCCCACGAGTAACAAGAAAACCATTCCAAATGCCTTACAAAACCCACAAGTAAGATCAGAAAACTAGGCAGTGATCATTTGGAGACCACAACTCATAGCAATCAAGGCAAGGACAACCTCAGCAGTGTAAGGAACACAAAAAGGACACTCATAATATAAGTGAAATGACCAAGAAATTTGTGCGCTATGTCGGTAGAAGAGGATCACCATACTACTCGCCATGGGTTCATAATGCCTTTAATCGCAACCAATAGTAGTAAACCAAGAGGAGTACACCCTCCAAGAATCCATACAACCAAATCCGTTAACTATATTGCTAACTATGTGCCATTTTGACGGACTTTATGTCAGACAAAATATGTTTCCACTCTCTACCATAACTGCATCATGGGGATGTAGGTTGACACAATTAACACCAGTACCTTAACATTATCCGAGTAAACTCACTTGAAACTAAATACGAGTACTTACAAGCTCACCTTTCATGTGCAACAGAGTCATGTCTTCTCATGAAGACAACCAGTACCCTGACCCTGCACCGGTCCTACGAATAGACTCAGCCACTGTCCAAGCCACTTTAACAGCTGTCGTGGCGGCTGTCACGGCATACTTCAATGCCAACAACACAAACGAAGTTGGAAGCAGTGTCGGTAATTTCAACCGTAACAACAACCAAGGAAACCAACGAAGGACAACTCACCCATGCACTCAAAAACCTAAACCTAAGAACAAGAAACGAAAGTTCGAGAATGAAAAAGGAGGTTGTTCGACTCGGAGGCTTAGTAAAAGGCAACAAGCGGGATCAGTCCCTACCCCTACTAACCCTACTCCTCCCACATCGAGACAATCATACCTTGGGAACAATCCACTCGGCAACAAGTCCAAATACCATCATCGAGGAGCCTGCCAGAATTTTTGTTGCAAAAGGTTAAAGAAGATGGGGCACACCTCCCACTACTGTAGGGCCCCGGTCCCATGCGTCACTCCGACCCTCAACCCAGCAGTAAGTCCAGAGTTGACTTACGAAGAAGTTGACAACTAGACAGGAAGAGACGAAAAGAAACCCTACCGAGGTTTTGGTACGTTTCAAACAATAAACTTTATGTAACGAATTTTCACAAAAAGGTTTTGCAAATTGAAAACATAATCAAAAACTATTTCCCCATTCGAGCAAATCCGTAAATCACGGAGAAGCTAGAGATCCTTATGAACGGTCCATAACGGATCCATATTAACGTTAGTATATAGTTAGGATCCCACAAACTAAGAGCATGCGACTCTGCCTTATTTTCCTATCCCTGGGCTGTATATAGATTAGGACAGAACCTGCGGTCAATTCTCTTTTGAAAACCCTAAGTAGGTACAGTTAGGTCACATCCATCTATAGTGGAACAACCTGGCAGAATTCGGATTACGAATTCCCTTGCCTTATAGCAGCACCTTTGTGTCGCTAAAACACCTAGCAAGCAGGAACAAATAGACCCAATGGAAACAACAAAAGTGAAACTAGTAGTGATAAGAACATGAACGTAGTACACCCGGTCATTCATAGCAACCAATACTCCCCAAATCGACGTAACAACTGTTGTAACAAGGAGTCCAATGTCATCAGTTGACACGGATAGGCTTGATTCTCACCTTACAAACCCCGAGCACTACAAATAGACTTTCGTTCTACTCAACCGAATATCAAAACTCTTCCAGCCGGTAACGACAAATCCCTAGCAACCAGACACCTATGTTCTGGTGTAAGAAATACCATGCCCTTCCCTGGCCCCAACAAAGATAAAAAATCAAAAAGTAAAGGGCATCAAGGGAATCCGTCCTCAGGTAAGCAAGGACTATTGTGAGACTTGTGCTAACACATTTAAGTGTACAATATGAGTTCCTAATGAGCCATGTAGTGTTAGAATGCAAATCTCTCCAAGTATATCGAATCTCTCCCAAATCTCTCCAAGTATATGAAATCTCTCCAAGTATATCGAATCTCTCCCAAATCTCTGCAAGTATATGAAATCTCTCCCAAGTCTCTCCAAGTATATGAAATCTCTCCAAGTATATGGAATCTCTCCCAAATCTCTCTATGTATATGAAATCTCTCCCAAATCTCTCCAAGTATGTGAAATCTCTCTCAAATCTCTCCACATATCTCAAATCTCTCCCAAATCTCTCTATGGACCTTCCTTAGTCGAAAACAGCTCAAAAACTAAGGAGAAAACCCAAAAGGACCCTCTTGGTCCGGAATCCTCTTGGTCCGGAACCCTCATGGTCCAGATACCTTCTAGGGAACCAAGAAGGTTCTCACTTCGGATTTCAGCATGCTCCGGATAATCTCGCTTCGGATCTTCCTTACTCCGGACTTCCCTCCTGCTTCAAAATCTTCCATTGACTCCGGAATGAGTAGAGCATTTCGGACCCCCCCTAAGCTGAACCGGACAGCTTCGCGCCTCCGGACCGGAAGGCTTGGCGCCTTGGAAACCCTCGCATCTTCGGAACTAATTGCTCCAGACTAGTGTCGGCTCCGGAAATTTGAACTTTGCTCCGGAACTTATGAATTGACTCCAGATGTAGAAGAGGTTCGGAACTCGCCCAATACCTCTGGAACTCCCTTGTACCCACTTCGGACCCTCGCAGACTTAACCCTCCACTCCGAAAATTGAGATATAGCTCCGGAATTCACCTTTTGGCTGTGGATTTTTGGACTGTTTCGGACCATTTCTTCATTTTGAGGCATTTTGACGTCGGGATTCCCACCAAACTTGTGTTTTTCGTAAATTAGACCCCTTAAACCCCTATTTTATGCCAAATTTGATTATTTAAATCATATTTACATAAAATAATATCTAAGATTTATAAAGGTATTATTTTCAATCAAGATAAGAATAGGATAAGGACAAGGAGGTTGGACTTTGTGATTTGCTATAATTCCTATTCCCCATGCAAATCACAGTAATCAAGGCATTTTCCACCAAATATCAATGCTTGAACCACCATATTCCCATGCACATGATTTTCCCCCCATTATCTTATACCCTTAAAGCAACGTCAGTAAAAGGAATTTGGGCTTCACATTTTCTCTCACTCCTCTTATTTTCTCTCAAGAACTCATCTCAAAAACAAGAACAAGATCTGGTTGAAAACTAAATTCTCAACTTATCTCTAGAGTTTTAAGACAACATTCCTCCCAGGGAAGTTCCTCATCTCAGCCAAAGGTCTAAGCTTGAAATCTTCACTCCATCATTCCAAACAACTCATCAACAAATTCAAGGTGAGCTTCATACCCCTACTTTTTCGAGATTTTTATTATTTTGGGGGGAGGATATAAGTCAAATTCTTGCTTAAATCATAATCTTTTTGCTTATTGTGTATGCATGCCATATTACCTGTGCTTAAGTATGAAACCCCTTATAAATAGTCCAAAAACTCGAGATTTTGGTTAAGTCTCAAGAGTTTTGGATTATATTTCCTCAAATCATGTTTGGAAATAAGTTACCAAGTATAAGTCACGAATTCTTGTAACCACAACTATAAGGATTTGCTTCAAGATTAACTTAAACAAGTTACGGGACAAAATATTTTAAAAGTTATTAAATTATGGAGATAATAATATTTTGGATCACTTTTGGCCAAACATAAACATAAGGGTTATCTTGGAACATTATGTCATACTCATGACTTTTTACCAGATGAACAAAGTATTAGTGATTATTTATAAATATTAAATATAAATAATGTTATCAAGAAAAATATACGAAAACAGAGTTGTCATGACAAAATATTTGCATGTCATAAACTAATGTCATAAAACCTTCAGAAGCATAAGTGATGATCTGTATGTCATAAAACAGAAAATGTGTGTCATAACCTGCAGTCATAAATTTACACAAACTATAACTTGACACTTTTTCTTTTGACTAATATGGGCCTGAGCCGATAATTTATAGAAGGGAAGGACCAGTTTTGCCAACCCCGATAATATTGGGTCATTTTGATAAATGTTCAAAATGGGTTATTTTTCAATAAACGAAACAAGACGAACTCGAAGCACTCAGTTAACAAGTACAATAAACGATATGAAACGAAAACAATATTTCTATTCAATAAGTACGAGTATCATTATTTATCTAACAAATAATGGGTCTCAACGATTGCTCAAAAGGTTGTTAATATTCTAGTCAGACGAATCTCAAAAGTACCTAAATATAAATATATTAGTGTACGTCTAAAGTCCTGTAAGGAGTTATAGCCAGAGTCTCCGAGAGGGAGAGCGGGAATTTGTGTATAGATCTATACGGGGTTGACACCCCGCACCTTCGTTGTTCGCTACAGCTAGACCGGGCAGACTAGGGTGACAAATGTCTTGGAACAAAACAAGGGCGGCTGAGAAACGCCAAAACAGGTCTCGGTTATATTAGTATGGTAATAACGACTCACTAGAATGTGTTATGTTATCTTGAAATTTATCCAAGGAAAACCTCATAAATAAATTTTCGCACGTTGTGTTGACGGTCCCACGCATGGTAGTGACGGTCTGCATTTGTTGTGTTGACTGTCCTTTTTTCATTGCGTAGACTGTCCACAACCGCCATGTTGATTTCTTTCACCAAACAAGTATTAGAGTCTTAACCCTGCTCTTTTACTAATAAGAAAACATAGGATTTCTGGGGAAAACGTTTGTAAACGATTTTGAAAACGATAAATTAACACACACATATGCAAGTATACACAGTTGGAAACAGAATTTATGAATATTTTATAACAGAAAATATAGGACTTTCTGGGGAAAACGATTTTATACGATTTCGATAACGATAAACTAGAACGCACTTTCAATTATACCCGATAAGAAAAAAAGATTTACAACTATATTCTTTTTGAAAATAGGGGATTTTCTGGAAACTATTGGTAATTACTACTCAAAAGAACTATTCTCGAACACAGCTCGCCTTTACAAATTAGACTACTTTTCAAAATCACTCCTTATAAGGATAAACAAAAGCAACGTCATGCACGCATATATCCATACTTTTCAAAGCAAGACTTCAAACGATGTCATAGAAAATATCAGATTTTCTGAAAGTACAAGGAGAACGATTCTAAACAAGTGTGAAACTATTCTATACAAAAATGCTTATGAACTCACCAACTTTTTAGTTGACGCTTTTTCAAAACGACTTGTATTCTCAGGGATCTAGTAAGCAGGTGAAAAGGGGCGCGGATGCAGGACTATTTATTCTTGGTCCAACACTTGACATTACCATGGTCCAATATCTCATAATCAGCAAGGCCCAGTTATGGCCCATCTATGGCCCAATTTTCCCAATTAGGCCCAAGCCTGTCCAATGGGCCTTATCCTAAAGCCCAATCCAAATATTCTAGTCCATATGCTTGTTCTTGGATGGCCCATCAGTAGCTCAATCACCAAAGCCCAATAGAAAGGCCCAACTCCAGGCCCAAGTGAAACTAGGGTTTTCACATAAAATGACGATTAGGGTTAAGTGTTTCTCACTTAACCCATTAAGGACTTAATCCATTAAGTCCATCACGCTACTAGATAAATCATATGGTGTAATTGGGTGTAATTCACAATTCCATTCCAATGGCCCAAATGTGGGTCCCGATAAGTCCAAGGCCAATATATCCAAAATTAGGGTTTTCAAAACCCTAATTAGGGTTTTCAACCGAATAATAGCCCAATAGGCCCAAAACTAAGTCCTTAGATCAATTAGGGCTTCATTAGGCCCACTAGAGTCTCATAAGGCACATTAGGGTTTCATAAGTCAGGCACCACCCACTACCACCTCGGGTAGTGGTGGTCCACGGCGACTCACGGTGGTGGTTATGGTCCTAGTCAAATCATGTCTAAGCACTCTAAAAGCAATCCAAACACAAACAAAGCACACCGTCACCCAACACGGCGGCTAGTGGCGGAAGCCACCCCCTCACGGTGGTGGTTATGAGTTTTTCTTTTTATTATTCCTTTACCAAATACAATTTACAACACAAAAACCCAATTAAACACAAACAGACTAAAATAAACACATACACACACAACCACCCTAGTGGTGGGCGGCGGTGGCATATGGTGGCAGCCACCACCTCACGGTGGTGGTGGTGCCCTTCTTGGTTTTCCAGCCACACAAACCCAACCCCACATCACTGAAATAACACACAACCACACTCTATGCTCGGAACAGTAACACAGCCGCCCACCTGGTGCCATTTGGCGACGGCGGAACCATGGAGAGGCGGCAGCGGCAGTGATTTTGCGATGACAACCACCACCTCACGGTGGTGCCGGCGATTTCTCTTGCTCTTTTGCCCGATGACAGGTCAACACACGCGAGAACCGGAAATTCATCTAACCACTGCCACCCTTGCGAGTGCACGCCGAAAATTCATCTAACCACCGCCACCCTTGCGGTGACGCATGACAATCGGAGACAAAGGCGGTGGAACGGCAACCCACGAACTAAAACGAAAGGTGCTTCAATGGCAAGGCAGCAGTCGGCGGTCGATCCATTCATTTCACCGCTTTGCTGGTAGCTTGAAACAACACGGAGGCATCGGCTGCGACTAACCGTTATGGGATGAAGTCGGAGGCGAAGACAACTAGGGCAGTACCGACGATCGTCTCGGTGGTTCGTTCGGCGGCCCAAAACGTCTGGCATCAACACTACGGTGGCGTACGACGGCTAGAATGCCGATGGTCGAGTGGTGGTCAGTTACGAGAAGGTGGCGGCTGGAGGACTTCCGATGATGACGGCTGCACCCTTGAGTTAGGGTTAGGTTTACCTGGGTGACGGGTCTTATATACCCCGAGCCCCGTATAAATCTATCCCATAATAACATATTAGGTCCCTCCTTCCTCCTTTTCTTTAAAAAAGAGTCCATAAGTTACCCTTCTAACCCCAGACATTTAAAATCCCTTCAAATTAAGTCCAACATTTTATTGAGCAACCCCTCCATCTACAATTATTTTCAAATGAAGTCCATAATTTACTCTTTAGCTCCTGCTTCCATAAATCCTTTCACATCAAGCCCCATACTTACCAAACACCCCCTGTCTTCTAAAAATCTTTACAAAATAAATCTCGAATCTACACTCTGACCCCGAATAATCCAGATTATAACAATTAGCTCCTCGATACCAACAACTTGCTATATAATTATTGATTTTAGGGCTACTATACATTCATTAATCTATTTATTTATTTATTTAATAAACGGGGTGTTACATAGTACACTAAGCGTACGAGCTCAGTACCCCCCACGTACTTAGCAGATTGACTTTCAGTTTGACCTCCTCAGGTTTGGGCCATATTTTTGGCTTGATTTAGGCCATGTTGGGCCATTGGACTTCTAACTTTGGGACGCAGACAGACTATGGACTTTCTTAGGATTAGGTTAATAATGCTTTTTGGGCCTAATTCGGAAGTTGAGCCTTATGAGGCCTTGTGATGCCATTTAAGGAATTTGGGCCTCTTGAGTAGTTGGGTTGGGCCTTGGTTTTGGGCCAAGTAAGGAAAAGGGTAAAAAGGTCTTTTACCCTGGAAATTGGTCAAGTAGCTTTGATTCTTGAATATGGGTCTAGATCCAAATTTTAATTGGATATTATTTGATGATGTTTGTGCGGGGATCTTCAGATCCAACAGACCGAGATTTGTTTGAGAGATTCAACAGCTAAATGTGAGTTTCCTCACCATGTTTTGCGGGCCGAAGGCACCAATGTCAGCCCATGGTTTGATATGTTAGGATGCTAGTTGTCTTCATGACGCTTGCACGTGTTATGTGTTTATATGTTTACCGGGCGGGCCCCATGACTATCATGTATGTTATTTATCTTTGTGATTAATGCATGTGTTTATATGATTATACGTTTATTTGTTTATATGTATATGGGATGGGCCCGATGCCAGGTGGGGCCTCATGACTGATAGATTCGTATACTGGGCGAAGCTCGATGTAGGGTGGGGCCTGATGTCAGGCGAGGCCCGATGACGGACGAGGCCTGTTATATGTTTGATATGTATGGTATGTTGTATTTTGGGGAACTCACTAAGGTTTGTATTTACAGTTTTAAATTTATGTTTCAGGTATTTCTACTTCGAAGTGGAAGAACCCAAGATGATTGTAGTGCACACACCACATCATGCTGCGTTTTTATATTAGTCTGATGTGCATGGATGTTATCAATACACTTTGATTCACCATGTTTTTTATGATGTTGTTTGGATAACGGTTTTAATTAATTTAAAAATCGAAAATTTTCATCTTAAATCTTTGGGACGTTACACTCCAACCTTTGTTATGTGATATTTCTCATGTATACGTTGTTTGCTGTTTTAAAGTAATTACTTTTTTATTGTAGTGGTACATTGCTTAAGGTTACTTTGTTTGGAGTTCAAGTTCATCAACTACCAAATTTTATGACGAAAAAAAAAACTCTTTTATTTTAATTACCCCGTTTGCTACACTCAACGTTTGGATTGGTTTGTGCTATTAGTGTAATATTTACTTCGTAAAGAAAAAGAGTTTTTTATTTGATTTTTTTTACTGGTCATGGAGGAGTTTCATTTTATCTGGATGACTGTTTATTAATGCATACCTTTTTGAGATTAACGAGTACAAGAAAAAGTTAGTTTGATTATTACAATCTTTTCGTTTGATGCATAACTCTTGATCGTGTTCCCCTTCTTATTTTCATGGAGATAAAAAGTCTGAAAGTAGTATAATTGTAATTCTGATTCTTACACCTTTATTATAATGATAAGTTTAAAGATGATTATGAAATAAAAAATGTTTGTGATATCATCGAGCCATTAAAGGTATATTATCACCTTTAAAGTTATTTATTATTATTCTGTACATAAAAAGTTTTTTAATCTACTTTGGTATGGTTATAGAAAAGTGAGTTTATTTTACTCGGAACAATCTACGGAATTAGACAGGTGTATCCTTTCAACTAGACATGGAAAAAAGGTTATAACCTTTCATTCCCAAAAAGGCATATCATATATGTAATGTATATCCGACGGCTACAACAAATTTTAGCAATGGATTTTTTCATCGATAATTACTAACCGATCACCGACGAATACACTTTTTTGCTAAAAATTACCGACGGAATAACTCGCTAACAGCCGATAGATTTTATGTGACAGGTTAGCGGCAAACTTTGGCATTATAAAAGAATATATATAAATTCATAAAAAAATTAGCAATAATTACATATTCAACAAAGAAAAATCTTGAAACACATCAAATCTATATTTTAAAACCAACAAATATAAATCCACCAAAAGGTATTCATTAATCATTCATTCATTGTTTACTTTACTTCTCAATGCAAAGACTAAAACGAAAATCATCATGAAAAGTAATTCCACCTTGAGGACCCACCACCTCCATTTCTAACAAAGATGTTACTTAGAACGTCACCATTGATGTCAATGTTTGTCTGTATTCACTCAACTATACCAAAACCACGCATATATAATATAAGTTATTTTTTATTATGAAAATGACTGAAGATATCAACCGCTTGTGAAAGCAACGCTTTGTTGTCATCAGAAACATCTTTCCCAAGGAAAACAATCCACTTCACATCAGAATTGGTGATTCCGATTCTGATTCCTCCAAAATGAAAGCACACCTTCAGATCAACAATCTCATATTAAATCAAGTGAAAAACGTTATAAATTTGAGCAAATTGAGATTCAAATTAACAAACCTTCAGATCCATCTTCTTATGTGCCCTCAAACACCCTATATGGTATTCCCTTTCACACTGCAAGGAGGATAAATGTAACAATCAGAAATGAAAACACAGCATAACTGGATTTTTTTTTAATGACCATTTTAACTTTGGACCAAAACTAAAACAAGCAGTATACTAAAGGGACCAAATTTATTGATATTTTAAGGAATAAGCATGTCAAGATCTAGTGATCAGATCTGCAATTTCCGTCAAGATCGCCATCATCTCCAAACATCATTCAGTAAGAATGGAACAAGATGTCAGATTTAGACCATACTTAATCGTTACATGATATAGCATAAATTGGAAAGTTGAGCATTAAAATTTTATTGGCATCAAAACAATTACAAAAGAAAACGTCTTATAAACTTACCTCTGAAAGGGTAAGGTGCAGTGGCCTCAGGACAAACCCACAAAACCGACTCCTGAAATGCTATGAACACCTAACTGGTACCGATCTGATTCTACTAGACTGACAACAGATCAAGCAATAGAGTGAGTGACAGGCGAACAACATAAACTTCTAAACATCAAAAAAAAGGACAAAACTGCTTCAAAACACATGCTTCAGAATGGTATAAATTAACGTATCAGTTAACTTACATGTTTTTTTGTTTTAAAATATTGCGGATCTTTGCTATCAAAAGAATCCATGATATTCAGATATCCATATCCTCCTATGCCAGTAGTTGAATAGTTTGAAGATATAGAAAAAATATATTGCTGTGAATGCTCGATCTAGATTCACAGGGTTAATTAAGACAGCGGCTGTGAAATCGTATGAAAATGAAACTGAACATCTAATATATATAGTAAGAAAAGGGTGGGCGTCAACCCTAACCCTGATCTCAAGCGATGGTGATTTGCATCAACCTCCCCCTAAAATTGTACATATCATCACATACAGCCCAACCATTACGCAAAATGACACTTTTGTTGCTTGATGAATAAAGTTGTACCTGATTTTTTATTTGTAGTTTTTTTTAACAGCTCTTAATTATTTGTAAATGGCCATAGTACTCATTACTATAAATAACTATTTTTTTTAACAGTTCTTATTTGTAAATGGCCACACTATCTTTATTTATATTTTTTTCAAAAACACTTGAAACATTTTTCTTTCGTGTTTAAGTGAGAATTATCTTCTATCATTTGATATTGTGATTATTCCCGGTTGAGTATACCATATTCATTTTTTAGCCTTTCAACATGAAAGGGTGTAATTAGCACACACTTATTATAATGTTTGGCTACAAAATTAATGGTTTCACGAAAAGATACATTTTAATTATGTTAAATGAAATCATAATAATAATGTATACCGACAATTATATTTATTTTAAAATTAAATTTTGTGAAGAAACTGATGTTAATAATGTACATAAGGTAAAATTGTACATATATTTATCGTTTTACATTCCCTCGAGTTAAAATCTATAATTCTAAGAAGGTTGAACGAAAAAGATTTGGTTTTGTGAAAGTTCTGTCGGAAAGTTTATTTGGATGATTATTGGATTACTCACACTCGGTGTTTTGATATTTGCACATTGTGCTATACTTATCACGAATTTGCATTTAAAGTATATTTGGATTCCTTTTTTTGTTTTAACGCAATGTGAGTTTTAGAACATGTAAACGACAGTTTAATGAATTTTGATAAGCATGCAAGAAACATAACACATCCACAAACTTCCAATGGAAGATTGATTCCCGGTGATCAAGTTTGTTGGTAAATATCCATTATGGTCGATCATTAATTGCCAGAATAAAATAGTATAAGTCCCTAATCTGCTTGTGTATCAATCAGATCCGTTTGATGGTGCGGAATCCCAATCAAACGGATGATGTCAGATCAAAAATAGAAGAGAAGGAGAAGAATAATAATATGAATCTTGTATGTATTGATTATGAATGAAGATCCGGATACAAGATTCACACACACTAACACACACTCTCTTCTCTCTCTCTTTCTCTCTCTAGAACACCTTCAAATGCACACACTTAAGCTCCTCTACTGTTCATCAATCTATTCCTCACACCCCTCACCCCTATATATACTCGACTGGGCCGGCCTTGGGTTTACGGCCGTAAACGGAGTTGACGGCCGTAAACTCTGTTTACGGTCGTAAACGTGTTTACGGCCGTAAACTCAGTTTACGGTCGTAAACTCACAACACATATACGATATTACATAAAATTACAATCAACTAGAAAAGCAAAGTATAAACCATATTTTTGACCCAACAATCTCTCCTTTGGTTTATAGCTTTCTTTTCTTTTCTTAATTGACCCAACAAGCTCCCCCTAAAAATTAGCTGGCTTTTCTTCATAATCTTCATTGGGAGCTTGGCTTCAGTTTTAATCTTCAAATTCTTCACGACTTCAAGATGAACTTGATGAATCTTCAATGAATGACTTCATCTTGAGCAGTTGGGCTTTTCTTCAGAATTTGGCATTGAACGCACATTGGGTGAGGAGGCTTGACGTACTGATTCTTGAAAAATAGCGCTTTCAGCTTGAGAATCTTCAGAGAGAACATCAGAGAGAACAAATCTTTTGGATCACTTCAGCAGGTACAAGATAGCAGCAGACTGATTGAGGAGGCTTCAATGCAATCCGACACATTATCTTCAAGTGCAGCTTCACCTTGCTTCTGGAGTTGAAAGATTGAATGTCGAAAGAATAATCTTCATTTCTTGCTCCTTCGAATGAGAATTCTTCGATACTAACGTACGAGGCTTTCGCTCAGAAATTTTCAACACAAACTCCATGAGTCTTATCTATACCTGAAATCACTTTTCAAGACAAAACAAAACTAAAAGAAAAATTTAGCACACAATATTTTTGGATTTTTCATATTTTCTGAAAAAGAAATAAAACAGAAATAACACTATTTTTTGGCTTTTTAATTTTTTTTGATTTTTGTTTGGTTTTCAAAATTCTTAATTCTCCCCTAATATTTAAATTAGAAAAAACTTTGAACAAATTTAACAAAAATAAAATGATATCTAACTTTAAGAATGATTTGGGATCAAAGTTTTTAGACAGCCTTTATCCACTTTTCGGTACCTTTTATCTTCATGTCTTTGTCTGGTCGATCGCCGGTATTGTGGTCCACTTAAACAAGAAAAATTGTGACAGATTTAGGACATACTATTTGTTATAAGACAAGGTGAACCTAAGTTCCTAGATATTAAATCTGATCCTAAGTTCCTAGATACTATATCTTAAGGACCATTCAGTTGACGACGACCAGGGATATTGTTGTCCACCTAAATTGAGCAGCGAGATCTATAGACAATCTTTGAGTGTTCAATTTTAATTGTACCGGAACATGTTTCCCGCTTCCTGATATGCCCCAGTAATCAAGAACTTCCAGAGTACTCCTTACATCGGGTGAGCAGACAATCATTAAGAGAGAAGATAGATTCAGATTATTGTTAATTATAATTTTAGAGGGATTGAGAAGTAGAAGGTTGCATATGATGTGTACCAGGTCGGATTGTGAGTCACGCAAAGGAGACAGCATATGGCTAACAGATAGGAGGAATTTCATAGATATAATATGCAGAGAGATAGATTTGCATATGTTGCAGTCCAGGTCGGATCTCTTCCAATCAGGTAAAGGAGACAACATATGACTAACAGTAAGAAAGAAAGAAAATAATTTTCTACAGACCTACTTTATCGGAATTCCCCAGTCGCCCCATCAATACCAGAATTAAGGACAAAATCCGCACATCGAGGAAAAGTTAATCCACGGTTCCAAGTACGTGTTCATTTAATGTGACGAGTAGATTCCCATATATATCTCCCTGCTCAACCTATCCAAGCGTCGTATTGTCAGGCTAAACGGATTTAACTAGGTCAAAATTTGTCAAGTCTATGAATTTCTTAAGTTCAACTCTGCCTAGTCAAGTCCATTTAGAATCTTTCGTGCCTACCAGCGCATCAAACCCAGAGCATAGACCCTTCAACTTTGGGTACGTTACGCAGACTCAGATTGCCTGTTATCACTTGATAATATCACTTCCCAAAACATCTCACTCAAACTCATTTCATTAACCAACATATTTTTGGATTTTTGGATTTTCTAATGTTTTTGGATTTTGTTTAAAACTTTCTAATTTTTTTTTTGTTTTTATTTCTCCCCCTAAATTTGTGCATAGGAGAGAAACGAAAGTAAATGCGCAAATTTAAACTATCCTAAAACAAAAATTAGTCTTTAAAGCGAATCAGCTTAAGAAAAACTCAGGAGTATAGAGAAGAAAACTCAAACCGTAAGTCACCGATTGAATTTGCATCCAGAAGGTCTGAGAACAGCACGCATAATCTCAGAACAGATCCGAAAATTCTTCACGTCATTAAGCACTAACCCCATGTGTGATCCCTTCTTTTCTTCCTTTCCCGCAAAGGACACATACTCCCAGACAATGTTCTGAGTGTTATACAGTTGAGAGATGTCTCCTATCATGTGCCAGGAACAGCCACTACCAACAAACCGAAGTCTGATGATATGCCTCCATAGCTGCTCCGACACAGAGCGGGATCAGTTGGTCTTTGGAACCCAGTCCATTTTGAAACTGGGTCGACCTTTGTCATCCTTGCACGGTACTCTCTCCCATGACATATCCTGTTTATCACAAACAGAAGATGAAGAAATATTAGAGTCATTAGTTGATTTGGGAGAGTGAGCCTTTGAAACCCATTTGTAGTTGGGTTTAACCCATTTTTTTTTCGATCTGATGGGTGGCTCAGTACTTGCTTTTGAACTTGATGTCGGTCGTTGAGATGACTTTGATTTTGACTTCACGGGAGCATCTCTTGGATTTGGCTTCTTGGCCGGCATTCCCTTATTTCCCTTGGGAGTTGGATTTTTGGCCTTGTGGGTTTGATTCTTGACCTTCTGCGCGTTCCAGTCATCATGGTCTGAACGTGACCTTGAGGGGTTTCTTTTGGAGTATCTCCCTCTTGGCGCGTTCTGCCAGCCTTGTGCGTAGTAAGGAACGTATGCGCGATTTGGACAGTTTCTGGCAATGTGTCCAGGTGTTCCATAGTGAAAACATGTCTTTTTCTTCACTGTGAAGTTGTTTCTTCCTGCCCCTGGTGGCGTATCCTTGCCTTGTCTCTTGCTTTTCCCACACGCACAGTTACAACAGGCACTCTGTTTCACTGGAATTGGTGGCCTGTATTTCTGAACAGCAGGTTGATCAGAAGCAACTGAGTTTGAAGCAACCGATTCGGAGTTCAAGGAGATGTTGGTTTGTTCAATGGTGTTCTCCTTGTTCTCATCCTCTACTACTTTACCTGCATATGTAACAGAAACATCAGGAGCATCAGGATTATCAACATTAATAATGCCTCCTGATACAAAACCAGCTGGTTTGTCATATTGAAGATGTGCCTCCCTGTCAATTTCTTCCTGTGTCGAAGGGATGGATGTGTAGTTATGATTGAAAGGTGGAGGAACACTATCATACCCTAGACCCTTGTTTTGATTATCTTTGAATTTTAATTGGGTTTCAAATAAGGAGTCGACTGTCTTACTTGACGCAGTATAATTTTTGAAACTAACATCAGTTTTTCCACACATAATTTTCAAGGCGTCAAGTTCTTCGGTTACAGCATCAAGTTGTCTCTTAATATAGTCATAATTTTCACACTTGTTGCTGAATTCTTCCTGAAGCTTCTTAAAGTCCTTTATTTTTGTTTCTAACTGGGCCTTTAGGGGTTTCTGTCCTTTCCTGAGTTGATAACCTTCATATCTCAGGTCCTCAACTTCTCTTTTTAATAAATCATTATGTTCCCGAAGAAATTTAATCGTATCTTCACATTAAACTTCACATGATTGAGAACATGAAACTTCATTGACCGGAGGGTTTGCGGAACTCATTGTTTTTCGACAATTCAAAGCGTCAAGTTCTTCAATTATATCTGCAAGACTAAGACGATTGAGATTTTTTGTCTTCTTGATGTCAGCCACGTTCAGATCCCACGATTTCGGAAGTGCATTAAGCAGCCTTTTGTTTATCTCAGATTTAGTCAAGAAAATCCCAGCTATACTCATCTCAGAAGTAAGTGTAGTAAATCCCTGCAACTGAGCTTCCAGGGTTTCTCCAGGTATATAATCGAACATGTTGAAATTTTGTCTTAACATATCCTGTCTCTCTTTCATGTCTTTGTAGACCTCAAAAACCATTAAAACACAACTAGAAGCTAAAATCAAACTTAAAAGCCAAACTTAAAAAATCAAACCGAAAATCTAAATTTGAAAATTTAAAAATCAAAGTTTAAAGACAAAGGTTAAACTTGAAAAGTCAAAGTCAATTTAGAAATTTAAAGAAAAAAAAATTAAAAGCTAATTAATAATAATAATAATTTTTTTTTTTATTTACATAAAATGCTTTTTTGTTTATATAAAAATATAAAATACATATTTGTACAACTCGAGAATCATAGCTTAAACAATAATGTACAATAGATAAAGCATATAACAAAGAACAGTGTACTCACCAAATTTTGGCACCAGATACTATAGCTTTTGCCAAGAATGGAAGCTTATTAGAAGAACATTGACTTGTGTTGACCAGGATCCTCCAATGAAGCTGAACAAAAGCAGACATTTCAAGTAGTGCCTTTAACTATCATTACAGGGCATGACACATGGTTGGAGCAGTAGTTGCTTACACTTCCCAAAAACATCCTCTTGATAGGACCAAAAGTGCGGCATCCCATTACAAGCAAATCAACATGCAACTCCTCAACTGCTTCACATATTTTTTCCTTAGGATCCCCAATCACTATATGTGTCTTCACTTCCATATTCTTATCGGCGCAAATCTTCATAGCATGATTTATGATAGCATCAGTAATCCGCCGCTGGTGCGCCTCAATAGCTTCAGTAAACACCGGCACCTCCACACTACTAGGGCCACCGAAGGGGATAGCACCGGGATTGAGACCGACGGCGATTGATGGTGGTGATTGAACATGAATAATTATTATAGATCCCTCGGGACGAAGCTTGACGTTATCGATTGCCCAATTTAAAGCGTTCATGCTCTCTTTGCTGCCATCGATGGCCACCAGCACGCATCCTAGGTTCTCAGGCATGGTTTTCACTCACTCTATCACTTCCACCTGCTACCCTCAAGAGTAGAGCTACAGATGTTCGAGCAAGGTCAGTGATTAATGGTGGATGACGTGAGTGACTAAGTGGGATCATGAATAAACTGTCGGGATGATTCTGTTTTACAACTTTTCTCTCAGTAACTTATTAGTCAGCCAGTCAAACTAACACACACTTGTATATCAATCAGATCCGTTTGATGGTGCGGAATCCCAATAAAACGGATGATGTCAGATCAAAAATAGAAGAGAAGGAGAAGAAGAATAATATGAATCTTGTATGTATTGATTATGAACACACTTAAGCTCCTCTAGTGTTCATCAAGATTCACACACACTAACACACACTCTCTTCTCTCTCTCTTTCTCTCTCTAGAACACCTTCAAATGCACACACTTAAGCTCCTCTAGTGTTCATCAATCTATTCCTCACACCCCTCACCCCTATATATACTCGACTGGGCCGGCCTTGGGTTTACGGCCGTAAACGGAGTTTACGGCCGTAAACTCTGTTTACGGTCGTAAACGTGTTTACGGCCGTAAACGTGTTTACGGCCGTAAACTCTGTTTACGGTCGTAAACGTGTTTACGGCCGTAAACTCAGTTTACGGTCGTAAACTCACAACACATATACGATATTACATAAAATTACAATCAACTAGAAAAGCAAAGTATAAACCATATTTTTGACCCAACAAATAGTATACAATATTGATCAAAATATATTTGTAAAATTGGTCGAAGTTTGAAAACTAATGTTGGATTTAATGAACTTACCAAAATTAACAATGGTTAATATGATAACTGTGTCAAGCATCTCTTACATGGTATTGCTCCATGAGAAACACCAAGAAACCACAGACTCCTTGTATGATACTATATACTCCACCGCTAACGTTCTATATTCCTCAATAAACTACAATAGGGAAACAAAATATGTTCTATTTAGGGGTAAAATGGCTATTTTTTACCATCTTACTTTAGTACAATGCTACTTAGCACAATTACTAATACCACACTTTAAATAAAAAAAAAAGCAATGTATTTTTTTTCTGCTTTCTCATAAACACGCAAATTGTGGGTGATTTAGAAAAATAAATAGCATCTTCTTAGGGAAGAGGTATTTTAGGTAATTAGATTTTTTTAGTTTCTTATGTAGAGTACATAAAAACTACAGGTAGAAACAAGGGAGATCCTACCTATAGGCCAAGCGTGTCCATGGACACCCCTTATTTTTGGATTCTTTTATAAGTTATATAATAAATTTTATACGGACACCTGTTAAAAATTAGTTTAATGGCTAATATATATGCAGGAAAAAATCTGATTTATAAATATCCTAATTTATATTTGATTTTTCAAACTTGTTAAATAAAAGAAAAAAAGATATTCTTATAAACCCGTTAAATACAAGAAATTAGCGAAGAACTTTGAGGAAAAAAGAAAAAAAAACTGAAATACATAAACCCTAAAAAAACAAAAATTAAATAATCTTTACTCATTGTCGTCGTCCTCAACCGCTCTTAATCCCATCGACGTTTTTTGTTGTGTGGCAACACAGTCATCTACCACTCTCCGGTGACTGAGCTTAGAACTTCATCTTCCTATCTGCATATATTGTCTCAAACTCTCCGTTTTTTATATCGGTCTATGTTCAACCCTCTTTATTTTTTACTTTATAAATTGTGAAACTAGAAATCTGAAAAAAGGCTATAAGTAGTGTAAATTGTTTAACGGACTTGGTACTCTATTACTTGTTTTATAGACTTGCACACTCTGTCACTCTCTTCCTTTGTTGGTGTGGTTTATAGTACCGAAAATAGCATGACATAGAAAATAACATATTCCCAAAAAGCATAAATCATATTTACCATTACCTTTTATCAAATTACATGTACTAAATCAAATTTACCATACTACCAAATTACTTTATACAATGGTTCATCATTTACGGTTTTAAATTTGATTTATTCCACCATCATTAAATGGAGTATAGTTATATTATATGTTTAATTAATAGTTTTGTTTAGACTTTTATGATGTTAACAGTGATCTCTAAAATTAATAGATAAGTAGTAAACTTCTATTAATTGTTTAGATAATAATCACATTTAGAATTTCTGAATTTTTATGACTTTGTGACGATTATTTTTTATTCCAGTTATAATGATATGTTTTTTCTAAAAGATAAACGAAACAAGTTCTTCATCTCATGATAATGAAAAACCATGTGGAAACGATGAGCAACAAACTCTTACTTCAAAATACATAAAAGTTGATTTAAATACGTTCCACGCGGATCTGGGAGAAAGACCTAGTATGGAACTTTACCATGTAAATCAACGGGATGTAATTAGAAGAGACTACATGCAAAAACAACCTTACCACCCACGGAATCATTCTTTCCAACAAAAAGAGATTGGAGTTAGGCTTCGTAGATTTAATCCCTCTTGATTTGATGCTTATAAATATTGGATGGAGTATAGTATAAAGCTAGAGGCTGCATTTTGTTTTTGATGTTATCTATTGAAATCGAAGATTAAAAACCAAGGAGGTTCTGATTATTTTTCGAAAAATGGATTTAATACTTGGAACAAAATATTGAGTTTGGATCTTCATAATAATGGAAGTGTACATAATATCGCAGTCAAAAAGTGTCAAAAGTTGATGAAACAAAAATAATCCATAGCCACTGCTTTTGATAAGCAAAACAATTTTATGAAAAATGATCACCGTATCAAATTAAATGTTTCTATTGATTGTGTCAGATTCTTATCGCGACAAGGATTATCTTTTAGGGGTCATTATGAAAGGGAAGACTCGATTAATAAAGGTAATTTTCTAGAGCTTCTTCAATTCTATGCCGAATGAAATGATATTATTTTAAAGAATGCATCAATAAAATTTACAAATGAAAAGTAGCTCTATTCAAGAAGACATAGTACATGCAGCGGCAAAGGAAACTATCAAAGTTATCATGAAAGATATTGGAGATGACTTTTTTTCGCTATTTTAGTTTTGCGGTTCGTGAATAGTCAAGGGGGTGTTATGGAGAGATTTATTGGCAGAAAACATGTTAGTGACACTTCAGCCTTGTCACTTGAAAAGACAATTTATTCGTTTTTGTCAGAATGTGGATTAAGTCCACATATGATCCGAGGAAAAGGTTATGATGGAGCTAGTAACATGAGAGGTGCATTTAATAGCTTGAAGACCTTGATAATGAAAGAAGTGGAATCCGCACATTTTATTCAATGTTTTGCTCATCAGTTATAGTTAGCACTTGTGTGTGTTGCAAAGAATCACTCCCACATTAATGATTCTTTTGAGTTGCTTTCCCTTTTGTTAAACATGATTGGATCTTCTTATAACTGGACATGTTAAGAGAGAAACAATCAACAAAAGTGGTGGAAGCATTAGCTGGAAGTTTCGTTTATTTTGTCTATTTGTTTAATGCTAAATGACTGTAACATTCGTATTATGGTAAGTTCCATTTTACACCTTATTGCAAAATTTCCTTTCATTTTTGGTCCTTGGCTAGTATGCGGGGTGTACTCTATGAGTACGCTTAGCGTACTTGCTCTTTGCTGATTGCGGACTTCACCCATGTACATTGGCCATACGTGGAAGTATGTTGGGAGTACGCACGGTTTGGGCAAACCCTAATTTGTAGGGTTTGCACAATATTTAGACAACTTAGACCACTTCCTGGACATTTATTGACGAACCTCCATCTCCCTATACCCATAAAACGAAACCTTAGGTGCATTTGGTGAGATTTGAGCTTGAAAGTGAGCTTGTCGGTGTTTTGTGGAGAAGAAAAAGAAGAGGAACACGTGGAGGAATAGCTTGAGCTTGTAGATATAGAGTTACCTTCACATTTGCAATCCTTTGAGGTAAAAAGCTCTCATCTTGATGGTCATTTGTGCTAGATCTACTTTATGGTAATATTTAGGTATTTTGAGTCCTTTTAGTTAAAGTTAAGTTTTTGATCTACTCTAGAAGCAATGTATGTTAGATCTTAGTTCCATAGAGGCCCATTGTTCATAAAAATGAAAATTTTGTGAAAGATTTTTGTTCATGCAAGTGTTAAGAGCTTTATTAATTTTTTTTTTAGTGTTCAGTCCCATTAAGCCATGCAAGGGTGAAAAGTTTCTAACTTTATGTATTAAGTCACACTTAGGGACCAAATTTGAGAGTTTGACAAAAAGTTGTTAACAATTAAGGGCTTAATCAAGAAGCATGGGAGGCTGAGTCGTACCTTAGGTGTAATAGCTGAGTACTCAGTAGAGGGTCGCACGGTCTTGGCGTTCATGGTTTATGGGCCATGCTTTCGAATTTTATGAATGGGCCTTGATGGGCCATTAAACTTCTATTTTGGGCTTTAGTCTAGTATTTTGGGCTTCGTTGGATTTAAGCCCATGATGGGGTTTCGGCCCAATTTAGGAGATTGAGCCATATTGGGCTTTAGGTTGACATGTTGTAACATCCCAAAATATGGTCCCAAAAATTTAATTTTTAATAGTAGATAAAATAGTATTTCCAATATCATCCAAACATTTCAAATAAAAACCAATATATCAGTCGTCATAAAATCAGAGTAAAACATTATGTGCGGAATCCCAATGGTGTGTGCGATGCAGTCAGCCCGAGCTCTTCCCTTTGCAACCGGAAGTACTTAAAACATAAACTAAAAATAGTAAGCACAAAACTTAGTGAGTTCCCCAAACTACCCCATACCATACACAATAAATCACATACTAGGCCCCCGCCCGACCTCGGGCCTTGCCCGGCATCAGGGCCCGCCCGACATCGAGCCCCGCTCGGTATACAAATATTTTATCCTTAGTCCTCGCCTATCATTGGGCCTCGCCCGCTATACACACACAATGAATATCATATAATCATGCTAGCACATATAGAAATCATAATCATTAGCATATGTTCCAGTCCTCAGGCCTCGCCTGGCATCGAGCCCCGCCCGGTACGCATAACATTACATAACACATGCAAGGGTCACGCAGACTCCTAACATCCTACATATCAACAAGGGTCGGCATTGTCCTTAGACCTGCTAAACCTAGTGACGAAACTCACCTCGAAAGCTAAAACTCACAGAAGAAAATCCCCTGGCTGTTGCCCTGACGACTCATCGAGCTATCAGAGAAAAAATATAACACCCAATCAAAACATCGGTTCCAACTATAACCAATAATCCATACTTGGGGTAAAATGACCATTTTAGCCTTGGTCTATCCTGATCTGCAACTAGGGCCCAAAACCACAAACCATAAAGGCCCAGAGCTACATTACCTTCCAAAGCCCGCTAGTGGCCCACTTATGGCCCAATTTTCCAAATTAGGTCCAAACCCCTCTAATGGGGCTGACCCTAAAGTCCAATCATATCTAAAGCCCAAAAATCTAATTTCAGTTGGCCCACTGTAGTCCAAAGCAACAAGGTCCAAGAAATGACCCAAACCAAGGCCCAATCGTGCGAAGTCCACTCTGGCCAAGTACGTTAGACGTACTCAGCTGTACGTAGCACGTACTCGCTTGCCGGCTTGTACGTTGCATGTACACACTTGTACGTCCAACGTACTCCTTAATTAAACCATCTTTTGACATTAAGCACATAATGATTATCCCAAAGGTCCAAACTCCAGATCCAAGTCTTAATACATGTCTAGACCTATAAAGTCACAGACTTGGTGACTTTGCATGCTCCAAATGAACCTAAACTCAAAATATAACATTCTACTTCGATGAAAATGGCCCTAACTCATGTGTGGATGGATCTCAACCTAAAAAAATGACAACTATATGACACAAGGGCCCAAATAACTCCAACAGTGGCAACTCTAAGCTTCAAAAACAATGTGGACTCATAAGATCTCATCAATGGGACCAAGAGGGTCCATAAATCCAAACCAAAAGAGATCTAAGCTAATAAGCATCAAGTTCAAGACTTTATACCTCAAATGAGTGCCCAAAGATGATAAGGTTCTGGATCTATAAGCCTTCACATCTTCAATGAAGCTTCAAGAGTAGACACCTTCCTTCAAACAACAAAATACTCTACCAAAGGGCCTTCTAAGCTCCAAAATCACACAAGATGGGATTAGGCTATCGTGGATGTTGTTTAGGGACAAGAGGGTGGATGGTAAAGACGATCCTTAGGTCATTATGTTCTTTAAATACTACTCAAACCCTAAATATCATGGTTTTTGGGGACTGACCACATACGCTACACGTACTCCTTTGTACGCAGCGCGTACGTGCATGGCATCCGCGTTCTTTCCTGACCAGTATGCCAACCGTACATAGGTTAGTACGCCCCGCGTACGGCACCCTTAAGGCCAATAAGAAGGATCCAATGGTTTGAGGCCCAAAATCATAATAATCAATTAACCCAAAATATAATAAATACCTTCAATATTATCGAGCGTTACAATGCTCCCCAACTTGAATCAGACTTCGTCCATGAAGTCTGTCATCTCAAACAACTCTGGAGAGTACTCACTCATTTCCTCCTCGGGTTCCTAAGTCCATTATTACCCCTTGTGGTGCAACCACTTCACCTTCACCAGCTCCACAACCTTGTTCCTCAAGGTTTTTGTCTCCTGATCTAAAATTGCTACCGGCCTCTCAATACAATTCAGACGGTCATCCACTTGATTATCCTCCAAAGGTACAACTGCAAAATGATGCACTAAACACTTCCGCAGCTGAGAGACATGAAAGGTGTTGTGAATCAGACTGAGCTCGTTTGGAATGGACCAATATACCTGGGGCGCAGCTTGCCTCGCTTCCTGAACCTGATGACACCATTCCAATGTGACACCTTCAGGAGAAACATATCGGCCACCTTGAACTCCAAGTTTGACCGGCGCCTGTCGGCATAACTTTTATGTCACACCCCCGAACCGGAACGGTGGAAATGTCCGGGGGCGAATGACTTCATCTTGTAATATCATCACAGTGTATATAATTGAATCATAGAGAACATCATCACCATACATGAAATATAACAACCATCATAGTTTTACTAGTAGCTTTTCAACTATGTTTGATATTTGGTGTTAAAGTTAATAATATATTCGCTTATGATAGTTTCATTGAAAATCCGATCGGATAAAAAAAATCATTCGTTGATTTATCACTTTATTTCAGATGGACACCTGTGAGTTTCAATCCTAGAATCGCCACTGGGTAGAAAGACAAAAATAAAAGTATGTTAATATTACTTAGCATTTGTTTACCATTTGTAACATCCTGATTGATCATTTATGAATATTGTGTTTTATTCGTGGAACTTTAAGACTATGATGAGTTACTAGAAGCGTAGGGCTTCTCATCACCTTTCTGGGGATATAGAGTTCGTTGGAAATGGACTGGTAACGAAGAAGCTACGAAAGTTTGAATTTTTGGCAAGTTTAGTCCTTATTTTGAGATGTGTGGTAGTTGAGTACGCGGTGCGTAATTATGTGTACGCTCGGCGTACTCATATGCGTGGAAGAGACGCGAAGGCCACCTAGTATGTTGGGCATACCAGAGGGTACGCTGGGCGTACTAGGTCCTGGAAGAAAACCCTAATGTTTTGTAGTATCCCTTTTTAAGGAACAATATGCCTTCATATTCAGCCACCATTTCCAGCATCAAACTTTCCTCAAAACCCTAAATCTCGTTTCTTAGCTTGTGTGAGCATTGGAGGCTTATGAAGTGATCTTGTGGGATTCTTTTGAGAAGAAGGAACTTTTAAGGAAGAAGAGTTGTCATTCAAGCTCTTGGATCTGAGTTTCCTTGAGGATGGAGCATCATTCAGAGGTATCAAGCTCAAAACTTTGGTCTTATTTTGCATAGTTCATTTAATGGTCCATTTTAGGGTTTATATCTCCAAAGCTTGAAGCTTTTTGAGTTGGTCAACCCAAGAGCCTTATACTTTTCCTCTTTGATGTCTTTAGACGGTATAAGTTCATAAAAATGGAGTCTTGGTTGTCAAGATCTCCCCATTTACGAGTGTCACACCCCCAGCCATCGGTGGAAACACTGGGTAGTGTAACATTATTCTTCGTATCATAGTTATATAACATACATTGAACAGTACTAAAGAAAATACATACCTTTATTGATAACTGAAAGCTACATAACTGTTTTTCTAGGACCTATTACATAATATCCGACTATGGCATACTTCTTAATGAACAGAAAGGTAATAGTAAAACTTCTTCTGTTCGAATACATACCAGCTTTTCAAGTTCCTGAAAAACACATGCATTTTAAAATACGTCAACATAAAGTTGGTGAGTCCACATGTTTTGACTCCATAAAATAATATATTTTCCACGTTCAAAAGTATAGTTTTGAAAGTATCATTTTGACTCTCCAACATTTAGTATGTATATTAGGTATAATAGTTTACTTATCAATTAAGTGTTATACCTAAACATTCCTTAATCCTAAGGTATAAGTAGGGGGAAACTTATACTTAACATTAATACTTGTATACGACAAAGTATAATGTTTCTAACAATTTGCTACCATGAGCCTGTAACCGCTGCTATGATATAATACCTCTGATAGAACACACTCATGATTTACCATGAGAAACAACACCGTACGCTTCATCGACGCCGGAACAATAACAAATAAAAGGATAGTTCATCACTTGCTTTTGGTTGACTGTAGCTAACAGTCACAAGTGGGGTGGTCAACCCGTATACTAATTATACACGACTTCCTCGCTCACACGCGATTAACGGTTACAGTTCAGAGGATTTCCGCTAAGATCCCCAATCTTAGTTGATGAATACAATTACTTATGTAGACTTTGACGGCTTCCTATAGTTCTAACAACAAAAGCATCTTCATGTCTAAAACCCTAAGTTACTAGACTATGCTTTTAAACATTACTCCTAACTTCATAATATTTAGGCAGTATAACAGCTATATTTGAAGTAAAACCAGGTTTTATCTTGACCTAAAACCAATAATAACAACATATAACGTTCCTAGTTTTATCTTGACATAAAACTATCAATAATAATACCAAGTTTTATCTTAACATAAAACTAACAATAACAACATATAACATATCCAATTTTATCTTGACATAAAACTATTAATAGCAACATACTTATAACTTAACATATAGAACCTCCGAATATAACTTCGGAACCATATCGCACACAACATATATATAGAATCCTAAGTATAACTCAAGATCTACATTAGTAAATTAACATATTGATAAGTTGATAATAGTTGTATATATTCAAAATATTATATTTAGAACAACTAGACCCCGACTATTATAACTATATACTATCATATAGACATAATAATTAAATATATATAATATCTAGCATGCGTTTTCCCCCGAAACATTAGAAAGTGGGCCGTGAAACTCACCCTAGTAGCGTGATTTTATGTTATCTAAGCAAAAACTGTCAGTGTACGAGGTCGTCGGGGCTCGAAATGTAAGAGGGCCTCAACAAAGGAGAGAAAAGGAAGAAGTTTAGGTGTACGAATGGCTGAAGTCGGACCTGCTATTTATAGTAAGGATTTTAGAACCTCACGTCGTGAGTTTATATGGCTCACGTTGTGAGTCCTGCATCTTCATCCCGTAGACTTCCCATTTGCGTCCCTAGCTTCAGAAGGTGGCCATGTGACTCCTCACGTCGTGAAAAACTCCTTGTTCACGTCGTGAGTTTGGATCTTATCCCCTAGCAGCGTCGTCACACCTTCTAGATCCGAAATGTGGCGGTTTGAGTCCTCACGTCGTGAGTTTAGTCAAATTAGGGTTTCTGACAGCGACATCTTCGGAAGGCCATAACTTTTGCATACGAACTCCGTTTTTGACGTTCTTTATATCCACGCGTAGGTATTTACGAGTACTACAACTATCTTTTGGACTTAAATAGCTAATTCTAAGTATATTTTAAATTCCTCTTATTATAGAGATTTATAGTGTTCGGTTTATCATAACTTCTTCATGCGAAGTCAGATTCAAACATTCTCTATATTTTCGGAATCGTATGGACGTATACTTTGATTTGTATCATAAAGAAGGTTCATATTTGTATTAGAATTTATCATGAACTACATAAAACTCTTACCGCATTACTAGTTTAACATAATCACATTACATGATTGGCATAATCACATGTGATTGTCTATTGACCTATTTTGACTAGTGTTACATTCTCCCCCCGTTAGAATAATTTTGTCCCGAAATTTATCTTATGGATGGGGTTTCGTTAAACAGTTGGGGGTATTTTTCTTTCATCTGATCTTCACGTTCCCAAGTAAATTCAGGTCCTCGCAAGGAGTTCCATCGAACTTTCACTATGGGAATACGACTTTGCTTGAATCGTTTGACTTCTCGATCCATAATCTCAACAGCTTCTTCTACAAAGTTGAGTTTCGTATTGACTTGTATCTCTTGGAGAGGTATAACAACAGTTTCATCGGATAGACATCTTTTGAGGTTTGATATGTGAAAAACATCGTGCACATTTCTTAGTTCTTGAGGCAACTTGAGTTGGTATGCGACAGAACCAATTCTTGCCAGAATTTCAAAAGGTCCTATATATCGTGGGTTTAGTTTGCCTCATTACTGATTCGAATTACACCTTTCCAAGGAGAGACTTTCAACATTACTTTATCTCCAACTTGTAATTCTAAAGGCTTACGTCTTACGTCAGCATAGCTCTTTTGACGATCACGTGCAGCCTTTAATCGATCCTTAATTTGCACGATATTTTTAGTTGTCTCATGGATTATTTCTGGTCCAGTACGTAAGGTATCGCCTGTACGTTCTCTGGCCATCTGCGTATCTCCAACTTCTGCCCAACACACTGGGGAACGACATTTTCGTCCATAAAGAGCCTCAAACGGTGCGGCCTTGATGCTGGTGTGATGACTATTGTTTTAGGAAAACTCAATTAACGGTAAATGAGTATCCCACGAATTTCCAAAGTCTATTACACATGCTCGGAGCATATCTTCTAAAGTCTGAATGGTTCTCTCACTCTGACCATCAGTCTGTGGATGTAAGCTGTACTCATGTCTAGACGTGTTCCTAAGGATTTTTTTAGAGATTGCCAAAATCGTGAAGTGAATCTACTATCTCGGTTAGAAATAATAGAATTTGGAACTCAATGCAATCTGACAATTTCCTTAAGATAAACCCTAGTCAGCTTCTCCATCTTGTCGTTCTCCTTAATTGGTAAGAAATGGGCGGACTTAGTCAACCTATCGACTATCACCCAAATAGTGTCGGACCCACTAGGAGTTTTAGGTAACTTAGTGATGAAGTCCATTGATATCTGCTCCCATTTCCATTCAGGTATTTCCGGTTGTTGAAGTAAACCTGAAGGCTTTTGATGTTCTGCCTTTACTCTAGAACAAGTCAAACATTTGCTCACATAAGTAGCAATTTATGCCTTCATGTTTGGCCACCAATAATGTACTTTTAAATCTAAGTACATTTTGTCAGAACCTGGATGCACAGAATATATGGACTTGTGGGCTTCTTCTAAGACTAAGTCCCTGAGTCCACCGAACCTAGGCGTCCAAACTCGGTTCATAAAGTATTGTATTACGTCATCTTTTCGTATAAGTTGCTTTTCCATTCCTCGCAAACCTTCGTTCTTGATGTTTTCTTCTTTTAGAGCCTCAAGCTGAGCTTCTTTAATTTGTGCGGTAATGTTAGAATGGATAGTTATGGTTAATGCTCGTACCCGTCGGGGTTTAATATATTCTTTCCGGCTCAAGGCATCTGCTACCACATTTGCCTTTCCGGGATGATAACGAATCTCACATTCGTAATCATTCAACAATTCAACCTATCTTCTTAGTCTCATATTAAGATCTTTTTGGTCGAAGATGTGTTGGAGACTCTTGTGGTCGGTAAAAATAGTACACTTAGTACCGTATAAGTAATGTCTCCAAATTTTTAGTGCAAAAATTACAGCTCCCAATTCAAGATCATGGGTAGTGTAATTATTATCATGTATCTTAAGTTGTCGTGATGTATAGGCGATAACTTTTCCTCTTTGCATCAACACACATCCCAATCCTTGATTTGATGCGTCGCAGTATACAACGAAATCTTCTGTTCCATCTGGAAGGGTTAGGATTGGTGCACAACACAACATTTGCTTCAGTTTCTGAAAAGCAACTTCTTGTTTGTCTTCCCAGTTGAACTTCGTATTCCTCTGGGTTAGTGTTGTAAGTGGCTTGGCTATTTTGGAGAAATTCTCTATGAATCTACGGTAATAGCCAGCAAGTTCTAGGAATTGACGCACCTCTGTTGGCGTCTTTGGTGCTTCCCAATTCCTGATTGCTTCAACTTTGGATGGGTCAACATGAATTCCTTCGTTGCTAACTACATGACCTAAAAATTGTACTTCTCTAATCCAAAACTCACATTTGGAGAATTTAGCGTACAACTTTTCTTTTCTTAGTAGTTCCCAGATTATTTGCAGGTGTTGACCATGTTCTTCCTTGATTTGTGAATATATCAATATATCATCGATAAATACGATCACGAATTTATCCAAGTATGGTTTGCAAACACGATTCATGAGATCCATAAACACTGCTGGGGCATTGGTTAATCCAAAAGACATAACTAAGAATTCATAATGACCATAACGAGTTCTAAATGCTGTTTTTGGAATGTCGTCTTCTTGTACTCTGAGTTGATGGTATCCTGATCTAAGATCTATCTTTGAGTAGTAGCTGGATCCTTGCAGTTGATCGAATAAATCATCAATTCTCGGAAGCGGATAACGATTCTTGATCGTTAGCTTGTTCAGCTCCCGATAATCAATACACATTCGAAAGGATCCGTCCTTCTTCTTGACAAACAAGATTGGTGCTCCCCAAGGTGAAAAACTTGGTCGGATAAAGCCTTTGTCAAGAAGTTCTTGTAGTTGGCTAGACAATTATTGCATTTCAGATGGAGCCAACCGATAAGGAGATTTCGCTACTGGTGTTGCTCCTGGAATTAAGTCGATTCGAAACTCGACTTGTCGGACGGGAGGTATTCCAGCTAGATCTGCAGGAAACACGTCAGGGAAATCACATACTTGAGGTATGTCCTTGATTTCTTCTGTCTTTCTCTTCCTATCTACAATGTGGGCTAAAAATGTGCTACATTTCTTATGTAGATATTTCTGGGTCTTAGTACAAGAGATGACTTTGAGGTTCTTCCCAGATTTATCGCCATAGATAATCAGGGCTTCGCCGTTTGGTAAGGGTAGTCGTATGGCTTTCTCATAACATAGAATTTCGGCGCGATGTGAAGATAACCAATCCATGCCAATTATAACATCAAAACTACCGATAGGCATTGGTATGAGGTTGACGTGAAAAAGGTAGTTATTAAGAGTTAACAAACAGTTTTCTAGGATTTCATGTGTTTTCTCAGTTTGACCGTTAGCGATTTCTACTTCATAGATTTCTTTTAATCTGCTAGACTTATGACTTAACAATTTTCTAAATGTCGGAGTTATAAAACTTCGATCTGCTCCAGAGTCGAAGAGTATAGAAGCATATAAATTATCTATAAGAAACCTACCAGATACAACCGAAGGGTCCTGGATAGCCTCTCTGCTTCCAATCACAAACGCCCTGCCACGTCCTATGCCTCCTTGACTCCTTAACTTTTGACATTCTTTCTTGATATGTCTAACCTCCTCACACTCATAGCATTTTCTTCCTTCACCACGGCCTGTCCCATTATTGGTTTGTTGATCGACTGTTGTAGGTGTTGTGCTCCTGCAGTAACTAGCAGTATGCCCCTTTTTCTTGCACTTCATGCAGACAAAACAGTCACCTGGATGATGACGGTTGCACTGATTGCACCATGAAGATTTTTGTTGTGTAGGTACTGCTGTTATAGCTGCACAATTGGTTGCCACTTCTTGTCTTTTCTCAGATGATTGTTTGGGATTCTTCCTATTAAACTTGCGCTTGTTTGTTCTAGATTTGGGAGACTCAGCCTTTGAGACCACTTCTGTTCCTTGGATCTCTGTGAGGGTTAGCTGATGAGCTATCCTCTTGGTGCTGTCATAAGTCGTAGGCTTCGATGCGATCACCATGCCTTTGATTTGCGATGCTAAACCCCATATATATCGCTCAATCTTTTTATATTCAGGGGTTACAACTGCTGGACACATTACAACAAGATCATTAAATCTAGCGGTATAAGCTTTTATCTCTGAACCCTTCATGGTTAGGGTCCACAGTTCTTGTTCCAGTTTATGTATCTCCTCCCTAGGACAATACTCCTCTACTAGCATCATTTTTAGTACCTCCCATTTCATGGAATTTGCAGTATCAATTCCCATCGTATTCACATGGTTGTTCCACCATGTGAGTGATGCATCAGCGAAAGTACATGCTGCAAATCGTACTTTACAATCATTTGGACAGAAGCTTATTTGAAAGACGGACTCTGTCTTTTCTATCCACCTCGTCAAACTAACTACCCCTTCATTTCCATGAAAGTTTTTTGGCCTGCAATTCATAAAATCTTTGTAGGTATATGTTCTAGCGGTCCCTACATGGCCTTCATTTCTAACTCCATCTCTTGTGACATTAGATAGAGCCGCAACAATTCTTTGAGCTATGATTTCTTCAAGTTGTACTATACTTATTTAGGGGTTTATTTCTGGTGGTGGTTGCGGTTGTTGTTGTTGTGGTGCTGATGGTCAGTTAGGGTTTAGCCGATTACTCCTTCTAGGCATTTTGTTTTAGTTCCTATTATAAATAATAAGAATTTTATGAGTTTTGTTAATCATTTAATACACGAGTACTAAATACTCCAGTTATTATTCACAGTGTAAAACATAATAGACAACATACTGATTACTGTAACCTATGCTTCATATTATTACCAGCGGTTACATCAGTTTATTTAGGTTTATAAGAGAAAAGTTTCTATAAACATTGCAAAATTTGCAAGGTTTTCTACATCCATGCTATAAACTTTCCTCTTTTCGCCTTAACTAGTATGATTTTCTCTATTTACCTAACCACTAGTTGAAGCTTATCTACCAGAAACCTAAGTGATGACCCAGCATGTCAGTGACATTAACCACTTGCTCTTCAAGTGCTTGAGTTCTCTGCTCAAGGCTTCCCGTGCGTTCTTCATTTCTTGAGGTTTGATTGTAGAGCTCTAACTCTGCAATCCAGGCATCGTGAGTAATCATGTCATTATAAGCAAAATTTATACGATGATGGACATCCATCACCGATTCCTGATCTCGTGTCCTTTGTCCTTCTAACCTTCGCACTCTTCCAGAGAGACGAGTAGCCCTCCCTTCGACAATTTCCATATTGTCTTCAATTTTGACACTTTTCTCAAACAATTGAGATAAAGTGTTATCTTCAGAAGAATGTGGGAGATGTGGTCGAGATGATTGACCAGTCTCATACATCTTGGAAACTCTTTCTTCCGCCACCCACCTATTAACGGTTTGTGTGATCCGAGTAGGTTCATCTTGAACTCTATGACTTCCTGAAGATGTCGCCTTCTGACTCTTCTTAATCTTTTTCCATATCGGTATGGATTTACGTGCCGTGTGTTTCATTTTTACTCCTCCTGGAACTTTACAGTAAAGAGTGTTTAGTGGTGGTAAAGATGATGCCACCGACTATGTCTCCTCCATGGATTCACTTTCTTCCATTGGTTCACTCTCTTCCCATTCATTGGAGGGTAATGGTGCTCCATCGTCAGAAGGTATTGGATGACAGATGGTTGGATTTATAGGGTAGTAAGGATCGCCTACCATCATGGGGAATGAAACTTCCTCTTCTTCATCCGTGTCCTCGATGATTATCCATTCTCTTGAATGTGCCATGCTGAATTCCTATACGTTTTGGATCACCAAAAAGTTTTAGTCTATCAAATATTACTCCCAAATTAAATAGTTTATATGATCTGACCATAATAAAATGTAGTTGCGCACCTACACCTAGTTGTGATAGGATATATGCACATATAAACTTTAGTTGGAATATTTGATCTAAATCCTTGAGATCATAAACATTCCGGGTATTAAGGTGTATTCTCACCGCGGGTCTGAGTCTTTATAGATGACTCTATATTCTTATTTATTGTATTCACGCTTTAGTTATTGTTTTGTTACTTCAGGTCTATCTGATACGGCTCCGGCCAGTCAGGACAGTCGAAAGGGCAGGATCATTGTAGCATATAGCCATTATGAAATCCAGCAACCCAAATCGACATGTCTATCCTTGTCACCGCTCCCGTAAGTAGTCCTTCAGTAGAATAATTAATAATACTTTTTATTTATAGGCTAAGGGATATACCTAAACCTAATAGAGTAAGCCCTAAACTATAGACGTGCTTTCCTAAGAAAGTACTAGTTCACTATAGTTAATAGCTCGGATACCAATTTCTGTCACACCCCCAGCCATCGGCGGAAACACCGGGTAGTGTAACGTTATTCTTCGTATCACAGTTATATAACATACATTGAATAGTACTAAAGAAAATACATACCTTTATTGATAACTGAAAGTTACATAGCTGTTTTTCTAGGACCTATTACATAATATCCGACTATGGCATACTTCTTAATGAATAGAAAGGTAATAGTAAAACTTCTTCTGTTCGAATACATACCAGCTTTTCAAGTTCCTGAAAAACACATGCATTTTAAAATACGTCAACATAAAGTTGGTGAGCCCACAGGTTTTGACTCCATAAAATAATATATTTTCCACGTTCAAAAGTATAGTTTTGAAATTATCATTTTGACTCTCCAACATTTAGTATGTATATTAGGTATAATAGTTTACTTATCAATTAAGTCTTATACCTAAACATTCCTTAATCCTAAGGTATAAGTAGGGGGAAACTTATACTTAACATTAATACTTGTATACGACAAAGTATAATGTTTCTAAAATTTGCTACCATGAGCCGGTAACCGCTGCTATAATATAATACCTTTGATAGAACACACTCATGATTTACCATGAGAAACAAACGCACTCATGATTTACCATGAGAAACAACACCGTACGCTTCATCGATGCCGGAACAATAACAAATAAAAGGATAGTTCATCACTTGCTTTTGGTTGACTGTAGCTAACAGTCACAAGTGGGGTGGTCAACCCGTATACTAATTATACACGACTTCCTCGCTCACACGGGATTAACGGTTATAGTTCAGAGGATTTCCGCTAAGATCCCCAATCTTAGTTGATGAATACAATTACTCATGTAGACTTTGACGGCTTCCTATAGTTCTAACAACAAAAGCATCTTCATGTCTAAAACCCTAAGTTACTAGACTATGCTTTTAAACATTACTCCTAACTTCATAATATTTAGGCAGTATAACAGCTATATTTGAAGTAAAACCAGGTTTTATCTTGACCTAAAACCAATAATAACAACATATAACATTCCTAGTTTTATCTTGACATAAAACTATCAATAATAATACCAAGTTTTATCTTAACATAAAACTAACAATAACAACATATAACATATCCAATTTTATCTTGACATAAAACTATTAATAGCAACATACTTATAACTTAACATATAGAACTTCCGAATATAACTTCGGAACCATATCGCACACAACATATATATAGAATCCTAAGTATAACTCAAGATCTACATTAGTAAATTAACATATTGATAAGTTGATAATAGTTGTATATATTCAAAATATTATATTTAGAACAACTATACCCCGACTATTATAACTATATACTATCATATAGACATAATAATAACACATATATAATATCTAGCATGCGTTTTCCCCCGAAACATTAGAAAGTGGGCCGTGAAACTCACCCTAGTAGCGTGATTTTATGTTATCTAAGCAAAAACAGTCAGTGTACGAGGTCGTCGGGGCTCGGAATGCAAGAGGGCCTCAGCAAAGGAGAGAAAGGGAAGAAGTTTAGGTGTAGGAATGGCTGAAGTCGGACCTGATATTTATAGTAAGGATTTTAGAACCTCACGTCGTGAGTTTATATGGCTCATGTCGTGAGTCCTGAATGTTCATCCCGTAGACTTGCTATATGCGTCCCTAGCTTCGGAAGGTGGCCATGTGACTCCTCACGTCGTGAAAAACTCCTTGTTCATGTCGTGAGTTTGGATCTTATCCCCTAGTAGCCTCGTCACACCTTATAGATCCGAAATGTGGCGGTTTGAGTCCTCACGTCGTGAATTTTTAGGCTCACGTCGTGAGTTCAGTCAAATTAGGGTTTCTGACAACGACATCTTCGTAAGGCCATAACTTTTGCATACGAACTCCGTTTTTGACGTTCTTTATATCCACGCGTAGGTATTTATGAGTACTACAACTCTCTTTTAGACTTAAGTAGCTAATTCTAAGTCTATTTTAAATTCCTCTTATTATAGAGATTTATAGTGTTCGGTTTATCATAACTTCTTCATGCGAAGTCAGATTCAAACATTCTCTATATTTTTGGAATCGTATGGACGTATACTCTGAGTTGTATCATAAAGAAGGTTCATATTTGTATTAGAATTTATCATGAACTACATAACACTCTTACCACATTACTAGTTTAACATAATCAGATTACATGATTTGCATAATCACATGATTAGCAAGTCTGGGACGTATGTCGAGCGTACTCCCAGCTACGCGCAGCGTAGCACCGAGTCACCCCCGTTGCATACATGGCTACGCGTACGCCAAACATAGAGAGACCTACGCCCAACGTACGTGGCAAGTGTTGATCTTCCGTTGACTTTTTAGGGTTTCGAGCAAATGTGAATTTTAAGGGAAAAAATGGTCTTTTCACCCCTCTGGGATTTAGTAAAGGATTATTGGGCTTGGGGGTTAGGTCCATTTAAGGTTGGGCCCAATTGAGAAGATTGGGCCATTAGTGGGCCCTTGTGTTGGGCTTGCCCTTTTGACTTGAGTTTAAGGGTTACGCCTTGGGTGGGCCCACTTAGTATTGGGCCTCGTTGGGCCCAAAGCGTTTGGGCTATTTATGGACCGAGTTGATGGACTATCTTTAGACCTGATGAGTGAGGGTATGGTCTTAGATCCTAATTGGGTTAACTGTGGGTTTGGCACATTGTTAGAGGTAGGTGTGCAACGGCAACATTTATAGGAGCCGTTCTTCATCCAAGGTGAGTCTTCTGTGCTTGTTTATGTGTTGTGATATTCTCCATTACGTCTCTGTGATTTATGTTGAGTATTGTTATTATGAGCTTATTGAGTTAGGACCGGAGGGTCCACCTGAGTTCAGGGACTAGAGGGTCCCACTAAGACACATTGACCGGAGGGTCTTATCTGAGTATATCCATGAGAGGCTACTGAGATGTGTGTGGTATTTTGGGGAACTCACTAAGCTTTGTCCTTACCGTGTTATGTGTTATGTGTTTCACGTTTTTCTCAGGATCGTGGAAAGGCACCGACTCGATTGTACACACCAAAGAAGGAGTTATGTTTTGAGGATCCTGGATTATTAATCAATCAATTATGGAGATGTGTTTTGTAAACTAAACAAATGAGATTTTGTGAAATGTTTTATGAATTTTATATGATTTTAAAATGAAAATTTTGTTTGGAAATGTGTGGTGCTACAAGTTGGTATCAGAGCCTTGGTTTGAGGAATTCTGATGCACCTTCGGGTATATCTGGACTCAAACTGTGGATTTGAGAAAAAATTTAAAAAGAAATGATTTTTCTAAAAACGAGCAAGAGTTTCAAAGAGAAAAACGAGAAGGATCAGTGTCTACAATCAGCCAGACCCCGAACGGTGATTTCCCTAAATACCCTTGCATATTTGTGTTATGAGTTATTATTGAGATATTAATGATGCATGCTAGATGATAGGCTAAGTATTTCATATTTTAGGGCTAGAGTTGCCTAATTTGTGATTCCTTAGCCAAGGAATTTTACTCTCTGTGATATGCTTTGAGTATCAAGAAGAGATCTTTTAGAGAGAACTTGAGTAGAGTAATCTAGGAGAGATACCTAGATGAGCAGTTGAGGAGCCTACAGAGAGAGTAGTTACATATCCGCGAGGGGGTAGAGTTGCTTGAGTTCAGTGATACCTTTGGAGTGTAAGTGGAGTAGTAACCTAGAGTGGTTTTATGTGTTTGTAGAGATTAGTCGATGCCCGAATGTTGTTTGCTTCATGCTTTGCTGAACTCTTGATGATGGGAGTCAGCTACTAAGTGAATATGACGATATTTAGGAGGTAGATGACTGGAATCATAAGGAGTTCTTCAGCAGCTGAGGGCAGAGAAGTAAGGGAACCTAGGAAGAGCCTAGGGAGTGGCCTTAGTCAGATGAGTACGCTGATAAAGGAGACTATTCGCTGGGCAGCGACCAGGTTTAGCGGGATTGGTGATCGAGAGGGTTGAGGAGCTACATAGGAATTCTAGGACGATCCATGTTGAAAGTATGGGTAGATGTGGTAGGTAGTATGGGCCCGTACTACTGAAAGTAGAGGACTTGTACTCAAAACAGGGAGAATACCAAAGGTTCTATGTAGCAGAGTGAGAGGTGATCACATGGTTCGAGTACCATGATTCGTGGCGGTTAGAGCTTCTGGTTTTACCAGTTGTCCCGTGATGGTAGATTAGTCCGAGATCGTAGTGGTAGATTAGTCCGAGATCAGGTGATTAAGTGTGGGGCCAGAGGGCCATGTCGAGCAAGTTTTAATGGAGAATACCTGGAAAGGGAAATCGAGTTCGTTTCTGAGGGATTTTATTGGTGAGATGTTAGTTGGAATCGCAAGGCGCAGAGATGAGTATAGATGATGCTTATTAGAGGATCGAGGTCTGAATTGAGCCATCAGTTGATGGATGAGATGTCACCTTTTGTGGTAAGAGTTGTGTTGTTCCCGTTTCTGGGAGAAGCGAAAGAGATATCGAGTTTCCGGTTTCAGAGTTGGAGGTAAACCACGTGGGGTAGCATAGGGTTGCAGTCTTTTCACCTGAGTATTTGGGGCAGTATGTTTGCTACGAGGTATTCCTTATACCACGAGAGAGCTATTAGTGAAGACTGAGACGAGGACAAAGAGATGCCTTAGTCTAGTCAGGCATACTGGGGTGATGGCCCTCGTTTTCTACGTTGTGTATCGACTGTGAGGGTGAGGTCTCTTGTTTTCATGATGATTTCTGCGATGGGAGGCTGGTCGAGGAATCAGAGACAAGGTGCTTGATAGTGCATTATTTTCCAGATGGAGAGTCAAGACTAATTCATAACAGTTGGGGTATCCGGAGGTGTGTCGGTCTGAGGCTTCGAGATGACTAGAGGCAGTCACATTGAGAGGATTCTGAGATTTTTATACGAGTTATGGGATATTTGGAGTTGCTAGGTTTCCATCGGGAATATCATCGATGCGATTACGTGGTACGATCCAATAGTCAAGTGTGATGCACCTGGTAAAACAGTTTATGGAGTATATTGTTGGTATGCCAATTGGTGGTGGTTCAAACCCTGAATGGGGAGAACTGGGTATTCTATTAAGAGGATCAACGATCCGTTCATGTATGGTTAGAGAACTGGTTATGGAGATCTGCGGTGCGGACGCATGAGACATGGGTTATTGGTGGATGAGGCGAGGTGCAGGGTGAGATGATATATGTGTATGTGCTTTGTCACACCCCGAAACCGATGGCGGAAACGTTCCGGGGCGGGGTGACGTCATGTAGAGTATCACAACCAATGTACAAATCAAGCATAGTAAACACAACCATTACATTACAGGAGAAAGTTTTACATTTGTTTGAAAATAAAGTACTATAAGTTTTCTTAAATACATTGGTTAGAACAAAAGTAAAGACGAGTCTTCTATGTGCTCCGTCTTCTTCAAAAGGTTAATAGGAGTACCTGTCTATGGATGCCCTGAGAATACAAGCA
Source organism: Lactuca virosa (assembly GCF_052849685.1). Lineage (NCBI taxonomy): Eukaryota > Viridiplantae > Streptophyta > Magnoliopsida > Asterales > Asteraceae > Lactuca > Lactuca virosa. Next base: position 207,125,614 of record NC_136426.1, read on the forward strand.
GTTTTAAAATATCAGCATAAGTTGGTGAGTTCATAAGCGGTTTGTTTTCTGGAAAAAGATTCAGTTTCCTTTAGTTTCATGAACAGTTAATATCCAAGAAAATCCTGTATTTTCTTATAAAAGTAGTTTGGTTATCCCTTTGTTACACAATTTGAATTAAGAAAATCCTGCAAGATTCCTTATGAAAATATGATTTGATTTCTCGTTAGATGAACCATACAACCTTGTTTATGAAAAGTTACGTTATCCCAAGAAAACCCTATGTTTTCTTATGAAAAGCATTCGTTGGTTATCGATTCTGAAATGATGTGTACAAGTATCTACCATACTTGTATCGATTAAGTGAAACATACTAAATGACTAGTTATCCCGTGGTAAGCGTATTAGTTTTGACACGTACACAAAACTAATAAGTAAGTAGTGAACTAGTAGTAATCAAAGACAGTTATTACTAGGAGGTTAGTTCACTAGGTTCGTTATTACTTTATCAGTAAAATTCCATTACCTAAGTTGCGAGTTCCATAACCATACGATAGACTAGATATGGCAATAAGAAGCCCATCATCATTTTATGACTTTTGTCACCCATGGACCTGACGATCCAATTGTAGCTAGCAGCAGGGTGCGGGGTAGTCAGCCCCGTATAGATCTATACACTCAAGTCACGCTCTCCCTCCAAGAGATTCTGGTTATGGGAGTAGTCCTCCACTCTCGTTATCCATGTGGAGTGTTACCGAGGACGTGTCTCCAATCATAAGAATAATGAACTTTACAAGTAATAGTATAGAAAATCCCGGTTTATGAAATGACATGAAATCCTTGTGAAATGTAAAAATGTAACATTTTATAATGAGTTTCACAATTGGTTTTGAAAACTAACTCCACGAGTCAGACGGTTGGTTAATACGGATTTCGATGTTTAAAACATATTGAACATGTAGTTATGTTATACAAAATAATAGATTTGAGTACAAGTTTCCTTGTACTTTTGCTTGTATTCCCACCCTGAAAACATGAAAAACACAGAAAATGGTGTAGGGGTATGAACTCACCTGACGAGAATGTGCCGATTTAGATGCTAAGTATCAGTTTAGGGCTTGAACACGCGTGAGGTTCCTATGTAACATGAAGAGATACATAATTGTATCTAATTAGACTTTGATTTACTAAGATAGCAGGATAATTCACTCCGAGGCACGAAAACACTTCAATTCAAGTGTTAGGGTTGGTACGGGTTGTATCTAAGGAGTGTAGGGCCTAGATAAGGTGTTTACTCTTCAAGTGTAAACCCTTAGGGGAGTTTACGGTCCAAAGACCATATCCCCCATGAGTTTACGGCCGTAAACTCATGGGTGTAGTGTTCTTGGTTGATCAATGTCCTTATCTTGCACACGGGAAGGTTCTAAGGTTGATTCAATGGCTTAGGAAGTGATCGGGACATGAAATGGCCTAGGAATTAGGGTTTACGGTCCTTGGACCACCCTTGGGGATTTTACGGTCGTAAACTCATGGGTTTACGGCCGTAAACCCACTCTTGTCCATGTTTGTCCATTTTCCATGTGTTTTGGTGGTTTGTAGGCCATTCATGCAAGTTCTAGACTCAAATACAAGCCATGCAAAGTGTTTGGAGCATTAAAACACCCTTGGAAGGTGTTTACGGTTTTGGGAGATGTTCCCAAACCGTAAACTCAAGTTTATGCTCATTTGGACATGTTTTAGGGTTCTAAGATCATCCAAGCAAGTTTCAAGGCCATTAGACATGCATTGGAAGGGTTAAGGAGCATCAAAACCCCATGAAAGGGTGTTTACGGTTTTTGAACATTCAAGAACCGTAAACTCATGTTCATGGCCAAAAATTCATGATCTTGTGGTTCTAACTCCATGCATGTAAGGATCTAAGCATTAGAAGAGGTTTGGAAGGGTTTTGGGGCTTCAAAACCCCCATTGAAGGAGTTTACGGTTTTGGGAGGCTCCCCCAAACCGTAAACACGAGTTTTTGATGCATTTGAGAGTTTAAGACATGGATTTGCATGCATGTTAGGATAAACAACTAGTTTGGAAGGATCACTTACCAAATTGGAGCTTGAAAGTGAAGATTTCTTGAGAGGATTCGATTTCTAGAGAGAGAGTAGAGAGAGAAAGTTCAAGTGTGGGAAAAGCTCAAATGGTGGTCACTCCACCCTTTTATATGACTAGAGTTATTGACCCGGTGGAAATACACCCAATACCGGCATTAAACGGAGCTTAATATTTTACCCGGGTAAATGACCATTACCCGTATTAGTCGTAGTCTAGAAATTTTCAAAAGATTATTTAGAGTGTTTTCACTCAAATAAATATTTCGTTTCAACACATAGGAAATAATAATAATAATTCTAAATGAATTATCTAATTTGAAAGTTAACAGAAAAACCCAAAATAAAATAAATTTTATTAACGGCATGGGTTATGTTAACGGAATATCTTTCAGGTTGTCACATTATCCCCCTGTTAGAGGAAATTTCGTCCCGAAATTTAGAATTTAGATACAAATCATGGATTTGGAAAGAGATGCGGGTATTTCGTTTTCATCGAGTCTTCGCGTTCCCAAGTGAATTCGGGTCCCCGCTTGGCATTCCAGCGAACCTTCACTATCGGGATGCGGCTTTGTTTCGTTCGTTTGATCTCCCTATCCATGATTTAGATGGGCTCTTCCACAAAGTTTAGGTTTTCGTTGATTTCGATCTCATCCTAGGAATCACAAGGGTCTCATCAGAAAGACACTTTTTAAGGTTTGAGACGTGGAAGACAGGGTGAATATTGCTAAGTTCATGAGGTAATCGGAGTCTGTAAGCCACGGGACCAATCCTGGCTAGGATTTCGAAAAGTCCTATGTACCTTGGGTTAAGTTTTCCACGCTTTCCGAAGCGTATCATGCCCTTCCAGGGTGAGACTTTCAACAAGACACGGTCTCCAACCTAGAATTCCAAGGGTTTTGGTCGTTTATCGGCGTAGCTCTTTTGTCTATCTCGGGTGGCCTTAAGTCGTTCTCAGATTTGTACGATCTTTTAAGTGGTTTCGCGGATGATTTCTAGACCAGTGAGAGTGCTGTCAGGGACTTGTCCCTTGACCAGCTGCGTGTCACCCACCTCAGCCCAGCACAGAGGGGATCTGCACTTGCGGCCATAGAGGGCTTCGAACGGCGCAACCTTGATGCTGGTGTGGTAGCTGTTGTTATAAGAAAATTCAACCAAAGGAAGATGAGTATCCCATGACGTGCCGAAGTCGATGACGCAGGCTCTCAGCATGTCTTCCAAGGTTTGGATGGTTCTCTCACTCTGTCCATCTGTTTGAGGATGGTAAGCTGTGCTCATGTCCAGCTTAGTTCCAAGAGCCTTCTGTAGTGACTGCCGGAACCTAGAAGTGAACCTGCTATCCCGATCGGAAATGATGGACACAGGTACACCGTGCAGTCGGACCACTTCTTGGATGTAGATTCGCGTGAGTCTTTCTATTTTGAAGATTTCCTTGATAGGAAGGAAGTGAGCAGATTTGGTTAGTCGGTCGACAAATACCCAAATGGTGTCGTACCCACTCGGAGATTTGGGTAACTTGGTAATGAAATCCATGGTAATCATTTCCCATTTCCATTCAGGTATTTCGGGTTGTTGGAGTAAACCGGAGGGTTTTTGATATTCGACCTTCACCTTGGCGCAAGTCAGGCACTTGCCCACGAAGGTAGCGATTTCGGCCTTCATATTTGGCCACCAGTATAGTTTCTTGAGATCCAAGTACATCTTATACGAACCTGGGTGTACGGAGTATTTAGTATTATGAGCTTCGTTCATGACAACCTTTCTGAAGCCTCCGAAATTTGGGGTCCAGATCCGGTCCATGAAACAATAGACTCCGTCGTTTCTGATCTCAAGATTCTTATCCATTCCTCTCAGGGCTTCGCCTGACACGTTTTCTGGTCTTAAGGCTTCCAGCTGAGCCTCTTTGATTTGCGCGGATAAGTGGGAATGGATAGTCGTAGTCAGTGCCTTCACTTTACGACCTGAGTATTCTTTCCGGCTGAGGGCATCTGCCACCACATTGGCCTTGCCGGGATGGTAGCGGATTTCACACTCGTAGTCGTTGAGTAGTTCAACCCATCGCCGTTGTCTCATGTTCAGCTCCTTTTGGTCGAGGATGTGCTGTAGACTTTTATGGTCAGTGAAGATAGTGCACTTAGTTCCGTAGAGATAATGTCTCTAGATTTTTAATGCGAAGACCACTGCTCCCAATTCTAGGTCGTGAGTCGTGTAATTGACTTCGTGTACTTTCAGTTGTCTGGAGTCATAGGCGATGACCTTGCCTCGTTGCATTAGGACACAACCGAGACCTTGATTGGACGCATCACAGTAGACAACGAAGTCTTCCATCCCATCGGGAAGGGACAGGATAGGTGCGCAACACAAGGCTCGCTTCAGTGTTTGAAACGCAGTGTCTTGCTTTTCGCTCCAACAAAAGGGTACACCTTTCTGAGTCAGAGTGGTTAAGGGTTTGGAAATTTTGGAGAAATTTTGGATAAACCTGCGATAGTAGCCAGCGAGACCCAAGAATTGACGGATTTCGCTGGGTGTCTTCGGTGCTGACCAGTTTTCTATCGCTTTAATCCTGGAAGGATCCACGTGTATGCCCTCCTTACTTACCACGTGACCAAGGAAAGATCCATAATTCACATGAAATGGCTTAGGAAGTGATCGGGACATGAAATGGCCTAGGAATTAGGGTTTACGGTCCTTGGACCACCCTTGGGGATTTTACGGTCGTAAACTCATGGGTTTACGGCCGTAAACCCATTCTTGTCCATGTTTGTCCATTTTCCATGTGTTTTGGTGGTTTGTAGGCCATTCATGCAAGTTCTAGACTCAAATACAAGCCATGCAAAGTGTTTGGAGCATTAAAACACCCTTGGAAGGTGTTTACGGTTTTGGGAGATGTTGCCAAACCGTAAACTCAAGTTTATGCTCATTTGGACATGTTTTAGGGTTCTAAGATCATCCAAGCAAGTTTCAAGGCCATTAGACATGCATTGGAAGGGTTAAGGAGCATCAAAACCCCATGAAAGGGTGTTTACGGTTTTTGAACATTCAAGAACCGTAAACTCATGTTCATGGCCAAAAATTCATGATCTTGTGGTTCTAACTCCATGCATGTAAGGATCTAAGCATTAGAAGAGGTTTGGAAGGGTTTTGGGGCTTCAAAACCCCCCATTGAAGGAGTTTACGGTTTTGGGAGGCTCCCCCAAACCGTAAACACGAGTTTTTGATGCATTTGAGAGTTTAAGACATGGATTTGCATGCATGTTAGGATAAACAACTAGTTAGGAAGGATCACTTACCAAATTGGAGCTTGAAAGTGAAGATTTCTTGAGAGGATTCGATTTCTAGAGAGAGAGTAGAGAGAGAAAGTTCAAGTGTGGGAAAAGCTTAAATGGTGGTCACTCCACCCTTTTATATGACTAAAGTTAGTGACCCGGTGGAAATACACCCAATACCGGCATTAAACGGAGCTTAATATTTTACCCGGGTAAATGACCATTACCCGTATTAGTCGTAGTCTAGAAATTTTCAAAAGATTATTTAGAGTGTTTTCACTCAAATAAATATTTCGTTTCAACACATAGGAAATAATAATAATAATTCTAAATGAATTATCTAATTTGAAAGTTAACAGAAAAACCCAAAATAAAATAAATTTTATTAACGGCATGGGTTATGTTAACGGAATATCTTTCGGGTTGTCACATGCTTAAGAAAGGATGAGTGAATCCACGGTGGGTGGCCATTGGTCAGAGAATTTATTGTGGCCAGGGATTTTTTTTCCGGGTTTGCTAATGTTGAGTTCGAGGCGGTTGGGTCGTTGAGTTCAGGGTGCAATTGCTGAGATGTGTAGGTTTCGGTGTAGATTGTGATCTATACTCCAAGGGGGACAGCAGTTGATTTGTCAACCAATTTCAGAGTCGGTGTGAGTAGTTTCGTATGGGTAGTGATCAGTAGAGGATGGAGCTTCGAATTTGGTCAATGTGTTTTCAGTCGTTGACAATTCCCCGTGTTTCAAGTTGTGAGTTGAAGTATTTCGAGGTTCCGAGCTATGCGAGTGGAAGATCAGTGTACGTGACAAGACATCATGAGATTTTGTGATGGTGTACCTGTTGGATTAGTGTCTAAGCCCGTAACTATATTTGGTATGTACTTGACCCGGTTATGCATGGTCCTTTTGGGTTGCCTTCACCAAAGCAACTTGAAAAGGTAATTTAAGGTAAGAGAGAGGATATTATGGTTTATTAATATATTATAAGAATAATTTATTAAAGGAGAAATCATATTTATTTAATTAGTATTAGTCATAAATGAATTAGGAATTAATTTGGTGACTAAAAGAGATTAATTAAATAAAGGGGCATAAACTGTCAAATGTGTGATAGTTGAGTTTTGGGCTGGGAAACCTAATGGACTAAGGGGGAACGAAATTATGATGAGAAATCATCATATTTTCGTCCAAGGGCCCTATTCCAGAAGGTTCCTTGGGCTACTTGGTGGCTAAGGTATCCATTAGGGTTTAGACTGAAACCCTAGCTGCCTATAGTATAAATAGAGACCCTTGCATGTAATTTTCGGCCACTTGTTCCCAAGAGAAAACCCTAGGCCAAAAATTAGCATCCTTCTCTCTCTCAAAGTTACCTTCTTGCTTGTGTGGTGTTTGTGATCCATTAGAGGAGTTACAATTGTGACTCTAAGCTCAAGAGAATGAGAAAAGAAGACCTAAGCCAATCTTTGAAGAGGTAAACATCTAGATCTGATGTATTAAGTTAATTTTCGAATTATCTATGCTAGATTAGGGTTTGCAAGTCTTGGATTCAATGCATGTACAATAGAAAAACCTAGATCCAAGCATTAGGGTTTGTATGAGCACATAGGATTGTTCTTATGCATAAAACCCATCAGTGGTATCAGAGTCTTGATTGGAATCTGTTGTATGTGATGCAATTGTCGAATTCTTTCTGAAAAATGATTTTCTTGCCTCTGCCCGAACCAACTCGGTGAGTCAGTATCTGGACTCGGCGAGTTGGCCCTACTCGGCGAGTTCAGATTGCTACTCGGTGAGTTTGGGACTCAGACAGAGGATAACTCGGGATTTCTTGCTGTTTTGGTGAATAATAATTGCCATATATGTTTTTAACTGATAAAATTCGAATTTTATTGTTATTGAAAGACCATCCTTGCCAAAACACAAGATAATTACCAATTGATTAGATAATAAATTCCTTATATGATTAAAATTGATTATTTGAATTAATTGGGTAACTTGTCTTGCAAGAAATTGAATTAGGTCAAATATAGATAATCACTAAATTAATTGTTTGATTTGTATTATTTGTTATTTGATCCCTTGTGTTTTGAAAAGTTCAAAACTTGTCCTCAAGTTTTGAAATTTAAATTTTGTGATTAAAAGTTTAATTTTGAATGATTTAAATTTAAAACCTTTAGAATTTTACAAGTTTAAAATTCAACCCTACACTATTATATTATTACAAGATTAATTAATATATATGTATAAGAATAAGCTAGTATTATCGCTAGTAGGCCTCATTCACGAAGCCAGTCTATAAGGTGGGTATAAGGTTGCTGCCTATAAAATGACGTTTAATGGATGTACACTCACATCCATCGCTTGCTTGACTGGTGGAGGGTCGTTAGCCGAACGGATAGGATAAGGCACTTAATTCCTCATTATAAGTATAATGAATATTGCAAAGTAACTACAATGTTTTTCAAATTCCCAATCTTAGTTACTTTAGGGTAAAATGTGAAAATGATGTTATTCCATGGAATTACACTTTGTACCCCTGTCAAACGTTAGTGGAGCGCGTGTGGCTAACCGGCACACTAATTTGGGATTGACATTGGTGACAATGGGTGGCTCGATGTTTATCATAGATCAATGGAGCGTGTGTGGCTAACCAGCACATTGATTAGGTGATAGAGACATTGAGTGCACCATGTTGATTCGCATGGTTATTCACAACTTGTTTGCAATCCTCGGCTTCCCAGTCGCAAATTTGAAGTGCATATCGAGATTTAAACATGCCATTGAAATGTTCAATGAATCTCAAAAGAAATCTACGAATTTTCAAATACATTTAAAACTTAATCTCTTTTCGTTTTTCATGGTGAAAACTAGTGAATCGTCATTCACGTACCTTCAAATTATTTACTTTTAGATTACGGCATCCCTTTTCTAAGTTGTAAATAATGTTGTTGGATCCTAGCCCTAATTTCTCATTTGGGTGTTTAATTAGGGATTCATTTCTAATCAAAATTTGTTTCATTCTATTTCAGATGTCAAACGCAAACGCAAACAACAACACTTATGGGTCATTCTCGTTGATGAACCTGTGTCAAAAGGTGACATTTGATGGCTCGAACTTCAACGAGTGGATGAGATACATTCGCATGATAACTCGCTACAAGGACAAAGAATATGTCCTCGACGAGAAGCTAGAAAAGATCAACCCAGAAGAAGCTACTCCTGAAGAGATGGCCGCCTTTGAGGCCCACGAGCGTGATGCAACGAAAGTTCATTGCATCATGTTGGCCACCATGAACCTTGAACTCCAAAAGTCCTATGAGTACATGTATACATATGAGATGCATCAAGATTTGTTGGACAGGTACCAGAAGAGCGCGAGGAAAGAGCGTTATGAGATCATCACCAACATGATCACCGCTAGGATGGGGAGTGGAGAATCCCTAACTGCTCATTTGCAAAGAATGCAAAGGTATGTTGATCGTCTTCTCAAACTTAATGTTAAGTTTGATGAGGATTTGGCTATCGACATCATCCTCCACTCCTTGCCTTCCTGCTACAACCAGTTCAGAATGACCTACCACATGAATAAGGAAGAGTTCACCCTAAGTAACCTTCAAGGGCTCCTGAGGACAGCTGAGAGCAACCTCAAGGACAAATCTACTGCATCATCCTCTACTCTAGCTGCTCTTGTGTTGGCAATTGGCCAAGGAAAGGGAAAGAAGAGGAAGGCTCCCTCTAAGAGCCACCATAAGGGTAAGACCCAGGATGGTTCCTCTTCTAGTGGGACCAAAGCGGGTTCTGTTAAGCCCTCTTCTGACCCCAAGGAAGTAGAGTGCTTCTATTGCCACCAGAAGGGCCACTGGAAACGAAGCTGCCCAAAATATATGCAGGACATTAAGGATGGGAAGATAAAGCTCACCTTTGCAGGTATGTATTTAATTAAATCTAATAACTCATCACTTGCTACTTCATGGGTCTTTGATACTGGATGTGGTTACCACATTTGTTCTGATTTGCAGGGGCTAAGAAAAAGTAGGGAAGTGGAGCATGGAAGGATAAACTTGATCATGGGAAACAAGAAGTCTTCACCAGTAACCAAGATCGGAGTTTATTCCTTAGTGTTGAGCAATGGGTGAGGGCTAGATTTAAATAATTGTTGCTATTCGCCTGATATGGCAAGGAACATAATTTCTTTTCATGGATTGTTTAGACAAGGTTTTAGATATTCGTTTGATAATAATAATGGTTCTATTAATGCTTATTTGAATGGTGTCTTTTATTTCAATGCATTACCTTGTAATGGGATTTATGAATCTGTGTTAATTATAGATAATTTAGGAAATGATGTTTTGAATATTGATTCGTCCACACGTTTGGACAAAGCATTCTTGTGGCATTGTCGCCTTGGCCATGTTAACAAGAAACGCATAGCCCAACTCCAAAAGGATGGAGTCTTGGAGTCATTCGACCTTAGGGACGATGACGTGTGTGAGTCTTGTTTACTTGGGAAGATGACCAAGTCACCCTTTACTGGCACATGTGAAAGGGGTGAGGGTGTATTGGATCTCATACATACTGATGTATGTGGACCCTTTAGATCGACCACAAGGGACGCTTGTCGCTTCTACGTGACTTTTATAGACGATTATAGCAGATATGGATATATCTACTTAATCAAGCAAAAGTTAGAAACCTTTGAAAAGTTCAAAGAGTTTAAGAATGAAGTAGAGAATCAGTTGGGCAGGAAAATCAAGATGCTTAGATCTGATCGAGGAGGAGAGTACCTAAGTCTTGAGTTTCACGACTATCTAAAAGAATGTTGAATAGTTTCGCAATTGACGCCTCCTAGAACGCCACAATTGAATGATGTGGCTGAGAGACGTAATCGAACCTTGTTGGATATGGTTTGTTCTATGATGAGTCGTGCTTCGTTACCAATCTCATTCTGGGGGTATGCCTTAGAGACTGCCGCCCATATCCTTAACCTAGTTCCCACCAAGAAGGTTGCCAAGACACCTCACGAGATGTGGACAGGGAAAGCTCCCTCGTTAGCACATGTCAAGGTTTGGGGTTGTGAAGCTTTCGTAAGACGAGAGACTTACGACAAGCTAGAACTTCGTAGTAAGAAGTGTTATTTCATCGGCTATCCACAGAAGTCTTTTGGCTATCTCTTCTATAGAGCAAGTGACAATGTTGTCTTTGTTGCTAGGAGAGGAGTTTTCAGAGAGGGAGAACTCATAAGTCAAGGAGACAGTGGGAGTCAGATTGACCTTGAAGAGCTTCAAGAGTCAGGATATGAAGGAACCTCTAACACTGGTGCTCAACCTGAGGAGGAAACTCCTATTGAACCAATTGACCAGTCCTTAACTCTTAGACGTTCAAGTAGAGTTATTGTTCCACCCAAGTTTTATGGTTTTCATATTACTACTGACGGGGATACGTTTATTAGTGATAGTACACTAATAAATTTCGACGAACCTAATAACTACAAGGAAGCCATGGCTGGCCCAGAGTCTGCTAAATGGAAAGAGGCAATGGACAGCGAGATTCAGTCCATGTATGACAACCAAGTTTGGAATTTGGTTGATAATGTACCAGGTTGTAAGACAGTCGGGTGCAAGTGGATCTTCAAGAAGAAGACAGACATGGATGGGAAAGTGCACACTTATAAAGCGCGATTGGTCGCAAAGGGCTTTACTCAAACTCCTGGAGTTGACTATGATGAGACCTCCTCACCAGTTGCTAAAATAAAGTCTATTAGGATAATGCTCGCAATAGCTGCGTTTCATGATTATGAAATTTGGCAGATGGATGTAAAAACCGCTTTACTAAATGGGAAGTTGGCTGAGGATGTTTACATGAATCAGCCAGAGGGTTTTGTCAATGCGAAGGATCCAAGTAGAGTGTGCAAGCTGGAGAAATCCATTTATGGATTAAAGCAAGCATCTCACAGATGGAATCTTTGTTTTGACGAGAAAGTCAAAGAGTTTGGCTTTCTGCGAAAAGAAGATGAGTCTTGTGTGTATGTCAAGGCCAGTGGGAGTATAGTGAGCTTCCTCGTATTGTATGTCGATGACATACTGCTCATAGGAAACGACATCCCAACCTTGCAGGAGGTCAAGTCCTGGCTTGGGAAGTGTTTCGCTATGAAGGACCTCGGAGAAGCTGCACATATTCTGGGAATAAGGATAGTGAGAGACAGAAGTAACAGACTGATAGGACTCGGTCAGGATACATACTTGGAAAAGGTACTAAAATGTTTTAGTATGGAAAATTCTAAGAAAGGGGAGTTGCAAATTCAATGCAATACCAAACTGAGTAAGACTCAGAGCCCAGTACAGAGGCAGAGATAGCTTATATGAGCCGAGTACCTTACGCTTCCGCAGTTGGCTCGATTATGTACGCTATGACCTGTACTCGCCCTGATGTGGCCTTCGTTTTGAGCATGGTCAGCAGATATCAAGGGAACCCTGGTAGGGAGCATTGGATTGATGTCAAGAATATTCTTAAATACCTACGAAGGACCAAGGAATGGTTTCTATTCCTCGGTGGGAGTGATGACTTAAGGGTGCGAGGGTACAGTGACGCTGACGGATCGGGATTATTACCGATCGCAGTCAGGCTGGGTCTTTACCCTGAACGGAGGAGCAGTGACTTGGAAAAGTTCCAAGCAAGAGACTATGGCTGATTCAACGTGCGAATCAGAGTACATTGCGGCAAGCGAAGCGTTAAAGGAGGCTATATGGTTGAAGAACTTCATAGGAGACCTTGGAGTTATGTCATCCATAAAGGAGCCCATGGAAATTTGCTGTGATAATGAAGGAGCGGTTGCCTTGACTAAGGAACCAAGGGATCATGGCAGATCTCGACATATCGACAGGAAATACCATTTCATTAGACATCGGGTAGAAGATGGACTCCTCGTTGTGAAGAGGGTATCGTCAGAAGATAACCCAACAGATCCCTTTACGAAGGGACTGAGTAGGGTCAAGCATTTGAAGCATGCTAGGAGCGTTGGGCTAAAGGACGATATTAGTTTAGATTAGATAGTTAGGAAACTTGTAATGGATAATTTTGTATTCAACATTTGATGATTAAATAAAGGTGTGTTATTTATAAGAAAGTTTCTATCTTGTGTTGATCATTTATCTATTGTTTCGATTTTGCATGTTTTGACTTCCTAAATAATAAGATTGTTCGAATGGTCCACAATGGCTCATATGTTGGAAGTAGATATGAAAGAAGATTGTCATAAATTTGTTTGTAGACTGTCTAAAAGGTTTTAGACATTGCAAAGGTTTGCTACAAAGTTTATGAGTGCTTATGAAATATGTTTTGAGCATTGGAATAAACCCACATTTGCTAGTATCACTTCATGAAAGTTATCACAAGTGATCGCAAGTTGATAATATCATATAATCTTTAAACCTAGAGATATGGTTATTGTTTGCTAGTTGATTATGCATTGATAATACGAAAACGCATCAGTAACTTGATGTTATAAAACGTATTATTGTGTATAACTTAGCTAGTAGATAATAAAAGCATATAAGTCGAAGTTTTATGTTCCTTTTATTCTAAGAGTGTAAAAGCGATATCTTAGCCACTCGATGATTTGGTTTGACTTATGTGTCGGGCCCGATCAGGATGAGGTTGATGTGTTCAACTGAGTTCTATGTCGAACAAATCAGAGATCGAGGAACAAATGCTAAACAATAAGTATTGTAAGCATGATATCTAGAACAGAGGATTATACGATTCTTTATCTGAAGGACAGGATTTTGATCAAAGTTGACAGAAGCGTATAAGAGCTACGATTGCTAACCGGATTCTGAAGTCATATGTGAGATATAGTTACTAGACTTATCCAAGTGGGAGACTGTTGGATTAGTGTCTAAGCCCGTAACTATATTTGGTATGTACTTGACCCGGTTATGCATGGTCCTTTTGGGTTGCGTTCACCAAAGAAACTTGACAAGGTAATTGAAGGTAAAAAAGAGGATATTATGGTTTATTAATATATTATAAGAATAATATATTAAAGGAGAAATCATATTTATTTAATTAGTATTAGTCATAAATTAATTAGGTGACTAAAAGAGATTAATTAAATAAAGGGGCATAAATTGTCAAATGTGTGATAGTTGAGTTTTGGGCTGGGAAACCTAATGGACTAAGGGGGAACGAAATTATGACGAGGGATCATCATATTTTCGTCCAAGGGCCCTATTCCAGAAGGTTCCTTGGGCTACTTGGTGGCTAAGGTATCCATTAGGGTTTAGACTGAAACCCTAGCAGCCTATAGTATAAATAGAGACCCTTGCATGCAATTTCCGGCCACTTGTTCCCAAGAGAAAACCCTAGGCCGAAAAATAGCATCCTTCTCTCTCTCAAAGTTACCTTCTTGCTTGCGTGGTGTTTGTGATCCATTAGAGGAGTTACAATTGTGACTCTAAGCTCAAGAGAAGGAGAAAAGAATATCGAAGCCAATCTTTGAAGAGGTAAACATCTAGATCTGATGTATTAAGTTAATTTTCGAATTATCTATGCTAGATTAGGGTTTTCAAGTCTTGGATTCAATGCATGTACAATAGAGAAACCTAGATCCAAGCATTAGGGTTTGTATGAGCACATAGGATTGTTCTTATGCATAAAACCCATCAGTACCGGGGTATGTGAGTATGACACCCTAAAATTTTGGATTATTCTGAGATATGAGTTGTAAGTGGAGTATCGAGTGACTATTATTCCAATGGGAACCCATCAGTTAATTGTCCCCAGAGCGAGATTATCTAAGGTGTACCTGTGTAGAGATAAGTTTCTGGCATACGAGAATTTACATTAGGAGTGATGGTGCACAAGCTGAGTGGGTGCGTGCACCTATCTATGTTGGGTTGTGGAGCATGTGTTAGTGAACCCAGTAGGGTGATGATTTGAAGATGAGATTATGAGGAGATCAGAGAGTGAGTGAATCCGAGTGGGAGTAATCACTTAGGATTATCGGGGAAAAACCATGGAGTTAGCCCATGGCGAGTCAGTGAGTAAGAGAGTGTTGTAAGACTACGGGGAGCCGTAGCATCCATGAGTCAGTGAGAGAAAGGGCATCGTGTGACTACGGAGAGCCGCAACATACGTGAGTCAGAGAATAGTATCGTGATACTGCAGGAAGCTGTGGTATTCACTAGTAAGCGAGAGGGTATCGTGATACTGCGGGGAGCCGTAGTATTCACTGGTTAAGGAGAGAGTGTTGTGATACTGCGGGGAATGGTAGCATTCTCAAGTCAATGAGAGAGTGTCACGAGACTACGGGGGAGACCGTAGCACCCAGTAGTCAATATAGGGTGAATTCTGTCCCGCCGGGGGTTGTAGTAATTCACTAGTCAGAGTATGACGCAGAGGAGTTCTTAGGCTTGGACAGCCTTACCACTTGAGTCTTCGGGAACTTGAGTGCCGAACCAGGGGCGATACCGGCGTCTCCGTGACAGTCGATAATTGTTATATCCCGGGTTGAGAAGGGATTATCTTAATCGGAAGGAATTGAAGTTTGGTGTGTGCATAAATCAACGAATGTTGGGTCATGAGCTGAGTGCCAGATTGGAATTGAGTGGTTCCAATTCTGCTGTTGAATCAGACTCTTGAGCTCGAGTCTGGAATTCGTTTGTGTGTTGAGTAGGCGAGATGAGGTTTCGGATTCGTAGATGGGTTCATTTTTTTAGGGTATTGTTCTCCATCAGATGTCTTAAACCAGAGTGATTCAGTTTCGTCAGTTTGGGAAGAACCGCGAGACGCATGGAATCAATGGTTGGTAGATGACATAGGTTGAAGGTGAGACGATTTCAGATGAGTTATAGTATTCGTTGGGGGTAAAGAGAATTTCAAGACTTGTGTGCCACGATGAGTCGATATAGTTATTATGAGAAGGAAGTCGGTAAGACGTTCTCGATGTGCAACGAGTAACTTTTGGAGGATCATCTATTGGGTCGAGAGCTGACCTGATGCTCAGTGTTGAAGGGGATAATTGAGAGGAAGTTGGGGTTCATGTCTATAGATATCAGAGGATACTTCCAAGCGAGCATAATCTTTTCTTATGTTTGAGTTTGGGGTTCTTTCCTTCCGCTGAGTTCTGATAGTTGTTCAGGCAGTGGGTCCTTAGTGGAATATGACCCTTCCGTCCTTTTGGGTTACGAGCGGGATCAATTAGAGAATCAAAATTGGTAGAGTGTTCTTCGAGTTTGTTTTTTCGAAAAGCGATTAACATGATGATATTTTCCGAGGGTGGTCTGATAGGGAGACAGATCACTAGAGTTTTCAGGTTCTGGAGAGACAAATCAAGTGCCACAGCGGCAAAAGGGTCCGTCCATTTTCGGGATTGGGAGTTATTATTGAGTTCAATCGATGTGTTGTTAAGGAGCGATTTCGAGGGCGAAATCTAATTCAAGTGGGGGAGAATTGTAACATCCAGATTGATCATTTATGAATATTGAGTTTTATTCGTGGAAATGTGAGAATGTGATGAGTTACTAGAAGCGTAGGGCTTCTCATCACCTTTCCGGAGATATAAAGTTCGTTGGAAACGGACTGGTAATGAAGAAGCTACGACAGTTTGAAGTTTTGGCAAGTTTAGTCCTTATTTTGAGATGTGTGGCAGTTGAGTACGCGGGGGGTAATTATGTGTACGCTCGGCGTACTCATATGCGTGGAAGAGACGCGAAGGCCACATAGTACGTTGGGCGTACCAGAGGGTAAGCTGGGCGTACTAGGTCCTAGAAGAAAACCCTAATGTTTTGGAGTATCCTTATTTAAGGAACAATATGCCTTCATATTCAGCCACCATTTCCAGCATCTTACTTCCCTCAAAACCCTAAATATCGTTTCTTAGCTTGTGTGAGCAATGGAGGCTTATGAAGTGATCTCATGGGATTCTTTTGAGAAGAAGGAACTTTGAAGGAAGAAGAGTTGTCATTCATGCTCTTGGATCTGAGTTTCCTTGAGGATGGAGCATCATTCAGAGGTATCAAGCTCAAAACTTTGGTCTTATTTTGCATAGTTCATTTAATGGTCCATTTTAGGGTTTATGTCCCCAAAGCTTGAAGCTTTTTGAGTTGGTCAACCCAAGAGCCTTATACTTGTCCTCTTTGATGTCTTTAGACGATATAAGTTCATAAAAATGGAGTCTTGGTTGTCAAGATCTCCCCATCTATGAGATATGTGGATTTATGGTGGAAAAAGTGAGAGTTTATGAGATCTAGAATTGTTCAGCCTTGATAGAGCTTAAAGTCACCAACTTTGTGTTATAAGAGACTTCATTTGACCGAGATCTGAGATGGTAGCCTTTGTCTTAATGGGTTAAGACCACTTGAGTGGGATAAGCAAGTCTGGGACGTACGCCGAGCGTACTCCCAGCTACACGCAACGTAGCATTGAGTCAGCCCCGATGCATGCATGGCTAGGCGTACGCCCAGCGTAGAGAGACGTACGCCCATCGTACGTGGCAAGTGTTCACCTGTGACAACCCGAAATTTCTATCCTGTACAACATTTCAATTCATTGGAAGTCAAAACAGTTACTGCTAATTTTCAGACTTTTTGGAATAAGTTTGAGTATTTTAGGATTAACACTTTAGGAGATATCAGGAGAGAGGATGCCCTAGGTTTTATTGTGCAACAATAAAGTCCCGACACATCGAAAGTTTAGAGTTTACGGCCTAAACTTGGTGTTTACGGCCGTAAACCCTAAAGGGGAGGGGTATAAAAGTGGCACTTAGCCATTTTTAGCATTTTTCCACCTTTTCAAGATCAAATCTCAAACTCTCTCAAGTATATCCAAAGATTTCTTCCAAATCTTTATCTAGTAAGTGTTTCTAACCCTTTCAAGTTAGTATATCACTTAATCTAGTGACTTAACACACTTCTATCCGTTAGATCTTCCAAAAAGGGTGAATATTCAAGTTTCACCAAGAACACCAAGAACACATACTAGTGTTCTTGGCCTTTTGGTACCTTTTCAAGCTTCTAACTAGTAAGTACTCCTACCCTAGTGTATAGTAAAGCTTGTTACACTTTCATATATCAAGAAAACACCCAAGAAACACCAAGATCAAGGTGTTTACGGTCCAAGATGTTCTTGGACCGTAAACCCTACAAACGGTGCCAAAATGTCCCTAACCCTTTCATAAGCCTTGGTAACTTGCATAGATCCATTCCTTGATGTGTTAAGGACTTGAAATCATCAAAATACCAAAACCCATAAGGGTTTACGACCGTAAACCCAAAGGGAAATGGTCCAGGGACCGTAAACTCCATTTAGGAGTGAAATGGTGCCCTAAACACTTCCATAGGCTTAAGCATGAAGATGGAATACTTCTAATGGCTTGTAGAGCATCAAAACAACAAATGGTCAAAAGAACATGAGTTTACAGCTGTAAACTCATGTGTTTACGACCGTAAACCCATGGGGTTATGGTCACAAAACCGTAAACTCCAAGGGAGTTTACCCTTGAACCCCAAACACAATAGCAAGGTCCTACAACCCTTAGATACAATCCTTATGACTTGTAACACTTATACAAGGTGTTTTACATGTCTTGAGATGTCTTAACTTTGTCAATTAGTGGTTTAAAGTCTAATTGGATACATATATGTGTGATTATATGTTAACTAGGATCATTGAGCGTGTACAAGTCTTCACTTGACACTTAGCATCCTACATCATTCATTTCATCCAAACCACCAACTACAGGTGAGTTTATACCCCTTAATTAATGTTTTTAAATGATTTTAAATGCTTTAATGAGGGGGAATATAAGTAGAAAACAGCATGTTATAGAATCAATCACATGTGATTTATAACAGTGTTTTCAACCAACTGATTTCACATGCTTAAAAATGTGATACACAAAATGGTTTTCTGTTCTGATATACTTTGTTATCAAATGATTTACTTTTAAAAGGATTTATAAAAGGACATCAAGTCATTGTTATTCATGGTTCAAAACTCTTAAATGTTTTACAAAACCTCTTTCATCTTCTTGATCAAAACAATATCTATACACTTATGTTCATATATATATATATATATATATATATATATATATATATATATATATATATGTATTGATATGAGAGCATTCATTCTTCGTTCAATTCCCACACTCTTGGGTAGCAAGGGTGTATAAACCTTCTTGAACAACAATTACATTCCAGTAAGCTACTATAGGGGTAGTTTAGGGGATACAAAACATTATTCCTATTACAAGGAATTACACCAGAGTCAGTTCATTCATGAGTCTATACTATATTCTATATGAAGAGATACACTTACATGGATCCTCTTACATGGATACACTTACATGGATCCTCTTACATGGATACACTTACATGGATCCTCTTACATGGATACACTTACATGATCCTCTTATGCGGATACTTTTACCTAGATACTATATAGTAAGATACTATTACGTACTATAGTTTGGATCCGTCTATCCTAGTACAAAAGGATACTATAAGGGACTTACCATTCCTATACCCACTTGTTAGTTACAAGGGTAAATGAACATCTACGGATGCCTACGGTTGATACCATTACCGGTATACTTTAAGGGACTAACTATTCCTATACCCAGCTGTTAGCAACAGAGGTAAATGCACATCTACGGATGTCTACAGTTAATACTATTCGGTAATTTCCATGCCGTGATTATACTAGTACAAAAGGATAATGCTTAAGTTATTAGATCATTATCTTCATTGTGTGATAGATTCACATTATTGACGAGGTAGACTAATACTTG
Organism: Lactuca virosa; assembly: GCF_052849685.1. NCBI lineage: Eukaryota > Viridiplantae > Streptophyta > Magnoliopsida > Asterales > Asteraceae > Lactuca > Lactuca virosa. The sequence goes on from NC_136426.1 coordinate 207,144,743, forward strand.
TATACTTTCCCTATTACTTTTACTTTGTGACCTATTCACATAAACGACGAGGTAGACTATATATTTTATTATTAATAGTCATTCAGGGAAAAACCATCATCTTTACAGAAATATACTTTCAAAACGGTCAGGTCTTGGTAGAAGACTACTTTCAAAATAGTCGGGTCTTGGTAGAAGACTACATTCAAAACCGTCAGGTCTTGGTAGAAGACTACTTTTATACTAGTAGGAAATATGGGATTTTCTAGGGTTTTCACACTTATATCAAATGTTGCATCAACAAATGCATGTCTTTCATAGAAGCTTTCCAAATCAATGACACTTAAATACTTATGAATTCACCAGCTTTATGCTGATTCTACACTTTCAAAATAACTTGTATTCTCAGGTCACGAGTAGACAGGTACGAGGATCAGGTTCTGAGAAGACGGAGCACAGACAAGACTCGTCTTTTATTTTGATTACATATTTTGGTGTCCTATTACAATGAAAGAACACACACGTATTAAAACTTTACTTTTAATGCAATGGATGATGTTGTTGCTTGTTTACTACTTTACACTGTTATGATACTTCACATGACGTCCTCCACCCCTGAACGTTTCCGCCGTTCTTGGTTTTACGGTGTGACAGATTGGTATCAGAGCTTTGTTTATAGTGAATTGAGTGTATCAACCCATAAAAGATACACAGACTATAAATACAATGGGAGTAAAGTACTCTGACACAGAGCATATACTTTTAAATAATAAAATATTTAAGTAAGTATACGTGCCTGCATTCATACTAAAATCAGTGTCGCAATGACAATAACAAAAGTATTACGATTGTTGAATATCACAAGTAAGCTTGGGGATGTATGGTCAGTCCTGGGAGTGGCATAGCCTGATCAACTATGCTGGTCCGAGGAGTGATTAGCATATGCCCAAGAATGGTTGTGATGTGGCAACAAGTCTAAAAACTTACCAACACAACCACAATGAAATACCATAGGGGTATTTAGCGCTACTGTAATTACTTATTTGAGAACTAAATAGATTTTTATTAGTATGTCAATAGTTGTTTAGTGGATATACTAAAGTTATATGTACTAGGATGCCATAGACTTAGAATCTGTGAATCTTTGCTTTATGTCCTGTCCTTGTTGGGTTGGGGGCTTAGGGTTAGGGTCGCTTATTCGAAGGTCTATCCTATCCTAAATGCATATAACCGGTATGCACTAAACAAGTATTGAAGCAACTGATAAAGATCATCTTATAATTATCTTAGTTAGTTCGTCTATTTAGTTATTTCTCATATCCCTTTTCTCGCGTAGATATCATGGCTGGATTCCATCCTCACGGCGACCCGTACTTCCCAAACCCAGGAAATGCTGGATGGCTAGAGGAAGAACCAGAATATGATCACCCAATCCCTTTGGATGATCACCATGCTGAAGGCTTTTCTGATAGTTCTGTCTCGGAGCCTAAAGTCAACAACCAACCCCATGCTGCTCAAAACCCAAACCTGAACCCTCGTCCTGCATTTCAAGGACCCACACCTCTGTGGGCCACGAACTTGAATAGATGGAGTCAGGAACAGGGTCAACCTTTTCCCTACAATGGAGACAGAAGCTTCTACAACCTCACTGAGGGACGTTCAGCTGACAGAGTCCTACCGATCATGGTTCATAGGATTTCTCGGAACATCATACTGGGACAAACGACTATCGATTGAGTTAAGGAGATTGACGCCAACTCTGGCATTAACACCGTCCGGATTCGCCAACTAGAGTCTACTCATGAAAGGACTCTGGTCCGCAATGCACCTCTGCAGAGAGAACTTGCTGGAACCTAAGCCGAAGTCAGGGAACTTCGAGCTCAGCAAGTAAGATCTGACAGGCGTATAAGGGACATAGAACGCCTGCTGTCGGAATCGAGAACTCATTACAGTAGTTCTCGTCGCCGATGAAATCTTACCCACTTCTCTTTTGGATATAACCTAGTTATGTAAAACTTTGGTCTAATTCCCTATCTTTGTAAATCTTAGAACTCTTAGGTCTTGATTAGGGCGTAATCCTGTCAAAATTTTCCATCTTGGTTGATGTAAGGCTACCTTTGGTTGGCCATTTTTCCCGAACTTGTTACATCTGTAATTCCAGTAATATTGACGGGTACCTAATCTAAAAGGGAATTATTATCCAATTGCTATCATCTGTTGTTGAACTATGGCGATTTAGTTCATGAGATACATTCACTTTCTATACTATTGAATTCTTATCATTGCCTTTATCTTTTTCAACTTATAGTTGAAAAATGCCGCCTCGCAGAAGTACAAGGCGTAACAACAATAACGAAACACCGATACCACCACCTCCTCCACCACCTCTACCACCTCCTCATTTCGACGCTGCTATGTTCCAGGCAGCCTTCACAACAGCAGTAGCAGTTGCTGTGTCAGCCATAAATACTCATGTCCCTAGTGGATCGGGAACGGGTGCACCTCCTTCCAACCACGGCGAGAGCCGTGGGCATCCCCTGGAATGCACCTACAAAGATTTTTCGAATGCCAAACCTCGGAATTTCAATGGAACTGGAGGGGTTATGGTACTAAGACAGTGGATTGAAAAGATAGAATCTGTCTTTGAAATCTGTGCCTGCCCGGAGGGCAATAAGGTCAAGTTTGCTACTTGTACCTTTTCTGACAGGGCTTTAACTTGGTGGAATGGCCACGTTAAGTCTCTGACTCTTATAGTAGCAAACTCAATCAGCTGGGAAAACTTGAAAGCCATGCTGATGAGAGAGTACTGTCCTCGAGGGGAAATTCAAAAAGTCGAACAGGAACTCTGGGGTTTGGAAATGGTTGGTTCCGACATATCAACCTATACAAACAGATTCTGTGATCTGGCAATTCTATGCCCTGACATGGTTGCTCTGGAGAGCAAGAGAATAGAGAGATATATCTGGGGACTATCGCCCCAGATCCAGTCAAGTGTGATAGCTTCCAGGCCTGTTACTTTTGACAGCGCCAAAGAGCTGGCACAATCTCTAATAGACCACGGAAAACACCAGAACCCGATAATCCCTACACCCGAGCCGCAAAAGGGAAACAACAACAACAACAAGAAAAAGGGGTGGAACAAGAGGAAAAGCGGGGCTTCACAGGAATCCTCAAAGAGACAACAACTTGTGGCAATCAATGCTGCCACAGTAACCCCTGTTGTCCCTGCCAACCCCTTACCAGCAAAAACATATGCTGGTAATCTTCCGAGATGCAACAAATGCAACTTTCATCACCACGGACCTTGCAAGGAAATGCAGTGCTCTAACTGCAACAGAAAGGGGCATACAGCCCGTTTCTGCAAGATTCCAGCAAGGCCGACCGCCCAAGTTCCTAACGCTGGTGTGGGCCAGGCTTGCTACGGTTGTGGCGAGGTGGGCCACTACAAGAGGAACTGCCCTAAGGCGGGGATGGCTGGCGGAGTAGGAAGAGTTATGGCCATAGGCCACGAGGAAGCCGTAGCTGATCCTACGATAGTTACTGGTACGTTTCTCCTCGATAACTCATATGCTTGCATACTTTTCGACAGTGGTATGGAAAACGGGAAAACGGAAAGTACTAACTGCATATACGTAGGTTGTACCTTAACTTTAGATAGCCATACTTTTAAGATAGACCTCATGCCAGTCCAAATCAAAAGTTTCGACGTCATAATCAGCATGGATTGGTTGAGTCTTCTTCGCGCCGACATCATGTGCTTTGAAAAAGTAGTTCGTCTTAACCTTCCTAACAGCGAAACCTTAGTTATCTTTGGCGACAAACCTAGTACGAGCCTTCGCCTCATTTCATGCATCCAAGCCCAGAAGTGCTTAAGAAAGGAATATCATGCATTCCTCGCACACGTCGTCGATACGAGCCAAGAAGTAAAAGACGTTCAGAACATCCCATAGGTACGCGACTTTCCCTACATCTTTCCAGAAGAACTCCCGGGATTACCACCACAACGCCAAGTCGAGTTCAGAATCGACTTAGTGCCAGGGGCTACTCTCGTAGCCAAATCTCCTTACCGTCTGGCACCAGCAGAGATGCAGGAACTTTCCAGTCAGCTTAACGAACTTCTCAAGAAGGGATTCATTAGACGAAGCTTCTCACCTTGGGGAGCACCAGTCTTGTTCGTCAAGAAGAAAGACGAATCGTTTCGCATGTGCATCGAATACAGGGAACTCAACAAGCTTACCATTAAGAATCGTTATCCCTTACCCCGTATTGATGATTTGTTTGATCAACTTCAAGGAGCCAACTACTTCTCGAAGATATATCTACGATCCGGATATCATCAACTACGAGTGTTAGAGGAGGATGTTCCCAAGACAGCCTTCCGAACTCGTTATGGACACTACGAGTTTGTAGTGATGCCATTCGGATTAACTAACGCGCCCGCCGTATTCATGGATTTGATGAATAGGGTGTGCCGTATTTACTTGGATCAGTTCGTCATCGTCTTCATCGTTGACATACTCATCTACTCTCGAAGTAAGGAAGAACATAGTCAACATCTCCGCAGAGTCTTAAAAATATTACGGTCGGAGAAGCTCTATGCGAAGTTCTCTAAATGCGAATTTTGGATTCGGAGAGTCGAATTCTTGGGCCACGTAGTTAGTGAAGAGGGAATACATGTGGACCCTTCCAAAATCAAGGCCATTGAGAACTGGTCAGCATCGAAGACACCTACGGAAATACGTCAATTTCTATGTCTCGCTGGCTACTATCGCAGGTTCATTCAGAACTTCTCCCGCATAGCGAAACCTCTTACAACATTGACCCAGAAAGGCGTGGCCTTTAACTCGGAAGAGAAACAGGAGAGAGCGTTCCAAACGCTCAAACGAGCCTTGTGCACCGCACCAATACTATCCCTCCTCGAAGGGATAGAAGACTTCGTTGTCTATTGCGATGCTTCAAATCAGGGACTCGGATGTGTTCTGATGCAACGAGGTAAGGTCATCGCCTATGCCTCGAGACAGCTGAAGACACATGAGGTTAACTATACCACCCACGATCTTGAACTAGGAGCAGTCGTGTTTGCTCTGAAGATCTGGAGACACTACCTGTATGGTACAAAAAGCATGATCTTTACAGACCACAAAATCCTACAACATATATTCGACCAGAAGGAGCTCAACATGAGATAACGACGGTGGGTCGAGCTACTCAGTGATTACGAATGCGAAATTCGTTATCATCCGGGTAAAGCCAACGTACTAGCCGACGCCCTAAGTCGGAAAGAATACTCTGGTCGTAGAGTCAAATCTTTGACTCTAACTATCCATTCACACTTGTCCACGCAAATTAAGGAAGCTCAGCTCAACGCTTTGAAGCCTGAAAATGTGGCGGGTGAATCCCTAAGAGGGATGGATAAGAATTTAGAAGTCAAGGGTGGCGGAGCCTTATACCTCATGGATCGGATCTGGACACCGAAACACGATGGCTTCAGAGACTTGGTCATGACCGAGGCACACAACACTCGTTATTCCGTCCACCCAGTTTCAGATAAGATGTATCTGGATCTTAAAAAGCTATACTGGTGGCCTAACATGAAAGCAAATATTACTACCTTCGTAAGTAAATGCCTTACTTGCACGAAGGTAAAGGTCGAATACCAGAAACCCTCCGGTCTTCTGCAACAACCAGAGATACCAGAATGGAAGTGGGAGCGGATCACTATGGACTTCATAACCAAGTTGCCCAAGACAACGGGTGGACTTGATACCATATGGGTCATCGTCGACAGATTGACCAAATCTGCACACTTCCTGCCTATCAAAGAAACAGACAAGATGGAGAAACTTACGAGAACCTACATTAGGGAAATTATACGACTGCATGGTGTGCCCATATCTATTATCTCGGACAGAGATAGTAGATTCACTTCTAGGTTCTGGCAGTCGCTACAAGGTTCCTTGGGAACTAGGCTGGACATGAGTACAGCCTACCATCCACAGACCGACGGACAAAGTGAGAGAACTATCCAAACCTTAGAAGAGATGTTGCGAGCCTGTGTGATCGACTTTGGGAAAGCTTGGGATACTCATCTACCCCTTGTATAATTTTCCTACAACAACAGTTATCACACGAGCATAAAGGCAGCTCCATTTGAGGGCCTCTATGGCCGAAAGTGCAGATCCCCTCTGTGCTGGGCTGAAGTGGGTGATACCCAGTTAGCCAATGGACGAGTTCATGAAAGCACTCTCACGGGTCCGGAGATCATTCGGGAAACGACAGAGAAGATCGTTCAAATTCGTGAACGGTTGAAAGCCTCTAGAGACCGACAGAAAAGCTACGCTGACAAGCGAAGGAAACCGTTGGAATTCCAGGTGGGAGACCATGTTCTATTGAAGGTCTCACCCTGGAAGGGCTTGATACGCTTCGGAAAGCGTGGAAAGCTCAATCCAAGGTACATAGGGCCTTTCGAGATTCTTACCCGAATCGGCCCTGTAGCTTACAAACTCAATCTACCGCGCGAACTTAGTAGCGTACATTCTATTTTCCACGTCTCGAACTTGAAAAAGTGTATGTCCGACGAGACTCTTGTTATCCCACTTGAAGAGATCGAGATTAACGAGAGCCTCAACTTCGTGGAGGAACCAGTAGAGATCATGGACCGAGAGGTCAAGCAAATGAAACAAAGCCGTATCCCGATAGTGAAGGTTCGCTGGAACGCCAAGCGACGACCTGAATTCACTTGGGACCGAGAGGATCAGATGAGACTGAAATATCCTCATCCTTTTACTTAGTTGTTTGTAACTACTTATTTGCTTAAATTCAAATTTCAGGACGAAATTCCTTCTAAGGAGGGGATGATGTGACAACCCAAAACTTCTATCATGTACAACATTTCAATTCATTGGAAGTCAAAACAGTTACTGCTAATTTTCAGACTTTTTGGAATAAGTTTGAGTATTTTAGGATTAACACTTTAGGAGATATCAGGAGAGAGGATGCCCTAGGGTTTATTGTGCAACAATAAAGTCCCGACACATCGAAAGTTTAGAGTTTACGGCCTAAACTTGGTGTTTACGGCCGTAAACCCTAAAGGGGAGGGGTATAAAAGTGGCACTTGGCCATTTTTAGCATTTTTCCACCTTTTCAAGATCAAATCTCAAACTCTCTCAAGTATCATCCAAAGATTTCTTCCAAATCTTTATCTAGTAAGTGTTTCTAACCCTTTCAAGTTAGTATATCACTTAATCTAGTGATTTAACACACTTCTATCCGTTAGATCTTCCAAAAAGGGTGAATCTTCAAGTTTCACCAAGAACACCAAGAACACACACTAGTGTTCTTGGCCTTTTGGTACCTTTTCAAGCTTCTAACTAGTAAGTACTCCTACCCTAGTGTATAGTAAAGCTTGTTACACTTTCATATATCAAGAAAACACCCAAGAAACACCAAGATCAAGGTGTTTATGGTCCAAGATGTTCTTGGACCGTAAACCCTACAAATGGTGCCAAAATGTCCCTAACCCTTTCATAAGCCTTGGTAACTTGCATAGATCCATTCCTTGATGTGTTAAGGACTTGAAATCATCAAAATACCAAAACCCATAAGGGTTTACGACCGTAAACCCAAAGGGAAATGATCCAGGGACCGTAAACTCCATTTAGGAGTGAAATGGTGCCCTAAACACTTCCATAGGCTTAAGCATGAAGAGGGAATACTTCTAATGGCTTGTAGAGCATCAAAACAAAAAATGGTCAAACTAACATGAGTTTACGGCCGTAAACTCATGTGTTTACGACTGTAAACCCATGGGGTTATGGTCACAAAACCGTAAACTCCAAGGGAGTTTACCCTTGAACCCCAAACACAATAGCAAGGTCCTACAACCCTTAGATACAATCCTTATGACTTGTAACACTTATACAAGGTGTTTTACATGTCTTGGGATGTCTTAACTTTGTCAATTAGTGGTTTAAAGTCTAATTGGATACATATATGTGTGATTATATGTTAACTAGGATCATTGAGTGTGTACAAGTCTTCACTTGACACTTAGCATCCTACATCATTCAGTTCATCCAAACCACCAACTACAGGTGTGTTCATACCCCTTAATCGATGTTTTTAAATGATTTTAAATGCTTTAATGGGGGGGGGGGGGGAAGTAGAAAACATCATGTTATAGAATCAATCACATGTGATTTATAACAGTGTTTTCAACCAACTGATTTCACATGCTTCAAAATGTGATACACAAAATGGTTTTCTGTTCTGATATACTTTGTTATCAAATGATTTACTTTTAAAAGGATTTATAAAAGGACATCAAGTCATTGTTATTCATGGTTCAAAACTCTTAAATGTTTTACAAAACCTCTTTCATCTTCTTGATCAAAACAATATATATACACTTATGTTCATATATATATGTATTGATATGAGAGCATTCATTCTTCGTTCAATTCCCACACTCTTGGGTAGCAAGGGTGTATAAACCTTCTTGAACAACAATTACATTCCAGTAAGCTACTATAGGGGTAGTTTAGGGGATACAAAACATTATTCCTATTACAAGGAATTACACCAGAGTCAGTTCATTCATGAGTCTATACTATATGCTATATGAAGAGATACACTTACATGGATCCTCTTACATGGATACACTTACATGGATCCTCGTACATGGATACACTTACATGGATCCTCTTACATGGATACACTTACATGATCCTCTTATACGGATACTTTTACCTAGATACTATATAGTAAGATACTATTACGTACTATAGTTTGGATCCGTCTATCCTTGTACAAAAGGATACTATAAGGGACTTACCATTCCTATACCCACTTGTTAGCTACAAGGGTAAATGAACATCTACGGATGCCTACGGTTGATACCATTACCGGTATACTATAAGGGACTACCTATTCCTATACCCAGCTGTTAGCAACAGAGGTAAATGCACATCTACGGATGTCTACAGTTAATACTATTCGGTAATTTCTATGCCGTGATTATCCTAGTACAAAAGGATAATGCTTAAGTTATTAGATCATTACCTTCATTGTGTGATACATTCACATAATTGACGAGGTAGACTAATACTTGTATACTTTCCCTATTACTTTTACTATGTGACCTATTCACATAAACCACGAGGTAGACTATATATTTTATTATTAATAGTCATTCAGGGAAAAACCATCATCTTTACAAAAATATACTTTCAAAACGGTCAGGTCTTGGTAGAAGACTACTTTCAAAACAGTCGGGTCTTGGTAGAAGACTACATTCAAAACAGTCAGGTCTTGGTAGAAGACTACTTTTATACTAGTAGGAAATATGGGATTTTCTAGGGTTTTCACACTTATATCAAATGTTGCATCAACAAATGCATGTCTTTCATAACAGCTTTCCAAATCAATGACACTTAAATACTTATGAATTCACCAGCTTTATGCTGATTCTACACTTTCAAAATAACTTGTATTCTCAGGTCACGAGTAGACAGGTACGAGGATCAGGTTTTGAGAATACGGAGCACAAACAAGACTCGTCTTTTATTTTGATTACATATTTTGGTGTCTTATTACAATGAAAGAACACACATGTATTAAAACTTTACTTTTAATGCAATGGATGATGTTGTTGCTTGTTTACTACTTTACACTGTTATGATAGTTCACATGACGTCCTCCACCCCTAATCGTTTCCACCGTTCTTGGTTTTGGGGTGTGACATGACCTTCCATTGACTTTTTAGGGTTTCGAGCAAATGTGAATTTTGAGGGGCAAAATGGTCTTTTCACCCTCCTGGGATTTAGTAAAGGATTATTGGGCTTGGGGGTTGGGTCCATTTAAGGTTGGGCCCAATTGGGAAGATTGGGCCATTAGTAGGCCCATATGTTGGGCTTGCCTTTTTTACTTGAGTTTAAGGGTTGGGCCTTGGGTGGGCCCAATGGGTTTGGGCTATTTGTGGACCGAGTTGATGGGCTATCTTTAGATATGATGAGTGAGGGTATGGTCTTAGATCCTAATTGGGTTCACTGTAGGTTTGGCATAGTGTTAGAGGCCGGTATGCAGCAACAACATATATAGGAGCCATTCTTCATCCGAGGTGAGTCTTCTCACTATACTTACCGTGAGTGGTATCCTTGTGTGACTAAGATGTCTTATGTGCTTATTTGTGTGTTGTGATATTCTGCATTATGTCTCTGTGATTTATGCTGAGTATTGTTATTATGAGCTTATTGAGTTAGGACCGGAGGGTCCACCTGAGTTTAAGGACCAGAGGGTCCCACTGAGACACATTGACCGGCGGGTCTTATCTGAGTATAGCCATGAGAGGCTATTGAGATGTGTGTGGTATTTTGGGGAACTCATTAAGCTTTGTGCTTACCGTGTTATGTGTTATGTGTTTCAGGTTTTTCTCAGGATCGCGGAAAGGCACCGACTCAATTGTACACACCAAAGAAAGAGTTATGTTTTGAGGATCCTGGATTTTTAATCAATCAATTATGGAGATGTGTTTTGTAAACTAAACAAATGAGATTTTGTGAAATGTTTTATGAAATTTATATGATTTTAAAATGAAAATTTTGTTTGGAAATTTGCGGTGTTACACCATTTCTTTTTAGAATAATGTGTACTTCCAAAGTTACTTACCTTCAAATCATTGGAGTAGTATCACATGATACAACATTTAAGGTTGGAGTGCTGATGATGAGGAAATTTATACCCAAAATAAGAAAGAATTGTTATTGATCGAACTAATTATTTTGGATGAACAAGTTATGTTCAACGTTTTTTATTTACGTTTACATGTAGTATATGATGTGATAACATGGTAATTTTTTTACTGGGCACAAAAATCGAAGCATGCGTTTTCAATAGTAACTTCAACAGGGTCCAACATCTTCTCAAAGTTAGAGAAACCTATGTACTACAAAACCAAAACTTGGCTGCAACAAGCGAAGGTTTTAGTATTACTAGCCAAGACCAACACATTGTGTTCTAATGGAAAACTCTTCTTAAGGAATGTTCTGATTTTACGGGTCGACTTCATGGCTTTGTTTTTGTTGACTCTACTTCAATTCTATAACAAACTTGCTCGACCAATTTGTGTTTTGGTTAGTTATTTGATTTTTTTTTTACATTCTTTAAATTATTCACATAATTCATATTATTGTTTTGTACATTTGTAGATGTTATCGGACATGTCATATCACAACGTACTCTAGACACATCTAATCCAAATCCATCAAGTCACAACATGAAGTTGACCTTAAGCAACATAGACTGAATTATTTAACTTTTTTTATGTGATATTTCCCATATATACATTGCTTGTTGCTTTGAAGTAATTAGTATTTTATTGTAGGGGTACATTGCTTAAGGTTACTTTGTTTACAGTTCAAGCTCATCAACTATCAGATTTTATGACAAAAACACAAAAAAAAAAAAAAAAAAAAAAAAAAAAACTGTGTTATTTTAATTAGCCAGTTTGCTACAGTCAACGTCTGGAATGGTTTGTGCTATTAGTCTAACATTTACTTCGTACATAAAAATACTTTTTTTTATTTGACTTTTTACCGGTCATGGTGGAGTTTCATCTTATCTGGACGCAACTAATTTGTTTATTATTGCATACCTTTTTGAGATTAACGAATACAAGAAAAGTTAGTTCCATTATTACAATCTTTAAATAAAATGCAAGTCTCTTGATCTTCTTCCCCTTCATATTTTCACAGAGATAAAAAGTCTAAAAGTTCTATAACTTGTTGTTGCAAGTCATACTTTTTCATCGAGGCATTGAAGGTTTATTATCACCTTTAAAGATATTTATTATTATTTTTTTTCATACGAAGTTTTTTAATCTACTTTTGGTAGGAAAGAAAGTTTATTTTACTTGGAACAATCAAAGGAATTAGACAGGACTATCCTTGGCTTCATGATGCATGTAAAAGATATGGAAAGAAGGTTATAAGGTGTTAAGTATTGATCATACAATTGATTCCCCAAAAAAGGCATATCATATATGTAACGGATTCCGACGGCTATGAAAAAATTTCGCAACGGATTTTTCTATCGGTAATTAGTAACCGATCGAAGAAATATTATTTTGCAAAAGATTACTGACGGACTAACTCGCTAACTGACTACCGACGAAATTTAGAAAAAACTCACTAACAGATTACCGACAGATATTATGTGACACGTTAGCGGCAAATTCTAGCATTATAAAAAAAATCTAAATTCATGAAAAAATTAACAATAATTACATATTCAACAAAGGAACAATCTTCAAACATACACCAAATCTATATTTTAAAACCATCAAATATTAATCCACCAAAAAGGTATTCATTATTCATTCATTCATTGCTTACTTTACTTCTCCATGCAAAGACTAAAACCAAAACCATCTTGAGTAATTCCACCTTGAGGACCCACCACCTCCATTTCTAACAAAGATGTTCCTTAGAGTGTCACTAGTGATGTCAATGTTTGTCTGTAGCCATTGATGGAATAAAATCACTTCCAGTAATGGAATCAATAACCAGATGTGAAGCGTTTTTGTTACAATCAATGAAAACCAGCAAAAATAAAATAAATGGTAATCAATTGATTAATCTGTAGCACAACTGTAGAATAATAATAAAAACACTATTTTATAGTTTATAATTTATACACAGATGAAAGATATCAATTGCTTGTGAAAGCAACACTTTGTTGTCATCAGAAATATCATTCCCAAGGAAAACAATCCACTTCACATCAGAATTACCCCTTCACACTGCAAGGAGGATAAATGTAACAATCAGAAATGAAAACACAGCATAACTAGATTTTTCTTAAATGACCATTTTAACCTTGGACCAAAACTAAAACAAGCAGAATACTACAGGAACCAAATTTATTGATATTTAAGGAATAAGCATGTCAAGATCTAGTGATCAGATCTGCAACTTCCGTCAAGATCGCTATCATCTCCAAACATCATTCAGTAAGAATGGAACAAGATGTCAGATTTAGACCCTACTTAAGCGTTACTTGATATAGCATAAATTGGAATGTTGAGCATTATAAATGTATTGGCATCAAAACAATTACAAAAGAAAACGTTTTATAAACTTACCTCTGAAAGGGTAAGGTGCAGTGGCCTCAAGACAAACCCACAAAACCGACTCTTGAAATGCTATGAACACCTAACGGGTACCGATCTGATTCAACTAGACTGACAACAGATCAAGAAAGTGTGAGTGACAGGCGAACAACATAAACTTCTAAACACCAAAAAAAAGGACAAAACTGCTTCAAAACACATGATTCAGAATGGTATAAATTAACGTATCAGTTAACTTACATTTTTTTGTTTTAAAATATTGCGGATCTTTGCTATCAAAAGAATCCATGATATTCAGATATCCATATCCTCCTATGCCAGTAGTTGAATAGTTTGAAGATATAGAAAAAATATATTGCTTTGAATGCTGGATCTAGATTCACAGGGTTGATTATGACAGCGGCTGTGAAATCGTATGAAATTGAAACTGAACATCTAATATATATATATAGTAAGAAAAGTGTGGGCGTCAACCCTAACACTGATCTCAAGCGATGATGATTTGCATCAACCTCCCCCTAAAATTGTACATATCATCACATACAGCCCAACCATTACGCAAAATGACACTTTTGGTGCTTGATGAATAAAGTTGTACCTGATTTTTTATTTGTAGTTTTTTTTAACAGCTCTTAATTATTTGTAAATGGCCATAGTACTCATTACTATAAATAACTATTTTTTTAACAGTTCTTATTTGTAAATGGCCACACTATCTTTATTTATATTTTTTTCAAAAACACTTAGAAACATTTTTCTTTGGTGTTTAAGTGAGAATTATCTTCTATCATTTGATATTGTGATTATTCCCGGTTGAGTATACCATATTCATTTTTTAGCCTTCCAACATGAAAAGGTGTAATTAGCACACACTTATTATAAAGTTTGGCTACAAAATTAATGGTTTCACGAAAAGATACATTTTTATTATGTTAAATGAAATCATCATAATAATGTATACCAAGAATTATATTTATTTTAAAATTAATTTTGTGAAGAAACTGATGTTAATAATCTACATAAGCACTACAAGAAAAAGTCTTTATTAGTGACCAATTTTTTAGTGACGACCAATAATCTGGTCACTAATAATATCAATTAACGACCACAAATTTAGTGGTCACTGAATTTTGATAATGCTACAAATTTAGTGACGAATTTTATAAGGGTCGTCACTCACGGGTCACTATACGGTAAAGTATAACCAAAATAAATTTTTAGCATCATAATAGGTATTAGTGACTAAAACGGTGGTCTCTAAATTGAAGACTTAATGACGAAAAAAAAAATCGCCAAATTGAAGACTTTTGAAGATTTAATGACCAAAAAAATGGCCACTAGCTATTTTTATATGCATGGGCTGCGAAAAAGATAGCGGTCGTTGTCTATGAATTAAACAAAAAAATTAAAAGTTCCACAATACACATCTGTTTTAACACCATACGAACTTCCAACACTTAAATATTATTATTATTATTATTATTATTATTAAAATATAGACTAAATCTATATAAAGATCCTACGGCTTTTAAAGCTTAAATCATTAATTTCAGTAACTATTAATTAACTATAAATACGTTGGACTCTCGAAAGTCCGAAACTACATAACCCACTCGCGGGTTGACCCGTCAAACCATTTATTATATTAACATTAACAAAAATAGTTTCGTTAAATTAAATCCCAATGGTAATGCGGTAAAGATCGTAATGCCCTTAGACTTGAGGGAGTGGTTGCGGTAGGGATCGCAGTCTCCCTGCCACCTTAGCATGAACACCGCCCATCCACCGTGGTTTGGGTGCGATGGAGGCCGCACCACGGTAATCCTCGGCTTCACTCCCCATTCTCTCCCTCCTCTTTTACTTGCTCTCTCTCTCTCTCTCTCTCTCTCTCTCTCTCTCTCTCTCTCTCGACCAATCATCTTCTTTCTTTTCTTCTTTCTTTTCTCTCTCCTAACCTTTTTCCCACTCCCACCGTGTGGTATGAAATTGATGAAATGAGAAAATATATAAGCTGGCGTGTACGTGGCATAAGAGGGAGTGCGGTTTCAGTGACACCACTCCCTCCAGCCCAATGGCTTTGATTGCAGTTTGCCCTAAATCGAGGATCCATTAATCGATACATAGCAACTAACAAGCATACTCCAACTCCATACGCCGATACACTAGTAGGCGATAACCTTATACGCAACAACACCAACGAATGTCAACAGCGCGACTCACCTCCTCTCGTCTGTCCACAAATCCACCGGCGTCACTCCATCCTGTCACACCCCCGAACCAGACGGCGGAAACGTCTGGGGGCTTGCGCGTGACTTTATCTTTGTACTATCATCACAAAGTATATAATTGAAACATAACATCATCATCACCACACATGTAATATAACAACATTCATTGTTTACATCGAGTATTGTATTTGAATATTACACGCCAAAATAATTAAAGTCTGATGAAACAAAATATAACAAAACATCCTTTAGTTTGTTCAGCCCAACCAGCTTCAACGGTTTCCTGAGAATACAAGTTAATTTAAAAAGGTCAACATAAAAATATTGGTGAGTTCATAAGCATGTTTGAGAAAATGATTTGTAAAATTTGTAATCACAAGAAAATCCTATATTTTCTTAAAATGGTTTAGTATGTTTGTGTTCAATCTAGTATTAATGCATGTGTGTTGTTGTTTAATAGAATGTCAAAAGTGAATGAAGAGAGTGTAAATAGGATGCCCCCAGACAACCCTATGTTGCATGTAAAAGAAGAAAAAGAATAGTCTCCCGTAAACTTCATAATGTTAATTCCTCTAAGTGAGCCGTCATAACCATACTAATTGATGACAATTTCGCCTGTCTTGGCGTTTGTGGACGCGGACGGAAAATAGAATAAGGTTGTCGTCACCCTAGACTGATGTAGTGTAACTATAGCGAACAGCTCAGAAGTGAGGTGTCATCCCCATATAGATCTATACACAAGACCCTGCTCTCCCTCCAAGAGACTCTGATTATAACTACAGGCTACGATCGTACACTCAATAGGTGTCAACCGACACGTCTCACTAGATCCTTAATTGAATTTTACGCGAAGAGAAACATATAAACTCATTCCGGGCCCAATGAACCATGTAAGCGGACCATGGAGTCTCACTAAACACATAAGTCATTTTCAGGCCCGAAATGAATGAGATTATATAACATGGGCCCAAAATATATGTAAAATGACAACTAAGGCCCATTTCACATGTAAGGTATTTACAGGCCCAAATAGCACGAAATTAGTATCCAAGGTCCGTCGCGCATGTTAATGGGTCAATGAGGCCCAATAAACATATAATTAGTATTCAGGACCTATCAAGCATATTAATGGGCCACTAAAGCCCAATATTATGCGAATGGAAAAATTAGTCCGTTTGTTATTTTATTGCTAGTATTAGTTCAATTATTTGTCAAATTGACTTAAAAATACCACCTTTGTAATCATATATATATATATATATATATATATATATATATATATATATATATATATATTAAATGCACATAGGTTAACATGTCTAGATGATTTAAAAATATGTATAAGTCATATAAACTTGCATCTAACAAACATATAAACACTTTTAGTAAGTTAGAACAACTTTCTGATTTTTGGCATTTACGTCTCTACTTTTAGAAAAATTATAGAAAAATCATGGTAAGTCGAAATTTGGATCCGTCAACTCTGAGAGTTTAGAAAATGAGTCTACATTCTTCATAATTTTTATTATAATTTTTAGTGATTTCAAACCAGTGTGAAAATGTTCGTCTTCACAGACTGGTCCGAAATCCTTCCTGAGATGATAAGCAGTTTTGTAAGAATCGCTAAAAATTGTCGAAAACTCGTATAAACGCGTGAGAGTATCCATTTTAAAGGTATAAACCTGAAATTTTTGCATGTAAAACAGTTTTGAAAAATATTACCATGAAGTTGGTCAAAACAGTCCGTAACTTGACCAAAACTTTTCTGTTAAAAGCTGTTTTTTGAATTTAGGTTATAGATTTTTGAACACAACACTTGCTTTTCCTATTTTGAGTGTATAAATCTCAGATCTGCAAGTTTACATGACAACATATACCTTTATCATAGTTTTTATGAAGATCTAAGTGATAAACTTCATATTTTTAGATTTATGAAGTAAACAACACATAATCACCAAATAAATCATGAAAAACACTCATAGTCATGCATATACACATAGATCTACACAAAACAACTTGTATTCTCCCCCAAAACTTAGTAAAAACTGAAAATAGGAGGGTATGAACTCACATTGCTTTGATGTTTTCGGATTTTGGTGATGAGATGAGTAGATCTCGACCCTAGCAAGCTTCTTGAGAAGGATTTTCGAACTTAGATGGTTCTAAGAAGCATGATTGACGAAAACATGGGTGTAAGAGGAGTGAATGAGTTTAAAGATGAAGTATATCACTTGGGTTTGTAAGATCTTACCACAACGTAAAGCTTGAAGTGATTCTCTTTTGAAGATCTTCCTTATACCCACGATTCTCTTGAGAGAAGAAGGGGGGGAAGTGTTGGATGGTTAAGAGAATAATGGTTGAGTTTGAAATGAGAGAGAGATTGGAGAATGAGAGAGAGGTCGAGAAGTAGATAAGAGGAGAGAGATAAGAGAGATAAGGGAGAGTTGACTTAAGTAGAGGGTGATTTGATGCATGCTTGGATACATGCACTCTTGCATGGATATCCATTAGGTATTAATGAGGTGGCAAGGTTTGATTAAATTGGGGTTTTCTCTCTTTTTTTTATTATTATTTCTTGTTGGGCCGAGAGAGGGGCAAGGAAAAGGAAATGAGATGGTTTGGGACCTCCCTTGACGTAGTCCGATTTTATGAGTGATGGGTTTTGAGCATTCTAACACTCCTAAGTGTACATGCAACCATAGAAAACCTAGGATCTATGTTTGTCTAAAATACATGCAAAATATGATTTCCAAGGTTCATAATCCTATCTAGCATACATGGGGAACTTTTAAACTAAAATACGGCTAGAATTACATACCTTGTAGTTGATTTGATTCCTTGAAAACCTTGAGAGCCTAGCACCCCAAGTGTGATGCCTTAAATGCTTCACACAACACCAAATACTTTGGAATAACTTTGAGAATGTATAACACTTGTATAAACCGGCCTAGCCCTCTTGTTCTACTTGTGTAGCCGATTTTGGTGTGCCTCATGTTCTTTATATAGTGTGTCAAATCTAGGGTTACACCATGTAAACCCTAATGTAACATGACTCTTTATTTCCATGACCCATGGGTTTGTAACTCCCATGGAGCATCTCATGGGTTTTACCCAACTTGATAATCCAAGGAGCCTTTTAGCCCACTATATAAGTTATGGATGATTTACATAATCAACCCATATATTTAATTAGTTATCTTTTGATCACTTAATTAATTCCAAATTAATCATTGATCAATACTAATTAAATAATACTATTAATATATTAGAACTTATAATATATTAATAAACCACAAGTGTTATTTCTCTCATTTAGTTTATCCAAATGCATGATGCCATGCAACCCAAATGGACCATGCCGGGTCGGGTCAAGTACATACCAGAAATAGTTATGGACTTAGACACCTTATCCAACAGTCTCCCACTTGGATAAGTCTAATAACTATAACTGTAAGTATGACTTCAGGAACCGACCATCAATCGTAGCTCTTTTCAAGGTCTCTCGGAACTAAGAAGATGATTATGCGCCATTTAAGATAAGTGATCGTATAATCCTCTATTCTAGATATCAGCCGGACAAATACATGGAACAAAGTCTTACTTTTATCTAGTAGTTTGTTTCTCGATTTCCGATTTGTTTGACATAGAACTTAATTGAACACATCAACTTAGTTCTGACTGGGCCCGGTACATAGGTAAAAAAAAAATCATCGAGGGGCCCAGATATCACTTCTAATCCAAGAAGGAACAGATAAAGTTCGACTCATATGCTTGTTCTACTACTTGTTAAATTACACACAAAGGTACGTTTTATAACATCGAGTTACCAATGCGGTTTCGTACGATCAATGCATAACCAACTCATAGGCAACAAGACATATCTCTAGGTTTGAAGACTTATATGATATTACCATCTCGCGATCACTCGAGATAAATTCCATGAAGTGATTCCAACGAGCGTAGGTTGAATCCAATACTCAGAACTTATGAGCACTCATGAGTGTTGAGGCCATGTCCAACATCTTAGACCTCTACAACCAACTCATGATAGTCTTAATTCATATCTACTTCCGACATATGACCGACTATGGATAATTTGAATAATATGTAAAACACAACATAAATATTCTGGAAGTCAAAACATGCAAAAGAAATAATAGTAAATGATTGAAAAAAGATATCAACACTTTACTCATAAATAAACACAACTTTTATTCATCATCAAATGTCAATTACACTTTACAAATTTCAAAGTTATCTAACTACTAAAACTAATATCATCCTTCAGCCATATGCTCCTTGTATGCTGGAGATGCTTAACCCTGCCTAGTCCCTTCATGAGGGGATCTGTCGGGTTCTCATCCGATGATACCCTCTTTGCCACTAGGAGTCCTTCTTCTATTCGATGTCTAATGAAATGGTATTTTCTGTCAATGTATCTAGATCTCCCGTGATCCCTTGCTTCCTTTGCTAAGGCAACTGCACTTTCACTATCACAGAAGATTTCCATAGGCTCCTTAATAGCCGGTATAACTCCAAGATCTCCAATGAAGTTCTTTATAAATATTGCCTCCTTTGCTGCCTCGCTTGCCGCTATATACTCTGATTCGCAAGTTGAATCAGCAACTGTCTCCTGCTTGGAACTTTTCCAAGAAATTGCTCCTCCGTTTAAGGTAAAGACCCAACCCGACTGAGTGCAGAAATTATCCCTATCAGTCTGGAAGCTAGCATCACTATACCCTACAACTCTCAAGTCATCACTTCCACCAAGAGTAAGGACCCAGTCCTTAGTCCTCCGCAGGTACTTGAGGATATTCTTTACAGTCATGCAGTGAGCCTTACCAGGGTTCCCCTGATACCTGATAACCATGCTCAATGCAAAGGCCACATCAGTACGAGTGCGGGTCATAGCATACATGATCAAGCCTACTGCAGAAGCATAAGGTACTCAACTCATTTATGCTATCTCAACCTCGGTACTCGGGCTCTGAGTCTTACTCAATCTGATGTTAGATGGGTAACTCTCCTTTCTTGGAATCTTGCATGATGAACCTCTTCAGCACCTTATCCAAGTAAGTACTCTGACTAAGTCCAATTAGTCTTTTACTCAGGTCTCTCAAAATCCTTATTCCTAGGATATAGGCAGCTTCTCCAAGGTCCTTCATAGCGAAACACTTCCCAAGCCAGGACTTCACTTCCTGCAAGGTTGGGATGTCATTTCCTATGAGTAGTATGTCATCCACATACAGTACCAAAAAGCTGACTATACTCCCACTAGCCTTGACATATACACAAGAATCATCTTCACTCCTCGAAAAGCCAAACTCTTTGACTTTCTCATCGAAGCAAAGATTCCATCTGCGAGGTGCTTGTTTCAATCCATAGATGGATTTCTCAAGCTTACACAGTTTACTAGGTTACTCTGTGCTAACAAAACCCTCTGGCTGATTCATGTAAACATCCTCATCCAACTTTCCATTAAGGAAAGCAGTTTTGACATCCATTTGCCATATTTCATAGTCATGAAATGCAGCAATGGCTAACAATACCCTAATAGACTTAATCTTGGCTACTGGTGAAAAGGTTTCAGCATAATCAACTCCTGGAGTTTGAGAAAAGCCCTTTGCAACCATTCGCGCCTTATACGTGTGTACATTACCATCCATGTCGGTCTTCTTCTTGAAGATCCATTTGCACCCAACTGTCTTACGACCTGGTATATTGTCAACCAAGTCCCAAACGTGGTTGTCATACATGGACTGTATCTCGCTGTCCATTGCTTCTTTCCATTTAGCAGACTCGGGGCCTGCCATGGCTTCCGCATAGCTGTTAGGTTCATCCAGACTCACCAGTGTCTCATCACTGATAAGTGTCTCAGCTTCCGCAGTAATATGGAAACAATAGTAATGCTCAGGTGCATTCCTAACCCTCGTGGAACGCCTCAGAGGTACAATTGGAGGTAAAATTGGATCAACAGGAGTTTCCTCCTCAAGTTGATTGCTAAGGTTTGAGGTTCCTTCACCACTTGACTCTTGAATTTCTTCAAGTTCAATTTGCCTCTCACTGCTTCCTTGGATTATGAACTCTCTTTCTCGAAAGACAGCCCTCCTTGCTACAAAGACCACATTCTCACTAGGTCTGTAGAAGAGGTAACCAAAGGATTTCTGTGGGTAGCCGATGAAAATACACCTCTCACTTCAAGGTTCGAGCTTATCGTGAGTCTCGCGTCTCACCAAAGCCTCGCAACCCCAAATCTTGAAGTGGGCTAGATTAGGAACTTTTCCATTCCACACCTCGTGAGGTGTTTTGGCAACCTTCTTTGTAGGGACCATATTAAGGATATGGGAGGTAGTCTCTAAGGCATACCCCCAAAATGAGATTGGTAGCGAAGCTCGACTCATCTAGGAACGAACCATGTCTAACAAGGTTCGATTACGACTCTCAGATACACCATTCAACTGTGGTGTCCTGGGAGGTGTCAATTGTGAGACAACCCCACATTCCCTAAGATAGTCGAGGAACTCAGTTCTAAGATACTCACCACCGCGATCGGATCGAAGCATCTTAATGTTCCTGCCCAATTGATTCTCTACTTCCTGTTTAAACTCTTTAAACCTATCGACAGTCTCTGACTTATGCTTGATTAAGTAGACATATCCATATCTACTATAATCATCTGTAAAAGTCACATAATAACGATTAGCATCCCTTGTGGCAGTTTTGAAGGGTCCACACACATCCGTGTGTACTAGATCTAACAAACCTTCAACCCTAGTACAAGAACCTGTAAAGGGTGACTTTGTCATTTTTCCAAGTAAGCATGATTCATAAATATCATATGACTTTAGGTCAAATGACTCCAAGACTCCATCCTTTTGGAGTTCGCCTATGCGTTTCTTGCTTACATGTCCAAATATCCAAGTTATTATCATTAGTAGAATCAATACACAACACATTATTTCCTAAATTATCTAGAACAGACACAACTTCATACACACCATCACAAGGTAATGCTTAAAAATAAAACACATTATTAAAGAAAGCATTTATTCCACCAACTTCATTATCAAAAGAAAAGGTAAAACCTTGTTTGTACAATGCATGAAAGGAAATAAATTTTCTTGCCATTTCAGGCGAATAACAACATTTATTCAAATCTAAAGTAACCCCACTACTTATCAACAAAGTATAAACTCCAATCTTGGTGACAAGTGAAACTTTCGTATTCCCCATGATCAAGTTTATCTTTCCATGCTCCACATTCTCACTTCTTCTTAGTCCCTGCAAATCAGAACAAATATGAATACCACAACCGGTATCAAGGACCCAAGAGTTAGAATAGAGTGAGTTATTAGATAATATATTGTAAATACCTGCATGATTGGGTTTCACTTTCCCATCCTTCAAATATTGCTGGTACTTCGGGCAATTCCGCTTCCAATGGGCCTTTTCATGGCAATAAAAGCATTCAGCCTCTTTTGGGTCAGCAGAAGGAGTGAAGAAACCTTTCTTGGTTCCGCTCGAAGAGGAGCCATCAAGGGTCTTACCCTTGGTACCCTTCAAAGGGTTCTTCCTCTTCTTCCCTACCTTTCCCGATTGCCAGGACAGTTCCGGAGTTTGGAGTAGGAGTAGGAGTGGTAACAACCGACTTACCTTTAAGACCTGTTTCTGCGGTCTTTAGGAGTCCTTGAAGTTTTTTGAGGGTGACTTCTTCCTTGTTCATGTGGTATGTCATGCGGAATTGATCATAACACGATGGTAATGAGTGCAAAATGATATCTATTGCTAACTCCTCGGGGAAGTTCACATTCAGCTTCATTAAACAGTCCACATATCTTTGCATTTTCTGCATGTGGCCCGTGATGGGTTTACCATCCTTCATTCGGGTTGTTATTATAGACGAGATGATTTCATATCACTCTTGACGAGCACTTTGATAGTAGCGGTCCATCAAGTCCTGGTGCATCTCAAAAGGATAGTAGTCTTCATAGGACTTTTGGAGCTCGGCTGTCATGGTGTCCATCATGATGCATGCCACTTTTGTAGCATCTCTTTCATGTGCCTCATATTCAGCAAGCTCTTCAGGAGTAGCAGTTTGCTCGGGTACCTTAAGCTCCTTGTGGAGAATATATTCTTTGTTCTCATACCGGGTGACCATCCTGATGTTTCTGATCCAATCTATAAAGTTGGATCCATCAAAGATGACTCTCCCACAAAGGTTCATAAGAGATAAGGAGTCGGTAGGGTTTGAGCCAGAAGCAGCATTGTTGGAAGACATCTGAAAAAGAAGAAAACAAGTTTAGTTTAGATAGAGATAGTCCTTAATAAAACACCTAAATGTAATATTAAGGCTACGATCCAATCACAATATATTATAACGTAGAAGAGGGATGTCGTAATCCAAGCTATAACATAATTGAAAGGTATGTGAATGACGATTCACCAATTTCCACCGTAAAAACGAAATATGGTTTATTTGGTTTTAGAAACTCCTAGATTCTTTTGAGATTCATTGAACTTTTTCAATGGCATGTTTCAATCTCGACTGTGCCCTTCATGTTTTGTGACTGGGATACCGAGGATCACAAAACAAGGTGTGAAGTAACCATGCAAAATACTTGGTACCCTTAATGTTTTTTCACTTAATCGATGTGCCGGTAAACCACACGCGCTCCACCGACCTTATGAAAAACCTTAAGTCACCCTTTGCCTACCTTGTTAAGTCAAATTTAGTGTGCCGGTAAACCACACACGCTCCACCAACGACTTAAACAAAGTGAAAAGTGTAATTTCATGGATTAGCACCTTATTCACATTGTCCTAAAGTAATTAAGATTGGGAATTTATAAAAACATTTAGTTACTTTATAATAATCATTATACTTTTAATGATAATTTTAAGTCATTGTCCTACCCGTTCGGCTAACGACCCTCCACCAGTCAAGGAAGCGGTGGGTAAGCGTGGACACCCATTAAGCTGCCATTTTATAGGCAACAACCTTATACCCCGCTTATAGACCGACTTCGTGAATGAGGCCTACTTGCGGTAAAATGACTTGATCTTATACATATATATATATATATATATATATATATATATATATATATATATATATATATATATATATTATTAAACTTATAATATTATAAAGTATAAGGGTTGAATTTTAACTTTTAAAATACTAAGGATTGGAACTAAAGTTTACTAGGTGACTTTACATGTTCCAAAACTTGAGGGAAAGTTTTGTAACTTTACAAAGACCTTTTAATTCATAACTTATGAGATTAATTGGTTCATTAAAATGAGTGACTATTCATTTTATGTAACCTATGTGTTTCTTTAATGGACATTAAAAGATAAAACTTTTGGTAATCCATAACTTGAGGACAAATTATGGATTCCATTAAAACACATATTGATCAAGATTTAAAACTAGCAACAAGTTACAAATAATTTCTATGATCATCTAAACTCATAAGAGCATGAATATGAATATCAAAATTTCAAGAACACATAAAATCATGGAATTATGATATTAGCCATTGTAAATGGATTAGAACAACCATTACACAATCTAAAACAAGTTTAATAACACCAAAACAGTTAAGGGTAATATTTCTAGTCCATTTCCAGCAGCAAAAGTCGAAAATCTGCATTCTGAGGCTTCTACTTGTCGAGTGCACGAACCTACTCGACGAGTAGGATGAGTTTAGTCATGGACTCGGCGAGTTCATCATGCAGACAACAAGAAAATCGACTTTTTTCACTATTTTGCATCAAGTATCAAACAAACAAGCCTAGGCTCCGATACCACTGATGGGTTTTAAGAATTCTAACACTCCTAAGTGTACATGCAACCCTAGAAAACCTTGGATCTATGTTTGTCTAAAATACATGCAAAATATGATTTCCAAGGTTCATAATCCTATCTAGCATACATGGGGAACTTTTAAACTAAAAGATGGCTAGAATTACATAACTTGTAGTTGATTTGATTCCTTGAAAACCTTGAGAGCTTAGCACCCCAAGTGTGATGCCTCAAATGCTTCACACAACACCAAATGCTTTGGAATAACTTTGAGAATGTATAACACTTGTATAAATCGGCCTAGCCCTCTTGTTCTACTTGTGTAGCCGATTTTGGTGTGCCTCGTGTTTTTTATATAGTGTGTCACATCTAGGGTTACACCATGTAAACCCAAATGTGACATGACTCTTGATTTCCATGACCCATGGGTTTGTAACTCCCATGGAGCATCCATGGAGCATCTCATGGGTTTTACCCAACTTGATAATCCATGGAGCCTTTTAGCCCACTATATAAGTTATGGATGATTTACATAATCAACCTATATATTTAATTAGTTATCTTTTGATCACTTAATTAATTCCAAATTAATCTTTGATCAATACTAATTAAATAATACTATTAATATATTAGAACTTATAATATATTAATAAACCACAAGTGTTATTTCTCTCATTTAGTTTCTCCAAATGCATGATGAAATGCATCCCAAATGGACCATGTCGGGTCGGGTCAAGTACATACCAGAAATAGTTATGGACTTAGACACCTTATCCAACAATGAGGCCCAACATGAATATTTTTCGGCCTATTGGCCCCTTATGAAGGTTCACAGCCCAATGAAGCCCAAGGGTGTAGTTTACGGCCCATTAGGGCTTATGAAACTAGTTATGGCCCATTAGAAATAAGATGGATCATTCTAGGCCCATATGACCCAAAATACCTTAATTTCATGAATGTTGGTCCAATTAGAGTCTAGATAGGGTTCCTAGGCCCAGAGTAGTCAGATTGAAAGTGTATTGGTCCATTAGGCCCAATAAGAGGATCCTAGTTCATAATAAACTTGAACCGGGATTTTTAGGGTTTTAAATCCATAGTTGAACATATGAGATGTATTGTATTAGGTTTTGAACTTCAATCAAGAGTTTGGATTCAAATGGATGATTTCATGTTAGTATATAGCATGATATTCACTTAGGGTACAATTTTTTACAGTAGCTGATGTGTACATGGAAAATAGAATTTCCTAGTTGAAAATGCTATTTGTGACATCATCCCCCCGTTAGAGGGAATTTCGTCCCGAAATTCTTTCGAAAGGTAGGGTTATGAATGAGAGAATTAGTGAGGGTACTTCTGCTTCATATGGTCTTCGCGTTTCCATGTGAATTCCGCTCCACGCTTGGTGTTCCATCGAACCTTTACAATAAGAATGCGGCTCTGTTTCACACGCTTCACTTCCCTATTCATTATCTCAACTGGTTCTTCGACGAACAGGAGATTCTTGTTTATATCAATCTCTTCTAGAGGAATGACAAGAGTTTCATCTGATAAGTACTTTTTCAAATTCGAGATGTGGAACACAAGGTGTACGTTGCTGAGCTCCGAAGGTAGTTGCAACTTATAAGCTACCGGACCAATTCGGGCAAGAATATCGAATGGTCTGATGTATCGTGGGTTTAATTTTCCTTGTTTCCCAAAATGGATCATTCCTTTCCAGGGAGAGACCTTTAATAGCATCTGATCTTCGACTTGGAATTCCAGAGGTTTTCGTCGTTTGTCAGCATAGCTCTTTTGTCGGTCTCGCGATGCTTGGAGTGGAGCTTTGATTTGGATTGTCTCTCCTGTTGTTTCTCGAATGATTTATGGTCCTATAAGGGTGTTGTCCTGTGATTGCCCCTTTTACCAGCTGGGTGTCACCAACCTCAGCCCAACAGAGAGGCAATCTGCATTTGCGACCATATAAGGCCTCAAAAGGAGCAACCTTTATGCTTGTGTGATAGTTGTTGTTGTACGAGAATTCAATCAAGGGCAAGTGGGTATCCCATGACTTGCCGAAATCAATCACACAGGCTCGAAGCATATCTTCGAGTGTTTGGATGGTTCGCTTTAGCCATCGGTTTAAGGGTGGTAAGCAGTGCTCATGTCTAGCTGTGTTCCCATAGCCTTCTGGAGTGACTGCCAAACCGTGAGGTAAACCTACTATCCCGATCCGGCATAATAGATACTGGTACCCCATGAAGTCTCACGATCTCTTTTATATAGGTTCGAGTTAACCTTCTCATCTTGTATGATTCCTTTATTGGCAGGAAATGGGCAGATTTGGTTAACCTAATGACGATCATCAAGTTAGCGTCTAATCCAACTTTTGTAATAATAAGCTTCGTCTTTTTGACTTCGAGATTTTTATGCATTCTCTACAGTGTTTCCTTCATGCTATTTTCCGGCTTCGATGCCTCTAAAGCCGGTTGTAGCTATTGAGTGTGTTTGTTCTTGTTTCAAGAGTAGACGAGTATGTTATCGATGAAAATAATTAAAGGGTTGACTAAGAATGAGTGGAAAACTCGGTCCGTGGGGTCCATGAATACCGCGGGGGCATTCGTTAGACCAAAGGGCATCACAACAATCTCGAAATGGCCGTATAGAGTTCGGAAAGCAGTTTTTGGGAATGTCCTGTTCTCGGACTCGGAGCTGATGATAACTGGATCTTAGTTCTATTTTGGAGAAGTAACTAGCTCCTTGAAGCTGGTCAAATAGGTCGTCAATCTGAGGGAGTCGGTATCAATTTTTGATAGTCAACTTATTCAATTCCGTCTTTCTTTTTAACGAACAAGACCGGAGCTTCCCAGGGTGAGAAGCTTGTTCTGATGAATCATTTGCTCAACAATTCGCTTAATTAACTGGATAACTCCAACATTTCGACGGGAGCTAACCTGTAGGGTGATTTGCCAATTGATGTGGCTCCCGGTATGAGGTCGATTAGAAATTCAACCTGTCTTTCTGGGGGTATTCCAGGAAGGTCTTCAGGAAATACATCCGGAAAGTCGCACGCCACTGGGATGTCTTAAATGTTCATTTCTTCTTTGGCTTTGTCTACAACATGAGCAAGGAACGCATAGTTCTTCTTGTGCAGGAACTTCTATACATTGAGGCACGAGATGAGACGAAGATTGGCGTCCGGCTTATCGTAGTAGAAAATTAGAGTTTCGTGAGTGGGGAGGTGAAGGAGAACATCCTTTTCGTGGCACATAATGTCAGCATGGTGGGGCTTAACCAATCCATGCCTATAAGCACATAAAAGCTCCTAATATCTACTGGCCTAAAATTGATTGAGGATGAATGATTATTTAACGTGAGAGTGCACCCTATGTATATACCTCTTTTCTGGTTTCGACTTTTCCATCATTATCGTGGGGGTACGCAGGAGTGTAGTGTCTTTCGCCTAAATGTTAGTGTCCCTAGTTGTTAGAGAGTGTTCGAGGATTTATTGTTATGGTTGAAAGAGTTTTTATTCAGTTGAGATAACAATTTGGCGATTCTTAATTGATTTGGTAAGGTTTGATGCTTAACTATTGTTGTTTGACAACGTACCAAAAATATAGGTAGGATTCCTTTTTGTTTCTTCACGTCTAATTGTTAAAATCCTCCTATTTCCTCGTCATTACTCTTTGTTGGACAATTCCTCCTGAAATGTCCCAACTTACCACACTTGTGGCATACTGGCTTTATTCCAGATACAAAGGTTGGAGTGGTGCGCTGGGCCAGAGTCCTACAGTAGCGGGCGGTGTCTCTTTTCTTGTTGCATCTATTGTAATACAGCTTCCAGCAGGCTCCCTTATGATGGAAACTACACTTGTTGCATTTTGGAAGGCTTCCAGCATTTGGTCTTGCTGGTGTTGATGTAGTAGGTGTCATGTCGGCATGGACAACAACAGCATGTTGTTTCATCGAGGACCCTTGAGTTGGTTGTCCCTTCCTCTTACTCCCAGAGTCTCTCTTCCTGCTCTTAAGCTTGGGTTTTGGAGTGCCTTGATAAGCTGTCACTCCTTGGTTTACGTGGTCGTTACTTCGGCTGGAGTTGTCGACTTTATCTCCATCTCTGTTGGTGTTGTTTGCATTGAGTTGTGCCATAGCAGCGGTTACGGCAGCTGTTACAGCAGCTTGGAATGTAGCAGAGTCCATCTACAACATTGGTGTCTCACGGGTGTCCTTGTTATTTTTGTGGGATGACATTTTCTGTTGCATGATGATAAGCAAGATCGTAAGTAACGATGGTCATTTCTGGTTGTACTCTTTAAACTTCGCGTTTTGTCGCATGATTCACAATGTTTCAATCTACATCCCTATGATGTATTTATGGTACTACGTAATTGTAGAATTGGCACGAATATTAAGTCAATCCATAGAGTATATAGGTCGTTTTGGTTTCGAAATCCATGAGTATCTAGCGGTTTCGGGGGTTCGGTTGTGCATATAAGTGAAGTCATGCAATAACACGAAATAAGAAGAACAAATAGTTGTTTCATTAGTGAGTACCATCTTAGCACACGAAAGAGAGTCATAACGGATAGTAGTGGGGGAAAGGATGGTCCTAATCGTGGCGGAAAGTGTCTGGTGGTGGTGCTGACGAAGCGGATGCACCCTAGAGATGAGCTACTTGTTGCTCGGTGTCTCGTAGTCGTGCCTCCCAAACTGACTGTCTCGCTTGGAAGTCCCCGATCACTTCCTGTGTTTATCTCTCATCTCTCTCAATAGCAGCCCACATTTGGTCCGTTTGATTTGGGTGTCCTGAGCTTGGTTGCCAATGTCTCAGGTGCGCCAGACCATATCTGAGAGGGCCCGGTCAGCTGGTCCTCAATGACTAAGATCGAAAAGACCTCGGTTCATATCGTAGGGCAGTCGTATCCCATGCTGGTGACTCCATCTCCTAATATCGTGTGCCCATGGGGCATGGGGCCATCAAGGCCCATACGATAAGCCGATACTCTGGCCATGTACGGAGGATGGATGACCTCGGACTCTGCATCCGAGTCATCATCGTCATTTCCCTTGAGCTCTTCCTCTTCGAGGTCCACCACTGGCTCGGCGGGTCCATCTACATGTTCTACTTCATGTTCCTCCTCTGGTTCTTCCTCTAATTCTTCATCTGGGTCTTCCTCAGGGTCAAGCCACCCTGCATTCCCCTGACCAGGGAGATAGTGGTCTCCTGGCTGATGATACCCGGCCGTAGCGTCTGCACGAAAGTGTATAAATACTAGAAACAAATAGCACACCAAATACTCCTATAGTATTTTAATTTTGTTTAGGTTTGGTTCTATAAGCTCTTTGGATAATTAGATGGTAAGTTTTTGATTGATGGTCCATCACGATTACTCCCGAACACATGTTGGTCGTATTTTGAATGAATGTAGTTGATCAGGCTACATTCACCCCGAATACGACTACATACCTGCCCGCGTTTAATCGCGATGTTCAAATCCTCCAAAGACTTTTACTGTTCTTGTTGTGTTATTACTCTAAAATGCACACATAGGTATGTATTTTAATTATCATGTTCAGAGTAGTTTAGTTCCATTGTATTTATAGTTGCATATCTTGTATGATTAGATATGCTAGTTCACTATAGAC
This sequence comes from Lactuca virosa, assembly GCF_052849685.1. Classification (NCBI taxonomy): domain Eukaryota; kingdom Viridiplantae; phylum Streptophyta; class Magnoliopsida; order Asterales; family Asteraceae; genus Lactuca; species Lactuca virosa. The sequence continues at coordinate 207,175,509 of NC_136426.1, forward strand.
AATGCTCTGATACCAATCTGTCCCACCCCCAAACCAGACGGCGGAAACGTCCGAGAGCTTGCGCGTGACTTTATCCTTGTAGTATCATCACAAAGTATATCATTGAAACATAACATCATAATCACCACACATGTAATATAACAACATTCATTGTTTACATCGAGTATTGTATTTGAATATTACATGCCAAAATAATTGAAGTCTGATGAAACAAAATATAACAAAACATCCTTTAGTTTGTTCAGCCCAACCTGCTTCAACGGTTTCCTGAGAATACAAGTTAATTTAAAAAGGTCAACATAAAAATGTTGGTGAGTTCATAAGCATGTTTGAGAAAATGATTTGTATAACTTTGTAATCACATGAAAATCCTGTATTTTCTTAAAATTGTTTAGTATGTTTGTGTCCAATCTAGTATTAATGCATGTGTGTTGACGTTTAATAGAATGTCAAAAGTGAATGAAGAGAGTGTAAACAGGATGCCCCCAGACAACCCTATGTTGCCTGTAAAAGAAGAAAAAGAATAGTCTCCTGTAAATTTCATAATGTTATTTCCTCTAAGTGAGCCATCATAACCATTCTAATTGATGACAATTTCGCCTATCTTGGCGTTTGTGGACGCCGATGGAAAATAGAATAAGGTTGTCGTCACCCTAGACTGATGTAGTGTAACTGTAGCAAACAACTCAGAAGTGAGGTGTCATCCCCATATAGATCTATACACAAAACCCTGCTCTCCCTCCAAGAGACTCTGATTATAACTACGGGCTACAATCGTGCACTCAATAGGTGTCAATCGACACGTCTCACTAGTTCCTTAATCGAATTTTACGCGAAGAGAAACATATAAACTCATTCCGGGCCCAATGAACCATGTAAGCGGACCATGGAGTCTCACTAAACACATAAGTCATTTTCAGGCCCGAAAGGAGTGAGATTATATAACATGGGCCCAAAATATATGTAAAATGACAACTAATGCCCATTTCACATATAAGGTATTTACAGGCCCAAATAGCACGAAATTAGTATCCAAGGTCCGTCGCGCATGTTAATGGGTCAATGAGGCCCAATAAACATATAATTAGTATTCAGGACCTATCAAACATATTAATGGGTCATTAAAGCCCAATATTTTACGAATGGCAAAATTAGTCCGTTTGTTATTTTATTGCTAGTAATAGTTCAATTATTTGTCAAATTGACTTAAAAATACCACTTTTGTAATCATACATATATGAGTAAATTACACGAATGGTCCCTATGGCTAAGGGTAATTTGTGCGTTTGGTCCCTAACTTATTTTTTTAACTCGGAAGGTTCCTACTGTTTGTTTTTGTTACGCTCTTGGTTCATGTTTTACCTAAAAAACTTATTTTGCCCTTCATTTTTTAATTTATTTAAATAAACACACCACCAACCTCATCCCCCCACCTTACCTTACATACCCCACCATTTTTCTCTATTTAAATAATAGTATTTTTAGGTAAGATAGGGACCAAGCGCGTAACAAAAACAAACAATATGGACCAATGGCGTAACAAAAACAAACAGTGGAGATTTTCCGAGTTAAAAAAATAAGTTACTGACCAAACGCGCAAATTACCCCAAACCATAGGGACCATTCGTGTAAGTTACTCAATAAATATTAAATGCACATATTTTAACATGTCTAGATGATTTAAAAATATGTATAAGTCATATAAACTTGCATCTAACAAACGTATAAACACTTTTAGTAAGTTAGACCATTTTTTTGATTTTTGGCGTTTACGTCTCTATTTTTAGAAAAATTATAGAAAAATCATTGTAAGTCGAAATTTGGATCCGTCAACTCTGAGAGTTTAGAAATGAGTCTACTTTCTTCATAATTTTTATTATAATTTTTAGTGATCTCAAACCAGTGTGAAAATGTTCATCTTCACAGACTGGTCCGAAGTCCTTCCTGAGATGATACGCAGTTTTGTAAAAATCGCCAAAAATTGTAGAAAAATCTTATTAACTTGTGAGACTAGCCATTTTAAAGGTACAAAACTGAACTTTTTGCATGTAAAACAGTTTTGAAAAATATTTCCATCAAGTTGGTCAAAATAGTCCGTAACTAGACCAAAACTTTTCTGTTAAAAGCTGATTTTTTAGTTTAGGTTGTAGATTTTTGAATACAACACTTGTTTCTGCTATTTTGAGTGTATAAATCTCAGATCTGCAAGTTTACATGACAACATATACTTTTCTCATAGTTTTTATGAAGATCTAAGTGATAAACTTCATATTTTTAACATATTTTTAGATTTATGAAGTAAACAACACATAATCACCAAATAAATCATGAAAAACACACATAGTCATGCATATACACATAGATCTACACAAAACAACTTGTATTCTCCCCCAAAACTTAGTAAAAACTGAAAATAAGGGGTTATGAACTCACATTGCTTTGATGTTTTCGGATTTTGGTGATGAGATGAGTAGATCTCGGCCCTAGCAAGCTTCTTGAGAAGGATTTTCGAACTTAGATGGTTCTAAGAAGCATGATTGACGAAAACATGGGTGTAAGAGGAGTGAATGAGCTTAAAGATGAAGTATATCACTTGGGTTTGTAAGATCTTACCACAATGTGAAGCTTGAAGTGATTCTCTTGAAGATCTTCCTTATACCCACAATTTTCTTGAGAGAAGAAGGAGGGAAAGTGTTGGATGGTTGAGAGAATAATGGCTGAGTTTGAAATGAGAGAGAGATTGGAGAGTGAGAGAGAGGCCGAGAAGTAGATAAAAGGAGAGAGATAAGAGAGATAAGGGAGAGTTGACTTAAGTAGAGGGTGATTTGATGCATGCTTGGATACATGCACTCTTGCATGGATATCCATTAGGTATTAATGAGGTGGCAAGGTTTGATTAAATTGGGTTTTTCTCTTTCTATTATTATTATTTCTTGTTGGGCCGAGAGAGGGGCAAGGAAAAAGGAAATGAGATGGTTTGGGACCTCCCTTGACGTAGTCCTATTTTATGAGGCCCAACATGAATATTTTTCAGCCTATTGGACCCTTATGAGGGTTCACGACCCAATGAAGCCCAAGGGTGTAGTTTATGGCCCATTAGGGCTTATGAAACTAGTTATGGCCCATCATGGCCCATTAGAAATAAGATGGATCATTCTAGGCTCATATGAGCCAAAATACCTTAATTTCATGAATGTGGGTCCAATTAGAGCCTAAATAGGGTTCCTAGCCCAGAGTAGTCAAATTGAAATTTTATTGGTCCATTTGGCCCAATAAGAGGATCCTAGTCCATAATAAACTTGAACCGGGATTTTTGGGGTTTTAAATCCATAGTTGAACATGTGAGATGTATTGTATTAGTTTTTGAACTCCAATCAAGAGTTTGGATTCAAATAGATGATTTCATGTTAGTATATAGCATGATATTCACTTAGGGTGTTTTTAAAGTAGCTTATGTGTACATGGAAAATAGAATTTCCTAGTTGAAAATGCTAGTTGTGACACATCCTCTCCCGTCAACATGAGATCTAAAGACGCCGATACCTGAGAAGATCTCCAACATCAAGTCAAGAAGAAAAGGAGCATCGCCACGCTTTGCGTCAGGTCAATTCAATATGTATTTTCTGAATTAGCTTCATTTTGTTTTTTATGTTCGTTCAATTCAAGGGCGTAATTGTTGAATTGAGGTAAGATGAAATTGGGGCTTTGTGTTTATACATTGAAGATTTTGTATTTGTTTTATACTTATGATTATGTGATTTTTCTTCGTTTAGTTGGACTATCGATTGGATGATGAGATAAATAACATCTGATCTTATATTTTTGTTGTTTAATTCTAGCCTTTTGATAGATTCAAGACTTTATGGACATCCAGCCATATGTAGGATTATTGAAGTGAACGGAGGTAAGGACTCTATAATGAACAGCTCAATGGTAATCTCATACCTCTAAATACTTTATTATGTAACTTATTATGCTGCTATTTTTTCGCGATTCAGCCAAAAATCTTCAATTTTGAGTCTCCCAGACATTATGGTACCTCATTGACCTGTTCTGCATCATGAAGCAATATTGAAAATATATTTTGTTGTGAAGAAGATGCACAGGAAGTAAATATTGAAAATTTTGAGCTCAACTCAGAGTATTCGGTAAAATTTGGATAGGTTTAAGCATGAACATTTGGTTTTCAACTTTTTATTACTATCCTTTAAGCCTTTGAATGTACTGAAGCTCCTATTATTGTCAATATATCAAATAATTATTCAATGTAAATTTAGGATGAAACTCTTTGCATTATCAGGGTGTATTTGGTGATTCTAAAAAGGATAAGTGGTAGGAAATGGGGCTATCAATAACGAAATCAACAGACATATAAAGTTGCAAGTTAAAATGTTTGGTAATATACTCCCTACAATGAATTAAGCATATGAATATGATTATCTTTGGTTGTTTGGTTAAAATGTTTTATTCAAAGTTTATATATGGTTTTGTATGCTAATGATATGGTTATCTTATTGTTTTTAAAATAATTTCTAGGAATTGTCCCAATGGAGTTGGTGGATGCCTTAACCATTAGTGCTGATTTAAGTAGGCGATTAAGTCAAACCTACATGCCATGGATGGACTTGTTAATGATGATGACATTGATCAATCGGATTTAGAATCTTCTCAAAAAGATGAATCATGGCATGATTGTACTAATTCAGAATCTTCTCAGGTTAGTATATAAAATATTAATAGACATGCATGTTATTAAGAACCGGACTAAAGCTACATGTTTGATCTTAATAGTTGCTAAACTGATGTAAAATGACTTAATGTTTCCTTATGCCCTTTAGCTTAAAGTGCCATATGATATTTATCTAGTAGTTTCTTTATTTGAGTAATTATGTGGTGTCTTTTTACAAGAATTGCTAAACGGATATGTGTTCATGTCCTGGATTAATTGGTCCCAAGTCTTTTTTCAGGTATACAAAATTTACTTGCAAAATGCCCATGAAATCATAACAAATGTCTATATTACACATTGATAGTGATAAGCGATTCATTTTTTCTTGCTACAGTTTAAGTACTTCCTCAAAGATCTAGTGAAATATGATGTACAATATCAAGTAACATAAAAAAAGGGAACAAAAAACAGGTTAGTCTTTTATAACATTATAATATCAGATAAGGCTGCTCTTGAAGTTGAACCTACAGTTGCCCCACTTATAAATAAGAAGAAAAGGTGGTACATGATTGCCAAAGGTATGTACTTTCATCCATTCCAGTTATGATGAACAATAATCTATTATGGGGCATAGTAAAAATATATTTTGTTATCATAAATTTCAATAACATTTGAAAAGTAGTATATGTTTTGCTTTAAAGTTCTTTTATCTTGTTATATAAAACAATATAATGACTGTTACACATTTAACATGCAGTTTAAAGAAAGTAAAGTCTAACTAAAGGCTCCAAAACTCCAACCCCAACCCCAACTACACCTGCTATGATTCAAGCATGCGAGTTTCAATCAAGTCTTGGAACCGAGTTTCCTAGCTGTGTAAAGATGATCGTTAGATCACAAGTTACCTATTATTGCTTTTGGATGGTAATGCCTCTTTCTTTAGCTATTGAACAAAATATTCATATCAATTTATAGTAAATAGTTACCATTGCTTGTTTGATTTTGATTGGTTTTTTAGGAATCTGTTGTTCCCATTGAAGACCATGAATTTGAAGAAAAATATGATGGGAAGGTAAACAGGATTCCGATTCCATATTATTCCATAACAAGGTAAAAAAATTCACGAGTGTCTGTTTTTCATAAAAGCAAGAAACTATCAAATACTTTTTTAAGGATATTACATGTTTGGTCCGCGAGTATAGTTGATTTTTGCATTTTTGGTCCTTGTAATTTTACAAAAGCCAGGTTTAAGATGAATAGTATGATGAGAATGTAAGTAGAAAAATGTTGTTTTCGTAAATTTGGCGATTACAATTGCAGGATATACAAATCTAGTGGTAGATATGCTCAATCATAGATAAAGGTTACTCAAGAAGCAGCACAAGGCAGTAATGAGGCAAATCTTTTTATATTTTATATGGTAAAGATGTTGAATCCATCTTCTTTTAATATCTTGTATAATCCTACTTTTTATATTTTTTTAGGGTTCCATTAAATTTGTGAACAATTTATGTTTATTATTTCATGAGATTAATTTTTGATAAATGGATCATATTATATCTTTACGGTTGACTAGTTTCATGCTTGTTACTTAAACTTGTTAAATATAAAAAATAGTAACAAAAATCAGTGATGAGCTTTTTTCGTAACTAATTGGATAAATCACTGACGACTTTTGGTGGTCAATACTTAGATAAACAAGTGACGAAATTCTATGGTCACTAATCGGATAGGATAGTGACGACTTTTTCTGGTCACTAATTAGATAAAATAGTGACAAATTTTATTGATTACTGACGACATTTAGTGATGAAACGAGTCGTCACAAATTTAGTGACCAGTATATTTCCGTCACTATTTAGTGACCACTTTTATATTTCGTCACTAATCAGTTGTCTTGACGGACCTATAGTGACGAAAAGTGACGACCAAAAGTTTGGTCACTAAATAGTTTAGTGACGAGTCTTTCTATTCTTAGTGACCATTTCGTTTTCGTCAGTAATTGGCATTTTATTTTAGTGAAGGTAAAATTGTACAAATATTTATTGTTTTACATTCCCTCGAGATAAAATCTATAAGTCTAAGAAAGCTCAACGAAAAAAATTCAATTTTATGAAAGGTCTATCGAAAATTTCATTTGGATGATTATTGGATTACTCACACCTGGTGTTTTGATATTTGCACATTATGTTATATTTATTACGAGTTTGCATTTAGTGTATATTTGGATTCCTTTTTTGTTTCAACGCAATGTGAGTCGTAAAACATGTCAAGGACAGTTGAATGAATTTTGATAATCCTGCAAGAAATATAACACATGCACAAACTTCCAATAGACAACTGATTCTTGAGGATCAAGTTTGTTGGTAAATATCTATTGATGGTCGATCATTAATTGCCATAATGGCATAATATAGTATTTTATCAAAATATATTTGTAAAATTGGTCTAAGTTTGAAAACTAATGTTGGATTTAATGAACATACCAAAATTAACTATGGGTAATGTGATAATTGCGTCAAACATCTCTTACATGGTATTTCTCCATGATTAACGCCAAGAAACCCTAGACTCCTCGTCTGATACTATATACTCCACCGTTAAATTTCAATATTCCTCGATAAACAACAAGAGGGAAAAAATAGAAGTGGTAGTTAGGGGTAAAATGGCCATTTTTTACCATCTCACTTTAGTACAATGTTATTTAACACAATTACTTATACCCCACATTATATGCAAAAAAAAGCGACGTTTTTTTTCTGCTATCTCATAAACATGGAAATTGTGGGTGATTTAGAAAAATAATTAGCGTCTTCTTAAGGCAGGGGTATTTTAGGTAGTTAGATTGTTTTAGTTTCTTATTAACAATTCATAATGTTTACAGGTAGAAAGGCAATTGTGTTGCTATTACCTAGCAATTTCTCATATAATTTACAAAAAAAGTACATTGATATATCTATACATTTATATAATTGTATTTAATTGCATTTGTTTACACTTATTTTCATAATAATGTCTACTTCCATAGTTACTTACTTACAAGACATTTGAGTAGTATCACATGATACAATATTTAAGGTTCGAGTGTTGAAGATGTGGAAATTTATACCCAAAATTAGAAAGAAGTGTTATCGATTGAACTAATTATTATGGATGAACAGGTTATGTACAACGTTTATTATTTAAAATTACACAAAGAATATTAGTTGAGAACATGCTATTTTTTTACCATGCACAAAAATTGAAGCTCATGTTTTCAATTGTAACTTCAACATGGTCAACATCTTCTAAATTTAGAGAAACTTATGTAATATAAAATCCAAACTTGGCTACAACAAGTGAAGGTTTTAGTATTACTATCTAAGACCAACAAATTGTGTTTCACTGTTCTTAAGAAATTTTTTGATTTTACGGGTCGACATCATAGTTTTGTTTTTGTTGACTCTACTTCAATTCTACAAAAAAAAGCTTGCTCAATTGATTTGTGTTATGGTTAGTTATTTTACTTCAATTCTACAATAAACTTGCTCCACCAATTTGTGTTGACTCTACTTCAATTCTACAACAAACTTGCTTGACCAATTTGTGTTATCGGTCATGTCATATCACGATGTACTCTAGACACAGCTAATCCAAATCCATCAAGTCAGAACATGAAGTTGACCTTACACAACATAGAGTGAATTCTTTAACGTTTTTATGTGATATTTCTCATATATATGGTTTTTGCTATTTTAAAGTAATTACTTTTTTATTGTAGGGTAGACTGCTTAAGGTTACTTTGTATGGAGTTCAAGCTCATCAACCATACAATTTTATGACAAAAAACACAAAAAATACTTTGTGTTATTTTAATTAGCCAATTTTCTACACTCAACATATGGAATGGTTTGTGTTATTAGTCAATTATTTACTTCGTACATAAAATGTGTTTTTTTATTTATTTTTTTACTATTTTTGGTGGAGTTTCATCTTATTTTGACGCATCCAATTTGTTTATTAATGCAGACCTTTTTGAGATTAATGAGTACAAGAAAAAGTAATTTCAATATAAAAATCTTTTAATGTTATGCATTACTCTAGATCTTGATCTTGTTCATATTTGAAGTAATCTTTTTTACATAATAACAGATTCGTAGGTGTGGATGGAGGTATAAAAGTTTGTAAGTAGTATAATTGTAATTCCGAGTCAGACTTTTTCTTATAATGATGAGTTCAAGGTGATTATGTGTAATAACGTAAATTTCAAAACAAATTTTTGATTTTAAATCATATAACCTTCACATCACATTTCATAAAACTCGTTTATTTATTTTACAAAACACAATCCCTCGTTAGTTAATTATTAATCCAGGATCTTCGAAACATAATTCTTTCTCTGATGTGTACAATCATGCCAGTGCCGTCCCGCGATTCTGAGGAAACCTGAAACACATAACACATAACACGGTAAGCACGAAGCTTAGTGAGTTCTCAAAAATACCACATATAACACATATTAGCCACTCGAGGCTATAACTCTGTGGACCCTCTGGTCCTAACTCTGTGGACCCTCTGGTCCTAACTCTGTGAACCTTCCGGTTCTAACTCTGTAAACTCTGGAACATACACATCATAAATCACATAGAAATAATGCAGTGCATCACAATCACATAAATATCATACAAGATACTCTGTCATATAACTGTAATTACCACTCTAGGTAAAGTATTGTGAGAAGACTCACCTCGGGTAACTCGGTAAATCTCGAACTCGGTAAAAATCTGGTCTAGCCTCTACCTAATCACATGGAATAAGTACTCTAATCAATACAACTCTCAAGGCTAGACTAATCCCTCTCTTAGCACTCTCAGAAGGGTAAAAGACCCTTTTACCCCTCCCATGGCTCAAAGACCCAAACATTGACCAAACCCTAAAAGTCAACAAAAGTCAACTCTCCGGGTTACGCTGCGCGTACCAAACCTGTATGCTGGGCGTACCCGGTAACCTCATAGAATCGGGGAACGCGACCCCCTACGCTGCGCGTACTGGGATTACGCCCCGCGTAAGTCCCAGTTTCATGCTCCTTTGCTTTTGGGGGCTTAAATGGTTAAGACACACGTCCAACTCCCAGATCTGACAACCCTTAAGCCTCTTAATCCATAAAGTTGGTGACTTTAAGCTTTTGCATGGCTGTAAGAGTCACCAACACCCAAATCATTCCACTTCAAACACTTTAAAGCCCATAACTCAAACATGACTCCCTAATGACGACCAAGTTGGGATTTTTATGGATCTACAACACACATATCACTGAAATGGGACAGATCTAGGTCCATGGAGCCCCTTTTGCTCACAAAGTCTCCAATTTTGGGACTTAATCCCTAGAAATGGACCATGAAACACCAAACCAAAATAAAGAGGAAAGTTATGAGCTTTTTACCTCTAAGTGAAGCTCCGTCCTCTGAAGAACTCAGATCCAAGCTTGAACTCCAAACCCTAGCCTCCACAAGCACCTCTCCTTCTTCTTCACTAACACACGAAGGCACTTTTACCTCAAAACACTCACGAAGGCACTTTAGGACGAAGGAAATGCTCTCTTAGGGTCTCTCTATGTGAAATGGTGGCTGAGGATAAGGCCATATCATTCCTTATATAGTGCACAAGTCTCATTTAGGGTTTCCATCTGGACCCGTTACGCCTAGCGTAACTTTGGTACGCCCAGCGTACCTTAAAGAGTCTGCGACCATTTCAAGCGCATGAGTACGCACAGCGTACTCTCCAGTACGCCCAACGTACTCATTTGTAACATTTTCCACTCAGGGACCAATCTTGACAACTTGAAAAAAGAGAAGGGTTAAATAGTTGTACCTGAATTTCAGGATGTTACAATTCTCCCCCACTTATTTTGATTTTGCCCTCGAAATCGCTCCTTAAACCATACATATATTGAATTCAACAACCCGAATGGCACCACTGAAAGGATCTCATGCCGCACCGAAACTTTTCCATGGACACCTGAAAACACACAGAAAACTCCCAAATCCATAACTAATCCAACCCTTCTGCCTCTAATATACTCCTTCTCAAAATCTGGTAACTCTGGTGGCCGGACAGCCGTCAGATCGCCTACTCAAGCTATCACCATGATATTCATTCCTTGAATATCAAACCCTGATAACTCACTGGTCATTTGATTCTCACAAGACCAATTCCAACAATCAGCTACCGTTCACTCATACCAAACATGCCAAATGATCTGATCACGCCCCAAGAAACGGGAGGGTTCACACCCCACCGGGCCTCATCCACTAAACTGCTATTAGACCCCATCCGAACAAAGAATCCCCAACACTCTGTCCTCAGATATAAGAGAATAACCATGCTCGCTTAGAAGTGTCCTCAGACATCACCATGATAAGCTCCAGTTTCATTTCTCATATCCCTTTTCAATACTGAGCACCAGATCAATTCCTGAGTCCACCGATGAACCTCCAAAGGTCACCCATAACATGTCCCGAAATGTCTCATTGACTCCTTCCCTACAACAACTATCTCGGCCCAGTGACACACAAATCACGAAGTTCTCTTTACCCCAACAGCTACCACATTCCCACTAATCGTTTCACCCTCGACCTCGGTCGAACACTACTCCCTAGATACATGCGCCTCGCGGTATCTCCCGCACCAACGAACTGACCCACCCCATTCTAAAACATCGGAAGATAAACAATACTCCTCAAAATGGATTCCCTCTCAGAATCCGCAGTCTCCTCTCGTCTACTCAATGCACCACTTGAGCCAAACTCAACTTGAGAGTCCGGCCCGACCTAGAATTGGAACCACTCGTCCCCAAAAGAACCACCCAACTCATGATTCATGACCCGCAACCCATGTGCACCTCACTTATCCAATTCCTTCGAATTGCGATGTCCATACCTCACTCAGAATACAATGATTCCCAATCATTGAGGTGGCCCTGACCTCGCCCCTGGTCCGACCACCAGGCTCCCAAAACTCATAAATTAGGGCTACCCCAAGCTTAAAATTCTTCTACGTCGTGCTCTGATCAAAGAGTACTTCCTCATAACCACTTCTTGATGACTAGAGAATACTACGGCTCCCCGTAGCATCGCAACAACCTCCCTCAGACTAGTGAGTACTATGGCTCCCTGTAGCATCACAGCACCCTCTGACTAGTGAGTACTACAGCTCTTCGTAGCATCACAACACCCTCTGACTAGTGAGTACTACGGCTCCCCGTAGCATCACAACACCCTCTGACTAGTGAGTACTACGGCTCTTCGTAGCATCACAACACCCTCTGACTAGTGAGTACTATGGCTCCCCGTAGCATCATAACACCCTCTGGTATATGCCCACCATCTCATTCTCACGTTAACAACACACTGCGTCCACCAACCCATGCTCTGCGGACTAACATAGATAGGTGCCCACCCTCAACCAAATTATGCATCACTATTCCTGACGACAACCGCCATCACCAAAACACCTCTCCCCGCTGCAATCCTCATTCTTAATTAATCCATCTTAATGTCAATACCCGAAGGGCTCCCACTGGAATCGTAGATACTCGATACACCACTTACCGTCTCAAACTCAAGACTCTATAAGTAATTCGGAATTCAGGGCATGATACTCGGATTCCTCGGAACACCATTACAGAACATCACGATGTCCTGCCACAACCACTGATCTCCTACCTATGGCATCATACACAGATACCTCAATGCATTCCCTCAGGATCTCATAACTATCCTTCATTTCACACAACGCTCAACTTCGGAGTATTCCAACTCCTAATTGAAACATGGAGGAATCATCAATGACTCGGAACATATTGACGACAATCTGAAACTCCCACCTATAACGCTCAAAACTCAAGCAAGCATACTTATAACGGCCCGAAAGTTGGTTGCCTAATCAACTTCTGCCCTTCCCAACTACATATACTAGCCCATACATTGCACCATACTTTCTCAACCACCCCACTAACCTTACGAGCTAGCTCCCTCGAATTTACCATAATCACCACAAAGTCTTCGACTAACAGCCACCTGCCGTGGAGACGCTCATCCGTTCTCAAACATGAACCACATTTATTACCACGATCTGCATCTTGCTTCGACCATCAATAATCCTTGTCTCATGAATCCATTCCGCAGGTTTTTATATTCAGTTCTCTAACCGTTCTTGAACAAATCTCCGATCCTTTCAATACAATGCCTGGTTCTCCCCCACTCAAGGTTCGAACCATCACCATTTGGCGCACTAACAATCCATCCCACAAACTGTTCCCACCAGCACTTCGCACCTACCCTGGGAAAGTGCTACTCACCGCTTGATGATCTCCCGATAAGGATCAAGCAACTCCAATACCCCTAATCTTGGATGAGATCCTAAAAAACTGCTCATCGTGGCTGCCTCTAGTCATTCATAATCCCGTACATTTCTTCTACCAAAAATCTCAATAGTCCAGAAAAATCCCTGACTCTCAGTCCGTAATTAATGAGTCATCATACTCCTTATCCTCGACTTCTCAGCCAACGTTCCATCACATGAATCATCGCAAGAGCAGAGACTCCTTTCCCACACTCGATACCCATCATAGACAATAAGGGCCAACGCCCCGATATACTCATCTTGATCATCCGGCGCTACGGCTAACATATGCCCTACTATACTCAAGTAGGGTGCATCCTGGTCCTTGACCACCTCAGTCCTCACTGACAACAGGCCCATGCTATAACATCGCCTTGCGGAAGACATACTGCCAGATAATCCGGTGGAAGATTACCATCAATGCTACCCCGCAGGGTTTACCCCATCTCAGAAACTGTAATTTCAACACCTCTTATGTTTCCCACAGGAAACGGAATTTGCACCCCTCAGGTTACAGAAGGTGACATTTCCACTATCGGTCGATTGCTCAACTCAGACCATAGTCCTCCATAAAGCACCATCCTTACTCACCCCTGAGTCTTGCGACTCCAACTGGCATCTCACCAAAATCACTCGGAACTATCTCAAATACCCTCTCAAGGTATACTCCAATGAAACTCGCTCATCCTGGCCCTCTGGCCCCATACTCCTTTGCATCCGAACTCGGTCTAATCAACCATGATGGAATAAATGAAATAGACACAACCATCATCTAATACGAATCATGACACTCAACCCATGACATCACCCCTCATTCTGCTACTTAGCATGGTACCCAAACCAGGACGTCACCTCTCAATCTGCTACCAATCATGGCACCCGAACCATGACATCACCTCTCAATCTGCTACCAATCATGGTACTCGAACCATGACATCACCTCTCAATCTGCTACCAATCATGGAACTCGAACCATGACATCACCTCTCAATCTGCTACCAATCATGGAACTCGAACCATGACATCACCTCTCAATCTGCTACCAATCATGGAACTCGAACCATGACATCACCTCTCAATCTGCTACCAATCATGGAACTCGAACCATGACATCACCTCTCAATCTGCTTCCAATCATGGAACTCGAACCATGACATCACCTCTCAATCTGCTGCTTAGAATCCTCTGGAATACTCCCTGCATCGAGTATGGGTCCTCTACTTTTAGTAGTACGAGCCCATACTACCTGCCACATCTACCCATACTCTCTACACGGACCATCCCAGATTCCCTAAGTAGCTGTTCAACCTTCTCAGTCGTCAATCTTATTACGCGTGCTCGCTCCCCAGCGAAATGCTCTACTATGTCAGTGCGCTCATCTGACCATGATCACCCCTAGGTTCTCCCTAGGTACTCACACTTCTCCGCCATCAGCTGCTGAAGAATTCCTAATGATGCCAGCCATCTACCTTCTGAATATCGTCATATTCACTTAGTAGCTGACTCCCATCATCGAGAGTTCCACAAAGCACAAAGCAAGCAGCATTCGGGCATCGAATAAATACGTAGAACTCACTCTAGGTGATAACTCCACTTGCTCTGCTCATACTCAAAGATATCACCGAACTCTGCAACTCTACCCCTCGCCGGTATCTAGCTACTCTCTCGATTAGGCTCCACAATGCTCATCTAGGCATCTCTCTTAGATTACTCCTCTACTCAAATCCTTCTCTACAAGGATTACTGCTGGATACTCCTACTCAGCACATACTCGGAAGTGCATCACAGATAACATCAATTTCCTAGTCTAAGGCATCACAAATCAGGCCACTCTAGTCCTAAATTATGAATTACCTAGCCTATCTCTAGCATGCATAATATCTCATAAAATATCTCATAAAACATCTCATAACACAAAAGTAAAGGTAGTTTGGGAAATCACCGTTCGGGCTCTGGCTGATTGTACACACTTTCTCTTTCTCGTTTTCTCTTAGAAACTCTTGCTCGTTTTTAGAAAAATCATTTCTTTTGAAAATTCTTTCTCAAATCCTCAGTTTGAGTCCAGATTTACCCGAAGGTGCATCCGAATCCCTCAAACCACGGCTTTGATACCAACTTGTAACAACGTAAATTTCAAAACAAATTTTTTATTTTAAATCATATAACCTTCACATCACATTTCATAAAACTCGTTTATTTATTTTACAAAACACAATCCCTCGTTAGTTACTTATTAATCCAGGATCTTCGAAACATAATTCTTTCTCTGATGTGTGCAATCATGCCAGTGTCGTCCTGCGATTCTGAGGAAACTGAAACACATAACACATAACATGGTAAGCACGAAGCTTAGTGAGTTCCCCAAAATACCACATATAACACATATTAGCCACTCAAGGCTATAACTCTGTGGACCCTCTGGTCCTAACTATGTGGACCCTCTGGTCCTAACTTTGTGAACCTTCCGGTTCTAACTCTGTAAACTCTGGAACATACAATACATAAATCACATAGAAATAATGCAGTGCATCACAATCACATAAATAGCATACAAGACACTCTGTCATATAACTCTAATTAACACTCTAGGTAAAGTATAGTGAGAAGACTCACCTCGGGTAACTCGGTAAATCTCGAACTCGGTAAAAATCTGGTCTAGCCTCCGCCTAATCACATGGAATAAGTACTCTAATCAATACAACTCTCAAGGCTAGACTAATCCCTCTCTTAGCACTCTCAGAAGGGTAAAAGACCCTTTTACCCCTCCCATGGCTCAAAGACCCAAACATTGACCAAACCCTAAAAGTCAACAAAAGTCAACTCTCCGGGTTACGCTGCGCGTACCAAACCTGTACGCTGGGCGTACCCGGCAACCTCACAGAATCGGGAAACGCGACCCCCTACGCTGCGCGTATTGGGATTATGCCCCGCGTAAGTCCCAGTTTCATGCTCCTTTGCTTTTGGAGGCGTAAACGGTTAAGACACACGTCCAACTCCCAGATCTGACTACCCCTATGCCTCTTAATACATAAAGTTGGTGACTTTAAGCCTTTGCATGGCTGTAAGAGTCACCAATACCCTAATCATTCCACTTCCAACACTTTAAAGCCCATAACTCAAACATGACTCCCTAATGACGACCAAGTTGGGATTTTTATGGATCTACAACACACATATCACTGAAATCTGACAGATCTAGGTCCATGGAGCCCCTTTTGCTCACAAAGTCTCCACCTTTGGGACTTAAACCCTAGAAATGGACCTTGAAACACCAAACCAAAATAAAGAGGAAAGTTCTGAGCTTTTTACCTCTAAGTGAAGCTCCGTCCTCTGAAGAACTCAAATCCAAGCTTGAACTCCAAACCCTATCCTCCACAAGCACCTCCCCTTCTTCTTCACTAACACACGAAGGCACTTTTAGCTCAAAACACTCACACACAAGCTTTAGGACGAAGGAAATGCTCACTTAGGGTTTCTCTCTGTGAAATGGTGGCTGAGGATAAGGCCATATCATTCCTTATATAGTGCACAAGTCTCATTTAGGGTTTGCATCTGGACCCGTTACGCCCAGCGTAACTTTGGTACGCCCAACGTACCTTAAAGAGTCTGCGTCCATTTCTAGCGCATGAGTACGCGCAACGTACTCTCCAGTACGCCCAACGTACTCATTTGCAACATTTTCCACTCAGGGACCAATCTTGACAACTTGACAAAAGAGAAGGGTTAAATAGCCGTACCTGAATTTTAGGATGTTACATTATGAAATAGAAAATGTTTGTGATTATTTCGAGCCATTGACTTTAAATTTATGTAATATCTTTTCTCTACATATGAAGTTTTATTATCTACTTTTGGTATGGTTAAAGGAAGGTAAATTTATTTCAATTGGAAAAATCAAAGAATTTAATGGGACGATCCTTGCTTTTATGATGCATGTACTAGATACAGAAAGAAGTTTATAGAGGTGTAATATAAGTCGTACATCTTATTCCCAAAAAGGCATATCATATATGAATAGTCTCAAGTGTAAACCTCATAACTGTAACAAGTTAATTGTGAAAAAATGGAAAGGTATAGATAATCTACTTTATATTTTAAATACAATGTGAATAAATTTATTTTCATATATGTGACATCTAATATTTTTCAGAACAAAAAAAAACTTTTCTTTACTCTTCTAAAATCATACCATCTTTATTTGCGGAAAATCCCAGTATAACAAAACATTTTGTGGAAACTGTTTCGTTTATTAAAAATATCTTAGAATAAAGACGTGTTAAAAAAACACTAATGACATCTTAATCTATAAACAACACAAGTTACAGCATACAGACCTACGGTCCTAAAAACTATTACAGGTTGTCTCTTAATCACTTGACATCATAATCAAGTTCCAACAACTTTAGCCCTGTAAAATGTGATGCATATAATTTTATTACGCACGGTTGGAAAACTTGGTGAGACACTTAGGGATTTCAATCCTCAAGGGTTGGTTCTTTCCCACTTGTGTAGCAACAGGTAAAAGTAGGTCAAGGTTTGTCGGTCAGCTACAACGAACCCTACTGTAATTAGACCTACTATAAATTGATCTGTAGTTTTTTTAATAAGCAATTAAAGTTGTGTTATCCTATATTGATTATGGATTAACCCATTTTGAACTCAGGCGTAAACCTAATATTTGATTTCCATTTTGGAAAACCTCACTAACGGATTACCGATGGTATTTTGGAAAACCTCATTAACAAATTAGCAACAGATTTTCCGTGACAGGTTAGCAGCAAATTTTGGCATTATGAAAAAAATATAAATTTATGAAAAAAATAAAAATAATTACATATTCAACACAGATAAATGTTAAAGCATACATCAAATCTTTATTTTAAAACCAATAAATAAAAATCCACGAAAAGGGTATTCATTATTCACTCTTTCATTTCTTACTTTATTTCACCATGGAAAGACTAAAATGAAAATCAACTTCAAAAGTAATTCCATCTTGAGGTCCCACCACCTCCGCTTCTAAAAAAGATGTTCCTTAATGCCACCACTGATGTCAATGTTTGTCTATATTTGCTCCGCTATACCAAAACCACACATATATAAGATAAGTTGTTTGTAATAATGAAAATGACTGATACATTATAATAAAAGTTAAAAAACCCACTTAATAATAATATAATAATGCATAAGTTGGGCTTACTTTTTCAAAACCAGAATTTTGAATCCACATGGATTTAACATCCTCAACAGTTGGAACCACCATCTTCTTAACCTCCAGATATATAAAAAACATCTCAAAGCAGTTGAAGAAAACTTGAAAGTACCCTTGAATTCAATTAGTGTATTCATACATTTTTTATATGTAAAAGTAAAAATAATAAACATTGATGTTTAGAATGTGTAAATGGAATAATAATATAATATACACATTCCTTCCCTTGGTTGGTTTCACTAGTAGCAACTATCGGAAGCTCTACAACATCTTCCTAAAATATATATACGAAACAATCCAACTGTAACAACTTTGACCTGCACAATTTATAATATTAATAATAATAATGTTGATTATGATAACTTTGTACTGCATATGAAAATGAATACAAAATAAAAAGTCTGAGCTTACTCTATTGTAAAAGAACCCGGTTAAAAAGCCTATGTTGGAAAATGTTTTTGTATGTGACCATCACTGAAATAAGACAAACTGTTTTGATGTTATCTAACAAATATTATCAGTTATTTCAGATTGTATCAATACGTAATCAAAACGGTATATACGAAAACACGTGAATGACAAAAATGCAAAGACGTAAATTCACAACTCGACAAGTCTCAAACCGCATGAAGATAAGAATCTCAAGACTCAAGTCATGCAACTCAAACCACTTGCAAAACCGAATACAAAGATAAAAAACGAATCAAACCAAAGCAAGATGATTCACGAACCCGACTCGACTCGCATACCCGCGGATATCATGGATCAAATCCAAAATTTAGAACCAAAACCATTCAGGTCCCGCGACCAGCCCGCGGCCCGCATGACAAACCGCACAAAGCTGATCAGGTCCAGCGTCCGACCCGCGGCCCGCGCCCATACCCGCGTACATCGAAATTTTCACTTCAGCTATGCAGAATGCAAGACGCAGCCATGCACGCGACCGACCCGCGGCCCGCGCGCACACCCGCGTAAAACTCATCCATGCAAGAAATACCCACGAATATATATTATATATATGTATATTGTGTGTATATGTATATATATACATATATATACATGTATCGTATATATATACATATGAAGGAAGAAACAAGAAAACACAAAAGCAAAAGTCTCCATCACATGTGTTTCTTCTTTCTTTCTAAACTCACAGCTTCATCATCACTTCCAGCATACATACCACCTAGAAATTACTTTTGAATATATATACATGCACATGCATAGTGTATATGTGTATGTGCTGTGAGGAAAGAAAGCAAAGACAGCACAAAAGAAGAAAATCCGCTTGCATGCTTCCAACTTCTTTCCAACTTTCACTCCTCAACAATGTTTACTTTCCCTTAAACAAATGAGAGTTGCCTGGAGTATTTGTGCATATCTATATATATATATATATATATATATATATATATATATATATATATATATATATATATATATATACATATATATATATAGATGCATGCAAGAAGAGAGAAGTTGAGAAAAACACCAAAGTGTGAATAAAATCACCAAAGTGTGGGAGTGTTGTGGGTAAATACACCAAAGAGAGAGAGAGAGAGAGAGCATACGTGAGTATGTGTGTGTGTGGATGTATGTGAGTGTATTGTGTGTGTTAGAGAGTGTTTAAAGAGTTTTCATTGTAATATTCTGTAACTCTTTCACTCGAAAAGAAGAAAGCCAAAGCCAAGACCAACAAGCTTCAAGAACAACCTCTTCTTCAAGACCAACTCAAGAAAACAAACACTATTCATCATCTTCCTCACATTCAACCCATCAAACAAAGCCTATACCACCTTTGTTTACTACACCAATCACCACCAAACACCTCTCTCACATCAAAACAACCGATACCAACACCCAAAACAACCAATACCAACTTTCAAAACAACCGATACCAACACCCAAAACAACCGATACCAACACCCAAAACAACCCATATCAACACCCAAATCAACCAATACCCATACCCAAATCAACCAAGACAACATACCTACCTTACCAACAACAACCTTTCAAAACAACCAGAAATACCTTAAATACAATTACATAAAAACTAGTGTATTTGTCTTACTGTATAAACAATTGAGTAACAGAATTTTGAATAAATTTTATGTTACTTGTACCTGATTGAACGTTGAACAAATAGAGACACAATCTATTAAGATCCAGTCCAACCCTAAGCCGTTCAGTCATTTATTTGACAAAAGTACTTTATAGACCAGTCGTTCCACAAGTCCAGTTCAAAACCCACCTAATATATCTATATTTATATATTTTATTACATCTTTATGTCATTTAAATACTGTCATTTATTTCATTTATAGCTTTCAGTCATTTATAGCTTTCCAGTATTTATTTATTCCGCACTTCTTATCTTTCCGCATCTAATCTCATTAAATATATATATCTGTCACCCAGTAACTGGTAACTGAGCCTTTTATTCGTGGTAATCAGATCGTATATTTTTAACAATTGGTATCAGAGCTTGTGTGATTTACTTTGAAATTTTTGTCGAAAACCTTTGGTTAGCGTTTTTTTTAAAACCTTCCATTAGCGTTTCTTTGAAATTTTCATTTTAATATCACTTGTTCAAAATCCTTTCAAAAAAAAAAATATTATGTCTTCTGCTAATTACTCCAACATGAACTCTGTTTCTATTGCTAACAGCTTGGGATCTGGTTCACGGGCACCCATACTTATTCCTGAAGAGTATAATTCGTGGGTTGGCCGTATGAATCTTCATCTCAACTCGATAAATGAAAATGTCTGGAATTGTGTAGAAGGAACATATGTTACTCCAGAAAATATGGCTACTCTTGCTACAAATCAAGCCACTCTTGCTGAAACCGAAAAAAAGCTGCAACTCCAAGCAAAAAAGGAACTTGTGTCTGGAATTCCCCACAGTATTCTAAGTCAAATGGATGACATAATACTGTTGACTGCAAATCAAATCTGGGAAAATTTAAAAAATTGTTTTTGTGGAAATCAAAGAATTATTGGAAACAAAAGAACATCTGTTTTAAATGAATTCGATAATTTCAAGATGCTTTCATCAGAAACCATCCATGATGCTCATGATAGGTTCAATTTTATCATGGTAAAAATGAACAATTTGGGCATCAAAAAGACATAGCACGAGATAAATCTCAAGTTTCTAAACAATCTTTACGAAAGTTGGAAGATGGTTAAACTCATCATTCAGGGAAATCCAGCCATTCATACTGAAACTTTATACAATTTGTATGGAGAACTTCAATCGTATGAATCCTCGATTGACCCACCAACCACTACAGCTTTTGGAGGACCACTTGCTCTCATTTCCACATCTTCTCAAAACCATACACCTTTTAGTGAACAAAACTTCAATCATTTTAATCAGACATCTTTTCAAAACCAACCCTTTTTGAACAATTCTTTTGATCAATCTGATTTAAATGATGAAGCAGACTACCAACAACTGTGTGCTTTGGTAGCAAACACAAACCTCCAGAGATTTATTCCAAATCACGGTCAATCGAATTTTAAACCAAATTTTCAAAACCGACCATCATATGGACAAAATAATTCTGGATTTCAACCAAGACCTCAACCTGTTCAAAACAACTCAGGTTTTCAACCAAGACCTTATTTTGGACAAAATTTTCAAAGACCTTCCTTCCAAAACAATTCAAACCAAGGTTTTCAAAACCAGGGATTTCAAAACAATCCCAACTCAAGTCATCATAACAATAACCAAAACAACAGTTTTCAAAACCAAAACAGAGGATTACAAAATCAAGGTTACACTAATCAAAACAATGGCTTTCAAAACAACCAAAATTTTGGATTCAAACAGAACCCTTCCCAATCTTCCCAACAAATCCAAACTCAAGCTCCTGAAAGACTTCCGATTAAAAGTCAAAAGGATGGCAGTGATGAAGAAGTGATCATTTGTCACAACTGCAAATGAACTAATCACTATGCCAGAGAATGCCGAGCCAAAAACAAAACCAAAGTCAAAGACTCAGCATACTACACTCAAAAAGCCGATGAATTAAAGAAACAGGAAAATCAGGATAAGCAAAGAGCATTGATGGCAATCCATGAACCAAACATGGAATACTGGCCAACTTCTGAAGATGAAGCTGACAATGAACCAACACAATCAAACTTCTGTTTCGTAGTTGGTGTTGATAGACCTTCAAGAGCTCCAAACGTCATAGAACAGGTATGGTCTATAATCTCTGAACTTGGTCTTTCGAAATCAATTTTTGAGTCCCATATAACCAAGATTGAGAAAAGTCTAGAAGCTGATCTCAAAAAATATCATGACACAATGATCAATTCCGATATTTGCAAATCTGAGTTACAAACCTTGCAACTCAAATTTGGAGAATCAACAAGGATAAAGAACAAATTGGAAAGAGACGTTGAAAGAAAATCAGAAGATTATAATCACGTCTTGGAACAATTAAATCAAACCCTAATTCAGAAAAGGGATTTGGAACAAAAAATTCAGTCGGCCATTTCTTCTGAAACAAAAGATGTTTTAGAAATGGAAATCCTTCAGTTGAAACAAAACCTTCAAGAATCAACCGAAAAATACAATGCTTTAAATGAAAAACTGACTAATTCCTTTAAACAAATCAATTTTCTTGAAACAGAAAACAAAAGATTGGTATGGAACATGGATTCTATCAAAATTGCCAGAAAGCTAAGTGATGATATTTTCACCAAGGCAAACACCTTAGGAACTGGCAAAATTGATACGAATTACAGACCAGGAATTGGAAGAGAATCCTTTGAAAATGAACTAGCTAAACAAGAAAACATGACAATTTGTGAAAACTCTGAATCCACTCTTCCAGATCTTTTCACATCTGCTAATGAGGAAGATTCAGATGATGAAACAGTTATCAACTATAGCCCAGATGACACTGCTTTCACTATTTCCAAAAAGTCTATCAAAAGAGTTGTAAAATCTGAAACAAACTCTGCTAGTTCTTCAACAAACCAAATCAAACATACCAATGAAGCAACCATAACCCCACTTAACAAACCAAAAGTTTTTGAAAACAAACCAAAGAAACCAGTTCAACCTTACCTCATACCTCAAAAACAGGTTTCCAAACAAAAACCAAAACCTTTTCAAAAACCTTTTGAAAACCGCTTTCAAGAGATCACCTTTAACCATTCAAGGAACTTTAAAAAACGACCAAATCAGAATGTTCCAAACCATCATCTTCAAAAAGCTTTTCATAACCGCCAATCACATCCCAGATATGAAGAGAACTTTTCAAACAAATCTTCACATCTAGGATATCGTTCACCAAATCACAGATTTTATAAACCCACAGGTTTTCAAAAACAAATCACATTTTGGGAAAACTTGATAAATAAAATCAAACCTCAACCATTCCATCCTAATAAACCAAACTCTTATAGAAACGTGAAGTCAAATGCTATAAGAAATTCATTAAGCAAATCACCCAAAATAACAACAACTAACAAACCAGGACCCATTCAGATTTGGGTACCTAAACCTTCTGTCTAATTGTAGGTATTTAATGTTGGAGAACCCAATGATGATACATGGTATATTGATAGTGGTTGCTCCAAGCATATGACAGGAAACCTAAACTACATGCGTGACTTCAAACCCACCCAAACAAATCAAGATGTTACCTTCGGCAACAACATGACGGCAAAAATCAAAGGTTATGGAAATATAACAAATGGGAACTTCACCATAAAGAAAGTTGCCTATGTTGATGACCTGAAACACAACCTCATAAGTGTTTCTCAACTGTGTGATAACAATCTTGAAGTCCTATTCACCAAACAAAGAAGCTTGATCATGGACGCTAAAACCAAAGAAATCATTGTTGATTCTTACCGTGCCAGAAATATGTATCCACTTGACATGGATCTTATCTATGGTAAACCCGATATATGTCTGCTATCAAAAGCCCCAGCAGATATCAGTTGGTTATGGCACCGCCGCCTTTCCCATCTAAACTTTGGGTACATCAACAAACTGATCGGCGATGATCTTGTTAGAGGACTGCCACTTCTGAAGCTTGGTAATGAAACTCTTTGTGCCGCATGTGAAAAAGGAAAACTTTCCAAATCAACTCACAAAAGCATCTCAGAATCTAGTGTATCTGAACCACTAGAATTACTGCACATAGACCTTTGTAGCCCTGCCAAAACCCAAACCATACAAGGGAAGAAGTACATTCTTGTTGTCGTTGATGGCTTCTCGCGCTTTACTTGGGTATTTTTCTTAAGACTAAAATCAGAAGCACCTGAAGAAATGATCAACTTCATCAAACAAATCGAACTGAAGCTCAAACGACATGTTCGAAGAATCCGAAGTGATAATGGTTTAGAGTTCAAAAACAAGACTCTAGATTCATTTCTCAAAGACAAAGGAATTGAACATAACTTCTCAGCCCCATACACTCCACGACAGAACGGCGTTGTCGAAAGAAGGAACAGAACTCTATGTGAAGCTGCAAGATCAATGCTTATCTTCGCTGATCTGCCACAATACTTCTGGGCAGAAGCAATAGCCACAGCTTGCTACACTCAAAATCATTCCTTAATCCATAAACATCTTCATAAAACACCATATGAAGTCATTAACAACCGAAAACCAAACATCAAATTTTTCCATATTTTTGGTTGTCGATGCTTCATAAAGAACAATAAAGATCACCTTTCAAAATTTGAATCAAGGTCGGACGAAGGAATTTTCCTTGGTTACTCGTTTTCCTCAGCTGCTTATCGAGTACTGAACAAACGTACCAGAGTAATTGAAGAAAGTACCGATGTTCATTTCGATGAATTTTATGTCAGGAAATTGGATCGTGAACATTTTGGTTCAAAAATGATCGATATATTTTTCAAAATCCAATTCAACAAACACCTTCTCCTGACAGAGATATTGAAATCGATCTTGATTTACTTTTTGAACAACCCAAAACCGCTTACAATTCTGAATTTCTAACTACTTCTATTGATTCTACAGGAACAACCACTGAAGGAACTCCACAGACAAACCGAAATGATGCAGATCAATTCGAGGGGGAACCACCTACACATACTTCTTCATCGGAACAAACACCAAATCCTCCTTTAAATACCCCATCCCCAAATATCCAAAACAATCCCGATGCATCATTTATGGGGGAACCTTCAAACCTATTCCAAGATGAAACTCCCGGAAAAGAACAATGGGATACTGAAATTCCAATTATTATAGCGGAATAGAATCGCTTAATAAAATGGACCAGAAACCACCCAACTGACCAAATCATCGGAGATCCTAACTCAGGCATCCAAACTAGAGCCGCAACTTCTAATGATTGTTTATTTGGAGCCTTCTTATCCATGACTGAACCCAAAACCATACATTCCGCTCTCAAAGATCCAGACTGGGTAAAAGTTATGCAAGAAGAGCTAGAAGAATTTGAAAGAAATGATGTATGGAATCTTGTCCCTACCCCACCCGATGTTTTTGTTATAGGTTCAAAACAAAACTGATGATCAAGGAATCGTTTGTCGAAACAAGGCACGTCTCGTAGTCAAAGGATATTCACAACAAGAAGGAATCGACTACGATGAAACATATGCTCCAGTTGCCAGAATTGAAGCAATTCACATCTTTCTTGCATATGTTGCACATAAGAACTTCAAAGTATTCCAAATGGATGTTAAATGTGCATTCCTACATGGAGAGTTAGATCGCGATGTATACATCCAACAACCACCAGGTTTCGAAGATCCCAAATTTCCTGATCACAGCTTCAAATTGCAGAAAGTTGTCTATGGCTTGAAACAAGCACCCCGAGCCTGGTATGCCACATTGACAACCTTTCTCGAAGAATAAGGTTTTAAAAGAGGTTCAATCGATCAAACCCTCTTTCGTAAAATCTATAATAAACATCTTTTAATCGTACAAATATATGTTGATGACATTATTTCCGGTTCTACTGATGAATCTTTGAGTATTAAGTTTGCAGATCTAATGAAGAGCAAATTTGAAATGAGCATGATCGGGGAGATGACTACTTTTCTCGGACTTCAAATCAAACGGTCAACTGATGGCATTTTCATCAACCAAGAGAATTATGTCAAAAACCTACTCACTCGCTTTTCAATGGACAAATCCAATACCACAAAAACCCCAATGGCCTTTGGATACAAAATCGATGCAGACTTAAATGGCAAACCTGTTGAGCAGAAAAGATATCGTGGAATGATCAGATCACTCTTATACCTCACTGCCAGCAGACCTGACATCATGTTTTCTTCATGTGTCTGTGCCAGATACCAAGCAAATCCTATGGAATCCCATGTAGTTGCTGTGAAACGCATCTTCAAATACCTAAAAGGCACTCCCAAACTTGGCCTTTGGTATCCAGCTAAATCTGATTTTCAGCTGAACGCTTTCACTGACTCAGACTATAGAGGATGCAAGTTAGATAGAAAGAGTACATCTGGTAGCTATCAATTCCTAGGAGGTAGACTAGTGAGTTGGACTTCAAAGAAACAGACTTGTGTATCCACATCAACAGCAGAAGCTGAATACGTCGCTGCCGCCAGCTGTTGTTCGCAAGTCATATGGATGCAAACTCAACTGCGAGACTATGGCTTCAAAATTTCACAAATTCCCATATTTTGTGACTCAACCAGTGCAATTGCCATTTCTCACAATCTCGTTCACCATTCCATGACAAAGCACATCGACATTCGATATCATTTCATCAAAGACAACATTCAAAAGGGTCATATCGAATTGCACTTCATCAACACCGAAGATCAAATTGCCGATGTCTTCACTAAGGCTCTCGATGAAACAAAGTTTCAATACTTCACTAAGGCTCTCGATGAAACAAAGTTTGTACAAAAGTGTGTTTACTTTCATTCAAAAGGAAAATTCAAAAACAATTGAAAATTGCTTTCCTTTTAAAAATTACCAAAAACATTCAAATAACCAATATTTCCAAAAACATTCAGAAAAACAAATCTTCAAAAAAATTAATAAAAGACTTGGCATAATAAGCTTTTATAGAACCTTGTGATTAATCTTCTCTTGACTTAATTTTCAGATGCTTATG
The DNA here is from genome assembly GCF_052849685.1 of Lactuca virosa. Taxonomy (NCBI): domain Eukaryota; kingdom Viridiplantae; phylum Streptophyta; class Magnoliopsida; order Asterales; family Asteraceae; genus Lactuca; species Lactuca virosa. Next base: position 207,202,882 of record NC_136426.1, read on the forward strand.
CTCGATGAAGATTTTAAGTCATATTGATTCTCAATTGGAGTGAAGGTTCAAATATCCTACTTTTCATAATGTATATCACTTTATTTCCTTCGATTTTATTTCATTATTGACGATTTTAAACAATCAAGGGACATAAGGTTAGGAGGTTCAGATGAAAACAAAAACCCATGTGAGAATTTGTGCCTCGTCGATCTAAATCATTGTGGAATTCATTTCTTGTGAGCTTAGGTGTGTCACTATTGCTTATAAGGTATACCCAATTATACCTTGTCACGGTCTCATTTTTGCTTAGATATCAAAATGACCGGGGACGATACATTCATTTCTTACATACTAGACAAACTGTCTTTTATGCCACCTATCCCTACCTAGATAAAAGCCAACCAAAAATGAAGACTTGCGATCCCATGATCCATCAAGCAAACAACGACATATCCTCACAAGAAAACCAAAGGAGAAACAAATATCTATCAACATCTAATCCTCAAAGACAAATCAACAAGAAAACAAATGGATTCAAAAAAGATATACCAAACAAAACAAAAAAAATTCTATATTTGGTATTTTCAAACAAACTTTCAACCAAATGGTTATTTCAAAACAAAAATCATAAAATCCCGCGATTTGTTTTAACCATTTTTCACAAAAGAAGATATCTCAATCACTCAAGTCAAATACTCTTAAAAAAGGTCTCAAATGTAGCAAATTCTCAAAGATAAAACAAAATATCTTTTTACAATAAATCGATATTGATCAACAAACAGGATACTATCAAAGAAGAAGCTGCAACAACAATGGATTTTCCGGGATACTGTAGCCTTCATCACTGAAGAATCTTAGTTGCAAACTGCACTATGAAAATTGCTAAACCCCTCTACATGTATTTCCCGACGGAGAGAGAGTGAACTTTAATGGCATGAATGAAGAAACCCGCTGAGTAATGCCGAAACCAGTCATGTGATTGATTATCTAATAATGAGACTAAGTGACTTACAGGAAAAGCATAGCTGAACACCTCCAATATGAGTGTGAGTCGTCAGAGAGAGATATCACTCATTTTTAGTGATCATTAACCTGTTCTGCTGCCAGAACAACCAAACACCCAAGTGAAGTGTGAGCTATACCAATAAGCGTTCATCTGAATCGGACCTGTTAAACCACTTGTCGTCAGAAATAATGCTATAAAATCTTAAGAAATCTCTTTAGATACATATATGGCTACCCTTTGATAACCGAACCCGAGACTTTGATTCGGAAACAAATTTCTGAAAATCTTTTACATAAGATATGTTAAACAAAGTCACAAGCTTTCAAAACGATCACTATGTTTTATATATATCTTATCTTTGACAAAAACAATTATCCCAAATCTTCAAGATTAAAACTGTTAATGTGATAATATTTGTCCTTATTTCATCAATGATCACATAGGGGGAAATTGTTGGAAAATGTTTTTGTATGTGACCATCACTGAAATAAGACAAACTGTTTTGATGTTATCTAACAAATATTATCAGTTATTTCAGGTTGTATCAATACGTAATCAAAACGGTATATACGAAAACACGTGAATGACAAAAACGCAAAGACGTAAATTCACAACACGACAAGTCTCAAACCGCATGAAGATAAGAATCTCAAGACTCAAGTCATGCAACTCAAACCACTTGCAAAACCGAATACAAAGATCAAAAACGAATCAAACCAAAGCAAGATGATTCACGAACCCGACTCGATTCGCATACCCGCAGATATCATGGATCAAATCCAAAATTCAGAACCAAAACCAATCAGGTCCCGCGAGCAGCCCGCGGCCCGCATGACAAACCGCACAAAACTGATCAGGTCCAACGACCGACCCGCGGCCCACGCCCATACCCGCGTACATCGAAATTTTCACTTCAGCTATTCAGAACGCAAGACGCAGCCATACCCACGAATATATATTATATATATGTATATTGTGTGTATATGTATATATATATACATATATATATATATATATACATGTATCGTATATATATACATATGAAGGAAGAAACAAGAAAACACAAAAGCAAAAGTCTCCATCACATGTGTTTCTTCTTTCTTTCTAAACTCACAGCTTCATCATCACTTCCAGCATACATACCACCTAGAAATTACTTTTGAATATATATACATGCACATGCATAGTGTATATGTGTATGTGCTGTGAGGAAAGAAAGCAAAGACAGCACAAAAGAAGAAAACCCACTTGCATGCTTCCAACTTCTTTCCAGCTTTCACTCCTCAACAATGTTTACTTTCCCTTAAACAAAAGAGAGTTGCCTGGAGTATTTGTGCATATATATATATATATATATATATATATATATATATATATATATATATATATATATATATATATATATATATATATATATATATATATATATAGATGCATGCAAGAAGAGAGAAGTTGAGAAAAACACCAAAGTGTGAATAAAATCACCAAAGTGTGGGAGTGTTGTGGGTAAATACACCAAAAAAAGAGAGAGAGAGAGAGAGCATACGTGAGTATGTGTGTGTGTGGATGTATGTGAGTGTATTGTGTGTGTTAGAGAGTGTTTAAAGAGTTTTCATTGTAATATTCTGTAACTCTTTCACTCCAAAAGAAGAAAGCCAAAGCAAGGACCAACAAGCTTCAAGAACAACCTCTTTTTCAAGAACAACTCAAGAACACAAACACTATTCATCATCTTCCTCACATTCAACCCATCAAACAAAGCCTATACCACCTTTGTTTACTACACCAATCACCACCAAACACCTCTCTCACATCAAAACAACCGACACCAACACCCAAAACAACCAATACCAACTTTCAAAACAACCGATACCAACACCCAAAACAACCGATACCAACACCCAAAACAACGAATACCAACACCCAAAACAACCGATACCAACACCCAAAACAACCAATACCAACACCCAAAACAACCCATATCAACACCCAAATCAACCAATACCCATACCCAAATCAACCAAGACAACATACCTACCTTACAAACAACAACCTTTCAAAACAACCAGAAATACCTTAAATACAAATACATAAAAACCAGTGTATTTGTCTTACTATATAAAAAATTGAGTAACAGAATTTTGAATAAATTTTATGTTACTTATACCTGATTGAACATTGAACAAATAGAGACACAGTCTATTAAGATCCAGTCCAACCCTAAGCCGTTCAGTCATTTATTTGACAAAAGTACTTTATAGACCAGTCGTTCCACAAGTCCAGTTCAAAACCCACCTACTATATCTATATTTATATATTTTATTACAGCTTTATGTCATTTAAATACTGTCATTTATTTCATTTATAGCTTTCAGTCATTTATAGCTTTCCAGTATTTATTTATTCCGCACTTCTTATCTTTCCGCATCTAATCTCATTAAATATATATATCTGTCACCCAGTAACTGGTAACTGAGCCTTTTATTCGTGGTAATCAGATCGTATATTTTTAACAGCCTAATATAACCTGGTTTACAACAGGGTTTCTTACAAGAGAGTCCTATGTTGAAAACCATATAGAGCCCGGTTTTACAACTGGGTCATATTAGCATAATATAATTGTAGTTGCAATGAAATCAAGTTTGAATAACAAGATCAGAGTAAGTATGATTGATGAGCACAAGAAGTAAATATAATCTGTTTGGCTCAATTAGCTTTCAATGACTACACAGAGAATAGACAAGGTTACAAGATATCCAAAGCTAAAAGTTCTTATCTATTTTAGTACACTTCCCTATTTATTGTTGGATTAGTGTCTACGTCCATAACTATAATTGGTATGTACTTGACCCGACTCGGCATGGTCCATTTGGGTTGCATGGCATCGGTACGTTTGGATAGACCGTTTATGAGGAAAAGACATTTTGTGACATATTAATATATTATAAGTTCTAATATATTAATATGAAATCATGTTATTTAATTAGTATTGATCAAGAATTAATTTGGACTTAATTTAGTGATAAAAAAGAGACTAATTAAATATATGGGGATTGATTGTGTAAATCATTCATTCTTATATATGTGGGCTTATGATCCAAGATTCCTTTATGTTGGGTTTAACCCATGTGGTGATCCATGGATACTCCATGGAGGTTAAAACCCATGGAGCATAAGGAATGGGTAAAGTCATGAGTTACATGGTGTAACCCTAATATACACACTATATAATAACCCCTTTAGTTCAAGAAATTGGCACAAGTAATACATATGTAAGAGGGCTAGCCAATTTGAACATGTATGTCTTCTTCTCATGGTTATTCCAAGAGTTCATGATGTTGTGTGAACCATTTGAGGTGTCACACTTGGGGCACTAGGCTCTCAAGCTTCATGGAGTCAAGCAACAACAACAAGGTATGTATTCTATCTATTTTATTATCCTAGTATCAATGTTTTGGTATGCTAGTTAGGATAATATCTTGGATAATCATATTTGCATGTATAATAGAGAAAACATAGATCCAAGGTATTTAGGGTTGCATGTACACTTAGGAGTGTTAGAATGCTCAAAACCCATCATTTATAGGAAAGATGAAAGAGAACAAAAAATACAAGGGACTGAGAATATTATACTTCATAACATAAGTGGCCTTGTAATAACATTACAAACTAACGAAACTTTACAATGTCATTCGACACCTCACAACTAATTTCGACATCTACAATAGCTTGGTTCCCATATACAAAACCGGTTCTTTTCTTCTAAATAAAGGCCTTCTATATATGGCTATATAACCTGGTTCTCATCCTTACAACCAGGTTAGATTATGACTTTCAAAATTCAACTTGTTTCATTATATAACCCCGTTCTATAATGTACAATTGGATCCTTTAATTGTTTTTTTAATATTCATTCATTAGATCTATAATCCAAGTACTAACATCCATATGGTTACAAGTAGTATTTTTTTGCATTTAATATAATCAAATAAATGAATACTCATATTAATTTCTAATGAATTTGTACACATTTTGCAACTATTAACACTAGGATCCGACATTAACAAAATGTTCTCATATGTACATCAGTTGAAAGATTTTTTTGGCATCAACTGGCTTACTACACACCACTTCCAACAAACATCAACTTGCATGCAATTATCCATGTTTATCACTTGAAACATCCCAACATATACAAGACAATGAAACTAGATATACACCAGAAGAATCATCTGCTTCCTATTGATAAATGTCCATCAAGATCTTCAAACACATGGCAGAGAGAAATCAGAACACGTTTAAGTAAATTATGGATGCAAAAGGGAGTTTACACATGAACCATACTAAAATTACATACATTGCAACCCCTAGTATTTGAACATGATCATATTGGTTTACTTTACATTAACTAAATAACTATTTCACTTACCCTCAATATAGCTCACATTAAGATCTCAATTAATAACTAAATGACTACAATTTCAGTTTTACCCTTATAAAGAATTAATTTGCCCATATCAGACGTGCACGTCAAAATGGATCCGGCAGTAATCATATAAATATGGAAGCTACTTGAATACTCTATTGAGTTCATTAACAAATAAAATATTATATATTATGCATTTGTTCCTAATACTATTTCAATATGTGATGTGGTCGTACATACATGATGCCTTTCTTATGTATTATCAGTACCAATATTAATTCAAGTAACCAATCAATCGTAATTAGCCGATACTCACAAACCTTGCTATGATGAATGCCTAAAACTAATCTTACATTCGAGATTAGGTAAATATGTTCTTATTGTTCTAGTTAGTTGTATGGCAGCAGCTGCAAAGAAATTACCAATTAATTTTTCCATAAAGATACATAAATCAAAAAGGAGAGGAAATACAAACTTCTTATCAACTATAATGAAATGGCATCAGGAGGTGTAAAACACTCCATGCCTACAAACCACTTATGAGGCAGAAAATATAAGTAGGATGCATGATACATCCCCATTTTCACGGCCAGAAAAGACCGATTTGTTTATGCTTTGTTTTGAAAATCGGAGTAACCTTTTAAAGAAAAGTGTTGCGGAATTTGTTCCCAAAAGATAAATGTGATAAAGATTTATGAAAGCATTTCCGAAGAAATGTATTATATTAAAACCTCGGGATGTCATGTTCAATATAGGTCAAACGCATAAACAGAACAACATAGGCCTTACAACAATTATTTATATCTATAGGCCTATAATCCGTAATCCCTTGTCAAATCATCCAACTATGCTCTTGTGCCCCTACCTGTAATACAAGAAACTGAGTGGGTCAGGCTTGGGAGCCGGGTGAGCACATAGGGTTTTCAACCCAATATAATAATTTTATTAATTTCATCAAACCAAACAAACCCGATTACTCGTTCCCGTTATCCTAACTTTACGTCCACAAAGCATCTAATATAAGGGACCTAGCCTAAGAATTTTCATCGGGGTGATAACACTGCTTCGGGGGTTCCTCAACAGTTTATGTCAAATAAGGCAATCATGAGGGGGATGGAGTACTTCTGGCGAACAGTAAGTTTAAATAAACACCTATAGGTTGTGAGCCTGCTAGCGTTCCACTGACTGTTTACAATAGTCTGTGGTTGTCATCAATACTCCGCTAGATGACTGGATTGCCACACCCACAGACCAGGCGGCGGAAACGTCCGGAGGCGGGTGACTTCATTTTACAATATCATAACAATTGAATATAAATGAAACATAGCAAATCCAAACATCACACATCAATATAATAAAATTACATTGTTTTACATCGTGTTTATGTTTTTGAATTACACAAAAGAAACAATGGTGAGTAAGTTCCAAAATACATCAAAAGAATTCAGCATCCACAGCTCAAAAACCTGCTTACTGATTTCCTGAGAATGCAAGTCGTTTGAAAAGGGTCAACATAAAATATGTTGGTGAGTTCATAAGCATTTTGTATAAAAATCTGTGTTAGTTGGAAAAACCAGAAAATCCCATATTTTCTTATCAAAATAGTTGTAAGTCTCGTTTTCAATCAAGTATAGTTGCTTGTGTGTTATAGTTTATCGTTTTCGAAATCGTATACAATCGTTTTCAAATTCGTGTACAATTGTTTTCCACAGAAATCCTATATTTTCTGAATGTGTAAAATAGTAGTATTAAAAACCTAATACTTGTGTGGTATAGGCTTCGTTTAAAGTACTCAAACAATCGTTAATATAATCAGAAGGTGTAACATATTTTTATTTCTAAACAATTCACTGTTATATTCTAAGTGAGTCGTTATAACCATACTAATATGACGGAGGCCTATCTTGGCGTTTCTCAGGCGCCTGCGTTTGATAAAAGACATTTGTCACCCTAGACTGGTCGGTCTAGCTATAGCGAACAGCGAAGGTGCGGGGTGTCAACCCCGTATAGATCTATACACAAATTCCCATTCTCCCTCCAGGAGACTCTGGTTATAACTCTTTACAGGACTTTAGGCGTACACTAATATATATAAATATTTAGGTACTTGTGGAGATTCGTCTGACTAGAATACTAACAGGTTTTTGAGCAATTCGTGAAAATCCGTTATTTGTTAAATAAGTAACAATAGTTATACTCGTTGGCTATATTTATCGTTTTCGTTTATTGAGGATAATCCACTTGGAGTCATATTTACCAAAAATGACCCAATATTATTTGTATTGGCAAAAACGGCCCCTCTTTTTATAAAGTATCAAATAAGACCCATGTTTGCCAAAAGGTGTCATAAGTAGCCAAAACTTGGTGAAATGTGTGAAAATGGTCCATTTCTTCTATAATGTTCATTTTAGACTTATATTTGGGAAAATATTCAAAAAGGCCATTGTTTATCCAAAAATTTCAATTTTTGGTCCTTTAAAAATTTAGGTGTCAATGATTTCCCCAAATTTATCTCATAGTTCTAAATAATCCTTGTAAATTTATATGGCCGAAAATGGTCCTCCAAAAATATCATTATTTCCATTTCCTAACCATTCTCAAATATTTTGTCCAACCATTTGCTTTAAACACATTTTTAAGAAACCCTTAGAGTTTTGTCTTATAAATTTGAAATCCAAATATTGTAACATACTCTTTCTTGTTTCTATACATCAATTGTAGATTATGGTTCAATCATTGGAAAGTAGCACATAATTTCGAATTCTAGGCCTATTCCATATGGAGTTTTCATAGATATACCACACATATAACTTGGCACACACATCTAACAAGCAATCATAACTAGATTCAAACAAAAATTTGACTTGTATTCTCCTCCAAAACCATGAAAACATCAAAAAGAGGGGTATGAAGCTCACCTTGGGTAGAAGCTAGTGTAGGTGAAGAGATGAGATGAGGAGTTAGAGCCTAGAACATTTGAAGAGTTTGACAACTCTTAGAAGCTTAGTATCTCCTAGGAACATCAATACACAATATCTTGTGTGATCATGATGCAATAACAAAGTAATATAGAGAATTTACCAGTCGTAATAGAGTTACTTACAAGGAATTAGAAAGGAATGGTGAAGGGAATGAATTATGGAGCTTGTTTGGAGTTCCTTGGGAGAGTTCTCGTTGGTTTACAAAATGCAAATGTGAATTGCGGAATGAGGAAATGGGTGTTCACAGTCCCTAATATGGGATAAGGAGTTGATAAGATGTTTACTTTGCTTACTGTTGGGTAATGCTTGAATTACTGAGATATCTCTTGGAATTTGTCACTTACAGCTCATAGTCCGTAAACATCATTAAAATTAGTAAGGGTTCATGGTCCAGATGGACCTTAAACTATGGTTTACGGTTGAAATGGAATCCCCTAAGGGATTTACGGCCAAAAAGGTGCCTAGAATGGTGTTCATGGTCAAGATGCTTCCCTTTATGTTGGTTTACGGCCAATGTGTGATGACTTGAGGGGGTTTACGGCCAAAGTGACTTCTTGGGGTGTGTTCACGACCAAAGTGTGTTTCTAGGGAAGAGTTCATGGTCAAGGTGTGTAGAAAGCCTTAATAAGTGTATTTTGTTGTTTATGTAATTTGTATTTGACATAACTTAAACTTCTTATTGTTTTCATCAACTTAGGAGGCTTTAGGGTAATATAATTCTCAAAAACATTACATTACCAAGATATAATATTAGCATAGATACAACTATTCCATGCACGAGACTCTTTTGGCTTGGTTTCTAGACTTGGAAATTTCAAGTTGTGACATCATCCCCCCGTTAGAGGGAATTTCGTCCCGAAATTCTTTAGAAGTCATTCTTATGAAATAACAAAAAGGTGAGGGTATTTCTGCATCATTTGATCCTCGCGTTCCCATGTGAATTCTAGTCCACGCTTGGGGTTCCATCTAACCTTCACGATGGGGATGCGGCTTTGTTTCATGCGCGTGACCTCTCTATCCATAATTTCGACAGGCTGCTCGACGAATTGAAGGTTCTCATTCACTTCGATCTCATCTAGTGGAACTGTGAGGATTTTGTCCGATAGACACTTGTTTAGGTTTGACATATGGAATACAGGATGTACATTACTGAGTTCGGAGGGTAGTTGGACTTTGTAGGCTACCGGACCGATCCAGGCAAGGATCTCGAATGGTCTGATGTATCGGGGATTTAGTTTACCTCTCTTTCCAAATCTAATCATCCCTTTCCAAGGGGAGACCTTTAATAGCACTCGATCACCCACCTCGAATTCCAAAGGCTTTCGACTTTTATCTTCATAGCTCTTTTGTCGGTCCCGCGATGCCTGGAGTCGTGCTCGGATTTGGACTATCTTTTCCGTGGTTTCTCGAATAATCTCGGGTCCAGTGAGTGTGCAGTTGGGCGCTTGCCATTTTTCCAGCTGGGTGTCTCCCACCTCAGCCCAGCAGAGGGGCAATCTGCACTTCCGACCATACAGGGCCTTAAAGGGAGTGACTCCTATACTCGTGTGGTAGCTGTTGTTGTATGAGAAGCAGGTGAGTATTCCAAGCTTTCCTAAATTCTATTACATATGCTCGAAGCATGTCTTCTAGAGTTTGAATGGTTCTCTCACTTTGGCCATCAGTCTGAGGGTGGTAGGCAGTGCTCATATCCAGTTGAGTTCCCACAGCTTTCTGGAGCGACTGCCAAAAACGAGAGGTGAATCTCCTATCTCTATCAAAGATAATAGATATATGCACCCCATGGAGTCTCACTACTTCCTTCAGGTATATTCGTGTTAGTCTTTCCATCTTGTACATCTCCTTTATTGGCAGGAAATGAGCTGATTTTGTTAGTCGGTCAACGATCACCCAGATAGCATCCAGACCGTCTGCCGTCTTGGGTAATTTGGTTATAAAATCCATTGTTATCCTCTCCCATTTCGACTCGGGTATTTCGGGTTGCTGAAGTAGTCCTGAGGGCTTTTGATATTCCACTTTAACTTTGGCACAAGTGAGACACTTGCCCATGTAAGTGGCAATCTTCGCTTTCATATCCGGCCACCAATAATGTTGTTTGATATCCATGTACATCTTATCGGAACCCAGATGGATAGAGTACCTTGTTTTGTGAGCCTCATTCATTATAATGTCTCGGAACCCACCAAATCTTGGCGTGACGAGATTCGGTCCATAAGGTAATAGGCTCCATTTTCTTTGATCATCAGATTCTTCTCCATGTCGCGCAATGCTTCATTGGAGACGTTTTCTGGTTTCAATCCTTCCTGCTGAGCCTCCTTGATTTGTGAGGATAGATGGGAATGGATGGTTATTGTCAGCGTCTTTACTCGGCTGCTCGAGTATTCCTTTCGGCTTAAGTCATCAGCTACCACATTAGCATTGCCTGCATGGTACTTGATCTCGCATTCATAGTCGTTTAGTGGCTCGACCCATGTCCGTTGTCTCATGTTCAATTCTTTTTGATTCAGAATGTGCTGAAGGCTCTTGTGGTCTATGAAAATAGTGCACTTTGAACCATATAGGTAGTGCCTCCATATTTTCATGGCGAAGACCACAGCTCCCAGCTCAAGATTGTGGGTGGTATAGTTTACCTCATGGTTTTTAGTTGCCTAGATACGTAAGTTATTACCTTTCCGCGCTGCATAACCATACAACCTAACCCTTGATTAGAAGCATCGCAGTATACTACAAAATCTTCCGTTCCCTCTGGCAAGGACAACATTGGGGCACTGCAGAGGGCTTATTTCAGGGTTTGGAAGGAAGCTTCTTACTTGTCGTTTGAATGGAAGGATACGCCCTTCTTGGTGAGAGTGGTGAGAGGCTTAGCAATTTTGGAAAAGTTCTGAATGAACCTTCTGTAATAACCCGCAAGGCCTAAAAATTGTCGGATTTCGGTTGGGGTTCTTGGAGTTACCCAGCCCTCAATAGCTTTGATCTTGGTAGGGTCCACATGTATTCCTTCTTCGATGACTACATGACCCAAGAATTCCACTCTACGGATCCCGAATTCGCATTTGGAAAATTTGGCGTATAGTTTCTCCGCCCTTAGAGTTTCCAAAAATCTGCTGTATGTGTTGGTTGTGCTCTTCCTCACTATTAGAGTAGACGAGGATATCATTGATGAAAACGATGACGAAGTTGTCGAGAAATGGCCGACAGACTCGGTTCATCAGGTCGATAAAGGCTGCGGGGCGTTTGTGAGGCCAAAAGGCATGACTACGAATTCGAAATGCCCATAACGGGTTCGGAAGGCAGTCTTTGGAATATCCTCTTCTCGGACACTTAGTTGGTGGTATCTGGACCTCAGATCTATCTTAGAAAAGTAGATGGCTCCTTGGAGCTGGTCGAATAGATCATCGATTCGATGGAGTGGGTATCGATTCTTGATGGTAAGCTTGTTTAACTCCCGGTAATCGATGCACATCCTGAAAGATCAGTCTTTCTTTTTGACAAACAGGACCAGAGCTCCCCAAGGTGAAAAGCTCGGCCTGATGAATCCTTTGTCGAGAAGTTCGCTTAGTTGGCTAGATAACTCTTGCATTTCGGCAGGAGCTAATCTGTAAGGTGATTTGGCGATTGGAGTGGCTCCAGGTATAAGATCAATTCGGAACTCGACCTGTCGCTCGGGGGGTATTCTTGGCAAATCCTCAAGAAATACGTCGGGAAAATCACGTACCTCTGGAATATCGTTAATGTTTTTCTCCTTCTTTGTTTTATCCACCACATTAGCAAGAAAGGCGTGATTCTTTTTATGCAATCACTTTTGTGCTTGAATGCAAGAAATGAGTCAGAGGTTTGTGTCGGGTTTATCTCCATAAACTATTAGGGTTTTCGATGTTGGGGAGGTGAAGGCGAACGACCTTCTCGTGACATATAATTTCAGCATGGTCGGTGCTTAACCAATCCATGCCAACAATCACATCAAAGCTCCTAATATTAACAGGCATCAAATCGATTGGAAAGGAGTGATTATTTAATGCTAATGTGCACCCTACGTAGATATCGTTGGTTGATTCTGTTTTACCATTGGCCATTTCGACCGTGAAAGTTTCTTTCAATTTGTGGGGAGTTTGATTGAGTAGGTGTTTGAATTTGTGACTTACGAATCTCCCCTCAGCACCACTATCAAATAAAATGCACGCATAAGAGTTGTTGAGGAGGAACGTACCAGTCACCACAGTTAGATCTTGTACTGCTTCTTCCTGTCCCATAGCTAGGACTCTCCCTGCATTCTGATTGTTGTTCTTGGGGCAGTTGCGTTTAAAATGGCCGGTTTCTCCACATCTGTAACATGCACGGCTGGCTCCGGCGTTGTTGTCATTGGGTTGCTTGTTTTGCAGTGGGGGCATCCTGCAATATCGGACAGTGTGCCGTTTTCGATTGCAGTTGGTGCTGTGGAAGTCCTTGCATGCCCCAAAGTGGTGCTAGTTACACTTGTCACACTTGGGATGGGAGCCCGTGTATGACATGGCTGGAGTTGTTGTGGTTGAGGATGGGGCGGGTGGAGCTGGTGCGGCTGGAGCGGTAACAGAATGAACCGCTACTGTTTGTGACTTCTGGGATGACCATGATTTATGTCCCCTTTTTCGCTTGTTCTCCATTTTTTCTTGCTTCCTCCCTCTTGCTTGTTTTCTCCTTTGTTCACTTTGGTACTCTTCTCATCACTGTGATCATAAAGCTTCTTGGCTAGGCACTTTGCACTGTCATAGGTCTCGGGTTTCGACGCAATCATGTTACCTTGAATGGGAGGAGTCAATCCCCAGATGAATTGTTCGACCTTCTTTCCCTCTGAAGTAATCATACCAGGACACAAGAGAGCTAGTTCGCTAAATCTCGAGATGTACGCGTCAATGTACGAGTTCTGCACTGTAAGGTTCCACAGTTCTTGCTCTACCTTTTGTACCTGCCCTCGGGGGCAATACTCAGCGATTACCATCTCCTTTAGTTCTTCCCAGGACATGGCGCTCGCAACGGGAAGTGTCATGGCCTCAATATGACCGTTCCACCATGACAAAGCCTGGTCGATGAATGTACACGCCGCAAATTTCACTTTAATCCCTTCCGTACATTCGCAAATCTCAAATACCGACTCAACCTTATCGATTCATCGCTTCAAAGCTATGACTCCTTCAGTCCCGTTGAAAGTGTGGGGTCTTGCATTGGAAAAGTCCTTGTAAGTGCAGACCTTTGTAGGCCCTTGATTCATCCCTTGGTGGGAGCTTCCCGTCCCTTGACCATTCCCACCACTATTGTTTCCAGTTTGTATGTGGGCGAGGGCTGCCGTTATCGCAGTTGAAACTGCCGCTTGGAATGCAGCTGAATTCATATCCGGTGTAGGAGGCGACGGTGGTGCGGTGTTGTTATTCTTACAGATTGTTCTCCTCGGCATCTTTCTATCATGGATCAGAAAGAGAATGAGTACATGGTGATTTCAGATATTGGGGATTGTTTAGAGATTGTGGTGGTTTGCATACGCATCCCAACCCGATGTTAGAGAACATAGCAAACACGTCTGACATAAAACACATAACTGTTCCATTAACGATAATTTCTTAGTACATGCCTGAAAATTTGCCTTTGAAAGGCATTCGGTACATAGAGGAAACGAAATCTGCTAGTACATAGATTCAACGAGGAGTGCGTTTAGTTAGTTTTTAGAGTTAATCCTACATTCATAAGTAAAAGAGAGTTTTGTGGTTAATAGAAGCAAGTAAAACATGTTCTACTTGCGGTGAGGGGCATTCGATGGTGCAGCTGACGACGAGGATGCACCCTGAAGTTCAGCTAGTCGACGCTCAACAATACGCACCCTCTCCTCCAGAATAGCATGACGCACCTGATATTCTCTCACCTCTGCTCGTGTATCAGTAAGGTCTTCAATCAAGCGCTCCATTGGGACATAGCCTCGTTCAAGATCCTGGATGCAAGCACTGGCTTGCTCCAAGGTAGCTCTCATCTGCACCATCCGATCGGCGGTCACTTGAGCCTAATCGCCAATATCTCCGATTCGTCGTACCACAACCGGGAGAGCGCGGTCAGCGGGTCCTCCGTGACGGAGATCATAAAATCTTTGCTCCATCCCATATGGAGGTGGTTATTGTTGATGCCTTCTCCATCTCTCGATGTCATGAGCCCATGGAGGCATAGGACCATTGGGGCCCAGACGATGTGGAGGTACCATGTGGACGTAGGGAGGGTTGATGACTTCGGACTCGGCGTCCGACATGTCATCCTCCTTTTCTTCTTCCTCCTCACTGTTATCTCCATCTTCAAGTTCATCCATGGGTTCTTCCTCTAGGTCTTCCTCGATCCACCCTCCATTTCCCTGGTTAGGGAAATAGGGATCGCCTGGCAAATGAAATCCTCTCATGTCGTCTGTACGAGAATAGGGCATAAGAAGAGTGTAGAAAGTTTTTGAAGCGACAAAATACTCCTATAGTATTTTAATTGTTTATGTTTGGTTCTTAATACTTTTGGGATATGAGTTGAGAAGTTTTAGGCTTGTTGCAACACCACTATCACTCCCAAACACCTGTTGGTCATGTCTAAAATAAATATAGTTGATCAGGCTATATTTATCTCAGATATGATTACATAACTGTCCAGGTTTGACTGTAGTGTTCAACCTTTGAGTTCTTTTGTTTTATTCTTATTATGATACCGTGCTAATAAGTATGTTTAATTTTAGTCAGAGTGTGTTTTAGCCCAACTGTATTTATAGTTATATATCTTGTATGTCTACATATACTAGTTCCCTATAAACAATGCTCTAATACCAATCTGTTACACCCCCGGACCAGACGGCGGAAACATCCGAAGGCGGGTGACTTCATTGTACAATATAATAACAATTGAATATAAATGAAACATTGCAAATCCAAACATCATACATCAATATAACAAACTTACATTGTTTTACATGATGCTTATGTTTTTGAATTACACAAAAGAAACAATGGTGAGTAAGTTCCAAAATACATCAAAAGAATTGAGCATCCGCAGCTCACAAACATGCTCACTGATTTCCTGAGAATACAAGTCGTTTGAAAAGCGTCAACATAAAATATGTTGGTGAGTTCATAAGCATTTTCTATAAAAATCAGTGTTAGTTGGAAAAACCAGAAAATCTCATATTTTCTTATCAAAATAGTTGTAAGTCTCTTTTTAATCAAGTATAGTTGCTTCTGTGTTATAGTTTATCGTTTTCGAAATCGTATACAATCGTTTTCAAATTCGTGTACAATTGTTTCCCCAGAAAATCCTATATTTTCTGAATGTGTAAAATATTAGTATTAAAACCCTAATACTTGTGTGGTATAAGCTTCGTTAAAAGTACTCAAACAATCGTTAATATAACCGGAAGGTGTAACATATGTTTATTTCTAAACAATTCATTGTTATATATTCTAAGTGAGTCGTTATAACCATACTAATATGACGGAGGCCTGTCTTGGCGTTTCTCAGGCGCCCGCGTTTGATAAAAGACATTTGTCACCCTAGACTAGCTGGTCTAGCTGTAGCGAACATCGAAGGTGCGGGGTGTCAACCCCATATAGATCAATACACAAATTCTCGTTCTCCCTCTAGGAGACTCTGGTTATAACTCTCTACAGAACTTTAGGCGTACACTAATATACATAAATATTTAGGTACTTGTGGAGATTCGTTTGACTAGAATACTAGCAGCTTTTTGAGCAATTCGTGAAAATCCGTTATTTGTTAAATAAGTAACAATAGTTATACTCGTTGGCTATATTTATCATTTTCATTTATTAAGGATAATCCACTTGGAGTCATATTTATCAAAAATGACCCAATATTATCGGTATTGGCAAAAATGGCCCCTCTTTTATAAAGTATCAAATAAGTCTTATATTTGCCAAAAGGTGTCATAAGTAGCCAAAACTTGGTGAAATGTGTGAAAATGGTCCATTTCTTCTAGAATGTTCATTTTAGACTTATATTTGAAAAAATATTCAAAAAGGACCTTGTTTATCAAAAAATTTCATTTTTGGTCCTTTAAAAATTTAGGTGTCAATGATTTCCCCAAATTTATCTCATAGTCCAAAATAATCCTTGTAAATTTATATGGCCGAAAATGGTCCTCCAAAAATATCATTATTTCCATTTCCTAACCATTCTCAAATATTTTGTCCAACCATTTTCTTTAAACACATTTTTAAGAAACCCTTAGAGCTTTGTCTTAGAAATTTGAAATCCAAATATTGTAACATACTTTTTCTTGTTTCTACACATCAATTGTAGATTATGGTTCAATCACTTGAAACTAGCACATAATTTTGAATTCTAGGCCTATTCCATATGGAGTTTTCATAGATATACCACACATATAACTTGGCATACATGTCTAACAAGCAAGAATAACTAGATTCAAACAAAACTTTGAATTGTATTCTCCCCCAAAACAATGAAAACATCAAAAAGAGGGGTATGAAGCTCACCTTGGGTAGAAGGTAGTGTAGGTGAAGAGATGAGATGAGGAGTTAGAGCCTAGAACACTTGAAGAGTTTGACAACTCTTGGAAGCTTAGTATCTCCTAGGAACATCAATACACAATATCTTGTGTGATCATGATGCAGTAACAAAGTAATATAGAGAATTTACCAGTCATCAATACACAATATCTTGTGTGATTATGTTGGTTTACGGCCAATGTGTGATGGCTTGAGGGGGTTTACGGCCAAAGTGGCTTCTTCGGGTGCGTTCACGGCCAAAGTGTGTTTCTAGGGAAAACTTCTTGGTCTACGTGTGTAGAAAGCCTTAATAAGTGTATTTTATTGTTTATGTAATTTGTATTTGACGTAACTTAAACTTCTTATTGTTTTTCATCAACTTAGGAGGCTTTAGGGTAATATAATTCTCAAAAACATTACATTACCAAGATATAATATTAGCATAGATACAACTATTACATGCACGGGACTCTTTTGGCTTGGTTTCTAGACTTGGAAATTTCCAGTTATGACATGGATCATCGTCAACATCATTTTATTTCATCACACACCAACTATTACATCTACCCATGTTTTACCTAACATATTTGTAGATATAAAATACATATACAATTTAAATCATTTAAAACATGTATAAAATCATTCATCCAGCATAGATAACAAGTATACAGATAATATGCACACATAGCACATAATAAATACTTCATATCTATGTGTAAAATGAAAGTAACTATGCACTCACCTGTTAAGGTGATGATTCCGAAATCAGACAGCGTTTCGCTTCTATTAATTTATTTTCCTTCGACGAAACCTTGTATCATTACAACTAGATTTTAGTCTAATATTTATTGTGACTAATAATTAGTCTAGATTCATCATTAAATAAAAGTCTACTTTCATGATATATCAAGTAAGGAATAACCACGTAGGATCATATCGGACGTAGGGTCCATTTGGTATACGAAGTATATTGTTTGGAAATCCTACTTCAAACACCTCACTAAATGACAGCCTAGACATCATTCCCGTAAGTAGATCAATCAGTATAGCGACTTGGAATCACTAATAAATCTTATTTATAGCTTCATAATAACGATAATGAACTTAAACATAAGTTAAACTTAAAGTAGGATAAGCATAACTAATTTACCGGGAGGTTTGATAAAAACCGGGCTCTGCGGAGGCAGAATTTCCGACCTGAAAGTTCTTCTTCTCAGAGCCTTATGCCGCTCCGGGACTCGCCTCTAGCACTTAGGAAGTCCTAGGGAAGGGGAGAGTGGGTTTGGGGGTAATGGGAGAGAAAGAGGTTGAAAGGTGTGAGTTTTATGGGTGATCTATGACTCTATTTATAGGCTGTCTGGGGCTTCTCACGTCGTGAGACTTGGCTCTGACGTCGTGAGCTTTGCGTTGGCACCAAAGCGAAGCCTGGTGCTGACACATGGCGCCGGACGTCGGTATAACAGCCAATCTTTAAAAATTCATAACTTTCCCGTACAAGCTTTGTTTTTGACGTTCTTTATATCCACGCGTAGGTAATGACAAGATCTACAACTTTCATTTTGACTCCATCAGTTAATTATCGACCAATTTTAAATTTAACTGTATGAGAAGATTATATTGTTTACCGACCGTGTAAAATTCATAACTTCTACATACACACTCCTTTTTCGACTGTATTTTTATCGTTGAACTCCTATTAATGAGATATTCAACTCTCATTTAGGTTGTGTTGGCTAAAAATCGATCGACCAAAAATTCGAATTCCGGGATGTGCACTGCTATGCTAAATCTTAGAAAAAAATCATAACTTCCCCATACGAAGTCAGATTTGGACGTTCGTTTTATGCACGCTATCGGTTTAACGTATACTACAAATTTCATTTAGATTGCTAAGGCTATAAAGTAATTTATCTAAAATTCACTTTTTACGTTACGCGGTGTCGTGTCGGTTTACCCGTAAAACTTCGACAGACCATAGCTTCTTTCTAATAACTCGGATTTCGGCATTCTTTATATCTCCGGAATCCTAGTCACAACCACTACAACTCTATTCATAGATATTGGGTTTATCTATACTTTTATTTTTTATGCTTATTATCATTCTTAATTTACTATATATTATAAATAAGCATAATGCACATAAAATCACATAACTCACATAATATTCAAGTAATTACTCTTTATTACTTCAAAGTAGGATATAATTGTTGACTCTAACTATTACATCATCGCACTAATGCTTAGCCTAGAAACACGGGCGTTACAATTCTCTCCCCCTAAGGATGATTCCATCGTGGAATCATGCATCAGCAAACAGATGTGGATAGTGACTCATCATGTCAATTTCTATCTCCCACGTGAGGTTCGGCACATTCGTATGTTTCCATCGCACAAGCACTAAGGCGACCATCTTGTGTCGTAACTTCTTAGTCTTACGGTCAATAATCGTCTCGGGGTCTTCGATTAGCCTCTTATTTTCATCCATCCTTAACTCTGAAATAGAAATTATGTTGGGAACTTCTCCCGTAAACTTCCTCAAATATCACACATGGAAAGTGTTATGAATAGAATATAGTTCTTCGGGTAATTCAAGCTTGTAAGTTTGGATCCCAATCCTCTGAAGAACTTTGAATGGTTTAATAAACCTTGGACTCAATTTTCCTCTTTTTCCACATATTATAAGTCCCTTCCACGGTGAGACTTTGAGCAATACCGAATCTCCAACTTCGAATGTCATCGGTCGTCTTTTCTTGTCAGCATACGTCTTTTGACGATCCTGAGCTGCTAACATCCTTTACCTAATCACCTTCAACTTCTCAGCTGTCTGATGGACTATCCCGTGGTCCATAAACTCTTTTCTCCAGCCTCAAGCCAACAAGACGGTGTACGACACTGCTGCCCATATAACACTTGATAAGGTGCCATCTTGATGCTTGAATGAAAACTATTATTGTAAGAAAACTCTACCAGAGGTAAGTGCTCATCCCATTTACCTTGGAATTCCAGGGTACATGCTCTTAGCATATCTTCCAGTGTTTGTATCGTTCTTTCACTCTGACCATCTGTCTACGGATGGTAAGTTGTACTTAAACACAACTTTGTACCAAATTCCTTTTGTAGACTTCTCCAAAACCTTCACATAAAACGACTATCACGATATGATACAATCGTTAAAGGAACACCGTGAAGTCTTACTACCTCCTTCACGTAAGCATTTGAAAGCTTATCCATAGACCATCTCTCATTGGCTACTATAAAGTGTTCACTCTTAGTAAACTGATCAACCACCACCCAAATCATGGCGTGACCGTTCTTTGTCTTAGGCAGTTTAGTCACAAAATCCATGGTGATGTCTTCCCATTTACCCATGGGTATAGGTAAAGGTTATAAACTCCCATATGGTTTCTGATGTTGTTCCTTAACCCTTGCACATGTTACACACTCGGCCACATACTTTGCAACATCGAGCTTCATCGTCGGCCACCAGTAGTAGGGTTTTAGATCCCTATACATTTTAGTGATGCCGGGATGAATTGAGTACATGGTCTTGTGAGTTTCTTCCATCAAAAGGTCTCTTATTCCGCCCATCTTAGGTTCCCAAATTCTATCTTGGAATACCTTTAATCCTTGACCGTTTGTACTGAACACCAACGTTTTGCCTAAACGTTCTTCCTTTCAGATGTTCTTCTCTGAAGCTTCTTCCTGAGCTTTCTTAATGCTTTCCACAATTGTCGAGACAAATTCAATCCTTAACGCTCTTGACCTTTTCTTTCAAGGTTTACTTTTCGACTTAGAGCATCAGCTACAGCATTTGCTTTACCAGGGTGGTGTGACAACCGTCAATTTTCAGGCTAGTCAAAGTCAAATAAAGTCAATAAGTCAAACCGGTCAACTCAACCAACCCTAGTATATTAGGGTTTGCAATATGTTAGCTACTGTACAACTCGTTATTTTAATAAGAAGTTATCACTTGGAAAGTTCGTATGATTGAAATTCTTAAACCCTAAACGGGATAAGTGAGGTAACAAAACGATAAAACACTATTGCATACCCTTTGGAGGTGTGTAAGACTCTTAAACATGGCTTAATGGGGTTTACGAACCTTGAGTTGCGAAGCTAAATACTCAAAAAGGTCACAAATAAAGTCTCTTTCAATATCTCTTTATCAATCTTAATCTCTCCTAAATCTCTCATAAATCTCTCCCAAATCTCTCCCAAATCTCTCCCAAATCTCTCTCAAAATCTCTTTTAACTTTTTATAATCATTTGGGGCATCCCGACACTTAACTTGATGAAAAACCGCTCAAAACGGGAAGTTTATATGAAAAACAGCCTTAATGGACCGAAACCTCTCTATTAGAACCGAACCCTCTTAGAGCCAAAGCTCCAAGGACCGAACCCGAAGGTCCCTTAAGGAACCGAAGCTATAGAATCGAAACTGCAGGGACCGAAACCGAAGCCTCCCTTTCGCTCCATTTCGCCTTCGGGTCAAGTCACTTCGGACCGCACCCACTTTCGGCCTATTTCGCCTTCGGGCTATTTCGGGTCATCTCGCCTTCGGTCCATGGCAGTAGGGACCGAACCTCGGTCCTATCCGAGCAACTTCACAGGAAGGCCCATTTCACCCGGTTTTCGACCACGACTCCGTTTTAAGCCCGTTTTTCATTATTGTAACGTGGGATTTTCACCCAAACTCATATTTTGACATATAAGACCCTATATATTCATAATTTAAACACATTTTTAGGGAAATCTTTATTTAGGAAAAAAATCTAGTGGGTATGGCTTAGAGGTGGAGTGTTGACTTTACCTTTGAGTCATGACACAAGCAACCCCCTACACCCACTCCAAGACCATACTCAGTCACTATTCACCCATACCTAGTCAACTATTTGTCCTTTTACCCTCTTTCTCCAGCTTATAAACTTGATTAAAGGCTGGAAGTTATTATCTCTCCTCCCATTTTATTCACTCTTTCTCAAAGAAGAACAAACACACTTCTCTCACTTTCTCTCTCTCTCAAACTTGAGACTCCAAGGCTGTGATTGAGCTTCTCACTCACTTTTAGGTAAGTATTTCCATCCTACACTTGATTATCTTACATCCTTTCACACAAAACATGGATTCCTTACACAAATATCATCATATTGTTCATAGAACCTTCAAATCTTCAAGCATCTCACAAGTGTTATTGACTTGGAAACTCCTTTTCTTCATCATCCATCTACTGAAATCACTCAAGGTGAGTTCATACCCCCACATTTTCATGATTTATTCATGTTTTAGGGGGATAATACAAGTTAAAACACCAAAAACTTAACTAAACTCAAACATCAGCTTTCAACAGGAAAGTTTCGCTCCATTCATGGACTATTTTGAACATCTTCAACATTTTAGTTTTCAAACCTGTATTATATGCAAATATTTCAGGTTTATGCCTTTAAAATGACTACTTGCACATTTCCATACGATTTTTCTACAATTTATGGTGATTTTTACAAAACTGCCTATCACTGTAGCTTCGAATTCGGACCAGTCTGTGAATATGAACGTTTTCACACTAGTTAGTAACTCGAAAAATCATAATATAAATTATGAACAAACTTGACACATTTTCTAAACTCTCAAGAGTTTACGGATCTAGTTTTCGGTTTCGTATGAATTTTCTGTGATTTTTCTAACTCAGTGCAAAAATGGTGAAAACGAATTTACAGTTTACAACTTTCATAACACTTTGTAACATGTTGAGCAAAGTGTTAAACCTTGATGACTTCATATTTTGCATGTGTTTTCTGTTGTGATAAAATTATATAACAGAAAAATAGACATTAAATTGTAAGAATCCTTATTATTACAAGTAGTACAAGACGAGGCATAATACACATAGTTATGTTTTTGCTATAAATCTACTTACACAGAAAAGGTTACTATACATTACAAACATTTTGATAAACTATAATAGGTATAGTTTATGTTTCATATACATTACAAACAATTAGGATAAACTACAACAAGTCATAGTTTATGTTTCATTTACATCACACCACGAGGAGAGAGTGCATCTCGACAAAATGGGATTTTTAGTTCACTTTACGTAAATCTGTTAATGAATAAATTTGTGAGACAATCGCTTCACGATACTTCTAAAGTAACGAAATCAAAAGTCCTGTAATTGTAACCAGAGTCTTTTGTAGGGAGAGCATGATAGTTGTATGTAGATCTATATTGGGTCTGACAAACCCACACCTTAGTTGCATGCAACAACTAGACCGGTAGGTCTGGGGTGACAAATGTCATTAACATTCTGACACCTGAAGAACGTCGTATACAAGGCCGACTGAGTCATAGCATGGTTATAATAACTCACATGGGGTATTAACAAAAGATAAGATTTATGGGGTTTTCCTTTAATTAAATGAGTTTATGTCGATTTAAACTTGCATAATTTACAATTTATTTGGAAAATACTAGTACATTATGGGCCTTGACATTTAAGGCCACAATACATTTTTTAAAAAGGGTAAATATTGGATTTTCTGTAACAGACATACTTTTACAAAGAAAGGATTTTAACATTTCATTCAAAAGCTTATGAACTCACCAACTTAATTGTTGACACTTTTCAAAACTACTTGTATTCTCATGGAATTAGTAAAACAGGTAACCAGCGGCTTTTGAGGATGGAACGCTAAGGCGTCAAACATTTCATTTTTGTCAACATAATGTAATTGATTTAGAAACATGTAAAACTTACACCACGGTGTAACTTTTTCAATTATATTTATGTTGGTTGTTTTTACTTTGAGCACTATTATACTCGTTGTTGTGATACTATACATGAGGTCCTCCACCCCCGGACGTTTCCGCCATCCTTGTTTTGGGGGTGTGACAGATTGGTATCAGAGCATTGTTTATAGTGAACTTAGTATATCAAACCCCATAAGATATACAAACTATAAACACATTTGGGACTAAAAGTCTCTGATTAAACATTTTCAAATGACTATACTTTTAGGAAATAAACGTTTTCTTGTTAAAAGTATAAGTACATGCATATATGCTCGCATAGTGTCATAACTAGGAAGAACATAATGTAAAAGAGGAGGAGTTGTACGTTACGAGTATGCCTTGGGATATGTGGTCAAGTCTGGGATGGATATAGCCTGATCAACTATATCTTTCCGAGAAGTGACTTGCATATATTGGGGGATAGTCGTAGTGGGCAACAAATCTAACAACCGAACATCACCCTATAATGAATGTACTAAAAACCAAACATAACATTTAAAAATACTATAGGAGTATTTTGTAACTTTATACTCGACATTCTAGATTCGTTTCTTATCTCTTACACCCCTATTCTGGTACAGATGACATGGCGGGATTCCATCTACCTGGAGACCCTTACTTCCCTAATGAGGGAAACGCTGCATGGCTCGAGGCAGAACCCGAGGAAATGATCGAGGAGGATCCTGAGGAAGACCCCGAAGAGGTTGAGGAAGAAGAAGAACATGAGGAGGAAGAAGAAACGGAGGACGAAGAAGAAGAGGAGGAACCAGAGGAGGAAGTCATCAACCCTCCTTACATCGCCAGGGTGCATGCGAACCGTTTTGGCTACAACGGGCCCGAGCCCCGTTGGGCAACAGTGATCGAGCGATGGAGCCATCAACAACGACAACGATCACCATTTGGCGATCAACGGGGTTACTACGACCTCAATCATGGGGGACCGGCTGATAGAGCCCTCCCAGTCGCGATCCAGCAGATCACGAACCTTGGGGACCAGAATAGGGAAGTGGTGAATCAAGTTCGGGATCTCAACGCTGCTGTAGAAGCCTCGGATGCTCGTACCAGGGACTTGGAAAGAGACTTCTACCCCATGGACCAAATCATCGAGGACCTTACCACCGCTCAGGCGGAGATAAGGGCGTACCAGATAAGGCACGTAGCTCTCGAGGAGAGAGTGATCGCAGCCGAACGCCGGATTGCGAAGCTTTAGGGAGCTTCGACCTCATCTCAAGGCCACAATGGACCAGATGCCACCCGCCGCGAGTAGTGCTTACACTACTCACATTTCGTTATAAACTAGGATTTTGAGTATGCGTTGGTGCTACTCTTTCTTGCAAGGATGTTCGACCCTGCGTCTAAGTGATTACACTATTCGAGGGGTCGTTATGCTGTCAAATTTCTCTTCTACATTGATGTAATGTAGACCTCCTATGAGGTCAAATTTTCCTAAGCATTATGTACCAAATTTACATCAATGAAATTGACTTGCATTTTATTTTGTTATATGTTTGGCATTGGATCTGATAACTTGATAATACAAACAATTTGCAAATAATAAATCTAAAATTATTGAGGTGTACCTCGAATTTATGTGTAATTAAGGGGCGATCGACTTAGAAATGGCGAGGCTGCCTTAGGACCTGTTCCTTGTTTGGTTGCGGATTTAGGACAGACTCATTAGGTTCAACGGTTTATCAAAACTTAATTACATGCAACTAGTATACATCAAGTAATCTTATGAGTGGATTAGGCATGGAACAAAGATTACAAGATTTCATTTGAAGTCATTACTATTGAATTCATAAGTTTATTTATATAGATTTCTACTATGAATTGTTTGCAAACATTTGGAAGTCGGGAAATACTATACTTAAAAACTAATAAACTAGTTTCACGACACCCATTTTATAACCATTACTGAAAGACTTATACCCGTTTCGTCTTTAAACTATATGGCAGAAAAATGCCACTTCGTAGATCTGCTAGACGCGTTGGCAGGACGCAAACAAATCCACCACCACCACCGCCTCCCAGTATGATCCTGTTATGTTCCAGGCTACGGTTACGGCCGCAGTGGCGGCTGCTATGTCCCGAATCAGCACTGACGGTCCCAGGAGAACAGGGACCGGTACTAATAACTCTACTCAAGGAGATAGCCAAGGGCGTTCGAGAGAATGTTCCTATAAAGACTTCACAAATGGCAAACCCAATTCTTTCAATGGAAGCGGGGGCGTCATCGCTTTGATGCAGTGGTTCGAGAAGACCGAATCCGTCTTTGAGATCTGTGCATGCCCCGAAGCAGACAAAGTCAAATTTATAGCTTGCACTTTCTCCGGCAGGGCCCTCACTTGGTGGAACGGCCACGTAAAATCTGTAACTCTCGCTGTGAATAATTCGATAAGCTGGGAAGACTTGAAAACCATGATGCTGAAAGAGTATTGCCCAAGGGGTGAAGTGCAAAAATTAGAGCAGGAACTGTGGAGTCTCAAGATGATGGGCTCTGACCTTGTAGCTTACACTGCCCGATTCAATGATCTAGCACTCCTCTGTCCGGCGATGGTCACTCTGGAAATCAAGAAGGTGGAACGATATCTCTGGGGACTATCATCCTAGATTTAAGATAGCGTGTTGGCCTCAAGGCCAACCACCTTTGACAGTGCCAAGGAGTTGGCACAACAAATCATTGATCATCAGGCCAGCCATGTCACTGTGACAACCACCTCCGATGAAGCAAAAGGAGGGAACAACAAGAGGAAGTTTTGGAACAATAAAAAGAAGCAACCGGCGCAGGACCCCGCAAAGAAGCACCAAACTGTTGCCATCCATGCTGCCACTATGTAACGTCCGAAAAATACCAGCTAAAAATTTCATTTTTAAATTAGGTTGATACATAAAAACATCGTTACAAAACATTCATAATATTAATTTATGTCTGAAAACCGGTAACATCATAGTAAAATATTCAGAGTACATCCCAGAAAATCCATAGTGCGGAAACAAGAGTGTGTGTGATATGCCGCTACTGCGCCAGCTCCTTTCCCTTAGCTGAAGAGATACCTGAAAACAAAACTATAAAACGTAAGCACGAAGCTTAGTGAGTTCCCCCATAATGCCACATACCATGCAATCATATAATGAGTAACTGAGGGATACGGGCCTCGCCCACACCCATAGAGATACGGGCCTCGCCCACAGTCTGCTATCCATGGAGATACGGGACTCGCCCACACTCCGCTACTAAACCATAACATACAAGTATCACACAGACAACAAGTATGAGCAATTCTATCATTCTGGCATATAACACAATCAAACTCGGCTATGAGATACGGGCTCCGCCCACACTCTGATACTAACATATCGTCTATACGGGCCGGCCTTGGTGCCTTAGACCCGTCCCTACTGGAAGGAAACTCACCTCGAGAGTAGCTGCCAAAAACCTGCTCAGACTACGCCTGGCTGCCGCACCGGTAATCCCTCCGGCTATAAATCCGTAAACATGGATTAGGTACTCATAAATACCCCTAAGGTCAAATGACTGGTCAAAGTCAACTCCTTGGTCAAAGTCAACCGTCTGATTGACTGGACTCGCCGAGTCCATATGGCGACTCGCCGAGTCCTTCTATGTCTAGCCCGACTCTGACTCATCGGGTCCCTGTTCCTACTCACTGAGTCAACCTGACTCGCTAGACGGGGACAACTAACAAACCCGCGACTGGACTCGCCGAGTTCAAGTGGGTGACTCGCCGAGTCTGACGAACAGATCTCACAAATCGCTCCAATCTTCCATCAGAACATCAACCTTGGAGATTTGGAGATTCTGGGACTATAGCTACACGTTAAATTGCTAATTCCACGTGCGACTTCGGAGGGTTGAACCTCCTACACTTAAACCCTTCTTATCCTAGTTACTAATCATATGACTCGCCAAGTTGGAAGAACAACTCGTCGAGTTCAAGGCTATAATCAAGGGACTCGCCGAGTTTGAAGAACGGCTCGCCGAGTATCAGGCAATCTTCATAGGACTCGCCGAGTTGTTTATCCTACTCGCCGAGTCTAAGGCCATCTTCATGGAACTCGCCGAGTGCACTTTGGCACTCGCCGAGTACCCTTCGACTCTTCACCCATTCTGGCCAATTCTGAGACATGCAATCGTTCCAAACCATAAATCTAAGCTCCTAGGGAATAAACACACGGAGTTTGGGAGGTTTAAGGTCTTGCAATACACATATAAGGGACAAAAAGGGAATCTATTATACTAAAAATCAAGAAGGAGCTTTCTTACCTGGTTAGGAGCTTCTCCCAGGGTAGATTTCGGATCTACTACACTTCCTTGCACCCTCCAACTTCCTCCTTCTTCTCTTAAGCTTCAAACTTCCTTCACCAAGCCAAAATCACTCACAAGGATCAAAATGGGCTAGGGTTTCGCTCTACAGTTCTTCTGGGAGAGAATGGGAGGAAATGGGTGTTTTAGAATGGGTAAAATAGGGTGTAATGTCTGAAATAGAGTTTCTTTAGACAGGTGGACTCGCCGAGTCCATGCATCGACTCGCCGAGTTCACCGCTCAAATCCCGTGTCCACCCTGCTGCTACTCGGCGAGTCGGGACGCAGACTCGCCGAGTTCGTGGCAAAAATAAGATAAAAACTTAAATAAAATCATACCATGAACCCGGTGTTACAAATCTCCCCCACTTATTTTAGACTTCGTCCTCGAAGTCTGCCGCTCCCTTTCAGAACAGCTCCGGATAATGCTCCATCATCTCACCCGCGGGCTCCCAAGTCCATTCTGAGCCATTCTGATGCTGCCTTCACCAGCTCCACCCTTTTGTTCCTCAGTTCCTTCGACTTCCGGTCTAGGATAGCCACAGGCCGCTCGATATAATTCAGGCTGTCATCAACCTGGATGTCCTCCAAAGGTACCACTGCTGAATCGTCCACCAGGCACTTCTGCAACTGGGAGACGTGGAAAGTGCTGTGGATCTGACTGAGTTCGGCTGGCAGGTCCAGCCGATATGCCACCTTGCCCACTCGGGCTGCAACCCTAAACTGTCCAATATACCTGGGACCCAACTTGCCCCGTTTCCTGAATCGTATGACGCCCTTCCACGGTGACACTTTCAGGAGAACCATATCCCCGACTTGGAACTCCAGGTCTGATCGGCGCCTATCGGCATAACTCTTCTGCCGACTCTGAGCAGTCTGAAGCCTGCTCCGGACCTGCTGAATCTTCTCTGTCGTCTTGAGCACTACTTCGGTGCTCCCCATGACTCTCTGTCCAACCTCGCCCCAACATATCGGGGTCCTGCACTTCCTCCTGTACAACATCTCGAAGGGAGAACGGTAAACACTCGCGTGATAGCTGTTGTTATATGAAAACTCGGCTAAAGAAAGATAGGCATCCCAACTACCACCGAAGTCTAAAACACACTCCCGCAGCATATCCTCCAGAGTCTGGATGGTCCGCTCGCTCTGGCCATCCGTCTGAGGGTGAAAGGTTGTACTAAAATGCAGACGAGTACCCAGCTCGTCATGAAACTTCTTCCAGAATCTGGACGTGAACCGCACATCCCTATCCGAAATCACTGAAACTGGCACCCCGTGCCGTGCTACCACCTCACTGACATAGATATCGGCCAATTTCTCGGCCGAGATGCTCTCCTGAATCGGGATAAAGTGGGCGCTCTTGGTCAATCGATCGACGATGACCCATATCGAATCCACTCCCCGCGCGGTCCTGGGAAGCTTGGTGATGAAATCCATCGTGATGTCTTCCCATTTCCACAGCGGGATATCCAACGGCTGCATCTTGCCGTGCGGTCTCTGTTGTTCGTCCTTGACCTTCCTGCAAGTCAGCCACCGCTCAACGTACCATGCTACATCCCGCTTCATGCAGGGCCACCAATAGTCCAGACGAAGATCCCTATACATCTTCGTTGCCCCTGGATGAATGGAGAATCGGGATTTGTGCGCCTCCTCCATCAGAACCTGGCGCACGCCTCCGAGATATGGAACCCACACCCTGCGGTGTAATGTCAATAATCCTCTGCTGTCATAGTCGAAGGAGGAAACCTGTCCCACAATCCGCTCACTCTTCCGATGTTCCTCCTTCATAGCCTCCTGCTGAGCCTCCTGGATCCGCTCCAAAAGTGGAGTCACCACTGTCATCCGCATGCAAATATCCCTGATCGGTGCCGCCTTGCGGCTAATCGCATCGGCCACCACGTTGGCCTTCCCTGGGTGATAAAGGATTTCACAATCATAATCCTTTACCACATCAAGCCACCGACGCTGCCTCATATTCAGATTTGGCTGGTCCATGAGGTACCTCAAACTCTTGTGGTCCGTGTAAATCGTACAGCGAACCCCATAGAGGTAATGACGCCAAATCTTGAGGGCGAACACAACAGCCCCCAACTCCAAATCATGCGTCGAGTAGTTCGCCTCGTGAGGCTTCAGCTGCCTCGACGCGTAGGCGATGACATGCCCTCTCTGCATCAATACCGCGCCCAAACCTGAGATGGACGCATCGCAGTATACAACAAAATCCTCCATGCCCTCTGGCAAGGCTAAGATTGGCGCCTCGCACAAACTCTGTCTCAGTGTCTCGAATGCTGCCTGCTGCTCAGGCCCCCAACGAAAGACCACAGCCTTCCTCGTTAACCTGGTCAGGGGTAATGCTATCTTGGAGAAATCCTTGATGAATCTCCGATAGTAGCCAGCTAATCCCAGGAAACCCCGAATCTCAGATGGAGACTTCGGAACCTCCCATCTCATCACGGCCTCCACCTTGGCCGGATCAACCGAAATCCCGTTCTGGTTGACAAGGTGCCCAAGAAACTGCACCTCGCGCAACTAGAACTCACACTTGGAGAACTTAGCATACAAGTTCTCCCTTCTTAAGGTCTCCAAAACCTCCCGCAAATGCTCCTCATGCTGCTCTCGCGTCTTGGAGTAAACCAAGATATCATCAAGAAATACTATCACTGACCGGTCTAACATCGGTCTACACACGCGGTTCATGAGGTCCATGAACGCGGCATGAGCATTAGTGAGCCCGAAAGGCATCACCACGAACTCATAGTGGCCATAACGTGTCCGAAATGCCGTCTTCTGCACATCCTCCTCTCTGACCCTCACCTGGTGATACCCTGAACGCAAATCTATCTTGGAGAACCAAGATGCTCCCTGAAGCTGGTCAAAGAGGTCGTCAATCCTCGGGAGTGGGTAGCGGTTCTTCACCGTTACCTTATTCAGCTCCCTATAGTCGATACACATCCGATGCGACCCGTCCTTCTTCTTCATAAACAGAATCGGGGCTCCCCAGGGTGAACTGCTCGGTCTAATGAAACCCTTGTCTAACAGCTCCTGAAGCTGTGTAGACATCTCCTGCATCTCAGGAGGAGCCAACCGATACGGTGCCTTGGCTATCGGAGCCGCACCAGGGACTAGGTCGATCCTGAACTCCACCTGTCGCTCTGGAGGTATCCCAGGAAGCTCCTCGGGGAATACATCCGCAAACTCTCGTACTACGGGCACTTCGCCCATCGTCGCCTTACCCGCCTCCCGGGTGTCCATGACATATGCGACATATCATGCGCAACCCTGCTGGAGGTAACGCCTTGCCCTCGCTGCCGAACAGAAGGCTGGCCCTCGCTGTGATCTCTCACCCTGAATTACTAACTCTCCCCCACTTGGGGCTCTGACTCGTACTAACTGTTGCGCGCAATCTATCACTGCCCCATTGGGACTCAGCCAATCCATACCAATAATGACCTTGTTTCCCCGCAATGGAATGGGAACTAGATCAACCAAATACCGCTCTTCGAACAACCTTAACACACAATCTCGGAAGACCTCTGATGCTCGCACCGACCGGTCGTCTGCAATCTCGACCTCCAAAGGGCAATCCAACATTCCCGAGGACTCAGGAAACTTCTTGCTAAGTGCAAGAGAAACAAAGGATCGGGTAGCCCCCGAATCAAACAACACCTGGACTGGAATACCGTTCACATGGAACGATCCTAAACGTATATACACAGAGCACATGTCAATATCGTAAATCTCCTATAAATAGGTCAGAGGGAAAGAATCATACCCGTCACCACATCGGGTGCAGCGCGTGCCTCCTCGGCTGTCAGCTGAAATGCCCGGCTCCTCACCACCGGAGCCTCTGCCTTGCCCTGCCGGCCATCTGTAATCCGCAGGGTCGCTGGAGCTGGCGCCTGTACTGACGCTGCTGCTGTCAACTGGGGGCAGTTGGCCCTCTTGTGGCCCCTCTGGTTGTAGTGGAAACACAGCAACTCAGATGTCTGAATAACCGGAGCAGGGGCAGTACAATCCCTGCTGAAGTGTCCCGTCTTGCCGCACCTGTAGCAGCCTATCGATCCTAACCTACACGGTCCCTCGTGCGACCTGCCGCACTTCCTGCAGTGGCCCGGTCCTGAATGGCCTTTCGGCCTACCATCTGATCCCTTGGGCTTCTTTCCCTAAGCCCATATCGTCTGTCCCTCCTCCGCCTTCCTCTTCCGGGAGTGCTCCAGATCTATCTCCCTCTCCCTCGCCCTAGCAATCATAGAATCTAGGGTAGGGCAAGCTGAAAAACTGACATGCTCCCGAATATCGGCTCGCAGCATGTCATGGTAGCGGGTCCTCCTCATATCCTCATCACCTGCATACTGGGGCACCAGTAATGCCCTCTCCCGAAACTTGGCAGTGATCTCCGCCACTGTCTCTGTCGTCTGCCTCATATCCAAGAACTCCTGTGCCAACTTCTGGAGCTCCACCGCAGGCGCGAACTCCGCCCTGAATCGTGTCATAAAGTACGGCCATGTCATAGCCTCAATGGTCGCGGCTCCCAAAGAGTCACAAACCGACTCCCACCAATCTCT
Organism: Lactuca virosa; assembly: GCF_052849685.1. NCBI lineage: Eukaryota > Viridiplantae > Streptophyta > Magnoliopsida > Asterales > Asteraceae > Lactuca > Lactuca virosa. The sequence goes on from NC_136426.1 coordinate 207,235,468, forward strand.
AGCTCTGTCACGTAGACGCCCTGCTACAAATCGTACCTTCGACCCCTCGGGGCAGAAGCTGATCAGCTGTGCAGACTCAAGGTCTGAAATCCATCGTCTGGCAGCAATGGGGTCCTTCGCCCCATGGAAATCTGATGCACCACTGCCCCTGAAGTCCTTAAACGACAGCGTGCGTGATCCTGACTGGCTAGCCGCCATATCACTCCTGAACGCCCTGAGACGATCCTCCATCAACTCTACAATACCCTCCTTGATCGACCCGAAGATGATGGGAGTCGACTCAAGGATGCCCCGGGTAATCTCTGACGCAATGAACTCGCATAGACCCTCATCAACTGGTTCGGACCCTGAACCCGAACCCGATCCTGATCCTGAGCCTCCCGCTCCCTGTCGTGTGGTCACCATGCTGCAAAACATAACATAACCACCATTATACTATATTCCACTAACGAGGCTCACATTCATATCACAAGTTCCCGGTCTCGTCTAGGCCGTTTTTGAATCGAGTACGGATCCTCCGCTTTCAGTAGTACGGGTCCATACTACCTTCCACGTCTATCCGTACTTTCCTCAAGAATTGCCTCAACTCAACCAAGTCCTTTATACTAATACTGCGGTTGTCGTGCTACTCTCGCCCTAGGCTTGCCCTAGGGAAATCTCTGACTCTACCCAAACCAGTCCTCAGCTGCTGAAGGCCTCCTTGTAATGCCAATTAGCCATCACCTGAATACCATCACATGTGACGAGGCTCAGATAATCTTTCGAGTAAGAGACTCATCCCTATAATGGTTAGACTCAAACGAGAGCTGCGCAATAGGTCCAAATCCAACACTCTTAGATTATTCAACCCTGATCGCATGTGACGTGACGTATTCACATAATGTCTAACTCCCATCACTCCGAGCCTCACTAAGCACGAAGCAAGCAGCATTCGGACACAGTAAACTACTCAAGCAAATCTATCCTCATAACGAGAAATCTCATGCTACGCTCTCCCTAAGTAATCGCCATCCCACTCTCTGCCATCAGCTGCACAAGAAGTCCCTGCTTTCCTTCCCTATCTAGCTCGCGAATACTATTACATATTACTCAGACTAGATAATTCTTCGAATGAGAGGTCCTACCCTACAACGGTTGGACTCAAACAAGAGCTGCGAAATAGGGCTAGACCCAACCTTCTGAAATTATTTAATCCTTGCAATATGTAAATTAGCATATTCGTTCACTAGTTAGTGAAAGACGACTAGAACTCCTAATAGCACAAAGCAAGCAGCATTCGGGCATTGAGTACACATAATCAAGTATATACTACTCTGGCTATCATACTGACCAATCTGTACTAGCATGTAAATCTCAAAAAGCTGAAACACATAAAGCAGGCACATAAGGCATCGTTCCTAGATCCTTAGTCCTATTCTAGCATGATGTTCTACTGAAACTGAAACTGATAATCATAATGTAAACTCGTATGGGCACTTTGGGGAAAACTTACTTGAGCTTGGCCGGTCGCGCACATCACACACCTTTTTCTTTTTAGAAACCCCTTTTACTTAGTCTTTAGAAAATCATTTCTTTATAAAATTCTTTTAAATCCCTCGATTTGAGTCCAGACACCCCCGAAGGTGTGTCCGAATCCCTCAAACCAGGGCTCTGATACCAACTTGTAACGTCCGAAAAATACCAGCTAAAAATTTCATTTTTAAATTAGGTTGATACATAAAAACAATGTTACAAAACATTCATAATATTAATTTATGTCTGAAAACCGGTAACATCATAGTAAAATATTCAGAGTACATCCCAGAAAATCCATAGTGCGGAAACAAGAGTGTGTGTGATATGCCGCTACCGCGCCAGCTCCTTTCCCTTAGCTGAAGAGATACCTGAAAACAAAACTATAAAACGTAAGCACGAAGCTTAGTGAGTTCCCCCATAATGCCACATACCATGCAATCATATAATGAGTAATTGAGGGATACGGGCCTCGCCCACACCCATAGAGATACGGGCCTCGCCCACACTCTGCTATCCATGGAGATACTGGCCTCGCCCACACTCCGCTACTAAACCATAACATACAAGTATCACACAGACAACAAGTATAAGCAATTCTATCGTTCTGGCATATAACACAATCAAACTCGGCTATGAGATACGGGCTCCGCCCACACTCTGATACTAACATATCGTCTATACGGGCCGGCCTTGGTGCCTTAGACCCGTCCCTACTGGAAGGAAACTCACCTCGAGAGTAGCTACCAAAAACCTGGTCAGACTACGCCTGGCTGCCGCACCGGTAATCCTTCCGGCTATAAATCCGTAAACATGGATTAGGTACTCATAAATACCCCTAAGTTCAAATGACTGGTCAAAGTCAACTCCTTGGTCAAAGTCAACCGTCTGATTGACTGGACTCGCCGAGTCCATATGGCGACTCGCCGAGTCCTTCTATGTCTAGCCCAACTCTGACTCATCGGGTCCCTGTTCCCACTCACTGAGTCAGCCTGCTAGCTAGACGGGGACAACTAACAAACCCGCGACTGGACTCGCCGAGTTTAAGGGGGTGACTCGCCGAGTCCGACGAACAGATCTCACAAATCGGTCCAATCTTCCATCAGAACATCAACCTTGGAGATTTGGAGATTCTGGGACTATAGCTACACGTTAAATTGCTAATTCCACGTGAGACATCGGAGGGTTGAACCTCCTACACTTAAACCCTTCTTATCCTAGTGACTGATCATATGACTCGCCGATTTGGAAGAACAACTCGTCGAGTTCAAGGCTATAATCAAGGGACTCGCCGAGTTTGAAGAACGGCTCGCCGAGTATCAGGCAATCTTCATAGGACTCGCCGAGTTGTTTATCCAACTCGCCGAGTCTAAGGCCATCTTCATGGAACTCGCCGAGTGCACTTTGGCACTTGCCGAGTACCCTTCGACTCTTCACCCATTCTGGCCAATTCCGAGACATGCAATGGTTCCAAACCATAAATCTAAGCTCCTAGGGAATAAACACACGGAGTTTGGGAGGTTTAAGGTCTTGCAATACACATATAAGGGACAAAAAGGGAATCTATTATACTAAAAATCAAGAAGGAGCTTTCTTATCTGGTTAGGAGCTTCTCCCAGGGTAGATTTCGGATCTACTACACTTCCTTGCACCCTCCAACTTCCTCCTTCTTCTCTTAAGCTTCAAACTTCCTTCACCAAGCCAAAATCACTCACAAGGATCAAAATGGGCTAGGGTTTCGCTCTACAGTTCTTCTAGGAGAGAATGGGATGAAATGGGAGTTTTAGAATGGGTAAAATAGGGTGTAATGTCTGAAATAGAGTTTCTTTAGACAGGTGGACTCGCCGAGTCCATGCATCGACTCGTCGATTTCACCGCTCAAATCCCGTGTCCACCCTGCTGCTCCTCGGCGAGTCGAGACGCAGACTCGCCGAGTTCGTGGCAAAAATAAGATAAAAACTTAAATAAAATCATACCATGAACCCGGTGTTACACACTACCCCTTCCACTCCGGCACCACTGAGCCCATACGCTGGAACCCTTCCCAAGTGCAACTTCCACCATACCGGTGCTTTTTGGGAAATACATTGCAACCGCTGTAACAAAAAGGGGCATACCGCCCGTTTCTGCAGGGCGTCTGCATAACAAGCCAACCCGGTCGCCAACACCGGAGCAAGTCGAGACTGTTACAGCTGCGGGGAAACAGGGTACTTCAAGAGGGACTGCCCAAAAGCTAAAAACGCAAACACCGGCGGTGTCGAAAGGATCTTGGCCTTAGGGCAAGGGGAAGCAAGGGAAGATCCCACAGTGGTTACCAGTATGTTTCTCCTCAATAACTCATACGCATGCATATTATTCGATAGTGGCGCGGAGAGGAGTTTCGTTAGCCACAAATTCAAACAATTGTTAAAACAAAATCCCTAATCACTAAAAGAAACATATGTCGTAGAAATGGCAAATGGAAAAACAGAAAACACTAACGACATATACTCAGGGTGTACCCTCACTCTAGACAATCACTCATTCAATATCGATCTATTGCTGGTTCCAATAAAAATTTTCGACATCATCATTGGCATGGATTGGTTAAGTTCTCATCGTGCTGATATTTTATGTTACGAAAGGGTCGTCCGCCTTAATCTGCCAAATGGCGAAACCGTTCTCATCTACGGCGATAAACCCAGTGCTAACTTACAAATCATTTCTTGTGTCAAGGCTCAAAAGTATCTCCGAAAGGAACACCACGCCTTTTTAGCCCACGTGGTAGATAAGAAACAAGAAATGAAGGACATCAAAGACATCTTGGAGGTCCGTAACTTACCAGACGTATTTCCAGAAGACCTTCCAGGGGTACCACTTGCTCGAGAATTCGAATTCCAAATCGATTTGATCCCCGGAGCTACCCCCGTAGCCAAAGCTCCATACCGCCTAGCGCCGGCAGAAATGCAAGAATTGTCCAGTCAACTGAACAAACTGTTAAGCAAAGGGTTCATCATGCCGAGCTTTTTACCTTGGGGATCACCAGTCCTGTTTATGAAGAAGAAGGACGGATCTTTTCGCATGTGCATCGATTACCGCGAGTAAAATAATCTTACCATCAAAAACCGATACTGTGACACCAGTCAAATTTTGGTCAAAAATAAATTGATCAATAATCGTAATTGGGATGAACCAAGTGGTAGAGTTTGTAACAAGGTTTCCAAAAACATAAAGAACACTGAAATCCGAGTTATAACGAATAAGTTATGACCAATCGAAAATCCGCAATAAAACCGGCAAAACACTGTTCAGTGTAAAAAGTGAATTTTCGATAAAAGGCTTTTTAGCCTTAACAATCTAAATGAAACTTGTATAATATGTTAAACCGAGAACGTTCATGAAAAGAACGTCAAAATCTGACTTCGTATGAGGAAGTTATGATTTTTTGAAGTTTCGGTTTTAGCAGTAGACAGCTAAAAATTCGAAATATAAATCGATCGATATTTAGCCAATGCAACTTAAACGAGAATCGAAGGTCTCGTCAAAAGTAGCACAACGGTAAAAAGACAGATGAAAACGGACGTCGGATGAAGAAGTTATGAATTTTTAACAGATTCCCGTCCCGGTCTTTTTAAAATAATAATATTAAAAATAAATTCAAAATTAGCCGATGAAGTCTAAAGGAAAGACGTAGAGTATGATTTTACCACGCGTGCATATAAAGAACACCAAAAACGGAGCTCGTATGCGAAAGTTATGATTTTCGCAAGTTTGTGCACAAAAATAAAGAAAAATAGGAAAAACCGGGCAGTTTCGCATGCCACGTCAACCTCGCACGTGGCAGCTGCTGAGTGTACCGAAGCCATGCGTGGCACCTCCTGATTCGACCAACTCCGCGGTCCAATCCTACTCCGAAAGCCTCGTATGTGACACACTGGACCTCACCCTCGCATGCTCCTCGGATGACCCCCTCGCATCGTGGCATCCTCCCATTGGACCGAAGGTTGGTCCAATCTGAAGCTGCCAGATCCGAACCGACTGTCCGAACCGAAGCCTTGCGAAGCCACCTGTCCGAGCCGAAACTCCATTTCGCCACCTGTCCGAGACACGTGTCTCCTTCCCTCTGCTCCGGATCCAAGGTTGCGGTCTATATAAGGCATGCGAGCCTTATCGGATGAAAGCCATTTTTCACCCCAAAATTTACCCTTTTTCACATTTTAACCCTGTAAACTTTCTCACAACCCCCAAAGGCCCCGATATCGCGTCTAACGTCCGAAGCAAGCCCCGGAGTCCAGGAATTCTTGAGAATTCATCCTCTCTCCTGTCGAAACTCTGCCCGGTTTGAGCCGGTTTCTCGTTAAATAGACTCTTTACGGGAAACGAAACGCTGCCCGAATCACCGCTTATCAAAGTGAGTTCATACCCCTATAATTTACCTTTTCAATGGTTTTTAAATGCTTTTAAGGGGGGAAATACAAGTTTAACAAAATATTAAATTGTGGTAATATCTGTATGTAATATTAATCACACAAAGAGTTTCCGTATGCTTTTAAGAATTACCGAATACTGCCAAAATAACTTAAAGTCATGTTAAATCTTTAAAGTCATGTAAACTCTGTTAAATTCTTTGAAAAAAAAATTTTATAAACTATTTCAAAGTATAAATGCCAAAATCATGATTATATATGTATAAATATATAAATAAGACTTGAAGGGCTTAGGACTAATGAATTATCTTATATTCTTTTCCTTATTTGGATGTGGAATTAAGGTTGTGTTATTTGTCCGAAGGTCGTTTCCTTATTAATTATATATATATATATATATATATATATATATATATATATATATATATATATATATATATATATATATATATATATATATATATATATATTATCCATATATGAGTCTAAAAGGTTACTCCTTTTAGTATCATTACCTTTGTATCAGGCTGAGCAAAGGTGATATTCCATTAGAATTCATGCTAATCAGATAGAACATATAAATTATAATAGGTATAGTTTATGATTCAAAACTAAATATACAAGTATGATTCACGACTATATACTTTCCAAGGAAATTACCAAAATACATTCAAATATAACAAGATATATATAACACCTTTAATATACGAACAACATATTAAAGAAGTAAAGATACATCATACCAGGTTTGCATTAGCCATGGTATTATACAGAGTACCAGAGTTAGCAAACATGGGGTAATGCCGGGTTTGCATTAGCAATGGTACTATACAGAGTACCAGAGTTAGCAAACACGAGGTAATAATACACAATTCCGGGTTTGCATTAGCAATGGTACTATACAGAGTACCAGAGTTAGCAAACACGAGGTAATAAAACAAAATTTCGGGTTTGCATTAGCAATGGTACTATACAGAGTACCAGAGTTAGCAAACACGAGGTAATAATACATAATTCCGGGTTTGCATTAGCAATGGTACTATACAGAGTACCAGAGTTAGCAAACACGACGTAATAATTCATGATTCAAGTATACTAGAATACAGTGTTTTACAAGAAACTAGGGTTTTGATTCAAGAATATACTGTCAATCATTATTTCAGAATGATTGGGTTTTCAAAACTAATATACATGTAACGTTTAATATGCTTTTTATAAGACTCTATATTCAGGTTGTTTTATTCATTTTAGACAACATAGGAAAGTCCTGACCTTATAACCAGAATCTCCAGCCAGGGATCGAAACAAGTGTGTGTAGATCTATATCGGGATTGACAACCCCGCACTCAGGCTGCTGGCTACAGTCCGGCGTACACGCCGATGAGTGACAATTGTTATCACCAGTTGAAACGCCCACAAAGCGTTTGTTTCAGGCCATCCGTCATAGTATGGTTATAATAACTACTCATTAAGAAGATATTAACAATACGTTGGTGTATAAACAAATAAACGAAAGTACACCTTCAAAGTACCAGTTTATTGAATACAAATTACAATGGTTTAATACAGTTTTCATTAACACCTGGTGGAGCCAGGCACACTCTCGTTTTCAAGTTTTCATAAAGGAATACAAATACAAAACAGTAATACAAAGAGAACGGTTTATGGATTAAACCACTTATCCGATGGAACTTAGTCACTCAATCTCTGTAAACTAGTATAACATAAAAGACCTTTAGTGGTTAATTCTATAATTCCTTAGTTATTACATCAAAGTTATACATAAGTAATATCTGATTGACAATGAAATGTGTGACTTCGGCCTTACTTCATGTTCCTTGTTTGGTTGTGGGCTTAGGGCAGATGCACCCAATTGACTGTCCATTCGATATTGTGTTATGTATAATCAGTATAAACTAAGTAATTACAGAGGGAAACTATTGAGGTTATCAATCTAGCACCTCAGGAAATATAGGATTTCCTGGAGAAACCAGTGAACTTATTCAAAGAACTTAGGGTATACCTAACAAAACTAAAATACTTATGAACTCACCAGCTTAAATGTTGATCTACTCTTTCCAAATAACTAATATTCTCAGGAATCCAGTAGACAGGTACACTCCAGAAGCGTTTGAGAAGACTACCTAGTACCGTACTGTGGCTCTTGTCTTCTACTGTACCTACTTTAGTGTTTGAATATGTAATGTTTAAACACTTATGTAAAACTTTTACTTATTAATCCAATGGTTGTTTGTACTTTGATTACTATGTTACATGTGTTGTGATACTTACCTTAAGTCCTCCGCCCACGAACGTTTTCGCCGTTCTGGTTTGGGGGTGCGACAGATTGGTATCAGAGCAGTGTTTATAGTGAACTCAGTATATCAATCATAAAAGATATAGAACTATAAACCCATTGGGATAAAAGCACTCTGACCAAGAGTTGTACTTTAAAAATATATCAATATTTTATAAAAGTATAAGTACATGTAGAGTATATATACCAGAATGAATATCACAAGAAGAACGAAACTAAAGTATTTGGATGTTGGACATTACAGTTAAACCTAGACAGTGACGTAATCATATATGGGATCAATATAACCTGATCAACTATATTCATTCGAGATATGACCAACATGTGTTTGGGGAGTGATTGTATTGTTGCAACAGGTCTAAAACTTACCTAAGCACCAGAAGAATTCTAGAACCAAACATAAGGATTAAAATACTATGGGAGTATTTTAGAATGCTATAACAAGAAAACTGAAAACTTGTTAAGTTCTTGTATCTAGAAGTCCAAGAATCAAACACATAACTAAAATAACATGGATGTATGTTACATACCTTTGGGGAAATGTTAAAAAGATCTTTTCTGATAAGTCTATAATTACTAAGTGAATACGTTTGGGTTATATATAGCCGAGATTTTATAGACTTAGAATATGTGATTTTCACTCTACATCCTTTTCCTTGTTTGGATGTGGTTTTAGAGTAGGATTACTTATTCAAAGGTCTATTTGATTTGGATTATATATAATCGGTACACACCATGTGATTATAGGAGGACCAGGAAGGATCACCTTCGTAAAAATTTAAATTTTCTCATAGATTCTTTAGACATTCCCATTCTCGTATAATCCCGTTAGATAAACATAGTTACTCCAGCAATCAATAGAAGAGTCAAGGAGGATCCAACATAATTTCATTAGGAGAATTCCAAGAAAGAAATAAATGAGAAGTAAACAAACTATAGAAATCATTTAGTTCCCTTACCCTATTAAGGACACCAATGAGAGATTCGCATGAACTTCCGAGATTCAAAATCTTCATTACGAAGTAATGGGGATCAGTGTCAGAATCGGAAGAAAGACAACCCGGTAATTCAATATACCTACAGAGGAGAAGGACACCCTATAGATACCAGGAGAGAACAAATCATTACCACCCAGAATAGAACAGAGAACAATGGAAAACCACGCATGATTCATGTGAAGTGTTTGAACACGTTTTCATCTAAGTAATAACTAGTAAATCGGTTCAACCTAGTGAGTTAGTGATTTCATTACTCACATTAGGTTTGGAGCTTATCCTCTTTTCCTGTCACGGCTAATAACAATAAATCAGATCACAGAATCTTAATTGATAGTGATTATTTCCCAAATTCATAAGTCTATTTTATGTAGACACTGTTATGAATTGTTTTCGAATATTTACGAAAATTGGGAAACGATATCCACCAAACGAAGGTAACATAGTTCGGATGATACTCGGTTCCTAACCACTCTAGAAACTTAATTATGTTCCATACCAGGACTGCATCATAGGGATGCAGGTCGAATCATTAAGAACAATATAACAAAACGAAAGATTAATACATAGATACAAATGGTTAGAATACATCTAGAGACACGATAGTCGCTCACGAGCTCATTTCTTATCATGTAACATAATCATGCCTCCAAAGAAATGTAACCAACCCACCAGCGAAACACCAATCCTTCAGATAGATGCGGCTACGTTTCAAGCTGCGGTCACAGCAGCTGTAGCAGCTTTCATGGCACACCTTAATGCTAACAATGCAAATGTTAGTAGTAATGCTATCGGTAACCCCGATCGTGGTGATGGCCAAGTACAGACATAAGCACCTACTTGTAAGAACACCTCGAACCTTAAGCTTAATATCCTTAAACGAAAGTTCGAGAACACGAAAGGGAGTTGTTCAACTCAATAACCTAACAGGAGGAAACGAACTGGGGCAGTCAATACCCCCATCAGCCCTGTTATTCTAGTACCTACCAAGCCGTACTTAGGAAACCTCCCACACTGCAGCAAGTGCAACTACCATCATCATGGAGTCTGCCGAGAGCTGCATTGCAATAGATGCAACATGAAGGGGCATACCGCCCGTATCTGTAGAACTCCGGTTGAGTTCATCACTTCAACAACCAATGTTGGAACCATTCCCATATGTCACCGTTGCGGTGAAATAGGACATTACAAGAGGGATTGACCAACAGAGAAGAACGATGGGGGAGCAGGAGGATTTTGATCCCAATACATGGGAAAGCATCAAAGAACCCTGCTATATTTTGGTACGCTTCCAAACCCTGATAACTATCTATTATTATGATTACTCTTCCGTTCAAATTAAATCATAACACTTATATAAAATTTGAAACCCTAACAGGTAAGTTATCGTGACTTAATGTACACATAAGGGTCATTTATAATTAAGATTTGTAGACTTAGAGTGAGTAATCCCGCCTCATTTTCTGTTCCTTGTTTGGTTGTGGATTTAGGGCAGGGTTGCTCAGTCAAAAGTCTTACCAATCTTAATTATACATGACTTGTATACACCAAGCGATTATAGAGAGACCTAGTAAGGATCGTTTCATGAAAGTTCATAATTTCAAATTATCAGGACCCTCGTATTGGTAGTACCCGCCAAGTTCGAATCAAAAGGGGTTCGTAGTGATAATAACAGAATAAAACCAGAAGCACGGAAAACTTAGGTAGAAAGGATATCACCCTAGTAATCATTCGTCCCAAAACGACTTAATATCTATTTCGTCGAGAAAATTCTAACATCCTCATTCGACATGATTTGGCCTGGTCCTTACCATGTGAAAATTCTTATGTTGTATAAGAGAACTTTTTCCTTAATCAGCCGTAAGATGAAATTCCTCCAATCATTAACGTAAAACCCTTAGGTTGTCTCACATTTCAAAACTTCAGAAGTACCCATGCGAAGAGTACCACGCCATTCTAGCCTACTCAGTAGACAGTAAACTTCAAACGAAAAGCACCGAAGTAGTCTTGGAAGTCAGTAACTACCAAAGTACCTCAATAGATCTCATAGGAAAATCATCGAACCATAGGTCAAGTTCAAGAATAGAGACTAAGAACTCATTGAGTTAATGTATCACTGCTAAGTGTATACAGGAGGGTGGTATATAAGATAGACTTAACAAGATTAAGGATGTGTGCTTCCGCCCTATCTCCTGTTCCTTGTTTGGTTGTGGACCTGGGGCAGAGTCACCCATCTGAACGTTTTGTGAAATCTAAATTATATACGACTTGTATACACGAGGTGATGATGGATGAGCCAAGTATGAGTCTGATCATGAACTTCAGAACAAAAGCCAACATCATGTATTCTACCAGGTAGAATTCAACATGAGACCACGACAGTGGGTCGAGCTACTAAATGACTACGAATTTCAAATTCGTTATCATCTCGACAAAGCCAATATAGTAGCTGACAGCCTAAGTCAGAAAGAGTACCCAGGTCATAGCGCCACTCACGGACTATGATAACCCTTCCAAATCTCTCCACACAAAGTAAGGAGGCTCAACAGGAAGCCTTAAAACATGAAAATGTGGCAAGTAGAGAAAATAACTAGAACGTGTGAGTGCACGGTATGCCAATATCTGTTATCTCCACTGAGATAATAGAATTATCTCCCAGTTCAGGCCGTCACTCAAAAATCTCTAGGAACCAGGGTAGTCATGATTCTATGGGATCGACTATGGTAAAGAAAGGGATACCCATTTACCAATTAGTCGAGACCATTATCACACTAACGTTCAAGTTGCTCCATTCAAAACCTTTTGTGGTCACAAGTACAAATTCTATTTGCACTGGACTAAAGTAGGTAATACGCAACTAGCTAGAGATCCAATTTCCACACAGCACCCTCGCTGATCTGGAATTCATCCGAGAAACTACCAAAAACAAAATACGAATCGGGAAACGCCATAAAGCTTCCAGAGTTAACCAGAGAAGCTACGGCTTCGATAAAATAAAACCCTTGGAATTCCAGGATTGATGACCTTGTCATATGAAGGTCTCACTTAGGAAGGACAAGATGCGCTTGAGAAAGCATGAAATATAAAACTCAAAGTACATAGGACCATTTGAGGTTCTTACCAGAATCGGTCTTGCACTTTTAAAACTTAACCTACCACCACAAAAACTTAATAACATTCATCCCGTCTTTCACATATCTAATCTAAAGAGGTGTCTATTCGATAAAACACTTGTTAGTTCATCCAATGAAATCAAGTTAAATAAAAGTCTACACTCTGTAGTAGAACCAATGAAAATCATGGATATGGAAATGTAAAGTACCAAGCAAAGTCTTATCCCATTAGTGAAGGTTAGTTGGATTACAAACCAGGGACCTAAATTCACTTGGGAAAGGAAGATTAGACCTAGTCCATGAGTATCACTTTAGACTTAATTTCGGGACGAAATTCCCTCTAACGGGGGGATAATGTGACACCAGTCAAATTTTTGTTAAAAATAAATTGATCAATAATCATAATTGGGATGAACCAAGTGGTAGAGTTTGTAACAAGGTTTCCAAAAACATAAAGAACACTGAAATCCGTGTTATAACGAATAAGTTATGACCAATCGAAAATCCACGATAAAGCCGGCAAAACATTGTTCAGTGTAGAAAGTGAATTTTCTATAAAAGGCTTTTTAGCCTTAATAATCGAAAATGAACTTGCAGAATATGTTAAACCGAGAATGTTCATGAAAAGAACGTCAAAATCTGACTTCGTATGAGGAAGTTATGATTTTTCGAAGTATCGGTTTAGCAGTAGACAGCTAAAAATTCGAAATATAAATCGATCGATATTTAGCCGATGCAACTTAAACGAGAATCGAAGGTATCATCAAAAGTATCACAACAGTAAAAGGACAGATGAAAATGGACGTCCGATGAAGAAGTTATGAATTTTTTACAGATTCTCGTCCCGGTCTGTTTAAAATAATAATATTAAAAATAAATTCAAAATTAGCCGACGAAGTCTAAACAAAAGTCGTAGAGTATGATTTTACCTACGTGTGCATATAAAGAACGCCAAAAATGGAGCTCGTATCCGAGAGTTGTGATTTTTGCAAGTTTTGGCACAAAAAATAAAGAAAAATAGGAAAAACCGGGCAATTCCGCATGCCACGTCACCCTCGCACGTGGCAGCTGCTGAGTGGACCAAAGCCATGCGTGGAACCTCCTGATTCGACCAACTCCGCGGTCCAATCCTACTCCGAAAGCCTCGCATGAGACACACCGGACCTCACCCTCGCATGCTCCTCGGATGACCCCCTCGCATCGTGGCATCCTCCCATTGGACCGAAGGTTGGTCCAATCCGAAGCTGCCAGATCCGAACCGACTGTCCGAACCGAAGCCTCGCGAAGGCATCTGTCCGAGCCGAACCTCCATTTCGCCACCTGTCCGAGACACGTGTCTCCTTCCCCCTGCTCCGGATCCGAGGCTGCGGCCTATATAAGGCATGCGAGCCTTCTCGGATGAAAGCCATTTTTCACCACAAAATTTACCCTTTTTCACATTTTAACCTCGTAAGCTTTCTCACGACCCCCGAAGGCCACGGTATCGCGTCTAAAGCCCGAAGCAAGCCCCGGAGCCCCGAAATTCTTGAGAATTCATCCTCTCTCCTGTCGAAACTCTGCCCGTTTTCAGCCGGTTTCTCGTTAAATAAACTCTTTACGGGAAACGAAACGCTGCCCGAATTACCGCTTATCAAAGTGAGTTCATACCCCTATAATTTACCTTTTCAATGGGTTTTAAATGCTTTTACGGGGGGAAATACAAGTTTAACACAATATTAAATTGTGTTAATATCTGTATGTAGTATTAATCACACAAAGAGTTTCTGTATGCTTTTAAGAATTACCGAATACTTCCAAAATAACTTAAAGCCATGTTAAATCTTTAAAGTAATGTAAACTCTGTTAAATTCTTTGAAAAAATGTTTTATAAACTATTTCAAAGTATAAATGCCAAAATCATCATTATATATGTATAAATATATAAATAAGACTTGAAGGGCTTAGGACTAATGAATTATCTTATATTCTTTTCCTTATTTGGATGTGGAATTAAGGTTGTGTTATTTGTCCGAAGGTCGTTTCCTTCTTATATATATATATATATATATATATATATATATATATATATATATATATATATATATATATATATATATATATTATACATATATGAGTCTAAAAGGTTACTCCTTTTAGTATCATTACCTTTGTATCAGGCTTAGCAAAGGTGATATTCCATGAGAATTCATGCTAATCAGATAGAACATATAACTTATAATAGGTATAATTTATGATTCGAAACTAAATATACAAGTATGATTCACGACTGTATACTTTCCAAGGAAAATACCAAAATACATTCAAATATAACAAGATATGTATAACACCTTTAATATACGAACAACATATTAAAGAAGTAAAGATACATCATACCGGGTTTGCATTAGCAATGATACTATACAGAGTACCAGAGTTAGCAAACATGGGGTAATGTCGGGTTTGCATTAGCAATGGTACTATACAGAGTACCAGAGTTAGCAAACACGAGGTAATAATACACAATTTCGGGTTTGCATTAGCAATGGTACTATACAGAGTACCAGAGTTAGCAAACACGAGGTAATAAAACACAATTCCGGGTTTGCATTAGCAATGGTACTATACAGAGTACCAGAGTTAGCCAACACGAGGTAATAATACATAATTCCGGGTTTGCATTAGCAATGGTACTATACAGAGTGCCAGAGTTAGAAAACACGACGTAATAATTCATGATTCAAGTATACTAGAATACACTGTTTTACAAGAAACTAGGGTTTTGATCGAAACAAGTGTGTGTAGATCTATATCGGGATTGACAACCCCGCACTTAGGCTGCTAGCTACAGTCCGACATACACGTTGATGAGTGACAATTGTTATCACCAGTTTAAACGCCCACAAAGCATTTGTTTCAGGCCATCCGTCATAGTATGGTTATAATAACTACTCATTAAGAAGATATTAACAATACGTTAGTGTATAAACAAATAAACGAAAGTACACCTTCAAAGTACCAGTTTATAGAATACAAAATACAATGGTTTAATACAGTTTTCATTAACACCTGGTCGAGCCAGGCACACTCTCATTTTCAAGTTTTCATAAAGGAATACAAATACAAAGAGAACGGTTTATGGATTAAACCACTTATCCGATGGAACTTAGTCACTCAATCTCTGTAAATTAGTATAACATAAAAGACCTTTAGTGGTTAATTCTATAATTCCTTAGTTATTACATCATAGTTATACATAAGTAATATCTGATTGACAGTGAAATGTGTGACTTCCGCCTTACTTCATGTTCCTTGTTTGGTGGTGGGCTTAGGGCAGATGCACCCAACTGACTGTCCATTCGATATTGTGTTATGTATAATCAGTATAAACTAAGTAATTACAGAGGGAAACTATTGAGGTAATCAATCTAGCACCTCAGGAAATATAGGATTTCCTGGAGAAACCAGTGAACTTATCCAAAGAACTTAGGGTATACTTAACATAACTAAAATACTTATGAACTCACCAGCTTAAATGCTGATCTACTCTTTCCAAATAACTTGTATTCTCGGGAATCCATTAGACAGGTACACTCCAGAAGCTTTTGAGAAGACTACCTAGTATCGTACTGCGACTCTTGTCTTTTACTGTACCTACTTTATTGTTTGAATATGTAATGTTTAAACACTTATGTAAAACTTATACTTATTAATGCAATGGTTGTTTGTACTTTGATTACTACGTTACATGTGTTGTGATCCTTACCTTAAGTCCTCCGACCCCGAACGTTTCCGCCGTTCTGGTTTGGGGGTGCGACAGCCAGCATCTGCGAGGATGAGCACAGCCAGCATCTGCGACTAGTATTGGAGACTTTAAGAACTGAGAAGCTTTATGCTAAACTCTCTAAGTGCGAATTCTGGCTCAGAGAAGTGGGATTTCTTGGCCATGTGGTTAGCGAGAAAGGGATACATGTGGATCCCTCAAAAAACAAGGCGATCGAAAACTGGCCAGCACCTACAACACCGACGGAAATCCGACAATTCTTAGGGCTTGATGGATACTACCGAAGATTCATACAAAACTTCTCCAATGTCGCTAAGCCACTCATCACCTTGACTCAAAAAGTTGTGATGTTTAAATGGGAAGATAAACAAGAAGCTGCCTTCCAAACGTTAAAACAAGCCCTGTGCAGCGCACCGATCTTGTATCTGCCAGAAGGAATCGAAGACTTTGTAGTCTACTGCGACGCATCAAACCAGGGGCTTGGGTGTGTGTTAATGCAGCGAGGAAAGATCATTACCTACGCGTCGAGGCATATGAAAACGCACGAGGTCAACTACGCCACGCATGACCTCGAATTGGGAGCAGTAGTGTTCGCCCTAAAGATCTGGAGGCACTACCTTTACGGAAAGAAGTGTACTGTCGTTACCGATCACAAGAGCCTTCAGCACATTCTCAATCAAAAGGAGCTCAACATGAGGCAAAGACGATGGGTAGAACTACTGAATGATTATGAGTGTGAGATTCGTTATCACCCAGGTAAGGAAAACGAAGTAGCAGATGCCTTAAGTCGAAAAGAATACTCGGGGCGCCGAGTAAAGTCATTAATGATGACAATCCATTCACACCTGTCCACATAAATCAAAGAGGCTCATCTGGAGTCCTTGAAACCGGAAAATGTGACGGGTGAGGCATTAAGAGGAATGGATAAAAACCTATAAGTCAAAGACGACGGAGTTCGTTACCTCATGAACCGAATCTGGACACCGAAGTTCAGTGGTTTCCGAGACGTCATCATGAACGAAGCACACAAGACTAGATACTCCATCCATCCAGGTTCAGATAAGATATATCTGCATCTCAAGAAGTTGTACTGGTGGCCAAACATGAAAGACGAAATTGCTACCTATGTGGGCAAGTGTTTGACTTGCGCCAAGGTCAAGGTAGAATATCATAAACCCTCAGGACTACTACAACAGCCTGATATACCTGAGTGGAAGTGGGAACGGATAACCATGGACTTCATAACTAAGTTACCCAAGACAACGGGTGGACTGGATACCATTTGGGTAATCGTCGACAGAATGACCAAGTCAGCACACTTTCTACCCATGAAAGAGACCGACAAGATGGAAAAGTTGACCAAGCTGTACATCAAGGAAATCGTGAGATTGCATGGGGTGTCAAAGTCCATTATCTTAGACAGGGATAGTCAATTTACCTCGCGATTCTGGCAGTCACTTCAGAAATCCTTGGGAACTAGGTTGGACATGAGTACAGCCTATCACCCACAAACCGACGGGCAAAGTGAGAGGACCATTCAGACGCTAGAAGACATGCTTAGGGCGTGAGTGATAGACTTTGGTAAAGCTTAGGATAGCCATTTACCACTTTTCGAATTCTCGTACAATAACAGTTATCACACTAGCACCAAGGTTGCACCATTTGAAGCCCTCTATGGCCGCAAGTGCAGGTCACCACCGTGCAGGGCTGAAGTGGGCGACATGCAACTAGCTAAGGGACAAGTCCCTAATAGCACCCTCACTGGTCCGGAGATAATAAGAGAAATTACAGAGAAGATTGTTCAAATCCGAGAACGATTAAAGGCTTCTAGAGACAGACAGAAAAGTTATGCAGATAACAGATGAAAGCCTTTGGAATTCCAGGTTGGAGATCGTGTGCTATTAAAAGGTCTCACCCTGGAAAGGTTTAATACGTTTCGGTAAATGAGGAAAGTTGAACCCTAGATACATTGGGCCATTCGAGATCCTCGCTAGGATTGACCCGGTAGTTTACAAGCTTCGCCTACCACAGGAACTTAATAACGTACATCCTACCTTCCACGTATCAAACGTAAAGAAGTGTCTGTCCGACGAGACTCTCGTGATACCGCTCGACGAAACTGAAGTTAACGAAAGCCTACACTTCGTGGAAGAACCAGTTGAAATCATGGATCGTGAGATTAAGAGAACAAAACAAAGTCTCATTCCTATCGTGAAGGTCCATTGGAACGCCAAACGAGGACCCGAATTCACCTGGGAACGTGAGGATCAAATGAAACAAAAGTATCCGCATCTCTTCCAAAATTCTTGAAGTCCCAGTCAAAACGCTAAATTTCGGGACGAAATTCCTTCTAATGGGGGGATGATGTGACAACCGTCAATTTTCAGGCTAGTCAAAGTCAAATAAAGTCAATAAGTCAAGCCGGTCAACTCAACTAACCCTAGTATATTAGGGTTAGAATATGTTAGCTACTGTACAACTCACTATTTTAACAAGAAGTTATCACTTGGAAAGTTCGTATGATTGAAATTCTTAAACCCTAAACGGGATAAGTGAGGTAACAAAACGATAAAACACTATTGCATACCCTTTGGAGGTGTATAAGACTCTTAAACATGGCTTAACGGGGTTTACGAACCTTGAGTTGCGAAGCTAAACACTCAAAAAGGTCACAAACAAAGTCTCTTTCAATCTCTCTTTATCAATCTTAATCTCTCCTAAATCGCTCCCAAATCCCTCCCAAATCTCTCCCAAATCTCTCTCGAAGTCTCTTCAAACTTTTTATAATCATTTGGGGCATCCCGACACTTAACTTGGTGAAAAACCGCTCAAAACGGGAAGTTTATATGAAAAATAGCCTTAAAGGACTGAAACCTCTCTATTAGAACCGAAGCCTCTTAGAGCCGAAGCTCCAAGGACCGAACCCGAAGGTCCCTTAAGGAACCGAAGCTATAGAACCGAAACTGCAGGGACCGAAACCGAAGCCTCCCTTTCGCTCCATTTCGCCTTCGGGTCAAGTCACTTCGGACCGAACCCACTTTCGGCCTATTTCGCGTTCGGGCTATTTCGGGTCATCTCGCCTTCGGTCCATGGCAGTAGGGACCGAACCTCGGTCCTATCTGAGCAACTTCGCAGGAAGGCCCATTTCACCCGGTTTCGACGACGACTCCGTTTTAAGCCCGTTTTTCATTATTTTAACGTGGGATTTTCACCCAAACTCATATTTTGACATATAAGACCCTATATATTCATAATTTAAACATATTTTAGGGAAATCTTTATTTAGGAATAAAATCTAGTGGGTATGGCTTAGAGGTGGAGTGTTGACTTTACCTTTGAGTCATGACATAAGCAACCCTCTACACCGACTCCAACACCATACTCAGTCACTATTCACCCATACCAAGTCAACTATTTGTCCTTTCACCCTCTTTCTCCAGCT
Organism: Lactuca virosa; assembly: GCF_052849685.1. Taxonomy (NCBI): domain Eukaryota; kingdom Viridiplantae; phylum Streptophyta; class Magnoliopsida; order Asterales; family Asteraceae; genus Lactuca; species Lactuca virosa. The sequence goes on from NC_136426.1 coordinate 207,255,013, forward strand.
TATAAACTTGATTAAAGGCTGGAAGTTATTATCTCTCCTCCCACTTTATTCACTCTTTCTCAAAGAAGAACAAACACACTTCTCTCACTTTCTCTCTCTCTCAAACTCGAGACTCCAAGGCTGTGATTGAGCTTCTCACTCACTTTTGGGTAAGTATTTCCATCCTACACTTGATTATCTTACATCCTTTAACACAAAACATGGATTCCTTACACAAATATCATCATATTTGTTCATAGAACCTTCAAATCTTCAAGCATCTCCCAAGTGTCTTGACTTGGAAACTCCTTTTCTTCATCATCCATCTACTGAAATCACTCAAGGTGAGTTCATACCCCCACATTTTCATGATTTCTTCAAGTTTTAGGGGGGAGAATACAAGTTAAAACACCAAAAACTTAACTAAACTCAAACATCAGCTTTCAACAGGAAAGCTTCGTTCCATTCATGGACTGTTTTGAACCTCTTAAGCATTTTAGTTTTTCAACACTGTATTATATGCAAATAGTTCAGGTTTATACCTTTAAAATGACTACTTGCATATTTCCATACGATTTTTCTACAATTTATGGTGATTTTTACAAAACTGCCTATCACTGTAGCTTCGAATTCGGACCAATCTGTGAATATGAACGTTTTCACACCAGTTAGAGACTTCTAAAAATCATAATAAAAATTATGAACAAACTAGACACTTTTTCTAAACTCTCAGAGTTTACGGATCTAGTTTTTAGTTGCGTATGAATTTTCTGTGATTTTTCTAAATCAGTGCAAAAATGGTAAAAACGAATTTACAGTTTACAACTTTCATAACACTTTGTAACATGTTGAGCAAAGTGTTAAACCTTGATGACTTCATATTTTGCATGTGTTTTTTGTTGTGATAAAATTATATAACAGAAAAATAGACGTTAAATTGTAAGAATCCTTATTATTACAAGTAGTACAAGACGAGGCATAATAAACATAGTTATGTTTTTGCTATAAATCTACTTACACAAAAAAGGTTACTATACATTACAAACATTTTGATAAACTATAATAGGTATAGTTTATGTTTCATATACATTACAAACAATTAGGATAAACTACAACAAGTCATAGTTTATGTTTCATTTACATCACACCACGAGGAGAGAGTACATCTCGACAAAAAGGGATTCTTAGTTCACTTTACGTAAATCTGTTAATGAATAAATTTGTGAGACAATCGCTTCACGATACTTCTAAAGTAACGAAATCAAAAGTCCTGTAATTGTAACCAGAGTCTCTTGTAGGGAGAGCGTGATAGTTGTATATAGATCTATATTGGGTCTGACAAACCCACACCTTAGCTGCATGCAACAGCTAGACCGGCAGGTCTGGGGTGACAAATGTCATAATTTACAACTTATTTGGAAAATACTAGTACATTATGGGCCTTGACATTTAAGGCCCAATAAATTTTTAAAAAGAGAAAATATTGGATTTTCTGGAACAAACATACTTTTACAAAGAAAGGATTTCAACATTTCATTCAAAAGCTTATGAACTCACCAACTTAATTGTTGACACTTTTCAAAACTACTTTTATTCTTAGGGAATCAGTAAAACAGGTAACCAGCGGCTTTTGAGGATGGAACGCTAAGGCGTCAAACATTTCATTTTTGTCAACATAATGTAATTGATTTAGAAACATGTAAAACTTATACTACGGTGTAACTTTTTCAATTATATTTATGTTGGTTGTTGGTACTTTGAGCACTATTATACTCGTTGTTGTGATACTATACATGAAGTCCTCCACCCCCGGACGTTTCCGCCATCCTTGGTTTAGGGTGTGACAAGTGGTAAAGTATCTCACAGTCGTAATCCTTAAGCAACTCTAGCCAGCGTCGTTGTCTCATGTTCAGTTCCTTCTGATTAAAGAGATACCGGAGACTCTTATGCTCAGTGAAAAGTTTGCACTTCGTGCCATAGAGATAATGCCTCCATATCTGTAGGGCGAATACTGCCGCTGCCAACTCCAGATCATGAGTAGGGTAGTTCTTTTCTTGCTCTTTTAATTGTCTCGATGTATATGATATCACCTTATCTCCTTGGGTCAGAACACAACCTAACCGAACTCCAGATGCATCACTATAGACTGCGAAGTCTTCAAATCCGTCAGGTAAAGAAATAATCGATGCTTCACACAAGTACTTCTTTAGCTTATCAAGTGCCTCTTCGTGTTTTTCACTCCATGTATATATAGCCCCTTTGTGGGTCAAAGTTGACAATGGAGCAGCTATCGAAGAAAAGCCTTGGATAAACCTTTGGTAATATCTGGCTAATCCCAAAAAGCTTCGAATCTCGGTGGGACATTTTGGTTGTTCCTTCTTCATTTCAGCTTCAATCTTTGCTGGATCAATCATTATCCCTTCCTGGTTAACCACATGACCCAAGAATTGGACTTCTCGAATCCGAAAATCAAATTTGGAGAACTTTGCATACAGCTTCTCCTTCTTCAAAACTTCTAGAACTTCCAGTAGATTCTTGCCATGCTCCTGCTCGCTCTTTGAGTAAATCAGAATGTCATCAATGAACACTATCATAGATTTATCGAGGAATGGTTTACAAACCATGTTCATCAAATTCATGAATGTTGCTGGAGCATTGGTTAGTCCATATGACCTAACCAAGAACTCATAGTGTTTGTATCTTGTTCTGAATGCAATTTTCTCAATATCCTACTCTCTCACTTCCAGCTCATGATATCCTGACCTATGATCGATCTTCGACAAATGGCTCGAACCTTGCAGCTGGTCAAATAGGTCATCAATCCTTGGCAATGGGCACTTGTTCTTCACTGTTGCCATATTCAGCTTTCTGTAGTCTATGCACATCCTAATGCTTCCATCTTTCTTCTTTATGAATAACACCGGAGCTCCCCAGGGTAATGAACTAGGTCTAATGAAATTGTTGTCCAACAACTCCTGAAGTTGCATCATAAGCTCCTTCATCTCCGTCGGTGCTAATCGGTATGGTGCTTTTGCTATTGTTGTCATTCCTGGTAACAAGTCTATCCGAAACTCTACTTGTCTATTAAGCGGTAATCCATGAAGATCTTCGGGAAAGACTTCCGGATAATCACACACCACTGGTATACTTCACGTCTCCTTCTTCTCCTTCTTAGCGTCGATCACAAATGCTAAGTATGATGTGCATCCTTTAGACAAACATTTTATGGCTTTCATAAGGGAAATGATTCCAAAATTCACTATGCCTTTGTCCTCGTACACCATAAATGATTCCTTCTTGGGTGGGTTTACCCTTACTATCTTCTTCCTGCATAGTATCTATGCATCATTGGCGCTAATCCAATTCATTCCCAGTACGATGTTGAAACCATTCAACTCAATGGGTAACAGCACCTCGTGGAATTCGTTTTCGTTCAGGTCGATGATGATGTTCTTAATGCAATCGCTAAGAGGAATGAATTTTCCACTGGCAACTTCTACAACTAGGGCATCATCAAGTTTATCTACAGACAATTCTAGTCTTCCACCAAATTTGTGCGATACAAAGAAGTAGTTTGCTCCCGAATCAAACAATATATTGGCAGGCAATCCATTTACAAGAAAGGTACCTGAAGCGACATCTGATGCATCCTTTGCGGCTTCCAATGTCATTTGGAAAGCTCTCGCCTTTGGCCTTGGCGGAACATTGGGCTTAGTTGCCTCCTTCTTCTTTGGGCAATCCTTAGCAATGTTCCCTTCTTCATTACATCCATAGCACACCCTTTTGTTGACGGTGCACTCATTGGCGTAATGGCCTATCTTCCCGCACTTGTAGCAGGTCACCTCCTCGCTACATTTCCCGAAGTGTTTCTTTTTACACTTCTCGCAAAACTTTGCTTTGTTTCCTCTTCCTCCAAACTTTCTTGAACCATACTTGCTTTTCTTATTGGGCCTTGCAGAACCCTCAAATTTCCTCTTTTCGCCAACCTCAACCTTGCTGGCGGCTCTTCCCTTGATTATCTCTTCAACAGACTTGACAGCCCAGATAGATGCCTCCAAAGTAGGTGCCTGGCGTACTGGTATCGCATACTCCCATGGAAGTCCCTTTGTGTACTTGTCAATTTTCGTCAGCTCATCAGGGACAAGGCGCAAATCAAATTCCATTTTTTATGTGAAGTTGTTGGTGTATTCATCGATGGACATGCTCCCTTTCTTCAAAGTCGGAAATTGGTTCTCTAGCTCGAGCAGGTTTTGGGCCGAGCAGTACTTGTGCTTGAAATGCACTAAGAACTCTGCCCGAGTCAGTTGCAGGGGCTCATTGGGGCTTATGGTCTTCCCCCAGAGTGTTCCACAAGCGAACAACACCACCTCTAAACTAACGCACTGCAAATATGGTTTGTAGTTTGCCTTTGCAACCATATGTCATGAAGGCTAATTCCATCTCCGAGATGCAATCCATTACTCCGATGGCTTGCAAGTCGTAAAGTCCTTATACTCGCGTCCGTTTCTCTCGACTCTGTCTTCGTGGTTATTCCTCATAACCACTGGTGGATTTTCTTGACCAACGGTCTTGTTGTAGTTTTCATCCTCTTATTGCCCATCATTCAGTTATGACTGTTCGACTGGCACCGTGGGTTCATCCCTATTATTCTCATGCAAAATCTGCCTCATTCCTTCTTTTTGTTCGACTAACATAGACCGAATCATGGCTTATACTCCAGCCATTGTGATTGGCTCAGGTGCAGCTTCTACTACAGGTATCGGCTCAATCACTTGGGGTCGTGGCTGTTGGTTTTTGTTCCCATTTGCATTTCCAACTCCACTGCGAGTTCTTTCAATTTCGATCTATACACAAAATTAGGTGAATTTAGATCTTTATTTAGGATAGTGGTTTAAATTCTCGTTATGACTCCGAAACGTTACATGCTAGTTCTAATATCGTAGTCGAACGTTTAGAATCCTGAACACATAAGTTTTCTAGATCCGGTTGGCAATAGAACATAGATACGAACAAATAATAGCATATAAGGCATCTTTATAGCTATAACATGAAGCATTTAGCACATAAAAGAATTTTAGGCATCTTTCCTAAAATAAGCTAGTGCTAGTGTCTAAAATATAGCAGACACTCATATCACAATTATCGCTTAGCATTCTAATTTTAAGTCTAGAAATCCTACAAATTCCTAGTTCACTTAAACTAATGCTCTAATACCAACTGAGACATCCCCATTTTCACGGGCAGAAAAGACCGATTTGTTTATGCTTTGTGTGAAAATCAGAGTAACCTTTTAAAGAAAAGAGTTCCAGAATTTGTTCCCAAAAGATAAATGTGATAAAGATTTATCAAAGCATTTCTGAAGAAATGTATTATATTAAAACCTCGGGATGTCATGTTCGATACAGGTCAAAAGCATAAAAAGAAAAACATAGGCCTTACAACATTTATTTATATCTACAGGCCTATAATCCATAATCCCTTGTCAACTCATCCAACTATGCTCTTGTGCCAAAACCTGTAATACAAGAAACTGAGTGGGGCAGGCTTGCGAGCCTAGTGAGCACATAGGGTTTTCAACCCACAATAATAAGTTTATTAATTTCATCAAACCAAACAAACCCGATTACTCGTTCCTGTTATCCTCACTTTACGTCCCTAAAGCATCTAATATAAGGGACCTAGCCTAAGGATGTTCATCGGGGTGACAACATTGCTTCAGGGGTTCCTCAACAATTTATGTCAAATAAGGCAACCACGAGGGGGATGAAGTACTCCTGGCGAATACTAAATTCAAATAAACACCTATAGGTTGCGAGCCTGCTAGCGTTCAACTGAACTGTCTAGAATAGTATGTGGTCGTCATCTATACTTCACCAGATGACTGGATCATCGTCAACATCGAGGCCTCTCATCATTTCATTACACACCAACTATTACATCTACCCATGTTTTACCCAACATATTTGCAGATATAAAATACATATACAATTTAAATCATTTAAAACATGTATAAAATCGTTCATCCATCATAGATAACAAGTATACAGATAATATGCACTCATAGCACGTAATAAATACTTCATATCTATGTATAAGATGAAAGTAACTATGCACTCACCTGTTAAGGTCATGATTCCGAACTCAGACTACGTTTCGCTTTTATTAATTTATTTTCCTTCGATGAAACCTAGTATCATTACCACTAGATTTTAGTCTAATATTTATTGCAACTAATAATTAGTCTAGATTCATCATTAAATCAAAGTCTACTTTCATGATCAATCAAGTAACGAACAACCAGGTAGGATCATATCATAGGTTGGGTCCGTTTGGTATACGAACTACACTGTTTGGAAATCCCACTTTAAACACCTCACTAAATAACAACCTAGACATCATCCCCGTAAGTAGAGCAATCAATATAGCAACTCGGAAGCACTGATAAATCTTATTTATAATTTCATAATAATGATAATGAACTTAAACATAAGTTATACTTAAAGTAGGGTAAGCATAACTCACTTGCCGGGAGGTTTGCTAGAAACCGGGCTCTACAAGGGCAGAACTTCCGATGCAAAAGCTATTCTTCTCGGAGCCTTATGGCGCTCCGGGACTCGCCTCTAGCACTTAGGAAGTGTTAAGGAAAGGGAGAGAGGGTTTGGGGTAATGAGAGAGAAAGAGGTTGAAAGGTGTGAGCTTTGGGGTTGATCTACGCCTCTATTTATAGGCTGTCTGGGGCTTCTCACGTCGTGAGACTTGGCTCTCACGTCGTCAGCTTTGCGTAGGCACCAAGGCGAAGCCTGGTGCTGACACATGGCACCGGACGCAGGTATAACAACCAATCTTTAAAAATTCACAACTTTAGCATACAAGCTCCGCTTTTGACGTTCTTTATATCCACGCGTAGGTAATGACATGATCTACAACTTTCCTTTTGACTCCTTTGGCTAATTCTCGACCGATTTTAAATTTAATAGTATGAGAAGATTACACTGTTTAACGACAATGTAAAATTCATAACTTCTACATATAGACTCTGTTTTCGACTGTCTTTTTATCGTTGAACTCCTATTAATCAGATCTTCAACTCTCATTTAGGTTGTGTAGGCTAAAAATGGATCGATCAGAAATTCGAATTCCGGGATGTACACTGTTATGCTAAATCTTAGAAAAATCATAACTTCCTCATAAGAAGTCAGATTTTGACGTTCTTTTTATGCACGCTCTCGGTTTAACGTATAGTACGACTTTCATTTAGATTGCTAAGGCTAAAAAGTAATTTATCAAAAATTCATTTTTTACGTTACGCGGTGCCGTGTCGGTTTAGCCGTAAAACTTCGACAGACCATAACTTCTTTGTTATAACTCGGATTTCGGCATTCTTTATATCTCTGGAATACTTGTCACGACCACCACACACTCTCTTCATAGATATTGGGTTTATCTATACTTTTATTTTTTACGCTTATTTTCATTCTTAATTTATTATATCTTATGAATAAGCATAATGCACATAAAATCACATAATTCACATAATATTCAAGTAATTCCTCTTTATTACTTCAAAGTAGGTTACAATTGTTGACTCTAACTATTACATCATCGCACTAATGTTTAGCCTAGAAACACGGACGTTACAATGTAATATTAAAAAAAAGGAAAAATTGACAAATGAACTGGAAAAAGAAACAAACAGTACTTTCTATTGTAGAAAAACCGGAAGTAAAATGCTAGATTGACAAACTAAACCAACAAAAAAACACAACACTTTACACTATCACAGAACTTTCTACTAGACATAAAATAGAAGTAGGATGTTATATTGAAAAAAAAATTCAACAAAAAAACACTGAAAATTGTAAAGCATAATAAGAAACAAACAAAAAAAAATGGAAGTATGATGCTACACTAGTCAACGCTCTTATGATGTATGCTTCAAAAAAAAACAAAAAAAACAAAACAAAAAAAACAAAAAAATTCGAAAGCTGTGACAACCGTCAAAATTTGAGAAAGTTCTAAATTTGGATAAACATAGTTGCACATATAGGCACGACACATACTAGACTTGGTAACTAGAAGCTAAGTTACAACCTACTAGAAACTTGGAAACAATTGGAAACAATGAATAGTGTACTTAGATTTCATATTGATTTGTGAATTCTACAACTAGTTAACTGTAGTAACCATCCATATTCGAGTCACTCTTTGACTCGAACACCTTTTCATGAATCATATACACACATCCTGCACTTGACCTTGAAGAAGAAATTACGTCAAAGTCTCATAGAAACTTAAGTCAAAGTTGAAGACAAGGACTAGTATACTTGATTCCTCAATTTCGCTTGAATATCGGAATCACTACATAGAATACCAATAAACCGGTAAAAACAAATTACAAACATTAGTTCTAATTTGAATAAGAGTTATGAAACTCTAAAATAGTTTGAACTCTCAAAATTCAACTGATTTTGATATCCAAAGATTTTACAAACTCTCAAAACCCTAAATGCCTTAAAAACCTAAATTTATAAAATTTAACCTCTAAAATTCAATTAAAATAATTATGAACTTGATAATATCAATTTAAAATAACTAAATTTAGTAAAATATAATCAAGGAGAAATAAAATTTAAGTCATTAATATTTGACCTTATTTTCTAAGACAAAAATCAAGAATTTATGGGTAAAATCTATATTAATATGCATATTTTATATAAAAAAATGATATTTTTATAAAGAATTTGAAATTGATAAAAATGGAAGAGAGGGAAACCCTCTCTCCTCCTTCATAATTTCGTTCTCCTTTCCCCATACCTCTCTTCCCAAAATCATAATCACATCCCTTATTTCCCACACTCCACCTTTCTCTTTCTCTCTCTAAAAACTTATCTCCTCCTTCTCTCTAGAAAATACGATGTTAGAAGCAGAATCTATATGAGTGACTTTTCCAGTCGATAATTCATGAGTCTACATGCATCTCGGTATTTTGGTGGAAGATTTTGGTGGAGTATAACCCCAAAGAGATGACAAGAGAATGAGTTATCCAGAGAGATGAAATCTCTATTTTCTCACTTTTCTTCTCTCTAAAACCCCCATTCCTTCTCTTCCTTTCACCCACGGAAATTTCCTACAAAAACCACCATTTTGAATAAAAATATCCATCATCCATAAGGACTCATCAAGGTAAAAACACTTAACTAAATCATGCATGCAAGTTTCTAATATTTTCTTATGATTTTATGTGCTAAATCTTAATCTTCATCTCTTGTTTTTATAAGATCACCACCATTTTCGGATTTTTTGATGATGTTTGTATATTTTTACCAAGAACATCTTGCATCTTGCTTAGATGGTGAAAATCCATGGTCAAACCTATGTTAAGATCTTAATTTAAGCCATGCATGTGCATATTACTTCAAAAACCGACCTCTACTTCTTCATCTTCTTCAAACTTGTTTTCTTTTGGTTAAAATGGTTTTTATAACATCATGAATGTGTTTTAACATCGTGCACGTGGAAAAACATGGTTGCATGTTCATGATCTTAGCCCAAAAAATCGGATTTTGAGAAACAAGATTTAATACATGAATACATGTATGTAATTTATGATTTTAAATCTTTTTGATCTCTGGAAACATGAATATAACATGCATGAGTCATGAGTTTTTAAAAAGATCTCTGAAGATTTACTTAAGCTAATGATGAAAACTCACTTTTTCCAACCTATAAGCATGCATGCAATCTGCCAGATTTATTTACCTGACTTGAAACTGCTATATCTCACTCATTTCTTAATCAAAAATCGAGATTATTTTTCTGAATTATAATAACACGAGTTAGCTTTCCAACGCAAGTGGTTTCACTGCAAAACATTAAGATTTCGAATTTTAGTAAGTTTTACAAAACTGTTGCTCCAACAACACTTTCCTTATGAATATTTGTTTTGTGTTGCATGCTCAAAGGACTTATTCATCACTAAAAATCCTTCAAAATTTATTTTGAACTCTTAACATCATGTATTCAAATAGATTGTAATTTATTTTAAAAGGTTGTCCAAACTCATTGTAAATTGTAATGCCTTTTAATACTATGGTTGGTGTTATCTTTATCTTTTGCTATGAAACCCTTTGTACTGCCACGCCCCGTATTTCCGCTTTAGCGAGGTGTGACTGGAAATGGTATCAAAGCCGAAGGTTAGAGAGAATACCAGTTTTCTTTGGAGAACCACAACTATAGCCAAAAAAAATTCAAAACATTTTTAAAATACTAAACATACTACTGGTCTAACTAATTCGAGTACACATTATTGGTCTTTAATTAAGTATAGCCTGGCCAACTATGCTTAATTAATGAAAATTAATACAATGTTGGAAACTGATATAGTAGAATTATGTTCAAAATGATTTTCAACTTAAACTTTTGATAAACAATGTTTGTCGGTGTGTGTATAGGCATTGCATATTGTAGGCCTTCATTTAGTTACACTTAGAAACTAAGTGCACTTTTACCACAATGTCTTATTTGGAAATATTCTCATCCCTTATCAAGTGCTAGGTTAACCAGTTAGGTTATATCACTAGCCACTCTAGGAGCAACCCACTTTGTACCGAGAACGAGTATTCCTCGGTAGCTATTGACTTTAGATGTAAGGTTACTAGCTAGATAGACACTAGTAATAATCTTAAGTCAAAACTTATACCAATTATTCCTCAATACCTCTTCATCGTCTTCGTACTAGAGTTACAAATTGGAAAAGCGTTCTGATACCGACCCGGATGAAAATTGGAGCATCGCGTAAGGAGGTAGATGAGTCTCCACTAAGTAATCACTTGGATACCATTGGTGGGCATTCCGGATTCGACTCACGAGGAGACACGGAGGTTTAACCTTATTATTACTAATATGTGAGACATTTTTTTTCTACGCTACGATTTAGCTCTAGGTTGTTTCCCTCTTGAGCTTAAAACTTAACATAAGATATCTCTTTGACCCAAAACCTTATCTTTGGTGATTTTTACCCTATCATCTTTACTTTGTATTAATGCAAAAACTATCCCCTTATGGAAAATTTTGCAACCCTTAGTTGGAGGCCCCTAGATACACTAGTGATTATCTCGAGTTTACAACCATCTTACACTTTCCAAATTACTAACATGTTTCATGCCCAACCTTTAACCTTAAATTTTCATGCTTAATAAAACATCGCAATACTTCGTTGTACGAATCCTTCCTATAAATTTTGAATATTCCTTCGAACCTTATTATTTTCATACATTTGTTTGTGCCTTAGCGACATTACTAACATTCCTATCGTTATAAAGGATTACATCCTCTTACGTCGGGAGCCAGACGCCAAACCTATAACTTAAACTTTGACCTCTATAAAAGGCCGCGAAACTGCATTCACACCATAAAACGTTTTACAAACAATTTGTATTGTACCTTATCTTGGGGAAAAGACATCGGTACTCACCTTATATTCGCCTTCTACTCGCCTTAGTATTGAGGTACGATCAACTACACTAATCTACTTAGTCCATACTTCTTAATCTTCCATCGAAAAGTTATTCCTCTTCATCGGTTTTATTTATCATCGATATAATACTTTATAACCACTTCATACAACTTATTAGACCTTTCCTAACAATGTAAGCCATATTCTCGCTAAAATCTTTTGACAGCTTGTTTTAACTTAACACTTTTCTTCAAAACTAAATTTAACCAATAGTGGTTTTAAACTTGACATTTCAAGTTCATATCAAATCCATTTCATTGGAAAGATGTGCTTTTTAAGGGCATATAGGTCATTTTAAACCTTGCTTACCATTTTTGCATGTTTTCGAAAAACTTGGAAACATTTTCTTTTATAAAAGTGTTTAAACCCCATGATAAGACTTAAAGATATGACATTGAAGTTCATATTATTTGTAAAAGCTTCATCGGATCTTTCAAAACCACTTTTGTTTTGACTCTTTTGACCACTTTCTCATTTAGTCATTGTACTTTACTTAAATGTGTTTTCTTCAAACCCAACATGGTCTTTTTACAACCTTCTACTTCAAACATGTTTATAAGACATCTCTAATGCCTAAATTTCAAAACATAACTTATTTGTATATTTTATTCTATTTAGTTTTATAATCTGTAAAATTTCTAAAATATAAAGCGTTGCAAAACTTAGTGTTCACTTTTAAATTTCCAGTGATACACTCTCAACAATGTATAATTACTCTTCTAAATATATTAATTCTTTACCTTATCCATTTTAACCATTGTTGGACTCCAGTCTAAAAGGTCAAATCTATCAGATTTTCAATTACGAGTTGTAGTGCTTCTTCTTTTTCACAAATAGAGTTTAACTTAATAGATAACTCGTGAATTTTTAGCAAACCTTAGGAAACACTTTAAAACTTCTGCATTTTTATGTAACCATCGACATACATCAAGGATTGAAGTGGAAATATATCTCAACCTAAGATTTAAATCTACTTACGGATATTGCCCTTAAAATTTTATCAATAGCAATCATTGTTACTACCTTCCTTTTCTTTCCCCCGCACTTGATTTCTTGCTCTCCTTCTAATTTTAGATATCGCACACCAATAATAATAACATAATACATTGACTAACATTGTTTCTGTCTATTTTGCTTCTCTTAGTACCATGTTCGTAAATATACAGACTAGAAGTCTACCCTTATCAATCTGAGTGATTAATACGTGTATAGTCGTGAGAAATAATTTTGATTTAGTCAACTTTGATATATTCAGATACACCTTTTATCATATACGTTTTTTTATTTTAAAATCTACTATAAACAAGTAATCCTTATTTACATTTGTTCTTTCGTTCTAAATTCGAAAACTTGATCTAAAATGCAATTTTCATTGTATTTTCCTTATAATTAACACACAAGATGAATACCCTTGTTCTTATCATTTATCTAAATCTAGGAAATATATGTGAATAATACATTTTCTTTTGTTTCATCTTTTATTCAAAAACATAAAAAGTTTTAAATGTTACAATTATATATCCTTCACATGATTGTTTTTTGTAGAATCACTAAATTGGGAATGCACTATTTTCAATGATCGGTATTTTAACTCCTTTCTTAAAATAGCATTCTACTTTGCAATTTTCAGTGCGTTCCTAAACTCTTAAACTTGTTTTCATAAATATTCAGGCTCCTAGTAATCTTGAATTTGTCCTGACTTAAACAACTGGACAATTTTTCAAAAAGCGTAATACCAATTTTTCTATACATATTCCCTTAATGACGACTTAACCTTTAACTTTAATTTATCTTTTTACTATTTTACTACTTTGTTTGATAGTCACTCGTGTATCTTCATTATCTTGGAATTATTAAACGTTTCAATAATAGTGATATTACTTATCGTTTCTAAACACTCAATTTGCTATCTAGACAGGGTGATTTAATTTATCATAAACGTTTATCGCCTCCATTTGCAACAATGACTCTCTAAATATATATATATATATATATATATATATATATATATATATATATATATATATATATATATATATATATATATATATATATATATATATTCTTCGAATACGGTTCTACTATAGTAAGAGTAACCGTAGTAGTAAATATTGCTTCGGAAATCTTTGATCATTTCATAATTTACTTTATAGACGACATTGAAATAGTCTTTACATTCGAGATGTACCAAAACTTCGTTGCCTACCCTTAATACGTATCTTTAGGAACTTATCCTCGATCGTTTCTCTTTCATTCGTGCTACCCCTTCTTATTTTGGAGTATATCTTTTTTAGATTTAGTATCCAACCAGGAAGTGAACAAATTGTTCCTAAACTCTTCTTTATTAGGCGGAAAATTGACACTTAGTGGTGCTTCAACAAAAACTTATAACGCTCTTTTAAGTTAGATAATATCTAACTAGATAATCTTTTTCAACTAGGTCGCCATGGTTGGATCATGTTTTCCATGATCCTAAGTTTCCACAATCGAGACTGTAGAACTCGAATTAGGGAAACACTAATTTCATTATAGTTAAAGAGTTGGGCTCTTCCCTTGAGGAATTAACCAAAAATAATCAAAAAGCTATCAAAGTTACCACCTCTCCAACTATACAATTATATTCGGCTGAGTTCTACTAGAATACGTCACAAATTAAATTTCGGGATGAAATTCTTTCAACCAGGGGAGATTGTGACAATCGTCAAAATTTGAGACAGTTCTAGATTTAGATAAACTTAGTTGCACATATAGGCACGACACATACTAGACTTGGTAACCAGAAGCTAAGTTATAACCTACTAGAAACTTGGAAACAATTAGAAACAATGGATAGTGTACTTAGATTTCACATTGATATGTGAATTCTACAACTATTTAACTGTAGTGACTATCCATATTCGGGTCACACTTTAACTCGAACACCTTTTCATGAATCATATACACACATCATCCACTTGACCTAGAAGTAGAAATTAGGTCAAAGTTTCATAGAAACTTAAGTCACAATTGAAGACTAGGACTAGTATACTTGATTCCTCAATTTCGCTTGAATCTCGGAATCACTACATAGAATACCAATAAACCGGTAAAAATAAATAAGAATCATTAGGTCTAATTTGAATAAGAGTTATGAAACTCTAAAATAGTTTGAACTCCCAAAATTCAATTGATTTTGATATCCAAAGATTTTACAAACTCTCAAAAACCCTAAATGCCCTAAAAACCTAAATTTATAAAATTTAACCTCTAAAATTCAATTAAAATAATTATGAACTTCATAATATCAATTTAAAATAACTAAATTTTGTAAAATATAATCAAGGAGAAATAAAATTTAAATCATTAATATTTGACCTTATTTTCTAAGACAAAAATAAAGAATTTATGAGTAAAAACTATATTAAGATGCATATTTTATAAAAAAATTGATATTTTTATAAAGAATTTGAAATTTAAAAAAATGGAAGAGAGGGAAACCCTCTCTCCTCCTTCATAATTTCGTTCTCCCTTCCCCATACCTCTCTTCCCAAAATCATAATCACATCCCTCATTTCCCACACTCCACCTTTCTTTTTCTCTCTCTAAAAACTTCTCTCCTCCTCTCTAGAAAATACGAAGTTAGAAGCATAATCTATACGAGAGATTTTTCCGATCGATAATACATGAGTCTACATGTATCTCGGTATTTGGTGGAGTATAACCCTAAAGAGATGACGAAAGAGATAAGCTATCCAGAGAGATGAAATCTCTTTTTTCTCACTTTTCTTCTCTCTAAAACCCCCATTCCTTCTCTTCCTTTCACCCACGAAAATTTCCAGCAAAAACCACCATTTTGTATAAAAATATCCATCATCCATAAGGACCCATCAAGGTAAAAACACCTAACTAAATCATGCATGCAAGTTTCTACTATTTTCTTCTGATTTTATGTGTTAAATCTTTATCTTCATCTCTTGTTTTTATAATATTACCACCATTTTCCGATTTTATGATGATGTTTGTATATTTTTACCAAGAACATCTTGCATGTTGCTTAGATGGTGAAAATCCATGATCAAACCTATGTTAAGATCTTGATTTAAGCCATGCACGTGCATATTACTTCTAAAACCGACCTCTACTTCTTCATCTTGTTCAAACTTGTTTTCTTTTGGTTAAAATGGTTTTTATAACATCATGGATGTGTTTTAACGCCATCCATCTTGAAAAACATGGTTGCATGTTCATGATCTTAGCCCAAAAAATTAGGTTTTGAGAAACAAGATTTCATAAATGAATACATGTATGTAATTTATGATTTTAAATCTTTTTGATCTCTGGAAACATGAATATAACATGCATGAGTCATGATTTTTTAAAAAGATCTCTAAAGATTTACTTAAGCTAATGATGAAAACTCACTTTTTCCAACCTATAAGCATGCATGCAATCTGCCAGATTTATTTACCTCACTTTAAACTACTATATCTCACTCATTTCTTAATCAAAAATCGATATTATTTTTCTGAATTATAATAACACGAGTTAGCTTTCCAACCCAAGTGGTCTCAGTGCAAAATATTAAGATTTCAAATTTTAATAATTTTTACAAAACTGTTGCTCCAACAACACTTTCCTTATGAATATTTGTTTTGTGTTGCATGCTCAAAGGACTTATTCATCACTAAAAATCCTTCAAAATTTATTTGGAACTCTTAAAATCATATATTCAAAGGGACAAAAAGATATTAATTCGAAAGTCTTTATAACATGTTGCAAAAATTCTCAAAGTGACATCAATGACCTTTACCAAAATCACAAGAACCAAGTTTTTCTCTATAATACATTGAGCCTTTAGGCATTTTCTTCGACATCCAAAATAAGAAAACTATTTTTCATTGTTATTAAATTGTATGCAGATGTATTCTGAAAATTTTCAGCTCAATATATATTTTCTTTATTTTTACATGAAAATAATAAGAAAATAGAGTGTTAAAATATATAAAATGCTTACACTAGTAAATAAATTCTGGAAAAACTCATGAATGGCCTATACTTTAAAACGTCCCCATAAAGTTTGAAAAGTTTTTATTACTATTTGCCATTAGTTCTTATTTTATTGTTATTAAGCAAAAATAAATAACAAAAATCGGGTTCCAAGTTATAAAAATCACATTTATTAATTTTTGAAGCTTCTAGATATTGTATAAGCTTCACAGAAAAATTTGATGAATTTTCCATAACCTTTTACTATTTTTCCAAGATTTAATGTATATTAAAATAATTAAATAAGTGAAAAATAGTTAAACATATCCAAAATTCACAAAAAGTTTCCCGGAAATCGTTTATTACATTATAAATATAAATTTTTTTTTGGGGATTTATCTTAACTGTTTACTATTTGTTTCTATTTTCTTAGTATTAAACACAATTAAATTCTACAAATAGGGATTTTCTATTCAAAAATAACTTTCAATAATTTTACCAGATTATGTACACTGTATATGAAGCTTATAAAAAGTTTTGTAAGTTTCCTTAATTGTTTAATAATTATTCACGAATTAATGCTTATTTAAGTTAATAAAACATAGAAAATATCTAATCTGTTTGGAAACCAACTTTTATATTTTTTCTAGATTTTATATATGTAGTAACACTAGTACAAAAAGTTTGGGGAATTTTTGAAACTGTTTTCTATTTATCTCTATTTTGATAGAATAAATACACAAAAATAAGAAAAATCATGTTAAGCTGTTTGAAAATACATTTTATTATTTTTCCCAGCTTATGTACACTTTAAAATAGTAACACAAAAATTGTAATAATTTTTAATGATAATTTACTATTTTTTCATGATTTTATGATTATTCAAGGAATTAAAAATGGTGAAAAATAGTTAGACAAATCAAAAATTCAAAAAAATTTATCTTAAGGTCTTTGACTTCAATTAAAACTGAAATGCAAAGTTTGGAAGTTTTGGAACTAAATTGACTTGGTTTTTAAATATTTAATCATTCGAACACCTCTTAAAATGTTAAATTTTACATTTCAATAATGGGAAATTTCACTTGAATTTGTTATACAACAAATTGATTCATAGAAATCTAAATTTGACAAAAAAATGTTTGTAGCATATCAATATTAAATTTTGACACAATATTTGCATAATTCTATTGTAGTAGTAAGTATACTAGTGTTAGATTTCGTTTAGAGACTCACTAGCGTATACTATTATTTTAGGAATCAGTGGTGGTACAAGTGGAACATAGTTGAATGCACCATTTTCATCATCTCAATGCATTATGATTTTTCATGACTCCCCCTATTTTCGGTTTTTATGTTTTGGGGTGGAAAAGCATGTCTAAAAAACTACTTATTGTTCGTTGTATTTAAATTGATTTGTATCAAAATTGATTGCTATATTTTTATATGTATGTCTATGCAACTTGAAACATGAGGCCTTATCGTCTTAAGTCTCTTCCCTTACACTTTACTCCAACCATTAACTCTTTGAGCCAATGGTCATTATGGATAGCGCTATTAAGATTTGACAACTCCTCACTCGCCCGATTCTTGGAGTGCATGATACCATATAATCTATGGAATGATAAGCATAGATATTGATAGGGCATCAGCCATAGGCTTGGTTGGGAACCCATTGTTTGCTCATATACATACAAATTCGTTACTTATCATAGCAAGAAACTTTTTATCTCATTATAACAACAAACTTTTGTTACTAGATACTTGTTTTCTTGTTTTAGCAACGAACTTGGTTGCTCCTTATAGTAACAAACTTTTTTGCTCCTTGTAGCAACGAACTTGATTGCTCATTTTAGAAATGAAACTTGTTTACTCATTTTAGTAACAAACTTTATTTCCCATGAGGATATGAGCGTTGCATCTCTTTTGGGCAACATACTTTATTTCTCATGATGACAACGAACTTTGTTTATACAAACTTATTTACTCATTTTAGGAATATATTTTTATCTATGGAAACTCATATCAAAACTTTGATTTCGATTCAGGAAACCAATATTATTTTTAACTTGTGAACTCACCAACTATTTCGGTAGTTGACCGCTCATTTTACATGCTTTTTTAGGTATCATCTAGTAAGAGGCACCTAGAGACACATCACTTGTAGGAGCATTTGCAAGTGTTATATTTCAAATGCATTGTAATTTATTTTGAAAGGTTATTCAAACTCATTGTAAATTGTAATGCTTTTTAATAGTATGGTTGATGTTATCTTTATCTTTTCCTATGAAACCCTTTATACTACCACGCCCCGTATTTCTGCTTTGGCGGGGTGTGACAAAAGCTTGAACAGCATGGTCTTTCTTTTGACCTCCAAAGTGAAAGCTAAGTGTATCTATACCAAAAAAGGAATATATCTATATATATATATATATATATATATATATATATATATATATATATATATATATATATATATATATATATATATAACATACCTTCTAGAACCTAATATTATTTGAAAAAAACTCATCTATAACATACTAAACTCTTTACACTTTCACTAGTACCTGACATTCTTACTCAACGCTTAATTTCTTTCGGGCTATATGCAACACTAGTCACAATAGGTCAATAACAATCACATGTGATTATGCCAATCATGTAATGTGATTTTGTTAAACTAGTACTGTGATATACTTACTATGTAGTTCATGATAAATTCTAATACAAGTATGAACTTTCATACATATTTTATGATACAACTCAAAGTACATGTCCATACGATTCCAAAAAAATATAGAACGTTTAAATCTGACTTCGCATGAAGAAGTTATTATAAATTCTAACCCTATAAATCCTTATAGCAAAAGAAATTTAAAATAGACTTAGAATTAGCTACTGAAGTCTAAAAGAAAGTTGTATTACTCATAAATACCTATGCGTGTATATAAAGAACATCAAAAACGGAGTTTGTATGCAAAATTTACGACCTTCCGAAGATATCGCTGTCTGAGAGCATGACACGTGTCAGAAACCCTAATTTGTATGAGCTCATGACATGAGCATAGATACTCATGACGTGAGGAGTTAAAACACCACTGGTCAAAGCTATAATACATATGGCAAGTCTACGGAGTGATAAGTCAAAAGCTCACAACGTGAGCAAGGATTTCTCTCGACGTGAGGAGTCAAACGGACACCTTCCGAAGCTAGGGACGGAAATGGCGGGTCTACGAGGTGAGCAGGATCTAGCTCATGACGTGAGCATGTATGGCTCATCACGTGAGAGGCCAAAAATCCACCTATAAATAGCAAGTTCGACTCTAACCTTCCTTACACCTATATCTCTTCTCTCTCTCTCTCTCTCTCTCTCTCTCTCTCTCTCGTTTGTTGAGGTTGTTTCGCATCTCGAGCCCGCCGATCACGAACCACTTATCGCTTGTAGTTAGATTACATAAAATCACACTACTAGGGTGAGTTTCACGGCCCCACTTTTAAATGTTTTCGTGGGAAAAAGCATGCTTAATATTGTATTTAAGTTAATATTATGTCTATATGATAGTATATTTGTATTAACATAGATAGTTATATTATCCAGGATATAGTTGTTTTGAATCTAAAAACATACAACTATTGTAAACATGTTAGCATGTTATTATACTAATGTAGATTCTTAGTTATACTTGCAAGTTCTATATATATAATATATGTGATATAGCCTCAGAGTTATACTCGAGAGTTATATATATATCAACTATTAAGTATGTTGCTATTGTTGGTTTTATGTCAAGATACAACTGGTTATGTTATTAATATAGCCCTGAAGGTATATTCAGGAGTTCTATATATACTTGTTAAGTATGTTGCTATTGTTGGTTTTATGTCAAGATAAAACCTGGTTTGACATCATGTTATAGATTTTGTACTGCCTAAGGATTATAAATATTAGGAGTAATGCTTAAAGCATAGTCTAATAACTTAGGGTTTTAGACATGCATATGCTTTTACTATTGGAACAAACGGAACTCGGTAAGTCTACATGAGCTATTGTATTCATCAACTAAGATTGGAAATCTTAGTGGAAATCCTCTACACTGTAACCGCTAATCCCGTGCGAGCGAGGAAGTTGTGTATAGATCTATCCCGGTTAACACCCTCACCTGTGGTTGCTAACTACAACCCAGCATGATGCGGGTGACGAACTTGCCCATTTTATTGTTATCCGACGTCGATGAAGTGTGCGGAACTAATCTTAAGGTGCAAAATTTGTAGCATCAATCAGAGGTTTGAAACTAGTCATACAATCGTGGTGATGGACTCATGGTAGCACAATAATACTCGATAAACCTTATACTTTATCAGTATACAAGTATTAATGTTAAGTATAAGTTTCCCAAACACTTATACTCTGAGTACATTGTAGGTATACTACTTGGTCATTAAGTAGACAATTATACCTAGCACACATACTCGTATAGGATTGAAATAGATTTATCCGTAGCAGTTTTACTCGTATAGAATTGAAAGAGATTTATAAGTAGCAGTTTTACTCGTATAGAATTGAAATAAGATTTTTACGTAGCAACCGTCGTTTGTATCGGATTACAAATGCTTATTTCGCATAGTATATGAAACTTATAGGTATACTACTTATTAGTAAGTAAATCATTATACCTAGGATATATACTATATGAGCCAAAATGATATTTTCAAACAATGTTCTATACTTTTGAAACTTGGAAAAAGTATTATTTTATATCAGAGTCAAAACCTGTGGACTCACCAACTATATGTTGACGTATTTTCAAAATGCATGTGTTTTAAGGAACTTGATAAACTGGTATGTTATTCGAATAGGAGAAATTTTACTATTATCCTTTCTGTTCGTTAAGACATATGCAATAATCGGATATCATGTAATAAAGTACTAGGAAACAATAATAATTTAACTTTCAATCATCGATAAAGGTATGTATTTTATAAAATTCTTTAGTACTGTTCAATGTAGTTATATAACTATGATACAAAGATGAACTTACATCGCTCGGTGTTTCCGCCGATGGCCGGGGTGTGACACTATAGCCTATAAAAGAAGGTTATGTTTTAAGCTTCTTCATTTAAAGGATGCAGGGGATTGCTTTATTTATTGAAATGCTAGTAAGCTTTGGTCAGCTAAGTTTACATAGAAATTGGGTGCTTAAAGTTCATGAGCTTGCTATTAACTTGAGTTTATGGTGTTCTCTAGAAGATAAAACTTCACAACAAAAACTAAAAAGATAATCACCTATCGATCTTGTGTGTATGTGTGTGAACTGGGGGTCTTGAAAACGAGGCGAACAGTTCAATCAAAAATATTTAGATCTGGACTATTAAGAGGTGTTTGGATAAATTAGATTATATGTTATTAGCTTATTGCCTATTAGCTTATTTGCGGTGAGAATAAGCAATAAGCAATAAGCAAGGGGGGATATGCTTATTAAAATCAGCTTATTTAGCTTATCCCTACCATAATAAGCTGATTTTTAAGGATTCCTAGCGAAACACTTAAACTTAGCTTATTGTGGTGGGAATAAGCAATAAGCAATAAGCTGTTGGATATAGTGTCTAAGTCCATAACTTTATTTGGTATGTACTTGACCCGACCCGGCATGGTCCATTTGGGTTGCATGGCATTGCAATACTTGGATAGACTAAATGAGAGAATAAGGCACTTATGATTATTAATATATTATAAGTTCTAATATATTTATAATAGTATTATTTAATTAGTATTGATCAAGTATTAATCTAGGATTAATTTGGTGATCAAAGTGAGACTAATTAAATATATAGGGTTGATTATGACAATCATCAATTCTTTTATGGTGGATTAATGATCCATGGTTTATGCGTTATGGATGTAACCAAATGGAGCTCCATGGATAGTCCATGGGAGTTACAAATCCATGGGTCATGGGAAATCAAGAGTCATGACAATTAAGGGCATTCATGTGTAAACCCTAATTGTGACAACACTATAAAAGGAACCCTATGGCTAGCAAAATGGTGACCTAGTAGACCTAGTGTACCTAGAGTTACTAGAGAGGGCATAACCGATTTTGAGGCTAAGTGACATTCTCTCAAGTTATTCCAAGTCTTGTGGTGTTGTGTGAAGCATTTGAGGCACAACATTTGGGGTGCTAGGCTCACAAAGTCTTGAAGGAATCCAAGCAACAACAAGGTATGTATTTCTACTAGTTTTTATGTTTTATGTAATCCCCATGCCATGCTAGTTAGGAAATAACCTTGAAAAAGAAATTTGCATGTATATAGAGAAAACATAGATTCAAGGTTATTAGGGTAGCATGTACACTTAGGAAGTGTTAGAATGCTCAAAACCCATCAGTGGTATCAGAGCCTAGGATTGTTTTCTGTATACTTGATGCAAAACTGCTTAAAAATCGAAAATTCTGCATTCTGACGACTGGACTCGCCGAGTCCATGGGGAGGACTCGCCGAGTCCATGAACAAATTCATCCTACTCGACGAGTAGAATAATGCACTCGGCGAGTAGGAGCGTGCTGGGCAGTTTTTTCGAGTTTTGTTGCTGGAAATGGATTAAGATCATTATCCCAATCTGTTTTGGACTTGTAAAATCTGTTTTTCAAAATGATAATGATTATGTTAACCCATTTTACATGACTTTTATCAATTTTCAAGTATTGTATATGTTTATATGATTTCTTGAGATTGCTTAACATGAATTTGTGTTCTTATGAGTTTTTAGAAGATCATAGGAATTATGTGTAACCACCATGTGTGTTTAATTCTCGATCTTAATGGCTATGATGGTGTCCATAACTTGTCCTCAAGTTATGGATAACCAAAAGTCACTTCCTTTAATTGTGATTAAAGAACTAAAGAGGTTTCATAAAATGAAGAGTCTTCATTTTATGAACCATTAAAACTCATAAGTTACAAATTGAAGAGACTTGGAATAGTTTCAATTCTTGCCCTCAAGTTTTGGAATTTGAAAAGTCTTATACTTTAATACTTTAATTCCAAATTAAACCTTGGATTTTTAAAAAGTTTAAAAATCAACACTTATACTATTATTATAATTTGATTATATAGATATGTATAAGAATATGTCATTCTTACCGTTAGTAGGCCTCATTCACGAAGCCGGTCTATAAGGGGGGGATAAGGTTGTTGCCTATAAAATGGTGACTTAATGGGTGTCCACTCTCACCCACCGTTTCCTTGATCGGTGGAGGGTCGTTAGCCGAACGGGTAGGATACGACTTTAAATACTTGATAAAAGTATAATGAATTATAAAGTAACTATACATTATAAATTCCCAATCTTAGTTACTTTAGGAAAATGTGAAATTGGTGCTAGCCCATAAAATTACACTTTGTACCTTACCAAGTCGTTAGTGGAGCGTGTGTGGTTAACCGGCACACTAACATGGACTAGTAAGAGTGGCAAAGGGTAACTTGACTTTATTATAGATCGGTGGAGCGTGTGTGGTTAACCGGCACATCGATTAGGAAATATTGTTGAGGGTACCAAGTCAATTTGTATGGTTATTCACACCTTGTTTGTGATCCTCGGCATCCCAGTCACAAACTTGAGAGGGCACAATCGAGATTCAAACATGCCATTGAAAAGTTCAATGTATCTCAAAAGATCTAGGAGTTTCAAAACCAATAAAACCTAATAATAAAATATTTCGTTCTTATGGTGGAAATTGGTAAATCGTCATTTACCTACCTTCAAATATTTTATAGTATGGATTACGGCATCCCTATTCCAACTATAAATAGTTTGTTGGATCCTAGCCTTAATATTTCATTTGGGTGAATTATTAAGGATTCCTAATCTAATGAAACTTGTCTTTCTTTCCTTTCAGATGTCTTCCAACAATGCTTCTGGCTCAAACCCAACAGGCTCCTTTTCCCTTATGAACTTGTATGGTAAGGTCATCTTTGATGGATCCAATTTCAATGAGTGGATCAGAAACATCAGAATGATTACCCACTATGAGGACAAAGAATATGTTCTCGATAGGGAGCTTAAGGTTGTGAGTGAAGCCACTGCTACTCCTGAAGAGTTTGCGGAGTTTGTTGCACATGAAAAGGATGCTACTAAAGTAGCATGCATCATGATGGCCACCATGACTCCTGAACTTCAAAAATCCTATGAAGATTTCTACCCCTATGAGATGCACTTGGATCTGATGGAAAGGTACCATCAGAGTGCGCGTCAGGAGATGTATGAAATCATCTCCTCCATGATAACCGCAAGGATGAAGGATGGTGAACCTATCACCGGTCACTTGCAGAAGATGCAAAGGTTCGTTGACCGGTTGCTGAAGCTAAATGTTGACTTTCCTGAGGAAATGGCGATTGACATCATTCTCCATTCCTTACCCCCAAGTTATGATCAGTTTCGTATGACTTATCATATGAACAAGGAGGAAGTCACACTTAGCAAACTTCAAGGACTCTTAAGGACAGCCGAAAATGGCCTTAAGGGTAAAGCGATTGCTACTTCTACTCCTTCAACAGCCCCTGTTCTGGCTATTGGGCAGGGAAAGGGTAAGAAGAGGAAAAGCCCTTCGAAGGGTACCAAGGGCAAGACTCTTGATGGTTCCTCTTCAAGTGGGACAAAGAAAGGTCCCATTACTCCTTCTTCAAACCCAAAGGAAGCACAGTGCTTCTATTGCCAGGATAAGGGACACTTCAAGCGAAGCTGCCCCAAATATCTGCAAGATCTAAAGGATGGGAAGGTTAAACCCACCCATGCAGGTATTTACACAATATTGTCTAACAACTCATCTAATGCTAATTCTTGGGTGCTTGATACAGGGTGTGGTATTCACATTTGTACTGATTTGCAGGCACTAAGAAGAAGTGAGCAAGTGGAGCACGGGAAGATAAACTTAGTCATGGGCAACAGGAAAGCATCACCTGTTACCAAGATAGGAGTTTATTCTTTATTGCTTAATAATGGGTTAATGTTAGATTTGAATAAGTGTTGTTACTCGCCCGAAATGGCGAGAAATATTATTTCCTTTCATGGCTTGTACAAACAAGGTTTTACATTTTCATTTGATAATAAAAATGGTGCTATTAATGTTTATTACAATGATGTATTTCACTTTAAAGCATTACCTTGTGATGGTGTATATGAAGTCGTGAATGTTGTAGACAATCTAGGAAATAATGTGTTGTATATTGATTCTTCAGATAGCTTGGATAAAGCATCCTTGTGGCATTGTCGTCTTGGACATGTTAACAAGAAGCGCATAGGCCAACTCCAAAAGGCTGGAGTCTTGGAATCATTTGACCTCAAGTCAGATGATAGTTGCGAGTCTTGTTTACTTGGAAAAATGACAAAGTCACCCTTCACAGGTACTTGTGATAGGGGTGAAGGTTTGTTGGACCTTGTACACACGGATGTGTGTGGGCCCTTCAGAGTTACTACAAGGGATGCTAATCGCTATTATGTGACTTTTACTGATGATTACAGTAGATATGGATATATTTACTTGATCAAGCATAAGTCAGAAACCTTTGAAAAGTTGAAAGAGTTTAAGCAGGAAGTTGAGAATCAATTGGGCAGGAACATCAAGATGCTCCGATCCGATCGAGGAGGAGAGTATCTTAGCATTGAGTTCCTTGACTATCTTAAGGAATGTGGGATTGTCTCACAATTGACACCTCCCAGGACACCACAGTTGAATGGTGTAGCTGAGAGGCGCAATCGAACCTTGTTGGATATGGTTCGTTCCATGATGAGTCGAACTTCGTTACCAATCTCTTTCTGGGGGTATGCCTTAGAGACTGCCGCCCATATCCTTAATCTAGTCCCTACTAAAAAGGTTGCCAAAACACCT
This sequence comes from Lactuca virosa, assembly GCF_052849685.1. Lineage (NCBI taxonomy): Eukaryota > Viridiplantae > Streptophyta > Magnoliopsida > Asterales > Asteraceae > Lactuca > Lactuca virosa. The sequence continues at coordinate 207,281,356 of NC_136426.1, forward strand.
CACGAGATGTGGACTGGGAAAGTTCCCAATTTGGACCACATCAAGATTTGGGGTTGTGAAGCTTTCGTGAGGCGTGAGACTCATGATAATCTTGAACCTCGAAGTGAGAGGTGTATTTTCATCGGCTACCCACAGAGATCCTTTGGTTACCTCTTCTACAGACCCAGTGATAATGTGGTTTTTGTAGCAAGAAGAGGAGTCTTTCGTGAGAGAGAATTCATAAGCCAAGGGGACAGTGGGAGGCAAATTGACCTTGAAGAGCTTCAAGAGTCAAGTGGTGAAGGAACCTCAAATGCTATCGACCAACCTGAGGAGGAAACTCCTGTTGATCCGATAGATGAGTCTGTACCTCCAAGACGTTCCACTAGGGTGAGGAACACACCTGATTTTTATTATGGTTATCACATCACCACTGAAGGTGATACATTTATTAGTGATAGTACACTAATAGATTTGGATGAACCTAATAATTACAGGGAAGCCATGGCAGGCCCTGAGTATGCTAAATGGAAGGAGGCTATGGACAGCGAGATTCAGTCCATGTATGACAATCAAGTTTGGAACTTGGTTGACAATGTACCAGGTCGTAAGACAGTTGGGTGCAAATGTATCTTCAAGAAGAAGAGCGACATGGATGGGAAGGTACACACTTATAAAGCGCGACTGGTTGCGAAGGGCTTTACTCAAACTCCGGGAGTTGACTATGATGAGACCTTTTCACCAGTAGCTAAGATTAAGTCTATTAGAGTATTTTTAGCCATAGCTGCATTTCATGATTATGAAATATGGCAAATGGATGCCAAAACCGCTTTCCTTAATGGAAAGTTGGCTGAGGATGTTTACATGGCTCAACCAGAGGGTTTTGTCGATATAAGATACCCTAATAGAGTGTGTAAGCTTGATAAATCCATTTATGGATTGAAACAAGCATCTCGCAGATGGAATCTTTGCTTTGATGAGAAAGTCAAAGAGTTTGGCTTTTTTAGGAGTGAGGATGAGTCTTGTGTGTATGTCAGGGCTAGTGGGAGCATAGTTAGCTTCTTGGTGTTGTATGTGGATGACATACTTCTCATAGGAAACGACGTCCCAACGTTGCAGGAGGTTAAGACTTGGCTTGGGAAGTGTTTCGCTATGAAGGACCTTGGAGAAGCTGCCTATATCCTAGGGATAAGTATATTGAGAGATATGAGTAAGAGACTAATTGGACTTAGTCAAAGTACTTATGTGGATAAGGTACTGAAGAGGTTCAGTATGCAAGATTCCAAGAAAGGAGAATTACCAATTCAGAGTAATGCCAAGCTAAGTAAGACTCAGAGTCCGAGTATAGAGGCTGAGATAGCTGAGATGAGTCATATACCATATGCTTCCGCTGTGGGCTCGATCATGTATGCTATGACTTGTACTCGCCCTGATGTGGCCTTTGCTTTGAGCATGGTCAGTAGATATCAAGGGAACCCTGGCAAGGCACACTGGACAGCGGTAAAGAACATTCTCAAGTATCTGCGGAGGACTAAGGATTGGGTCCTTACCCTCGGAGGCAGTGATGACTTGAGAGTGGAAGGATATAGCGATGCTAGCTTCCAGACTGATAGGGATAAGTTCTGCTCTCAGTCAGGCTGGGTCTTTATCCTAAATGGAGGGGCAATTACTTGGAAAAGTTCCAAGCAGGAGACAGTAGCTGATTCTACTTGTGAATCAGAGTACATAGTAGCAAGTGAAGCAGCTAAGGAGGCGACATGGCTAAACAACTTCATCGGAGACCTTGGAGTTGTACCAGCTATAAAGGAGCCAATGGAAATTTTTTGTGACAATGAAAGTGCGGTTGCTTTGGCTAAGGAACCGAGAGATCACAGGAGATCTAGGCACATTGACAGAAAATACCATTTCATCAGACATCGAATAGAAGAAGGACTCCTCGTGGCTAAGAGGGTATCATCAAATGAGAACCCGACAGATCCCCTCACGAAGGGACTCAGCAGGGTTAATCATTTACAGCATGCGAGGCGCATTGGGCTGAGGGATGATATTAGTTTCAATAATTAGATTCCTGAAACTTGTAAAATGTAATTGACATTTGATGATAAATAAAAGTTGTTATTTATTTATGAGTAAGGTGTTACTATCTTGTGTTGATTGTTTACTATGTTTCAATTTTGCATGTTTTTACTTCCAGAATAATTATGTTATTATTCAAACCATCCACAGTCAGTCAAACTTTGGAAGTAAGTATTGATTTAAGACTGTCATGAATTTGGCTTGTATGATTTGTCTAAAAGTGCTTTGGACAATGCAATGGTTGCTACAACATTCATGAGTACTCATAAGGGCTGAGTATTGGATCCAACCCACGCTCACTTGCATCACTTCATGGAATTTATCTCGAGTGATCGTGAGACGGTAATATCATATAAATCTTCAAACCTAGAGATATGAGTTGTTGACTATGAGTTGGTTATTCATTGATTGCACGAAAACGCATTGGTAACTCGATGTCATAAAACGTGCCTTTGTGAGTAATTCAACAAGTAGTTAGTACAAGCATATCAGTCGAAGTTTATCTGTTCCTTCTAGAAATAGAAGCGATATCTGGGCCCCTCGATGATTTGGTTTTGACCTATGTACCGGGCCCGGTCAGAACCTAATTGATGTGTTCAATTTAGTTCTATGTCAAAACAAATCAGAGATCGAGAAACAAATGCTGGACAATAAGTAAGACCATGTTCCATGTGTTTGTCCGGCTGATATCATGAGAACAGAGGATTATATGATCACTTATCTTAAATGGCGTATCATCATCATCTCAGTTCCGAGAGACTTTGAAAGAGCTACGATTGTTAGTCGGATTTTGAAGTCATATTTGAAAATATAGTTATTAGACTTATCCAAGTGGGAGACTGTTGGATATAGTGTCTAAGTCCATAACTTTATTTGGTATGTACTTGACCCGACCCGGCATGGTCCATTTGGGTTGCATGGCATTGCAATACATGGATAGACTAAATGAGAGAATAAGGCACTTGTGATTATTAATATATTATAAGTTCTAATATATTAATAATAGTATTATTTAATTAGTATTGATCAAGTATTAATCTAGGATTAATTTGGTGATCAAAGTGAGACTAATTAAATATATAGGGTTGATTATGACAATCATCAATTCTTTTATGGTGGATTAATGATCCATGGTTTATGGGTTATGGATGTAACCAAATGGAGCTCCATGGATAGTCCATGGGAGTTACAAATCCATGGGTCATGGGAAATCAAGAGTCATGACAATTAAGGGCATTCATGTGTAAACCCTAATTGTGACAACACTATAAAAGGAACCCTATGGCTAGCAAAATGGTGACCTAGTAGACCTAGTGTACCTAGAGTTACTAGAGAGGGCATAACCGATTTTGAGGCTAAGTGACATTCTCTCAAGTTATTCCAAGTCTTGTGGTGTTGTGTGAAGCATTTGAGGCACAACATTTGGGGTGCTAGGCTCACAAAGTCTTGAAGGAATCCAAGCAACAACAAGGTATGTATTTCTACTAGTTTTTATGTTTTATGTAATCCCCATGCCATGCTAGTTAGGAAATAACCTTAAAAAAGAAATTTGCATGTATATAGAGAAAACATAGATTCAAGGTTATTAGGGTTGCATGTACACTTAGGAAGTGTTAGAATGCTCAAAACCCATCATAAGCCCCCTCTTGTTTCCCTATCCAAACACCCCCTTAGTAACATATTTGTTTTCCAGAAACAAAAACGTAAATGTGGAAGTTAAAACAACCAATAACCCATACAATAGTAAACTTAAAACAACTAATAACCATACAAAAAGAAAGGAACCACGAAGATGATCAACGAGTTGCAATTTACAAATATGAAATATGTTCTCTTACATGAAGTTATGTCATGAAGACTAAAAGTAGAAGAGTTAAACTTGCACAAGAAGGAGGGCTATAGAGGACAAGCGGTAGTGATTTTGATCTGGTGGTGTTGTTAAGGAGAGATGATGGTGGTGGTAAAGAGTACTAAGGTTTCTCCTCAATTTTGGTATCTTATAAGGTGTTGTTTGGCAGGATCTGAATTTTTAAGATCTGAATTTTTTTGAGGTCTGAATTTGTAAGGGTCGAAATGTTGTAATGAGTCGAAGTATGTATTGGTGTCTTCGAACATTTCTGTTATGTATTTTACTAAGGCATTGTATTCGAAACTTAATGTTTAGTCCTTAGTATATTTTTTATACGCTTTTCTCTCCTATATATAGGAATGTTTACTAGAGTCTTGGTAACGAAGTCTTTACAGAATATTCACTTGTACTCTGTAAATGTTGAAAGCGTAATTGAGCTAAACAGATCATATTTACATTCGGTGTCCAAATTTCATATTCATACTTTGAATTCAACTCTGATTAATTCAATACTCGATTCTTTATTTCTTCAATTGGTATCAGAGCAGGAATCATAATCACTGATCTGATTTTTACTTTGTTCAAAAGGTTTTTGAATCAACTTTTTGATTCAAAAGTTTCCGCACTTTTTGAAAGTGAAAATTAGTCTAGATCTTAGTCTGTGATTCGATTCTACACGTAATTAATTGAATCGAGTGTTCTAATAGTGATTTTGATTTGAATCAAATAGTTTGTTGTCAAATTTTCAAAGTTTCTTAAAAATTCTCAAGAATTTTTCCGTACATCAATGGCGCCTTTCAATCTGAATTCCATGACTTCATTTTCTCATCTTCTATGATCATCCACCAAAATTCCTATGCTCATCCCTGAGTATTACGATCAATGGGCTGATCGTATGCAGGATTATCTAAATGGGTTGGATGAAGAACTGTGGAATTGTATTTCTGGCAATCTCAAACCACCATCGAATGTTCAACCAATTGGATCATCTTCTGGAAATTCTGAAGTTGAGAATCAAACTGATCGTCTGAAAAAGCTGGAGAAGAGGTGTGTAAGAGAGCTAAGAGGAGCTTTGCCTCCAGTTGTGTACAACTATGTGAGAAGTTGTACAACTGCAAAAGAAATCTGGAACAATCTCAAAGAGAAATTCCAGGGAAGTGAGAAGACATGAGTTAACTCTGTGAAGCAATGCTTAGTGGAACTGAAGGACTTCAGACAGAAAGATGGTGAAACGATTGAAGTTTATTACGATCGTCTTAATTAATTGATATATCGATGCAATCGATATGGTATCACCAGATCAGCCATGGAGTTCAATCTAATCTTTGTTATGGGACTTCGTAAGGAATGGCGTAGTGTGAGCATGATGGTTAAGAATCAACAGAGCTTTGATACGTCAACTTTGAATGACTTGTACAATCAACTGAAGACTCATGAAAGCGAAGTGAACGAAATAGCTGAAGAAACAAAGGCAAGTTTGGCAGGTCCACTAGCTTTGGTTTCGAAGATCTCTGAAAAAGAAGCTGAGAAAGACGTTGCGGATGAAGATGATGAGGCAATTGCATTCTATTCAAACAATCGTGTGAAAAAGTTCTTCAAAAAGCCTTTCAATTCGAAGACAAAGTTATCTGAGACAAAAGGGAGTTATATGAGTAAAAGTGTTGGGGATGAGAAGAAAAAGGAAGAGATGAAAGATACGAAGCCTGTTGAGGGAAAGACAGAGAAGAAGTTAAAGGGAGATGCTGGGGTTGATTGTCATTATTGCAACGGTGCTAATCACCTTGCGAATGACTGCATGCTTCGAAAGAAGGATGAAAGGAAGAATAAGGTCAAGGATGAGGCGTACTATGCTGAGAAGCTGGAGGAGGTTCATGCTAAAGCTAAAAATGTGTCTCTGGTTGCAAAGGGTGCGAATGAGGATGAAGAAGGTACTTATCAAATCTGGTCATCTGGATCAGACGATGAGGAGATGCGAAATCCGACCCACGGAGCAATGTTTGCAAAGATGGAGGAAGAATCAGATGAGGAGGTATACGAAGTGCGTGGGAGATGCTTCGTATCAAAAGCTGCTGACAAATCTCCGATGACCACAAAGGTACGAAATATTCTTGAATCTTTCAATATTCCAGTACATGCTTATAATTCTGAATTAGTATCTTTCGATGAAACTGTTATTTACTTTGATTCGATTGTGATATCTGCTAGCAATGAGGCTAAGAAGCTGTCAATGCAGTTGCTAGAGACACAAAAGAAATTAGATTCGAAAATCACTAAGATAGATTGTTTAGAACTTCAAATAACTAATATCATGGTTGATAGGGATAATTTGTCTAGTGATAATAAACTGTTGTTAGCCCAGAGGAACATTTACTGTAACTCGGATAAAAGATTATATGGGAAATTAACTGAACTTCATCATTCATGCGAAATCAGTAAAGAACAACATAGAAAATTGCTGCCATTTTTAGCTTATGAAAGAGCTACGGTAGATAACATTTCCTATGACTGTGAAAAGGAAATAGCTGATTTTAACAAAGTTCCGAATGATAAGTATAGATATGGAATAGTCAAAGTTGATGAATATCTTGATGCGAATGAATTAGTTAACATTGTGAATGATACTTTGACTAAATCTGAACAAATTCAAATTTTGAAAAAGACTGAGAATTCAACGTCTGATTCTCAATCTAATTTTGCTGATATTATAGATAATTCTGATAGTATTAGTGAAATTAGTGAGTTTGAAGAGGTTGATTGTTCTCAGTTGTCTGTTGTTAGTGTTGCTTCAACATCTAAAGGGAAGAAAAAGTTAAGGATTTGATGGTTGAAAATGAAACTGATATACCCTCAACTTCGAAAGTTTGTGAAATGAACTTCATGGATCTCAAAGATTGCCAAACTGATGATAGTGATGATGAAGAAGTAGAGAAAGTTTCAAAAGAAAAGGCATCCTCAAAGGAAGAAGAAATTCCACGAATAGTTGTTGATCAAGTGTATGGTGATACACAAAAGTTCGAAAAAGTAATGAATGAAAAAGGTGAACATTATCTTGAAACGAACACAGTGGTTTATCCAAATTTCAAATGCACAGATGATGTCATTTTTCCAAATCAAATTTTTGTAACTACTGGAAATGTTGAGAATATCAAACCAGAATTAAAGAAATTGGTTGAGGAAGATAATTCAAAAACAACTGAAGAAGGTTTTTTCGCAAATCAAAACACAGTTGAAAACAACTTAACAAAGAATTCGTATATGTTTCAACGACAAAAACCACAAAACCAATGGGTTAAAAAATCGAAAATTGAAAAAGAGAAAACAAAACATGTTGAAAAAGAATATGAAAAAGTTGTCAAACTGAACTCTAAGGAATTTAAAGATCAAATTGACAAATTTTCGAAGGAAAACGACATTTCGAAAAGACAAGCAAGAAAGAAAATATTTTGGCAAAATGTTGAGTCTCAAAAGATGTCTGAATCACAATCAACCAAAAATGTTTTCAAAGCAAAGAATTCCACTTTTTCAACAAAAACTCAACAATCATCTTAATCAAATTATAAAAGGTCTGAAGTGAATAAGCAAACAAAGTTTTCGAAAATTTCTAAATCAAAAGCATTTTCAAATAAATCAAATTCAAATCAACAAGTTTTTCAACAACAACATAATAAATCAAAAGTTGGTTCATCATATGCTTACTCTTTTGTAACAAATCCCAAAGTTGATTTTGTACCTCAAAAGCCAAATTTTCCTAATCCCACAAAGACAGAAACTATGAAAACGTCACGGGAAAAAGGAATAACTTCTAGGAAGAACATTGATCATTGGCTTGAAGGAAAAGGAAAAATGTATCAGTCAAATGCATATTCAAAGGAGCAAATTCATGATGCATTTGAAAAATATGTAAATATTTCTTCGAATGGAAGTTCATTATCTAAGGATTCGAACATCTCGGTCAAAGCTTGGAGACCAGTCACAAAAGTTTATTTACATTCTATAACTAATAATAATAATAAACAACCCAATCATTTTACCCATTTATTTACATTCGAATCCTTAATTAATAAACATCCAGCCTATGACTCAAATTTCTAATAGAGTCTTAATTTTGAACGAAAAAGATTTGGTGATTAAGATTCGAATGAGAAACAAAGTTCATTGCTATAATTAATAAACAAGTTTATTGCCATAACTAATAACAATTTTGTATGTGTATGAGCAAACAATGAGTTCTCAACCAAGCCTATAACTGAAGCCCTATCAAGATCTATGCTTATCGTTCCATAGATTATATGGTATCATGCACTCCAACAATCGGGCGAGTGAGGAGTTGTCAATTCCTAATAGCGCTATCCACAATAACCATTGGCTGAAAGAGTTAATGGTTAGAGAAAAGTGTAAGGGAAGGGCCTTAAGACGATAAGTTCTCATTTTCCGTGTTGCATAGACATACATAGAGACATATAGCAATAAAATAGCAATCATGTTTGATACAAATCAATTTAAATACAACGAACAAATAATAGTTTTTCGGGACATGCTTTTCCACCCAAAAACATAAAAACTGAAAATAGGAGAGTGCGTGAATACTCATAATATGCAAAACATAGCAACCAAGTTTATACGAGTCAAATAAATACAATGAACAATAAATAGTTTTTCGGACATGCTTTTCCACCCCAAAACATAAAAACCGAAAATAGGGGAGTGCGTGAATACTTACAATATGCATTGAGATGATGCAAATGATGCCTTGAGCTAAGTTCCACTAGTACCACTATCGATTCCTACAATAATGGTATTCGCTAGTGAGTCTCTAATCGAAATCTAACAATAGTATACTTACTACTACAATAGAATGATGCCAATATTGTGTCAAAATTTAATATTGATAAGTTACAAACATTTTTCTGTGAAAATTAAATTTCAATAAATCAGTTGTTATATAACACTTTAATTGGAAAATTCACATTATTGAAATGCTAATATTTAACATTTTAAGAGGTGTTCCAATCATTTAATATTCAAAAACTATATCAATTTAGTTCTAAAATTTCCCAAACTTTGCATTTCAGTTTTAATTGAAGTCAAAGACCTTAAGATAAAATTTCTTGAATTTTTGATTTGTCTAACTATTTTTCACGATTTTAAGCCTTCATAAAAATATAAATTCATGAAAAATAACATTCAAAGGATAAAAATTCCCAAAATTTTTATAGTACTGCCATTAGACATACTTGAGCTGGAAAAAATATAAAAATGGTCTTCTAAATTGTTTAACCCAATTTTATGATTTTTGTGCATTTATTCTAATAAAAATTGAAATAAATAGAAAACAGTTTCCAAAATTACCCAAACTTTTTGTATTACTTTTATTAAACATTATTAAGCTGGGAAAAATATAAACATTGATTTCTAAACTGTTTAACTCAATTTTATGATTTTTGAGCATTTATTCTAATAAAAATTGAAATAAATAGAAAACAGTTTCCAAATTTGCCCAAAATTTTTGTAACACTTTTATTATATATTTAGAAGCTGTGAAAAATATAAAAGATATTTTTCAATTAGTCTTTCTATTTTTCTTTGTTTTATCCTCTTAAATAATCATTAATTGGAGAATAATTATTAACAGTTAAAGTAAATTACCAAAATTTTTGTAAAGTTCATTTACAGCGTAAATAATCTGGGAAAAATCCCAAAGGTGGTTTTTATCTAATGGAATCTGATTTTGTGTATTTAAGTGTATTTAATCTTAAAAAATAGGAGAAAAATAGTATACAGAAGAGAAAAATCATCAAGATTTTTATGTAGCGTCCTAATGTACTCCAAGGTGTTCTGGTAAATTTTCATGAATTGTGGATGAGCAGAACTATTTTTTCTATTTTTAGGCCATTATAAATACAAAAATCAGGGAAAAATAGGAATGCACGATGAAGAATTCTGAAAATATTTTTCTGTGACTGGTACCTCTGGTAGCAACTGCAAAAATTGTTATATATCATTTTCAGATTCTCTAAAGAGCTTTTATGATTTATTGGAGCCAAACAAAAAGAAAATTCAAAACCATATTAAACAGTAACAAAAACCGATGAAATTTCATGTGGGGTCTTTATTTAGCATAGGAGTCATCCACGAATTTACCTAGGATTTATAGACCTCCGAAAGTATTTTATATGATTTATTGCCCTATTTTATTTAAATAAATATAATAATTCGAGAAAAATGAATTAGTTTCTGAAAATTTGTTGAACATCTCATTTTGTTGATGGGAATCTAGGAGAAATCGGATTTGGTCAGAAAATGAGTTTTAGATATTTATTTGGAAATAAATCCTTCATGAACATATTTAAAAGCTTTTAACAACATACTTTGATGATCTAGCATCTAAGCTTGAAGATCATCACATGCATGTTTGTTTGAAGACCATTCATGAGTTTAAAATGTTCAAAAATCGTTTTTGAAAGAAAACTTAGAGTACATGTGGTGATTTTCCACCAAAACTTGTAGAAAAGTGCATTTTCATAATCTTGACTTAGGTTTAGGTCCTTGGATTTCACCATTTACAACATGCATATTGTTTTTGGGTGAAATCCTACCACCATCATCATCAAAACTGAAGTGAATGAACATGAACACATATTTTCTAAGAGAAAGGTGTAGAAGAAGAAGGAAATGCAAGAAAAACCTTGAAAACATGGAGGAAAATGAAAGGAAATCGTGTTCTACCTTAATGAGCACCACTAGATGATGAAGATTTTGAGTTTGAGGTGTGTTCTTGGACTTATTTTCTGGAAAATTTCGTGGGTATAGAGAAAGGAAGAGAGAAAATGGAGTGGTGAAGGTAGAGAGAAATGATAGAAAATGAGAGAGAAGGTGGAGTGTGAGAGAGAAAGAAGTGATTATGTGTTTTGGGAAGAGAGGGAGTGTCTTGGGAAGAGGGTGGCTGGTTTTGGGGGATAAGAAAGGGTTTCCCTCTCTTCTATTTTTATAAAAATTCAAATCTTTTATAAACATATCAAACTCTTTTATAAAATGTGCACTAAAATCAAGTTTTTATTCATAAACCTTGAGTTTTGATTCATAAATTAAGGGTAAATGTTAATGAGTTAAATTTTACTTCCTTAAATGCATTTTCATAATTTTAATTATTATAAGATAATATTAGAAGCTTCATAATTATTTTTATAGAATTTTTAATGTTAAAGCTTATAAATGTGAGTTTTTAGGGCATTTAGGGTTTTTGAGAGTTTGTAAGTCTTTGGATATCAAAATTAATTAAATTTTTGAGACTTCAAACTATTTTAGAGTTTCATAACTCTTATTCAAGTTAGAAATAATGTTTGTAATTTATTTATTTTTTTCGGTTTATTGGCATTCTATGTAGTGATTCCGAGATCCAACGAAATTGAGGAATCAAGTATACTAGTCCTAGTCATTAACTTTAACTTAAGTTTCTATGAGACTTTGACCTAATTTCTACTACTAGGTCAACTGCATGATGGGTGTATATGATTCATGAAATGGTGTTCAAGTCAAGGAATGACCCGAGTGTGGATAGTCACTACAGTTAAGTAGTTGTAGAATTCACATACCAATGTGAAATCCAAGCACATTATCCATTGTTTCTAATTGTTTCCAAGTTTCTAATAGGTTATATCTTAACTTCTAGTTACTAAGTCTAGTATGTGTCGTGCCTATACGTGCAACTAAGTTTATTCAAATCTAGAACTAACTCGAATTTTGACGGTTGTCACATGTTCTGTTTGAAAACCCTGGCTACCACCAGTATGTATAATATGTTCTGAAGGAAAACCATGTTCATCACTAGTATGAATAAAATGTTATGTTTGAAACTTTGGTTCTTACCAGCATGTATAGTTGTTTTATTTCTCATAAAGAAACCATGTATTTTCCATACTTACGCTAAGTAGTCATTTTTCATGTAAAGTATATTACTACATAAATATATCGTTGTTATCTACTTGCGAGTTTTATGACCATACTAAACTTGATATGGCGCGAATCGGACACCAATATCCTTTATGATTTTGTCAACCGTAGACCTGCCGGTCCTACTGTAGCTAGCAACAAGGTGTGGGATAGTTAGTCCCATATAGATCTATACATAAAAATCATGTTCCCCCTCGATGAGACTCTGGTTCATAAGAGTAGTCCTCCACTTAGTTATGTTTGTAAGCGCCCAAGGACGTGTCTCCAACTAGATTAACGAGTTTACAAGTAATAATACGGAAAAACCTTTTTATAAATAACAGAAAGGTTTATAAAAGATAAGTTTGTAAACCGTTTAATGAATTCCCAAACTATACCTAATATAGCTTGTATATTTGTATATGTATAACCTTTTATGAATCCCCAAACTATACCTATTATAGTTTGTGTGTTTGTATATGTATAACCTTGTATGAATTCCCAAACTATACCTAATATAGTTTGTATGTTTGTATATGTATAACCTTGTATGAATTCCCAAACTATACCTAATATAGTTTGTGTGTTTGTATATATATAACCTTGCATGCTTTGAAAACTATGTGATTAAGTTTTTAAGTTGAAATCGTCCCTTATGCTCAGCATAATACAGAAAGGATAAAATATCTAAATATTTTATAAAAGTATAGAAATTGTATGTTTGTATCGTTTGCATCCGTTTTAAGTTTATTGAAATCCTTTTGTAAAATTTCATAAAATCGTTTATGTTTGACTTGTATTCCCCCCTGAAAACATTAAAAACTCGGAAAAATGTAGGGGTATGAACTCGCCGTCAGTCGCGTACAAGCGTTCAATCAACGAATCGAAATGAAGACCCTCGAGTTGTAGTGTGGCACTTAACGGAATCCTAATAACAGTTAAATAAATATAGGCAACTAAATTAGCGATTTCGTTAGATAAAGTGTTAGGAAAACACTTGCTTTCTGTTAAGGAATGTTACCGGGACTTGATTGAATCGAGGAAACGAGTTTTTCACCACTTAAGAGGTGTGTACGGCTGTGAATAGGGGTTTACGACTATGAAGAGTGGTTTACGGCCGAACAGGCAGTTTACGGCCGAACAGGCAGTTTACGGCCTTGAACTCCTGTTTGAAGGGTTTACGGCCCTTGCAGATTTGAAGGGTTTATGGTCGTACACTCAAGAACAAGGGTGCTTGATTTCGAAGAAAACGTGCTCCAGATGCTCCATATCGACCCCAAATGATGATTTTTGATGATTTTTGGGAGAATAAGGGTGTTTTGGGAGTTTACGGTCAAGATTCTAGAGAGAGTAAGAGAGGGTGTTCGGCCAGAAAAGTGTAAATGAGGGGGTAGGGTCTCATATTTATAGGGGTTTTCGTGGTCGGTGGTGGGGTCCACTCGATGCTGGCCATAAACGAGTGTACGGTCGTACACGGGTTTACGACCATAAACTCAGTCAGGCCGAAAACAGTTTGATTTTTCGAGAGAATTCGGGTTTTTCACGCGATCTTTGGTTCTGACTCGTATAAAAATTTAATTATATAAAACTAGATAATTTTCTAAGACAAAAAGTTTGACGGAAACTTCGTAAAATCCAAATTTTACTAACGAAAATCGGATAACGGAAATGGAAAAAGTTTCGGGTTGTCACATCATCCCCCCGTTAGAGGGAATTTCGTCCCAAAATTCAAACATTGAATACAAATCATGGACTCGGGAAGATATGGGGATACTTCTATTTCATTGAATCTTCGCGCTCCCAAGTGAATTCAGGTCCCCGCTTGGCATTCCAGCAGACCTTCACTATCGGTATGCAACTTTGTTTCATTCGTTTTGATTTCCCGATCCATGATTTCGACTGGTTCTTCCAAGAAATTAAGGTTCTCGTTGATCTCGATCTCGTCAAGAGGGATCACAAGGGTTTTGTCGGATAGACACTTTTTAAGGTTCGAGACGTGGAAGACAGGATGAATGTTGCTAAGTTCTTGGGGTAAATGAAGTTTGTATGCTACGGGACCGATCCTAGCGAGGATCTCGAATGGTCCTATGTATCTTGGATTCAGCTTTCCATGCTTTCCGAAGCGTATCATGCCTTTCCAGGGCGGGACCTTCAAAAGAACATGGTCACCAACCTGGAACTCCAAGCATTTTCGTCTCTTATTGGTGTAGCTCTTTTGTCTATCTCTTGAAGCTTTTAGTCGTTCCCGGATTTGTACAATCTTTTCAGTAGTTTCTCGGATGATTTCTAGGCCAGTGAGAGAGTTATCGGGGACTTGACCTTTAACTAGCTGCATGTCACCCACTTCAGCCCAACACAGAGGGGATCTGCACTTACGGCCATAGAGGGCTTCAGACGGCGCAGCCTTGATGCTGGTATGATAGATATTGTTGTAGGAGAACTCGACCAAGGGCAAATGAGTATCCCACGACTTACCGAAGTCTATGACACATGCTCTCAACATGTCTTCTAGTGTCTGAATTGTTCTCTGACTCTGCCCATCTGTTTGTGGATGATAAGTTGCGCTCATATCCATCTTAGTTCGAAGAGCTTTCTGCAGTGACTGCCAAAATCTCGAGGTGAATCTGCTATATGGATCGGAGATAATAGACACAGGCACACCATGCAGACGAACTATCTCTTGGACGTAGATTCGTGTTAGTTTCCATTCTTGTACTTGACCCGTTGGATGAGTGGTAGTTCTGGACGGTTTGCTGGGTATACTTCGGAAGGGTTTCAGAGGGTATGGTACTCCTCGCACGACTACTTCAGGGTCTAGAATATGAAAGAAAAGCGATTCAGAGATCTATGTCGAGTTGTGGTTACGAGTGACGAGGGTCTCGATAATCGATCGATTAAGACGGTGGGTTTTCGTGACATACGAACGTGGTACGGTGAGGACCACACTAATCCTTGTCAAATGACTACGCCGGATTCTTTATCGAAACAAGTGTTAGATCGATTTGAAAGAAACTTCTATTATAATGATGGTGTATTCGGAGTGTGCTCGACAGTGTATTATGTGTAGGCTTTCTAGTGCTTTCTCGATATTACCACCGCCACAAATTGTATCGCAAGAAACGAGTACTAACAGTGAAAGGGCTTTCATAACTAGTGACAATACTTTATATTATTATTCTTCCTGGTACCTCTATGATCGCTCGATATATACAAGTTACGTATAATTAAGATGAATAAGACGGTCGATTGAGTGACTCTGCCCCAAATCCACAACCAGACAAGGAACAGGAATTAAGACGGAATTACTCACTCTAAGTCTGCAAATTCTTAGTTATGCACCACCCTGATATACATACTAAGCCATCATAGCTTACCTGTACGGATCTTTACTTCTCTTATGAACGTTGTGACTTGATCGGATGAGTGAGTTATTATAATTACTTTTTAAATGTTTTCTCCATGTTTGAATCTTATATAAATATAAAATTAAAATTTTAAAGTAATTTTTATTTAGAAGACGTACCAAAATCTCAAGAGGGAAGGGGTTCCTTGTTGCTCTTATATGTCATGTTGTTACACTCCTTCTCCGTCCTTTTTCTCCATCGGACAGTCTCTCTTGAAATGCCCCATTTCCTCACATCTATGGCATACTTGAATTATACTAGCATCGGTAGTTGATGTGATGTGTTGAGTCGGGGTCTTACGGAAGCAAGCTTCTTCACCATTTTTAGTCCTTGGACAATTTCTTTCGAAATGTCCCGGTTCGCCACAACTATAACAAACCTGACTCATTTCCGTGCCAAGAACCTACGTGATTGATCGTGCCGGTACCCTGCAGAAACGAGTGGTATGTCCTTGTCATTTGCAGATCTTATATCGCAACCTGCGGCATCTTCCTATGTGGTGAAAGTTGCATCTCTTGCATTCTGGTAGATTTCCATCATATTTCCGTATTGGCATTGGTGCTGGAGTGGCAGATGCCGTGGCTATAGAAGTTGCCACATGTTGTTGTCTCTTGGCAACTTTTTTAGATAACTTGCGCTCCTTTTTTTTCAGAATTTTCGCTTATTATTCTTAGTTTTGAGAGTTGGAGTATCATCATAGCTAGGCCCTTGTCGGTTTCCTTGTGTGTTGCTACGGTTTGAAGTGTTGAAACGGTTTCCATTCTCATTTGGGTGGTTGGCATTGAATTGCATCGTGACAGCTGTTACGGCGGCTGTGACTGTGGCCTGAAATGTAGCGAAATCTATCTGCAGAATTGGTGTCTCGCCGGTTGGTTGGTTACCTTTTTGTGAAGACATGGTTCTATGGCATAACGAGAGACGATCTTGTGAGTAACGATGGTCATGGGTAGTTGTATTTCATGAATTTATATATTTATAAATTCCACGCCTTGGGGAGCTATTATGAATGGTTCTGATAGTATTCCTGAGGTGTATTCTATGAAAGTGAGTATTGCACGAGTGTTAATTAAGCTAAGTTATACTGGTTTCCGAGAGTATGATAATCTGACTTCTATAATGTCCTGATAATCATCCATAAAGGAAGTCTATACGAAATAAACTGTTGGATTTGAAGTGACTATTCTTGAATGAAATTTTGACGAGATGTTTGTGAAGTGGCATTTCTCAGTTATAAATTTCAAAGATGAAATAGTGGTATGACTTTGATTGAGTTACTTAGTTTGCATGCTACTAATCTAGAAAATACTTTTGATAATGATAATCTTTAACTGAAATAAGATTGTTGTCACTATAGCTGGTATTGAGATTACACAGTGTTCGGAAAATTTGACCTAGGAGTAGGTCTACAACATACCAACAGAAGGAAAATTTGACAACATAAAGAACTAGTTAAATAGTACTCGCAAGACAGGGATGTTTACGGGGAAAAGAGCTACTTAGATCATAGATATGAAGGATATTCCTTAAACCAAAAGGAAGGATGAGTAGGGTATTTCCTATCGGCGACGGGTACCCCTCAGATGAATCCTTAATTCGGCCAGTTGACGCTCCACACCAAACAGGCGTCTCTCGTATACTAACTAACGTGCTTGGAGCTCTATGACTTCAGCTTGGGTTGCAGCTAGCTCTTGCTGCAGAGCTTCATTGTCTCTCATAGCTCTTCCATGAGCAATTTCAAGGCGATGAATGCGATCCATATTGGCGCTTGAGTCTTCTTTAAGTTCCACCGTTCCCTGAATGGTTGCCACACCCAGCTCAACATTGCGAGTCACTCGGCGAACCAGGATTGGAAGAGCCCTGTCTGCGGGGCCTCCCTCATTTAGATTGTAAAAGATGCGGTCTCCGTTGTATGGGAGGGGTTGGCCTTGCTCGTGGCTCCATCTGTTCAAACTTCCAACCCACATAGGCGTTGGACCTTGGAATTCAAGTTGGTGGTTAAGATTTGGTATTGGGGCCACTTGAGGTAGGTTCTCGACTTCAGGTTCTGAGTCAGGCTCTTCATGAAATTGTTCTGCGAAATCATCGTCCCAAAGGAATTTTATGATTTTCTTTGGCTCTGCCTTGAGGCATCCATCATTTCCTTGGTTGGGAAAGTACGGGTCGCTTGGGAGATGGAATCCAGCCATGATATCTACGTCAAAATAGGGGTAAAGAGATAGTTAATGGACGTCGAATCTAATAATACTTCTATAGTATTATAATTGTACGCTCGATACTTTGTGGTTATCTTATAGACGTCAAATCTAATAATACTTCTATCGATCTCTGATGTATATATACTTGGTAAGTTTTAGGCCTGCTGCAACACTACAGTCACTCCCAAGCACATGTTGGTCATGTCTCGAATAAATATAGTTGATAAGGCAATATTGACCCTAGACATGATTACATAACTGCCCAGGTTTAACCGCAGTGTCCAACATCCAAATACTTTTGTTTTGTTCTACTTATGTTACTGTTTCTAGTATGTATGTATACTTGCATACTCTTTATAAAATACTTATATTTTAAAAGTATACTTTTAGTTCAGAGCACTTCAGCCCTTTAGTGTTTATTGTTGTATACCATGTAAGGTTCGGAATACTTAGTTCACTATAAACAATAGCTTTGATACCAATCTGTCACGCCTACAAACTGGAACGGCGGAAATGTTCGGTGGTGGATGACGTCATGTATAGTATCACAACAATTGTATCATAGCAATCATATTAAACACAACCAAATATTGAATACATATATGAAAATGGTTTTTTTACATCTGTTTGAGACATAGCTTGTATACATCAAAAGTATAATCAAAACAGAAAGACGTGACTCTATTCGCTCCGTGTTCTCAAAACTCTACGAGGTACCTGTCTACTGATTCCCTCATAATACAAGCAGTTTTGAAAGAGTATCAGCATAAAGCTCGTGAGTTCATAAGAAAGTTTTGTAGTGAAAACCTGTTAACGAATCTGAAAAATATATGCATGTTTCCCAAGAAAATCCAATATTTTTTAACATGTTTGTTCATTACTATATGTATAGTATGTTCTGTTTGAAAACCCTGGCTACCACCAGTATGTATAATATGTTCTGAATGAAAACCCTGTTTATCACTAGTATGAATAAAACGTTTCGTTTGAAACTTTGGTTGTTACCAGCATGTATAGTAGTTTTATTTCTCATAAAGTAACCATGTATTTTCCATACTTATGCTAAGTAATCATTGTTCATGTAAAGTATATTACTACATAAATATATCGTTGTTATCTACTTGCGAGTTTTATGACCATACTAAACTTGATATGACGCGAATCGGGCACCAGTATCCTTTATGATTTTGTCGCCCGTAGACCTGCCGGTCCTACTGTAGCTATCAGCAAGGTGCGGGATAGTTAGTCCCGTATAGATCTATACACAAAAATCACGTTCTCCCTCGAGGAGACTCTGGTTCATAGGAGTAGTCATCCACTTAATTACGCTTGTAAGCGCCCAAGGACGTGTCTCCAACTAGATTAACGACTTTACAAGCAATAATACGGAAAAACCTTTTTATAAATAACAGAAAGGTTTATAAAAGATAAGTTTGTAAACCGTTTAATGAATTCCCAAACTATACCTAATATAGTTTGTATATTTGTATATGTATAATCTTGTATGAATCCCCAAACTATACATATTATAATTTGTGAGTTTGTATATGTATAACCTTTTATGAATTCCCAAACTATACCTAATTTAGTTTGTAAGTTTGTATATGTATAACCTTGTATGAATTCCCAAACTATACCTAATATAGTTTGTGTGTTTGTATTGTATGCTCTGAAAACTATGTGATTAAGTTTGTAAGTTGAAAACCTCCCTTATGCTCAGCATAATACAGAAGGGATAAAATATCTAAATATTTTATAAAAGTATAGAAACTGTATGTTTGTATCGTTTGCATCCGTTTTAAGTTTATTGAAATCCTTTTGTAAAATTTCATAAAATCGTTTATGTTTGACTTGTATTCCCCCCTGAAAACATTAAAAACTCGGAAAAATGTAGGGATATGAACGCAACGTAAGTCGCGTACAAGCGTTGAATCAACAAACCGAAATGAAGACCCTCGAGTTGTAGTGTGGCACTTAACGGAATCCTAATAACAGTTAAATAAATATATGCATCTAAATTAGCGATTTCGTTAGATAAAGTGTTAGGAAAACACTTGCTTTCGGTTAAGGAATGTTACCGGGACTAGATTGAATCGAGGAAACGGGTTTTTCACCACTTAAGAGGTGTGTGCGGCTGTGAATAAGGGTTTACGGCCGTGAAGAGTGGTTTACGGCCCAACAGGAAGTTTACGGCAGTTAACGGTTTAAGTTCGTGAACTCCTCTTTGAAGGGTTTACGACCCTTGCAGATTTAAAGGGTGTACGGTCGTACACTCAAGAACAAGGGTGCTTGATTTCGAAGAAAACGTGTTCCAGATGCTCCAAATCGACCCCAAATGATGCTTTTTGAAGATTTTCGGGAGAATAAGGGTGTTTTTGGGAGTTTACGGTCAAGAGTCTAGAGAGAGAAAGAGAGGGTGTTCGGCCAGAAAAGTGTAAATGAGGTCCACTCGACGCTAGCCGTAAACGAGTGTACGGCTGTAAACGGGTTTACGGCCGTAAACTCAGTCAGGACGAAAACCGTTTGATTTTTTGAGAGAATTCGGGTTTTTCGCGCGATCCCTGGTTCCGACTCGTATAAAAATTTAATTATATAAAACTAGATGATTTTCTAAGCCAAAAAGTTTGACGGAAACTTAGTAAAATCCAAATTTTACTAACGAAAATCAAATAATAGAAATGGAAAAAGTTTCGGGTTGTCACACGACATTGGTGCCTTCGACACACGAGAGTAGTAAGGAAAGTCACCTCACAGTCTGAAAAATAGCTGAACAATATACTGCTCAGAATACCGACTCTGCAGGTCAACTGTTCAACAGATAGAGACCAAAGCTTAACTGTAGCTCAAAATACCCAAAATACCCATAAGTCAAACTTGGTCTACCATGGTCAAAGTCAACGGGTCAAGGAATCAACTTGGTCCATTCCGCCGGGTATACGGGCCGTTCTCATCTCCAACGTTGGGCGTACTCAAGCTTGACCGGGGTCGAAAGGCTTACTACGTACGCGTGGCATACGCTGGGGTACGCACGGCGTACGCTCATAATCTCCTTTCCTCAATAAGAGCTTAATGCATTAAGTTCTCATGTTCAAATTTTAGATCCAAGGCTAAAATACCACTAACAGTCATAAAGTTTCCAACTTGACGATTCTGCATGTCCATTAAGTGCTTAATACACAAAATCATAACTTCTTAATGCCTTAAGACCTTCTAGAGCATGCATGGAGAAAAACTAGGCATTAAGACTATATTTTTATGACTCAAGACCTCTTATAAAGTTTGACACGACTTATTTGGTTAAAAGCATGCCATGCTCAAGAATCACCATATTTGGGACCAAAAGCGCCCTAAATGAAGAAATGGCTAGATCTACAAAATAAGATGGTCAAGAAAGGAGCTTTTTACCTTCTGGAGGTTGCTATCAAGGAGAGAATTCGAGATCTATGTTGCTTCAAAGGTCCAAAGTCTTCCCACCACCTTCTTCATCTTCAAGAATAACACAAAACACAAAGATAAGCTCAAGATGCATCTTCTCACTTATGGTTTGCTAGAGGGACGTTTTCTTATATGGAGGTTGGTATGGGAATGAGAAATGGGGTTATAATGATGCTTATATATGGACCAAAACCTAAGAATTAAGGTTTGAAGTTTTCTCACATACGCCCTGCGTATGTGATGTACGCCTAACGTACTAGGGTCCGCTCTAGTACGCTCAGCGTACACAACGTACACCCCTTGTACTACCCCTTTGTCCATAATCACCAAAATGCCACAATGGTCCATTTTGCACTCTTTCTCAAGACCCATGGTCAAAATGCAATATCCTTTCATATATAGGGTTAAAATTGAAAATACCTCATCATCGGGGTGTTACACTATATGCCGAAATGATCATTTCTCCCAACTACCCTTCCTAGTTGATTCTTATTTGATAGAGTTGTCGGTATTTATTGGGATTAGTGACATGTCTAGCCTGTAGATTGTCCTAGGAACTAATTAATCGAAACATTATAGGCTATTCTTGTTGAGCATGTTACATGTTAGAGGAATCATCAGTATATTGCTGCTAGTCAACCGAGATATTAACTAAATGAGTTCATCTCACTATATTATGTATTCCAGTACTATGCTAGGATATAGGAGCCAGTAGATTTGTGCCCATATGTAGTTTATGTGCCTTTTAGGCCGAATGTGTAGTATAAATATGAGTGATTGTTGGTGTGCTTTAAATTTAGTGAGGGTTGATGGTGGAATGAACAATGTACGGGAGCCTATAGACTCGTTTATGTGTAGTTAGGCTTGACATTGGAATGAACAAAGAACATGATCCTATAGACCTGCGTAGATTTAGTTAATGGTGGAACGATAAAAGTACGAGATCCATTTTTTGTATGCATGTATATGTAATGTGGTGTATGGTATATTGGGGGAACTCACTAAGCCTAGCGCTTACCCAGTTGTCATAAATATTTTTTAGGTACTCATGTGAAAGGAAAGGTTCTACTATACTTACGTGCAGTCGCAATCATGTTTCCGCATTAGACTCTCATGTAATTGAGTATATAAAAATGAAAAGTTTGGGTTGGAAAGTTGGACATTACAAGTTGGTATCAAATCCCTGGTTTGAGTGAACTAGATGAACACTCGTGTGATTCCAAAATAAAACTAAGGATTTGAGTAATTAACAAATATTTTCGTAAAAAGAAATAAAACAAAAAGAAAAGCCAAAGATCAGAAACCAAAGTGATTCCCAAAATATCCATATTAGTTATGTATGTTGAATGAACATTATTACTCATGTTTGTGACAACTAGGAGGTCTGGGTCATCAAAAGCCAAACAAGTCAATTAAAATCAACGGGTTAGGACATAAATCGTGATTTATACCTTGCTTTTAGGGTTCTCGGCTTAGGACCCAAAACACTGTGAGTTCGGTTGGTACATGGACCGAAATCACCATGTGATCTAGGTTGGTACAAGGACCGAAATCACACTGTGAACTCGGTGGTTCCTGGACCGAAATAACCAGGTTATCTCGGTGGTACTTGACCGAAATCACCATGAGATTTCGGTGACTTTATGAGGTTATCGGTTGAAAAGAAAGAGAAAAAGAGTTGACTTCGTGACAAGAGGGTTTCATCATTTCCAACACAAAATATTATCCAGCATGTATCAAGGTTATTATCCAACAAACAACAATCCAAACATCACCTCACCCCCTCCCTCTTTAACTACGGCCGAAAACCCCCCCAAACCCCCCACCATCTTCAAAGTTCTTCACTTTTCTCTCAAGAAACAAGTCTGAATCCTCCCACGGTCAATACCTCCAAGTTGGTTCTTAGGATCTTTGGTAAGTATTCTTGTTAATCTAGTGTTTCTACACATTTTCATGTTAGATTCATCTCATTTACACATTATTATGTGTTAAACCCATAGGATAAGACCATTTTGAAGGAGTTCTTCAACCACCTTCAAAGTGCTCTAGGCTTGAAGGTCTTCACCATCACTTCTATCCAACCACAAACACACTCAATGTGAGTTCATACCCCCATATTTTCGATTTTTTCATGTTTTTTTTGGGGGGGGGGGGGGGGAATACAAGAAATATTTCGAATATTTACATAAATGTTTGCATGTTTCATTACTATGTCAAATATAAAGCATTATTTGCATGAAATATAGCTATCACTAGTTTTTAGAACATTTATTTGTGGTATGTTAGTTTTGAGATGTAAAACTAAGAAAAAACAAAACATAAACTATGTTATATATTTATAAGAAAAAGTTATGATTACTAAACTACAAATACTAAGATTTTCTTTGGACAAAATATGGCATTTGTAGCAAAAATGGTTATTACCTAGTTATTATACCATTTTTGTGGGATAAAACCCAAAAATATGTTGTTTTGGTCATGCATTTTGAAACTAGACAAAATATCTAGGAGTTAGTTTTACGAAAAGAAAACTCAAGAATTTATCATTTTATGTAAACATGGATTTTTAAACAAAAATGGACTTTTTCATATCAATTTCTCATACATGTGTTAGATGTAAGTTTTTATGATATAATTTTTTAAAAACATCTAGACAAGATAACTATTACATATTTGTATAAATGATTATATAAATGGATTTAACAAAACATTCATAATAAACTATAATTGGTATAGTTTGGGAATCATATATACGGCATTATCATTTTGAATGAATTATAAACTTACTTTAAGGTATCAATATTTTTACACTATATGGCTCCTATGGAAGAGTAATACTTTCATTGAGGGTTTCATTACACTAGACGTAAACCGGTTAATACAAATTTGTGAGACTAGCCTTCACCATACCTACCAAAGTACACACTAAAGTCCTGAATTATAACCAGAGTCTCGGTAAGATAGTGTGACACTTGTGTATAGATCTATACGGGATTGAAAACCCCGTACCTAAATTGTCACACCCCGCTAAAGCGGAAACACAGGGCCTGGAAGTACAAAGGGTCTCATAGCAAAAGTTTAAAGACAACACCAACCATAGTATTAAAAATCATTACAAATATACAATGGATTTGAACAACTTTTTAAAAGAAATTACAATGCATTTAAACGTCAGCACATGCAAATGCTCCTACAAGTGTTGTGTCTCTACGTGCCTCTTACTAGATGATTCCTGAAAAAGCATGTAAAACGAGCGTCAACTATAAAAATAGTTGGTGAGTACTCACATATTAAAAATAATATTGGTTTCACTAATCGAAATAAAAATTTTGATAAAAGTTTCCATAAATAAAAGTATATTGCTAAAATGGGTTTTCAAGAATCGAAATAATATTCGTTGTTACAAGGAGAAAACAATTTCATCGCTAAAACAAGTATATAAGTTTTCAGTAATAAAAGTTTGTTGCTATAATGAGAAACAAAGTTCGTTGCTATAATAAGCATAAAAGTTTCGTTGCTAAAATAAGTATACAAGTTTCATTGCTAAAATAAGTATACAAGTGACGTTGCTAACATGAGAATACAAGCTTCATATGTTCATAAAGATTCATATGTGCATCAAGTTTCCATTCATGAGTTCACAACCCAAGCCTAATGACTGAATCGTTCCCAATTGACTACTATGTGTATCACAAACATAGTGTATAAAATCGTAAAATGCACTCAAGCGAATCGTGCGAGTGAGGAGTTGTCTACCTCCTGATAGCCTTATCCATAATAACCATAGGCTCAAAAGAGTTAATGAGTTGTGTCTAGAGATTCCAGGGACTTAACCGTGATACAATCCTCATGAATTAAAGTAACATACACATACATACGAAATATAGCAACCAAGTTTCATACGAGTCAAAATAAATACAACGAACATAAAAAGTTTAGGACATGCTTTTCCACCCCAAAACATTTAAAAACCGAAAATAGGGGAGTGGTGAATACTCACTATGCATTGAGATGATGCAAATGGTGTCTTGAACTACGCTCCACTCTTACCACTATCGTTTTCGTACAACGATGTTACACACTATTGAGTCTCTAATTGAAATCTAATACTTGTATACTTACTACTACAATAGAATTATGCCAATAATGTGTCAAATTTTAATATTGTTAAGTTACAAACATTTTTCTGAAATGGTGAAGTTTTATAGCTCATGTGATTAAGACAATTTTGGATATTAATTTCCAGATTTTTGTAATATTAATTGAGGGTATTTCAACACATTTAAATGTGTTTTAAGCTCTTAAAAAGCCAAAATATTATCAAACAGTTTCCAAAAATTCTCATACTTTGCATTTTCATTCTAAACACAGTAGAGGTCTTCCAGAAATTTTCCCTTGAATTTTTAAGGTCATTAACTATTTTTCCCAATTTTTAAGCCTTAATAACAATATAAATTCATGAAAAATAGTATCCAGATGATAAAAATTCCCAAAATTTTGATAATACTGCGATTGGATATTCTTAAGCTGGTAAAAATATAAAAATGGATTTCTAAACTGTTTAACCCAATTTTATGATTTTTTTGCATTTCAGTGTATTAAATCTTGGGAAAATAGAATAATAATAGCACATAGAAGAGAAAAATCATTAAAATTGTTATGTAGCATACTAATACATTATAAGAGTTTCTGGTAAATTTTCATGAATTTTTCATGAGTAAAACTATTTTTCCTGTTTTTAATCCATTATAAACACAAAAATAATGGAAAAAAAGAAATACATTTTGAAAATTCCCAAAATATTTTTCTTAGTCTTAAACATAAGGTAGAAGCTGTGAAAAATAATAAATAATATTTTCACATTCCCTAAAGTGTTTTATGATTTATTGGAGCTAAATAAAAAGAAAATAAAAAACCATACTAAATAGCAACAACAATCTATGAAACATCATGAGAGATGTTTATTAACTTAAAGGATCATCCACGAATATTTCTAGAATTTATTTACTAGTGTAAGTATTATATATGCTTTAACAGTCTATTTTCTTATTATTTTCATGTAAAAATAAAAAAATATATATATTGAGCTTAAAATTTCGAGAATGCATCTTCAAACAATTTAATAACAATCAAAATTGTTTTCTTATTTTTTATGTCCAAAAACATGCCTAAAGGCTCAAACACTTATAGAGAAATCTTGGTTCTTGTGATTTTGGTAAAGATTATTGATGTTACATTGAGAATTTTTGCAACATGTTCCAAAGACTTTTGAATCAAGATCTTTTTGTACCTCTTAATACATGATGTTAAGTGCTCAAATTAATTTTTCCTTGATTCTTAATGATGAATAAGACCTTTGAACATGCAATACAAAACTAGTATTCACAAAAAGGTGCTGATTGAGCAACAGTTTTGTAGAAATTGCTAAAAATCGAAATATTATAAGTTTCCAATGAGGTCAGATGGGGTTGAAAGCTAACTCAAAGTATTATATTTCAGAAAACAAATCTCGAATTTTGGTTACGAAATGAGTGAGATATGGCAGTTTAAAGTCAGGTAAAGAAATCTGGCAGATTGCATGCATAATGATTGGTTAGAAAATTGAGTTTTCATCATTTCTTTGAGTAAATCTTTTGAAATATTTTAAAGATATCATGATCCATGCATGTTATGGTCATGTTTCCAGAGATCAAATATATTTAAAAATCATAATTTACATACATGCATTAAAATACAAAAATCTTATTTCTCAAGAACTCTTAAAAATGAGTTTGATGTTTTGATCCTTAAAATCGATTTTTACACTAAGATCATGAACATGCAACCTTGTTTAACATACATTCATGGTGTTAAAACACATCCATCATGTTCTAAAAACCATTTTAACAAAAAGAATACAAGTTTGAAGAAGTAGAAGAAGGAGATATGCAAGAAAATCCATGAAAACTTGAAGGAAAATGAAGGAAAATTGTGTTCTACCTTAATGAACACCACTAGATGATGAAGATTTTGAGTTTAGGGAGTGTTCTTGGGTTTGTTTTCTGGAATATTTCGTGGTTAGGAGGGAGGATGAGAGAAAATGGTGGTGGTGGTGGTGGAGAGAAACGAGAGAGAATGAGAGGTAGAGTGAGAGAGTGATTCTAATTTTAGGGAAATGGAGTATTAGGGTTTTCAAGTAAGAGAGAGAGGAGAAAGGTCCTAATTTTGAGGTTATAATGCCCTCCTTCTCTTTTAATTTTATAAAAAAATTCACTTCTATTATAAAAATATCAATCTTTTTTATAAAATATTCACCATAACCAAGTTTTTGTTCATGAAACCTTGATTTTTGACTTATAAATTAAGGGTAATTGCTTAATGACTTAAATTTTATTTTCCATTAATGAATTTTCAAAGTTTTAATTATTATAAGATGATATTATAAGGTTGATAACTATTTTTATAGAATTTTTAAAGTTAAAGTTTATAAATATGTGTTTTTAGGGCTTTTTAGGGTTTTTGAGAGTTTGTAAATCTCTGGACATCAAAATAAATAGGATCTTTGAGACTTCAAATTATCTTATGTTATTGTAACCCTTGTATAGTTATAAATAATGTTTGTAACTTATTTTATCGGTTTATTGGCATTCTATGTAGTGGTTTCGACATTCAAGTGAATTTGAGGAATCAAGTATACTAGTCCTAGCTTTCAACTTTGACTTAAGTTCCAACGAGACTCGGACCTAGTTTCTACCACTTGGTCAAGTGCATGATGTGTGTATATGATTCATGAAAAGGTGTCTGAGTCAAAGAGTGACCCGAATATGGATATTCACTACAGTTAAGTAGTTGTAGAATTCACATAACAATGTGAAACCTAAGTACAGTGTCCATCATTTCTAATCGTTTCCAAGTTTGTAGTAGATTATAAATTAGCTTCTAGTTACTAAGTCTAGTATGTGTCGTGCCTATACGTGCAACTAAGTTTAGTCAAATCTAGAACCGACTCGAAATTTGACGGTTGTCACATAAACCGTTAGCTATAGTTAGACCGGCAGGTCTAGGGTGACAAATGTCTAACATTCCGACGTCTAAAGAACGTCGTAGCAGGCCACTAGTCGCTAGCATGGTTATAATAACTCACATGGGGTATTGTAATGCCCGAGATGTGCTTTCATGTGTGCTATTTGAGAAAGTTCACGGGAGATGTGCCCGACATAATTCTGATTTCTGAATTAAGGTTGGATGAAAACAAGAGGTTGATCGAAGAACCTGAGGCAATCGTTGACCGTAAGACTAAGAAGTTGCGACGCAAGATGGTCGATTTATTGCTTGTGCGTTGGAAACATACGAATGGGCCAAATCTCACTTGGGAAACGGAGAGTGACATGATGAGTCGCTACCCGCATTTGTTTGCTGATGTGTGATTCCGGGGACGGAATCATCCTAAGGGGGAGAGAATTGTAATGCCTGAGTTTCTAGGCTAGGCATTAATATTGACATTATAGTCTAGGTTAACCTTTGTAACTCATTTTGAAGAAATGAAAAGGAATTATGTGAATATTATGTGAATTATGTGTTTTATGCTTAATTATTAGGGTTTAATTAATTAAGAATAAAAATGAGCGTCGAAAATAAATATTAGATAAAGCCGATATCTATTAAGGAACTTGTAGTGGGCGTGACAAGGATTACGGATATATAAAGAATGCCGAAATCCGAGTTATAACGAAGAAGTTATGACCTATCGAAGTTTCGCGACAAAACCGGCACGGTGCCGAATGTCGTAAAAAGTGAGTTTTCGATAAACTACTTTTTGGCCTTAGTGATCTAAACGAAACTCGTAGTGTTCGTTAAACCGAGAGTAGGTATAAAAATAACGCCCAAATCTGACTTCGTATGAGGAAGTTATGATTTTTCGAAGTTTCAGCTTAGTAGTAGACAGCTAAAAACTCGAATTTTAGATTGAGTGATTTTTAGCCAACACGACCTAAACGAGAATCGAAGGTCTCGTCATTTATAGGACAACGGTAAAAAGACAGATGAAAACGGACGTCGGATGAAGAAGTTATGAATTTTTAACGGATTTCATGTCCCGGTCTGTTAAAAATAATAATATAAAAATTAAATCAAAATTAGATGACAAAGTGTAAACGAAAGTTGTAGAGCGTAATTTTACCTACGCGTGCATATAAAGTACGTCAAAAACGGAGCTTGTATGCGAAAGTTATGGATTTTAGAAGTTTTGGCGCGAAAACCGAGAAATTTCGCATAGGTGGCTGCGGCCACGTCACCTTCGCTTAGAACATGCCACGTGTCCGAAATATGGCTGAGTCATCCGAGCTGTTGAGTCATCCGAAGTGGTCCACTAGGAGTCCGACACGTGTCCCATTCCTCGTGTCCGAGTCTCGCAGGAGGAGCCACGTCCGAAGCCTCGGACTAGACCGCGGTCCAATCAGAGGCCGACACCGGGCCCCTCGCACACGCAGCCCATGTGCGAGCCACCTGCGTACCCTCGCCTACTGACTCCTCCCTTCTAAACCGACCTTTGGACCCCTATAAATAAGAGGGCATGCGAGCCTTCTCGGTTACTTTTGGAATTTTGTCACTTTTAGCCCCTTTCTTCATATTTTCTTCATATTAACATCCCCCAAAGCCCCGGTATCAATTATAAACCCCCGGATTACGCCACGAAGAGTCGGAGAAGCCCATAAAATTTATCTTTTCGGTTTCGAAGCCCAACCCTTGCAGAGCCCGGTTTCTGAATAAAACTCCTGGTTTTATTAGAAACGAACGTTTTAGGAAACGAATTGCTGCCCGATTTTCATCAAATCAAGTGAGTGCATAGTCACTTTCACTTTACACATAGATATGAAGTATTTACCTTAAAATATGTGCTATGTGTAAATATATTAATTGTTTATTTGAGGTGACTGTTGAGTTGATGTTTTATACAAGTTTTAAATTGTATATGTATTTTTATCTACAAATATGTTGTGTAAAACATGGGTAGATAGTTGGTGTGTGATGAAATAAAGTGATGAGAGGCCTCGATGTGATTGTGATTCAGTCATCTAGCGGAGTTTGGATGACGACCACGGACTTTTCTAGACGGTCTAGTGGAAACGCTAGCAGGCCCGCAACCTGTAGGTGTTAATGAACTTGGGCGTTCATTCGCTATACTCCATCCCCCTCATGGTTGCCTTGAGGACATGTATGGCTGAGGAAACCCCTTAGCGGTAGTGTCCATCTCGATGATATTCTTTAGGCTAGGTCCCTTGTGATAAGTGTTTAGGGACGTAAAGTGAGGATAATGGGAACGGGTAATCAGGGTTATTGTTGATTGGTGAACTTAATAAGTTTATTATTATTGTGGGTTGAAAACCCTATATGCTCACCAGGCTCCCAAGCCTGACCCATTCAGCTTTTTATGTTACAAGTGGTGGACCCCAAGCATAGTCGGAGGATGACGTGAGATTTTTGGATTATAGGCCAGTAGTTGTAAATAACTGTTGAAAGGCTTATAATGTCTTGTTTATGCTTTTGATCTGTATCAGTACATGACATCCCGAGGTTTTGATATGAATGAAATTATATATTTCTCAAAGAAAGGTTTTTTCAAACTTTTATCATCTTTTTGTTTTGGGGACCAATTCCACAACATCTTTTATAAATATTTCTTTGATTTGATTTTAAAAAGCATAAATTAAATCGGTCTTTTCTGGCCGAGAAATTAGGGGATGTCACAGTTGGTATCAGAGCATTAGTTTAAGCGAACTAAGAAATTATAGGATTTCTAGACTTAAACTTAGAATGCTAAGTGATGATTGTGAGATGAGTGTCTACCATATTTTAGACACGAGCACTAGTTCATTTTAGGAAAGATGCCTAAAATGCCCTTATGTGCTAAATGTTATGTGTTTGCAATGTGTGCCATTATTTGTTCGGATCTATGGTCTGTTGCCGACCGGATCTGGAAACCTTATGTGTGTAGGATTCTAAGTGTATGATTACGAGATTAGAACTAACATGTAAACGTTTCGGAGTGATAAGGGAATTTAAATACCTATCGAGGATAAAGACCTAAATTCGCCTTATTCGATATATAGATTGTAATGGCAAGAACTCGCAGTGGAGTTGCAAATGCAAACGAAAACAGGGATCAACAACCTCAACCTCAAGTAGTTGAGCATGTACCTGTTGTAGGAGCTGCACCTCAATGACGATGGCTGGGGTACAAGCAATGATGCAGATGATGTTAGATCGCCAGATGGAGGAGACAAGGCGATTACTACAACATAATAGGGAAGAAACTACGATACATGTTGAACAACCTTTATTGAATGAAGGGCAATCAGTAGGAGGGAACTACAGTGGGACTCTTGGTCAAGCCAACCCACCAATAGTTAGACAAAACATCTAGGATGGAGGAGTTGATGGACGCGGATGCAAATACAAAGATTTCATGGCATCTAAACCACCGTGTCTATCTGGGATTCCGACACCGGTGGAAGTCATGAATTGGATCTCCGAAATGGAGACGATGTTTAAAAGCTGTGAGTGCAGCAACAAACAAAAGACCGCACTTGCAATTCCTCTGTTAAAGTCTGGTGTATTGAGCTGGTGGAAGTTACTAGCTTATTCGATGCCCAAGGGAGAAGCTAGCAAGATGTCTTGGGAAGATTTTGTGGCACAACTGAAATTGCAGTACTGCTCTGAGCAGGATCTTCTGGAAATTAATAATGAGTTCCAGAATTTAAACAAGGGAAAGATGAGCGTTACTGAATACGCTGCTAGTTTTACGGAAAAGATGAAGCTCGTTCCCCATCTAGTTCCAACTGAACTCTCTAAGGTTAAGAAGTTTGCCCTCGGATTACCAGCGGACTTTGGTCCGATGGTTAAGCAAGCAACCACTTTGAAAGCCGCCATCTGGGCTGCTAAGAATGTTGAGGTTCATATCAGAGAGAAGGGTCTGGAGAGGGCAGAAGTTGGTGAAAAGATAAAATTTGAAGAAACTTCAGGTTCCAACAAGAAAAGCAAATTTTCTAAGTCTAAGAAGTTTGGAGGAGGAGGAGGAGGTGAAGTGAAATGGTGTGAGAAGTGCAAGAAAAAGCACTCTAGGAAATGTAGCGAGGGGGTGACTTGCTACAAATGTGGAAAGACTGGGCATTATGCCAACATGTGTCCGTCCGACAAGAGGGTATGTTTTGAGTGCCATGAAGAAAGGCATGTTTTTAAAGACTGTCCAAAGAGGAAGGATGCAGCAAAGCCCAATCTTCCACCAAAGCCAAAGGCGAGAGCCTTTCATATGACCCTTGAAGCTGCAAAAGAAGAATTCGATGTCACTTCAGGTACATTTCTTGTAAACGAATTGTCTGCCCAAATTTTGTTTGATTTTGGAGCCAGTTACTCCTTTATTTCGCATGAATTTGGTAGAAAACTAGCTTTTCCTGTTGATAGACTAGTTAATGTTTATTAGTCGAAATTGCTAGTGGCAAGTTTGTACCTGTTAGCCGTCGTGTGAAAAACATCCTCATTGACTTGGATGGGAATAAGTTCCACGAGGAATTATTGCCTATCGAGTTAAATGGTTTCGACATAGTTTTAGGAATGGATTGGCTTAACGCCAATGATGCTGAAATATTGTGTAGGCAAAAAATAGTAAAAGTAAACCCGCCAGGGAAAGAGTCGTTTATGGTGTATGGAGACAAACGCAGAGTAAATTCTGGAATCATTTCCTTAATGAAATCCAGAAAGTGTTTGGCCAAGGGGTGTACATCATATTTAGCGTTCGTGATCGATGCTAAGAAGGAAAAGAAGGAGGTGCAGAGTATTCCGGTGGTGTGTGAATATCCAGAAGTCTTTCCCGAAGATCTTCCCGGATTGCCCCCTGATCGACAAGTGGAGTTTCGTATTGACTTGTTACCAGGAAGAACGCCGATAGCCAAAGCACCGTATCGATTAGCACCAACCGAGATGAAAGAACTTATGACACAACTTCAGGAGTTATTGGACAAAGGTTTCATTCGACCTAGTTCATCACCCTGGGGAGCCTCTGTGTTATTTATAAAGAAGAAAGACGGGAGCATGAGAATGTGCATCGATTACAGAGAGCTGAATAAAGCGACAATAAAGAACAAGTATCCGTTGCCGAGGATCGATGACCTATTCGACCAGTTGCAAGGTTCGAACTATTTCTCGAAGATTGATTTTTGGTCAGGATACCATCAACTAAAGGTGAGGGAGCATGATATCGAAAAGACTGCGTTCAGAACAAGATATGGACACTATGAATTTTTAGTTATGTCGTTCAGATTAACCAATGCCCCAGCAGCTTTCATGGATTTGGTGAACAGGGTTTGTAAACCATACCTTGATAAATCCGTGATAGTATTCATAGACGATATCCTGATCTATTCAAAAAGCAAGAAGGAGCATGACAAGCATCTACGTGAAGTGCTGGATGTTCTGAAAAAGGAGAATCTGTATGCAAAGTTCTCCAAATGTGAATTTTGGATTCAAGAAGTCCAATTTTTAGGTCATGTGGTTAACCAAGAAGGAATAATGGTTGACCCAGCAAAGATTGAAGCTGTGATGAAGTGGGAACAACCAAAAAGTCCTACGGAGATTCGAAGCTTTTTAGGATTAGCCGGATATTATCGCCGATTTATCCAAGGCTTTTCTTCGATCGCTACTCCATTAACAGCTTTGTCCCACAAAGGAGCTACTTATGCTTGGAATGAAAAGCATAAGGAAGCCTTTGAAAAGTTAAAGAAGAGACTGTGTGAAGCGCCGATTCTTTCATTACCTGAAGGAGTTGATGACTTCGCAGTCTATAGTGATGCCTCTGGAGTTGGGTTAGGATGTGTTCTGACCCAAAGGGATAAAGTGATAGTGTATGCATCGAGGCAACTGAAAGAGCATGAAAAGAACTACCCCACTCATGATCTGGAGTTGGCAGCGGTAGTATTCGCCTTAAAGATATGGAGGCACTATCTTTATGGTACTAAATGTAAACTTATCACTGATCATAAGAGTCTTCAATATCTCTTTAATCAGAAGGAATTGAACATGAGACAGCGGCGCTAGCTAGAACTACTCAAGGACTACGACTGTGAGATACTTTACCACCCTGGTAAAGCAAATGTTGTTGCTGATGCTCTCAGTCGGAAGGTAAATCTAGAAAAGAAAAGGCCAAGAGCGCTGAGAATTGAAGTCGTCTCGACAATTGTGGAAAGTATAAAGAAATCTCAGGAGGAAGATTTAGAAAAGAATGACCGAAAGGAGGAACGTTTGGGAAAAACGTTGGTGTTTTA
This sequence comes from Lactuca virosa, assembly GCF_052849685.1. Classification (NCBI taxonomy): domain Eukaryota; kingdom Viridiplantae; phylum Streptophyta; class Magnoliopsida; order Asterales; family Asteraceae; genus Lactuca; species Lactuca virosa. The sequence goes on from NC_136426.1 coordinate 207,315,518, forward strand.
TACAAACGGTCAGGGATTGAAGGTATTCAAAGATAGGATTTGGGTACCTAGGACGGGAGGAGTAAGAGGTCTTCTGATGGAAGAAGCTCACAAAACCATGTACTCGATTCATCTCGGCAGTACGAAAATGTATAGGGATCTAAAACCCTATTACTGGTGGCCGACGATGAAGCTCAATGTTGCTAAGTATGTGGCCGAGTGTGTAACATATGCTAGGGTTAAGGCACAACATCAGAAATTGTATGGGAGTTTAGAACCTTTACCTGTACTCATGGGTAAATGGGAAGACATTACCATGGATTTTGTGACTAAACTGCCCAGAACAAAGAACGGTCACGATATGATTTGGGTGGTCGTTGATCGCTTCACTAAGAGTGCGCATTTCATAGCCGCTAACGAGAAATAGTCTATAGATAAACTTGTGAATTCTTACGTGAAGGAAATTGTGAGGCTTCACGGTGTTCCGTTAACGATTGTATCCGATCGTGACAGCCGTTTTACCTCAAGGTTTTGGAGAAGTCTACAAGAAGAATTTGGTACAAAGTTGTGTTTGAGTACAGCTTACCATCCTCAAACCAATGGTCAAAGCGAACGAACAATTCAAACATTGGAGGATATGCTGAGAGCATGTACCCTAAAATTCCAAGGTAACTGGGATGAACAATTACCTCTAGTAGAATTTTCCTATAATAATAGTTTCCACTCGAGCATCAAGATGGCACCTTATCACACTTTGTATGGGGAAAAGTGTCGAACGCCATCATGCTGGCTGGAAGCGGGGGAAAAGTAGTTTATGGGACCTGAAATAGTCCATCAGACCGCTGAAAAGTTCAAAGTGATAAGGGAAAGGATGTTAGCTGCTCAAGAACGACAAAAGAGTTATGCTGACAAGAAAAGACAATCGATATCCTTCGAAGTTGGAGATTCGGTTTTACTTAAAGTCTCGTCGTGGAAGGGACTTATAAGATTTGGTAAAAGGGGAAAGTTGAGTCCAAGGTTTATTGGACCATTTAAAGTTCTTCAGAGGATCGGGAATCAAGCTTACAAGCTAGAATTACCGGAAGAACTAGAGGGTATTCATAATACCATTCATGTGTGCTATTTGAGAAAGTTCACGGGAGATGTGCCCGACATAATTCCGATTTCTGAGTTAAGGTTGGATGAAAACAAGAGGTTGATCGAAGAACCTGAGGCAATCGTTGACCGTAAGACTAAGAAGTTGCGACGCAAGATGGTCGATTTAGTGCTTGTGCGTTGGAAACATACGAATGGGCCAAATCTCACTTGGGAAACGGAGAGTGACATGATGAGTCACTACCCGCATTTGTTTGTGTAAGTCCCTAAATTGCCTGTGTATCAATCAGATCTGTTTGATGGTGCGGAATCCCAATCAAACGGATGATGTCAGATCAAATAGAAGAGAAGAAGAAGAAGAATAATATGAATCTTGTATAGTATTGATTAGAATGAAGATCCGGATACAAGATTCACATTATTCTTCTTCTCCTTCTCTTCTATTTGATCTGACATCATCCGTTTGATTGGGATTCCGCACCATCAAATGGATCTGATTGATACACAGGCAATTTAGGGACTTACAATTGGTATCAGAGCTTGGTGGTATCAATCAACTTTTTTCAGATCTGGAGCTTATTTGATCTTATTTTTGAAAAATTCCTACGTTTTTGGATAGATCTTGGCAAAATAAGGGGGGTTTCTTCTTCGTGTTTTTCCTAAAAACGAGTTTTTGATCGAGTTTTGGAGCAAAAAGGGGCAAAAACGCTGTTTTTCGTCAAGAACAGCGATTTCCGAAGTGTTTACGGTCGGCGGCGGCTGCGGCTAGGGTTTTCCGGAGTTTACGGTCCGGAGTTTACGGCCGTAAACGTGTTTACGGTCGCCGGAGTTTACGGTCGGCGCCTTGCGGCTCGGAGTTTACGGTCGGCAGTTGCGGCTCGGCGGTTTACGGCTCGGATCGTCTGCGCCTCGGCTCGGTTTGCGGCTTAGAGAACGGCTCGGTTCGGCTCGGATCGCGGCTAGGGAAGCCGGCTCAGCAGCAGCAAGCCGAACAGCGCCTTTATTAAAAAAAGGGAGGACGCGAAAGTGAGGATGCCGGGAATCGAACCCGGAACCTTTAGTTCATGAAGTCACGCGTCTTACCAACTCTTCCAAGCTGCACCTTTGTTCATTCCTCCCATTTTTAATTCTTAAACACTCCTTTTCGCATCCAAGTTTCGCAATTTGACAAAATCAGCCCAAAAATTCGATTTCTTTTCATTTTAAATTCCAATTTCAACCAAAAATTTTAATTTTTAATTTTTGACTTTAATTTTTGACTTTTTACTTAAAAATTTTGACTTTGACTTTAAAATTTGACTTTTGACTTTAAAACTTTGACTTTCTCGTTTGGATTTTAAATTTTCAAATTTAGCTTTTCGGTTTGACTTTTGAGTTTGACTTTTCAAGTTTGACTTTTGAGTTTTACTTTTCAAGTTCGACTTTTGAGTATGACTTTTTAAATTTGACTTTTGAGTTTTTAGTTAAAGGGAATTTTTTAAAAAATGAGTTCTTCAAACGTTCCAGTCAATAAAGTTTCATGTACTCCATCTTGTGAAACTACGATTAAATTTCTTCGGGAACAAATTGATTTATTAAAAAGAGAAGTTGAGGACCTGAGATATGAAGGATATCAACTCAGGAAAGGACAGAAACCCCTAAAGGCCCAGTTAGAGACAAAAATAAACGATTTTAGAAGAATTCAGTCAGAATACAGTGAAAAGTGTGAACTGTACAATTATGTTAAAAGGCAAAATGATGCGCTGACTGCCGAGCTTGATACATTGAAGAAAAAGTTTGATTCTGCAAACTTTGCTTTTCAAAAATTTGATGGATCAAGTGAGGTAGTTGCCAACATGATCGATCATTGCATGGATTTTAAACGAAACCAACAAAAGGGTTTAGGATATGATAGTGTACCTCCTCCTTATAATCACACATATCAGTATCAACCTTTGTCAAAGGACGAGATTGCCAATGAATCTTTTATGGTTTATGGCAAACCATCTGGCTTCGTCACAGGAGGGTTTATAAATGTTGAAAGTACTGACGCTTCTACTTCCTATGTAGATCAACATTTAGATCAGGCGAAGCATGGGGTTGGTGTTTCTGTTTCTGAGCCTGAACCTGATGTTTCTGCTTCCAATGAACAACCTTCTGTTTCTGATGATAAAGTTGATGATACATCTTGTGATGCTTTTGATGCTTTTGCATCGAATCATGTTGAGTTAAATTTTTTTGACATATTTGATTATTTATTTGAAAATACTGATGTTCCTGTTTCTAGCACATCTACTTCATGTACAGGTAAAGTAGCAGAGGATGAGAACAAGGAGAAAACCACTGAACAAACCAACATCTCGTTGAGCCCTGAATCTGTTGCTTCGAACTCAGTTGCTTCTAATCAACCTGTTGTTGAAAAGTACAGGCCACCAATTCCAGTGAAACAGAGTGCCTGCTGTAACTGTGCGTGTGGGAAAAGCAAGAGACAAGGCAAGGATACGCCACCAGGGGCAGGAAGAAACAACTTCACAGTGAAGAAAAAGATATGTTTTCACTGCGGAACACCTGGACACATTGCCAGAAACTGTCCAAATCGCGCATACGTTCCTTACTACGCGCAAGGCTGGCAGAACGCGCTAAGAGGGAGATACTCCAAAAGAAACCCCTCAAGGTCACGTTCAGACCATGATGACTGGAACGCGCAGAAGGCCAAGAATCCAACTCCCAAGGGCAAGAAGGGAATGTTGGCGAAGAAGCCAAATCCAAGAGATACTCCCGTGAAGCCAAAATCAAAGTCATCTCAACGGCCGACATCAATATCAAAAGCAAGTACTGAGCCACCCATCAGATCGAAAAAGAAATAGGTTAAACCCAACTACAAATGGGTTCCAAAGGTTCACTCTCCCAAATCAACTAATGACTCTAATATTTCTTCATCTTCTGTTTGTGATAAACAGGATATGTCATGGGAGAGAGTACCGTGCAAGGATGACAAAGGTCGACCCAGTTTCAAAATGGACTGGGTTCCAAAGACCAACTGATCCCGCTCTGTGTCGGAGCAGCTATGGAGGCATATCATCAGACTTCGGTTTGTTGGTAGTGGCTGTTCCTGGCACATGATAGGAGACATCTCTCAACTGTACAACACTCAGAACATTGTCTGGGAGTATGTGTCCTTTGCGGGAAAGGAAGAAAAGAAGGGATCACACATGGGGTTAGTGCTTAATGACATGAAGAATTTTCGGATCTGTTCTGAGATTATGCGTGCTGTTCTCAGACCTTCTGGATGCAAATTCAATCGGTGACTTACGGTTTGAGTTTTCTTCTCTATACTCCTGAGTTTATCTTACTCTGATTCGCTTCAAAGACTAATTTTTGTTTTAGGATAGTTTAAATTTGCGTATTTACTTTCGTTTCTCTCCTATGCACAAATTTAAGGGGGAGAAATAAAAACAAAACAAAACATTAGAGAGTTTTAAAAAAAATCCAAAAACATTAGAAAATCAGAAAATCCAAAAATATGTTGTTTATGAAATGTGCTTGAGGGACATGTTTTGGGAAGTGATATTATCAAGTGATAACAGACAATCTGAGTCTGCGTAACGTACCCAAAGTTGAAGGGTCTATGCTCTGGGTTTGATGCGCTGGTAGGCACGAAAGATTCTAAATGGACTTGACTAGGCAGAGTTGAACTTAAGAAATTCATAGTCTTGACAAATCTTGACCTAGTTAGATCCGTTCAGCCTCACAACACGACGCTTGGATAGGTTGAGCAGGGAGATATATATGGGAATCTACTCGTCATATTAAATGAACCTGTACTTGGAACCGTGGATTAACTTTTCCTCGATGTGCGGATTTTGTCCTTAATTCCGGTATTGATGGGGCGACTGGTAAATTCCGATGAGTTAGGTCTGTAGAAAATTGTTTTCTTTCTCTATCTGTCTGTTAGTCATATGTTGCCTCCTTTGCGTGATTGGAAGAGATCCGACCTGGACTGCAACATATGTAAATCTATTTCTCTGCATATTATATCTATGAAATTCTTCCTATCTGTTAGTCATATACTGTCTCCTTAGCGTGACTCATAATCCGACCTGGTACACAGTATATGCACCATTCTTCTTCTCAATCCCTCTAAAAACTATAATTAATGATAATCTAAATCCATCTTTTCTCTTAATGATTGTCTGCTCATCCGATGTAAGGAGTACTCTGGAAGTTCTTGATTACTGGGGCATATCAGGAAGCGGGAAACATGTTCCAGTACAATTAAAATTGAACACTCAAAGATTGTCTATAGATCTCGCTGCTCAATTTAGGTGGACAACAATATCCCTGGTCGTCGTCAACTGAATGGTCCTTAAGATATAGGATCTAGGAACTTAGGATCAGATTTAATATCTAGGAACTTAGGTTCACCCTGTCTTATAACAAATAGTATGTCCTAAATCTGTCACAAATTTTCGTGTTTAAGTGGACAACAATACCGGCGATCGACCAGACAAAGACGTGAAGATAAAAGGTACCGAAAAGTGGATTAGGGCTGTCTAACAACTTTGATCCCAAATCACTCTTAAAGTTAGATATCATTTTATTTTTGTTAAATTTGTTCATAGTTTTCTTCTAATTTAAATATTAAGGGAGAATTAAAAATTAAAAAAAAATTAATAATAAAATAAAATTAAAAAATTAAAAAAATAGTGTTATTTTTGTTTTATTTCTTTTTCAGAAAACATGAAAAATCCAAAAATATTGTGTGCTAAATTTTCTTTTAGTTTTGTTTTGTCTTGAAAAGTGAATTCAGGTGAAGATGAAACTCATGGAGTTTGTGTCGAAGATTTCTGAGCCAAGGCTTCATCCGTGAGCATCGAAGAATTCGCATTTGAAGGAGCAAGAAATGAAGATTATTCTTTCGACATTCAATCCTTCAACCCCAGAAGCAAGGTGAAGCTGCAATTGAAGATTATGTGACAGATTGCATTGAAGCCTCCTCAATCAGTCTGCTGATATCTTAAACCTGCTGAAGTGATCCAAAAGATTTGTTCTCTCTGATGTTCTCTCTGAAGATTCTCAAGCTGAAAGCGCTATTTTTCAAGAATCAGTACGTCAAGCCTCCTCACCCAATGTGCGTTCAATGCCAAATTCTGAAGAAAAGCCCAACTGCTCAAGATGAAGTCATTCATTGAAGATTCATCAAGTTCATCTTGAAGTCGTGAAGAATTTGAAGATTAAAGCTGAAGCCAAGCTCCCAATGAAGATTATGAAGAAAAGCCACCTATTTTTAGGGGGAGCTTGTTGGGTCAATTAAGAAAAGAAAAGAAAGTTATAAACCAAGGGGGAGATTGTTGGGTCAAAAATATGGTTTATACTTTGCTTTTCTAGTTGATTGTAATTTTATGTAATATCGTATATGTGTTGTGAGTTTACGACCGTAAACTGAGTTTACGGCCGTAAACCCAAGGCCGGCCCAGTCGAGTATATATAGGGGTGAGGGGTGTGAGGAATAGATTGATGAACACATAGAATAGAGGAGCTTAAGTGTGTGAAATCCAAGGTGTTCTAGAGAGAGAAAGAGAGAGAGAAGAGAATGTGCGTTAGTGTGTGTGAATCTTGTATTCAGATCTTCATTCTAATCAATACTATACAAGATTCATATTATTATTTGATCTGACATCATCCGTTTGATTGGGATTCTGCACCATCAAACAGATCTGATTGATACACAGGCAATTTAGGGACTTACAGTTTGCTGATGTGTGATTCTGGGGACGGAATCATCCTAAGGGGGAGAGAATTATAATGCCTGTGTTTCTAGGCTAGGCATTAATATTGACATTATAGTCTAGGTTAACCTTTGTAACTCATTTTGAAGAAATGAAAAGGAATTATGTGAATATTATGTGAATTATGTGTTTTATGCTTAATAATTAGGGTTTAATTAATTAAGAATAAAAATGAGCGTCGAAAATAAATATTAGATAAAGCCGATATCTATTAAGAAACTTCTATTGGGCATGACAGGGATTACGGATATATAAAGAATGCCGAAATCCGAGTTATAACGAAGAAGTTATGACCTATCGAAGTTTCGCGACAAAACCGGCACGGTGCCGAATGTCGTTAAAAGTGAGTTTTCGATAAAATACTTTTTTGCCTTAGTGATCTAAACAAAACTCGTAGTGTTCGTTAAACCGAGAGTAGGTATAAAAATAACGCCCAAATCTGACTTCGTATGAGGAAGTTATGATTTTTCGAAGTTTCAGCTTAGTAGTAGACAGCTAAAAACTCGAATTTTAGATCGAGTGATTTTTAGCCGACACGACCTAAACGAGAATCGAAGGTCTCGTCATTTATAGGACAACGGTAAAAAGACAGATGAAAACGGACGTCGGATGAAGAAGTTATGAATTTTTAACGGATTTCTTGTCCCGGTCTGTTAAAAATAATAATATAAAAATTAAAGTCAAAATTAGCGACGAAGTCTAAACAAAAGTTGTAGAGCGTAATCGTACCTACGCGTGCATATAAAGAATGTCAAAAACGGAGCTCGTATACGAAAGTTATGGGTTTTAGAAGTTCTGGCGCGAAAACCGAGAAATTTCGCATAGGTGGCTGCGGCCACGTCACCTTCGCTTAGAACATGCCACGTGTCTGAAATATGGCTGAGTCATCTGAGCTGCTGAGTCATCCGAAGTGGTCCCCTAGGAGTCCGAAGCGTGTCCCATTCCTCGTGTCCGAGTCTTGCAGGAGGAGCCACGTCCGAAGCCTCGGACTAGACCGCTGTCCAATCAGAGGCCGACACCGAGCCACTCGCACGTGCAGCCCATGTGCGAGCCACCTGTGCACCCTCGCCCAGCAGCTGCCACGCACCCTCGCCTACTGACTCCTCCCTTCTAAGCCGACCTTCGGACCCCTATAAATAAGAGGGCATGCGAGGCTTCTCGGTTACTTTTGGAATTTTGTCACTTTTAGCCCCTTTCTTCATATTTTCTTCATATTAACATCCCCCAAAGCCCCGGTATCAATTATAACCCCCGGATTACGCCACGAAGAGCCAAAGAAGCCCGTAAAATTTAACTTTTCGGTTTCGAAGCCCGACCCTTGCAGAGCCCAGTTTCTGAATAAAACTCCCGGTTTTATTAGAAACGAACGTTTTAGGAAACGAATTGCTGCCCGATTTTCATCAAATCAAGTGAGTGTATAGTCACTTTCACTTTACACATAGATATGATGTATTTACCTTAAAATACGTGCTATGTGTAAATATATTAATTGTTTATTTGAGGTGACTGTTGAGTTGATGTTTTATACAAGTTTTAAACTGTATATATGTATTTTTATCTACAAATATGTTGGGTAAAACATGGGTAGATAGTTGGTGTGTGATGAAATAAAGTGATGAGAGGCCTCGATGTGATTGTGATTCAGTCATCTAGCGGAGTTTGGATGACGACCACGGAATTTTCTAGACAGTCCAGTGGAAACGCTAGCAGGCCCGCAACCTGTAGGTGTTAATGAACTTGGACGTTCATTCGCTGTACTCCGTCCCCCTCATGGTTTCCTTTAGGACATGTATGGGTGAGGAAACCCCTTAGCAGTAGTGTCCATCTCGATGATATTCTTTAGGCTAGGTCCCTTGTGATAAGTGTTTAGGGACGTAAAGTGAGGATAACGGGAACGGGTAATCAGGGTTATTGTTGATTGGTGAACTTAATAAGTTTATTACTATTGTGGGTTGAAAAACCTATATGCTCACCAGGCTCCCAAGCCTGACCCACTCAGCTTTTTATGTTACAGGTAGTGGACCCCAAGCATAGTCGAAGGATGACGTGAGATTTTTGGATCATAGGCCAGTAGTTATAAATAACTGTTGAAAGGCTTATAATGTCTTGTTTATGCTTTTGATATGTATCGGTACATGACATCCCGAGGTTTTGATATGAAATGAAATTATATATTTCTTAAAGAAAAGTTTTGACAAACTTTTATCATATTTTTTTTTGGGGACCAATTCCGCAACATCTTTTATAAAGATTTCTCTGATTTGATTTTAAAAAGCATAAACTAAATCGGTCTTTTCTGGACGAGAAATTAGGGGATGTCACAGGTATTAATGATACATTTGGTTTAAGGGGTTAACATACAATCAATTAGTTTTATATAAGGATAAAACTTCATAATACTACTTTCCAGTACAACACTACTTAGATTTTCGGTCTTGGGTTTACGGCTTACAGCTCATTTTTAAAGAAAATATTGGATTTTCTGAAAGCGCACTCTATCATTCATACACGGAAAAATTACCGATTTTTCGCATACAAAACTCTTATGAACTCACCAACTTAACCTTTAACACTTTTCAAATCCCTTGTATTCTCAGGAAATCAATAAACAGGTAATCCGAAGAGTTTTGAGGATACAACGTCACACGTTACGTCATTTTTTTAACATATGTATTTAATATCAAGTAAACAATGTTTTGTGTACAATGTAAATTACTTAATTATCAACATGATGGTTGTATGACTTTTATCACTATTATTCATTTGTTATGATACTGTACATGAAGTCATCCACCCCCAGATGTTTCTGTTGTTCTGGTTTGGGGGTGAGACAATGTTAGCAATGAACTACTATTTATGGGAAACTTATTACTCATTTTAGCCACGAACTTCCCTTTATGGAAAGTTTTATCAATATTCAGATTTTCTTAATTTAAAACTATGTTATATTTTAAACATGTGAAATGACCAACTATTTTGGTAGTTGACCTCTCATTTTCATGCTTTGTCATGAATCATCTAGTAAGTGTTGGATTAGGTGTCTAAGCCTATAATTATGATTGGTATATACATGAATTGATAGAAGCACAGTCCTTTTGGGTTGCCTTTCCTCTTGCAACTTGACATGATGACTTTTGGAGAAAACTTGAATTTATTATTTGGAATAATAATTTAATATAAATGATTTATTAATATATTATGAGAATGATATATTAATTAGAAAACATTTTATTTAATTAATATTTAATCGTAATTTAATTTAGAATTAATTTTAGGATTAAAGGAATTAATTAAATGTACAGAGGCTGTTCTGCAATTAATTGATAGTTGTGAAATAAGGCTCTTGGACTCCTTATATAGGAGTGGACGAAAATTATAGGTTTTCGTCCAAGGCTTCATGATGAGGGGTCCATGGGCTGCTTAGGCCTTATGCGGGAAATTAGGGTTTCCACCTGAAAACCCTAGCTTTGGGGCTAAGCAACCTCAAGTATAAAAGGAGTCTAACCCCTTGGATTTTCAGCCACTTGTTCCTAACCCTAGGAGAGCTAAAATTCCGGTGCAATTCCCTCCTCTCTCTTCTTATCTTTTTGCAAAGAGTGTTTGTAAAACATTAGAGGTGTCACATTTGAGGAACTTGCTCTTAAGAGTTAAAGATCTACAAGGATTAATTGTTATTACTACATAACAATTGAGGTATGTATCTAAACCTTAGTATAGGTTAATTTTGTTTTTTATAGATGCATTTTAGGATTTATCTTTTGTATACAAGTTTGCATGTTCAACTAGTGAAAACCTAGATCGAAAACTATAGGGTTGCATGAACACATAGGATTTGTAGTTATGCTTCAAACTCATCAGTGGTATCAGCGCCTAGGATTGTTTTTCAGTTGAATATGATGCAATTGTGAATTGCTCAAAGGAGAAGGGAACATAATCGTCATTCTGTTCATGGAACTTGACGAGTTGACCCAACTCGACGAGTACATTGCCCCAACTCGACGAGTTGTCCTGTCAGATCCCAGATTTCAGATTTTCTTGCCTAAATTGATTTACATGGTTTATATTTTGTAATTATCTTCCTTGTTTTTGCCATAATATAAATTTTGGTAATATAAGATAATTAAAATAAAACCTAAACGTTAGGAGGTAATTGTGAACTAGATAATGTCAATTTTATTTGATTATAATTATCCTTGTGGATATGATTTGTAATTTAATTAATTGTTTAATTAAAGGATAATTAATATATATCCATAATTGGGTTCTAGATCATTATTAATTGGATTTAATAATTAATATTTTGGGTTATTTGAAATTTAAAATTAAAAGTTTAATTTTGGAAATCTAAAATGTAAACCCTAAAATATATCCTCATGGATTTTATTAATGGTAATTAATAAATCCATATGTGGTTTAGATTTAATTAAATTAAATGTTTAATTTATTAAAAGATTTAACCCATAGTATTTTAAAATGTTTTAAATACACCCTATACTATATGTAAGATTAAAAGTTTACTATTTACTATATGTAAAAGATGAGTCAGTAGAATCGCTAGTACGCCTCATTCACGAATTCATACTATAAGGAGAGTTTAAGAAAGCGGCTATAAAATGACCGCCATTGGGTATCCATTCTTACTCACCGCTCTCTTGTATGGTGGAGGGTCGTTAGCCGAACGGGTTCGATAGGACAAATAAACCCTCATTAAAATTATAATTACATAAAGTAACTAAACTTTTTCTAAAATCTCATTCTTAGTTACTTTAGGAAAAAAGTGAATTTGATGCTAACCCATGAAATCGCACATTGCACCTTATTGGTCGTTAGTGGAGCGTGTGTTGTTAACCGACACACTAATATGTGACTAATATTGTTGGAAATGGTGTCTCGTAAATTATCGTTGAGTTAATGGAGCGCGTGTGGTTAACCGACACGTTAATTTTAGATGATAAATAACGTCAGGAGTACCAAGTTAATTTGCATTGTTATTCGCATCTCGATTGTGATCCTCGGCACCCCAGTCAAAAAGTGAGAGCATAATCGAGATTAAACATGCCATTAAATAGTTCAATGACTGTTAAAAGATCTAGGACTTTCATTAGATTGAAACTGGTAAATGCTTACCTACCTAAAATATATTCGAATTTGATTACGACATCCCTCTTTAGAATTTGAATCGAAAATATGGATCTTATCCTTAATTTAAATTTTGGGTTAATAATTAAGGATTAAATAAATCAACTAACTTGAATTTTTCTTTTTTCCCTTAATAGATGTCGAGTCCAGACTACAATGGTCTTCCTGATCTTTTTGGAAATGGTTTTCCTTCTGAAGATGGTCTTCCACAAGTTGATCAAGGTGAAAGAATGTTCCCTTCTTCAAATGGTGGAATTGGAAATCATGCTTCTCCAACTCTTCCTCCACCTCCTCCAGTGATTCTCCCCGACCCGCATTTTGTGTGTGCAAGGTACGGGGTCTTCCACAAGTTGATCAAGGTTACTCAAGCCCTGTTGGCATGTAAACACCTAGATGGAAATTTTGTGTGTGCACATGTTCTTAAAATATAGTCACACATTGACATATTGCGAATGTTGGGTGTCGTTTTCCCAAAGGAGCTGGGTGTTGGCTTGTTTCTTCACTCGCTTCCTGAATCATATAGTCAGTTTGTTAAGGACTATTATATGACTGACAACGACGTAACCCTAATCATCTGACATATATGATGATTGGTGCTGAGGTAGAAATGCCTAAGAGCACAAATCAAGAAAATGTGTTTGAAGGATCTGTCTCCCAAGTTTCCATGGACATTGACAATGGCAACATTGGTAGTCTATAAAAGGTTTCTCTTCCCAATGGAAAAGGATCGGCCAAAGTCAAACCGTTTGACCATATGATAAAGACAAAGGCTAATTATGAGATATTTTGATGTGCCATTCCTGAAGAGTCCATATGTTTCTATTGCAAATTGAAGGAACGTTGGATGCGAAGCTGCCCTGATTACCTAAAAGATCGCAAAGATAGTAAAGTCAAGTTGAATGACTCTACTTCAGGTACATCCACTATCTAACTCTGTTTTGTTAAGTCCCTATTCATAGATTCTTAATACATGATGTGATAGTTGCATTTTAATGTTTTACAGGATCTAAGAGGAAGAAGGAAGCTTAAGAAGAGTAAGCTGAATCTGATCATGACACATGGATTTTGGTCACATGGTTCGATGATCAGATTTTAGAAGCTGTTACTTAGGACTTAGGAAAGATTAATAGATTGCTTAGGAAATATGTAGAAACATAGTTTCCATATGTTTGCATTGTAAGGACAAATTTCACCAATTTTTTTCAATAAAGTGATTTTTTTTATTTATCTACTTTATATATCCTTGCAATGGCATTTATGAAAAATTGGTGGTTATATTTCTATTATTAGCAATGTTAAATATGGATTTGATTCTTAATTGCGTCATTTGTGGAAATGTCATAATTAACCAATTGAAAAAGGAATTCTCATCACCCAATTTTTAATTGGATAGAAACTTGGAGTCATACAATTTGATTGTTTGATGTATCAGAATCTTGATCATTCGAAGATTGAGACTAATTCCTTGATCACATGTTTATGTGAGTCAAGTGAAGGACTAAAGGATCTAGTACACATTAATGTGGACTCGTCAGATCCACCACAAAGGACGATAAGTCTATTCGTAATAATTTAGGGACAGTTCAGTAAATATGGTTGTGTTTATAAGATTAAGCATAATCCTAACACTTTGAAAAGTTTCAAAGAGTAATATAATGAATAAGAGGAATTTATTAGGCAGAAAGATAAAAGTTTCTCCAATCTGAAAAAAGAGGAGAGTACTTTAGTATCATGTTTTATGATCATCTTAATGATTATGGAACTATGTCACAACTGATCCTCTAAGGACATCTTAGTGAAATTGTTTTGACTAAGAAGAGGAATCGATAATTGATGAAATAGTTTATTCAAGAGACGAAACACACTTTGTTTCTAAATCAAGTTTTCGAGTCACAATCTAGTAACTTCGAATCCCATCTCAAACTAAGTAGGTTTATAACACCTCAGGAAATGTGGAGTAGAAATGTTTTCCTTGCTCTAGCACATTTGAAATTGGTAGTTGTGATGTTTTGGTTGAAACAAAGATAAACTAGTACCAATTAAATGAAGTGCTTTCTTGATAAGAACCCACACTACCCTTTGATTGATTGGTCTTGTTTGTCGAGGAATGTTCCTTAACAAAGAAACTTATATGTCAAGAAGTAATTGGGAGTCTTAATGGTCTTGAATAATTTTAGGAGTCAATCAAGAATAAAACTGTTAATTATCACTAGCACATGACTTGAGGTTGATAACCTATCGTGTTAAGTTGGCACATTCTTGTTTCTGTGCAGCTTCTCGTTGAGTTGACTATGCATCTGAGTTCTATTGTTCTCATTTGACTGCAATAAGGCAGAGCACGTTGGTCAATTCCAGTACATTGGTCAATGGAAGTGAGCTGGTTAATCAACACGGAAGACACGTTAGGCCGTTGTGGTGCCAAAAGGCAAGAAATTAAGAATAAGTAAAGTTGAAAACAAATTTGATTTTGGTTTGTCCTCAACCTTATCTTATGATTGTAGGATGGAAAAGATAAATTCACATAGATGGGAACACATACACCATAAAATCTAAGTGGCAAAAGGTTTCGCTCTAATTCATGAAAATGATTATGAGGAAACATTTTCGTTAGTAGATTGTAAATCTGATTAATATCATTACGTTAGAAGTTGTGATAATTTCGTTCTAAAAATTCGTATATGATTACGACATCCATTTTCATAGTTCAAATTGTGAGATATGGCAAGAAATAGTTTGAACATTAAGGACTTTTCGCTATAAGTTCCGAAAGGGTTTAAACACACACATACGTTGTCTAATGAAGGTGTATGAGCTTGAGAAGTCGACTTATCAAAGCATCACGTATCAGAATTTTGCACTTTAGTAAGAAAGTCAGCCATATTGATTTCTGGAAGTCCAGTTAGTTTCTGGATACATGTCAAAGCTAGTGCGATCATAATTGTTAAGCTAGCAAGAGCATAATTGTTATGCTAGTGGGAGCATAATTGTTGAGCTAAGTATTGAAAGTTGGCAATGCTATTTATAGGAAACAAAGTTTTCAAGTTGCAAGTTGCAGAGTTTGGAAGTTGTTTCACTATTATTAAGACTTAAGGGAGAGGACACTTATACTTCATTTCAAATCTAAAAGTTTAGATTGAAGGATTTTAATGGAACTCATTCGTGATCATATATGAATATCGTATTAAAGTGATTCAACATACGAAAGTCAATATATGGAAACATTATAGCAAGAGACAAATCTAGTATCATGTTTTTATGTAAGACATTATGTATCGAATCCCACATGCTTCAAATATAGGATTATTTACATATGCTATAGTATTCACTTGTTCTGATTTTTCACATGCATATGGCATTGAGAGAGAAAAAGGACTAGAACAAGATGTGACAAAAGTTGTTAAACAATTGTCAAGGACAATTTGAGGTTCGTTGAAGATTAGTTGCTTGTGGACAGTTGGAAGTATAGTAATATTTGGACGGACCATATTGATATGTTTCTGATTGGGATAATTCTTGATCATAATTGATAGTCATATGGGAATATGGAAATGTTTCCATAATGGGAGTTGATGATTGAAATCTATATGTGAGTTAGAAACTTTGATTCAAGGAAGGTAGTCAAGAATTGTATCTTGAATTTGAGACTTCGTAACCATGAAACTGTTTAAATAAGAAAGTTTCAATGGAGCAATTTTGTGACATCGTTGGCAAATTCTTTGTGACTTCCAGGCCATATCATCACAAAAGGATCATTGCATGAAAGGTTAGATTCTAACACATTTAGTGGTGACAAGAATTTTGGAAATTCTTACACTTACAATAAGGATTTAGAATTATGAAATGAGCATTACTGAAATTATATCCAATTGATATGTTCACAAAGGAAGGACCACATAGAGAAACATAGTATGCATGTTTAGAACATGGCATGACTAATGTTTGATTCAAGTGTGTAGTTGATTAATCAAAAATTATACAATTAATATAGTCTAATTAGTATGGTGATTAAATAATAAGTGTTTTATTTATATTCAATAGTTTTGAGACCATAGTTAATTAGGTTATTATTGTGTTTTACTTATCATGTTTTACTTCCCGAATAACTGGATTATTCAAACATCCAGAGTCGATCATACTTTTGGAAGTAAGTACCGAATTAAGACTGGCATGAATTGAATTGTAGATTGTCTATGGAGATTAGACAGAGCAATGGTTTGCTACAGTATTCATGAGTACTTTTGAAATAGGGATTAAAGTATTGGATTAACCCATGCTCGAAGAATTACTTCATGGATTTTATCACGAGTAATTTTGAGATGATAATATCTTATATTCTTGAAACGAAGATATATGATTTGTTGTTTGCGAGTCAATTGTGCATTGATAATATGTAAACACATCAGTAACTTGATGTTATAAAACGTATTGTTGTGTGTGATTTGATGAGTAAATAGTGCAACCATATAAGTCGAATTTTATCCGTTCCTTTTACCCTAAACATGAAAAAGCGGTATATGTGGGCCCCTCGATGATTTGATGATGACATCTAAAGCGCTTGGCTAAGCCTGGACTGAATTTATGTGTTCAATTAGTAGTCTGATATCAGTCGTCATAAATCAGAAATCGGGAAATAAATCTTGGACATAAGGAATGATTATAATACATGTATCATGTTCATATAATATCTTGTAGAATGGAGAAAAATTTGATCCCTAATCTTGGGACACGTAACTGACTAGGACATAGTTCGATAGCAGCTTTTGAGAGCTACAATGTGCTGGTCAATTTTTGAAGTTGTACTTGCAGTTATCATTATTAGACTTATCCAAGTGGGAGACTATTGGATTAGGTGTCTAAGCCCACAACTATAATTGGTAGATGCTTGAATTGATAAAAGCACAGTCCTTTTGGGTTGCCTTCACTCTTGCAACTTGACATGATGAGTTTTGGAGAGAAGTTGAATTTATTATTTGGAGTAATAAATTGATATAGATTATTTATTAATATATTATGAGAATGATATATTAATTAGAAATCATGTTATTTAATTAATATTTAATCAGAAATTAATTTGGAATTAACTTTGGGATTAAAGAAAGTAATTAAAAGTACAGGGGTTGTTTTGCAATTAATTGATAGTTGTAAAATAGGGCTCTTGGACTACATATATATGAGTAGACGAAAATTATAGGGAGGATCTATAAGTTTTCGTCCAAGGCTTCTACATGAGGGGTCCATGGGCTGCTTAGGCCTTAAGCAGGAAATTAGGGTTTCCACCTGAAAACCCTAGCTTTGGGGCTAAGTAACCTCAAGTATAAAAGGAGCCTAACCCCTTGGATTTTCGGCCACTTGTTCCTAACCCAAGGAGAGCTGAAATTTTGGTGCAATTCCCTCCTCCCTCTTCTCATCCTCTTGCAAAGAGTGTTTGTAAACCATTAGAGGTGTCACATTTGAGGCACTTGCTCTCAAGAGTTAAAGATCTACAAGGATTAATTGTTATTACTACATAACAATTGAGGTATGTATCTAAACCTTAGTATTAGGTTAATTTCGTTTTTTATAGATGCATATTAGGGTTCCTCTTCTGTATTCAAGTTTGCATGTTCAACTGGTGAAAACCTAGATCCAAAATTATAGGGTTGCATGAACACATAGGATCTGTAGTTATGCTGAAAACTCATCAGTGGTATCAGAGCCTAGGATTGCTTTTTAGTTAAATGTGATGAAATTGTGAATTGTTTAAAGGATAACGTAACATAATCGTCATTCTGTTCATGGAACTTGACGAGTTCATCTTGGAACTCGATGAGTTGACCTAACTCGACGAGTGCATTGCCCTAACTCGACGAGTTGGCCTGTCAGATCCCAGATTTAGAATTTTCTTTCCTAATTTGATTTACATGGTTTATATTTGGTAATTATCTTCATTATTTCTGTCAGACCCTTTGTATTGTTGCACCTCATGTTTCCGTATTAGTAGGGTGTGACAATTTAAGAAAAATAAAAAGTGCCACTAAGGCCCCGTTTAATACGCATCTTTCCAGGTCCAAACAGATCTTTCTTGCTGAATGGACCGGAAAGACAGTTTGATTTGCACAAAAGAATGGGTCTTTCCCGGTAAGATATGTCTTTCCCATAAAGCCCCAAAATCATATCTTTCTGGCTGAATGGGCTGGAAAGACAATTATATACCAAACTCAGTCTCTTTCTTTCTTTATTGGATTATTAATTTTTTTTAAATAACTTTTTTTAAATTTATTTTTTATTGAATTATTACTTTTTTTTCATCATTCAGCACAGTCAATCAGATGTAGAATCAAACATCATGGTTTCTTTCCCAGTCAGAAAACTTTCCCAGACATCACTTTCCCAGACAGAAACTATCAAACGGGACCTAAATTCTTAAAATGCGTACCTCAAAGCATCATTGAATTTTGATTCAAATGAGCATAAAATAGCACAAAGTATATGCCATAATTTTTTTTCTTCGACAGCGACAAAAAATAAAGTGCCACAAAAAGCCTAAAGACTGTCGTGACAAAAACAACATGTGTCATTAAAGGGTTTTAGTGGGAGCGTTTCTAGTGAGACTTATTATATTCGTCACAGATTCTCTCAAATACCTTTTGTGGCATTTTTTGGGTGCCATGAAACTACATATTTTTTGTATTGTCAATCTTATTTTCCACATGTACATTAGTTTACATATGTAACGTCCCAAAAATAAAATGTAAAATTTTCATTTTTAGGTAATCCAAAAACCGATATCCATTCATTTAAAAAGAAAGATAATCAGAATATGGTAATATATAATCAAAACATCAAAGATAACTCAAATGACAATGCGGAATAAAAATTTGGGGCATGCGATGCGATCATACCAAGCCCTTCCCTTTGGAACTGAAAGTAACTGAAAATTTTCAAACATCAAAACCATAAGCACAAAACTTAGTGAGTTCCCCAAAATACCGCATACCATACATACATATTAGCACAAAATTATAACGGGTCTATTTCACCCCTGAGTCCGTACCGACTCAATTGGTGTGTTTCAATCGAACGGGTCTATTCCACCCTAGATCTATTTCAACCCCAAGTCCATATTGACTTTGTCGGTAATTGTCAACCATATGGGTCTATTTCACCCCATATAAATATCATGCATACATATGATGCAGGCATAACAGCATATCGGCGCCTAGTATGATATAGTAGAATGAGAAGACTCGCCTCACAGATGATAATCAATTGCTACAGCTCTCACTACCGAAAATACAGATGCTATAAACCACATATATAGTCACACAAGGTAAACCCTTGGCCCACCTTCCAAAACTAGGGGTTTGACCAAAAGTCAACTTAAGTCAAAAGTTAACAGTCAAAGTTAACTTCAGTCGATTGTCACGCCGTGGCAACCCATGACCACGCAATGGCCCACAAAACGAAAAAACAAACGCCGATTCCCCTAGTCGCCATATTGTGGCAACCTAAGGCCACGCCGTGGGAAATGGGTTCCTAAAAGCTTAATGGGTTAAGTCGTTTCCTTCCCATGATCTGGATGAATTAAGTTTTCAACTTTATCCCTTAGGACCCTCCTAGAGATCAAGATCTCAAACCCTAGGTCCTAAAAAGAAAAATATGACATGGACTTAACCATCAAGCACTTAATCACTAAAGTCCTTAGTACATCAACTCCAGAAGAGTTTTCAACATCAAAACTAACCTAAAAGTTGGTGCTTTATAAACATGCATGTCCAATGCATGCTTTGAACTCATATTATGTCAAAATGAGGGTTATGACCAAAAATCTCATGCATGACTCCAAAATCCAACCATACTTCAGATCCAAACCATCAATCACTCCAAATGTCTGAGAGATTCATAAAGTTGCAACCTTTATGGAATCCCACCACCCCAGCTAACAAGGACAAGAACAATATGGGACAAAACTGAAGATCTAGCAACCTAACAACATAAAGGTTGAGTCTTGAGCACTAAAAAATGTCCTAAACTGCGCAAGAAGAAGGAAATGGAAACTTGTTTGCTAGATCTAGACTTACTTCTTCTTCCTTCATCCTTCAAGATCTTCTAAGAGTACCAGACTAAGCTTCAACAACAAGGAAAGGGGTTAGGGTTTTCTTCAGAGGTTTAAGAGGTGATGGAGGCTGAGGGTGAACAAACCCTAACTTCATGGTCCCTTTAAATAAGGTGCAACTCAGAAAATTAGGGTTTAAGTCATCAGGTGGCGGCTCTGCCATGGCCATATACTGCCACATCATAGAAGATTAAATGAGATCCGCATCCAAAATTGCCTTGCCACGTCGTAGTGGTGCTTCCACGACGTTGTGGCGGCTCCAAGTATCCAAATTTTAAATAATAAATGTACCTCGGGATTCAGATGTTACAATATATATTTTATAAATGTACTTGTACAGGACTAAAAACTTCTACATAACATATTAAATCATATCATATTATTAAATAACTACTTACTCTCTAAAAATATTATTTTCGTCGAATAATAATTCATCAACTAAATACAAGAGTTGGATATATTTACTAATAATCAAATTTTTAATAAATATTCAATAGGTAACTAATTGCTAAAGGTGTGACCCTCTAGAATAAGATGTTATTGGTAAACATCATTTTAGAATAATTTTTTATTATATAGATCTAACATGAACAAGTGAAAGTATATTATAAAACATAGACTATTGATGATAATCAACTATGTATAGCTTGTCTAATGCAAGAAAGATGTCGCAAATTAGTGACACTTAATGTTAATTGTTATAAAAGCTTCTATTATCATAGCTTTTGTTTGTCTACTTTCTGAAATTTGTAAGATAAAAATTTAGGGGTCATAACTTTTTGAGTGTATGTATAGTATTGTTTTGCCATGAAATGATAGGATCTGGATAAAAAAGTAACGCATGATTTATGAAAAAAAATATTGCCTAAAAACTTCCTTAAACAACCTCCCAAACAAAGTTGTCAAGTATAATCCATGGTTCAAGGAAATAACTGTTGAAGGTGGCAGAAATTACTTTGTATATGAACCGACATGGTAAAGCCAAAACATTGCATGTATCTATAGACTAGTAACAAAAAAAACTACCAAGGTTTCTACATGACAAAGACAATATGAAAGCATGTCAATATTTCATAGTAACAAAAGGTGTGAAGGTCCCAACGTTTCATAGCAACAAAAGACTTTTACTCTTCACCCTTAGAATGACCTGGTTAGTTATATAGTAGCTTTCAAATATACACCGATGGCATCAATATAATAGCCACAACGGCCAAAAAATCCAGCAAATGAATCTTTGTCCCATGGTAAAGTGAAAGGGGTCCCTCTTACACTACCATAAGGTCCATAGGTTTTTTTGTTGGTGATGAATGTGAGTGATGATATTATCGTATAACCAGCATAGGTTCCCCTTGAGACACCAACTGTTCCATTGATAGCAGTAATTTCCTCGTCCCAAGCAAATGTAAGCTGAGCCATAATAGAAAAATAAAAAAGGAAAAGTACAAGTCAACTAAAAAGGAAAACATCAGTTTTAAAATATTATAACAAATATAACAAAATTCTAGACATATGTCTCCACCATTTGAGTATGTACCTCAGAGACTATGTCTCCACCATTCCAACCACCAGACTTGTTAGAAGTTATCTCTTCACCCCTAAATTCGGTAGTGAACCTGAGAGAGTATATAAGATCCCCATGATCAATGGTTATCTTCTTCAAATGATGATTTCTCTCAAGCTGGAATGACCAATGGTTAGTACGACTTCCAGGCTCTTTACTTCCCCAAATTCCAACCCCTGCAATTAGGTCATATGAAGCCTTGATGTAGACACCGATTGCATTAATATAGTAGCCTGCAAGGCCATAAAATCCACCAAAACTTCCTTTCACCCATGGTACAGTGAAACGATTACTTGTTTCTCGACCAAACGGACCATGAGTCTTCTTGTTCGAAAGAAATGATAGTGACGCAATTACTGTGTATCCAGCATATTTCCCTGTTGATAGTACCCCAACTGTCCCATAGATGCCAATTAATTTCTCATCATCTTCAAACACAACCTAGCCAAGCGATTGTCATATTGTTAAAAGAATTAGTGCTTTTAAATCTTAATCTTAATAAATTTATAAATATAAACACACAAGTGATCAAATATATTTGTATGTGTGGGCTTGATAAGACCTTAGAAACTGTTTTTCCACCATTCCAACCACCAGCCTTTTTGGAAGAATACAAAATACCATTGGATACAGTAGTGAACATGAGAGAGTAAATTAGAACACCATGATCAATAGTAATCATCTTTAATTTATGATCTTTTTGAAGTATAAACTCCCAAGTATTTTGGGAACCTCCACTTGATTTAGTTCCCCATAGTCCAACTCGAACAAATTCTGTTGCTTTGAGAGAAGCCTTGCAAAAAAGAACATAAATAGAGACAGCTAATTCAGTGTAAACTAAATGTAAAAAGTGAACTATAAATTATACATTGTATAAAAAATATTCCAAACAATGTAAAACATAAAGTATCCTGTATATGTAAACTTACTTGAATTTCATATGCGTCCACGAGTTTTTCAATGATCTGAGCCATTCTTGGACGTTCTCTTCTATCTGGCTTCAAGCATTGATATGCAGTGGTTGCGAATATGCTAAGAGAATTTGGATTCATTTGATTCCTCAAATTAGGGATAATTATATCATCTAATTTTTCCTCTCTATACTTACGTTCAGCCAGTGGAGCTAGAAACTCTAATCCATGTAGAAATGCGGGTCTTCCACACAAGATTTCAAATAGCACGACCCCAAATGAGTAAACGTCAGACTCTTTTGTTAGAACTTGCGTATTGTAATACACAGGATCCAGATAGCCGAATGTACCAACAGCATTTGTTACAAGAAAAGTGTGTTTTATATTTGCAGGACTAATTTTACATAATCCAAAATCAGCTACCTTCGCATCCCAGTCCTTACTGAGTAGAATATTTGCACTCTTTATGTCCCTATGAATGATTCTATGTTGTCTTCCAACTTCATCATGAAGATAATTAATGCCACGAGCAGCGCCAATGCTTATTTTCAGACGCTTCATCCAGGAGAGTTCATATGGATTATCTATATAGTTGTCAAGGCTTCCCCTGCTCTCATGTTCATAAACAAGTATTTGTTCCCTGCCCACGTCACAAAACCCAACTAGGCAGACAAGGTTTTTGTGTCTATAACAAGAAAGAGTTGTAACTTCCATCATAAATTCATGTTTCCCTTGTTCTGAATCATGATCTAATCGTTTCACAGCGACATCAATGACACCATCAGATGATTGGAGTTTGCCCTTGTAAACACTCCCAAATCCACCCTTGGCAATGAAATTTCCATTATCAAAGTTTTTGGTGGCTAGCTGTATATCTTTGAAAGGTATTTCCAAGTGTTGCAATTTTTCCATAACTAATACAATATCTGCGAAAGTAAAACCAATTCTATGTTAAATTCAATAAAAATCATATTATAAGTTTTAATGGCTATATATGTGTTTCAATGCGTTTTTTGAAGTTGATGAAGTGATATTAAATAATTCAAATTAGACAACAAAGGATGTTGTACAAGTTAGTGTCTAATTGTGTTTTTATTGGTTGATTAATTGTGTAAGCGCTTGAAAATTACCTGTATTTAATAAATATATTAAGATGAATGAATCCAATTATGGAACATTAATGTTATTTTGGACAATTCATAATTTAAACCATGTACCTTATCTCAATTGCGAGTTTTTTTACCAAAATAATGTTTTTTTTTAAATATTTACCATATAAGTGTAGTTTTAAAAATATTTATTCTATGAGAATTACTAAAAAATAAGTTGTTTATTAATGTGAATACGTTCGACCTCGCACAATTATTGTCATTTCCATCATTTCTCACTAATTCTTATTCATTTTTGCTCTCATACATCGTTTTTCACTCAATTTCATTCTTAGAGAATACGACTTAATAAACATCCTGACAACATTCAGACATATTGAGAATAATAAAAAAGTCTATAATAACCTTATAGATGATTTAATTAGTGAAAATACGTAATAATGACAATAGTTATGTAAGATTGAACGTATTCATATTATCAAATAATATATTTTCTTTGTCATTCTCACAGAATAGCATTGTCCATACGTCCGCACAATAGATGTTAATCCACATTTGAACCTAGCTCTCTCTCTCTCTATATATATATATATATATATATATATATATATATATATATATATATATATATATATATATATATATATATATATATATATATATCATGGTTGCAGAAATCGGGATTAATCGGCGATTAATCGTGGATTAATCGCTTGGCGTTCTCCAACCGTTGAGGATTAGGGCATTAATCGGTAATTTAGGATTAATCGGGTTTGGCGGGATTAATCGGCCTTGGCGGGATTAATCGGTCAACAAAAGTCAAAAAAGTCAAAAAAAGTCAAAAAAAAAAGTCAAAAAAGATCAAAAAAAAATTTAAAAAAAATTCAAACTACCAACTTTTTTTTTACTCCAAAATTTTCAAATTTTCAAATATTATACCAAAATGTTCATATTTTCGTATTTCCAAATTATAATTTTTCTTATTTTCTAATTTTGAAGTACTTGTTTTTCTTAAGATATATTAATATTTAATTAATTTTAATATTTTATTAATAATCTATGGTCCCCGATTAGTCATCGATTAATCCCCGCCAAGACCAATTAATCCCTTAACATCAGTCGACCGTCGAGCTACCGTCAAGCGATTTTTACAACCTTGATATATATATATATATATATATATATATATATATATATATATATATATATATATATATTATATATATATATATATATATATATATATATATATATATATATATATATATATATATATAGTATGTAAAAGGTTTATTTCTTTTCAGTTCGGTTAAATAAGTCTAAAGTAAGTCTAATAATGTCTAAGACAGAAAATGGGCAAGTTAATTTAATTCTAGTATTTAAAGTGGCCTTAATGAATTAATTAGATAAAAATGTCTTAAGGGGATAAAAGCGTAGTACCTTGGAATCTTATTATATGGAAAGGATTCTGAGATTACGATTTATACCATATTCCCTTCCTTCTCTCATTCAACACCACCAACTCCTCCACCCCGCTCATTCTTCATTAACTTTTGGAACAAGGAAAGGTGGTGTGGAGGTTGTTTGACCATGAAGTAGGAACTTTTGGTGTGTTCAAGGTTCTCGTGTCAATAGCCTTAGAGTTGTTTCTCATAAACATTGATTTCTATATCAACTACTTGTCAATAGCCTTAGAATTGTTTCTCATAAACATTGATTTCTATATCAACTACTTCATAATCGATACATATGACTGAGAACCCCATATAGTTGTGCTTTATTAATTCTTTTTTACTCACTTGGATCAACTGATTTTAGAAATTAAGTTTAGATTATGTTCTACTACATTTTATTGTTTCAAAAATATTTTAAACATCATGATTCCAACAAATATCTTGTACGCCAATAGTTGTGTTAAATGAAATTAATAAAGTAAATGTATTTCCTAAGATCAAATTTCTCTGTGTTTGTTGAAGTATTTTTTTAATCTTTAAATTTTAGAAACTAGTACCGATCGTATATATGTCTCTACATAAATATATTTCATGAGTTCAATATGTTACGCTATAAACATACCAAGACACAAAATCGATATGAATTTGGTAATTAGCAACCAAGGTATTGATTCAACAAATAATGTAATGCCTTCATATCACTGGGTATCAAAAACTTACTTATGTGCAAGTTAATTTACTTAACAATAGCTAGACCATATATTTCTTTTACATTACAAAAAGTAAATCAGTTCATGAATTGTTGCAATGTGTAAAGTGTAAAAGTAGCTTTTATAATCATGAGCTATCTATATCTATCTTTAGGAAATGAAGTTAACATTAGTAGATCAAATTCTTTCGGCTTAATTACGTATGCGCATGTTGGTCAGGGAAAATGCACTTATTCTAAGAGATATTTGACTTTAATTTCTCTTTTCTTGGGGGATTCCTTAATTCCATAAAAAAGAAAAGACAATACATATTTTATAGGTCCTAAACTGAGTCAGAATATATAACGGTCTTGTTATTATTGCATGTGAAATTTTGTTGTTTGTAAAATTGTTGATTTGGGAGTAAATTTTTTAAGCCTTTTTTAAGGTGTTTTATGATGATAAATATTCTATTTTCATGCCTCTGATCATGGATATTCATTTTGTAAAAGAAAACCTTGCTAATGGAGCAATATTTTTAACATTACGTTATCTCAAAAAACTAATGTTTTTCCTAAAGCTTTGAGCTTGTATCAACAAAAAACTTCTCTGAAAACTTGCACTTAATAGACCCTTTTCAATGATAAGATGAAGGTCGGAAGTTTAAAAGAAAATCAATGTGTCACATATCAATCTTAACAGTGGAAAAAGTTTCTAAATAGCATTGTTTAACTTGCTATAGTTATCGTAATAATTACAGTTAAAGGCATGCCTGGTAAGTGGTAGGGTTGAAAGGGATGTCACTTGCAGCTAAGGGCTAAAGCTAGAAAATCGTATAGG
Source organism: Lactuca virosa (assembly GCF_052849685.1). Lineage (NCBI taxonomy): Eukaryota > Viridiplantae > Streptophyta > Magnoliopsida > Asterales > Asteraceae > Lactuca > Lactuca virosa. Next base: position 207,342,158 of record NC_136426.1, read on the forward strand.
TTGGAGTGGTATTTTGTAAGGAATCTAAAGATCAGTTAGTACACATATTAATCTAGGAGTGAGCACGGTACTGAAACCGAATTGTTTGAATTTAGTGTACTGAATCCTAGTCCGCATTGTAGGTAACGGTGTCCATCATTACCCATAAGTATCAAATTTTCAAGAGCAGCAGCAGGTCATGTATTAAGGTTTGTAACTAAGCCAATACTAATCGAATTAAGGAAATTTAGGAGCGTAACTTATAGCCAACAAAATGAAGAATATGCATATGGAAAAAAATAACTAATTCTAAGTTCATATGTGGGTGTTATGACCGTTGAAAGATGATGATAAAATCACCATAAACTTAAAAATGTTTAAAAAAAAAAGCAATAACAACGAATACTATAACTTAAACAACGGAATTCCAATTAAGGTGATTCCCAATGAGAAATATATGATAGTTTAAGGATAACTAAAAATTATACATAATGTAAAATTGGATGAAAGAAAAACAGCAATAACGGCCCATGTTTAGGCATTTTAACTTAACCCACTTGAACTTAATCAATACTAATCGAATTGTTGATTTTTGGCTAAAGGAATACTTTGTGCTTTTCATCCTACGTTGCTACATGGAAGAAAGTTTGGGAGGACTCCAAACTTGTAAATAGTGTGCAAGGCTTTTGTCTCAAATCATCCGACCCAAAATACATTGGAAGTGTTTGGTTCTTTTTTTTTCGCTTGTTTTAGAGTGTAGAAAGTGTCAATTAACAATTTCGAGAGTGTATGTGCAATTTCAGGGAGACTTGAGAGATCAGACTATGTGATTGTAACAATTTATCATATAGTTGATCTTTCTCTCTGAAGTCCATTGGTTTTTTTTTTTGTAGTTTTCCACATTTATTCTTATGCCCAATTATTGTTTCTATTATTTCTACTTAGACGATTGTTAGGGGTCCTTGAGGTTATTTAGTGTACAAATGGTATCATAGCTCCGCCTTTAGAGGAGGTCTCGATTTTAGAGGTTTGTATTATCCTTTGTGGTTGTAGCTTTGTCTGATCTTCCACAACCATAGAAATGAATCTCTATTAGTCTTAGTCTTGGAAATAGGTGTCCAAGTCATAAATAATGATAAAACTTTGGGAATAATAGCAAAGTCATTTTAAGGTTGCCCTTAAGAGTTAAAAAGGCTATAAAAGGATTTACGAGAGTGAGATAAATAGTTTATTAATTTATCGTAGCTTAATAAATTAATTAGAAACTAGTTAATATTTATTAAAAATTAATTTCAAATTAATTGGAATTAATCAGAATTTATTTAAAGGTACAGGGACTAAAATTTATTTGTTCAATATTTGAGCAAGAGAAACATCTTAGAATCCCAAAGGAGTGGACGGTTCTGGAGAGGCTCTAGAAGCCTTCTAGAATTTGTTCTTGATAGCTTATAAGGCAAGAAAACTGCTTATAAAATGACCATTAAATGAGTGTCCTTTTCACATAATACTTCAATTCATGGTTGATTGTCGTTAGCCGAAAGGGTTTCATAGGACGATGTCTTGTTAAAAAGTATAACATATAAAAGTACCATAAACAAAAATTCTCATCTTAGTAATATTAGGAAAATGTGAACAGTTGCTAACCCATGAAAAACGCACATTATTCCTTATTGTATATTTATGGATCATGTATGGCTAACAGACACAATTAAGACGTAAGAAGAATATGATGTGGCACTTATGGTTATGGTTTTTTGGCGGAGCTTGTGTTGTTAACCGACACGTCAATTAGAGAACCATGAAATAATCAAGGGGTCACATATATTTACATGGTTGGTTCACCATCTTATTTGTGAGACCTCGGTATCCTAGTCATAAATAGATGAGGTGAAAATCGAGATTAGCATACCATTGAATAGTTTTGATGAATCTCAAAAGATCTATGTATTTTTAAGATATTGAAATTGGTAATGTGCATGACCTACCTAAAATAAATTTGTGATATGATTACAATATCCATCTTCATAAATCAAATATAAAATGTGGATCCTAGCCTTAAAACATTGGGTAAGTATTAAGTATTGAATCAACTAACTAAACTATCTCTCTCTCTTAAATATGTCGGGCATCAATTAAACTCCTATCCCACCTCCTCTACCATCTTATTCAAGCTCTAACCCATCAATCCTTTCCATCCTCATGAGGCTAGAGGGGTTTGATATTGCGTAAGCCTTACTGTCATGTAAAAAAAAGAAGGAACTTTTGTATGCACGCATGTTCAAAAGATAAAATCATACATTGACATAATGGGAAAAATGGGTGTCGAATTTCTGATGGAGCATGCCATCAAGTTGGTCCTTTACTCGCTTCCAAATTTATATCTTTAGTTCATAATCAGCTTTCATAGAAGAAATTTCGACGTGACTCTATTGGAACTATCATACATGTTGGAAGTTGTAGAAGCTGACATGATTACAAGTTCAACCTACATTCATTCCTTAGCTATTGGATATGGTAATAATGGTGAGTAGGAAGAACTTTCTCTTTTTAAATAAAAGGAAAAAGGCAAAATTGAATCGTTTAATCATGGGCTCAAGAGAAAGGAAGATTTTGACAATACTTCCAACCATGAACCAAGTGAGGCCATTTCTTTTCACAACGAGGAAAAGTTCCATTAGAAAAGAAGTTGCACTAATCACTTGAAGGAACAGAGTGATAGTAAGGTGACAGTGACTGAGGACACTTCAGGTACATATATGATCAAACTTCATAATACCAATACTTCTAATTCATGGGTTGTTGATACACGGTGTGGTATTCACATATGCTCTGTATTGCAAGGACTAAAGGGAATCATGAATTTTAAGCATGGGGAGATCAATCTAATCATGGGAAATAGAAAAATGTCACATGTATCGATGGTTGGAAAGTTTGAGTTGAAGGTTAGTAGTGGAGTTTTGATTAATTTAGTTTATTTTTGTTTGTAACATCCTTATCAATGGTATGTTTGGTTTCTTATTCCATTTTGCTTCTTTGCTAAAAACTAAAAGTCGAAATTTATCGCATTGGGCACGATGCGCCTAGGCCCATGGGTTGATTGTCTTTTTAGGGTTTTTGTGGAGATTTAAGCACCATTAGCCCCTAGGGTTAGCTCGTTTTTAGACCCTATCACCCTCTAAAGAGATTTTCAGAACCCCTAATCCTACTTCTTTCATTTTTTAGCCTTAGTGACCTTGGAATGCTTATTTCTCATCTTTTGTGGTTAAAGCTTAATGATAAAGAATCTTTGGTGTGTTTGGAAGGGAGGCTCTAGCTTAGATCCGACAAGCTTGCACATTTTCTTGACCATTATGAATATAATGTTTTAATATTTATCTTCGAATCTCTAGATCTTATTTTATGTCATTAAATACACTTTTTGTCCCCCTTTGGTGGTGATATTGGAGTTGAGATGACCCCAACTTCTTATTAGCCCTAAGGATTGTTCTATGGACCTCTTGGACTAGGAAAGTTGAAGCCTTTTACTCTCTCTTAAATTCATGTATGTTGTGTTATGAGTTTTAGGCCATTTTAGAATGTAAAGTTTAGATTTTGATTGTTTGGGGATGTTTTAATGGATAAAGTTAGAAACTTTATCCATTAATTCCCTATTAAAGACAGATCTGCAAGTTGGAGCCTTGACTTAATGGATTAAGTCATTTGGTCTTGTAAAAGTGGCTTAGACGCGGTGCATCATTCCAATGTGTGGTGCGTTTTTTGTGTTTTACGATTCACATTTGTTTTAGCCTTAAGGATTTGATTGTATTGTCTGGTAGTAAGTGTGGTGCGCTTCATTGACCAGGCATTGACTTTTTCGATTTTGGTTGAAGCTTTAATTTAGGTCAAACTTTAGGGTTTTGGATCATAGGATGAGGTTTGACCTTTTAATTATTGCCTAGGTGGTTTGTGAGGCCAACTTTAAATTTTTGTGCATGTTGTGGCAATTATTCGATTCATCAGTAAGGTTACTCTTCTCATTATGTTGTCTCTATGACTCTTGTGTGTATGATATTGGATTGGGCTCGTTTCTATGATGTTGGGTTGGGCCTAATTATATGATGGTTTGGATTCATTGGGCTTGGCCTGCTTGAATGAAACATTATTGTTGGTCTAGGCATGTTACTTGTTTCGTATGAGGTATTTTAGGGAAATCATTAAGCTTTGTGCTTATTTAAGTTAATGTTTCAAGTACTTCTAGTAGGAAGGGAAAAACCCTGACCTGATTGCATTGCAGCCACCGGAGAATTCTGAACTATCTGTTTTTGATATTATACTCTGATATTTGATTGAAACTTCAAACTCTTGTTTTGATTATCTTTATTTTGGAATGATATTAAATGGTTTTATATTATTTAAAAATGAAAAAAAATATTTGTTTGTATTTTTGGGACGTTACAAATTGGTATTAAAGTCTTAGTTTGAGGAATTCGGTCGAGCACTAGATGCGTCAGAACTTAAACCGAGTGATGAGAATACACATACTTGTTGTTATGTGGATTATGTTATGATATTATATGAATGATAGAGTACATGACGTGTGGGGACTACATAACATTCGGTGAAGATTCTTACTAGGAAAGACTTGGTAGTTAACAGTGTCTATTGCAACCCACCTCTCATTCTTGTGAATCCTTTGTAGGGTTTCATACTTATATGCTTGGTACATATCTTTTAGTATACTATACTATTTTTAGATACATATACGAGATCAAAATACAGTCATGGAAGGTTCAATGTTGAGGAATATGATAGAAGAATCAACTTTGGTTTGTGGCAAGTTCAAGGCAAGGATGTGTTGATTCATTTTGGGTTACACAATGCATTGAAAGGAAAACAACCCTTATTTATAGGGATGATTCAAGAAAAACCAGTAAAGCCGATGACGAATGGGAAGATTTGGATTTCAGAGCATCAAGTAAGATTCATTTGTCTCTGGCAAAGAATGATCTTACAAATATACATAGGATATTAATATAAAAGGATCTTTGGGAGAAACTTGAAGAATTGTATCAAGGTAAATGCATCTTGAATCGGTTGTATCTTAAGGAAAAATTTCATATTCTTTGTACGAATCGAGATACAAAAATTCTAGATCAACTAAGTGTTCTTAATAACATCGTATAAAAATTGGAGGAGATTGGAGTGAAGGTTGAAAATGAGGACAAAGCATTAGGGCTCTTATTATCTTTTTCATCTTCCTATGAGCATATGAAACTTTATTTGAATGTTTGGGAAAGAGACCACGAAGTATACAAATGTTACTAGAAGGAATGATTTTGATGTACATGAAAGGGAAAGGGAAGAAGTCATAGAAGATTCTGGTATGTTGGAAGTATTGTTAGTCTGGACATGTCAAGAATAATTGTCTAGTTTCAGCAGATTCGACAAAAGGCTCCAATACAACTAGCAGTATTTTCGTTGTTAATAACGATGATGATTTCCTTTTAGTCATGTCATCCCTATGGTATACCTATGCTACCTTGAATGTGGAGGTAGTTTTGTTAGCTGGTTCATGATTTATACATGCGAATTGAATTGACGTATATGCAAGATATGTGGTGAAGTTAAAGTTGATAGTTGATGTACTTCCGGATATGTTAAGTGGGGACGTTGCACCATACATGTTTACCAAGTTTTGCAATATGTGTCGCAGTGAAATTCATAAGATGGTTTATTCATATTAGCGATACTCTTTTGTGGTGGAGTATGATAATTCTTTGTTTTTTAGAATTATGCTTGTGGGTTGAAGACGATGTTCTTTTTTATATTGTTGTTGTATTTCTCTTGATCTAAAGTGTTGAGTTTTCGCTAAAGGAATGAATAGTGGACATTGTTGAGTTTTGGCTAAAGGAAAAAATAGTGGTTTGCATCCCACATTGCTAAAAAATGAAATTTTGGGATGACTTCAAGCTTATAAATAGATTTCAAGGCTTTGGTATCAGAGCATCTAAACCAAAGTACTCTTGAAGTGTTTGGTTCTTTGTTTTTTTCTCTTGATCTAAAGTGTAGAAAGTGTTATTTAACACTTTAGAGAGTGTGGGTGTAATTTGGGGGAATGTTGAGAAATTAGTCTGTGTGCTTGTAACAATTTACATGATCATTCTGAGTTGGCATGATAGAGATATGAGGATCGGAACCGGTACAGATATCGAATTTCCCCTGACAAAATTTTACATAATCAAAACTATCATGAACTGATTTTGGTGATTCGAGGGAATAGTGTACTGAATCGATTTATTATGTACGGTACTGGTTTAAAATGTACGGTATCAGTTCAGTAAACATTATACTTTTGTTCATCCTAATGTTAATCATTCAATTTATTCATTCCAAAAATATACAAAGTTAGAGTTTTCAATGTTCATCGCCTTTTGAGAGAAACCATAGAATTGTTCATTTTTCTTTCTTTAATTCTATTTGTGTAGATTGTAAGGTTTCTTTGATTTTTACTAACAGTTTGTCTTGTTTAATTTTTTGAATAAAAAGGTTTTTCAATTCTTATTAATTCAAAGGTTTATCATCTTATGGTTTTTTCTACCACTACCGTACCAATTTGTTTAGTTACCAATAATTATTGTAGGTACAACTGGTAATGATATATTACAAACTTTATTTTAATTTTCAATTGTAATTGTTAAACACTAGCAACCACATGCGACAATTATCTCGGCTAGTAATATATAATTTATTAAAGTAACTATTTTAGTTACTAAATAATTTTATTAAGTAAGTTTACGGTTCTTTCATTTAATGTGATAATTTCTATTGACCACATCTAATGTCTAATGTCATGGTTTTAAAATTGTAAACGGTAAATACATGAAAATACAATTTCATATATATATATATATATATATATATATATATATATATATATATATATATATATATATATATATATGAATTGATTCGTATACTATTACCGTTGTATTTAAAATTTAATACCATAACGTTATAAAGTTTACTCAATTGGTACGGTATGACCAACCAAACATATTGGCTACCAAATATATTGGTAACTAACTTTTTTGACATATAAATGAAACACACACACACATATATATATATATATATATATATATATATATATATGTGTGTGTGTGTGTGTGTGTGTGTGTGTGTGTGTGTGTGTATATATATATATATATATATATATATATATATATATATAGGGCGTGTTTGACAAAAGTAGTTGTGAGTTGGAAGCAGGTAGTTGGTAGCTGTAGCAGGAAGCTGTACCTTTTATTTGTTATATGAGTGTTTGACAAAAATAGTTTGAAGTTTTTGGAATATATAAAATTACATAAAAGGGCAATTGATTAAAATTAATAAATATATAAATATATTTTTAAGGGTAATTATGGAAATTGATTTCAAAAGCTCATTAACGTTTTGTTAAACCCTATATGAAGTAACTTTTAGATTTGGAGCGTTTTGTTTAAACTTAAAGCTAAACGCTCGTACTGCCAAACGAAGCATTTTGTTTAACGTAGTATGTTTTGTCAAGCGTTCAAAGCTAGAAACTCACAAACGATTCCAAAAACTCCATGCCAAACACGCCCATAATATGACCTTACCACATTAACATAGATCATCGAATATGCCACGATCCTCGTTGCTGGATCGCAATATTTTTTCCTACTGAACGTGTTTAGAACGCGACCCAGATCATAATATTCAACGATATAAAAATTGGAAAGACCAAACCTTGATTTGCATTTCAGGAAGACTGGAACGGCGTTTGGAATGTCGATTTTGGGATGACATTGATTTTGGAACGCCAATTTTGGGTTTGGGAACGCCGGTAAGGTAACCAATAACAAAATATTACCTTTTTATAGCAATTGATTGTCTATCTCATTTATATTAGGTCGCGATTCAGTAGATATGTCCCTTATACATAATTGATTTTAATTAATTTATTGATTTAAATAGGTCCATGTACCGATCCGATTTACTCTGTTCAATACTGGTTCGGTAACAATCGTACTTTTGCTCATCCTCATGTTACTCATTCATTTTATTAAATCCAAAAATATCCAAAGTTAGAGTTTTGAGTGTTCATTGCCTTTCGAGAGAAACCCTAAAATTGTTATTTGTTTTTTCTTTAATTGTGTTCTAGGTGTATGTAACGCCCCGATTCTCGGGTATTGATTTATAGGAATCTTTTTAATCTTTGGGTCTACTCGACGAGTGGATCGCCCTACTCGTCGAGTAGTAGCGGGTTGGTCCACACGTTTTAATGACCTGCTCGCCGAGTCCAAGAAGGGACTCGAAGAATAGGAGCTGGCAGATGAAACCCTAAATTTCGGGGCATTTCACCCTATTTAAAGGATCATTGGCCTCCCCCATCCTCCCCTTTACAGCCTTTTGCCTCTCTTTAACCCTACTTCGAGTGTGTGTGTGTGTTCTTTGGAGTGTTAAGCTTGGAGGAAGGATTTTGGTGAAGGAATCACTTGGGAAAACAAGCTACTTGAAGCAAGAGTTCGTGAGATTCAAGATCTGTATCAGCAAGCACTCTCTTGAAGGTACTAGGTCGTTTTCCTTGGCTCATTTTCTCCTAAACCCTCTTGTGCATGAGTTTTTAAGAAAGGTTTCTCGTGCTTAAGCCAATATCTGAAGTGGTAACTTCAGATCTGAACTCCCATTGGCTTCTAGATTCATAAAGTCATCAGCTTTGCCTAGTAGGAGCTTTCCCTCAAGGATGTGACCTCATTGCAAGCTTAGTTTTGTCATTTTAGGGTCTTAAAGCCTTGCATGCATGTAAAGTTTGCAACTTTACATGATAAGCATGCCTAAGGAAGTTGGATCTGCAATTTGGGTCCTTGGCATGGCTTAAAAAGTGTCTGCATGGTTAAAGTACTGAAGGGAGTCGGCGAGTCGCATAGTCGACTCGGCGAGTCATATGAAGATGGGCATGAACCCGACGAGTTGGATGAACAAATCGGCTAGTTCGATAAACATTGTCGTAGACTCGACGAGTTGGATGAACAACTCGGCGAGTCGGTTAAGGTTTCCCCAATTGATAGATACGTGTGAACTTATCGAGTTGCAAGAAGGAAAACTCAACGAGTGGCCTTAGAGCTTCGATCGTGAACCTTAGGAACTCGACGAGTCACTCTGGTGACTCGGCGAGTGGACGAGTATCTCAAGGAACTCGGCGAGTAACTATGGATACTCGACGAGTTAGGGTCAACATGGACTGTTGACCTTGACTGTTGACTTTGACTTTGACCAGGGGTTGACTAGTCGACTTATGGGGTACCTTGAAAGGTTGAGAACTTACGAGTATGGTTATATTATGATAATAGGTGGTGGAGTTTGTGGCAGTGATCCGAGAGTTGGATTTTATCTACCGAGTCGACATTTGCAATGTGAGTTATCCTCATTATCCTAAGGGGTCTAAGGCACCAAGGCCGGCCCATTGGATATGTTATCCTAGCAGTGTTAGTATGTTGAGTATGAAGTTAGTGTTGCATGCTAGTGGTTATGCCAGTTAGGTAGATCTGTAGGACTACCTGTGTTGTTATATGATTATCTGCACGATCAGTGGTTATGTTATATGTTGTTATGTTATGTGTGATGGGTTGAGGTGAGACTGCTTCGTGCGGTAAACCAATATACCCGGGAGCATTCCAGTTACGGGCTAAGGGAGACTCATATTGTGGGCTCGATGGCAAGCCAGATGTGAGCTGTGGGCCGGAAGCAATCCAGACTCACATTGTGGGCCCAGGGGGAGGGGTAATCCAGTCTGAAAAGTTGTGGACCCATTACATGTTGTTCAGTTGTTATGTTATTGCTGACATAGTTACGTGGATTGTATGTGTATTTGTATTTTGGGGGAACTCACTAACCTTTCGGGCTTACAATTTCAGTTTATTGTTTCAGGTACATCAGGGGATCGTGGAAATGCAAAGGCGTGATAATACCGCTCCTCGTTTTGATGATTTTGTTCTGGGATACTCTGATATAAAATATTTTGGAAGCCTGTTTTGTAATAACTATTGAATTTGGAATGCATTTTAAAAGTTTAAAATTGGCTTGATTTTTTTATGGGTGTTACAGTGTAAGACCCATGTATTACATGTGTTCATTTAAAAAAAATTAAATACAAAAAATCTAAATTTTGAAAAGGTTTGAATTTACAAGAAAATTTTGAAAAATATTGAATTATTAAAATTAAAGTTTTTTTTTCTCTTTTAAATTTAAACAAATAATTTAGATAATATAAACAAATCAAACTAATAAAGTTTTCATTTAGAAATGTTGAAATTAGAAGGAAATTCTATTATTGAGATTGATATGTATTTATTATTATCATTACTGCAATTATTACATTTAATATTTTGTGAATTTATTAAAATGGAAAAACCACAAAATGTCATGTGGAAAAAATTTAATTGAAATTAACCACAAAATGACATGTGGCCAAATTGATGTGAGTGTGAGATGTGCCAAAAAGATTTTCATTTATTAGAGTAGATGTGTAGATTATAAAGTTAATTCCTTTGATTTTTAATAAAAGTTTTTCTTGTTTAATTTTGTGAAAAAAAAATCAGATCTTATGAATTCAAAGATTTAATTAATGTTTATAGATTTAATTTCTACAAACTATTTTCAGCTCTTGTTCTTTGTTTCCGATGAAAGGTTTATAATCTTAATGTTTTGATCACTGAGGCGTATAAAAGCTCACGAAAATATGATATGAATGAAACACACACACACACACACATATATATATATATATATATATATATATATATATATATATATATATATATATATATATATATATATATATATATATATATATATATATATAGAGAGAGAGAGAGAGAGCTAGGTTCAAATGTGGATGACATCTATTGTGCGGACGTGTGGACAATGCTATTGTAACATACATGTTCAGTTATCGTGTTATGCATTATTAAAAGTGAAAAATATAATGAAGTATTGTATGAATTTGAGTATTGAGTTCTAACATATAGTTTTTACTAGAAATGAAGTAAAACTATGTTTAGAATCACTAGGAAAATATTGGAAGTCTTATGAGATTTCCAATTATAAGTCAAATATCGAAATTTAACGAAAATATAAAATTTGAAATAAGTAAAATTTTATTATTGAAAGTTGTAGATAATTTCAATATAAACATTTAGGCGAAAATCTCATCGAAATCCGAGTTATAATGAAGAAGTTATGACCAATCGAAGATTCGCGACAAAATCGGCACGGCGCCGAATGACGTAAAAAGTGAGTTTTTGATAAACTACCTTTTAACCTTGGTGATCTAAATGAAAGTCGTAGTATTTGTTAAACCGAGAATTTTCATAAAAATAACGTCAAAATCTGACTTCGTATGAGTAAGTTATGATTTTTCTAAGTTTCAGAATAGGAGTAGACAATTAAAAACTCGAAATAAAGATCGATCGATATTTAGCTGACGCAACCTAAACGAGAATCGAATGTCTCGTCAACAGTAGTACAACGGTAAAAAGACTGACGAAAACGGACATCGGATGAAGAATATATTCCAAAATTAGCCAACGGAGTCTAAACGAAAGATGTAGCGTGTATTCTCGCCTACCTGTGCATATAAAGAACGTCAAAAATGGAGCTCGTATGCGAAAGTTATGGATTTTAGAAGTTCGGGGCACAAAATTCGAGAAAATTCCGAAATCCAAGGAATTTCGCATGTGTGACGCGTGTCCGAACCGGAGACCAATCCGACGTGCGGCCCAATAGTCTTCCAACGTGTGTACAGCCTTCGGTCCGACGCGTGCCATCTCCTTGTCCTTTCCGAAGTGCGCCAGCTGCCTCCCCTCTGGATCCGAGCCTCGCATCTGCTGCTGCGCGGAGCCCTCTCAGCCGCTGATCTTCAGTCTCGCACCATATAAGGGGGGGGGGGGGGGTGGGAGTTGCGAGATCTCCTAGTTTTGGTTAGAAGTTCTTATACTTTTCACCTCTAAACCCGATTTCAAGCAACTTTTAATCCCCCGAAGCCCCGGGATCATACCAAACACCTAAAATACGTTCCGAAGTGCCCGAAGACCCCGAGAAATTTAACTTTTCGGTTTGAAGCTCAACCCTCGCAAGGCCCGATTTTCAACGAGAAAAGCTATTTATTATAACGAAGTGCTGCACAAATTACTATTTTAAACCCCGATTAATTCACGGTGAGTTCAATATATAGGAACAATTGTATGTTATGTGTTATATGTGCTATGTGCTTTTCCGTTTTTATTATTTCTGCTATTTATGATAGCAAAGCTATACTTTTGACCATGTGATCAGTTAAAGGACTTAGATTCACGGTGGTATTGGTATGTAGCCTCTGGCCATGTAGAGCATGTCTCGTAGGAGAATGACTTTTATTCTATGGCATTGGCAGAAGGTTAGACAGGGCTGAAAACCTGAAATCTACCAAATTGATTAATCAAAAAGTATATGTCTTCTGTGCCATTTGGGCCGAAGCTTTATTGATGTATATCAAGTATGGAAATTGTTATGTCTCATTGATTGTATATCTTTGATTCAAATCATTGATTGATATGGAAAGCTTGTCACATGATTCACATATGCCTTTGTTGTTCCTTGTTCCTCTTTGCTTCAGCCATATTGAATTATATATATGGCATAACGTTATATTATATCTATTATTGAACTCACTAAGCATCACCGCTTAGCCCTCCCAATGTTTAACAAATTGCAGGAGATAAGTAACCAGTATAATCATATATTGATGGAAGATTTTGAATAGTTTCAAACTATTGTATTTTGTACTCATGTATGTATAAATTATAGTATCCTGGGAAGTTATGTAATATATAACACTTTTTAATAGTAGGTTTGTATCCAGTCTTATGTGAACAAGTTATCAATGTAAAATATTGTTTTTATGAATATGCAAGTAGCATGTTTTGGAGTAGCATTTGTCAAATATGAAAGTGTGGGTCTTTCAATCATGGTATTAGAGTGGTGGTTTAAGTGAACTATATTTCACGGATTGGTATTTACTTAAATCGTCAGAAGTTCAATATTTGAACGGATTCATTAGGAGTATATGGATACAAACCATAGGAAATACTTAACTAAAGTATTAGGTAATAATAAATCCTAATATTCTAAAAATACTATATTGCTCCAAATTTTCAGAAGAATGGCTTAAAAGGAAGGTAGCCATACACCAGAAGTGGGTGGAGATCCTAAACCTAGTGAAGTAAATACTCCAGTATCCCCTCTAGAGGAACGACTCTTGGGTAAACTTACTGGTATTATTCGACAGACTCTTGAAGAACACAAGAAAGATAATGATAAAGGCAAAGAGAAAGCCACTGGAGAATCTTTAAAAGGAGAGGTGAAGCGTCCCTCGTTCAAAGACTTCAAGAGTAGTGGTCCGACGGAGTTTTAAGGTGCCATTAATCCTATTGTTGTTCTAACTTGGATTCAGAACACAGAGAAAGTATTTCGTATTTCTCATGTGGATAATGAGGACAAGGCAAATTATGCTTCTGCAATGTTCACCGGAGAGGCCCTGGTCTGATGGGAAGCAACATTTGAAGCTCTTAAAGAGTATGATCAGTAGAATTTGTCTTGGGGAATGTTCAAAACTCGCTTACTAGAAAAGTATTGTCCTATAGATATGAGAAGAAGATTGGAGAAAGAGTTTCTTGAGCTTAAGCAAGAAGGAATGACCATGAATGAGTATGAAACTCAATTCAATCAAAGAGCACGGTTTGCCGCAAAGTATATCCCAACTGAAGACGATAAAATTCAGTTTTTCTTTGATGGACTGCAGTATGAAATCCGCGATTTCGTAGCTAATCGGGATGTTTTGTCCTTTGACAAAGCTGTTGAATATGCTCGAAAGCGTGAGCATGACTTAGAGATACGTGGTGCCACTCTTTCTGTTCCAAAGCATCCACGTATCGATCAATCTGTTCCTGTTTCCTCTATTTCATCAGTTCTATCTGTTCGATCTGATTCTAATACAAGAGATCAATCTCAGAGCGCCGTTCGTGGTCGCGATAGATTACAATCTTTTTCTATTCAATCGCTATCATGCCGCGTTTGTGGAAAGAATCATCCGGGCCAATGCTTCTATTCAATCGCTATCATGCCGCGTTTATGGAAAGAATCATCCGGGCCAATGCAAAATAGAAAAGGAATATGTGGTCTGTTATGGATGTGGAGAAGCGGGTCACATAAAGCCCGCTTGCCCAAGGAAGGATGTTACTTGCTATGCATGTGGTATTACTGGCCACAAGAAGTGTTTTTGCCCTACTCTTACTAGTCAAATGGCGGGGAGTCAAGCTTCCGTTCAACAACCAAAGATTACTCCAAAGGAGGAGGTGCCAAAAGCTAAGGGCCGTGCATTCCAGATTACCACAGAGGAGGCACGCGAGGACCCGAATGTTGTGACGGGTACATTTCTTGTCAACTCTAAACCTGCTCACATCTTATTTGATTCTGGTGCCTCTGATTCTTTTGTGTCTCATGAATTTGCACATTCTTTTCAAATTGCTTGCTATGCACTTGCGCAACCATTTCACGTAGATATCATAGGAAGTATATCATTATTTGCTGATAAAATCTATAGAGATTGTGTCATAGAAATTGAAGGCTATAATTTTCTTGCCAATCTGATTCCTATTTCCTTACCCAACTTTGATATTATTCTCGGCATGGAATGGTTGTTAAAGAACACACTCAGGCGTGAAAAGTTTCTTTGTGAAAACTTATGAATGGTGACTTGGGAACTGCGAGACAATACTTGGGACGAGGATGAGTAGGTGTGAATAGTAGTAGAGGCCTATACTACTGGAAGCACAAGACTCACACTTGGATCAGGGAAAGTCACAAGGTTACCAAGAAGCTAGTAATCGATTCCGTTTTCGTTCGAGTATGTCATTACCTTCGTTTCGATGATGACTAAGAAGATCATTTTCGTTCAGACCTTATTGGTCATAAAGAATCGAGTCCGATTAATATAAATCTGTGAAGTGAGTTGATTGGTTGTTAAAGAACCACGCAGAACTCTGGTGTTACGAAAAGATAGTACACAACCCTATCAAAGGGAAGAATCCAATTTATGTCTATAGTGAACAAAGACTTAAAAAAAATATTAAAGATAATTTCTTTCTTAAAAACTCGTAAATTTATATCGAAGGGGTATTCTATCTATCTGGCCTAATACAGTTGATATCTCAAAGAGGAGAAGAAAACTGTAAATGATGTGTACCACTACAGATTATTTCTGATCATAATACTCGATTCACATCTCATTTTTGAGCGAGTATGCAACATGAATTGGGATCTTGAATTGCTCTCAACACAGCTTATCATCCCCAGACAGATGGTCGGACAGAGAGAACAATCCAAACAGTAAAAAAAATATGTTTTGTACATATGTCTTGGAGTTGATGCACGTCAAGTGGAAACACCATCGAGGCTCAAATTAAATTTGGAAAAATATAAGAATATGATAAGAGCAAAATATCCCCAGTTATTTATATCGATGTGATATCGGGGACGAAATCCTCAAAAGGAGGAGGTATTTGTAACATACACGTTCAGTTATCGTTTTATGTATTTTTAAAAGTGAAAAATATAATGAAGTATTGTATGAATTTGAGTATTGAGTTCTAACAGATAGTTTTTACTAGAAATGAAGTAAAACTATGTTTAGAATCACTCGGAAAATATTGGAAGTCTTATGATATTTCCAATTATAAGTCAAATATCGAAATTTAACAAAAATATAAATTTGAAATAGGTAAAATTTTATTATTAAAAGCTGTAGATAATTTCGTTAGAACCATTTAGGCGAAAACCTCATCGAAATCCGAGTTATAACGAAGAAGTTATGACCAATCGAAGATTCGCAACAAAACCAACACCGCGCCGAATGACGTAAAAAATGAGTTTTTGATAAACAACTTTTTAGCCTTGGTGATCTAAATGAAAGTCGTAGTATTTGTTAAACCAAGAATTTTCAGAAAAAGAACGTCAAAATCTGACTTCGTATGAGTAAGTTATGATTTTTCTAAGTTTCAGAATAGTAGTAGACAGCTAAAAACTCGAAATAAAGATCGAGCGATATTTAGCCGACGCAACCTAAATGAGAATCGAAGGTCTCGTCAACAGTAGTACAACGGTAAAAAGACTGACGAAAACGGACGTCGGATGAAGAAGTTATGATTTTTTAACGGATTTTTCTGTCCTGGTCTGTTAAAATTAATAATATTAAAAACAAATTCAAAGTTAGCTGACGGAGTCTAAACGAAAAATGTAGAGTATATTCTCGCCTACGCGTTCATATAAAGAACGTCAAAAACGGAGCTCGTATGCGAAAGTTATGGATTTTAGAAGTTCGAGGCACAAAATTCGAGAAAAATCCGAAATCCGAGGAATTTCGCATGTGTGACGCGTGTCCAAACCGGAGACCCATCCGATACGCGGCCCAATAGTCTTCTGATGCACGTACAGCCTTCGGTCAGACGCATGTCATCTCCGTGTCTGTCCGAAGCGCGCCAGCTGCCTCCCCTCCGGATCTGAGCCTCGCATCTGCTGCCGCGTGGAGCCCTCTCAGCCGCTATTCTTCAGTCTCGCACCATATAAAAGGGGGGGGGGAGGGGGGGTTGCGAGATCTCCTCGTTTTGGTTAGAAATTCTTATACTTTTCACCTCTATACCCGATTTCAAGCAACTTTTAATCCCCCGAAGCCCCGAGATCATACCAAACACCTAAAATACGTTCCGAAGTGCCCGAAGACCCCAAGAAATTTATCTTTTCGGTTTGAAGCTCAACCCTCGTAAGGCCCGGTTTTCAATAAAAACTCCCGGTTTTCAACGAAGAAAGCTATTTATTATAACGAAGTGCTGCACAAATTACTATTTTAACCCCAGATTAATTCGCGGTGACTTCAATATATAGCAACAATTGTATGTTATGTGTTATATGTGCTATTTGCTTTTCCGTTGTTATTATTTCTGCTATTTATGATAGCAAAGCTATACCTTTGACCATGTGATCAGTGAAAGGACTTAGATTCACGGTGGTACTAGTATGTAGCCTCTGGCCATGTAGGGCATGTCTCGTAAGAGAATGATTTCTATTCTATAGCATTGGTAGAAGGTTAGACAGGGCTGAAAACCTGAAATCTACCAAAATGATTAATCAGAAAGTGTATGTCTTCTGTGCCATTTGGGCCGAAGCTTTATTGATGTATATCAAGTATGGAAATTATTATGTCTCATTGATTGTATATCTTTGAATCAAATCATTGATTGATATGGAAAGTTTGTCACATGATTTACATATGCATTTGTTGTTCCTTGTTCCTCTTTGCTTCTGCCATATTGAAGTATATATATGACATTACGTTATATTGTATCTATTATTGAACTCACTAAGCGTCACCACTTACCCCTCTTAATGTTTAACAAATTGCACGAGATAAGTAACCAGTATAATCGTATACTGATGGAAGATTTTGAATAGTTTGAAACTATTGTATTTTGTACTCATGTATGTATAAATTATTGTATCCTGGAAAGTTATGTAATATATAACACTTTTTAATAGTCGGTTTGTATCCAGTCTTATGTAAACAAGTTATCAATGTAAAATATTGTTTTTATGAATATGCAATTAGCATGCTTTGGAGTAGCAATTGTCAAATATGAAAGTGTGGGTCTTTCAGCTATTATGTGAGAATGATAAAGAAAATATGTTGTTTGATAATGTGAATACGTCCAATCTTACATAACTATTGTCATTATCACGCAATCTCACCAATTAAATCGTCTATAAGGTTATTATAGACTTTTTTTATTATTCTCATTGTGTCAGAATGTTGTTATGATGTTTATTGAGTCGTATTCTGTAAGGTTGAGCGTATTCACATTACTAAACAACTGATTTTTTGAGTAATTCTCGTAGAATAGCATTGTCCACACGTACGCATAATAATGGTCCATCCACATTATAACCTAGCACATATATATATATATATATATATATATATATATATATATATATATATATATATATATATATATATATATATATATATATCAAAACAAACAACAATATGACTTAGACCTACCACAAACCAAAAAGAAATACAATCTAAGCAAAACACTGATCCTGAACAATAGCACCGGTATTGATTTTCTATAATATTCACTTCTGTGTTGGAAAATCATACCAACTAGATATATAAAAATTCTTACATCTTCGGATAACCCGTTAAATACGAACATTAGTTTCACCAAACCAATCAGGAAGTTAATTTGGATAACTTTGATTAATTTTAAGCTTGATTTTTTGGTCAAAGTAATTTGACTTAAACATATATTTGTAACTTGGTTGTTGGCTAAATAAACAAATAAGGTTGAGAACTTGAGATTAAGAAAGATACCAAGAAGATGCTACAAAAACAATTACACACAATATTGTTCTGAAAATAGACTTGTCTATTTACAAAACAATTACACACAATATTGTTCTTGAGACATATATATGATTTGGGTAATGTTTGTGTATGTAACATTAGTTTCGTCTCAGGTTTCAAGTTGAGTTTAGGCAGCCACGTAGAAAGAGAATATCACTGATTTATCACTTTTCATTAAACAAACAAATCCATATCAATAAATAAAATATTGTTTAGTCATCAATAACGTTTTCAAAAACCAACATACAAGAATGGAAACACACGAAACGAAATATTTCACCTCTAACATAAAATAAACTTACTTGGTTCCGTTTGAAATATTAGTCAAGTGCAGTATACTGTTCAATGCATAGGTTTAGATCTGCCAGAACCTTCATTTCATAGGCATCATCATCTTAACTAGCGCAAAAGGGAGAAGGTGGAAGGGAAATGTTATAAATTATTGGAATCAGTCCAAAGTCGGAATCACATTCTTTAGTAATTCTTGTGGTTCTCGTGATTTTTGTGGAAGAACCTTAACAATGGTAGTGGGGAATCTGATACTACAGAATTTATTTTCTTAAATTGGATACCGGTAAACTCACCATCGAAATAAAGATATTTCAATTTTAGTATTTTCTTAACTAGATCATGTAACCACAAAGAAAATATGCGTTAACCTGCCTAATATCCTACAACATAAAAAGTAAAAACATTCTGACAAATGTGACGACAAATATGGTGCTACAAATATATTCCTAATTTCAATTCCACCATTCCCATGGACTATATTTACTATATAATTCCAATTATTAATTATAAAGGTAAATGTGAAATTTTATAAAGAGAGAGAAATGAGGATTACCTAAATTTTAGGCAACTAAATAAAAGTAATTAATAAAAATCAACTCATATCTCATATTTTATTCAATATTTTTAAATTAAATCTGATTTTTTTTAATACTTCCTCATTTAACATATATGTTGATTCTTTCATTCTTAAAAAATACTATTTTATTTAATAGTTTTTTTATTCTTTTGGGCTTAAGGAATAGAACTTTTTGAGATATAACATTCTTAAAGACTACACCTCATATATATAAGAAAATTACATTTCACTATTTAAGAAAAATATATTACAATACAATCAAGAATATATACTATAAAAAAGAACAATTTTTATAACATAATACAAGATTGTATACAACATTTTAAACAATATACATAAACTTCTATACTATATTCTTTAAGAATTTGTCAATAAAGAATATACAAAAAAATTATAATTTATAATACAATCTTGAAAAATCTATCATCATTCTTGAAGAATCCGGGCATCATTCTTAAAGAATCCGTCGTCATTCTTGAAGAATTTGTCTTTGTTTTTTTGATGATTTTCTCATTCCTTCATCTTTGCTTTTTGATGATTTTTCATGCTCTATTTTTTTTAATACCTGCAACATTCTTCAACAAATCAGTTATCTTTTTTTTTCAGCCTTTCATTCTTAAAAATGTAAGTTGATTTCATTTTGTCGTTATTAAAGAATACCCTTTGTTATACATTGGTTTCTGTCATTCATGCGTAAAAAATACGAAAATCTAAGTTCATCATGGGCAAAAAATTTCTTTCAAAGAATCGAGATCAATGCACATATTTTCTTTCAAAGAATCACGGATCAACGCACAACTGGATCAATCGTTTAAGAAGCACATTAAAAGTTATGATCTTACATCAAAACTTAAACTTTTAATTATTAATCAAATGTTAATATTATGTTTAATTATCCACACCACATATTAGTAGGATAAACAAAAAAGATCTTAGAATTAGTTCCCCTAAAGCTTCAAAGTACCAATAGTATGAACAGAAAAAGAAAACACATTACCATTAGTTTGGTATAAATATCTATGATAATTGGCACTCCCACTCTAATCAAAAGATCACGAGTATTTATACCTGATTGTAATGTCCTTCATTTCCCAAAAAAATCATTTAATTCATAAAAAAAAAAAAAAAAAAAAAAAAAAAAAAAACAATAATAAGATGATTAGATGAACAAATCCTTTTTGTTCAATCAAGCGCATGTTTTCCTACAACAAAATCTATATTCATATTTCTTAATTTACTCAAATAATCCAAACCCACAACTTGTTAATTTTTTCTTAAACAACATAAACAAATAATCGTCACTTTACAAAGGAAACGCAAGAACATAGTACTTTGCGTCGTGATCTTAATTGAGGTCTACTTTTTTGAGTAAACAATGAAAATCAGATGAAAAACTAACAAACATGTTGTGTTAAGAAGATGAAGATAATAAAGAGAGGTCGGGGAAAGAGGTCACACTAGTCGATTACCTACTCCGACAAGGTTGATCTGAGTTATTGCTTACTTTTCGGCAGGCTATGACAACTCAAATAGAGAGTTACAAGATGATGGAGATATTGGGGAAAGAGAAAAAGAAACTTGACGATTAAATCTTTAAAAAACCTAATGAACGTGTTTTGAGTTTACTTCCATAATTGTAGGATTTTAATTAAGGTATTTTAATTAAATAAATAATAATAATTATAAAAAATTTATAACACATAATTAATTTGCCTTAAATGGTGATTGGTCCACATTTGACCATACATTCACACAATATCTTTATCTTTACTATATTATTAAACATATTGCATGTTTCTTGAAAATTAAGAGATACAATACCTATTACCTGATGTACAATAATATTAAGCTCATAATCACATCGGATATACGTATACACGGTATTACCTTCTATGCTACCCTAATCTTCTCTACACACAACACTAGACACAACAACCGCCATCAGAAAGAAATCGAACCCTCTTCTTTGCGTCTCCTTCCTAATCGCTTCAGAATCTATTAGGAAGGAGAAACGTAAGTTTTTTATATTTAGTCGATTAAACTTTTTCCTTCTTTTTTTTGTTGATGATCGAGATCTAAATTATGGATTTGGTTTTGACATTTAACAATTTGACAGACTCACAGAGTGTTGAACGCTGTAAGTTGGGGAGTAATGATGCCAATGGGAGCCATGGCTGCGAGATATCTGAAAGTCTTCAAGTCGGCTAACCCAGCCTGGTTCTACATCCACGTCACCTGCCAGGCTTCCGCCTATGTCGTCGGAGTAGTCGGATGGGCCACCGGACTGAAACTCGGCAGCGACTCCGTCGGAATCGAATACAACACTCACCGCAACATCGGAATCGCACTTTTTTCCCTAGGAACCATTTAGGTATGCAAAAATCGATCACATTTTTCATAATTTCTTGTCAATCTTGTGTAGAATTGAAACTGATGTTAACAATTTTTCAGGCGTTTGCTCTGCTTTTGAGGCCAAAACCAGAGAACAAATACAGATTTTACTGGAACATCTACCACCACGCCACCAGATACACCGTCATTTGTTGTCGCTACAACCTATTAGCGGGCCACCGTCCACCATTTCGTTCGATTCTTAGCAAACCACAACGATCGGATGGGATCAACAAAAGTTGGCTTCTCCTCAAATTACAACACCAAACAATCTCCTCTCCAATCTGTATCTTTCTATTCTCTATTCTTATGCCGTAATTTATGTCCTAAAACCCTAATTTTTTCTAAATCGTTAGTCAGACAAGGGTTATTCTTCTTCCAAATGTTAATTTTGTGTAAATCGCCCTTTTGGGTGTTGATGAGTTGTTGCTTAAGTTTATTGCTAAGTTTTGCAGGTTGGTACTTTCTAATCACCGGTTGCTATCAATACTCAATCTGTTAAGTGCTGAGTTGATGAGTAAAGTAAGTAAAGTTTAGTGTTTGCTATCTTATTTTCACATTACTTGGTTGTTTATTTCCTTGCAGATGGATGGCTTTATGTTGCCACCTACCGAGTCAACTGAAATCTTGAAAGATAATGAACTTTTCTGGTAGTTAAAATTTTTAGTTTTATATTAACCATCCTCCAGTAAATATGTAATCATATGTTTAACAACTATGCATTACTTTTTGTTATTTTAGTATAAAAAAGAAAGACGGGGCAACACCTGATGCAGAAAATTTGCTTGATGAATTGGAAGCTGATGAAGAACAGTCGCAAGATGAAGAACCAGTTTCTAAGAAAAGAAAAGCCTCCATTAAACTTCAAAACTCGAAGTAAACCTTATATCTTGTGTACCTTTTGTCACATTTGTAAGCAGGTTTATAGTCTATTTTCACTCTTCAACTGCTAATCCATCAACATTATATTTTCTTATTAGGAATATTATCATTCTCTCGATTGGATTCATGTTAGATTTTCATTTTGCAGTCAAGATTGTAGTTGGTGGCTTAGTACAAAAGATTTCTAGTAATACCCCTCCTAAAGATTTGATCTGTGTGCCAGCTAAGCTTGAGAAAAGGACACGTTTGTGGTAATCGTAGCACAGACAACATTATGCTTCACAGCATTATGCTTGATCTTGCCAAGTCAATTGGAAAAGGAAAGATACCCATGTAGGTCAGATTACTAAAATTCTAAAATAGGGTAAAACAAGAACGGTATTTTTGACTTTTTGTCAAAATATATAGTTTCTATAAAATATTTTACAGGTGCTTAAAGATTTTGGCCAGTTGATTAATATTACACTTACCCATGCTAAAAATCGTCAACCTTTATCCGGATCCACAACATTTAACCGAATTGAACTTCCAACAAATAAAGATCCATTAAATGGTATCCATTTTATTTTATTCATTATCTTATTTTATAATTTATCTTACTAAATTATAAATACTTTTTTAGCATTGTACGTTGGTTCACATGGGCTTTACACTTCAGAACTGATTCAATTAAGGCTTAAATTTGGTCGGTGGAAAGAAGAAGGCAGCATGAAAGAGCTTTCAAATCTTTAGTTTTATGAATATGTAGAAGCAGTTAAGCTAACAGGGGATGCTTAGGTGCCAGCTGGACAGGTAAACATGTAAACCTTTTCATCCTTATGTGCCAGCTTTCAAATCTTTAGTTTAATGAATTTGTAATGCACAGGGAAATGATGCAGGAATATGTAATGCACAGCATGAAAGAGTATGTTCTCGACGAAGATGTTCCCATACTTGGAGATAACCCTACCCCAGAAGAAGTTACTGCCTACAACAAGCATTACGATGAATCTACCAAAGTGGCTTGCCTTATGTTAGCAACCATGTCTTCTGGTCTTTAGAAGAACTTTGAAACATGGGGTGCATTTGACATAAACCAGCAACTCAAGGAGATGTTCCAAGAGCAAGATAGGCAAGAACGATTCGAGATCGTTAAGTCCCTCATGGCATGTAAACTACAAGAGGGAGCTTCTGTGTGTACGCACGTCCAAAAGATGAAGTCGTACATAGACAGACTTGGGAATCTAGGTGTCGAGCTACCTAAGGAGTTGGCCATTGACATGGTTTTGAACTCGCTTACTAGTTCATATTCGCAGTTCATCATGAACTTCAATATGAATGGACTTGACAAGACCTTGATGGAGTTGCATGGCATGCTCAAAACTGCTGAAGCGAGCATGAAGAAACCCAACAACTCTAAACCTATTGCTCCAGTATTGGCTGTTGATCGTAGTTCTGCTAAAAGGAAAAGGGCGCCTCAACCCAAAGGATAGGGTAAGGGTAAGGTCGGACAGTCTGAACCTGCTCCCAAGAAAATGGCTCAAGCTGAAATAGCACCTTCTGCTGATCCAAGTGAAGCCATTTGTTTTTACTGTCAGGAAAAGGGACACTGGAAGCGTAGTTGCCCTAAATACCTCGAGGACCTTAAGAAGGGCAAAGTCAAGGTGGCTAACACCTCAGGTATGTTCATGATAGAACTCCATAGCACATCTATTTCTAGTTCTTGGATTCTTCATACAGTGTGTAGTACTCACATTTGCTCTGATATGCAGGGACTAAGACAAAGTAAGAAGTTGAAGCATGGTGAGCTCAATATAATCATGGGAAACAGGCACAAGTCAGTTGTTACAAGGATTGGGAACTATGAGCTCATGCTTAGTGGTGGTGTTTATCTTAGTTTATTAAATTGTTGCTACTCGCCTGATATGGCACGAAACATTATTTCTTTTCATTCACTTTATAAGGATGGTTTTCGTTTTTCTTTTGATAATGATAATGGTGACATTTTGGTTTATAAGAATGGTTATTTTATTTTTAAAGCTAGTCCTTGTAAAGGTGTGTATGAAAGTGTTGTTTGTGGTGGAGATTTTGATAAACTAATTATGAATTTTGGTTCATCTAATAGTGAATTAGATAAATCATGTTTGTGGCATTGTCGACTTGGCCATATAAACAAGAAACGCATTGCCAAACTCCAATATGATGGAATCTTGGAATCATTCGACCTCAAATCGGATGATGTATGCGAATCTTGCTTACTTGGCAAGATGACAAAAGCGCTATTCACAGGCCACTGTGAAAGAGGCAAAGATTTGTTGGACCTCATCCACACAGATGTTTGTGGACCCTTCAAATCTTCCACAAGACATGGAGAAAGATACTTCGTGACTTTTACCGATGATTTCAGTAGATATGGATATATCTATCTAATCAAGCATAAGTCAGAAACTTTCGAGGTGTTCAAAGAGTTTCAAAACGAAGTAGAGAACCAATTGGGCAGAAAGATCAAGATGCTCCGATCCGATAGGGGTGGAGAATACTTAAGTCTTGAATTCTACGATCATCTTAAGAATTGTGGAATAGTTTCACAATTGTCTCCTCTCAAAACACCACAGTTGAATAGTGTGGTTGAAAGGAGAAATCGAACCTTGTTGGACATGGTTCGATCTATGATGAGTCGAGATACACTTCCGATATCTTTTTGGGGGTATGCCTTAGAGGCAGCCGCCCATATCCTAAACCTCGTACCTACTAATAAGGTTGCTAAAACACCCTCTGAAATGTGGAGTGGGACACGTTCTTCTCTAGCACATATTAAGGTTTGGGGATGCGAAGCTTTTGTTCGTCGCGAGGCGAATGACAAGCTCGAACCCCGGTCAGAGAAGTGTTACTTCATTGGCTATCCACAAAAGTCATTTGGATACTTGTTCTACAAGCCTTCGGAAAACAAAGTGTTTGTTGCTCGAATGGGATTCTTCCTTGAGAGGGATCTCATTTCCAAAGAGGACAGTGGGAGCCACATAGACCTTGAAGAGCTTCAAGAGACAAATGAAGAAGAAGCTTTAGTAGACACTAGCACTCAACCTGAGGAGCGACAACCCGTTGAGGAACCTCAACTCGGGGCTGAGCAACCTGTTGAGCGAAATGATATATCTCCACATCCCCTTCGCAGATCCAATAGAGTTCGTCCTCCTCCTGAGTTCTATGGTTTTCATGTGAGCACAGAAGGAGACGTATTGATCAGTGATCGTACACTGGTTGATATGGATGAGCCATCCAACTATAGGGAAGCGATGGAAGGCACTGAGGCTGCTAAGTGGAAGGAAAGCATGGACAGCGAGATTCATTCTATGCATGACAACCAAGTTTGGAATTTGGTTGATCCTGCTCCTGGCACTAAAATTGTCGGGTGCAAATGGATCTTCAAGAAGAAGACAGGCATGGATGGGAATGTGCACACGTTCAAGGCTAGGTTGGTTGCAAAGGGTTACACTCAGACTCAAAGAATTGATTATGAGGAAACTTCTTCACCAGTAGCCAAGATCAAGTCTATTAGGATATTACTTGCCCAGCAGATTTTCATGATTATGAAGTATGGCAAATGGATGTGAAAACCGCTTTCCTTAATGGAAAACTCACAGAGGAAGTGTACATGGCACAACCAGAGGGTTTCATAGATCCAAAATATCCAAATAGAGTGTATAAGCTTGAAAGGTCCATATATGGACTAAAAGAAGCGTCTCGCAGCTGGAACCTTTGCTTTCATGAAAAGATCAAGGAGTTTGGTTTTTCAAGAAGTGAAGGAGAGTCCTGCGTATATATCAAAGCTAGTGGGAGTAATGTAGTCTTCCTAGTGTTGTATGTGGATGACATACTCCTTATAGGAAACGATATCCCGACATTGCAAGGTGTTAAGACGTGGCTTGGGAGTTGTTTCGCTATGAAAGATCTAGGAGAAGCTGCATACATACTTGGTATAAGAATCTATAGAGATAGATCAAAACGTCTAATAGGAATGAGCCAGAGTACATACTTGGATAAGATCTTGAAGAAATTCAAGATGCAGGACTCCAAGAAAGGATATCTACCTATGCAACATGGCACGAAATTGAGTAAGAATCAATGTCCTAGTTCTAGTGATGAACATGAAAGAATGATTCGAGTCCCATATGCTTCTGCTATATGATCGATCATGTATGCCATGACATGTACTCGTCCTGACGTCTCATTTTCTCTGAGTATGGTGAGTCGTTTTCAGGACAACCCAAGCGAAAGTCATTGGACGGCAGTAAAGAACATTCTGAAATACCTAAGAAGAACAAAGGATATGTTCTTGGTATATGGGGGTAAAGATGAGTTGAAAGTTACAGGTTATACAGATGCCAGTTTCCACACTGATAGGGACAACTCATGTTCGCAGTCAGGATGGGTATTCTTGCTCAATGGAGGAGAGGTCACTTGGAAGAGCTCCAAGCAGTCGACAGTGGCGAACTCTACGTGCGAGTCAGACTATATAGCAGCTAGTGAAGCTGCAAAAGAAGCTACATGGCTGAAGAATTTCATTGATGATCTTGGTGTCGTTCCGAGCATCAAGGATCCCTTGGAAATCTTCTGTGATAATGAGGGTGCAGTCGCTTTGACTAAAGAACCCAAAGACCATGGTAACTCAAGACATATACTTAGAAATTTCCACTATGTAAGACATCGAGTCGAGGATGGAGATATTGGTATGAGCAGAGTATTGTCAGAGGAGAATCCAGCCGATCCGTTCACTAAACCACTATCAAGGATCAAGCATGATGGTCATACTAGATCTATAGGCATTAGATTTGCTGAAGATATGGTGTAGTTGTTTATTTGTTTAGTTTGATAATCCTTGAAACATTTTACAGTATGAATTTGTAATAGAATTGATGTTTATTTTGTGGAGACTTAATAAAGTGCTGGATTGCTATCATTTCTATTTATTAATTACTGTGTTTCACTTTTGTATGTTTAGAACCCACTTCCCGAGTACTAAGTACTCAAATCTCCACAGTCGGTCATACTCTTGGAAGTAAGTAGTGATTCAAGACTGTCATGAGTGTTGGTGGATTGACCATTTTGATTGAGCATGACATAGTGATTGTGTCAACACTTATGAGTACTTAATAGTGATATAAGTATTGGATCAACCCGCACTTAGAGATTACTTCATGGATTAAGTCACGAGTAATTCTAAGATGATAATATTTTCTGTTCTTCAAACCGAGATACATGTGGGGCTTTGCTCTAAGATTCTGTTATGCATGGGTATACTCCAATGCTATCCGTAACTGGTAGCTATAATTGGTATATTCATGTGTGACATGATGAAATAGACAAAGACTATGTAGTCAAAGTTTATTCGTCCCTTATGCCTTAATAGGAGAAGCGATATCTATGGGCCCCTCAATGATTTGGTGCTGACATCTAAAATACCTGGTCGGGTGCTGACTAGAATTGATGTGTTCGATTTAGTAGTCAAATGTAGTCGTCACAAATCTATATCGGGAAACATAATTTTGAATTCTGATATTGACCATTATACATGTCTCGAATTCATACAGATATCATGAGGATGAAGGAATAGTTGATCACTTATCTGAGGGCTGAAACTGATTAGATTAGAGTTCGGCAGATGCATTGGATGGCATTCTCTCTGCTGATTGTTAGATGGATATAAGACCATATATAGTTGATGACTTGTCCAAGTGAGAGACTGTTGGAAGTGTGTCCAAGGTCATTAACTAGTTGGTGATATTTCTAATAATAGCAGGGTCCTCTTGGGTTGCCCTCAAGACTCAAAGTTGAGTAGAATAAATAATAGGAGTGATTACTTTATTAATTATTATTGTTTAATAATTAATTAGAAACTAATTGGAAAACAATTTGGGAATTAATTAACAGTTTAATTAATAGAAGGGTTGAATGTGAATTAATCAATAGTTGGTTCGCAACTGGGTTAGTATTATGGTTTGAGGAACCATCCACCATTTTGAAAAGATTATTCAAACGAATAATTAGAACCATAAACGAAACTGTTTAAACAAATAATAATTTGCTTACATAAAAAAGATATAATAGAAATAAAAATGAAAAAAAATAAGAAAAACTGATTTAAACAAAACAAACTAGATTGAAACAATTTAACAAAAAAAAATCTTTTTGAGATTGTTGGTTCTACTTTAATAAATCTGCAAAATAAATAATTAGTAATTAATCATGTCGACTAACTTATGCTCGTATTTGACATGATTCGCCGTCTGATCCCAAGGTATAACAACCGAAGTAGTTTTTACTACCGGACTTGACCACTTGCTGGAAAAAATCGCCAAAAAATTGTATGCAGAGAAGAAGGAGAAGAGAGAATGTTTCACGTGTCTTAGAATGAGATGCAAAGGTCTCTTTACATACTAATGTTTGTAACTGTAATCATTAATTCAAAATTAATTATTCATTATACTAACATTAAATGCTTCAATTACAAAAGTTATAATAAGGACCAAAACTGTGAACTCGGTTTAAAGTGAACAAACGGGCTTTATGCTAGATTTAAAAAACCCGAATTATATTGACATAACCGGTTCTTTTAGCTATAAAGCTATATAACCCATTTTTTTCTAATACACATGTGTTATGTGAGTTACAAGGAGCGATATCTAAGATGATTAAATGATCCAATTTTTCAAAAACCACACTCTATTCCTTCCAACACCTATTTTTCAACATGTTTATTTCCAAATCATAGTAGTAGTGACATGCCGCCATATTTAATAATCTCTATGTAATTACAAATTGAAACTCGCATTCTCATTTTTTCAACAAACTCTTTAATTATTGTTTTGTGCAAATAGTATTCAGGATATCCAAAACTTCTGAAATATATTATTTGCAATAAAGCAACTAACTATAAACCCATTTAAAATACACAATAATACACTGCCATTTAACCTAAACCATTAACAGTTTCCAACACAACAAAGTTGTTTCCAAGTTCCAACACCACCTATTGTTAGCTCCCATAAGCTGGTAAGCAACAAAAATTAGAAGGTCCAAACCAAATGTTTTCATAGCCATGTATGCTTCCAACAACAATTCAAGTTCTCAGTTGCAATCTTGACGGCTAGGGGCAGGACTACAATATTAACAGTTTGTTTGCATATTTAGACATGGTTCGAGCCAAACTTTTCTTTCGGAAAAGTCATTTGTCCATATTTTCAAATGTTTACACCATTTTGTATCCTTTATACATATTAAATTAAGTACACAAATTTTAATAAGACTACCATAGGATGTGACAATGTTAGTATGTTAGCCACAAATTTAATCAAGGAACCAAATTATTTATATAAAAAAATAATCAAAATATGACAACAGATTTTATAGTTAAGACTTAAGAGACGATATGGGAGCATAGAAAAGGAATCATCAACGGTACCATGTGGTGATTGTGAGAATGAGTATCTTGACTCTTGAATAAAAGAATAATAAGGGAAGAACATGCAAATATATGTAATCCACATCTCTTATTTGACAAGGAAAGTGTGCCTTTATATAAAAGAAAGTAAGATGCTATAATTAAACATCAACATTGAGTTTAGTGCTGCTTGATTGTTTTTTTAGTTTTTAGCAATTATATTCACTGGATAATACTTACTAGAAAGTAAAATAAACTTTATCAATTTACAAATTTTGTATCTAATAAGACTTTTATTGATGGCATACTGATGAAAAGCATAAAAAGGAAAAGAAGAATAGATAACGTTGCTGCCATATTTAAAACAAATTATATAGCTACGTAATTCTTTAATTTGACTCAAACAGAGACCATATACAATCAATATGGATACATACTTCTTTTGCCAAAACACATGTTCAAGTATGCTTCAACCATCTAAAACAAAACACCTCATTTTCCAACTAATTCATGTTCTTCTCAGCTTCAATTATCCAAACTTCAAAAACTCTAGTCGTGTATGGAAGCATCAATATATTGGTAGTTTATAACTCAGGGTTTTGAGATTGATTATATATGTTGCTTATAAGAACCAGAAGTAAATCAAAGCTTTGACATACTATCAAGATATATAGAAAACGCATATTGATACCTGTAAATAGAAGATGAAGAAAAAACAAACAACACGACATAAGGCGGAGGGTGAGGTAGACCTGATTGCTGGCGGCAGAGGAAAATACGCAAAACAGTTGGACAAGCATGATTGATTAGCACTTTTCCACATTTATTTACTCAGGTTATACTCCTCCACTCCAAACAGGTATAAATAAACTCAGAAATTACTTTTGAACTTAAAAAGATTGAGCATACCTTAATACACCAACAACTAGAAGCTCCATCTTTAAAGCCACGCTTCTCTTCATGAGGATATTTGCCTTGTATAAAAATAAACCTCGGAAATAATAAGTTATTTTGCATAACCTTGCAGAGAATAAAGGGATGTCATCAAATAAAAAAACCCTTTAAAGGTGTGAGAACACTATATTTCCAAAATAAACAGAAGAGAAAGTCATGAATCCTAGATTATGAACAATCAAAAACGATTATATGTCTTAGGAACTTTGGATTCCTATAGCAAGCCACTAATAGGCCACACGGGAATTTGTGTACCTATAATCAACGGTGATGGAGTTAAAAAATAGCGCCGATGTTTGAATAGAATGATGGACTCTGAAAACAACTACCCTATCGAGGGGGCGGATTAATTGAAGAGCAGATGTGCATCGTTGCCTTGCAGTGATCTAGGTTTCCATTGAAGGCGATGTGTGACATCCCCATTTTCACGGCCAGAAAAGACCGATTTTGTTTATGCTTTATAAAAATCAGAGTACCTATTTTAATAAAATGTTGCGGAATTTGTTCCCAGAAAAACATGATAAGTACGTTATCAAAGCATTTCCGAAGAAATGTATTTTCATTCATTTTTAAACATTTGGGATGTCATCGTCAATACAGAAACATAAGCATAAATAGAACTTACATTCATTATCACTAGTGGTCTACATCTCTTTAATCTCTCAGTGTAGTGCAACTTTATATCGACACCTGTGATACAAATAAACTGAGTGAGTCAGGTTGGGAAACCTGGTGAGTACATAGGGTTTTCAACCCACAATAATGTAATTATTATGTTTAATTATCAAGCAATCAACCTGATTACCCATCCCCATTATCTTCTTTATTCTTAAGGATTACCCTAAGAATCAGTTATCCTTCATTCATTCACTCCTAAGGTTTTATCCTGGGGAATACGCGCGAAGTCCATTACTGCTAATGTCATCTATTAGGCAAAGCTGCCAATATAATCCTTTAGGCGCAACTGCCAGGATTGTGTTGTTCTCGACTAGGCGCAGCTGCCAATATCATCTGTTAGGCGCAACTGTCAATGTTATCTTTTAGGCGCGGCTGCCAATATTATCATCTAGGCGCAGCTGCCGGGATTGTGACATTCTCTATTAGGCGCCGTTGCCGATATTATCCTATAGGCGCATCTGCTAGGATGTTTAGAGTACATTGCGTTTCAAAATCATCTACATGTTATGATGCAGCTACCAATATTCACCTATATCATCTTTTATACCTCATCATTTATCTACCCATGTTCTACCCAATATTTTTGTAGCTATAAAATATCTCTATAGCTTTAGATTTGAAGAAAAGGTTCAGATCTGAAAACAAAATACATCTACCGCCTAGATCTGAAGAAAAAGGTTAAGATCTGTAAACAAAGTACATCCACAACCTAGATCTGAAGAAAAAGGTTCAAATCTGTAAACAAAGTACATCCACAGCCTAGATCTGAAGAAAAAGGTTCAGATCTGTGAACAAAATACATCTACAGCCTAGATCTGAAGAAAAAGGTTCAGATCTGTAAACAAAGTACATCCACAACCTAGATCTGAAGAAAAAGGTTCAGACCTGTGAACAAAGTACATCTTCAACCTAGATTTGAAGAAAAAGGTTCGGATCTGTAAACAAAGTACATCCACAGCCTAGATCTGAAGAAAAAGGTTCAGACCTGTGAACAAAATACATCTACAGCCTAGATCTGAAGAAAAAGGTTCAGATCTGTGAACAAAATACATCTACAGCCTAGATCTGAAGAAAAAGGTCCAGATCTGTAAAGAAATAAGTTAGATTTTTCATCCAACATAGATCTCAAAGTATAAAATATATATACAACTTAGATCTTAAAAACATGAAGTTTAAATCTTTCATCTAGCACGGATCTCAAGTAGATTTGCGCACATAACACGTAATGTATATAAAATACTTCATATCTATGTGTAAGATGAAAGTAACTATGCACTCACTTGATTAGAAGATGATCGGACAGCACTACGGCTCTAAATGTAGTATTCTTCGGTGAAACTGGAAGATCTTCACACACCGGGCCTCTCGCGGGCAGAGCTTCGGCTCGGAAACTCTTTTCTTCTCTGGATCTTCGGAGCTTGGGGACTCGCTTAGGGTCTCGGGATGATACCGGGGCTTCGGGGGTACTTCAAGAAGGCTAGAGAGAGTATCGGGAGTGAGAGAGAAGAGATAGAGCAACCAAAATCGGCTGACCCTCGATTTCTATTTATAGGGTCATTTTTCAGCTCTCACGTCGTGAGTTTTAAGTTGTCACATCGTGAGCTTTAGTTGTCACTGCGTGCGTCATCACAGGTTGCGTCCGACAGGCTCTGAAAGGTCAAATCACTGAGTTCACGTCGTGAACTCTGACACAGTATCGAGGTTCGCGCCCCGAACTTCAGAAATTCATAACTTTCGCATACGAGCTCCGTTTTCGACGTTCTTTATATCGACGCGTAGGTGAGACTATGCTCTACAACTCTCGTTTAGACTCCGTTGGCTAATTTTGATTTTATTTTTATTATATTATTATTATATTATTTTTAGTAGGCCGGGACAGGAAAACTCTGTTATAAATTCATAACTCCTTCATCTGAAGTCCGTTTTTGTCTGTCTTTTTACCGTTGGACTACTATCGACGAGATCTTCGATTCTCGTTTAGATTAAATCGCCTAGAAATCACTCGATCTAAAAATCGAACTTCGGGCTGCATTAGACCTGGCAATCCGTGTCTGCGTGTCGTGTATTCGTGTCAGACACGAATTTACACGACACGAATTTGTTAAACACGAACACGACACGAATTATAAAACGTGTTTGGGATATCAAACACGAACATGACACGTAAAAAATTCGTGTGACACGTGACACGACACGAATAGACATGTTTTTCAGTCGTGTTACACGAAAACACAAATAGACACGTTTTTAATGGCTTTTTTTAAGCTAGGGCTATAAACTAATTATTGACTTTTACGAGATTGGTCCCTAATATATTATAAATATAAAATTTAACCCTAAAGTATATATGTGTATATACATGTTTATACGTGTTTGTACGTGTCACGTGTCAACACGAATTTGTATCGTGTCTTATACGTGTCTAAACAAGTAAATTCGTGTTTGACACGTATAAGACACGAAACACAAATTTAAAATACGTGTTAGACACGAATAAACACGAAACACAAATTTCTAAAACACATACACGAAAAAGTCGTATCGTGTTCGTGTCGTGTTAATCGTGTCGTGTATCAAATTGCCAGGTCTAGGCTGCATACTGCTAAGCTGAAACTTCGAAAAATCATAACTTCCTCATACGAAGTCAGATTTAGGCGTTCTTTTCATGTACGCTCTCGGTTTAACGTATTCTACGACTTTCGTTTAGATCACTAAATCCAAATATCGCTCTATCGTAAATTCACGATTTACGTCGCGCTGTGTCGTACTGGTTTTGTCGCGAAACTTCGACAGGTCATAACTTCTTCGTTATAACTCGGATTTCGACGTTCTTTATATGTACAGAATCCTTGTAACATATACTAAAACTTAGTTAAGATTAATCCTTATAAATAATCTTCCATCAAAAAGTCATTTTTGATGCTTATCGTCTCTAAATTGACTAGCCCGGATCTACGGGCGTTACACGATGCTCCAATGGTAGTAGGAGGGGGTGAAGGCAGCAGTGGCAGTCAAGTGATATCAGGAAGCAAAGAAAAAAACATAGAAAGATTGTATACGTTTTAATTTATATGGGGAATCAATACGCCATGAAATTGGAGGGAGATTTGTGGGGGGAACGAATATACAAAGAAAATGGAGGGAAATTTGAGAAGGAAAGAAAATAAATTACTCTTGTTTTAGGTCTCTAGATTTTGTTTTAAATTTTGTTTTTTCTCATTTTTTTTATTAATTAAGCATTTTGTATAAAATAAAAAAATTTGTATATATCTTTTTAAACATTTTAATATTATATTTTTCTAGTTTAAAATCGAGATATCATGTTTATCTTTCATAAGTAGTGTTTTAAAAACCGATTAAAACTAGTTGGTTGAACTGGTTGGACCGGGAACATGAGACGATAGCGGTTCAAAAACAACTGGTTTTATACTAAGTTCTAGACCGGATTGAACCGAACGATTTCTGTAAAAACTATGTTGAATCGATACGATATAACTAGTAAAAATTGTTTGAACGGGTTTATTGAACTTGGATAATTAAATTTCATTTGGCCCAAATAAAATTGAATAGCTCAATCAATCAGGTTATCCGTAGTATACCCAACTCAGAGACCAACGCACACCACTGATGTAGATCGGTGGTTTAAACGGTTGAACCGACAGTCGTACCGAAAACCCTCTCATTAGACCAGTTCAACTAAAAAGCTGTTTTTGAAGCATTGTCCATAAGCTTTTAAAATATCAAATTTATCAAAATCTTTAGTTTTAACATCTATTCTGTGATCCTTTAAAATATTTTAAAATTATTAAAAATCCCATATCTGTATCACAAAGGACGTTACACAATTTAGGGTTCTCCAATCATGGAATTTGTGATGACATCGATTCCATCATATTGTCTCGTTGTCGACAAGTTTAATTTGATTGCTAGGTTGCAAAGGTCGAAGTTTAGTTGGTTGGGAAATCGGAGGCAACATATGGCAATGATCATGGTGGCTGATTGGATTGGATATCCAATGGGAGGTGCGTCTTCCTCATTGTACTCATTGGTCGAAGGCACCAAGGGCGACCCATTGGATTAGATATCCTGTTATATGGTAGTATGTTATTATCTGTGAGATCGGTATCCTGGTATATAGGATGGTAGAATGCGGTAGTGATTTGTAGATTTGTCTGTTTGTTTGGTTATATGTTTATCTGTTACGTATATGTCGACATGTTATGTGTGGTTAGGTTGAGGCAGTCATGTTTTGTTTTGAAGGCCAAGATACCCAGGGGTGTCCAAATAGGTTGTAGGCCCTACGAGACAGTCCAGTCAAGCCGAAGGCCCGACGAGCGGTCCGGATAGGTTGTAGGCCCTACAAGGCGGTCCAGTCATGCCGAAGGCTCAGTAGCGGTCCACATAGGCTATAGGCTTACGAGGCGGTCTAGTTAGGCTGAAGGCTCGCTTATGCATGTTGTTGTTTGTTATGTTTACGTGGTAGTACTTTGGGGAAACTTACTAAGCTTTGGCTTACAGTTTTAGTTTATTGTTTCGGGTACTTCTAATGATCGTGGGAAGGCGAAGGCGTGACCGAACACATCCTCTATTTATGGATTATTGATTTTAGGATACTTTGGTATTGATAAAAAATTTGGAAACAATGATTTGTAAACATTTTATGATTTTGGGTTGTTTTAAAAAGTTTAAATTTGTTGTGATTTTTGTGATGTTAAATTTTTTTTACGAAAATGTGACGGATTAAATGGAGAGTGGACATTAGAGTTTCATGTGACAAAAATGTCTAATTAGAGGTTAAAGGAAAAATTGACGGGGTGGGTGTAAGATCGGCTATGGTGTGACCCGGTCCTGATGAAGAATGCGGAAATGTAAAGATTAAGTGAATCAATCAACGACGAAGAACACAAAGAGTAAATAATTTATTTAAGCTCTCATTAATCTAGTAAGCTATTAGAAAGTGGGTTATGTAATAATTCTCTCACTAGACTAATCTCTCAAAATGGGTTCTTATATAAAATGGGAGCCACTCACTTCCTATTTATAAGAAAGGCTAAACTCATTACACATCCAAATAGGGTAAGCCACATCCAATGAGAACTCTGCACCCTAACAGCAACAATAGTGGTATGCTGGTTAGAGTACCAGTAGGTTGATTATCGTCTAGTGGAGTGCCTAGGGGTTGTATGTAGTCATGTAGGATAGCACGGGAATTCTTGATATAGGCTTTCTTTTAACACCGTAAATTTTCAAACAAAATTTTCATTTTTAAATCACCTAAAACTCAATATCACATTTTCTCAAAAACCACAATGTATCATTTATCAAAACACAACTCAATGAAATAACTGATAATATTCTAGAATCCTCATTCATAATCTCGAATAGGTGTGTACAATCGAGCATTCGCCTTCCCAAAATCTATAGAAGTATCTGAAACACATATTACACAACACGGTAAGCATGTCACTCAATGAGTTCCCCAAAATACCACACACACACAAATAGTTAGCCTCTCATGGCTATGTCTCGATAAGGACCCTCTGGTCATGTGTCTCACTGAAAACCCTCCGGTCCCACAGCATGGGTCGGACCCTCTAGTCCTGGGATCTCAGTGAGGACCCTCCGGTCTCACAACTCGGGTTGGACCCTCCGATCCTAACTCAATAGAAGCATAGAACAACATACCACATAAATCACGAATACATAATGCAATATATCACAATACTCAATATAAACACATAATACCCTTCGGTCACACAAAATTACCACTCAAGGTAAGTAGAGTGAGAAGACTCACCTCGCAGAGTAAAGCAATGCATCCCATACTTGAGTTGTTGGTCATATCTCCGCCCCTCCATGGCCTCCAAAATCCACAGTTGACCAAAACCCTAAAGTCAATGGAAGACCACACCCAAGTCAACAGTCCATGTTGACTCAACTCTCCGAGTACAGCTCATGAACTCATCGAGTCCCTCAGAACTCAGTAAATCACAAAAACCCGACTGTACTCGCCGAGTTGCCAGCCAACTCGTCGATTCCATGCAGCGTCCAAAAGATCAGGAAAACCCTACCTATTCGTCGAGTTGTCTCATCAACACGTCGAGTCCACTCTGAATCCAAAGACGGGCAAAACCCTCTCAACTCGTCGAGTTGTCTCATCAACTCGTCGAGTCTGTCGGGCGTCCAGACCATCGCGTAAACCCTAACCGACTCGTCGAGTCGGCTCACCAACTCGTCTAGTCTATTCAGTCCATTTCCTCATTCAGATAATTTTGGACATAAATAAGGTCTCATACTCTGGATTTAGCCTCCTAAGGATGAATCATCACGTAAATCTGCAACCTTTACGTTCATGCATGGCATGTAGGGCTCAAGATGCCAAAACAAGCTCCATAAAGGTCTTGGTGCTTGAAGACTTGCCCAAATCTTGATAAAGCTCGAATCTTTGGGCTTATAGGTACTTATATAGCTCAGATCTGTGGTCTCAACTTCCATGACCAGCTCAACTACTCCAAACCAAAAGATGGATGGGATAAAGCCCTAAAACTCTCTATAAAGAGATCTAACAAAAGGAATGATCAAGGAGATAGCTTTTTACCTCCAATTCAAAGCTAGCACCAAAAGAACACTGGATCCAAAGTTTCTTCTCGTTCCAAACCTTCTTGCTCTTCAACCCTCTTCTAAAAATCCACTTGAACACAAGATATTTAGCCTTTCTCTCTCTCTCTCTCTCTCTCTCTCACACACACACACACACACTGTCACAACTAGGAATTCTATGCTTCTGTAACAATAATGATGATAACATTTGTAACCAAAAATTTTAAAACATGCATGATGTTCATTCAATGACACCAAAATTCCATCAAACACTCTATACAAACACTTCAAATAGTCAACTACAGATTGGAAACCCTAAAAATCCCGGTTTAAGTCTATTATGGACTAGCATTTTCTTATTGGGCCTAATGGACCAATAAGCCTCCAATTTAACTATTTTAGGCTTAGGACCCTTAAATGGGCTCTAATTAGACCCACTTGCATGAAACTTAACATTTTGGGCTATAATGGGCCTAAAATGAATTAGTTTACCTTTAATGGGCCTTGTTGGGCCATATCAAATCTAATTAGCCCTAATGGGCCATAAATCCATTCTATTATACAAAAATTGGGCCGTGAGCTACCCTAAAGGCCCAATGGGCCGAAAAATAATATTGGGCCTATGGAAATTCGATCAAAGCCAAGATTTGAGCCCAAAAATCATTTTCCTTCATCCCATTTGGCCATTCTCGGCCCTAGCTAAAAAAAAGGAGAAATGAATGAATAAGATAGAGTTATGACACATCATTTTTTCTTATGGGTTAATTAGGGAATTACCCAACAAATAACCATACACAATCTCATGTATCCATGCATTTCTCTCTTTCTCCCTCTCTTCTTATCACTCTCGGCCGAGAGCTCCACAAACACACACCAATAATTCATTTTCAAACTCACTCATAATCTCCTTCAAGATCAAAGAAAACTCTCTTCTTTCTTTGTTATTTTCGTGATCATGGTGTGTGATCCCATGAGTTCTTCATCAAGTATCACCATCCTTCGTAAGTTGTTATCATACATAAGCCTTGATTTTTATTCTTAAGATAATAATACTCTCTTATATGGCTTCAATTCATGATCATACTTCCTTAGAACCATCTAGGGCCGAGAACTACCTCATCTTCTTCTATTCTTCTTCAAAACCGAGAACAACAAGCAAAGGTGAGTTCATACCCCCTTGTTTTTGTTTTTACTTGTTTTTGGGGGAGAATACAAGTACTATGTGTTGATCTATGTGTGTATGCTTGTTATATGTGATTTCTTAGGTTTATGTTGTGAAAATATGATATTATTTGCTAAATCTTGAAATCTATGGCTAAGGTGTGAAGAATACATAAACAATGTACACAATAAACAACTTACTTCAAAGATCTAAGGATCTTTAGGCTAAAGAAGTGAAAACAAAGTCAAAATCCTTATAAGTGTCATTTTTGAAAAAATAATCAAAGTTTGGGTAAAATATGGTATTTTCGGTTTTATAAGGACAAAATAGTATTATTTACATAGAAATCTAACTTTTATGAAAATAACACTTGTCTAGGGGTCAAAAACATAAATTTTAGCTTAATGGGCTTTAAATTTGGGCCTCACGAGTTTTGGGCCCAAAGTTGCGAAAAAATAAAGTATTTGAGGGGCTGAAATGGAAAAGTTAACAAACTATGAGTTTAAAACGTGAATAAAACTATTTTAAGGGCTGAAAATGACTTTAATGCAAAAATTGGACTAAAAAGGCAAAGTTTTTGATTTTGGGGTAAAAATTGTAAAACTTACGGAATGTGAGCCAAAAGAGTAAACTTTTTACAACTAAAGGCTGGAAATGATAAATACAATAGTTTTGGGCTGAAATTATTATTTAAATAAAGTTTGGGTCTAAAATGTCAAGAAAAACGGTTTAAGGACCAAAAATGTCAATTTTCATAAAAGGACACTAAAAGTGCCATTTTTGTAGATAAAGGGGCTGAAATGGTCAAACTAAATGTTGTTGGGCCAACTAGACAAATACTAAATTATTGGGTTAAAAACATTAAGTTTATAACGCATGGTTTTAAAAATATATAGATATACGTATAACCAAAGCTTCGTTATAGATCAAACGTCAAAGTATTTTAACACTTCGAATAAACATCGAACTTACAACAAATACCTACATTACGAACTTAAGATCAATAAATTATAAATGATTCAATGGTTGGGCTCAAATATCTTCTATTCGTGCTATTGGGCCTTTGTGGCCCAATAGCATGATTATTGGGCCCAATATATTCAAACATGTTTATTGGGCTTCCGGTGACCCAATTACATACCTAGTGGGCATTTATCAGCTTTAATATGCTATTGGGCATTAATGGTCCATTTGCATTGCTAATAAGACCCTAAACCTTTATAATATGCTTAAAGGGCTATAACGTGTCCGTAGCATACTCGACAGCCTGTAATAACATACAAAGTTAGTGGGCCTCCGTAGTCCTCTTCTCTTCATCTGTTAGGCTTACCTTTATTCAAGTAAACATAAATCGGGTTGTAAAACAATATTATTCAATTTCTTTGGATTTAGTGAGAAATAACGGATGACACCAATAAGTGTCGATCGTAGTCTGTAGTTATAATCAAAGTCTCCTGGAGGGAGAGCGAGAGTTTGTGTATAGATATATACGGGGGTGACTCCCCCACACCTAAGCTGTTCGCTACAGTTAGACTCGGCCAGTCTAGGGTGACAAAATCTTGATCAAAACCGGCGTTTGGAAAAATGCCAAGACAGGCGAATTAGTCATAATTATGCATGGTTATAATGACTCACATAGAGATCCATTACCATTTCAGTATTCATGGGAAATCATATTCATTCACGGTGACGATGCAAAGTGATTCATACAATAATACAAAACTATCATACCATTTAAATTGGAAAACATCGGGTTTTCCGGGGAAACAACATTATTCACTTCTACATACAACAACTATAATACAATGAACAATTATGAAGAACATTCACTTTTACATGTTTTGAAATCACATACATATGCACTTATGGGATCATCACATCTTTTTCGCAAATAGTTTTTGTTACAGAAAATATCGAATTTTCTAGGTTTTACAAACAATACAAACTAGTTCTATATCAAACATGCTTATGAACTCACCAACATTATATATGTTGACCGTTTTCAAAATAACTTGTATTCTCAGGAAATCGTTAGACTGAAGAACCTCCAAGTGTGTCTCAGGAAATTTCTTTTGTGTGAAATATTAATCATCAGACAATTTATGTTTTGGAATATGTCATGTAAACCATGTACTTGATGTGAACAAGGTCAGTTGTAATGTATTAATGCATGGTGAT
Source organism: Lactuca virosa (assembly GCF_052849685.1). NCBI lineage: Eukaryota > Viridiplantae > Streptophyta > Magnoliopsida > Asterales > Asteraceae > Lactuca > Lactuca virosa. The sequence goes on from NC_136426.1 coordinate 207,383,763, forward strand.
GTTTATGTTATGTTTCATGTATATTTATTGTGATGATATTTCAATTTAAGTCACACGAGCCCTCAGACGTTTCCGCCGTCTGGTTCGGTGGTGTGACACACACAACGACTACAACTCGTCTAGGGTTTCTCTCAGTGTGTCTAAATGGCCAGGGAGGCGAAAATGAGGGCTTAAGGGCCTTTAAATAGGGTGCAATCCCTAAAATTAGGGTTTTCTCAATACAGACTCAACTCGTCGAGTCCAACCCTTCGAATCGACGAGTAGGCTTCATAACCCGCGTGGCCAACTCAACCCCTACACGACGAGTCAGGACCAACCAACTCGTCGAGTAGGTTCTCCAAAGTGCATTATAACTCTTAAATTTCTCATCCAGGATTCGGGGTGTTACATTTCTTGCTCATTCCTTGTTTGGTTGTGGCTTTAGAGTATGATCATTTGTTTGGGTGGTTATCTCACATCTAGTTACTTATGGTTATGCATTCCATGGAGATTAGTTGGTAGTGGAGCAGTATGATGTGAGGGGTGTAGTAGGCAGTAGTTAGCTGTATGATTGATAATTGTATGTATTATGTGCCTACTTGATCCTTGATTGTTTTTATGTCGACATATGGTGGCATATGAATCATTCTAGCCGTGAGACTATGGGCCGATGGTATTCCAATCCGATGACTGAGGATCCGATATGCATGCTTGTTTGTTCGTTTCGTGGGGTATTTTGGGGGAACTCACTAAGCTTTGTGCTTACCTAACTGTTATTGTTTTCAGGTATCATCAGTTATCATGGGAAAGAGAAGATGTGGTTGTACATATTCATCAACAACAATGAAGATTCTGTGTTACTATATTACTTTGATTTTCAACAAATGTGATTTGGAATAAACAATTTTCCTAATACATATTTTATAATGTGGGGTTTTACCTAAATAAAAATTAAAATATTTGATTGTGAAAATTTGACGTTACATTATCACAATATAATAATATGAAACAAGAAGGAAGATGAATGTTTGATATGGAGCTTTAAACAAATTAACAAAACCTCTTGCTTAAAGGTTTAACCACATCAATAAAATCTATCATATTCGTTACCTAAGACTATTTTATTTAAGTATTCTTTTCTATTCAATTTTGTATGGAACCTTTCTTTTTTGAATAATTTAATGGGTAATTTAGATTTGTAGATTACTAAGCAAGTATTAGCAGATAAAAAAACAGGGGGCCATGCCTGGCCCCAAAGGGATCCGCCACTGGTTGTTTTGGTTATCATCGTCAATCACGTAACTCTGTTGCTTAATAATTTTTTGAAAATAACTGATTAATAATTATGATTTTTAATTATCAAAATTCATTTTATTTTGTAACTGTAGTTCACATGGATTATAACATAGTAAAAATAATAAATTAGTTAGGTATAATAACATTTTGGAGTTTGACATAAATCAAAACCAAAACAAAAATTCTTTTTTAGACCAAATGATTGATTTTTTTTAACGAATAAAAAAAAATTCAGAAACAACATGGAGCATTTTTAGTCTTTTCTCTTTTCTTAATACTAAAAAAACAACTACTAAATTAATTCAAGCACCGATTCATAAAAGTTATCTGTTTATTAATTGAATTTCGATTATAGGAAAAGAATTCAAGCACCAATTCATAAAAGTTATATTTTTATTAACTGAATTTCGATTATAGGAAAAAAATAATACATTAATTCAAGCACCAATTAGGAGACATCATCAAATCCACAGCCCGCTCAATGTTCGTGAAATATATTGAAATATAGCGCCCTTTCCTCATTGCCCTTTTTACACCTTAATTTCTCGCAGTGGCGGAACTTAGTGGGGCATTTGGGGTCCCAGGCCACTGCTCAATTTCCGGCACGCAATGTAAATTTTTTTTTTTTGGTTTTTTCTATTAGGTGCACCCGTTTGAAGTACAAGGGACACCCCTATTAAAACAGTATGTGTCCGCCACTGATTTCTCGATCTCCTACAGAAAAAACAACGAGTAAGCCATAGTCACCTTCTTCTCTCTTCCTTACGATCATCACCGGAGAAAAAGTGAAAAACCACTGCCGATTGTCCTCTATCACACTCCTTCTGGCTTAAGTTTAACACTTTTTTTTTTTTTTTTTCTGAAGTGGTATTTTGTTTCGTTTTTTATTCTTACATTTATACAAATTGCTTTAATATACTTTATTTGAGTTTGATTTGTTTTCCTAATTAATGCAACGATAATTAAGGATTACAAAAAAAAATAGAAAATGCTATATGTTTACATGTTTACAGGTGCCTACCCCTTGTGAATTGGTGTCTCTTGATGTGGATATGAACTAAAATGTTGTCAAATGGTTGAACGAACAATACATCTCAACAACTGAAAACTTATAAGAAAAACCTATATGTATTTTTGATTAATTGTTTCTTTTTTAATTCATAGGAGTCCCGAGTCTGATGGAAATAACGTTGTGAGAAACATCATCTATGGTCTTGGAGGAAAAAGTATCAATATTAGAAGACGATTAATTAAACACTTTGTTTTACTCATGATTGCATACTTTTATTTTCCATCTTAACAAGCTCATGACAATATTTTCCCAGCATATGGTGAAAGAACGCCGACCAGTGTAGCATTCCACTTCCACTTTTTGTGGTATGTTTTCTATTACGCTTTACAATATTAGTGTTTTTTGGACAATGTTCATAGTAAATAGGCTATATCTATTGTTTCTTGCATACAATCATTTGACAAGGTTGTTTATCGGTCCTTTCAGGAAAGAATTAGATTGATATATTGGTATGGCTTTTATCAGGCTTCCATTTCTAGGAATGTCCAATGTAGGTTCCTACTTCCATTTATTGTGGCTTACTTTTTAATGTATTTTTGGTTTAACTTTTATTTTTCAGTTTACTTATTAGCACCCTACTTATATTTTCTGTCCAATATTGGTTTAGTTTTTTTTTTTTTTGATTAATCTGTTGGCTTATTTGTTCAATATAGCATCCTTCTCCCAATTTCTATGCAGTAGAAAGTAATGTCCAATGTTTGTTTTGGTTTTCATTTTTTCTCCATTCGTTTTCATTTCTATTGATATAACATCCTACTTCTATTTTTTGCTGCATAAGTGGATGTAGACATGGAGTATTATACACCTCATGGTGCCTATTTTTGTTGTGGGAGATTGAGGTTGCTAACATTGATTATGATTGTCGAAAAATTGTAATAATCTGTTTGGTCCTTTTGCTTTAGTGATTACTGATATTATGTTGAATATGATAAATAGTTGGGGAGTGATGTACATGTGCCCAAGATGATCATGTTCGAAGACTACGAGACTAAGGGTTGCAATATTGTATGTATTTTTAATATTTTTTTGTTTGTGTAAAAGCCCATTTTCATTCACAGTTTGCTTAAATATGCTCTGTTTTCTCTTGGTAGGTGTCGATAAGCTTGATGGACATTTATCAACAAGAAGCCTATGAGTCTTTAGGTGCGCATCTAGTTTGATCGGCTTGTATATATTGGGGTGATTCAAGTGTGCAACATGAACAAATCCATGATTGTCGGAAGTGGGGTGTGGCAATGAGATTGGTGTCAAAATCCTTCAATACGTGAACATCTTGTTAAGGTTGGATCCTAGTGTTAGTGGATGTAAATATATAAAAATCCATTGAAAATTAATTAAAGGATTTCGTTATTTAGGTATATTAAGTGCAAAAATTGAAATGTAACAATTGTAAAAGTAACTGTCTTGGTATTGGGTTTGTAGATTTAACAAAAAAAATATAAAACAATCATTGAACAGACCCGGTTGCATAAATAAAAACTTGGCTATATGATCAAACAAGATTTATCTGTGACTTGCATGATAGAACCCGGTTGTATGCATGTGAACCGGGCTATATAGCCATATAGAACACATTGTCTTTCCAGACTAAGAACCCGATTTTATATAAAGGAACCGGGTTGTATTAGCTTAATAAGTCCCGATTTTAAAAACGGGCTCTATTCAATTTTACTTATAGGACTCGCCCCATAAAAGACCCGGTTGCAAACCGGGTTCTTTATAGTATTTAACCGGGTCCTTTTAGCATTTTTGTGGTAGTAATTTGTATACAAAATTCGTGATTCGCACCGTCCTACACGTGCATAGGTGTTAGAGTAAAAACATGCATAGAAACTTGTAAACCTATTATACGTCTATGCTTATAAAACCATTAAGAGCTTGCTCATTTTCTATTTTCCTATATGGGACACATTCTCACTCACTTTATTTGCTATCTTTAATTTCAAATACTCATCTTCGAGCATCGTTATCCCATTCATACATTTTCCATTTTGGACACAACATATATTGTTTCGAACCCCTTACGGAGAAGAACATAACTCACGAAGGATTAAAAATATATATAATATATATTTATATGAGTCCAAAGTTTAATAAAAATACATAATTTTTATGAAAGTTTTCAATAGATAATTATCTTTAAATTTGGGAAAACAAAATTTAGTTAATGCGATTGGATGTACTACTTTTTGGTTCATTTGAAGATTCGTGAAAAACCAAGTATCTGATACGGGAAAACTTTGGCAAAGTGATATCGTTGATTCCATTCAATATTTCTTGTTTTTGCGGTTTTTGAATAGATATAGTAAATATACTTTCTCATGGATTAATTGCTTATAGAACCCATTAAACTTTTTGTAATTATTTTAGCTTAACTTCTTGCTAGGGCTCTTTTTTGGTTTTCTTTGTATAGCTATGATAGGAATTTTTTATTTATTTATTTATTTATTTATTTATTTTTTAAATTAATCACGGTACAAAGTTCACTTATAATAATTAAAACTGAAGGTTTATTAGGTAGTACATAATAACACAAATAACTATTGAGATAGTTACAAATACACAAACATAAATAACTTTTTCATACATATAAACTACATATACGATGGATACGTATTAACAAAACCACTCCATATATAACATTTATTTTATCATGCACGTTTACAATAGTCACTTGTACATTTGTTGCATATAGTAATCAGGCGGCACAATATTTTTCATACCTTTACTGGTCACACTCATTTGACCATACGGTCGTGGAGCAACGTTTTGATGAGTGGTGGTAGTCCCGGTTAACAACGCCGGACGTATATGAGGTTTTGAAGGTGGCAAACCATAACCCTCATAAACTCTGTCAGCGGTGGGTTGGGAAGTATTGCGCCAGTTCTCTATTGAGCCAATAGACAATGGTTGGTCATAGGGGTTGTATTCATAAGTGGCAGTGTTGATCTGTTTATGTGTGTTTTCTTGGTGACGGGCGAAAGCTTGAAACGACGGAGGTTGAGCAGCGACGTCATGAGTCTGGTTGCCTGTAAGCGAATTAGAAATGGATCGAATGTCGGAAAGTGATTGAACATAGTGGTCTTGAAAGTCTTGAATATGATAGGGGTTATCCTGATCCAGAGTTCTGATTGCCGAGGATGAGAGCGAAGGGGGAGCTAGAGAATACATTTTTTACGGTGTGCAGGTTGTTTGGGAGTTATGGGGATGTGTACATAAATATGGAGATAAAGTGGGAGTAAAGGGGAATCCTAGTATAAAGTCTGATGGTCCTAAAAAAACTACTTTTTTATTGCCTAATTTTCAAGCGAAACCAAAAATAAATCTCTCTCTCTCTCTCTCTCTCTCTCTCTCTCTCTCTCTCTCTCTCTCTCTCTCTCTCTATATATATATATATATATATATATATATATATATATATATATAGTAGGCGAATATCTACGCGTTGCGCGTAATAAAATTATATAGTTATCCTTTTAGTAATCATATGTCATTGAAAATATATTTGTCATTTATATTAACTAAAAAATAATTATTATTATATTTAGACATTTAGTTAATTTGAACCATAGATAATATAATGCTTACCAAAATCGAATCATTTAATGGTATCTACTCACACTTTACGTGTGTATAAAATTAGTTATATTTCTTATCTATTTTAATTAACTAATGTAATGATTTATTAACTTTAAAGAAAAATTGATGACATTTTAATTTCATGATGATGATTATTTAAATTATCAATCATTGTTTGTGATGTAACATAATTTAATTTATAACTTTATGTTATTTTAACTATTATCGTAGTATTATTATAAATTAACTTTAAAAAAACTTAACTGAATTTCAGTTATTATAAAAAATAGTTTTTGGAGATCTTTTAGTTAATTTTACTTATAGATTTATGTTATTTTATGTTTACTGTATTTAATATTTTCCATTTAACTCTTATAAAAAATATACATTTAGTTTTTTTAAAAACTTTCTTTGATATTTTACTTTAAGTTTTAATTTTTACACTATATTTTTAAGTTTGTATGATATATTAATTTAGGCTATGCATTTAACACTATATTGAAGTTATTGATAATTCAAGAAGTCTTCCATTTATGATAATATTAATAGTTAATAACATATTTAAGTTACAAAGTATATTATAGAGAAATATGAAAAGTTGAGAGTTTCAAATTGATGTGGTGAAAGGAAAAATGTTTCCTTTATAAGTATAGTATGATATATATATATATATATATATATATATATATATATATATATATATATATATATATATATATATATATACAGAGAGAGAGAGAGGAGGGTTCAATTGAGAAAAAAAAAGGGTTGAGAATGGGGGAATCATTCACAGCCAATCATTTAATTAGCATCTTAACATAAAATACACGGTGTCAAACTTATAAATATGATATGATATCCTTCAATCACAGATACGTAACTGTGGAGAATTTGATAACAATTCAAATTCATTACTACTCGATCGTTCATCATCTAAATTTCTTCTCCAACCTTCAACGATCATCCATATTTCTTCAATTAAATCTCAATCAACATCATCCAGTGTTAATCAATCATCCATCTTCGTCAAAAACACGTTCATCAACATCATTCAATAGTAGACAAAAAAAAATTGTTTTTGGTTCTTTCAATCCAACCTTCAATTATGCTTCAATACGAGCATATCTTCAACATCTACGATTAATTATACTCCCAGTGTCATTAGATCAACATCATCGATAATCAACAACAGTTTCACTTCATATCATTCATTCAACATCGATCATCAAACAAAACTTCAAAATTAAGGTTACAAAAACATCAAATCATTTTTTTTTGAAAAATTTCATGTAATTCTCTATCAATCTACTATTTTGTAAGTTTTAAATAGTCAAAGTATCATGTTTTTAGCATTTTTAAAAAAGCTTACTTGTATGCACTCCAACTGTTTGATGAAATGCATAAACTAAATTACCACGTTATATTCACATATGAATATGTTTTCGCACCTTAATCAGTATATGATTATTAAAACACAAAACAAATATACAATTTTATATGTTATTCATATGTGAATAACAAATATAAATTATATATATATGTGAATATACCTTGTAGTATTCATATGTTAATATCCTGTGTAATATTCATATGTGAATAAACTGCGTAATATTCACATATGAATATACCATCTAATATTCATAAGTGAATATATCATCTAATACTTACAAGTGAAAATAAAATGTAATATTCACAAGTGAATGCATCATTTAATATTTAAATATGAATATACTGTATCATATTCACAAGTGTATATACTATATATTATTCATATGTGAATATACTGTGTAATATTCATGAATGAATATACCTTGTAATATTTAGATATGACTAGAATGTGTAATATTCACAAGTAAATATACCATATAATATTCACATGTGAATCTACCATATAATATTCATTTCTGAATATACTATGTAATATTCATTTGTGAATATACCATGTAATATCACATGTAAATATACAATATAAACAACATATATCATATAATATTCACATATGATTATACATTCATGTGTGAATATACCAATGTGATAATTAGAATGTGATAAATCGCTATTATTATGAACTAAAAGTATATTTTTAACATTTTTTATGTGTATTCACATGTTTTTCAGGTATCGTTATAACTCAATAAAAGAATAACATTTCAATCAATGGTTGGTTCATATCCCGGTGGTTGACAATTGGTTGACGTAACTGAGAAGATATCATTGACGAAGACAATATGTTTTTATATTCACGTGTAAATGTTATACAATTTAATATATTCTTCATTTTGATCGTGTTAAATTCAAATGCAAATGATATTCATTAACCAATATAATGTTGTTTGTCTTAGTATAATGTTGATTTTACATGTAAAATAATATTGTTACAATATACAAAAAAACTATTCACAAACCAATTCTTATAGTGTATTATTTATTTTTATATATAAAGGTTGTATTCACAAAATAAATAAATCAACATGTATAGTTTATTCACATAAATAAAAATAACAGATTACAATGATGTTTTTACTAGTGGGATTGAAGTTAGTAACATCATCAGTAAATATGTCGTAATGATTTTCTAAACTTTATTCATATATGAATAAATAGCATGTGATGATGATGTCATCACTAGTAGGAATGAAAATTTAGTGACATCATCAAAACAATTTGCCGCAATGAAGTTTAGTCTCGGAATTGGACGAAATTCGCATATTTGATGTAAAATGGTGTGATTTACAAAACTCACAGCTTCGCCGTGACGTATGGTGTTTTTCGGCCATTCGGGACTTTTAGGGCCTCAAAATGACGTTTTTCTATTTTTATAATTTTCCGAAAAAAAAGTTATCATTTATTCACATAATTATTTTATTAACCTAAAAAGATTAGTTGTATGTGAATAAATATATATTCTTATCAAATACTTTTTTTATCTTTAATTTTATATATTTTGTAGTCCTCGGTTTTATTGACAGTTTTATTCATTTGTGAATAATACATATAAATTCACATTTTATTATTACATATATATTCATTTGTGAATATTACATATGTTCACATGCGGATATAATTCTTATACGTTATTCACATATGAATTACAAACTTGCTTAGGACCTCAAAACAATGATTTTTTTTCGAAAAAAAATACATTATCATTTATGAATATTACATGTATTCGCATATGAAAATAATTTTTATATGCTATTCACATATGAATTACATAGTTGCTCTGTATTTTTAAAAGACATACATTGATTCTCGTGTAAAGGCATATTCACTTGTGAATATTACGTGATATATTTAGTTTATGCATTTCATCGAACAGTTTGCGTGCAAATAAATTAACTTATATAATTATGGTAAAAAATTAACAATTGAAGCCAATAATTACAACACAAATCAAATCCTCTCAAAATTGATCAATAATCAGTACGTTTAGATCAAAAATTGTGAAATTTTTTATGAAAAATGAAGTTTTTCAAGCCTGAAAAGCGATATTAAAAAAATTCTTCAAATATATGGTTATGTTCATGCACTTTCGATTGCTATCTGTTTTTTGATATTAGTGAAGGTTCGATTGATGAAGTTTCGATGACTGGTGATCGCAAAATGATGTGACATCGATAAATATGGATTATGTTTATCGATTTTGCTTGACATCAACGAAACTGGACAAGATTGAATCACGAGTTACACTTAATAGTATGAATAAATGTTTTTAATGATGAATCACAACATTTTGATGAAATAACGAAGATTTTTTATGAAGAATTGATGTTTTATAAAATGTCGATGTTTTTTGATGACGAACAGGTGACGTTGATGTTTTTTTGATGAAGAACAGATGACATTGATGAAGAACAGATGATGTTGATGGAGAAGATATGATGTTGATGAATAATAGAGGAACGATCCAGATGAATGAATAACAAATGATGTTGATGAAGAACGAATGAACGATTCAGAAAAACAGCGTGTCTTTAATGACTTAATCTAAATGTGTTTTACATATATAAAAATGATTGGCTGAGAATGATTCCCCCATTCTCAACCTATTATTTTTTCTCAATTGAACTTACCTCTATATATATATATATATATATATATATATATATATATATATATATATATATATATATATATATATATATATATATATAAACTGAAAGCCCGTCTGTTGTGAAAGTTAAAAATAACATTAAAATATATATGTTTTTTAAAATGATTATGTTATTTATATTAAAATTAACATAATAATTTTTACATTTTATATATACATATATATATATATATATATATATATATATATATATAATCTCAAATATTTTGAAAACTATTATTCAATAGCATTTACCCACTATTTGTATCCAAATAAATCTGTATATGATCCTCAGTTTAGTGTTATTTTTTAATAAATGTTATGATCGACTAATTTAAAAATTTACATATGTGACTATCTTTTAATTTTGATGATAGATATAAATATAAATAATGTTATGTTACTCTTTAGCTATGATTGTTAATTAATTTGTAAAATAACTTTAAAAAATATACTTTAAAAAAAATAATTTTTGAATATTATTTTAATTAATTTGACAATACGATTCAAGTTTATATTTAACATGTTCAAACATTTTAACTATAGACAAAGAAATATTTGATCGATTTTATGGTTTATTTAATATTTTGGTTTATGTTTTAAATCTAATACTTTATTTAATATAGCAAAACAAATATATTATATTGATAACTAGGAGGTGAAACCCTCGTGAAACACGGGATAATTTTTGTTATTTTTGTTTTTGTTATTTTTGTTTTGTTATTTTTTTTTTTTGGTCAACAGCCGTTATTGGGTTTGGGCTTTGTTGATAAATCTTTTATTGATGTTGGGTTGGATATAGAAAATGTTTATGTTATCCATTTTAAATTTGGTTTTGTACCGTAGGGTATATTGGCTATATTTGGGTGCCGATAAACTTAAAAAGGTTACCAAAATATAATTATTTCATTCTTTTAGGCTGTTTGGGTGTGGCTACCATTTTATTATATGTTATCATATTTAAAGTGTCCATCTCATCATACTAGTCATTTTTTTTGTGTTATAACACCTAAGGTGGAAATAGGCAACACCAAATAACATTTAATAACACCTATCATTTTCTATTTAATTTTTTTTTATTTTTTGATGTTTTTAATTTACATTTTTCTATTTTGTTTTATTATTTTAATTTATGTCATAATAATTTTTAAAAACATATAAATTAAATAACACATAATTAAAATAAATACTAATTAAAAACTACATTATAACGAAAAAAAGGACATTACAAAGAAAAAAAATAAAAACGACATTACAACGAAAAAACCCATTGACCGAAAAAAATTGACCAAAAAAAAACATTAATGTTCATCTAAATATTTCTCCTCGATCTTCGCCTTCATTTTTCGAAGCACCTCCAACCGTCTCGGTGGCAAATTCTCCTCGTTAGTTTGAAGAATTGTCAAATCTTTCTTAATGTGAACTTCCTCGGCTTCACAACGAAGGAACTCGAAATGATCCTATTGCAACTCATATCTTTTTCAAGCGATTTCGTTGTGATCGTCAAAATTTTGTTTCATTTCGGCCTGCTCTCGACGTCTACTTTCGCCTTCCTCCGCGTGTCGTTGAACACGCCTCGCTTTGTTGCGGCCTATCGCTCGTCGAGGTGGGAAGATCTCTTCAAGTTCGTTAAAGTTGTCCGGTATCTCATCCGTGTCTGCATTGAGGTCGATGTTCGTGCATGCGTCCGAAACATCGACCGAACCAGAGCCGGGCGACCTCTTCGATTGTTGTTCTATAAATGTGTCCGTTTTATTCCACTTTCGGTCTTCCTTGACAATCCCTCAAATCGTTTCGTGCTAAAAAACGTGACCGATCTCGACATGATATTGGTCCCTCACCACTCTATAAACGTCAAAATCAGTCGCATTACTTTGCTTGTGCAAGGAAACTTTGTTGTATACGGAATTGAACTTTGTGCACTTCTTGCTTATTTGAGTCCATTTGCTACTCAACATGTCATGATAGCGGTACTTTTCATCCTTCTTCAAAATGGTACGAAATTTCCCGATCACGGCTTCCCCAAAATCAACTTTTCTCATATCGTTTCCTTGAGTTGGATTTTTGATGTCCCGCTCCAAGCCACCGCCAACACGTATTCCTCATCTGCGGTCCGCCATGTTGGAGGTTCGTCTTCCGATTGCTCGACCGCAACCACTTTCCCTTTCCTTCGTGATCTCCCTTTTTGGGCTGTTTTTTTTTTCACTCCCCCCGCTTACATCTCGGGTACCGTTTGTTGGGTGGGTGGTGGTTGTGTGGTATTTTGTTGCATTGTAACAAATGGGTTGAAAAACGTTTTGTGGAATGGTTGTAGGCAATTGTGGTGGGGTGAGGCGGGATTGAAAAAGTTGCCTTGAGTTTTGAGGATGTTCGCGTACAATTCGTATTGTGCAAAACCGAGAGGCGGTGGTGTATTTGTGTTTGGAGGAGGAGTGTTGGGGTTTTGATCCATAGTAATGAAAAGAGAAATTTTTTGAAAATTTGAAATTAAAAGGTTTGATATAAAATTGTAGATAAAAAAACAAAGCTAGATGTATATGTATATATATAGGTGTAAAAGAGGTAAAAAGAATGAAAAAATTAACTTTTTTTTTTATGTTTTTGACCGTTTTACAACAGTTCAAAATCAAAGATGTGGCCGTTGAAAATTAATTTTGGATCGAAAAAATGCCCGTTTGCACACGTTATCACCACAATGCGTCGTAACGTAACGCGGTATAACGGCTTAGGGGGGCGGTGTTCCAGCCGTTATACCGACGTTTTTTGATGGCCAACTCATCATAACGCCAAAGGGCGTTGCCCATTCCTAGTGATCTTATGTTTACAAATTTTCTTTTAGAAGACGTAAGTGTAAAAAAATGACATAAACCAAGCCTGATAACATTTATATTCACACATATTTATATATTGAGCATTCAGACAAAGGAAGTATTTTTAAAACAAGACGGGTATCATAACTTAATGATCAATATAACTTGTAGGTTTTAAAATGTACTTAAGAAATATATTTTATTATTTAAAATAATATTAACAGAATTATGGTATTAGCATTAGTAGGCACGTGGCACGTGTTTTGAAAATAAACTGCGAAATGATATCTCCTTAAATTGTTCTCCTCTTTGCAATTGTTTAGCAGCTTTAGATTTGTTAGTTTTAGCTTTAGTATCCCATAATTTCGGATGACAATCATTATCATCATTTATCAATACAGAAATGGATCTTTAGCGGTGGTTGAAGGAGCAGATGTGAGTGGTGGAATATACCAGGAGGCGGAGTAGACACAGACTATTGTGGAGCTTAGACAGATTGAATATTTATTAGAAGCGTAAAATCGTCATAACATCCTTATCATCATTCGTGACAATCCTTCTCATGGGCGATGACCACATTTGTGCACCTTGCACCGCCAATATACACTATAAGTGCAGTAACATCATATCCGCTGAAAAAATTCAAGAATTATGACTTAATTTAGTTTCACCAATGTTAAATGCAGTTTCTATGAGCATACTACACAAACATTACGCTCAATCAGTCTTAATTACTTAAATAATCTTTAATCAGCCATTCAATGTTTTAAACCAAAGTATTATGTTATTTCTGAAATGAAGAACTTCTTACTAAGTTCCATAACCTAGCTGTTCAGCTAAAGATCTATCTCCCAATAAGCTGAAAAAGAAAAGTTGAAGACGACGTACATTATGTAGGGAAATTTAGGGTTTGTGGTGGAGATCTGGATACCAACATGGATCGTGATATCACTTTCCGAACTGATATTTCTACCTTATGCCTGGATTACAATAAATTCAGCCTAGGATAATCCAAGTGGACACTTACGATTCTAGGCAGAGAAATCGTAAGCTAATATGCTAGAGGATTCTGTGAAAGTATGATGAAACGAGAGCTTAAGATCGTAACCCTCTTCTGAAAATAAAAGTCATTTATATAATAAACAATATTAGGGTTTTATTAGGGTTGGGTCGTCATTAGTTGCTTTGGAAGCAAGTAATGTTAATCCGGATTTAATGAGGATTTAGGGTTACCAAAACTAACGAGTTTCGTTAGTTTTACCATAACCACCCTCAAGAAATTGAATTTTCCACTATGTTCCCATATGTAAAATCCGGTGATGTTTTCCCCAGGGGCTCTGCCCCTTGGACCCCGCTAGGGGCGCTGCCCCTGGACCCCGCCAAAGGGGCGCTACCCCTTTCGAAACCCCGGACCCTGGGCCGCTGCCCCCGGACCCCCGACTAGTCGTCAAACCGGCTTCTAATTCGATCTTATACATGCGTGCACTCCGCACAATCCCGTACATATATTAGAGTACAAATTATGAATCCCTTTAGCTCACATGTTAGTTCAAGTTACTTAAAATGACATAGTGACACTAAAATCACCAACACATTAAGACCAAATTCTTCAGTTTTAGAGTCATGTTGAAGCTAAAAAGAAGAAAGAAGATTCCTGAATTGTACACACACTAAACAAATGATGTTGCAATACATTGGATAAGGAAAATTAAATAAAACAAACAAAGCAGAAGAAATTCACAACTTCATAGTTCTGTAGTAATCAATAGATAACCTTAAAAAACCTTTTCAAATTACCCCCAAGAAAATGTTATTGACAACATTTGACATGCTTTTAAAATGCAAGGTTATTCGAAGATTCAAAGAAAACATATCGAATATATGTGGGTATTTTTGTAATTTACATCTTCAGCAATCAATGAAACCATAATGTCATGAATACCCTTTTTCATAACCTTAAGCCCACACATATACACAACGGTGTCGTGTTTCTTGAGTACTTCCCATAGCTTTCAATTGGGTCATACAAATGAGCTTTTTAACCCATTTATTAAAACATAAACCATCGACAACAAAAAAATTAAGAACAAAATTAAAAATTAAGAAGACAATGCTAATTTTCTTGATTTGAAAGAGTGTTTAATATCTTCACCTACCTGAATGACTATGTTAACCGGTTTGCCTTGAATATCAGTTGGAATCAGGTCCTTTATGCTTCTTTAATAATCAATCTTCATTGATTTGTCTACAAGATAAAACCTCAAGTTCTTAAAACATGTCTTTGGGAAAAGTGTAGGATATTATTATTAAAAATAAAAATAAAAAGTAATAATGATTATAGATGATGACATATGTTCCTTTTGCTACAGTTTTGTATGTTATCAGAAGAGTAGCTTAGTTCATCACAAGTTCACAACTGTTGAGTTGTTCGGCTACATCACTATGATGCCATACTTTCAACTTCTTTCTTTCAACCGTAATGCTATCATCGATTAAATGTCTCATTTACCTGCTGCTCTTTTGCTTTCTCTTTATCCTTCTAATCACACAATTGATCAATCAATTAAAAAACATAAAATCAGCAGTACACGCAACCAAGCTTGACATTGGGAGTTCATCGGTTTTAATTTTCAGTCATGAAATCGAACTGTAGCCTAGTTCAAATTCGAAATGAAAGCATATTACCTGCAAACTGCAAATCGACTATGGGGAGTGGTACAGGGAGTGGAAGAAAGGATGGAGTTTTGGATCCCAACGAAGTAGAATAGAAGTATAAACTAGCTCTTGCAAATCAATTGAATTGTAGAAGTGTGTTGGAAAAAAATACCTGAAACCAAAAGTGAACAAACGAATTAATTTTGCAACCAACCTCCATCTCTATCAAAATTGACACGGGCTAAACGCTGGGTTTCTTGTGTAGAATGGTTTTTGATGAATCTGGGGATGTGACCGCCTACTACTGGCGTTCCATGGTGCTGAACAGAGGTTGAAAATCAGAGAGTTGGCGTTGTATTTTGGGAGCGAAGTCGGAATCTGTAGGTTTCTTTTTGAAGACAAACTTGCAATCTCCCTTCAGAACTCAAACTCCTCAAAGTCGTTATGTTATTTAAGGAAGTACTGTAAACAATGAAGATGGCGGTGGAGAATCTGTGTGCAAAAATGTGATTGGAAGTAGCCGGTGTCAGCAGCATTGACCAAAATTGTCAAACCGTAGAAAATGTTGTGTCAAAATTGTGAACCATATAAGTGGTAAGAATTAATATAAATTTAAATATTGAATATTGCATTGTATTTAACATCAAATTTACTTTATAAAACTAAATATGTTATTTTAATAATTCAAATGATAAAGTAATATGATAATGTTTTATATTTAATAAGTTCAATAAAATTGGAAGTCGAAAATACAAAGGTTTCAAATCAATATATTGACAATAAAAATTATTCATATATATATATATATATATATATATATATATATATATATATATATATATATATATATATATATATATAGAGAGAGAGAGAGAGAGAGATATGACCATTCAATCACAAATATTCTTAATTTGAGAACATTAAGAACAAATTTGGACCATAAATTTTTTTTAAATAAAATTATATATATATATATATATATATATATATATATATATATATATATATATATATATATATATATATATATATATATATATATAGAGGATTAAATGAGAACATCAAAAATGTTCAAAACGTGACAACAATTATGGACCAACCAATTTATAACGTTAAGTTACTAATTTAATCTTTAAATATTATTAAAAGAGAAACTTTGTGATATCACTTTTAACAATCAGGGTCATTGATTGTGTTTCATTCATATATTTTCCACCGTTAGATCGTTATGCTGACATCATCATTTGGTCAACCTTTTTTTTTGGTCCACAAATTTTATGAATTCTATTAATAACAATTACATTTAACATTAGGAAATCTATTAATAACAATTAAATCTAACCAAAAATAAAATTATTTTTAAAATTAGGAAATCTATTAATGACAATTAAATATCACCAAAAATAAAATTACTTTTAAAATTAGGAAATCTATTAATGACAATTAAATCTACCAAAAATAAAATCATTTTTAAAATTAGGAAATTTATTAATGACATCATCATTTGGTCAACCCCACCCCTCATTACTCGTTTCTTTTGTTCTGGTTTGAAAATCATTAACACAGTCATTATTTTCTTTTCAATTTATTGCAGGGAAGAAAATATGAAGATCAATGGTGCTGGAAGATACATAAGAAAGATTCTCCCACTAATTTCAATGATGCGTACATCTTCTTTCACAACGATTCAATCGATTCTCCCTTCTACGACCTTGAATCCAGATACAATTTCTCTTCTCATGTCTCTATGCGCAGACAATCCATAATCTTATCTCTTTGATTCCTCCTTATGTAACCTCGAATCCCTTTCATCTTATGATCACAACCGCAAGCACTCATCTATTTCGTCTCCTTCCCTTTCTTCATATTTCTTGCGTTTCACCTTAGGGCTCTCCTTCTTCCAGTCAGTTATTTGTTTCTTCGCACAACGACTTATAATTGATTTGTTATGTTTCGATTTCTGGTGTTTATTTCTCAATTTTGATGAAAAAAAACCTAATTTCTACACTTGCTTTTAGGAATTAAGGGAATCGTCGCTCCTTCATCGCCTCCCTCTTTCTATCTGTTGTAGAAACTAGAAAGACGACATACACACAAAGTTAACACGTTCGTCTTTTTGATTTATTCATAGGTTTGTTTTCTACACCACTCCAACCTCTTGCTTTGCATTTTATACGATTTTTGTTACTGTTTTCTTCTTTTCCCTCATTTTTTTCACCATTTTATGTTTATATATATATATATATATATATATATATATATATATATATATATATATATATATATATATATATATATATATATATAGCTTTTGTGTGCTTACTTTTTTCTTCAGGGCTATCTTGATGTTGATTTTGGGTTTTTATTGAACACAATTATGATACATGTTCTTGATATCAACTGGCATTCACTCGGTACCTCAAGAACATCTAACACCATCTTGCAAATACCATTTTTTTATGGTATCAGCAGAAGAAGATAAACAAAAAAGGGAAAAAAAAGGAGTCGATTTGCATCAGGTAGCAATTCAATCTTCAAATATGTTCCTTGCTAGATTTTTTTGTTGTTAGTGATGGAACAAGTAATATGATCGTTAAATATATATCTTTTTTGTATTTGCTTTTAGTTGTAGAAAACGATAGAATAGACAGAGAAGTTGTCGTCAAAAGAGAGTTATTAGTTCCAGAGTTCAGATTGATTGAGTAGTTGGTAAAATAATATAAAAAAGTGGCCAACATTTATCTGTATGATCATAAAAAATAGAAGTGGTCAAATAATACCCCTCCGTCCCAAAATTATAGTCCATCTTTCCTTTTTGGTTTGTCCCAAAATAATAGTCCACTTCTAAAAATAAATAACATTTTTACCAAAATACCCCCTCATTATTACTTAACCAACTAAGCATTTAATGGAACATTAAATGTAAAGTAAGGACAAAACTGTCATTTTATTAAATAAAGTTAGTGGTAATTAATGCTTTTCTTAATATGTGTGTTTTTTTGTCTGTGGACAATAATATTGGGACAGAGGGAGTATTATAATTTTGCCTCTAAAATAAAATGGAACTTTTCTTTTGGACTAAAAAAGAGTATCGAAAAACTCCCAAAATAAGACGCCAAAATAAGACGCCCAACACTCAGATGAACACGCTCATTAAAAAAAATAAAAAAATGCTTTTATTTTTTACTGAAATTTTAATTTATTTTTCCTATTTTATGTAGATACCAACCAGTTTTTTTCATGTTGATCTTCATTCTAGAAACCTTGCAATTGGCTCTGATGAATCATGAATCATTAATATACTATGATTTTGGTATAATGAGGGAAATTAAATCCTTAACCAGAGAAAAAGATTGATAGATCTTTTCATGCAATTTATGAAAAAGTTGCAAAAAAAGGTATGAATTTATTTATTTATTTTTTTAATACTGTAAAGCAGGGACACCATAATGTAGTTTTTTAGGTACTCGAATAGAATTTATATTTGGATTAAGATTAAAAAGTATTATGTTATCATTACAGATTATGAACAATTTCATAAGTCTTGAAGCGCTTCAACCCAATGTATACATGTCGTCAATATGTAAAAGTTGAGAGAAGAAGTGTAAGAAAAATATTTGAAGCTCTGGAGCATTTGAGGTCATTAGGTATGTATTGTATGTAGTTCTTTAGTTTATATTCATATCCTTAAGCCGTTATTAGATGCTTAAGCTATTGAGACAAAAAAATTGTAATGACCGTGTACTATCAAAGTTTATCATCGGGAAGATTTGGGATTTTTATGTATAGAAGGTTGATTATGTAAAAACAGAATATATCCACTTCTAAGAATTTATAAAATTTATATATTTTTCAGTATAACCAACAAAAGAATGGTGTTTTGCCATCAAGTTCCATTTGGCCTTATTTCTTACTTTCTTAGATAATATACCATCGAGGTAATGGGATACAATCCCCTTTACTGGAATAAAAAACCAACCGTGGGACACTATACTTGGGAATCTTTGTAGTTAGGTAGTTCTTAAGATTTTTACATTTGAAGACCAAACGTGTTCTAAACTTATTCCATAATATGCATGCTTTCTAAAAGTACAATTCTTATCTGATTTATATGGTTGTATAACTTTGTATTTTTTAACAGAAGCAAGAATCGCACATGATGAGAACCGAAGTATGTGTAAAAGGGATATGAAAGTGGATGTTACCCAAAAATGGATGTTTGAAAATCAATTCCATATCCTTCACTTGCATTAACCAATACATTTGCTTTCCAAGATCCAATATAGTTAAGTCGGATGCATATGTTGTCAAAAAGGATCTCAGGTTTCGCTTATTTATTTATTTTTAATTTCCTTATAGGTAAATTGACATTTGCATTATTAAAATGATATCTGTGTGAAGTAAGTATGAACAAAGAGCGTTTCTTTTTTGCAGCCATCTAAAGTTTGGTAAATGACCCTTTTACACTTCTTTTTTAGGGAATTTTATTTTCATTTTTTTGTAAAATCTTTTAACTTTTGCATTATAGGAGTCTTGATTATGGACTGCACATCTATACGAATTATTCTAACTTCTTGACAGCTCAATATGAAGTCACCTCATAGGAATTCGACATTCAAAAATCTTTTTAACTTGCCACCAAAGAAATTTCTCATTGGTGATTTTGTCATGCTCTCCATGAAAAAGTTAGCCCTTCAGGTATACTCGGATGGTTGGATTTGATTACGGACTGCACATCTACACGAACTGGTTACTTATTATAGTTTTATGCCAACTTATTGGTACACAAAACAAGGTTTTCATTGCAACTGCTTTTATATTCTTTTATTTGTTCTTTTAGTGTATGATACAAAATTAGATGAGTTAGGCCAATGTTATGAGCTATCATTTTAGGGTTTTATACCAATTGTAGCCTTGTACTCCGATTTTTTTTATACAACGAAATTATGTTGTTTTTCCTTTTGTTTAATCCCAAAAAGAACTTAAATGAAAATGAAAAATAACAGATAATTTAACTACAAAGACAACTTATAACATTTCAGATTCTAGAGGACATTTGACAGTTTTCATATAGGTCGCACTTGTGTTCTCCAGGTTAAAGTTTTTTGCCAACTCAAGAAAAAAGAAGTATTTTGCCCATTGATTAAAATTGACTTATATTTGGAGATATGTATAAATTGATACCAATACCCTTAATAATTGTTATGATAAACACACGACAGACAAACACAAGGGTGTTTTCGTAACTTGATTTAGAAATAGATTTACTTACAAGATTCTTGAAAAAGCATTTATGTTATTTGCTATTGTCCAATGATCGTCAACACCAGTCTTTGATAACTTCATCACCTTAGAAAGTTGAACAATAACATCAGAGGGGAGAGGAGTGTAAACATCATATATGTCTGGAACTAAGAAAATCAATGGCTGCAATAAAAAATACAAAAGAGGTTGAAGGAATAATTCTTTTTGAAAGGTTAATTTTCTTTTTTTTAAAATAACCTGTTGCAATGAGTCAAATGTAATTCCCACAAGTGTTTGAGGACCATCTTACACCAATCATATTATTATTATTACAAATCAATAAAACATTAACTCGAAGAAAATATAAAGAGTTGTAATTTTTTTGAAAAAAACATGAACTTACTGGAAGATCATTAACAAATCGACTAATAG
This sequence comes from Lactuca virosa, assembly GCF_052849685.1. Taxonomy (NCBI): domain Eukaryota; kingdom Viridiplantae; phylum Streptophyta; class Magnoliopsida; order Asterales; family Asteraceae; genus Lactuca; species Lactuca virosa. Next base: position 207,404,923 of record NC_136426.1, read on the forward strand.
CACTAAAAGCTCCAAATGTAGCACCAATTTGTATTGCATTAATTGATACATCAACAAGAAAGAAAAAAGACAACTGAGGTTGGTTCCCGAACCTAAGAAGACTATAAATTAAAAAGATATAGTATTGAAGGTACTCATATGTGACAAGGTCGTCCAACTAATAAAACAAAAAACATTGTTTACAAAGAGGTCCTTCATCGGTTAGAGAAATTCAAGCATTTCATTGTTTTTTTCAATGTTACCAATAAAACTAATTCTATTTCTGTTACTTTCCTTTTAATTATTGTGCCAACTTTTTACACTTTTATTAGTATCTTTTATATGTTCCCCGTGTTTTACGCGGGTCATAATCTAGTATTTAAAATAAATTGCAACTCCTAAAATCTAGAGATAATGATTTTAGTTACCTAAAATTTTCATTTAATTTAAATATTTTGGGTATTTTAAAATATACCAAAAAGATACTTAGATAATTTTATCAGTTTGATCCTTAAAATCAGCCAGCATCATTTCTCACGTCTCTATGTCTATGCTCATATCCTCTTGAAGAGAACCATAAATCATACATCTTCTTTGCCGATCCAGCAACCTTGAATTCATCAAAAATAGTGAACCACCACCACCGCCATCATCATCGTCACACCGCACCACCACTACCACTTAGGCAGTTACCATCTCCGAATAACCACCACCAACGAAGATGTAGTCGTTCATGTCTGTCATACCCGTGGTCTATCCTTCTCCGCCGCCATATGTTCTTCCAAAGCATCACCGACATCCTTTTCGGGTGATTATGCCGACTACACTTTCTAATATTACCTTTTTTTTCATCTTCGTCTTCATTTGTTTTTTCTGAAATTAGGGTTTTTTAACCATCGGTTTTGGGCTATTAAGGATTTTGTAGATCAATTTTGTCATCAATGAGTTAATGAAGTGTTCCACCATTAATTGCCTAATAATCAACGAAAGTGTAACATCCGGATTTCCAGGTATTATGTTTGATCATATTTTTTTTAATAAAAGAGAGGGACTCGACGAGTTGACGCTTGGACTCGCCGAGTAGGATCGCGTTTGCTAACTGGATTAATGAGCGGACTCGACGAGTCGGAAAGGGGGGACTCGACGAGTCCACGCTGTGGGATAAAACCCTAAATCCCCGGGCCTGAGCCCTATTTAAAGGACCTTATAGCCCTATTGTGCGACTACCTGTCCTGAGAGAGTGCCCCTTGAGAGCTTGAGCGAGTTGAGAGAGTGATAAGGCCATATTGATCGATTTTGGTGTGATCTAGCAAAGAAGAAGTTGTTTCCAGCAAGAGGAGGTCAAGGGAGCTGTGGATCCAGGATTTTCAAGTTCAGATCTACACTATTGAGGTATCAAATCGAACTTCCTTTCTGTTTTGGGTTAAGATCTATGATCTACGGTTTTCTATAACCTTTTAGGGCTTGAAAACTTGAGTTTATGGTCCCTTGCTGTGTTAGACCTCGGATCTGGACCCATAGAGGTCTAGAGAGCCTTCCCCTTTTTGCTTTATGTTGGTTTATGGAGGAAAGGAGACTAGGTTGCCATTTTAGAAGCCATTTCACCAAGGAAAGCCTTGGGTGCATTGCATGTGAGTCAAGTTTCGACCTTTATGTGGTTATTGGTCGTGGAGAAGTCAGATCTATAGTTTAGAGAAGCAGATCTGACCTCAGAAGGTCATTTGAGAGTTGTTATGGGGGCAACTCGCCGAGTCCATAAATGGACTCGACGAGTCGAGTCGGGGTTGCCCCGCGATTTGTTGCAGAGTAACCCGGCGAGTAGAGGAGGGACTCGACGTGCCAAGTGAGGCTTAGAAGGATTCAAAGGACCCGCGTGGACTCGCCGAGTCGCCCGAGTGCACTCGACGAGTCTGGTCAAAGTTGACTGTTGACTAGAGTTGACTTCGTTGACTATTGGGGTTTAGTGAATGTTTGGACTTTTGAGCCATTGGAGGGGTAGAATGGTCTTTTACCCTCCTTAGAGAGCTTAGAGAGGGATTAGCCTAGTCTTTGAAAGTCGTATTGATTAGAGTAATTATTTTATGTGATTAGGCGGAGGCTAGATCAGTATTTCCGAGTTCGAGGGTTTCCGAGTTATCCGAGGTGAGTCTTCTCACTATACTTTACCTTGAGTGGTAAGTAGAGTTATGTGATAGAGTATCTTGTATGCTATGTATGTGATGTGTTGCACTGCATTATTTCTATGTGATTTATGCTGTGTGTGTATTCTAGAGTTTACAGAGTTAGGACCGGAAGGTCCACAGAGTTAGGACCAGAGGGTCCACAGAGTTAGGGCCAGTGGGCCCACAGAGTTATAGCCTCGAGTGGCTAATATGTGTTATATGTGGTATTTTGGGGAACTCACTAAGCATTTATGCTTACAGTGTTTTGTGTTATGTGTTTCAGGTACGAGTGAGGATCGCGGGAAGGCGCCGGCATGATCAGTACACACTATTGGAGTTTTATACATTTTGATCTTGGGATGTGGTTTTATGGATTTGATATGTGATACATTGAGATTTGAGAATATTTATGAATGAAATTATATCTTTAAAAGTGAAAAATTGTTTTGAAATTTACGTTGTTACAAGTTGGTATCAGAGCCTTGGTTTGAGGGATTCGGATGCACCTTCGAGCGCATTTGAACTCAAACTGAGGATTTGAGGAATTTTTCGAAATAAAACAAAATTTTTCTAAAAGAGTAAAAAGGTTTTGAAAAGAGCAGAGCAGAGCAGTGTGTACGATCAGCCAGCGCCTGAACGGTGATTTCCCAAAATACCCTTATATTATGTGTTATGAGATGTGAGATAATATATTATGCATGTTAGAGTAGGCTAGGTATTCTTATTAGGACTAGAGTGGCCTGATTTGTGATGTCTTAGCCTAGGGGTTTTGCGGCTTGGAGATGCTTGAGAGTGAGTACATAGCAGCGAGGAGATTATGAGAGATCTGCTAGAGAGTAGACTATGCATAGTGAGAGTAGAGTACTTGGGATTTGGGATCCTAGGAGGAGGACTTGGGGGTGAATACTGATGCAGTGTGGACGATAGTATTGGGCCCGTACTACTGAAGACATTGGATCAGTACGCAACCCAAGTAAGAATCATTAGGGTACGAGGGATCGAGTAGGAATGGGATATCGAGTGTGTGCATACTCGAGCGAGTCTCTGATATTTTGTGTTGTATTTCAGAGACATCATGGTTGGGACACACCACAGACCAGAGACCAGCAGTGTGAGTGATGAGGAGCTCCGCCAGGTGATCCACGGGGAGGTGGCTGCGGCGATCCGCGCAGAGATACCAGAGATGTTTGGGTCTATTAAGACCACATTGATTGAGACTTTTGATGAGAGATACGCAGCAGTTACTGAGGCTGCAGCCGCCGCAGCTACCACAACTGTTGCTGCTGCTAGGTCTCAGGGTGGTGATTCGTTGCTGTTCCGGGAGTTCAGCAACACGAAACCACCAGAGTTTGATGGGACACAGGATCCGATTGCTGCGATGAGATGGGTTTCTGACATTGAGGGATGCTTCTATACGTGTTCATGTCCGGAGCATCTGAGAGTTCGGTTCGCGCTGAACCAGTTTCGCTTGGGAGCGAAGGACTGGTGGAAGTTTGTGACATCGCACTATTCTTCTGCAGAGCTTGTTGCGGTGACCTAGGAGAGGTTCACCGCTATGTTTCGTGATGAGTACGTTCCCCCGGTGGAAAGGGAACGGTTGGCCCAAGAGTTCTTGACCCTCAAGCAGGGTACTGAGTCTGTTACAGTGATCACCAGGATGTTCCATGAGAGGGCGATGTTCTGCCCTGAGCACGTGTCTTCCGAGCAGGCACGCATGAGTCGGTATTTGAGCATTTTAAGGAGAGACATCCGCGAGTTTGTGGCGAACTCGTCGTACCGGACATTTGCCAAGCTTCAGGCGAATGCTCGGAAGATGGAGATAGAGCTTGAGACTCAGGTCAGGGAGGAGGCGGAGTCTCAGGGGAGGGATCGGCGACCGACACAGTCCCAGCCGGCAGGCAAGCGGGCCAAGCCCGCCGATTCGAGATCAGGGAACCAGAAGAGCCGCACTTGTGGCAAGTGCGGCAAGAGTCATGAGGGGGTTTGCAGAGTAGGGTCTTGCTACAAGTGTGGCAAGGAGAGGCACATGGCCAAGGATTGCCCCAAGGGGTTTGCAGTTTGTTTTCACTGCAACCAGACCGGACACCAGAAGGCCGAGTGTTCGCAGTTGCGGGGGTCAGCCCCGGGAGAATCATAGGGATCTGCCCCTGCTGCCGTTCGAGCTGCAGAGAGTCGGCCAGTGAAGGCCGAGGCTCCGAAGGCACGAGGGAGAGCCTTCCAGTTGACAGCGGAGGAGGTCCGCGCAGCGCCAGATGTTGTGGCTGGTATGTATTCTTTCATCTATTTATTTTGAGTTTGTGGTGTTATGATTATATTATGATTTGCGTAGGTACATTTCTTGTGAGTTCTGTACCTGCTTTGGTGTTATTTGACTCGGGTGCGAGTCGGTCTTTTGTGTCGTTAGCGTTTATTCAGCACCTCAGTATCCAGCGGGAGGCGTTGAGTCGACCTCTACGAGTTTCCATAGCTGACGAGAGAGCGGTGTATGCCACTGATGTGATTCGAGGATATGTACTCGAGATCTTCGGCGTTGAGTTTTCGATTGATTTGGTCCCGATTGCGATGGGAGATGTGTGTGTCATAGTGGGCATGGATTGGTTGACTCGTTTTGGGGCTGTTATAGACTGCGAGCGACAGTTGGTGACGATACGAGACCCTAGTGGGGGAGTTCTTACGGTGTACAACGAGGGTACCCGTTCAGGGTCAGCATTCTGTTTGGCTGCTAGAGCGAGGCGGGGTCTACAGCAGTGCTGTAGTGGGTTTGTGGCCTACATGATGGACACACTAGTAGCAGCGGAGAGGCCTAGTTCTGTTGATGATGTGCCGATAGTGCGGGAGTTCCCGGACGTTTTCCCCGAGGAGTTGCCGGGTGTGCCTCCCGAGAGGCAGGTGGAGTTTCGCATCGATTTGGTTCCGGGAGCGGCGCCTATCGCCAAGGCACCCTATCGCCTTGCGCCACCAGAGATGCAGGAGTTATCCTCACAGCTTCAGGAGCTGTTGGGGAAAGGATTTATCAGACCGAGTAGCTCACCTTGGGGAGCGCCGATCCTTTTTGTCAAGAAAAAGGATGGTTCACACCGGATGTGCATTGATTACCGGGAGTTGAACAAGCTAACGGTCAAGAACCGTTACCTCTTACCGAGGATCGATGATTTGTTCGATCAGTTGCAGGGAGCGTCTTGGTTTTCCAAGATTGATCTGAGGTCGGGATATCATCAGATGAGAGTGCGTGATGAGGATATCCAGAAGACGGCGTTCAGGACTCGTTATGGGCATTACGAGTTCGTGGTGATGCCTTTCGGGCTCACCAATGCACCGACGACGTTCATGGATCTCATGAACAGGGTGTGCAGACCGATGTTGGATCATTCGGTAATAGTGTTCATTGATGATATACTGGTGTATTCGAGATCCAGGGAGCAGCATGAGGAGCATTTGAGAGAGATCCTTGGAGTTCTGAGATCGGAGAGGCTCTATGCCAAATTCTCCAAGTGTGATTTCTGGTTACGAGAGGTCCAGTTCCTGGGGCATCTCGTTAACCAGAATGGGATTTTGGTCGATCCGACCAAGATTGAGGCAGTGATGAGTTGGGAGGTGCCGAGATCCCCCACCGAGATCAGGAGTTTTCTGGGGTTGGCCGGCTATTATAAGAGATTTATTAAAGATTTCTCCAAGATTGCTGTTCCTCTCACCAGGTTGACCCAGAAGGGCGTGGGTTTCAGTTGGGGCCCGGAGCAGCAGGCCTCATTCGAGACACTTCGCCAGAGATTATGCGAAGCCCCAGTGTTAGCCCTTCCGGAGGGGATGGAGGATTTTGTGGTGTATTGTGACGCGTCGATATCGGGATTGGGTGCGGTGCTGATGCAGAGAGGGCACGTGATAGCATACGCATCGAGGCAGCTGAAGCCTCGTGAGACGAGATATCCTACTCACGACCTGGAATTGGGGGCTATGGTGTTCGCCCTCAAGATCTGGCGTCACTATTTGTATGGGGTTCGGTGTACCATATACACGGACCACAAGAGCTTGAAGTATCTGATGGATCAGCCCAACCTGAACATGCGCCAGAGGAGATGGTTGGATGTGGTAAAGGATTATGGGTGTGAGATCCTGTACCACCCGGGCAAGGCTAACGTTGTAGCCGATGACTTGAGTTGTAGGGCGGAGAGTGCCCCGATACGAGATGTTTGTATGAGGTTGACGGTGATGACTCCGGTGTTGGACACCATTCGGGAGGCCCAGGTAGAGGCCATGAGACCAGAGAACCACAAGAGAGAACGGGTGATCGGGCAGGTATCTGAGTTCATTGCCGATAGCCGAGGGCTTATGACCTTTCAGGGTTGGATTTGGGTGCCATTTGAGGGCGGGGCACGTACCATTTTGATGGAGGAGGCGCACAGATCGAGGTTCTCGATCCATCCCGGGGCCACTAAGATGTATTTGGACCTGAAGAGAGACTATTGGTGGCCCTGTATGAAGAGGGATGTTGCGTGGTTTGTGGAGAGGTGCTTGACCTATCGCAGGGTCAAGGACGAGCACCAGCGGCCGCATGGCAAGTTGCAGCCACTTGAGATTCCCCAGTGGAAGTGGGAACAAATTTCCATGGATTTTATCACCAAATTGCCGAGGACTGCGAGAGGTGTCGATGCAATTTGGGTGATCGTTGACCGGTTGACGAAGAGCGCTCATTTCCTTGCTATCAGTGAGAGCTCTTCTGCTGAAAGGCTGGCAGAGTTGTATGTGAGAGAGGTGGTATCACGTCATGGAGTACCGATCTCGATCGTGTCGGATCGAGATGTGTGTTTCACTTCCAGGTACTGGAAGAAATTCCGTGAGGAGTTGGGAACGAGGCTGCATTTAAGTACTGCATACCACCCACAGACGGACGGTCAGAGCGAGCGGACGATTCAGAAGCTTGAGGACATGCTTAGGGCATGTGTGTTGGACTTCGTAGGAAGTTGGGACACGTATCTGCCGTTGGATGAGTTTTCTTATAACAATAGCCACCATTCGAGTATCGATATGCCTCCCTTTGAGTTGTTGTATGGAAGGAGGTGTCGGACTCCCATCTGCTGGGGAGAGGTCGGGCAGCGAGTGTTGGGTAGCACTGAGTTGGTGCATCAGACGACAGAGCAGATGTAACGCCCGTAGATACGAGCTAGTCAATTTAGAGACGATAAGCATCAAAAATGAATTTTTGATGGAAGATTATTTAGAAGGATTAATCTTAACTAAGTTGTAGTATATGTTACAAGGATTTCGTACATATAAAGAATGCTGAAATCCGAGTTATAACGAAGAAGTTATGACCTGTCGAAGTTTCGCGACATAACAGACACGACACAGCGCGACGTAAATAGTGAATTTACGTTAGAGCGATGTTTGGCCTTAGCAATCTCAATGAAAGTTATAGAATACGTTAAACCGAGAGCGTGCATAAAAAGAACGCCCAAATCTGACTTCTTATGAGGAAGTTATGATTTTTCGAAGTTTCGGCTTAGCAGTGTACAACCTGAAGTTCGAATATGAGATCGAGCGATATTTAGCCAAAACAATCTAAACGAGAATTGAAGATCTCGTCGATAGTAGTCCAACGACGGAAAGACAGACGAAAACGGACGTCAGACGAAGGAGTTATGAGTTTATAACGGAGTTTTCCTGTCCCGACCTACTAAAAATAATATAAAAATAATATAATAAAAATAATATCAAAATTAGCCGACAAAGTCTAAATGAAAGTTGTAGATCTTGTTTTTACCTACGCGTCGATATAAAGAACGTCGAAAACGGAGTTCGTATGCGAAAGTTATGGATTTCTGAAGTTCGGGGCGCGAAACCCCAAAACTGTCAGAGACCACGACGTGAAATCAGTGGTCACGACGTGGCATGTCTTCTGACGCCTCCTGGAGTCTGCCAGACCCAACTTGCGATGACGCATGCAGTGACGATCAAGCCCACGACGTGAAAGTACTGTTCACGACGTGGAAAATGAGAAATTTGCCCTATAAATAGAAATCAAGGGCCAGCCGATTATGGTTCCTCCATCTCTTATCTCCCACTCCTGATACACTCTCTAAGCCCTATTTTAACCCCTCGAAGCCCCGGTATCAACCTCGAGACCTGAAGCAAGTCCCAAACCCAAAGATCCCGAGAAGAAAAGAGTTTTCGAGTCGAAGCTCTGCATGCGAGAAGCCCGGTGTGTGAAGATCTTCTAGTTTCACCGAAGAAATACTACTTCTACAAGCCGTAGTGCTGTCCGGTCATCTTCTGATCAAGTGAGTGTATAGTCACTTTCTTCTATCACATAATTATGAAGTATTTGATATGAAATACGTGTTATGTGTACATATTGTTGTTTATATGTGAGAATGCATATTCACTTTCTTCTAACTCATAGATATGATTTATTCTCTATGAGATACGTGCTAGGTGTTATATATTGTTTGTCTATTTGAGATGGGCGTGGAAATTGATGTTTTATATAAGTGTTAAATGATTTAAACTGTGTAAGTATTTATATCTACGAAAATGTTGGGTAGAACATGGGTAGATGGGATAGTTGGTGTGTGATGGAAGATGGTATGAGTAAACCTTAGTGACTATGGAGTTAGCGCCTATTGTATAAACCTTGGTGACTATGGAGTTAGCGCCTACTGTTAAGTAAACCTTGGTGACTATGGAGTTAGCGCCTATTGTATAAACCTTGGTGACTATGGAGTTAGCGCCTATTGTATAAACCTTGGTGACTATGGAGTTAGCGCCTACTGTTAAGTAAACCTTGGTGACTATGGAGTTAGCGCCTACTGTTAAGTAAACCTTGGTGACTATGGAGTTAGCGCCTACTGTTAAGTAAACCTTGGTGACTATGGAGTTAGCGCCTATTGTATACCTTGGTGACTATGGAGTTAGCGCCTACTGTTAAGTAAACCTTGGTGACTATGGAGTTAGCGCCTATTGTATAAACCTTGGTGACTATAGAGTTAGCGCCTACTGTTAAGTAAACCTTGGTGACTATGGAGTTAGCGCCTATTGTATAAACCTTGGTGACTTTGGAGTTAGCGCCTATTGTTAAGTAAACCTTGGTGACTATGGAGTTAGCGCCTACTGTTAAGTAAACCTTGGTGACTATGGAGTTAGTGCCTATTGTATAAACCTTGGTGACTATGGAGCTAGCGCCTACTGTTAAGTAAACCTTGGTGACTATGGAGTTAGCGCCTATTCTATAAACCTTGGTGACTATGGAGTTAGCGCCTACTGTTAAGTGAACCTTGGTGACTATGGAGTTAGCGCCTGATAGCTATGGATTTAGTACCTGAGAGATAAATGTTGGTAACTATGGACTTAGTACCTGATAGATAAACTTTGGCAGCAATGGACTTCGTGCCAATTCCTTAGATAAATACTTAGGAATGAATGGACGAAGGATAGTTGATTCTTAGGGTAAACCCTTAAGAAATAAAGGAGATATGGGGATGGGTGTTTGGGTTGATTGTTTGATGATTGAATATAATAAATGTATTATTATGGGTTGAAAACCCTATATGCTCACCAGGCTCCCAAGCCTGACCCACTCAGTTTTCTTTGTATCACAGGTATCGATGCGAAGACCCATTTCACTGAGAGATTAAAAGAGATGTAAATCACTAGTGTAAATGAATGTATGATATGTTTATGCTTATGTGTCTGTATCGGAACATGACATCCCAAGGTTTTATTATTAAATAAAAATACATTCGCTTTGAGAAATGTTTTGATAAGTTATTATCATATCTTGTTTTGGGAACAAATTCCGCAATCGTTTTCTTTAAACGATCACTCTAATTTATAAAACAAAGCATAAACAAATTGGTCTTTTCTGGCCGTGAAATTGGGGATGTCACAGTTGGTATCAGAGCATTAGTTTAAGCGAACTAGGAATTTGTAGGATTTCTAGACTTAAACTTAGAATGGTAAGCGATGATTGTGAGATGAGTGTCTACCATATTTTAAGACACGAGCACTAGTATATTTTAGGAATGATGCCTAAAATGCTTTTATGTGATAAATGTTATATGTTTGCCATATATGCTATTATTTGTTCGGATCTATGGTCTGTTGCCGACCGGATCTGGAGACCTTATGTGTTTAGGATTCTAAGCGTTTGATACGATATTAGAACTAGCATGTAAACGTTTCGGAGTGATAAGGAGATTTATACGTCTATCGTAAATAAAGCTTTCTTATCTTAAACTCTCGCCCGGTGCACCGAACGTCTGCTTGGGTGTACAAAATGTTATGGTGAAGACTCGTAGAGAATTGAGTAAATGGAGGAAATGAAAGACTTATGATAGTGAATGACACCTATCAGAAGATATCGTAATAGTGGTGTCTTGCCTTTAGAATATGTCTGATAAAATAACGGAACGTTCAGGGGAGTACGGTACGTCTGAGGTACACCTTCGATTGGCAGGATGATGGAACGATTGGTGTAATTCTTGAAGTTGTCCCATCGACTGGAATTTCCATCACCAACCGAGTTGAAGTAGAATTGATGATTGAAGATACGCATGGAAGAAGTCCTAGTAGAGTCTAGGAAAATTTTATGATTAATTGGACACATTCGTATGTGTTAAATTGTTTTGTGATTTTAGGACTTGGGTACTGCGATACAATACTTGGGACGAGTATGAGTAGGTGTGAATAGTAGTAGAGATCTATACTACTGGAAACACATGACTCACGCTTGGATCAGGGAAAGTCACAAGGTTACCAAGAAGCTAGTGATTGATTCCGTTTTTATTCAAGTATGTTGTTACTATTGTTTCGGTAATGACTAATGAGGTAATTGATATTCTGACCCTAGTGGTAATATCAAATTGAGTCCGTCTACGATGAGTTTGTTACATGGTTCAGAGGACCAAGTTCGATCTAGCATTTGACTAAAGTCAGAAGATTGAAATCAATGCGGTCATTGGTAACGCGCTCGTTGTTAAAGAAGTTAGTAGCTAGAAATGCTACATGCTAAAATGTGATTATAGCACATTAGAATATGAAGGAAGGTATATTCCATTCTGGAATTTGACTCTAAGAGACCTGAGTCTAAACGTTGCATCATACGATGAGAGGTCATTAGAACATGACCCATCGATCTGTTACAATAGATAAAGGAAAGTACCTATCCTAAGAAGAAGAAGGAGTCCTCAATAAGGATTTATTTTGTAACTCGTAGGTTACGATTGAAAGTCCAACATAGTACGAAGGGAAGGTGCAAGATTGAGCATCGCCTGCGGTCAAGAAGTCCAAGAGTTAGATACTCATTCGAAGAAACATAGAAGTTACGATTATTACCTAGGATGAAAAGATAACGTATGGAATCATCATACAAGTCCTATTTTCGTTGATGATTCCGGGACGTAATCATCCTAAGGGGGAGATAATTGCAACGCCCGTAGATCTGAGCTAGTCAATTTAGAGACGATAAGCATCAAAAATGACTTTTTGATGGAAGATTATTTAGAAGGATTAATCTTAAATAAGTTGTAGTATATGTTACAAGGATTTCATACATATAAAGAATGCCGAAATCTGAGTTATAACGAAGAAGTTATGACCTGTCGAAGTTTCGCTACATAACCGGCACGACACAGCGCGACGTAAATTGTGAATTTACGTTAGAGCGATGTTTGGCCTTAGCAATCTAAATGAAAGTCATAGAATACGTTAAACCGAGAGCGTGCATAAAAAGAACGCCCAAATCTGACTTCGTATGAGGAAGTTATGATTTTTCGAAGTTTCGGCTTAGCAGTGTATAACCCGAAGTTCGAATATGAGATCGAGAGATATTTAGCCGAAACAATCTAAACGAGAATTGAAGATCTTGTCGATAGTAGTCCAACGACGGAAAGACAGACGAAAACGGACGTCAGACGAAGGAGTTATGAGTTTATAACGGAGTTTTCCTGTCCCGGCCTACTAAAAATAATATAAAAATAATATAATAAAAATAATGTCAAAATTAGCCGACAAAGTCTAAATGAAAGTTGTAGATCTTGTTTTTACCTACGCGTCGATATAAAGAACGTCGAAAACGGAGTTCGTATGCGAAAGTTATGGATTTCTGAAGTCCGGGGCGCGAAACCCCAAAACTGTCAGAGACCACGACGTGAAATCAGTGGTCATGATGTGGCACGTCTTCTGACGCCTCAGGGAGTCCGCCAGACCCAACTTACGATGACGCATGCAGTGACGATCAAGCCCACGACGTGAAAGTACTATTCACGACGTGGAAAATGAGAAATTTGCCCTATAAATAGAAATCAAGGGCCAGCCGATTATGGTTGTTCCATCTCTTCTCTCCCACTCCGATACACTCTCTAAGCCCTATTTTAACCCCCGAAGCCCCGGTATCAACCCCGAGACCTGAAACAAGTCCCAAAGCCCGAAGATCCCAAGAAGAAAAGAGTTTCCGAGCCGGAGCTCTGCATGCGAGAAGCCCGGTGTGTGAAGATCTTCTAGTTTCACCGAAGAAATACTACTTCTACAAGCCGTAGTGCTGTCCGGTCATCTTCTGATCAAGTGAGTGTATAGTCACTTTCTTCTATCACATAATTATGAAGTATTGGATATGAAATACGTGTTATGTGTACATATTGTTGTTTATATGTGAGAATGCATATTCACTTTCTTCTAACTCACAGATACGATTTATTCTCTATGAGATACGTGCTAGGTGTTATATATTGTTTGTCTATTTGAGATGGGCGTGGAAATTGATGTTTTATATAAGTGTTAAATGATTTAAACTGTGTAAGTATTTATATCTACGAAAATGTTGGGTAGAACATGGGTAGATGGGATAGTTGGTGTGTGATGGAAGATGGTATGAGTAAACCTTAGTGACTATGGAGTTAGCGCCTATTGTATAAACCTTGGTGACTATGGAGTTAGCGCCTACTGTTAAGTAAACCTTGGTGACTATGGAGTTAGCGCCTATTGTATAAACCTTGGTGACTATGGAGTTAGCGCTTATTGTATAAACCTTGGTAACTATGGAGTTAGCGCCTACTGTTAAGTGAACCTTGGTGACTATGGAATTAGCGCCTGATAGATATGGATTTAGTACCTGAGAGATAAATGTTGGTAACTATGGACTTAGTACCTGATAGATAAACTTTGGCAGCAATGGACTTCGTGCCAATTCCTTAGATAAATCCTTAGGAATGAATGGATGAAGGATAGTTGATTCTTAGGGTAAACCCTTAAGAAATAAAGGAGATATGGGGATGGGTGTTTGGGTTGATTGTTTGATGATTGAATATAATAAATTTATTATTGTGGATTGAAAACCCTATATGCTCACCAGGCTCCCAAGCCTGACCCACTCAGTTTTCTTTGTATCACAGGTATCGATGCGAAGACCCATTTCACTGAGAGATTAAAAGAGATGTAAATCACTAGTGTAAATGAATGTATGATATGTTTATGCTTATGTGTCTATATCGGAACATGACATCCCAAGGGTTTATTATTAAATAAAAATACATTCTCTTTGAGAAATGTTTTGATAAGTTATTATCATATCTTGTTTTGGGAACAAATTCCACAACCGTTTTCTTTAAACGATCACTCTGATTTATAAAACAAAGCATAAACAAATTGGTCTTTTCTAGCCGTGAAATTAGGGATGTCACAGCAGATACGGCTGGTCAGGCAGAGGTTGTTGACAGCTCAGAGTCGCCAGAAGAGTTATGCGGATAGGCGACAATCCGAGCTTGAGTTCCAGGTGGGAGACTTCGTACTCCTGAAGGTATCTCCTTGGAAAGGAGTGATCCGATTCAGGAAGAGGGGCAAGCTGGGGCCCTAGTATATTGGTCCGTTCAGAGTGACCGCGAGGGTGGGTAGGGTAGCATACCGTTTGGAACTACCTTCGGAGTTGAGCCAGATTCATCATACCTTCCACGTGTCTCAGTTGAGGAAGTGTATAGCCGACGAGTCGGCGGTGGTGCCATTGGGAGATATTCAGGTGGATGCGAGCCTGAATTATGTTGAGAGGCCGGTTGCGATTGTGGATCGAAAGATCAAGGTTCTGAGGAACAAGGAGGTGTCCCTGGTTGAAGTCCAGTGGCAGCATCGGAGAGGGTCCGAGCTGACTTGGGAGCCGGAGTTGGAGATGCGGGAGCAGCAACCAGACTTGTTTGTGGAGCAAGACTTCGAGGGCGAAGTCTGATTCTAGTGGGGAAGAACTGTAACATCCGGATTTCCAGGTATTATGTTTGATCATATTTTTTTTAGTAAAAGAGAGGGACTCGACGAGTTGACGCTTGGACTCGTCGAGTAGGATCGCGTTTGCTGACTGGATTAATGAGCGGACTCGACGAGTCGGAAAGGGGGGACTCGACGAGTCCATGCTGTGGGATGAAACCCTAAATCCCCGGGCCTGAGCTCTATTTAAAGGACCTTATAGCCCTATTGTGCGGCTACCTGTCCTGAGAGAGTGCCCCTTGAGAGCTTGAGCGAGTTGAGAGAGTGATAAGGCCATATTGATCGATTTTGGTGTGATCTAGAAAAGAAGAAGTTGTTTCCAGCAAGAGGAGGTCAAGGGAGCTGTGGATCCAGGGTTTTCAAGTTCAGATCTACACTATTGAGGTATCAAATCGAACTTCCTTTCTGTTTTGGGTTAAGATCTATGATCTACGGTTTTCTATAACCTTTTAGGGCTTGAAAACTTGAGTTTATGGTCCCTTGCTGTGTTAGACCTCGGATCTGGACCTATAGAGGTCCAGAGAGCCTTCCCCATCCTGCTTTATGTTGGTTTATAGAGGAAAGGAGACTAGGTTGCCATTTTAGAAGCCATTTCACCAAGGAAAGCCTTGGGTGCATTGCATGTGAGTCAAGTTTCGACCTTTACGTGGTTATTGGTCGTGGAGGAGTCAGATCTATAGTTTAGAGAAGCAGATCTGACCTCAGAAGGTCATTTGAGAGTTGTTATGGGGGCAACTCGCCGAGTCCATAAGTGGACTCGACGAGTCGAGTCGGGGTTGCCCCGCGATTCGTTGCAGAGTAACCCGGCGAGTAGAGGAGGGACTCGACGTGCCAAGTGAGGCTTAGAAGGATTCAGAGGACCCGCGTGGACTCGTCGAGTCGCCCGAGTGCACTCGACGAGTCTGGTCAAAGTTGACTGTTGACTAGAGTTGGCTTCGTTGACTATTGGGGTTTAGTCAATGTTTGGACTTTTGAGCCATTGAAGGGGTAGAATGGTCTTTTACCCTCCTTAGAGAGCTTAGAGAGGGATTAGCCTAGTCTTTGAAAGTCGTATTGATTAGAGTAATTATTTTATGTGATTAGGCGGAGGCTAGATCAGTATTTCCGAGTTCGAGGGTTTCCGAGTTATCCGAGGTGAGTCTTCTCACTATACTTTACCTTGAGTGGTAAGTAGAGTTATGTGACAGAGTATCTTGTATGCTATGTATGTGATGTGTTGCACTGCATTATTTCTATGTGATTTATGCTGTGTGTATTCCAGAGTTTACAGAGTTAGGACCGGAAGGTCCACAGAGTTAGGACCAGAGGGTCCACAGAGTTAGGGCCAAAGGGCCCACAGAGTTATAGCCTCGAGTGGTTAATATGTGTTATATATGGTATTTTGGGGAACTCACTAAGCATTTATGCTTACAGTGTTTTGTGTTATGTGTTTCAGGTACCAGTGAGGATCGCGGGAAGGCGCCGGTATGATCAGTACACACTATTGGAGTTTTATACATTTTGATCTTGGGATGTGTTTTTATGGATTTGATATGTGATACATTGAGATTTGAGAATATTTATGAATGAAATTATATCTTTAAAAGTGAAAAATTGTTTTGAAATTTACGTTGTTACAGAAAGAGATAACCACACAAACCAGAAATCAGATTCAAGGGAAAAGGTTGTGCAGGGAAACTGTTTGCTGAAATTCGTGATATAGGCTTGGTATCATGGAACTCAACGATATATAGGTTTTTCTAGGGTCCTTGGTGAAGGATTTGAGTTAGATGAGAATGAAAAACAAATATTATGTTCAATCTTTTTCTAAATGTAAATTATATTCTATGTAACTATATTCATTAGTGATTGAATGTATATTCATTTGCGATTACATGTATTCAATTGTGAAAAAATGATAATATTTTAGACAATTTTTAATTTAAATTGATGAAAAAAAGACTTTTGATTCATGTTTCATGTGTACTATTTGTGAATAGAAGTATGTATTCATTTGTGATTGTGAATAGAAGTTTAATCATTTGTGATGGAGCACGAACTGTTTGCTATATTAGTTTTTAAGCAAAAAATTTATTTGTAAATATAGGTGTAGTTATTTGTGATTGAAGTTGTATTCACTTCTTTTTGAAGAGAAAAAAACATAGGTTATTAATTTTGAGGAAAAGTGATAAAAAAAATATCTTTTTTGTTCCATTAACTAAAAAAAATTATTAATTTTTTAAGTAACTAATATCCCTAGATTTTAGGTGTTGCAATTTAATTTAAATATTAAATTAGTAACTTAACCTTATAAATTGGTTGGTCCAGAACTTTTCTCGCGTTCTCAACCTTTTAGGTGTTCTCATTTGATCATTTCCATATATATATATATATATATATATATATATATATATATATATATATATATATATATATATATATATATATATATATATATATATGACAAACTCACAACAATCACCACTCAACACCCAACCAACACGACCTACCACTACCACTTATTACCCACCACCACCACTACCACCTACCACGACCAGCCACTTATCACCCATCACTACAACCTACAACCCACCAACTAACCACCACCTACCACCTACAAACCACCACCACCCATGACCTCCACCACTACCCACTACCACCACCACCAACCACCCACCACCTCAACCATATACCACCGTCACCACCTTACCCAGTTACCACCCACTATTACTGTCGACTACACACAACCCACCACTCACCACCTCCACTACTCATTACCTACCTATCATCCACCACCCGTACCACCCACCACCACCACCTACCACAATAACCACCCACACTCGCACCACCATATTATCACCACCCACACCCACCTACCACTCCCCGCCACCACCCACCACCGCCACCCCACCACCAATACCACCACCCACCACCCACATACCACCACCACCACAAACTATCACCACCCACACCCATCACCCACAATTACCACCCATCACAAGCCATCAACAACACCCGCCACCACCAACCCCACCCACCACCCTCCAAAATCACTAAGCACTACCAACACTGCCACCCGACCCCACCACACACCATCACCGCTCACTACCAGTACCCACCAGCACCATCCACCACGTACCAACCACTATATACACCAACCATCCCCACCATCATTCACCATCCCCACCAAAACCCACCTCCCTGCACCTACAACCCCCACCATCAAGTACCTACCACCAGCATTGCTTATCACCACTCACCAACACCCATCACCGACACCCGCTGCCACCACCACCTGCTACTACCACCCCCATCACCAACCACCACCCCTACTATGACACCCAGCAACATCCACCACTACCCACCACCCATCATCCACCACTTCCACCCACCACCTCTCATAACCACCATCAACCATCTATCACCCCAGACCCCCATCACCTAGCACCCACTTACCAACCACCACCACTTACTACCCACACCCGTCTCTTCCACCCACCACCTCCACCACCCACCCCCAACACCATCACCAATACCCAACACCCACCACCACCCATCTCCACCACCATACACTACATACAACCACCACCACCATATATGATTAAATACAAAATATCACATAAACCGTATGCGATTATATGTATTTAATCACATAAATAACATGTAACTAAATATATATAATCACACATGATTATATGTATCTAATCATATATGATTTATATAAAGAAGATTCGTTTTCATGTTTTCGATTCAATAATTTTGCTCATGTATTTAATAATTTGCGATTATATGTATTTAATCACACATGATTAATGTGGAAAAAGACCAAATTTTGAATCTAGAATAAAAAAAATATCTTGTGTACAGATATTATTAACTACACGAAATATTAAATGAAGAAAGCAAAAATATATATTGTCTATATAAATGATATGTGATTAGATACATATAATCACATGTGATTAAATACAACAACAAATATTGAATCGAGGATGCGAACATGAAACTTATCCACATAAATCATATGTGGTTAGATACATATAATCATATGTGATGATATGTATCTAATTACATATGATATATGTCAACATAATTCATTTTTTGTGTACTCAAGTCAATAGATGTGCTTGTTTACTTAATCACACGTGGTTATCTGTATCCAACTATAATTTTATATGGACAATTCATTTTTTCATTTTCCATTTAATAATTTGTCTCATGTATTTAGTTATATCTTATTATATGTATTTAATCACATATGATTAATGTGGAAAAAGATTTGTCTTCGTGATTTTGAGTCAATAGTTGTTCTCATGTATATAATCACATATGATTAAATGTATTTAATCAGATATAATTTATATCGAAAAGAATATTTTTGTCCATATAAATCATATGATAATAGATACATATAATCACATGTGATTAGATGTATTTAATCACATATGATTAAAACTGATAAAGAAGAATTTTTTAATCGAGAAGGCAATAATGAATATTGTCCACATAAATCATATGTCATTAGAATCATATAATCACATGTGATTATATGTATTTAATCATATATAACTTATGTGGAAAGTATTTGTTTTCGTGGTTTCGATTGAATAATTGGTCTCGTTTATATAATCATACATGATTATACGTATTTATTCGTGTATGATTTATGTGGAAAATAATTGTTTTTGAGTTCTATATTAAGTAGTTGTTCGTGTGTATATAATCACATGTAATTATATGTAGCTAATAACATATGATTTTTTGGACAAGATTCGCTTTTTCTAAATAAATCATATGTCATTAGATACATATAATCAGATATGATTGTATGTATTTAATCACATATGATTAATGTTGATAAAGATAAAATTGTTGAATCGAAAATAGGAAAATGAATCTTATGCACATAGAGAATATGTGATAAAATACATATAATCATATGTGATTAAATACACAAGAACAACTATTAAATCTAGAAAACAAAAATGAATATTGTTCATATAAATTATATGTGATTAGATACTTATAATCACATGAGATTAAATACGCAAGAAAAAATATTGATTCTAGAACAAAAAAATATAGCTTGTCCGCATAAATCACATATGATTACAGACGTATAATCACATGTATTTAATTACATGTAACTATAAGAATTTAATCACCTAGGATTTACGTGGACAAGATTCGTTTTTGCATTCTTGAATCAATAGTTGTTCTCGTGTATATAATCATGTATGATTATATGAGTAATAACATGTAACTATAAGTAAGTTTGAATGTTGACTTGAATGGTGTGGCAAATAGTGTAGATGTGGCAAGGAAACTAGTTAAAACAAGTCTAGGGAACTAAATAGACATGTTATCCACAAGTTTGTTCCCTCATAAAGCCTTAAAATAAGTTAAGTGACTAAATAGGTAAACCGTAGTAACTTAACTGAACAATTTTCACTTGTGATGAAAACAGAAAATAATGAATTAAGAGGGTATAAAATTGTGATTATAGGTTTTTTGCCCATTTGTTGGTAACTCCCCTTAATGATGATGATGATGATGATGATGATGACAGTGTTGTGAATGATAGATTTCTAGTACCCCTTTTAGTTACTTTTTGCTCAGCACGGATCTCAGGTCATACATAATCAACATCATCTCAATTACTTTATTATTCGATCTTTAAAACAAATTTTTTTAAACTCATATAGCTTATATGCGAATTATATGGAAGCATACTTATGCTCCTTTTCAATTAGCAAAACCAAATCCATCGGCTACATATAATTCAAATTCTCTTCCTACTCCTGGTGGTGATGTTCTCTTTACATATGTCATCTTGGAAATCGTTGTAGACAATCTTCAATGATTAGAAGTTCAATAATTTTGGGTTTGGTTTCGTATGCATTGGTTTTAAACCCTATGTCACCATGATACTTATTGTCCATATTGCCACCATCAGAGATAGGAGTTGATCCAGAATTAGGAATGTTCGTATCATCCTGTTTAACCAATGGAACTTAAGGATTATGGGGGTATATTGGGATCCAAATATTCAACATATTCTAATTTATAGTTGTTTTCTTGATATGCTTGGTGATGTTGGATGTGTCCTAATATATATATATATCTATCTATCTATCTATCTATATATATATATATATATATATATATATATATATATATTATGGAACATTTACTTTTTTAGGTATTTTTATGATCAACATAGGATAAAAGGTACTTAATTTCATTATATTTATGTTTTGTAGTTGGAAAAGGCATATTGGTGAAATAGTAGCTTAAAATGGTCATTTTGGATATATTTTATGAAGAATATATTGAGCAAGAAAGACAATTGAATTTAAATATGGAAATGATAATGAAGATTTTGTAGATAATTGTTGGATCTTTTATTTTGGGACGTGATATCCTGATCTTTCCAAGATTTAAGTCGGTTTTGAAAACTAGACATACAACTTCAAATACATCTAGAGAAATATCATATCAGAAAATTAAAACAGTATAGAAGATCAAAACCAGAAGAGGCCGATTTCGATTTGAGGGTTTAAAGACTATATTAGCCGACATAATGATATAGATGCTAAATTTGAAGATCAAGAGAAGAAATCATTATGTTATCAAATTGATTACTTTTCTGACTATAATTAGTCAACTATAAAATTTTTAAATGTTCTTTTCAAGATTTGGGATTTAACCGTTTCTGAGTATTTTTATATTTATGAAGCCTTAGTTTTATTGTTGATTGATATATTGTTATTGAAAGTTGTTTAATTTATTATGATCACTTAATAAAGATCTATGTGTATTAATTGTAACGACCCAATTTTTCAAAAGAAAATTTTCATTTTAAAGTAATCAAACATTTCCAATAAACCACAAAATCTCAAGAACAATTGTTTTCAAATTCATAACATCAGCAACTTTATTTCAAATATCATAGTGTCCCATAAAAATGCTTGAGAGAGTGCATATCGCGCCATCAAGTCTTGCCCTTGCCCTTTGGCTCAGAAGTACCTGAAACAAACCAACAAATTGTAAGCTGATGCTTAGTGAGTTCCCCAGAGCATTCCCCACATAATCACATAATCCATATTAGCTATAAAAGCTACATAAACCATATATGCCATGCATACAACATATAGGGATGTCGTGCGCTCCCCCCAGGGTCTTACTCCAGGATGTCATGGGCTCCCCACATGGTCTTACACCTAAATGCCATTGGCTCCCCCATTGTCTTTAATGGGAAAGCCTTGGGCTCTCCACACTCTCTTACATCCAAGTGTCATGAGCTCTCCCATGGTCTTTAATAAGAAAGCCATGGGCTCTCCACATGGTATTACATCCAACTGTCATGGGCTCTCCCATGGTCTTCCATACAACTATACCACATATACAACTAGCATACCTCCTAGCACATAACCAACTAACATGCCACATAACACTACTTCAGCTAGTGAACCACATATCATAAAATGGGCCGACCTTGGTGCCTTCGACCCATTGGTATGGTGAGAAGACTCACCTCTCAAAAATGTTGAACTGATAAGACAAGATCAGATTAGTCCCAACGCGTAGCTCCAACTAATCTGCCTACAATCATCATGTGACTAGCTTGTCAAAATCCCGAAATACCAGAAATACCCTTATGGTCAAACTTGGTCAACCATGGTCATAGTCAAGGTCAATAGTCCATGTTCACCCAACTCGTCGAGTGCATCTATCAACTCGCCGAGTTACTCGTCAGACCGAAAACGAGAAAAACCCGATCCAACTCATCGAGTTATCTTATCAACTCGCCGAGTTTACTCTGTAGACCGAAAACGGGAAAACCCGCTCCAACTCACCGAGTTGCCAGAGCAACTCATCGAGTTTTCCCTTGCCTCCACATAATCAGTCCTTCCAGTCGAATCCAAACCTCCAACTACAGATATAGTCCCTTAAGACCGAAATACCAATTTTCAAGTCCAAAAATTTCTTTTTAATAAACTATCTCGTAAAAATATTCATAAGAAAATACTGTGAAAACACATCATCTCATAAAACAATGTATCATGTCTGAAAACCCAATTCATAAAATAATAACATATCAGAGTACAATCCCAGAAAACTTCATGCGGAAATCATGTGTGCGTGTGATGCGATGCTATGCCGCTGGCTCCTTCCCCTTAGACGAAGAGGTACCTGAAACCAAAACTGAAACCGTAAGCACAAAGCTTAGTGAGTTCCCCCATCATACCACATACCATACAAAATCATCGGTATCTTTCAACCGGTAATCATCGTCGGTATCTTTCAACCGGTAATCATCATCAGTATCTTTTAACCGGTAATCATCATCGGTATCTTTCAATCGGTAATCATCATCAGTATCTTTCAACTGGTAACTGTCATCGGTATCTTTCAACCGGTAACTGGGGACTATTCCACCCCCTACTACTAGCATACAACAACAAGATATAACATACAGTCAGGCATATCCGGGTACTGACCTACCCTTCGGTCCTAAGGACCGCTGTCAGGGAAACTAAGCCCTACTATACACGTAACATATCATACAGATAAAACTCATGACCAAAGCACGTAACCAGACCAAGATAATTATCACAAAGACAATCATCTTCTAAATACTCCTCTTTGGTGGGCCGACATTGTGGCCTTAGACCCACCCCTACTGGAAGGTAACTCACCTCGTACGAGAAACTGCTGATAAGCTGTGCGGGAAACCTCCGTCCGCTGCTGCTCCGGAAATCCTCCGGCTACAATCCCCACAAAACACTCAGTTAGAAACTGATATCTACTGTTTGGGTAAAATGACCATTTTACCCCTAACCAAGTCCAAGCCAACGTCAACTTCCAGTTGACCTGTGACAACCCGAAATTTCCATTCGTACAAACTCTACTATCAAATACTTCAAATGGGAGTCAAATACTTTTCTGCTAAATTTTAGCCTGTTTAAAGTCCGTTTGAGTTTTTTTAAAAAGCTTAGTACTTCAGGAGATAACTGGAGAGAGGATACCCTAGGATTTATCGTGCATCAATAAAGTCCCAAACTCCAAGAGTTTGGAGTTTACGGCCCAAACATGGTGTTTACGGCCGTAAACCCCAAGGAGTATAAATATGACACTTAGTCATTTTTATCACTTTTTCCACCTTCAAGCTCAAGAACACTCCCTTTTCTCTCTCAAGTATCATACGACTTTTCTTCAAGATTTTCCAAAATGTAAGTGTTTCTTCCGTAGATTTGTTGATATAACACTTAATCTAGTGTTTATACACGATTTCATCCATGAAATCTTATCCTTTTCATAGATCTTCAAGTGTTCTTCAAAACACCAAGAACACCAAGAACACACACTAGTGTTCTTGGACTCTAAACACTCTTCCAAGTTTCCTACAAGTAAGTATACTCCTCCTAGATAGTTGTTTGCTTAGTATACTTGTTAAAACATGGAAGAACACCAAAAAAACCCGAAGAACACTTGGGTTTACGGTCAAGGGATCTCCTTGAACCGTAAACACCATCAAGTGGTGTTTTTATGCCACAAACACCTTCTATGGCTTGGATAAAAGACTAGAACCTTGCAAGCATGAACTATAAACCCCAAAACACGAAATGGTTGGAGTAACCATGAGTTTACGGCCATAAACTCATGGGTTTACGACCGTAAACCCAAGGGTTTACGACCGTAAACTCCCAAGGAGTGGTCCAAGGACCGTAAACTCCACCAAGGGGCCATTTTGAGCCCTAGTCACTTCCTAAGCCCTTGATTCGAGTCTAGCTTACTTCCTTGTGTGGTTTAGGACCTTAAAACACCCAATGGTACCATTACCATGAGTTTACGGCCGTAATCTCATGGGGGAAATGGTCCCAGAACCTTAAACCCATATGGTGTTACCATATGGGGAGTAAACTCCAATGTGAGGCCATACTCTCTTTATATTCAACCCTTAGTACTCCTAGCACTTGAAGCAAAGTGTTTTCATGTATTAGGGTGTCCTTACTTGATTAATTAGTTGTTAAATGACTAATTAGATACATTATGTATCACTACATGTTACATAGGATCCGTGTGTGTGTACAATTCCTTACTTGACACCTTGCATCCTACCCGACACATCCATCCAAACCACTCACTGCAGGTGAGTTCATACCCCTTAATTAACTTTTTAAATGTTTTTTTTAAATTCTTTTATGGGGGGGGGGGATACAAGTTGAATCATGATAGTTATTATATTAATCACATGTGATTGATAACTATCAAACTATGGATTTACTACACTTTTAGCTGTTTCATCAAGCAAACTACTTCAAAATGATTTCTCGAATGTTTTTTTTCACGTTAAACTCTTTATCAAACTTTTTTCTAAAGTACGCCTTTCCTTTCAAATCCTAATATATCTATGTTTCAAACAAAGGTTTTCATGTACTTCAAATTGCGTTCCAAATAAGGGATTTCTTATACTTTAAACTGTTTATATCAAACCTACTACTTTTAAATCGTTTTATAAATTGACACCAAGTCACTCATTTCTTATTATTAAACTTCTCAAATGTTTTACAAAACTTCTTTTATACTGTTATATTGTCAAATGCATGCCTATGTATGTATAGTTATATAAGTAATGTTTAAAGGACTTAGGAAGGCTAGCTCGCTTTAATTCCTTTTCCTTGTGTGGATGTGGCTTTGGGGTATCGGTTATCCGTCCGAAGGTCGTCTAAATATTAGTTATATATCATGTATACATATATAGTCATACAAGTTCTATCGATCAATTCAGTACCTTTGGAGTAGCAAAGGTATACCTTCGGTTATATACGTACATTACAAGTAGCTATAATAGGTATAGTTCTGGAGATACTATTTACTAATTCTAGAACAAGGAATCACACAAGAGTCAGTTCATTCATGAGTCTATACAAATATTTTATTACTATAAATAGAATGTGACATACTACTTCTCGATACGACACTTCTTAGTGGTATCATCTTGTAACCAGAGTCTCCTGGAGGGAGAGCGGGCATTATGTGTATAGATCTATACGAGACAGACACTCCCACATCCCAACTGCTAGCTACAGTCCGAGTCGACTAGGCACAGGGGTGACAAAATGTCACCATGCTATGTGTGACCTGGAGGGTCATCAGTTATATGATCGTCAATCAGCATGGTTACATACGAGTTCACATTCAAACCTTTATTTTATCCAATTAAGAATTAAAGGCCAATTTAGGCTTTTCGAGGCGTATTGTTCATTTAATACTGCATGGAGTCTGCATTTCATTCATTTAGACTTTTCGAGGCGTATTGTTCATTTAATACCGCCTGGAGTCTGCATTTCATTCATTTAGACTTTTCGAGGCGTATTGTTCATTTAATACTGCCTGGAATCTGTGTTCAAATTACTTTATAAGCCAGCAGTGTCACTGCTGAGGTAAAATATTGTTTTCCGATTATAGTTATTTTGTGATTTTATCACATACACATTTAATTATAACTATATTTAGATAATAATGGTTATATAGGGGAAAAGCCTTCATTTTACATAGAAGCAAACCTTCAAAACAGTCGGGTCTTGGTAGAAGACTACTTTTTATAATAGTTTAAAATATGGGATTTTCTAGGGTTTTCATACTTACTCAAGCTTTTTCATAAATCATTTGCAAGTCTTTTCTTTACAGTTTTACAAATCAATGACACTAAAATACTTATGATCTCACCAGCTTTAAAGCTGATACTCGCTTTCAAAATAACTTTATTCTCAGGTTACCAGTAGACAGGTACGATGACCAGGTTTTGAGAAAACGGAGCGGTCGAGACTTCTCTTTTATTTCAATTTCTTATTTTCATGTCGTATATTATGAAAGAACACACATGTATTAAAATTCTACTATTAATGCAATGGATGATGTTGTTGCTTGTTTACTACTTTACACTGTTGTGATACTTTACATGACGTCCTCCGCCCCAGAACGTTTCCGCCGTTCTTGGTTTTAGGGTGTGACAGATTGGTATCAGAGCATTGTTTATAGTGAATTGAGTATATCAACCCATAAAAGATATACAGACTATAAATACAATAGGGATTAAAATACTCTGATAAAGATTTTATACTTTTAAATAATAAAATATTTAATTAAGTATACATGCCTGCATTCATAGTAAAATCAGTATCACTAGGACATAACAAAAGTATTACGATTGTTGGGCAGCACAAGTAGACTTAGAGACATATAGTCAAAACTGGGAAGATATAGCCTGATCAACTATATTATCCGAGGGTTGACTAGCATGTGCCTAAGTGTGGTTGTGAGGTTGCAACAAGTCTAAAAACTTACCCACAATACCATAATGAGAACAATAGAACATAAACCTAAAATACTATAGGAGTATTTTGTGTGTTACTATAAACTACTTATGTGCTAGATCCTTATATCCCTTTTCTCGCGTAGATAACATGGCTGGATTCCATCCCCACGACAACTTGTACTTCCCTAACCAAGGTAATGATGGAGGGTTTGAAGCAGAGCCAGAAAATGATCACCCAATACCTATGGATGGTCACCAGGCTGAAGGCTTTGCAGATGGTTCTGACTCCGAGCCTGAAGATGAAAACATACCCCTAATGACTCTTGTCCCAAATCCTACCCTCGTCCGGCTTTTCAAGGCCCGACGCCCCCGTGGGTGGAAAGCTTGGAAACAAGGAGCCAAGGGCAAGATCAGCCCATGCCATTTAATGGAGACCAAAGTTATTATGACCTGAGCGAGGGAGGCTCAGCAGACAGAGTCTTGCCAATTCTGGTCCGCAGAGTGGCCCAAAACGAGATCCAGGGAAGGACAGCTCTCCATCGAAT
Organism: Lactuca virosa; assembly: GCF_052849685.1. Classification (NCBI taxonomy): domain Eukaryota; kingdom Viridiplantae; phylum Streptophyta; class Magnoliopsida; order Asterales; family Asteraceae; genus Lactuca; species Lactuca virosa. Next base: position 207,432,153 of record NC_136426.1, read on the forward strand.
CACGGAAGTTGACGCCAATGCGAGAATGCATACCCTCCACACCGTTCGTCTGGAAGATACTCGTGAGAGATCTAAGGGAGACCATGAGACCCTACTTCAGGAACTAGCTGAAACTCGAGCTGAAGTCATAGAGCTCCGAGTACGCTAAAGGGTGTACGAAAGGCACCTGCTGGATATGGGGCGTCAGCTAGCTGAACTAAGGGTCCACCCAAGGGATAACCGTCCCCAGTAGGAAATATCCATATTTTTCTTCCGTTAGTTGAAAGAATAGTCTTCCTACCTATGCTACAAGTAGCACTTTTCTATATAACTAACTCTGTACTATAAGTACTTTCTAGTTAGACCAGTATGCTGTCAAAACTTCTCTTCTCCAGATATGATGTAAGACCTACCACAAGGTCAGCTTTCCCAAACTTATTACATCATACACACCAACGATATAGACAGTCGGCTAATTTCTGTGTCATCCTTTGTTCAAAAACCTTTCATCCTACTATCGTTAGAACCCGATCTGAAACGCACTCTAGTCAGGTTATTGAGCTATGGTAATTTAGCTCAGGGATCATTCCCAATTCTCTTTCAAAGGTAGGATCATGTTATCCACCAACCAATGGCACCCCGATTTAGACGACAAACGTCTTGTAACCATTCTATGAACTTACCTCTATTCTTTACTAGGACTGCATCGCAGGGATGTAAGTTAAACCCTCGAGAACACATTTTTACTCTTTACATGAATGATCGGAATACGTCTAGGTTCAACCATAATCACTCACGAACTCATTTTCTTTTGTATAACAGAATCATGTCGTCACCCAGAAATAACCAGCCGAACAACGTAACCCCTGTCCTTCATATCGATGCCGCTACATTCCAAGCCGCGGTAACAGCTGCCGTGACAGCTGTCCTTGCAAACCTCAACTCTGGCAACGCAAACACGACTGGCAAAGGAGTTGACAATTCTGATTGTTGTATCGATCCGGGAAGCCAACATATGACAACAGTCACGGACTTGGAAAGTCGTAAAACCGTGAAGAAGAAACGAAAGCGCCAAGCCCAAAAGGAGCGCAAGCGATCCCAAAGACTTGCCATGCAACAGCAACACGCGACAACCCCTGCCATCCCAGCACCAATCAGACCATACGAAGGAAAACTCCCGAAGTGTGACAAGTGTAGCTTTCATCATAATGGGACTTGCTATGAAATGCAATGCTGCAATCGCCACAAAATAGGGCACCATGCTCGTAGTTTTGGAGCACCGGCACTACCCATCACTCAAGCCCCTGACATCGGAGTCAACCAGGCTTACTATGGTGTTGGTGAAACCGGACGCTATAAAAGGAAATGTTCAAAGTGGATGAATAAAGAACACACCCGTGTCCACATAACTCTGACTCGACACATCACTTCCACCACCGATGCTAGTACTAGCCAGATATGTCACCAATGCGCTGAGATAGGACACCTCAAGAAGGATTGTCCAATAACAAAGAACTCCGGCGCAGACGGGAAGATACTAAGGATCACCACCACAGGAGAGGCTACTCCGGACCCACGTTAAAGTAGTTAAGGCGTTTCGTTGTAACAGACTCCTAAACTGTTCAAAACTAGTGCAACTCGACTCTTATCTTTTGCGAGATCCCGTCAGTCAAAGGGACCCACGTGCTGCGTATACTTGTCTTTTGTAGTATACCTTGTTAGCAGCAGTAGTCTCGTAGTTAATCCGAAGTACTGTAACTCTGTTAAAGGTTGCACTTTTGTCTTATGTCTGCAAAACCTTTATGATCTAATCTAATGCCTTTATTTTCCAAGTGAGTCCGATACTATCAGATAACTTGAGTCAATTCGAACCTCACAATACCAGTTCGTGTGTACATCTCTTTCTCCCTAATCGCCTTCTAGCGAAGCCGTCATTCCGGAACACCGAGGTACTCATGCATATAGTACCTTATGTATCGTATCCTTTCCGAAGAAACCTCAGCAAACCTCCCCGGAATACCACTTGTACAGTACGTCAAGTTCAATCCATAGACCCTTACGGTTGATCAATCGCTGAAGAATGTATACACAAGGGTGGTATATAATCAAGGTTCTAAAGGTTTAGAATTGATGATTCCGCTTTAAATTCTTTTCCTTGTCTGGATGTGAGCTTAAAGAAGAATCATTTATTCGACTACCTTTTCAATCTTAATTATATACGACTCGTATACAAGAGACTGTGATTGATGAACCATGTACGACCTCTAATATGAACTTTAGGATGGAGACTGCCCAAGATTTACGAGTGATCGTACTGCCCTGCGGATAAACTGAGAATCCAATCAAATGCCTTCTCACCGATCGAGACAATAGATTCAGATAGAACAGGGAACTCCCAGGATTACCTCCGCAACGCCAAGTTGAAAATTAGGATCGACTTAGTTCCAGGGGCTACCCCCGTAGCCAAACCGCCCTATCGTCTAGCACCTGCATTAATGCAAGATCTGCCCGATCAACTTAACGAACCGCTCAGCAAGGACTTTATAAGACCAAGCTTCTCACCCTGGAGAACTCCGGTCTGGTTTGTCAAAAGAAAGACTGATCACTTCGTATATGCATCAATTACAGGAAGTTCAACAAGCTAACCATCAAAAATCAGTACCCCTTTGCTATCCTAGACGAATTATTCGATCGACTGAAGAAGGACGATCTTCCGTTCAAAAAGTCGATCCAAGATCCGAGTATCACCGACTACGAGTGCTAGAAGAGGATGTTCCGAAGACAGCCTTACGAACTCGTTATGGACACCACGGATTCGTAGTGATGCCGTACGGATTGACAAACGCACCCGCAATATTCATAGATTTAATGGATAAGGTGTGTCGTCCTTACTCGAATCAGTTCGTCATCATCTCCATCGAGGACATACTTATCTACTATCGTAGTAAGGAGGAACCTAGTCAACAGCTTCAGCAGACATTGGAAACATTTCTATCAGAGGAGCCCTACGCAAAGTTCTCTAAATGCGAGCTTGGATTCGAAGGGTCAAATTCCTGTGTCGCATTGTTAGTAAAGAGAAATTCCAGTAGACACTTCCAAAATCCAAGGTTCAGTTGCATTTGATGTAACGAGGTAAGGTCGATATCTAAGCCTCCCATCAGTTAGGAATCCTTAAGCGAACTATGAAATACACGACCTAGAGTTAGAGGGCATCATTAGAAAAGATCATTCAGGTTAGTGGACGATTAAAGCCTCTAGTGACTGGCAGAAAAGTTACGCATGGCCTTTCGAGATTCTCACTAGAGCCGTTCCTGTAGCATGCACACTCAATCTACCCCGCAAGCTTAGTAACGTACATCCTACCTTCCACGTCTCGAACTTGAAAAAGTGTCTATCCGACGAGACTCTTGTAATCCCACTCGACGAGATCGAGATAAACGAGAGCCTCAACTTCGTGGAAGAACCTGTAGAGATCATGAACTGAGAGGTCAAACAAAGCAAAGCCAAATCCCAATAATGAAGGTTCGCTGGAACGCCAAGCGAAGACCTGAATTCCCTTAGGAGCGAGAGGATCAGAGGAAACTGAAATATCCTCATCCCTTGCTTAGTTATTCCGTAACTACGTATTTACTTAAATTCTAATTTCGGGACAAAATTCCTTCTAATGGGGGGATGATGTAACAACCCGAAATTTCCATTCGTACAAACTCTACTGTCAAACACTTCAAATGGGAGTCAAATACTTTTCTGCTAAATTTTAGCCGGTTTAAAGTCTGTTTGAGTGTTTTTAAAAAGCTTAGTACTTCAGGAGATAACTGGAGATAGGATACCCTAGGATTTATCGTGCATCAATAAAGTCCCAAACTCCAAGAGTTTGGAGTTTACGGCCCAAACATGGTGTTTACTGCTGTAAACCCCAAGGAGTATAAATATGACACTTAGTCATTTTTATCAATTTTTCCACCTTCAAGCTCAAGAACACTCCCTTTTCTCTCTCAAGTATCATACGACTTTTCTTCAAGATTTTCCAAAATGTAAGTGTTTCTTCCCTAGATTTGTTGATATAACACTTAATCTAGTGTTTATACACGATTTCATCCATGAAATCTTATCTTTTTCATAGATCTTCAAGTGTTCTTCAAAACACCAAGAACACCAAGAACACACACTAGTGTTCTTGGACTCTAAACACTCTTCCAAGTTTCCTACAAGTAAGTATACTCCTCCTAGCTAGTTGTTTGCTTAGTATACTTGTTAAAACATGGAAGAACACCAAGAAAACCCGAAGAACACTTGGGTTTACGGTCAAGGGATCTCCTTGAACCGTAAACACCATCAAGTGGTGTTTTATGCCACAAACACCTTCTATGGCTTGGATAAAAGACTAGAACCTTGCATGCACGAACTATAAACCCCAAAACACGAAATGGTTGGAGTAACAATGAGTTTACGGCTGTAAACTCATGGGTTTACGACCGTAAACCCAAGGGTTTACGACCGTAAACTCCCAAGGAGTGGTCCAAGGACCGTAAACTCCGCCAAGGGGCCATTTTGAGCCCTAGTCACTTCCTAAGCCCTTGATTCGAGTCTAGCTTACTTCCTAGTGTGGTTTAGGACCTTAAAACACCCAATAATACCATTACCATGAGTTTACGGCCGTAAACTCATGGGGGAAATGGTCCCAGAACCGTAAACCCATATGGTGTTACCATATGGGGAGTAAACTCCAATGTGAGGCCATACTCTCTTTATATTCAACCCTTAGTACTCCTAGCACTTGTAGCAAAGTGTTTTCATGTATTAGGGTGTCCTTACTTGATTAATTAGTTGTTAAATGACTAATTAGATACATTATGTATCACTACATGTTACATAGGATTCGTGTGTGTGTACAAGTCCTCACTTGACACCTTGCATCCTACCCGACACATCCATCCAAACCACTATCTGCAGGTGAGTTCATACCCCTTAATTAACCTTTTAAATGCTTTTATGGGGGGAATACAAGTTGAATCATGATAGTTATTATATTAATCACATGTGATTGATAACTATCAAACTATGGATTTACTACACTTTTAGCTGTTTCATCAAGCAAACTACTTCAAAATGATTTCTCGAATGTTTTTTTTTCACGTTAAACTCTTTATCAAACTTGTTTCAAAAGTACGCCTTTCCTTTCAAATCCTGATATATCTATGTTTCAAACAAAGGTTTTCATGTACTACACTCTGCGTTCCAAATAAGGGATTTCTTATACTTTAAACTGTTTATATCAAACCTACTGCTTTTAAATCGTTTTATAAATTGACACCAAGTCACTCATTTCTTATTATTAAACTTCTCAAATGTTTTACAAAACTTCTTTTATACTGTTATATTGTCAAATGCATGCCTATGTATGTATAGTTATATAAGTAATGTTTAAAGGACTTAGGAAGGCTAGCTCGCTTTAATTCCTTTTCCTTGTTTGGATGTGGCTTTGGGGTATCGGTTATCCGTCCGAAGGTCGTCTGAATATTAGTTATATATCATGTATATATGTATAGTCATAAAAGTTCTATCGATCAATTCAGTACCTTTGGAGTAGCAAAGGTATACCTTCGGTTATATACGTACATTACAAATAGCTATAATAGGTATAGTTCTGGAGATACTATTTACTAATTCTAGAACAAGGAATCACACAAGAGTCAGTTCATTCATGAGTCTATACAAATATTTTATTACTGTAAATAGAATGTGACATACTACTTCTTGATACGACACTTCTTAGTGGTATCACCTTGTAACCAGAGTCTCCTGGAGGGAGAGCGGGCATTATGTGTATAGATCTATACGGGACAGACACTCCCACATCCCGACTGCTAGCTACAGTCCAAGCCGACTAGGCCCAGGGGTGACAAAATGTCACCATGCTACGTGTGACCTGGAGGGTCATCAGTTATTCGATCGTCAATCAGCATGGTTACATACGAGTTCACATTCAAACCTTTATTTTATCCAATTAAGAATTAAAGGCCAATTTAGGCTTTTCGAGGCGTATTGTTCATTTAATACCGCCTGGAGTCTTCATTTCATTCATTTAGACTTTTCGAGGCATATTGTTCATTTAATACCGCCTGGAGTCTGCATTTCATTCATTTAGACTTTTCGAGGCGTATTGTTCATTTAATACCGCCTGGAGTCTGTGTTCAAATTACTTTATAAGCCAGCAGTGTCACTGCTGAGGTAAAATATTGTTTTCCCGATTATAGTTATTTTGTGATTTTATCACATACACATTTAATTATAACTATATTTAGATAATAATTGTTATATAGGGGAAAAGCCTTCATTTTACATAGAAGCAAACCTTCAAAACAGTCGGGTCTTGGTAGAAGACTACTTTTTATAATAGTTTAAAATATGGGATTTTCTAGGGTTTTCATACTTACTCAAGCTTTTTCATAAATCATTTGCAAGTCTTTTCTTTACAGTTTTACAAATCAATGACACTAAAATACTTATGATCTCACCAGATTTAAAGCTGATACTCGCTTTCAAAATAACTTGTATTCTCAGGTTACCAGTAGACAGGTACGATGACCAGGTTTTGAGAAAACGGAGCGGTCAAGACTTGTCTTTTATTTCAATTTCTTATTTTCATGTCGTATATTATGAAAGAACATACATGTATTAAAATTCTACTATTAATGCAATGGATGATGTTGTTGCTTGTTTACTACTTTACACTGTTGTGATACTTTACATGACGTCCTCCACCCCAGAACGTTTCCGCCGTTCTTGGTTTTGGGGTGTGACATGACCCGACTCGCCGAGTTGGGTCGTCAACTCGTCGAGTCGCTTCCCTTTACTCGTCCTTATCTACGACTTGACTCGTTGAGTTTGGCAACGACTCGACGAGTTCCCCTTCTTCTTGAACATCAATGGACCTTCATCCGACTCGCCGAGTCGGATGAACACTCGTCGAGTTCACCTTCAACTGATGAACAGTCCTGACCTTGACTCGCCGAGTTGTATGAACAACTCTTCGAGTTCATCTTCAAACATAAGAAGATTGCCTTGGACTCGCCGAGTCTGTTCTAGCACTCGTCGAGTCCCATGAACTCCAGGTCTAAAAATAAGTCCAATGCGTTGGGTCACTCTTTCTGTCCTGCTACAACCCTTCTAACACCCAACTGAGTCCTTTTGACCCTCAACAGATATGGGATTAAAAGCCTTGGACTCGTCGAGTCCCAAGAACGGACTCGCCGAGTCGGTAACGTCCACACTCCAAATCCTCGATTTCTGATGTACAACACTTGTCCAAATGATAGATTCAAGCCCCTAAACTCGATCTAGCACGTAAAGTTACAAACTTTACGTGCATGCATGGGACTTTTGAGCTTAAAAGGCTCTAGAATGGTTCTCTTGTTGCATGGGGCCTTCCTTGGGTGCAAAAGCAACCCAAATCTGTCTTGTGACCCTCCCCAAGACTTAGATCTGAAGTCTTGACTCCCAACCATGTTTGCAATCATGGTTAGCTACCTGATATGGCTTAAAAGCCCTAAATCTTCCCCAAAAAAGGATCTAACAATCAAGCAATCAAGGTTCAGACTTTATACCTTTCAAAGACTACAAATGATGAATAAAGCTCGAATCCTTCAGTCTCCTCTTGATACTTCTATGCTCTTCCTTCTTCCTTGAGGTCAAAACCCACAAAAATCACTCAAAAGCCTTAGATCTTGCACCAAAACACTTAAGGTTTGCTATGGAGGGTTTCTGGGAGAATAAAGGGGTGATGGAGGCTGTATAAGGTTGTTTAAATAGGGTGCAAACCCTCAGATTAGGGTTTTGTCCAGTCAGAGCCTACTCGTCGAGTCCGGGACCCGACTCGACGAGTCCATCACTTAAACCCCGCGTCTCATCCCGCTTCTACTCGGCGAGTTGGTCCTTCAACTCGCCGAGTCCAAGGCCAAAAATGCAAAATACTTAAATAAAAATACATACCAAGAACCAGGTGCTACAAATCTCCCCCACTTATTTTAGACTTCGTGCTCGAAGTCTGCTGCTCGATCCTGTAACAGCTCTGGGTAATGCTCCATCATCTCATCCACTGGCTCCCAAGTTCATTCTGAGCCCTTCCGGTGCTGCCATTGCACCTTTACCAGCTCAACCCTCTTGTTCCTCAGATCCTTCGACTTCCGGTCAAGGATTGCTACAGGTCGCTCAATGTAATTCAGGCTGTCATCGACCTGAATATCCTCTAAGGGTACTACTGTTGAGTCGTCCACCAGGCACTTCCGCAGCTGAGAGACGTGGAAAGTGCTATGGATCTGACTGAGTTCGGCTGGCAGATCCAACCTATAAGCCACTTTGCCCACCCAGGCTATAACCCTGAAGGGTCCAATATACCTGGGACCCAACTTGCCCCGCTTCCTGAATCGGATGACGCCCTTCCATGGCGACACCTTCAGGAGAACCATATCCCCGACCTGAAATTCTAGGTCCGATCGGCGCTTGTCGGCATAACGTTTCTGCCGACTCTGAGCGGTTTGAAGCCTGCTCCGAACTTGCTGAATCCTCTCTATCATCTTGAGCACCACTTCGGTGCTCCCCATGACCCTCTGGCCAACCTCACCCCAACATATCGGGGTTCTTCACTTCCTCCCGTATAACATCTCGAAGGGAGGACGGTCAATAATCGCATGATAGCTATTATTATACGAGAACTCCGCCAACGGAAGGTTGGTATCTCAGCTACCTCCGAAGTCCAAAACACATGCCCGCAACATATCTTCTAATGTCTGGATGGTCCGCTCGCTCTGGCCATCCGTTTACGGGTGAAAGGCGGTGCTAAAATGCAGACGAGTACCCAGCTCGTCATGAAACCTCTTCCAAAACCTGGAAGTGAACCGCACATCCTTGTCTGAAATCACCGATACTGGCACCCCGTGCCGCGCCACTACCTCCCTGATATAGATATCGGCCAACCTTTCGGCCGAAATACTTTCCTGAATCGGGATAAAATGGGCGCTCTTGGTCAATCGATCGACGATGACCCAAATCGAATCCACTCCCCGCGCGGTCCTGGGAAGCTTTGTGATAAAATCCATCGTAATGTCTTCCCATTTCCACAGCGGGATATCCAACAGTTGCATCTTGCCGTGTGGCCTCTGGTGCTCGGCCTTGACCTTCCTACAGGTCAAGCACCGCTCTACATACCATTATACGTCCCGCTTCATGCAGGGCCACCAATAACCAGGACGAAGATCTCTATACATCTTCGTCGCCCCGGGATGGATAGAGAATCTGGATTTGTGTGCCTCCTCCATCAGAATCTGGCGCACGCCTCCATGATAAGGGACCCACACCTTATGGTGAAGAGTCAATAACCCTCGGCTATCATAGTCGAAGGAGGAAACCTATCCCACAATCCGCTCGCTCTTCCGATGTTCCTCCTTCATAGTCTCCTGCTGAGCCTCCCGGATCCGCTCCAAAAACGGAGTCACCACTGTCATCCTCAGACAGACATCCCCGATCGACGTTGTCTTGCGGCTAAGCGCGTCGGCCACCACATTGGCCTTTCCCGGGTGGTAAAGGATCTCGCAATCGTAATCCTTCACCACGTCCAACCACCGATGCTGCCTCATATTTAGATTCGGTTGATCCATGAGGTACCTCAAACTCTTATGGTCCGTGTAGATGGTACAACGAACACCATAGAGGTAATGACGCCAAATCTTGAGGGCGAACAACACAACCCCCAGCTCTAAATCATGCGTGGGGTAGTTCGCCTCGTGAGGCTTCAGCTGCCTTGAAGCGTAAGCAATGACATGCCCTCTCTGCATCAATACTGCGCCCGAACCCTAGATGGACGCATCACAATATACCACAAAATCCTCCATGCCCTCTGGCAGGGCTAAGATTGGCGCCTCGCACAATCTCTGTCTCAGCGTCTCGAATGCGGCCTGCTGCTCAGGCCCCCAGCGAAAGACCACGACTTTCCTCGTCAGCCTGGTCAGGGGCAAGGCTATCTTGGAGAAGTCCTGAATGAATCTCCGATAGTAGCCTGCCAATCCCAGAAAGCTCCGAATCTCAGATGGAGACCTCGAGACTTCCCACCTCATCACGGCCTCAACCTTGGCCAGATCTACCGAAATCCCGTTCTGGTTGACAAGGTGCCCAAGAAACTGCACCTCACGCAACCAGAACTCACACTTGGAGAACTTAGCATACAAGCTCTCCCTCCTCAAAGTCTCCAAAACCTCTCGCGGATTCTCCTCATGCTGCTCTCGCGTCTTGGAGTACACCAAGATATCATTGATAAACACTATCACAGACCGGTCTAACATCGGCCTGCACACGCGGTTCATGAGGTCCATGAACGCGGCAGGAGCATTGGTGAGCCCGAAAGGCATCACCACAAACTCATAGTGGCCATAGCGCGTCCGAACGCAGTCTTTTGTACATCCTCCTCTCTGACCCTCATCTGGTGATACCCTGATCGCAAATCAATCTTGGAGAACCAAGATGCTCCTTGAAGCTGGTCAAAGAGGTCATCAATCCTCATGAGTGGGTAACGGTTCTTCACCGTTACCTTATTCAGCTCCCGATAATCTATATACATCCGATGCGACCCATCCTTCTTCTTCACAAACAGAATCGGGGCTCCCCAGGGAGAACTACTCGGTCTAATGAATCCCTTGTCTAACAGCTCCTGCAGCTGTGTAGACAACTCCTTCATCTCAGGAGGAGCCAACCGATATGGTGCCTTGGCTATCGGAGCCGCACCAGGGACTAGGTCGATCCTAAACTCCACCTGTCGCTCCGGAGGTATTCCAGGCAACTCCTCGGGGAATACGTCCGCAAACTCTCGTACTACGGGCACATCGCCCACCGTCGCCCTACCCGCCTCCCGGGTATCCATAACATAGGCGACATAACTTGCGCAACCCTGCTGGAGGTAGCGCCTAGCCCTCGTTGTCGAACATAAAGCTGGTCCTCGTTGAGGCCTTTCGCCCTGAACCACCAGCTCTCCCCCACTAGGGTTCCTAATCCGTACTGACTGATGCGCGCAGTCAATCACTGCCCCATTGGGGCTCAGCCAATCCATACCAATAATAACCTTGTTCCCCCGCAAAGGTATGGGAACCAAGTCCACCAGGTAACGTTCCTCGAACAGCCTCAAAACACAATATCGGTAGACCTCTGACGCCCGTACCGACCGGTCGTCCGCAATCTCGACCTCTAGAGGGCAATCCAACATGCCCGAAGACTCCGGAAACTTCTTGCTAAGCGCAAGAGAGACAAACGATCGGGTAGCACCCGAATCAAACAATACCTGTACTAGGATACCATTCACATGGAACCATCCTAAACAGAGCCCATACATAACATATCAACATCACAGCAGCATATCATAAAAGCATAAACAAGAAGTCATACCCGTCACCACATCGGGTGCAGCGCGTGCCTCCTCGGCTGTCAGCTGAAACGCTCGGCTCCGCACCACTGGAGCCTCCAACTTGGCCTTCCGGCCATCCACAACCCGCGTCGTCGCTGCCGCTGCTGGGGCCGCTGCTGGCGCTGCTGTCAATCTCGGGCAATTGGCCCTTTTGTGGCCCCTCTGATTGCAATGGAAGCAAATCAGGTCTGTCATCTGTACCGTGGGGGTGGGGGCAGTACAATCCCTGCCAAAATGTCCAACCTTGCCACACTTATAGCAGCCTGAACCCGGCCCAGTGCGACAAGCTCCCTCGTGTGACCGACCGCATTTCCCACAACGGTCCCATCCTGACTGGCCTTTCGGCCTACCATCGGATCCCTTGGGCTTCTTCCCCAAAGCCCTCGTCGTCAGCCCCTCCACTGCCTTCCTCTTCTGGATGTGCTCCAGATCAATCTCCCTCTCCTTAGCCCTACAAATCATGGAATCCAAGGTAGGGCAAGCTGAAAAACTAACATGCTCCCGAATTTCAGTTCGTAGCATGTCATGGTAGCGGGTCCTCCTCATATCCTCATCTCCCGCATACTGGGGCACCAACAATGCCCTCTCCCGGAACTTGGCGGTGATCTCCGCCACAGTCTCCGTAGTCTGTCTCATGTCCAAGAATTCCCTGGCCAGCTGCTGAAGCTCCACAGCTGGCGCAAACTCCGCCCTGAATCTGGTCACAAAGTCTGACCAGGTCATAGCCTCAACAGTCGAGGCTCCCAGAGAATCACCAACCGACTCCCACCAATCTCTGGCCCTGTCTCTCAAGCATCCTGCTGCATATCTCACCTTCGACCCCTCCGGGCAGAAGCTCGTCAGCTGCGCAGACTCGATGTCTGCGATCCATCTCCTAGCAGCAATGGGGTCTTTCACCCCATGGAAATCTGGCGCACCACTCCCTCGGAAGTCCTTAAAGGACAGTGTGCGCGTACCCACCTGGCTAGACGTCATATCACTCCTGAATGCTCGGAGACGATCCTCCATTAGCTCAACAATCCCTTCCTTGATCGACCCGAAAATGATAGGGGTCGACTCAAGGATGCCTCTCGTGATCTTAGACGCGATGAACTCGCGCAGTCCGTCATCAACCTGCTCGGATCCTGCACCCGAGCCTGATCCTGATCCTGATCCGGAACCTCCTGCTCCATGTCGCGTGGTCACCATGCTGAGAATACACGCATAAATGTCAGGATCATACATACTCTCGAGAGGTCTAACACACTTTCCAAGGTTTCCGGTTCCATCTAGGCCCTCCTTGATTCGAGTACGGGTCCTCTGCTTTCAGTAGTACGGGCGCATACTACCTTCCACATGTACCTATACTTTCCTCAAGTATTGCTTCGACTTCACCAAGTCCCTTTTACCGATACCCCTTCCACTGACCTCATCCTAGGCTTTCCTAGGGCACTCTCCGACCTACCCTCCGCCATCAGCTGCACTAGGAGTCCCCACTACTTCCCCCTAACTAACTTGCAGATACTGTTACATATCCGCTCCTTAGTTAGTTGGAAATGGCCAGGACCCCATAGCACAAAGCAAGCAGCATTCGTGCATTGGGTAACCAAATCAGGGATAACCTACACAGGCCATCCTACTGCTGACTAAATAGTCCTAGCATACAGCTCATACAACAGGCATATAAGGTATTATCCTAGATCCTTAACCCTAACTAGCATGCAATTCTCAGAATCATATATCAGGCACACAAGGCATCCTCCTAGATCCTTAGCCCTATCTAGCATGTAGTTCTAAGAATCAAAACCATATAACATAACAAGTATGGGTATCTTGGGGAAACTTACTCTAGCCCGGCCGGTCGCACGCATCACACACCTTGTTCTTTCTCAAAACCCTTTGACTCAGATTTTAGAAAACCATTTTCTTTGTAAAAATCTTTTAAATCCCTCGGTTTGAGTCCAGACACTCCCGAGGGTGTGTCCGAATCCCTTAAACCAGGGCTCTGATACCAACTTGTAACATCCCAATTTTCAAGTCCAAAAATTTCTTTTTAATAAACTATCTCGTAAAAACATTCATAATAAAATACTGTGAAAACACATCATCTCATAAAACAATGTATCATGTCTGAAAACCCAAGTCATAAAATAATAACATATCAGAGTACAATCCCAGAAAACTTCATGCGGAAATCATGTGTGCGTGTGATGCGATGCTATGCCGCCGGCTCCTTCCCCTTAGACGAAGAGGTACCTGAAACCAAAACTGAAACCGTAAGCACAAAGCTTAGTGAGTTCCCCCATCATACCACATACCATATAATATCATCGATATCTTTCAACCGGTAATGATCGTCGGTATCTTTCAACCGGTAATCATCATCGGTATCTTTCAACCGGTAATCATCATCGGTATCTTTCAACCGGTAATCATCATCGGTATCTTTCAACTAGTAACTGTCATCGGTATCTTTCAACCGGTAACTGGGGACTATTCCACCCCTACTACTAGCATACAACAACAAGATATAGCATACAGTCAGGCATATCCGGGTACTGACCTACCCTTCGGTCCTAAGGACCGCTGTCAGGGAAACTAAGCCCTACTATACACGTAACATATCATACAGATAAAACTCATGACCAAAGCACGTAACCAGACCAAGATAATTATCACAAAGACAATCATCTTCTAAATACTCCTCTTTGGTGGGCCGACATTGTGGCCTTAGACCCACCCCTACTGGAAGGTAACTCACCTCGTACGAGAAACTGCTGATAAGCTGTGCAGGAAACCTCCGTCCGCTGCTGCTCCAGAAATCCTCCGGCTATAACCCCCACAAAACACTCAGTTAGAAACTGATATCTACTCTTAGGGTAAAATGACCATTTTACCCCTAACCAAGTCCAAGCCAAAGTCAACTTCCAGTTGACCCGACTCGCCGAGTTGGGTCGTCAACTCGTCGAGTCCCTTCCCTTTACTCGTCCTTATCCACGACTTGATTCGTCGAGTTTGGCAACGACTCGACGAGTTCCCCTTCTTCACGAACATCAATGGACCTTCATCCGACTCGCCGAGTCACATGAACACTCGTCGAGTTCACCTTCAACTGATAAACAAGTCCTGACCTTGACTCGCCGAGTTGTATGAACAACTCGTCGAGTTTATCTTCAAACATAAGAAGATTGCCTTGGACTCGCCGAGTCTGTTCTAGCAATCGTCGAGTCCCATGAACTCCAGGTCTAAAAATAAGTCCAATGCGTTGGGTCACTCTTTCTGTCCTGCTACAACCCTTCTAACACCCAACTGAGTCCTTTTGACCCTCAACATATATGGGACTAAAAGCCTTGGACTCGTCGAGTCCCAAGAACGGACTCGCCGAGTCGGTAACGTCCACACTCCAAATCCTCGATTTCTGATGTACAACACTTGTCCAAATGATAGATCCACGCCCCTAAACTCGATCTAGCACGTAAAGTTACAAACTTTATGTGCATGCATGGGACTTTTGAGTTTAAAAGGCTCTAGAATGGTTCTCTTGTTGCATGGGGCCTTCCTTGGGTGCAAAAGCAACCCAAATCTGTCTTGTGACCCTCCCCAAGGCTTAGATCTGAAGTCTTGACTCCCAACCATGTTTGCAATCATGGTTAGCTACCTCATATGGCTTAAAAACCCTAAATCTTCCCCAAAAAGGGATCTAACAATCAAGCAAGCAAGGTTCAGACTTTATACCTTTCAAAGACTGCAAATGATGAACCAAGCTCGAAACCTTCAGTCTCCTCTTGATCCTTCTATGCTCTTCCTTCTTCCTTGAGGTCAAAACCCACAAAAATCACTCAAAAGCCTTAGATCTTGCACCAAAACACTTAGGGTTTGCTATGGAGGGTTTCTGGGAGCATAAAGGGGCGATGGAGGCTGTATAAGGTTGTTTAAATAGGGTGCAAACCCTCAGATTAGGGTTTTGTCCAGTCAGAGCCTACTCGTCGAGTCCGGGACCCGACTTGACGAGTCCATCACTTAAACCCCGCGTCGCATCCCGCTTCTACTTGGCGAGTTGGTCCTTCAACTTCCCGAGTCCAAGGCCAAAAATGCAAAATACTTAAATAAAAATACATACCAAGAACCAGGTGATACAGTCTAGACTTGGTAAAGGGAGCAACTATATGTCCATGAAGTCCTAGAGGTGTCCAGATCTGGAACCATATCCTCATGACAAGTCCAAATCCGAGTATGACACCCCATTTGCACTAAAAGTGGCCTTATTTATTCATAAGATGAGACCTAAGCAAATAGAGATCGAGGTAGAAACGTTTTACCTCCAAATGGATGCTAACACCATATAGATGCCGGATCTAAAGCCCTCTCCTCACTTCAATCTCTTCAACCTTCAAGTTTCCTTCCAAAAAGCACAAGATACAGTCTCCACAGCTCATACACACTCAAGAAGGCACTAAAGCGCGGCTAGGGTTTCTCTTTGGACAGATAGGGCGATGAGGGAGGCCACAAATGACTCCTAAGTTCCTTAAATAGGGTACAAACCCCTAAAAATTAGGGTTTTCCTTTACAATGCCTACTCGTCGAGTTGGGGCCTTCCAACTCGTGGAGTAAACCCTAAGTCCCGCGTCCAAAATCAGTCGCTACTCGTCGAGTTGGTCTCCCCAACTCGTCAAGTCCCAGTACAAAACCCTAAAAACTTAGAAAATCAAATGATACCTGGAATAGGCGTTACAAATCTCCCCCACTTGAACTAGACTTCGTTCTCGAAGTCTGCTAACGCAAACAAATCCGGGTAGTGATCTCGCATCTCCTCTTCCGGCTCCCATGTCCATTCGGAGTATCTTCGGTTCTGCAATTGCACCTTTGTGACAACTGTCAATTTTGGGTTAACCAAAGTCAACAAAGTCAACTAAATCAACTCGACTAGTATTAGGGTTTTAGGAATAAACACTATGTTACCTAATGTTCCTAATGTACAACTTACAACGATTAATACAAAGTACCTTTTTATTTTATCGGATGAACAAATATAAACCCTAATTAGGGTTGATAACGCAACTACTCGATAATTCAGTTATATATTATTTGGAAATAAATAATATTTATAACACAAATGTAATAAGGTCCGTAAACCTAACACTACGTGGCAAATTCATAAGAAAGGCTACAAGCACAACTTTTTGGTGAATTCATTACCAAAAGCAATAGAGTCTATGCCCGTCTAAAACGTAACATACTTGGAAATTAACCTAACTATTCATAAAACGTAATGTTGTATGATAACAATGTTTGTTATAATAATTTGAATTTTTATAAGTCAAATTAAATATTTTATACACCTTCTAAACCTTATTTTCTTTATAAAAACCCCACCATTTTATAAAAATGCTAGGATTTATAAAAGGTTGACTTTTAATTTTTATAAAAATAAATCTAGTCATATAAGGTACACTTAAACCAACTACTACGCCTAATCTAGACCACCTTTAGGTCTCATCCATGTTCCCTATTACCACCCCTCATAACTCCGCCCACCCACCCAACCCACCCTCTTTCTCTCCCTCCATATTCAAATCACGGCCATAAGGCCTTTTCTTCTTCATTTCTTCTTCATTTTTCAACTTCCTCTCCAAGATTAAGCTCTAATCTTCCAACCCTAAGTTCTTCCAAGTGTTCTTGAAGTTTTGGTAAGTCCTTTCTTCATCTACTAGTGATTCTACACACTTCTATACGAATTTCAATCCATTCTCACACATTTCATGTGTTACTATTCATAAAACCTTCAAATTTTCAAAGTGCTCTTCAAGGTGTTCTTCAAGTGTTCTTGACTTGGATCTTCCATCTACAACCTTTCTTTCATCAAACAAACACCCATAAGGTGAGTTCATACCCCTACATTTTCAAGTTTTCTAAGTTTTTGGGGGAGAATACAAGTAAAATACTAGTAAACAAGTATAAACATGCTAGATATTCTCATGAAAAAGTCATAAACTCAAAACCATAAAAACTAGGGTTTTTATGAACACAACATGGATAATATAGCAAAATGGTTATACCCAAGTTATTACACCATTTTTTTGAGATCTAAACCAAAATATGTTATTTTGGATACATGTCTTGAAACTAGTCAAAAATACCAAAGATTTAGTTTACAAAAAGAAAAACTTCAAAATCTATCGTTTTATGTAAAAATGGGTTTTCCAACAACAATGGTCATAACTAGGTTATGGCACCATTTTTGTTGGTTTCAACCAAAAATATATTGTTTAAAACATATAAAGTTTACTTGACCTAAAAATCACGACAAGGTAAAAATAAGTTTTTCACAACAATATTTCACTATTTGCCGTTTATGACGTTAAAAGTCAACAACTAGAAAATGGATTTTTTCATACTAAAAACTCACTTATTTGTACCAAATGTAAAATACTAGTTATTTATGAATATCTAAGCATATAGGTACAAAAATCAAATATCATAATAAAATATAATAAGTATAGTTTATGGTTCATTAACACTATTGTAACATGTTGAGCAAAGTGTATAATTATATAAAAATTTATATATAATTATTTCATGCTATTTTATTATCATGGGAAAGTGATAATCATATATACAAAGGTTTTCATTACTACAAAACATTTATGATAAACTATAATAGGTATAGTTTATGGGTCATTTACACTATTTTACCATTTTGGGGCAAACAAATAATTATCTAAAGGTATAATTATTCTACACTATGAAATTACCATGGAAAGGTATAATTTCCACTTACAAAAAGGGTTTTCATTAAACTATACGTAAACTCGTTGAATCAAATTTTGTTAGCCACAGTCTCCATCGTAACCTTCAGGGTACCTGCAAAAGTCCTGTTTTATAACCAGAGTCTCTCGTAAGAGAGCGTGATACTTGTGTATAGATCTATATGTGACTGACGATCTCACACCCTAATTGTTAGCTACAGTTAGACCTGCAGGTAGTGGGTGACAAATGTCATAACATTCTGACGCCAAAAGAACGTCGCGAACGACCATCTATGTCATAAGCATTAGGGATGTGCATTAAAACCGGATAACCGGACCGGAACCGGAACCGGACCGGGACCGGAACCGGTTGAACCGGAATATGCTTAACCGGTCCGGGTCTTGGGTTTAAAAATTAGCCTTATCCGGGTTTCGGGTATTCCGGGTACGGGTCCGGGTTAACCGGGTAAAAGAACCGGAAATACTAAAGAAGAACCGAAACCGGGTAATGGGCCGGAACCGGATTTATGCAATTGAAGACCCGGTTATTAAAGCCTTTGTTTTTTTACATCGACTTAGAATTAAACTCATGATATACATTAATACATAAAGCGTTGCTAACTTTTCTATCATTGTTCGTCAATTTTATCTCCTTTAAGTCAATACAACTTGCTTTCTTTGGAGTTCATTTGCATTTATTGTATTCAGTCCATAACACCCAATAGCATGATAATGCATAATTACACATGTTTTTTTTTATCATTGTAATAATATTCTATTATTTGTCAATATATGCAACTCTATTATTTATTAATATATACAACTAACATAGTTTATGTAAACTACCAATCCTAAAAGGCTGAAATCTCAATTAACATGAAAATTTTGTAGTTTCACAGTTTGTAGAAGTAAACAAGATACAATGGTTGCCAAACTAATAATATTCGATGTATTAAATCAATAATCATTAAAATCATTGTACTCATGTTGGATGTTTATGAAAGAAAAAAAAAATCACCTTACAATGTATAATGGTAGAATAACATGTTTTAAATGAAAAACAGTTGTATCAGTGCTTTTTAAAATATAGTTCCATTAAGGATAAGCTAATAATAATCAATGAAAAAACTTAACCCACAATAGAATAATCCAAAAAGAACCATATATTTATGAAATTACAATAGAATTAGAAACATGGTATCTATAAAAAACAATAGCATAATTACAAAATAAAAATGAAGAGAA
The DNA here is from genome assembly GCF_052849685.1 of Lactuca virosa. Lineage (NCBI taxonomy): Eukaryota > Viridiplantae > Streptophyta > Magnoliopsida > Asterales > Asteraceae > Lactuca > Lactuca virosa. Next base: position 207,451,551 of record NC_136426.1, read on the forward strand.
AAGGCCACTAATCATATTATCAACAACTCAATAGTTTAATAAATTTAGTTTCATGCTCATTCAGATTAACTATAATTATATAATAATAACAATAACAAAAATAATTATAGAGACAATGGAAACATCTTAAAAATAACTAATAGAGACAATGGAAACATCTTAAGCCTTAACTGTTGAAATAAAGAAACAATAGCCAAAATCAATAACATAAAATTTAATGAAAAACTTCAAGGAAGAGTAATACAAAATTAGAAATCCCGTTACTTAATCCAATAGATTATACAAATTTTTGGTCGATAACAAATTGTATATCATCTATAATATATAGACACAACAATTAGCAAATTAGCAATCCATTAGTAAATCTACTAAGTAATCTACTAATCTGTAATCACAAATCAAAAACAGGATTGCAGCTTTCAGCTTTCAGTTCACCCAATATCCCATAACCCATTCATTATAGTGAAAGAAATCAAAGCAAATGAAAAAAATGAAAAAAATAAATAAATAAGTAAATAAAAAGGTCAATAAACTTACAATGCACAAGAGTACAAGACTTATAGTTTATGTTTGGGGATGTTTTAGATATACTCACCTCAATTTGATTCTCCAAATTTCCGGTTTCCGGTTAATTTCGGGTCTAATACACGAATCCGGTTCCAATTATCAATTTCCGGGTCCGTACCCACTTTACCCGGTCCAATACCCGGAACCGAACCGGAACCGGTTCCCGTATACCGGTTCGGTTCTCAGTTCTTATAATTCGTCAAATCCGGTTTTCGGGTTTTCCGGGTCCGGGTCAACCGGTCCGGGTTTAGACCCACTTTCATCCCTAATAAGCATGGTTATAAAAACTCACATGGAGAAACAACGATACACTTTAGTTTACGGGGAAACATTCATTCAAACGGTTTTATATAAATTAAAACTGCACATTAGTACTTTAAGTAGGGAATAATACTTATACATTTTTGGTCTTAGGGTTTCTAAGACTGCAATTCATTTTTAAGGAAAATATTGGATTTTTCTGGGACAGACACTATCATTTACAAAGAAAGGGTTTCAACTCTTCATACAAATTCTTATGAACTCACCAACTTAATTGTTGACACTTTTTCAAACCACTTGTATTCTCAGGTAGTCACTAAAACAGGTAACTACAAAGCTTTTGAGGATGGGACGCTAAGGCGTCAAAGAAATCTTTTGTCATCATATTGCAATTGAATTGGAAACATGCAACTCTTATAACAATGTAACATTTTCAATTATATTTATGATGGTTGTGTTTTCTTTGGTCACTATTATTCTTTATGTTATGATACAATACATGAAAGTCATCCACCCCCGGACGTTTCTGCCGTTTTCTTGGTTTTTGGGTGTGACAACCTTCACCAACTTCACCTCCTTGTTCCGAAGGACATTCGCCTTCCTATCCAAAATCACAACGGGAATCTCAATGTAGTTCAGGCTCTCATCTAACTGAATGTCGTCCAAGGAAATAATCACGGCCTTTTCTGTGACACACTTCAGAAGCTGAGACACATGGAAGGTGTTGTGTATCTGGCTAAGCTTGTCCGGTAGATCCAAACGGTAAGGACATTCCATTTCCGAGATCCAATCCATTACTCCGACGGGATCTTCTTTTCCAGTAAAGGTCGATGGCTTGCAAGTCATAAAGTCCTTATACTTGCACCTATTTCTCTCCACACTATCCTCATGGTTATTTCTCCCAACCACAAGCGGTTCACTATGACCAACAGATCTACTGTTGTTTCCTTCTTCAGATCTATCGTCATTTAATTCACGTTGTTCAACAGGAACTCAAGGTTCATCCCTGTTGTTCAACAACATTTGCCTCAATTCCTCCCTTTGTTCAGCCATCATGGTCTGAATCATAGCTCGTACTCCAGCAATGGTGATGGGTTCTGGTGTAGCTCTTACTATAGGCACATGTTCCACCACTTGGGGTTGAGGTTGTTGGTTCCTGTTTGCATTTCCTGCTCCACTTCGGGTTCTTGCCATTAAAATCTATACACCGAATAAGGCGAATTTAGGTCTTTATCCTTGATAGATATTTCAATTCTCTTATTACTCCGAAAAGTTTACATGTTAGTTCTAATCTCGTAATCATACGCTTAGAATCCTAAACACATAAGGTTTCCAGATCCGGTCGGCAACAGACCATAGATCCGAACAAATAATGGCATATATGGCAAACATATAGCATTTAGCACATAAAAGCATTTTAGGCATCTTTCCTAAAATAAACTAGTGCTCGTGTCTAAAATATGATAGACACTCATCTCCTAATCATCACTTAGCATTCTAAGTTTAACTCTAGAAATCCTACAATTTCTTAGTTCGCTTAAACTAATACTCTGATACCAACTGTGACATCCCCTAATTTCTCGGCTAGAAAAGACCGATTTAATTTATGCTTTTAAAATAAAATCAGAGAAATCCTTTTAAAAGATGTTGCGGAATTGGTCCCCAAAACAAAACATGATAGAAGTTTATCAAAACCATTCTTTAAGAAATATATAATTTCCTTTTATATCAAAACCGCGGGATGTCATGTTCCGATACAGATCAAAAGCATAAACAAGACATTATAAGCCTTACAACAGTTATTTACAACTACTGGCCTATAATCCAAAAATCTCTCATCATCCTCCGACTATGCTCGGGGTCCACTACCTGTAATAATAAAAAGCTGAGTGGGTCAGGCTTGGGAGCCTGGTGAGCATATAGGGTTTTCAACCCACAATAATAATAAACTTATTAAGTTCACCAATCAACAATTACCCTGATTACCCATTTCCGTTATCCTCACTTTACGTCCCTAAACACCTATCACAAGGGACCTAGCCTAAGGAATATCATCGGGATGGACACTACTGCTAAGGGGACTCCTCAGCCATACATGTCCTAAAGGCAACCATGAGGGGGATGGAGTACGCCAATGAACATTTAGTTCACCAACACCTACAAGTTGCGAACCTGCTAGTGTTCCACTGGACTGTCTAGAAAGGTCTGTGGTCGTCATCTATACTCCGCTAGACGACTACAACAACAACAACAGCAACAACATCGAGGCCTCTCACCATTTTAACACACATCGACTATTTCGTCTACCCATGTTCTACCCAACATATTTGTAGATAAAATACATATAAAGTTTAAAACTTGCATAATACATCTATTCAACAGTCATCTCAAATAAACATTTAATATAATTACACATAGCACGTATTTTATAGAAAATACTTCATATCTAGGTGTAAGATGAAAGTGGCTACACACTCACCTGATTTAATGATAATCGGGTAGCACTTCGTTTCCTAAAACGATCGTTTCTAATAAAACCGAGAGTTTTATTGAGAAACCAGGCTCTGCGAGCGTTAGGCTTCGAAACCGAAAAGATAAATTTATCGGGCTTCTCGGGCACTTCGGGGCGTATTTCGGGTGTTTGGTATAATACCGGGGCTTTGGGGGAAGTTGGAATGAAAGAAATATTGCTTAAGGGGTTAAAAATGACAAGTTTCCAAATTATCCCCGGGAGGTCTCACACCCTTCTATTTATAGGGGCGAGTGTGACAACCCGGAACTTCTACCTCGCACGCTTAGTCAATTCAATGAAAGTTAAACATGTTTTGTTGACTTCTTGCACTGTTTGAGGGTTCGTTTAAGTGATTCTAAGCTTGAGTATAACCAAGGTTGAGTTTAGGAATGAGTCAGGAAGTCGTATACTGTCAAAACAAGGCTATACACACCCTTAGAGGGGGTGTACGGCCGTACACATGGGTGTGCGGCCGCACACACACCTCCTGGCAGCACACTCACTTGTTGACAACATACCTACCCCTATATAAAGGGTAGACCCCTTTCCTTTCATTCCTTTAACACCTTGGCAGCACACAACACCATTTCTCTCAAGCGTCTTCGACCACAAACCCTCCCAAGGCTTAAAAAACGTGAGTAATCCATCCCTTAGCTTGTTGTGCTTGAAAATCCACTTGATCTAAGCCTTTATTCATCATGGCCCGTCATGTTCTTCATCTCTTTGAAGGAGTGCGGCCGCACACCCACATAAGGTGGCCTCACACTCCTAAAAGACCCTCCAAAGTGAGAGTTTGACTTTCATATTCGAGTTGGACATGACCCTAGCTTTGCTACACCTTAGAATTGGCATTTTGGACATCATCAGGTAGGGTGTACGACCGCACACCCCTGTGTACGGCCACACACACACTTGTGCGGTAGCACACTCCTTGTGTGCGGCAGCACACTCCCGTGTGCGACCACACACACACCCTAGGACCACAAACCCATTTCTAAGACCCTAAACTTGTACTAAAACTTAGTATGGACCTAGAACACTTCATGGATGCAAATATGGACCTTGAAATCACCTCAAAAGCACCTTCCATCATGGGTGTACGGCCACACACCCATGGCCGTACACACCCTTAAGGTGGCCATACACCTCCCTCATGCAATCCTTTAAGGTTCTAACACTTAGTGTAGGTAGTCCCAAGTTGTTAGAGTGGTTTCCATCACATTTAGTAGAGAAATACCTTCATTTGACTCCTTTATGTGTCATTATGTGTTAATTAGGATCAAATCGTGTTCAAGGCTTCACTTGAACATCCGGCATTCTGTATCGATCTTTCATTCAAATCGCCCGAGGTGAGTTCATACCCCTACGCTTTTCCGAGTTTTCATGTTTTCAGGGGGGGAATACAAGCAAAATCATAAGTAATCTTGTGCTCAAAATATATTATTTTGTTTAAGATAATCATATTTTCAGTATACTTTGAACATGGAAAACAGTTTTACCAAACGGTTAAGAAATCAACTCGCATAAACAGTTTTCAAAACTAGGGCAATGAACTTTTGAATCATAAAGTAAAATGTATCATTTTATAAAGGATTCATGTTAATCACAAAAAGGGTTTTCAGTTTTATTACTTGTAAATTTGTTAGCCTAGTTGGAGACACGTCCTTGGTAACACTCACCACCGAAAACAGAGTGGAGGACTAGTACTCGTGACCAGAATCTCTTGTAGGGAGAGCGTGACTGTTGTGTATAGATCTATACAGGGCTGACTATTCCGCACCTTACTGCTAGCTACAGTAGGACCGGCAGGTCTACGGGTGACAAAGTCATAAAGGATACCGGCCCCGATACGTGCCATATCCAGTCAGTTATGGTCATGACACTCGCAACGTAGATAACAGGACTTTACTTTTGTAATAATGAATCAAGTGAACTAATCTCAAAGTAATAACCGATTTAATTACTTGAGGATTCTAATAATACCTTCAGGATTTAGTTCATCACGTTTTCTTTTATTAGTTTTATTTAAGTAATAAGGCTAATATACCTCACTGGGAGTAACCAGGGATTTTAAAAGAAAACTACGTTTATCGATATAAGTATGGTAGATACTTGTACACCTCAGCTCAGATCGGATAACCAACCATCAACATTTGGGAAGATATCGGATTTTCCCGAGATAACTCGGCTTTTCAAAAATGGATTGTTAACATGTAACTCATGGATATTCACATCCATTCCACGACACCATGGATTGTACATATCTTGTATGAATCTGGAATTCGTGGAAGGAACGGGTTTTCAAACACGCTTTTCATAAGAAAATATCGGATTTTCTTGAGGAACACTTTTCAAAAGGATCAAAGAACATTTTTCCACCAAAACTAAATGCTTATGAACTCACCAGCTTTATGATGATATTTCTCAAAACTACTTGTATTCTCAGGGAATTAGTAGACAGGTACTTCTAGGAGTTCGGAGAAGTCGGAGCGTTAGAGTCACGACTTTCTAGTTTACTTTTGGATATGAACAAAACTATGTATTAAACAATGTAAACTTTTTCATATATGTATTCAATGTCTGGTTGTGTTTACTATGCTTGCTATGATACATCTGTTATGATACTACGCATGACGTCGACCACCCCCGAACGTTTCCGCCGTTCCGGTTTGGGGGTGTGACAGATTGGTATCAAAGCCCTTGTTTATAGCGAACTAAGTATACCGAACCTTACATGGTATACAACTATAAATACTAAGGGGCCTAAGTGCTCTAAACTAAAAGTATACTTTCAAAAATATAAGTATTTTATTAAAAAGTATACGAACATACATACATAACAGAACCAAAGTCGTAGGTAGAACAACACAAAAGTATTTGGATGTTGGGACACTGCGGTTAAACCTGGGCAGTTATGTAATCATGTCTAGGGTCAATATAGCCTGATCAACTATATTCATTCGAGACATGACCAACATGTGCTTGCGAGTGACTGTGGTGTTGCAGCAATCCTAAAACTTACCTAGATACCAGAGGAGTTCTAGAGCCAAACATAAGGATTAAAATACTATAGGAGTATTTTAGGATGCTATAACGACTAAGCCGAAAACTTACCCAAGAATCCATTATTCAAGGATCAATCATGTAGCTATAATACATTGGAAGTATTATTAGATTCGATGCCTATTAACTATTCCTTTACCATCACCTCGCGTAGATAGCATGGCTAGATTCCATCTTCCTGGCGACCCGTACTTTCCCAACCAAGGAGATGGTGGATGGATCGAGCCAGAGCCAGAAGGAAACGATGAAATCCCTTTGGACGATGGCTTTGCCGAACCATTTCCTGAAGAGACTGACTCGGCACCTGAATTCGAGAACTTACCCCCAATGGCCCCAATACCAAATCCTAACCCTCGAGTTGAGTTCCAAGGTCCAACGCCTATGTGGGTCGGGAGTTTGAATAGGTGGAGCCACGAGCAAGACCAACCCCTCCCATACAACGGAAACCACAACTTCTACAATCTGAACGAAGGAGGACCCGCAGACAGGGCTCTTCCAATCCTTATACGCCGTGTGGCTCGCAATGTGGAGCTAGGTATGGCAACCCTTCAGTGAACTGTGGAGCTCGAAGCAGATTCGGACACCAGCACGGATCGCATTCGTCGCATCGAGATTGCTCATGCGAGAGCTGCAAGGCACAATGAAGCTCTGCAACGAGAGTTAGCTACGACCCAAGCCGAAGTCACAGAGCTCCGAGCACGCCAATCAGGGTACGATAAACTCCTGCTTGGTGTGGAACGCCAGCTGGCCGAATTAAGGTTTCACTTGAGGAGTACCCGTTGCCGATAAAGGAATACTCTACTCATCCTTCCTTTTTGGTCTAAGGAATAACTTTCATATCTATGTTCTGAGTAGTTCTTTTCCGTAAACATCTTTGTCTTTCTTGTTGCCAAGATGTCCTCTGTATTAGTATGATTTAGACCTACTTTTAGGTCGAGGTTTCCGAAATATGTGTAATCTCAGTTTCAGTATTAGTGGCAACAAGCATTTATCAGTTAAAGATTATCATTGTCAAAAGTATACGTTAGATCGGTAGCATGCAAATTAAGTAACTTTATCAAAGTCCTATCACTGTTTTGTCTTCAAAACATGTATCATAGGATGTACTTAGACGATCATTCCTTTTCCCCATCGATTTCATATCAGTCTCCATGAAAAGCTTCGATGTCCTAATCGGCACGGGATGGTTAAGCCCCAAATCGTGCTGATATCCTTTGCTTCGAGAAAGCGATTCGTCTCAATCTTCCCTCTGATGAAGTCCTCACTGGTTACAGTGGTAAAATTTTGTTTGAACCTTCGTATCATTTCATGCGTCAAAGCCCGAAAGTATCGACGGAAGGTATGCCATGCATTCTTGGCTCATGTTGTTAACCAAGCCCAAGTAGTTACAGACCTCGAGAGCATCTCCGAATTCTGCAATTTTCTTGATGTCTTCCCCAAAGACATTCTAGGGGTTCCTCCTGAGCGTCAAGTTGAATCCCGTATCGACTTGATCCCCGGAGCTACCCTTATAGCTAACCCTTCATATCGTCGAGAGCCGGCGAAAATGTGAGAGTTACCCAGCCAACTCAATGAGCTGAGCAACAGGGAGTTCGTAAGTTGTTGTATGTGAACTTTATTATGTTCAAATCTTTTCTATCCTTGCCAGGACCACATCATGGGGATGTGGGTCGAATCAATGAGAGTCAGATAGCAAAACGAGAAAACTTAATGCATAGATAAACATTTAGGATACATCCAGAGGCAACCATTGTTGCTCACAAGCTTCTTTTCTTGATATGTAGCAGATCATGCCTCCGAAGAAACATAACCAACCCACCGGTAAGACACCAATCCTCCAGATGGACTCAGCTACGTTCCAAGCTACTGTCACAGCAGCCGTAACAGCCGCCCTAGCTGTTCTTAACGCTAACAACACAAATGTGGGTGGAAGGGTTAATGGCAATCCAAATCTTGGTGTTAACTAATCTCAGCAAACCGTGCCTACTAGAAAGGACACCTCTGATCTCCGACCTAACACCCTGAAACGAAAATCCCAAGGAAGTTGTTCAACCCGAAGACCTATGGAAAGGCAACGAATTGGGCCAGTCAATACCCCAGACAGCCCTACTGTTCCAACCTCGACCACCCCCTATTTGGGAAACCTCCCGCACTGCAGCAAATGCAACTACCATCATCATAGAGTCTGCCGAGTGCTGCATTGCACTAGATACAACCGGAAGGGACATACCTCCCGCAGCTGTAGGACCCTAGTCAAGTTCGTCACTCTGAATACCAATGTTGGGGCAAGTCCAACCTGTTATCTCTATGGTAGTGTGGGACATTTCAAAAGAGACTGCCAAACAGAGAAGAACAATGTGGAAAGAGGAGGAGTCTAACCTCGGGTAATGAGGAAGCATCAAAGAAAATCTGTTGTGTCTTGGTATGTTTCCGAAAACCCCAATAATTGTGTATAATTGTGATTTCTTCCTCGTTCAAATTAAATCACGACGTTCTTATAAGATTTAAAGCCCAACGAGTAAATTATGACAGCTTAATGAATGCGTTGAAGTCAGTTGTAGTTATACATGACTTGTATACACCAAGTGAACATAGGAAGATCTAGTAGGAACCATTTCATAAAAGGTCGTAATTTCGAAGTTTCAGAACCCAGTACTTGTAGTACCTGCCAACTTCGAATTGAACATAGAAAACACCAGAGACAATCAGCTAGGGGCACCAATATACTAACAAAACGATCCTCCCGGATTAACTTAACGCACGATTCTACGACGTCACCATGTTTAGTCCGACTAAGTCTATGTTATATCAAACCCTTTTGTCTTAAATCGTTCAATCGCAAAAAATTTGTCGCTCATAACGACAACTAGATGCGAACTTCAACAATTCATCTCTCTTCGAAACCCGAACGTATTCATGCGAAGAGCATCATCCACAAAGAGATGGACGGCGTAAGAAGGCATTCCAAACAATGGAAGATGCGTCTAGGGACACTAATAAACACTTAGTGGAACTTTCTTGCAACAATGGTGACCTTCCCAGTAACGAGGTTGCACCGTTCGAAGCCCTCTATGGCCGAAAGTACAGATCCCCCTCTGTGCTAGGCTGAGGTGGGCGACACGTATCTAGTCAAGAGTTAAGTCCCCGACAGCACCCTCGCGAGCCCTGAAATTGGTGGACATTTCCCTTGAAGGTCTCACCCTGGAAAGGCCGGATACGCTGTGAAAAGTGTAGAAAGCTAAATCCAAGATACGTTGGACCATCCGAGATCCTTGCTAGGATCGGTCCAGTAAACGTACGAACTACAGTTACCTCGAGAACTTAGCAAATTCCATTCCGCCTCCCACGTATCAAATCTAAAGAAGTGTCTGTACGATGAGACATTTACAATTCCCATCGACCATATCGAACTAGACGAGAGTCTACACTTCGTGTAGGAATCATTTCAACTCACGGATCGAGAAGTCAAGCGAACGAAATAACGTCACATCACAATAGTGAAGGTCCGCTGGAATGCCAAGTGGGAACTTGAATTCACTTGGGAACACGAGAATCCAGGGAAACAGAAGTACCCCATTTTTCCCAAGTCCATGAGTTATATCCTTATTCTTGAATTTCGGGACGAAATTCCCTCTAACGAGGGGATGATGTGACAACCCGGAACTTCTACCTCGCACGCTTAGTCAATTCAATCAAAGTTAAACATGTTTTGTTGATATCTTGCATTGTTTGAGGGTTCGTTTAAGTGATTCTAAGATTGAGTATGACCAAGGTTGAGTTTAGGAATGAGTCAGGAAGTCGTATACTGTCAAAACAAGGCCATACACACCCTTAGAGGGAGTGTACGGCCGTACACATGGGTGTGCGGCCGCACACACACCTCCTAGCAGCACACTCACTTGTTGACAACATACCTACCCCTATATAAAGGGTAGACCCCTTTCCTTTCATTCCTTTAACACCATGGCAACACACAACACCATTTCTCTCAAGCTTCTTCAACCAGAAACCCTCCCAAGGCTTAAAAAACATGAGTAATCCATCCCTTAGCTTGTTGTGATTGAAGAGCCTCTTGATCTAACCCTTTATGCATCATGTCCCATCATGTTCTTCATCTCTTTGAACGAGTGCGGCTGCACACCCACATAAGGTGGACTCATAATCCTAAAAGACCCTCCAAAGTGATAGTTTGACTTTCATACTCGAGTTAGACATGACCCTAGCTTTGCTACACCTTAGAATTGGCATTTTGGACATCATCAGGTAGGGTGTACGACCGCACACACACTTGTGCGGTAGCACACTCCTTGTGTGCGGCAGCACACTCCCTTGTGCGACTACACACACACCCTAGGACCACAAACCCATTTTTAAGACCCTAAACTTGTACTACAACTTAGTATGGACCTAGAACACTTCATGGATGCAAGTATGGACCTTGAAATCACCTCAAAAGCACCTTCCATCATGAGTGTACGTCCGCACACCCATGGCCGTACACACCCTTAAGGTGGCCATACACCTCCCTCATGCAATCCTTTAAGGTTCTAGCACTTAGTGTAGGTAGTCCCAAGTTCTTAGAGTGGTTTTCCATCACATTTAGTAGAAAAATACCTTCATTTGACTCCGTTATGTGTCATTATGTGTTAATTAGGATCAAATCGTGTTCAAGGCTTCACTTAAGCATCCGACATTCCGTATCGATCTTTCATTCAAATCGCCCGAGGTGAGTTCATACCCCTACGCTTTTCCGAGTTTTCATGTTTTCAGGGGGGGGGGAATACAAGCAATAGCATAAGAAATCTTGTGCTCAAAATATATTATTTTGTTTAAGATAATCATATTTTCAGTATACTTTGAACATGGAAAATAGTTTTACCAAACGGTTAAGAAATCAACTCGCAGAAACGGTTTTCAAAACTAGGGCAATGAACTTTTGAATCATAAAGTAAAATGTATCATTTTATAAAGGATTCATGTTAATCACAAAAAGGGTTTTCAGTTTTATTACTTGTAAACTTGTTAGCCTAGTTGGAGACACGTCCTTGGTAACACTCACCACCGAAAAAAGAGTGGAGGACTAGTACTCGTGACTAGAATCTCTTGTAGCGAGAGCATGACTGTTGTGTATAGATCTATATGGGACTGACTATCTCGCACCTTACTGCTAGCTACAGTAGGACCGGCAGGTCTACGGGTGACAAAGTCATAAAGGATACCGGCCCCGATACGTGCCATATCCAGTCAGTTATGTTCATGACACTCGCAACGTAGATAACAGTAATTTACTTTTGTAATAATGAATCAAGTGAACTAATCTCAAAGTAATAACCGATTTAATTACTAGAGGGTGCTAATAATACCTTCAGGATTTAGTCATCACGTTTTCTTTTATTAGTTTTATTTAAGTAATAAGTCTAATATACCTCACTGGGAGTAACCAGGGATTTTAAAAGAAAACTACGTTTATCGATATAAGTATGGTAGATACTTGTACACCTCAGTTCAGATCGGATAACCAACCATCAACATTTGGGAAGATATCGGATTTTCTCGGGATAACTCGACTTTTCAAAAACGGATTGTTAACATGTAACTCAGGGATATTCACATCCATTGCACGACACCATGGATTGTACATATCTTGTATGAATTTGGAAGTCGTGGAAGGAACGGGTTTTCAAACACGCTTTTCATAAGAAAATATCGGATTTTCTTGAGGAACACTTTTCAAAAGGATCAAAGAACATTTTTCCACCAAAACAAAATGCTTATGAAATCACCAGCTTTATGCTGATATTTCTCAAAACTGCTTGTATTCTCAGGGAATTAGTGGACAGGTACTTCAAGGAGTTCGGAGAAGTCGGAGAGTTAGAGTCACGACTTTCTAGTTTACTTTTGGATATGAACAAAACTATGTATTAAACAATGTAAACTTTTTCATATATGTATTCAACGTCTGGTTGTGTTTACTATGCTTTCTATGATACAATTGTTGTGATACTACACATGACGTCGACCACCCCCGAACGTTTCCGCCGTTCCGGTTTGGGGGTGTGACAGCGAGGCTTATGATCGGACGGCTGAGAAGACTCCACGCGGTAGCAGATCCGAAGCGAGGGCAGGTGGCTCGCACGTGTGAGGGGTGAGCTTTTGGCCTCTGATTGGACGTAGGTCTAGGTCCGAGGGTTCGGTAGTGGCGCTATGTGCGAAGCTCGGACACGTCAAGCAAGGGCACGTGTCGGACTCCTTCTGGCGACACGCCTCGCCAGCTGGCTGGCTTCGGATGCGAGGGCAGGCGACACGCCTCGCCAGATGGTTTCGGTGACTCAGCAATTTCGGACACGTGGCGCGTTATGAGCGAGGGTACCGTGGCCGAAGTCCACCATGCGAAATTTCTCGGATTTGGCATTTTTTTCTCGAATTTTTTGCAAAAACTTCTAAAATCCATAACTTTCGCATACGAGCTCCGTTTTTGACGTTCTTTATATGCACGCGTAGGTAAAATTACGCTCTACAACTTTCGTTTAGACTTCGTCGGCTAATTTTGATTTAATTTTTATATTATTATTTTTAACAGACCGGGACAGGAAATCCGTTAAAAATTCATAACTTCTTCATCCGACGTCCGTTTTCGTCTGTCTTTTTACCGTTGTGCTACAATTGACGAGACGTTCGATTCTCGTTTAGGTTGTGTCGGCTAAAAATCACTCGATCTAAAATTTGAGTTTTTAGCTGTCTACTGCTAAGCTGAAACTTAGAAAAATCATAACTTCTCATACGAAGTCAGATTTGGGCGTTCTTTTTATACATACTCTCGGTTTAACGAACACTACAACTTTAGTTTAGATTACTAAGGCTAAAAAGTAGTTTATCAAAAACTCACTTTTTACGTCATTTGGCACCGTGCCGGTTTTGTCGCGAAACTTTGACAGGTCATAACTTCTTCGTTATAACTCGGATTTCAGTATTCTTTATATATCCGTAATCCTTGTCACGACCACTACAACTTTCTTAATAGATATTGGCTTTACCTAATATTTATTTTCGACGCTCATTTTTATTCTTAATTAAATAAATCCTAATAATTAAGCATAAAACACATAATTCACATAATATTCACATAATTCGTTTTCATTTCTTCAAAATGAGTTACAAAGGTTAACCTAGACTATCACATCAATATTAATGCCTAGCCTAGAAACACGGGCGTTACAATTCTCTCCTCGTTAGGATGATTCTGTCCCTGGAATCACACATCAACAAACAACTGTGGGTAGCGACTCATCATGTCACTCTTCGTTTCCCAGGTGAGATTTGGCCCATTCGTATGTTTCCATCGCACAAGCACTAAATCGACCATCTTGTGTCGTAACTTCTTAGTCTTACGGTCAACGATTGCCGCAGGTTCTTCAATTAACCTCTTGTTTTCATTCAACCTTAATTCAGAAATGGGAATTATGTCGGGCACATCTCCCGTGAACTTTCTCAAATAACACACATGAAAGGTATTATGAATACCCTCCAGTTCTTCCGGTAATTCTAGCTTGTAAGCTTGATTCCCGATCCTCTGAAGAACTTTAAATGGTCCAATAAACATTGGACTCAATTTTCCCCTTTTACCAAATCTTATAAGTCCCTTCCACGACGAGACTTTAAGTAAAACCGAATCTCCAACTTCGAATGATATCAGTTGTCTTTTCTTGTCAACATAACTCTTTTGTCGATCTTGAGCTGCTAACATCCTTTCCCTAATCAGTTTCAACTTTTCAGCAGTCTGATGGACTATTTCAGGTCCCATAAACTGCTTTTCCCCAGCTTCTAGCCAACATGACGACGTTTGACACTTTTCTCCATACAAAGCGTGATAAGGTGCCATCTTGATGCTTGAGTGGAAGCTGTTATTATAGGAAAATTCTACTAGAGGTAAGTGTTCATCCTAGTTACCTTGGAATTCCAAGGTACATGCTCTCAGCATATCCTCCAATGTTTGAATTGTTCGTTCGCTCTGACCATCAGTTTGCGGATGGTAAGTTGTACTCAAACATAACTTGGTACCCAATTCCTCTTGTAGACTCCTCCAAAACCTTGAGGTAAAACGGTTGTCACAATCAGATACAATCGTTAACGGAACACCGTGAAGCCTCATAATTTCCTTCACGTAAGAATTCACAACTTTATCCATAGGCCATTTCTCGTTGGCTGCTATGAAATGCGCACTCTTAGTGAAGCGATCAATGACTACCCAAATCATGTCGTGACCGTTCCTTGTTCTGGACAGTTTAGTCACAAAATTCATGGTGATGTCCTCCCATTTACCCATGGGTACAGGGAAAGGTTCTAAACTCCCATACGGTTTCTGATGTTGTGCCTCAACCCTAGCACATGTTACACACTCGGCCACATACTTAACAACATCGAGCTTCATCGTCGGCCACCAGTAATAGGGTTTTAGATCCCTATACATTTTTGTACTGCCGGGATGAATCGAGTACATGGTTTTGTGAGCTTCTTCCATCAGAATATCTCTTACTCCTCCCGTCTTAGGTACCCAAATCCTATCTTTGAATACCTTCAGCCCTTGACCGTTTGTATGAAACACCAACGTTTTACCCAAACGTTCCTCCTTTCGGTCATTTTTCTCTAAAGCTTCCTCTTGAGCTTTCTTTATGCTTTCCACAATTGTCGAGACAACTTCAATTCTCAACGCTCTTGGCCTTTTCTTTTCAAGATTTACCTTCCGACTGAGAGCATCAGCAACAACGTTTGCTTTACCAGGGTGGTAAAGTATCTCACAGTCGTAGTCCATGAGTAATTCTAGCCAGCGCCGTTGCCTCATGTTCAATTCCTTCTGATTAAAGAGATATTGAAGACTCTTATGATCAGTGAAAAGTTTGCATTTAGTACCATAAAGATAGTGCCTCCATATCTTTAAGGCGAATACTACCGCTGCCAACTCCAGATCATGAGTGGGGTAGTTTTTTTCATGCTCTTTCAATTGCCTCGATGAATACGCTATCACTTTATCCCTTTGGGTCAGAACACAACGTAACCCAACTCCAGAGGCATCACTATAAACTGCGAAGTCATCAACTCCTTTAGGTAACGAAAGAATCGGTGCTTCACACAATCTCTTCTTTAACTTCTCAAAGGCTTCCTTATGCTTCTCATTCCAAGTATAAGTAGCTCCTTTGTGGTTCAAAGCTATTAATGGAGTAGCAATCGAAGAAAATCCTTGGATAAATCGGCGATAATATCTACCTAATCCTAAAAATATTCGAATCTCCGTAGGACTTTTTGGTTGTTCCCACTTCATTGCAACTTCAATCTTTGCTGGGTCAACCATTATTCCTTCTTGGTTAACCACATGACCTAAAAATTGGACTTCTTGAATCCAAAATTCACATTTGGAGAACTTTGCATACAACTTCTCCTTTTTCAGAACTTCTAGCACTTCACGCAGATGTTTGTCATGCTCCTGCTTGCTTTTCAAATAAATCAAGATATCATCTATGAATACTATCACAGATTTATCAAGGTATGGTTTACAAACCCTGTTCATCAAATCCATGAAAGCTGTTGGAGCATTGGTTAGTCCGAACGACATAACCAAAAATTCATAGTGTCCATATCTTGTTCTAAATGCAGTCTTTTCGATATCCTGCTCTCTCACCTTTAGTTGATGGTATCCTGACCTAAGATCGATCTTCGAAAACTAGCTCGAACCTTGCATCTGATCGAACAGGTCATCGATCCTCGGCAACGGGTACTTGTTCTTTATTGTCGCTTTATTCAGCTCTCTGTAACCGATGCACATTCTCATGTTCCCGTCTTTCTTCTTTACAAATAACATCGGGGCTCCCCAAGGTGATGAACTAGGTTGAATAAAACCTTTGTCCAATAACTCTTGAAGTTGTGTCATAAGTTCTTTCATCTCTGTTGGTGCTAATCGATACGATGCTTTTGCTATTGGCATCATTCCTGGTAACAAGTCGATACGAAATTCTACTTCTCGATCAAGGGGCAATCCGGGAAGATCTTCGGGAAAGACTTCCGGATAGTCACACACCACCGAAATATTCTGCACCTCCTTCTTTTCCTTCTTAGCATCGATCACGAACGCTAGATATGATGTACATCTCTTGGCCAAACACTTTTTGGCTTTCATTAGGGAAATGATTCCAGAGTTTACTCTGAGTTTGTCTCCATACACCATAAATGACTCTTTCCCTGGCGGGTTTACTTTTACTATATTCTTCCTACACAATATTTCGGCATCATTGGCGCTAAGCCAATCCATTCCTAAAACTATGTCGAAACCATTTAACTCGATAGGTAATAATTCCTCGTGGAACTTATTCCCATTCAAGTCAATGAGGATGTTTTTCATACGATGGCTAACAGGTACAAACTTGCCACTAGCAATCTCGACTATTATAGCATTAACTATTCTATCTACAGGCAAAGCTAATTTTCTACCAAATTCATGCGAAATAAAGGAGTAATTGGCTCCAGAATCAAACAAAATTTGGCCAGGCAATTCGTTTACGAGAAAGGTACCTGAAGCGACATCGGCTTCTTCTTTCGCAGCTTCAAGTGTCATCTGAAAGGCTCTCGCCTTCGGCTTTGGTGGAAGATTGGGCATTGCTGCATCCTTCTTCTTCGGGCAATCCTTCAAAATATGCCCTTCTTCATGGCACCCAAAATAGACGTTCTTATTGAAGGTGCATTCATTGGCATAATTCCCTGGCTTTCAACATTTGTAACAAGTGATTTACACGCTGTATTTCCCAACATGTTTCTTCTTACACTTGTCACACCACTTGGCTTCGGCTCCTCCTCCGAATTTTCTTGAACCAGTCTTCGAGAATTTGTTCTTTTTATTGGAACCTGAAGTTCCTTTAAACTTTCTCTTTTCGCCAACTTCAACCTTGCTGGCGGCTCTCCCCTTAATCATATCTTCAACAGACTTGGCAGCCCAGACAGCTGCCTCCAATGTAAGTGCCTGACGTACTGGCACCGCATACTCTCATGGAAGTCCCTTTGCGTACCTGTCAATTTTTTCCAGCTCATCTAGGACAATACGTAAAGCAAACTCCATTTTGTCTGTGAAGTTATTTGTATATTCATCAACGGTCATACTTCCTTTCTTCAACGTCAGAAATTGGTTTTCTAGTTCAAGCACGTTTTGGGCCGAGCAGTACTAGCGCTTGAAGTGCACCAAGAACTCTGACCAAGTCAGTTGCAGTGGCTCATTAGGACTTAGGGTTTTCCCCAGAGTGTTCCACCAACGTGCAGCACTACCCCTGAACTGACGCACTGCAAATGTGGTTTGTAACTTGCCTTGGCAACCACAAGTCATGAAAGCCAATTCCATTTCCGAGATCCAATCCATTACTCCGACGGGATCTTCTTTTCCAGTGAAGGTCGATGGCTTGCAAGTCATAAAGTCCTTATACTTGCACCCATTTCTCTCCACTCTATCCTCGTGGTTATTTCTCCCAACCACAAGCGGTTCACTATGACCAACATATCTACTGTTGTTTCCTTCTTTAGATCTATCGTCATTTAATTCACGTTGTTCAACAGGAACTGAAGGTTCATCCCTGTTGTTCAGAAACATTTGCCTTAATTCCTCCCTTTGTTCAGCCAACATGGTTTGAATCATAGCTCGTACTCCAGCAATGGTGATGGGTTCTGGTGCATCTCCTACTATAGGCACCTGTTCCACCACTTGGGGTTGAGGTTGTTGGTTCCTGTTTGCATTTCTTGCTCCACTTCGGGTTCTTGCCATTAAAATTTATACACCGAATAAGGCGAATTTAGGTCTTTATCCTTGATAGATATTTCAATTCCCGTATCACTCTGAAACGTTTACATGTTAGTTCTAATCTCGTAATCATACGCTTAGAATTCTAAGCACATAAGGTTTCCAGATCCGGTCGGCAACAGACCATAGATCCGAACAAATAATGGCATATATGGCAAACATATAACATTTAGCACATAAAAACATTTTAGGCATCTTTCCTAAAATAAACTAGTGCTCGTGTCTAAAATATGATAGACACTCATCTCACAATCATCACTTAGCATTCTAAGTTAAGTCTAGAAATCCTACAATTTCTTAGTTCGCTTAAACTAATGCTCTGATACCTACTGTGGCATCCCCTAATTTCTCGGCTAGAAAAGACCGATTTAATTTATGCTTTTAAAATAAAATCAGAGAAATCCTTTTAAAAGATGTTGCGGAATTGGTCCCCAAAACAAAACATGATAAAAGTTTATCAAAACCTTTCTTTAAGAAATATATAATTTCCTTTTATATCAAAACCGCGGGATGTCATGTTCCGATACAGATCAAAAGCATAAACAAGACATTATAAGCCTTACAACAGTTATTTACAACTACTGGCCTATAATCCAAAAATCTCTCATCATCCTCCGACTATGCTCGGGGTCCACTACCTGTAATAATAAAAAGCTGAGTGGGTCAGGCTTGGGAGCGTGGTGAGCATATAGGGTTTTCAACCCACAATAAGAATAAAATTATTAAGTTCACCAATCAACAATAACCCTGATTACCCATTCCCGTTATCCTCACTTTACGTCCCTAAACACCTATCACAATGGACCTAGCCTAAGGAATATCATCGGGATGGACACTACTGCTAAGGGGACTCCTCAGCCATACATGTCCTAAAGGCAACCATGAGGGGGATGGAGTATGCCAATGAACATTTAGTTCACCAACACCTACAAGTTGCGAACCTGCTAGTGTTCCACTGGACTGTCTAAAAAGGTTCGTGGTCGTCATCTATACTCCGCTAGACGACTACAACAACAACAACATCGAGGCCTCTCACCATTTTAACACACATCGACTATTTCGTCTACCCATGTTCTACCCAACATATTTGTAGATAAAATACATATACAGTTTAAAACTTGCATAAAACATCTATTCAATAGTCACCTCAAATAAACACTTAATATAATTACACATAACACGTATTTTATAGAAAATACTTCATATCTAGGTGTAAGATGAAAGTGACTGTACACTCACCTGATTTAATGATAATCGAGCAGCACTTCGTTTCCTAAAACGATCGTTTCTAATAAAACCGAGAGTTTTATTGAAAAACCGGGCTCTACGAGGGTTGGGCTTCGAAACCGAAAAGATAAATTTCTCGGGCTTCTCGGGCACTTTGGGGCGTATTTCGGGTGTTTGGTATAATATCGGGGCTTTGGGGGAAGTTGGAATCAAAGAAATATTGTTTAAGGGGTTAAAAATGACAAGTTTCCAAATTATCCCCGGGAGGTCTCACACCCTTCTATTTATAGGGGCGAGGCTTCTGATCGGACGGCTGAGAAGACTCCACGCGACAGCAGATCCGAAGCGAGGGCAGGTGGCTCGCACGTGCGAGGGGTGAGCTTTTGGCCTCTAATTGGACCGAGGTCTAGGTCCGAGGGTTCGGTCGTGGCGCTATGTGCGAAGCTCGGACACGTCAAACAAGGGAACGCGTCGGACTCCTACTGGACCGCGCTTCGGATGCGAGGGCAGTCGACACGCCTCGCCAGCTGGCTTCAGTGACTCAACAATTTCGGACACGTGGCGCGTTATGAGCGTGGGTGACATGGCCGAAGTCCACCATGCGAAATTTCTCGGATTTGGCATTTTTTTCTTGATTTTTGTGCAAAAACTTCTAAAATCCATAACTTTCGCATACGAGCTCCGTTTTTGACGTTCTTTACATGCACGCGTATGTAAAATTACGCTCTACAACTTTCATTTAGATTTCGTCGGCTAATTTTGATTTTAATTTTTATATTATTATTTTTAACAGACCGGGACAGGAAATCCGTTAAAAATTCATAACTTCTTCATCCGACGTCCGTTTTCGTCTGTCTTTTTACCGTTGTGGTACTATTGACAAGACCTTCGATTCTCGTTTTGGTTGTGTCGGCTAAATATCACTCGATCTAAAATTCGAGTTTTTAGCTGTCTACTACTAAGCTGAAACTTAAAAAAATCATAACTTCCTCATACGAAGTCAGATTTGGGCGGTCTTTTTATACATACTCTCGGTTTAACGAACACTACGACTTTCGTTTAGATTACTAAGGCTAAAAAGTAGTTTATCAAAAACTCACTTTTTACGTCATTCGGCACCGTGCTGGTTTTGTCGCGAAACTTCGACATGTCATAACTTCTTCGTTATAACTCGGATTTCGGTATTCTTTATGTATCTGTAATCCTTGTCACGACCACTACAACTTTCTTAATAGATATCGGCTTTTTCTAATGTTTATTTTCGACGCTCATTTTTATTCTTAATTAATTAAATCCTAGTAGTTAAGCATAAAACACATAATTCACATAATATTCACATAATTCCTTTTCATTTCTTCAAAATGAGTTACAAAGGTTAACCTAGACTATCACATTAATATTAATGCCTAGCCTAGAAACACGGGCGTTACACTGTCCTCGGTAACTTCATGATGAAGTCCATGGAAATTTCGTCCCACTTCCATATAGGAATGAGTAGCGGCTGAACCTTGCCATTCGGCCGCTGATGTTCGGCCTTGACCTTCCGGCAGGTCAAGCACTGCTCCACAAACCAAGCGATCTCCCGCTTCATGCAGAGCCACCAGTAGCTCAGCCTCAGATCTCTATACACTTTTGTAGCTCCCAGATGTATAGAGAACTTGAACTTATGTGCCTCCTCCAGTATCTTCTGTCTCACTCATCCAGTCACCGGTACCCACACCCGGCTACACTGTGTCAAGAGTCCCCGACGATACCATACAAATAAGGGAAACTGCCCCCGAATCCGATCTATCTTCCAATTCTCTTTCTTCAAACCCTCCACTTGAGCTTTCTTGATCATATCTAGAAGTGGAGAGATCACCTTCATCCTCAAACAAACGTTCCCGATTCGAGAACCTGCCGTCTTGTGGCTCAAAGCATCGGCCACTACGTTAGCCTTCCGATGGTGGTACAGGATCTCACAATCATAATCTTTCAGTACATCCAACCACCTCCTCTGCCGCATGTTTAGGTTTTGCTGATCCATCAAATACTTCAAACTTTTGTGATCATTGAAGATGGTGCACTGAACTCGATACAAATAGTGCCCCCAAATCTTGAGGGCAAACACCACTGCCCCCAATTGCAGGTCGTGAGTGGGGTACTTCGCCTCGTGAGGCTTCAACTGCCTCGAGGCGTACGCGATCACATGTCCTCTCTGCATCAGTACAACGCCTAACCCCGAGATCGATGTATTACAGTACACTACCAAATCATCCAGTCCCTCAGGTAGTATGAGAATCGGAGCCTCACATAACCTCTGTCTCAAGCTCTCGAAAGCCAACTGCTGATCCGGGCCCCATCGAAATGTCACATTCTTCTTGGTGAGACGGGTCAAAGGCACCGCAATCTTGGAGAAATCCTGGGTGAATCTCCGATAGTACCCCGCTAAATCCAAGAAGCTACGAATTTCAGATGCGTTCTTCGGTACTTCCCACCGCATCATTGCCTCAACCTTGGTTGGATCCACCGAAATACCCTCCTGGTTGATGATGTGCCCCAAAAATTGCACCTCTCGCAACCAGAAATCACACTTTGAGAACTTTCCATAAAGCCTTTCCGTTCTCAGTGTCTCCAATACCTCCCTCGGATGTTGCTCATGCTACTCCATGGTCTTAGAATAGACCAGTATATCATCAATAAAAATGATCATCGAATGATCCAACATCGGTCTACACACCCTGTTCATGAGATCAATAAACGCTGTTGGGGCATTGGTGAGCCCGAATGGCATTACGACAAACTCATATTGCCTGTACCGAGTCCTGAAGGTTGTCTTCGGTATATCTTCATCCCTAATCCTCATTTAATGGTACCCCGACCGAATATCAATCTTAGAAAACCAAGATGCACCCTGCAGCTGATCGAACAAATCGTCTATCCTTAGGAGCGGATAACGGTTTTTCACCGTTAGCTTGTTCAGCTCTCGATAATCAATACACATCCTGTATGACCCATCCTTCTTTTTTACAAACAGGATCGGTGCTCCCCACGGGGAACTACTCGGACGAATAAACCATCGGTCCAGTAGTTCCTGAAGCTGCGTAGATAGCTCTTGCATCTCGGGCGGCGCTAGCCGGTATGGTTCCTTGGCTATCAGGGCGGTACACGACACCAAATCAATGCGAAACTCCACCTGCCTCTCCGGAGGCACTCCAGGTAACTCCTCGGGAAATACATCCTAGAACTCCTGTACAACCGGTACACTACCCGAATCCGTCGTGGTCTTAACCCTCGTATCTAAGATATAAGACAAAAATCCCAAACAACCCTGATGAAGCAATCTCCCTGCCCTCGCAGTTGAACATAAGGTTGGCCCCTTCGAGGCCCTCTCTCTATGAATAAGCAGTTCTCCCCCACTTGGGGTTCGAACCCTCACCATTCGGCACTCACAATCTATCATGGCCACATTGGCCCCCAAGCACATTCAGGACACAATAGCGATACACCCTTTAGCACTCACAGTGCGTTCATCCGCAATCTCAACCTCAAGCGGGGAATCCAAAATCCCCAGTGCATCCCGAAACTTCTTGCTAAGTGCAAAAGATACAAACGATCGGGTAGCACCCGAATCGAACAGAACATGAGCCGACATAAAATTGACCAAAAAGGTCCCTATACATGAGCACATATATACACATAAGCAATAAAATTCAATATAAAGTAGGAAAGATAAAACACGTACCAACCACGACGTTTGGCGTTGCCCGAGCCTTCTCGGTAGTCAACTAAAATGTGCGACTCTTCACCGCTGGAGCATCCGCCTTAGCAGGGCGGCCATCAGTGATCCTCATTGTGGCGGGTGTAGGCGCCGCCACTGCTCCTCCCCCTCCCCGTAACCTCGGACAATTAGCCTGTTTGTGGCCGTTCTCGTTGCATTGAAAACAAATAAAGCCCTTCTTGGGGCAATCCAGGATCACGTGCCCCGACTGGCCACATGCGTAGCATCTCGAGCCTGCCGTCTGATAAGCCCAACTATGCGGTTTACCTCACTTTGCACACTGGGCACGAACCTGTTGGCCCCTACTGGAAGAATCTGAGGTCTTAGGATTTTTAGCCTGACCTACTGTTGTTTGTGCCTGCTCAGGCTTCCGCTTGGTGAGGAAGTCCAACTCCATCTCCCGCTCACGGGCCTTCTCCACCATCTCATTCAGGGTTTTGCACCCTGTAAAGCTCACAAACTCTCACATATCATCCCTCAGCATGGAATGATACCTCATCCACCTCATATCCTCGTTTGTAGCATACTGTGGGATCAACAGTGGTCGTTCCCGAAACTTGGCGGTGATCTCCGCCACAGTCTTAGTGGTCTACTGGAGCTCATGAAACTCCCTCGCTAGCCGTTGCACCTCAATAGGTGGTGCAAACTCCAAATCGAAACGCCTGACGAACTCTGCCCATGCCATCTCTGCCACACCGGATGCTCCCACCTGGATAGTCACCTCTCCCCACCAATCTCGGGCTCGATCCTGCAGCATACATGATGAAAAATCCACATTTGCCGCATGAGGGCAGGAACTCGTGCGCTGGGCATTCTCCACGTCTGCCACCAAACGTCGGCTAACTATGGGGTCCCTAACCCCGAAAAACTCTGGTGCCCTGCACGCCTTGAACTCCCGGAACGAGGGAGTTCGGGCCCCGACCTGGCCCACAACAATCTCAGCTCTGGATGACCTAAGCCTCTGCTCCAAAATCTCCATCATCCCTTCTTTGACCATCCCAAAAATCACTGGGGTTGAGTCAAGGATGCCCCTTGTAACCTCGGCTGCAATGAGCTCACGCAGGTTCTTATCAATGGGCTCGGTACCGTCGCCCGACCTAGATCCGGATCCTGATCTCGATCCCCCTGCTCCAAATCGTGTCACCATCATACTAAAATGCAATATCATAAAACATAATGATCAAGATGTCCAAAAATGGGATCCTCCCACAACGGTTCTCCATAGAGCCTGCAGATCTAACATTGGGTCGGATATAGGCCCTGTGCTTTCAGTAGTACGGGCCCAATACTACCCTCCACACCTACCTGTACCTTCCCCAAGGCCCTACCTGATGACTCAAATTCATCCCAGAACAAAACATATCTCGCAAGCTATCGCATAGCTTAAATCCTAGGCTATCCTAAGATTTGCTCCATCCATAACAAACCAGAACTCAATCATAACAGGCTGCCTTTATGCATGCAAATTATACACAGAACATGATCAAATAGACTTTCGAATAATAGAGTCTACCCTATGACCACAACCAGACAAGGAACAAGAAATAAGGCCAAATCATTCATTCTAAGGCAATAAGCTTCTAACCATATACAATTTTTAAAGCATACACATATCAATATCCATCCGACTATCATAATCCAAATATCAGTATCACATGGCTAACAAATTGGGGAACTACTTTCTTGAGCTCGACCGATCACGCACATTGCACTCTCCTCTTTTCCATTTTAAGAAGTGTTTAACTTTTGATTTTTTTTTTTTTTTTTTGAAAACAATTTTACCATTTTCTTAGTATGAGTCCTGACACTCCCGAGAGTGTGCCCGAATCCCTCAAACCAAGGCACTTATACCAACTTGTAACGACCAAATTTTCCAAAAGAAAATTTTCATTTTTAAATAATCAAAACATTTCCAATAAACCACAAATATCTTAAAAACAATTGTTTTCAAATTCATAACATCAATAACTTTATTTCAAATATCAGAGTGTCCCATAAAAACGCCTGAGAGAGTGCATGTCGCGCCATCAAGCCATGCCCTTTCCCTTAGGCTTAGAAGTACCAGAAACAAACCAACAAAACTGTAAGCTGATGCTTAGGGAGTTCCCCAGAGCATACCCCACACAATCCACATAATCACATAATCCGTATTAGCTATAAAAGCTATATAAACCATATAAGCCATGCATACAACATATAGGGATGTCGTGGGCTCCCCCTGGGTCTTACTCCAGGATGCCATGCGCTCCCCACATGGTCTTACACATAAGTGTCATGCGCTCCCCCATGGTCTTTAATGGGAAAGCCATGGGCTCTCCACATTGTCTTACATCCAAGTGCCATGGGCTCTCCTATGGTCTTCAATAGGAAAGCCATGGGCTCTCCCATGGTCTTCCATACAAATATACCACATATACAACTAGCATACCTCCTAGCACATAACCAGGTAACATGCCACATAACATTACTTCAACTAGTGTACCACATATCATAAAATGGGCCAGCCTTGGTGCCTTCAACCCATTGGTATGGTGAGAATAATCACCTCTCAAAAATGTTGAATTGATAATACAAGATCAGATAAGTCCCAACGCATAGCTCCAACTCAACTACCTACAAGCATCATGTGACTAGCTTGTCAAAATCCCGAAATACCTGAAATACCCTTATTGTGAAACTTGGTCAACCATGGTGAAAGTCAAGTTCAACAGTCCACGTTGACCCAACTCGTCGAGTGCATCTAGCAACTCATCGAGTTCCTCCAGTGTTCAGAAAACCGGGGAAAACCCTAACCAACACGTCGAGTTGTCTCATCAACTCGCCGAGTTACTCGTCAGACCGAAAACGGTAAAACCCCGATCCAACTCGTCGAGTTATCTTATCAACTCGCTGAGTTTACTCTGTAGACCAAAAACAGGAAAACCCGCTCCAACTCGCCGAGTCGCCAGGGCAACTCATCGAGTTTCCCTTGCCTCCACATAATCAATCCTTCCAGTCGAATCCAAACCTCAAACTACAGATCCAGTCCCTTAACACCGAAATAACACGTAAAGTTGCAAACTTTACGTGCATGCATGGCCTCAAATGGATAAAACACTAAAGCTAGGGTTCATACAATGTTTAGGACATGGAAAAGGGTCTAGACTTGGTAAAGGGAGCAACTTTATGTCCATGAAGACCTAGAGGTGATCTGGAACCATATCCTCATGACAAGTCCAAATCTGAGTATGAAACCCCTTTTGAACCAAAAGTGACCTTATTCTTTCATAAGATGAGATCTAAGAAAATAGAGATCAAGGTAACAACTTTTTACCTCCAAATGGATGCTAACACCAGATAGATGTCGGCTCTAAAGTCCTCTCATCACTTCAATCTCTTCAACCTTCAAGTTTCCTTCCAAAAAGCACAAGTCTCACTCTCCACAGCTCACACACACTCAAGAAGGCACTAAAGCGTGGCTAGGGTTTCTCTCTGGATAGATAGGTCGATGAGGGAGGCCACAAATGACCCATAAGTTCCTTAAATAGGGTACAAACCCCTGAAAATTAGGGTTTTAATTACAGTGCCTACTCATCGAGTTGGGGCCTTCCAACTCGTCGAGTAGACCCTAAGTCCCACGTCCAAAATCGATCTCTACTCGTCGAGTTGGGCTCCCCAACTCGTCGAGTCCCAGTACAAAACCCTAAAAACATTGAAAATGAAATGATATTTGGAACATGCGTTACATTAATATTGGGTTCGTTATGTTTATGTAACTGAGTACATGCTCTAAGATTAGGTTCGGATTATGTACTTGTATCATATTATTTTGCTAACATTAGTTTCCCGAAAATCCATTAATGAGGTAGGGAATAGGACTAGTGGCAAAATGTATCTCTAGATTTAGCATAATAATAATGATTTAATATTCATGATTGAGTTATAAGTTTAACCAATTTGAGAAGTCGCCACTAACCCTATGACCCTATAATTGATCATACCAATTGAGTATGTTATAATATGAAATAATAGACCGAGTCTAGGTAAGATATCTTTATTGGTAGACAACATAGAATCATAGGATTAGTGACTTGAGCATTCGATCAAATCAATTTAGGAAATGATGTGTTCTATTTTCTATGCATTAATACACTTTATCTAGGTAGCAGAAACCATCAAAGATTTACCTTAGTGTACATGCATCCTAATGATCTAAGTTTCATGCTATTACTGCTACTTTGCTAAAACATAAGGATGGAAGAATTACATACATCTTATGATGCCAATGATCTTCATGATCGAGATCTTGTCCTCCTCTTGGACGAAAAAACCCAAACCAGAATCCTTCTAATGGTATCTCATTCAATGAACACCAAAGAGTAGAATCAAATATTAACTAAGAGTGGGGTCAATTTCACAAACCCTAAGAGGGTTAGGAATCGTCCCTAAAGAGAGGAGAAAGAAAGATGCGAAAAATTAAGCCAAATGAAGAAGCAAGGATGGGATCCCCAAAGCCCTATTTATATCCTTCGATCCTTTCCTAGATTTTTTCCTCCGTCCTATGTGGGGAAAAGAGCCAAAAATGAAATTCACTCCTCATCCCATGTGGAATGAGGTGATTTCGTCTAACCCTAGATCCCATAAAGGTTCTAGAATATTCTTGATCAACAAACTATTGATTAATTGATATTTAACCTTTTAATTAACTAAACTGTTAATTAATTCCTCTAAATATTTTTCCAATTAGTTTCTAATTAATTATTAACCATAATAATTAATAAACTGATTTCTCATTTATTTATTATACTGAATTTCAGTAATAAGGGAAACCCGAAAGGACGTTATTATTATTAGAGATATTACCAATAGACAATAGTTAATGACGTGGGACACCCTTTCCAATAGTCTTCCACTTGGCCAAGTCATCAACTATACAAAGTCTAATACTTCTCCAATATTCAACAGAGAATTAGCCATCCAATGTAACTACCAAACTCTAATCTAATCAGGATTCAACCCTTAGATAAGTGATCAACTATTACTTCGTTCTACATGATATTTGTATGCATTCGAGATAAGGATAATGGTGTATCTCAGAATTCAAGATTATGTTTCCTGATATAGATTTGTAATTATTCTTTCCATCATTTCAAAATGATCATCGGTGGTCCTCGTTATCAATATGTGAATTTTTTTCATTGATGTAGGATGTCAAGCATGTTGAACTACTAAAAGTTGTTGAAGAAGTATAAGAAGTGATTTCTTTGTATTCAATGCAATGTTTGTAATAGTTTTTTAGATGGTTATAGATTTTCTATTAAGTGTTTATGTTTTCGGATTAACGACATAATAGGAAATTCAGCAAGTTGTCGCCGAAATAGAACATGAACATCCTCATCCCTGACCCCATCTGATGATACCCAGAATGTGGATTGATCTTGGAGAACCAAGACGTACCCTAAAGCTGGTTAAAAAAATCATCAATCCTTGGTAATGGATAATAGTTCTTCACTATGAGCTTATTAATATCCCTATAGTCAATGCACATCATGTACAAACCATCATTCTTCTTGACAAATAAAGTAGAAGCTCCCCAAGGTGAACTGCTTGGCTGAATGAATCCCTTGTCTAACAGTCCTCGAAGCTGAGTGGATAAATCTTGCATCTCTGGCGGTGTAAGACGATATGGAACCTTGGCTATCAGAGACACACCCAAATGGTAATGAACCTTGGACTGTACCTGCATCTCTAGAGGAACAACCGTCAAATCGTAAGGAAATACACTGGAAAACTCCCGAACAACCGGTACAACATAAACAGTCTTCTCCACTTCTCGAGTATCCACCATATAAGATAAGTATCATGTGCATGTATGTTGTAAATGTCTTCTTGTCCTCATGGAGGAGCAGAAAGTTAAATTAACTTTGGTACCCTCACCATGAGTGGTCAAATCTCACGCGCTTGGGGTTCAAAGTACCACCAAATTCCGCTTGTAATTAATCAGATCCCCAAACTGTCACACCCCCGAAACCAGACGGCGGAAACGTCCGAGGGCTCGCGTGACTTAAATTGAATATCATCACAATGAATATACATGAATCATAACATAAACATCACAATGCATCAATACATTACAACTGATATTGTTTACATCCAGCACATTGTTTTAAATATTACACATTCATAACATAAATTGTTTGAGAGTTTTTAAAAACATAACATCCTAACATTACTTGATATTACCCTTCCGCTTACCTGTTACCTGAGAATACAAGTTATTTTGGAAAAACGTCAACATATGAAATGTTGGTGAGTTCATAAGCAATGTTGTGATAAAAATGATTTGTGTAGTTTGTAAAACCCAGAAAATCCGATATTTTCTGAAAAGACAATAGTTTATCAAAGCGTGAAGATCCATAAGTTGATGCATGAATGATTTCAAAACGTGTATATAAAAGGCAGTATTGTATTATAGTTATAGAGATTATACGCGAGTGGTGTTGATTTCCTCGAAAAACCCGATGTTTTCCGACAACGCATGATATACTTGTTTACGAGTTTCTATACCGCTACAACGAATGATTATTGTTTACTCTTCCTTGATTACTCGGGGGGTGTTGGATTAATTAAGGGTTGTGAGTCGTTATAATCATGCATTGATAATGACTAGTTTTAACTACCGACAACGAACGATCCTTAGAGGCGTCGCCCGTTATCACTCACTTAATCCAAACAACCTTGATTACTATTGATTAACAACCTGAATCTGTTTACTTTGATTACTCATAAGCCTAGCAAACGAGGAGAAGAGGAGTACGAAGTCCTGCTGCTTCCGTGAGTTATTTTAGGCTGCCGGGGATGCGAAGGACGCGCTGGCCCATCTCGCATTTGATTACTTTGACCTTACTGGCAATACTAATGGATCACTAGGGCCCAATAGCACTTAAGAGCCATTGAAGGTCCCCTTATATGGAATTGCATCATAGAAGGCCCAATAACATATAATCGTTATCCTTTGGGTCCAAAGATCATGTTAATGGACTTGCAAGGTCCAACAAGCATGATTTGAAACTTTCACGCCCAAGTGTCGAATGTTTACTTGTTTTAGGTATTGCATATCTACTGGAGAGTTTGATTTAACGATTGTTGTTTTGTATCGACTCGAGACTGATCGATTTGTTTATAACGATATTTGGAGTTATACGTGTATTTGTCTTTCGATTTTTGTAAGCCGTAGATTAGTATTTTTGACTCAATATTCTATAAATAAAATAATTGGTTTAAAAATAGTGGTTTGACCTTTTCAGCCCCTTTCTTTTTATAAAATAACAATTTTAGTCCTTAATATAAAAGAAAAGTCATTTTAAGCCCTTAAAACATTTTCTTGACACTTTTGCATCATAGATTTGTTGAAATGATATTTTTAACTCAAAACGTATTTTGTTGACAGTTTCAGCCCTTTCAGAATGGTATTTTTCGGTTAAAGCCCAACTTTTTGCAATTTTTACAATTTTTGCCCAAAATCCAAAAACTTTACATTTTTGATCCTTTTTGGAAATGAAAATCATTTTTAACCCTTGAAATAGTTTTGTTACACTTTTTATCCCCTGTTTTGAAGAGTTTACCATTTCAGCCCTTTTAAATGTCATATTTTAGCAATTTTGGGCTTATTGGGCCGAAAAGCCCAAAATTTAGCCCATTAAGCTAATATTTACATTTTAAGTCCTTTGAAGATCTTGATGTTCATAAAAACAATTATTGTAACTGTTTTGACCCTTTAGACCCTTAGGAAACCGTGATTTAGCAACTTTTAACCCAACTTTTGTATATTTGACAATTTAAGCCCAAAAATGAGTTTTGTGGTGAAATATGTTTATCACAATCTTATAAGTTATTATTCTTGACTAGTTTAGTGTAAAATAACTTAGATCATGTTTGATTTCCTTCTTATGTCATAGATCTCGAGATATCTTCCCTTTTGGTTACATGGTCATCACAAAAACATATAAAATCACACATACATGCATAAAATCATACATAACATACACATACACATAGATCTACACATTTTCTTGTATTCTCCCCTATAAAACATATAAAAACCAAAAAGAGAGGGGTATGAAGCTCACCTTTGCTTGTTGTTTTCGGTTTAGAAGGAAGAAATGGAGAAAGTTTCGATCCTAGCAAGCCTTCTTGGAAGATCTCGAACTTAGAGGCTTCTAAGATGGTGATCATGAGTTTGAATGGATTAGGAAGATATTTTTGATAAAACAAAGAATCTAGATCATAGATCCAAGCATGAACTTACCTTAGATGGGGATTTTTGTGGAACAATCTCCTTGAAAAGCTTCTAAACTTCAAAAATTTGATGAAGAATGGAGAGAGTTCTTATGTTTTTGAGAGAGAGTTTTGAGATTGTGTGTGTGTTTAAGTTGGTTTCGGCCGAGAGAAAAAGAGAGAGGAGAAAGAGAAGTGAGTGAAGAGATGGTTGCTTGGATACATGAGTTATTTGCATGGAGAACCAAGAAATAATGGTGAGGTGGCAAGTACAAAAGTCAACTTCTCCTTCCTTTGTGTAGTTGGGCCGAGAAGAGGAGAAGAAAGAAGAGAGATTGGGCCCTTTAATGCTTAAGCCCATATTATAATCCAATTAGGTGAATTTTCGGCCCAAATAAATCTAGGAATGATTTTTATGATCCATTAGGGCTATATAAATTTGTTGTGACCCCATAAGGCCCATTAAAGTTACCCTATTTCATTTTAGGCTTATAAGGCCCAAAATATTAAGTTTCATGTTTATGGGTCCAATTTAAGAGTTCTATGTTCAAGATAGTTAAATTGGAAGCTTATTGGTCCATTAGGCCCAATAAGGAAATCCTAGTCCAAAATGAAATTAAACCGGGATTTCTAGGGTTTCGAATTCTTTGTTGACTATTTGCAGTGCTTGTATGAAGTGTTTGATGGAAGTTTTGTTGTTATTGAATAAGCATCATGCATGCTTTCACATTGTTGGTTCACAATTGGTATAATTGTTGTAGTTACAAAGCATCAAAATTCCTAGTTGTGACACAAACCGACTTAGCTAATCCATACCAGTCACTATACTGATCTCTCCTATAGGAATGGGAATGAGGTCAATAAGAAACTTCACTCCCAAGATCTTGATCACATAATATTGGAAAACCGTCAAGCTGAAATCGTACAATCATATGCAATCGTCACCATAAGCGGGTGGTTTAAATCTCCCACAACTATACTAACACTCTCACTAACACAGACCTGAAATTGTGTTATCTCCCAAATTTTCATGATAAATTTTTCATTTTTATTTATTCAATTAAATCGGAGTGTAATTAATTTGGGCGGAAAAGATGATGTCGATGCATATACAGGCAACCTTACCCTCCTCACGATCCAAAGAAGTACCTAAAATCATTTGTAATCAAATGTGTAAGCACGGAGCTTAGTGAGTTCCCAAAAATAACATATATCACAATACATATACATGCATACGAATAATAGCTCACGACCTTTCGCCGATCCACCAATTAGCTCATGACATTTCGCCGATCCACCAATAATTTGTGTATTTAGACTTACGTCTTACTTTTCATTTTGTCATCAACACGGATCTATAGGCTCCCGACCTATCGTTGTTACGTCATCAACCCCTCACTTAATCTGTAACGAATAATTAAAGTATCATAAAATATAGACGTATAAAGATTATACTTTCGGCTCTAGTCAATAACTCAATACAATAACATTAAGCACAAAGAGGCCATACTTTCTACTCTATTAATTTTTATATCCTAACATACATGGATATATATTGTAATACATTCTACATTAAGATAACTCACCTGGACAGTTACTCAGATGACTATTAGCTATCCCTCCGGCAACATAACCGATGGTTAACAATCCGAGCAAGTATTAACCTATAATACCATAACTTATTAATCTTATGACAATCTAGTAATGAAAGCAAAATATTTCATTAATCTCAATGAATACTTCAAGTTCTATCAAATAATGAATAACCAGGTAAGATCATATCGGAGGTAGGGTTCGTTTTGTATACAATGTATAATGCTTGGAATACTCACTTTAAACACCTCACTAAATCTAGTCTACACATCATTCCCATAAGTAGATCAATCAGTATTATGACTGTAATCACTCATAAATCATATTTATACATTCATAATAACGACTATGAATATAAATATAAGTTACACTTAAAGCATAGTAAGTGCAGTTTAACTTACATAAATTTCTAGTTAAAACCGGAAAGTCATGGGTATAATCTCGACCCGAAAGCTCCTTTTTGTCAAGCTCCTATATACCTTAGAGCCTCGCTAAAGTGGTCAGAATCTTAGAAAAATCAGAATCAAAGGGTGGAAAAAGATCAGAGAGATTTAGGTTTGAAGGTGTGGGAAATAAGAAACTTCTCGGCTCAATTTAAAGAAGTCTAAGAGGAGCGCGCCGCACCATAATCCTTAGGCGTGTTGCGCCTTAGTGGACGTTGTCCCTCTCATTGGTTGCCACGTGTTCAATTTTTTTTGGTCCACATCCCTTTGTCAACTACCACCTCCGACCTTTCCATGTGCCACTATCTCATGGAGCCATGTGTCACGCCCACGTTGTGTCATGTCGACGTGTCGGGTAGAGAGTCCGGTACCACCACGTCACCCCTCAGCAAGTATTTTCATGAATCTTCAAATTTTCATAACTTTTGCATTCTAGCTCCATTTTTGACATTCTTTATATCCACACGTAGCTTTGGACAAGCAATACAACTTTCCTTTAGATCTCATCAGTTAGTTCTCACTCTATTTTAAATTCATTTTTTAGAGAGCTTACATTGTTAAAATTCAGGTAGAAATCATAACTCCTTCATACAATGTCCATTCTACACTATCTTTATATCGACATATTCGTATTTACGAGATCTTCAACCTTTGTTTACATTGTTTTGACGAGCACTCAACTGATTTAAATTTCGATTTCTGCGTCGTATATTGTTTTACTGAGATTTTGAAAAATCATAACTTCCTTCTACGGAGTGAGATTTTGGCGTTCTTTATATGCACGCTCTCGAAATCACGATTACTACGACTTTCATTTAGATCACTTAGGCTAATAAGAAACCTATCTCCGATTCATTTTTTTATGACGCCCTATTCCGTATAGGGTTGAATGCGAAACCTCAATGAATCATAACTTCTTCATACAAAGTCAGATTTAGGCGTTCTTTATACCCACATAATCGTATTGACATCTTCTATATGTTTATTATGATTATTTTGGTTGAAAAGTAATATATTTATATTTTAAAGTATATAAACAAACAGTTATATTAAGCTCAACTATAAAGTAAAAATGGGGTGTTACAACTCTCCCCTACTTACATAGATTTTGTCCTCGAAATCCTACTCCCAACACACCAAGATGTCATTTTATTGGAGTTTATGGAGATCAACTCGTGATCTAGCCAAAATTGTCACATCGATATTCCCCGTAAAACTTTGTTTTCCACATTGGACATTCTCCCGAACCCCTCGCGAAGTTTTCCAAAACCGGGAACTCGTCGGTCTGGACTTCCAAAATTTATACTCTACGATTGACAATTTCCTTTAGACTTAAAATGTCGATTTTTTCCTATAACTAGGAACATTGTCGACTCATTATGAAGCGAGTAACTAAGAAAATTTATCGATAGTATCCTAAGAGAATCCACCTTCTGAAACATGCCCTTATAAAAGGCTTATGGTAAATCATCATCACTTTGTATCCTACAACATCTTTCTATGGTATAACCTTAAAACACACACGAACCTAGATTGCAAGCGGTCTTTCTTCATGGTTCAGCTGTTCCAACATCCTAAGCTTTAACCAAAGTTACTATGACGAATTTATTGGTTTGAAAACTATGGAACCAGTACTCTAATATTGGTGACAAACTCATAATAAGGCTTGCTCATCTTTCAACCGACTAGATCATAATGAATACTAGGTCATGACTAGCCTCCTTTAAAGACTCTAACTACCTTACATGTACCAACGTACAACTAATTCTTGAGCAACTTGTTCCTACGCCTGCTCACGACACGTCATGATACCATCCAACTACTGGGAATATGATGCCAGACCACTCTTCTCATCATCCTCATCGGGCCTGAAGACTTACGATCAACCCTTCAGTCCAACCATTGTCCCACTGTCCTGAATGAACCTAGTCAACCTTGATAATTATTAATCACAACATATCTCCCCTACTTAAACTTATGAGGCTACAACCAATCTGAGGTCCTTAATCTACATCATATGGATGCTAAAGTCTAACTCTTGTCCTATGTCAACCTATGAACGCTAAAATTCGATCCTAGTTTTATACTAACTCTTATGCTTATCGACAAAAGGAATAACTAAAAAAAACACATAGATTAACCCAAAGACCAATGGTAAAAATTTTGGACGTATCAAAATTTAAGACTAAATCTTAAAAACAAGGAGCTTACTTGTGGACCATTGGATTTAATTTAAATGGTTTAGATTAAATGAATGCTAATCCATATGAATACAATTAAAACAATGAGAAACGGTTGTTAAAAATGAATACCTGTAAAAGCACAATATACCACTCTTTAGGCTCAAACTAACACACGTCATAACTATACGCGAATATACACAGATATCCACATATGCTTAGACAGATGATATATAATCTCCCAGCTCATTAGTCCTTTCATAATACTCTCTCTCTCTCTCTCTCTCTCTCTCTCTCTCTCTTTCTCTAAAACCCTATCCTCTCACCCTCTCTCTAGAATCTCTAGAAACCCTAGGTCTCACCCACCATCCTTGCTTCCGCCATTTGCTGCAACCTTCACGATATCCTCCATCATCCACCACCAGGTTGTCACAAGAACTTTACCACCCCAAAGAACCTAACTCTACCACTCCACCAACCTCTCTCTCCCTCCACTTTACTATCATTTTCACCACCACCATCAAACAACGCTCACTGCTTCAGCACTATAAGCCACATTCATGACCCTCTCTCTGTACCTTGATCTTTGTCGTTGTGTAAGTAAACACGCACTATCCCTTTCTTCAACATTCAAGCACCAACATCCATCGTGGTGCACATCCGGTTATTTGTTAGGTATGGTTAAGGCATTTTTGTTTTTCCAGTGTTTTTTATCATTCGGTCTCATTTTCATACATTCTTTAAAAACATTTAATCATTTCACGTTTTGACGATGCATCTTTGCAAGAGGTTAGTACTTTTGGGCATATTTCGTGTAGGTTTTACGTTGGCTTACAAGGACTTTGGGGAAGTTGAAGATGAAGTGACTCCGTCCTGAAGTTAAAATAGGTAGTGGATTAGATTTCAATGCTACCACTCAATTGTATTGTGTTTTTTAAGGGTCCAATAGAAAAGAATGGATTATCTAATGTACATAATGCCAATCCTCTATAAATTTGGTTCTAATATTACAAAAATGACCATATTATAGCCCTTGGAGAGTTGTATTATATCTTTTGTTTCAAGTAATATTATTCAATATTTGGAGTTAAATGCATTTGATGTCAAAATCGAAGGACAATATTAGTTTTGTATTCAAATTATAGTGTAATTTAAAATTTTACTTATAATAATTTAAAAATAATAATGAATGACGATTAAAAATTAAAAATGTTCTTAACTCATTAATGAACTTTGATGTAATGTCAATTAATATATATTTTTTAGAATATTTACAACTATTGAATAATAAACACTATTAAGAAAATGTATATATTTAGAGACACTAAGTTGTTTTAATCATGTTTACCAAAATATATAAATATGTACGAAAGTTTTTAAAAATATAAAAACTTGTTCGAAATGTTTAAATTTGGTCAAAAACATTTGAGATATTTTTATGTTATTATTTTAGAATTTGATGTGAAGATACTATCGATATGTCTTAACATGGTTACTAATTTGTAAAGCAAAGGATCGTAGTTTTAAAAAAATACGTAAAGGAGAAAGCATTTTGTATCTGAATTATATTATCAAATTTAAAATATCAACTAGATGTTATTTGTTTACTTGATACAAATATAAGAAACTTAAGGAATTTAAATTTAACACAGATTTTTATAAGATTTTACTCTATTAATAAAATCATAAAATGAATGAGAAGTGAGAGATTATTAAAATAAATTTTTTAATGATAACTTTAGTCTGCAACATCTTGGAAAACGTAGTCTATCACCTCATCTAGAGTAGCTTATACAAAAATGTCACATGAAAAATAAAGGGTAGGTCACGTAAACAATCTTGACAAAAGATGTCAAAAGAAAAACTTAACTATTCAAGTAATAACTTAAATTTAAATATTTAATTAACAGCTTAAAATTAAACATTTAGTTGTAATATTCTTTTTGTAATTATATATATCATAGGAAGAAACATATATAATATATTTGTGTCTTAAACCAAAATTTCATTATAAACAAATAATGTGAGTTTGGTAACGAATGGAAATACTTAATTAGTGAAATAATTAATTTTTCATTTGTATATGTTTTAAAATTAAAAAAGCAAAAAAAATAATATAGTTCAATATATTGTTTAGTACCAAACAAAAATTCTTTTAATAAAATTTTCATATTATTATCATTAGTTAGTTTTTAATATTTCATTAATATGTTAGTTTTATAAAGTTTCGATTATTAAAACAAAACCTATAGTGCTAACCATTAAATCCAAATTTTTCTTTTTTTAGAAAGAGAAATCCAAATTTTTCTTGAGAACAATTTTTTCTTTAAAAGCATATTAGATGGCATATATATT
Source organism: Lactuca virosa (assembly GCF_052849685.1). Taxonomy (NCBI): domain Eukaryota; kingdom Viridiplantae; phylum Streptophyta; class Magnoliopsida; order Asterales; family Asteraceae; genus Lactuca; species Lactuca virosa. The sequence continues at coordinate 207,489,598 of NC_136426.1, forward strand.
TTTAATTCCTTTTCTACTTAAAGAATAAATATATACCATAAAATTAAATATTTATCTATAAGGTCTTTTTTTAAAACATAGTTTCTTAAAAATATTACAAATTAATTCTACAATTTTGTATATCACTAAAACTTTATATTATTATAAACTAAATAGTAATTAAATAGATTCATAGAAATATATATTTCGACCCCTACATACACTTGACCCCTAGATACACCTGCGACATTCTGTAAAAACACATACTTTTAAACCCCACATACAACCACTGCATTGCATAAAATACAAATATGTACTTACAATATGGATTTATATTTGAATGGAAAATGATATTTACCGATGCATTGCATGTTTTTTAAAATATGACATGAAACTAAGCGTAAATTACACGAATGGTCCCTATGGTTTGGGGTAATTTGCACGCTTGGTCCCTATGGTTTGGGGTAATTTGCATGCTTGGTCCCTAACTTATTTTTTTAACTCGGAAGGTCCCTACTATTTATTTTTGTTACACGCTTGGTCCCTATAGTTTGTTTTTGTTACACGCTTGGTCCCTATCTTACCTAAAAAGACTATTATTTAAATAGGAAAAAATGGTGATGTATGTAAGATAAGGTGAGGGAGGTGGCGTTGTGGGTGTGTTTATCTAAATAAATTAAAAAATCAAGGGCAAAATAGTCTTTTTTAGGTAAGACAGGGATCAAGCGCGTAACAAAAACAAACAGTAGAGACCTTCCGAGTTAAAAAATTAAGTTAGGGACTAAACGTGCAAATTACCCTAAACCATAGGGACCATTCGTGTAATTTACTCTGAAACTAATCATAATATTCTACTTTGATTTGAACCTATTACAACATGACCAACTTATTTATAATACAATTTTTTATTTTTCAAATTCTTTTATTTTATAATATTCGTTGTTTGTCATCTGTTCGGATGTTATGTTTTAACATTAGACAATTGCAAAATGAACTTCATAATTGTTCCCACAGAAAAATCATGCCACCATCGACATTTATGAATACCTAACTAAAATCAAGAACCCTAAGCCCTTAATATTTAGGTTTCTAATATTTGGTTATGCACTTCGAGTCCAGGAAAGCATTTTGAGATTCGAAGGGAATATACTTGACACTTAAAAACTATTCAAGCCCCACTAAATGGAAATTAATCGCCGAAAAGAAATCCTATGACAAAGATAAACTATTCATTGTCCCTGCATTAGCCGTTCACTGCATCGCGCGGGTACCCCACTAGTATATATATATATATATATATATATATATATATATATATATATATATATATATATATATAACAAAATAATGATAATAAAAATAAATAAAAATTATAAAAATATGTAAATAATTTTATTAATCATAATTAATTTATAATTAAAATCAGAACACAATTAAAAACAGTAATTTATTTTTTCTTTTAATATATATATATATATATATATATATATATATATATATATATATATATATATATATATAATGATAATAAGAATAAATAAAAATTATAAAAAATATGTAAAGAATTTTATTAATCATAATTAAATTATAATTAAAAATCATAACACAATTTTAAACTGTAATTTATTTTTTTGGTAAAATATTTTTTTGTATTTTATTACGGAAGCATATTCCGTAACTAAATGACTACGGAATATTCCGTAGCCACATAGCTACGGATTTCGATTTTGTAGCTATTTTGCAAATTCAAAAACAACTTAAATACACAAATAACAACGGTTGACATTTCCGTTACTAGTTCCGTTGTAGATTAGCTATCGATTTTTATTGTGTAGCAAATTTTCGTCACAAAGTAGCTACGAATTTCTATTATGTAGCAAACTAGCTATGTATTTTTATTCCGTAACCGATTTTGTAGCCAACTAACTACGAAAATGGATTACGTACCAAGTTCCGTAGCAAACTCGCTATAACCAACAACCATGTAGCATATTTCATAGTAAATTAGCTACAAATTTTGATTTTGTAGCAACAATTCAAGATTTAGCTATGGAAATGCAACTCCGTAGCTATATCCGTTGAAAAATAGCTACTACCAACCATTTTGTAGCATATTCCGTAGTATAATATATAAATATTTATACCAACATAAAGGGTAGCATCCAGCTGTCCAGTTACTCTAATTAGCTCTTAAATCCCCTTTTTTCCTTGTATCTTTTAAAGTTTCAGTCGGAAGTTAGAGCATGACTCGAGACACAGGGAAGCTTAAAAGGAACATTTGCAGACATCCAACCTACAAGGGGTTGATAGAGGTTTTTTTTTTTTTTTTTTTTTACAAATAAGTTATTGTAGGACAGAGCAAAATACAGGGGGCATATGTGGTGTTTGATGATAACTTATACAAGATGTACAGATGTAACTTGTTCTTTCCTTCCAAGGAAACAAATATACGTTAGTAAATTTTGAGCATAGCATCAGTTTATTAACCCAAAAAAAAAACTATGTTATATGATCAACTTTGTTGTGAAATATGTGTTTTCTGGCAGAGGAGATAAATACATATAAAAAAATACATCCAACCCACTATTGATAAATTTTTGGACATGAACCTTTGGAAGATGTAATTCTTTGGGACAACAAAACACCAAAATGAGCACCTTCATTTCCATTGGAAAATATTAAAAAAAAAAAGGACTTGATTAGAATGGCAAAGCAATAGAGATGAGCAAAGGTCGGCTGAGCTACAAGTGTAAGTCCATTGAGTGATAAAACTTAGAAACTGCCACCTAGAAGGATATTTATTTATGTAAAAACATACTAGAAATAAGCTTGTGACTGTTGGTTTTTGGGATATTAGCCATCCTCCAGTACGTTAGACTTCCTTTGAGAGAGAGCTCTGAAGTATCGTTGCTCATCTAATGAAAGAAATAGATTAAAATTTTGAAATTGATTGCAGAAAATCAAAATATGAGTTATTTATCATCAAAACATTATCAGTTTAGTTACTATCAGCTCTACATAAAAAAATAACTGCATAAGAATGATATCTACCTTTAAAGTGGGCGCCATCTCCAAATAAAGACTCGTATGACTGTATACGCATATCAATTTCAGACACCAGAAATCGCCATATGGTTAGGATGTACTCTCCAGTTGTTAGCTGAAACACAGCAAGATCTCCACCAATAATGTGATTCCAGGACTTATAATAACCCAATGCATCTTCTTCTTCATCCGCGTCTCCATCATCATACACAAAACTTACCCCACACTCAACATGAAATGGTTTTGGCCTCATGCAAATAGTAATATGATCACCACATTCCATCTCATTCATCCCAAACATACAATGGCTTAACAACGTCAAACTCTTTCCAATGACATCGACTCTGCGGATGTAGTGTTGGTATATCCAGGTGCGGTTCTTTGTTATATTACGAATTATTATTACTGGCAAATAAAAGAATTCATAATCCAAAAATCGAGATGTCAGCACACAGCAGAAATTCAATCCTCTGAGTTTTTTCGGAGATAATGGGATGGTAAATGACATTGATGACCCTATGCATCGCTCTACAATCCAATTCGGCATCACTTCGCTTCCATAAATTGTGCTGAATATTCCAAACTCATAATACATCTGCCAAATACAACAACCTTCATTAACTATATATACATGCATAATCATACCAAGGCATATAGTTAACTAGACCAAACCTGGATTTTAGATTCCTCTATTCTATCCTCAAGAAAAGTTCCAATGCGCCTTCCGATAAGGAAGTCTAGCTTAGCCCAGCCGAAACTACGTAATACATTTTCCTCAACACCTTCCATTGGTTGGATTTTTATCATGCCTTAAATTTCAAATGACGAAGGTGCTAACATCTTCCATTCTACTAAGAACAAGAGTGGGGACATTTGTGGATCAAATACAACTTTCCGTAGCAAATGCTTATTAGAGACAAAATAGAGGTCCAAATATGTTAGTGTGTGTGGAGGATGCTCTACTGACGTCAACATACTACAGTTTACCATACTAAGCCAGTTAATCCTAGGAAGGCTTCTCACACAACTAGGCAAGGAAACAATAGGATTACCGTCTAAATATAATCGTTTTAACATGGATAGCCAACTGAAGTCCATGGGAAAGGATTCAGTAGACATATTATTATTTGCAAGTGACAACTTTACTAAAGATCTTGGTAAAGAAATCGTAAAGAACTTCAAATCACTTGGTATACCCTTGAGAATGTTGTCAGCCTTAAGCTTTTCCGTTGAATCCATATCCCTAATCTTAATTCGAGATTCACCAAGACTACATCCCTTTAACAACAATGTTTTAACCTTTTTTAACATTCCTATGGTTCTTGGTAGTTTTCCAAGCTTGTTGCAGTAGCTTGGAACGACAAGCACAAGTTAATCACATTGTTCAATTGATTCAGAAACATCAAGCAAACCAGTGCAACCTCTAAGTATTAAACTCTCAAGCCTAGGGAGACGGTCAAAGCCACCAATACGACGAAGTTGTTCACAGAAAATTAAATTAAGAATCTTCAAGGATCCAAACAATCTTTTGTCTTTTGAGCACGATCCAATTAAGTGCTGAAACCGAAATAAGTTAGAATTGTAATGAATGTTAATATGTCATCAACTCGAAATACAAAAGTAACAAATAGAGATAAGTTACCTTTAGCCTTTTATGAAGTCGTTGTGGATAACTGTAAAAAATCCCAAATGATTCAATATTGCCATATGACATGTCAAGAGCAACCAAATTCTCTATCGGTAAGTCTGAAGGTATAGACTTCAAAGGGAACCCATGCATACACAACCATCTTAATTCTTTTGGAAAATTCTTATAAGAGTCGGTTATTTGTACATAATTGAGTTGAAGAAGCATTAGCCTATCCATCTTACTCAATGTATCCGTTCTCAACTCAAGTGATCCATGTAACTTCACTTTCTCAAGCATTCTCATGTCAAGGGTGAGGCCTAAAACACTTTCTGTACCCTACAAAGAAAGGGAATGAAAATGTAATTTAAAATGTTATAAACAGGTATATAGAAATACAAAATGCATTAAACAAGTATATATAGGTCATCTTACCTTTTTTTGTTTCAACACTTTGAATGATTCATGACCCCATAAATGACTTCGTTCCCATGGCTTGTCAAGTGATTCCTTACGTACTATGAATCTTCCCATCTCTTGAACTAACTGATGCATCATCAATTCAATATTCATCAATTCTTTATTCCATCCAATACTAAGAAGGCATCTGTCAATAAGATTCGTGATCCCGGACCTGGTCTCTATATCACATGCCTCTAATATTGTTACAGTAACATCTCTATGCATTCCAACAAAAATACAAGCAATATACTTAAACAACTCCTTATCATTTTCTGATGGCAAAGAGTCGAAGCTTATTCTCAAAACATTATTTATAGGGGAATCATTTTCTTTCTTTAGCCTATCTATGTACCCCTCCCAATAACTTACATCTCGATTATGTAAAGACCTACCCAAAACTTTAAGTGCCATTGGATGTCCTTCACAATACTTTACAATTTTTTTTGACACGTCTTCACAACCATCCTTGGGATCACTGCACATGAATGCATGAAAACACAAATTTTTTTGTGAATCGATCTCAGATAAGCCTTTAAGCTCGTACATTGCTTGCTTGGGTTTAATGTTCTTTTTGAAAAGTGCACAACTCTCTGTCAACCATGCGTCCTTTGTACTTATTATGATTTTGCTTCCTGGATGAAAACCTTTGCTTCCAAGTAATGCATCTAACTGATCAAGACTACCAATATCATCAAGAACTAGAAACACTTTTTTTCGGGATATTGCATGCTCTATCATTAAGGTGTATATAGAATCATCATGAACTTGAACTGAACTTGATTTTGAAATGTCATCACAGAGTTCTTTTTGTACATCAAGCAGTCCATTAGATTTTTCAACACATCTCCTATTGATATCTTCAATAAAGCTACTGGTGTCAAATTCATGAAAATGTAACACATACACATATTTCGCTAAAGATGTCTTACCGATCCCACCCATACCCAAAATAGTTAGTATATCTATTGTATTTGATGATGCATCTTTCAACCACGAAGTGACGACTTTAATGGAATTGTCCATCCAAATCAGTTGTGGTAGTGGAAACTTTGAGGATATGTGCAATCTACGGAAGATATTGTTAACAATTTCATCAATAAGCTCCACCTTTAGCCTGGAAATTGATTTTAGTAAGAACCACAAAACACAATCCAGAAAACTAACATTCCATATTGGAGATTTAGATTTTTTCCAAAGATACAAAACAAAATTATATCATATTAAGCTATTATTTAATTAAGTTTTTGACAACATAAATATATCATATTTTCACTTCTAAACATATAAGCATCTAATGTGGAAGGTTATACTTATTATTTATAATAAGACCAAAGCCTCCGATGTAAGAGAAGATTTCATTAATGGGCCACCAAATTTCATTAATGGGCCACCAAAGCCTCCGATGTAACAGAAGATTTCATTAATGGGCCACCAAACTTCTAACCATATGAGCATCTAATGTGGAATGGTGATTAATCATCAACCTTACAGATTTTGAACTTAGAGTACAGTGTAAGTGACGCAAAATGAAATTAAGATTACATGGTTTTTACAGATGCTATAAGAAAAAAAATTCGTAATAGAAATATTTGGGTGTCAAAAGTACACCTCATGTGCGTCACCAAGTATGCCAGACTTCTTTTGAGATAAAGTCTAAACCACATGTACTCATCTGATGATAAAAGATAAAAAGTAATACATTAATTATTATTCACATACATCCACTTGCACAAATTGTTCTTTTAACATGCGGATGTTGTTATGTGAATAGACAAGTATTTCTCGTTAAGAAAGATTAAAAAATCAATAAATAAATAAATAAATCCATGTATGATATTAGATAAAATAATAACAAGCATGACAAAATAATTTGTTTATGGCGTCTACCTTTATAGTTGGAACCATTAACCAGTTGACGAAGAAATCCATTTAATTCAAAGCCATCCCGCGTAAAACCATGGGTGTGCAATATGTATTCTCCTGTTGTTGTCTGAAATCCGGTCAAATCTCCACCAATAATGTGATTCCATGACTTGTAATAATCCAGTGCATCTTCTTCTTCCTCTGTGTCTCCATTATCATACATAATATTAACTCCACACTCTTTAGTAACTGGTTTATTATTATCAGAAGTAAATCGTTTCTGCCACACGATAATATTAATTTTGTCACCACATTCCATCTCATCCATCCCAAACATCCAATGGCTTAAATATGTGAAACACTCTTCACCCACATGGACAGTTTGAATGTAATGTTCGTATATCCAGGTGAGGTTCTTTGTTATATTACTAATTTTGATCACGGGCAAATATTTGACATTAGCATTCAATGCCATCTGCACATAACAGAAACTCAATCCTCTGAGGTTGTTAGGAGATGATGGGATGGTAAATGATATTGATCGCCCCATGCTTCTATTTGTAATCCAACTCGGCATCTCTTTGCCTCCATAAATTGTGCTAAATATTCCAAATTCATAATACATCTGCCAAATACAACCACCTTCATTAATTACCATAATAATTATATATACATACATATTTACACAAAGACAGATTGTTAACTTAGAGCAAACCTGAATTTCAGATTCCTCTGGTCCTCTAAATAATGTATCAGAGCAAACTCGGATTTGTTTCTTATGGAAGTGTAGCTTAGCCTAGCCTAAATTACGTAATTCTCTTCCCTCAACACCTGTCATTGGTTGGATTTTGATAATCCCTTCAAATTCAAAAGACGAAAGAGCGCACAACGTGTACCCTGATAAAATCCTAAGTGGGGACATTTCTGGATCAAATACAACTTTTCGTAGCGAAGGCCGCTCTTTAGAACGATGAAAAAGTATGAAAATTTTTAGTATATGTGGAAGATGCTCAACGGACGTCAACATGTTACAGTTACTCATAGAAAGAAACTCAATCCTTGGAAGGTTTCTCACACAGTTGGGCATGGAAACAATAGGATTGTTATCTAAATCTAAAGCCTCTAACATGGATAGGCAACTGAAGTCCATGGGAAAGGATTCGGTTGACAAATTATTATTTTCAAGTGACAACACTACTAAAGATCTCGGTAAATGAATCGTAAAGAACCTCTGATCCCAGAAAATCCTCTTCAGTTTGTTATTATCTCATAGAGGGTACCAGAGTTTAACATGAAACAAGAGATAAATGCGCCATACCTCCCTGTTGATAACTGAATTGTTATTGGCTTTAATGTTATCATCAGCAGCTGTTGAAGTTCAGGCAAGTCATGATGGTAGGCCTTTATACCACGGAATTTGAAGAGGCATCAAACTTTATTTTCCCTTTATTTTGACACTGGGAGCTTTCATTTGGTCAACTATTTAAAATCCTATGTATGCATGCACTCTGTGCCTCTGTTGCTGCATCTTTGGTGCTTATTTCCAATTACATGCTGTCTCTGCCACTTGCTATATGCCAGAGCTTCTGAGCTGGATTATATATTACCTTATCTCAACATGATGCTCGAGCAAATTGAGGTGGGCCTAGTTGATGCAGCTTGAGAGCCAACGTTAGCAGAAAGAAAACCCTGAAATTAAAATCTACCATAAAAGGGTTTACAAAGCGTTTGCAAATCTGTTTTCAGACCTTATCTGAAAAAACACCTTAAGATGTGTCGGAAATAGTAAGGCTCCTCGAGAAAGGGTTTTCTGCTTCGGAGGAGGTGATTGCACCTTGCATGAAGATGGATCTAGAAGCGGAATTTGAAAGGGCAATGAATGAACTTATCGTTTTCACCCTCTTTGCTTCATCAATGATTCGAATATGGAAGTTAGTGTTATCTGCGGGTGATTGCCTCATCAACGATTTCATCCTTATTGCTATTCTTCCTGAGACAATGACAAGGATTTACACTCTGCAGCAAAGAAAAAGCCCCTTCACAGGATGTGAATATGATGATGGAGACCGGGGAGTAGCGTTTCGCCGGAGGTGTGACTTCCACCGTCATGGAGCCGGGGAGGATGGGATTGGGAGGGGAGGAATAAACAATAAGCAAAGGGGAGAGATGCTTATTAAAATCAACTTATTTAGCTTATCCCTACCACAATAAACTGATTTTTAAGGATTTCTATCCAAACACTTAAACATAGCTTATTGTGGTGAGAATAAACAATAAACAATAAGCACCCTCTTTTTTCCCTATCCAAACACCCAAAGAGTTTATCGGAGGGAAAGCGCTTATTTTTTAATAATAAATAGGGTGTTTGGGATTGCTTATGCTCTTTTGGCAAGAGCTTACTCATTTATTTATTAGTTTTTTTAAAAGATAATAAGGTAAAAAAAATATGTTTGGCTTATCATGTTTTTTAAAATGAGTTTTTTAAACTTTTAAAAATATATTTTTAAAAAGTTATGAATTTATAAATTTTCAAAAGTGTTTATGACTTTCATCTAAAATAACTATAAACTAATTGGAACATTTTTTTTAATTTAACTTCTCAACTTATATCCTTTTTACATCACATAATTTACTTCAAGTACTTTTTAATAAAAATATATTTTTGTCATCATACAACTTAACAAACATTTTTGACCAAACACCCTCAAACAATGTTATATACTGATACTTAGGGTGTAAACGAACTGAACGTTCGACGAACAGTTCGACGAACAAGTATACATAATCTTTTACCTTTTTTTGTTTTAACACTCCAAATGACTCATGACCCCATAATCGACTTCGATCCCATGGCTTGTGAAGTGATTCTTCACGTACCACAAACCTTCCCATCTCTTGAACCAATTGATGCATCATCAACTCATTATTCCATCCGATACTAAGAAGGCATTTGTCAATGAGATTCGTGATCCCGGTTTTTGTTTCTTTATCACATGCCTCTAATATTGTTATAGTAACATGTATATCCATTCCCACAAAAATACAAGCAATATGCTTAAACAACTCCTTATCATTTTCTGATGGCAAAGAGTCAAAACTCATTCTCAATACATTATTGATAGGGGAATCATTTTCTTTCTTTAGCTTGTCTATGTACCCCTCCCAATAAGTTATATCTCGATTGTGTAGAGACTTACCCAAAACTTTAAGAGCCATTGGATGTCCTTTGCAATAATTCACTAGCTCCTTTAACACCTCTTCGAAACCCGCCTTGGGATCGTTGCACATGAATGCATGATAACAAAAAAGCTTCTGTGATTCGATCTCAACTAGGCCTTCGAGCGTGTATGTTGCATGCTTGGGTTTAGCGTTCGTTTTGAATAGTTCACAACTATCTGTCAACCATGCGTCCTTTGTTGTTATTACGATTTTACTTCCACGATGAAAACCTTTGCTTCCAAGTAACACATCTAATTGGTCAAGACTACCAATATCATCAAGAACTAGAAATACTTTTTTGCGGGCTACTGCACCCTCTATCATTGTGGTGTATGTATAATCATCATAAACTTGAACTGAACTTCGTTTTGAAATGTCATCGTAGAATTGTTTTTGCACATCAAGTATCCCTTTAGATTTTTCATCACATCTCCTACTGATATCTTCAATGAAGCTGCTTGTGTCAAAATCATGAGAATGTAACGTAAACACATACTTGGCCAAAGAAGTCTTCCCAATCCCACCCATACCTAAAATAGTGAGCATATCTGTCGTATTTGAGGATGCATCTTTCAGCCATGAAGTGATGAATTCAATGGAATTGTCCACCCCAATAAGTTGTGGCAGTGGATGTTGAATGTGAAGCCACAGCTGGTCAAAAATGGCAGGAACAATGTGAAGTTGTGAAGCCACAATTGTTGAATGTGAAGTTTTTTCAAAGGTTGGCTGAAGACCCGGTTGTGTTTTTTTGACTACTTCTGATTTCCATCTCTATATAAGAGATTCATCTGTATTTGTAAAACTTGTATCTAGTGTAACAAAGAAATATAAACTTCAAGTTACCCTCGTGTGGACGTAGGTCAGAAATAGACCGAACCACCTTAAATCCTTGTGTTCTTGTTTTTTTCGTGAGCTCTGTGTGTGTTAAGTGTCTCGATCCTAACAAGTGGTATCAGAGCAAGGTTGTAGCTCCAGAAAGTGATTTTAAGTTTTTTGGTCGAAATTTTTTTTCGTCAAAAACGATTTTAGTGTATACCGTTGGAAAGGTCTCGTTCCGAAGATTCCGAAAATATTTTTTTCTGAATTTTTCGACCACCGGAAGACGTCCAAATCGCCGGCCAAAGGTTCGCCGGAATAGTGACCGGGAAACCAGTTCGCCGGAGAAGACGACACTGTAGCGCCGGAGCTTTGCCGGAGAAGACGACACTGTACGCCGGAGCATTGCCGGAGAAGACGACACTGTACGCCGGAGACCTGCCGGAGAAGACGACACTGTAGCGACACTGTAGCGTCACTGTAGCAGAATTTGAAAAACTCAGATTTGGTCCCTGAAGTTTCAGAAAATTGCAAGACAGGTCCCTGTTCTTTCAGAAAATTGCAAAAATGGCAGAAGATGGTAAAATCAAAATTGACAAGTTTGATGGAACCGATTATGGATTTTGGAAGATGCAAATTGAAGATATGTTGTATCAGAAAAGTTTGCATTTGCCTATGTTGGGCGAACAACCGGATGACATGTATGATGAAGAATGGAAGTTGTTGGATCGACAAGCCTTGGGTGTAGTTAGGCTTTCATTGGCAAAGAGTGTTGCGTATAACATTGTTAATGAAACAACTACTTATGGAGTATTTAAGGCTTTGTCCAACATGTACGAGAAGCCGTCCGCTTCCAACAAAGTGTTCCTCATCAAACAATTGGTTAACACCAAAATGAAGGAAGGCATGTCAGTTACCGCTCACATAAACGAGTTTAACTCGATTATATCTCGTTTAGCCTCAGTTGCAATAAAGTTTGAAGATGAAGTACAAGCGCTCCTCCTTTTATCATCTTTGCCCGATAGTTGGTCAGGCACCGTCACAGCTGTTAGTAGTGCATCCGGCACTATTAAACTCACTTTCGAGAGTATTCGTGACTTGATTGTAAATGAAGATATCAGACGGAGAAGCAATGATGAGACTTCTAGTTCTAGTTCTAGTTCTTTATTGCATACAGAAAGTAGAGGAAGAAGAAACGAAAGAGGACGTAGTCGAGGCAGATCAAAGTCCAGAAAAAGGGGGCAGTCCAAGAACCGAAAAGATATTGAATGTTGGAATTGCAAAGAAAAGGGCCACTTTAGAAGCCAATGCCCAAAACTACCAGCTGAAAAGAAAGAAGTAAACAATGTATCCTCTGAAGAATCAGGAGATTTTCTCATATGCTGTGTTGAGAATTCAGTGGAATCCTGGATTATGGATTCAGGTGCTTCTTTCCATGCCGTCTCATGCCCAGATATGGTCAAGAACCTACAAACAGGTGATCTTGGCAAAGTTCGTTTGGCCGATGATCAAGTGCTTGATGTTACGGGTATTGGGGACGTAGATTTGAAGACCTCCATGGGAACCAACTGGACATTGAAAGATGTCAGGGTTATCCCAAACTTAAGGAGAAAGTTGATTTCAGTTGGAAAATTGGATGATGAACGGTTTAATGTTCACTTTGGGGGTGGACAATGGAAAGTGATCAAAGGCAACTTGGTGATTGCCAAAGGAAAGAAGAAAGGCACTCTATACATGGTAGAGATACCTGGTGATGGTGTTCATGCAGTAACCACCAATCCGAGTCCATCTAATTTATGGCACCAACGACTCGGACACATGAGCGATAAGGGATTGAAGATGTTGGCTCAGAAAGGAAAGTTTCCAGACTTGAAGAAAGTCGAAACTGAATTTTGTGAATCTTGTGTTCTCGGGAAACAAAAGCGGGTTACTTTTGTAAAAACGGGGAAGACACCGAAAGCTCAGAAGTTGGAGCTTGTTCACTCGGATGTATTTGGACCAACACCAGTTTCATCTCTAGGAGGCAAAAACTACTATGTAACCTTTATCGATGATTCAACACGCAAGGTATGGGTCTATTTTCTTAAAAATAAATCTGATGTATTTGATACTTTTAAGATATGGAAATCTGCTGTTGAAAATGAAACTGATTTGAAGGTAAAATGCCTGAAGTCGGATAATGGTGGTGAATACATAAGCAAGGAGTTTGTTGACTATTGTGCCAAGCAAGGGATAAAGATGATCAAGACGGTCCCAGGAACCCCTCAGCAGAATGGTGTAGCTGAAAGAATGAATAGAACTCTGAATGAAAGGGCTAGAAGCATGAGGTTGAATTCTGGTTTACCTAAGACATTTTGGGCTGATGCAGTTAATACTGCAGCCTACTTGATTAACCGTTCACCGTGTGTTCCCTTGGATTTTAAATTACCAGAAGAAATGTGGCAAGGGAAGGAAGTAAGTCTCAAACACCTGAAAGTCTTTGGTTGTACTGCTTACAGTTTGTTAAAAGATGGTGACAGGGATAAACTTGATTCAAAGACCAAGAAGTGTACATTCATTGGTTATGGGTCGGATGAAATGGGTTACATGCTTTGGGATAGTGAGAGCAGAAAGATAATCCGAAGCAAGAATGTCACCTTTAACGAAGCTGAGTTATACAAAGACAGAAACAACAAAAGTCCAGAAGATCAGAAGGAGTATGTTGAGTTTGAAGGTGTTGAAAAGAAGAAAGAAGCTCCAGTCGAAATCCCTGAATCTGGGGATGATTCAACTGACAGTGGGAGCTCAGGGGATAATTCCAGTAATGATTCTGAAGATGAAGAAACCAGTCCTCCAACTCCAGAGTCCCCAGTCACACCTCAAGTTCAACTAAGAAGATCTTCCAGAGTCACCAGACCACCAAACAAATACTCACCATCTGTCAACTACATTCTTTTGACAGAAAACGGTGAACCCCAGTGTTACTCTGAAGCTATATGGTTGAAAGATTCATTGCAGTGGGAGCTAGCAATGAAAGATGAAATGAAGTCGCTTGAGAAGAACAACACATGGCACTTAACAAAGCTTCCAGTTGGGAAGAAGGCTCTTCAGAATAAATGGGTTTTCAGGGTCAAGGATGAACATGATGGTACCAAACGGTACAAAGCAAGATTAGTAGTCAAGGGCTTTCAACAGAAAGAAGGAATTGATTTCAATGAAATATTCTCTCCAGTAGTGAAGATGACCACTATCAGACTTGTTCTCAGTATTGTAGCAGCAGAAAGTTTGCATCTAGAGCAACTAGATGTCAAGACAGCTTTTCTACACGGTGACCTAGATGAAGACATTTACATGACACAACCAGAGGGTTTTCAGGATAAAGGCAAAGGAAACTTGGTGTGTAAATTGAAGAAGAGTTTGTATGGTCTGAAACAAGCACCCAGACAATGGTATTTGAAGTTCGATAACTTCATGAGAAAAGTTGGTTACAAGAGATGTGACAATGATCATTGTTGTTACATCAAGAAGTTTAAGGGTTCTTATATCATTCTACTACTCTATGTAGATGATATGTTGATTGCCGGTTCAGACATGTCAGAGATCAAGAAGTTGAAGAAACAGATGTCTGAAGAGTTCGAAATGAAAGACTTGGGAGCTGCAAAGCAAATACTCGGGATGAGTATATTCAGAAACAAAGATGGTTCTTTAACACTATCTCAAGAAAAGTACCTTGAGAAAGTATTAGAGAAATTCAGCCTTAAAGATGCCAAGATCAGAAGCACACCTTTGGGAAGTCACTTTAAGCTTTCTAAAGCTCAGTCACCCAGATCAGATGAAGACAAGAAAGAAATGGCTAAAGTTCCTTATGCATCCGCAGTTGGTAGCCTCATGTATGCAATGGTATGCACGAGACCAGATATAGCTCATGCAGTGGGAGTTGTTAGTAGATTCATGTCCAATCCGGGAAGAGAACATTGGGAAGCAGTTAAATGGTTGTTGAGATACTTGAAAGGGACTTCAAAGACGGCATTAAATTTTAAGGGAAAAGACGTAGTTCTGAATGGTTATGCAGATGCAGATCTTGGTGGTTGTAAAGATTCATACAAAAGCACCACAGGGTATGTCTTTACAGTGGGCGGCACTGCAGTAAGTTGGATGTCCAAACTACAGAAAAGTGTTGCCCTTTCAACCACAGAAGCAGAGTATATGGCAGTTGCTGAAGCAAGCAAAGAGCTTATATGGTTGAAGAATTTTCTCAACGAACTTGGCAAAGAACAAGATGATTGTGCATTATTTTGTGACAATCAAAGTGCAATTCATCTTGCAAAGAATCCCGTCTTCCATTCGAAGACAAAGCACATACAGCTGAGATATCACTTCATCAGAGAAAGAATTAATGATGGCACTCTGAAGTTGAATAAGATCAAAGGAACTGAAAATCCAGCTGATATGTTGACTAAGGTTGTCACCTTAGAAAAGTTGAAGCTTTGCATAGCTTCAACTGGTCTTCAGGATAATTGAAGAGAAGGCCAGGGTAACTAGGAAGGAGTTAAGATCAAATACAGATGCACAGTTGAAGCACAGTTGAAGATTGTTCCGTGGCTTCAAGTGGGAGATTGTTGAATGTGAAGCCACAGCTGGTCAAAAATGGCAGGAACAATGTGAAGTTGTGAAGCCACAATTGTTGAATGTGAAGTTTTTTCAAAGGTTGGCTGAAGACCCGGTTGTGTTTTTTTGACTACTTCTGATTTCCATCTCTATATAAGAGATTCATCTGTATTTGTAAAACTTGTATCTAGTGTAACAAAGAAATATAAACTTCAAGTTACCCTCGTGTGGACGTAGGTCAGAAATAGACCGAACCACCTTAAATCCTTGTGTTCTTGTTTTTTTCGTGAGCTCTGTGTGTGTTAAGTGTCTCGATCCTAACAGTGGAAACCTTGAGGATATGCGTAATCTACTAAAGATTTCCTTAATAATTTCATCGATAAACTCCACCTCTAGCCTAGAAATTTATTCATGTAAGATTCACAAAACCCAATCCAAAACTAACATGCTATATTCAAGATATAATTTTTCCAAAGACCCAAATCAAATTTATATCATATCAATCTATAATTTAATTTAGTTTTTCTCATCATAAATATCATCAGATTTGTACTTATAACCGTAGTATCAATTAATGTGCAAGGTAATTATTAATTTATTATCATCTTCTTATCCACAATATTACCAGAACCACCAATGTAATACAAGATTTTGTTAACCGGCCAACAAATTTCATTGTGCTTCTACAAAACCATCAAACTTAAATATCAGCGTGGTTTTACATGAATCAGAACAAAATTTCAGGGAATAGTTATAAGTTAAACTTTACTACATACAAGTAAGAGCATTACAATATCATGATCAGGGATTATGACTTGAAGGTAGAATGATATAAAAAAAATAGTAGATGCATTACAACTGTTCAAAAATATATTTTAGTAAGAAGCATGTAAAATTAAAATGGTTTATTTAAATGAATTTATTTATGATAATAATAAACGCATAGAAAATGTGTTAAAGTTAGCAAAGATTGTTTAAACTAACTATATGAATTAATTTATGAGATCACTTAAATGCAAAAACTAGATTTAATTTTAAGCATGTCTTTATGCAGATTTAAATGCATAAAAAATATGCCTACTTGATAATTACAAAGAAACGTATTGAAACGCAGAGTACTCTTGAAACGCATGCGGAGAAGATGATATTGACTTTTTGTGCTCTAATTTATCATAATATAAAAGAAGTAAGGAAATATGGGTAAGAAAGTGGTTACCTGCCATTTGCAACCTTCCCTTTAAAATCAGCAACTTCTGTAAGCGCCTTATTCCATCGGTCCATCTTTTCAGCCCATTTACTTCTTTTAGTTGCATCTGCCTCTGCATTCATCATCCGTCTATGCTTAGCCATTGCATCCCCAAAGCTACCTTGTTGCTTCCTGACATCGGTGGGCTCAACATGATAAAATATAGGCATGACAATATGGCTGGATGCTTTATAGTGCTCAAGGATCAGCATCAGTTCGTCAAGACACCACGTTGAAGTAGCATAATTCTTAGACAACACAATAATAGAAACTCTGGATGCTTTAATCGCACTCTCCAACTCTGGTTTCAGATCTTCCCCTGTTTCAATCTCTTCATCATCTAAGAAGGTAGTGATATTGGCATGCATGAGTGCGTTATAAAGGTGATTAGTGAAACTGTGACGAGTGTCAACACCTCTAAAACTTAAAAATACATCATATTTATGACCATGAGTTGATGAAGAAGATGAAGATCCTTCTGAAAGTTCAGAAAGAACAACCATTATGAGTTATGGGAAGCTACCAGTGATTTGTGATTTTATACTAGATTTATAATCAAATTAAGAGTAATGGATGCACATTGTGGTGGTTTTTATAAACCCAGTCAAAGTCAACTTCTGTTGATAAATGGTTATGTTGCTGTCAAATATGCTTGGTAGCCAATTATTTCGATAGATAAAGTTACATTCTCCATATTTATAATTGTTAAAAAGACAAAATCAAAGGAGAGACGAATTAATAAAATAGGAAGCCGTTGACAATAAATTGTTCCTGATATTAATAACAGTTAAAAAAACAAAATCAAAGATGCCAAATTCATAGAATAAATATAACATTGACGATAAATTGTTCCATGAATTATTGAGATATAAAAGTCATATATATGTGATGGCCTGATGGGTTCTGTCTGATATTTTAATCAGTAAAGTCAAATCCTTGGTATTCATAAAAGCTAATACAACAATATAAAGGAATCACAAAAAAATTGTTTTTTGTAATAATCCGAATTTTCATACAGAATTTCCAAGAGAAATCCTTAGAAGAAGTTTTAATCAGGTGAAACTCTCCTCCCCATCACCATCACAGACAAAAATGAACCCTAATATCATATGTTCTCTCCCAGAAAATCCTCTTCAGTTTGTTATTATCTCATAGAGGGTACCAGAGTTTAACATGAAACAAGAGATAAATGCGCCATACCTCCCTGTTGATAACTGAATTGTTATTGGCTTTAATGTTATCATCAGCAGCTGTTGAAGTTCAGGCAAGTCATGATGGTAGGCCTTTATACCACGGAATTTGAAGAGGCATCAAACTTTATTTTCCCTTTATTTTGACACTGGGAGCTTTCATTTGGTCAACTATTTAAAATCCTATGTATGCATGCACTCTGTGCCTCTGTTGCTGCATCTTTGGTGCTTATTTCCAATTACATGTTGTCTCTGCCACTTGCTATATGCCAGAGCTTCTGAGCTGGATTATATATTACCTTATCTCAACATGATGCTCGAGCAAATTGAGGTGGGCCTAGTTGATGCAGCTTGAGAGCCAACGTTAGCAGAAAGAAAACCCTGAAATTAAAATCTACCATAAAAGGGTTTACAAAGGGTTTGCAAATCTGTTTTCAGACCTTATCTGAAAAAACACCTTAAGATGTGTCGGAAATAGTAAGGCTCCTCGAGAAAGGGTTTTCTGCTTCGGAGGAGGTGATTGCACCTTGCATGAAGATGGATCTAGAAGCGGAATTTGAAAGGGCTATGAATGAACTTATCGTTTTCACCCTCTTTGCTTCATCAATGATTCGAATATGGAAGTTAGTGTTATCTGCGGGTGATTGCCTCATCAACGATTTCATCCTTATTGCTATTCTTCCTGAGACAATGACAAGGATTTACACTCTGCAGCAAAGAAAAAGCCCCTTCACAGGATGTGAATATGATGATGGAGACCGGGGAGTAGCGTTTCGCCGGAGGTGTGACTTCCACCGTCAGGGAGCCGGGGAGGATGGGATTGGGAGGGGAGGAATAAACAATAAGCAAAGGGGAGAGATGCTTATTAAAATCAACTTATTTAGCTTATCCCTACCACAATAAACTGATTTTTAAGGATTTCTATCCAAACACTTAAACATAGCTTATTGTGGTGAGAATAAACAATAAACAATAAGCACCCTCTTTTTTCCCTATCCAAACACCCAAAGAGTTTATCGGAGGGAAAGCGCTTATTTTTTAATAATAAATAGGGTGTTTGGGATTGCTTATGCTCTTTTGGCAAGAGCTTACTCATTTATTTATTAGTTTTTTTAAAAGATAATAAGGTAAAAAAAATATGTTTGGCTTATCATGTTTTTTAAAATGAGTTTTTTAAACTTTTAAAAATATATTTTTAAAAAGTTATGAATTTATAAATTTTCAAAAGTGTTTATGACTTTCATCTAAAATAACTATAAACTAATTGGAACATTTTTTTTAATTTAACTTCTCAACTTATATCCTTTTTACATCACATAATTTACTTCAACTACTTTTTAATAAAAATATATTTTTGTCATCATACAACTTAACAAACATTTTTGACCAAACACCCTCAAACAATGTTATATACTGATACTTAGGGTGTAAATGAACTGAACGTTCGACGAACAGTTCATGAACCGTTCGGCGAGAAGTTCGTTTATGTTCGTTTATTTAATAAACGAACGAACATTAACAATGCTCTCGTTCGTTCATTTACGTTCGTGAACGTTCGTTTACGTTCGTTCATTTATGTTCGTTTATGTTCGTTTGTTTACGTTCGTTCATTTATGTTCGTTTACGTTCGTTCGTTTATGTTTGTTTATGTTCGTTTGTTTATTGAAGGATTGGCTAGAAGGGAAATGATTTTTTTCTTTTTGAAGTATTATTTTGTTAATTTTGTATGGAATGACAAACAACTAAGTAAAACTTTATTATACTGTTATGTTTTTGTCGAACAACTAAGTAGAACGTTATTATTGTATGAAAACGTTGAACACGTGTTTGTTTTCGTTTAAGTTCATGGTTGTTTATTTATGTTCGTTTAAGTTTTTTTTATGTTTGTTAAATGTTCGTTTAAGTTCGTTTGACTTTGTGTTCGTTTATGTTCGTTTGTATTCGTTTATGTTCGTTTGTGTTCATTTATGTTCGTTTATCAACTAAATGAACACAAACACAATAAATTGTTTAACGAACGAACACGAACATAAAAAGTTTTTTCGTTTAGTTGTTCGTGTTCGTTTGTTGTTCGGTTAAAGTTAAACAAACGAACACGAACAAGCCTCTGTTCGTGTTCGTTTGGTTCGTTTACAGCCCTATTGATACTAATAAAAAAATAAAATCGGATGGAGATGATTGTTTTTCTCATAACTTATGATATTTTTTCATATGTTCTCTAAAATTGATACTTTAGCTTTTTTTTCACTTGTCATTTTGTCATTATTTTTCAAATTTTTTTAGATTATGTTAATTAGAAGGCCTATAATTAGCAAATCACAAGTTAATCTTTTTCAAAATTCAAATTGAAATCTTAGTTTGTGATTAATTGGGAAATTTAGTCAACACTTCATTATACATTATATGGCCTAGGAAAATAGCATCAAATGGTTTAAATGATATAGTAATTGTGGAACAACAACTTTGGGATGTAATCATCAAAATTTGTCACTTAATTAGAAGATTCTGAAACGTAATTGATTGCTCAAAGTCAATATTTATGTAAGGACAACTATGCCGTCGATCTCTCTCAAACCAATCAATGACTTCAAGAGTACTAATAGACAACCAATGCTAGACAGGTATGTATGAAAGTGGGTCCAAACCCGACCCACGTGGACCTCGACCTGGAAACGATTAATGAGATTTTGTAGGACCAGAAACCAAACTGGTATAAAGGGTACGACTCTGGTTCGGTTCCGAGTATAGTACCAGGTATAGTGGGTCTAGAGTCGGAAACATCAAATTGGATAGGGTGTAACCAGGTAAAAAGGGTCTAGAACCCGAAACCCAAAAATACGGGAAACCCTAATTTTTTTGTTAATTACTTAGTGGCTTGTACTTTGAAAAATTTGAGATTTGATATCTTGAATTCGGGGGACCATAAGTCATTAAATATGAAACCAAAAATGACAAAATTATAGTCTGAAATCATGTACAAACTATAAACTACATGCTGGGAAAAAAATGTGTCCCAATCTGACTTCAAACGAATGAGATATGTTTGTTTTAGAAATTTCAAAGAATACAAAGTACAAAAAGAAATAGTTGAAAAGTTAAAAATCCCCAGCTTTGATATCCCAACATTGGGGGACTCAACATTGGGAGACTGCAAGTCATTGAATATTAAACAAAACACTAAAACAATTATAGTCTAAGATCACATACAACTCTAAACTACACGTTGTAAAAAAATTGCATGTCAATCTAACTTCAAACAAGTTAGATATGCATGTTTTAAATTTACACAAAATACAAAAAAAAGCTAGAAAACTGAAAATTTCTAGCTTTGATAACTTGACTTTGGGAGACTATAAGTCATTGAATATGAAACCAAAAATCACAAAAATATTTTCTAAAATCATGTACAAACTCTAAACTACACGCTTTAAAAGTCGTATGTCAATCCGACTTCCAACGAATAAAATATGTATGTTTTAAACTTTTCATAAAACCCGATTTTGGCCCCTAAAAACGGTTAAGGTTCTTATCACTAGTTCTGGTTTTCGTATTAGGTAAACCTGGACACGAAACGCGGATAAAACCATTTTTTAAACCCATACCGATTCTACATATTTAGCTTCTAACGGTTCTGATTCCGGTTCTGGTCCGGTTTTCCGGGTTTAAATCTCATCCATATAGGTAGGTTCTTATTTCATCTACTCAACAAAACTATATCAACACTTCCTTATTCCATTACTATTCTCTTTTTCTTCGCTTGATTTCTAGGGTTACATCTTAATAAAGCCAAATACAGTATAAGGTTACCAATCACTCTTTTTTTGTCTAGGGTTTACTATGGCTATTATTAATAAAATTGAAAGTTAGTTTTTTTTATTAAGGAGTGTGGAGGGTTATAAGGATATTATTTCCTAAAGGCGAGACAATTAGTTTCTCAGTTGATTCTTGAGCATTGATGTTCTTTCCTAGTATTCGATTTACTCATGGTAATCATCTATATCATTTTATTTTTTCCTATAATTGTCTTTTTAAGTGATGGGTTTAAAAATATTCAATCAATTTTCTTCTTTCTTATTCTTAGGATATTGGCAATCCTCTGGTTCCTACATTTATATCAATTAACAATATCATAATATATGGAAAGCTAAACAACTTAATGGATATAGCTATGTTGTTAAGGTCGGAAAAATGCTCTAACATTGCTTTTCAATTGATGTTGTATATCTATGCTAGTCGTTTCTTGAAAGAGCTTCATGATATGTCCACCAATTCATTCATATATTTTGGTGTATCTTAACTGTTGATGATGAACTAGGAAAACAATATCTAATTTTATTGTTTTTATTTTTCCTATGAAGTGTCTTTCAAAATTATTAGTGAATGTGACATTATAAGATATGGTGTTTATTTAGTCCTAATATAATATGAAATACTAATAAATTGATCCTATATGTGGGTTTCATTATAGCTAGCTAGCATATGTATATATACCTTTTTCTACAACAGAGCTTAACACTCTTTTAGATGACTTAAATTTTATCAAAGAACTGATAGTTTCTTTGGTAAGTTTCAATGGTATTAATGCTACATGTCTTAGTCGAATAATAAGATCCATTTGTGGATATACAACAAACATCTCAAGGTTGGAATCATCATTTTAATATGAAAACACAAGGTATGCTTTTATATCAAAATGAAGATCACATATGTGTTTACTAAGAACTAGTAGGAGCAAATTGATATTAATAATCTTCTATGAATGAGTCAAACTTAATCATATGAAGTTACATTCTGTCTATTGGTGGTTGTCGATGCCAACAAAAATAAATACCCTCAATATAGCACACAAGATAATGTATAAAGGTAAAGGGATCGTATCCACAAAGATTGGTTGCATTTGTTACTTCTAGGAAAATCTTGTTGTACAAACACTTGTAAAACTAAACTAATATAAAAATGGGGGATATTGGTCTTTTGAGATGTTTAAAAGAAAACTAGAGTTATAATAAGAATTAAAAACAAAATTCACCAAAACCAAGGTTTGATATAAAATCAACGAGGAAAAGATGGTTGACTTAAGGTTTCATCAATTGAACACTTGGTAAATACATCATTAGAATCCAAAATGCAATACTTGTCTTGCATCTCTAATTTGGCTATAGTAATCGAAGAAGTTTGAGATTACCTAGACTTTTCTTAGTTATTAAAATAATCAGAGAAGCTCATAACATATTTACTTTGTTAAAGTCACAATTTCCAATAAGCATGTAAATAGTGAAAATTAACTAGCATTAAGAACCAAAAAGTCACCGAATCCAAAAGGAGCCAAATGTTTCCACTGCCATGTTGGACAAAATGTTTTTATGATTGTGTGAAGTGAAAACTAACACAATAATCACTTGTTTCTTGTTAATTTGAGGATCCATTACTTAATCAACAAATTAAACTACTAATCTCTACATATACATTTAAGCTCATGAATAGAAACATATAAGTAGCACGAAGATGTTAAAGTATAAAACACTTTCATAAAGACTCGAGAACATGTTCTTGGACTTCTTCAACATTCAACCAAGCATTCAATTAAATTCACCAAAGTCAACCTAAATGAGTTTATCTTAGCATGTATAAACTTAAGGAAACTAAACAAAAGTTAAGAGTACCAGGCATGTAGCAAGAATCAAAGGCCAAAGATCATGTTTCTTCAAAGTTCCAAGACATCAAGAACTCCCAAATCTCTAGAGAAAATGATCCAAAATCAGATCTCCAAGTTATTTGAAAAGTGGCACACCAACCTTCCCCATGTAGCACAAAAGAGAGAATTCTGAAATTTCCCCTGTAGGGCCTTGCGTGGCCTACGTGATGTTGCACGGGTATGTCCTAACTTGGGCTCATTTTTTATTTGGGCTTCCAATGTCTTAGCCTACTGGCCTAGAACAAATCCAATTAGCTTGTAGTCCACCATGCCCAAAGATTTCTTCAATTTTAGCTCATTTCACCTTCATTATTCATCCAAAGCTCGTGCCCTCTCTACAAATCAATTTACATGCCCACATAATTCTTTAGTCGTTTTTCAATTTCAATGCCTAAACTTCTTCAATGAACCATCCACTAGTATTCTAGACTAATATTCCTTGTTTTCCACAAAGTCCAATCGCTTCCTACGCGTCCTGAACATCTCCGCTCCACTAATCTTCTTAAAACCTGGAATTATGATTCGCAAATTAGAAAATACCCGAAATAGTCATAAAATAACAAGAAGGAAAATATGCATGATGATTAGCTTAATTATGAATGAAATATGCTAAAATAAACTATAAAAAGAAGAAAATAAAATGAAACTATCAAATCACATCAAGCTTGAACCTTACTTGTCCTAAGTAAGACGAGACTAAAATGAACTAAACTAAAAAGAAAAAGAATGGACAGAACCATAGAACATGTTCAAAATTTGTCAACAAGGTCTTAGTTAATCTTGTTCTTATCCCAATAACTTTTCATCTGGTTGACGTTGGAACCATAAACCACAGTCCAAAACAACTTCTTCGAGTGATAAGGAGGGAAGTTCAATCATAACCCCAATGGAACACGCATCTGTGAAAAACCTATGTAGTAGGTAGAAAACAGATGGATAGGGTCGGATGCAGGTCTTCTTTAATTGTTCACTCTTATCACAAAAGTTGTGTGAACTCACGTTTGATAGTTTCTCTCCTGTTATTGGGTTTTATTGCTAGCGACCGTTGTAGAAATCGGTTCTCTTAGTGTTTGCTGGAACCTCTCGTAGCATCCAAATCGACAAACTCCCTAGCATCACCAAATTTGCAGAAAATACAACCCGATCTATATACAATAAAACCTACTTATCTACATGAATATCAATCGTCGGGAGACCAAATGTAAGAAAACTTGTTCAATAATAGAACCGATAACCTATCTAAAATAATTGCACATTATAATTGTTTATTTAAGCTTCTATTTTTCATATTTAAACATTTTGTTTTGAAATTTGCTTCTTGAACATAGCAAAATTTTTACCAAAATTATTTTTGACTCGAAATTTGGTTACAAGAGTGTGTATGTGCAATCAAAAGATAGTAATCCAAATGGTTTAAGTGTGCAAATAACCAGTGTGTGGAGCATAAAGTTGTAAGCTCATTTTCAAACTTTTGATTTTTAACATATAATAAAAATGTCTAAATGTAGACTAAAAGACTATCTAAAAACCTAAGAAAATCGAAAAAATTATGATGTAAAGAGACCAAATATGGATTGTCGGGGACAAGCACCAATGCTTCATCCTAACGATTTAAACATGATCAAGTGTGATCCTCTTAGCAGCATGGACCAAAGGGTAAAAGCATCCATTGTTATAGTATATCCTATAGTTGTTAGTATTGCATGTATAATTGTTCATGAAAACTGCCCTGACAATGATCATTTATCCCTTTGAGCATCTACAGTCGATCCCAAGTATGAAGTCCCAAACTCCGGCCTAATGGACCCAGTTCAATGTGTGAGATAACAACTAAGATCGTAAAATAATAATGGTACAATAACCATGACCATGTTCCATGGCATCCAATGGGTGAGAAGAAAATAGATAAAAAAAATGATCCTAAAGTAAATGTTATTCTAAAATAAAATGTGGAAAAAATAAGAAAATAAAATATATTTGGAATTTTATAAAAAAAAATGAATGCAATTATATTTAACCTAGCTAAAATGCGTGAAAAAATAAAAAAGAAAAGGGAATACCCCACCCCAAGCTTAACAATAAGCATCGCCGTTAATGCTTAAGGGAAGGACATAAATGACTTAAATTGGAGGACCAAGTGGCGGGAAATTTCCATGACGGTAGGGTAAATCCCATATGTCCTCGACTTGACAGAAAGTCGAGACTCCGATCTGTTCCAGACTACCAACTCTAGGTGCCACATCTTGAATGGCACATGTGTTCTTCTGATTCTGAACATCTACGCATTGAACATTAGAGAACATAATGGTAAATTGATCAAAGAATGTCGGGGGGGGGGGGGGGAGGGGGGACCATGTTGGAATATATTGTCCCCTTTGTGATTGTGGCTGGAATTATGGTTAGGAAAACTATTGTGGAGGATCCTGGAAGTGGTCCTGCTAATAAATAGGTGGGTGCATCTGTGGCTGGAGGTCTAAATGGTCTTCAGCCTCGGGTATCTTGAAGGTTCGTATCGATCAGGTACACTCAAGTGCAAACAGTAAAGAACAAACAAAGAACAAAGAACAAGATGATCACAATGATAGTTGCACTAAGAAAGAGGGTTCTCGCCAAGAGAATAAGTCACAAAGACGACACCAAGCTCTATTAGGGTTTAAGCTTAATAGTACAATATATACAATTACATAGAACGAAGATCCCACTATTTTGGGGATGCAACTAAGATATGTAAAGGTTTGATCCTAATCACTAAGATTACAAATCAGTTATCTATTCTATATATACAACGTATAACACTGATTAAACTGATGTTGGCGCTGGAGCTGGTTGTCCACGTGTAGTTTTTGACTCATCACATCATAACGTGTGACCTTACAATCTCCCCTATCTGATGATGTTGTAAGGTCACACCATTTGATCTAATAAGTCAAAAACTACATGCAATACTAGAAAAACAGCCTTTTAGGACGCGCAATCAATGACACGTGCTAATAGAGGACACACATTTGTGCGTGCCCTAAAAATTGATGTCAGTTTTCCAAAATATGAAGCATAGAGGACACGCATTTTTGCGTGCCCTAAAATTAGTGTCTAATAAAAAAAAAACACGGAGGGCACCTTAAATAAAATGTGTGTCGTCTAACCATGTCGCTTTATAAATTTTAATGAAACGCGTGTTTCATCCGAGGGGGAAATGAAATCCAAAAATTAAAAAGCCCGCTTTGTTTCCACCGGCTGAAAACCCTAGCTCATCCCCGCCGAAAACCCCATTTCTTTCTTTCTTTTTTCTCTCTCGATTCTCAAACCTCCATTCACCTTCCGCCATCTGCTGCTTATTCGACCCTTCCGAGTGTCTCCCATCGCCGTCGACTTCCAATGAAAGACGAACGTTCTCGGTGTTCTGCCTCTGCAGCGATCGACAATCTCAACCGATCGCCTCGCCTCACTTTGTCGGCTACCTCACCTTGCCAGCAACCTCACCTTGCCGGCAACCTCAGGTCTAGTGATCTCATGCTCGCTTCTCTTTGTCGGCGACCTAAGTCCCGTTACATTGATCCATCCTCCCAAACTTTGGAAGAACTAGCACTTTTCTCCGGACCACACAAAATCCTCCCAAAAATCGGACTAGCACATCCAACAAATTGATTGCAAGTACCCCGCTTCATAGATGCGTCTACTTCTCAGCTTCTAGGGCTCGAATCCATATTTCCCCATGTCAACACTCCATCATCTGTTTACTTAGCTTACTAAAATCATCAATCTCGTAGATTTTAGTTACAAACACCCTTCAATATGACATCTTCAATCGATTTGGTAAAGGGTAGGCTTTTAAATGGATCGAATGAGTTCAATCATTGATGGAGGTTATTCATGTCGTCCACAGGTAAGCAATCCCTTGATCCGACCTAGTTATTTTAAGATTCATATTGTTTTTTCAATATTGTGATCATATTTTCTACTTGGGTTCTGATGGGTCTTGCTTCAGAATTTTTGAAGTACTCTCCCTACTGAAATAAAAATGATTCTTGCTTCAGAATTTTCAATTGATCCGACCTGTTAGTACCTAAATGAACCTACTCCTCCCTACTGAAATAAAAATGATTTTTGCTTCAGAATTTTTGAAGTACTCTCAAGGTTTGTCTAATTTTTTTATACAAAAGTTGTTTGGTTCAACATCTACATCTAGGGTTCAAAAACTAAAAGATTTGGAACATAATCAGTTTACTTGCAAACAAACAATGAAACATATTGGCATGTAGTACTTTGTCACCACACTAAAACATATTAGTTTTAAGTTTGGAAATCGTATAACTTTTCCCTCAAAAGTAAAAATGGAGTACATGAAAATAACCTACGAGCAACTGTATCTTCTATATTTTACAAGCACACTAAAAGTTGTTATCAAGACAACAGAATAGGCAGGGACCTGTGGGGGAGCTTATGATTGAGCATTTAGATCTTATTAACCATTATATGATAGTTTTTTCACATATTTAGCTATCGCTTTCAGCCAGAAATTCATGTATCTGGACTTAAATTTGGTCTCACCATCAACCACAAGATGCAAATGAATAAGTTTGACACGATTGATAACAAACTACAAAAATATTAAGAGGGTGTTTGTTTTTTCTCTGCAGATCTGCGTGGGCTCTTTTGTCTGCGCGGCGCAGACCAGGCGCAGACTTAAAGGTTTGTAGTGTGTTTGTTTTTCTGAAGTGCGCAGACATAAAAACGTCTGCGTGAGGTCTTCACCACACAGACTTGGGCCAACATCTTCTAAAGTATGCGAGTGTTTTAAACCTAAAAAAAATGCGTCCTTCTATTGTATCCGCCTCCATCGTCAAACCTTCCCACCTGGTCCATATTTCTCCATGGACAGAACCCATCCATCTTCAATCCATCGACCATCGCCTCCGATCAGCACCCCCGTCGCCGCCCTGCTCTCCGATCGAAGGCATCCAGTGACCAGGCGCCCGCCGACTTGTACGATTCACGCCACCAGCGAACAGGTTCGTCATATTCCTTGCGTTTTTTTTATTTTTTTTTATTATAGTTCGAACATGAAATTAACATGAAATTGAGGAATAATCTTGCTGTGAAAACTCTCTAATTCACTGAAAATCTTGTTTCTTGCTTCAAATTCTTGTTAAATGTTATTACAATACATGTATATCTCCTCCTTCACAATATGCTATTACAATACATGTATAGTACATGATCAGATTAGGTTTTTGCATACAAAAAGAATGGAACTACAGTCATGTATCATGTATGTTTGATTGATATTCTGGAAAATAATATAAATATATAGCCTATTTTGCTGAAAATTAAGAAAATTAAAGAAAGTCTTGCCTTTTCTTTTCATGTTTAAGTCTCATAAGTAGTGCAGAAGCAAAAGAGCCTTTTCCTATATGTGAAATAATGCTGTCAATTGTGAATTGTTTATTGCTGTGCATTGTGAATTGTTTATTGCTGTGAAATAATGCTGTCAATTGTGAATTGTTTATTGCTGTGAAATAATGCTGTGAATTGTGAATTGTTTATTGCTGTGAAATAATGATGTCAATTGTGAATTGTTTATTGTTGTGAAATAATGCTGTGAAAATTTGTGCTGAAAATGTGAAATAATGTTGTCAACTAACGATATCTAACAAGTCACGTGAAAATCACACTTTAGTTGTTGATTGTTTATTGTTATTTGGTTTTGAAAATACTCTTGATTGTTTCAACTCATTATTTTTTTTGTTGTAATGTGTATGATATGCAATACCTTATGAAATCATATTTGTCAATTTGTGAATGCTACAATACCTTATGAAATTATTATTGTCTATGATATATTGCTTATTAGAAATGGGAGAAAAACAACAATGGACCAATGAGCATTTAAAATGCTTATTGGATACTTGTATTGAAGAAGTAGAGAGTGTCGGTAGAAAAGGATTGAGTTTGCAGAAAGACTCATGGATAAGGATTGGAAGAGTTCTTAAGGAGAAATTTGGGTTTGAGTTGAGTCAAAAATAAATGAAAAACGCATATGACAATCTGAAAGCCAAATACACAGGATGGGTGTATTTAAAAAACAAAACTGGTAATATATACAACTCTCAAACAAACACTTTTAACTTAACAGCCGAGGAGTGGGATGATTTTAAGAAGGTATATCACATTATATATATATATATATATATATATATATATATATATATATATATATATATATATATATATATATATATATATATATTAAACATTTATGTTTGAAGTTGCCAAATATTCTTATACTATTTTTTGTTACATTTGGGTTTAGGGGCATCCGAAGGCTGCTTCATTGAGAACAATTCCACTACCTTTTCCAGATCTTTGTGCACGTCTTTTTGATGGAAATAGTGCTACTGGTAATTTTAGGAGTTACTCAACCCAATCATCATCAATAGCTGGAGCATCCTCTTGTCGTCTTCCACCACTTCAGATTACCGCCACCCCTTTTCATGCAATAGATGATGATGGTGATGACACTTCCCACCATGAGCCACCACCTTCTGCTGCTTCACCTTCTGTTGCTTCACCTTCTGCAGCTTCACCTTCTGCTGCTTCACCATATACTGCTTCACCATCTAGTAACCCCAACAAAAGGGCTAAACTCTCAACTCCTATATCTCCTAGTGCCTCACCGTCTGCTTCTTCACCTGATGGAACTTCTATTACTGGTGATGATTTAGCATTAGAAATGAAAAAAGCTCTACAAAGTTTGACTAAAGGGTATACAATCCCTCAATGTTTAGAGAAGTTAGAGGTCCTTCAGTTAGGCCCTACCGATCCTTTACGCTTTGTTTCATATCATATTTTTGGAGGGACCATGAACATGAGAGAGATGTGGATGCATTTGCCCGATGTTCCTGAGATATTACGATGATGGCTTGAGATGACGGGTACAATTTTAGGAGTTTTGAAGGATGGAAAGATTGTCCGATGATTTTTCTAGTGTTGAAACTATTTGTTAGGTCTTTTTGCCTTTGTTGGAACTATTTTGTTAGGTCTTTTTGCCTTTGTTGGAACTATTTTTTGTTATTTTGCTACTTGGAATATGGTTTATCTAATGTTTTTTTGGTACTTGAAATATGATTAATGTAATGTTTATTTGCTACGTCAAATATAGTTTATCTAATGTTTTTTTGCTACTTGAAATATGGTTTATGTAATGTTTTTTTTGCTACTTGAAATATGATTAATGTAATGTTTTTTAAAGTTCTACTTTGTTGATTTTAGGTTCATAATGGATCACGATCAAAAGTTACTTCTCGTAATTCTTATGTACCTGTACATCCGTTTTTTTTGGAAGAGGGGTGTGAAACGATTGCGGGGTAATGATTCGGAAATGACAGGACATTAATACACATTGGAGTTGTTACATCGTAATCGTTTACAATGTGTTGAAGTACTACGCATGTCCCGTGACTCTTTTGTACGACTATGTGCTCATTTTAGAGCAAATTACTCATTAAAGGATAGCAAACATGTATCGGTTGAGGAAAAGATGGCCATGTTTTTGATGATGATCGGCCATAATCAACGTTACGTGATTATCAAGCGGAAATTTCAACACTCGAAGCAAACAATTCATAAATGTTTTTATGAAGTGTTGGAAAAAATGATGCTTTTCGCACAAGATGTTATAGTACCAACTTCTTTTAATCCGAATCCAAATATTCCAGGACATAATAGGAGGCTACGACGGGTTTTCAAAGGGGCGGTTGGTGCACTTGATGGCACTTTGATACATGCTGTTGTCCCTGCTAAGAAACAAGACTTATATAGAAGTAGGGGAAAGGGAGACTGCTACCAAAACGTATTGGCAATTTGTGACTTCAATATGATTTTCACATTTGTTGTGGCCGGGTGGGAAGGGGTAGCGCATGACTCTAGAATATTATCAGAAGCAATAACCGATCCACAATCATCATTCCCGTTTCGACCACCCGGTAAGTTTTTGTTTTTTTTAAATACTCTTATCTTAGTTTGTAAATTGATTAGTGTTTTGCATTTTTTACAGACAAATATTATCTTTGTGATGCCGTGTATGCACACACACGAGGATTTATGGCCCCTTATCGTAATGTGAGGTATTGGCTTGGAGATTTTCGTCAAAGACGTGCATTGACCAATAAGGAAAAATTTAACCATGGACATGCAAAACTTCGAAATGTCATTGAGCATGCTTTTGGTGTTTTGAAAGCACGCTTCCCTATATTGAAGAGGATGACACCATTCCCGTTTGTGACACAAAGAAACATTGCCATGGCATGTTTCGCGCTTCATATTTTTATAAGGAGAGAAGGAATGAGTGATGAGTATTTTGCACGATACGATGAACCCAATGTCTCGTTTCGAAATAACAATGTGGGTGTTGATGATGATGAAGACGGGATTCCAACACATGGTACTACAGCAGACCGTGAATATATGACTCAGTTACGGGATGAAATTGCTGATCAGTTGATGCACAATATAGATTGAATTGTTTTAAATGAAATTGTTATTGTAAAACCAATTTTTTTATTGTATGACTAATTTAGATGCATGAATTTTATTTTCAATGTTATAAGACTATTATTATTAAAATGTTGGTGTTGGAAAATCATTTTATGTTTGTAAAATCATTTTATTTAAAATTTCAGTTTATTTAAGCAGCCTGCAGGCGTTAAAAAACAAACAGTCTTCTTATTTCAGACTGCAGACGTTTGGTCCACCTCTTCTGCTGCAGAGGCTTGCAGATGTGGTCCGCAGACTGCAGACATTTTGGCTTCAGAAAAACAAACAGCACCTAAGTGTACCCAAACTAGCATATTACGAAGTGAAAATTTTCATATTTAGTTATCAAAATAATAAATGGGTGTATTGGTAACCAAGTTTTTAGAGTTTTTTTAGAGTTTATAGGAGATGTTAAGAAAAACCTTGAACTAAAGAAAAGGTTTCGTTCGAGAGGCATGGGAAATGGTAATCTTATTCTTCTCTTTCTGTTTTATAAATTATAATCATACCCTTTTGGGTCTTCTTAGATGCTGTTTCTTTTTAACTTAATGAACTTAATGAAACGAGTTAAGCACAGAATCTGGCTTAATGTATTAAGAAACCAATTCTTTACCTATCATTACTCATTCAGTCAGTTTTTCCATACATGACTTAATGAGAAAAAAGGACAAAACTGCCCCTTAATTTTATTTATAACTTGGATGATGCAGTCATATTTTGGGGCAAATGTTTTACATCCAAGAACTATAATTCTAGTGATGAGATATGACATTCCCATTGTTATAAGAAACATCTTCAACCTCTCTGCACATGGAACAAAGATTTCAAGATCACCTGTTAATGAAGTTAATGATGTTAATGAAGTTAATGAAACTGAAGACAAAAAGAATTTGATGAAATATATAAAAGGGTTTGCAACAATAGACAATTTAGCCCTTGTCAATGTTGAGGGCTGAGTTTTTCTTGCATTTTATGTCCACTTTATCATTTTCTTTTACAATTTTTTTTACTTTTTTTTTTCATCAGAACTGGAATGGCTGGTGTTCTAGGTACATCAAGTGCCATTTTTGGTGCTGTAAAAGATGTTGGAGCTAATTTCATCATGATTTCTCAGGTATTTATCTCACTCTACTTTTATATAAGTATAAAAAGGGTATTTTGATCTTTTTTAATGAAAAATATGAATGAATAGAATCCCTTCCTCCCATCCCTAGGAATAATGAAATTCATCAAACATGGAATCTGAAGGAATTGAATTCGGTCCATATGGCAGCCAAAAACACCATGGAGAGGAATCCAAAATTCCAAACCAAACCCATCAAATTACTATTTTATTTTTTATTTATTTTTATTATTGATTTATTTACGGCTAGCAGTGAACATTATGCAGATAAACAAAATGCTTAAACCAGAAAAGTGGCAAACAACACTTAATAGTGATGGAAAGGTTTTTGGTTTTCAGAAAGCACTGAAATTGATTATTTTGGGGGTAAGTTTTTACTTTTTCTTCATCTTTCTTCTTTTACCTTTTAGCTCTATTATGTGGGATAATTATTACCATAAGTACACAATATTATTTTATTTTCCAGTTTTTAGGCATAGAATAGAACTTCGCTAATGTTTTTAATTTGTGTGTAGGGGGTAGATCCGTCAATAAGACCTGAAGTGTGGGAATTTCTTCTAGGATGTTATTCTTTGAGCAGTACAACAGATTACAGAAGAAGGCTAAGGACTGCAAGGAGTTTGAAATAATTCAGAGTTGAGGGGTTTTTCCTGCACAAATTTTAATTAGCTTTGTCATTGAATAAGTAAAAGACCACGTTTGAAGATGCTTTCCTGGTCTTTTGCATGTAGTTAGGTAGTTCCTATTTTTCTATTGAGTTTCTAGTTTAAATTGGAAGGTAAGTGTACGTTGTAATTTGTACCCTCTTATTGTTTTTCTTGTTTAGTGAATAAAAGAACTTTTGCCTCAGATTATCTCCTGTCCCTTTCCTATCTTATGTGTTGCTCTGTTCATTGTGTAGCCTTCTTTAAATTGTTTATTCTGGTTTTACCCTTCCCTGTCATTTGTCCCCTATGGAGTTTGCTTTCCTGTGACTTTGTTTCTTATCTTGGTAAAGAAAAGTCTTTGTTACCGCTGTAAAGACTAACATCTGGTATCAGAGCTTTCAGGTGCATGCCCAAGTATCAGTCTCGAAAAGAAATGACTGAAAATAATGGAAATGGCGACAAGGAAGGTCAGATCACTCTTCATTACCCAATGCTCTCCAGAAGTGATTATGGTGCATGGGCTATAAAGATGAGAGTCTTCATGCAAGCTCAAGGAGTTTGGGAGGCAGTGGAGCCCAGGACTCAGAACAGAGTTGTGGAAGTTAAGAAAGATAAGATAGCTTTGGCAGCCATCTATCAAGGTATTCCTGAAGACCTGTTACTCTCTTTGGCAGAGAAGAAGACAACCAAAGAGGCATGGGATGCCTTGAAAACCATGTTTATGGGAGCAGATAGGGTGAAGACAGCT
The DNA here is from genome assembly GCF_052849685.1 of Lactuca virosa. Taxonomy (NCBI): domain Eukaryota; kingdom Viridiplantae; phylum Streptophyta; class Magnoliopsida; order Asterales; family Asteraceae; genus Lactuca; species Lactuca virosa. Next base: position 207,524,377 of record NC_136426.1, read on the forward strand.
AGGATACAGACATTGAAGACAGAGTTTGAGGCCATGACAATGAAGGAGACAGAAGTGATAGATGACTTTGCTGCGAAAGTATGCAACATTGTGAGCACCATGTGCACTCTTGGGGACACTATAGAAGAGTCCTACATTGTGCAGAAACTACTGAGGGCAGTACCATCCAAGTTTCACCAAATTGCTTCAACAATTGAGCAATTTGGAGATATAAACACCGTGTCTGTTGAAGAAGTGATAGGAAGGCTTAAGGCATATGAAGAACGGATGAAATGTCATGCTGAACTAGAAGATAGAAAACTCCTCATGACCAATCAACAATGGTCAGAGAAGAACAAGAAGAAAAGTGAGGCTGACTCAAAAGCAAAGACAAACCGGGGTGGTTTCAGTGGCTCACGTGGCAGAGGAAGAGGCATAGGAAGAGGTCGTGGTGGCCGTGGCAGAGGTGGTCACCATAAGGCAAAGGTACTTCCAGCAGTCAAGATAGAAGTGGTGGGCAGTGCTACAATTGCCAGGAGTTTGGGCACTATGAAACAGAGTGCAAGAACCCAAAGAAAGAAAGAAATCAAGAGGTTAACCTGGTCCATGATGATAATGAACCAGCTTTGCTGTTATCAGCCTTTGAAGAGACAGAGGAAGTACTTCTAAATGAAGAAAAAGTGAAACCTGAGGTGAAGCCAAATGGGGGAGCCCTGAATCAGTCCAAGGTGTGGTACCTTGACACTGGGCCCAACAACCACATGACTGGGGACAAAGACAAGTTTCAAAGCCTGGACAGAAAAATCCATGGGGTTGTGAAATTCGAGAATGAAACCAAAGTAAGAATCGAAGGGAAAGGATCGATTCTACTCCGGTGCAAGAATGGGGAAGAAAGAAGATTGAAGGATGTATATTACATACCTGATCTCTGCAGCAATATAATTAGCCTTGGGAAACTCTCTGAAGGAGATGATGAGATCAGAATTAAGGAACCTTTCCTGTGGGTTCATGATGATACTGGAAGGTTGCTAATGAATTTGAAGAAGTCTCCAAACCGGCTCTACAAAATCCAACTAGAAGAGGTTGCACCAAGGTGTTTAATAGCTAATCTAAGTGATCCAACATGGCTGTGGCACACAAGGCTAGGCCATGTAAATTTTACCTGCTTGAAGTCCATGTCTGAAAAGGGATTAATTGATGGGATCCCCAAGATGGAGATACCATCAGAGCCTTGTGAAGGATGTCTGAAAGGGAAACAATCAAGAAACCCGTTCCCAGCAAGCACAAGTTTCAGGGCTAGGAATAAATTGGAACTAGTCCATGGGGACCTTTGTGGACCAGTCTCACCTCCAACACCTTCAGGCAACATATATTTCATGCTTTTAGTTGATGATTACAGCAGGGTCATGTGGGTATATCTAATGAAAAGTAAAGATGAAGCTTTTCGTACCTTCAAGAACTTTAGAAGCAAGGTGGAGATTGAAACCGGTGAAAAGCTAAAGGTATTAAGGACAGATCGTGGAGGTGAGTTCCTGTCAAAGCAATTTGATGAGTACTGTAGTGAAACTGGATTGGAACGCCACTACACTCCACCCTACTCCCCACAGCAAAATGGGGTAGTAGAGAGGCGAAACCGAACGGTGCTTGAGATGGCTCGGAGCTGCCTGAAGTCGATGATGGTACCCGATGTATTGTGGGGCGACGCGGTGAGTCACGCAGTTTATGTGCTAAACCGACTAAGCACCAAAGCTCTAGATGGGGCTATACCATATGAATTGTGGACCGGAAGAAAGCCACATGTTGGTCACTTGAGAATTTTTGGTTGTGTGGCTCACATGAAAGTAGCGAAGGGGCACCTCAAGAAATTGGACGATCGAAGCAAGAAACTGGTGTATCTTGGAACATAGAAAGGCACAAAGGCTCACAGGCTTCTAGGCCCTAATTCAGGCTTATTATATGTAAGCAGGGATGTAATCTTTGAAGAAAATCGGAGATAGGTATGGGAGGTTACGTCTAAGATCAAACCGACACCTGAGATGACGTTCACTGTTGAAGGCTTTGACTTCGGGGACGAGGTAAATAGCGATGAAGAAGAACGGGTGTCAGATACCCCTGATCATGAAAATGGGTCAAATATAATGCTTGGGCCGAATCACCTCAGCCCACAAACTCACCAGGCCACTGAAGTCATTACGATACATCCACTAGTACACCACCGGGTTCACCCGGTTCATCAATTACTCCAAATTTCCATACTCCGGTAACGACTCCAAGCAGTGTGTTAAGCTCCACAGGTGGCGGAGCCCCAAAACGCTAACGATTGCTCACTGATTTGTATGAAAACACTGAAGAAATTGAATTGCCACCGGATGAATTAATTATGGTAAGCAGCGATGATGAACCCTCAACCTACACCGAGGCTAGTCGCAAGAAGGAGTGGGTACAGGCGATGGAGGCTGAAATAGCCTCGATTGAAAGAAATAAAACTTGATATCTAGTCGAACTCCCAAGAAATCGGAAACCAATTGGATTGAAGTGGGTCTTCAAAGTAAAACGAGACCCGACTGGAAGGATACTGAAGCACAAAGCTAGGATCGTGGCAAAAGGCTATATGCAGAAATATGGAATCGAATATGATGAGGTATTTGCCCCTGTTGCCAGAATTGAAACTGTTCGTGTTATTCTTGCTCTTGCTGGTTCGAATGGTTGGGGTGTTCATCACCTTGATGTGAAATCGGCCTTCTTGAACGGGAAGTTAGAAGAGGAGGTGTATGTCACACAACCAGAAGGTTTTGAAAAGAAAGGTGAAGCAAACAAGGTCCTTAAACTGACAAAGGCACTTTACGGGCTGAAACAAGCGCCCAGGGCATCGAACTCGTGTCTGGATGCTTACTTGAAAAGTCTTGGATTCAAAAGGTGCCCCCAGGAATACTCTGTATATACCAGGTTGAAGAATGGAAACACTTTAATTATTGGAGTCTATGTTGATGACTTGTTGGTGACTGGAAGCTCTACTGCTGATGTGAAAGAGTTCAAGATGGAGATGAATGCAACATTCGAAATGAGTGATCTTGGTCTCCTAACCTACTACCTGGGAATTGAGGTAAACCAACACAAGAACTCTATTTCATTGAAACAAGAAGCATATGCTAGAAATCTTCTAGAAAAGACTCGTATGCTTGAGTGTAATCCCACCAAAAGTCCCATGGAACACAAGGTACAGCTGACTAAAGAAGGAGATGGAGAGCTTGTCAATCCCACTGAGTACAAGAGTATAGTGGGTGGACTTAGGTACCTGACTCACACCCGTCCAGACTTGGAATTTGCAGTTGGAGTAGTGAGCCGCTTTATCGAGAGACCTACCATGGTTCATCTACAAGCTGTGAAAGGGATTCTCAGGTACATAAAGGACACTTTAGACCATGGTTTGGTCTACACAAGAGGCGAAAAGAAAATTAATATTGCAGGGTATTCGGATAGTGATCATGCAAAGGACTTGGATGATAGAAGAAGTACAGGAGGGATGGTGTTTTATGTGAATGGAAATCTAGTTTCTTGGTGGTCACAAAAACAAAGATGTGTAGCTCTATCTTCATGTGAGGCTGAATTTATGGCAGCCACTATGACTGCATGTCAAGGCATTTGGCTACGTAGGCTCCTGTCATCAATAACAGGTCAGAACATCCCACCAGTGGCAATGTATGTGGATAACAAGTCAGCACTAGAACTCATGAAAAACCCAGTTTTTTCACCGAAGAAGTAAGCATATAGACATAAGGTTTCACTTTATCACTATCAGGGAGTGTGTGGAGAATGGAGATATCACAGTCTCACATGCAGATGGAAAGGAACAGAAGGCAGATTTACTTACAAAAGCTTTGGCTAAAGTGAAACATGAAGAAATGTGTAAACTGATTGGCATGAAGAAGGTTGAGAACTCTGAATTAGGACGGAAAATGTTGAAATAATTCAGAGTTGAGGGGTTTTTCCTGCACAAATTTTAATTAGCTTTCTCATTGAATAAGTAAAAGACCACGTGTGAAGATGCTTTCCTGGTCTTTAGCATGTAGCTAGGTAGTTCCTATTTTTCTGTTGAGTTTCTAGTTTAAATTGGAAGGCAAGTGTACGTTGTAATTTGTACCCTGTTATTGTTTTTCTTGTTCAGTGAATAAAAGCACTTTTGCCTCAGATTATCTCATGTCCCTTTCCTATCTTCTGTGTTGCTCTGTTCATTGTGTAGCCTTCTTTAAATTGTTTATTCCGGTTTTACCCTTCCCTGTCATTTGTCAAGTTTTGTCCCCTGTGGAGTTTTCTTTCCTGTGACTTTGTTTCTTATCTTGGTAAAGAAAAGTGTTTGTTACCCCTACAAAGACTAACAAGGAGGTCTGTACTCTCTACTATGTTGTTTATGTATTCTATTTTAACTGCTTATTTTATTGTTTATTTTATTCATTGTATAAATTCCTTTCCACCAATTACTAGATTTTGAATGCCTTTTGTGACACATATCATGTTGCATGCATTGACCTAGTATGTAATATTAGTTTCTACATCACTCTAATCATTAGTATGATTGGAAAATATATAACACCAGGAGAGATAAAGAAAAGTAAATTACTTTAATAAATAAATAAATATCGTTAAGCTTTAAGTGCTGGACGTCTTTCTCAGGTTTTGACCTTTTTGTTGACCTTTTTTATAAAAACTTTCACCTACAATTTTCACCAACTTTTTACATAATAAATATTAGTTACATTTTTGTGACAGGTGGCAGTGATTCCAAACTCTAGCATTCTTGCAGCAGCTGGCCAGAAAATGGCAAGTACTCCAGGTGTCAGTGCAACTCTATTCAATGCACTTGCAAAGGTAACACCTTTTTCTAATTTAATTCATACATATACATTATAATATAGCATGATATTTATTTATTAAATGTTGAAATTCAGGCTAATATTAATGTGAGAGCTATAGCACAAGGGTGCTCCGAGTACAACATCACTGTAGTTGTAAAAAAGGAAGATTGTGTAAGAGCCTTACGAGCAGTTCATTCAAGATTCTATCTTTCAAAAACATCAATAGATGTGGGTATTATTGGGCCTGGGCTTATTGGTGCCGCTTTACTTAATCAGCTTAGAGAACACGTATATTTTATATTTTATATTTCATATCATTTCTTATTAATTGCTTATGAATCTAAACATTTATAACTTGCATGTTTTTCAGGCAGCAGTGCTAAAGGAAAAATCCAACACAGATTTACGTGTCATGGGAATCCTTGGATCAAAGAAAATGCTGCTGAGTGACACGTAAGTTTCATTTGTTGAAAATTTCATTGATCATTATATTAATTTTTAATTTTTTGATTTTGGTGATGTAGGGGTGTTGACCTTTCTACATGGAAAGAAGTTCATAAGGAGAAAAGGGAAAAAGCTGATTTGGAAAAGTTTGTTCAACATGTTCATGGGAATCCCTTTATTCCTAATACAGTAATAGTAGATTGTACAACAAGTACTGTTGTAGCAGATCACTACCATGACTGGTTGCGAGAAGGAATTCATGTCATTACCACTTGATAAGGTAACAATATTAAAATTCTATTCCTACAATTGAATGTAATCACTCATTCCATTCCATTCCTTTAATTACAGTATTTGAACACGAGAGCTCTTCAAAGGCAATCATTTACTCATTACATTTATGAAGCCACTGTTGGAGCTAGTCTTCCAATCATGCATACTTTACGAGATTTACTTCAAACAGGGGACAAGATTATACGCATTGAAGGAATTTTCAGGAAAAGGTTGCTTTCTTGGCTGATAATGATGCTAGGCTTGCTGTAGATCCAAACAATAACGATGGTAAAAGTGTATTTAAAGGCTTACAACCTTCCATTTTGTTATTTGGGTTTCAATGATGTTCTATTAGTTTGTTTAATTTTTACCCTGTTTATTCCATTCTTGGTCACTGCATATAGCAGACATACTGATACTGATGATACTGATTATGTGACTAGATAATAGTTAGTATCTATGATGTATCTGTTGATTTTACTATTGTGGGAAAGCTCCTTAATGTATAATCCATAACCACATTTTATTCTATGCCAAATAATAATAATTAAAAAACTTAGGTGTCGATTTTGAGTCAAACTAACTAATGTTTATTCTTCTATTTTGTTTTAGAGTTTTGAAAGGTGAATTACAAAAGGATGGGTGATACCAATGAAATCAAAGCATCCTTCTACACTTGCAGATCCTTTTTCCTTTTTACAATTGTTATCTTTCTAATACTTTGTCTGCTTCATGACAGTTACCATCCAAAAACTGTGATAAACAGTAAGTTTACCCCTGGAAAGGACTCCATTCAACAAGGATCATATATTGACATAAAGGGTTCAAACTGTTCTCTTTAGTAAGGTAATTATAGGTTGACATTTGCGAAATCTGGTGTTTATCAAACTCTTTGTTGACATTTGCCAAATTGCTTCTATTTGTTAAAATAGTTAATACATGTTCAAGTATGTATACGAATACCTTTTTTCATATAGTGATATAATAATTTATCTATTCCACGAGTTTGTTTGCAAATATTTATCTAGAAAATTGATTAATTTGTTTTAGATTTATCTTTATCTTTCGAGTAGGAAGAAGATGCAGAATGGTATTCACGGGCAACCAACTTTATCTCAGAGCCTGTTATAGACTACACTGCAATTTATCTATTCAGGTTATTCTTTTAGAAAGGAAATTGTCAAAGGAGAATTTAGTAATGGGTTTCTTTTAATGTTGTACATGTTTTGTTTTCTATAATAAATATTATGCAATATTAGCAATGTGTTACATTTACTTACTATTGGAATGATTATTTGAATTTTGACATATTAGTGCAATGAATTATCTTTATTGTTTATAGTATTTTATTTTGTATTATGAGACTTTTAATGTGTTATTTAATTTGAAAATTAGTAAATGTATCAAAAATATATAATTTTAAAAACATTTAAAATTATGACACGCAAAAATGTGTGTCGTCTTCCTTTATGACAGAGGCTTCCTTGATACGCATTGCGTGTCATAAACACGCACGTCGTAAGGTTACGACACGCAAATGCGTGTCGTCTTCCTTTATGACAGGGCATTCCTTGATACGCATTGCGTGTCATAACTGCGCGTCGTAAATGCGTGTCATAAATGCGCGTCGTAAATAGACGACGCGCAAAAGCGTGTCGTCTCTCGTTATGACAGGGCCTTCCTTGACACGCGTTTGCGCATCGTCTGAGTGTTTTACGACACGCATTGCGCGTCGTAAAAGGATATTTTTCTAGTAGTGATGCTGACCACCAACACCAACACCAGATCTTATCAGCGTCAACGTGAACCTATGATCTTTGTGATCTTATGTATATTAGGCAGTTATATATATATATATATATATATATATATATATATATATATATATATATATATATATATATATATATATATATATATATATATATATATATATATATATATATAACAGATAACCAATCTGTAATCTTAATGATTAGGATCAGACCTTTACAAGTATTGGTACAAGTTCTTTGCAGTAACCTTGGACAATGTGAGAAGAATAGTAGCGATCTAGTAAAAAAGCTTAATGAAAAGGAAAGCGACTTGTACATTTTTGATCTGGAGAAGCATCCTGAAGAAAGTAAGAAGAGGATATCAGATCTGGAGGAAAAAGCTTCAAAGAATTTGTCATCACAAAACCCTAGTTCTTGATGGGTTTTAAGCACTATAACATCCCTATGGTGCACATACAACCCTAATGCTTTGGATCTAAGTTTTCTCTAGTTATACATGCAATTTTCATTTTCCCAAAGCATGAAGCCTAACTAGCATACAACTTTGATATTTGAAACATAAAAACTAGATATATTAATACCTCTTGTTGTAGCTTGTCGAACTTGGCCTTTCAAGAGCATAGCACCTCAAATGTGATGCCTCTAATAAGTCACAAACACCGCCAACAATTAGAGGACAATGAGAGAAAGCTTGGAGGCACTAAAAATCGGCTATACTCTTCTTATAATACTTGTATGTCAATTTTTGGTGCTTAGGGGTTACATATATAGTGTAGAATTCGAAGGGTCACTTGTAAACCCTAATTCATACTCTTAGTCTTTTAATCCAATAACCCATTTGGAACAACACCTCACGGACTGTCACATAAGCTTAGCCTGTCACTAATCAATCATGGATTATTAGCCCAAACTATATGTATCACTGATTTACATAATCAGCCCCTGTTTATTTAATCAGTCTCTTTTGATCACTAAATTAATTCCAAATTAATTCTTGATCAATACCAATTAAATAATATGATTTCTCAATTAATATATTATACTTATAATATATTAATAAATCACAAATAACCTCTTTCTCAAATATCCGTCCCATCAAATTGTTCTAGTGAAGGCAACCCAAAAGGACCATGCTACTATCGGGTGAAGTACATACCAACTATAGTTTTCGGCTTAGACACCTAATCCAACAGTCTCCCACTTGGATAAGTCTAATAACTATAACTACAAGTAAAACCGATTACCAATCGTAGCTCTTAAAAGCCGATGTCGAGCTTTCACGCGTCCTTTAGATAAGGGATCATATAATCCTTTATTCTTCAAGATATCGTGTGGACAAAGACATGGAATAAATCATACTCATTGTCCAACAATTTTTTTCCCGATTTCTGATTTGTTTGACATAGAACTTAATTGAACACATCAATTGCATCCTGACCGAACCCGACACATAAGTCAAGACAAAATCATCAATGGGCCCAAGATATTGCTTTTAATCATGTTAGGATAAAAGGAACAGATAAACTTCGACGTATATGCTTGTACTAATTACTTGTTAAATCATACACAACAACACGTTTTACAACATCAAGTTACTGATGCGTTTTCGTACTATCAATGCACAACCAACTTGTAATCAACAACTCATATATCTTGGTTTGAAGACTATACAATATTATCATCTCACATTCACTCGTGATAAATTCCATGAAGTGATTCATTTGAGCGTGGGTTTAATCCAATACTCAAATCTTCTTTTAGGAGCACTCATGAATGTTGTAGCAAACTTTTGCTATGTCTAAACACTTTAGACAATCTACAAGCTAATTCATGACAGTCTAACCTCGTAGCCTACTTCCGAAGTATGATCGAATGTGGATGGTTTGAACAATCTTATTATTCTGGACGTCAAAACATGCAAAATGAAACAATAGTAAACAATTGACACAGAATAGTAACTTTACTCATAAATAAAACTCCTTTTATTTAATCATCAAATGTCAATGACATGTAATCTATTACAAGTTTCTAAACATGTATCTAATCACTAAAACTAATATCGCCCTTCAGCCCAATACTCCTAGCATGCTGCAGGTACTTAACCCTACCCAGTCCCTTCGTAAGGGGATCTGATGGGTTGTCCTTTGACGATACCCTATTTACTATGAGGAGTCCTTCTTATACCTGATGTCTTATGAAGTGATATTTTCTGTCGATGTGCCTGGATATGCCATGATCCCTCGGTTCCTTAGTTAAGGCGACCGCACCCTCGTTGTCACAGAAAATCTCCATAGGCTCCTTTTACAGCTGGTACAACTCCAAGGTTTCCGATGAAGTTCTTCAACCATATTGCCTCCTTCGACGCTTCGCTTGCTGCTACGTAATCTGATTCGCACGTTGAATCAACTATAATCTCCTTTTTGGAACTTTTCCATGTTACTGCTCCTCCATTTAGCGTAAATACCCAGCCCGAATGAGAGCGGAAATTATCTTTGTCGGTCTGAAAGTTGTCGTCACTATACCCTGTCACTCTTAAGTCATCACTCCCACCGAGAGTAAGGACCCAGTCCTTAGTCCTCCACAGGTACTTAAGAATGTTCTTCACTGTATCTAGTGAGCTCTACCAGGATTCCCTTGATATATGCTGACAATGTTTAAAGCAAAAGCCACATCAGGGCGAGTACAAGTCATAGCATACATGATCGAGCCAACTGCCGAAGCATATGGTACTTCGCTCATCTTTGCTATCTCGACATCAGTACTCGGACTCTAAGTCTTACTCAGTTTGGTATTGCTCTGGATAGGCAATTCTCCTTTCTTGGGATTCTCCATGTTGAAACGTTTCAATACCTTGTCCAAGTAGGTACTTTGACTAAGTCCTATTAGTCATTTACTCCTATTGTTTATTATCCTTATCCCTATAATGTAAGGAGCTTCCCCAAGGTCCTTCATAGCGAAACACTTTCCAAGCCAGGACTTAACCTCCTGCAAGGTTGGGATGTCATTTCATATGAGCAGTATGTCATCTACATACAATACGAGAAAGCTAACTATACTCCCACTAGCTTTGACATGTACGCAAGACTCATCCTCGCTTCTCGAGAAACCAAACTCTTTGACTTTCTCATCGAAACAAAGATTCCATCTACGAGATGCTTGCTTCAATCCATAAATGGATTTCTCAAGCTTACACACTCTATTAGGGTACTTTGCATTGAATAAACCCTCTACCTGACTCATGTAAACGTCTTCAGCCAACTTCCCATTTAGGAAAGCGGTTTTGACATCCATTTGCCATATTTCATAATCATGAAATGTAGCTATGGATAGCATAACCCTTTATAGATTTAATCTTCTCTACTGGTGAGAAGGTCTCATCATAGTCAACTCGATGAGTTTGAGTAAAGCCCTTCGCAACCAATCGCGCCTTATATGTGTGTACTTTCCCATCCATGTCGGTCATCTTCTTGAAGATCCATTTGCACCCGACCGTCATACGACCTGGTACATTGTCAATCAACTTCCAAAATTAATTGTCATACATGGACTGAATCACATTGTCCATCACCTCTTTTCATTTTGTAGACTCGGGGACTGCCATGGCTTCCTTGTAATTGTTAGGTTCATCCAAATTTACCAGTGTACTATCACTGATAAATGTATCACCATCTGTAGTAATATGGAAACCATAAAACTCAGGTGCCACTCTAACTCTACTGGAACGTCTTAGAGGCAAGGATTCGTCAATTGCTTCAACAGGAGTTTCATCTTCGGGTTGAGCGCTAGTGTTTGAGGTTCCTTCATCACTTAACTCTTGAAGCTCTTTGAGGTCAATTTGCATCCCACTGTCCTCTTGGGATATGAGTTCTCTTTTAAGGAACACCCATCTCCTTGTTGGGTTTTGATCATTGTAACACTCCTATGGTATACATGCAACCCTAGAAACCTTGGATCTATGTTTTCTCTAAAATACATGCAAATTTGATTTCCAAGGTTTACAACCTAACTAGCATGTTATGGGGTACTTGTAAAATAAACTTTAAGGAGAATAACATACCTTTCTTTTGTGCTTGACTGCTTGGAGTTTTAGAGCCTAGCACCAATAGTGTGGATGCCTCAAGTGGTGTCACAAATCACCCAAAACAACTTGGAAATACTTGAGAGAATCTAATGCTTGCTAGAATCGGCCCACCCTTGTTTCTCACACACACTAGTGCCAATTCTAGAACCAAGGACCTCTTTATATACTATGGATGATTAGGTTTAAACCCTAATACCCATGACTCTTCATTTACCTAGGATCCATGGGTTAAAAGCTCCATGGACTTCCATATACTCTTAGCCCATCCTAAATAAATCTTAGCCCAATCCATATATATATATATATATATATATATATATATATATATATATGTAATAGTCCATATTTAATTAGCCTCTTTTGATCATTAGATTAATTTCAAAATTAATTCTTGATCAACACTAATTAAATAATATAATTAATATATTATAACTTATAATATATTAATAGATCATAAGCATCTTATTCTCAAAAGTATATCCATACAAATTGTTAGGTGAAGTGCAACCCAAATGGACCATGTCGGCTCAGGTCAAGTTATACCAAATATAGTTACAGACTTAGACACCTTATCCAACAGTTTCCCAATTGGATAAGTCTGATAACTATAGTTGCAAGTATAACTTCAGGAACCAACGAGCAATCATAGCTCTTTTAAAACTTTGTTGAACTATGAAGCGCAATTTTAGATAAGTGATCATATAATCCTCTATTCTCAAGATATCAGCCGGAAAAATACATGGAACAAGGTCGTACTTATTGTCCAGCAGTTGTTTCTCGATCTCTGATTTGTTTGACATAGAACTAAATTGAACACGTCAATTAGGTTCTGACCGGGCCCGATACATAAGTCAAAACCAAATCATCGAGGGGCCCAGATATCGCTTCTATTGCTAGAAGGAACAGATAAACTTCGACTCATATGCTTGTACTAACTACAAGTTGAATTAAGCACAAAAGCACGTTTTATGACATCAAGTTACTGATGCGTTTTCGTACAATCAATGGATAACCAACTCATAGTCAACGACTTATATCTCTAGGTTTGAAGATATATATGATATTACCGTCTCACGATCACTCGAGATAAATTCCATGAAGTGATACAAGTGAGTGTGGGTTTAATCCAATACTTAGAACTTATGAGCACTCATGAATGTTGTAGCAACCATTGCAATGTCTAATGCACCTTAGAAAAATCTTACAAGCCAAATTCATAACAGTCTTAATTCAATACCTACTTCCAACGTATGACCGACTGTGGAGAGTTTTGAATAAAATAATTATTCTGGAAGTCAAAACATGCAAAATTGAAAAAATAGTAAACGATCAATATAGGATAGTAACACTTTACTCATAAATAAATAACAACTTTTATTTAATCATCAAATGTTAATTACATTTTACAAGTTTTAGAAAAACTATCTAATTATTAAAACTAATATCGTCTCTCAGCACGATGCTCCCCGCATGCTGCAAATGCCTAACCCTAGTTAGTCCCTTCGTGAGGGGATCTGCAGGGTTCTCTTCTGACGATACCCTCTTTGCCACGAGGAGTCCTTCTTCTGTCTTGTGTCTTATGAAGTGATATTTTTTGTCAATGTGTCTGGATCTGCCATGATCTCTTGGTTCCTTGGCTAAGGCAACCGCACTATTGCTGTCATAGAAAATCTCCATAGGCTCCTGTATAGCTGGTACAACTCCAAGGTCTCCAATGAAGTTCTTCAGCCATATTGCCTCCTTTTCCGCTTCATCCGTTGCTATATACTCTGATTCACAAGTGGAATCAGCTACTGTCTCCTGCTTGGAACTTTTCCAAGTAATTTCTCATCCATTTAGGGCAAAGACCCAGCTTGACTGTGAGAGGAAATTATCCTTACCAGTCTAAAAGCTAGCATCACTATACCCTGCTACTCTCAAGTCATCACTACCACCGAGGGTAAGAACCCAGTCTTTAGTCCTCCGTAGGTACTTGAGAATGTTCTTTACCGCAGTCCAGTGAGCCTTGCCAGGGTTTCCCTGATATCTGCTGACCATGCTCAAAGCAAAGGCCACATCAGGGTGAGTACAATTCATAGCATACATGATCGAGCCAACAGCGGAAGCATATGGTAATCGACTCATCTCTGCTATCTCAGCCTCTATACTCGGACTCTGAGCCTTACTCAGTCTGGCATTGTGCTGGATCGGTAAGTCTCCTTTCTTGGAATTCTCCATGTTGAACCTTTTCAACAACTTATCCAAGTAGGTACTCTGACTAAGTCCAATTAGTCTTTTACTCCTGTCTCTCAGTATTCTTATCCCTAGGATATAGGCAGCTTCTCCAAGGTCCTTCATAGCGAAACACTTCCCAAGCCAGGACTTAATCTCCTGCAAAGTTGGGATGTCATTTCCTATGAGTAGTATGTCATCCACATACAGTACCAAAAAACTAACTATACTCCCACTAGCCCTGACATATACACAGGACTCATCCTCGCTCCTCGAAAAACCAAACTCTTTGACTTTCTCATCGAAGCAAAGATTCCATCTGCGAGACGCTTGTTTCAATCCATAAATGGATTTTTCAATCTTACACACTCTATTAGGGTACTTTGCATCGACAAAACCCTCTGGATGAGCCATGTAAACATCCTCAGCCAACTTTCCAATAAGGAAAGCGGTTTTGACATCCATTTGCCATATTTCATAATGATGAAATGCAGCTACGGCCAGCATAACCCTAATAGACTTAATCTTCGCTACTGGTGAGAAGGTCTCATCATAGTCAACTTTCGGAGTTTTAGTAAAGCCCTTCACCACCAGTCGTGCTTTGTAAGTGTGCACCTTCCCATCCATGCTGGTCTTCTTCTTGAAGATCCATTTGCACCCAACTGTCTTACGACCTGGTACATTGTCAACCAAGTTCCAAACTTGATTGTCATACATGGACTGAATCTCATTGTCCATAGCTTTCTTCCATTTAGCAGACTCGATGCCTGACATGGCTTCCCTGTATCATACCCCCAAAACCAGAATGGCGGAAACGTTCGGGGGCGGAGGACTTCATGTGAGTATCACAACACATGCAATATAGTAATCAAAGTACAAACAACCATTACATTAATAAGTATAAGTTTTACATAAGTGTTTAAACATTACATATTCAAACATCAAAGTAGATACAGTAGAAGACAAGAGTCGCAGTACGGTACTAGGTAGTCTTCTCAAAAGTTTCGGGAGTGTACCTGTCTACTGGATTCCTAAGAATACAAGTTATTTTGAAAGAGTAAATCAGCAGTTAAGCTGGTGAGTTCATAAGTATTTTAGTTATATAAAGTATACTCTAAGTGCTTTGAAAAGTTTGTTGGTTCCTCCAGAAAATCCTATATTTCCTGATGTGATAAAATGATAACCTCAATAGTTTCATCTGCAATTACTTAGTTTATACTAGATATATATAACCTAATATCGAATCGACGGTTAAACGGGTGAATCTGCCCTAAGCCCACAACCAAACAAGGGACAGGAAGTAAGGCGGAATTCACACATTTCACTGTCAATCGGATATTACTTATATATAACTCTGATGTATAAACTAAGGAATTATAGAATTAGCCACTAAAGGTCCTTTATGTTATACTAGTTTAAAGAGAGTGAATGATTAAATCCATGTAATAAGTAGTTTTAAATCCCCATAAAACCGTTCCAATAAGTAGTTTTAAATCCCCATAAAACTGTTTCTGAATAGTAGTTTTAAATCCCCATAAAATCGTTTCTGATTAGTAGTTTTAAATCCCCATAAAACCGTTTCTGATTAGTAGTTTTAAATCCCCATAAGACCGTTTCTGAATAACTACTCTAATATTAACTTGGTTAATTAGGGTTTTAAAATGTGATAAAGTTGTAACCAAGCTGGACTAGAATGAACATGACGACCTACTGGTGTCGAATCTGAATATGTGACATTAGTCACCCCATGGCTGGTCTGCCGGACTGTAGCTAGCAGTCGGGATGTGGGATTATCGATCCTGTATAGATCTATACACATAATGCCCGCTCTCCCTCCAGGAGATTCTGGTTACAAGGATATAACATAGCAAGTATTGCTATGTCCTGAAAACATACCATCACATTTTATTTTGAATAAAGATTGAATTATAACCTTTTCTTGACAAAGTTATTTAGATCTCGTATACTTATCTAGAAAATAGATTTCTCGTTGTTTTCATAAATTAGTTTGTATTATTACCCCGTGATTCCTAACTCGGGTACGTTGTATTTGTACCCCTGTTAGTGCAAACCCGGTATGATGTATTATTACCCCGCGATTGCTAACCCTGGTACGTTGTATTAGTACCCCTCTTAATACAAAGCATGCATGATGTATTATTACCCCGTGATTGCTAACCCTGGTACGTTGTATTTGTACCCCTGTTAATGCAAACCCGGTATGATGTATTATTACCCCGTGATTGCTAACCCTGGTACGTTGTATTAGTACCCCTGTTAATGCAAACCCGATATCATGTATTATTACCCCGTGATTGCTAACCCTGGTACGTTGTATTTGTACCCCTGTTAATGCAAACCCGGTATGATGTATTATTACCCCATGATTGCTAACCCTGGTACGTTGTATTTGTACCCCTGATAATGCAAACCCGGTATGATGTATTATTATTTCTTTAATATATTATCCATATACTAAAAGTATTATATGTATATACTAAAAGTACTATATGTATCCTTTTCTTGATAAACTCTTTTAAGTCTTATTTATATACTTATAGAGTTACAAACATATTTAAAAGAGTTTATCGATATTTTAAAAAGGGTCTATGTGATTTTGAAAAGAGTATACATGACTTTAAAGATTTTACATGACTTTAAGTCATTTTGGAAGCATCTAGTAATTAAACGCATAAGGAAATCGTTTATGTGATTAACATCACATGTAATTATTAAAACAATTAGCTTGTGTTCAACTTGTATTCCTCCCTAAAAAGCATTTAAAACCATTAAAAAGGTAGATTATAGGGGTATGAACTCACCTGATAAGTGGTGATTTGGGCAGCGTTTCGTTTCTATAAATGATATTTATTTTTGAAACCGCGAGTTTTTGATTAAAACCGGGCTTTACGCGGGCAGCACTTCGACTGGAAACAGGTTAGCTTCTCGAGAATTCCGGGGCTTGCTTCGGGTTTTAGATATGATACCGGGGCTTTGGGGGGTTGTAAGAAAGTTTAAGGAGGTGAAAAAAGTGAAAAAGGATGAAAAATGGGGTAAAAATGGTGAAGGAACCGGAGGATCTCGCACCTCCTTTTATACCCTGCGAGGGTTCGGCCGAAGGGAGGAGTCAGCAGCATACGCGTCTCGCAGGTGAGGGGTGCACGTGTCCGAGCTCCGAAGATGCCACCGCGAAGCCACACGTCGGAACCGGAGTGGACCGCGCTTCGGATGCGAGGAGGAGGCAACACGCGTCGGATTTCTCATGGACCTCGCCTTCGGTCGAATCAGAAGACGACACGGGGCAGACACAGGGAAGCCTCGCATGCGAGGTGACGTGGCCGAATGGTGACCATGCGAAATTTCCCCTTTTTCAATATTTTTTTCGATTTTTGTGCCCGAATTTTGCGAAATTCATAACTTTTGCATACGAGCTCCGTTTTCGACGTTCTTTATATCCACGCGTAGGTAAAATTATACTCTAGCACTTTCGTTTAGACTTCATCGGTTAATTTTGACTTTATTTTTAATATTATTATTTTTAACAGAGCGAGACTGGAAATCCGTTAAAAATTCATAACTTCTTTATTCGAAGTCCGTTTTCGTCTGTGTTTTTGACCGTTGTACTACTATTGACGAGACCTTCGATTCTTGTTTAGGTTGTATCGGCTAAAAATCATTCGATCTTTATTTTGAGTTTTTAGCTGTATACTGTTATACTGAACTTTAGAAAAATCATAACTTCCTCATACGAACTTAGATTTTGACGTTCTTTTTATGAAAGTTATCGGTTGAACATAATATACAACTTTCATTTAGATTGTTATGGCTAAAAAGCCTTTTATTGAAAATTCACTTTTTACACTGAACAGTGTTTTGCCGGTTTTGTCGCGAATCTTCGATTGGTCATAACTTCTTCGTTATAACTCGGATTTAAATGTTCTTTACATTTTTGGAAACCTTGTTACAATCTCTACCACTTTGTTCATCCCAATTAATATTATTGAACAATTTATTTTTGACCTAAATTTGACTGGTGTTACATTATCCCCCCGTTAGAGGGAATTTCGTCCCGAAATTAAGTCTAAAGTGATACTCATGGACTACGGAAAAGATGTGGATATTTTTGTTTCATCTAATCTTCCCTTTCCCAAGTGAATTCAGGTCCCCGGTTTGCAATCCAACGAACCTTCACTACCGGGATAAGACTTTGCTTGGTTCTTTTGATTTCCCTATCCATGATTTCTATTGGTTCTTCTACAAAGTGTAGACGTTTATTTAACTTGATTTCATCGAGTGAAATAACAAGTGTTTCATCGGTTAGATACCTCTTTAGATATGTGAAAGATGGGATGAATGTTATTAAATTTTTCTGGTAGTTTAAGTTTATAAGCTACAAGACCGATTCTGGTAAGAATCTCAAATGGTCCTATGTACCTTGGATTTAGTATTCCACACTTTCTGAAGTGTATCTTGCCCTTCCGGGGTGAGACCTTCATATGACAAGGTCATCAACCTGGAATTCCAAGGGTTTTCTTTTATCGAAGTCGTAGCTTCTCTGATTAACTCTGGAAGCTTTATGTCGCTTCCTGATTCGTATTCTCTTTTCGGTAGTTTCTCGTATGAATTTCGGACAAGCGAAGGTGTTGTGTGGAACTTAGGCCTCTAGCTAGTTGCATGTTACCTAATTTAGTCCAGTGTAGATAGGATCTGCACTTGCGACCACAGAAGGTTTCGAATGGAGAAACTTAAGTGCTAGCATGATAAAGGACTTGACTTATTGGTAAGTGGGTATCCCATGTTTTACCAAGGTCGATCACATACGTTCTTAGCATGACTTCTAATGGTTTAATCGTTCTTTCATTCTGTCTGCCGGTTTGTGGATTAGTAGGCTATTCATATGTTTAGCCTAGTTCTCAAAGATTTCTGAAGTGACTGCTTGAACTGGGAGATGATTCTACTATCTCGAACAAAGATAACAGATTTTGGAACACCGTGCAGTCTAGATAATCTCTCGGACACACTTAATAGTTAGTTTCTTTATCTTCCGTGTGTCTTTTAATGACATGAAGCATACGGTTTTGACTTATTTGTCCAAGTTCTTATCCATTCTTCCCAAGGTTTCACCTGCCACATTTTCAGGTTTCAAGGCTTCCTGTTGAACCTCCTTACTTTGTGTGGACAGATTTAAATGGGTTATCATAGTCAATGATTAGCTCTACGACCTGAGTACTCATTCTGACTTAGGGTGTCAGCTACTATATTGGATTTGTCGGGATGATAACGAATTTCGAATTCGTAGTCATTTAGTAGCTCGACCCACTATCGTGGTCTCACATTGAATTCCTCCTGGTAGAATATATGATGAAGGCTTTTGCTCCGAAGTTCATGATAAGACTCATACTTGGCTCCTCCACCATCACCTCGTGTATACAAGTCGTATATAATTTAGATTTCACAAAACGTTCGGATGAGTGACTCTGCCCCATGTCCACAACCAAACAAGGAACAGGAGATAGGGCGGAATTACACATCCTAAATCTTGTTAAGTCTAAATTATATACCACTCTCGCGTATACACTTAGCAGCGATATATTAACCTAATGAGTTCTTAGTCTCTATTCTTGAACTTGACATGCGGTACAATGATTATCCTATGAGATCTATTAGGGTACTTCAGTGGTTACTGACTTCGGTGCTTTTCGTTTCAAGTTTCCTGTCTACTGAGTAGGCTAGAAGGGCGTGGTACCTTCGCATGGGTACTTCTGAAGTTTTGAAATTAGAGATGACATAAGGGTTTGCGTTATGGATTGGAAGAATTTCATCTTACGGCTGATTATGGAAAAATTTCTTTTACACAGCATAAGAATTTTGCATGGTAAGGACCAAGCCAAACCATGTCAGATGAAGATGTCAGAACTTCTTGACGAAACATATATTTAGTCGTTCTGGGAGGAATGATTACTAGGATGATGAACTATCCTATGTACCTAAGTTTTCAACGCTTCTGTTTTTATTTTATTATTACTGTTACGAATCTCCTTTTTGATTCGAAATTGGCGGGTATTACCAATACGAGGGTTCTGATAATTTGAAATTATGAATTTCTATGAAATGATCCTTACTAGGGCTCTCTATAATCGCTTGGTGTATACAAGTCATGTATAATTAAGATTGGTAAGACCTTTGACTGAGCAACCCTGCCTTAAATCCACAACCAAACAAGGAACGGGAAATGAGATGAGATTACTCACTCTAAGTCTACAAATCTTAATTATAAATGACCCTTATGTATACCCTAAGTCATCATAGCTTACCTGTTAGGGTTTCAAATTTTATATGAATGTTGTGATTTAATTTGAACTGGAGAGTAATCATAATTATAGATAATTATTTGGGTTTGGAAGCGTACCAAAAATATAGCAGGGTTCTTTGATGCCTTCCCATGCATTGGGGTCAAACTCCTCCTGCTCCCCCGTCGTTCTTCTATTGGACAGTCCCTCTTGTAATGTCCTATTTCACCGCAAAGGTGACATATTGGAATGGTTCCAACATTGGTAGTTGAGGTGATGAACTCAATCAGAGTTATACAGATACGGGCGGTGTGCCCCTTCATGTTGCATCTATTGCAATGCAACTCTCGACAAACTCCATGATGATGGTAGTTGCACTTGCTGCAGTGTGGGAGGTTTCCTAAGTACGGCGTGGTCGGTGCTGGAATAACAGGGCTGATGGGGGTATTGACTGCCCCAGTTCGTTGCCCTCTGTTAGGTTCTTGAGTTGAACAACCCTCTTTCTTGTTCTTGAACTTTCGTTTCAGGATATTAGGCTTAAGGTTCGAAGTGTCCTTACGAACAGGTACTCGTTGCTGTACTTGGTCATCACCACGATCGGGGTTGCCGATAGCATTACCACTAACATTTGCGTTGTTAGCATTAAGGTGTGCCATGACAGCTGCTACAACTGTTGTGACTGCAACTTGAAAAGGAGTCGCATCTATTTGGAGGATTGGTGTTTTGCTGGTGGGTTGGTTACGTTTCTTCAGAGGCATGATTCTGTTACATGATAAGAAAATGAGCTCGTGAGCGACTATCATTGGCTCTAGATGTATTCTAATCATTTGTATCTACATATAAGTCTTTCATTTTGTTATATTGTTCTCAATGATTCAACCTGCATCCCTATGATGCAGTCCTGGTAAGGAGCAGAAATAAGTTTCTAGAATGGTTATGAACCGAGTGTCATCCGAACTAAGTTACCTTCGATTGGTGGATATCGTTTTCCAACTTTCGAAATGATTTGAAAACAATTCATAATAAAGTCTACATAATATAGACTTATGAATTTGAGAAGTAATCACTATCAATTGAGATTTCGTGATCCGATTTATTGTTATTAGCCGTGTTAGGGAAAGACGATAAGCTCAAAACCTAATGTGAGTAATGTAAATACTAACTCACTAGGTTGAATCGATTTACTAGTTATTACTTAGAAGAAAAGGCGCTCAAACACTTTACATGAATCACGCGTGGTTTTCCTCCGTTCTCTGTTCTATTCTGGGCGGTAATGATTTGTTCTCTCCTGGTATCAATAGGGTGTCCTTCTTCTCCATAGGTATATTGAATTCCTGAGCTATCTTACTTCCGATTCTGACACTGATCCCCATTACTTTGTAATGAAGATTTTGAATCTCGGAAGTTCATGCGAATCTCTCATTGGTGTCCGTAATAGGGTAAGGGCACTAAATGATTTCTATAGTTTTTTTTATTTCTCATCTGTTTCTTTCTCAGAATTCTCCTAATGAAATTCTGTTGGATCCTCCTTGACGCTTCTATTGATTGTTGGAATGACTACATCTATCTAAGGGGTTTATACGAGCATGGGAATATCTAAAGAATCTATGAGAAAATTAAATTTTTACGAAGGTGATCCTTTATGGTCCTTCTATAATCACATAGTGTGTACCGATTATATATATTCCAGATCAAATAGAACTTTGAATAAGTAATCCTACTCTAAAACCACATCCAAACAAGGAAAAGGAAGTAGAGTGAAAATCACATACTCTAAGTCTATAAAATCTCAACTATATATAACCTTAATGTATCCACTTAGTAATTATAGACTTACCATAAAAGATCTTTTAAAATTTCCCAAAAGTTTATTTATGTAATTTAAAATACTTCCATGGTATTTTAATTATAAGTTTGATTCTTGGACTTCTAGATATAAGAAGTTGATAAGTTTTCAGTTTTCTTGTTATAACATCCTAAAATACTCCTATAGTATTTTAACCTTTATGGTTGGATCTAGAATTCTTTTGCTACCTAGGTAAGTTTTAGATTTGTTGCAACACTACAATCACTCCCAAACACATGTTGGTCATATCTCAAATAAATATAGTTGATCAGGCTATATTGATCCCAGATATGATTACATAACTGTCCAGGTTTAACTGTAATGTCCAATATCCAAATACTTTTGTCTTGTTCTTCTTGTGATACTCATTCTAGTATATATATTCTGCATGTACTTATACTTTTATAAAATATTGTTATATTTTTAAAGTATAACTCTTGGTCAGAGTGTTTTTATCCAAATGGGTTTATAGTTGTATATCTTTTATGACTGATATACTGAGTTCACTATAAACAATGCTTTGATACCAATCTGTCACACCCCAAACCAGAACGGCGGAAACGTTATGAGCGGAGGACGTCATGTAAGTAACACAACACGTGCAATATAGTAATAAAAGTACAAACAACCATTGCATTAATAAGTATAAGTTTTACGTAAGTGTTTAAACATGACATATTCAAACATCAAAGTAGATACAGTAGAAGACAAGAGTCACAGCACGGTACTAGGTCGTCTTCTCAAAAGCTTCAGGAGTGTACCTGTCTACTGGATTCCTGAGAATACAAGTTATTTTGAAAGAGTAGATCAGTATTTAAACTGGTGAGTTCATAAGTATTTTAGTTATATAAAGTATACTCTAAGTTCTTGGAAAAGTTTGTTGGTTCCTCCAGAAAATCCTATATTTCCTGATGTGATAAAATGATAACCTCAATAGTTTCCTCTGCAATTAGTTAGTTTATACTAGATATATATAACCTAATATCGAATCGATAGTTAAATGGGTGAATCTTCCCTAAGCCAACAACCAAACAAGGAACAGGAAGTAAGGCGGAAGTCACACATTTCACTGTCAATCGGATATTACTTATACATAACTCTGATGTATAAACTAAGGAATTATAGAATTAGCCACTAAAGGTCCTTTATGTTATACTAGTTTAAAGAGAGTGAATGATTAATTCCATCTAATAAGTAGTTTTAAATCCCCATAAAACCGTTCTAATGAGTAGTTTTAAATCCCCATAAAACTGTTTCTAAATAGTAGTTTTAAATCCCCATAAAATCGTTTCTGATTAATAGTTTTAAATCCCCAAAAAACCGTTTCTGATTAGTAGTTTAAAATCCCCATAAAACCGTTTCTGAATAACTACTCTAATATTAACTTGCTTAATTAGGGTTTTAAAATGTGATAAAGTTGTAACCATGCTGGACTAGAATGAACACGACGACCTACTGGTGTCGCATCTAAATGTGTGACATTAGTCACCCCATGGCTGGTCTGTCGGACTGTAGCTAGCAGGAGATTCTGGTTACAAGGATATAACATAACAAGTATTGCTATTTCCTAAAAATGTACCATCACATTTTAGTTTGAGTAAATATTGAATTATAACCTTTTCTTGACAAAGTTATTTAGATCTCGTATAGTTATCTAGAAAATAGATTTCTTGTTGTTTTCATAAATTAGTTTGTATTATTACCCTGTGATTCCTAACCCTGGTACGTTGTATTTGTACCCCTGTTAATGCAAACCCGGTATGATGTATTATTACCCCGTGATTGCTAACCCTGGTACGTTGTATTAGTACCCCTGTTAATGCAAAGCAGGCATGATGTATTATTACCCCGTGATTGCTAACCCTGGTATGTTGTATTTGTATCCCTGTTAATGCAAACCCCATATGATGTATTATTACCCCGTGATTGCTAACCCTGGTACGTTGTATTTATACCTCTGTTAATGCAAACCCGGTATGATGTATTATTACTTCTTTAATATATTATCCATATACTAAAAGTATTATACGTATATACTAAAAGTATTATACGTATCCTTTTCTTGATAAACTCCTTTAAGTCTTATTTATATACTTATAGAGTTACAAACATATTTAAAAGAGTTTATCAAAATTTTAAAAAGGGTCTATGTGATTTTGAAAAGTGTATACATGACTTTAAAGATTTTACATGACTTTAAGTTATTTTGGAAGCATCTGGTAATTAAACGCATAAGGAAATCGTTTATGTGATTAACATCACATGTAATTATTAACACAATTAGCTTGTGTTAAACTTTTATTCCCCCCTAAAAAGCATTTAAAACCATTAAAAAGGTAGATTATAGGGGTATGAACTCACCTGATAAGTGGTGACTTGGGCAGCGTTTCGTTTCTATAAATGATCTTTCTCGAAGAAACCGCGAGTTTTTTATTAAAACCAGTCTTTACGCAGGCAGCACTTCGACTGGAAAGAGCTTAGCTTCTCGAGAATTCTGGGGCTTCGGGGCTTGCTTCGGGTTATAGATATGATATCGGGGCTTTGGGGGTTGTAAGAAAGTTTAGGGAGGTGAAAGAAGTGAAAAAGGATGAAAAATGGGGTAAAAATGGTGAAGGAACCGGAGGATCTCGCACCTTATTTTATACCCTGCGAGGGTTCATGCGAAGGGAGGAGTCAGCAGCACATGCGTCTCGCAGGCGAGGGATGCACGTGTCCGAGCTCGGAAGATGCCACCGCGAAGCCACACGTCGGAACTGGAGTGGATCGCGCTTCGGATGCGAGGAGGAGGCAACATGCGTCGGATTTCGCTTGGACCTCGCCTTCGGTCGAATCAGAAGACGACACGGGGCGGACACGGGGAAGCCTCGCATGCGAGGTGACGTGGCCGAATAGTGACCATGCGAAATTTCCCGGTTTTCAATATTTTTTTCGATTTTTATGCCTGAAACTTGCGAAATTCATAAATTTCGCATACGAGCTCCGTTTTCGACATTCTTTATATGCACGCGTAGGTAAAATTATACTCTACGACTTTCGTTTAGACTTCGTCGGCTAATTTTGAATTTATTTTTAATATTATTATTTTTAACAGACCGGGACAGGAAATCCGTAAAAAATTCATAACTTCTTTATTCGAAGTCCGTTTTCGTCTGTCTTTTTACCGTTGTACTACTATTGACGAGACCTTCGATTCTCGTTTAGGTTGTATCGGCTAAAAATCATTCGATGTTTATTTCGAGTTTTTAGTTGTATATTGCTATACTGAACTTTAGAAAAATCGTAATTCCTCATACGAAGGCAGATTTTGACGTTCTTGTTATGAAAGTTCTCGGTTTAACATAATATACAACTTTCATTTAGATTGTTATGGCTAAAAAGCCTTTTATTGAAAATTCACTTTTTACACTGAACAATGTTTTGCCGGTTTTGTCGTGGATCTTCGATTGGTCATAACTTATTCATTATAACTCGGATTTCAGTGTTCTTTATATTTTTGGAAACCTTGTTACAATCTCTACCACTTTGTTCATCCCAATTAAGATTATTGAACAATTTATTTTTGACCTAAATTTTATTGGTGTTACACCCTGTAATTATTAGGTTCATCCAAATCTATCAATGTACTGTCACTGATAAATGTATCACCTTCAGTAGTGATGTGATAACCATAATAAAAGTTAGGTGTGCTCCTAACTCTAGTGGAACGCATCAGAGGTACGGACTCATCTATCGGCTCAACAGGAGTTTCCTCCTCAGGTTGGTCGCTAGTGTTTGAGGTTCCTTCACCACTTGACTCTTGAAGCTCTTCAAGGTCAATTTGACTCCCACTGTCTCCTTGGCTTATAAATTCTCTCTCACGAAAGACTCATCTCCTTGCCACAAAGACCACATTCTCACTAGGTCTATAGAAGAGGTAACCAAAGGATTTTTATGGGTAGCCGATGAAAATACACCTCTCGCTTTGAGGTTCGAACTTGTCGTGAGACTCGCGCCTCACGAAAGCCTCGCAACCCCAAATCTTGATGTGGTCTAGATTTGGAACTTTTCCGGTCCACATCTCGTGAGGTGTTTTGGCAACCTTTTTGGTAGGGACTAGATTAAGGATATGGGCGGCAGTCTCTAAGGCATACCCCCAGAATGAGATTGGTAATGAAGCTCGACTCATCATGGAACGAACCATGTCCAACAACGTTCGATTGCGCCTCTCAGCCACACCATTCAACTGTGGTGTCCTAGGAGGTGTCAATTGTGAGACAATCCCACATTCCTTAAGATAGTCAAGGAACTCAATACTAAGATACTCTCCTCCCTGATCGGATCGGAGCATCTTGATGTTCCTGCCCAGTTGATTCTCCATTTCCTGCTTAAACTCTTTGTATTTCTCAAAGGTTTCTGACTTATGTTTGATTAAGTAGATATATCCATATCAACTGTAATCATCAGTAAAAGTCACATAATAGCGATTAGCATCTGTTGTGGCGGTTTTGAAGGGTCCACACACATTTGTGTGTATGAGGTCCAACAAACCTTCACCCCTCTCACAAGAACCAGTGAAGGGTGACTTTGTCATTTTTCCAAGTAAACAAGACTCGCAACTATCATCTGATTTCAGGTCAAATGATTCCGAGACTCCAACCTTTTGGAGTTGGCCTATGCGCTTCTTGTTAACATGTCCAAGACGACAATGCCACAAGGATGCTTTATCCAAGGTAATCGAAGAATCAATATGAAATACATTATTCCCTAAGTTCTCTACAATCGACACAGTTTCATATACACCATCACAAGGTAATGCTTTAAAATAAAACACATCATTATAAAAAGCATCAATAGCACCAAATTTATTGTCAAATGAAAATGTGAATCCTTGCTCGTACAAACTATGAAAGGAAATAATATTTCTCGCCATTTCTGACGAGTACCAACATTTATTCAAATCTAAAGTTAACCCATTATTAAGAAATAAAGAATAAACTCCAATCTTGGTCACAGGTGATGCTTTCCTATTGCCCATGATTAACTTTATCTTCCCGTGTTCCACTTCCTCACAACTTCTTAGGCCCTGCAAATCAGTACAAATGTGAATACCACAACCTGTATCAAGCACCCAAGAGTTAGTATGCGATGAGTTTTTAGACAATATGGTATAAATACCTACATGGGTGGGTTTAAATTTCCCATCCATTACATCCTGCAAGTACTTAGGGCAGCTTCGCTTCCAGTGCCCCTTTTCGTGGCAGTAGAAGCATTGTGCTTCCTTTGGGTTTGAAGAAGGAGGAATAGGACCTTTCTTGGTCCCACTTGAAGAGACGACATCAAGGGACTTTCCCTTGGTACCCTTCGAAGGGGTCTTACTCTTCTTCCCCTTTCCCTGCCCAATTTCCAGAACAGGGGCTGTTGTAGGAGTAGGAGTAGAAGTAACAGTCGATTTACCTTTAAGGCCACTTTCAGCGGTCCTCAAAAGTCCTTGAAGTTTGCTAAGTGTAACTTCCTCCTTGTTCATATGATAAGTCATACGAAACTGATCATAACTTCGAGGTAAGGAATGGAGAATGATATCAATCGCCATGTCCTCAGGGAAGTCCACATTAAGCTTTAGCAACTGGTCCACGAACCTTTGCATTTTCTGCAAGTGACCGGTGATGGGTTCACCATCCTTCATCTTGGCTGTTAT
Organism: Lactuca virosa; assembly: GCF_052849685.1. Lineage (NCBI taxonomy): Eukaryota > Viridiplantae > Streptophyta > Magnoliopsida > Asterales > Asteraceae > Lactuca > Lactuca virosa. The sequence continues at coordinate 207,551,803 of NC_136426.1, forward strand.
CATGGAGGAGATGATTTCATACCTCTCTTGACGCGCGCTCTGATGGTACCTTTCCATCAGATCCAGGTGCATCTCATAGGGGTAGAAATCTTCATAGGATTTCTGGAGTTCGGGAGTCATCGTTGCTAACATAATGCAAGACACTTTAGTAGCATCCCTCTCATGTGCAACATACTCCACAATCTCCTCAGGAGTAGCAGTGGACTCATTGATAAACTTAAGCTCCTTGTTAAGGACATATTCCTTGTCCTCATAGCGGGTAATCATTCTGATGTTCCTAATCCATTCATTGAAATTAGAACCATCAAAAGTGACTTTCCCACACAAGTTCATGAGGGAAAAGGAGCTTGTAGGGTTTGAGCCAGTAGCAGTGTTGGAAGACATCTGAAAGGAAAGAAAGACAAGTTTTAATTAGATAAGAAGTCCTTAATAAGTCACCCAAATGAAATATTAAGGCTAGGATCCTACAAACTATTTCATAACTTGGAAGAGGGATGCCGTAATCCAAGCTATAAAATATTTGAAGGTGGGTAAATGATGATTTACCAATTTCCACCATTATAAACAAAATAAATTAATAAGTTTTAATTGGATTTGAAACTCCTAGATCTTTTGAGATACATTGAACTTTAAATGACTTGTTTAAATCTCGATTGTGCCCTCTCACGTTTGTGACTGCGATGCCGAGGATCACAAACAAGGTGTGAATAACCATGCAAATTGACTTGGTACCCTTAATTTTATCACCTAATCGATGTGCCGGTTAACCACACACGCTCCACCGATCTATGATAAAACATAAGTCACCCTTTGCCACTCTTACTAGTCCTTGTTAGTGTGCCGGTTAACCAAACACGCTCCACTAACGACTTGGTAAGGTACAAAGTGTAATTACATGGGTTAGCACCTATTTCACATTTTGCTAAAGTAACTAAGATTGGGAATTAATAAAGGTTTAGTTACTTTATAATTTCATTATACTTTTAATGAGGATTAAGGTCCTATCCTACCCGTTCGGCTAATGACCCTCCACCAGTCAAGGAAGCGGTGGGTGAGAGTGGACACCCATTAAACCACCATTTTATAGGCAGTAACCTTATACCCCCCTTATAGACCGGCTTCGTGAATGAGGCCTACTAACGGTAAGACTGACTTATTCTTATACATATATATAATAATTAAACTTTTAATTTTATAGAAGTATAAGGATTGAATTTTAAACTTTTAAAATTCTAAGGTTCAATTTGGAACTTAATGTATTAATATGTGAGACTTTACAAATTCCAAACTTGAGGGCAAGTTTTGAAACTATTCAAGACTTTTCAACTCCATAACTTATGAGTTAATGGTTCATTAAAATGAGTGACCTTTCATTTTATGTAACCTATGTGTTTTAATATGGACTTTAAAAGAGTGACTTTTGGTAATCCATAACTTGAGGACAAATTATGGATTCCATTAAAACACATAATTGATCAAGAATTAATCATCAAACAATTCATCAAATAATTCCTATGATCTAACAATAGATCATAAGAACATGAACATCAATATCAAATTTTCAAGAATCATATTTACAAGGAATTTTGATATTAGCCATTGTAAATGGATTAGCATAACCATTACACCATCAAAAACAAGTTTTAAAACACCAAAACAGTTTAGGGTAATGTTTCTAGTCAATTTCCAGCAGCAAAACTCAAAAAGCTATATTCTGGGGCTCCTACTCGTCGAGTGCAAGAACCTACTCGACGAGTAGGATGAATTTACACATGGACTCGTCGAGTCCCACGATGGACTCGCCGAGTTCATGCAACAGACAACAGATTTTAGAGATTTTTCAACAAGTTTGCATCAAGTATCAAGAAAAGAAGCCTAGGTTCTGATACCACTATTGGGTTTTGAGCATTCTAACACTCCTATGGTGTACATGCAACCCTAGAAACCTTGGATCTATGTTTTCTCTAAAATACATGCAAATTTGATTTCCAAGGTTTACAACCTAACTAGCATGTTATGGGGTACTTGTAATATAAAACTTTAAGTAGAATAACATACCTTTCTTTTGTGGTTGATTGCTTGGAGTTTTAGAGCCTAGCACCAATAGTGTGTGTGACAACCCGATATTTCGAATCAATGTAATGACCTAAAAAGTCAAGAACTGTAACCTCTTTTGATATAATGGATTTATTGTCTAAAATAAAATGTTCAAAAATCATCTACTAGGTTTTCTTAGACGATAGATATCGTGTCCAAGGTTTCAGAAATATAAAAATCACTAAAATCCGAGTTATAACGAAGAAGTTATGACCAACCTAAGATTCACAGCAAAAACCGCCGGCTCGGTTAAACGTAAAACGAGATATTTCAATAAAATGATTTTTATCCTTAGGTATCTAAATAAATGTCGTAGATATCATTAAACCATGAATTTACATAAAAAGAACGCCCAAATCTGACTTCGTATGAAGAAGTTATGATTTTTCCAAGTTTCGGATATAGCAGCAGACAGCTAAAATACTCGAAATAGAGATCGAGAGATATTTAGTCGATACAACCTAAATAAGAATCGAAGATGTCAACAATAATAGCACAACGGTATAAAGTCTGACGAAAACGGACATCACATGAAGAAGTTATGGATTTTTAACGGACTTATCGTGTCCCGGCCTGTTAAAAACAAATAATAAAAATTAAAGTCAAAATTAGCCGACGGAGTCTAAACGAGAGTTGTAGAGTATATTCTCGCCTTCGCGTGTATATAAAGAACGTCGAAATCGGAGCTCGTACGCGAAAGTTATGCATTTTACAAGTTCGAGACCCGAAATCTGAGGCTGTCAGGCCTACCACGACGTGGTGAAGAATACCGCGACGTGGTACTGTGACTGATGGGTGCCAGGTGCGTCAGCAAACGTCTCGTCAACGGAAGGGGATAGAATCCCTCACCACGACGTGGTGAGGTGTACCACGACGTGGTGCCCAGATTGAGGCTATAAATAGCAGCCGAAGGTGTTGAGTTTCATTGCTCATTTCTTCTCTCTCTCGTGCCAAAGCTCTGCGTTTAAACCCCCCGAAGCCATCCCGAAGCCCCGGTCTTCATACTCAAGTTCCGAAGGAAGCTTTCTCACTCCCGAGACTCCCGAGAATCCCGAGAAATTCAACTTTCCCTAGTCGAAGTCCCGCTCAGTTATCGTTTCACCTTCTTCTATCTATCAAGTGAGTTCATACCCCTATAAACTACACTTTCAAATGTTTTATCAATGCTTTTTATACACTTTTAAGGGGGGGGGGGGGGGAATACAAGTAAACACACGGTTATTATCGTGTGTAACATAAAGTTTCACTATATACTCTTTTTATCAAGTAAATCATATGTGATTCATAACTACTACATGGGAACTTTCGTATGCAATATATATTCTCGATAACATCTTGTCTTTTGGAAATAAAAAATGTTTATATATATATATATATATATATATATATATATATATATATATATATATATATATACACGAATCAAACACTTTGTTTATACTTTAAGTATATGTGATCATTTATGTCTCTATAAATGTTATACTTTACATAACAAGTGAGCATTACACTAGGGTTTACTATACGAACGAAACACACATTTTGAAAAACTATAATGGGTATAGTTTACAAGAAAATCATGAACATTTACATATTGGAAACACTATATCAAAGAGATATTTTCATACACAAGAACAAATGGACATCTTCATACGTAAATCTGTTTTATACTAAGATTTGTGAGAAATTCAACGTCACGTACTTTCAAGTATGCAGTTAAAGTCCTGTATTATATATCATAATCTCTTGTAGGGAGAGCGTGATACTTGTGTATAGATCTATACGGGATTGACGATCCCGCACCTAAACTGTTAGCTACAGTTAGACTGGCAAGTCTGGGGTGACAAACGTCATAACATTCCAACGCCTGAAGAACGTTGTTACAGGCAGTCTGGGTCATTAGTATGGTTATAAAACTCACATGGAGTATTAAGAACACATTGATTTACGGGGTTATCAAACGCCTTAGCGATTTATTACATACACAAATCTACTATTTTAGGCATGAAAAACACTATTGCATTTCAGTTTTGGAACTTTTAAACTACCATACTCTTATGGATAAATATTGGATTTCTAAAAGCAAACATTCAAAACAGTCGAGTCTTGGTAGAAGACTTACTTTTACATTAGTAGAAAATATGGGATTTTCTAGGAGTTTTCAAACATGACATTAAATACATATGAACTCACCAGCTTAAATGCTGATCTACTCTTTCAAATCTACTTGTATTTCTCAGGGATTCAGTAATACAGGTAAACTTCAACTTTTGGAGAAGTGATGCTTAGGCGTCATAACAAATCTTTTGACAACATATTGTAATTGATATTTTGGAACATGTAATACCTACAAATGATGTAACTTTTTCAATTATATATATATGTTGGTTGTGTTTACTTTCTTTACTATGTATTCAACTGTTACGATACTACATGAAGTCATCCACCCTCGACCGATTCTGCCGTTATGGTTTGGGGGTGTGACAGTGTGGATGCCTCAAGTGGTGTCAGAAATTGTGACAATCCGAAATTTCTAGCTTGTATAAACATTCAAATTTATCAGAGTTAGTCTTGTTTGTTAACTTTTAGCCCTATTTGAAGTCTATTCGAATATTCTAAACTTAGTACATCAAAGGAATCAGTGTTAGGATGAATTGGTTGAAGTTCTAGTCATGAAGAAAACCGAAAACATCCTCAAAAAGGAGTTTTCGGTCAAGATCTTTGGGTTTTCGGTCAAGGTGACCGAAAACTCCCTTATACATATATATTTCATGATCATTTTGATCATTCTTTCCTTTACAAGTCAAGAAAACTTCCATTCTCTCTCAAGTATCATCGAGTTCTTCATTCCAATCTTCAAAATTGTAAGAACTCCTTTCATCTAATTTGTTGATACAAAGCTTTATCTAGTACAACCCTTTGATTTTATCTATGAAATCATCTCTTTTGGGTTAGATCTTCGAGAACACCAAGAACACACACTAGTGTTTTGGTCCAAAATCAACTCTATTAGCCTCTAAATCGTAAGTATTACTTCCCTATACTTGTTATCTAGTTGAAACTCTTGATTTAGGGCCTTGAAATCACCATTTATCCAAGAACAAAAGGTGTTTTCGGTCTAGTGCATCTCCTTAGACCGAAAACCCTTATGAAGGGTGCAAAATGACTTTAAGCCTTTCCTAATACTTAGTATTGAGTCTAGAACACTTCATTGATTGTGGAAAGCCCTTAAAAATCACCAAACATCATGAGTTTTCGGCAAACCATTTGGATTGAAAACCCTTTTGGGCCGAAAACCATTTGGACCGAAAACCCTTTTTGGGCCGAAAACCTCTTTGGACTGAAAACCCTTTGAGCCGAAATGGGCCGAAAACCTCAAGAAACATACTACTTGGACCGAAAACTCCTTTAAGTGGCTATACAACCCATAGATGTAACCCTTGGTACTTCTACCACTTGAATCAAAGTGTTTTTTATGTCCTAGGATGTCTTAACTTGGCTAATTAGTTGTTAAATGACTAATTAGATACATATATGTGTCATTATATGTTAAATAGGATCCGTGTGTGTGCTCAAGTCTTCACTTGACACTTAGCATCCTATACCATCCGTTCTTCCAAACCACTCACTACCGGTGAGTTCATACCCCTTAATCAACCTTTTAAATAATTTTAAATGCTTTTATAGGGGGGGGGGAATACAAGTAGAAACTTTATAGTTATTATATCAATCACATGTGATTAATAACTATCAAACAGATGGATTTTCTTACTTTTCAAACTGTATTATCAAACAAACTACTTCAGAATGATTATCAAACTCTTTTACAAGTTAAACTATTTATCAAACTTGTTTCTTTATGCCCAGCTGCTTTCAAATCGTTTTATGAAAATGACATCAAGTCACCAATGGTTATTTAAACTCTTCAAAAGGTTTTACAAAACTTCTTTGTCTTTTAAACTAATATATTTTTGTTAAATGTGTATCTATTTAGATATAGTTATATAAGTAGGATTCAAAGGACTTAGGACTGATAACTCACCCTACCTCCTGTTCCATGTTTGGTTGTGGTCTTAGAGTATCGGTTGTTTATCCGAAGGTCGTTTGAATCTTAGTTATATATTATGTATATGTAAATAGATACAAACGTTCATTATTTCAGTCCAATACCTTTGGGTAGCAAAGGTATACAAACATGTTCATTTATACAAACAACATTGCTAGTAAACTATAATATGTATAGTTTAGGAAGTTACAATTACTATTACTAGAACACTGAAACATACAATGAGTCAGTTCATTCATGAGTCATAACATATAGTGATGAGAAACAAACATAACATGTAGTGATGAGAAACAAACATAACATACTAGACAGAGAGAGAACATACAATACAGCTAGTACATACTATACATTAGACAAGAGAACATACTATTATGAGAAACAGAGAGAACATACATAAATACTAGACAGAGAGAGAACATACAATACAGCTAGTACATACAGTACATATACAAGAACATTACAACTGTTATGTGAGCCACGTAACGGGGTATGGCATCACCTGTCATGGCTCGTTTTGTATCTAGAGTCTCCTAGAAGGAGAGCGTTGAATTTGTGTATAGATCTATACTGGATTAACTATCCTACACCTTGCTGCTAGCTACAATGGGACTTGCAAGTCTACGGGTGCCAAATGTCATTTCTTCCGACGTCTTTCATCGTCGTGTTTTTAGTCGGTAGTATGGTACATGCATATCACATGGTACTTTAAATAACAATTGGTTTAAGGTATTTAGTACAACAGTAGTTACTTAATACAACACTACAGTACTATTTTATTTCTCCATTGCATTCACTTTGTGATCTTCACACAATGGACAGTAATGTAAAAACTATATTTTTGGTTAATGATAGTCAGATTGGGGAAAATACATACTCTTACAAGAGACATACATACAAACATTTGATGCCTTGGTAGAATGCTACTTTTAGTAGAAAACATAGGGTTTTCTGGGAGATACAAACATTTACAAACATTTATAAACATTTACAAACATTTACAAACTTATACATCAAGTACTTACAAACACTTCCATACAAACAATGACACTAAAATACTTATGATCTCACCAGCTTTAAAGCTGATAAACTCAAGTACTTATAACTACCTAATCAGTACTTTTACATCAAGTACTTATAACTACCTAATTAGTACTTTTATTTAGTTATTTCTTATACCCCTTTTCTCACGTAGATATCATGGTTGGATTACATATCCCCGGAGACCCGTACTATCCCAACAATGGCAATGTAGGATGGCTGGGAGATGAACCAGAAGATGATCACCCAATCCCTTTGGATGATCACCAAGCTGAAGGCTTTTCTGATGGTTCTGACTCAGAACCGAAAGTCAACAACCTACCCCCAGTAGCTCCAAACCCAAACCCTCGTCCAACATTTCATGGACTCACACCTCTGTGGGCCACAAACATGAACAGATAGAGTCAGGAACAGGGTCAACCCATTCCTTACAATGGGGACATAAGCTTTTACAACCTAAACGAGGGAGGTTCAGCTGATCGATTCCTGCCCATCATGGTCCGTAGGATTGCTCGGAACACCGAGCTAGGTCGACCATCTATTGACCGAGTCATGGAGATTGACGCCAACTCTGGCGTTAACATGGTCCACATTCGCCAACTGGAGGTAGCTATGGAAAGGGCTCCGACATAGTTTCCTATACCGCCAGGTGCAGCTAGCTGGTGGCCCTCTGTCCCAACATGGTTCACACAGAGGGAGAGAAAATAGAGAGGTACATCTGGGGGCTGGTACCTCCATTTCAGGGGAATGTTTTAGCTTCAAACCCCACTACATTCGATAGTGCCAAGCGGTTGGCACAACGGCTCATTGACCATGGGGTCCGTACCCCGGCCGCAACAACGACCCTAGCCATCTCAGAACCCTCCAAAACCGTTGATTCCAAGCGGAAGTTCTGGGATGACAAGAAGAAGAAGAAGGATGCCAAAAAGCACCAGGTCGTGGCAGTTCATGCTGCGATAGCACCTGCCGCTGCTGCTCCGGTAAAGCAGTACGCTGGAAGTTTGCCCAAGTGCAACAAATGCAATTTCCACCACATCGGAGCCTGCCGAGAAATGCAGTGCTCTAACTGCAACAGGAAGGGGCACACTGCCCGTTTCTGCAAGGCTCCTGCGAAGCCAATCACCCAAGTCCCCGGTGCTGGTGTGGGCCAAGCTTGCTACGGTTGTGGCGAGGTGGGACACTACAAGAGGAACTGCCCTAAGGCAGGGATCGCCGGCGGAGTGGGAAGAGTTCTGGCTATAGGCCACGAGGAAGCGGTTGCTGACCCCACAGTGGTCACTGGTACGTTTCTCCTCGATAACTCTTATACATGCATTCTGTTTGATAGTGAAACGGAGAGAAGTTTCGTGAACCGGAAATTTGCTCACTTACTTAAGAATATATCACATGCACTAAAAGAACCATTCATAGTAGAAATGGCTAATGGAAAGACAGAGAGTACTAACTGTATATACCTAGGTTGTACTCTAACTCTATATAGCCATTCATTTTCGATTGACCTCATGTCGGTCTCAATTAAAAGTTTCGATGTCATTATCGACATGGATTGGTTGAGTCTGCATCGTGCCGACATCATGTGTTATGAAAAGGCTGTTCACCTTAATCCGCCATCTAGCGAAACTCTAGAAATCTACGGCGACAAACCCGGCAATAACCTTCGCCTCATCTCGAGTATTCAAGCCCAGAAATTCTTGCGAAAGGAGTGTCGCACATTCCTTGCTCATGTTGTCGATGTGAGTCAAGAAACGAAATCCATTAAGGACATTCTAGTAGTACGCGATTTTCCCGACATCTTTCCAGACGAACTCCCAGGATTACCTCCGCAACGTCAAGTCGAGTTCAGAATCAACTTAGTTCCAGGGGCTACCCCAGTAGCCAAATCGCCTTATCGTCTAGCACCTGCAGAGATGCAAGAACTGTCCTGTCAACTTAACGAACTGCTCAGCAAGGGCTTTATAAGACCAAGCTTCTCACCCTGGGGAGCTCCAGTCTTGTTCGTCAAGAAGAAAGACAGATCGTTTCGTATGTGCATCGACTACAGGGAGCTCAACAAACTGACCGTCAAAAATCGTTATCCTCTGCCTCGTATTGACGATTTATTTGATCAACTGCAAGGGGCGAACTTCTTTTCAAAAATCGATCTAAGATCCGGATATCACCAACTACGAGTGCTAGGGGAGGATGTCCCGAAGACAGCCTTCCGAACTCGTTATGGGCACTATGAATTCGTAGTGATGCCGTTCGGATTAACCAACGCGCCCTCGGTATTCATGGATTTCATGAATAGGATGTGTCGTCCTTACTTGGATCAGTTCATCATCGTCTTCATCGATGACATACTTATCTACTCTCGTAGTAAGGAGGAGTATAGTCAATATCTGTGACTAGTCTTAGAAACGCTGCGTTTGGAGAAGCTCTATGCGAAGTTCTCGAAATGTGAATTTTGGATCTGAAGAGTCGAATTCTTAGGGCATGTGGTTAGCAAAGAGGGAATACACGTGGACCCTTCCAAAATCAAAGCCATTGAGAGCTGGTCAGCACCGAAGACGCCTACCGAAATTCGTCAATTTCTAGGCCTCGCTGGCTACTATCACAGGTTCATTCAGAACTTCTCCCGAATTGCGAAACCTCTTACAACACTGACCCAGAAAGGCGTGGCCTTTGACTGGGAAGAGAAGCAGGAGAGAGCGTTCCAAACGCTCAAGCGAGCCTTGTGCACCGCACCAATACTATCCCTCCCCGAAGGGATAGAAGACTTCGTTGTCTATTGTGATACCTCAAATCAAGGGATCGGCTGTGTTCTGATGCAACGAGGTAAGGTCATCGCATATGCCTCGAGACAGCTGAAGACACACGAGGTCAACTACACCACTCACGATCTTGAGCTAGGAGCAGTTGTGTTTGCTCTGAAGAACTGGAGACACTACCTGTATGGTACAAAAAGCACTATATTTACAGACCACAAAAGCCTACAACATATATTCGACCAGAAGGAGCTCAACATGAGACAACGACGGTGGGTCGAGCTACTCAGTGATTACGAATGCGAAATTCGTTATCATCCGGGTAAAGCCAACGTAGTAGCTGACGCCCTAAGTCGGAAAGAGTACTCTGGTCGTAGAGTCAATTCATTGACTATGACTATCCATTCACACTTGTCCTCGCAAATTAAGGAGGCTCAGCTCGACGCTTTGAAACCTGAAAATGTGGCGAGTGAATCCCTAAGAGGGATGGATAAGAACTTGGAAGTCAAAGGTGGCGGAGCCTTATATTTCATGGATCGGATCTGGACACCGAAACACGGTAGTTTTAGAGACATGGTCATGACCGAGGCGCATAACACTCGTTATTCCGTCCACCCAGTTTCAGATAAGATGTATCTGGATCTTAAAAAGCTATACTGGTGGCCTAACATGAAAGCAAAGATTGCTACCTTCGTAAGTAAATGCCTTACTTGCGCCAAGGTCAAGGTCGAATACCAGAAACCCTCAGGTCTTCTACAACAGCCGGTGATACCAGAATGGAAGTGGGAGCGGATCACTATGGACTTCATAACCAAGCTGCTCAAGACAACAGGTGGAATTCATACCATATAGGTCATCGTCGACAGATTGACCAAGTCCGCACACTTCCTGCCTATCAAAGAAACAGACAAGATGGAGAAGCTTACAAGAACCTACATACGGGAGATTGTACGACTGCACGATGTTCCCATATCCATTATCTCGGACAGAGATAGTAGATTCACTTCGAGGTTCTGGCAGTCGCTACAAAGTTCCCTAGGAACTAGGTTGGACATGAGTACAGCCTATCGTCCACAAACCGAAGGACAAAGTGAGAGGACTATTCAAACATTGGAAGATATGTTGCGAGCCTGCGTGATTGACTTTGGAAAGGCATGGGATACTCATTTACCCCTTGTCGAATTCTCATACAATAATAGTTATCACACAAGCATAAAGGCGGCTCCATTTGAAGCCCTCTATGGCCGAAAGTGCAGATCCCCTCTGTGCTGGGCTGAAGTGGGTGACACACAGTTAGCTAAAGGACGAGTTCCTGAAAGCTCTCTCACAGGTCTGGAAATCATTCGGGAAACGACAGAGAATATCGTTTAGATTCGTGAGCGATTAAAAGCCTCTAGAGAGCGACAGAAAAGCTACGCTGACAAAAGAAGGAAACCGTTGGAATTCCAGGTGGGAGACCGTGTTCTATTGAAAGTCTCACCCCGGAAGGGCTTGATACGCTTCGGAAAGCGTGGAAAGCTAAATCCAAGATATATAGGGCCTTTCGAGATTCTTTCCAGCATCGGCCATGTAGCTTACAAACTCAATCTACCTAGTGAACTCAATAATGTACATCCTACTTTCCACGTATCGAACTTGAAAAAGTGTCTGTCCGACGAGACTCTTGTGATCCCACTCGACAAGATCGAAATCAACGAGAGCCTCAACTTCGTGGAAGAACCAGTAGAGATCATGGACTGAGAGGTCAAGCAAACGAAACAAAGTTGTATCCCGATAGTGAAGGTTCGCTGGAATGCCAAGCGAGGACCTGAATTCACGTGGGAGCGCGAGGATCAAATGAAACTGAAATATCCTCACCTTTTTACTTAGTTATTGTAACTACTTATTTGCTTAAACTCTAATTTCGGGATGAAATTCTCTCTAACAGGGGGATGATGTGACAATCCGAAATTTCTAGCTTGTATAAACATTCAAATTTATCAGAGTTATTCTTGTTTGTTAACTTTTAGCCCTATTTGGAGTCTATTCGAGTATTCTAAACTTAGTACATCAAAGGAATCAATGTTAGGATGAATTGGTTGAAGTTCTAGTCATGAAGCAAACCGAAAACCTCCTCAAAAAGGAGTTTTCGGTCAAGATCTTTGGGTTTTCGGTCAAGGTGACCGAAAACTCCCTTATACATATATATTCCATGATCATTTTGATCATTCTTTCCTTTACAAGTCAAGAAAACTTCCATTCTCTCTTAAGTATCATCGAGTTCTTCATTCCAATCTTCAAAATTGTAAGAATTCCTTTCATCTAATTTGTTGATACAAAGCTTTATCTAGTACAACCCTTTGATTTCATCCATGAAATCATCTCTTTTGGGTTAGATCTTCAAGAACACCAAGAACACACACTAGTGTTTTGGTCCAAAATCAACTCTATTAGCCTCTAAATCGTAAGTATTACTTCCCTATACTTGTTATCTAGTTGAAACTCTTGATTTAGGGCCTTGAAATCACCATTTATCCAAGAACAAAAGGTTTTTTCGGTCTAGTGCATCTCCTTAGACCGAAAACCCTTATGAAGGGTGCAAAATGACTTTAAGCCTTTCCTAATACTTAGCATTGAGTCTAGAACACTTCATTGATTGTGGAAAGCCCTTAAAAATCACCAACCATCATGAGTTTTCGGCCAACCATTTGGACTGAAAACCCTTTTGGGCCGAAAACCATTTGGACCGAAAACCCTTTTTGGGCCGAAAACCTCTTTGGACCAAAAACCCTTTGGGCTGAAAACCCTTTGGGCCGAAAACCTCAAGAAACATACTACTTGGACCGAAAACTCCTTTAAGTGGCTATACAACCCTTAGATGCAACCCTTGGTACTTCTAGCACTTGAATCAAAGTGTTTTCCATGTCCTAGGTTGTCTTAAGTTGGTTAATTAGTTGTTAAATGAATAATTGGATACATATATGTGTCATTATATGTTAAATAGGATCCGTGTAACACTAGTCAAAATAGGTCAATAGACAATCACATGTGATTATGCCAATCATGTAATGTGATTATGTTAACCTAGTAATGTGGTAAGAGTGTTATGTAGTTCATGATAAATTCTAATACAAATATAAACCTTCTTTATGATACACCTCAAAGTATACGTCCATACGATTCCAAAAATATAGAGAATGTTTGAATCTGACTACGTATGAAGAAGTTATGATAAACCGAACACTATAAATCTCTATAATAAGAGAAATTTAAAATAGACTTAGAATTAGCTCCTTAAGTCTAAAAGAGAGTTGTAGTACTCGTAAATACCTACGCGTGGATATAAAGAACGTCAAAAACGGAGTTCGTATGCAAAAGTTATGGCCTTCCAAAGATGTTGCTGTCAGAAACCCTAATTTGACAGAACTCACGACGTGAGCATAAAATCTCACGATGTAAGGACTCAAACCGCCACATTTCGGATCTAGAAAGTGTGACGAGGCTGCGAGGGGATAAGATCCAAACTCAAGATGTGAACAAGGAGTTTTTCACGACGTGAGGAGTCACATGGCCACCTTCCAAAGCTAGGGACGCAAATGGCAAGTCTACGGGATGAACATGCAGGACTCACGACGTGAGCCTTATAAAACTCACGACGTGAGGTTCTAAAATCCTTACTATAAATAGCAGGTCCGACTTCAGCCATTCTTACACCTAAACTTCTTCCCTTTCTCTCCTTTGCTGAGGCCCTCTTGCATCCCGAACCCCGATGACCTCGTACGCTGACTGTTTTTGCTTAGATAACATAAAATCACGCTACTAGGGTGAGTTTCACGGCCCCACTTTCTAATGTTTCAGGGGAAAACGCATGCTAGATAATATATATATATATATATATATATATATATATATATATATATATATATATATATATATATATATATGTTATTATTATGTCTATATGATAGTATATAGTTATAATAGTCGGAGTATAGTTGTTCTAAATATAGTATTTTGAATATATACAACTATTATCAACCTATCAGTATGTTAATTTACTAATGTAGAATCTTGAGTTATACTTAGGATTCTATATATATGTTGTGTGCGATATAGTTCTGAAGTTATATTCGGAAGTTCTATATGTTAAGTTATAAAGTATGTTGCTATTACTAGTTTTATGTCAAGATAAAACTGGATATGTTATATGTTGTTATTGTTAGTTTTATGTTAAGATAAAACTTGGTATTGATATTGATAGTTTTATGTCAAGATAAAACTAAGAACATTATATGTTGTTATTATTGGTTTTAGGTCAAGATAAAACCTGGTTTTACTTCAAGATATAGTTGTTATACTGCCTAAATATTATGAAATTAGGAGTAATGTTTAAAAGCATAGTCTAGTAACTTAGAGTTTTAGACATGAAGATGCTTTTGTTGTTAGAGCTATAGGAAGTCGTCAAAGTCTACATGAGTAATTGTATTCATCAACTAAGATTGGGGATCTTAGCGGAAATCCTCTGAACTGTAACCGTTAATCCCGTATGAGCGAGGAAGTCGTGTATAATTAGTATATGGGTTGACCACCCCACTTGTGACTGTTAGCTACAGTCAGCCAAAAGCAAGTGATGAACTATCCTTTTATTTGTTATTGTTCCGGCGTCGATGAAGCGTACGGTGTTGTTTCTCATGGTAAATCATGAGTGTGTTTGTTTCTCATGGTAAATCATGAGTGTGTTCTATCAGAGGTATTATATCATAGCAGCGGTTACAGGCTCATGGTAGCAAATTGTTAGAAACATTATACTTTGTCGTATACAAGTATTAATGTTAAGTATAAGTTTCCCCCTACTTATACCTTAGGATTAAGGAATGTTTAGGTATAACACTAAATTGATAAGTAAACTATTATACCTAATATACCTACTAAATGTTGGAGAGTCAAAATGATATATTCAAAACTATACTTTTGAATGTGGAAAATGTATTATTTTATGGAGTCAAAACCTGTGGACTCACCAACTTTATGTTGACGTATTTTAAAATGCATGTGTTTTCAAGAACTTGAAAAGTTGGTATGTATTCGAACAGAAGAAGTTTTACTATTACCTGTCTGTTCATTAAGAAGTATGCCATAGTCGGATATTATGTAATAGGTACTAGAAAAACAGTTATGTAACTTTCAGTTATCAATAAAGGTATGTATTTTCTTTATTACTGTTCAATGTATGTTATATAACTGTGATACGAAGAATAACGTTACACTACCCGGTGTTTCCGCCGATGGCTGGGGGTGTGACAATTTGTGTGTGTGCTCAAGTCTTCACTTGACACTTAGCATCCTATACCATCCGTTCTTCCAAACCACTCACTACAGGTGAGTTCATACCCCTTAATCAACCTTTTAAATGATTTTAAATGCTTTTATAGGGGGGGAATCCAAGTAGAAACTTTATAGTTATTATATCAATCACATGTGATTAATAACTATCAAACAGATGGATTTTCTTACTTTTCAAACTGTATTATCAAACAAACTACTTCAGAATGATTATCAAACTCTTTTAAAAGTTAAACTATTTATCAAACTTGTTTCTTTATGCCCAACTGCTTTCAAATCGTTTTATGAAAATGACATCAAGTCATCAATGGTTATTTAAACTCTTCAAAAGGTTTTACAAAACTTCTTTGTCTTTTAAACTAATATATTTTTGTTAAATGTGTATCTATTTAGATATAGTTATATAAGTAGGATTCAAAGGACTTAGGACTGATAACTCACCCTACCTCCTGTTCCTTGTTTGGTTGTGGTCTTAGAGTATCGGTTGTTTGTCCGAAGGTCGTTTGAATCTTAGTTATATATTATGTATATGTAAATAGATACAAAAGTTCATTCTTTCAGTCCAATACCTTTGGGTAGCAAAGGTATACAAACATGTTCATTTATACAAACAACATTGCTAGTAAACTATAATAGGTATAGTTTAGGAAGTTACAGTTACTATTACTAGAACACTGAAACATACAATGAGTCAGTTCATTCATGAGTCATAACATATAGTGATGAGAAACAAACATAACATGTAGTGATGAGAAACAAACATAACATACTAGACAGAGAGAGAACATACAATACAGCTAGTACATACTATACATTATACAAGAGAACATACTATTATGAGAAACAAAGAGAACATACATACATACTAGACAGAGAGAGAACATACAATACAGCTAGTACATACTATACATTATACAAGAGAACATACTATTATGAGAAACAAAGAGAACTTACATACATACTAGACAGAGAGAGAACATACAATACAACTAGTACATACAATACATATACAAGAACATTACAACAGTTATGTGAGTCACGTAACGGGGCATGGCATCACCTGTCATGGCTCGTTTTGTATCCAGAGTCTCCTAGAAGGAGAGCGTTCAATTTGTGTATAGATTTATACTGGATTGACTATCCTACACCTTGCTGCTAGCTATAGTGGGACTTGCAAGTCTACGGGTGCCAAATGTCATTTCTTTCGACGTCTTTCATCGTCGTGTTTTTAGTCGGTAGTATGGTACAAGCATATCACATGGTACTTTAAATAACAATTGGTTTAAGGTAGTTAGTACAACAGTAGTTACTTAATACAACACTACAGTACTATTTTATTTCCCCATTGCATTCACTTTGTGATCTTCACACAATAGACAGTAATGTAAAAACTATATTTTTGGTTAATGATAGTCAGATTTGGGAAAATACATACTCTTACAAGAGACATACATACAAACATTTGATGCCTTGGTAGAAGGCTACTGTTAGTAGAAAACATTGGGTTTTCTAGGAGATACAAACATTTGTAAACATTTACAAACATTTACAAACATTTTCAAACTTATACATCAAGTACTTATAAACACTTTCATACAAACAATGACACTAAAATACTTATGATCTCACCCGCTTTAAAGCTGATAAACTCTTTCAAAATAACTTGTATTCTCAGGTCACCAGTAGACAGGTACCGGTGCCAGGTTTTGAGAAGATGGAGCTTGTTCAAGACTCATCTTTTATTTTGATTTACATTTTAGTGTCTTATACACTTCACAGAACGCACTTGTATTAAATTATATTATTAATGCAATGGATGATGTTGTTGCTTGTTTACTACTATTCATTGTTGTGATACTATACATGACGTCTTCCACCCCCGAACGTTTCCGCCGTTCTGGTTTTGGGGTGTGACACAAATCTCCCAAAACAACTTGGAAATACTTGAGAGAATCTAATGCTTGCTAGAATCGGCCCACCCTTGTTTCTCACACACACTAGTGCCAATTCTAGAACCAAGGACCTCTTTATATACTATGGAGGATTAGGGTTAAACCCTAATACCCATGACTCTTCATTTACCTAGGATCCATGGGTTAAAAGCTCCATGGACTATCCATGGACTTCGATATACTCTTAGCCCATCCTAAATAAATCTTAGCCCAATCCATATATATGTGTAATAGTCCATATTTAATTAGCCTCTTTTGATCATTAGATTAATTGCAAAATTATTTCTTGATCAACCCTAACTAAATAATATAATTAATATTTTAATAACTTATAATATATTAATAGATCATAAACATCTTATTCTCAAAAGTATATCCATACAAATTGTTAGGTGAAGTGCAACCCAAATGGACCACGCCGGGTCGGGTCAAGTTATACCAAATATAGTTACGGACTTAGACACCTTATCCAACACTCCTCGCAATGAACACAACATTGTCACTCGGTCTATGGAAGAGACATCCAAAAGATTTATGTAGGTAGCCGATGAAAATAAAACGCTCACTACGAGCTTCGAGCTTGTCGTGAGTCTCTCGTCTTACGAAAGCCTCACAACCCCAAACCTTGATATGTGCCAATGAGAGAACCTTCCCTGTCCACATCTCGTGAGGTGTTTTGGCAACCTTCTTAGTTGGGACTAGATTAAGGATATGGGTGGCTGTCTCTAAGGCATAACCCCAGAATGAGATAGGTAACGAAGCTCGACTCATCATGGAACGAACCATGTCCAACATGGTTCGATTGCACCTCTCAGCCACACCATTAATCTGTGGTGTGGCGTCAATTGTGAAACAAATTTTGTTGGATTAGTGTCTAAGTCCATAACTATATTTGGTATGTACTTGACCCGAGAGTAGCATGGTCCATTTGGGTTGCATGGCACCGGAACAATCTGAAGGATGGACAATTGAGAAGAGGTTATTTATGATTTTATTAATATATTATATAAGTTCTAATATATTAATATGAAATCATATTATTTAATTACTATTGATCAAGAATTAATTTGGAACAAATTCTGTGATCAAAAGAGACTAATTAAAGATATGAGGATTGATTATGTAAATCATATAATGTGGGCTTATGATCCATAGTTCCTTATGTTGGGCTAAACCCATGTGGTCACCCATGGATGATCCATGGAGGTTTAAACCCATGGAGCATGAGGAATATGGAAGGTCATGCACAATAGGGTTTGCATGGTGTAACCCTAATTAAGCCACACTATATAAGAACCCCTCTAGCTCATGAAATCGCCACTAGTGGATACACAAGAGGGCTAGACGATTTTATGAGTGCAAGTGACCTCCTCTCAAGTTCCTCCATTGTTGGTGGTGTTGTGTGATTCCATTTGAGGTGCAACACTTGGGCCACTAAGCTCTTTAATGTTCAAGGTTTTCAACTACAACAAAAGGTATGTCATCCAACTAGATTTTTTGTATTGTATATACTCTATAATATGCTAGTTAGGATGATGCTTTGGAATATTGAAAGTTTGCATCTATGTTAGAGAAAACATAGATCCAAAGCAACTAGGGTTGCATGTACGCCATAGGAGTGTTAGAATGCTCAAAACCCAGCAAACTCCACATTCCTTAAGATAGTCGTGGAGCTCGATACTAAGATACTCACCACCTCGATCGGATCGGAGCATCTTTATCTTCCTGCCCAGCTGATTGTCCTCTTCTTGTTTAAACTCTTTGAACTTTTCAAAGGTTTTTTACTTATGCTTGATTAAGTAGATATACCCATATCTGCTATAATCATCGGTAAAAGTCACATATAAGCGGTTAGCATCCCTTGTGGCGGATCTGAAGGGTCCACACACATCGGTGTGTATGAGATCCAGCAAACCCACATCTCTTTGACAAGTACCAGTGAATGGTGACTTGGTCATCTTTCCAAGGAAACAAGATTCGCATGTATCATCCGACTTTAAGTCAAATGAATCCAACACTCCATCCTTTTGGAGTTGGACTATACGCTTCTTGTTGACATGTCCAAGACGACAATGCCACAAGCATGCCTTGTCCAACCCTTTGGAAGAATCAATATGCAATACATTATTTCCTAAGTTTTCTACAACCATCACAATTTCATATATACCATTACAAGGCAATGCTTAAAAATAAAATTTAACATTATAAAAAGCATTAATATAACCAATTTCATTATTAAATGAAAATCTAAAACCTTGTTTATACAAACCATGAAAGGAAATAATGTTTCTCACCATTTCGGATGAGTAGCAACAATTATTCAAATCTAATTCTAACCCACTACTATGCAATAAAGAATAAACTCTAATCTTGGTGACAGTCGACGCTTTCCTGTTCCCCATGACCAGGTTCATCTTCCCGTGCTCCACATCCCTGCTTCTTTTTAGACCATGCATATCATAACAGATGTGAAAACCACAACTTGTATCAAGGACCCAAGAATTAGCATGTGATGACCTGTTAGATAGAATAGTGTAAATATCTGCATGAGTGGGCTTTATCTTCCCATCCTTGATGTCCTGCAAGTATTTGGGGCAGCTTCGCTTCTAGTTCCCTTTATCATGACAATAGAAGCACTCTACTTCTTTTGGATTGGAAGAGAGAGTAGTAGAACCACCTTTGGTCCCACTAGAAGAGGATCCATCATGGGACTTTCCCTAGTGGCTCTTAGAAGGAGCCTTCCTCTTCTTCCCTTTCCCATGTCCAATTTCCAGAACAGGGGCAACAATAGTAGGAGTGGGTACAACAGATTTTCCTTTGAAACTACTTTCAGCGTTTCTCAGTAGGCCTTGAAGCTTGCTTAGAGTTACCTCCTCCTTGTTCATATGATAAGTCGTACGAAACTGATCATAACAAGGAGGCAAAGAGTGTAGGATAATGTCAATAGCCAACTCTTCATCGAAGTTGACATCCAACTTCAGCAAGCAGTCCACAAACCTTTGCATCTTTTGCAAGTGGGCCGTGATGGACTCTCCATCCTTCATTTTTGTTGTAATCATGGAGGCAATGAATTCATACCTTTGTTGTCGAGAACTATGATGGTACCTTTCCATCAAGTCTTGTTACATCTCGAAAGGATTGTAGTCCTGATAGGACTTTTGAAGTTCAGCTGCCATAGTGGCTAGCATGAAACACGACACCTTTGTCGCGTCCTTCTCATGAGCCCTATATTCAGCAATTTATTGATCAGGAGTAGCAGTTGCTTCATCAACCTCCTTAAGCTCTTTATCGAGGAGGCATTCCTTGTCCTCTTAACGAGTAACCATCCGAATGTTTTGAATCCAATCATTGAAATTCGACCCATCGGAAATCACCCTCCCACACAAGTTCATGAGGGAGAAAGAGCCAGAAGAGTTGAGCCAGAAGCGGTGTTGGAAGACATCTGAAAAGAAAGACACATTTTAGATTAGATAAGAATCCTTAACATAACACCCAAATGAAATATTAAGACTAGGACCCAACACAATATTTCACAATTCGGAAGAGGGATGTCGTAATCCAATTTCAAAATATTTGAAGGTAGGTAAATGATGATTTACCAATTTCCACCATGAAAAACGAAAAATAAGTATTTAAGTATTAAATGAATAGAAATTCCTAGATTCTTTTGAGATTCATTGAACTTTTCAATGGCATGTTTCAATCTCAATTATGCCTTTCAAGTTTGTGACTGGGATACCGAGGATCACAAGCACGGCGTGAATAACCATGAAAATGTGCTTGGTACTCTCGATGTTATTTATCACCTAATCAATGTGCCGGTTAACCACACACGCTCCATGGATCTATGATAAACATCGAGCTACCCTTTGCCACCCTTACTAGTCCAAGTTAGTGTGTCGGTTAACCACACACGCTCCACTAACGACGTAGCAATCTTTCATGGAATATCATCATTTTCACATTTTTCGTAAAGTAACTAAGATTGGGAATTTATAAAAAAAATTTAGTTACTTTTATAATTATCATTATACCTTTTTAATGAGAATTAAAATCTTATCCTACCCATTCGGCTAACGACCCTCCACCAATCAAGGAAGCGGTGGGTGAGAGTGGACACCCATTCAACCACCCTTTTATAGGTAGTTTCCGTATACACCCTTATAGATCGGCTTCGTGAATGAGGCCTACTAACGGTAAGACTGACTTGTCTTATACATATACATAAGTATTAAAATTTTAATATTATAATAGTATAAGGGTTGAATTTTAAAATTTTAAAATTCTAGCGTTTAGAATTAAAGTTTCATAAATGAGACTTTTTAAGTTCCAAAACATGAGGGCAAGTTTTGTAACTCTTCAAAACCTTTTGAATTCCATAACTTATGCATTTATAGTTTCATAAATGAGACTTTTCAAATTCCAAAACTTGAGGGCAGGTTTTGAAACTCTTCAAAACCATTTAGATCAAATTTTAAACTAATAAAATTATCATATAATTTATCATTTACCAATTTGACCTAATTTAACTCATATAACATGATAATTTCACTTCAAATAATACAAATAACTAGCTTATCATATAAACTAGCAATTATCTTAAAAATTTTACAATTATCTTTTAATTGGATGAGGATAATCACTACCATATCAGAAAAATCGGATTTTATGATACAAAACAGTTTGTGGTAATGATCCTAATCCAATTCAAATCAAAAAAACCCGAAAATATACCAACAGACTGTCCAACTCGTCGAGTTAGGCAATGGACTCGTCAAGTTCTTCATGAACTTGTCAAGTTCCTCATGGGACTCGTCGAGTTCAGTCTAGCATAAATCAGATTTCATTTTTGCTTCAACTTTGAACAATTAACCATGCATCAATATAACAGAAAACAGCCTAAACTCTGATACCACAGATGGGTTTTGAGCACTATAACATCCCTATGGTGCATATACAAACCTAATGCTTTGGATCTAAGTTTTCTCTAGTTATACATGCACTTTTTATTTTTCCAAAGTAAGAAACCTAACTAGCATACAACTTTGATATTTGAAACATAAAAACTAGTTAGATGAATACCTCTTGTTGTAGCTTGTTGAACTTGGCCTTTCAAAAGCTTAGCACCTCAAATGTGATGCCTCTAATAAGTCACAAACACAACTAGCAATTGGAGGACAATAAGAGAAATCTTGGAGGCACCAAAAATCGGCTATACTCCAATTAGAATACTTGTGTGTCGATTTTTGGAGCCTAGGGGTTACATATATAGTGTAGAATTCCAAGGGTCATTTGTAAACTCTAATTCATACACTGAGGCTTTTAATCCAATAACCCATTTGGACTAACACTTCATGGACTGTCACATAAGCTTAACCCATCACTAATCAATCTTGGATTATTAGCCTAAACTATATGTATCACTGATTTACATAATCAGTCCCTGTTTATTTAATCAGTCTCTTTTGATCACTAAATTAATTCCAAATTAATTCTTGATCTATACCAATTAAATAATATGATTTATCAATCAATATATTATACTTATAATATATTAATAAATCACAAAAAACCTCTTTCCCAAATATCCATCCCATCAAATTGTTCTAGTGAATGCAACCCAAAAGGACCATGCTACTATCAGGTCAAGTACATACCAACTATAGTTATGGGCTTAGACACCTAATCCAACAGTTCTCACATGGTTTCATGCTGACACTGTGAAGTCTCTCACAATCAGAACAAAGGGAGTTAAGTTCCTTGATGGACTTCCATGGTGTAACATTCCATTTTTGTCTAAGTCTTACTCTAAGAAGAAGAACAAAAAGAAAAGACAAAGAAGCTGTGGGTTGAAAAGAAAGCATCTACAAACCTAAGAAGATAAAGCAAGTGTGGGTTGTCAAAGGCACATCTACACACTTTGATGTGAAGACAACCAAAGAAGATAAGGAGGTGTACTGGAACCAAAAGCCTAAAGAAAAGAAGAGCTTTCAGATACTAAAACATGGTGTTCGTTCTTCTACTATTCAGAGATACCTTCAGGTAAGTGTTTCTAAAACAAATCTCTTCATGGTTTCTAAAAATCTTTTGCTAAAATATGAAGATATGAGAAAGAACTGGAAACTTTCAGAGTTCTGGTTGACTTTCTCTCTCTGTCACTCACTGAGAAAAAGTAAGATTATCTTGTGTATTAATTATGTAATGTTTTTTATGTATATTATTAGATTTTCATTTTATGTTTTATGTACAGTTATTATTTTTGAAATCATTTTGTGCTGGTTTGATGTTTAAAAAAAATGTGCATGAACATAAAAGTTGTTGCTTTGTTCAAGAAGTTTCAGTAACATGTTTGATATATTCCTCTTCAAGAAAGTCTTATTGTCTTCAATAGAAGCTAAGTGGATCGCTTTTTTAGTCTCACTGTCATGTTAGCAAGCAATATACACGATGACTTCATTAATTCACATAGATTTTACGTTGTTGCAGGGTCTATAAAAGAATCTTACTCAATGGAACTATAAGGTGATGTTCCACAACTTTCATGATGATCCTCATATTGAAGCCACACTGAATTTTGGTTAAATGTAACATTCCAAAAATTCAAGCCAATTAAAACTTTTTAAACAATCCCAAAACCATTAGTTATTACAAATTTGTTTTCAACATAGTTCTACATTAGAGTCTCCCAAAACAAAATCATAAGAGTGAGGAGTGGTACGATCACGCCTTCGCCTTGTCGCGATCATCAGATGTACCCGAAACAATATTCGATAAACGTAAGCTCGAAGGCTTAGTGAGTTACGCCCAAAATACCAGCATCATACAAAACAACATGCATAATGAGCCTTCAGCCTGACTGGACCACCTCACAGGCCTTCAGCCAATCTGGACCGCTCTCCGAGCCTTCGGCACGTCCAGACCGCCTCGCAGGGCCTATAGCCTATCCGAACCACTCGTCGGGCCTTCGGTCTGAATGGACCCTGGTCGGGTCTGCAGTCTGTCCGGCCCGCCCATGGTATGTTGGCCTTCATCACAAAGCAGGACCGCCTCAGCCCAGCCCCCAATCAAACAATCATGTTCACATAAATGTCATACGCTAGCATGTATAATAGTCAAACCGATCTAACATATCAAATAGCATAGCAACATCCTATAACCATGAAACCAATATAGCATAATCCTATAAGCCAAGATACCGACCTACCATGTCACTAAACATATCACCATCCTAATTACTAGGATGAAATCAGTAAGCATATCATACAATAAACCCGGATACACATCCGAAAGGGACCGGCCTGGAAACCGTAGACCCTGTTGATATAGTGAGGATAATTCACCTCGCAAGTAACTCGATGATAATGTAGTCAACTCCTCTAAGTACCACTCCAAACACTAAAACCTATTTCCACCGATGGTCCATTCCATAAATTCCAATTTACCAAAATGCCCTCAAAAGTTAACTAGTCAACCCTTGGTCAAAGTCAAAGTCAACGGTCAAGGTCAATAGTCCATGTTGCCCCAACTCGTCGAGTGCCAAATACTGACTCGTCGAGTTCTTCCAAAACACCCAGAGTCATAAAACCCTAATCGACTCGCCGAGTTTCTAGGAAACTTGTCATGTCCAAGTGTGTCCAAAAGCTGGGAAAATCCCTTCTAACTCGTCGAATCGTCCCTCCGACTCGCCAAGCTCATGCATAAATCCTTGCGTGACAATCTTCTTCGGACTCGCCGAGTTGGCCAGGCAACTCGTCGAGTCTCTTCAGTCCTTTTCCATTCAGATGCTTTTAAGCCATGACAAGGTTCCATATTGCAGATCCAGTTTCCCAATGCATGTTTATCATGTAAAGTTGCAAACTTTACGTGCATGCAAGGCCCTAAAGGCTTAGAATGCCAAATCCAAGCTTATAATGGGGTTTAACCTAACAAGGAAGGTTCATACTTGCTAAAGCTGGAGACTTTACAGCTATAGAGGCCAAGATAAGCTCAGATCTCAAGTTGCAACTTTAGATCCTAGCCCATACCCGAAAATGGTTTACATTCCTACTAGAAAAGCCCTAATCTTATTGATGAAGAGATCTAGAAGGAGGGAAGGTCAAGGTAACAACTTGTTACCTTCAAACTGAAGCCGATAAGCAGAAAAGTCAGATCCACCAACTCCTCTTGCACAAATCCTCTTATCCTTCAAGTCTTCTTCTTCTAATTCACCTTACATGCTTGAAAAATCACACAAACATGTAGCACACACACGAATTAGAGTTTCTGGACTCACCAGAGGATGTAAGGTGAGGCTAAGGAGGTAAGGATCCTTTAAATAGGGTGCAAAACCCTGTAATTTAGGGTTTCACCCTCCAGCTCTAACTCATCGAGTCCTTCCTCCGACTCGGCGAGTTGTTCACTTAATCACGTGGCCAAAACCCATTTCAGGGCATCCAACTCGTCGAGTAGAACTTACGATTATGAAAAATAACATTACAAAGTCCATACCTGAGAGTCGGGGCGTTATAATTCTCCCCTAATTGAACTAGACTTCGTCCTCGAAGTCTGCTGCGGCGAACAACTCCTGGTAATGCTCCCGCATCTCAGCCTCCGGCTCCCATGTCCACTCAGACCCTCTTCAGTGTTCCCATTGTACCTGTACTAATGGTACTTCCTTGTTCCGAAGAAACTTCACCTTTCGTTCCAAAACTGCTACTGGCCTCTCCACATAACTCAGCGCTCATCGACCTGAATGCCATCCAGTGACACCACCGCCTCCTCATCTAGTATGCACTTCCTCAACTGTGAAACGTGGATAGTTCTATGAATCTGACTAAGCTCCTCCGGTAGCTCTAGTCTATATGCCACCTTGCCAACCCTGGCAATGATCCTGAATGGCCCAATGTAACGGGGCCCCAATTTCCCCCTCTTCCTGAAGCGGATCACACCCTTCCAGGGCAAGACCTTCAAGAGTACCATGTCACCAACCTGAAACTCCAACTCAGATCGGCATCGGTCAGCGTAACTCTTCTGCCGACTTTGTGCAATCTGCAGCCGCTGTTTGATCTACTGAATTCTCTCGGTAGTCTGCAGAACTACCTCAGTCCGACCCATCACCCTGTGACCCACCTCAACCCAACAGAATGAGGTGCGGCATCTCCACCCATACAATAGATCGTAAGGCGGGGCACCTATGCTGGAATTAAAGCTGTTGTTGTAGCAAAATTCTGCAAGCGGTAGGTAGGAGTCCCAGCTCCCACCGAAGTCAATAACGTAGGCTCTCAGGATATCCTTGAGAGTCAGTATAGTCCACTCACCCTGACCGTTTGTCTGCAGATGGTGGGTTGTGCTAAAATGCAGCTGCGTGCCCAGTTGCTCGTGGAACCTCTGCCTGAAACGGGAGGTGAACCGAACATCACGGTCTGAAACGATAGAGACCGGTGCCCCATGGCGAGCAACGATCTCGCAGATATATACTTCGGCCAAATTCTCGGCCGATGAACTCTCCCGTATTGCTAAAAAGTGGGCGATATTGGTCAGTCGATCCACGATGACCCAAATAGCATCAAAACCCTTTGCCATCCTCGGCAGGTTGGTGATAAAATCCATCGTGATCTGTTCCCATTTCCACATGGGAACCTTTAGAGGCTGCAACTTTCCATGCGGCCTCTGATGCTCAACCTTGACCATCCTGCAAGTCAAGCACCTTTCTACATACCATGCGATCTCTCGCTTCATGCATGGCCACCAGTAGCTAAGATGCAGATCTCGATACATCTTGGTGGCCCCGGGTGAATAGAGAATCGATACTTATGATCCTCCTCCAGAATAATCGGTCTGACCCCACTAGTCATCAGAACCCAGACCCGACCGCAACGGGTGAATAATCCCCGGCTATCCTGCACAAACTGGGTGTTCTCACCCCTAATCCTCTCTAACTTCCAGTTCTCCCTACATATACCCTCTAACTGAGCTTACCTAATCAAGCTCACAAGTGGAGAATCCACTGATATCCTCATACATGTCACTGAGGTAGAAGATCCGGCTGATTTGCGGCTCAGAGCGTCCGTAACCACATTCGCTTTACCTGGGTGGTAAAGGATCTCACAGTCGTAGTCCTTGACTACGTCCAGCCACCTACGTTGCCTCATGTTTAGGTTCGGCTGATCCATGATGTGTCTCAGACTCTTGTGATCCGTGTAGATGGTACATCAGACCCCATAGAGGTAATGTCTCCATATCTTGAGAGCAAATACCACCGCCCCCAACTCCAAATCATGGGTAGGGTATCTCGTCTCGTGTGGCTTTAGTTTCCGTGAAGCATACGCCATAAACCGTCCCCTCTGCATAAGACCCCGCTCCCAGTCCTGTGATGGATGCATCACAGAATACCACAAAATCTTCGACTCCTTCCGGAAGAGTCAATAGTGGGGCCTCGCAAAGTCGCTGTCGGAGGGTCTCAAACACCCTCTGCTACTTAGGGCCCCACTGGAAATCTACCCCCTTGCTCGTCAGACGAGTGAGGGGTACT
Source organism: Lactuca virosa (assembly GCF_052849685.1). Classification (NCBI taxonomy): domain Eukaryota; kingdom Viridiplantae; phylum Streptophyta; class Magnoliopsida; order Asterales; family Asteraceae; genus Lactuca; species Lactuca virosa. The sequence continues at coordinate 207,579,529 of NC_136426.1, forward strand.
GCAATCTTAGAGAAATCATGTATGAATCTCCGATAGTACCGTACCAATCCCAAAAAGCTCCTGATATCCGAGGGAGATTTCAGAACCTCCCACTGAATAACCGCCTCAATTTTGGCCGGATCGACCAAAATCCCCTCCTGGTTAACGAGATGCCCAAGGAACTGGACCACTCGTAACCAAAACTCGCACTTCGAGAACTTGTCATAAAGCCATTGTCGTCTCAACACCCCCAACAACTCTCGTAGATGCTCCTCATGCAGCTCTCATGTCTTGGAATACACCAAGATATCGTCTATGAATACAATAACCGAGCGATGAAGCATCGATCGGAAGACCCGATTCATCAGATCCATAAATATTGCTAGTGCATTGGTGAGCCCAGATGGCATCACAACGAACTCGTAATGCCCATACCGAGTCCGGAACGCGGTCTTCTCCACGTCCTCCTCCCTTACCCTAACCTGGTGATACCCGGACCTCGAATCGATCTTGGAAAACCAAGATGCACCCTGTAACTGATCAAATAAATCATCTATTCTCAGGAGTGGATAACAGTTCTTCATCGTTAACTTGTTCAACTCCCGATAGTCTATGCACATCCGGTGTGAACCGTCCTTCTTTCTGACGAAAAGGATAGGTGCTTCCCATGGATAACTGCTCGGACAAATGAACTGCTTACCTAGAGGCTCCTGTAACTGAGATGACAGCTCTTGCATCTCTGGTGGTGCCAATCGGTACAACGCCTTGGCCATAGGGGCCGCACCTGGCACTAGGTCGATCCTAAACTCGACCTGCCTCTCTAGAGGCACTCCGGGTAACTCCTCCAGAAACACATCAACGAACTCTCTGACCACAGTAACATCCGATACCGAAATGTGATCCCTAATCCGCATATCCACCACGTACGCTAGATAACCTGCACACCAATGCTGAATGTACTGCCAAACCCTGGTAGCCGAACAAAACCTTGATCCCACTTTGGTGCCCTCGCCGTAGACAACCAGTTCTCCCCCACTTGGGGTTCGAACTACTACCCTCTAACCCTCGCAATCAATCATAGCACTTAAACGATTAAGACAGTCTATACCCACAATCACGCACACATCCCCCATGGGAATCGGAATCAAGTCTATCGGGAATGATACCCCGAAGATCTAAAAACACAACCAAGATAAACTAATGAAGCTGAAACCCCATGTTCGTTAGCGATAGAAACCCGCAACGGACACTCCAGCTCTCCCACTGGCACACTGAACTCCCTACTAAAAGTCTAAGAAACAAACGACCGACTCGCCCCCGAGTCAAATAATACCAACGCAGGTACGGAGTTCACTAAAAAATGTACCTTATCACAACTACAATCGTAGATGAGTATAAAACAGATATAATTAAGAAGATAAGGAATAGAAACATACGAGCAACCACATCCAGTGCTGCCCTGGCCTCTTCCGCTGTAAGCTGAAAAGCGCGTCCCTGAACCCTCGGAGGCGCGACTCTACCCTGACTACCGTTAGTAATCCTCAGTGTAGCCGGTGCTGGATCCTGCGCCGGCCGGGCAGCAAGCTGTGGACAGTTGGTCTTCACATGAAAAACTTGATGACAATGATAACATATCCTCATATCCGGAGCAGGGGCGGACTGGCGGCAGTTCCTCGCGTAGTGCCCCTCCATGCCACATTTGTGGCACCCAGTAGTACGTCTACAACTCCGGTGTGGGCCTTCCCTCACTTCCCAAAAGTGCGGCCACACTGCCCTCCTGACCTCGAATCATCGGCCTTAAACCACTTTGGCGTCTGCTAAGACTACGCTGGGGCCTGTCGTTGCTCCCTCAACTGCAGCTCGATCTCCAACTCACGCCGCCTAGCGGCCTCCTGTAACTCCAGTAAAGTATCACAACGTTGGGTTGCAACAAACTGACGGATGTCTGTCTTGATCATGCTCAGATAACGTGTCATCTGAGCCTGCTCTGAAGCAAACTCCGGGCAGAGCATCGCCCAATCAGTGAACATGCGGGTGATCTTTGTCACCGACTCAGCATCCTGTCTTATCTCCAAAAACTCCTGAGTTAACCGCTCCCGCTCAACCTATGGAATATAGCGAGCACGGAACATATCCTTGAACTGCTCCCAAGTAACCGCAGCTCTCTAATCATCACTGTAAGACCCAGTCACTCAAACCAAGGCTCTGATATCAACTTGTAACATTCCAAAAATTCAAGCCAATTAAAACTTTTTAAACAATCCCAAAACCATTAGTTATTACAAATTTGTTTTCAAAATAGTTACACATTAGAGTCTCCCATAACAAAATCATAAAAGTGAGGAGCGGTACGATCATGCCTTCACCTTGCTGTGATCAGCAGATGTACCTGAAACGATAATCGATAAATGTAACCTCGAAGGCTTAGTGATTTACCCCCAAAATACGAACACCATATAGATATAACCATATCATATAAGCAAACACTCAACAACATGCATAATGAGCCTTCAGCCTAACTGGACCGCCTCGTAGGCCTTCAGCCTATCTGGACCGCTCTCTGCGCCTTCGGCACGTCTGGACCACCTCGCAGGGCCTACAGCATATCCGGACCGCTCGTCAGGACTTCGGTGTGACTGGACCCTGGTCGGGTCTGTAGTCTATCCGGTCCACCTAGGGTATGTTGGCCTTCAACACAAAGCAGGACCGCCTCAACCCAACCTCCAATCAAACAATCATGTGCACATAAATATCATACGCTAGCATGTATAACAGTCAAACGATCTAACAGATCAAATATCATAGCAACATCATATAACTAGGATACCAACATAGCATAATCCTATAATCCAGGATATTGACCTACCAGGTCACTAAACATATCACCATCCTAATTACTAGGATGAAATCAGTAAGCATATCATACAATAAACCCGGATACACGTCCGAAAGGGACCGAACTGGAAACCTTAGACCCTGTTGATATTGTGAGGATAACTCACCTCGCAAGTAACTCGATGATAATGTAGTCAACTCCTACAAGTACCGCTCCAAACACCAACACCTATTTCCACCAATGGTCCATTCCATAAATTCCAATTTACCAAAATGCCCTCAAAAGTTAACTGGTCAACCCTTCGTCAAAGTCAAAGTCAAAGGTCAAGGTCAACAGTTCATGTTGACCCAACTCGTCGAGTGCCATATACTGACTCTTCGAGTTCTTCCAGAACTCCCAGAGTCATAAAACCCTAATCGACTCGTCGAGTTTCTAGGAAACTCGTCGAGTCCAAGCATGTCCAAAAGCTAGCCTTTTGACTCGTCGAGTCATCCCTCCTACTCGCCGATCTCATGCAGAAATCCTTGTGTGACAATCTTCTTCGGACTCGCCGAGTTGGCCAGGCAACTCGTCGAGTCTCTTCAGTCCTTTTTCCATTCATATGCTTTTAAGCCATGACGAGGTTCCATATTGCAGATCCAGCTTCCCAAGGCATGTTTATCACGTAAAGTTGCAAACTTTACGTGCATGCAAGGCTCTAAAGGCTTAGAATGTCAAATCCAGTCTTACAATTAGGTTTAGGAAACTCGACGAGTCCAAGCATGTCCAAAAGCTAGCCTTTTAACTCGTCGAGTCATCCCTCCCACTCGCCGAGCTCATGCAGAAATCCTTGTGTGACAATCTTCTTCGGACTCGCCGAGTTGGCCAGGCAACTCATCGAGTCTCTTCAGTCCTTTTTCCATTCATATGCTTTTAAGCCATGACGAGGTTCCATATTGCAGATCCAGCTTCCCAAGGCATGTTTATCACGTAAAGTTGCAAACTTTACGTGCATGCAAGGCTCTAAAGGCTTAGAATGTCAAATCCAATCTTACAATTAGGTTTAACCTAACAATTAAGGTTCATACTTGCTAATGTTGGAGACTTTATAGCTGTAGAGGCCAAGATAAGCTCAGATCTGAAGTTGCAACTTCAGATCCTAGCCCATACCCGAAAATGGTTTACATTCCTACTAGAAAAGCCCTAATCTTATTCATGTTGAGATCTAGAAGGAGGGAAGGTCAAGGTAACAAATTGTTACCTTCAAACTGAAGCCAATTAGCAGAAAAGTCAGATCCACCAGCTCCTCTTGCATGAATCCTCTTATCCTTCAAGTCTTCTTCTTCTAATTCACCTTCCATGCTTGAAAAATCACACAAACATGTAGCACACACACGAATTAGGGTTTTTGGACTCACAAGAGGCTGTAAGGGGAGGCTAAGGGGGTAAGGATCCTTTAAATAGGGTGCAAAACCCCGGAATTTAGGGTTTCACCCTCCAGCTCCAACTCGTCGAGTCCTTCCTCCGACTCGGCGAGTTGGCCACTTAATCACGTGGCTAAAACTCGTTCTTACTCGATGAGTCAGGGCATCCAACTCGTCGAGTAGACCTTACGATTATGAAAAATAACACTGAAAAGTCCATACCTGAGAGTCGGGGCATTACATTGAAGCTGATTTCCTCATTCCTTGATTAGAATCACGCTGACTATGAATCACATTGACTTTGACCCAACTTCACTCAGCTTTTAGAAATCCCAGCGAGATTTGTACTAAACATGGTTTACATGGGTAGTTTAGTCATCATGTATGTTATCTGTCAAAGAACATTAAAGAAAATGAAGAATTGGACGTGTCATTGTTAATTAAATCAAGATAAAGGAAAGTGTGGTCATACCAAAGCTCTACAAAAATATACTTATTCATTTAGGTTGATTGATTTTCACGCTGACACTCATGGTTGCTTCCTAGATGGTGATAGGTTTTACATACAATGAAACAGATAAATCCTTATACACTTAAGGGTACATGCAACCTATTAGATCTAGTCATAACTCTATTCAACAACAAGAACCCTATAACCCTAGCAACCAGATGATGATGGGTTTTATATGTCGTAACATTCTATTGAACAACAAGAACGTTATAACCCTAGGTAATTTTGAAATTCAAAGAAGAAAATACCTCTTGATTGTTGTAGTAAACAATCAAACAATCCTTCTTGTAGTTGCATGGAAACTAGCAATAAAAATCTCATACCTCTGATGGCTCACACCCAACCCTAGCAACAAGGAGGCTTAAGAGAGAGGAGAGGGGTGATGCATTTTTAGCTATCTCTTGGAAAGTGTCACACCCCTAAACCGGAATGGTGGAAACATTCAGGGGCGGAGGACGTCATGTATAGTATCATAATAAGTAAAGCAACAACAACCATTGCATTAATAATAAAGTATTTACATTGTATTCAAATCACAGTTGATTGACTCCAAAAGTAAATAGCAAAAACAAAGACTTGAAGCTACTATGCTCCATCTTCTCAGATTCTATGTGTGTACATGTCTACTAGTTTCTTGAGAATACAAGTAATTTTGAAAGTGTATCAACATTTAAGATGGTGAGTTGATAAGTATTTTGTTTTAGAAAGTAAGTTCTTTGTTCTTTGGAAAATGTTCATGTATTCCTCCAGAATATCCTATATTTTCTTAATAAGTGTTGTGACCGTACCAGTTCCTTCTACGATTACTTAGTGTATACAAGTTATATATAATTTCGATTGGATGAACAGTCAAATGGGTGGATCTGCCCTAAGTCCACAACCAAACAAGGAACAGGAAATGAGGCGGAAGCCACACTTCCACTGTCTATCAGATCCTTATTATATATAACTCTAGCGTATCCACTAGGTAACCATAGAGTTAACAATAAAGGTCATTTGATTCATGATGAGTGTGTTCCTTTAGAAAATCCTATATTTTCTTAGTACAACGGAATGTAGTCTTAGGCCTTAAGACCAAAATATATTTGTTTCTTATGCTTAAAGAAAAATATATAGTGCTTTAAATTCGTATAAGTAAAGTAACACGTACTAGTTTCTACCATGATTACTTAGTGCATACAAATTATATATAATCAAAGTTCGAATGGACAGTCGAATGTGTGGATCTGCCCTAAGCCCACAACCAAACAAGAACAGGAACTGAGGCGGAAATAACACATTCCACTACCTATCGGATCTTCATTGTATATGATTCAATAGTATTCACTAAGTAATCACACCGATATGTAAATAATCGTATTTGTTTCTAGAAAGTTGGATTCTAAATCGTTTACTTGTAAAATAATGATGTTTATCCTGGAAAATCTTATATTTTTTCATAAGTTGAGTTGTTGTCTAATATGATCCAAGACCGAAAAAGTGTAGGTATAAATACCGTACTTAGTTTGATAACCTGTAGTTTTATTATTAAGTAAAACTAGTCGAAGATGTGTCTACCCTGAATTCTGAATGTATTGTTAATACCCTACCATGATTACTTAGTACATACGAGTTATATATAATTTAGATCGAACAGACAGTCGTTTGGGTTATTCTGCCCTAAGCCCACAACCAAACAAGGAACAGGAAGTAAGGCGGAAATCACACATTCCACTACCTATCAGATATCAATTATATATAAGCCTTATGTATATACAAAGTAATCATATAGTTACTACCCCTTAAGCTTGTTTGAGAAGCATATTACTACGTAAATGAGTCGTTGTTTTCTCCATGTGAGTTCTTATAACCTTACTAATATGACGGATATCCTCATACGACGTTCTTCAGACGTTGGTATCGTTGATGACATTTGTCACCCCAGATAACTGCAGCTAAAAGTCAGGGCGAGGGATTGTCAGTCTCGTATAGATCTATACACAAACTCAAGCTCTCCCTCCAGGAGATTCTGGTTCGTAAGTGGGGACTTTTGTGGGTACTACGCAAAGCCATTGTCTCACAAATTTATTGTTACAACGAGTTCATGAGTAATATTGTGAAAAACCTTTACTTAAATAAAAATATAATTTTTATTTAATCTGTTTACGATAAAAATTGTGGACTGACTCATAAATTATACCTATTATAATTTATATACTTGTTTTCATATCATTTTTCCTTCTTAGTAACATAAACTGTAATTTCCATAAATTATACCTATTATAGTTTATATGCATGTTATTTATGTAATAAAAACCTCGTTATTTTAACAACTTTGAAAGTTTACAAGTTTGATAATAACGTTTATTTAGATTTTTGCCTTCTATAGTTTATAAAGTGTAAGAGAAATTAATAAACGATTTATATTTTTAAACACAATATTTCTTGTGTTACACTTGTATTCCCCCCCCCCCCCCGAAACATATAAAAAGTTTGGAAAAGTATAGGGGTATGAACTCACATGATAAAGTGGTGATTTGGACAGCACTTCGTTTCTAAAAATGATTTTCTTTGACAAAACCGGGAGTTTTTGTTGAAAACCGGGCTTTGCGCGGGCAGAGTTTCAACTGAAAAGACTCTTTTCTCGGGGACTTCGGGTGCTCCGGGACTTTCTTCGGGTGTTAGGGAGGTTCCCTAGGCTTCGAGGTGGTTTAGAGTGGCTAGAGAGATGTTTTAGGGTGAAAGAATAAGAGAGTTTGTAACATAAACCCGAAGACCTCGCATTCTTTTTATAGTTGGGTGAAGCCTTGGATTATGTTGGGCGTAACTTCGGTACGCTGGGAGTACTCGGTACGCAAGGCGTACCATCATATGTTGTGCGTAGATCCTACGTGGCTTCTGATCGAAATCCGAGCTTCGTACGTGTCTGAAACTTGTCAATATGCGAACGAAGGGCGACGTGGCTGACTCTGTACCTTGTTTCTGAGTACGCTGGGCGTACGGCTTCGGTCCGACCTCGAAGTTTGTGCCTAAAACTTCAAAAATTCATATATTTCGCATACGAGCTCCGTTTTTGACATTCTTTATATCCACGCGTAGGTGAGATTATACTCTACAACTTTCGTTTAGACATCGTCGGCAAATTTTGAATTTATTTTTAATGTTATATTTTTAACAGGCCGGGACAGGAAAAGTCTGTTAAAAATTCAAAACTTCTTAATCTGACATTCGTTTTCGTCTGTCTTTTTATCGTTTTACTACTATTGATGAGACCTTCGATTCTCATTTAGGTTGTGTCGCCTAAAAATCGCTCGATCTCTAATTCGATTTTTGGGTTGTATATTGTTGTGCCGAATCTTAGAAAAATCTTAACTTCTTCATACGAAGTCAGATTTAGACGTTCTATTTATGTACGTTCATGGTTTAATATATTCTACGACTTTCATTTAGATTGTTAAGGCTAAAAAGCGTTTTTATCAAAAACTCACTTTTTATGACACATAGTGTCGTGTCGGTTCCTTCGTAGAACTTCGATGTGTCATAACTTCTTCGTTATAACTCGGATTTCAGTGTTCTTTATATTCCTATAATCCTTGTCATGAGTACTACTACTTTATTCATAGATATCGGGTTTATCTAATATTTTATTTTTTAATTCTTAGTTTGACTTTTATTGACGTTCTTTGACTTTTATAAACTTGAAATAACGAGTTGTTACATTATCGCCCCGTTAGAGAGAAATTCGTCCCGAAATTAGCATTCTGAGCGGAAATTTTAGAGTAATTCTGTTCCATATGATCTTCGCATTCTAATGTGAATTCAAATCCTCGTTGAGTGTTCCAGCGGACCTTCACTGTTTCATCTGCTACTTTGGTTGGTAGGGAGTGTGGGTGTGGTTTACTTGTCTACTCTTATCCGAAAGGTAGCATGTCCACTTGTAATACTGAACAGCTTCGTTTTGAAGCTCATGGTTGGATTCATACCTGATTCATCTATTATCGCCTTGTGTATACAAGTCATATATAATTAAGATTAGTAAGACGGTCAGATGTGCGACTCTGCCCCAGGTCCACAACCAGACAAGGAACAGGAGATAGGCGGAAACACACATCCTAAGTCCGTAGAATCTTAATTATATATCACCCTCGTGTATACACTTAGTGGTGATAGATCAATCGTATTTGTCCCTAATCTTTATTCTTGAACTTGACTTACTGCACGAGTAGTATTCCCGAAAGGTCTGTTGGGAATACTTCGGAAAGGTTACGGAACGTATGGTACTCCTCGCATGGGTACTTCGGGGTTTTGAAACGAGTAACGATTCGAAGGATTGTGCCGGGTTTGTCGATATTGATTGAAAAGGGTTTCGCTAGTTGGTTGGTTAAGGTGAAGGATCTTTTTGTAGTACATGAAATTGGTATGGTGAAGACCAAGCCAATCTATGTCGAATGACAACATCGGAACTTCTTAGTGAAGAATGTGTTAAGTCGATTAGGAAGAAGTGTTTGTTAGAGTGATAGTGCATTCGGTGTATACTTTCTAGTGCTTTCAGTTTTATCCTTGTTATTACTACTACGAACGATTTGTGTCGCATTAAGCGAGTACTAGCAATAAGAGTGTTCTGATAACTAGTGATGATGCTTCATATTATGATCCTTATCAGGTCCCTCTATAATCGCTTGGTGTGTACAAGTCATGTATAATTAAGATTGATAAGACCGTCGACTGAGTGACTCTGCCCTAAATCCAAAACCAAACAAAGAACAGGAAATGAGGCGGAATCACTCACTCTAAACCTGCAAAATCTTAATTATAAATGACCCTAATGTACACACTAAGCCATCATAGCTCACCTGCAAGGATCCTTAGTTCCTATATGAATATTGTGATTTTGTTTGGATGAGAGAGTAATTTAATTACTTTTTAATTGGCACTAGTTTTAGTAAAAATTTATATTTTAAATATTTTTATTGGGAAAACGTACCGTTGTTCACAGGTGGTTCCGGGACAGTCTCTCTTGCATTGATCATCAGCATTCTTCTAGCTTTGCCAGAGTTCCTTGTTATTGGATAATCCCTCTTGAAATCTCCAGTTTCTCCATACTCGTAACAGGCCTGACTTACTCCAATGCAGGGGACTTGATTGAGGGGTTGTGTCTGTGCCCTATAGAAACGGGAAGTGTGCCCCTTTTTGTTGCAGTTCCTCCAATGCATTTTCCAGCAAGCTCCAGTGTGATGAAAGTTATACTTGTTACATTTCGGAAGGTTTCCAGCATATCGTCTAGCAGGTGTTGGAGTGGCAGGTGTTATGGTAGCATGAATAACAACTATCTGTTGTCTTCTCAAGGTTTCTTGTGTTGTTTGTCCCTTTTTCTTACTCCACGACTTTCACTTATATTCGTCCATTTTTGTTAACTCGGGAGTGGGGGTCATCACGCCGTGGCGGAATCCATGGTCTACGAGTCTCTGGGCCAAGCGTTTGGCGCTATCGAAAGTAGTTGGGTTTGAAGCTAATAGATGTCCTTGAATCTGAGGATATACTCCCCAGATGTACCTTTCTACTTTCTTGTTCTCCGGGCTAACCATCCCGGGGCATAGTGCCGCTAGATCACTAAATCTATCAATATAGGCCATTATGTTAGAGCCTGTCATAGTAAGGTTACATAGTTCTTGTTCTAATTTCTGTACTTCGGCCCTTGGGCAGTATTCTTCTAGCATCATTGTCTTTAGGTTCTCCCATCCCATTGAGTTATCCATTGTGAGATTCAATGACTTGACATGACAATTCCACCATCTAAGGGCTCTGTTGGATAAGATGCAGACAACAAACTTCACTTTGCTCCCTTCTGGGCACGCGCAGATCTCGAATATCGATTCTTCTTTTCCGAACATTGCATCAGTGTAATGACTCCCCCGCTTCCACTAAAGGATTTGGGTTTGCAGTTCATGAAGTCTTTTTATGTACACTCCCTTGGGTTTCCGTGGCTATTTCCTAAGTAAAAGTTGTTAGCACCACTTCCCACCCCACTGGCACCATTCGCGTGAATTTGAGCCATGGCAGTTGCTACGGCGGCAGTTACCGCAACCTAAAATGCAGCAGAATCATACTGTGGTGGAGGATGTGGTGGATTTGTTGGCGTGTTGTTGTTACGCTTGATATATCTGCGAGGAGGCATCTTTCTGTCATAGAGTTCAAAGATAAAACGTGGTAACATATCGGAAGTGATTATCAATAGAATGTCATAAAATTATGTTATCTCAGCTTTGTATGTATCATGTTCAAAAAGTGTTTTGTAAACAATTCATAACAAAGGTTTATGTAAAATAAACTTATGAACTTTTAGTAGTGACTATCCTCGAATGAATTTGTGTGAGTTGATGTACTATTGTGACGAAAGACGTGATAAACCTAACACATAGTGTGAGTAGTGTAATCACCAGCTCACTAGGATAAATTAGTTTATTAGTTATTAGTGTGACGCATAAAGTGTTCTACTACCTCGCATGAATCGTGAGTGCTTCTCTCTGTGTGATCCCCTCTCGGGATGCTCCTCATGAACTCCTTTTGTTTCTTCCTCGACTCTACTGTTAGCTGTTGTAGTGGGGTTACGGTCTCTGGGCATGTTGTTTGTACGAGAATAGGGATGTTTAAAGAATATTAAAAAACATTTATGGTGATCCTTACCGGGTCCTCCTATAATTACGCAACGTATACAAGTTGTATATAACTAAGATTGAATAGACCTTCGAATAAGTGATCCTACTCTAAAACCACAACCAAACAAGGAACAGGTATTAGAGCGAAGATCTCAAATTCTAAGTCTATAAAATCTTAATTATATATAACCTTGGAGCATACACTCCGGAATTATAGACTTGCCAGTAAGGGTCTTTTAGTTTTCACATAAGTTATTTTATAACACTTAAAATACTCCTATAGTATTTTAACTTTATGTTTGGCTCTAGGGTTTCTTGGTATACGAAATTGATAAGCTTTTAGACTTGTTGTCATTGTGTAGTATCATAAAATACTCCTATAGTACTTTAAATCTTATGTTTGGTTCCAGAGTTCCTTTGTATGTAAAGTTTGGTAATTTTTAGACTTGTTGCAACACCACAACCATTCCTAGGCATATGCTAATCACTTCTCGAATAAATACAGTTGATCAGGCTATATTTATTCCAGACCTGATTATATATCCCAAGGCCTACTCGTGCTATTCAACAATCTTAATAATTTTGTTTTTTTCCTATTATGAGACTGTTCTTGTATATATGTATATGTGTATACTTTTATAAAAATATTATTATATTTAAAAAGTATAACTCTTGACCAGAGTGTTTTATCCCCATTGTATTTATAGTTGTATATCTTATATGATTGATATACTTAGTTCACTATAAACAATGTTCTAATACCAATATGTCACACCCCCAAACCGGAACGACGGAAACGTTCGGGGGCGGAGGACGTCATGTACAGTATCATAACAATGAATAATAGTATGTAAAGCAATAACAACCCTTGCATTAATAATACAGTATTTACATTGTATTCGAATCACAGTTGATTGACTCCAAAAGTAAATAGCAAAAACAAAGACTTGAAGCTACTATGCTCCATCTTCTCAGACTCTATGTGTGTACCTGTCTACTAGTTTCCTGAGAATAAAATTGATTTTGAAAGTGTATCAAAATTTAAGTTGGTAAGTTCATAAGTATTTTGTTTTAGAAAGTAAGTTCTTTGTTCTTTGGAAAATGTTCATGTGTTCCTCCAGAAAATCCTATATTTTCTTAATAAGTGTTGTGACCGTACCAGTTCCTTCTACGATTACTTAGTGTATACAAGTTATATATAATTTAGATTGCATGGAAAGTCGAATGGGTGGATCTGCCCTAAGTCCACAACCAAACAAGGAACAGGAAATGAGGCGGAAGCCACACATTCCACTGTCTATCAGATCCTTATTATATATAACTCTAGCGTATCCACTAGGTAACCGTAGAGTTAACAATAAAGGTCATTTGATTCACGATGAGTGTGTTCCTTTAGAAAATCCTATATTTTCTTAGTACAACGGAATGTAGTCTTAGGCCTTAAGAACAAAATATATTTGTTTCTTATGCTTAAAGAAAAATATATATTGCTTTAAATCCGTATAAGTAAAGTAACCCGTACTAGTTTCTACCATGATTACTTAGTGCATACAAATTATATATAATCAAAGTTCGAACGGACAGTTGAATGTGTGGATCTACCATAAGCCCACATCCAAACAAGAAACAGGAAGTGAGGCGGAAATAACACATTCCACCACCTATCGGATCTTCATTATATATAATTCAAACGTATTCACTAAGTAATCACACTGATATGTAAATAATCGTATTTGTTTCCAGAAAGTTGGATTCTAAATCGTTTACTTGTAAAATAATGATGTTTATCCTGGAAAATCCTATATTTTTCCATAAGTTGAGTTGTAGTCTAATATGATCCAAGATAGAAAAAGTGTAGGCGTAAATATCGTACTTAGTTTGATAACCTGTAGTTTTATTATTAAGTAAAACTAGTTGAAGATGTGTCTACCCTTAATTATGAATGTATTTTTAATACCCTACCATGATTACTTAGTACATACGAGTTATATATAATTTAGATCGAATAGACAGTCGATTGGGTGATTCTGCCCTAAGCCCACAACCAAACAAGGAACATGAAGTAAGGCGGAAATCACACATTCCACTACCTATCGGATATCAACTATATATAACCCTAATGTATATACAAAGTAATCATATAGTTTCTACCCCTTAGGCTTGTTTGAGAAGCATATTACTACATAAATGAGTCGTTGTTTTTACATGTGAGTTCTTATAACCATACTAATATGACGGATATCCTGATATGACGTTCTTCAGACGTTGGTACCGTTAATGACATTTGTGACCCCAGATAACTGTAGCTAACAATTAGGGCATGAGACTGTCAGTCCCGTATATATCTATACACAAAATCACGCTCTCTCTCTCCAGGAGACTATGGTTCATAAGTGGGGACTTCCATGGGTACTACGCAAAGCCATTGTCTCACAAATTTATTGTTACAACGAGTTTATGAGTAATATTGTGAAAAACTTTTAAGTAAATAAAAATGTAATTTTTACTTATATTTTTTTACGATAAAAAATGTGGACTGACTCATAAATTATACCTATTATAATTTATATACTTGTTTTCATATCGTTTTTCCTTCGTAGTAAAATAACCTGTAATTTCCATAAACTATACCTATTATAGTTTATATGCATATTATTTATGTAATAAAAACCTCGTTATTTTAAAAACTTTGAAAGTTTACAAGTTTGATAATAACGTTTATTTAGATTTTTGCATTCTATAGTTTATAAAGTATAAGAAAATGTAATAAACGATTTATATTTTTAAACACAATATTTCTTTTGTTATACTTGTATTCCCCCCCTAAAACATATAAAAAGTTTGGAAAAGTATAGGGGTATGAACTCACATTATAATGTGGTGATTTGGACAACACTTCGTTTCTAGAAATGATTTTCTTTGACAAAACCGGGAGTTTTTGTTTAAAACCGGGGCTTTACGCGGGCAGAGTTTCAACTGAAAAGACTCTTTTCTCGGGGACTTCGGGTGCTTCGGGACTATCTTCGAGTGTTAGGGAGGTTCCCTAGGCTTCGGGGTGGTTTAGAGTGGCTAGAAAGATGTTTTAGGGTGAAAGAATATGAGAGTTTGTAACATAAACCCAGAGACCTCGCATTCCTTTTATAATTGGGTGAAGACTCGGATTACGCTGGGCGTAACTTCGGTACGTTGGGCGTACTCGGTGCGTACCCTCGTATGCTGCACGTAGATGATACGTGGCTTCTGATCGAAATCTGAGCTTCGTTCGTGTTCGATACGTGTCAATATGTGAAGGAAGGGCGACGTGGCTTACTCCGGAACTTGTTTCCGAGTACGCTGGCCGTACATACGAAGTACGCTGGGCGTACGGCTTCAGTCCGACCTTGAAGTTTGTGCCGAAAACTTCAAATATTCATATCTTTCGCACACGAGCTCCGTTTTTGACGTTCTTTATATCCACGCGTATGTGAGATTATACTCTACAAGTTTCGCTTAGACTTCGTCGGCAAATTTTGACTTTATTTTTAATGTTATATTTTTAACAGACCGGGACAAGAAAAGTCCGTTAAAAATTCATAACTTCTTCATCGGACGTCCATTTTCGTCTGTCCTTTTATCGTTTTACTACTATTGATGAGACCTTCAATTTTCGTTTAGGTTGTGTCCCCTAAAAATCGTTCGATCTTTAATTCGATTTTTGGGTTGTATATGGTTGTGCCGAATCTTAGAAAATCATAGCTTCTTCATACGAAGTTAGATTTAGACGTTCTTTTTATGTACGTTCACGGTTTAATGTATTCTACGACTTTCATTTAGATTGTTAAGGCTGAAAAGCGTTTTATCAAAAAGTCACTTTTTCTGACACACAGTGTCGTGTCGGTTCCGTCGTGGAACTTCGATGGGTCATAACTTTTTCGTTATAACTCGGATTTCAGTGTTCTTTATATTCCTGGAATCCTTGTCACGACCACTAGTACTTTATTCATAGATATCGGGTTTATCTAATATTTTATTTTTTTATTCTTAATTTGACTTTTATTGACTTTCTTTAACTTTTATAGACTTGAAATAACGGGTTGTTACAGAAAGGAGGAGTGGTAAAAAATTGAACCCCTTATGGTCTTTATAGAGTTGAGTTAGGAAATCCTAAATAACCCTAATTTGAATGTTATATTAATATCTTGAATTTGGTAATTATCTACTCCCCAATTATCTATAACGAATAATCTAGAAACCCAATATTACTCTCCATGAAACTGTCCACCTCCACTGGGGAAGGTTCTGGAACCACTTGCTCAACTATTAAACAATTACAATTTGACCCATGTACTTTTAATTAATCCAATTAATCCCAAAAGTAATTGTAATTAATTTATTAATTAATAATTAAATAATATTGTTTCTAATTAATATATTATTTTCATAACATATTAATAAAGTCATTTACTTCCATTTATTAATCATATAATAAATCAATAAAGCATTCTCTCTCTCTCTCTCTCTAAAAGTCATCCTATTCAATTACTAGGTTTGAAGACAACCAAAAAGGATTTTGCTAATAATTCAAGTATATAATAATTCAGTTATTGGATTAAACATCTAATCCAACAGTCTCCCGCTTGGATAGGTCTGTAACTGCAATTAGCAGTATAACTTCTAAATTAGACATCAAAGAGTGCTTCCATAGCAACTAGCAAACTCTAAACTAAACTCTAAACTCTGAACTATTCAATTACTAGGTTTGAGTGCTTCCATAAAACACCAATTCAATATATGGTTAAGTCACTAGATGACTGCAGGAACATTCTAAGAGTGCTTTAGAAGGACTAAGAGAATGTATATGAGACATACAGTTTATAATAAAATCTTCATGTAAAGAGCTACATAAGATTCTGATTTCTAAACAAATATATATAATTATGAATTATATATGGATTATGACTTCATTATGGGATGAAGATTAAGTTTAATTGGAATGTGGACCAAACAAAACAAAATTACACAGTATACTAAAAAATCAGAGTACACCACTTTAGAAGTTGAAATCTAATATGATTGGATGAATGAGTTCATTGAAAAGCTATGTTGATCTTTGCCATTCAGGGTTCACATAGAAATCTTTATGACTTTAAGAGTATACTTAATCGAGCTAAGACACTCTAGGTCATGAAAGAAAACTAATCATATACACCAAGGTATTTAAATATACCTAGAGTAAAGTCAAACATGGAGATGATAATATTCGCATAATTCACACAAATTAAGTTTAGTCGAACCGAATAATAACACCATTCTTTTAAGCTAAGTTTGAACGGTCACACTTCAACTATAATACTTTATTATTCTAGAAATGGGATTTTGATTTAGATTTAGTATTTTGATATTGGAAAATATTTCCAATATCTAAATACTAAACTCAGAAAACTTCATACCCATTTGAATTTCCAAGGTAATCCAATAACTCCACCACATGGTTCCTTACAACCACACATGTCATTACCAAGCATAAAGAAATCGAAATTCTTCAAAAAAAAAAACTCAAAAGTTCCAGCCTATGACTACAAACCATGACGGCAAAATCCAAAGAGTTCCAACACATATTTACATCATCACAATAGCAACAATCCATACATACAAAAACCTTTATAATAGAAACAAATTTGATTAAGACAATATCATACTTTCATTGATTCCAGCATGTATTGCCCTAATTATGCATTTTCACATAACCTTCCCATATATATATATATATATATATATATATATATATATATATATATATATATATATATATATATATATATATATATATATATATATATATAAATTGTTTGGTATGGTACAACCGTGGTATTCAAATTTTTGTGGTGTTATCATAGCAAGACAAATTAATCAGGATGGTAATATTTTAGTTTGTTTTCCATGGTATATATTTGCTTGTCGTACGTTGAAGTGTCATCTATAGAATGAAGGGAAAGAAAAGAATGTAATTTAATAGAAAAAATATTATTTTTCTTTGTCTCTCTTCTCATTTGGAACACTTTTTTTTTCTTTAGTTCCTTTGCACTCCTTAAAAAAAGAAAAACTTAACTCAATTAACTTTTTCTTATTTTCCCTTACTAGATAAACTCTAAAAAACTTTATGAAAGTCAAACACCATTATCATCCCTCACTACAATGCCACCACCATTTTCATTGCCATGTTTTTAGTTTCCATCACCACTATAACTACCACAGCCCATTGCCATTAGAAACCCCATATCTAATATTCCCTCATCGGCCACCCTATCACCGGCCACCTTTATAAAAAAACAAAGAAACGAGAGTATGAACTACTTGTGATTTTAGTGTCATCAGTAGTATTTTAGTGTAGTCAGGATTTTATTTGAGACAAGTCGAGTACCGTTTGGTTATATTTCGAGACTAGAGTGCACACTCAGATAATTTAAGAGGACTCTGGAACATGGGGTCCAGGAACAACACCCCTGGTAGGGTTCCAAGGGCATCTTCCTTGCAAAGGGGTGCAAAGGGGGCTGACTTACATGGTGCATTACATTACCCCGACCCGAAAAATAATTCTTGTAAAGAAAATGGGCCCGACCTAAATTTTCTACCAAATAACCAAAAATTTGCATCCATTAAAAAGGGCATCGTTTCAACCCTTAAAAATGCCGCCTTCTATGTATATTTGTCTCATGAGATGAAAAAACTACAAGGTATTTTTGTGTTTCAGGATTTGGAATAAGCCTGTATCCAAATACATTTGTTCTTGGATTATTCAAAATCGGATTTCATGATACGCAAGACAATAGGGTTGAAATCACATATTTTGGATAGTGTGCTCATATATGATTCATGAATTATCCCAATGTTATTATTGATATTTGAGACCCAAGATCTAACACTGTTTGAGCGCCCTCTTTCTATTTTGAGGATAGGAAAACTATGAACATATTTATGTATATACACAACTCAATGCAAAAACTTCAACCTTCATTTTGACAAACGGGTGTAAACTAGAACTTGTAGAAAACTGAAATTACTTTCCCTGTTAAAACATAAACACGATTTCTATGTTTGTATTGTTTAGTATAACAAAGTTGTTTTAAGATGTTAAAATTGGTGAAAGAAAACAAACCATAAAAATAGAAATATCAATAGAAAAATTGAGGCCTTTGTTTGGCATAGTTTCCTTAAAACAAATTCAAAAACACACCAGACGTTTGTTTCCTAGAATATAATGATGATAACGGTTCTTCAAGACTACGGAATTCAACGAGGTCTTGTTATTTTGGTATGATAGCTAGAAAAAGGTTCACAATAGTAGTGCTCCTAAATTCAACGAGGTCTATATATCTTTTTGGTATGTTCGTATGTCTCAAAAGGAAAAAAAAAAAAAAAAAAAAAAAAAAAAAAAAAAAAAGCTGTATTCATACATGGATCTGTTAGTGCTCCTAAATTACACAATCGTAATCAACAAACATATTAAGCACATAGATTGTAACCGGCAACCACATTAAACGCAAATTCATGGGGAGCGTTGAGGGGCGGGGGGTGTGGGCAGCTGCACAAGCCCAATTTTTTCATTATATATTTTTATTTAAAAATAAAAAAATTATAATAAAGATAAGGGCCCTATTTTTCTTCTTCGTCCCGGGCCTTTGCGAATATTTCAATTTTTAAGACCGGCAAATTGTAACCGCCATTAAACACAAAGATAGTTGCTGACATCAATGTTTAATGTTGTGCTTAATTAGGTTTTAAAAACCAATTGAAACAATAGAAACCTTTAATTTCCGGTTTTATATTATTTCAACCCCCCAACTTTGATGACTAAGTTCTCATTCATATTTTATCCGCTTTAGACGTGTAGTATTCAAAACTGAAGGAATTGTAGAGGAGAACACAAATATCTTAACATATTTCCATTTCAGTTTCATACACAAATCGAAATTGAAGTTCGAAAATGGGCAAAATGCATTTTTTGCAACCGCGTCGACTCAATATAGACGAAGAAAAGGTTGAAGTAGAAGTTTTGAATTTCTTACCTTTGGCTCTTCTAAATTTTTGTGGGTTCCCTATAAGACATATCAAGAATTTTGAAGTAGTGAAAAGATGTGTCACATGGGCAGGTAGATTATGCATAGATATATCTGAAATCACACTCCAAATGAGCATGTCAAAGTTAAAATCGGCAGAGTTTTCTGGAGCATATAAAAACACATGGTAGTCGTATTTATACCAACATAGCAGTTGTATTTTGCCACATGTGTAGGACATGTAACTATGCCTAGGAATTATGGTGTTATCTTTCTATTTAATTTAGGTTGGTAGGAGATCAAGTCCATAATTCCTCTGTTTTCCCCTGTTTTCTCTGTTTTAGAATGCTGTAAGTAGAAGTAATAATCTATAAAAGGTTTTCCTCAGGTGTTTGCAAAGAAAAAAAAATATAGCTTGAAAGGAATTCATTCATACAATTCAAGGGACAAATAATGCAACGTATGTGTGAACAAAACAATTTTGAAGGCCTCACTTTCAATAACGAAAGTGCAAAGTGATGGTGGCATTGTTGCACTATAAAAATTGAACATAAAAAACAAACTGAATAATTAAGGCATCATCCTACACATTTTAACAAATGAACTACATTTTACCCTTGCTCAGCTACATAAAATACATAACAGTTTATATCGATTTTACTCAAAGTGTATTGCAATTATCAGATTAAATATACAAATTCCTCAAATTCAAGCGAAGTAGAAACTTACTTTCTCCCAAATTTTATTATAGTTTTTCCCTAGGTGTATGAAGGAGCAAAAAGCCATATCCACCAGTTATCTTTAAAAGATAACTCCTTACACCTTATTTCTAGAGATGTAAAAATCCTAAAATTTCATTTTGATTTCACACGTATTGTGGAAAAGTTACCTCCAAAATTAGCAAGTGGCAAATAGTTCACGGGTTATTTCCGTAACTTATCATTTACTATTCATAGTTTGACTATGAATAGTAATATAAGTGTGAATTTGGAAATGAGAATGGACGGTGGTTAATATTATAATATATATATGTTAATTTTGGAATGAAGAATGGATGGTAGGCGCCTACAAACCTTTTCCGCCTACAATTTTGGACATCTTCTTTCTTTCCTTTCATATTTTATGTTTTGGCTATAAATAGCCTAAGTCATAGAACTTATAACCTCAACCCACGAACCAAAATCAAATATATATATATATATATATATATATATATATATATATATATATATATATATATATATATATTGATACACCACCGTATATTTTGCTCTCCCACTCTATTTGTAATCTCTTTCATAATCCCTGTAAACACTGTAAATTATAGTGAATTGTTTCTCGGCTTCCTCCGCCCGTGGTTTTTTCCCGATTTGGGTTTCCACGTAAATTCCTGTGTCTCTATTCTATTTATTTTATTCGTATTACGTTGTGATTATTACGCTTTGATAATTTTTGATCCCATTCCGCATTGAGCTAATATTATTTAAGTCAATTTGGATCGGTCGTATTTTACAACAATTGGTATCAGAGCATCCGGGTTGTGATATTAGCTCGTTGGGATCATTTTATCAAGTAATTAATCATGTCTTCGGTAAAATACGATATTCCACTACTGGATCGTAACACCCGATTTCCGTTGTGGCAAGTAAAGATGAGAGACATTCTCATTCAGATGGATTTACACAAGGCGCTCTTGGGTTTCAATAAGATGCCCGATACATGGACCGAAGAAGAAAAGGAGATGAAAGATCTGAAGGCTTTATCCCAAATTCGTTTGCACTTGTCAAACGATGTTTTGCAAGATGTTCTAAAAGAAACGTCAGCGGCTTCTTTATGGCTAAAGTTGGAACAACTGTTGATGACCAAGAGCTTACCAAACAAGTTGCATTTGAAGCCACGGTTGTTCAATCTCAAGATGATTGAAGGAGGCTCTTTAACTGAACATATATCCACATTTAAAGAGTTAGTAAATAACTTAGAGAATATGGATGTTCAGTATGAAGATGAAGACTTGGCTCTATTCTTACTATCGTCGTTGCCAGAATCCTATAGCCATTTTCGTGATACTATTATCTATAGCCGTGACACTCTAGTTTTAGATGAAGTCTATACAGCTTTGGATTCAAAAGAGAAGATGAAGCATATTACTGGTGGTGGTTCAAGTGATGTTAAAGCCGAAGGTTTGAATGCCAGAGGAAGAACAACAGAGAGAAGTAGAACTTCTCAATCTTCCAACAGAACCAGATCCAAGTCAAAAGGCAAACGAAAGTTTTGCAACTATTGTCACAAGAAGGGACATGTGCTTGAAGAATGCTTCAAGTTGAAGAACAAAGAATAAGAGAAGACGGCAGCAAATGGTAAACAAGCTAGCACTTCGGGTGAAGCCGATCTAGCTGAGGTCGAAGGTATTGGAGAACTTTTGATAGTTTATTCAGATAAACTGGATTCCACTGGTGATTGGATACTCGACTGTGGTTGTACTTTTCATATGTGTCACAACAAAAGTTGGTTTTACACATTTGAAAAGGTTAACCAGGGCTATGTGTTGATGGGTAACAATACTACATGTCCAGTTCTTGGACATGGTTCAGTCAGGATCCGTATGTTTGACGGAGTTATTCGAACCATGGGGGATGTTAGATATGTTCCTGACCTCAAAAGAAACTTGTTATCTCTCAGTTCCTTTGACAAAAAGGGATACGAGTTTGATGGTAAAGGTGGAGTTCTCAGGGTATTCAAAGACGGTTCCGACAAACTGAGAGCCGAACGAAAAACCTCAGATCTTTACTTTCTTGACGGGCAAACAATTTCGAGTGATGCTGCTGTTGTGTCAAAGTCTTTTTCTGATCCAGATCAGTCCCGTCTTTGGCACCTTCGACTCGGCCATATGAGTTTTCAAGGCATGTCAGAATTGAGTCGAAGAGGTTTACTTGGTCAACAAAAGATTCTTGATTTGGATTTCTGTGAAGACTGTGTATATGGCAAGGCAAGACGAGTGAGGTTTGCAAGTGGTATCCATACAACGAAAGGACCACTTGATTATGTTCACTCGGATTTGTGGGGACCGGCTCGAGTTGCTTCAAAAGGTGGAGCTATTTATATGCTCACTATTATTGATGATTTCTCCAGGAAGGTGTGGTCTTTCTTCTTAAAAAATAAAGGAGACGTTTTCTCTACCTTCAGAAATTGGAAAGTTCAGGTTGAAAAGCAATCAGGTCTGGTGGTAAAGTATCTTCGTACGGATAATGGACTTGAGTTTTGCTCAGAAGAGTTTAATGTCTATTGTCAAAAGGAAGGCATTACTCGACATCGCACAGTAGTCCATTCACCTCAACAAAATGGTGTAGCTGAAAGGATGAATCGCACCATTATGGAGAAGGTCCGGTGTATGCTTTCTGATTCCATATTGCCAAAGTCTTTTTGGGCGGAGGCTGCTTCGACTGCTTGCTATGTTATGAACCGATCACCGTCACGAGCAATCGAGAAGAAAACTCCGTTTGAATTATGGTCCGGTAAACCTGCAAATTATTCAGATTTAAAACCATTCGGATGTCCAGCGTATGCACGAGTTGACAATGGGAAGCTAGAACCAAGAGCAATCAAATGCGTTTTTCTTGGGTACAATCAAGGTGTAAAGGGTTACAAGTTATGGAGCTTTGATTTGAAGAAAATTATCACTCAAGAGATGTTACTTTTGATGAGTCTGCTATATTTCAACCAGTTGCTGACTCTTCTAAAAGAACAGATGCATCAGATGTATCATCCAAAGCAAATAAAGAGAATGCTCAAATGGAGGTGGAGCTTCCTACTTCACCTACCACTAATCAGAGTACAAATCAGCATCAAGATTCTTCTTCGTCGGATGAGCATGTTGTTGGTGAAGATTCAACACCTTCACAACCACAAGCTACTACTCCAAGCATTGCAAGAGATAGACCGAGAAGACAGATTATTCCTCCGAAGAGGTATGCTGAATCTGATTTGGTTGCCTATGCTTTTATTGTTGCTGATAATATTGAGTCTGCAATGGAGCCTGCAAATTATGACGAGGCTATCAAATCTGAAGACTCAAATGATTGGATGCTCGCTATGCAAAATGAGATGGAATCCTTGCAGCGAAACAGTACTTGGAATTTAGTTCCTATTCCGAAAGGGAAGAGACCAGTTAAATGCAAGTGGGTCTACAAGCTCAAGGAACCTGTCAACCCAAATGATAAACCAAGATACAAAGCTCGGTTAGTAGCTAAAGGCTACAGTCAGATTCCTGGTATTGATTACACTGACATTTATTCCCTAGTTGTCAAACATACTTCCATTCGTGTATTGTTGGGGTTGGTTGCTTCTAACGATTTTGAGTTAGAACAACTTGATGTCACTACAGCTTTCCTAAATGGTGAGCTTGAGGAAGAGATTTTTATGCAACAACCTGAAGGTTTTGCAGTTCCTGGAAAGGAGAACTACGTATGCAAATTGAACAAATCTCTTTATGGCCTCAAGCAGTCTCCTAGACAATGGTACAAGAGGTTCGATTCTTTCATGACCAGTCACAAATTCAGCAGGTGCACCTATGATAGCTGCATTTATTTCAAGAAAGGTGACAATGGTTCAAAGATCTACTTACTCTTGTACGTGGATGACATGTTGATTGCAGCGAAAGATATGAAGGAGATTCAGAAGTTAAAAGACCAGTTGAAAGCTGAATTTGAAATGAAGGACTTAGGAGCTACCAAAAAGATTTTAGGTATGGAAATTATTCGTGACAGGAAGTCTAGGATCTTGCATCTTTCTCAGAAAAGTTATATTGAGAAAGTCCTAAGACGCTTCAGTATGCACGAAGCAAAGTCTGTCAACACACCTTTTGCAGCTCATTTCAAGCTATCATCCCCTTTGAGTCCTACTAATGAGACTGATATGGCTTACATGGCACGTGTTCCATACTCTAGTGCTGTTAGTTGGAAAGCCCAGTTACAGTCTACAGTTGCCCTGTCTTCTACCGAGGCAGAGTACATGGCGATTACAGAATCAGTTAAGGAAGATATCTTGTTAAAGGGGTTATTTGGAGAACTCGATGATAGAATAAAGGTGACCACAGTTTTCTGTGACAACCAGAGTGCTATTTTCTTGAGTAAAGATCAAATGTTTCATGACCGAACAAAGCATATTGATATTCGTTATCATTTTGTGCGGGATATCATTGAAAAAGGTGATTGTGTTGTGGACAAGATTCATACAGATTATAATCCCGCTGATATGTTCACTAAAAGTCTTCCTATAGCCAAGTTCAAATTATGTTTGGACATGGTGGGTGTTTCTGATCGCAGTTGAGCCTGAAGGCTCGTAGGTGGAGGAAGTATTATTTATTTTTTCGGAAACAATTTTTTCTCTATATAAAATTGCAGGTTCTTATGGAAGTTTTAGAGTTTGATGAGCTATAGGTTTTGACTAATCGTAAAGCATGACTTGCTTAATTTTGATGTCAAGGTCGAGATTGTGGAACAGTTACCTCCAAAATTAGCAAGTGGCAAATAGTTCACGGGTTATTTCCGTAACTTATCATTTACTATTCATAGTTTGACTATGAATAGTAATATAAGTGTGAATTTGGAAATGAGAATGGACGGTGGTTAATATTATAATATATATATGTTAATTTTGGAATGAAGAATGGATGGTAGGCGCCTACAAACCTTTTCCGCCTACAATTTTGGACATCTTCTTTCTTTCCTTTCATATTTTATGTTTTGGCTATAAATAGCCTAAGTCATAGAACTTATAACCTCAACCCAAGAACCCACGAACCAAAATCAAATATATATATATATATATATATATATATATATATATATATATATATATATATATATATATATATATATATTGATACACCACCGTATATTTTGCTCTCCCACTCTATTTGTAATCTCTTTCATAATCCCTTTAAACACTGTAAATTATAGTGAATTGTTTCTCGGCTTCCTCCGCCCGTGGTTTTTTCCCGATTTGGGTTTCCACGTAAATTCCTGTGTCTCTATTCTATTTATTTTATTCGTATTACGTTGTGATTATTACGCTTTGATAATTTTTGATCCCATTCCGCATTGAGCTAATATTATTTAAGTCAATTTGGATCCGTCGTATTTTACAACACGTATTAATCTATATACAACTTAAGCTACATTTGGGAACGTAAATGCTCCAGGTAGCAACTGACAATATACATTCTTGGTACGAACGGTTTCTAAAGTGTGGTAGTTTATTGTTGACATAAAAGACATGAGAATATCAATTGAAACTGGCATATCTTTATATGTATATCAATCACATTTATGCATATTCCTTGCATATACCATCATCACAAGTATAGGAAATGGTGATTAATCCTCAACCTGACAGATTTTTACCTTAGAGTACAGTGTAAGTGACACAATATGAAATTAAGAATACATGGTTTTACTGATGCTATAAGAAAAAATTCGTAATAGAAATATTTGGGTGTCAAAACTCAAAAGTACACCTCACGTTCCTCACCAAGTATGCCAGACTTCTTTTGAGATAAAGCTCTAAACCACATGTACTCATCTGATGACAAAAGATAAAAAGTAATACATTAATTACTATTCACATACATCCCTTTGCACAAATTGTTGTTTTAACATGCGGATGTTGTTATGTGAATAGACAAGTATTTCTCGTTAAGAAAGATTAAAAAACCAATAAATAAATAAAAAAATCCAAGTCTGATATTAGATATAATAATAACAAACATGACAAAAATAATTTGTTTATGGCATCTACCTTTATATTTGGAACCATAATCAACCAGTTGATGAATAAATCCATTTAATTCAAAGCCATTCCGCGTAAAACTATAGGTGTGCAGTATGTATTCTCCTGTTGTTGTCTGAAATCCGGTCAAATCTCCACCAATAATGTGATTCCATGACTTGTAATAATCCAGTGCATCTTCTTCTTCTTCATCCTTGTCTCCATTATCATACATAATATTAACCCCACACTCCTTAGTAACTGGTTTATTATCATTAAAAAATCGTTTATGCCACAGGTTAATATTAATTTTGTCACCACATGCCATCTCATCCGTCCCAAACATCCAATGGCTTGAGAATGTGAAATACTCTTCACCCACATTGACAGTTTCAATGTAATGTTGGTATATCCAGGTGAGGTTCTTTGTTATATTATTAATTTCGATCACCGGCAAATATTGGACATTAACACTTGCCATCTGCACATAGCAGAAATTCAATCCTCTGAGGTTGTTAGGAGATGATGGGATGGTAAATGATATTGATGGCCCCATGCTTCTATCTGTAATCCAATTCGGCATCTCTTGGCCTCCATAAATTGTGCTGAATATTCCAAATTCATAATACATCTGCCAAATGCAACCACCTTCATAAATTACCATAATAACAATATATGAATACATATTTACAAAAAGGCATATTGTTAACTTAGAGCAAACCTGAATTTCAGATTCCTCTGATCCTCTAAATACTGTATCAGAGCAAACTCGGATTTGTTTGTTAAGGAAGTGTACCTTAGTCCAGCCCAAACTACATAATATCCTTCCCTCAACACCTGTCATTGGTTGGATTTTGATTATCCCTTCAAATTCAAACGACGAAAGAGCACACAACGTGTACCCTGATAAAATCCTAAGTGGGGACATTTCTGGATCAAATTCAACTTTCTGTAATGAAGGCTGCTCGCGAGAATAAGGAACAAGGATCAAAACTTTTAGTATATGTGGAAGATGCTCAACGGACGTCAACATATTACAGTTATTCATAGAAAGAAGCTCGATCCTAGGAAGGTTTCTCACACAGTTGGGCATGGAAACAATAGGATTGTTATCTAAATATAAAGCCTCTAACATGGATAGGCAACTGAAGTCCATGGGAAAGGATTCGGTAGACAAATTATTATTTTCAACTGACAACTCTACTAAAGATCTCGGTAAATGAATCGTAAAGAACTTCTGATCACTTGGTATGGCCTTGAGAATGGAGGAGGAAGACATTTTTGTGTTTAATGAAATGCTATCACCCTTGAGCTTGTTCCTTGAATCCATATCCCTAATCTTGATTCGAGATTCACCGAGATTACATCCGTTTAGCAACAATGTTTTAACCTTCTTTAACATGCCTATGATTCTTGGAAGTTTTCTAAGCTTGTTGCAATAGCTTAGGTCAACAAGGACAAGTTCATCACACAGCTCAATTGATTCACAAACCTCAAGCAAACCAAAGCATCCTCTAAGTATCAAGCTCTCCAGTTTAGGTAGATGCTCGAAGCCACCAAGACTACGAAGTTGTTCACAAAAACTTAAATTAAGAATCTTCAACGATTTAAGCAACCTTTTGTCTTTTGAGCACGATCCAATCAATTTCTAAAACAAAGTTAAGTTAGAATAGTAGTAAATTTTATCTACTCGACATAAAAGAGTAATAAATAGAGATAAGTTACCTTTAGCTTATTATTAAGTCGTTGTGGATAACTACAAAATATCCCAAATGATTCAATACTACTATATGACATGTCAAGAGCAACCAGATTCTCCATGGGTAAGTCTGAAGGTATAGACTTCAAATGGAACCCATGCATACACAACCATCTTAATTCTTCTGGAAAATTCTTGTAAGATCCGGTTATTTTCACATAATTGAGTTGTAGCAGCATTAGCCTATCCATCTTACTCAGTGCATCTGTTTTCAACTCAAGAGTTCCATGTAACTTCTCTTTCTCAAGCATTCTCATGTCAAGGGTGAGGCCTAGAACATTTTCTGTACCCTAAGAAGAAATGGGATACAAAATAATTCAAAATTTCAAATGTTATAGAAAAATATATAGAAATAAAAAATGCTTTAAACAAGTATTCATAACCTCTTACATTTTTTTGTGTCAACACTCCAAATGACTCATGACCCCATAATCGACTTCGATCCCATGGCTTGTAAAATGATTCTTAACGTACCACAAATCTTCCCATCTCCTGAACCAACTGATGCATCAGCAACTCATTCTTCCATCCTATACTAAGAAGGAATCTGTCAATGAGATTCGTGATCCCAGTTTTTGTTTCTTTATCACATGCCTCTAATATTGTTACAGTAACATGTATATCCATTCCAACAAAAATACAAGCAATATGCTTAAACAACTCCTTATCATTTTCTGATGGCAAAGAGTCAAAACTCATTCTCAAGACATTGTTTATAGGGGAATCATTTTCTTTCTTTAGCCTGTCTATGTACCCCTCCCAATATGTTACATCTCGATTGTGTAGAGACCTACCCAAAACTTTAAGAGCCATTGGATGTCCTTTGCAATACTTCACTAGCTCGTTTAACACCTCTTCGTAGCCTGCTTTGGGATAGTTGCACATGAATGCATGAAAACAAAAAATCTTTTGTGATTCGATCTCAACTAGGCCTTCGAGCTTGTATGTTGCATGCTTGAGTGTACCATTCATTTTGAATAGTTCACAACTCTCTGTCAACCATGCATCCTTTGTTGTTATTACGATTTTACTTCCAGGATGAAAACCTTTTCTTCCAAGTAAGGCATCTAATTGGTCAAGACTACAAATATCATCAAGAACTAGAAATACTCTTTTACGGGCTACTGCATCCTCTATCATTGAGGTGTATGTAGAATCATCATAAACTTGAAGTGAACTTCGTTTTGAAATGTCATCATAGAGTTGTTTTTGCACATCAAGTATCCCTTTAGATTTTTCATCGCATCTCCTACTGATATCTTCAATGAAGCTTCTTGTGTCAAATTCTTGAGAATATAACGCATAGACATACTTGGCCAAAGAAGTCTTCCCGATCCCACCCATACCTAAAATAGTGAGCACATCTGTCGTATTTGAGGATGCATCTTTTAGCCATGAAGTGATGAATTCAATGGAATTGTCCACCCCAATAAGTTGTGGCAGTGGAAATATAGAGGATATGCGTAATCTACTGAAGATGTCCTTAATAACTTCATCGATAAACTCCACCTCTAGCCTGGAATTTTATTCTAGTCAGAATCACAAAACACAATCCAAAACTTACATGCCATATTGAAGATCTAATTTTTCCAAAGATCCAAATAAAAATTATATCATATCAAGCTATTATTTAATTAATTTTTTCACATCATATATATTTTCACATTTACAATTATAACTATAGAATCATCTAATGTGCAAGCTAGGTCAAAATTATCATCCTGTTATTATCCACAATAAGACCAGAGCCACCAATGTAATACAAGATTTCATTAACCAGCCACCAAATTTCATTGTGTTTCCTACAAAACCATCAAACTAAAATATAACTTTGGTGAATGTTTACAGCTTACCATTAAGAGCATTAAAAGATTATATGACATGAAGCTAAAATGATATAAAAATAGTAGATGCATTACAACCGTTCAAATTTTTTTTTTTTACAAAAGAAAAAGTAAACATCATGAAAATTTAAATGGTATATCTAAATTAATTTATTTCTGATATAGGAAATTGTTAAATGTAGCAGGATGCTTTAACCAACCTATATGAATTAATGTATGAGATCACATAAATGCAAAAACTAGATTCATTTTAAACATCTCTTTATTCACATTTAAATGCTTAAAAAATATGCCTATTTAATGATTATGAAGAAACATATTGAAATGCATATGGTTATAAGGAGAAGATGATATTGACTTTTCATGCATTAATTAGACAATACCAAAGCAGTATAGAAATATGGGTAAGAAAGTGGTTACCTGCCATTTGCATCCTTCCCTTTTAAATCAGCAAGATCTCTAAGAGCTTTATTCCATTTGAGCATCTTTTCATCCCATTGACTTCTTTTATTTACATTTGTTTCTGCCTCCATCATGTGCCTATGTTTAGCCATTGCATCTCCAAAGCTACTTTGTTGGTTCCTAACATGTGTTGGCTCAACATGATAAAAGATAGGGATAACAATATGGTCGGATGTCTTACGTTGCTCAAGGATCAACACCAACTCATCAAGACACCACGTGGAAGAAGCATAGTTCTTAGACAACACAATAACAGAAGCCCTAGATGCTTTAATGGCACTCTCCAGATCTGGTTTCAATTTTTCCCCAGTTTCAATCTCTTCATCATCAAAGAAGGTAGTTATATTGGCATGCATGAGGGCGTTATAAAGGTGATTAGTGAAACTATGACGAGTGTCAACACCTCTAAAACTTAAAAATACGTCATATCTATGACCATGAGTTGATGAAGAAGATGAAGATCCTTGGGAAATTTCATGAAGAACAACCATTATGATTTATGGGTTGATGAGCCTTCACCTTTCCCAAGATTTTGTGTATTTAATTCCCAATATGCTCTCAGACTCTTCCTTAAGACATCATCAGTTATGAATGTTGGTTTCACCGTTCATCTCTTGTGTCTCACAAAAGAAAGTATTGTGTTCTAAAGCTTTTGAATCCAACGCTTTCCTCACTTTTGCCTCAATCTCAGGAACCCATACATAATGTCTCTACAGAAAATCCAAACTATTAATAACTATGCAACTTAAGTCTAATAATACAATCTAAACATCAACAATTATAACTTAGATTCTACAAAATAAATGTTTATAAGTATTTAATTATCAATACATACGCACCTCCAAAGTTTTCCATGTGAATTTATTATGCTTCAGAAGTAACCAGCATATATACAACTATGTAGTGATATAGAATCACCATAACATTGAGATTGAATTTTTTTTTTTTTTTTTAAATTGGTTACTTAGTTAATTAGATTGGTTTAACCTGTGTTTTCCAGGTTATGTTCGGTGCAAGAGAATATTGAACCAATCTATTCAATTAAGCTACAAAACGTTTATTTTGATCTGATTAACCCACCATTGACATTCCTAATATTTTCTAAAAAAAATTCATCTAAAGTTCACTCAAGTAATTCTCAAGCAAAACACCATTACATATTTACATACTATGAAAGGTATCGCAAAATGTATAGACAATTTCCAAACATCCATTAGTTATTATCAAACAATTAAAAGATCCATAGGGAATCAATAATAAGTTTCATGACATAAATAGTTATAGATCCTCGAAATTGGCAAGAACAATCTTTCCAAATATGAATTTATCTATCACCAGATCTAGCTTCATAGCATCAGATGATATTTTTTAGACTAACAAGTCACATCGTTTCTTAGCTTTTGATTACGAAGTCTTATACTAAATTAAACATTCGAAGTAAACACACTTTATACACAAGGATATAGATATCATCGCCAATTTTGAGTTGCATCTTCATTTTTAATATTACACCTAGAACACGATTTCAAGTTAACCAAATCCTACTTGTTATTACAACAACCACATGAAAAGATTGTTAAAGAATTGAACCAAACACACAAATGAGAATTAAAGTGGCCAAAAGTAGTCCAATTTGAATTACTTTATGCATGTAAGACAACTAAAAGTACAGCATGAACAAGGACTGTTCAGCAAAGCCTGATTTTCCCTTCTGCATGCAACTATGAGCATGTCAATGATAGCTCAATTATGTGACAAAAGTGATTAAAGTTACAAGTAGGTTTCATTGACCATTGACAAACATTGTAGATGTTATATCTACAAAGAAATCCCTTAATCAAAGTTGCAGCACAAACAAAACCTAATTCAGCTCATTTGTATGTAAATGGAGCATTACTAGGATCTCTACACTAGCAAAAACCTAATTTTGAGTCAAAGAATATAACACCCGAAAGTACTTCAACAGATAAGCAAGTTTTGCAAAAGAAGAACATCACCAGGAAGTTAGCATTATTACAATCGAATACTCAAGCTTTTTCATTATGAGATTAAAATTCATTGTTCAGGAACAAATAGATTCAAGTGTAGATAATCGTGTTTGTGAATGGGAAAATATAGAGCAATTAAAGAAGCACATGTTCGACTCTATAGTCTATACTTATCCTAATTGAAAAAAATAGAAAAAATGTAATTTTGATAATCGAATTGTCAATCACCTGTTAATTAACAAACAAAAGATTATGAAGTGATTTATGATCGATAAGATAAAATTTATCTAACAACGTGTGAAAGTGAAACTAACTTGTAAAAGTGTGCCTTCACAGTTACCTGTTTACAGAGCTGCAGTAGAGACCTGAAGCGTCGAGAATAGCGTCGAGAATAGCGGACGAACCAACGGAGACGTGACCGAGAACGATGAAACAAACTGTTGACCGGTAAATGGTGGGTCAACGAGGAGGTAAGGGAGAGGTGAGAGAGATGAAACAAACTGTTGGATCGAACGATATTTCTTTTTTTTATTATTATCCTTTTCCAATAAATGATATTTTATACGTATTTAAGGTTTTATTTTTTTTAATTATTCTTACAACCAATGACATGACCGATAATATTTTATTAATACAATTATTTAAAATAAATTGTCGGAATGGTCATTTTTTGATGTAAATAATCTATCACACTTTGTAACAAATACCAAAAAGTGACCAAAATTTTCATAATTTATCAATGCAAAACTTGTAAATCATAGAAATATTATTAGAAAAATAAACAAAACTGGTCGGAATGGTCTTTATTTTTTTTCGGATTTTGGTCTAAACCTTGTGAATTTTGTAAAAACATTTCTCTGTGGATTTTGTCCTGAACTACTAACTTGCCCTTATTTAACTTTTCTTTTTCTTTATAGATAACTAAATACAAAATAGATCATCTCTCTCTCTTACACACATACACATTATCTCTCTCTCTCTCTCTCTCTCTCTCTCTCTCTCTCTCTCTCTCTCTCTCTCTCTCTCTCTCTCTCTCCAAAGTATACTCTTGTCGGAAAACTAGAAACAGACGCCATAAAACAAGAACAACGTCGGACCACCTTCCTGCCAACCAAACTCGACACTATCACCATTAATCGAACCACCAAGAGGTTCGATCCAAACCCTCTTGGCCGGTTCCTCAATCGGCCACCATTGTCATCGCGCCATCTCATCTCATCGAAGTTCACTTACGGCCTACCATTACAAATGAGATCAACAACGGTCGACTCCCTCAACCCCAACATAAACCCTCAAAGAGAACCACCCAAAACCTCGTCGAAAAACATGTTTGGCAACTACCACTAAAATCTAGAAAGACGACTATTGTTAAGGTTTTAACAGGGATCTGAAATGAAGGTGACTTTGTTGGCTATGAGATGTTGGTGGTGGCGATTTTTGTCAGAGAAAAAAATGAAATTGGTAGTATCTTGGAGATACTTGTCTTATCCAATACCTTCCTAGCACCTATATAAACCCTCCTTAGGGTTAAATTTCAACCAGGCCTTCCTTCAAAGTGCCTTAAACAAAATTTTGGTCCCTCCCTCGCTCTCTATAGTTTTTCCTTGGTTGATAGGTTTGTTTTTGAGTCATTAGAGGTGCGACACTTATGGCGCTTGCTACCAAAGGTTTAAAGGAGGAATTCAAGATTGTTTACTACAACAATCTATTTCTCTTATTCTTATGATTCAATTAGTTCATAGGAAAAGTTTTATAACCTATGGTTCATAGTATGTTGCTGACTTGAAAGTGTTCACAAAAAACCCATTTTTTAACAAAAGTGTTCACAAAAACATTGTTTCCCAAAACATGATTTAAAATCAGAGTCTCCCAAGATCCAATATGTTGCAAACCAAGGATGTGTACATTCACGCCTTCGCCTTGGCACGAATCATCTGAATAACCTGAAACCATAAACAAAACTGTAAGCACAAAGCTTAGTGAGTTCCCCCAAAGTACCAACACAAAACAAATAACACATATCACAAACATCATACTATGGATCCAATCAACCATCGGGTTAGAATACCCCAGGCCCTCAACCATCGGGTTGGAATGCCAACATACTATGGTCCAGTCAACCATCGGGTTGGAATACCCCAGGCCCTCAACCATCGGATTGGAATGCCAACATACAATGGGTCCAATCATCCTCGGGATGGAATACCCTCGGGCCCATTCAACCATCGGGTAGGAATGCCCCGGCCTGTTGGCTTACGTATAGAGTAGTGAAGCCTCAGCCACCGACCAAACATGTGCACATATAACAGATAATCATATGACAGTCTACATCCAGACAAACAGATCTACAGATCACCAAGCATAGCAACATCCTATCTACCAGGAGACCGATCTAACAGATCATAACAACATAGCAACATCCTATCTACCAGGATACCGATCTAACAGATCATAACAGTACTCAATCATAAGATAAACCAGGATAACAATCCAAAGGGCCGACCTTGGTGCCTTAGACCCTTGAGTACAGTGAGGAAAACTCACATCAATCCGCTGATACGCAAATGACAGCTTGCACCGCTGAACCAGATAACCTTGCGCCAACTAACAACAAATAAATCCCAATTAATAATTATGCCATAATCCATTAACCGTGGTCTCAACTCTTAAGTCCCGACTCCTAAGGTAAAAGACTATTTTACCCTTTCCTTAATGGGCCCAACTCATACTTAGCTCAAGGCCCACTAATGGCCAACAAGACAACCCGAGGCCCAAACCAAACCTAAGGCCCACTCATAGTCCTGAGGACCAACCAGAGCCCAACCAAATAATTCATAGCCCAAAGAAACAACCCATCCCAAACGAAGCCCATTCCCAAAAGAGTCCAACTTCAAAAAGCCCAAAAACCCACTGACCAGACGAACGCATGGCGTTCGTCCATGCATTCGCCGCTGCTTAACATCGGGGCTCCCAGCCGGAACGCGCTGTGCTCCACAGAGGAATGCACGACATTCCCGATAACTTCCAACTTCTTAATCCAATGGCTTAATGCCTTAAGCCAAATGTTCAAAATCTTATAATAGCTCAATATAAGCAACTTAATCCATAAAGTCGAAGGCTTTAAGCATTTGCATGGCTTAATGAAGCCCAACACAAAAGATGAACCCCAAAGGTCAAAATCACCCCAAAATGTCTTAAAAACTTCTTAATACCTTAAGACTTCAATCCAAACTTCCATATCTGATTTCAAGGGACCTCTTAAGTCATAAACTTTCAAACTTTATGATTTAACATAACTCAATGGGGCCCAAATCAAAACCCTAAGTCCCAAACTTCATCAAATGACTACCAAATCATGCATGGAAGGTTTATACCCATCAAGATCCAAACTTTATGACTCCATAACCTCAATAAGGACCAAATGTGAAGCTCAAAGGTTCTGGAGTAACTTCTACTCAGAAGAACCACCTCAAAGAGACCAAAACCATAACAAAATACCACTTAGCTAGATCTATATGAATGATTTGTCAAGGTTGAGACTTTATACCTCTAGAAGATAGATCTAGAGGCATAAAGCCTGCATCCAAAAGCTGCAAGTCAAGCAATGACCCTTGAAGAAGTTCCTTCTTCCTTCTTAAGCACCAAAAACACACAAAATCACCATGAAGCTCAGAAAATGCTCAAATGGAGACTAGGGTTTCGTTCTTAGGGCTAGAGAGGATCGAGGTTGAAGGAAATGAGGGTTGGAGGTGAGTTATGGTGTTTAAATAGGGTCCAAGACCCTAAATTAGGGTTTTAATCTCACCTAACGAATGCAGTGCATTCCTTTGGGGAACGCAGGGCGTTCCCAAATGCACCCGCGCCCATAATACCCAAGTAAGCCATGCATACACATCTCGTACGCCTTGGATACCCGGTTCGACCCAAACCCTTCTAACTTCAAATGGTCATAACTTCTTCGTTATAACTCCGATTTTGACGTTATTTATATCCACGGAAAGGTAACGAGAAGCCCTACACTTATATCAACTTTATTTAGCCTGAAAACTAACAGAAATAAAATCCAATATTCATAAAAGGCCCGAACCAATGCCTTTACCGATATCCTTCGGCTCCAAAATACAAACTGAATACCCAAATCATCCAAATGACATCATCGACCTTCAAATGAGCCCAAACCTCAATTCTACAAGGGTTCTAAGCCTGCTAATATACCCTTGATCACCACCCCGCAATGGGAAACAATTCTAAACATGGCGTTACAAGTATGTGTACGTGCAGCGTACAAGTCATGTAGCCTGTACGCTTAGCGTATAGTTGAGTACGGCCCGCATACTCAATGAATTAACCTTTGTGTCTTGTGGGCCTCGGTTGGGCTACTTCAATGGACATTGTTGATTTGGGCCTTAGTGGGCCATCTAAAATCGAACCTTTGGGCTAGGGGAGCATTATTGGGCCTTGGTCTAAGGCCCATGTGAAGGGATTAGGCAAAATTTGAAATTGGGCCATATTTTGGGCCTTATTAGATTGTGTAACTCTTGGGCCTAATTGGATTGTGGTTATTGGCTTCTTTCTTGGACTAAGTTAGGATAGGGGTGAAATGGTCTTTTTACCCTAAGTAGGGATTTTTGGTTATGATGTAGATCCCAAATGCTAATTAATTTTTATGTGGAAATTGATAGCTCGAGGAGTGGTAGGACCAACATTCAGTGATCATTCATTTCATTCAGCTTTTTGAGGTGAGTTTCCTCACTGGGTTGGTGGGTCTAAGGCACCAAGGCCGACCTTTGATTGGTTATGTCAATATATGTGTTGTATGTGTGATACTTGTATGTGCTTGTATATGTATGTTTATTGGGTGGGGCCATATTGCGAGTGTGGGCGGGGCCAGTATTGCAAGTGTGGATGGGCCAGTATCTCATTGGGTGGGGCCCCTTATGCAAGTATGGGCGGAGCCAGTTATATGCTATGTTTGGTATGTAGTATCTTGGGGAAATCACTAAGCTTTGTGCTTATGGTTTTAGTTTATGTTTCAAGTACTTCCGGTTCCAAGGGGAAGAGCTCGGGATGACTGCATCGTACACACCACATGGATTCTGTTTATGGCACATACTCTGATTTTTATGATGTTTGACATACTTATTTTATTGGGTTATATGAACAATGTTTTTGAATACTATTTTTACTTAAATCAAAAATGAAAATTTTGGGTCATAATTTTTGGATGTTTCAAGTTGGTATCAGAGCCTTGGTTTGAGGGATTCGGGCACACTCGAGGAGTGTCTGAACTTAAAATGAGGATTCGGTCAAGTTTTCAAAAAGAAATATATTTTAAGAAAATGTTTTCTAAATAAGAAAGGGTGTGGTGCATGCAATCAGCCGAGCTCAAGTAAGTTTTCCCAAAATACTCACACATGTTTATGAAATGTTTTGAATTGTGAATTTGTTAATCGCATGCTAGATTAAGGATAAGGATCTAGGAGAAATGCATTTATATGTCTGCTGTATGAGCTTGTAGAATTGGATGCTAGTATTGACCAATCAGTAATAGGATGGCCTGATAGGGTTATGCTTCGTTCTGATTACTTGATGCTCGAATGCTGCTTACTTTGTGCTTTTAGGAGTTCTAACTAGCTTCTGCTAACTAGTAAACGAATATGCTAAGTTACATATCCTGGGAACTAAATAATTTTAGAGAGTTAGGTTTTAACTCTATTGCACAACTCTTGTTCGAGTCCAACCGTTGTAGTGTGAGACCTCTTATTCGAAGAATTATCTAGTTTGTGTCACACCCCGAACCAGACGGCGGAAACGGCCGAGGGCTTGGGTGACTTTATCATGGAATATCATCACAGTGAATATAAATGAAACATAACATCATCATCACCACACATAGCATAATACAACAATAATGGGTTTACATCATTGTAATTGTTTACAAAAGTTACATCCAAAAATAAAAGTGTATGATTGCTACAAAATGCAACAAAATCCATATGTTCTCGAAGTCCACCTGCTTAACGATTTCCTGATAATACAAGTTATTTTGAAAAAGACAACATATATAATGTTGGTGAGTTCATAAGCATGTTTGAATGAAAAGTTTTGTATCACTTCGTAACACCAGAAAATCCGATATTTTCTGTAAAAATGGATTGAAAGTTTTCTGTCAACTCTTGTATTAAAGCATGTGTGTTTCGTTTGAATATGTATAAAGTGAGTATTCCATAAAATCCTATATTTCCTGTTGTAAATAGGAGGTGTTGTATAATTGTATGTTTTCCCAGAAAATCCGATATTTTCTGTTTATAAAAGTGTCGTGGTCTTAAAACCCTAAGACCGAGTACCAATGTATGTATGTTTTTATATCATCAAAATTGTATATGTATTCCGTAAATTTATAAAGGAGTTAATCTCTATGTGAGTCGTTATAACCATACTTGATATTACTGATCCGCCTGTCATGACGTTTTTCAGGCGCCGACTTGTTTAAGGTAAGGTTTGTCACCCTAGACTGACCTAGTCTAACTGTAGCGAACAGCTCAGGTGTGGGGTGTAAACCTCGTATAAATCTATACACGAACTCTCGCTCTCCCTCCAGGAGACTCTGGTTATAATTACAGACTTAAGGTTGTACACTAGATAGGTACGAACAAATGAAATGTCTCACAAGAGCCTTAACTGAATTTACGCGTATATTGTATTATACTATGTAATGTAGTAAATAATGTTTCTGTGTATGTTTTAAGTTTACAAAGCCCAACGAGTAAGTATGTGAATGTATGAGGCCCAACAAGCATGTAATTGGACAACTATGGCCCAATAAACATGTGATGTATTTCCCAGGCCCAATGAACATGTAAAAGGACAACTAAGGCCCACTAAACATGTGATGTATTTCCCAGGCCCAATAAGCATGTAAATGGACCACAAAGGCCCAATAAACATGTAATGTATATTCCAGGCCCAATAAGCATGTAAATGGACCACAAAGGCCCAATAAACATGTAATGTATATTACAGGCCCAATAAGAATGTAAATGGACCACTAAGGCCCAATAAACATGTAATGTATATTCCAGACCCAATAAGCATGTAAATGTACCACTAAGGCCCAATAAACATGTAATGTATATTCCAGGCCCAATAAGCATGTAAATGACGTATTTAGTTCGTTTGTTATTATGTTGTTTGTTTTAGCTCAATTGTTTACCAAAATGACATAAAAGGCCCATTTTTTGTAAAAATGACATTTTTGGCCCAATAAGCCGAAAATTTACAATTTAGGCACATTTTTGGTAAGACTAACACTTTAGGTCCCTTAAGACCAAAAGTTTACATTTAAGGACTTATTTCAAATAAAATAACATTTTTAGCCCACTTTTGTTAGAAATAACATTTTCGGCCCAAATTTATGGAAATTAACTCATTTGGCCCAAGTTTAATAAAATTGACATTTTCAGCTCATTTAACCGAAAATTTACATTTTTGGCTCAAATTTGTTTAAAATGACAATTTATCCCACAAAAGTCAACAGTTTACAAATTTAGCCCATGAAACCGTGAAGGCCCAAACTTAAGCCCATTTTGTGAAAATTTACACTTTTGGCCCCTTTAAAACCGTGAATATCCCTAAGACCCATTTTTATATAAAAATGAGTCTTTTTGGTCCTTGAAAAACCGTGAGCATCATAAAGGCATCACATTTTTGCTTATTTGTCAAAAATGGCCCCTTATACGGTTTTAGTTAGTTTTCCACATCCTCAACATGTTTGTTTCTTTCAACTTCATAATAAGTTACATAATGTATTTTAGTTTGCAAACATCACCAAGTTTAGTGGATATTTCGAGTTTTATGGTGTTTCAACAAGTTTTCATATCATATTCACAACACATAACATGAAACACACAAATACATACATAAACACATAGATCTAACACAATAATTGTGCCAATTTTATCAATTACAATAATTGTGGCATATAATTTTCATCTACCGAATGACTAGCTTCTTGAAACAATCGTTTATAAGATTGCCTTCTTGAAACAACCGTTCTTAAAAAAAACTGAAATTTGAAAGAATAAGATACGATGGAAAGAGGATCACTTATGAGCCATTCCTAATGACCTTGAGTCGTTCACGGATTTCTGCCTTGAGTATTTTGACAACCACCACAATCAAAACCTCAGAATCTAATGTGATCAAAATGAAGAATCACAATCAGACACAAAATCATAAAACATCATCCTATACTAATCGAACAGAAAAATCACAAAACACCATACTACTCAGAAACAAAAATCACATTATTTCACAGATATAATGAGATATTACCGAGACATGAGAGAAAGAACAGAAAAAAGAAGCCTTAAAACAAAGTACATTGGTTTTACATGTATTTTTATGCTCCCACTGCATTTATTATGCTCCCACTCATTAAACTTTTGGGCGAGTTCAACATGTTGCTTATGACTAAAGATTAGAACCTATGAATGTGAACAGTTGCTGAACATACCAGTACATTTTGATGTTGCCATTTCAAAGTCCGTTTTGATTTTGACACTTTCAAAGATCCATCGCAAGGTTGATACTCTTTTTATTTTGTTACATCCTGAACCAATTAATAGAGTCGATGGTAACATATAAGGCTGTGTGTACCTTTTATTCATGTGATGAGAGAAAGATTTGGGTGTCAGAAGAATACCTCACATGTGTCACCATTTTGGGAGAGCTTCCATTTTGGGATAAAGCTCTAAACCCCTGTGGCTTCTCTGATGAAAACAGATAAAAAAGTAATACACTAATTATTACTTACATACATCCACTTGGATAAACTGTTGTTTACTCAACTTATGGAAGTTATGTAAATAGACAATATATTTCTCCATAAGAAAAATAAAAAAATTTAACTCTGATATTAGTAAATGACATCAACCTTTATAGCAGGCACCATCTACAAGTTCATGATAATATTGATCCACTTCATTGCCATGCTCCATAAATCTCCGGGTGTGTAGGGTGTATTCTCCTGTTTTAAACTGAAATCCGGTGAGATCTCCACCAATGATGTGATTCCATGACTTGTAATAACCCAATGCATCATCTTCTTCATCCTTGCTTCCATTCTCATTAACAAAACCCACCCCACACTCCTTTGTAACTTGATCAACATATAAATATGGTATGGGCACAGTAACAGTAACGTGGTCACCACATTCCATCTCATTCATCCCAAACATCCAATGGCTTAACAATGTAAAACACTTGTCACCAAGATAGACAATGTCAAGGTAATGTTGGTATATCCAGGTGAGGTTCTTTGTTATATTATTAATTATGATCACTGGCAAATCAAGGAGCTGATTCATAAATCCAGAGGTCAGCACACAGCAGAAATTTAATCCTCTAAACTTGTTAGGAGATGATGGGGTTGTAAATGATATTGACGACCCCATGCTTCTATTTGTAATCCAATTCGGCATCTCTTCGCCTCCATAAATTGTGCTAAATATTCCAAATTCATAATACATCTGCCAAATACAACCACCTTCATTAATTATATATACATATATATTCACAAAAAAACATAGTTAACTAGATAAAACCTGGATTTCAGACTCCTCCGTATCTCTAAACCAAATTTCAGTCCGCACACGCCTTTCGTTAAGGAAGTTTAGCTCTGTCCAGCCCAAACTACGCAGCACCTTTTCCTCAACATCTGCCATTGGTTGGAATTTCACCATGCCTTCAAATTCAAACGACGAAGGTGTAAACATCTTCGAGTCTATAAAGAACTCAAGTGGGGACATTTGTGGATCAAATACAATTTTTCGTAGCAAAGGCTTAGAACTAGAACCAAAAAGTATAGTTAAATTTGTTAGTGTATGTGGAGGATGTTCGACTGACATCAGCTTATAACAGTATGACATACTAAGCACGTTAAGCCTAGGAAGGCTACTCACACAATTGGGCATGGAAACAATAGGATTTTCATCTATATATAATTCCTCTAACATGGATAGGCAACTGAAGTCCATGGGAAAGGATTCGGTAAACAAATTATTATTTGTAAGTGACAACTTCACTAAAGTTCTCGGTAAAAGAATCGTAAAGAACTTCAAATCACTTGGTATAGCCTCGAGAATGGAAGGGGAAGACGTTTCTGTATTTATGACAATGTTGTTAGCCTTGAGATTTCTATTGAATCCGTATTCCTAATCTCGATTTGAGATTCACGAAGACTACACCCCTCTAGCGACAATGTTTTAACCTTCTTTAACATGCCTATGCTTCTTGGAAAATTTTGAAGCTTGTTGCAGTAGCTAAAATCAATAAGGACGAGTTCACGACTTTGTTGAATTGATTCACAAACCTCAAGTAAACCAATGCAACCTTTAAGTATTAACCTCTCAAGTGAAGGGAGATGGTCAAAGCCACCAAGACTACGAAGTTGTTCACATGAACTTAAATTAAGAATCTTCAACGATCCAAGCAACCTTTTGTCTTTTGAGCTTGATCCTTTCAATTGCTGAAATTCAGATAAATTAAAATAGTTGTGAATTACATCCACTCGACATAATAAACTAGTAAATGGAGATAAGATACCTTTAGCCTCTTATGAGATTGTTGTGGATAGCTATAAAAAATCCCAAATGACTCAATATTGCTATATGACATGTCAAAAGCAACCATATTCTCAATCGGTAAGTTTGAAGGTATAGACTTTAAAGGGAACCCATGCATGCACAACCATCTTAATTCTGTGGGAAAATTCTTGTAAGAGCCGGTTATGTGCACATAATTGAGTTGTAGCAGCATTAGACTATCCATCTTACTCAGTGCATCTGTTTTCAACTCAAGTGATCCATGTAACTTCCCTTTCTCAAGCATTTTCATGTCAAGGGTGAGGCCTAGAACATTTTCCATAACCTAAGAAGAAATGGGATTCAAAAATATTTTAAAATATTATAAAACATGTATATAAAAATACAATATGCATTAAACAAGTATACATGAACTCTTACTTTTTTTTTTGTTTCAACACTTTGAATGACTCCTCATGACACCATAATCGACTTCGTTCCCATGGTCTGTCAAGCGATTCTTCACGTACTAGGAATCTTCCCATCTCTTGAACCAACTGATGCATCATTAATTCGTTATTCCATCTGATAGTAAGAAGGCATCTGTCAATAAGATTTGTGATCCCGGATCTTGTGTCTATATCACAT
Organism: Lactuca virosa; assembly: GCF_052849685.1. Lineage (NCBI taxonomy): Eukaryota > Viridiplantae > Streptophyta > Magnoliopsida > Asterales > Asteraceae > Lactuca > Lactuca virosa. The sequence continues at coordinate 207,622,978 of NC_136426.1, forward strand.
GCATTTAATATTGTTTCAGTAACATCTCTTTCCATTCCAACAAAAAAACAAACAATGTGCTTAAACAAGTCCTTATCATTTTTGAATGGCAAAGAGTCGAAGCTCATTCTCAAGACATTATTTATAGGGGAACCATTCTCTTTCTTTAGCCCTTCTATGTATCCCTCCCAATAAGTTACATCTCGATTATGTAGATTTTCGCCCAAAACTTTTAAAACCATTGAATGTCCCTGGCAATATTTCACAAGTTTTTCAGACGCCTCTTCATAACCTTTCTTGGGATCATTGCACATGAATGCATGAAAACAAAAAAGTCTTTGTGAATCGATCTCAGATAAGACTTTAAGCTCATACATTTCATGTTTAGGTTGAACGTGTGTTTTGAATAGTGCACAGCTCTTTGTCAACCATGCATCCTTTGTTGTTATTATGATTTTGGTTCCTGGATGAAAGCTTTTGCTTCCAAGTAATGCATCTAATTGGTCAAGACTACCAATATCATCAAGAACTAGAAACACCTTTTTACAAGATACTGCATTCTCTATCATCGAGGTGTTTATAGAATCATCATGAGCTTGAACTGAACTTCGCTTTGAAATGTCATCATAGAGTTGTTTTTTGTAAATCAAGCAACCCATCAATTTTTTCACATCTCCTATTTATATTTTCAATAAAGTTGCTTGTGTCGAACTCATGAAAATGTAACCCATAGACATATTTAGCTAAAGAAGTCTTTCCGATGCCACCCATACCAAAGATGGTGATTATATCTGTGGTATGTGAGGATGCATCTTTTAGCCATGATGTAATGAATTTAATGGAATTCTCCATCCCAATAAGCTGTGGCAGTGGAAACCTTGAGGATATGTGTAATCTAGCGAAGATGTCCGTAACAATTTCATCAATAAACTCCACATCTAGCCTGAAATTCGATTTTAGTAAGAACCACAAACAAATTCCAAAAACTAACATGCCATATTGGAGATCTAAGTTTTCCAAAGATCCAAATCAAATTTATATGATTAAGCTATTATTTAATTAAGTTTTGCACATCACAAATATTATTATCTTTTCACTTGATGTGCAAGTTCAAATTAGAATAGGACCAAAATGTCGGTGAATAATAATAGGTTAACCTTTACTACTTACAAGTTACACAAGTAAGAGCCTTGAAATGTCATAATAAAGAATGATATGATTTGAAGGTAAAATGATATACAAATAATATATGCATTAGGGTCGTTCAAAATTTGGTTTATACATAAAACAAATTATAAGCTCATTAAAATGGTTTATCTCAATGAATTTATTTATTTTAAAATGATAAATGCATAGAAAATGTGTTAAAGTTAGTAGGATGGTTTAACCTGCCTATAGGAAATTAATTTATGAGATCACATAGTTGCAAAAATTAGATTCAATTCAAGCATATCTATATCCAAACTTAAATGCATAAAAAATATGCCTATTTGATGATATGATATTGAAATGCAAAAGGAGAAGGAGAAGATGATATTGACTTTTCATGTGTTAATTAAACAAAATTAAAAGAGTATTATGGAAGTAGGGTAAGAAAGTCGTTACCTGCCATTTACGTCCTTTCCTTTTAAATTAGCAACTTCTGTAAGCGCTTTATTCCATCGATCCATCTTTTGAGCCAATTTACTTATTTTATTTCCATCTGTCTCCACCTCCATCATCTTTTTATGTTTAGCCATTGCATCTCCGAAGCTACCTTCTTGTTTCCTGACATGTGTGGGCTCAACATGATAAAAGACAGGAATAACAATATGATTGGATGTCATATGTTGCTCAACGATCAGCACCAATTCGTCAAGACACCACGTGGAGTCAGCATAATTCTTTGACAGCACAATAACAAAAGCCCTAGATGATTTAATGGCACTCTCCAATTCTGGTTTCAGATCTTCCCCTGTTTCAATCTCTTCATCATCCAAGAAGGTATTGATATTGGCATGCGTGAGGGCATTATAAAGGTGATTAGTGAAGCTATTACGAGTGTCAACACCTCTAAAACTTAAAAATACGTCGTATCTATGACCATGAGTTGAAGAAGAAGATGAAGCTCCTTCAGAAATTTCATGGAGAACGACCATTATGAGTTATGGATTAATGACCCTTCACCCTTCCCAATAACCTCTGAAGCTTTTTTACCAACGCTTTGCTCACTTCTGCCTCAATCTCAGGATCCCATACATAATGTCTGTACAGAAAATCAAAATTATTACTTTATTTTCTACAAAATAAAACTTTTAAGTGTTTGAATAACAAACCATATGCACCCCCAAACTTTTTATCTGAATTTAATATGCTTTGAAAACAACAAACAAACAGAAAGAACCAATATATGTGCAGCTATGTATTGATATAGAATCGTCATAACATTAAGATGGGAATTGTTTAATGTTTGGTTACTCAGTTAATTAGATTGGTTAACCTATTTTTCTACCCACAGAACAGGACTTCAAGTTAGCCAAATCCTACTTGTAACTATCATAGACATCCCTACTATTTTTTAAACAAATAATAAACACCATCAATTAAAAGACCCAAAAGCAAGAAAAAGTCCCTGGAATGAACAAGAACAATCTTTTGAAATGTGAAATTTTGTATCATTAAATCTAGTATAGAATATTGATGGGTTGCTCCACATGATAAGTTTTTGAATGTAACAAGTCTCACCATCTCTAAGCTTTTAATTACAAGGTCTATACTAGATAAAACTTTAGAGATAAATTCACATCATACAGAAGAATATATACATCATCGTCAATTTTGAGTTGCATCTTTTTTATTTTAAAAAACCATGTGAAAGCATTGCTTTGTGCTCCTCCTGGAACAAAATTTTATGTCAACCAAACCGTACTTGTAATTACAGCATCTGAAAATGGCCAAAAGTAAAAGCATCTGAAAGTTGAAAATACACCTGTTTCATATAACACAACTAAAAGCACAACAATTACAATCGCATATTAAAGTTTATTCATTGTCTTTGTGAGTTGGAATATATAGAGAGAGGAATTAAGAAGTCAATGTTGAACTCTGTACTATCCCAACTGAAATAATCGAAATTTCAATCCCTAATTAAAATTAAAACAAATAATTATGATGTAATTTTTGATTAATAAGATATAATTGTCTAACAACATGTGAAACTAACTTCAAAGAATGTTCATTCACAGTTACCTGCATACAGCCTACAGAGCTACAGCGACACCTGAAGCAGAGAAAATAGCGGACGATCCAACAGCAACGCGATTGAGAAGGACGTCGAGTGAAAAATCCAGAGCGAACGGCGCCAAGTCGGCTGGTATACGGCGAGTCAACGAGGAAAGAAAGGAACCAGCGACAGAGGTGAGACACTGAGACAATGTTGGGTTTTTCTTTTTACCTTTCACGATATTTCCTCTTTTAGTGATATTAGATTTTCTTGAGTAAATTACAGGAATGGTCCTTGTCGTTGTCAAAATATTACGGTTTTAGTCTAAAATTTCTTTTTGTCATAGCTTTGCCTTAAATATATGCATTGGTGGGGGTTTGATTAGAACCATCTTCTTGGCGTCGTTTGGATGAGCTAGAACCCAAACCAAGGTTCATTTCATGAAGTCGCACCCCAAGAGTACGATCCACGCAATAAACACAACCTTCTTCTTTGATTGATCGTTACCAAAATCTGAAACTTGCGAGACTTTTAGGGCGAGAATAGAGAGGATCAGAAATAGGGGTTTTGGAGAGAACAAAAAAAATGAGAGAAGAGAGTCGAATCTCTTATGATCGGTTCCTCTTTATTCTTAGGGTTTATCCTTTATTTTTGGTAATTATCATTTCCCTGGTTGATAAGTTATCATTATCCTAAAATAAAAGATAACGACTAACAATGGATGTTTACATTTAACTATTGAGTTTAATTAGTTTCAAACTAACTCATCACAACTTTGGTTCGCCGACCGTCCACTATAGGTTCCTAGATTTGCGAGGATATGGATAGGGCGAGCAAAAATCAAACTGATCTAAAAGAAACCGAAAAACCCGCAACAAACAGATGCCGATACAAAAATTGACTCTGCGGTTTTTAATTTAGTGAAGACCAATCAAAGTCGGCTAGATGCAATTTTACCTTAGCAACCGACTCTAAAAACACTAACCACACCACTATAATTATATTTATTAAAATATTAAATGATTATACTATATTATCTATTACTTCTAATATTATTAGTTCACTGATATTCATTTGACTTTGACTAAGCTTTGAATTTGTTATCATAGATGTTTAAGATTCTTTTATGTTATTATGAATGTTTATGACTATGATTTTTTTTGGTGAATCAAATTCATAAGAGTCCAAGATTATGGCTATGATTGTGTTTATGAACCAAAACTATTATGTCACCAAATTTCGATTGTGGGCTGAAAAGGAACAAAAAAAAAAAAACTAAAATGGTTTCATATTTCATGGGCTATGGTGTATTGGGTAAAAGGCTAAAGGCTAAAATTTTAATTAGAAATTGTTTCATTTCTCGTCTCTTGTGGTCCTAAAATCGCATCATGTTCACTGTTATATATGTGTAAAGGGTTCGCCATAAGAGATGTGCTAATTGGCCCTATTCATAATAATTTCACAACCCAAACTCCTAGTTATATATGTTTGAAACCACCATGATTCGAATTTGGGTTACTTATAAGGAGATGATTTCAAAATCTTATCTTATTCACAATTTCCTAAAAGGAATAGTAAATTATCAGGTCAAACATCATTCAGAGCATGACATATGATATAATCGTGAAACCATAAATAACCCCATAAAACTCAATATGCCAGGATTTTCGCTTATGAGGGCACGAGGCGGTGATATGTGTAAAGAAACTACGAAGAAACAAAAAGGTCATGACCTACAAACCTTAATTATATCCTAACATCCAAACCACATCACATGGACTATGACATTTTATTTTTATCTTCTTTTTTCTACAATCAATCAAAATGTTATTTGATGGCAAGTAAACAGGCAAAACAATGTCATACTTTAAACACTTCAATATTAATTTATACCAAAATTAACAAGTTGCTGACATTTATATATCTTGATGTTTATCTAGTATTCTATATATAATCAAATTGCATTAGAACCATACCAAAAATACCATGTGTAGTTCTTCTAAATCTTAAAAATTATTTTTTCCTTTTTTCTTAGAAGTAAGAAAATAAACATGACTTGTTTCACACAACTAATTTTCCTATAACTCATTGAGAAAATTAATGTTATCCAATGGAGCAAAGTAACCAAAAAGGGAGACATGACTAATCAACGTCTCATTAATGATTTGTTAACTAAACCCCAAAACCAAGGACTATCCAAGTATTTACATAATTTGTCGTATATTTAGAAAATAAAACTTGACACAAGAATACAAGATCTTTAATAATACTTCTAATTACATATTTAACTGAAACTTATTATATCTTTCTAAACATCATCATAAAACAATTAATAAACTCATGGATATTAAAAATCGAGAATTAATACCAATTTGTGTACAGTCTTTTCTTTGAAATTTTAGAAATATATATATATATATATATATATATATATATATATATATATATATATATATATATATATAAAGCGGTGCTTCTTTATTTAGACCAACTCCAACAATAACACTATAACCTATAACATTTTTGTGAAAATTTTACACTAAAACCTTTTTTCGACTTCAAACACATTAAAAACATATTTTAACATTATAATGAAAATTATCATATAGCAAGGACTTGCTGCTAATGTGTCACCAACAGTAATGTGTCTAGCAGAGTCCACTCATCCCTCTTTGTAAACTGTCATTTAATTATTAAAATATATATATATATATATATATATATATATATATATATATATTATCATAAAAAATTGTTTTCTTTTTTCAGAATACACACCTAATTATAAGAATTGCTGAAATATCACATGAAAAAATTTAAGCTATCGATCACTCATAAATTTGGCAACAGCAATGGTTTTCATGGTGCTGCCTAGCTGCATTCTCAAATTCACTTATAAAATACATTTGGAGTTAATTAAGTGTTGAGTGTGAAGCCATTGGGCTGGTCAAAAGGCAGAAAACATGGCAGAAAACATAGAAGAAAAGCAAGTCAAAAAGGTGGAAAAGGAGAGGTGATCCATATTTCCCGGATGCATGTTTCATGGCTGCTTTTCTTGTTCAATTGTTTACTTCAGAATCTATATATGAGTCTCATCTGTATTGTAAAAATAAGCAACAAAGAGTGAGTGCAGATTAGCACCAAGAAATATAAACTCCTAGTTACCGGTGGACGTAGGTCAGAGAAGGACCGAACCACGTTAAATCCCTCGTGTTCATCCTTGTGTTCTTGTTTTTCGTGAGCTGTGTGTGTGTTTAGAGTCGTGTGTTAAGTGTCTCGATCCTAACAAGTGGTATCAGAGCAAGGTTTTAGCTCCAAAAGGTGATTTTCAGTTTTTGGTCAAAAAAAATTTTCGTCAAAAACGATTTTGGTGTATACCGTTGGAAAGGTCTCGTTCCGAAGATTCCGAAAATATTTTTTTTCTGAATTTTTTGACCACCGGAAGACGTCCAAATCGCCGGTCAAAGGTTGCCGGAATAGTTACCGAAAAACCAGTTTCGCCGGAGAAGACGACACTGTAGCACGACGTCAGCGGTGACGTCAACAGAACTGTAGCAAGTACTGTAGCACGACGTCAGCGGTGACGTCAGCAGGCACTGTAGCAACACTGTAGCAGATTTGAAAAATTGCAGTTTAGCCCCTGAACTTTCAGAAAATTGCAGTTTAGCCCCTGAACTTTCAGAAAATTGCAGTTTAGCCCCTAATCTTTCAGAAAATGGCAGAAAACAGTAAGCTTCAAATTGAGAAGTTTGATGTGAAAGATTTTGGTTGGTGGAAGATGCAAATTGAAGATTTGCTCGTGTAGAAAGACTTGGACGCAGTTTTAGGTGAAAAACCGGAGGCGATAACACAGGCAAACTGGGAGATTTTGGATAAGAAGGCCAAGGCATTTATTAGACTGACGTTGTTAAAGGATGTTGCCTTCAACATTTTGAAGGAGACCTCGGCAAAGGGAATCATGGAGGCATTGTCTAATATGTACGAGAAGCCGTCGGCAGCAAATAAAGTCTTCCTGATTCAGGAGCTAGTCAACACGAGGATGAGGGAAGGAAGTTCAGTTACAGTACACATCAACAATTTGAACTCAATTTTATCCAGACTTGGGTCAGTGGGAATAAAATTTGAGGACGAAGTTCAAGCTTTACTACTGTTATCATCATTACCTGACAGTTGGTCCGGAACAGTTACAGCCGTTACTAGTTCCTCAGGATCGAAAGAGCTCACTTTTGAGGGAATTCGGGATTTAATTCTAGGCGAAGACGTCAGACGAAGAAATTCCGGGGAATCATCAAGTGAACAATTGAATGCGGTCAGAGGTAGAAAAAATAACAGAGGTAGTGGGAGCGGGAACAGGAGAAGGAGTCAGTCGAGGACTCGAAATGATGTGACTTGTTGGAACTGTAAAGAGGTTGGACATTTCAGGAATCAATGTCCAAAAGACAAGAAAGAAGTTAACGCTGCAGTAGACCATTCAGATGATGATGTTTTGATCTGTAGTGTGGAGAGCAATGTGGATTCCTGGGTTATGGATTCGGGTGCTTCATTTCACGCTACCCACAGCCGTGAAGCACTGCAGAATCTAAAAGAAGGAGATTTTGGTAAGGTAAGACTGGCGTACGATGAGGTTCTTGATGTGACGAGCATATGTGACTTAGTTTTGAAGACTCCAGTTGGTCCATGGACTTTGAAGGATGTCCGAGTAATTCCAAGTCTGAAGAAACAATTGATTTCTGTTGGGCAGTTGGATGAACAGGGACACGAGGTTAAGTTCAGGAATGGGCAGTGGAAGGTTGTCAAAGGAAATCTTGTGATAGCTCGTGGACATAAGAAGGGTTCATTATATATGGTCAGATTACCATCTGAGGGAGTAACCGTCCCAGTTCAGAAGAAAAACAAAATCCGGTTCATAGAGGCTCGTGGACAGAAGAAGGTTTGCTTTGCAGATGGCAAACCCAGAGTCACAGGTCAGATTCAGGTTGAATGTGTTTGGAACGGTTCAGAAAAACCAGTCAAGGGCATTCATAGCAGTGGGAGCAAGGGTTGTGCTTCAGCTAGAATACCCAGAACACAGTAGGTCAAGAGAACCAGTATTCCATCTGTAAAAGTCTCTCCAGATTATCTGTTTCATATGGAGAGTGTCGTTTGTTCTCAAGATGTTCCAGGATCGGGCAGTTCATTTCAGTGGGAGCAGGTGGAGACAGAGAACAGGTCAGTGGCAGACTTAGTCATGACTGATGTGTTGGAGCTAACGGAAGCTTCAACTAGCCTTCAGGTAAATTGAAGAGAAGGCCAGGGTAACTAGGAAGGAGTCAAGATCAAAAGTTTTTACAGAAATACAGATACACAGTTGAAGCTATGGTGAAGATTGTTTCGTGGCTTCAAGTGTGAGATTGTTGAGTGTGAAGCCATTGGGCTGGTCAAAAGGCAGAAAACATAGCAGAAAACATGGAAGAAAAGCAAGTCAAAAAGGTGGAAAAGGAGAGGTGATCCATATTTCCCGGATGCATGTTTCATGGCTGCTTTTCTTGTTCAATTGTTTACTTCAGACTCTATATATGAGTCTCATCTGTATTGTAAAAATAAGCAACAAAGGGTGAGTGCAGATTAGCACTAAGAAATATAAACTCCTAGTTACCGGTGGACGTAGGTCAGAGAAGGACCGAACCACGTTAAATCCCTCGTGTTCATCCTTGTGTTCTTGTTTTTCGTGAGCTGTGTGTGTGTTTAGAGTCGTGTGTTAAGTGTCTCGATCCTAACATTAAGCCTATAAAAACCATCAAAATTTATTATTCATGGAAATATTTGATATATTAAGACATCCGCTTGTGCATTTATTTATTTTTCTGCAAGCACAAAAATCACTATACAAACATAAATGATAACATTCATCTTTCCGGTTATTTTGACAAGCTATCAAATCCAATTTTTCCTTGAATCTTGATAAGTTTCTGTCAGTTTAAAGCACATCAAGCATATGTATGGAGCTTGAGAGGAATTTCTACAGACATATTCCCTTCATGAAAGAAATCGGATGTCAACTATTATGATACAATATATGGGAGGCAGATGATGGGTTTTTTAAGACACAAGTTATAGATAAAAACAGAGCAAAAGGCAGGGGATGGTGATTTTGAACCAGCATTAAGGGGGGCAATACAATGGTGTTTTGGATGATAATTTATGCAAGAGGTTAATTTTTAACTTGCTCTTTCCTTTTACGAAATATATATACAATAAGGTCAGTTTAGTAGCAAAAATATAGGTGTCATTCATGTGATCAATCCTGTTGTGCAATTGGCTCTGTATTTTTGGCAAAGGAGATAAAACAACACCAACGAAAAGAAATAGATTAAAGATTAGCCTTGACTGCCAGCTGGAAATATATTTATTTATTTATGTGAAAACATATTTTATTTTATGTGATGAAAAAAGGGTTTTGGGATATAAAAGTACCTTAGAGGCCATCCTGTGGTACGTCAGACTTCTTTTGAGATAAAGCTTTGAAGTACAGTTGCTCATCTAACGAAAAGAAATAGATTAAAGATTTGACAATGATTGCAAAAAATGAGTACATGAATTCTTTATAAGTAAAACGCTATCATTTAATTATTATCGGCTTTAGATTAAAACTAATACATAAGAATGACATCGACCTTTGAAATTGGCGCCTTCTTCACAAAGATAATCATAACGTCGTTGATCCGGATCAAGGTTAGACACCAAAATTCGATATTTGCTTAGGATGTATTCCCCGGTGGTTAACTGAAACCCCGTAAGATCTCGACCGATGATATGATTCCATGACTTGTAATAACCCAACACATCTTCTTCTTCTTCTTCTTCTTCTCCATCATCATACACAAGACTCACCCCACACTCCTTTGTATAAGCAAAATCATCTGGTCTCTCCCTCGGGATAGTAATAGTAACATGGTCACCACATTCCATCTCATTCATCCCAATCATCCAATGGCTTAAAAACATGAAACAATTACTACTGAGAAATAACATTTCAAGGAAGTGGTGGTATATCCAGGTGCGGTTCTTTGTTATATTACTAATTTTTATCACTGGCAAGAGAACAAACAAAGATGGAGATGTCAACACATAGCAAAAATTCAATCCTGTGAGGTTGTTAGGAGACGATGGAATGGTAAATGATATTGATTGCCCCGTTCTTCTATCTGTAATCCAACTCGGCATCTCTTCGCCTCTATAAATTGTGCTGAATATTCCAAATTCATAATACATCTGCCAAATACAACCATATTCACTAATTGCTACATTAATAATATATACTTATTCACACAATGATAGATAATTATCTAAAGAAAACCTGGATTTCTGTTTTTTCATCTTCTTGCCAGAGTGTCCTGGTTACCACACGCCTTTCGTTAAGCAAGTCTGGCTTAGTCCAGCCCAAACTACGTAATACCTTTTCCTCAACACCTGCCATTGGTTGGATTTTCACCATGCCTTCAACCTCAAATGATGAAGGTGCTAGCTTATCCCAGTTTATTAAGAACAGCTGAAGTGGAGACATTTCTGGATTAAATACAACTTTTTGCAGCATAGGCTTACTAGAACAAAGGTCCAAATATATGAGTGTGTGTGGAGGATGCTCGACTGACGTCAGCATATTACAGTCACGCATGCTAAGTATCTGAAGCCTAGGAAGGTTTTTCACACAATTGGGAAGGGAAACTATAGGATTCTCATCCAAATATAATTTCTTTAACATGGATAGGCAACTAAAGTCCATGGGAAAGGATTCGGTGGACAAACTGTTATTGGCAAGTGACAAGCTTACTAAAGATCTCGGTAAATAAATTGTAAAGAACTTTGAATAACTCGGTATTGCCTCCAGAACGGTACATGGAACGGCAGATGAACAGGTTGTTGTGTCTGTATCTATAATCCCGATTCGAGATTCACCAAGATTCCAACCAACCAGCAATAGCGTTTCAACCTTCTTTAACATGTCTATGATTCTTGGAAGCTTTTGAAGCTTCCTGCAGTAGCTCAGATCAACGAAAACAAGTTCAAGACATTGCACAATTGATTCACAAACATCAAGCAAACCAATGCATCCTTTAAGTATTAACTTCTCAAGTATAGGGAGGTGGTCAAAGCCACCAAGACTACCAAGTTGTTCACAGAAACTTAAATTAAGAATCTTCAATGATCCAAGCAACCATTTATCTTTTGAGAACGATCCAATCCATTTCTGAAATTGAGAAAAAAAAGTTAGAATAGTAGTGAAGTTATCTAGCTACTTGACATAGAAAAGTAATAAATGGAGATAAGCTACCGTTAGCCTCTTATGAAATCGTTGTGGATAGCTACAACAAATGCCAAATGATTCAATATTGCTATATGACAGGTCAAGAACAACCAAATTCTCCATTGGTAAGTCTGAAGGTATAGACTTCAAAGTGAACCCATGCATACACAACCATCTTAATTCTTCTGGAAAATTCTTGTATGATCCGATTATTTTCACATAATTGAGTTGTAGCAGCATTAGTTTATCCATCTTACTCAATGCATCTGTTTTCAACTCAAGTGATCCATGTAACTTCTCTTTTTCAAGCATTCTCATGTCAAGGGTGAGGCCTAGAACATTTTCTGTACCCTAAATAGAAAGGGTATGCAAAAATATTTTAGAATTTTATATATATATATATATATATATATATACAAAATGACCAGAACAAGTATACATGACCTATTACCTTTTTTTGTTTCAACACTTTGAATGTCTCTTCATGACACCATAATCTACTTCGTTCCCCAGGCTTGTCAGGTGATTCTTCACGTATTAAGAATCTTCCCATCTCTTGAACCAACTGATGCATTATCAATTCGTTAATCATCAGTTCATAATTCCATCTGTAACTAAGAAGGCATCTGTCAATAAGATTCATTATCCCGGATCTCGTTTCTATATCACATGCCTTTAATATTGTTTCGGCAACATCTTTATCCATTCAAACAAAGAAACAAGTGATATGCTTAAACAAGTCCTTATCATTTTTGAATGGCAAAGAGTCAAAGCTCATTCTCAGTGCATTACTTACAGGGGGACCGTTTTCTTTCTTTAGCTCATCTATGTACCCCTCCCAGTAAGGTACATCGCGATTGTGTAGAGACCTACCCAAAACTTTAAGAGCCATTGGATGTCCTTCACAATACTTCACTAGCTTTTTTGTCACCTCTTCGTAACCTACCTTGGGATCGTTGCACATAAATGCATGATAACACAACAGTTTTTGTGACTCAATAGTAGATAAGCCTTCAAGCTTGTGCTCCGCATACTTAGGTTTACTGTTCATTTTGAAAAGTGCACAACTCTTTGCCAAGCATGCATTTTTTGTTGTAATCATTATTTTGGTTCCGGGATGAAAACCTTTGCTTCCAAGTAGCGCATCTAATTGATCAAGACTACCAATATCATCTAGAACTAGAAACACTTTTTTATGAGCTACTGCATTCTCTATCATTGAGGTGTATGCAGAAACATCATGAACTTGAACTGAACTTCGTTTTAATATGTCATCATAGAGTTGTTTTTGTACATCAAGAATCCCATTAGATTTTTCATCACATCTCCCAGTGATATTTTCAATGAAACTGCTTGTGTTAAATTCATGAAAATGTAACGCATAGACATATTTGGCTAAGGATGTCTTCCCGATCCCACCCAGACCCGATATAGTGAGTACATCTGTCGTATGTGAAGATGCATCTTTCAGCCACGAAGTGACGTATTTAATGGAATTGTCCATCCCAATAACTTGTGGCAGTGGAAACCTTGAGGGTATTCGTAATTTACGGAAGATTTCGTTAACAATTTCATCAATAAGCTCCACCTCTAGCCTGGAATTTGATTTTAGTAAGAACTAAAAGACACAATCCAAAAAACTAACATGCCATATTGGAGATTTGATGAAAATTGATAACTTGAAATCTAAATAAACTAATGGAACAGTAAATGAAATTGAAAAGAGACCTTTGTATTAATTGAAAGTAATCTAAAGCAAATGATCAAAACAATCAGAAAGGAAATCCAAATGATTATCCTCCAGCCCTAATCAGAACGGCTCTCCAAGGGGATGACCCTCTGCCCAAGCTAACACCATTATCTAAATATGCAAAATACTCTCCATGATCCACTACTCCTCTCACTGTGGTTATATATAATAACATAAGATGATTCTAGATAGGGTTGAAACAGAAAATGGAAGATATTACATTTAGGTCCCTGCATGTTTACCCATATGTTGATATGTGATCCATTCTGTATCAAGATTTAATTAAGTTTTCAACATCATAAAGGCTACTATATTTTCACTTCTAACCATATAAGCCTCTATTCTAATGTGCAAGGTCATAATTATTATCTAAAATATAAGATTTCATTAACAGGCCACCAAATTTCATTGGGTTTTTACAAAACCATCAACTTAAGTATCATTGTATTGTGGTATTGCACGAATCAGAACCAAATGTCCGTGAATAGTTATAACTTAAGCTTTACTACTTACAACAACATTTATTTATCTTAATAACAGATGATAAGATTCGAAGGTAGAATGATATAAAATATAGTAAAAACTAATATTTAGTTTATTAATTAAAAGCATATAAAAATCATTAAATCGGATCATCTAAATGAATTAATTTATGATAAAATAATAAATGCACAACACATCTGTTAAAATTAGCAGAATGGTTAAACTACCATATATGAAATAGATTCAACTTCAAGCATGTCTACAAGATTTATCCAAATTTAAATATATAAAAAATATGCCTATGTGATGATTGTGAAGATATGTATTGAAATACATAAGGAAAAGATGATATTGACTTTTCAGGCACTAACTAAACAATATTAAAGAAGTATGGAAATATGGGTAAGAAAGTGGTTACCTTCCATTTGCATCCTTCCCTTTTAAATCAGCAACTTCTCTAAGCGCTTTTTTCCATTGATCCATCTTGTAAGCCCATTTACGTCTTCTATTTTGATTTCTTTCCGCCAACATCTTCTGTCTATGCATATCCATTGCATCTCCGAAACTACTTTTTTGCTTCCTGACATTGGTGGGCTCCACATGATAAAAGATGGGGATTACAATATGGTTGGATGTCTTACGTTGCTCAAGGATCAGAACCAGTTCATCAAGACACCATGTGGAAGCAGCATAGTTCCTGGACAACACGATAACAGAAGCCTTAGATGATTTAATCGCACTCTCCAATTCAGGTTTCAGATCTTCCCCTGTTTCAATCTCTTCATCATCCAAGAAGGTAGTGATGTTGGCATGCATGAGAGCATTATAAAGGTGATTAGTGAAACTATTACGAGTGTCAACACCTCTAAAACTTAAAAATACGTCATATCTATGAGCTTGAGCCGATGGAGAAGATGAAGATCCTTCGGAAACTTCATGGAGTTCAACCATTATGAGTTATGGTTTGAGGACCCTTCACGCTTCCACAATTCTGTGTATTTATTTCTTGTTTCTCCTTATATGTGGGTGTCTCCCAATAAGCTCTGAAAGTAAGTATTGTATTCCCAAGCTTTAATTTGGATCCTACGCTTTCCTTACTCGTGTCTCAATCTCATGATCCCATACATAGTGTCTCTACAGCCTACATAAAATCAAAATTATTAATACCGTATGCCATCAAACAATTTAAACCTCAAAAATAACACCTTATAGTCTTCAAAATATAAACTGAAGTGTTTAATAAACCAGAAAAATGCACCTTGAACTTTTATGTTGAATAAATATGCTTCTGAAACAACCAGCATATATATGGCTAAGTGAGTTAATATGCTTACATTAATAGCTTATGCAACTTAAGTCTCATCAAACAATTTAAACCTCAACAATAGAACCTTATATCTTTAAAATAAAAAACTGAAGTGATTAAAACCAAAAAGAATAAGTTTATTGACATGATTGTTTATAGATCCCAGAATTAGCAAGAAAAAGCTTTTCAATGTTGTAATTATTTATCAGAAGATCAAGTAACAGCATTAGTGAGCTTTTTTTAAATGATATATTTTTGAAATAACAAAGCCACACCATTTCTAAGCATTCAATTTCAAAGGAGAAAATGTCCAAAATAATTGCATCTGAAAGCAGTATTGTATCCAAAAAGTATCTTTACCAAAGTCCCACAAATAGAAATCAAACAGACCAAAACTGAAAATCAGATAAAGTCTAAAAAGCTTCAAAGAAAAACCTTAAAAGACCAGCCACATTGACAAAAAAAAAAGTAGAAAAGTTCCTACTTGTTTCAAATATCTTTATTAGTCTGATGCAAAAGCCAAACCTTTACATTGCACCTGACCTAATCTACTGGTGTCTGCCTTCATTTTGGATAAATCTCTCATTTTTTAGTAATCAAAATTCAACTTTTTATATTATCACATCAGTGTGGGCACCCACTAATTAATAAACAGTTAAATACATAGATTGGCCCCTGTCTAAGACAACTAAATGCAGAACTACAACAATGACTGTTCAGTAGGCCGTGTTTCCCCTTCTGGTAATCTTATCAGTTGCTTATGGATGGAACAAAAGAAGCATAAGCTTCGCTGAAGAAAGTCATAGGTGTTAAATTGACAAATAATTAGACCATGACTTCACTGATTTAGGATATGACACGGCTCTAGCAATATCCAAATTTTGGAATATAACACCCAAAAGTACTTCACGAAAACTGAGATGTCTTACAATCTAGCTTCAACAATTCAGAAATCTTCAACAGTTCAGATGAGTAAGAGTATGAGAGATAAAATGTGCTTTCATAGTTACCTGCTAACAGGAGGAGAAATATATCTGAATCTGCGAGGATACAGACGAACTAACGGCTAGCAGAAAGGAAGACGACTGAAAATTACAGAACGAACGGCGGTAAGACTTCAGGTAAACGGCCAGTCAAAGAGAGGATTCTCGGTTTTTTCTTATTATAGTATCCTGTTGATTTCCAGGAAATTGCCTCTTCGACTTTTGATTTCTAGGAAATTGCCTAATTACGTTTTTTATTTCCGGGAAATTTCCTAAATACGCTTTTAGTCCTTTACTTATTATTTTAGAGAATTATATTGTTTTTTTGTCTAGTTTTTAGTTCTAAAAGAAAATATATTCACTATAATTATAGGCCTTATAGTTTTCAATGGATAATTATATTTTTGATCTATATAATTTTTAATTCTAAAGAAAATCAATCAATTATATTTTAGTGTAGTTTTTTAGTTGATGAAATTATATTTTCGTCCTCGTAGTGATTAATATCGAAATTATATGAGGAAACAATAAGTAAATTACATTTTTGATCCTTTTCTTTATGTTATAACAAAGTACATTTCAATTTTCATTCAAAGAAAAAAGAGAAAATTAAAAAAATAATCTCTTTGGGTAGGCAAAATAGGCACATATAGTCCGACTTTAAAAAAAATGGACAAACTAGGTCTTTTTGTTTTGTAGATATTTCACCAATCGTCCATAAGAAGTTAAATCTAACAATAGTTCTGTTAAATTTCTATAAAATGACTTTTTTTGCTTTTTTTTTTCTTTTTCATATCTTTTTTGTATTTTAGACTTTTATTTTATTACTTTCTTTATTATTAAATTAGAAATTGCCCCACTCCACACTTACCCCATCTCCGCCACCACTACCTCCCGTCACTCCACCCATACCTCATCACCACTACCTAGCTTCATACATTTTGGCGGAGATTTAATAAAGTACATATCTAAAAGTGTTAGTTGGTGTTGAATGAAGCTATTTATCATGTTTGAATAATAAGATAATACACCGTTGGACAATGACTTTGGGAAATCCGGGTTTGGACAGAAAATTTAGAGTTGGGATGAACTTCCAGTGGAGAAGAGTAAGGAACAGATGAACAATAAGTGGATACCACTAGTAAACACTCTCAATTTTGGCGAAGATTTAACAAAAACAATAAGGCTCAGTACAAATAACAAAATCATAACATGGGTTTGGAGTTTTCTTTTATTTCCATTCCTTACACTATGTTAATCATCATTGTTTACCATATGGTCATGAAGATTTCCATGATTATGCTATTCATGATGTAACGCCCTGTTTCGATTTGTTCCCAGGTTGGGAATGGTGATTAGGACCGGGTATTATGGGTATTATCAGGCTTCGGATCCTCGGGGAGTTAGGTTTTGGACTCAGTTAGTTGGGGTTGGATAAGGTATTTTGGATGGTTCGGGTATTCGGTATGTGTTTTGGAATCTAAGGGCATTTTGGTAATTTGTCAGCTCGGACTTTTATGGAAAGCGAATGTTCGTTCGGGATATCATATGGCGAGTATGAATTGATAATAGTGTAGAGCGTCTTGATACATTTTTATGGATTTATAGATGGTCAGAATTAGAGTTGTATCGAGAGACTTATGGCTTTCGGAAGAATTAGGGTTTGGGGAAAACCTTGGTACGAGGGGCGTACCAGGGAGGTACGTGGGGCGTACTGATGCGAAACCGGTTACACAAGGCATACCGTAGAGTACGTGCAGCGTAGGTGCAAGGTTTGGGTCGGGGTGCGAGCCCTTATACATTGGGTGTACGAAGTGGTACGATGAGCATACGAAGGTCAGATTTAAAACCCTAATTTTAGGGTTGTACCCTATATAAGCATAATGTTAGTCTCTTTCTTCATTTCCTTAGTCAGCCCCCACTCTCTACCATTGTTAGGTGCATTTTATGCACCCATTTTGTAGTGTTATTCCATAAAAGTGCATTGCATTTAGGTTTAAACTCATGCATTTTGCATGCTCTTCGGGATTTTTCATGAGGCAATTTCATTCACACGCTTTTGTGATATTTCAGGGACTTTTGGAGGTAGGATCTTACGTGAAGAGATGAACAAGAGATGTAGATGAATTTTTGGGACTTGCGGAGCACCGAGGAGGAAGATATCAATGAAATGAAGATTTTGGCCATTCAGAGATTTACACGGGCTGTGTAAATGAAAGCCTTGTATTTACATGGGTCGTGTAAACGCATACTCTCGAGCATTGTACTTTGAAGGCCTGACCAAATTGTGCAACGTACTTTTTGTGTTTACAAGGCCGTGTAAAGTTTACCTTTGTGTTTACACGAGCCATGCAAACGTGGTCGTAAGTTTAAAGTAGTTTTCTTCTTTCTAAAAGGGTGCAACCGGCTCCATAAAGAGTTAAGTCGATTTTGTGAGTTCTAGAGGCGATTTTAGGGAGCATTTTGAAGGCAATTGTCACTTGGAAACACTTGGATTTCATTTGGATGTCAATTTGTAAGACTTTAATTTCAATTTCTAGGTTTGTGTTTTGTTCTAGTCATGAGTGGCTAGAAACCTAACTCTCCGACTTCATATATTGACTATTGTGTGTGTGAATTCAATCATTTGACTTGGTGTTTGTTTTAAATGCTATCTAGTGAAATTGATTTTGTTTTAATTGAAAGTTTGGTTTCAATTCTAGTTCATTTTGGCCAATTGAGTTAGGGTTGATTCATTCAAGTTATCTATTATACAAAATCCGTAATTGTTTTGTTATATAGAACAAGTAACAAACACTAAATTGAATTTTCTTAGAATAATTCTGTGTAAATCAAATTCACACATTCTTGCACGTCCAAGCTTATGAGGAGTATTAAATGTTGTTGGTAAAATTCACACAAAGCATAATGCAATCTTTCCACATATTCTAAGAACTTGTTTAAACTAGATTGGTTGGATTAGAATTAATTAAAGAACTTATTTTAATTAATTAAAATGGTGAATGTGAATTGCTAGAGCTTATTAGCATTTCTAAGTACCAACTTAGATAGAATTAAACAAATATCATTTCATACCTTGAATCACATTGCTAATTAGTCTTGCATAGAGTTGGAGTATTTTATAAATCTTAATTTTATTTTATTTGATCAATTGTTTACTCAAAATTTCAGTCTTTTACTTGAATTAAACCCCCCGCTTTTGTGATCTCATTTGTACCTTATGCAAAAAGGGTATAAGCACTTATCTCGTGTCTCTGTGGATCGACCCTACTTACCTTGTATTACATTTTTAGTACAAAGTAGTAGTGTTTAAAGAGTTATTTTCCCCCCTTTATTTGTTGGATTTGACACACCTAACAAATTGGCACTGTTGCCAGGGACATGGTAGTAATAATTGTTTATGCCAAGATCTTTTCGTACAAGTACACCTTTACCAGTTGATTTGGAGATAGAAAAATATGCAAAGTAAAGAAGGAAGAAAGCTAGACTTTTAAAGAAACAACAACAATCCGTAGCTTCTTCATCAAATCCATCAACCACATCTTTACCTTTACCCGAATCTGAAACCTTTATCCCTACTCCTACCATGGGAGACAACCATGGAGGAAACCAAAATCCCCCAAATCCACCACCCGAACAAACCTTTAGACAGTGGGCTACTCAAGATGTTACCCAACAACGATTATGCATCAATTATCCTGCAATAATAAACTTTGAACTCAATTCCGGACTCATTCACTTGTTACCTTCATCTCGCGGTCTTGAGAATGAAGACCCACATAAATTCCTTAAGGAATTTCATGTCGTTTGTATGGGTATGAAGCCTCATGAAGTTACAGAAGATCAAATCAAGTTAAGGGCATTCCCCTTTGCTTTACAAGATTCAACCAAAGAGTAGTTATATGACTTACCACCGGGGTCAGTCACATCATGGAATGAACTTGCAAGAATGTTTTTGGACAAATATTTTCCAGAGATGAGAGCTTCAGCCTTACGCAGGGAAATCATTGGTATCAAGCAACAAAAAAGGGAAGCCTTGCATACTTACTGGGAACGGTTCAAGAAATTGTGTTCAAGATGTCCAAAACATGGGATTTCAGAGTATCAATTGTTGCAATATTTTTGTGACGGAATGTCATCTTGGGATAGGAGATTACTCAATGCATCAAGTGCTGGATTAGTAGCTGATAAAACTCCAACATAAATCAGAATTCTTATAAAAAAACATGGCAGAAGAGTCCAAGCATACAACTCAAGAAGAAGAATGGTACATTGATGCACCAAGAGGAGTGAAAGAAATTTCTACCCCAAAAACTGAGAGTCAACTTTCTGAGTTGACTAAATTAGTGACGATGCTTGCTAAGGACAAGTGTGTGCAACCACGAGCAGTCAGACCATGTGGTATTTGTACCCAAGTTGGACACCCCACTGATATGTGCCCGATGTTACAAGAAGATATAGAGTCGGTTCAAGCTATGGGATTTTCTAGTCAACAACAAGGAAACTTTCGGCCAATAAGTAATCCAAATTGGCATCAAACCAATGCCAATTTTCAGCCAAGGCCACCATCTTTTCAACCAAGACCTCCATTTCAAAATCAAATGCATCACCAACAAAACTATCAACCACATTTCCAGGAAAATCAACCTCCTCATCAATCTTAATTCCAACCTCAAAACATGCAACAAGGAAGTAGTTCAAGCGGATCAGGAATGTCTTTGGAAGACATTGTCAAGAGTTTAGCCACAAGTACTCAAACATTTCAAAATGAGACCAAGGCGAGTATCAAGACTTTGGAGCAACAAATGACTCAACTCGCCACTTCTGTGAGTAAGTTGGAGGTACAAGGCAAACTACCCGCACAAAAAGAAAAGAATCCAAAGCATAGTGCATGTGCCATCACTTTAAGAAATGACAAACAATATGAAGGTCCAAAAAGATTGAAGAAGAAGAAGAAGAGATGGAGTTAGAGAAAGAAGAAGAGAAGTCAAAAGCACCTTCAAAGCAAATTCCCATTGAAGTAAAAGTCACTCCTCCACCATTTCCCACAAGGTTAAGCAAGTCAAAGTGTGAAAGGGAAGACAATGAGATCATGGAGATGTTCAGAAAGGTTGAGGTAAAGATTCATCTTATTGATGTCATCAAACAAGTCCCTAGGTATGCTAAATTCCTTAAGGAATTATGCACATCTAAGAAAAGATTAAAAGGGAATGAAAGAGTGAAGGTAGGTGAAAATGTATTTGCAGTGTTACAGAAAAGACTACCTCAAAAATGTAAGGATCTGGGTGTTTTCATGGTTCCTTGAAAGTTAGGCAATCTTCATGTTCCACGGGCTATGCTAGACCTTGGAGCTTCTATCAATGTTTTGCCATATTCCATTTTTAAAACATTAAATATTGGCATATTGAAGAAGACTGGGGTGATCATTCAATTGGTTGATCGATCTTTGGTACATCCAAAAAGTGTGCTAGAAGATGTGTTAGTCCAAGTGAATGAACTAGTATTTCTAGCAGACTTTTATGTCCTTGACATGGATGATGATGATGACTCACCAAATTTGAGTTCAATTCTTCTAGGAAGACCCTTTTTGAAAACAGCCCGGACAAAAATTGATGTTTATGATGGTACAATGTCCATGGAGTTTGATGGAGAGGTGATAAATTTCAATATCTATGATGCTATGAGATATCCAAGTGATATTTCATCTTTGAATTTTGTGAATGTCATTGAACCATTAACCGAATAGTGTTTTGATTTGTCTAATCTCGATGTGCTAGCTCTTATTTTAGACAGGAATCTTCAAAAGGATGGAGTGGAAAAACTTTCCAAGAAATTTAAAATTGATGAAGAGATTTTAGAAGTTGTATCTTGAATGGACCAAAAGAAGAAAATGAGGTTTGATGTTCCAAAACTGAAATTATCGATGCCTAATGAGAAACTTGTTCCTTCTATTGTGCAGGCACCGGAATTGGAACTCAAAACTTTACCCGAGCATCTCAAGTATGCGTATCTTGGAGAGAAAGAGACTTTACTGGTGATCATCTCCACAAAGTTATCAACAAAAGAAGAAGAAGAGTTTGTCACCACCTTGAAGGAGTATAAGGAAGCTATTGGGTGGACTATAACCGACATTAAAGGTCTAAGTCCTTCACTTTGCATGCACAAGATCCTTATGGAAGAAGATTACAAGCCTTCCTGAGAAGCTCAAAGGTGTTTGAACCTTCCAATGACAGAGGTTGTGAAGAAAGAGATTCTGAAATTGTTGAATGCGGGGATGATCTATCATATATCGGATAGAAAGTGGGTAAGTCCGGTCCAAGTTGTACCTAAGAAGGCAGGTATTACTGTTACAAAGAATGATCAAGGTGAATTAGACCCCACCCGTGTGCAAAACGGGTGGAGAGTTTGCATAGACTATAGACGACTCAATTCCTCAACCCGAAAAGACCATTTCCCACTTCCCTTCATTGATCAAATGTTGGAAAGGTTAGCGGGAAAGACTCACTATTGTTGCTTAGATGGGTATTTTGGTTTCCATCAAATACCCGTTGCACCCGAGGATCAATAAAAAACCACTTTCACATGTCCCTTCGGAACATTTGCATATAGGTGAATGCCTTTTGGACTTTGCAATGCTCCCGCCACTTTTCAACGGTGCATGGTAAGTATTTTTTTAGAGTATGTTGAGGAAATCATTGAAGTTTTTATGGATGACTTCACAGTTTATGGTAATTCTTTTCATGAATGTTTGGGTAATTTGAAAAAGAGTTTGCAAAGATGTATTGAGACCAACCTTGTTTTGAATTATGAAAAATGTCATTTTATGGTTGATAAAGGTCTCATACTTGGTCATGTTGTGTCTTCTAAGGGTCTAGAGGTAGACAAAGAAAAAATTGATGTCATTAAGTCTTTACCTTATCCTACTTGTGTTCGTGAGGTACGCTCGTTTCTTGGTCATGCAGGTTTTTATAGAAGATTCATCAAAGATTTTTCCAAGATATTTCGTCCCATGTGTGAGCTCCTACAAAAAGATGCAAAATTCAAATTTTCCAAGGAGTGAAAGCAAGCTTTTGATCAGTTGAAGGAGTTGTTAATATCATCACCAATACTTCAATCACTGGATTGGAGTCTGCCTTTTGAAATCATGTGTGATGCTAGCAATCATGTAGTTGGTGCAGTGTTGGTGCAAAGAAAAGATCGAGTTCCTTATGTCATTTATTATGCCTCAAAAACACATAATAGTGCACAAGGCAACCACTCAACAACTGAGAAAGAATTGCTATCTATTCTCTTTGCTTTAGATAAATTTCGCCAATATTTGCTAGGTTCTAAAGTGGTTGTTTATTCATGCAGCTATTAGATATCTACTTGGAAAGAAGGATTTGAAGCCTAGACTCATTCGATGGGTATTACTCTTACAAGAATTTGATAGTGAAATCAAGGACAAGAGCAGAAAGTCAAACCTTGTAGCTGATCATCTTAGTAGAATTGCTTCTCCCAATGACTCAACTCCCATTCAAGATGCATTTCCCGATGAGAATCTATCTTCAGCAAAAGTTGCCCCATGGTATGCTGATATTGTGAACTACATCGTCACAAATCAATTTCCACCAGATTTGACTCGATGGCAAAAAGACAAAATCAAGAAAGAAGCCAAAAGGTACATATCGGATGAGCCATATTTGTGGAAATATTGTGCTGACCAAATGATTAGACGATGTGTGGATCAACATGAGGTATCTTCTATCTGAACATTTTCTCACTCTTATGCTTGTGGAGGGCATTTTGGTCCTCAAAGAACTGCAAGAAAAGTATTAGAGAGCAGATTCTACCGGACAAGTATTTTCCGTGACTCTTATGAATTTTGTGCAAGTTGTGATAAATGTCAAAAGATGGGCTCTTTAAGCTCAAATAGTCAAATGCCCCTTAATCCCATTTCAGTTTGTGAGATTTTCGATGTTTGGGACATTGATTTTAATGGGACCTTTTCCATCATCTTCGGGTTTTACTTATATTCTTTTGTTTGTGGATTATGTTTCCAAGTGGGTGGAAGCAAAAGCTACCCGTACTAACGACTCAAAAGTTGTGATAGATTTTTTGAAGGCTAACATCTTTTCCAGATTTGGTGTTCCAAAAGCCTTAATCAGTGATCGTGGTACACATTTTTGCAATCGTATGCTTGGAAGTGTCTTGAAGAAGTATGGTGTTACTCATAAAGTCTCCACAGCATACCACCCACAAACAAATGGACAAGCCGAAATGAGCAATCGACAAATCAAGGGTATATTGGAGAAAACTGTGAATACAACAAGGAAAGATTGGAGTACATGTCTTGATGATGCTTTGTGGGCGTACCGCACTACACTCAAAATTCCAATTGGGATATCTCCATATCGTATTGTTTTCGGAAAGCCATGTCGATTACCCGTTGAGTTGGATCATAGAGCCTATTGGGCAATCAAGCAGTTCAATATGGATCTAAGTGAATCGGGAAAGAAGAGGAAGCTTGACATACAAGAGCTTGAGGAAATCCGTAATGAAGCATATGAAAATGAAGTTCTTTACAAAGAAAGGACAAAAGCATACCATGACAAGATGATTGCATGCAAGGTATTTGCAAAGGGTTAAAAGGTATTACTTTACCACTCTCATTTTAAATTGATTCCTGGTAAATTAAGGTCCCGCTAGGTGGGGCCATTTGTTGTCACTAATGTTTTTGAGCATGGTGCAATAGAAATCACAAGTGAGAAAACCGGGAAGATCTTTAAGGTAAATGGTCATCGTTTGAAGCCTTATTATGAAGGATTTCAAGTCAAAAACGAAGAAGTGGAAGAAGTAACGGATCCAAAGTACCAAGATTGACAAATAATTGGGGTCCAAGTCGAGCCAACGACATTAAAAATGGGCGGCTAACCGGGAGGCAACCCGGGGGTATTTTTGTCATTTCTTATTTTTCCATCATATTTTCTTCGTTTTCAAGTTTCCAAGTTGTTTCTCATGTTTAGAAAAGTGAAAAAATCAAAAAAAAAAATTGGCCTTCTGAGAGGTTTACACGGGCCGTGTAAACTTATACTTATGGTTTACACGGGCCGTGTAAACGTTCAGCCAGCAGAGTTAACATGCAGCATTTACACAGCCGTGTAAATTTTACCCTTGTGTTTACACGGGCCGTGTAAACGTAAAAACAGAGTTGTTCGATTTTAAGGCTAAAACTCGATTTTTTTGCTCATTCCTTTCACACAACCTGCGACTCCTCTTCTCTCCTACTGCCCCCTTTGATAAAAAAAACCTCAACAACATTCCATCTTCCTCAATTTTTCTTCAATAATCAAGCTCCAAAGTATGAAAATCTTCTCTTTTCTTCATCTTCTTTGTCTTACATCTCAATTTCACCCTCTAATGGCCGATTTTGGGGGTTTTGAGCAAACCCTAGAATTTTTGGGTCTCCAAATTTCGAGCTAATGTTTGTAATTTCTTTTAGGATAAGCTTGAGGAAGCATATTACATCATCCTAACACCATTAACAACCATAATTTGGTAAAAATTTTCCAAACTCTTTTCTTTGTGCATATAGTTAGAACCACATTCTTTTGGGGTGATTTTTGGTGGTATTGCTAGTTTTTGTGCATATTCTAGAGTTCAAAATTGTCCTACATTGTGTGCAAAACTTTGTTGAATTCATTGGGCAATGGCTTCCCGTGGAAAAAGGGCTAGAATTGGGACCTCACATATGGGTGGTCAAGAATCTAGCGATCAACAAGACCAACATACCATGGAAAACCCATATGAATTTGGTCTAATTTTTTAGTCTAATTTACAAGAGACTTTGTATTCAAGCCTTATATGAAGGGTAAAAGGGGCTCAAAAATTTGTGGACATCCAAGCCCTTAAGGACCTTCACATCTATAAAGGAGTGCACAAGCTCTTGAAGAATATAGGTTGGAAAGGTCTATTGAATCTCCATGCATTAAGCTATCAAACACCCATGTTGGAACTCTTGTCATCCATCGCCTTTGATTACCAAACACATATCCTTACCTTCCGTTTGCTCAATCAATCCCATAAGATTCATGCCGACACCCTTTGTGATATTATTAGTGCTCCAAAGGCAAAAAGGGATGTATATATGACAAATGGTAGAAAAAATGTCATATTTAAGCAAAGCTGCGGAAGATTTTGGACAAACATCTCTTGTGAAAACGAGTTTCAATCAGGCACAACAAATTCTTCTAGCATCATACATCCGGTCCTTAAAGTCACCCACCGGATCATTGCTTCTCTCTTGTTTCCTCAAGAAGAGATTAGCAAGGCAAACAAGAAGGAGTTGGAAGTTTTATGGTGCATGATTCACAAGCCCGAGGAAGTTCCTCACTTCAGGTGTTGGGTAATCCAAGAAATGCTCAAAAACTCCTTGAGCAATGGTGGTCAGCTTCATTGTGGAGGAATGGTTTCTATTATAGCTGAACATCTTGGACTTCATTTGCCCAATAACCCAACCGATATAATTCCGAGCCGCACTCGTTTATCAGTTGATGTTATTGAGACTATGCACCTATTTCACCGCAATTCCAATGGGGATGTTCATTGGACAGTCGATAGTAAAGAGTATCTACGTATTGATAACCAAAATAAGAAGATACTCGATTTGGCCAATGACATCCCATCTACAAATTGGCACATCCAGTCTAATTTGGGTGTTACTGCAGTTTGTAGACCTCCAACCACCACTCCTCATCCTCCTGCCCTAATTGCAAGTGCCTCCAGCTCATCTCGCCTCATTCCCTTTCCCGAGCACAACATCTACATGGGCGAGTTTCCACGGTTAGACCACCATTACACGAGCCTCCAGCAGGACGTAGGAGAGATTTATACGGGTGTTGCTGAACACACTTCCGAATTTCAGGACTATTGTAATCTTCAGGAGGAGCGTTGGGCCCAGCAAGAGCTGTGGTGTGCCGAGCAGGATCAACGATGGTCCGTTCAGGAGCAACATAACCAAAACATACATCACTTGCTGACCGATCTCTACCGAGTACTTGTCCTTCCACCACAGCAACAACCATCAACATCTCAACCCCAGTGGCCCCCATATTATCATACCGATTATTAGCCCTACTACCCTCCACAATTCCCACCACATCCTCCACCACTCGGCTCTTACTAGGCCGGCTGTGCCTCTCTCCAATCATCGAGGACGA
Organism: Lactuca virosa; assembly: GCF_052849685.1. Lineage (NCBI taxonomy): Eukaryota > Viridiplantae > Streptophyta > Magnoliopsida > Asterales > Asteraceae > Lactuca > Lactuca virosa. The sequence continues at coordinate 207,650,163 of NC_136426.1, forward strand.
TGCTTATTTTAAGCTTGGGGGGGGGGGGCATCCATCCATGCATAGATCCCGTTGCATGTAGGTTACATGTAGTTTTGTACATATTACATAATGCTTTTTCTTTTTCATTTTTCTGCATATAAATTTTTCAAAAACCAAAAGATTTTCTTCTTATGCTACTTTTAATATTTTTGCATTTTGAATCTAAATTTTATGCATTGCATTTCTTGCTAAAAAAAGTTTTGATCCAATACCAAGCAACCGAATCTTCTCAAAACAGTTGAGCTGGTAAGGGAGTCGTATTCCTTGAGACTAGACTTGCTCTTTTTTATTGAAAAATCTAAAAGCAAGCTAATCGCACACGTACACACCACCCGAAGCTACTTGTGCAAAACAGAAAGTGAGAAGATTATCAACATTTGAGCATAACAGCAGGTATGGGTCAATCTTTGGGACGCATGACCGGTCTTATGAGTAGTAAGTGCTCAATTGAACCCAAAGTGCTAAATTTAAAAATTTATAAAAAGAATACAAAATTTCAATGTCCCGAGCCTTCCAACGCTCTAAAAAGTCCTTTCTACTCATTCCCTTTTATATTTCCTTCTTGGGGACATAGTTTCCAACTATACGTACGGGTCTTGCATGTTGACTTCAGTCCCCCGAAAAAATATCTAGAAGCCGCTCACGGTAATAGACAGTGAGGTGTCCCACAATAGAAAAGTCAATGACGAAAATATAAAGAAATAGGCCTAGCAAATAAATTAATAAGAGTGTTATGTGTTATCTTTGTTTCAATTAAAAAAATATATTATTATGTTAATCTGTGACCTTTGGGACTCGAATGAGTAAACTCCGAGGGGTGTTCTACACCTAATCTCCAAAAGCTGAATAGTTTGGGACTGATTGGGTTGAAAGTTCGCTACACGGGTTCCATAGAAAGTCATGAACTTAATAATAACAAAAAAATATAAATATGTATAGGTACCCAAATAAAGCTAATATGTGGCCTTTGAGGTTCGGGCAAGTAAACCCAAGGGATCTTTTTAAATCTAGCACACTAAGGTCATCTAGTCTGGATGTGTTGGTTGAAAGCCCGTTACACAGATTTCAAAGAAAACCATGAGCTTTATTTGTAGGAAAATGTAATTAGATATTTGTATATATTCATGTTTATAGTTTAATTGAATAATATGTTTAGGGAAAATGCTTGGCTGCCAAAAGATTCCTTTGGACTTGGACTTGAACTTATGATATTGGAACTAAATGTTAATTACTTTGACTAGTGTAAATGGTTTGAAATTTGTAACCAATCTGGGTAAATTTTAGGGAATTATTAGAAAAGATTTTTAAGAAAAAGATTGTTGTTAATGAACAAATAGTTGGAGTCGGTCATTTTTACATTTTGTAAAACAAAGGTGATTGAGCATATTTTTGTCATATACAATTTCACAAGAGTAAGACAATAATTTGTTCCATGAATTGACTTGATGCTATTAAGAGGGAACAAGTGTTGTGATCTTTAATTCTGTTGAGTTGCATTAGGGAGTGGCCAAAGTCTTATTTCTATTGTTACATAATATTTTGAGACTAAAGCCAAGTTGACTCAAGGCACTACAGATACATTCTCAACTATGCTACAAAACGAGGTTAATTGGGTTGGATCTTTTTCATGTTTGTTTTGATTTTTGCATTAAGTTTCAAAAGTTTTGATTTTGTTTTTTTTTTCTTCTCTTTTATTTTTTTTTTCTCCGGTTTAAATTTTTCTTGTTCTTTCTTGGGGACAAGAAAGGTTAAAGCTTGGGGAGATTTGTTAGGTGCATTTTGTGCACCCATTTTGTAGTGTTATTCCATAAAAGTGCATTGCATTTAGGTTTAAACTCATGCATTTTGCATGTTTTTCGTGATTTTTCATGAGGCAATTTCATTCACACGCTTTTGTGATATTTCAGGGACTTTTGGAGGTAGGATCTTACTTGAAGAGATGAATAAGAGATGTAGATGAATTTTCGGGACTTGCGGAGCACCGAGGAGGAAGATATCAATGAAATGAAGATTTTGGCCATTTAGAGATTTACACGGGCCGTGTAAACGCATACTATCGAGCATTGTACTTTGAAGGCCTGACCAAATTGTGCAGCGTACTTTTTGTGTTTACACGGCTGTGTAAAGTTTACCTTTGTGTTTATACGGGCCGTGTAAACGTAGTCGTAAGTTTAAAGTAGTTTTCTTCTTTTTAAAAGGGTGCAACCGGTTCCATAAAGAGTTAAGTCGATTTTGTGAGTTCTTGAGGCGATTTTAGGGAGCATTTTGAAGGCAATTGTCACTTGGAAACACTTGGATTTCATTTGGATTTCAATTTGTAAGACTTTAATTTCAACTTCTAGGTTTTTGTTTTGTTCTAGTCATGAGTGGCTAGAAACCTAATTCTCCAACGTCATGTATTGACTATTGTGTGTGTGAATTCAATCATTTGACTTGGTGTTTGTTTTAAATGCTATCTAGTGAATTTGATTTTGTTTTAATTGAAAGTTTGGTTTCAATTCTAGTTCATTTTGGCCAGTTGAGTTAGGGTTGATTCATTCAAGTTATCAATTATACAAAATCCGTAATTGTTTTCTCATATAGAACAAGTAACAAACACTAGATTGAATTTTCTTAGAATAATTATGTGTAAATCAAATTCACACATTCTTACACTTCCAAGTTTATGAGGAGTATTGAATGTTTTTGGTAAAATTCACACAAATCATAATGCAATCTTTCCACCTATTCTAAGAACTTGTTTAGACTAGATTGGTTGGATTAGAATTAACTAAAGAACTTATTTTAATTAATTAAAATGGTGAATGTGAATTGCTAGAGCTTGTTAGCATTTCTAAGTACCAACTTAGATAGAATTTAACAAATATCATTTCATACCTTGAATCACATTGCTAATTAGTCTTGCATAGAGTTGGAATATTTTATAAATCTTAATTTTATTTTATTTGATCAATTGTTTACTCAAAATTTCAGTCTTTTACTTGAATTAACCCCCCCCCCCCCTCTTTTGTGATCTCATTTGTACCTTATGCAAAAAGGGTATAAGCATTTATCTCGTGTCTCTGTGGATCGACCCTACTTACCTTGTTTTACATTTTTAATACAAAGTAGTAGTGTTTAAAGAGTTATTTTTACCCCTTTATTTGTTGGCTTTGACACGCCTAACAACCATTTATGAGTTTTGGTTCATTTTGGTCCAATGAATGAGATCTAGTGGTCTTGATTCCATTCCAGGAGCTTTGAGTTATCCCTCTTAGGGTTTCTGATGTTCGAGGTCCATACAGTTGGTATCTTAAGAGTTTAAATCCATCCATGCATGAGTTGGGGCCATTTTCATGATAGTAGAATGTTGTATTTTGAGCTTAGGTTCGTTTTGGGCATGCAAAGTTACCAAGTCAGTGACTTTATGGATTTAGACATGGTTTAGGACTCAGATCTGTGATTTGAACCTTTGGGCTAGGCATTAAGTGCTTAATGGTAAAAGTGGGCTTAATAGAGGAGTATGTTGGGCGTACAAGTCTGTACGCACAACGTACAAGCCATCAAGCGTGTACGCGCAACGTACAGCTGGGTACGCCATGCGTACTTAGTCATAACGGATTTCACATTTGTGGGGCTCAATTTGGGCCATTTCTTGGACCTAATTATTGTGGGCCTTCATGGGCCATCTGAAAGCAGGCTTTTGGACTAAGGAAATTATTAGGCTTTAGGGTAAGGCCCGTTGGAGAGGTCTGGCCCCAATTTGGAAAATTGGGCTTTGGAAAATTATCGGTTAATGGGCCATCAGAATGCAAATCGTATTGGACTAGAAAGAATGGTTGGGCCTTAAGGTAAGGCCTATGTAAGGGGTTTGGGCTCAATTTGGAAAATTGGGCCAATGGTTGATTTATTGGCCTTTGGGCCTTTCTGATTGTAAGTTTGGGTCTTAGATTTAGACAAGGCTAGGCTAGGGGTAAAATGGTCTATTTACCCCAGGTATGGAGTTATGGTTATTGATTAGAACCCAATTGTTAATTGGGTGTTGTTTTCCTATTGATAGTTCGTGGATCTGCCAGCCAGCAGTGAAGAGTGTTTCTGTATGATTCAGCAGTGCGAGGTGAGTCTTCTCACTATATCCATGGGTCGAAGGCACCAATGTCGGCCCATTACGTGTTATATGGTATGCTAGTTGTCTCTGTAATACTTGCATGGAAGACTCCGGAAGGGGGGGGAGCCCATGGCAATTGGATGTCAGACCATGGGGGAAATCCCATGGCATTCCAGGTAAAGACCATGGGGGAGCCCATGGCATAGTTGATAAAGACCATGGGGAGAGTCCATGGCAACTATATATATGTGCATGATAATATGTGGTTGTATGTGGTATCGTATTTTGGGGAACTCATTAAGCTTTGTGCTTACGGTTTTTAGTTTATATTTAAGGTACTCCGGTTTTCAAATTCAAGAGCTCGGTATGATAGCAGAGCACACACCACATGTTTCTGCATTCTATGAATAACTCTGGTATAATGATGTTTTGCTAAATATTGGTTACTCTGGTTTTATGGAAACAATCTGTATTAACGATTTATTAATCTAAATTTTTTTTATGCCACGATTTTCGAGACGTTACACATCAAGATATGAAATTGTTGAGAAACTAAATATATCAGTTGGACTTTTAGACCACATCAATAAAAAGAACGATAAATCCAATAAAATCAATTTTAGCAACCATTTTGGTTTTCACAATTGAAATTACATGCTTCCAGTTAAATATGCACATGAGAGGTAATTATAATCTGATAAAAGAATACTAGAGACGTCAACACCAACATTGGCTTCATAACTAGATACCAACACCACCATCGATACACCACTATCAACATCAGATCAGAACCATAATCTTCTCCCAGTTCAACGAGATACACACACGCACACACAAAGAAACGAATGATGTGAATTTTGTTCTTCTGCAACAAAGACACACATACAAGATAGAAAGGCACACCTTGTTATTTATCTGCATCCACCTTAGCCATGGTTTCGCCGACGGGAGTAGAGTTTAATGTAACTATTTCCCATACCCCTATGAAAAATCAGATTCGTGAATGGTGTCGGCTCAACCAAAATTGAACCAGAGGAGATGGAGATGAACATTGGGAGGAAATGAAGAAGGTCAACAGTGGTGCTTGATGAAGGTTGTCAATGATATTGCTATATTTAGTCATGTATTTTGTGTAATATCTTGTTAATTTTAGATACATTTGGTTCTGATTTGAGATATAAGATACTTAATATGTTTATATTTCATTTTTATAGCGGTGAAGACATTCTCGAGGACAAAGAAATTAAAATGTTGGGCTAGAGGCTAAGAACTAGAAGCAATCATCAAAGAAGAAATTCCATGCAAAAAGTATCTGCCACGACGTGGTCATATACATACCATGACGTGGTGACATGTCAACTCATACAAGATTCCCAGATGCATTGCATGGAAAACTCGGCGGGTACAGGAAACAACACCACGACGTGGTGAGACCTCTACTACAACCTGGTAACATGATTTTTTTGGAAACATTATAAAATTAATTCTAGGTCAGAACCTGGAGGTGTGCTGCGATTTTCTACGACTAAAGATGAACAAAAACCCTTAGAACCCCTAAGGAGGACAGATATCGATTAAATAGCGATATTTGGCGGAGACAATCCTTGATACTATAACGTCATGTTTCCTGCCATTTCTGGGCCATGGGCTGGAAGTCGATTGTGTAAGGATTTGGTCCTTAAGGAGGCAAATTTTAGTCCTTGTGGAAGGAGGTAATGTTGTATAAGATATTTAACCCTTGAATTATGTTTTGGGCCGAAGATAGAAAGGGAAAAGTCATAGGTTGTGTTCTTGCATGAAATATGGATTTTTTTTCGAGAATTTTTTAGTCCAAGATATTTAAATAATATTGTAGAGCTCTTCCATACCTTTCCGTGGATATAAAGAACGTCGAAAATGGAGCTGGAACGAAGAAGTTACGACCATTTTGAAGTATGGACGATTTTTGGGTCAGCCGCGGACACTTGGCCTAGATTGAGTTCGTTGGGCGTACTGAGTATGCCTGAGTACGTTGGGCATAAATTGAGTATGATGGGCATAGCGATCAGTGCCCAAACCCTATTTTCGTGGTTTGACCCCTATTTAAGCTCCTTAACTTCCCCAAGCCCACTCCATTATCAACCTTTACCTCTCTAACACCCTCTCTTATAACCCTAACCCTAGATTGAGAACTATGAGCAAAAATAAGGTGTTTTTAAGTGCTTTGGAGTGTTCTTGGTGCACCATGGAGAAGAAAGAACTCATTGAAGAAGTGTTGGTTGCATTGGAGCTTGTAGATCCAGACTTTGTCCACCTTGATCTTTCTTCTAGAGGTATAAATTTTGAATCTTAATGATGAAATTATCAGATCTAGCTAGTTTTGGGTGTTATGAGCTTTGGGTTACTTTAAGTGCATAAAGTTTAGATCTTGAAAGTTTGCAACCTTGTTATGTATAAGGTTGGAAACTTTATCCATTTAAACATCATTTTGATTCAGATATTGAGGTTTGAGACTTGTACTTAATGGATTAAGTTGAAAAAGATCCATTTTTGGGTCCCTTTGAGACTTAAAGACTAGATTTTTTTTATTGGGACCATTCTAATGGATAAAGTTAGAAACTTTATCCATTATGGAACTATTATGAACCAGAAAAATGTGATCTTGGCCCTTACATCCCTTCCATACAAGAGTTGTGATGTCTTAATGGGTTAAGAACTTAGGGTTTTGGTCATTAAGCACTTTATAGCCATGCAAAGTCATGAAGTTGGAAACTTTATGACTTAGGATATCATTATGGGCTTGCATCTGAATTTTGGACGTAAGGGCTTAACGGAATAAGCTCTTAATGAAGTTTTGGGATTGGGTTGTGTATGATGGGTGTACCTGGCGGTACGCTAGGCGTACTCTCTTGGTACACAATGCGTACTCTGTTGGGAAGGAAATATTGACTTTTAGACCTTGAATGTTTACTTTGACTTTAACCAGGGTTGACCAAGCTTGACCTAAGGGGATTTTAGTTAATTTGATTATAGTTTGAGACTTGGGTTCATGTTAATTGTATAGGTGACCGGTAAAGACTTCTTTTAGAGTAGTGCTCGATGCAGCTATTCTTTCAGACTGTGAGGTGAGTTTCCTTACTGTGCTTAGTGGGTCGAAGGCACCAATGTCGGTCCATGGTTTGATATGTTAGTATGCTAGTTGTCTACGTGACTCTTGCATGTGTTATGTGTATATGTTTACTGGGCGGGGCTCAATGCCGGGCGGGGCTCGATGACTGTTTTGTATGCTATTATCTTTGTGATTATAACATTTGTTTATATGATTATATGTTTATATGTGTTGGATTAGGTGTCTAAGCCCATAACTATGATTGGTATGTACTTGATTTGATAGTTGCATGGTCCTTTTGGGTTGCCTTCACCATAGCAACTTGACAGGATGACTTTTTGGAGAAAGAGGTTAATAAATGATTTATTAATATATTATAAGAATAATATATTAATTACAAATCATATTATTTAATTACTATTTAATCAGAAATTAATTTGATATTAATTTTGGGATTAAAGGAACTAATTAAAAGAACGGGGGCTAATTTTTCAAATCATTGATAGTTGTAAAGTTGGGTTGATGGGCTCTTTTAGGAGGAGTGGACAAAATCTATAGCAGGCCCTATAGAATTTCGTCCAAGTCTTCTATTACACCCCCAAACCGAGACGGCATAAACGTTCGGGGGTGGAGGACTGTTGGATATAGTGTCTAAGTCCATAACTATATTTGGTATGTACTTGACCCGACCCGACATGGTCCATTTGGGTTGCACTTCACCCGAACAATTTATGGATAATCTTTTGAGAATAGTATAAGTTATGATTTATTAATATATTATAAGTTCTAATATATTATATGAAATCATATTATTTAATTAGTATTGATCTATAATTAATTTAGAATTAATTTACAGATCAAAAGTATGACAAATTAAATATGGGCTCTTGTATTTATATAGTGTGGGCTAATGCTTATTTGGAATGGGCTAGGCTTGCATGGAAAGTCCATGGATACTCCTTGGAGCTTTAACCCATGGATCTCATGGAAATGAAAAGACATGGGTATTAGGGTTTACATGGATGTAACCCTAATCCACCACACTATATAAAGGAGGCTTTGGTTCTTGAAATCAGACTAGTTGTGGTGAGTATACTAAGAGGGCCGATTTCAAAAAAGGTTGTGACTATTCTCTCAAGTTTCCAAGTTTGTGGTGATTTGTGACTTCCATTTGAGGCATCCACACTATTGGTTCTAGGCTCTCAAACTCCAAGCAATCAATTACAACTACAAGGTAAGTAATTCTACTAGCTTTATTTGATTCAAGTACCCCATGCCATGCTAGTTAGGATAAGAACCTTAGAAAAAATAATTATTTGCTTGTATCTTAGTCAAACATAGATCCAAGGTTTCTAGGGTTGCATGTATACCATAGGAGTGTTAGAATGCTCAAAACCCATCAATGGTATCAGAGTGTAGGCTTGTTTACTTGATACTTGATGCAAAGTACTTGAAAATCGAAGTTTTTGTTCACTGCACGTATGAACTCGCCGAGTCCATGGTGGGACTCGACGAGTCCATGAAGAAATGCATGCTACTCGTCGAGTCTGTTCATGCACTCGACGAGTAGAGGCTGCAGTGTCCAGATTTTCGAGTTTTGCTGCTGGAAATGGACTAGAAACATTACCCTAAACTGTTTTGGTGTTATAAAACTTGTTTTAGATGGTGTAATGTTTATTCTAATCCATTTTCAATGGCTATTATCAAAAATTACAAGTTTTATATAAGTTATTTATGATTCTTGAAATTATTGATAATCATGTTCTTGAACTTATGAGACTAGATGATCATAGGAATTGTTTGTAACCTCCTTGGTAGTTTAATTGTTGATCATTATGTGTTTTAATGGAGTCCATAACTTGTCCTCAAGTTATGGAAAACCAAAGGTCACACTTTAATTAAAAACCATTATAAGAACACATGAGTTATAAAAATGAAGAGTCTTTATTTTAATACTCAATTAACTCATAAGTTATGAGAAATGTAAAGTTTTGAAAGTTTACAAAACTTGCCCTCAAGTTTTGGAACAAGTAAAGTCATATTAAAACTTTAGTTCCAACCCTTAGAATTTTAATTATTAAAATTCAACCCTTATACTTTATAATATTATAAGTTAATAATATATATATGTATAAGAATAAAGTCGTCTTACCATTAGTAGGCCTCATTCACGAAGCCGGTCTATAAGGGGGGTATAAGGTTGTTGCCTATAAAATGGCAACTTAATGAGTGTCCATTCTCACCCACCGCTTCCTTGATCGGTGGAGGGTCGTTAGCCGAAAAGGTAGGACAATGACTATAATTCTCATTTAAGTATGATGAATATACTAAAGTAACTAAACCTTATTAAATTCCCAATCTTAGTTACTTTAGCAAAATGTGAATAAGGTGCTAATCCGTGAAATTACACTTTGCACTTTGATTAAGTCGTTAGTGGAGCGTGTGTGGTTAACCGGCACACTAACCTGGACTTATCAAGGTAGGCAAAGAGTGACTTAATGTTTATCATAGTATCGATGGAGTGTGTGTGGTTAACCGGCACATCGATTGAGGGGTAATACATTAAGGGTACCAAGTAATTTGCATGGTTACTTCACACCTTGTTTTGTGATCCTCGACATCCCAGTCACAAAACTTGAAGGGCACACTCGAGATTGAAACATGCCATTGAAAAAGTTCAATGAATCTCAAAGAATCTAGGAGTTTCTAAACCAATTAAAACCTAATTAAATATTTCGTTTTTCATGGTGGAAATTGGTGAATCGTCATTCACCTACCTTCAAATATCTTATAGCTTAGATTACGGAATCCCTCTTCTAAGTTATAAAATATTGTGTTGGGTCCTAGCCTTAATATTATATTTGGGTGTTTTATTAAGGACTATCTTTATATCTAATCTAATCTACTCTTTCTTCCTTTCAGATGTCTTCCAATAACAATGCTTCTGGCTCAAACCCTACTGGCTCCTTCTCTCTCATGAATCTTTGTGGGAGAGTCATCTTTGATGGATCCAACTTTACAGATTGGATCAGAAACATCAGGATGGTCACTCGGTATGAGAACAAAGAATATGTTCTTGACAAGGAGCTGAAGGTACCCGAGCAAACTGCTACTCCTGAAGAGCTTGCTGAATATGAGGTACATGAAAGAGAAGCTACAAAAGTAGCATGCATCATGATGGCCACCATGACAGTCGAGCTCCAAAAGTCCTATGAGGACTACTATCCTTTTGAGATGCACCAGGACTTGATGGACCGCTAGCATCAAAGTGCTCGTCAAGAGCGATATGAAATAATCTCCTCCATGATAACAAACCGAATGAAGGATGGTGAACCCATCATGGGCCACATGCAGAAAATGAAAAGGTATGTGGACCGTCTAATGAAGCTGAATGTGAACTTCCCCGAGGAGTTAGCAATAGACATCATTTTGCACTCCTTACCATCATGTTATGATCAATTCTGCATGACATATCACATGAACAAAGAAGAAGTCACCCTTAGAAAACTTCAAGGACTCTTGAAGACCGCCGAAAGTGGTCTAAAGGGTAAGTCGGTTGTTACCACTCCTACTCCTACTCCAACTACGACCAATGTCTTGGCAATCGGGCATGGCAAAGGGAAGAAGGGAAAGAACCCTTCTAAGGGTACCAAGGGTAAGACCCTTGAAGGCTCCTCTTCAAGCAAAACCAAGAAAGGTTTTGTCACTCCTTCTGCTAACCCTAATGAGGCTGAATGCTTCTATTGCCATGAAAAGTCGCACTGGAAGCAAAATTGTCCAAAGTACCAGCAGGATTTGAAGGATGGGAAAGTAAAACCCAACCATGCAGGTATATACACTATATTGACTAATAACTCACCTCATTCTAAGTCTTGGGTCCTTGATATAGGTTGTGGTATTCACATATGTTCTGATTTGTAGGGACTAAGAAGAAGTGAGAATGTGGAGCAGGGAAAGATAAACTTGATCATGGGAAACAGGAAAGCTTCACCTGTCACCAAGATAGGAGTTTATTCTTTATTGCTAAATAGTGGGTTTACATTAGATTTGAATAAATGTTATTATTCGCCAGAAATGGCAAGAAATGTTATTTCCTTTCATGCATTATATAAACAAGGTTTTACCTTTTATTTTGATAATATTAATGGTGGTATTAATGCTTTCTTTAATAATGTTCTTTATTTTAAAGCATTACCTTGTGATGGTGTGTATGAAAATGTATCTGTTGTAGATAAACTAGGAAATAATGTATTGTGTATTGACTCTTCCACTAGCTTAGATAAAGCATCTTTATGGCATTGTCGTCTTGGACATGTAAGCAAGAAACGCATAGGCCAACTCCAAAAGGATGGAGTTTTGGAGTCATTTGACCTAAAGTCGGATGATAGTTGTGAATCTTGTTTGCTTGGTAAAATGACAAAGTCACCTTTTACTGGCACTTGTGCTAGGGGTGAAGGTTTGTTGGACCTCATACACACAGATGTGTGTGGACCCTTCAGAACCGCCACAAGAGATGCTAATCACTTCTATGTGACTTTTACTGATGATTTTAGTAGATATGGATATGTCTACTTAATCAAGCATAAGTCAGAAACCTTTGAAAAGTTCAAAGAGTTTAAGCAAGAAGTGGAGAATCAGTTGGGCAGGAACATTAAGATGCTTCGATCCGATCAAGGTGGTGAGTATCTTAGTTCAGAGTTCCTCGACTATCTCAGGGAATGTGGGATGATCTCACAATTGACACCTCCTAGGACACCTCAGTTGAATGGTGTAGCTGAGAGACACAATCGGACCTTGTTGGACATGGTTCGTTCCATGATGAGTCAAGCTTCGCTACCAATCTCATTTTGGGGGTATGCCTTAGGGACTGCCGCCCATATCCTTAATCTAGTCCCTACAAAGAAGGTTGCCAAAACACCTCACGAGATGTGGACTGGAAAAGTTCCCTATCTAGACCACATCAAGATTTGGTGTTGCGAGGCTTTTGTGAGACGCGAGACTCACGATAAGCTCGAACCCCGAAGCGAGAGGTGTATTTTCATCGGCTACCCACATAAATCCTTTGGTTACATCTTCTACAGACCCAGTGATAATGTAGTCTTTGTAGCAAGAAGAGGAGTCTTTCGAGAGAGAGAGAATTCATAAGCCAAGGAGACAGTGGGAGGCAAATTGACCTTGAGGAAATTCAAGAGTCAAGTGGTGAAGGAACCTCAACCCCTAGCCCTCAACCTGAGGAGGAAACTCCTGTTGAGCCGACTGAAGAATCTGTGTCTTTGAGGCGTTCCACAAGGGTTAGGAATGCACCTGAGCATTACTATGGTTTCCATATTACTACGGAAGGTGAGACACTTATCAGTGATGAGACACTGGTGAGTCTGGATGAGCCTAACAGCTACATGAAAGCCATGGCAGGCCCTGAGGCTGCTAAATGGAAAGAGGCTATGGATAGCGAGATACAGTCCATGTATGACAATCAAGTTTGGAACTTGGTTGACAATGTACCTGATCGTAAGACAGTTGGCTGCAAATGGATCTTCAAGAAGAAGACCGACATGGATGGTAATGTACACACTTACAAGGCACGACTGGTTGCAAAGGGTTATTCTCAAACTCCGGGAGTTGATTATGATGAGACCTTTTCACCAGTGGACAATATTAAGTCTATTAGGGTTCTGTTAGCCATTGCTGTATTTAATGACTATGAAATATGGAAAATGGATGTCAAAACTGCTTTCCTTAATGGAAAGTTGGCTGAAGATGTTTACATGGTTCAACCAGAGGGTTTTGTTAGCACAGAGTACCCTAATAGAGTGTGTAAGCTTGTGAAATCCATCTATGGATTGAAACAAGCACCACGGAGATGGAATCTTTGCTTTGATGAGAAAGTCAAAGAGTTTGGCTTTTCGAGGAGTGAAGATGAATCGTGTGTTTATGTCAAGGCTAGTGGGAGTATAGTTAGCTTTTTGGTATTGTATGTGGATGACATACTACTCATAGGAAATGACATCCCAACCTTGCAGGAAGTAAAGTCCTGGCTTGGTAAGTGTTTCGCTATGAAGGACCTTGGAGAAGCTGCCTATATCCTAGGGATAAGGATTTTGAGAAACAAGAGTAAAAGACTAATTAGACTTAGTCAAAGCACCTATGTGGACAAAGTGTTGAAAAGGTTCAACATGCACAATTACAAGAAAGGTGAGTTACCTATCCAGTGTAATGCCAGACTGAGTAAAACTCAGAGTCTGAGTACAGAGGCTGAGATAGCTGATATAAGTCGAGTACCATATGCTTCCGCTGTAGGCTCGATCATGTATGCTATGACCTGCACTCGACCTGATGTTGCCTTTGCTTTAAGCATGGTCAGCAGATATCAGGGGAATCCTGGCAAGGCTCACTGGACAGCGGTAAAGAATATTCTTAAGTGCCTGCGAAGGACTAAGGACTGGGTCCTTACCCTTGGTGGGAGTGATGACTTGAGAGTTGTAGGATATAGTGATCCTAGCTTCCAGACTGACAGGGATAATTTCCGCTCTCAGTCGGGTTGGGTCTTTACCTTAAACGGAGGGGCAATTACTTGGAAAAGTTCCAAGCAAGATACAGTGGCGGATTCCACTTGTGAATCAGAGTACATAGCAGCAAGCGAGGCAGCAAAGGAGGCTATATGGCTAAAGAACTTCATCGGAGACCTTGGAGTTGTACCAGCTATAAAGGAGCCAATGGAGATTTTCTGTGACAACAATAGTGCGGTTGCCTTAGCCAAGGAACCAAGAGATCATGGGAGATCCAGACACATTGACAGAAAATATCACTTCATCAGACATCGAATAGAAGAAGCAATCCTCGTGGCAAAGAGGGTATCATCGGATGAGAACCCAGCAGATCCCCTCACGAAGGGACTGACTCGGGTTAAGCATCTCCAGCATGCTCGGAGCATAGGGCTGAAGGATGATATTAGTTTTAGTAGTTAGATAATCTTGAAATTTGTAATATGTAATTGACATTTGATGATAAATAAAAGTTGTTATTTATAAGTAAAGTGTTGCTATCTCTTGTCAATCGTTTACTATTATTTCTTTTTGCATGTTTTAACTTCCAGAATAATTATGTTATGGTATATATCATATTATTCAAACACTCCACAGTCGGTCATATGTTGGAAGTAGATATGAATCAAGACTGTCATGGGTTGGCTTGTAGAGGTTTAAAATGTTAGACAAAGCGGGGCTACAACACTCATGAGTGCTCATAAGTTCTGAGTATTGGATTCAACCCACGCTCACTGGTATCACTTCATGGAATTTAATCTCGAGTGATCGTGAGACGGTAATATCATATAAATCTTCAAACCTAGAGATATGAATTGTTGCCTATGAGTTGGTTATGAATTGATTGCACGAAAACGCATTGGTAACTCGATGTTATAAAACGTGCCTTTGTGTGTAATTTAACAAGTAGTAGAGCAAACATATGAGTCGAAGTTTATCTGTTCCTTCTAGGATTAGAAGCGATATCTGGGCCCCTCGATGATTTTGTTTTGACCTATGTACCGGGCCCGGTCAGAACTAAATTGATGTGTTCAGTTAAGTTCTATGTCAAACAAATCGGAAATCGAGAAACAAATGCTGGAAAATAAGCAAGACCATGTTCCATGTATTTGTCCGGCTGATATCTAGAACAGAGGATTATATGATCACTTATCTAAAATGGCGCTTCATAGTTCAACAGAGTTTTAAGAGCTACGATTGTTGATCGGTTCCTGATGTCATACTTGCAACTATAGTTATTAGACTTATCCAAGTGGGAGACTATTGGATATAGTGTCTAAGTCCATAACTATATTTGGTATGTACTTGACCCGACTCGGCATGGTCCATTTGGGTTGCACTTCACCCGAACAATTTATGGATAATCTTTTGAGAATAGTATAAGTTATGATTTATTAATATATTATAAGTTCTAATATATTATATAAAATCATATTATTTAATTAGTATTGATCTATAATTAATTTAGAATTAATTTAGAGATCAAAAGTATGACTAATTAAATATGGGCTCTTGTATTTATATAGTGTGGGCTAATGCTTATTTGGAATGGGCTAGGCTTCCATGGAAAGTCCATGGATACTCCATGGAGCTTTAACCCATGGATCTCATGGAAGTGAAAAGACATGGGTATTAGGGTTTAGATGGATGTAACCCTAATCCACCACACTATATAAAGGAGGCTTTGGTTCTTGAAATCACACTAGTTGTGGTGAGTATACTAAGAGGGCCGATTTCAAGAAAGGTTGTGACTATTCTCTCAAGTTTCCAAGTTTGTGGTGATTTGTGACTTCCATTTCAGGCATCCACACTATTGGTGCTAGGCTCTCAAACTCCAAGCAATCAACTACAACTACAAGGTAAGTAATTCTACTAGCTTTATTTGATTCAAGTACCCCATGCCATGCTAGTAAGGATAAGAACCTTGGAAAAAATAATTATTTGCATGTATCTTAGTCAAACATAGATCCAAGGTTTCTAGGGTTGCATGTACACCATAGGAGTGTTAGAATGTTCAAAACCCATCAAGGACGTCATGTACAGTATCACAACAATTACATCATAGCAATCAAAGTAAACACAACCATTACATTGAATAAATAAAGTATTTACATCTGTTTGATACATAATGTGTATGTCAACAAAATGTATAACAAACGTATAAAAGACCCGACTCTAAAAGCTCCGTCTTCTCAAAACCTGCGGGTGTACCTGACTACCGGTTCCCTGAGAATACAAGTGGTTTTGAAAGTGTATCAACATTTAAGTTGGTGAGTTCATAAGAATATTTTTGTAATGAAGTCTTGTCTTTGAATCTGTGAAAATTTTTGTATGTTTCTCAAGAAAATCCAATATTTTCTTTAGTAGTGGAAAGTAGTCTTAGGCCTTAAGACCAAAATGTACGTTCATTGTTGTATTCTATAATTATATATGAATAGCTTTGTATGTATGTCTGGATTCCACCAGCTCTATTGTTTAGTATTGTTTGTATGACAACCTTTGTATGAAAACCCTGACTACCACCAGTAATGTATAGTATTGTTCTGTATGAAAATCCTCGCTACCACCAGTAATGTATAGTATTGTTCTGTATGAAAACCCTGGCTCCCAAAAATAATGTATAGTAGTTTTATTACTTAAAATAAAACCATGTATTTGTATTCGTTGGAATCCTCCAGTTGTAGTGTATAATAGTTCTACTAATTAAAATAAAACTATTTGAAGAATTGAAATCCCGTAAACAAATGGTTAGTTTATACTCTTATGAGTTTGGTATAACCATGCTTGATGTGACCTAGTGACCTCTGCAACGTTCTTCAGGTGTCGGAATGGTATGACATTTGTCACCCCAGGCCTGCCGGCCTAACTGTAGCTAACAGTTCAGGTGTGGGATTGTTAGTCCCGTATAGATCTATACACAAATCTCATGCTCTCCCTCTAGGAGACTTTGGTTATACTGTATAGGATTTAGTTCCGTACCCTGGTGGATACAATTGAAGTAGTGCCTCACAACCCTGTATTAACTAGTTTACGTGTAGTGTTGTAGTGTTCTCTTATACTTGAAACTGTATGTATAACTTGTAGAGTAAAAATAATTATACTTAAATAATTATTTAGTAATGTACTCTTGTATTCTGAAAATAGTATTGTATACCATAAACTATATCTACCATAGTTTATATGTTCGTTTCTGTATAATGTTCTCGAAATTGTAAAGCAGTGTAATGTATCCCAAACTATACCAATTATAGTTTGCATGTATGTTCTCGTTTCATGTATTGAATTCTGTAAAAGTTCTGTAATGTTCCTAAACTATCTCGACTATAGTTTAACTGTATGTTATGTATTGTACTGAAAACTTTGCAAGTATAGTTGTATGTTGAAAACTACCCTTATGCTCAACATGTTACAAAAGGGATAAAAATATCTGAATATTTTTATAAAATGTAGTGTTTTCTCGGTTTGTATCAATTGCAAAAGTTTTTATCTGTTCGAAATGGTTTGTATAAAAACACAAAAATCCTTGTTTTTTACTTGTATCCTCCCCTAAAAACATTAAAAACAGTAAAAATGTGGGGGTATGAACTCACAGCTGTTTATGTTCACGTGCTGGACAACGAGACTGGAAGGATGACCCTCGAGTTGATGTACACAGAATTAACGGTATCCTAATGATAATTAAACACGTAATTGTATTTAAATTAGCGAAACCATTAATTAATGTGTTAGAAAACACTTTTTTGTGTTAGGAATAGTTACCGAGAATTGTTTGAAGTGAATGGGAGGGTTATCGGTCAGGACTCAACTGAAAATCAGGTTCTCGGTCTGATGAGTTTTCGGCCTGAACTGGTTCTCAGCCGGTTTTCGGCCGAACACAGGTTCTCGGGCGAAATCAGGTTCTCGGTTCTGCTGTTGTTTTCGGCCACTTGAAGATAAGGAGGCTGTTCT
Organism: Lactuca virosa; assembly: GCF_052849685.1. Classification (NCBI taxonomy): domain Eukaryota; kingdom Viridiplantae; phylum Streptophyta; class Magnoliopsida; order Asterales; family Asteraceae; genus Lactuca; species Lactuca virosa. Next base: position 207,667,849 of record NC_136426.1, read on the forward strand.
TGGTGTTCTTGGTGGAAAATATGAAGATTCGAAGGTTTCCACTTGAAGATATGAGTGTTCTTGGATGATCCTTGGGAGCAAAATGAGAGACTTTTCAGGTGGATAAGGTGAGAAATGATCAAGTTTTCGGATGGGAAACCTTTATACCAGTTGGGTTTTCGGCCGGAGATAGGTTCTCGGTCGGGATCTGTTTTCGGCCCGAGGATTTTCGGCCAAAAATGAGTTGCTGAACGAGTTTTGTTGTTTTTCGAGAGAAAAATCTTGGTTTGCCGAGTGTTTTTGGTTCCGAAAATTTATATAAACTTTATTTATATAATCTAATTTATTTTCTAATCCCTTACGAATTTAACGGAGTAAATAAAATTCAAATTTTATTTATCGGGTTTGACTTTTATTGACTGGGAAAGTATCGAGTTGTCACATAATCCCCCCTTTAGAGGAAATTTCGTCCCGAAATACTTTCTATAGAGTACAATCATGGACTTGGAAAAAGATGCGGGTACTTCTGTTGCATCTGGTCTTCTCGCTCCCAAGTGAATTCAGGTCCTCGCTTGGCATTCCAGCGAACCTTCACTATCGGTATGCGACTGTGTTTCGTTCGTTTGACTTCCCTATCCATGATTTCAATTGGTTCTTCCACGAAGTTAAAACCCTCGTTTATCTCGATTTCATTAAGTGGAATCACAAGAGTTTCGTCGGATAGACACTTCTTAAGATTTGACACGTGGAAGATTGGGTGTATGTTGTTAAGTTCTTGTGGTAAATGGAGTTTGTAGGCTATGGGGCCGATTCTAGGAAGAATCTCGAATGGCCCAATGTATCTTGGATTTATCTTTTCACGCTTTCCGAAGCATATCATGCCCTTCCAGGGTGAGACCTTCAACAAAACGCGGTCATCAACCGGGAATTCCAAGGGTTTTCGTCTCTTGTTTGCGTAGCTCTTTTGTCTATCTCTGGAGGATTTCAACCGTTCTCAGATTTGTACGATCTTTTATGTGGTTTCTCGAATGGATCAGAGGGGGTCTGCACTTACGGCCATAGAGGGCTTCGAATGGAGCAGCCTGGATGCTAGTGTGATAGCTGTTGTTGTATGAAAACTCGACCAATGGCAAATGGGTATCCCATGACTCGCCAAAGTCGATAACACATGCTCTCAACATGTCATCTAGCGTTTGAATGGTTCTTTCACTCTGCCCGTCGGTTTGTGGATGGTAAGTTGTACTCATGTCCGACTTAGTTCCAAGAGCCTTCTGAAGTGACTGCCAGAATCGCGAGGTGAATCTAATATCTCTATCCGAGATAATAGATATGGGCACACCGTGCAGTCGTACTATCTCTTGGATGTAGGTTTTAGTCAGTTTCTCCATTTTGTATGTTTCTTTGATTTGCAGGAAGTGGGCGGACTTGGTCAGTTTGTCAACGATTACCCAAATAGTGTCATGACCACTCGGGGTCTTGGGCAATTTGGTGATGAAGTCCATTGTATTTCGTTCCCACTTCCACTCAGGTATTCCTGGCTGTTGAAGTAAACCTGAGGGCTTTTGATATTCCACCTTCACTTTGGCGCAAGTTAGGCACTTGCCCACGTAGGTAGCAATCTCATCTTTCATGTTTGGCCACCAATAGAGTTTATTGAGATCCAGATACATCTTGTCTGAACCTGGGTGAATGGAGTATCGAGTTTTGTGAGCTTCATTCATGACAACCTCCCTATAACCACCGAAATTTGGGGTCCAGATCCGGTTCATGAAATAACGAACTCCGTCTCCCTTGATCTCAAAGTTCTTCTCCATTCCTCGAAGAGTTTCACCTGCCACATTTTTGGGTTTTAAGGCTTCTAGCTGAGCCTCTTTGATTTGGGTGGACAGATGCGGATGGATTGGCATTGTTAGTGCCTTCACTCTGCGACTTGAGTACTCCTTTCGGCTAAGGTCATCCGCTACTACATTGGACTTGCCGGGATGATAGCGTATTTCACACTCGTAATCATTGAGTAGCTCTACCCATCGCCACTGTCTCATGTTGAGTTCCTTCTGATCAAAGATTTTCTAAAGGCTTTTGTGGTCGGTGAAGATAGTGCACTTGGTACCATAGAGGTAATGTCTCCAGATTTTTAGGGAAAAGACCACTGCTCTCAACTCCAAATCGTAAGTTGTGTAGTTGACTTCGTGTGCCTTAAGCTATCTCGAGGCGTAAGCAATAAGTTTTCCACGCTGCATAAGCACACAACCTAGCCCCTAATTGGATGCATCAAAGTATACAACGAAGTCCTCTGGCCCTTCTGGAAGAGACAAGATAGGTGCGCTGCATAGGGCCTGTTTTAGTGTATGGAACGTAGCGACTTGATTTTCTCCCCAACTAAAGGTCACCTCCTTATGAGTAAGTGTAGTAATCGGTTTAGCGATTCTGGAGAAGTTCTGTATAAATCTGCGGTAGTAGCCAGAAAGTCCCAATAATTGACGGATTTTTGTGGATGTTCTCGGTGCTGGCCAATTCTTGATTGCCTTTATTTTAGACGGGTCCACATGTATGCCTTCCTTGCTAACCATGTGACCAAGGAAAGTTTTTTAAAAGGAAGGGGGGTCTTAATAAAAGAAAAAGGGTGTGGTGCATGCAATTGACCGAGCTTAAGTAAGTTTTCCCAAAATGCCCATGCATGTTTTATGATATGATTTGATTTATGAATCTATCAATCACATGCTAGATAAGGCTAAGGATCTGCTCGGGATTTGCATGATAGAATGATAGGAGAGATGCCTTTATATGCCTATTGTATGAGCTTGTAGATTTGTATGCTAGTACTAATAAGTCAGTGATAGGATGGCCTGTTTAGGTTAAGGTTGTTCCAATTACTCGATGCTCGAATGCTGCTTGCTTTGTACTTTTAGGAGTTTCCATTAACCTCAGCTAACTACTAAGTGATTATATTAATTTACATTGTTGAGAATAGATAATTTTAGAAGAATAGGTTTTGACTCCATTGCGTAGCTCTTGTTTAAGTCCAACCGTTGTAGTGTGAGACCTTTCATTTGAAGAATTATCTGGTGTCGGTGTTATGTAATTGTATTCGTGAGCTAGTTAGAGGATGTTAGAGGGAGTTCCTTATGCAACTGATGGCAGTGAGTAGTGTGGTGGTTGCCCGAGGTACATCGGTCCTTTTCAGGGTTTTGGCCTGGGTGGGCCGGGATGCTTATCGTTGGAATCTTCCCGATTAGTATAGTTAGATCCATAGCGCATTTCACGTCTCTCTGTTGCGGAAATGTTTGGTGGATGGATTAGCCTGATATGTGATGCCTTGTAGCCTAGGAGGAATTGGATGTTATGCTAAATTTGAAATATTTCTTGGTAGAAAGTGGGTTTGCGATGTCTTTTGTTTGGTTGTGACTTGGAATGTTTCTGCACGAATAAATTTTATATGATGAAATCCTAACTCTTCTTTTGTATATGTGAATAAATTGGATACTTGGAAATTATACTTATGTTTCATAGTGACATTTGACCTTAAATTTATATACAAAGGATTACCTAAATAGGAAAGTAGATAAAATCTACCTCAAGAACTAATAAAACCTATATTTCTTATATCTTTAACACTCCCCCCTCTAATTTAGAGCATAAACATGTCCAACTTCGCTGTAAAAGAATTGGAATCAAAAGCTGCAACCAGAATTCTTAACAGAAAATAACATAAAAACCAATTTTTGTAGAAATATGTAGTTTTACCCTTTTGCGTATTTTAGGTTCATTAAACCAGAGGTTTGCAACGTTTTTTTTTTTAATTTTTCCTTTTTGTAGGTTTACTAGGTAAAACAAATTATTTCCGTCAAAGCTAAGGGGTTTAATGAACCACAAAAAAGGTAAAACCGAACATTCATAACAAATATATGGGCTTTAATGAACCATAAATGTGCAAAAAGGTAAAATTGAAAAAATAAATTGTAAACTTATGGATTTAATGAACCTAAAATACACAAAATGGTAAATCCCTATATTTATGTCAAACTTAAGGGCTTTTATGTCAGGTGCCGAATTCTAAAAGTGGAATTGGAACATGAAACATGAATATGACATGAACTCGGAATCTAGAGCAAGAACAAGAATAATGAATATTGGACTTAGAATCTAGAGCAGAACCTGAATCCGGATGGAATGTTGGTACAAGGACTCATGTATTTAAGGTTACATGTACGGGAACTCGAACAGAACAAGAACTTGAACATGAGACCAAAATACTCGTGAATCATAAATAAAGAGAACATGGATCGGATCCGGAACAAGAATAGAAAAGAGAACCTGCTATAGGAAACTAGAACATTACAAGACTCAAGCCAAAGTTCCAATGAGATGTGGAACTGGATGTGGCGGCAGCAGTAAGATCTGACATGTAACATTCCAGAAATCTTATAAAATTTAAACTTTTCAAAACAATCATTTTTTATAGAAGTGTTTACAAAAAAATCATGGTTCCTTAAACATTAACTAAAAATCAGAATCTATTTCAACATAGTTTTCAAAACATTTACATTATCAGAGTTTCCCAGAAATCATAAGTCCAAAACACGAGGATGTGTGCGGTCACGCCTTCACCTTGCCACGATCCACTGAAGTACCTGAAACCAGAAACCAAAATTGTAAGCACGAAGCTTAGTGAGTTCCCCTAAAATACCAACACCCAAACAGAAACATATACAAATAACATCATACTATGGGTCCAATCAACCATCGGGTTTGAATACCTCAGGCCCTCAACCATCAAGTTGGAATGCCAATGTACTATGGGTCCAATCAACCATCGGGTTGGAATACCCTCGACCCTCAACCATCCGGTTGGAATGCCAAGATACTACGGTTCCAATCAACCATTGGGTTGGAATACCCTAAGCCCTCAACCATCGGGTTGGAATGCTAACATACTCTGGGTATGATTAACCGTCTGGTTGGAATGTAGGAGCTCCACAAGCACGGAACTCCCGGAAAGACAGAGTGTGAGCTCCAATGAAAGCCATAACCTCCGCACGAAACGCGCCCAAGCGCTCATCCAATATCTCCGAAACACAGCAAGAAATCTCAGATGAAATGAACTTCCACAACTGCTCACTAATCGGCTCAGCACCCGAACCTGAACCGGAACCCGAACCAGAACCCGTTCCTGAACCACCTCCCTGGGAGCTCATCTACAACCTGAAATAAGATAGTCCAACAATCAGAACAAAATCAAGAATCCTCCTCGCTTAAGCTTCTTAGATTCTCCAAGACTCTCACCAGTTCGAGTACGGATCATGTGCTTTCAGTAGTACGGGCCTAATACTACCTTCCACACATATCCATACTTTCTTCATCAATCTTATTATTTTATAACATTTTTCAAGTTTAGATTTTAACAAATAAAAACACAATATTTTAACGAAGTACAAACCCATAGGGAGGTGGAATGCTACAAAGCTCAGCTCATTTGGTTGCAAGAATCGTTCACTTAAATGGATGACATTAATTTTCACGAAACTTTGATCTAATAGTTAGGCTTGTAACTATGCGAAATTTCCTTGTCAAGAATGGTATATCCACCGGATGTGTAACGTCCCAATTTTTAGAATAAATTTTCCATTTTTGAAATAAAGTAACCACTTACTTTCATAAAGATATATTCAATATAAAACCATTTGTTCACAAACTATAATACAAAATCAGAGTTAATAAGAAATGCATCACGGAGTCTCAAATCATGAAATCATTGATTTGTGTACAATCTCGCCTTAGCCTTCCCATGATCTGATGAAGTACCTGAAAACATTTAATCCATAACTGTAAGTCAAAGTTCAGTGAGTTTCCCAAAATACTACATATGACAATATAAATAAAATTTTATATGTAACCGAGTCCGTACCAACCCAACGAATGTCTAGGCTCACAACTCTTCAGTTGATCTTGCAAAACGATATTGTAACTTTGTTCAAGACATTGAAAAGCATTTTAAATAAAACAAATATTAGAGTCTAATCCCAAAGATCATGTACTGCAGAAAACACGCGTGTATACGCTGCGATCGTCCCGAGCTCCATCATTTGAAAACTGGAGTACTTGAAACAAAAAGCTGAAAACCGTAAGCACAAAGCTTAGTGAGTTCCCCAAATACCACATACCATACATATCCAACGATCCATACAGGTCATACATAACCGCGAGTCATACATATCATTCATATATCATAATCAATAAAGTTGCTATGTGTCGCACATAGTCTTGCCATTATGCCACAAGCCACCTCGTGGTCTTTCTTGCCAAGCTGGGGGCCATAACCCTGGGTCTTACAGACAAGTGCCAGGAGCCACCTCTAGATCTTCCATGCAAGCATCAAAAAGACAACTAGCATCCAGTCTACAACTACTTAACTAATAATTGCCAGAGTTCTGGCTCTGGTCTTGTATACAGTGTGCCAGGAGCCCCCTCCTGGTCTTTCATACATAATCAAAAGGACTAACTGTAACGCCCCGTTCTTGGTACGTATTTAATTTGATTAAATGTTTCTTTTTGTAAGAGCTACTCGGCGAGTTGTAGCCCTAACTCGCCGAGTAGATGTCGAATTGGACGCGGGCTTTAAGTGATCTACTCGGCGAGTCCACGCCTGGACTCGGCGAGTAGGCCAGTCAGGAGGAAACCCTAATCCTTAGGGTTTGCACCCTAGTTAAACGTCCTTATAGCCCCACCTCAGCCTCCATCACCCTCAGAGCATTCCTTATCGAAACCCTAGTCTCCATTGGTGAGTTTGAGTGATTGTTGCCTTGTGAAGGGACTTTTGGTGTACATTGGAGCAAGTGGAAGAAGGAAGGGGTTGAAGAGCTCAAGGAAGGGGACTTAGATCCAGAACACATTCATTTGTGGTCACCCATTCTGGTAATAAAGTTTCCATCTTGATTATTGATCTATGAACATAGCCGTGAACTCGGCTAGTTGGTTGAGCAACTCGGCGAGTTCGTTGAAGATTGCCTTGAACTCGGCGAGTTGTTAGAAGACTCAGCGAGTTGGCTAGGGTTTCTTCCAAATCTTGGCCACGTATGAACTCGAGGAGTTAAAAAGGGAACTCGACGAGCCAATCAAGGATTTCACGACTTCTCGAGTTCAGGAAGGACTCGACGAGTCGGTGATCTGCACTCGACGAGTCGAGTCAACATAGACTGTTGACTTTGACTGTGGACTTTGACTTGGACCAAGGGTTGACCAGTTGACTTCTGATGGTTTCTAGTAATTGGGAGATTTATGAAAAAGGTTGTATGGTACATATAGGTGGTGGAGTTCGTGTTGGACCCAGGAGTTGAGCCTTCTTATTTCCGACGACAGTTGCGAGGTGAGTTACCTCACTATACTAAGGGGTCTAAGGCACCAAGGCCGGCCCATCGGATATGATATCCTAGTAGTTGTATTGTGTTGAGTATGAGTTAGTTATGCATGCTACTTTTATACGCTAGAGGGTAGGTCTGTAGGACTACCTGTGATACTGATTGATTGTCTGCATGTGCATTATCTGTTACATGTTGATATGTTATGTGGGATGGGTTGAGGTTGTACTGCTCCGTGCGGTAGCCAACAAACCCTAGAGTATTCCAGATATGAGCTGAGGGCCTGATAGGCATTCCAGACTCATACTGAGGACTTGGGAGCATTCCAGATACGAGCTGAGGGCCCGGTAGGCATTCCAGACTCGTATTGAGGGCTCGGTGGCATTCCAGATACGAGCTGAGGGCCCGGTAGGCATTCCAGACTCGTACTGAGGGCTCGGTGGCAATCCAGATGTGGGCTGAGGGCCCGGTAGGCATTCCAGACTCACACTGTGGGCCCAGGGGTATTCCAGTCTGTAAAGCTATGGACCCGTTATGTGCTGTTCTGCTCAGTTTGTTATGATATGTCATGGTGTGACATGGTTATGTGGACTGTATGTGTATCGGTATTTCGGGGGTAACTCACTAAGCTTTCGGGCTTACAGTTTCAGTTTATTGTTTCAGGTACATCAGGGGATCGCGGCAAGGCGAAGGTATGATCGTACAGCTCCTCCTATTATGTTATGTTTCTGGGAAAACTCTGATATAAATGTATTTTGAAAACAAAGTTGTAATGTTTTGATAAATTCGACATGTTTTGAAAGTTTAAATTTGGCTTGAATTTTTGGGTGTTACAAGTTGGTATCAGAGCCTTGGTTTGAGTGAATTGGAGGAACACTTGTGTGACTCCAGTCTCAAATCAAGGAAAGGATTTTCAAAATGATTTTTCAAAAAGGTTTTCAAAATAAATAAAGGAGGATGCAGGGCGTACGATCAGCCGGAGCCAGTATGTAGACCCCAAAATACCATACAAGTTATTTGATTATACGATATGATAGAACAGCATGTTAGTGCTAGGCTAGGGATCTTTAGTAATTGCATGATAGAATTGCCTGAATACATGATGCCTGCTAGCCTAGGGTTTCCTATGTGAGATTGACATCATTACTGTAGTTGTCTAATGTATGCGTCCCAGTTGTACATAATTAAGATCTTATAGCCTGAGAATGTTTGATTTGGCCTTATGTTCTGTTCTTGTTTGATTGGGGCTCGGGGTAGGATTGGATATTCTAAAGTCTATAGGGTCCAGCGTTATGCATGGCTAGCATACATTAGTGCTGCAGGGTTGGTGGAAGTTTCATGGATAGGAGGGATTGAGCGAGACCGGGAGGTCAGTTATAAGATATTTAGCATTCCTCTAGGAGTGAGGATTGAGCGCTCGCCATGTTGTGCATATTGTTAGGGTGTTGTGGTGATACTTGGGGCAAATATGGGTAGGTGTGGAAGGTAGTAGGGGCCCATGCTACTGAAAGCACAGGACCTATACGCGTGTCAAGTAAGTCGCAATCCCTAGGGTTAGTAGGGAGTTGGCTCCCAGTGATTTATATGAATTATCTGATAACTTGTGATATGTTTCAGTATGGTGATGACGAGGCGCTTCGTGGCTGGATCCGGTTCGGGATCAGGATCAGGGGACAGAGGCCAGGAGGGGCCGACAGCACCTGAGCCAGTGGTGCAGATGGGTACAGAGGAGTTGGATGCCAGGATTCGAGAGATCCTGCATGATAAGGTTGCTGCTGCATTCCGGGATCAGTTACCGGAGATGTTCGGGTCGATCAAGACCGCCATGGTGGAGTATTTTGATGAGCGTTATGCAGCCCTTGCAGAGACAGCCGCCGCAGCAGCTGCATCAGCTGTATCAGCGACGGGAGGAGGAGTTGGTAGAGGTTTTCAGTACAGGGACTTCGATAACACGAAGCCCCCTACTTTTGATGGGACACAGGATCCCATCAAGGCTATGAGGTGGATTTCAGATGTGGAGGGGTGTTTCTTCACCTGCTCGTGTCCTGCTGACCAGAAGGTCAGGTGTGCTCTGAACCTGCTTAGGTCTGGGGCCAAGGACTGGTGGAGACTTGCGACTGGGTCGTACTCTGATGATTAGAGAGCTGCTGTTACTTGGGAGCAGTTCAGGGATATGTTCCGTGCCCGTTACATTCCACGGGTTGAGCGGGAGCGATTGGCACAAGAGTTTTTGATTTTGAGACAGGATGGGGAGTCGGTGACGGAGATCACCCAGATGTTCACTGAAAGGGCGATGTTTTGCCCGGAGTTTGCTTCAGAGCAGGCCCAGATGACCCGTTATCTGAGCATGCTCAAGACGGATATCCGTCAGTTTGTGTCTACCCAGCGATGTGATACTCTTCTAGAGTTGCAGGAGGCCGCAAGACGGCGTGAGTTGGAGATTGAGCAGCAGTTGAGAGAACAGCGGCAGGCCCCGGCACATTCTCAGCCGGCGCAGAGCTGCACATGTGGGAAGTGTGGCAAGGGTCATTCTAGTGTGTGTCGAGCTGGTAGTGGATGCCACAAGTGTGGCAAGGAGGGGCATTACGCGAAAGACTGTCGCCAGGCCGCTCCAGTTCAGAGTATGAGGTTATGTTACCACTGTGATCAGGTTGGCCATTTGAAGGCCAACTGCCCGTTACTCGCCGCCAAACCGGCGCAGGCTCCAGCGCCGGCTACTTTGAGGATCACGGATGGGAGACCAGTCAGGGCAGAGCCTCCAAAGGCTCAGGGTCGTGCCTTCCAGCTTACAGCGGAGGAGGCCAGAGCAGCACCAGATGTGGTTGCTGGTATGTTCCTATCCTTATCTCGCTTTCCTATATCTGTTGTATGCTTATCTGTTGCACCTGTGGTTAGGTACGTTTTTAGTGAACTCCTTGCCTGCTTTGGTCTTATTTGACTCGGGGGCGAGTCGGTACTTCGTATCTCAGACATTTAGTAGGGAGTTCAGTGCGCCAGTGGGCGAGTTAGAGTGTCCGTTGCGAGTGTCTATCGCCAACGAACACGGGGTTTCTGCTTCTTCAGTTTATCGAGGGTGTGACTTGGAGATTTTCGGGGTGTCGTTTCTGATAGATTTGATTCCGATTCCCATGGGGGAGGTATGCGTGATTGTAGGCATGGATTGGCTCAGTCGATTCGGTGCAATGATCGACTGTGAGGGACAGCGAGTAGTAGTTCGAACCCCAAGTGGGGGAGAACTGATTGTATATGGCGAGGGCACAAGAGTGGGATCAGGGTTTTGTTCAGCTGCCAGGGCACGACAGTACATTCAGCACGGGTGTGCAGGTTATCTAGCGTATGTGGTAGATACGTGAGCCAGGGATCAGATTTCGGTTTCCGACGTACCGGTGGTCAGGGAGTTCGCAGACGTATTCCCGGAGGAGTTACCAGGGATACCTCCAGAGAGGCAGGTCGAGTTCAGGATCGACCTGGTGCCAGGTGCGGCCCCTATTGCTAAGGCGCCGTACCGATTGGCACCGCCAGAGATGCAGGAGCTGTCATCGCAGCTACAGGAACTGATGGGCAAGCAGTTCATTCGACCTAGCAGTTCTCCATGGGGAGCACCGATACTTTTCGTCCGGAAGAAGGACGGTTCGCACCGGATGTGTATCGATTACCGGGAGTTGAATAAGTTGACGGTGAAGAACCGTTATCCATGATGGGTTTTTGAGCATTCTAACACTTCCTAAGTGTACATGCAACCCTAATAACCTTGAATCTATGTTTTCTCTATATACATGCAAATTTCTTTTCAAGGTTATTTCCTAACTAGCATCGCATGGGGATTACATAGAACATAAAACTAGTAGAAATACATACCTTGTTGTTGCTTGGATTCCTTCAAGACTTTGTGAGCCTAGCACCCCAAATGTTGTGCCTCAAATGCTTCATACAACACTACAAGACTAGGAATAACTTGAGAGAATACTTCTAGCACTCAAAATCGATTATGCCCTCTCTAGTAACACTAGGTCCACTAGGTCATGATTTTGCTAGCCATAGGGTTCCTTTTATAGTGTTGTCACAATTAGGGTTTACACATGAATACCCTTAATTGTCATGACTCTTGATTTCCCATGACCCATGGATTTGTAACTCCCATGGACTATCCATGGAGCACCATATGGTTATAACCAAACCCATAAACCATGGATCATTAATCCACCATAAAAGAATTGATGATTGTCATAATCAACCCTATATATTTAATTAGTCTCACTTTGATCACTAGATTAATACTAGATAATACTTGATCAATACTAATTAAATAATACTATTATTAATATATTAGAACTTATAATATATTAATAATCATAAGTGCCTTATTCTCTCATTTAGTCTATCCACGTATTGCAATGCCATGCAACCCAAATGGACCATGCCGGGTCGGGTCAAGTACATACCAAATAAAGTTATGGACTTAGACACTATATCCAACAGTCTCCCACTTGGATAAGTCTAATAACTATATTTGCAAATATCACTTCAAAATCCGACTAGCAATCGTAGCTCTTTCAAAGTCTCTCGGAACTGAGATGATGATGATACGCCATTTAAGATAAGTGATCATATAATCCTCTGTTCTCATGATATCAGCCGGACAAACACATGGAACATGGTCTTACTTATTGTCCAGCATTTGTTTCTCGATCTCTGATTTATTTCGACATAGAACTAAATTGAACACGTCAATTAGGTTATGACCGGGCCCGGTACATAGGTCAAAACCAAATCATCGAGGGGCCCAGATATCGCTTCTATTTCTAGAAGGAACAGTTAAACTTCGACTGATATGCTTGTACTAACTACTTGTTGAATTATTCACAAAGACATGTTTTATAACATCGAGTTACCAATGCGTTTTCGTACAATCAATGAATAACCAACTCATAATAAACAACTCATATCTCTAGGTTTGAAGATTTATATGATATTACCGTCTCATGATCACTCGAGATAAATTCCATGAAGTGATGCAAGTGAGCGTGGGTTGGATCCAATACTCAGCCCTTATGAGTACTCATAAATGTTGTAGCAACCATTGCATTGTCCAAAGCACTTTCAGACAAATCATACAAGCCAAATTCATGACAGTCTTAAATCAATACTTACTTCCAAAGTTTGACTGACTGTGGATGGTTTGAATAATAACATAATTATTCTGGAAGTAAAAACATGCAAAATTGAAACATAGTAAACAATCAACACAAGATAGTAACACCTTACTCATAAATAAATAACAACTTTTATTTATCATCAAATGTCAATTACATTTTACAAGTTTCAGGAATCTAATTATTGAAACTAATATCATCCTTCAGCCCAATGCGCCTCTCATGCTGTAAATGCTTAACCCTGCTCAGTCCCTTCGTGAGGGGATCTGCCGGGTTCTCATCTGATGATACCCTATTAGCCACGAGGAGTCCTTCTATTCGATGTCTGATGAAATGGTATTTTTTGTCAATGTGCCTAGATCTCCCGTGATCTCTCGGTTCATTAGCCAAAGCAACCGCACTTTCATTGTCACAGAAAATTTCCATTGGCTCCTTTATAGCTGGTACAACTCCAAGGTCTCCGATGAAGTTCTTTAGCCATATCGCCTCCTTAGCTGCTTCACTTGCTGCTATGTACTCTGATTCACAAGTAGAATCAGCTACTGTCTCCTGCTTGGAACTTTTCCAAGTAATTGCCCCTCCATTTAGGATAAAGACCCAGCCTGACTGAGAGCGGAAATTATCCCTATCAGTCTGGAAGCTAGCATCGCTATATCCTTCCACTCTCAAGTCATCACTGCCTCCGAGGGTAAGGACCCAATCCTTAGTCCTTCGCAGATACTTGAGAATGTTCTTTACCGCTGTCCAGTGTGCCTTGCCAGGGTTCCCTTGATATCTACTGACCACGCTCAAAGCAAAGGCCACATCAGGGCGAGTACAAGTCATAACATACATGATCGAGCCTACAGCGGAAGCATATGGTATATGACTCATCTCAGCTATCTCAGCCTCTGTACTCGGACTCTGAGTCTTACTTAGCTTGGCATTACTCTGGATTGGTAATTCTCCTTTCTTGGAATCTTGCATACTGAACCTCTTCAGTACCTTATCCACATAAGTACTTTGACTAAGTCCAATTAGTCTCTTACTCCTATCTCTCAATATCCTTATCCCTAGGATATAGGCAGCTTCCCCAAGGTCCTTCATAGCGAAACACTTCCCAAGCCAGGACTTAACCTCCTGCAAGGTTGGGACGTCGTTTCCTATGAGAAGTATGTCATCCACATACAACACCAAGAAGCTAACTATGCTCCCACTAGCCCTGACATACACACAAGACTCATCCTCACTCCTAGAAAAGCCAAACTCTTTGACTTTCTCATCAAAGCAAAGATTCCATCTGCGAGATGCTTGTTTCAATCCATAAACAGATTTATCAAGCTTACACACTCTATTAGGGTATCTTGTATCGACAAAACCCTCTGGTTGAGCCATGTAAACATCCTCAGCCAACTTTCCATTACGGAAAGCGGTTTTGACATCCATTTGCCATATTTCATAATCATGAAATGCAGCTATGGCTAACAATACTCTAATAGACTTAATCTTAGCTACTGGTGAGAAGGTCTCATCATAGTCAACTCCCGGAGTTTGAGTAAAGCCCTTCGCAACCAGTCGCGCTTTGTAAGTATGTACCTTCCCATCCATGTCGGTCTTCTTCTTGAAGATCCATTTGCACCCAACTGTCTTACGACCTGGTACATTGTCAACCAAGTTCCACACTTGATTGTCATACATGGACTGAATCTCGCTGTCCATAGCCTCCTTCCATTTAGCAGACTCAGGGCCTGCCATGGCTTCCCTGTAATTATTAGGTTCATCCAAATCTATTAGTGTACTATCACTAATAAATGTATCACCTTCAGTGGTGATGTGATAACCATAATAAAAATCAGGTGTGTTCCTCACCCTAGTGGAACGTCTTGGAGGTACAGACTCATCTATCGGATCAACAAGAGTTTCCTCCTTAGGTTGGTCGATAGCATTTGAGGTTCCTTCACCACTTGACTCTTGAAGCTCTTCAAGGTCAATTTGCCTCCCACTGTCCCCTTGGCTTATGAATTCTCTCTCACGAAAGACTCCTCTTCTTGCTACAAAGACCACATTATCACTGGGTCTGTAGAAGAGGTAACCAAAGGATCTTTGTGGGTAGCCGATGAAAATACACCTCTCACTTCGAGGTTCAAGCTTATCAAGAGTCTCACGCCTCACGAAAGCTTCACAACCCCAAATCTTGATGTGGTCCAAATTGGGAACTTTCCCAGTCCACATCTCGTGAGGTGTTTTGGCAACCTTTTTAGTAGGGACTAGATTATGGATATGGGCGGCAGTCTCTAAGGCATACCCCCAGAAAGAGATTGGTAACGAAGCTCGACTCATCATGGAACGAACCATATCCAACAAGGTTCGATTGCGCCTCTCAGCTACACCATTCAACTGTGGTGTTCTGGGAGGTGTCAATTGTGAGACAATCCCACATTCCTTAAGATAGTCAAGGAACTCAATGCTAGGATACTCTCCTCCTCGATCGGATCGGAGCATCTTGATGTTCCTGCCCAATTGATTCTCAACTTCCTGCTTAAACTCTTTGAACTTTTCAAAGGTTTCTGACTTATGCTTGATTAAGTAAATATATCCATATCTACTGTAATCATCAGTAAAAGTCACATAATAGCGATTAGCATCCCTTGTAGCAACTCTGAAGGGCCCACACACATCCGTGTGTACAAGGTCCAACAAACCTTCACCCCTATCACAAGTACCTGTGAAGGGTGACTTTGTCATTTTTCCAAGTAAACAAGACTCGCAACTATCATCTGACTTGAGGTCAAATGATTCCAAGACTCCAGCCTTTTGGAGTTGGCCTATGCGCTTTTTGTTAACATGTCCAAGACGACAATGCCACAAGGATGCTTTATCCAAGCTATCTGAAGAATCAATATACAACACATTATTTCCTAGATTGTCTACAACATTCACGGCTTCATATACACCATCACAAGGTAATGCTTTAAAGTAAACTACATCATTGTAATAAACATTAATAGCACCATTTTTATTATCAAATGAAAATGTAAAACCTTGTTTGTACAAGCCATGAAAGGAAATAATATTTCTCGCCATTTCGGGCGAGTAACAACACTTATTCAAATCTAACATTAACCCATTATTAAGCAATAAAGAATAAACTCCTATCTTGGTAACAGGTGATGCTTTCCTGTTGCCCATGACTAAGTTTATCTTCCCGTGCTCCACTTGCTCACTTCTTCTTAGTGCCTGCAAATCAGTACAAATGTGAATACCACACCCTGTATCAAGCACCCAAGAATTAGCATTAGATGAGTTGTTAGACAATATTGTGTAAATACCTACATGGGTGGGTTTAACCTTCCCATCCTTTAGATCTTGCAGATATTTGGGGCAGCTTCGCTTGAAGTGTCCCTTATCCTGGCAATAGAAGCACTGTGCTTCCTTTGGGTTTGACGAAGGAGTAATGGGACCTTTCTTTGTCCCACTTGAAGAGGAACCATCAAGAGTCTTACCCTTGGTACCCTTCGAAGGGCTTTTCCTCTTCTTACCCTTTCCCTACCCAATAGCCAGAACAGGGGCTGTTGAAGGAGTAGAAGTAGCAACCGCTTTACCCTTAAGGCCATTTTCAGCTGTCCTTAAGAGTCCTTGAAGTTTGCTAAGTGTGACTTCCTCCTTGTTCATATGATAAGTCATACGAAACTGATCATAACTTGGAGGTAAGGAATGGAGAATGATGTCAATCGCCATTTCCTCAGGAAAGTCAACATTTAGCTTCAGCAACCGGTCAACGAACCTTTGCATCTTCTGCAAGTGACCGGTGATGGGTTCACCATCCTTCATCCTTGCGGTTATCATGGAGGAGATGATTTCATACCTCTCCTGACGCGCGCTCTGATGGTACCTTTCCATCAGATCCAGGTGCATCTCATAGGGGTAGAAATCTTCATAGGATTTTGAAGTTCAGGAGTCATGGTGGCCATCATGATGCATGCTACTTTAGTATCATCCTTTTCATGTGCAACAAACTCCGCAAACTCTTCAGGAGTAGCAGTGGCTTCATTCACAACCTTAAGCTCCCTATCGAGGACATATTCTTTGTCCTCATAGCGGGTAATCATTCTGATGTTTCTGATCCACTCATTGAAATTGGATCCATCAAAGATGACCTTACCACACAAGTTCATAAGGGAAAAGGAGCCTGTTGGGTTTGAGCCAGAAGCATTGTTGGAAGACATCTGAAAGGAAAGAAGGACAAGTTTCATTAGATTAGGAATCCTTAATAATTCACCCAAATGAAATATTAAGGCTAGGATCCAACAAACTATTTATAGTTGGAAGAGGGATGCCGTAATCCATACTATAAAATATTTGAAGGTAGGTAAATGACGATTTACCAATTTCCACCATAAGAACGAAATATTATATTATTAGGTTTTATTGGTTTTGAAACTCCTAGATCTTTTGAGATACATTGAACTTTTCAATGGCATGTTTGAATCTCGATTGTGCCCTCTCAAGTTTGTGACTGGGATGCCGAGGATCACAAACAAGGTGTGAATAACCATACAAATTGACTTGGTACCCTCAACAATATTACCTAATCGATGTGCCGGTTAACCACACACGCTCCACCGATCTATAATAAGGTCAAGTTACCCTTTGCCACTCTTACTAGTCCATGTTAGTGTGCCGGTTAACCACACACGCTCCACTAACGACTTGGTAAGGTACAAAGTGTAATTTTATGGGCTAGCACCAATTTCACATTTTCCTAAAGTAACTAAGATTGGGAATTTATAATGTATAGTTACTTTATAATTCATTATACTTTTAACGAGTATTTAAATTCGTATCCTACCTGTTCGGCTAACGACCCTCCACCGATCAAGGAAACGGTGGGTGAGAGTGGACACCCATTAAGTCACCATTTTATAGGCAACAACCTTATACCCCCCTTATAGACCGGCTTCGTGAATGAGGCCTACTAACGGTAAGAATGACATATTCTTATACATATTTATATAATAAAATTATAATAATAGTATAAGTGTTGATTTTTAAACTTTTTAAAAAACTAAGGTTTAATTTGGAATTAAAGTATTAAAGTATAAGACTTTTCAAATTCCAAAACTTGAGGGCAAGATTTGAAACTATTCCAAGTTTCTTGAATTTGTAACTTATGAGTTTTAATGGTTCATAAAAAGAAGACTCTTCATTTTATGAAACCTCTTTAGTTCTTTAATCATAATTAAAAGAAGTGACTTTTGGTTATCCATAACTTGAGGACAAGTTATCGACACCATCATAGCCATTAAGATCATGAATTAAACACACATGGTGGTTACACATAATTCCTATGATCTTCTAAACTCATATGAACACAAATTCATGTCAAGCAATTTCAAGAAAATCATATAAACATATACAAAACTTGAAAATTGATAAAAGTCATGTAAAATGGGTTAACATAATCATTATCATTTTTGAAAAACAGATTTTACAAGTCCAAAACAGATTGGGATAATGATCTTAATCCATTTCCAGCAACAAAACTCAAAAAAACTGTCCAGCACGCTCCTACTCGCCGAGTGCATTATTCTACTCGGCGAGTAGAATGAATTTGTTCATGGACTCGGCGAGTCCTCCCCATGGATTCGGCGAGTCCAATCGTCAGAGTGCAGAATTTTCGATTTTTAAGCAGTTTTGCATCAAGTATACAGAAAACAATCCTAGGCTCTGATACCACTGATGGGTTTTTGAGCATTCTAACACTTCCTAAGTGTACATGCAACCCTAATAACCTTGAATCTATGTTTTCTCTATATACATGCAAATTTTTTTTCAAGGTTATTTCCTAACTAGCATGGCATGGGGATTACATAGAACATAAAACTAGTAGAAATACATACCTTGTTGTTGCTTGGATTCCTTCAAGACTTTGTGAGCCTAGCACCCCAAATGTTGTGCCTCAAATGCTTCACACAACACTACAAGACTTGGAATAACTTGAGAGAATACTTCTAGCACTCAAAATCGATTATGCCCTCTCTAGTAACACTAGGTCCACTAGGTCATGATTTTGCTAGCCATAGGGTTCCTTTTATAGTGTTGTCACAATTAGGGTTTACACATGAATACCCTTAATTGTCATGACTCTTGATTTCCCATGACCCATGGATTTGTAACTCCCATGGACTATCCATGGAGCACCATATGGTTATAACCAAACCCATAAACCATGGATCATTAATCCACCATAAAAGAATTGATGATTGTCATAATCAACCCTATATATTTAATTAGTCTCACTTTGATCACTAGATTAATACTAGATAATACTTTATCAATACTAATTAAATAATACTATTATTAATATATTAGAACTTATAATATATTAATAATCATAAGTGCCTTATTCTCTCATTTAGTCTATCCAAGTATTGCAATGCCATGCAACCCAAATGGACCATGCCGGGTCGGGTCAAGTACATACCAAATAAAGTTATGGACTTAGACACTATATCCAACAATCCACTCCCGAGGATAGACGATCTCTTCGACCAGTTACAGGGTGCATCTTGGTTTTCCAAGATAGACTTGAGGTCTGGGTATCATCAGGTCAGGGTCAGAGAGGAGGACGTGGAGAAGACCGCGTTCCGAACTCGTTATGGACATTACGAGTTCGTGGTGATGCCGTTTGGGCTCACCAACGTGCCAGCGGTGTTCATGGACCTGATGAATCGGGTCTGTAGACCGATGCTTGATCGCTCAGTCATAGTGTTTATAGATGATATCTTGGTGTATTCCAAGACCCGAGAGCAGCATGAGGAACATCTGCGAGAGCTGTTGAGAGTTCTAAGACGGGAACGGCTGTACGCCAAGTTCTTGAAGTGTGAGTTTTGGTTACGGGAGGTCCAGTTCCTCGGACATCTCGTTAACCAGGAGGGGATTTTGGTCGATCTGGCCAAAATCGAGGCGGTTATGCAGTGGGAGGTTCCGAAATCTCCCTCAGATATTAGGAGCTTTCTAGGGTTGGCAGGGTACTACCGGAGGTTCATACGGGACTTCTCCAAGATTGCAGTGCCCCTCACTCGTCTGACAAGGAAGGGAGTGGATTTCCGATGGGGTCCCGAGTAGCAGAGGGCGTTTGAGACCCTCCGTCAGCATTTATGCGAGGCTCCAGTATTGACACTCCCGAAGGGATTCAAGGATTTTGTGGTGTTCTGTGATGCATCCATCACAGGTTTAGGGGCGGTCCTCATGCAGAGAGGACGAGTGATAGCCTACGCATCGCGGCAGCTGAAGCCGCATGAGACAAGATACCCTACGCATGACTTGGAACTGGGGGCGGTGGTGTTCGCCCTCAAGATATGGAGACACTACCTCTATGGGGTCCGTTGTACCATTTACACGGATCACAAGAGCTTGAGACATATCATGGATCAGCCGAACCTGAACATGAGGCAACGCAGGTGGCTGGACGTAGTCAAGGACTACGATTGCGAGATCCTTTACCATCCTGGTAAAGCGAATGTAGTGGCGGACGCTTTGAGCCGCAAGTCAGCGGGGTTTTCCACCCCAGCGGTATGTATGAGGATAGCGGTGGATTCTCCGCTGGTGAGTTTGATCAGAGATGCCCAGGTTGAGGGCATCCGCCCGGAAAATTGGAAGCTGGAGAGGATCAAGGGCGAGAACACCCGGTTTGTGCAGGATAGTCGGGGACTATTAACCCGATGCGGTCGGGTTTGGGTTCCAATGACAGGTGGGGTTAGGCAGACGGTTATGGAGGAGGCTCATAAGTCTCATTTCTCTATTCACCCGGGGGCTACCAAGATGTATCGGGATTTGAGTTTGAGCTATTGGTGGCCGTGCATGAAGCGGGAAATCGCTTGGTACGTTGAGAGGTGCTTAACCTGTAGGATGGTCAAGGCCGAGCATCAGTGGCCGCATGGAAAGCTGCAGCCCCTAGAGATTCCCATGTGGAAATGGGAACAGATCACGATGGATTTTATTACCAAATTGCCGAAGACGACAAAGGGGTTTGATGCTATATGGGTCATCGTGGATCGATTGACCAAGGGCGCCCATTTCTTGGCTATACGAGAGGGCTCATCGGCCGTGAAATTGGCCGAATTGTACGTTCGGGAGATCGTGTCTCGCCATGGGGTTCCTGTCTCCATTGTCTCTGATCGGGATGTCAGGTTTACCTCCCGCTTCTGGCAAAAGTTTCACGAGGAGCTGGGCACGCGATTGCACTTCAGCATAGCATTCCACCCGCAGACAGACGGCCAGAGCGAGCGGACTATTCAGACCCTCGAGGACATGTTGCGGGCATGTGTCATTGATTTCGGTGGGAGCTGGGATTCTCACCTACCGCTTGCGGAGTTCGCCTACAACAACAACTATCATTCTAGCCTTGGCGCCCCGCCATTCGAGATGTTGTACGGGTGGAGATGTCGCACCCCGGTTTGTTGGGGCGAAGTTGGGCACAGGGTGATGGGTAGTACGGAGGTAGTCTTGCAGACTACCGAAAAGATCCAGCAGGTTAGACAGCGTTTGCAGACCGCTCAGAGTCGGCAGAAGAGTTATGCCGACAAACGCCGATCCGAGCTGGAGTTTCATGTGGGTGACATGGTCCTCCTGAAGGTATCACCCTGGAAGGGTGTCGTCAGATTCCGGAAGAGGGGCAAGCTGGGCCCCAGGTTCATTGGTCCTTTTAGGGTTTTGGCTCGGGTGGGTCGGGTCGCCTATCGATTGGATCTTCCGGCAGAGCTTAGCCAGATCCACAACACTTTCCATGTTTCTCAGTTGAGGAAGTGTTTGGTGGACGAGTCAGCAGTAGTACCCATGGAGGATATTCAGGTTGATAGCATCCTGAATTATATCGAGAGACCATTTGCGATCATAGATCGAAAGGCGAAGACCTTGAGGAACAAGGTGGTTCAGTTAGTGAAGGTGCAGTGGCAGCATCGGAAGGGTTCAGAGTGGACGTGGGAGTCTGAAGAGGAGATGCGGGGGCATTACCCGGAGTCGTTTTCAGATGCAGCAGCAGCAAACTTCGAGGACGAAGTCTGAGACAAGTGGGGGAGAATTATAACGCCCCGTTCCTGGTACGTATTTAATTTTATTAAATGTTTCTTTTTGTAAGAGCTACTCGGCGAGTTGTAGCCCTAACTCGCCGATTAGATGTCGAATTGGACGCGGGCTTTAAGTGATCTACTCGGCGAGTCCACGCGTGGACTCGGCGAGTAGGCCAGTCAGGAGGAAACCCTAATCCTTAAGGTTTGCACCCTATTTAAACGTCCTTATAGCCCCATCTCAGCCTCCATCACCCTCAGAGCATTCCTTATCGAAACCCTAGTCTCCATTGGTGAGTTTGAGTGATTGTTGCCTTGTGAAGGGACTTTTGGTGCACATTGGAGCAAGTGGAAGAAGGAAGGGGTTGAAGAGCTCAAGGAAGGGGACTTAGATCCAGAACACATTCATTTGTGGTCACCCATTCTGGTAATAAAGTTTCCATCTTGATTATTGATCTATTAGATCTTGCTTGTCCCTAAATTGTTGCTTTTAAGCCCTAAAACCCCAAATCCTTGGTAGAGAAACCTTATGGTTGGGCTATACTTCAGATCTGGACCCTCATTACCTTCTAGAGTTGTAAAGTCTCAGTTATGTTCGTGATTGAGGTCCCTCTTGAGCTTAGAACCCCATTAAGAGCTTAGTTTTGACATTTGGAGCCCTTAAAGCTATGCATGCATGTAAAGTTTGCAACTTTACGTTATAAGCATGCCCTAGAAGCCTAGATCTGTGGTTTGGAGCCGCTGCATGGCTCAAACCAGGTCTGTATGGAAAAAGGACTGAATGAACTCGGCGAGTAGAACGCTGGACTCGGCGAGTCCTATGAACATAGCCGTGAACTCGGCGAGTTGGTTGAGCAACTCGGCGAGTTCGTTGAAGATTGCCTTGAACTCGACGAGTTGTTAGAAGACTCAGCGAGTTGGCTAGGGTTTCTTCCAAATCTTGGCCACGTATGAACTCGACGAGTTAAAAAGGGAACTCGACGAGCCAATCAAGGATTTCATGACTTCTCGAGTTTAGGAAGGACTCGACGAGTCGGTGATCTGCACTCGACGAGTCGAGTCAACATAGACTGTTGACTTTGACTGTGGACTTTGACTTGGACCAAGGGTTGACTAGTTGACTTCTGATGGTTTCTGGTAATTGGGAGATTTATGAAAAAGGTTGTATGGTACCTATAGGTGGTGGAGTTCGTGTTGGACCCAGGAGTTGAGCCTTCTTATTTTCGACGACAGTTGCGAGGTGAGTTATCCTCACTATACTAAGGGGTCTAAGGCACCAAGGCCGGCCCATCGGATATGATATCCTAGTAGTTGTATTATGTTGAGTATGAGTTAGTTATGCATGCTAGTTTGATACGCTAGAGGGTAGGTCTGTAGGACTACCTGTGATACTGATTGATTGTCTGCATGTGCATTATCTGTTACATGTCGATATGTTATGTGGGATGGGTTGAGGTTGTACTGCTCCGTGCGGTAGCCAACAATCCCTAGAGTATTCCAGATATGAGCTGAGGGCCCGATAGGCATTCCAAACTCATACTGAGGACTTGGGAGCATTCCAGATACGAGCTGAGGGCCCGGTAGGCATTCCAGACTCGTACTGAGGGCTCGGTGGCATTCCAGATACGAGCTGAGGGCCCGGTAGGCATTCCAGACTCGTACTGAGGGCTCGGTGGCAATCCAGATGTGGGCTGAGGCCCCGGTAGGCATTCCAGACTCACACTGTGGGCCCAGGGGTATTCCAGTCTGTAAAGCTGTGGACCCGTTATGTGCTGTTCTGCTCAGTTTGTTATGATATGTCATGGTGTGACATGGTTATGTGGACTGTATGTGTATCGGTATTTTGGGGGTAACTCACTAAGCTTTCGGGCTTATAGTTTCAGTTTATTGTTTCAGGTACATCAGGGGATCGCGGCAAGGCGAAGGCATGATCGTACAGCTCCTCCTATTATGTTATGTTTCTGGGAAAACTCTGATATAAATGTATTTTGAAAACAAAGTTGTAATGTTTTGATAAATTCGACATGTTTTGAAAGTTTAAATTTGGCTTGAATTTTTGGGTGTTACACTAACCCCCCCCCCCCCCCCGGATCTTCCAAAAATACATAAACCAAATGGGCCCGCATTGGTGCCTTTGACCCATACAAACAGTGAGGAGACTCACCTTGAATGCTGAAGCTCACTGCAAGAAATCCCTAGCTCCTTCCCTCACAACTTCCCAAACTAACAATTACCAAAAAAAATAACCCATTAGAAACTTAATTCCAAACCAAGATCCATAATCCAAACTTAGGGTAAACCCAACAAGACTCACAACCAAGGCCCAAGCCAAAAACCAACAAGGCCCAAAACTATAAGATCCATCAAAGTCCATTAATGGCCAAATTTTCCAAATTGGGCCCAACCCCATGTGGGCCTTATCCTAAAGCCCGCTAATTCTTTAGTCAATGACAAATCTCAAAAAACCCAAAGATACTACAAGGATCAAGCCCATTACGCCCACAAAGGCCTAAATCCATTGGGCCCACAAGGCCCAATAAAGAAGACCCCATAACTTAGTCCAAGAAGAAGTCCAATTCAAAAACAATTTCTCCATCCAGAAGTCCAACTCTCAAAGCCCAAGGCCCAACTCCAAGGCCCATGGTCCAAAGGTGACAACCATGCCCAAAATGATACTGGGACACTTACGTTGGGCGTACACACTGGTACGCTGAGCGTACCACGAAGTCTTCAGTACGCGGGGCGTACTCATGTTTATGCGGGGCGTAACCGCAAACTTTCCAAAACTTATTTCATGACTTAATCCGTTAAGTCCTTCCATAATAACCTCAGAATACCTTCCAACTAAGCTCCTAATGCATAAAGTCGACACCTTTATGTATTTACATGACTCAGTGTGTCACACCCCCAAACCAAGGATGGCGGAAACGTCCGGGGGTGGAGGACTTCATGTATAGTATCACAACAAAGAGTATAATAGTGCTCAAAGTAAATACAACCATCATAAATATAATTGAAAAAGTTACACCAAAGTATATGTTTACATGATTCAAATCAATTACATTATGATGACAAAATGAACTATTTGACGATTTATCGTCCCATCCTCAAAATGTTGTTGGTTTTCCTATTTCACTGATTTCCTGAGAATACAAGTAGTTTTGAAAAAGTGTCAACAATTAAGTTGGTGAGTTCATAAGAGTTTTATTTGAGGAAGAAACCGTTTTCCTTGTAAAAGCGATAGAGTATGTTTTCCAGAAAATCTAATATTTTCTTAGTTAAGTGTGGAATGAATGCTCCTATGTTATGTGATAAGGAACCCTAGAAATAACCATAGATTCCTTCTATAATCGCCCAATATACATAAGTTATATAAAATTTAAGTTAAATAAACCGTCAAATATAATGGGTCTGCCCTAGGTCCACAACCAAACAAGGAACAGGAAGTAAGGCGGCCCACCAATTCTAAGTCGATTATGACTAAATTCTTATATAACTCTAGCATATACACTTAGCAATTATAGCTGAAGTCTAACAATTCTAGATGAAATATAGTTTTAACAGAGATATGATTCCAAAGAAAATCCTATATTTTCTTTATAAAAGTTATGTGGTCCTAAATCCCAGGACCGAAAGTAAACAAGTATTTTCCATACTTAAAGATATAAAAGTGATCTTAAATCGGCATAAAACCCTTTTTAAAGTTAGGTAGTCCTAAATCCCAGAACCGAAAATAAACAAGTATTTCACCATACTTAAAGTAATTCATGTAAGTTTAAATCGACATAAACTACGTTTGATTTAGAGGTAAACCCCTTTTTAAGGTAAAAGTTTCCATGTAAACTTGAAAGATTGTTAACTACCTATGTGAGTCGCTATAACCATACTATGACGAAAAATAACCTGCACAACGTTTTTCAGACGTTAAGATACTATGACTCTTGTCACCCGTAGACCTGCAGGTCCCACTGTAGCTAGCAGCAAGGTGTGGGGTGTCAAACCCAATATAGATCTATACACAATTATCACGCTCTCCCTACAAGAGACTCTAGTTATAACTTACAGGAATTGGGATCTCGTACTCGAACGTACGGGGAGAGAATTGCCTCACAACCTAAGTTAACTAGTTTACACATAGTTTGATATTAAAACCTCTTCCGTGAAAGAAGTAAAATCACCTTTTCTGAATAAATTAGTGATATGAAATCCTTAAACTATTACTATTATAGTTTATTACGTAAGATATGAAAACTCATTTGTTTTGAGAGTAAAACCTTTTTCATGTAGTAAAAATCCATAACCTATGCTTATTGAAGTTTATTATATGTATTCAAAATGAATGAGTAAACCTTATCATGAATGATTAAATTTCAGTTTAAGATGATAAACTAACAAGAAAATACATTCAACATTTAGAACTTATTGTTATACACTTTGCTCAACATAATACAAAGTGTTATGAAAGTTATAAGTTGTTAACTAGTTTTTAACCGTTCTGCACTATTTTAGAAAAATCATACGAAGTCGAAAACTAAATCCGTAAATTCTGAGAGTTCATAAAATGTGTCTAGTTTGTTCCTAATTTTTATTATGATTTTTGGAAGTCTTTAACTTGTGTTAAAATGTTCATATTCACAGACTGGTCCGAATTCGTTTTTGAAATGATAGGCAGTTCTGTAAAAATCACCATAAATCGTAGAAAAATTGTATGGTGATGTGCAAATAGTCAATTTAAAGGTATGAACCTGAACTATTTGCACCTGATACAATTTTGAAAACTAAAATGTTTAAGTTGACCAAAACAGTCCGTGAATAGAGTTGAACTTTTCTGATGAAGGCTGTTAAAGGAGTTTAGTTGTGTTCTTGGTGTTTTAACTTGTATTCCCCCCCTTAAAACTTAAGAAAAACATGAAAAGATAGGGGTATGAACTCACCTTGAGTGATTTCAGTAGATGGATGATGGAGAAAGGTAGTGTTCAACTCAAGAACACTAAGAAGATGCCTTGAAGGTTCAAAGATCTAACATGAATATGACGATGTTTGTGTAAGATTCCTATAATTTTGAGTAGAAGGATGTGTAATAATCATAAGAAGAATGAATTATACTTACCAAGAGTGGAAGAAAGCTTGATGATCAGCCTTAGAAGTCTCGAAATTGAGAGAGAATGGTGAGAGAATTTGGAGTGTGATCCTTGGAGGAAAAATGAGAGAATGAAGGAAGTGTGAGGAGAGAGGGTGGGTTGTCCAACTCCTAGGACGTGGGAATGGCTGGAGGTTGATGGAAAAGTACAAGGAAGTGACTAGGTATGGTGGGGAGGGGTGTGGGCTGGTCATGGAGTGGGTATGGGTGCTTGCTTGTGTCATAAATCAAAGAAAAGTCAACACTCCACCCCCTTGTACTTCACCCACTAAATATTGGATATGATTGTCACTAAAAACGTGGGGATTAATGAAATATCGGGCTTTAATTGTTAAAATAAAGTTTTGGGTGAAAATCCCGCGTTAAAATGATGAAAAACGGGCTTAAAACGAAGTCGTGGTCGAAAACCGGGTGGAAAGTGGCAAATCCGAAGTCAGGAGGGTGGTTCCGGTCTTAGCAGCCTTAGGTCTGAAGCCGGGGCTTGGTCGTTGAAGTGGATCCGAAGGCGAAGGAGGCTGCGGTCCGAGCAGCTACCGCAGGCGGGTTCGGATGCGGTGCTCCAGGTGGCTGCGGCTTGCTGGCTGCGGCTAGATGGCTGCGGCTACTCAAGGAGACTCCGGTTCAAGGAGGGTTTGGTCCCTATAGAGGGACTTCGGCCCTAAGAGGCTATTTTCCAAGGTATCACCCCTTTTCGAAGGGTTTTTCACCAAGTCAAGTGTCGGGATTCTCCAAATGCTTAAAATAAATCAAAAGAGGTTTTGAGAGAGATTTGGGAGAGATTTGACATACTTGGAGAGATTTGGTAGAGATTTGACATACTTGGAGAGATTTGGGAGAGATTTCACATTCTTGGAGAGATTTCTCATACAGAGAGAGATTTGGGAGAGATTTGACATACTTGGAGAGATGTGGGAGAGATTTCACATTCTTGGAGAGATTTCTCATACAGAGAGAGATTTGGGAGAGATTTCACATTCTTGGAGAGATTTGGGAGAGATTTCACATTCTTGGAGAGATTTCTCATATAGAGAGAGATTTGGGAGAGATTTGACATACTTGGAGAGATTTGGGAGAGATTTCTTTTGTGACCTTTTTGAGTGTTTGGCTCTGTAATTCAAGGTTTGTAA
The DNA here is from genome assembly GCF_052849685.1 of Lactuca virosa. Classification (NCBI taxonomy): domain Eukaryota; kingdom Viridiplantae; phylum Streptophyta; class Magnoliopsida; order Asterales; family Asteraceae; genus Lactuca; species Lactuca virosa. The sequence continues at coordinate 207,695,650 of NC_136426.1, forward strand.
ACCTCATTAAGTCTTGTTATGATTGTTATATGCCCCCGAGGGTTAAAGAATAATGTTTTATCGAGTAGTTTCGTCACTTGCCCTGATTAGGGTTTAGAGTTTCCGAACACGTGAAAACTCTAAGTGATATTTTGTATTAAGATTGCGAGTTGTTCAATAAGAAACATAATGGAAGCCCTAGTGTACAAGGGTTAGATGAGTTGATCAGTTTGACTTGTTGACTTTAGTTGACTTTGACTTGGCCAAAATTGACGGTTGTCACACAGTGACACCCAATAACCATTTTAATCCATTAAAACCCAAAAAGAACATGCATAGACCATATCTAAGAATTAAGCAGGCATTTTTATAAACTTATAACCTTAGATCTGCCAAGAGTGGCAACTCAAAGCTTCTGAAGTGGTGTCCAACCACTATATCTCACTTATGAGGCCAAAATAGGACCAAAACCCACAAAATCATAGATATCAACTTCTAATGATCAAGATAAGAACTTTTTACCTTTTATGATCTGAAAATGTAGCAAGGAGTCCAGATCCACAAGCCCTTCCTTAAACCACCACCTTGTACCAAGCTTCCACTTCTTGAAATACACTAGAATCCACCAAAAATGCACTTACAAGGCTCACAACACTCTTGGATGAAGCTATAGCTTGATATTTAGGGTTTAAGATATTGGAGGATGAAAGAGAGGCTCACACCTGGGACTTAAGGTAATAGTGAGCCAACCCTAAAAATTAGGGTTTTGGGGATCCAGTACGTACGTTGGGCGTACAGCTTCCATACCCACGATCCACTTTTCCACACTTACATTGGGCGTACCCCAACTTATGTTGGGCGTGCTCACGCGCATGCCACCTTTGCATGCATGGGGCTGAAATGCAAGCTTTTTCCACCAAGGGCCAAATCTTCCAATAACTTCAAAATTCCATAACTCCCTTATCCTAGGTCCGTTTCCAACGAACCTTATATCCACAAAAAGGTGGCGAGAAGCCTTACGCTCCTAATGACACACCCAAGCCTTAAAACCTCCCTAACATAACCCAAAACCCATAAAAAACCGAGATATCAACTTATAGTCATACCCTTGGCTTCCGAAGACACAATCGATTACTTGGATCAATCATATCATGGAAATTATGTCCGAAATGGGCTAAATCCTTCCATTATCGAAGCCCTAAGCCTCATGACAACTGATGACTGGGTCACAGCCCCAAACAACGGAGCAAATTTGAAACCGAGTGTTACATCTTGACTCACAACACTTAATTTTGGTTTTGTCAGCAACTCACCCCCTTACTGGCCATCAATCTATAGTTGAACCACCCAATCTATTGGCCATCCGCACAAATCTTGATGCCTCAGCCCTTCACTAATATGTCTACATATGTATAATTTATATAAACAGACAATTCAACAACACATAAACGATCTACAAGTCTACCTACCTAACATCATATCACAGGCTAAGCAATATATAATATATTGAGAAAACTCACATGAAGCAGCAAACACATAGTAAAACCACTAAAATGGCTAAGATCAATTCGCAACTCTATGAATAGCTTCATCCATATCAATCATCTCTACTTAGGTCATATTTCAGGTGTTGCTACAAATACATATATTATACTTTATTTTTATTTTTAATGTTGTTACAACAATTGGTTCGTGGACCGATTTACCTCTCTTATCCTTATTCCCATGAAAGATAGATATTTAGTAATAGATAATATATTCGTTGCTTTCCGGGGGTCATAAAATACGTAGTCCGAATGTATTTCCAATACCCGATTATCTAACTATTAGATCCAATTATTACCATATTAATCACTTATGTTTTAACATAACTAATCTCATCTAGTCTCTTTGACATATTAAAATGGGTCTTAATAAACATAGGTTTGACAACTAAATCTTATTTATTTAATTACTTTTCTTTATACTAATTTAATAGAAAAAAAAATGATGCTTTTAAATGACATAAAAATATTCATAATTAAATCACCTACTAATAATAACTAGCATTCTTATTCACTTCAATTTAAAAATCCTAATACATTTTATGTGTCATAAAACCTTTTAATAAATCATGAGTCTAGTATTCCAATTTTGACCAAGTGACATTGTACTAATTTAATCAAGTATACATGTTGACATCTCATTAAGTCCATGAAAACACTAAATTAAGCCCATTATGAGTTTTTAAATAATCTAACACCAAGCCCAAATACCAATTAGATAACCTTGAAAAATTAGGAAGTCCACTGGGTTTACCTTTCTTCATAACCAACACAGCCGACCATGTATTACTCCGTCGATCATATCCCTGCCGGAGATTACTAGCTCGTCAGACCCCCTCTTCCATCTAAACCCACTTGCTCCTAATCTTGCAGAAAACATGACTCCAAAACAGAAGGTCAAGAGCTATTGGTATTCATGCCAGAGATGAACTAGAATTAGGTAACATCGGAGCATCACCAGAAAACATGTTGGTAGTAGGTCGCCTCTTCGGAAGACTACAAATCAACGGGAGAGTTTCTAACACAAATTAAGGAAAATGGCTTGCTACACAAATACATACACGCAACGCCATACTCACCGGAGAGTCGGAGACCCATGATCGACAATTCCATCTTACACCTTGCTCACCGGAGGTTCGAAATAATCACCCGAAAATGATTGACAAAACGAAGCCCACGCACCCCCTCATAGCAGCCATTGCGGCTCTTCTCCCAACTCTAATGCCTCAAAATGAATATTTGACCGTCCGTTTGCGGATGGTAGGCCGTGCTTGTCTTTAACTTGGTACCTTGCAATCGAAAAAGCTCCCGCCAAAAAAGACTGAAAAACACTTTGTCCCTATCAGATATAATGGATTCCGAAACGCCATGCAATCGGACTACCTCCCTTAAAAAAACCGAAGCCACCGTGATAGCCGTATACGAATGTTTTAGCAGAACAAAATGGGAATATTTACTCAATCGGTCCACCACCACAAAAGTCACAGAAAACCCATCCGACTTTGGTAGACCGCAAATGAAATCCATCGTTACTTCGGACCACACCCTGTTTGGTAACTCGAGGGGTTGAAATAGTCCACTCGGAGCCATGGTGGAATATTTTTAACGTTGACAGATGTCACATTGAGTAACCATTCTTGATATATCTCCTTTCATCCCGGTCCAAAATAGCTCTCGGGTCATCTGTCTATACGTTTTCTGTACACCGGAAAATGCCCTCCCAATGCACTACCATGACACTCATGAAACAACTTTGGAACCCACAAATAATTGCGATTCAGAACCAATCGACCCTCAAAACAAAAGACGATTTTTGTCAATTGAGAACCCATCCGAAACTTGTTGGCCTGTACTCACACAACGCCTAAGGTCGACTAATTCAGTGTCATTTTCAAGTTCTTGCCAAAGTCGCTCCCAATCGAAGTTACAAACCGTTTCCAACACATCAAAATTTGTAACATTCCTTCTTGACAGCGCATCAGCCACATTATTCTCTCGCCCCGGCCGATACTCTATGTCAAACTATACCCCAAAATCTTGGATAACCACTTCTGATGATCCTCAGCCACAACCCGCTGTTCAAGAAAAAATTTCAAACTTCGTTGGTCTGTTCGAATTATGAACCTACGTCCTAACAAATATGGTCGCCATTTTTGCACCGCAAAGACGATCGCCATTAATTCGCACTCATACACGAACATCAAACGAGCCCTAGTACCTAAAACTTGGCTATAAAAAGCAACGTGGCCGAGAATCTTGCATTAGCACCGCCCCTACTCCAAAACCCGACGCATCGGTTTCGACCACAAACGTCTTCTCAAAGTCGGGTAATGCCAATACAGGCAATTGAGTCATTACAGTTTTGAGATGCTAAAAATCTTGCAAAGCTTCTTCATTCCAACAAAAATTATCCTTCTTGAGGCGATCCGTGAGCGGACTCGCAATCTTTCCGTAATCTTTCACAAACTTGCGATAATACCCTGTCGGTCCCAAAAACCCACGTAGCTCCCGAAGCGACTTTGGTTCCGGCCATTTAAGCATCGCGTCAATCTTCATTGGGTCAGCCGAGACACCCTTAGCAGACACCAAATGCCCTAAATAATCAATTTGGTTTTGAGCAAACGAGCACTTTTTTTGATTAGCGAAAAGTTGATGCTTTCGCATCACTTCTAACACAGTAGATAAATGCTCCAAATGTTCGTCCAAGGTTTTGCTGTAAATAAGAATATCGTCGAAGAAAACAAGCACGAAACGACGTAAGAAATGCCGGAATAGTTGATTCATTAGTGATTGAAACGTGGTGGGGGCATTAGTCAATCCAAACGGCATAACGAGAAACTCGTAATGCCCCTCATGGGTCCGAAAAGCCGTTTTTGGAACATCTTCCTCTTTCATTCGTATATGATGGTAACTGGATTTTTAGTCCAACTTGGAAAAGATAATGGATCCATGCAACTCATCCAAAAGTTCATCGATGATCGGTATTGGAAACTTGTCAAGGACTGTTGCTTTATTAAGTACTCTATAGTCTACGAAGAACCGCCAACTACAGGGCAAAAGAACGGACTCGTGCTTGGTTGTATGATCCCGTCATCCAACATTTCCTGAACTAAACATTCTATCTCGTCCTTTTGTGCGTGCGGGTAACGGTAGGGTCTAACACTGATAGGCGGGTCCCTGCTTTAAAAATAATGGAGTGGTTATGGCTACGGATAGGCGGTAACCCACCTGGCATTGTGAAAACATCGCTAAAACCTTCCAACACCATAGTTATAGTTATTGGTGGGGTCCTTTCTTTAAAAATAACGATAGGGTGTAACACTGATAGGCGGGGTCCCTTCTTTAAAAATAATGTAGTGGTTATGGCTATGGATAGGTGGTAACCCACCTGGTGAAAACATCGCTAAAACCTTCCAACACCGCAGTGACTTGCAAAGGAACCAGTGAATGAGTAAGAAACGCGTAATCAGCTTGGAGGTGCACCAAATATCCTTCTCTTTCATGATGTATTAGTTTATGAAGAGTCTTACAAGAAGCCATCGTTTTTGATAAACTAGGGTCTCCAAGTATCGTGACAAGCCTATCTCCCTCCCAATATTGCATCCGGAGGTCTACCCAGTTCACCTTCATGTCACCCAAAGTTTGCAGCCACTTAATACCCAATATCACGTCTGAACCTCCAAGCTCAAATGGCAAAAACTCTTCTACAATACGAACCTATGGTAAGTCGAGAATAATCTCATTGCAAATACCATAGCTTCGTGTCATTTGCCCGTTTCCTAACTTTACTCCCACCAAACCAGAATCGGTAACCATAATGGTGAGCTCGTCTATCACCTTCGTGGATAAGAAATTGAGGGTTGCCCCACTATCAATCAAGACCACGACTTCCCGATCTCCAATCCTACCCTTAATATTTATCGTACGAGGTGGAGTAAGACCGCTGATGGAGTTAAGTGACACCTCCGCCATGTCAAAATGCACCTTGTCATCGCTCTCCTTATCATCCTCTTCATCAACAATCAAAACCTGCAATGACTTTCTAGGGTATTTGTGTCCCGGTGCAAATTTTCCGTCGCATTTAAAGCACAAGTCCCTGGCGCGCTTATCAGCTATTTCAATAGCGGTGAGTCGTTTGAAATCTCTTGGTGTATTGTCCTCTTTCTTAACCGTAACAGGAGTAGCATGGATGGCCGCTTGGTCAGACCTGCCCTGGTAGCCATAACCCGCTCTAGACGAGCCACTGGAACTCTTTACCAATACCCCAACCTTATTTTCATCAATTTTAATCCCCATGCGAATAGCTTGAGATAAAGAATCAGGTTATGCTATATGTACTGTTGCACGTACCTCCTCCCTCAATCCCTTTATGAAGGTGCTTTCCTGAATTGATTCTGGCACATCGTTTAGTTGTCACGCAAAAGCCTCAAACTTGTCTACATACTCACGCATTATTCCTGTTTGCTGAATGTCCAGGAATTGCCTCACGAGATCCTTGGAACCTGTCCAAAAGCTTTCGTTTGAACCGATACCATGAACGAAATGGTTTTTTTGCATCGTTCCAGCGAAACCATGACAACCGGGCTCCTTCTAAACAAATTGCTATCGTCCGTAACTGATCCTTCCTACTAAATTTATGAACTTCAAAGTACCTTTCGACCCGATAAATCCACCCGTGTACATCATCACCACTGAAAATAAGAATCTTCAGTTTTCGGCAATCCAACAAGGGTTCCCGTTTCTTTTTCTTCTTCTTGGAGTGTCTCGAACTGTTTGACTTCAAGCTGTTGTCTGAGTCGCTAGACTCTTCTTCCTTATGCCGATCGCTTTCCTAGAATCCGAAGAGGTAGTGTAATGGGATGACTTCTGCCTCTTCCTTGGTTCCTTGACTGCCAGAGTTAAGTTAGCAACCGCCTTGGTAAGTTCCTAGATATGTGTCTCTACCTCCAACCGGTGAGCCTCAGACGCATCTAACACCTAGTAAAATGGCCCCTTCAAGCGCAGCAAGCCGCTCCGCATTGGTGCCTTTTCCCTCCAATTTTCTTGTCATCAGAACCGACGTGCTGTGATACCAATTGGTACATTATCAGGTTTCCCCAAGAATTTTGCCTATTATTCGAGTGTTATTCGAGTCACAGGGCATAGTCCTAAACACCTCACAACTTTTATTTATTAACCGATCAAAATACTTATGGAGCACTAATTATAGTGTCCTGCTAAAATAACAACCAACCCTAACCGTTCTCAAAATCTAATAACAGATAATTATGAAAGATAAAAACTAAACTAAAAAAATCATAAATATCCTAATTAAAATTATTCCAGCTGCCTTTGATAAACACGACCAAAACGTCCAGCCTGGGTCGTATCAAAATCATAACCTTGAAATCTATTGATATGCTTCCTTTACGTATAATTGTTGCCATTTACGTTAAATATGATACTATATTGTTGTTCTCCATTAGTAGGATATATTAAACAACACCCTTTGTGCATTTTTTTTTCAAGCACATATATTAATATTCCAACATTATGGGTAACATTCAGCTTACAAGTTATTTGACTAGCTCTCAAATTCCCTTTCCCTTGAACTTTAATATGTTTCGGTCAATAAAAAGTATGTGTGGCATATAGATATGTATGGAAGCTTAAGAGGTACTTCTGCAGATACTTCCCCTTGATGAAAGAAACAAAGAGATATCGGAAGACAATTATAATACAGCATATGAGAAGTAAATGACTGCTTTTTTAAAGACACATAAGTTATATCTAAAAACAGAGCAAAAGGCAGAACGCATTGATTTTGAAGCAGCATTTGAGGGGTATACGCTTTTTAGATGATAATTTATACAAGAGGTAAGATGTAGAACTTGTTCTATCTTTGAAAAGAAACAAGTATATATTAGTAAACTTTGAACATAAAGTCAGTTATTAGCACACAAAATCACAAATGTGTGTCATCCATTTGATCAATTATGTTGTGCAATAGGCTGTGTTTTTTTGAAACTAGGTACAAATATAATAGATCCAGCCCACTAGCCCAGTATTTGATAAATAGAAAATACACATATTTGGAAGATCCAACTGTTTGGTATAACAAAACACCAAAACAAAGAAACACCTTCATTGCCATTAGAACATAAGAACCAACCAAAAAGAAGACTGCTTAGAATTGCAAAGTTGTAGAGATGAACAAAGGTCCGGTGAGCCACAACTGTAGGTCTGCTAAGCAACAACTTAGCCTTGACTGCCAGCTTGAAACATATTTATTTTCGTATTAACATATTAGAATAAGTTATGACAGTTAGTTTGTGTATTGTTTTTATTTATAACATGAGAAATTGGTTTTGGGGATATAAAAGTACCTTGGGGGCCATCCTCCGGTAGGCCAGACTCCGTGTCAGAGAAAGCTCTGAAGTGCACTCGCTTGTCTAATAAAAAGAAATAGATTAAAGATTTGACAATAATTACATATATTCACATTATTTATCATTAAAAGACTATTGAGAGAAGTTAGGGATGTTGTTAAGGGGCTTTTAGCATAATATCACTTTAGTTACTATTAGCCTTGCGAATTGGTCGTAATGATTTCCCTTATGTAATCTACCATGTGCTTGTAAGAAGCAACCTCTTTGCTTCTTGCAGAGAAAAGAAAACAGGAAAACAGAGGAAAGAAAAAAACAGAGAAAACAGAGGAAAATTCCTGCGGTGATTTTATTTAACTCCATAAAATCACACCAAAAACAGAAAAACAATCTCCTGTATATACTTGAAAGAAACAAGAAAAAACAGAACTAACTTTTATGTTCATATCCACTAAATTGCAGTAAGAGATAAAAACCAAATAAAAAAGAAAATAAGTCAAATGCCACATTTTTTAATTTTCTGGATTATTCAACAGCGTTGGGTTTGAATTCATATGTCCCAAATATGCATCTAGCACTGGATATCAGATTATTAGCTGCTCCAGTTCAAATCCTATCTATGGATAGCCCTAGCTCTTATGCATACATATTGGTGGTGGAATAAATTGTTCATTTTTACTTTTTATGGATGTTATGTAAAGAGACAAGTATTTCTCCTGGAGAAAAATCCAACTATTGTATTAGTAAACAGTGTGGGTTGTGTGATCTACATTATATTCGAATACTATATATATAGTAAAACTTAAGAATGATATCTACCTTTAAAGCTGGCACCTTCTCCACACAAATACTGATATGGCTGTAGAACACTATCAACATCACGCAACAGAATTCGACTTTTGTTTAGAATATATTCTCCTGTTGTTAACTGAAATCCAGTGAGATCTCCACCAATGATGTGATTCCATGACTTGTAATAACCCAACACATCTTCTTCTTCTTCATCCGTTGTCCCATCATCATAAATAAAACCAACCCCACACTTTTGTGTATCTTGCTTGCAAACATGAAATCTGTTCTCCCTTACAGTAATAGTAACATGGTCACCACATTCCATATCATTCATCCCAAACATCCAATGGCTTAAAAATGTGAAACACTGTTCACCGACATCGAGTACTCCATCAATACAATGGTCGTATATCCAGGTGCGGCTCTTTGTTATATTACTAATTATGATCATTGGGAGATATTTGAACTCAACATCCAATGACATCTGCACATAGCAAAAATTCAATCCTCTGAGCTTGTTCGGAGATAATGGGATGATAAATGATATTGATGGCCCTGGGTTTCTGTCTGTAATCCAATTCGGCATCTCTTCACCACCATGAATTGTGCTGAATATTCCAAATTCATAATACATCTGCCAAATACAACAACCTTCATTAATCATCACATTGATTATATATACAAAAAATTTCACACAAAGATATATATATTTGAACTAGAGCAAACCTGGATTTCAGATTCCACATGTGTTTTATCACAAGAAGAAGTTAGCACCCCCCTTTCGTGAAGGATGTCTAGCTTACTCCAGCCCAAACTATGTAATACCTTTTCCTCAACGACTGCCATTGGTTGGATTTTGACCAAGCCTTCAAATTCAAACAACGAAGGTAATAACGTCTTCAACTCTATATAGATATCCAATGGGGACATTTTTGTGTCAAAAACAACTTTCCGTAGCAAATGCTTGTATTTCGAATAAAGGTTCAAGTATGTTAGTGTTTGTGGAGGATGCTCGACTGCGTTCAGCATTTTACAGTCTTGCATACTAAGCATCTGAAGCCTAGGAAGGTTTTTCACACAATGAGGCAGAGAAACAACAGGATTTTTATCTAAAAATAATTCCCTTAACATGGATAGGCATCTGATGTCTACAGGAAAGGATTCATTGGACAAATTATTATCTGCTAGTGACAACGTGACTAAAGTGCTTGGTAAAGAAATCACAAAGAACTTGGAATCACTGGGTATGACCTCGAGAACGGCCCTGGAAGCGGATTTTGTGTTCAAGCCGGTGTTATTGGCCTTAAGCAATTCGGCTGAATTCATATCCTTAATCTCAATTCGAGATTCACCAAGATTACAACCATCTAGCAATAGCGTTTTAACTTTGTTTAACATGCCTGTGATTCTTGAAAGTTTCTTAAGCTTGTTGCAGTAACTAAGATCAACGAGGACAAGTTCGAAACATTGCTCAATCGATTCACAAATCTCAAGCAAACCAACACACCCTTTAAGTATTAACTTCTCAAGTGCAGGGAGTTGGCCGAAACCACCCAGACTAAGAAGTCGTTCACAAAAACTTAAATTTAAAATCTTCAATGATGGAGGCAACCTCTTGTCTTCAAAGCATGATCCAGTTAACTGCACAAATGGAGATAAGTTAGAATAGTAGTGAAGTTTATCACGTGAACAGGGAAGAACAATAAATGGAGATCAGTTACCTTTAGCCTCTTATGAAGTCTTTTTGGATTGCTATAAAAATTCCCAAAGGATTCAATATTGCTATACGACATGTCAAGAGCAACCAAGTTCTCCATCGGTAAGTTTGAAGGTATAGACTTCAAAGAGGACCCATGCATACACAACCATCTTAATTCTTCCGGAAAGTTCTCGTAAGACCCATTGATTTGCACATAATTCAGTTGTAGCAATAGTAGACTATCCATCTTGGTCAATGCATCTGTTTTCAACTCAACCGATCCACATAACTTCTTTTTCTCAAGCATTCTCATGTCAAGGGTGAGGCCTACAACATTTTCCGTACCCTAAAAAGAATGGGAATGCACATATATTTTTTAAAAATGTTATAAATATTACATGGAAATACAAAATACATTAAAAAAGTATACATGGCCTCTTACCTTTTTTTGTTTCAACACTCTCAATGAGTCATGACCCCATATTCGACTTCGTTTCCATGGTTTGTAAAATGATTCTTTACGTACCAAAAATCTTCCCATATCTTGAACCAACTGATGCATCACCAACTCTTTATTCCATCCGATACTAACAAGGCATTTGTCGATGAGATTCGTGATCCCACTTTTAGTTTCTTTATCACATGCCTCTAATATTGTTACAGTAACATCTATATCCATTCCAACAAAAATAGAAGCAATATGCTTAAACAAGTCTTTATCATTTTCTGATGGCAAAGAGTCAAAGCTCATTCTTAAGACATTATTTATAGGGGAATCATTTTCTTTCTTCAGCCTGTCAAGATACCCCTCCCAATAAGTTACCTTTTGCTTATGTAGAGACCTGCCCAAAACTTTAAGAGCCATTGGATGTCCTCCACAATATTCCACAAGCTTTTCTAACACCTGTTCATAATCTGGCTCATGGTTATTGCCCATGAATGCATGAAAACAGAAAAAACTTCGTGATTCAATCTTAGATAAGCATTCAAGCTTGTGATGTGCATACTTGGGATTAATGTTCATTTTGAATAATGAACAACGTGTCAACCATGCGTCCTTTGTTGTTATTATAATTTTTCTTCCTGTACAAAACCCTTTGCTTCCAAGTAATGAATCCAACTGGTCGGTATTAGCAGAATATATCTCTATATATATTTGCATTTATTGTATTTATTGTAAATTGATAATGATTAGTTGTTTCCTAGTTTAGCTCTATGTAAATCCCTGTAATCACTCTTGTACCCTCTGTATATATAGAGGTCTCCTCATATCAATAAGACACATAGAATTCAGAGAATTACATGGTATCAGAGCTTGGTTCTCATCACCATCTCTAAACCCTCTGCAACAGCCACGGCTGTATAATCACTGCCCCTCACCTCCATTCTTCCCTGAAAATCACCAGCCATCTCCATGGGAGACAAATCTGACCCTAAATCCATTCATCCAGTTTACACTGTTACAAACATTCAAAACAAGGTCAGAATCCTTGATGGGAAGAAGGTTACATACTCATCTTGGGTTAAGCTCTTCAAACTCCATGCTCGTGGATATAAGGTTCTTTCCCATATTGATGGAACCAAGCCCCCGGCCAAAACAGATCAAAACTACGAGACCTGGTCTGAAATCGACGCCATTGTTTTACAATGGATCTACGGGACGCTTTCTGATGATCTTCTTACCCGCGTTCTTGAACCAGAATCGACTGCTCATGAAGCCTCGACCAGAATCCAGAACATTTTTCTTAATAATAAAGGTTCTAGGGCTGCTGCTCTTGAACACGAATTCAACAACTTGACACTTCGAGCCATGCCTTCCCTCGAAGACTACTGTGAACGCCTCAAAGAACTCTCTGACCAACTCAACGATGTTGATTGTCCGGTGAATGACGAAACAACATTCCCTTATGCCACTATCATATCAAACCCGCCACCAAATTATTCCTTCTTAGACACCGACCCCTCACCCCTCTTATTTCAAACTCCTCAACCCTCTTCTCCAACTCAACATTTCCCCACACCCGAACCAACTCCCGAGACTCTAACAAACTCTCATCCATCTGAAACACCCCTCTCACATCCCACATCTCACATGAATCCATCACCACCCTTACCAAATAATCCACCCCTCATCACATATTCCAGAAGATCAACTCCTCACCCTCCAAACCCCCCTCCCCCACCACAAACCCACCCCATGACCACTCGCTCCCGAGCAGGCATCACTAAACCAAAAACCCCATTTAATCTTCACACCACCTCTAACGACCCAACCATTTCACCCCTACCCAAATCCTATAAAATGGCAATATCTGATCCTAACTGGCACTCAGCTATGACCAATGAATATAAGGCCTTAATAGAAAATCACACATGGGATCTAGTGCCCCGACCACATGATGCTCATGTTATACGATGTATGTGGTTGTTTCGGCAGAAATTTCATGCCGATGGGACACTTGAAAGATACAAAGCACGCTTAGTAATTAATGGTAAATGCCAACAAGTTGGCGTGGATTGTGACGAGACTTTTAGTCCTGTAGTGAAACCCACAACGATTCGCACTGTTCTCAGCCTTGCTGTGTCAAGATCTTGGCCTATTCACCAGTTGGATGTCAAGAACGCATTCTTACATGGGGATTTAAATGAAACCGTATACATGTTTCAACCACCTGGGTTTGTCGATGCCAAAAACCCATCACACGTATGCCGCCTACGCAAATCCCTGTATGGTCTCAAACAAGCTCCCAGGGCCTGGTACCAAAGGGTTGCAACATTCATTCAAACATGCGGCTTTAAAAGTACCAACAGTGACAGTTCTCTTTTTGTCTACAAGCATGGCAACCAAATGGCATATCTTTTACTTTATTTCGATGACATCATCTTAACTGCATCAAGCACATCTCTTCTTCGGCACTTCATTGATCTATTATCCAAAGAATTTGCAATGTCACACCTTGGCCAGCTTCACCACTTCCTAGGCATCCAAGTTCAACATCAAAATAGTGGTATATTCCTTTCTCAAGCTCAATACGTCAACGACATCTTAACCCGTGCCAACATGCACAATTGCAAGCCAAGTGCAACCCCTGTCGACACAGGCTCCAAACTCAGTGCCACCACCGGAAAACCAATATCCGACACCTCCCTTTACCGTAGCCTTGCTGGTGCTCTCCAATACCTCACTATCACACGACCGGATATAACATATGCGGTCCAGCAAGTGTGCCTCTTCATGCACGATCCTCGTGAACCACATTTCAATTTTCTCAAGTGCATTCTTCGATATCTCAAAGGAACCACCAATTATGGCCTTCACATCACTCCCTCAAAGTCTACCAAACTGACCGCATATTCAGATGCCGACTGGGGGGGTTGCCCTGACTCTCGACGCTCCACTTCTGGATATTGTGTCTTCCTTGGAGATAACCTAGTCTCCTGGTCCTCTAAACGACAACCCACAGTCTCTCGGTCTAGCGCCGAGGCAGAATACAAAGGGGTTGCAAACACCACAGCTGAAACCGCATGGATTCGCAACCTGCTTCTCGAGCTACACCTTCCGGTGCGCCAAGCCACTGTCATTTATTGCGACAACATCTCTGCTGTTTATCTCACACACAACCCAGTCCAACACCAACGCACGAAACATGTTGAAATTGACATTCACTTTGTCCGAGAAAAAGTTCGTTTGGGTTCTCTCCGTGTGCTCCACGTTCCCGCAGATTACCAGTATGCCGATATCTTCACAAAGGGATTACCACGTCAGCTTTTCACCCGCTTCCGTTCCAGTCTCTCCATCCGACCAGCTACAGTTTCGACTGCGGGGGACTATTAGCAGAATATATCTCTATATATATTTGCATTTATTGTATTTATTGTAAATTGATAATGATTAGTTGTTTCCTAGTTTAGCTCTATGTAAATCCCTGTAATCACTCTTGTACCCTCTGTATATATAGAGGTCTCCTCATATCAATAAGACACATAGAATTCAGAGAATTACAGTCGGGACTACTAATATCATCAAGAACTAGTAACACCTTTTCTTTATGGGCTACTACATTCTATATCATTGATGTGTAAATAGAAACATCATGAACTTGAACTTGAACTGAACTTGGTTTTGAAATATCATCATAAAGTTGTTTTTGTACATCAAGCAGCCCATTATACTTTACATCACATCTCCTACTAATATCTTCAATGAAGCTACAAGTGTCAAATTCATGAGAATTCAACACATAGATATATTTTGCTAAAGTCGTCTTCCCCATCCCACCCATACCCAAAATAGTGAGTATATCTGTTGTATGTGATGATGCATCTTTCAACCATGAAGTGATGAAGTTAACAGAATTGCCCATCCCAGTAAGTTGTGGCAGTGGAAACCTTGAGGATATGAGTAATCTACGGTAGATGACTTTAACAATTTCTTCAATAAAATCCGTCTCTTCCCTGAAACTTGATTTTAATAAGAACCACAAAACACAATCCAAAAAGGTAATATACTAGATTGGAGATTCAAGTTATCAGGATATCCAAATAAAATTTATATCATATTAAGTTAATTCCTAACTAATTTTTTTAACATCAAATAATTATCATATTTGCACTTCTAACCATATAAGCATGAAACGTGGAAGGTCAAAATTGTAATCTATAATAAGACCAGAGCCACCAATGTATGTAATACATGATTTCATTAATAGACGACCGAATTTCATTATGTTTCTGCAAGACCACCAAACTTAAATATCAATGTGGTTTTGCATTAATATGAAGAAAATCATTAAAAGACGTAAGAGCAATTATTTATCTTAATAAAAGATGATATGATTTGAAGGTAGAATGATATTAAAAGGCTGAAAGCAGTAGACACATAGCAGCTATTCAAAATTTCGCTTTTAAGAGAAAGCATATGAAAATCATTAAAATGGTTGATCGAAATAAAATAATTTATGAAAAAAATAAGAAGCACTTATCGAATGTGATTAAAAACAAGAAGGATGGTTGGTAAACCTACCTATATAAATTAATTTATGAGATCAAATAATTGCAAAATTCGATTCAATTTCAAACATTTATTTATCCAATTTCGATACATAAAAAATATGCTTATTTAATGATTAAAAAATTCTAAATGCATAGGGAGAAGATGATATCAACTTTTCATGCGCTAACTAAACAAAATCAAGGAGTATATATGGAAATATGGGTAAGAAAGAGTTACCTGCCATTTACGTCCTTCCCTTTTAAATTAGCAATTTTTGTAAGTGCTTTATTCCACCTGTCCATCTTTTCAGACAATTTACTTCTTTTATTTGCATCTGTCTCTTCCTCCATCCTCTGTCTATGTTTAGCCATTGCATCTCCAAAGCTACTTTTTTGCTTCCTGATATCGGTGGGCTCAACATGATAAAAGACAGGGATAACAATATGGTTGGATGTCTTATGTTGCTCAAGGATAAACACCAGTTCATCAAGACACCATGTGGAATAAGCATAATTCTTGGACAGTAGGATAACAAAAGCCCTAGATGATTTAATGGCACTCTCCAATTCAGGTTTCAAATCTTCCCCTGTTTCAATCTCTTCATCATCCAAGAAGGTACTGATATTGGCAAGCATGAGGGCTTTATAAAGGTGATCAATGAAACTATGAAGAGTGTCAAGTCCTCTAAAACTTAAAAATACGTCACATCTATGACCTTTATGAGTTGATGAAGAAGATGAAGATCCTTCAGAATGTTCAGAGAGAAGAACCATTATGAGTTATGGTTTGAGGACCCTTCAGGCTTCCACAATTTTGTGTAATTATTTTTTGTTTCTCCTTATATGTGGGTGTCTCCCAATAAGCTCTGAGAGTAATTATTGTGTTCCCAAGCTTTTGGATCTGAGGATTTCCTTAATTGTGCCTAAATCTCAAGATCCCATACATAGTGTCTCTACAGTCTACATAAAATCAAAATTATTAATACCTTATGCCATCAAACAGTTTAAACCTCTAAAATAACAGCTTATAGTCTTCAAAATATAAACTGAAGTGTTTAATAAACCAGACAGATACACCTTGAACTTTTCTGTGTGAATAAATATGCTTCTGAAACAACCAACAGATAAGGCTAAGTGAGTTAATATGCTTATATTAATACCTTATGCAACTGAAGTCTCATCAAACAATTTAAACCTCAACAATAAAACCTTACATCTTTATAATAATAATAATAATAATAATAATAATAATAATAATAATAATAATAATAATAATAATAATAATAATAATAATAAACTGAAGTGATCAAAACCAAAAAGAATAAGTTTATTGACATGATTGTTTAAAGATCCCCAAGTTAACAAGAAAAAGCTTTTCAAATATGAAATTATTTATCACTAGATCTAGCATAAAATATCAGCATTAGTGAGATTTTTTAAATTAACAAGCCACACCATTTCTAAGCTTTAGGCTACAAACGAGAAAATGTCCAAAATAATTGCATCTGAAAGCAGTGGTGGATCTAACCATTATGAGGAGCCTTCACCCTGCCCAATAACCTCTGAAGCTTTTTTACCCATGCTTTGCTCACTTCTGCCTCAATCTCAGGATCCCATGCATAATGTCTCTAAAGAAAATCCAAATTATTACTTTATTTTCTACAAAATAAAACTTTTAAGTGTTTGAATAACAAAACATATGCACTGGCCTCCAAACTTTTTATCTGAATTTAATATGCTTTGAAAATAACAAACAAATAGAAAGAACCAACATATGTGCAGCTATGTATTGATATAGAATTGCCATAACATTAAGATGAGAATTGTTTAAAGTTTGGTTACTCAGTTAATTAACACCATCAATTAAAAGACATACGCAAGAAAAAGTCCCTGGAATTAACAAGAACATCTTTTGAAATGTGAATTTTTCTATCATTAAATCTAGTATAGAATATTGATGGGTTGCTCCAAATGATAGGTTTTTGAAAGTAACAAGTCCCACCCTCTCTAAGCATTTAATTACAAGGTCTATACTAGATGAAACTTTAAAGATAAATTCACATCATACACAAGAATATATACATCATCGTCAATTTTGAGTTGCATATTTTTTATTTTAAAAAAACATGTGAAAGCATTGCTTTGTGCTGCCCCTGGAACAAAATTTTAAGTCAATCAAACCCTACTTGTAATTACAGCATCTGAAAATGGCCAAAAGTAAAAGCATCTGAAAGTTAAAAATACCCCTGTTTCATATAACACAACTAAAAGCACAACTATTACAATTGCATATTAAAGTTTATTCATTGTCTTTGTGTGTTGGAATATATATAGAGAGAGGAATTAAGTGGTCAATGTTGAACTCTGTGCTATCCCAACTGAAATAATCGAAATTTCAATCCCTGATTAATGTAAAAACAAATGATTATGAAGTGATTTTTGATTAATCGGATATAATTGTCTAACAACATGTGAAACTAACTTCAAAGAATGTTCATTCATATACAGCCTACAGAGCTACAGCGACACCTGAAGCAGAGAAAATAGCGGACGATCCAAC
This sequence comes from Lactuca virosa, assembly GCF_052849685.1. NCBI lineage: Eukaryota > Viridiplantae > Streptophyta > Magnoliopsida > Asterales > Asteraceae > Lactuca > Lactuca virosa. Next base: position 207,713,581 of record NC_136426.1, read on the forward strand.
AGCAACGCGATTGAGAAGGAAGTCGAGTGAAAAATCCAGAGCGAACGGCGCCAAGTCGGCCGCTATACGGCGAGTCAACGAGGAAAGAAAGGAGCCAGCGAGAGAGGTGAGACACTGAGACAGATGTTGGGTTTTTCTTTGTAAATTACAGGAATGGTCCTTGTCGTTGTCAAAATATTACGGTTTTAGTCTAAAATTTCTTTTTGTCGTAGCTTTGCCTAAAATATAGAGAAATTAAATATCCTACTATTTTTTGTTCCAACATATCCTTCTACCCAATGAAATGGTGACATGTGTAACATTTAATGCTCATTTAATGAGATTTGATGATATTTTAGGATACTAATATGACACATGTCATCATTTAAATGGTAGGAGGAATTTGTAGGATTAAAAGGTAGGAGGATATTTAATTTCTCTTAAATATATGCATTGGTGTGGGTTTGATTAGAACCATCTTCTTGGCGACGTTTGGATGAGCTAGAACCCAAACCAGGGTTCATTTCATGAAGTCGCACCCTAAGAGTATGATCTGCACAATAAACACAACCTTCTTCTCTGCTTGACCGTTACTGAAATCCAAGACATGCAAGACTTTTAAGGAGAGAATATAGAGCATGAGAAAGAGAGGTTTTGGAGTGAACAAAAAAAAATGAGAGAAGATAGTTGAATCTCTTATGATCGGTTACTCTTTATTCTTAGGTTTATCCTTTATTTTTGGTAATTATGATTTCATTGGCTGATAAGTTATCATTATCCTAAAATAAAAGATAATGACAAACAATGGATATTTACATTTAACTCTTGAGCTTAATTATATTCAAATTAACTCATCATAATTTGGCTCCCCCACCGTCCAGTGTAGGTTCCTAGAACTGCGAGGATATGGGTAGGGTGAGCAAAAATCAAAAAGATCTTAGAGAAACCGAAAAACCCACAACAAACTGAAACTGATACAAAAACCGAATATGTAGTTTTCAATTTGGCGAAGATCGATCAAAATTGGTTCGATGCAATTTTACCTTAACAACTAACTCTTAAAAAATAATGTTTTAAAACCCGGTTTGAACCGGCCGGTCGAACCGGTTGGACCGAAAACCGTGAGAGGAAACGGTTTAACAATCACTGGTTTTACGTCTATTTCTGAATTGGATTGAACCGGCCGGTTTACTAAAAACCTGGTTGAACCGGTCAAAATAAATCGGTTTAACAGAATGAAAACACATGGAAAAGAACCATTTTCATAATAAACTTTGGTAAATGTTATAAAGTTTTATGAAAAGTTTTTATTCATCTGAAACTATATTTTATTTTGGTATTATATTTTATTTTCTTTTTGACATATATGGATTGATGTAAAACATTAAAACTTATGATTATGTGTTATTTTAACATATTTGGATTGATTTACAACTTATTTATATATATATATATATATATATATATATATATATATATATATTATATGTCTCGAACTTCTAAACGTCAAGTTCATTATTTATATATGTATATATGTGTAGAAAAATAGGAAAAAAGATGAAAATTATAGAACCCGATTGAACCGGAAACTGGTCACCATACCGGTTCAACTTAAAAACCAGTTTTTAAAACATTGAAACTAAGTAACCTCACCACTATAATTATATTAATTAAAATATTAAATGATTATACTATATTATCTATTACTTCTAATATTATTAGTTCATTGATATTCATTTGACTTTTACTAAACTTTGAATTTGTTATCATAGATGTTTAAGATTCTTTTATGTTATTATGAATGTTTATGACTATGATTTTTTTTTGTTGGCAAATCAAATTCAACATCACAATTCATAAGAGTCCAAGATTATGGCTATGGACTATGACATTTTATTTTATCTTCTTCTTTTTTCTACAATCAATCAAAATGTTATTTGATGGCAAGTAAACAAGCAAAACAATGTCAGACTTAAAACACTTCAATATTAATTTATACAAAAATTAACATGTTGCTGACATTTATATACCTTGATTGTTTATCTAGTATTCCTTTTTAACTAATATATATATATATATATATATATATATATATATATATATATATATATATATATATATATATATATATATAATCAAATTGCATTAGAACCATACCCAAAATACCATGTGTAGTTCTTCTAAATCTTAAAACATATTTTTTCCTTTTTTCTTAGAAGTAAGAAAATAAACATGACTTGTTTCACACAACTAATGTTCCTATAACTCATCGAGAAAATTAATGTTATCCGATGGAGCAAAGTAACCAAAAAGTGACACATGACTAATCAATGTCTCATTAATGATTCGTTAACTAAACCCCAAAACCAAGGACTATCCAAGTATTTTACATAATTTGTCGTATATTAAAAAATAGGGATAATGACTTAATAGGGTAAGTTACTTTTTGAAATGTACACATTTAGTCCTTATTCTTTTTGTTTTTTGTAAATTAAACCCTTATACCCGATTTTTTGTAATTATGCAATCCTTTTGATCGGCTATAGCCGGTTTACCGGTCATATACGATTTTTATTTTATTTTCTTGAAATGAAATAACCAGGTGGCATCCACATGTCACCTTACGTGGATATTGTTAAATTACACCACATTGAAACGACAATTAGGGCTCATTTAATCAGCCATTCCTCCATTCACTCAGCCGATAATCCCTCAAACTTCTTGACTCACAATCACCATCAACAGTGCCAGAAGATGCAGATACAATCGTTGATGTACACTATAATGGGGTGTTCACACCTACCCCATTGATGTATTTTAATGGAGTAAAAGCCTCTGTACCATACACGGTTGTGAACAAGATCAACTCCCCTGATTTCATCCTCTTTCTTGAAAAGCTTACTAATGGAAGATGCAGAGATGTGTATTACTGTCCACATGAAGTGAGGTTGTCGGAGGGATTACATGCTATTCAGAATGACTGCGATTTTAATGAGTTTCTTGAAGATATCAATGAAAAGAATAGATTGGATGTGTATGTGGATCATTATCATGAACCTTTGTTTGATTGGATTAAGGAGGAAGAAGCAGACCTTGAAGATGAAGATTTGGTTTCTATTGATGATGTTGACTCCATTTTAGAAGATGGTCTGAAAGCTGAACATGTAGAGGACGATGAAGTTATATATCTCAAAAGAAACTTCAATGATCATTTCCTCAGCAAACTTTGTCCAATACAAAATGACGACTTGGTTCAAGAAGATCATACTGCAATACGACCTATCTACCCAAGACATGATCATACTCAGGAATAGAATGAGATGAAGCCTCGATTAGGTATGAAATACTCTACTACTGCTGAACTTAAATACTCTCTTAGTTGCTATGTTGTAGCAAATGGTTATGATCTATGGTATGAAAAGAATGACAAGACTAGGTTGCTAGTTAGATGTTGTAAAGGAAAGAATCTGACATTCCCTTTTATATTGTATGCTTCCTGGATGAAAGAGGAACACACTTTTCAGATTAAGTCTCTTATAACAGAGCATAAGTGTTGTAGGGCATTAAAACTTGGGTCAATTGTAACATATAAGTGGATAGGGAAACAATTTGTGAATGATGTTTTGGAGAGTCCTAAACTGAGTTTGAGGAAATTGAAAGCCCTAGTATCTAAGAGATACAACATTAATGTGAGTGTTGGGCGGTGTAGGAATGAAAAAAAGTTAACATTGTCTGAAGTTGAGGGAAGTTTGAAAGAACATTATGCCAGATTGTGGGATTATGCAGCTGAAATCAGAAGGGCTAATCCAGGTTCACATGTTGAGGTGTTCTTGGAGCCACAACCTGATAATACTGTGATGTTTGATAGGTTTTATGTTTGCTTTAAAGGTGTTGTGGATGGGTGGTTAGATGGATGCAGAAATGTAATTGGGGTTGATGGTTGCTTTCTTAAGGGTGTTTGTAGAGGGGGGCTCCTATCAGCAGTGGGTAGAGATGCTAATAATAACATATATCCCTTAGCTTGGGCAGTAGTCAATGTTGAGAACAAAAGGACATGGAAATGGTTTTTGGACAACCTGATGGAAGACATTGGAGGGTGGAATGGTCATGGCATTACAATCCTCTCAGATGGCCACGAGGTAATCATTCTATTTTTTCAATTAACTTTAATTGTTTTGATCATTTAATTAACTAATCATTTAATTGTTTGAATCATGGATTATTTGAAGTTGTGAAGGAAAGACTTCCTAATGTGGGCATAGATTATGTGCTAGACACATTCTAGCTAATTTCCACAAAAAATTTAAAGGAGAACAATACTTTAAACCATTTTGGAGGGCTGTGAATGCAACAACTGTACCAAAGTCTGAAGCAGCAATGAATGAGATTAAGTCCTTGGAAAGCAGGCTTATGACTATCTCATAGATGGGGATCCAAGGTGTTGGTCAAAGGCTTTTTTTAGAGAGGGTATGGACTGTGATGCAGTAGAGAATGGAGTTTCTGAAAGTTTCAATTCTGCTGTACTTGATGCTAGAAGGAAACCATTGATAACAATGTTGGAGGACATAATATGTTGGGCAATGCAGAGGTTATGGATGCAGAAGCAAAATGGTTTGAGTTGGGATTTGGACATATGCCCAAGTATCAGAAGGGAGATAGAGGATTTGAAAGAATTGCAAAGGTTAGTAACAATTTCATTAGTTATACATTGGTTTATAATGGTAACTGACTATCTTCTTGTATATTGACAGATTTTGGGTACCTTATGTGAGTGGCTACAAAGAATTTGAAGTGTTCTTAAGAAATGAGAGGTATGCTGTTGATCTGAATCAGAGGGCATGTGGATGTAGAAGCTGGCAACTCACAGGCATTCAATGTGAACATGCCATATCAGCAATTTCATCATTGAACCTAGAAATGGAGGCTTTTGTATCATGTGAACATGCCATACAGTTCTGAGTGCCCACATGTTGAAGGACTTCATACTATTTTGCCTCCATTAAAGAGGAGGTTACCTGGCAGGCCATATGTCAAAAGGAAAAGAGATCAGGCAGAAAAAGAGCTAAGTGGGCACACAAGGCATACTGTGTCAAGGGCAGGCATTCCTCTAAGATGTACCATTTGCCACCAAACTGGCCACAACAAAGCCACATGCCCAAGTAAGCCAACTCCAGCTCCAAGCACTGCAGGTCCATGTCAATCAACTCCAGCTTCAAGCACAGCAGGTCCAAGTCAATCAACTCCAACTCCTGTCAAGAGAACTCTTGTGAAGAAAGCTCCCGTGAAAAAGGCTCCTGTGAAGAAGGCTCCTGTGAAGAGAATTCCTATGAAGAAGGTTCCTTGGAATGATGCTGGTAGGGTGAGAAAGTTTTCAGAAAGAATCACAGAAATTGGTCTTCAGAAATATGTTAAACTCAATGATGGAACTGGATGCAGCCAAGACAAACCTGTGACCTTAGAGTAATTAGGTTTTGGTATAGTGGGGTAATGCATGTGATATATTTTGATGTACCATGGGGTAATCTTTTGAACTTAATTACTATATTACCCCTACTAGTTGTTTACTTTTGATGTACTTGTCGAATATTTTGAACTAAATTATTGTATTACCCCTCCTGGTGGGCTTATCTTTTGTAATTATTAAATGGCTTGATGCCTTTTGTCAGCCACTTTTATTTGTCTTTACATTTAATTGTCTATAAAAATATTTCCTGTAATTTGTCTTGGTTTTACCTCCATTTGACTAACTTAATTACATCAACATCCATACATAGTAGCAATAAACTTTACCATTACATAAACATAAAGTACATCAACATCCATTACATAAACAAGAATTACACAACAAGTCTATTACATCAAAATCCCCTAAAACCTCCAGAAGTATATCTTCAACCCTAAAACATAAGCTTAACAATGACCAGCAGAATCAGTACACAAATCATACACTTCAACTGTTTCACTTCTTCTCTAACAGATGCCACATCCTCTAAAACTTGTATAAGATAATCCGCAACATCTGAAAGAGTATCTTCTGCAATGGGCTTCATATTCTCAGGTTCTTCATCAATCCATTCCTAAAATTTACACTTTTTCCCTGGTTTCTGTAGTAATAAAATCAACAACATAGAAGATAAGAGGAAGAAAATTGATGCGATTTGACAAATAAAATCAATTTAGGTACTTACCAATGAGTTAGGGCACACTCGGAATTTCTTTCCAGGGTTATCTTTGGTCTTGGAGGTACGAATTCTTGAAGGGAGTTCACAATCACAGAGGACTTCATTATCTACTTTGTGATTGCTTGAACATGTGGAGATTCTTGAGCTACTCGACATCTTCTTTCTTCTTCTACGAATTCTCCACTTCTCTTATCTACTATGTGTTCGAGTTTGAAGGTGATTCCTCCTGATTTTGGATGTTAACATTCGTTTATAAGGAGTGACTAAGCTAATTAATTGTTATGCAGTTGTTTTTAGTGTCATGTGTGCTTCCACATCAGCAAAACCTATAGAATCCGGTCAAAAGGACCTATTGTGTGCATATTAATAAAGTATAAGGGTTTAATTTACAAAAAAAAAGAATAAGGACTAAATGTGTACATTTCAAAAAGTAACTTACCCTATCAAGTCATTATCCCTAAAAAATAAAACTTGACACAAGATCTTTAATAATACTTCTAATTACATATTTGACTGAAACTTATTATATCTTTCTAAACATCATGATAAAACAATTAATAAACTCATGGATATTAAAAATCAAGAATTGATACCAATTTGTGTATGGTATTTTCTTTGAAATTTTAGAAAAAATATATATATATATATAAAAGCGGTGCTTCTTTATTTAGACCAACTCCAACAATGACATTATAACCTATAACATTGTTGTGTAAATTTTACACTAAAACCTTTTTTCAACTTCAAACACATTAAAAACATATTTTAACATTATAATGAAAATTATCATTATATTATTTTTTTTAAATATATAGCAAGGAGTTGCTGTTAATGTGTCACCAACAGTAATGTGTCTAGCAGAGTCGACTCCTCCCTCTTTGTAAACTGTCATTAAAAGGAATAGAAAAAAAAAAAACTACTATTATCAAATCATCAAAAATTGTTTTCTTTTTTCAGAATACACACCTAATTATAAGAATTGATGAAATATCACATGAAAAAACTTAAGGTATCGATCACCCATAAATTTGGCAACAGCAATGGTTTTCATGGTGCTGCCTAGCTGCATTCTCAAATTCACTTATAAAATACATTTGCAGTTAATTAAACCTATAAAAACCATCACAATTTATTATTCATGGAAATATTTGATATATTAAGACATCCGCTTGTGCATTTGTTTACTTTTCTGCAAGCACATAAATCACTATACAAACATAAAGGATAGCATTCATCTTTCCAGTTATTTTGACAAGCTATCAAATCCATTTTTTGCTTGAATCTTGATAAGTTTCTATCAATTTAAAGCACATCAAGCATATGTATGGAGGTTGAGAGGAATTTCGGCAGACATATATATATATATATATATATATATATATATATATATATATATATACACCCACACAATAAGCTCAGTTTATTAGCAAAAATATGTGTCATTCATGTGATCAATCCTGTTGTGCAATTAGCTGTGTATTTTTTGCAAAGGAGATATATATGTATAAATAAAAAAAGATCCAACTCCCTGGGACAAAACAACACCAAAACAAAATCACCTTCCATTAACATTAGAGATGAGAAAAGGTTGGGTGAGCCACAAGCATAAGTCTGTTGGTTTGTGTGATTTTATATTATGGTGATGAGAAAAGAGTTTTTGGGATAAAAGTACCTTAGGGGCCATCCTCTGGTACGTTGGACTTCCTTTAAGAGAAAGCTCTGAACTGCACCTCATCTAAAGAAAATAAATAGATTAATGACTTGACAACAATTGCAGTAAATCAAATCATGAATTATTTATTACTAAAGCACTATCATTTAATTATTATCGGCTTTTGATATAAAGTAATACATAAAAATGAAATCTACCTTTAAAACAGGCGCCTTCTCCACACAAACTGTCATATACCAACATAAGGCAGCACAATTCGAATTTTGTTTAGGATGTATTCTCCGGTGGTTGACTGAAATCCAGTGAGATCTCGACCAATGATGTGATTCCATGATTTGTAATAACCCAACACATCTTCTTCTTCTTCTTCTTTTCCATCATCATACACAAAACTCACTCCACACTCCTTTGTAACCGCACTACCAATATCATATGGTTTCTGCCTTAGGATAACAGTAATAGTAACCTGATCACCACATTCCATCTCATTCATCCCAAACATCCAATGGCTTAACAACGTCAAATAAGTTCCACTTAGGTAGACTATGTCAATGTAATGGTTGTATATCCAAGTGAGGTTCTTTGTAATATTACTAATTATGATCACTGGCAAATTAAGAGGTACATCATCTACAAATCCAAGCCCCTCCTCCAGAAAAAATTGAGATGTCAGCACACAACAGAAATTCAATCCTCTAAACGTGTTAGGAGATGATGGGATTGTAAATGATATTGATGGCCCACTGCTTCTCACTGTAATCCAATTCGGCATCTCTTCACCTCCATAAATTGTGCTGAATATTCCAAATTCATAATACACCTGCCAAACACCACCACCTTCATTAGATTGCCATATTATATATATATATATATATATATATATATATATATATATATATATATATATATATATATAGAAAGACATACTTAACAAGAGCAAACCTGGATTTCAGATTCCTTTGGTCCAGAAAACCAAACATCACTTCGCAAGCCCCTTTCATTAAGGAAGTCTAGCTTAGTCCAGCCGAAACTATGTAATAACTTTTCATCAATACCAGCCATTGGTTGGATTTTGACCAATCCTTCAAATTCAAAAGAGGAAGTTGCAAACATCTTCCAGTCTACTGACAACTCGAGCGGGGACATGTCAGGATCAAACACAACTTTTTGTAGCAAAGGCTTATTAGAATTAGAATGAAGGTCCAAATATGTTAGTGTATGCGGAAGATGATCGACTGACGTAAGCAAATTACAATTTACCATACTAAGTGACTCAAGCCTAGGAAGGCTTTTAACACAATATGGCAGGGAAACGATGGGATTATCATCTAAATATAATTCCTTTAACATAGATAGGCTACTGAAGTCCATGGGAAAGGATTCGGTGGACAAGTTATTATTTGCAAGCGACAAGCTTACTAAAGATCTCGGTAAAGATATGGTAAAGAATTTTGAATAAGTTGGTGTAGCCTCTGGAATGGTGGGGGAAAAGGTTACTATGCTTTTTTCAGGGGAATCAATATCGTTAACCTGGATTCGAGATTCACTGAGATTACAACCCTCTATCAATAGTGTTTTAACTTTCTTTAACATGCCTATCATTCTTGGAAGATTTTCAAGCTTGTTGCAGTAGCTCAGATCAACATGGACAAGTTCAACACATTGCTCAATTGATTCACAAACATCAAGCAAACCAATACAGTCTATAAGTATTAATCTCTCAAGTGCAGGGAGTTGGTCAAAGCCACCCAGACTATGAAGTTGTTGACAAAAACTTAAATTTAGAATCTTCAATGATTGAGGCAACCTTTTGTCTTCTAAGCAAAATCCAGTTAACAGCTGATATGGAGATAACTTAGAATAGTACTGAATTTTATCAAGCGAACATGGAAAAATAATAGACTGAGATAAATTACCTTTTGCCTCTTTTGAAGTCGTTGTGGATAACTATAACGAATTCCAAATGATTCAATATTGCTATATGACATATCAAGAGCAACCAGATTATCCATCGGCAAGTCCGAAGGTATAGACTTTAAAGTGAACCCATGCATACACAACCATCTTAGTTCTTCTGAAAAATTCTCATAAGGCCCAGTAGTTTGCACATAATTGAGTTGTAGTAGCATCAAATTGTCCATGTTACTTAATGCATCTGTTTTTAGCTCAAATGATGCATGAAACTTCTTTTTCTCAAGCATTCGCATATCAAGGACAAGGCCTAGAACATTTTCTGTACCCTATGAAGAGATGTAAATACAAAAAAATAAAAATAAGTATATAGAGAATACAGAATACTTTGAAAATACATATTGGTTATGCATGTTGCTAAGGGATAATGAAAGGCAAGAAATAGCAAAATACTTTCATATTTTGTGTATTATAGCATCCTACTTTAACTTAATTCTATTACAACATTGTACTTTCAATTTCTTTTTTCTTTTTAAGACATTGTACTTTGAATAATATACCCAATTATACTATTGTGTTCTCAAATTTTTATTAGATATTATATACAAATTTTTATTAGTATATTATATACTGATAAATCTACACAATTTAGCAGTGAAAAATGTTTTGTATTTGAATGACATTGTCATAGCAAGGTACATTTTTCTAAGTATAATGTTGTAATAGGAAGAAATGAAAGTAGAAATCAACAAATCAAAGGAAGTACGATGATATTTCTTGCATTTAAGCTTATTACTAATGAGTATAAATGGCATCTTACCTTGTTTTGTTTCAACACTTTGAATGACTCTTCATGACACCATAATCGACTTCGCTTCCATGGCTTGTGAGGTGATTCTTGATGTACTATGAATCTTTCCATATTTTGAAGCAATTGATGCATCATCAATTCGTTATTTGATCCGATACTAAGAAGGCATCAGTCAACAAGATTTGTGATCCCAGATCTTATGTTTATATTACATGCCTCCAATATTGTTTCAGTAACATCTCTATCTTTTCCAACAAAAAAGCAAGCAATATGCTTAAACAAATCTTTATCATTTTTTGATGGCAAAGAATTGAAGCTCATTCTCAAAACATTATCTATAGGAGAACCGGGTTCTTTCGTTAGTTGTTTTATCCAATCTTCCCAGTATGCTACATCTCGATTATGTAAAGACTTGCCCAAAACTTCAAGAGCCATTGGATGTCCTTCACAATACTTCACAAAGTTTCCTGTCACCTCCTCATAATTTGCCTTGGGTGTGTAGGACATGAATGCATGAAAACACAATAGTTCTCGTGATGCAGTTTCATCTAAGACTTGAAGAAAGTGTTTGGCATGGTTGGGTTTAACATTCGTTTTAAATTGTGCACAACTCTCTGTCAACCATGCGTCTTTTGTTGTTATTATAACTTTGCTTCCCGGATGAAAACCTTTGCTCCCAAGTAATGAATCCAACTGATGGAGACTATCAACATCATCAAGAACTAGGAACACTTTTTTACGACTTACGACATTCTCTATCTTTGAGGTGTATATAGAAACCTCATGAACTTTGATTGAACGTGCCTTTGAAATATCATCATAGAGTTGTTTTTGTAACTCAAGCAACCCACTAAATTTTTCATCACATCTCCTACTGATATTTCCAATAAAGCTGCTTGTTTCGAATTCAAGACTATGTAATCCATAGATATATTTGGCTAAAGATGTCTTCCCGATCCCACCCATACCCAAAATAGTGAGTATGTCAATCGTATGCGATAATGCATCTTTCAACCATGAAGTGACAAATGTAATGGAATCCTCCATTCCAATAAGCAGTGGCAGAGGACTGTTTAAGGGTAAACGTAATCTATGGTAGATGTCCTGGACAATTTCTTCAATGAATTCCATCTCTAACCTGAAACTTGATTTCAATAATAAGTACAACACAATCCACAAAACTAGTAAACTAGATCTGAAATTTTAATTTATCCAAAGACCCAAATCAAAATTATATCATATTAAGCTATTACTTTAATTAAGTTTTCACATGAAACATACATCATATTTTCACTTCTAAGTTCCGACCATATAAGCATCTAATGTGCATGGTTATAATTTTCAAATAACAAGACCAAAGCACCACCAATGTAATACAAGATTTCACTAATAGGAATACAATGCCATCAAATTAAACTTAGATGACAATGTAGTTTTGCATGAACACAACAACCGCTCTGATTGTAAGGTAGTATGATATATATAATTAATAGCAGACACATAGGAAATCATTTAAATTTTGGATTTTTAATAGAAAGCATATAAAAGAATATGTATATTCGACGATATTGAAGACTCTTATTGGAATGCATAGGGAGAAGATGTTATTGATATTCCATGTGTTGATCAAACAAAATTGAACGTTGAAGATATGGGTAAAAAAGTGGTTACCTGCCGGTTACGTCCTTCCCTTTCAAATCAGCAACTTCTTTAAGTGCTTTATTCCATCGATCAATCTTTTGATCCCATTGACTTTTTTTATTTTCATTTGTCTCCGCCTCCATCATCCGTCTATGCTTAGCCATTGCATCTCCAAAGCTACTTTGTTGTTTCCTGACATGGGTCGGCTCAACGTGATAAAATACGGGGATGACAATTTGGTTGGATTTCACACGTTGCTTAAGGATCAAAACTAATTCCTCAAGGCACCATGATGAACTAGCATAATTCTTGGACAAAACAATAACAGAAGCCCTAGATGCCTTAATAGCGCTCTCCAATTCTGGTTTCAGATCTTCCCCGGTTTCAATCTCTTCATCATCCAAGAAGGTAGTGATATTGGCATCCACAAGAGCCTTAAGAAGGTAAGCAGTGAAACTATTACGAGTGTCGAGACCTCTGAAACTTAAAAACACGTCGTATCTATGACCATGAGTTGATGAAGATGATGAAGATCCTTCTGAAAATTCAGAGAGGACAACCATTATAAGTTATGTGATGATGACCCTTCACCCTCGCCCAATTTTGTGTATATCTGTTTCATTTCTCCTTATATGTTGGTGTATCCCAAAAAGCTCTGAAACTCAGTTTCCTCCGGACATCATCGGTTATGAATTTTGGTTTCACTGGTTTGTGTCCTCATTTTAAAAAACTAAATGCACATCTAGAAGAAGCATAGTTCAGTTGTGCCAAGTTTTCCCTTCTGAGGTGCACACTGACAGACCAAAGATCAAACAGAAACTACCCGTGAGCCAAGCATATTGACTCAAGCAGATATAAATGCTGCAACTTAGACTGCAATCAAAAGAAACCCCCTGTTATTTTGGAGCCAAAAGAAAATCTAATCCAGTTTATTTCCAAATAAACTGGAGCACAAATTAAGTGGTTTATAATTTTAACTTTGCACTAGTAATATCCTAATTTAAAGAAACAACCTTTTAATTTGTAGCTAAAAAAACCTAATCTACTTTATTTCCAAATAAACTGACCACTAATTAAGTGATTTATGATTTAAACTCTGCACTAGCAATATCCCATCTTAAAAAAATCCCCTGTTAATTTGTAGCTAAAAAAACCTAATCCAGTTTATTTCCATATAAACTAAGCGCTAATTAAGTGATTTATGAATTAAACTTCGGACTAACAAGATCCTAATATTGTTTCAAGAAATATAACATCCGAAACAACTTGGCAAGATCAAAACTTCTTACAATCTGGTTTAGTCAGCAAGTTTTGCACAGTGGAATAGAGCTTATACAATAGAATATTAAAGCTTGTTTACTATGAGTGTTTAGCTTCCCTTTTAATATCATTCAAAAAGAATTACATGTAAAAAATCATGTTAATAAATTGGAAAATATAAAAGAAATAACCAAGAACTTTTTACAATATGCACAAAGTTTTGTTAGAAATTCTCGATATCCTAATTGACATACAGAACTGAACAAAAAGTAATTGAAATAAACGGAATTTCAATCATCTGATGATGAACGAACAAATGATTATATATGATTTATGATCGATGAGATAAGACTGACAGCTTATTAAACTACCTTGGAATAATGTGCCTTAATGATTACATGTCTACGGAACGACAACGAGACCTGAAGCAGCGTGATATAGCGCACCAACGGCGAAGAGAGCGAACGGCGGTAAGTCGTCAGGTAAACGGCGAGTCAACGAAGAAGGAAGGGAGAGGGCGACAGAGGAGAGACGAGAATGTTGACTTTTCTTTCATTTTTCCAAGTAATTTAAATGTTAACGAAAGTAGACGAATTCAGACAACTATGAGAACTCTTATGCTCTTGGTACTTGTGTTTTCATTTATTGTTTATTTGGTCCTTCCAGTTTGTAAAAATGACATTTATGTGAACTTTAATTTATTTTAGACTTTTTATGAGTTACTTTTTTTTAATTTAAAAAAAAAAAAAATTTGTTTTGTCCCTAACTACAATCTTCTTCAAAGCATACACAATAAAGATATGATTTTCTTCTCTAAAAAAACCTGAAAACCAAGATATGAACTTTTGTCTCTAAAAAGCCTTGAAACATTTTCTTATCATTAATGATGAAAAACTTAGGATACTTTTAGTTATGGAAAATTTTCTAAGAAAAACAGAAATTTTGAAAATATGTTTGATTCGTTCAGTTTTCTAAAGTTTTCTAAGAAAATGAAAATTTTTATTGTTCCAAATTGTATGTAAATTAGAAAATTGATTTTTATAGTTTTCCAAAGTTTTCAAAATTTCTAAGATGAAAAATGAAAATTCCACCGGTTCTAAGCAAACGTGTTTTCCAAAGTTTTCAATGAAAACTCAACTTTATTTTCTCAAAACATTTTCTTGAAAAATGAAAATAGTTTTCCACAACCAAACGCAACCTTAGAAAACCATAAATTGTTCATCCTAAAGAAACCTCAAAATTGCCTTCTTTATCATCTCTATCATTCTAACAAAACCCATAAACCCAAAAGCAAGATTATAAAAAACGTTCGGCTAGACCTCGGCGGTCGATTGGGGGTTAAGGGATTAATCGGTTTAGGCAGGGATTGATCGGAAATTAATCAGGGACCCTAAATTATTAATAAAACTATTTGAAAACTTAATATATCCTAAGAAAATAAGTATTTGAATATTTAAAATTTTCAAAATTGGAAAATATGAAATATTTTGTATAATATTTTAATATTTGAAAATTTAAAATTTTGAATTTTTGTAAATTTTGATGTGATCTTTAAAATTTTGAATTTTTTTAATTTTCCAAGCCTAAGAGTAGTAAATACCGTGAAGATCGAGTTTGACCGATATTAACCATTTTCCGTCAGGAACCTCTAATCGTAATCGGTTGTAGACCGCCAAACGATTAATCCCTAATTAATCGGCAGCCAATGCCGATTTCTGCAACACTGCCCAAAAGTCGATAGTATTCTTTACGTTCATTTAAAATCAAATACTGAAAGGCCATCTATGTTGCCTCTGTTAATGGCTACACAAGATCACCTTCACCCCCCCATCAATTAGCTACATAAGATCTCCTACACCTTCATTCACAAATCAACAAACTTACTTGCATCTGGTTTGAACACATGTTGTGCAATTCTACGAGGTATGAGTTTCATCTTCTGTGATTCATTGTGTGACTCAAGTTCTCATAATTTTGATTAATTTCTACTTCTTATAAGTCTGATTACGACTTGGGTTTCAAAACTTTGGTTTAAAGCCCACGATGAATTAGGTATCATCAGGTATGACTCGGAGAAGTATTAAAGTCATGTGCTTATTAGGTAAACTAGGTGTGAGACCCGTGTATTACACGGGTTTATTAAAAATAAAAATTTAATATCAATACATAAACATGAAATATTTTATGAAGTAATACTTTACATAACATAATGTAATCTTTTAGAACATTTGCAAAAGAAATTAAATCGTTCGGAGCATTTATGAGAATTTATTATCAAATTAATAGCATGATTTTATTTCCTTATAGAACCCATTACAATTTTATGGAATTTTATTTTAAGAAAATAGAAATCCCTAAAAAATGACAAGAGGAAAATAAAAATTCTAAAACTCCTACAAAATGACAAGTGTCAAATGGAAGAAGAAGATGGCATGTGGCAAAAAACCTTCATTTATCATAGAGGATGGTGAGGAGTGAATAGTGGTAGGTTAAGGGATGGGAAAAAATCAACAGTAATGGACTTGTGTAACCCTAGTAGTTGGTCTACCCCGATTGCTTCGAAATCTACAAATCACATATTTGTAGAATACTCTTATTACTCTGAATGTTGAGTTGACAAAAAAGAAAGATTTTATTGACAAAGCAAGTGGGAGGCACATGAAACTTAAAGCAGCTCAAGAACCATAACATGATGTAGCAGGAGTTTGCACTAGTTCTAATAAGGTATTGTTGAACTTGAATAACAGTTATTCATACACACAAACTATTTTTATTAATGGTAGAAATCATCTATTACTTGAGAAGTGTGGAATCTCTCATTGATGAGTTCTTCTAAATGGTTTCTGGCAAAACCATCACCTACAAAAATGCTATATTAGATCCCGTATCTGGTTAATGACTAAGAGTCGTGAACATTTAGATGTAATCCATGTCTAATAATCAAGTATGATCTTGATTAATCTTATTCTATATAGCAATGCTAAAATGAATAAATAATTCTTTTAGAAATAATACATACGTGGATATATATATATATATATATATATATATATATATATATATATATATATATATATATATATATATATATATATATCGGGGCGTTCAATCGAGAACATTTCTTATCGCGAGAACATTTGAGAACAAATTTTGAAAACACAATTTTTTAAATTAAAATCATCAAATAATATTAATATAAATCAAAAAATAAGTAAAAAAAATTAAAAAAACCCACTAACCAACACCACACAATACCATCCACCACCACCACCCGTCATCGCCATCCACCTCCACCACCCATCAGCACCACCCCCGCCCACCACCCACGAAACCCACCACTCGCCACCATCAACCATGACCACCATCCACCACCACCACTACCACTACCACCCATCACCACCACCAGTCACCACCAACCCCACCCACCACCATCACTACCACACACCAAAAGAACCACCCACCCACCAACACCCATCACTACCACCCACCCACCACTATGACCACCACATGCCATTACCACCACCCATCACTACCACCTGCCACTACCATCCATCATAACCACCTACCCCCACTCCCCACCACCTACCACTCCTACCACCCACCACCACCATCCATCACCACCGACCACCACTAGAGATGCATAAACCCAGGATCCGATCCGATCCGATCCGGTCAACAATCCGATCCGGTCAAATCCGATCCGGTCAACAATCCGATCTCGTCCAATCCGATCCGAATCCGGTCAAAATCCGATCCGAATCTGGTCAACAATCCGAATCCGATTTGAAACCGGTTTGATCCGAATTTTGTTAGCTTTTACCAAATTTTCTGACGGTTTAAGAACCGGGTTTTGTAGAATCCGGTTTGTGATTCGGTGGTCAATCCGATTTCGAGTCCGAAAAGCCAAACCGCTTTGAATCCGGTCATTGGTTTAATCCGATCCGGTTTGGTCAAAACCGGTTTTGACCGAAACCGGATTTCGGATCGGATCGGTTTCATTTCGAGGATCCGGATTTTGTGTGCATCTCTAACCACCACTACCCATCACCACCACTTGCCACCATCACACCCACAACCAAAACCACCACCCACCCACATCCACCACCCATCACTACCACCCACCCACCACCCACCATTATAACCACCACCCGCCACTACTACCAACCACCACCCATCACCACCACCACCACCCATCACCACCAACCACTATCACCCATCACCACCGACCACCACCATCCACCACCATCACCCCCACTTACCACCCACCTAAACCACTACCAACCACAACTACCATCCACCACCCATCATCAACACCACCCACCACCACCATCCATCACCAACGACCACCACTGTCTATCATCACTACCCGCCACCACCACCACCACCGACCATCACCATCCACCACCATCACCCCCACCCATCACCATCATCATCACCACCCACCCACCTCCATCACCCATCATTACCACTCACCCGCTACCCATCATTATGACCACCACCTGTCACTACCACCATCACTCACCACCTTCATCACTCGCCACCACCACCCACCTCCACCACCCGCTTCCACTACCCATCACCACTAGCCACCTCCACCACCCACCACCATCGCTACTAATCACCAACGACCACCAACTACCCACAAAAACCACTGACCAACGACCACCACCCACCTTCATCACCCAGCACAACCATTCGCGACCACCATCTCACCGGTCACCCACCAAAGCCACCATAAATCATCACTTCCTACCACCACCATCACCCGTCTTCACCACCCATCACCACCGCTCGCCACCGCCACCTGTCATCCACTATAATCACCACCCCACATGTGACCCCTACCATCTATGATTATGTATATATAATCACATGTGATTAGATACATATAATCACATGTGATTAGATATATTTAATCAAATGTGATTAGATATATTTAATCATATATGATTATATGTATCTAATCACATATGATTTATATAGACATCATTATTTTATGTCCATATAAATCATATATGATTAGATACATATAATTGTTGGATTAGTGTCTAAGCCCGTAACTATATTTGGTAAGTACTTGACCCGGTTGTGCATGGTCCTTTTGGGTTGCCTTCACCAGAGCAACATGATAGGATGATTTATAAATAAAGAGGTTATTATGATTTATTAATATATTATATGATTAATATATTAAAGGAGAAATCATATAGTTTAATTAATATTAGACAAGAATTAATTAATAATTAATTCTGTGGCTAAAAGAGATTAATTAAATAAAGGGGACTAGAACTGTCAATTGTGTGATAGTTGGTTTTGGGCTGTGGATCCTTATGGATCATAGGGTGGACGAAATTAAGGTGTATGGACTCCTTGAATTCGTTCAAGCCCTAATCTAGAAGGATCCTTGGACTGCTTAAGGCCTACGTAATCCAATTAGGGTTTCAGGTTGTGACCCTAGCAACTCAAGTACTTAAAGGACCCAGGGGCTACAGAAATCGGCTACTAGAAACCCTAAGGAGTTCCTAGAGCCGATTTGTGCCTACAACCTCTCTCCAAAATCATCCTCTTGCTTCTTGGTGTTTGTAATCCATTAGATGAGTGACAATTGTGACTCTAAGCTCCAAGGATAACAAGATTCAAGCTTTCAAGAAGAGGTAATCATCTAGATCTACTTTGTATTGTCAATTTCAATTTGTATATCATAGATCTAGGGTTTGCAAGTCTTGGATGAAAATCATGTTCATTAGAGAAACCTAGATCCAAGCATTAGGGTTTGCATGTGCACATAGGAATGTTCTTATGGCTCAAACCCATCAGTGGTATCAGAGCCTTGATTGGCTTCTCTTGAATTTGATGCTTTGTGTTTTGATTCTTGCTTAAAAATCGTTTTCCTTGCTCTCTGCCTGATGAACTCGACGAGTCCCATTATGGACGCGACGAGTAGGATGAACTCGACGAGTCCATAAGGGGACTCGACGAGTCGGAGCGTCAGACAGAGGGAATTTCGGGATTTCTTGCTGTTTTGCTTAAGGATAATTACCTAAATTGTTTTAGTCTAATAAAATCCGAATTTTATTAACTTTTTATCAATATCCTCATCAAAACAAAAGATAATTGCCAATTGTTTAAATAATAATTTCCTTATTTGATAATACTTGATTATTTAAATTAATTGTTAAATTATCTTGCAAGTAATGTTGACTATGTCAAATTTAGATAATTATTAAATTAAATGATTAATTGAAAATTATTTGCTATTTGATCTTTATGTTTTGAAAAGGTCAAAACTTGTCCTCAAGTTTTGAAATTTAAATTTTATGATTAAAATGTTTAATTTGAACTATTTAAATTTCAAACCTTAGAATTTTACAAGTTTAAAATTCAACCTTATATTTTATAATATTATAAGATTAATATATATATATATATATATATATATATATATATATATATATATGTATGTATGACTTAAATGCTAGTCTTACCGTTAGTAGGTCTCATTCACGAAGTCGATCTATAAGGGGGGTATAAGGTTATAGCCTATAAATGGCCGTTTAATGGGTGTCCACTCTCACCCACCACTTCCTTGATTGGTGGAGGGTCGTTAGCCGAACGGGTAAGATAGGGCAAACATTTCCTCATTAAAAGTATAATGAATCTATTTAAAGTAACTAAACGTTTTTACAAAATTCCCAATCTTAATTACTTTAAGCAAAGTGAATTGATGCAATCCCATGAAATTACACTTTGTACCCTTGCTAAGAAGTTAGTGGAGCGTGTGTGGTTAACCGGCATACAAATTGGTTCTAAGCAAAGGTGGCAAAGGGCGAGTCATTGTTTGTCATAGTTCGATGGAGTGTGTGTGGTTAACCGGCACATCAAATAGGTGACTATAGCAATGAGGGCACCGTGTACATTTGCATGGTTATTCACACCCTCTTTGTGATCCTCGGCATCCCAGTCACAAACTTGAGGGGCATATCGAGATTGAAATATGCCATTGAAAAGTTCAATGAATCTCAAAGGAATCTAGGAGTTTTCAATACATTTAAAACTTAATCTCTTTTTTTGTTTTTCATGGTGGAGAATTAGTGAATCGTCATTCACTTACCTTCAAATTATTTGCATGTTAGATTACGGCATCCCTTTTCTAATATGTAAATAATGTTGTTGGATCCTAGCCCTAATTTCTCTTTTTTGGGTGTTTAATTAGGGTTTCATTTCTAATCAAACTTTGTTCTTTTCTTCTTCAGATGTCGAACTCAAACAACAACAACGCTTCAGGCTCAACCTCATCCGGCTCGTTCTCACTCATGAACTTGTGTGGGAGAGTGATCTTTGACGGGTCCAATTTCAATGATTGGATCCGTAACATCCGAATGGTCACTCGTTACGAGGATAAAGAGTACTTCCTCGATAAGGAGCTGAAGGAGGTGAACATCAACACTGCTACTCCCGAAGAAATCGCTGCCTTTGAGGCCCATGAGCGTGATGCCACGAAAGTCCATTGCATCATGCTGGCGACCATGACTGCTGAACTACAAAAGTCCTACGAGGACTACTATCCCTACGAGATGCATCAAGACTTGGTGGACCGGTACCACCAAAGTGCGAGGCAAGAAAGGTATGAGATCATCACTTCGATGATCACTGCCAAAATGGGTAATGGAGAGTCCCTTACCGCTCATCTGCAAAAGATGCAGAGATATGTTGATCGCCTGCTGAAGTTGAATGTTAACTTCGATGAAGAGCTGACAATTGACATTATCCTTCACTCCTTGCCTCCCTGCTACAACCAGTTCTGCATGACCTACCACATGAATAAGGAAAAGGTCACCTTAAGCAAGCTTCAAGGATTGCTTAGGACTGCTGAGAGCAATCTCAAGGATAAGTCTGTTGCATCAACTCCCACTCCAACCGCTGCTCCTGTTTTGGCCATTGGGCAAGGGAGGGGTAAGAAGAGGATGGCTCCTTCAAAGAGCCACCACAAGGGAAAATCCCAAGATGGTACCTCTTCTAGTGGAACGAAAGTTGGTTCTGCTAAGCCCAACTCTAACCCAAAGGAGGCAGAGTGCCACCACTGCCACAAGATAGGGCATTGGAAGAGAAGCTGCCCGGAATATCTGCAAGCCATCAAGGATGGGCAGATCAAGCCATCTTTTGTAGGTATTTACACAATTAAATTTAATGATTCATCACATGCTATTTCTTGGGTTCTTGATACAGGATGTGGTTTTCACATATGTTCTGATTTGTAGGGACTAAGAAGAGATAGGGATGTGGAGCGTGGAAGGATAAATCTAATCATGGGGAACAGAAGATCGTCGCCTGTCACCAAGATTGGAGTGTATTCTCTAGCGCTTAGTAATAGATTAGGATTAGATTTAAATAATTTTTGCTATTCGCCAGATATGGCAAGAAACATCATTTCATTTCATGGTTTGTTTAGACAAGGATTTAGATATTCATTTGATAATGAGAAAGGTTCTATTTATGCTTATCTAAATGGTGTTTTATATTTCGAGGCATTGCCTTGTAATGGAATTTATGAAACTGTGATGGTTGTAGATAACTTAGGAAATGATGTGTTGTGTGTGGATTCTTCCAATAGTATGGATAAAGCATGCTTGTGGCATTGTCGTCTTGGACATGTTAACAAGAAATGCATAGCCCAACTCCAAAAGGATGGAGTGTTGGAGTCATTCGACCTTAGGGACGATGACGTGTGCGAGTCTTGTTTACTTGGAAAGATGACCAAGTTACCCTTCACTGGCACTTGCGAAAGGGGTAAGGGTCTATTGGATCTCATACACACCGATGTGTGTGGGCCCTTTAGATCCACCACAAGGGATGCGAACCGCTTCTATGTGACTTTCACCGACGACAATAGCAATTATGGGTATATCTACTTAATCAAGCACAAGTCAGAAACCTTTGAAAAGTTCAAAGAGTTTAAACAAGAAGTGGAGAATCAATTGGGCAGGAAAATCAAGATGCTTCGATCTGATCAAGGAGGAGAGTACCTAAGTCTTGAATTCCATGACTACCTCAAGGAATGCAGAATAGTTTCGCAATTGGCGCCACCTAGGACACCACAGTTGAACGGTATGGATGAGAGGCGTAATCGAACCTTGTTGGACATGGTTCGTTCCATTATGAGTCGTGCTTCACTACCTATCTCATTCTGGGGGTATGCCTTAGAGACTGCCGCCCATATCCTTAACCTAGTCCCTATGAAGAAGGTTGCCAAAACACCTCACGAGATGTGGACAGAGAAAGCTCCCTCGTTGGCACATATCAAGGTTTGGGGTTGCGAGGCTTTCGTAAGACGAGAGACTCACAACAAGCTCGAACCTGGTAGTGAGCGATGTATTTTCATCGGCTTCCTGCAAAAATCCTTTGGATATCTCTTCTATAGACCGAGTGACAATGTTGTCTTCGTTGCGAGGAGAGGGGTTTTCCGAGAGCGAGAACTCATAAGCCAAGGGGATAGTAGGAGGCAAATCGATCTTGAAGAGATTCAATAGTTGAGCGATGAAGGAACCTCTAACGCTGGTGCTCAACCCGAGGAGGAAACTCCGGTTGAACCAATTGACGAGTCATTACCTCTTAGACGTTCCGAAAGAATTAGAGTTCAACCCCAGTTATATGGTTTTCGTATTACTAAAGAAGGGGACACGTATATTAGTGATAGTACACTAATAAATTTGGATGAACCTAATAGCTATAAGGAAGCCATGGCAGGCCCAGAGACTACAAAATGGAAAGAGGCGATGGACAGCGAGATTCAGTCCATGTACGACAACCAGGTTTAGAATTTAGTTGACCACGTGCCCAGACATAAGACGGTCAGATACAAATGGATCTTCAAGAAGAAGACCGACATGGATGGAAATGTGCACACGTATAAGGCGCGATTGGTTGCGAAGGGCTTTACTCAAACTCCCGGAGTTGATTATGATGAGACCTTCTCACCAGTTGCGAAAATAAAGTCTATTAGGGTGATGCTGGCCATTGCTGCATTTCATGATTATGAAAATATGGCAGATGGATGTCAAAACCACTTTCCTTAATGGGAAGTTGGCTGAGGATGTTTACATGGCTCAGCCAGAGGGTTTTGTCAATGCGAAGCATCCCAATAGGGTGTGCAAGCTTGAGAAGTCCATTTATGGACTTAAGCAAGCGTCTCGCAGATGGAATCTTTGCTTTGACGAGAAAGTCAAAGAGTTTGGGTTTCTGTGAAGCGAGGATGAATCATGTGTATATGTCAAAGCCAGTGGTAGTATAGTTAGCTTCCTCGTATTGTATGTCGATGACATACTACTCATAGGGAACGACATCCCGACACTGCAGGAGGTTAAGTCCTGGCTCGGGAAGTGCTTCGCTATGAAGGACCTCGGAGAGGCTTCCTATATTCTGGGAATAAGGATAGTGAGAGACAGAAGTAAGAGACTAATAGGACTTAGTCAGAATACTTACTTGGACAAGGTACTAAAACATTTTAGTATGGAAAACTCAAAGAAGGGAGAGTTAACGATCCAAAGTAATGCCAAGTTGAGTAAGACTCAATGCCCGAGTACCGAAGTCGAGATAGCAGAAATGAGCCGAGTACCTTACGCTTCCGAAGTTGGCTCGATCATGTATGCTATGACTTGTACTCGCCCTGATGTGGCCTTTGCTTTGAGCATGGTCAGCAGATATCAAGGGAACCCTGGCAAAGCACATTGGACCGCAGTCAAGAATATTCTTAAGTACCTTCGGAGGACCAAGGAATGGTTTCTAGTCCTCGCTGAGAGTGATGACTTAAAAGTGCGAGGGTATAGTGACGCCAGTTTCCAGACCGACAGAGACAACTACTGTTCACAGTCGGGATGGGTCTTTACCCTTAATGGAGGAGCAGTGACTTGGAAAAGTTCCAAGCAAGAAACCGTAGCCGATTCAACGTGCGAATCAGAGTACATTGCAATGAGCGAAGCGTCAAAAGAGGCGATATGGTTGAAGAACTTCATTGGAGACCTTGGAGTTGTGCCTGCCATAAAGGAGCCCATGGAAATTTTCTGTGATAATGAAGGAGCGGTTGCCTTGACCAAGGAACCAAGGGATCATGGTAGATCTCGACATATCGACAGAAAATATCACTTTATTCGACATCGGGTGGAAGAAGGACTCCTCGTAGTAAAGAGGGTATCGTCAGAGGATAACCTAGCAGACCCGCTTACGAAGGGACTGAGTAGGGTTAAGCACTTGCAGCACGCTAGGAGCATTGGGCTGAAGGACGATATTTGTTTAGATTAGATAACATAGAAACGTGTAATAGATAAATGTAATTGACATTTGATGATTAAATAAAGGAGTATTATTTATAAGTAAACTTATTGTCTTATGTTAATTGTTTAACTATTGTTTCACTTTGCGTGTTTTGACTTCCTGAATAATTAAGTTATTTAAGAATAATCGAATTATTCGAAAGGTCCACAGTCGTTCATATGTTGGAAGTAGGTATGAATGAAGACTGTCATGAATAGGTATGTAGATTGTCTAAAAGGTATTAGACGTAGCAAAGGTTTGCTACAACGTTCATGAGTGCTTATGAACAAGTTTTGAGCATTAGAATAAACCCACACTTGCTGGAATCACTTCATGGAATTTATCACGAGTGATCGCAAGACGATAATATCATATGGTCTTAAAACCTAGATATATGGTTTATTGTTTGCTGATTGGTTGTGCATTGATAATGCGAAAACGCATCAGTAACTTGATGTCATAAAACGCATTGTTGTGTATGATTTGATTAGTGAATAGTAAATGCATATAAGTCAAAGTTTATCTGTTCCTTTTATCCTAAGAGGGTAAAAGCGATATCAGGGCCCCTCGATGATTTGATTTGACCTATGTGTCGGGCCCGGTCAGGACTGAATTGATGTGTTCAATTAAGTTCTATTTCAAATGAATCTGAGATCGAGAAACAAAATGCTGGACAATAAGTATGACTATGTTCCATGTGATTGTCCACACGATATCTAGAACAGAGGACTATACGATCCCTTATCTAAAGGACAGGTTGCTGATAAGATCAGAGTTCGACAGCGTCTTTGAGAGCTACGATTGCTAATCGGATTATGCTTATATTTATAGTTACTAGACTTATCCAAGTGGGAGACTGTTGGATTAGTGTCTAAGCCCGTAACTATATTTGGTAAGTACTTGACCCGGTTGTGCATGGTCCTTTTGGGTTGCCTTCACCAGAGCAACATGATAGGATGATTTATAAATAAAGAGGTTATTATGATTTATTAATATATTATATGATTAATATATTAAAGGAGAAATCATATAGTTTAATTAATATTAGACAAGAATTAGTTAAGAATTAATTTTGTGGCTAAAAGAGATTAATTAAATAAAGGGGACTAGAAATGTCAATTGTGTGATAGTTGGTTTTGGGATGTGGATCCTTATGGATCATAGGGTGGACGAAATTAAGGTGTATGGACTCCTTGAATTCGTCCAAGCCCTAATCTAGAAGGATCCTTGGACTGCTTAAGGCCTAAGTAATCCAATTAGGGTTTCAGGCTGTAACCCTAGCAGCTCAAGTATTTAAAGGACCCAGGGGCTACATAAATCGGCTACCAGAAACCCTAAGGAGTTCTTAGATCCGATTTGTGCCTACAACCTCTCTCCAAAATCATCCTCTTGCTTCTTGGTGTTTGTAAGCCATTTGAGGAGTGACAATTGTGACTCTAAGCTCCAAGGATAACAAGATTCAAGCTTTCAAGAAGAGGTAATCATCTAGATCTACTTTGTCTTGTCAATTTCAATTTGTATATCATAGATCTAGGGTTTGCAAGTCTTGGATGAAAAGCATGTTCATTGGAGAAACCTAGATCCAAGCATTAGGGTGTGCATGGGCACATATGAATGTTCTTATGGCTCAAACCCATCAATAATCACATATGATTATATGTATTTAATCACATATGATTATAGTGGACAAAGAACAATTACAAAATTAAGAATGTGACAATGAATCTCATCCACATAAATCATATATGATTGGATATATATAATCACATGTGATTATATGTATTTAATCAGATATGATTTATGTAGACAATATTTATTTTTGCGTTTTCGATTGAATAATTTCTTTTTTGTATCTAATCACATGTGATTATATGTATATAATCACATGTGATTATATGTATATAATCACATGTGATTATATGTATA
This sequence comes from Lactuca virosa, assembly GCF_052849685.1. Lineage (NCBI taxonomy): Eukaryota > Viridiplantae > Streptophyta > Magnoliopsida > Asterales > Asteraceae > Lactuca > Lactuca virosa. The sequence continues at coordinate 207,740,270 of NC_136426.1, forward strand.
TAATCACATGTGATTATATGTAAATAATCACATATGATTTGAGGTGGAAAAGATTCATTTTTGCATTGTCGATCCAATAGTTGTGCTCATTTACTTAATCACATAAGATTATACATATAATCACATGTGATAAAATACATGAGAACAACTAATGAATCGACAAAGGAAAAATGAATTATTTCCACATAAATCATATGTGATTAGATTCATATAATCACATGTGATTAGATGTATTTAATCACATATGATTAATTTAGATAAATATTTGTTTTCGTGTTCTTGATTCAATATTTGTTCTCATGTATATAATCATATATGATTATATGTATCTAATCACATATGATTTATATAGACATCATTATTTTATGTCCATATAAATCATATGTGATTAGATACATATAATCACATATGATTATATGTATTTAATCACATATGATTACAATGGACAAAGAACAATTACTTAATCGAGAATGTGACAATGAATCTCATCCATATAAATCATATATGATTGGATACATATAATCACATGTGATTATATGTATCCAATCATATATGATTTATGTAGACAATATTTATTTTTGCGGTTTTGATTGAATAATTGCTTTTGTGTATTTAATCGTGTGTGATTATATGTATAATCACATGTGATTATATGTATATAATCATATATGATTTGAGGTGGACAAGATTTTTTTTTGCCTTCTCGATTCAATAGTTGTGCTCATGTACTTAATCACATATGATTATACATATAATCACGTGCGATAAAATACATGAGAACAACTATTGAATCGACAAAGCAAAAATGAATTATGTCCACATAAATCATATGTGATTAGGTTCATATAATCACATGTGATTATATGTATTTAATCACATATGATTAATTTGGATAAAGATTTGTTTTCGTGTTATTGGTTCAATATTTGTTATCATGTATATAATTACATGTGATTGTATGTATCTAATCACATATGATTTATATAGACAAGAATCGTTTTTTCCAAATAAAATCATATGTGATTAGAAACATATAATCACATATGATTAAATGTATTTAATACATATGATTAAATTGGAAAAAAATAATTATTGAATTGAGAACGCGAAAATGAATCTTGGCCACATATTAGATACACATAATCATAGGTTATTATATGTATCTAATTGCATATAATTTATGTGGACAATATTCATTTTCGTGTTCTCGATTCAATAGTTGTTCTCGTGTATTTAATCACATGTGATTATACATATCTAATCACATATGATTTATGTAGACAATATGAATAGGTGTGCTCGCGTACTTAATCATATGTTACCAATCACATATGATTTATATGGACAAGAATAATATTTGCATTTTCAATTCAAAAAAATGTATCATGTATTTAATCACATGTGGTTATATATATTTAATCACGTATGATTAGTGTGGGAAAAGATTTGTTTTCAAATTTTTGATTGAATATTCGTTTTCGTATATATAATCACATGTGATTAAATGTATTTTTAATCACATATGATTAAAGTGCACAAAGAACAACTATTGACTCCAGAACGCATAAATAAACATTGTTCACCTAAATCATATATGATTAGATACATATAATAATATGTTACTATATTTATTTAATCACATATGATTTAATTGTACAATATAGATATTTTCACATTTTCGATTTAATAGTTGGCCTCGTGTATTTAATCACATTTGATTATATGAATATAATTACATATGATTTATATGGATAATATTTGTTTTCGCGTTTTTGATATTTAGTAGTTGTTATCGTGTATATAATCATATTGAAATATAAAAGAGTAAATTACACGAATGGTCCATATGGTTTAGGGTAATTTGCGTGTTTGGTTCCTAACTAATTTTTTAACTCGGAAGGTCTCTACTGCTTGTTTTTGTTACGCGTTTGGTCCATGTCTTACCTAAAAAAACAATTTTTCTCTTGATTTTCTAATTTATTTAAATAAACACACCCCGAACCCCATAACCCCTTCACCTCACCGTACCTACACCATAATTTTTTCCTATTTAAATAATAGTATTTTTAGGTAAGACAAGGACCAAACGCGTAATAGAAACAAATAGTAGGGACGAAGCGTGTAACAAAAACAAATAATAGGGACCTTCCGAGTTAAAAAAATAAGTTAGGGACAAAGCGTGCAAATTACCCTAAACCATAAGGACCATTCGTGTAATTTACTCAATATGGAATTTATCATATTGAAATAAAGAATTTATCATATTGAAACCTGATGGCTATGAACTGCGGGTTTATTTCTCTATAATCAATAAAATTGAGACAATTAGATTTTTATATATATTTAAATGGGAAAAAAAGAAAAAGATTTTATGAGATTGCATTTTTACTTACCTGACATAAGAAAAATTAGATTTTTCTATTTCTCATTGCTTCACCCGACCCGAGAGTACAAGTGCTTCTCATTTTTAATGTATGAAGAGATACGATATGGCGGACTTGTAGTATTAAAGCTTGCACTATCATAATTAAATAGAGGAAGTGTGGTTGGTACTGTAGTGGCACCATCTGAACCTAGTTATTGAGAGATGTCCTTGGTGAAATGTGAGCTGTAAGGAACGGGGAGGTGGGAAAGAGGCTCAAGGTTACATTTGATTCATTGTCTTCTTGCGTATTCAGTATCATCAAACGTTTTGATATAGGAAAGAATTATTCCCTCACCCATTTTTCTAGCCTTTTTAGAGTCCCATAGCTGAGAAAATAGCTTAACAACAAGCATATTCAGAAAATTTTTGACTACTTGAAAACATGGGTAGACTAAAGACCATTTGAAACCAACAAAGTGTGAGTGATCTTTAACTTATTGTACAATGAACTACATTTGTTGTCATCAGTGCACAATTTTGTCTTTTGAGCGACATGAATTTCTCTCTCTTTTTTTTTGCTTAATCTTCATAGATGAGCAACAGTTTTTGAAGTTGGTAATTGTGATATTCAAATTCTGGTGGAGATTGTAACATCCCAATTTTTCAAGGCCAAAAATTTTGTTTTTAATTAAGTAACTTATAAAACAATTTACTGAAAAAACATCAACGATTCATATCATTTCATAAAACCTCAGTCACGTGTCTAAAAATCATAACATAAAACGGTAATAATGCCAGAGTACAATCCCATGGATCTCAAAGTGGGGAAATCATATGTGTGTGAGTGATGTACATCTACCGCGCCGACTCCTTCCCCTTTGCTGAAGAGGTACCTGAAACAAAACTGAAAACTGTAAGCATGAAGCTTAGTGAGTTCCCCCACCATAGCACATACCACATAACATACATACTGCCGGGCAATTTTGGGTTGCCCGACCTACCCTGTCCGGCTATTCTGGGGCGCCGACCTACCTTGTCTGGCAATTCTGGGGCGACCTGCCCTCCGGTTTAACCCAACCGACTACGGGAACTATTTCACCCCTACTACTACCACATAATAATATCGCTTAAACATATTGTCAGACATATCTGCATTGCCCGACCTACCCTGTGGTCCTTACGACCGTAACTCAAGGACTATTCCCCTACTACCTACAATCACATAACATCGTATCGTGCTAGCACATAATCATAACATATAAAAACAAACCACATAATTATCACGAAGACCATTATCTATACTACGACTCTTATTAGTGGGCCGGCCTTGGTGCCTTAGACCCACCTCTACTGGAAGGTAACTCACCTCAGTGTCCTGAAGTGTCTGAACTGTCCTCGCTGCCGAGACCAACTCCTCTCAACTCCTACACATAACAACCTTACTTAATTTACCATTGCATATTCTTAATCCTTACAAGGGTTATTCAGGTCAAAGCCCAAGTCAAGTTCAACACCTTGGTCACAGTCAACTCTGGGTCAAAGTCAACATCTGGTTGACTCACCTCGCCGAGTTGACCCTACAACTCGTCGAGTTCCATAACCTGAGGACATTAAAACTTCGACCCTACTCACCGAGTCTTACAAGAACTCACCGAGTTCTCCTTTAACAAAGTCAGGACCTTCTACAACCGACTCAACGAGTTCAACCTTGAGCTCGTCGAGTTCATCTTTATCCGACTTAAAGTCTTTATTCCTTGACTCGCCTAGTTCTTCTTGAACTCGTCGAGTTCGTCTTCATATGGTTGGGACATTGCCTTGAACTCGCCGAGTTCATCCTTGACCTCGTCGAGTTCTTCGATCTTCAAGCCTCTAGTCCAGTCCATCTTGTTGAGTCCTCTTATAGACCCAACCAGATCGATCCGAAGCCAAAAAGGTTGGGGAACCATACCCTGACTCGCTGAGTCTCATGAACGACTCGCCGAGTCCCCCAAATTCCATGTCCATTCAGTTGATTTCAATTGAGCTCAATGCATCCAGAACATAGATCTGACCTCCTAGCGTCCATATTACACGTAAAGCCACAAACTTTACGTCCATGCATGGGTCTTCAAACCCAAAACGTCCAAAAATGGTGTCTACAATATGTATGGGGCTCTTATGGCAGTAAAGTTGGCACCTTTATGACATGAGAACCCTCCTAGGTTCAAGATCTGAAGTCATCACTCTCTATTACGTTCTAAACCCGAAGGTGACTTAGAAATGCCCCAAAAATGAAAACATTCAAGCCCTAAAGAGGATCTAACACATGGAAAGTCAAGGTTGAAGATTTTTCCCTTGGATGAGCTTGAAATGAAGTAAAACCTCTCGATCTACTTGCTTCTTCTGGAACCCCCAAGATTCCACTTCTTTCTTCAAGCTTCAAACAACCAAAAACACACAAAAATGGCTCAAGAACACTCCAAATGCTTTAGGGTTTCGAGTTAGGACTTTTCTGGACTGAGAGAGACGATGGAGGCTGAAATGGGACGAGATAAGGCGTTTAAATAGGGTGCAAACCTAAATATTAGGGTTTCACCCAGACAGACCTACTCACCGAGTCGGGCTCCCGACTCGTCGAGTAGATTACTTAAAACCCGCGTCCAAAGTCTAGTCTACTTAACGAGTTGGGCCTCCAACTCGCCGAGTCCCAGTGCCAAACATACCATTATTTAAATTTAAAGTACATACCGGGAACCGGGTGCTAAAACTCTCCCCCAATTATTTCATACTTCGTCCTCGAAGTCTGCTGCTGCATCCAGAAAAAGCTCGGGGTAATGTTCTCTCATCTCGTCCTCCGGCTCCCAAGTCGATTTCGAGCCCTTGCGGTGCCGCCATTGCACCTTCACCAGCTCGACCCTCTTGTTCCTCAAATTCTTCGACTTCCTGTCGAGGATAGCTACTGGTCGCTCAATGTAGTTCAAAATGTCATCCACCTGAATATCCTCTAGAGGCACCACTGCAGATTTATCTACCAGGCACTTCCAAAGCTGGGAGACGTGAAAGGTACTATGAATCCGGCTAAGCTCAGCTGGCAGATCCAGCCAATAGGCCACCTTGCCTACCCGGGCTGCAACCCTGAAAGGACCGATATACCTGGGGCCTAGCTTGCCCCGCTTCCTGAACCGGATGACACCTTTCCAAGGTGACACCTTCAGGAGGACCATATCCCCGACCTGAAACTCCAGGTCTGACGGTGCTTGTCGGCATAACTTTTATGCCGACTCTGAGCAGTCTGGAGCCTGCTCCGGACCTGCTGGATCCTCTCTGTCATCTTGAGTACCACTTCGGTACTCCCCATGACCCTCTTTCCAACCTCACCCCAACATATCGGGGTTCTGCACTTCCTTCCGCACATCATCTCGAAGGGAGGACGGTCAATACTTGCATGATAGCTATTGTTGTAGGAAAACTCTGCCAAGGGAAGGTAGGTATCCCAGCTACCTCCGAAGTCTAAAACGCATGCCCACAACATATCCTCCAATGTCTGGATGGTCCGCTTGCTCTGACCATCCGTCTGCAGGTGAAAAACAGTGCTAAAGTGTAGGCGAGTCCCCAACTCATTGTGAAATTTCTTCCAAAATCTGGAAGTAAACCGCACGTGTCTGTCTGAAATCACAGAGCCTGGCACTCCGTGTCGTGCTATTACCTCCCAGAAGTAGATATCGGCCAGCTTCTCGACAGAGATGCTCTCCTGGATCGGTATGAAATGGCCACTCTTGGTCAACCAATCCACGATGACCCATATGGAATCCACTCCCCGCGTAGTCGTGGGAAGCTTGGTGATGAAATCCATGGTAATATCTTCCCATTTCCACATGGGGATATCCAATGGCTGCATCTTGCCGTGAGGCCTCTGCTGATCTGCCTTGACCTTCCTGCAGGTCAGGCATTTCTCGACATACCAAGCTACATCCCGCTTCATGCAGTGCCATCAGTAGTCAGGACGAAGATCTCTATATATATTCGTCGCCCCGGGATGAATGGAGCATCGGGATTTTTGTGCCTCTTCCATCAGAACCTGGCGCACACCTCCATGATATGGAACCCACACCATGCGGTGTAGGGTCAACAACCCTCGACTATCATAGTCGAACGAGGAAACCTGACACGCAATACACTCGCTCTTCCGATGTTCCTCCTTCATAGCCTCCTGCTGGGCCTCTCGGATCTGCTCCAGAAGCGGAGTCACCACTGTCATCCGCAAGCAAATGTCTCTGATTGGGGCAGCCTTGCGGCTAAGAGCGTCAGCCACCACATTGGCCTTCTCGGGGTGGTAGAGGATCTCACAATCATAATCCTTAACCACATCCAACCACCGACGCTGCCTGATGTTTAGATTCGGATGATCCATGAGGTACCTCAGACTCTTGTGGTCCGTGTAAATGGTACACCGGACCCCATAAAGGTAGTGTCGCCATATCTGGAGGGCGAAGACAACCGCCCCCAACTCCAAGTCATGGGTCGGGTAGTTAGCCTCGTGAGGCTTCAGCTGCCTCGAAGCGTTAGCGATAACATGCCCTTTTTGCATCAATACCGCGCCCAACCCTGAGATGGATGCATCGCAGTATACCACAAAATCCTCCATGCCCTCCGGCAGGGCTAGAATCGGTGCCTCGCATAATTTCTGTCTCAAAGTCTCAAATTTTGCCTGCTGCTCAAGCCCCCAACGAAATACAACGACTTTCTTCGTCGACCGAATCAAGGGTACGACTATCTTGGAGAAATCCTAGATGAATCTCTGGTAATAGCCCGCCAATCCTAGGAAACTCCGAATCTCAGATGGAGACTTATGAACCTCCCATCTCATCACGACCTCTACTTTGACCGGGTCAACCAAAATCCCATTCTGATTGACAAGTTGCCCAAGAAACTGCACCTCGTGCAACCAGAACTCGCACTTAGAGAACTTAGGGCATAAAAGCTCTCCCACCTCAAAGATATTCAACACCTCACGTAAGTGCTCCTCGTGCTGCTCCTGTGTCTTGGAATAAACCAAGATGTCATCGATGAAAACTATCACAGACCGATCCAACATCGGTCTGCATACCCGGTTCATGAGGTCCATGAACGTGGCAGGAGCATTGGTGAGCCCGGAGGGCATCACCACGAACTCGTAGTGGCCATAGCGAGTCCGGAATGCAGTCTTCTGTACATCCTGGTCTCTGACCCTCATCTAATGGTAGCCTAAACGTAGATCTATCTTGGAAAACCAAGACACCCCCTGTAGCTGGTCGAAAAGATCATCGATCCTCGGGAGTGGGTAAAGGTTCTTCACCGTTACCTTGTTCAGCTCCCAGTAATCTATACACATCCGATGCGACCCGTCCTTCTTCTTTACAAATAGGATCGGGGATCCCTAGGGTGAACTGCTCGGTCTAATGAATCCCTTGTCTAACAGCTCTTGCAGCTGTATAGACAACTCCTGCATCTCGGGAGGAGCCAACCGATACGGTGCTCTGGCTATCGAAGTCGCACCCATGACTAGGTTGACCCTAAACTCCACCTGCCTCTCTAGAGGTATCCTAGGCAAATCCTATGAAAATACATCCGGGTACTCTCGCACCACTGGCACATCACTTACAGTCGCCTTACCCTCCTATCAGGTATCCATGACGTACGCGACATATCTGACGCAACCCTGCTGAAGGTAGCGCCTAGCCCTCGCTGCTGAGCATAATGTTGGCCCATGCTGTGGCCTCTCGCCCTGAATCACCAGCTCTCCCCCACTTGGGGTCCTGACCCGGACCAGCTGTAGCGTGCAGTCGATCACTGCCCCATTGGGGCTCAACCAATTCATGCCTATAATAACCTTGTTCCCCCGCAACGGAATAGGAACCAAGTCTACCAGGTAGCGCTCCTCATACAACCTCAGAATACAATCTCTGAAAACCTCTAATGCTCGAACTGATCGGTCACCGGCAATCTTGACCTCTAGAGGGCAATCAAGCATGCCCCAAGACTCAGGGAACCTCTTGCTGAGTGCAAGAGAGACAAATGATCGGGTAGCACCCGAATAGAACAACACCTAAACTGGAATACCGTTCACATGGAACGATCCTAAACAAACACATATCATGGCCCATAAATATCATAATCAACATATAATAAAAGCTAGGGAGAAGAAATCATACCCGTCACCACATCGGGTGCGGCGCGTGCCTCCTCGGTAGTCAACTGGAAGGCTCGGCTCCTCACCACTGGAGCCTCTGACTTGACCTGACGGCCATCCGTGATCCGCAAGGTCGCTGGAGCTAGTGTTGCCGCTGGCGCTGCTGTCAACCTCGGGCAATTGGCCTTTTTATGGCCTCGCTGGTTGCAGCGGAAACACAATAACTCTCATGTATGAATAGCAGGGGTAAGGGCGGTACAATCTCTGCTAAAATGCCCCGTCTTGCCGCATTTGTAGCATCCCGATGATCCCAATCTACAAGCTCCCTCATGCGGCCTACCGCATTTCCTACAGCAGCTCTGGCCCGGCTGGCCCTTCGACCTAGTGTCGGATCCCTTGGGTTTTTTCCCTGAAACCCCAACAACCTGCTTCGTCTTTGTCTTCCTCTTCCTGAGGTGCTCCAAATCAATCTTCGTCTCCCTTTCCCTGACAATCATGGAATCCATGGTCGGGCACACGGAGTAGCTGACATGCTCCTGGATATCAGCTCTCAACATATCATGATAGCGGGTCTTCCGCATCTCCTCAGCTCTTGTATATTGAGGCACCAATAAGGCCCTCTCCCGAAACTTGGCGGTAATCTCTGCCACCGTCTCTGTAGTCTGTCTCATGTCAAGAAACTCCCTGGCCAGCTACTGAAGCTCCACAGCCGACACAAACTCAGCTCTAAACCTGGTCACAAAGTCAGACCAGGTCATAACCTCAATAGCCGAGGCTCCCAAAGAATCACCCACGGAATCTCACCAATCTCTAGCCATGTCCCTCAAACATCCATCAACATACCGAACCTTCGATCCCTCACGGCAAAAGCTAGTCAACTGAGCAGACTCCACGTCTGCAATCCATCTCCTGGTAACAATGGGGTCTTTCACCCCGTATAAGTATGGTGCACCACATCCCCTGAAGTCCTTGAAGGAGAGTGTGTGTGTCCCCATCTGGCCAGATTCCATATCATTCCTGAACGCCTGGAGGCGATCCTCCACCAACTCGACAATCCCCTCCTTGATCGAACCAAAAATTACCGGGGTCGCCTCAAGAATGCATCTCGTGATCTCTGACGCGATGAAATCGCACAGTCTCTCATCAACTGGTTCAGATCCCGAACCAGAACTTGTTCCTGATCCCGATCCTGATCCTGATCCTCCTGCTCCGTGGCGTGTAATCATCACCATTCTGAAATAAAACTCATAATCATCAGGGTCACACATAATCTCGAGAGGTTTTCTCATACTACAATTTCCTTGGTTCTATCTCAGCCCTCCTTGAATCGAGTACGGATCCTCTGCTTCCAGTAGTACGGGCCTATACTACCTTCCACATCTATCCTTACATTCCTCAAGGATTTCCTTGACTTTACCAAGTCCCTTCTACTACTTCTGCTCTCCACACTAGTCTCATCCTAGGCTCTCCTACCTACTCTCCGCCATCAGCTGCACAAGGAATTCCTGCCACCTTCACCTAACTAGCTTGTGAATACCATTACATATTTCCAAGACCAGATAACTTTTCGAATGAGAGGTCCTACCCTACAACGGTCGGATTCAAACAGAGCTGCACAATAGGGCTAGACCTAACCTTCTAAAATTATTTAGTCCTTACAATATGTAACTTAACGTATTCGTTTACTAGTTAGCAAAAGGTAGCCAGAACTCCTAAAAGCATGAAGCAACAACATTCGAGCATTGAGTACCCATACCAAGCATATCCTATTCAGGCCGTTATAATACCGACTAATCAGCTCTAACACATAACTCAATGAGCACAAATAACAGGCACATAAGGCATCCCCTAGATCCTTAGCCCTAAACTAGCATGCTGTTCTCATACAAATACGACATGCATGTAAGGCATCATTCCTAGATCCTTAGCCCTACTCTAGCATGCAGTTCTCATAATCATATCATAACATAACATAAATGTATGGGTATATTGGGGAAAACTTACTTGAGCTCGGCCGGTAGCGCACATCACCCACCTTGTTCTTTCCCAAAAAAATATACTTTAACTCTTAGAAAAACCAGTTTCCAAAAAAATCTTTCAAGCCCTCGATTTGAGTCCAGACACCCCCCCCGGAGGGTGTGTCCGAATCCCTCAAACCAAGGCTCTGATACCAACTTGTAACATCCCAATTTTTCAAGGCCAAAAAATTTGTTTTTAATTAAGTAACTTATAAAACAATTTACTGAAAAACATCAACGATTCATATCATTTCATAAAACCTCAATCTCGTGTCTAAAAACCATAACATAAAATAGTAATAATGTCTGAGTACGATCCCATGGATCTCAAAGTGCGGAAATCATATGTGTGTGAGTGATGTGCAGCTACCGCGCCGAATCCTTCCTCTTTGCTGAGGAGGTACCTGAAACAAAACTTAAAACTATAAGCACGAAGCTTAGTGAGTTCCCCCACCATACCACATACCACATAACATACATACTGCCAGACAATTCTAGGGTGCCCGACCTACCCTGTCCGACCATTCTGGGGCGCCGACCTACCCTGTCTGGCAATTTTGGGGTGCCGACCTGCCCTCCGGTTTAACCCAACCGGCTACGGGGACTATATCATCCCCTACTGCTACCACATAATAATATCGCATAAACATATTGTCAGACATATCTGGGGTGCCCGACCTACCCTGTGGTCCTTACGACCGTAACTCAAGGACTATTCCCCTACTACCTACTATCACATAACATCGTATCGTGCTAGCACATAATCATAACATATAACAACAAACCAGATAATTATCATGAAGACCATTATCTATACTGCGACTCTTATTAGTGGGCCGGCCTTAGTGCCTTAGACCCACCTCTACTGGAAGGTAACTCACCTCAGTGTCCTGAAGTGTCTGAACTGTCCTCGCTGTCGAGATCAACTCCTCTCAACTCCTACACATAACAACCTTACTTAATTTACCATTGTATATTCTTAATCCTTACAAGGGTTACTCAGGTCAAAGCCCAAGTCAAGGTCAACACCTTAGTCACAGTCAACTCTGGGTCAAAGTCAACATCTGGTTGACTCACCTCGCCGAGTTGACCCTACAACTCGTCGAGTTCCATAATCCTGAGGACGCTAAAACTTCGACCCTACTCGCCGAGTCTTACAAGAACTCGCCGAGTTCTCCTTTAACAAAGTCAGGACCTTCTACAACCGACTCAATGAGTTCAACCTTGAGCTCGTCGAGTTCATCTTCATTCGACTTAAAGTGTTTAGTCCTTGACTCGCCGAGTTCTTCTTGAACTCATCGAGTTCGTCTTCATATGGTTGGGACATTGCCTTGAACTCGCCGAGTTCATCTTTGAACTCATCGAGTTGTTCGATCTTCAAGCCTCTAGTCCAGTCTATCTTGTTGAGTCCTCTTATAGACCCAACCAGATCGATCCGAAGCTAAAAAGGTTGGGGAACCATACCCTGACTCGTCGAGTCTCATGAACGACTCGCCGAGTCCCCCAAAGTCCATGTCCATTCAGTTGATTTCAGTTGAGCTCAATGCATCCAGAACATAGACCTGACCTCCTAGCATCCATGTTACATGTAAAGCCATGAACTCTACGTCCATGCATGGGTCTTCAAACCCAAAACGTCCAAAAATGGTGTCTGTAATATGCATGGGGCTCTTATGACAGTAAAGTTGGCACCTTTATGACATGAGAACCCTCCTAGCTTCAAGATCTGAAGTCATCACTCTCTATTACGTTCTAAACCCGAAGGTGACTTAGAAATGCCCCAAAAATGACAACATTAAAGCCCTAAAGAGGATCTAACACATGGAAAGTCAAGGTTGAAGCTTTTTACCTTGGATGAGCTAGAAATGAAGTAAAACCTCTCGATCTACTTGCTTCTTCTGGAACACCCAAGATTCCACTTCTTTCTTCAAGCTTCAAACAACCAAAAACACACAAAAATTGCTTAAGAACAGGCCGCCGATTACACGGCTCACTAACTCTTCCTGGAGTGGTGGTACCTATTATTCGTCGGCGGGGGCGGTCCGGCATTACGTAGATGACTTTTGGCTGGTACAACCACTCGATTGTCCACTTCTAATAAACGTGATTGTGCCAATTTCAGGTTTGAACTACCGCAGACTTGTTTCATCGTTTTCAACTGAGCGGCAGACCCAACGCGACTGATAGATATAAGGCGTTTAAATAGGGTGCAAACCTAAATATTAGGGTTTCACCCAGACAGACCTACTCACCGAGTCGGGCTCCCGACTCGTCGATTAGATTACTTAAAACCTGCGTCCACAGTCTAGTCTACTCGACGAGTTGGGCCTCCAACTCGCCGAGTCCCAGTGCAAAACATACCATTATTTAAATTTAAAATACATACCGGGAACCGGGTGCTAAAACTCTCTCCCACGTATTTCAGACTTCGCCCTCAAAGCCTGCTGCTGCATCCAGAAAAAGCTCATGGTAATGCTCTCTCATATCGTCCTCCGGCTCCCAAGTCCATTCCAAGCCCTTGCGGTGCCGCCATTGCATCTTCGCCAGCTCGAACCTCTTGTTCCTCAAATTCTTCAACTTCCTGTCGAGGATAGCTACTGGTCGCTCAAAGTAGTTCAGACTGTCATCCACCTGAATATCCTCTAGAGGCACCACTGCAGATTCATCTACCAGGCACTTCCGTAGTTGGGAGACGTGAAAGGTACTATGAATCTGGCTAAGCTCGGCTGGCAGATCTAGCCAAAAGGCCACCTTGCCCACCCGGGCTGCAACCCTGAAAGGACCGATATACTTGGGGCCTATCTTGCCCTGCTTCCTGAACCGGATGACACCTTTCCAAGGTGACACCTTCAGGAGGACCATATCCCCAACCTAAAACTCCAGGTCCGAACGGCGCTTGTCGGCATAACTTTTCTGCCGACTCTGAGCAGTCTGGAGCCTGCTCCGGACCTGCTGAATCCTCTCCGTCGTCTTGAGTACCACTTTGGTACTCCCCATGACCCTCTGTCCAACCTCACCCCAACATATCGGGGCTCTACACTTCCTTCCGTTCAACATCTCGAAGGGAGGACGGTCAATACTTGCGTGGTAGCTATTGTTGTAGGAAAACTCTGCCAAGAGAAGGTAGGTATCCCAGCTACCTCCGAAGGCTAAAACGCATGCCCGCAGCATATCCTCCAATGTGCGGATGGTCCGATCGCTCTGATCATCTGTATGAGGGTGAAAAGCATTGCTAAAGTGCAGGCGAGTCCCCAACTCATCGTGAAATTTCTTCCAAAATCTAGAAGTAAATCACACATCTCTGTTTGAAATCATGGAGACTGGCACTCCGTGTCGTGCTACTACCTCCTGGATGTAGATATCAGCTAGCTTCTCAGCCGAGATGCTCTCCTGGATCGGTATGAAATAGGCACTCTTGGTCAACCAATCCACGATGACCCATATGGAATCCACTCCCCATGCAGTCCTGGGAAGCTTGGTAATGAAAACCATGGTAATATCTTCCCATTGCCACATGGGGATATCCAATGGTTGCGTCTTGCTGTGAGGCCTCTGCTGCTTTGCCTTGACCTTCCTGGAGGTCAGGCATCTCTCGACGTACCAGGCTACATCTCGCTTTATGCAGGGCCACCAGTAGTCCGGACGGAGATCTCTATACATCTTTGTCGCCCCAGGATGAAACGAAAATCAGGATTTGTCTCCATAAGAACCTGGCGCACACCTCCATGATAAGGAACCCACACCCTACGGAGTAGGGTCAACAACACTCGACTATCATAGTCGAAGGAGGAAACCTGACCCACAATATGCTCGCTCTTCCGATGTTCCTCCTTCATAGCCTCCTGATGGGCCTCTCAGATATGCTCCAGAAGCAGAGTCACCACTGTAATCCGCAAGCAGATGTCTCTGATCGGGGCAGCCTTGCGGCTAAATGCGTCGGCCACCACATTGGCCTTCCCGCGGTGGTAGAGGATCTCAGAATTGTAATCCTTCAACACATCCAACCACCGACGCTGCCTGATGTTTAGATTCAGATGATCCATAAGGCACCTCAGACTCTTGTGGTCCGTTTAAATGGTACACCGGACCCCATAGAGATAGTGTCGCCGTATCTAAAGGGCGAAGACAACCGCCCCCAACTCCAAGTCGTACGTCGGCTAGTTCACCTCGTGAGGCTTCAGCTGCCTCGAAGCGTAAGCGATAATATGCCCTCTCTGCATCAATACCGCGCCCAACCCTAATATGGACGCATCGCAGTATACCACAAAATCCTCCACGCCCTCCGGCAGGGCTAGAATCGGTGCCTCGCATAATTTGTGTCTCAAAGTTTCAAATGTTGCTTGTTGCTCAGGCTCCTAGCAAAATACAACGACTTTCTTCGTCAGCCGAGTCAAGGGTACGACTATCTTGGAGAAATCCTAGATGAATCTCCGGTAATAGCCCGCCAATCCCAAGAAACATCGAATCTCAGATGGAGAATTCAGAACCTCCCATATGATCACAACCTCTACTTTGGTCGGGTCAACCAAAATCCCGTTCTGATTAACAAGGAGCCCAAGAAACCACACCTCGTGCAACCAGAATTCGCACTTGGAGAACTTGGCATACAAGCTCTCCCTCCTCAGGATATCCAACACCTCACACAAGTGCTCCCCGTGCTTCTCCTGCGTCTTGGAATAAACCAAGATGTCATCGATGAAAACTATCACAGACCGATCCAACATCCGTCTGCATACACGGTTCATGACGTCCATGAACGCGACAGGAGCATTGGTGAGCCCGAAGGGCATCACCATGAACTCGTAATGGCCATAGCGAGTCCGAAATGCAGTCTTCTGTAGATCCTCGTCTCTGACCCTCATCTGATGGTAGCCTAAATGTAAATCTATCTTGGAAAACCAAGACGCCCCCTATAGCTGGTCCCATTTTCTTCATGTAGACTAATCATGTATAATTGCACCCCCATTCATCCTGTAATGAATTTTCAAGATAAACAACAAGGGGGGGGGGGCAGGGGGATACAAGTTAATTATAGTAGAAGAAGAGGTTAAACAAGATGAATTATGTTTAAATGTAGTAATAAGGAATATATATGTTTAGCTTTGTGCCACAAATGAAGGTTTACCTCTTGGATGTGAATAGATGAATGAGGTTAAGGGCTTTCAACTGGGCATGCCCAAGCAGGGCATCATTATGTCTGTTAAAACATCTAAAACCTGCTAATGTTTCCAATCTAATATTATATGTTGAATTCGTCATAAAATTTAAATGAAAATTCAATCAAGCCACTGCTGGACCCATTAAATCTTGAATCAAAGTTACACAAACTGTAGATCAAACAAAAAAATCAATTACTTTGT
Source organism: Lactuca virosa (assembly GCF_052849685.1). Taxonomy (NCBI): domain Eukaryota; kingdom Viridiplantae; phylum Streptophyta; class Magnoliopsida; order Asterales; family Asteraceae; genus Lactuca; species Lactuca virosa. Next base: position 207,756,161 of record NC_136426.1, read on the forward strand.
TTTTCAGGAGTATCAGTGCTGAGTGCGACTATAAGAGAGAAGGGGATGAGATATTCAGCTAGATTTTAAAATATAGATACTAGTTATTATTATTTAATCTGAGTTGGACATTTTCGATTTGGTATCATCGAAGAATAAGATGTTGAATCAGGTTTAATGACAAGTAGCAGAAGATACAAATATGAACAGATTGTATCAAAATATAATATCATCAGATTGTAATCAATCTAAATAGTTGATAATTAAAAGCAATGCTCAATTTTTCGTTCTAATTAGAGAGAGAGAGAGTACATTCAGAAGGATTAGAGTGAAGAGTTTGAATATTGGATTTCTGGACAAGTATCTATAATCTGAAAGAGTGTATGGTGAAGAAAAACACAAGCTGGGGTCACTGGCGGAGGGGCATTGCGGAAGGAGGCGATGTTGGGCGGAGGGGAGGATCTGAGTGGGGTGTCGCTTGTTTTATGAGTGAAAAGCAAATCATAGAGAATCATTATGTTAAATTTCATTAAAACTTAAATGACACGTTCCGCCTTTTTTAAAATTAAAATTGTTCTCAAATGTTCCCAAATTAAAAAATGTTCTCATTTGAACATATATATCTATATATATATATATATATATATATATATATATATATACATATGGAAAGACTTGTTGTTAAAGGTGTAACGTCTGGTTCCTGCTATGTATTCAAACTTATAATTTATTCATATCTATAGAGAAACTCGACGAGTTGGGAGCCCTAGACTCGTCGAGTAGAGATTTTATGGACCACGACTTTTAGGAAACCAACTCGACGAGTTGGGAGGCCTCAACTCGATGAGTTGGCTCGGTAAAATGAAACCCTAATTCCGGGGTTTTGCACCCTATTTAAACACTTTAACCCCTTGGTATTGGCCTCATTTCCAGCCTCCACTGTCCTAATCCTAAATCTCGAAACCCTAGTTCATTTTTGAGTGTTGTGAGCTCATTTGGAGTGTATTTTGGGTGTGTTGGAAGCATTTGGAAGAAGGAAAACTTAGTGTATGTGGGTGATACCAAAGAAGCTTCAAGATCTCGACTTCTTGCTTCATTTCCAGCACCTTTCTAGTATAAAGTCCCAACCTTGTTTAGTTTATGCTTAGATCTCATTTTTAGGGTTATTTTGCTTGTTATCGTCATGATGAAGTGTGTAATGGAAGTTGGAATTCCTATTTAGGCAAACCATTTCAGATATATAGTCCTAGGGAGTTTTCATGGCGTAAAGGTGCTATGGTCCAAAGGACTCCATGCACTATTTAAACCCTTATTTTGTCCTATTTTAGCTTCTTTTGGCCATGCATGTAACTAAAGTTGGAGACTTTACGTGACCTTTAAGCCTTTAAGGTCCAGATCCATGTTTATGAGCATTGCCTTGAAGATGTAATGATTTTGGGGGGTGAAATCATAGCCTTTTTTTATTAGGGTTTGAGCTTTATGTCTTTGGAGAGGTTCTTAATAGGTAAAGTTGGAAACTTTACCCTTCTAGACATTTTCCCAACTTAGATCCAGAAGATAGGGCCCTTGTTTAAAGAATAGGGACTTAATGCACTAAGTAGGTTAGCAGGATGATGAAATCGACGAGTTCATAAGAGAACTCGACGAGTTGTTCTGGAAGTGTCCTGACTCTGTTGGAAAAAGAGGAACTCGGCGAGTTGTAGGGGAAATCGACGAGTTGGATCGCGATATCACGATTCTGTGACTTATGAGAACTCGCCGAGTTCAAGAATAACTCGATGAGTTGAGTCAACTCGGAGTGTTGACTTTGACCTTGACCTAGGTGTTGACTTTGACTTTAACTTTGACTTTGACCAAAGTTGACCCTTAAGGGGGTTTTAAGTATGAATTGGTTATTAAGGAGACCTTTTATGTTTAGGGATTGAGTTGGGTTGATTTTTGGAGCCGGGGACTGTTCAGCTACTTTCGTGTGTTCGTGGTGAGTTACCTTCCTTGTATCATTGGGTCAAAGGCACCAATGTCGGCCCCATAGTAGTTGTTTATTGTAGAGATGTTTGCTTTGTGATAAAAGTCTGGTATGCCACTATCTGTTGTGATTTATGTGCTTATGTGCTATGATATTATATGGTAGTGGTAGGGATGAAATAGACCCACTATCCAGTTGAATTAGACCGAACGGGATGCCAGCACCCAAATATGCTCCGCATTATCCGGTTGAATTAGAACGAAGGGGAGGCCAACACCTAGATATGCTCGGCAGTATCCGGTTGAATTAAACCGAAGGGGAGGCCAACACCTAGATATGCTCGGCAGTATCCGCTTGAATTAGACCGAACGGGAGGCCAGCACCCAGATATAATCGGCAGTATCCGGTTGCAATAGACCGAAGGGGAGGCCAGCACCCAGATATGCTCGGCAGTATCCGATTGGAATAGACCCAAGGGGAGGCCGGCACCCAGATATGATTGGTAGTATGTTTATTGTATGGTATGATGGGGGAACTTACTAAGCTTCGTGCTTACGGTTTTTAGTTCTGCTTTCAGGTACTTCTTCACCAAGTGGAAAGGAGTCGGCATGATCGCCTCTCGTCACACTATGATTTTCCTCATTATGAGATCATTGGGGATTGTACTCTCATATTGCTTTTCTATGCATGTTGGGATTTTGACACTTGGATTTTATTACGATTTGGATGACACGTTGATATTTTCAGACTGCCGTTTTTATAATTAACTTAACTAAAAATGAAATTTTTGTTCTTAAAGTTTGGGATGTTACAAGTTGGTATCAGAGCCCTGGTTTGAGGGATTCGAACACACTCTCGGGTGTGTCTGGACTCAAATCTAGGGTATGAAAGATTTTTACAAGAAAAATAACTTTTCTAAAATTAAAATTAAGGGTTTTTAGTAAAGAACAAGGAGTATGATGCGTGCAATCAACTGAGCTCAAGTAAGTTTTCCCCAAAATATCCATAGATGTTATATTATGATATGAATTGTGAGTATAGGAACTACATGCTAGATTAGGGCTAAGGATCTAGGGAGGATGCCATGTATGCCTACTGTATGTGCTTATCGAACTGCATGTTAGAACTGATTAGTCAGTGATATGATGGCTTGATTAGTATATGCCTGGTCTTGGTTACTCAATGCTTGAATGTTTCTTGCTTTGTGCTTTTATGAGTTCTAGTTATCGTTAACTAACTAGTAAACAAATACGTTAAGTTACATATAACGAGGACTGAATAATTTTAGAAGGTTAGGTTTAGCACTATCGCGCAACTCTTATCTGAGTCCAACCGTTGTAAGGAGAAACCTCTCATTCGAAGAATTATCTGGTCTTAGTAATATGTAATGGTATTCGCGAGCTAGTTAGGGGGAGGTAGCAGGAACTTCTTACACAGCTGATGGCAGAGAGTGGGTTGGAGGTTACCCTAGGGTAAGCCTAAGATGAGATTAGAGGCAGTAGTTATCTAATTGCAAACTGTATGGATAGGAAGTGGCTTGGGTGATCCAAAGCGAACCACGAGGAAAGTACAGATAGATGTGGAAGGTAGTATGGGCTGGTACTACTGAAAGCAGAGGATCCGTACTTGACTCTTGGAGAGCTACGGGGAACCAGTAGTGGCATAGTATGAGATCTCTCAATGTTATGTATGATACTGATGATTGTGTGGTTTGTTTCAGAATGGTGGTGACACGTCATGGAGTAGGGGGCTCAAGATCTGGGTCTGGTTCATTGCATCCGAGATTACGAGAGCCATCCTTGAGGCGACCCCGGTGATTTTCGGGCCAATCAAGGAGGGTATCATTGAGCTGATGGTGGATCGCCTTAGGGCATTCATGAGTGACATGGCTCTTGGCCAGTCTGGACTCATACGCTCTCCTTCAAGGATTTAAGGGGATACGAAGCGCCAGATTTTTGCGGGGTGAAGGACCCCATTGTAGCTAGGCGATGGATTACAGACATTGAGTCTGCACAGTTGACGAGCTTCTGCCATGAGGGGTCGAAGGTCAGATTTGTTGTTGGTTGTTTGAGGGAGCAAGATAGAGACTAGTGGGAGGCCGTTGGTGACATGTTGGGAGCCCCAGCCATCGAGACCATGACCTGGTTAGATTTTGTGGCCAGGTTCCGAGCGGAGTTTGCGCCAGCTATGTAGGTTCAATAGCTAGCTAGGGAGTTTTTGGATATGAGGCAGACTACGGAGACAGTGGCGGGGATTACCACAAATTCAGGGAGAGGGCCTTGTTGGTGCCTCCGTACGCGGGTGATGAGGAGATGAAGAAAACCTGGTACCACGATATGTTGAGAGCTGACATACGGAAATATGTCATTTATTCGGCGTGCTCGACCTTGGATGATATGATAGCTAGGGCACGAGAGAGGTAGATTGACATAGAGCACATTAGGTATAGGAAGGCAGAGGCTGGGCAGACGTCTGGGTTTCGGTGAAGAAACCCAAAGGATTCGACTCGAGGTCGAAGGGCCAGCAGGGCCGGAGTTGCTGTAGGAAATGCGGCAAGACGCATGAGGGAGCTTACATAGTAGGGGGATCGGTCTACTATAAGTGCGGCAAGACTGGGCACTTTAGCAGGGATTGTACTGCCCGTACCCCCACCATTCAGACAGCAGACATGATTTGCTTCCATTGCAATCAGTAGGGCCATAAAAAGGCCAACTGCCCGAGATTGGTATAAGGAGCGCCAGTGATGGTGCCGGTTCCAGCGGCCTTGCAGATCACAGATGGCCGCCAGGGCAAGCCAGATGCTCCTGTGGTTAGGAGTCGAGCCTTCCTGCTGACCGCCGAGGAGGCGCGTGTCGCACCAGATGTGGTGACGGGTATGTTTTTTCTCTTTAACTTTTATTACATGTCAGTTTTGATATTTATATTCCATGTATTTTTTTTAGGATCGTTCCATGTGAACGGTATCCCAGTGTTCGTATTATTCGACTTGGGGGCTACCCAATCTTTCGTACCTCTTTCACTCAACAATAGGTTTGCTGAGTCTTAGAGCATGTTAGACTGTCATTTAGAGGTCGAGATTACGGACGACCGATCCGTTCGCGACATCGGAGGTTTATAGAGATTGTGTCCTGAGGATGTGTGGCGAGCGTTATCTCGTGGATTTGGTTCCCATTCCTTTGCGAGGGAACAAGGTCTTCATAGGCATGGATTGGTTGAGCCCTAATGGGGCGGTGATCAATTATGAGCAGCAGTTGGTTCGGGTTAGGACCCTAAGTGGGGGAGAGCTGGTGATTCAAGGTGAGAGACCGCAGCGTGGACCGGTCATATGTTCTGCAGCAAGAGCCAGACGCTACCCTCAGTGGGGATGTGCAGGTTTTGTCGCCTATGTTAAGGATACCCGTGAGAAGGGTAAGGCGACCGTGGGTGATGTGACGGTTGTGCGGGAGTATCCGGACGTGTTCCTGGAGGATTTTCCTGGGGCTGTTAGACAAGGGATTTATGGCCCAAAGGACTCCATGCATCTTTTAAACCCTTATTTTGACCTTTTTTAGCTTCTTTTGGCCATGCATGTAAGTAAAGTTGGAGACTTTATGTTAACTTTAAACCTTTAAGGTCCAGATCCATGTTCATGAGCAATGCCTTGAAGATGTAATGATTTTTGGGGTGATATCATAGCCTTTTTGGATTAGGGTTTGATCTTTATGTCTTTGGAGAGGTTCTTAATGGGTAAAGTTGGAAACTTTACCCTTTTAGACGTTTTCCCAACTTAGATCCAGAAGATAGGGCCTTGGTTTAAAGAATAGGGACTTAATGCACTAAGCAGGTTAGCAGGCTGATGAACTCGACGAGTTCATAAGAGAACTCGACGAGTTGTTCTGGAGGTGTCCCGAATCTGTTGGAGAAAGAGGAACTCGATGAGTTGTAGGGGAACTCGATGATTTGGATCGTGATATCACAATTTTGTGATTTATGAGAACTCGCTGAGTTGAAGAGTAACTTGACGAGTTGAGTCAACTCGGAGTGTTGACTTTGACCTTGACCTGGGTGTTGACTTTGACTTTGATTTTGACCAAAGTTGACCCTTAAGGGGGTTTTGTGTATGAATTGGTTATTAAGGAGACCTTTTATGTTTAGGGATTGAGTTGGGTTGTTTTTCGGAGCCAAGACTGTTCAGCTACTTTTGTGTGTTCGAGGTGAGTTACCTTCCTTGTATCAGTGGGTCGAAGGCACCAATGTCGACCCACTAGTAGTTGTTTATAATAGAGATGATTGTCTTTGTGATAATTATCTGGTATGCCACTATTTGTTTTGATTTATGTGCTTATGTGCTATGATATTATGTGGTAGTGGTAGGGGTGAAATAGATCCAATCTCCGGTTAAATTAGACTGAAAGGGAGGCCAGCACCCAGATATGATCGGCAGTATCCGATTGAATTAGAACGAAGGGGAGGCCAGAACCCAGATATGCTCGACAGTATCCAGTTGAATTAGACCGAAGGGGAGGCCAACACCCATATATGTTTGGCAGTATCCACTTGAATTAGCCGGAAGGGGAGGCCAACACCCAGATATACTCGGCAGTATCCGGTTGCAATAGACCGAAGGGGAGGCCAGCACCCAGATATGCTCGGCAGTATCCGGTTGGAATAGACCGAAGGGGAGGCCGGAACCCATATATGATTGGTAGAATGTTTATTGTATGGTATGATGGGGGAACTCACTAAGCTTCATGCTTACGCTTTTCAGTTTTGGTTTCAGGTACTTCTTCTTCAAGAGGAATGGAGCCGACATGATCGCATCGCATCTCACTATGATTTTCCGCATTTTGAGATCTTTGGGGATTGTGCTCTGATATTGTTTTTCTATGACAATGTTGTGGTTTTGACACTTGGATTTGATTATGATTTGGATGACACTGTTGATGTTTTCAGACTACCGTTTTTATAATTACTTAATTAAAAATGAAATTTTTGGTCTTAAATTTTGGGATGTTACAAAAGGCTTTGTCATTGACTATGATCTATATCATACTCATGTCATTGACTGTGATCAAACCTTTTCACATGTAACTATGATTAGATCAACAAGGATAATATTTACCTTAACTATATATATATATATATATATATATATATATATATATATATATATATATATATATATATATATATATATATATATATATAATATGAGGTATGGCAAATAGATTTCAAGAAAACCCGTTTTCCTAAATAGACATGTACTTGAAGATATCTATATAGCTTAGCCTAAAGGTTTTCTTAATCCATGTTATCCTGACAAAATGTGCAAACATTTAGATTCATCTGTGGATGTAAAGCAAAATATCTGAAGTTTGGAATCATCATTTTAGTATGAAAATACAAGGTACGTTTTTACATCAAAATGATGATAACATCTGTGTTTACTAAAAACTAGTGGAAGCAATAGTGATATTCCTAGTCTTGTATGAATAAGACATACTTAATCATAAGAAACTACATCCTAACCATGCCATGCTTTTTCACTTTAACTCGGAATGTGTTTCTAAAATGAAAGATCTAGGAATAAAAAAAATGCATTGTTTGTTCTTTGATTAGAGAAATACGAATCCTCCTTGCTCTCTTCTCCCTCTCATTCTCGGCTTACCCTTTTTCTCTTGAAGACGTGTTCTTATGGTGTTAAGACAAGAAGGAAAGATAGATACTTTGTTACTCTCTTTAAGTTGTTACTTGGGTATTAACTTAAAGCTTAAGAGTTTTATATTACTAGAAGATTTTGGCTAGCACCTATATCAAGTTGATCTTTTGTTGGTGTCCAAGATAAGAAGGAGATTTGCTCTACATTCTACATCAACTTCCTAATTGCTAAAAGGAACCAAAGTTTTCAAAGGTTGTATCACTTTTTCTTATTTGGTTGTGTTTTTGTAACACCCTATTTCGATTCGTTTCACAATTCGGCATTGTGACCCGAAGATCAAGTATCATAAGGCTTCGGGTTTTGGATAAAGTGAGGTTTAGACCCATTTGAATATAGGTACTGTAGATATGTGATCCAATAGTTCGATTTGTGCTTTGGAGTCAAAGGGTAAAATGGGAAAGTGGTGTTTCAGACTTCTTTTATGAATTATGGATTTTAGTTCGATGTGTTTTATGTCGGAAGTTGTTAGATAGGCTTGTATATCTCCTCAATACCTTTACATGGATATAAAGATCGTTGAAATCAGAGTTGAAACGAAGAAGTTATGATCGTTTGAAGTTTGGATAATTTTTGGTTAAGCCCCATACGCTGGACGTACGAGGAAGTACGTTGGGTGTACTAGGGCATCCCTGAATATGTTGGGCATACACAATCAGTGCCCAAACCTTATTTCCGTGGTTTGGGCCCTATTCCTTAACTTCCCAAACCCATTCCATTTTCAGCCTCCACTTCTCCAACACCCTCCCATGAAAGCCCTAACCCTAGTTTGATCCTTTTAAGCAAAAGAATGTGTTTTTGAGTGCTTTGAAGTGTTATTGGTGTGTCTTGGAGAAGAAGGAGCTCATTAGAGAAGTGTTGTTTTCATTGGAGCTTGTAGATCCAGACTTTGTTCACCTTCATCTCTTTTCTAGAGGTATAAAGTTTGAATCTTGACGATGCATTTGTTAGATCCAGCTAGTTTTGGATGTTATGAGCTTTTGGTCATTTTATTGCATAAAGTTTAGATCTTGAAAGTTTGTGACCTTGTTATGGATAAATTTGGAAACTTTATCCATCTAAATATCATTGTGATTAATATCTAATGGTTGGAGACTTGGACTTAATGGATTAAGTTGAAAAAGATGCACTTTTGGTCCCTTTGATACTTAAAGGCTAGATCTTGGAGGTTTGGACCATTCTAATAGATAAATTTTGAAACTTTATCCATTATGGAGCTTTTAAGATCCATAAAAATGTGATCTTAGTCCTTCTATCCCATCCATGCAAGAGTTATGATGTCTTAATGGATTAATAAGTTAGGGTTTTTGCTTTTGGACCTTTTCTAGACATAGAAAGTCATAAAGGTGGGAACTTTAGGACTTATAATGATGTTATGGGTCTAGATCTGAGTGTTGGATGAAAGGACTTAAGAGATTAAGCACTTTGTGGAAAAGTGTCATTTGGCCGACTACGTTGGGCGTAACTTTGAGTATGTTGCGCGTACTCATATGGGGTCTCGTTTCTGGATAGTGATACTCCATGCGTACGAGCTAAGTAAGTTGGGCGTACTCAGCCTGAAGTTTTACTTGTTGACTTTGACTTCCGTTGACCGTTGACTTTTTGACTAAGTTTGACCTTGGGTCAAACTTGAGGGTTTGGGGCTATTAATTAAGATTTTATCTGGTTCTGGTGTTAGTGGATTCGCAGGTGCAACCAGTGAACAAAAGGAATCATATCGTAGTGTTTCAGTATTCTTCGATTCAGGTGAGTCTCCTCCCTATGCTTGTAAGTCGAAGGCACCAATGTCGGCTCAGTAAGTTGTGTATGTAGGATGCTAGCTGTCTTTGTGACTCATGCATATTTGTATGAGCCTATACGGTTATATATATATATATATATATATATATATATATATATATATATATATATATATATATATATATATATATATATATATATATATATATGTGTGTGTGTGTGTGTTGACCAGCTTGGTGTTGCTTGTTGTTACTGTGACATGTGTTACTATGTATTGAGACTTCGGGTAATCTCCAGGGTTGCTGATAACCCACCGGGTGTGTTGTTTGCCCACTGAGACTTCGGCTAGTCTCCTAGGTTGGTGATAACCCACAAGGTGTGTTTTTTGCCTACTGAGACTTCGGGTAGTCTCCAGTGTTGTTGATAACCTATAGTTGTTTATTTGTGATGTGTTGTGTGTGGTATTTTGGGGAACTCACTAAACTTTGTGCATACGATTTGTGGTTTACATGTTTCAAGTTTTATTATATTAAAGGAGGGATACGGCTTGATTTCATCGCACCAATGGGGGACTTGTGCACATGATAACTTTTAATGATACTCTGGTAAATGTTTAAAGATCCTGTAGTTGTGATTTGAATAAACACTTAATGTTTTAATTGAAAATTTTGGGTTGAAATTTGGGGGGTTACAAGTTGGTATCAGAGTCTTGGTTTGAGGGATTCAGGCATACTCGGGTCTGCCTGAACTCAAACTAAGAAATTGGTAAAATTTTCTAAAAGAAAATGATTTTCTAAAAAGGTTTATAAAATAAAAGGGGTGTGATGTGTGTAATCAGCCGAGTTCAAGTAATTAATTCTCAAAATACGCATACATGTTTTATGATTGATGTTTGATGTGAGTATATGAGAATTACATGCTAGATTATGGCTAAGGATCTGCTCAGTGTTGCATGATAGGATGTCTGATTAGGAGAGATGCCTTTATGCCTGTTGTGTGAGCTGGTAGTGATGCATGCTAGTGACTAGAGATCTTCGGGAGCTTTTGAGGTAGGACTACCTATTTATGTGATGCTTTTAGTTCTAGATGCTCGAATGCTACTTGCTTTGTGCTAAATAGGACTCATATTTATGTAAGTTAGCTATCGCATGAATATGTTAAGTTACATGCAGTGAAGGTTAAATAATCTTAGAGTGGTTGACTTGGCCTTATTGTGCAGCTCTCGTTTGAGTCTAACCGTTGTAGGGTTGGGTCTTTTAGTCGAAGGATTATCTAAGCATTACTGCATGTAATTATATTCGTAATGTACTTAATTGACATTAGTAGAGGTCCTTCAGCAGCTGATGGCAGGGTGAGGTGGTAATCCTAAGAAAGCATAGGAAGCGCTTTAGTGCGAGTGGTGCGCTGTTTAGCAGATTTTGGAAGGTATCATTATGAGGGAGTGACTTAGAGGATTCAGGATGATTCTGAGGAAAGTACGGATAAGTGTGGAAGGTAGTATTGGGCCCGTATTACTGGAAGCACATGATTCGTACTCGAACTAAGGAAAGTCCAAGAAAATTCTAAGGAGCTGGTTGAGGGTAGGAACATGGTTTGGCACCATGAATCTGTTACAATATTTTGGGTATTATCAACTTTTCGGTTATGGCTCTCCGGGAAGAAGACAGGTCGGGTGATTGTTTGGGCCTTAGTAGCCATGTCAGTTGGGGTTGAATGGTGCAGACCTCGATGAGTAGTTAATTTCAATGTCTTGGGGGCCTTACCTGAGGAAGTGACAGTTAGAGTCACCGGAATCAAGAAGGGAACGATTGGGGTGAACGACTTGAGGATTCATGTGGTTTGATCACCTCAAGAAAAATTCATTCGTGGAAAAAGAGTCATTTTCGTTGAGACTGTACAAGATGAGGACCAAGGGTATGTTTTCCTTGAGTTCAATTACAATGTGTCCTAGCAGGTTGTTCCAGGTGATCAGGAAAAGTGAATCGGGAACGACAACTTTCATTGTCTAGGTTATATCTCGGCTGTGAGGATGATGCCTCATGTTTTTATAATTGTGTCTCGTGATGGAGTGAAGGCCAGAGATTCAGAGGCGAAGTGTGTGGTAGTCCAATTGTTCTTAGATGGAGATTCGGTGCTATGAATGGCTATCAGAGTTATTGCTTGTGCATTTGCATGGGATTATTGATGATAGAGGTGGTTATCACTAGGAAGTTTTTAAGGTCTCCATCTGAAATTCGGAATGTCTTTGAGTTGTTGGGTCTTAATCTGGGAGATTATCTTGCGGTGTTTTATACATTCCAAGAGTCAGGTATGGTATGTATCTGGCTGAGTCGGTTTGAAGTGTGGTTTGTCTGCAACGTCAGTTGGTGATAATTCGAACCCAAGTGGGGGAGAACTGGGCATGCTACTTGAAAGATCACCGATCTGTTGAGATCATGGTTTCAGAAGAATGGGTTATAGGGATCTGCGGTTTAGATATGTGAGGTTTTGGTTCAAGATGTGGTCAAGATGAGGTGCAAATCAAGTTAACATTTATTGTATGTGCTCAGGAATGCACGATTTATCTTCACGATAGGATGTTGTTGGTCAGGGAGCTCATTGTAGCCAATGGTCCCTTTTAGGGATGCTGATGAACTGGTCAAGAGGTGGTTAAGTTGCTCGGGTCGAGTGTCAGTTGCTAAAGAATTCGTCAACTCAGGGTATAGATTGTTGCTATTGTTGGTCTGTCAATCAACTTCAAAATTTGGTATGTGTAGTTCTACATGGGTTAGTTCAGTAGAAGATTGGATTGTTGGGTAGTTACTAGTGCATCCTCGATCGTTGAATGTTCCCGTTTATCGTTAATGGGTGGGGGTGCTTCGAAGGTTTTGAGTTGTATAATTGGAGGTCAATGATCATGACAACCTATCACCATGTTCTTTTTATGGTATATCATGGATTCTGGGTACATTGCCTTGAATTGTTGGATTGTGAAATTATGGTCTATAGCAGACTCGGGTTTGTTTCGGTAGTAGCTAGAACATTGAAGTGATTATCTATCTGTTCCAATTGTGGGTCCTTTGGGTTCCTTGTCGTTAGTTGGGATTGTAGAAGGATGTGGAATTGTATTAAGGAAAAGTACTTTGGATACGACAATCTTTATCGAGAGTAGTAAAGTGCTTAATCTAGTTTGGGGTGTGAGAACCCGATAATGTTTGGTCATGGGATCTTAGTTCAGCAAGCTCAATATGGAAGTGGTTGGATAAGGAGAGTGTGGGATGGCTTGGTAATCCAATGATCATGAGTTTACCAAGAATATAGATGAATCCAAGTGAGGGATGGTCACTTGGGACCGCCGGGGATAGTTCCAAGTGCGAGCTATTTTAGAATTTTTACCCATGTGGATTTTGATCGTGAGTGTGGATCAGACTACTGTTTGGTCCGCGGGGCCTTGAACGACTAATCGGGTGGTACGGATAAGATATTTGTTGATTAAGGATTAACTGAGAATGTCGGTCAACATGGCATCATCCTAAGTCAACTAAGGAGCCAGTTCTTGTTGTGAGAGGGTTCAAGGTTAAGCAAGGAATAATTCTCTTTGGTCAGTGATGAGCATCGGAGCAAATTCATGGCTAGGTTCAAGTCGAGGGTTGTGTTAGGACCTCTCTGCGTGTTCTTGTCTGATGAAGGCTTTGGGATTTGAAGAACGACCCGAACACCTGATAGAGTCCGGTAGACAAGGTTATGACTTGCAGTGTTTTTGGTTAGTGTGCGGTTATGGGAGTGATGTAAGACTGTGGAGCAGCGGTAGCATTTACCATGTTAGTGTGTGGTTGTAGGAGTGATGTAAGACTGCAGAGAAGCCGTAACATTCACAAGGTTAGTGTGCAGTTGTAGGAATAATATAAGAATGCGGAGCAGCCGTAGCATTCACTAGGTTAGTAGAGAAGTCTACGACTTGGCTTGTGGCATTCTCTAGGATGATTTAGATCATCATCGGGTTGGGTGAAGGGTTGTAAGTGGGCCTCAACATTTGTAATGCTTAGGAAATCGTAGGCTGGGTTGGGGCCAAATGTGATGTGAGTACTCGGTTCGGTTTGTAGCCATCACTAGGGTTAAGCGAACTTGGTGATCGTTCGAGCATTGGTTGTGAATGGCTGATGGAGTCGTGTTGGCGGATATTTTAACATTATAATGAAAATTATCATGATATTTTTATTTTTTTAAATATAAGCTAGGAGTTGCTGCTAATGTGTCTAGTAGAGTCCACTCATCCTCTGTGTAAACTGTGAATAAAAGAAAAAATGTAATATCATCAAATCATCAAAAAATATTCTCTTTTCAGAATACACACCAAATTAAATGACTTGCTCAAATGTCACATGAAAAATTTTAAGTTATCCATCACTCATAAATTTGGCAACAACAATGGTTTTCATGGTGCTGCCTGCATTCTCAAATTCACTTAAAAAATACATTTGGAGTTAATTAACCTTATAAAAACTATCAAAATTTATTCTTCATGGAAATATTTGATATATTAAGACATCCGCTTGTGCATTTATTTATTTTCTGCGAGCACATAAATCACTACACAAACATAAAGGATAGCATTCATCTTTCCAGTTATTTTGACAAGCTATAAAATCCATTTTTTCCTTGAATCTTGATAAGATTCTGTCAATTTAAAGCACGTCAATCATATGTATGAAGCTTGAGAGGAATTTCTGCAGACATATTACCTTCATGAAAGAAATCGGATGTCAACTATTATGATACAACATATGGAGGCAGATGATGGGTTTTTTTAGGACACACGAGTTATAGATAAAAAGAGAGCAAAAAGCAGAGGATGGTTAATTGAAAACAAAATTAAGGGGGGCATTACAATGGTGTTTTGGATGATAATTTATGCAAGACGTTGATGTGGTACTTTCTCTTTCCTTTTAAGAAATATATATATAATAAGGTTAGTTTATTAAAAAAAATATGTGTCATTCATGTGATTAATCCTGTTGTGCAATTGGCTGTGTGTTTTTGGCAAAGTAGATAAATATGTATAAATTAAAAAGATCCAACTCTTTGGGAAAAAAAACACCAAAACAAAATCACCTTTCATTATTACATTAGAAAAAATTTTAAAAAAATCCCTACAAGAAGACTCATTGGAATCACAGAGCTGTGGAGATGAGTATTGGTCAAGTAAGCCACAAGTGCAAGTCTGTTGAGTGACAAAGCTTAGCCTTGACTGCCAGCTGTAAATTATATATTTATGTGATGGAAAAAGGGTTTTTGGGATATAAAATTACCTTAGGTGCCATCCTCTGGTAAGCCATACTTCCTTTGAGATAAAGCTTTGAAGTACACTCGCTTATCTAATGAAAAGAAATAGATTAAAGATTTGACAGTGATTGCAGAAAATCAAAACATGAATTATTATCACTAAAACACTATCATTTAGTTATTATTGGCTTTAGATAAAAGGTAATACATAATAATGCCATCTACCTTTAAAGTGGGCACCTTCTCCACACATATAATCGTATTTCAATAAAGCTACGTCAAGGCTAGGCAACATAATTTGTTGTTTGTTTAGGATGTATTCTCCGGTTGTTGTCTGAAATCCAGTGAGATCTCCACCAATGATGTGATTCCATGACTTGTAATAACTCAACACATCTTCTTCTTCTCCATCATCATACACAAAACTCACTCCACACTCCTTTGCAACTGCATTACCATTATCATTTGGCTCTCCTTCAGTGTAATAGTAACATGGTCACCACATTCCATCTCATTCATCCCAAACATCCAATGGATTAACAATAGCAAACGCTTTCTAAGGAGAATTAGAATATCAAGGAAGTGGCCATATATCCAGGTGCGGTTCTTTGTTATATTACTAATTATGATCCTTGGTGGAAAAACAAACAGAGATGGAGATGTCAACACATAGCAAAAATTCAATCCTGTGAGGTTGTTAGGAGATGTTGGAATGGTAAATAATATTGACGGCCCTGTGCTTCTATCCGTAATCCAACTCGGCATCTCTTCGTCGCCATAAATTGTGTTGAATATTCCAAATTCATAATACATCTGCCACATACAATAACATTCACTAATTGCTACATTAATAATATATGCATATTCACACAATGACAAATAATTATCTAAAGCAAACCTGAATTCCAGATTCTTCCAAGACCGTCAAAGTTCCCACACGCCTTTCGTTAAGGAAGTTTGGCCTAGTCCACCCCAAACTATGTAATACCTTTTCCTCAACACCTTCCATTGGTTCGATTTTCACCATGCCTTCAACCTCAAACGATGAAGTTGGTAGCATATCGCATTGTATTAAGAGCAGCTGAAGTGGGGACATTTCAGGATCAAATACAACTTTTAGCAGCATTAGCTTATGAGAATAGAGGTTCAAATATGTTAGTGTATGTGGTGGATGCTCGACTGATGTCAACATATTACACCCTGTCATACAAAGTCTCTCAAGCCTAGGAAGGTTTCTCACACAATTGGGAAGGTGGACAAATTGTTATTTTCAAGTGACAAGCTTATTAAAGATGTCGGTAAATAGATTGTAAAGAACTTTCAATAACTTGATATAGCCTATAACACAGTAGATGGAACAGAAGATGAACATGTTATAGTATCTATATCTGTAATGTCGATTCGAGATTCACCAAGATTACAACCCTCCAGCAATAGTGTTTCAACCTTCTTTAACATGCCTATGATTCTTGAAAGTTTTTGAAGCTTGCTGCAGTAGCTTAGATCAATGAAAACAAGTTCAAGACAATCCTCAATTGATTCACAATCATCAAGCAAACCAATTCAACCTCTAAGTATTAACTTCTCAAGCATCGAGAGGTGAAGCCACCAAGACTACGAATTTGTTAACAAAAACTTAAATTAAGAATCTTCAACGACCCAAGCAGCCTTTTATCTTTTGAGACCGATCCAATCAAATGCTGAAATCAAGATAAGTTAGGATAGTGGTGAGTTTTATAAAATTGACATAGAAGTGTAATAAATAGCGATAAATTACCTTCAGTATCTTAGGAGTTCGTTGTGGATAGCTATAAAATATCCCAAATGATTGAATATTGCTATATGACATGTCAAAAGTAACCAAATTCTCCATCGGCAAGTCTGAAGGTTGAAGGTATAGACTTCAAAGGGAACCCATGCATACACAACCATCTTAATTCTTCTGAAAAATTCTTGTAAGATCCGGTTCTTTTCACATAATTGAGTTGTAGCAGCATTAGCCTATCCATTTAACTCAATGTATCTGTTTTCAACTCAAGTGATCCATGTAACTTCTGTTTCTCAAGCATTCTCTTGTCAAGGGTGAGGCCTAGAACATTTTTTGTACCCTAGAAAGAAAGAAGATGAAAAGTAATTATAAATTTTCATAAAATGTATATAGAAATACAAAATACATGGCCTCTTACCTTTTTTTGTTTCAACACATTGAATGACTCGTGACCCCATAAGCAACTTCTTTCCCATGGATTGTAAATTGATTCTTCACGTACCATAAATCTTCCCATCTCTTGAACCAACTTATGCATCATCAAGTCATTATTCCATCCGATACTAAGAAGGCATCTGTCGATGAGATTCATGATTCCAATTCTTGTTTCTAAAGAACATGCCTCTAATATTGTTATAGTAACATCTATATCCATTCCCACAAAAAAAAAACAAGTAATATGCTTAAACAACTGCTTATCATTTTCTGATGGCCAAGAGTCGAAGCTCATTTTCAAGACATTATTTATAGGAGAATTATTTTCTTTCTTTATCATGTCTATGTACCCCTCCCAATAAGTTACATCTCGATTATGAAGAGACCTACCAAAAACTTTAAGACCCATTGGATGTCCTTCACAATACTTCACTAACTTTTTTGACACCTCTTCGTAACCTTCCTTGGGATCGTTGCACATAAATGCATGATAACACAGAAGCGTTTGTGATTCGGTCTCTAATAATCCATTAAGAAAGTACTCTGTGTGCATTAGTTTTCCATTCAATTTGAATAATTCACAACTTCCTGGAAACCATGCATTCGTTGTTGTTATTATGACTTTACTTCCTAGATGCAAACCTTTGTTTCCAAGTAACGCATCCAACTGGTTGTGACTACCAATATCATCAAGAACTAGGAACACCTTTTTTACGAGCTAATGCACCCTCTATCTTTTATGTGTATATGGAAACATCATGAACTTGAACTGAACTTGGTTTTGAAATATCGTCATAGAGTTGTTTCTGTACATCAATCATCCCATTATACTTTCCATCACATCTCCCACTGATATCTTCAATGAAACTTCTTGTATCAAATTCATGAGAATGTAATGCATAGACATGTTAGGCTAAAGATGCCTTCTCGATACCACCCATACCCAAAGTAGTTAGTACATTTTTCGTATGTGAGGATGCATCTTTCAACCACGAAGTGACGAATTTAATGGAATCTTCCATCCTGATAAGTTGTGGCAGTGGAAACCTTGAGGATATGCGTAATCCACGGAAGATGTCGTTAACAATTTCATCAATAAGCTCCACCTCTAGCCTGGAATTTGATTTTAGTTAAAACCACGAAACACAATCCAAAAACTAACATACCATATTAGAGATCTAACTTTCCCAAAGATCCAAATAAAAAAATTATATCATCTATAGCTATTTTTTTTATTAAGTTAACTACATCATAACTATCATCATTTATGAACTTCTAACCATATAACCATTTAATGTGCAAAGTCTTAAAATGCCAATGAATAGATATAAGTTAACCTTTACTATTAACAAGTATGAGCATTTATTTATCAGAATAACATATCATATGATTTGAAGGTAAAATGATATAAGAAAGTGAAAAAACAAACAAGACCATTAAAATTTGGTTTATTAATTAAAGCATATAAAAATCATTAATATGGATTATCTAAATGAGTTAATTTAGGATAAAATAATAAATGAATAGAAAATCTTTTAAAATTAGAAGAATTGTTAGCCTAATTATATGAATTAGTTTACGAAATCACATAATTGGAAAAATTAGATTCAACTTCAAGAATTTCTTTAAGATTTATCCAAAATTAAATACATCAAAAATATAACTATTTGATTATCATGAAGACACGTATTGAAATGCATAAGGAAAAGATGTTATTGACTTTTCATGCACTAATTTATCAATATAAAAGGAGTAAGGAAATAAGGGTTAGAAAGTGGTTACCTGCCATTTGTATCATTCCCTTTTAAATCAGCAACTTCTAAAAGTGCTTTATTCCATCTGTCCATCTTTTGAGTCCATTGACATTTTTTATTTTCATCTGTCTCTGCCTCCATCTTATGCTTATGATTATCCATTGCATCTCCAAAGCTACTTTGTTGTTGTAACAATCCTGTTTTCAGAGACAGATAATTTTACAACAAAGGTATATTTTTATTATAAATATATATACATATAATGAAGTATATGACTCACTTGTATAAAGGAAATCCATAAACAACTAATTAGAAATGATTACTATAGAAAAAGGGTAGAAGATTTCATTAGCAAGAAAAGTCAAACCTAAGTAAGCAAGCACACAAGTAGCTTACAAATGCTTATATCATGCTTACTAAGGTACTTACAAGTTCTACAACATAGGAGCAAGTCATATAAGCATACAAGTCTATAGCTTGGTGACCAAGTAAACCTATAACTAGATTCTAGGAATAAATTTATAAGCTGTCCAGATTTTAGTTAACATATAAATGACTAATGAAGGCCATAGGAAATGAGGTGTAATACTCTAAGAAGATAAGATGAAACAAGTACAATATATGTCATATTCCTATAAGTGTACCATGTCTAAAGCGTAGAGAACAAGAGATGTAATGCACCAAATTCATCTATAAATAGCCAACCATATTACCGTTTTTCTTTATTCCAAAACAAAATCATTTACAAATAATTAGTAGAAGGAAGGCTTTAGAAGCATAATGGTTCAAGCTAAAGAAAAGTGAGTACTTATGTGATTTAATGGGATACATACATGCTATAATATGTTGTAAATTACTTTGCCATGATTAATTGATTAATGTTTTAAAAGCATGTTTTAGAGTATATTAGTTATACTACTATATTGTTTCTTAATGTTTTAAAGAGAATGTTTATGGTATATTGTCAAGATAACATGAAAGTTTTATACAGGTTAAGTTTGGCCATTTAAATACCCACAGTACAAGGGTATGGTATGAAGGACCGACTTGCAATCGGACCTTATGGGACAACCTTTTATGGATCTCGAGGTTAGCTAACCTCTTAGCAGTTTTGGCCTACTTACATGTAACTATGAGATATCAAAGAAATGTTTTAAAGCATGCATAAATTATTACTCTTAAAATGATCAAAACCATAATTACTCACTAAGCTTAAAAGCTTATGTATTCTTGTATGTATCTCAGGACAGAAGGAGTAAGGGACCACATGAAGTAGTTTTCTATAAATAAGTTGAAGTGATATAAGTTACTAAGATAGTATTTTATATTCCCTGTTTACCGGTTTATATGTAATAAATTTCTCTTTATGTAATAAAGATGTTTTTACTAAATGACATAGTTAAATTAAATGTTAGTACCAGCAGAGACAAGGCATGACATGTTGGTATCAGAGCATTAGTCTAAGTGAACTAGGTTAAACCAAGACTAACTTAGACTTATACTTCAATTAAAAATAAAGATTTAATAGCTTTGATTTTCTTTATATATATATATATATATATATATATATATATATATATATATATATATATACTTTGTCACGAATACATGTTTCAGATGTTTAAAAAGCTTGGTGAAGGCCCTTCTAGAGTTAGGCGCAAGGAACCAAACCCAATAAATCACCCTTTGGAATGTCCGGTGTTGATTAATCAAGTTGGTCCATACCAAAACCTTGCACCAATTATTCACATCTATGATGATGAACTCTCAGAAGCCAATAACAACTTCATAAGCAAGCTTCCATGGGAGGAGATGATTTGGCCAAAAGAAGAGGTTATACCTCCACCTCGTATGACGCATCCTCCACCACCAGATGCTACATCTTATGTTGGAGAAAATCACTATGACTTTGCAAACCAGAACTCGGCTTACATAAATGAGCTACTAAACATGATAACTGAGGCTAATCAACAATGTTATCTCGCTCAGCAACAAGCATATAAGTAGAGAACTTACATGATGGCTTTGGAAGAAGAGCTTAAAGAAACAAGAGCAAAACTGGAACTAAAGACCCAAAATTTAGATGAAAACCAAGTCCAAATACTTTAGATGCAAGACGAGCTCGGTTATTACCACTACATGTTTGATTAAACCTCCACCCTCTAAAGAAGCTGTATAAGGATAAAATATTCGGAATATATATAATAAACAAATAAGGAAAACTTTCTTATTTCCCAAATTTTGACATCTTAAGTTATTTCTTTAATCTTAATATTTTATCTTATATATAATAAAATAAAATAAAATAAAATCTTATTTTGTCATTAATATTAATAAATTTATTCTTTTAGTCGACGACAGAATCAGACGACGATCAAATCCAAGAAGATCAAATTGAATATTCGTACTTTCAAGAAAATGTCGAAATCATCGAACTAGTCATTATAGGAGAAATCAACAACTATGAAGACGAAAATTTTGGAATGGTAAATCGGGAAGAGTATGAAAGATTTTTGGAGTAAGCAGAAGATCTGGATGCTCGAAATTGGGAACTCGAGTATAGATGTAGGAGTTATGAAAGAGACTTGAAATTTGCAAAGCGATCTATTCCAATGAAGATCAGAGATTGACTATGCTTCTTGAAAATTAAAACCATCAACATAGCAAGGAAGGCTACATTTTGGATTAAACGAATACAATTATGTCAACTTAGTACCAAAGATATTCTAGTTCCCCCAAATTCTCGGCGATATGAAGACATATTAGATGCTCGTTATTATCCATATAACTATCATTTCGAATAAAAAATATATACATATATATAAATAAATAAAATGTAGTGATAACTACTTGTATATGTAACACAGGACATGAAAAAGTAGACCTTAATGTTTCCTTAAGTTCTGATGTTATATGTACCAAAATTTGTACTGATGCATATGTAATATAAAGGTTCTTCATATTATTAGTAATATTGTGTAGAATGAATACTCGAGAAAGGAATAGAAACAACCCAAGAAATGCAAGACCATCGGGACAAGGAAGCAGACCTGCATCAAATCCAAACAACGTTACTATAGGAGTTGATATAGCCACAAAAATCTCTTGAAGCCTCCAAGAAAGTCTCCCGACTATAATAGCTCAAATTCAATTGGCTATGAATCAAAGCTCGGTGCATGGAACGCCTGAAGAAAATCATACAAGGCACAAACATGATAATGTTCATACTCACGGATGCGACTACAAAGCATTTACTACTGCAGGTCCTTCTGTGTTCAACGGAAAAGTAGGACCCATAACAGCGATGAATTAGCTTGATGACATGGAGAGCTGTTTCCAGACATGTCAGTGCGCCATCAAGCAACAAGTAAGGTATGCTTCAACTAAACTTAAGTTGAACGCCCTCCATTGGTGGAAAACCATTCAGACTAGTCGTGGCATCATAGAATCATCATCAATGACATGGGAGGAATTCAAGAATCTAGTCAATAGCAGATTTTTCCTAGACGCTCGACTGAATATGATGGAAGAGGAATTATTTAAAATCGAACAAGGAAACAAGTCAGTTGAAGAATACGCTGATATATTTCTGGAAAAGTCTCGATTTGCAACTGACATGATAACAACAGAAACTTGCAAGGTATAATGTTTCCTAACTGGTTTAAGAAAAGATTTACGAAGGTTTGTCAATATGTCTCGGCCAAAGACCTTTCAAGAAGGCCTGGAAGTAGCAATCCTAGATGAGAAAGATGGGTATGAGCTAAACAACTACCAGTCAAGTGAGAAAAGGAAGTTTGAAGGGAAGAATTTTGGTCGAGCATTCAAGAAGACAAGAAAAGATGGTGCAATAATAGTTGACAAACCAACTTGTCCCAAATGCGATAAGAAGCATACAGGGGAATGTATGATGGGCAAAAAATGTATGCTACAAGTGTGGTCAACCAGGCCATATGATGAATAATTGTCCTAGGAACAAGACATGCTACAATTGTTGTGACAACCCGAACCTTTTTCCGTTACCGTTAGCCAATTTCCGTTAATAAATTTTGAATTTTATTGAGTTCCGTCAAATTCCTTTGGTTTGGAAAATCATTTAATTATATAGTTAAATTTTAGATATATGAGTCGCAACCTGTCGCACCCCAAAACCGGAACGGCGGAAACATTCTGGGGTGGAGGACGTCATGTACACTATCACAACAATGCATAATAGTAAACAAGCAACAACATCATCCATTGCATTAATAAAATAATTTTTAATACAAGTGTGTTCTGTGTATAGTTTATAAGACACCAAAAATGAATAATCAAAATAAAGACAAGTCTTGAAAGCTCCGTCTTCTCAAAACCTGGTCATCGGTACCTGTCTATTGGTGACCTGTGAATACAAGTTATTTTGAAAGAGTAGATCAGCATTAAAGCTGGTGAGTTCATAAGTATTTTAGTGTCAATTTTTGTATGAAAGTGTTTGTAAATGTTTATTATAAATGTTTGTAAGTGTTTGTAGTAAATGTTTGTATCTCCTAGAAAATCCTATATTTTCTACTAAACTGTAGCCTTCTACCAAGACCCGAATGTTCTGAATGTTGTTTGTTTGTAAAAGTGTATTTTTCCCAAGTATGACTATCATTTCCAAAATATAATTTAGTTACCGTTTACGTGAGAAGATCACAAAGTGAATGTAATGGGAGAATAAAGATGTCCTGTAGTATTGTATATAAGTAACTACCAATGTACTAATTACCTTAAACCCGTTTGTTAATTAAGGTAAAATGTGATGAGGTTGTAACCATACTTGATTGACTAGTAATATACGACGATCAAAGACGTCGAAATGGTATGACATTTGTCACCCATAGACCTTCAGGTCCCACTGTAGCTAGCAACAAGGTGTAGGACGGTCAGTCCCACATAGATCTATACACAAACTCACGTTCTCCCTCCAGGAGACTCTGGTTACAAAACGTGACACAACAGTAGATTTCCATGCCATGAAGTAGTGGCTCACATTAATGTTATAGTATTCTAGTGTTTGTATAGTATGTTCTAGTGTATTGTATGTTCTCTCTGTTCTAGTGTATAGTATGTTCTCTTAGTTTCTCATCACAGTACGCTCCTTCTGTTTCTCATAATAGTAAGTTTGTATTGACTCATGAATGAACTGACTCTTGTATGTTTCATTGTACTAGAGATAGTGAGTAGCAATTCCCTAAACTATACCTATTATAGTTTACTAGTAATGTTGTTTGAATGACTGAGTATGTTTGTACACCTTTGTTACTCAAAGGTGTTGAACTGATGTAAGAACTTTTATATCTATACATATATACATAATATATAACTAAGGTTCAAACGACACTCGGACAAACAACCGGATACCCTAAGTCCATAACCAAACAAGGAACAAGAAATAAAGTGGGTGATCAGTCCTAAGCCCTTTCAACCTTACTTATATAACTATATATATATATATATATATATATACATGATTTTGACAATATATAAGTTTAAAAGAGTTTAATTAAAAGGGTTTAATAAAAGGTTTAACATATAAAAGAGTTTTAACCATTTGAATGGTAACAGATGACTTGATGTCAGTTTATAAATGTTTTGAAGAGTTTGTTTGATAAAACAGTTTAAAGTATAAGAAATTCACTTGTTTGATAGTTGTTAATCACATGTGATTGATTCAATAACTATAATGTTTCAACTTGTATTCCCCCCTATTAAAGCATTTAAAATCATTTAAAAGATAAGTTAAGGGTTATGAACTAGGAAACACTTAGATTGAAGTGTTAGAAGTACCAGGGATTGCATAAAATGGGTTTATGGCCACAATAGTGTGTCTACGGCCAAGTGGTGTACGGCCATGGAGTGTACGGCTATACACCCCTTGAAGAACATGCCATAAAGGTGGTCTAAGGATCTATCTAGCATCCTATAAGTGTCCATGATCTTATGTTGGAATATAACATGAGTTTGAGGCCAAAGATGCACTAAACAAGGGGTGTACGACCATATGAAGGGTGTACGACCGTACACTCTTTGTGTTCATGCATTATATGATGTTTTAAGGCTAGAAAAGAAGTGATTCCCAAGCCTAACTAGAAGATAGAAGAGAAACTTAAACTTTTGAAGGCTTCTAATGAGTTCACGGCCCAAGAACAAGTAGGTGTTCTTGGTGTTCTTGGTGAAAGTTGAAGATCTAGCCAAAGATGAAAATTGTGGAATGAAAACATGGACCTTTCACTAGTAAAGCAATGAAGCAACAAATCAAGGTAGGAAACACTTACATATTTGAAGATCTAGGTGAGAAACTTGATGATAGTTGAGAGAGAATTCCGAAATCTAGGCTTGGAAGTGTAAAAAGTGTTGCAAAATGGCTAAGTATCACTTATATAAGGAGAGTTTACGGCCATGAGGGGGTGTACGGCCGTACAACCATGTGTACGGCCGTACACTCCTCTTGAAGGAGTGTTTGGCCCAAAATGAAATACTATGAATTAAGAAAACTCATCCCTAAACCCAAACCTTGATTGTACTAGGCTTAGGACACTCAAACAGACCCTAAACAATGCTAACAGATAGCAGAAACGATTCTGACTTTGATTGAATTGAACGGTCGTACAAGATAGAAATTTCGGGTTGTCACATCATCCCCCCGTTAGAGAGAATTTCGTCCCGAAATTAGAGTTTAAACAATTAAGCTATTATAAATAACTAAGTGAAAAGATGAGGATATTTCAGTTTCATTTGATCCTCGCGCTCCCAAGTGAGTTTAGGTCCTCGCTTGGCATTCCAGCAAACCTTCACTATCAGGATACGGCTTTGCTTCGTTTGCTTGACCTCTCGGTCCATGATCTCTACTGGTTCTTCCACGAAGTTGAGGCTCTCGTTGATCTCAATCTCGTCGAGTAGGATTACAAGAGTCTCGTCGGACAGACACTTTTTCAAGTTAGAGACGTGGAAAGTAGAATGTATGTTACTAAGTTCGCGAGGTAGCTTGAGTTTGTAAGCTACAGGGCCGATTCTAGCGAGAATCTCGAAAGGCCCTACATATCTTGGATTTAGCTTTCCACGCTTTCCAAAGCGTATCAAGCCCTCCTAGGGTGAGACCTTCAATAGAACGCGGTCGCCAACCTGGAATTCCAAAGGTTTCCTTCTCTTGTCTGCATAGCTTTTCTGTCGGACTCTAGAGGCTTTCAATCGTTTACGAATCTGAACGATCTTCTCTGTCGTTTCCTGAATGATTTCTGGACCTGTAAGAGTGTTGTCAGGAACGCGTCCTTTAGCTAACTGTGTGTCACCCACTTTAGCCCAGCACAGAGGGGATATGCACTTCCGGCCATAGAGGGCTTCAAATGGAACAGCCTTTATGCTCGTGTGATAACTATTATTATAGGAGAACTCGATAAGGGGTAGATGAATATCCCATGCTTTTCCAAAGTCCATCACACAGGCTCACAACATATCTTGCAGAGTTTGAATAGTCCTCTCACTTTGTCCATCGTTTTGTGGGTGGTAGGCTGTACTCATGTCCAACCTAGTTCCTAGGGAACTTTGTAGCAACTGCCAGAACCTTGAAGTGAATCTACTATCTCTATCAGAGATAATGGATATGGGAACACCATGCAGTCGTACGATCTCCCTAATGTACGTTCTACTTAGTTTCTCCATCTTGTCAGTCTCTTTGATAGGCAGGAAGTGTGAGGACTTGGTTAACCTGTCTACGATCACCCATATGGTATCGAGACCACCTGTTGTCTTGGGCAACTTAGTTATGAAATCCATAGTGATCCGCTCCCACTTCCATTCAGGTATCTCTGGTTGTTGAAGTAAACCTGATGGTTTTTGGTATTCGACCTTAACCTTGGCACAAGTAAGGCATTTACTCACGAAGGTAGCAATCTCTGCTTTCATGTTAGGTCACCAGTATAGCTTTTTAAGATCCAGATACATCTTATATGAACCTGGGTGGATGAAATATCTAGTGTTGTGCACTTCGGTCATGACCAAGTCTCTAAAACCACCGTGTCTCGGTGTCCAGATCCGATCCATGAGATATAAGGCCCCGCCACCCTTGACTTCCAAGTTCTTATCCATCCCTCTCAGGGATTCACCCGCCACATTTTCAGGTTTCAACGCTTCAAGTTGAGCCTCCTTAATTCGTGTGGACAGATGTGAATGGATAGTCATAGTCAATGATTTGACTCTACGACCAGAGTATTCTTTCCGACTTAGGGAGTCAGCTACTACGTTGGCTTTACTGGGATGATAACGAATTTCGCATTCGTAGTCATTGAGTAGCTCGGCCCACCATCGTTGTCTCATATTGAGCTCCTTCTGGACGAATATATGTTGAAGGCTTTTGTGGTCTGTAAAGAGAGTGTTTTTGGTTCCATACAGGTCGGGTCTCCAGATCTTCAAAGCAAATACAACTGCTCCTAACTCAAGATCATGTGTGGTGTAGTTGACCTCGTGTGTCTTTAGCTGTCTTGAGGCATAGGCGGTAACCTTACCTCGTTGCATAAGAACACAACCGAGTCCTTGGTTTGATGCATCGCAATAAACCATGAAGTCTTCTATCCCTTCTGGGAGGGATAGTATCGGTGCGCTGCATAAAGCTCGCTTTAGCGTTTGGAACGCCTTCTCTTGTTTCTCTTCCCAGTCAAAGGCCACGCCTTTCTGGGTCAATGTAGTGAGCGGTTTCACGATCCTAGAGAAGTTCTGAATGAACCTACGATAGTAGCCAGAGAGGCCTAGAAATTGACGAATTTCTGTAGGCGTCTTCGGTGCTGACCAGTTCTCAATGGCCTTTATTTTGGAAGGTTCCACATGAATTCCTTCTTCGCTAACCACGTGACCCAAGAATTCGACTCTTCGAATCCAAAACTCGCATTTAGAGAACTTCGCGTAGAGCTTCTTGAAGAGGAATTGTAACGAGAAATCGAATGAAATCAGAGTTAAACAAACTAAAGATCAATCAAGAACACAGAATGTAAATAGAATCTGGTTTCAACTCATATTACTCTTAAATGAACAAGAGTACAAAAGTAGACAACATACAGGAAAAAACTTGTTATCTAACTCTATGTTCAGTTCCTATTTATAGGAAACTGAGAGTACAAAAAATACTAAGTCTAGGAGTTATGCTTCGAACATGAAATGACTTAGTAAATACATTACATACGAAATATAGTAAATACACTTAGACTCTTTACAACAAGACTTCGACCCTAACAATCTCCCCCTTTGTAAACGAGTCGAACTACTCAATTCGTGAGAATCTAAGCAGCGAAGTGCATCATCCTTCTGATTTCCGAATACCAAGTTAACACTTTCTTCAACTAGTTATTGTCGCCTTCATTACTATTCGTACTATTATTCATACGAACAATGAAGTTCGTATATTGTGAAGTTGTGTATCTTTCTATCTCAGCAACTTGGAATAAGAATCTTTTGGCTTTCCCCTTTGTATCTTTTCCCGTAAACACCATGCCAAAAGGTTTTAAGCAAATCTCACCATCTGCATACTTCTTCAGTTCAGGTTGTGGCTTTGAAGGTAACATAGCAGCTGTTATTTTCCTTTCCATACCCGAAGCCAACTCTTCGTCCGTCAGGGCCAGACAATCATAGTAATTGTCAATGAAAATTTTAATGTGAGCAAGACCAAGTCTGAACACTTCTTTGTCTGTACCCTTGAGTTGTGATGCTTCCATATCCTTCAAGATTAATGCAACTTGAATCAGATCATTCAAGTTCATTAGTGGGAAATCTGCTACACTGAAGTCGACTTGTAGATTATTCGCACGAACAACATGATACCTAAAGTTTTGTATCATGTTTTCGAACAACACATATTTCTTTAGTGCAACAACCTTCTTAATTTTGATAAGAGACCATACATCTTCGGGTTCTTTTCCAAGTACAGCATGAAAATGAATTTTCATGTGTGTATAGTCATCAGCATTTTCAAACTTCTCAATTATCTTGTACTAAGCTGTAATGAACATCATTTCGTTAATAGGGAAATCAAGCTAATTCATGTCTGTGTTGGCTATGGAATAACTTTTCTTCGGCTTCTTTTCAAAGGCATACATGTGGTTGAATGCAACCCTTGACTCTATAGATTCGTAACTGTAGAGTTTCTTCGGATCTCCTTTCTCCATGCCTGGAGGATCACTTTCCCTCAGCCTCATGATACTTTGAATATGCCTCTGAAGTTCTATCTCAGCTTCGACTTCTGCTTTCTTTTCTTCTTTAGACTTTTCGACTACAACACCTTTCCCTTTATCTTTTAAAATAGGATTCGGTTTTGAAGAACTTGAGCTTCCCCCTTCAGTTGATGAACCAATTACAATTCCTTTGATAATAGGTCTAGCAAGTGGTTTTGTAGTCACAATTGTTGTTGTAATAGGATCAGTTTTGGTAGGAAATGAAGTCGAAATTTGCGAAGTCAGAACCTTCCCTACAACCTTTGCATCTTCATTTGTTTTTCTAATGCCTTCTCCCTTATTATCATTCTTCGACCATTTGCTCACCCTCCTTTCTCCCCCTTGCACCCCTGTGACAGCAGGTGGGGCATTCTGTGGCAACATCTGAGCAAACTTTGTGATAGGAGCAACAACCTTTTGTATGACTTGATCAAGAATGTTTAACTTCTGAGTAAGAAACTCAGGAGTTAAGAATGAAGTTGGAGTGGGCTTAGAGACAACTTCTTTTAACTCTGCAAGTAGGGCATTCAGTTTCACAAACTTATTTTTATCTTCAGTTGCCTTGGCTTCGAACGTTGGTACAGTTGCTTGGAATGATAGTATGAAATTAGTTACAGCCCCAACTATGATATCAACTTTCTCCTGAATCGACTTGTAACGATCATTCACTTGAAGAATTTCACTCGAAACTCCTTCTTCAATTCTTCAAATTTGAGATTCACATCCTCTCGTACCTTCTTCACATCTTGTACGAAGAGAACATGCCTCTCTTTTGAACATTCCGAAGCTCCTTTAACGAAGAGTTATACAGATCACCCTGAGCTTTGATTCGAAGTTCATTATTTTTGTCATTTACATCAAGTTGATGTTGCAGACGATGCTCCACAGCTTTTAGCATCACATCAACTTCTATTCCTGATACAGAATGCTTTGAACCTGACTCTGCTTGAAATTGAAGAATAGAATTAAGCTTTCTATTGAGAACTTTAAATTGTTTTCCTGACATAATCATATGATCAGGAATATCTTCTTCCTCTGAATCGAAGTGTAAATCTTCAAATGTTCCTCCAAAACCTCCTCCTGTTTCATCATCGGAATGAGGCTTTTGTGGTTCAGTGGATTATGATGAAAATAGGGTTGTGATAGGTTGTTTAAGGATATTGTCAAAGATTGGTGATGTGGTGACAGTGGATATAAGAAGAACAAATGGTGGTAACGAAACTAAGGATGATGATGAAATTATTGGTAATGAAGTAGAAAGAGAAATAGGTTGCGAAACGTCGACACTCACTGAAACATTTGCTCTCGTATCAGATACGTTAGCAGAGATGTTTGTAATAGGGACTTATTCAGAAATTGACTTGGTCACCACTATTTCGAGTGGAATAGTTGTTGAAGGTGCAATAGGAATAATAAGAGTAACTGATGAAATAATAGGAACTGAAGTTACCATGGGAGTAGACGAAACTGGTGGTGTATCAGGGACCACTTCGTTTTTGGACGAATCATCACGAAGAACGATTTTGCGTTTGTACTGCTTCTTTGAGATATGATTGATTACATCTTGAGCTCTTCTTTTCTTAGATGATGGAGAAGCAGGAGTAGGGATCTCACGAACAATGACCCCTTTGCTACTGACTTGAACTTTACGAACTGTCTGTGAGTCATCAGAAAAAGTGCATTTGTGTGACAGTCTTCGTAACCTTTGCAATACTCCCGACTTTAATGGCATCACCTCCTTCGAAGGCTTAACAACAACAACCTATTCTGCCCTCTTCGTATCACTTTCAGGCTTGTTCTTAGGAGACTTGGATGTAGACTTTTTCGTATTTGTAATTGGTACCTCTGCTTCATCAACCTTAGACCTCTTGGAATGTTTAGAAGTTCCAGCTTCGACTGTAAGCAAAACCCCTGTTTCCACATCGGGATTAATAGTCTTCAAATACTTCACAAGAACCTTGTGAGTAGGATTCACCTTCTTTAGCATAGCATCTGGAATTCGTGCTACACTTGGAAAAATATTCGCATCATCCTCCACAACTTTCGGAAACTGATACTTTGCAAATTCAGCAGTAATTTCATCAGCAGGGACTTGGATTCCCTCTTTTTCATATACCTTCTGAAGAACAAGGCTCCAGTACCTTGCACACAAAATCCCCTTTACCATATTCGTGTTCTCCAGGCTTTTGACAAACTCTTTCCATAACTTAGTGGCATAATCAACACTCAAATCATAGTAAAGACCCATTACCATTGCATAAACTTCCAGTCTGCTCTTGTCAAGTCCTACACTTCTTCCCGTCAAGCATTTGAGGTAAATTCCAAAGAAGAAGTTCCACATACAAGGAAGTCCTGATTTCTTGAAATCACTAATCTTCTCGAGTGGGGGCTGGTGACCCATCTCGTTGAACATGTGCATGATTTGTGGATTCGTAGCCTTAAAGAATGGTGGAGAGTTAGGAATTTCCAGATACTAAGTGAACATCTTCATCGTCAAGCGAACTCTCTTCTCATTTATCAGATTGAAGGTAATGACATCTGTTGCCTTGTTATAAGAAGCAGTTGAGGCAGCCATTGACAACCATGTCATCGGGACTGCGAATGAGTTGAACATTACAGTTGCTAATCCAGATCGTTTCAAGGCAACGATTAGCATCTTCAATTCCTCAGGATACAGTGAAACATTGGCCTCAACTTGGTAATTGGTGCTTTGAATTTTCATCAAAGGTTGAGATTCAACCTCTTCAGTGGTGGAGTTCTGAATAGCAGTCATTTGTGAGTTCTTGAAAGCTTTTGAAAAATTAGGGCTTTTTGGTCGTCTGAGAATTTTTGATCGCGTAATGATCAAAGGAAAAGGATTTTCCTTTTATAGGTAAGCCCAAAATAATGTGAACCGTTTATCATTAAAGAGTAGGCCATGTCATTCCTTGAAACTCGCACCAGTAGCCGTTTATCCCATCACGTCTCATAAAGTACCATGAAACTAGGGCCAAGTTGCCAAACGGTAACTTTAGACTGTTCGTGAGTACAAAGTGGATAAGATCGAACCCTTCGGATTGGAGGCTAGGCTCTTTCGTTTTTGGGATTCAAAACGAAGTCATTTGCCAGTCTTGTGAAATCTTCAGCCTAAGTTGGTATTACTTAGAACCTCAAGGATTTCGTGAGTGCAGTGTGCCAAGGAAAAAGATAAGAAGCAAATTAACAAAAAATTGGGTTCTGTGATGTCCAAAATTTAGACACGAAGTCAGTTAAACCCCGGGCAAAGGTTGCTTCATTAATTATCAAGAGAGATAATCAATAGCTTGTGTATGTTCCCGTGAATTACAATCGAATACTTATAGAGAAGTATCAAAGGGATTCTTTTTCAAGGCTTCAAAGGGTGACATACGAATTTCGTTACATATCATCCTAAACATAAGGTGAGTAATTGTAACCGAAATTACTTGTTTGACCAGTGTAGTCAGTGACAAGTTGCTTTGGAAAATTATGTAAAAGTGACTAAAGAAAATAATTGATACTCACACTGAAATCACATCCAAAGAAAAGTATTTAAGCAAGATCTTGTTGGGAAACAAATGTTGTGGGCTTTGAATATTTGATCAAGACCACTCATACGAAAGAATGTGATTTGGTGTATACGAAATTTTGGTACAGAAACAAGTGTTTCGTAAAAATCTGGAACAAAGTTCCCCGTCAATTCTTTGATAATTTCGTATATTTGGGTTTCACTTGCATCACGGTCTCATGAATTAAGATCATTAACACAGATTTTTGACATGTTTAAGTCATGATTATTTTGATCAATGACCTCTCGAACATGTGTCTTTGTGTGTGAAAAGTGTTAAGAATTTTGTGATGAAAAAGATTGTTAAAGATTCTAATGTACCTCTGTTAGACTTGGACCAAACAGTAAACTCTTAACTTATTTGAGAAGAGTAAGGTAGCTCAGTGACTAATGCGAATATAAGCTTGATTGGGAAGAAACTTTCGTATGAAAAATTTCATTAGGGCTTTCGTAAACACACATTGAGTCTTTGGAGGCTTGGGTCGACATGCAGCAGCATGCTTCTAGGGACATCTTAACTAGTGCATAATTTGAAGAACAATACCTTCCCTAAGAAACATAGGCATGACCCTTGAAAAATTCTTCGTGTAAATATCCTTGATACCTAAAACAAAAATAATAACAAAGTAACAAAAATCTTTTTGGATTTTATATTTTTGAAAAGAAAGAAAAATATTTTTGTGATTTTGAATTTTTCGAAAAATAAAACATGCAACAAAAGAAAATCTTTTTGGAATTTTTGAATTTTCGAAAATGAATACAAAGAAATGAAAATAGTTTTGGTTTTTCAGTTCTTCAAAGAATAAAAGACAAACTAACGAAATTTAAAGATGATACCAAACACACGAAAATTTTCAGCTTCAATATACGAAAACGAAGCGTGTCGAAGCGCTGAATGTGAACAATAACCTCTGAATAGTTAATACGATCAGCCTATGAATGAATCATTTTGCCTCTAAATCGACACCCTTTTTACCAATGGGAATTTAGTGAATTTTATATGATTGATCCTGGTACAAATTCGCATCTCACATTCCCAAACCTGCCAAAATTCTCATAAAAGATTTTTCATCAAGAGGTTTTTTGAAAATATCAGCAAGTTGATCAGTTGTTTTCACAAAATGGACTTCAATATTTCCATCTTCAACGTGATCTTTTATGAAATGATAACGAAGAGCAATATGTTTCATTTTCGAATGTTGTGCTGGATTATGACAAATGCGTATAGCACTTTATGAATCACAATACAATGGAATCTTTTTCATATTAATTGCATAATCACGCAACTGGCTTTGAATCCAGATGATTTGAGAAGTGCAAGCAGCAGCAGAAATGTATTTCGCTTCAACAGTGGAAATTGCAACACATGTTTTCTTTTTCAATTGCCAACTGAAAAGCTTCTCATCCAGTAATTGACATCCTCCACTTGTACTTTTTCTATCAAGAGTACATCCACCAAGATCTGAATCTGAAAAGGCTTGAATGAAAATTCCAGATTTCAAAGGATACCACAATCCTAACGAAATTGTTCCTTTGAGATAACGAAAGATATTTTTCACAGCTGTTAAATGTGGTTCTCTTGGATTCGCTTGATACCTAGCACAATTACATACAGAAAACATGATATCAGGTCTACTTGCTAGTTAAATATAGTAAAGAACCTATCATGCTTCTGAACAAAGTAAGATCAACAGCAGGTGTATCTAACGAAGGTGTTAATTTCGTTCCAACTGCCATTGGCACTCTTAGCTTCGTGCTATTCGTCATTCCAAACTTCTCAAGCAAGTTCTTCGTGTATTTTTCTTGGTTAATAAAAATTCCTTCTCTGCTTTGACGAATGTTTAACCCAAGAAAATTGTTGATTTTACCCATCATGCTCATTTCGAATTGACTCTTCATCAAATTCTCAAATTCACTAGACAAAGTTGGGTCAGTAGAGCCAAAAATAATATCGTCAACATAAATTTGAACAAGCATTTGATGATTCCCAACTTTCTTACGAAATAATGTGGGGTCAACCGATCCTTGTTTAAATTTCGACTGTTTTAAGAAATTAGTAAGTGTTGCATACCATGCTCTTGGTGCTTGTTTTAACCCATAAACAGCCTTATCTAATATGTATACATGATTAGGAAATTCTTCGTTAATGAAACCTTGTGGTTGTTCAACATACACAGTTTCTTCAAGCTATCCATTCAAGAATGCACATTTGACATCCATTTGATAAACATCAAAGTCCTTATGAGCTGCATAGGCTAAAAATATTCGAGCAGCCTCGAGTCTTGCGACAGGGGCAAAGGTTTCTTCATAGTCGATACCTTCTTGTTACGAATAACCTTTAACTACAAGCCTAGCTTTATTTCGAATGATATTACCTTCTTTGTCGGTTTTGTTTTTGAAAATCCATTTTAACCCGACAATCAAAACATCATTTGGTTTTGGAATCAATCTCCAAACCTTATTTCGTTCGAATTCAGCAAGTTCAGATTGCATTGCAACAACCCAATCTGAGTGTTCCATAGCAACCTTAACTGTCTTTGGCTCAATTTTCGAAATAAAAACATTAAACATTCATAATTCTTTATTCGTATTGAGTACCTCATTTTTCGCACGAATTTGAGCTCTCGTTAAAACTCCATATTGTGGATTTCCTATAACTTGCTCTTTCGGATGATTTTTCGTCCATTTCTCAAGTGGTGGATATGTTGGATCAAATTCCAATGGTGCATCTTCATAGATATCTTCATTTTCAGATCCTGCAACAGAAATATTATCATTAAATTCATGAAATTCATCATTTTGATCAAGATTAATTGTTTCTGTTTCATTATGCTCCCCCTCAACATAATTGTCATTTTGATGCTCCCCCTCGAAATTATTATACATACTACTCTTCTCCCCCTCGAAAGGATGCTCCCCTCAACACTTGAAGGTATATTCGTATGCTCCCCCTCCATACAAGCATATAGCATACTTTCGCCATTTGCAATAGTATCCGAAGTTAGTGTTGAATCATCAGTATGTTTCGAGGATTCGGGTGTTTGATTATCAGCAGCATTAACTTCAGCATCAACAGCCCTGTCTGGGACACCAAAATTTAAATCATAATCAAAATCGATTGAATTAACATCTTCAGTTTTATTATTTGATTCATTAAGAATTGATTTTTGTTCAAACTGTCTTTCCACTTGTTTGACATAATAGTCATCAAAAGTAAGATTAAACGTTTCTTCAATTTTTCGTGTTCGTTTGTTTAACACTCTATATGCAACCGAATTGTTCGAATAACCCAAAAATATTCCTACATCAGCTTTAGCTTGAAATTTCGAAAGATTATCTTTGAGGTTCATTATGAAGCACCTGCAACCAAAAACATGAAAGAATTTGACATTAGTTTTCGATTGTTTATTATTTCATATGGAGTGATATTAAATCGTCTATGAATAAACGATCGATTCTGAGTAAAGCATGCTATTGTTACAGCTTCGGCCCATAAGTATTGAGGAAGATTCGCATATGTCAACATTGTTCTTGCCGCTTCGCACAATGACCTATTTCTCCTTTCGACTACACCATTTTGTTGAGGTGTAGATGGTGATAAGAAATTATGCGAAATCCTTTTTTCCATTAGAAATGAATCCAACACATTATTCTTAAACTCAGACCCATTATCACTTTTGATTCTTCGAACATTCTTTTCAGACTCATCTCTATTTTCTTGATAAATTCGATCATTGTTTGAGCAACTTCAGATTTTAACCTGAGAAAATATACCCAAGTGAATCGTGAAAAATCATCAACTATAACCAAAATGTATCGTTTCTTGTTGAGTGTTTCAACAGTTGATGGTCCACAAAGATCAATATGAAGAAGTTCCAATGATTCAACAATTTTCGAATCTATGACGATTGGATGTCCTTTACGATGTTGTTTTCCTTGTTCGCAAGCTGCACAAAGAGTATCATTGTCAAATTTCAGCACATGTAAACCACGAACTAAGTCTTCTGTAACCAACTTATTCAAGTTTCGTAAGTTAAGATGTAATAAACGCCTATGCCATAACCAGCTGACATCATTTGAAGCTTTCGAAAGTAGACACACAGATGGTTTGCCCACAATTGGTTTGATATCAAGCGTGAATATATATCCATATCGTTTCGACTTTAACAACACTTCATTCGTTTCAACTTTTGATATTATGCTTCATTCTTCGTCAAACACAACTTGATTCCCAGTGCCCACAACAAGTTGCGAAACACTTATCAAATTATGTTGAAGACCTTCCACATAAGCAACTCGATTCACTATGAATTTACCATTTGTTACTTTGCCATAACCTTTGACTTAACATTTATGATTATTTCCAAACTTCACTGCTCCAGCATTTTCAAGACTTTGAAAATCTCTTAAATTCTCCTTTCTTCCAGTCATGTGACGAGAGCAACCACTATCAATGTACCATTTCTCATCATATTGCTCGTCACACAAAACCTGCATTCAATTAAAGAATTTAGGTACCCAAGGCTTTTTGGGGTCCTTGGTTATTAGCTTGAAACAATGAATTAAATTTAGAACTCAAAGCCCAAGTTCGAACTTTCGTTTTTACACTATCAATTAAGTCAACATCATCAGTTAAAGATATTGAAACATAGTTTTTCAATAGTTTTGGACTTTCATTTGATTCCATGTCAGGCTTCTCAATTCGTGTAGCTTTGTTGATTGGTTGCCATCTCTGAACCGGAATATTCGAATCTTGAGAAGATGAACTTCCAGTTGAAAATTCATTCAAATACTCCTCATAAGCATTTTTGATCTGTTGTTGAGAAAACTTTCCTAATTGAAACTTTTTCCCTTGTCCCTCAAGCCAATGATTGATTGATTTCACATCTGAAGTACCTTTTGAGTATGAAACCTTTGTTTCTGTATGAACTGATGGATTTGGAAATTTTGGTTTTTGTGGAGTGAATTTGACATTCGTTTGAGAATGTGTTGATTTTCGAACATTGTCAGATTTTCGGACATACACAAGGTTGTGAGTTGTCTTAAAATTTTGAAAGTTGACAACCTTTCGAACATTTTCAACCTTTTTATTTGTATCACTTTTATGTTTAGTTGAAGGAAATTTATCTATTACATTTGTTGGTTTATGAAAAGAAGTATTTGTTGGTTTTCTTTTGTAAAACGCCTTTTGAAAAGTCTTTGTTTGAGAAATCATTGATGAGTTTAAATTTGAAAAATTGTTGATTTTTCGTTTTTGTGAATCAGACGAAACTTTGGATTTTGACAAAGCGGGATTTTTCTTTTTCAATGTTGACTCGGTTGTTTGATTTTCGTTTAACACTACTTGCCAAAAAATTGCTTTTCGTGCCTTTCTTTTTGAAACTCCTTTTTCTTTTGAAAATTTTTCAACAAGTGTTTTATATTCTTGTGAATTAAGTTTCACAACTTGAGGTATCTCACAATTTCTTGTTTGAAAACTTGTTTTTCTTTTTCAGATTTTACAACCCATTTTCGTTTTGGTTTTTGTCTTTGAAATACATATGAATTCTTGGTTAGGTTGTTTTCAACAATGCTTTGATTCCAAAAGAATCCTTCGTCTGAAGTTCTTTTGTTGTCTTCTTCAACCAATTTATTAAACTCTGGCTTGATGTTCTCAGCATTCCCAGTAGTGACAAATACTTGATTTGGAAAAACTACTTCATCTGTGCATGTAAAATTTGGATACACGACAGTATTAGTTTCCAAATAGTGAGCACCTTTGTCATTCATCACTTTTTCAAACTTTTCTGTTCCTCCATAAACTTGTTCAACAACAACTCTTGGAATGGATGTTTCATTCGAAACATTCTTTTCTGACTTATTATTACACGAAACTTTGACTTTGTCCTCCTCTTGATCACTACTATCCGTTTGACTGTCTCGTATCTCTACATCATCAAAGTCACAAACATTCGAAGTAGAGTGTTTTCCAATGTCATCCTCAACCATCAAATCATTAACAATTTCTTTACCATTGATCTTAGATGTGACATTAATGATAGACAACTGAGAACAATCAATACTTTTCTCATCTTCAATTTCACTGATTTCACTAACATTATCCGAGTTATCATCAATATCAGCAAAATTGAATTGAGAGTCAAGTTTCAAATGTTCAGTTCTTTTCAAAATTTTCACTTGTTCATCTTTTGTCAAACTTTCATTTACAATTTCAACAAGTTCGTCAGCATATAGAAATTCATCTATCTTAACAATACCATAAGCAAATCTATCATCTGGCACTTTGTTAAAATCAGGTATGGTATTTTCACAATCATATGAGATGATATCAACTTTTTCTCTCTCAAAGACAAGAAAAGGTAACAACTTACGATGTTGTTCTTTGCTAATATCAGATGAATGATGTAAAGCAGTTAATTTTGCATACAAATGCTTAGTAGAATTACAATAGATGTTTCGTTGAGCAAGGAACATCCTACCTTCCTTATCTAGATTTTCCCTATCA
Organism: Lactuca virosa; assembly: GCF_052849685.1. Lineage (NCBI taxonomy): Eukaryota > Viridiplantae > Streptophyta > Magnoliopsida > Asterales > Asteraceae > Lactuca > Lactuca virosa. Next base: position 207,795,044 of record NC_136426.1, read on the forward strand.
GTATTAACATTCCTTAATTGTAATTCTAGACACTCTACTCTGCTTCGTTTCATGTCAAGTAACTTGTGTGTCTCTAGCAGTTGATTATTAAGTTTCTTTGCTTCAGTACTAGTAGACACAACAATAGCATCAAAGTAAGCAACAATATCATCAAAAGCAATTATTTCAGAATCATATGCTTGTAAAGGAATGTTAAATGACTCAAGAATAGAACGTACCTTTGTTGTCATTGGAGATTTTTCACTTGACTTCATCATGAAGCATCGACCAGTCACTTCTTCTTCTTCTCCATCCTCAAACTTTGCAAACATGGCACCATGAGTGGGATGCCTCATCTCTTCATCATCAGATCCAGATGACCAGATCTGATAAGTGCCATCTTCTTCATTTTCTCCTCTTGCCACAAGGGACATTCCCTTTGCCTTCGTACGAACCTCTTCAAGCTTTTTAGAGTAGTACGCTTCGTCCTTCACTCTATTCTTCTTCTCATCTTTCTTACGAAGCATGCAGTCGTTCGCAAGATGGTTCACTCCATTGCAATAATGGCAATCTATTCCTGAATCACCTTTCAATTTCTTCTCTGTCTTGGACTCTTTCCCTTTTTCATCATTCTTCTCAGACTTGTAGAATTTCTTCTTCTCATCCACACCAGACTTCACGAAGCTTCCTTTTCCATCACTTTGCTTCCCTTTGTAATTAAAAGGCTTCTTGAAAAACTTTTTAACTCGATTGTTAGAGTAAAAAGCAACAGCTTCATCATCAGAGTTCATGAGAAAACCTTCTTCATCCGAACCCTCTTTTTCAACAGTCTCCACCTCATACACTTTAGAATCAAGAGCCAGTGGTCCTCATATGCTCTGTTTCGCCTCTTCCATCGTTTTGAAACTTCACTTTCGTGTGTTTTCAGCTGGTTGTACACATCATTTAGAGATGAACAGTCGAAACTCTGTTGATTTTTGATCATCATACTCACACTCCTCCATTCCTTACGAAGTCCCATGACAAAAGTAAGATTGAACTCCATTAAGGACCTTGTGATTCCATACCTATTGCATCGGTAAATCAGCTCATTCAGAAGATCATAATAAACTTCAATTGTTTCATTTTCCATTTGTCTGAACTCCTTCAGCTCTACCAAACATTGCTTGACTGAATTGATCTTCGTCTTCTCACTCCCCTGTTACTTCTCCTTGAGAGTGATCCAGATCTCGTTAGAAGTTTTACAACCACTGATGTAGTTGTAAACAATAGATGGCAAAGCACCTCTCAGCTCTCTCATACAACGTTTCTTATTGTTTTCCAGCCTTGTGGATTGATCTTCAACAGCAGAAGTTGTTCTAGATGAACCAATGTTCTGAACATTTGTTGGAGGTTGAACTGTTTCCTTGATGCAATTCCATAATTCCTCATCCAGGCCATTCAGATAGTCTTCCATACGATCCACCCATTGATCGTAGTACTCTGGAATCAGCATCGGAATTTTTGTTGATGATCCAAGTAAATGAGAATAAGAAGTCATCGTATTCAACTTAAAGTTCGCCATTGATCAACAAACGAGAAAATTCAGAAAACTTGATGAATTTGAAATTTGATCAAATGAATTGATCAAAAGCTTGTAATCGATCACTCGATTATACAATTCAAATGCAGAATCTAATCAAATCTGTAGATCAGACGTCATTTTCAGAACCAAATCGCGGAAACTTTTTGAGACGAGAAATGACTCAAAAACAGATGATTCAAAATGAAAATCAGATCATTGCAGTTTGATTCCTGCTCTGATACCAATTGAACAGGAATTGTAACGAGAAATTGAATGAAATCAGAGTTAAACAAACTAAAGATCAATCAAGAACAGAGAATGTAAATAGAATCTGGTTTCAGCTCATATTACTCTCAAATGAACAAGAGTACAAAAGTAGACAACATACAGGGAAAAACTTGTTATCTAACTCTATGTTCAGTTCCTATTTATAGGAAACTGAGAGTACAAAAAATACTAAGTCTAGGAGTTATGCTTCGAACATGAAATGACTTAGTAAATACATTACATACGAAATATAGTAAATACACTTCAACTCTTTACAACAAGACTTCGACCCTAACACTTCTCTGATCGTAATGTTTCCAAGATCTGACGTAGATGCTTACTATGCTCTTCCTCACTACGAGAGTAGATAAGTATGCCATCAATGAACACGATGACGAACTGATCCAAGTAAGCACGGCATACCCTATTCATTAAGTCCATAAATATTGCGGGTGCATTAGTCAATCCGAATGGCATCACTACAAACTCGTAGTGTCCATAACGAGTTCGGAAGGCTGTCTTCGGAACATCCTCCTCAAGCACTCGTAACTGGTGATACCTGGATCTCAGATCTATCTTTGAAAAGTAATTCGCCCCTTGCAGTTGGTCGAACAAATCGTCTATGCGAGGCAGAGGGTAATGATTCTTGACAGTTAGTTTGTTTAGCCCTCTGTAGTCTATGCACATACGGAACGACCCGTCTTTCTTCTCTACGAACAAGACCGGAGCTCCCCAAGGTGAGAAGCTTGGTCTGATAAAGCCCTTGCTGAGCATTTCGTTAAGTTGATCGGATAGTTCCTGCATCTCAGTTGGTGCTAGACGATAGGGCGATTTGGCTAATGGGGTAGCCCCTTGAACTAAGTCGATTCTGAACTCGACTTGACGCTGTGGAGGTAATCCTAGAAGTTCTTCTAAAAAGACGTCGGGAAAGTCGCGTACTTCTTGGATGTTCTTTATGTCTTTCGTCTCTTCGCTCATATCAACCACATGAGCAAGGAATGCGTGACATTTCTTTCGTAAGTACTTCTGGGCTTGTATACTCGAGATGATACGAAGGTTCGTGTCGGGTTTGTCGCCATAGATTACTAGAGTTTCGCTAGATGGCAGATTAAGACGAACAGCCTTCTCGTAACACATGATGTCGGCATGATGTAGACTTAACCAATCCATGCCGATTATGACGTCGAAACTTTTAATGGAGACTGGCATGAGGTCGATTGGAAATGAATGGCTATCTAGAGTTAGAGTACATCCTACGTATATACTGCTAGTGTTCTCTGTCTTACCGTTAGCCATTTCTACAGTGAACGGTTCTTTAAGTGCACGTGATTGTTGTTTAAGTAAGTGAGCAAATTTATGGTTCACGAAACTCCTCTCCGCTCCACTATCAAATAGTATACATGCATATGAGTTATCGAGGAGAAACGTACCAGTGACCACTGTGGGGTCGGCAACCGCTTCCTCGTGGCCTATAGCCAAAACTCTTCCAACTCCACTAGCGTTCCCAGCCTTCGGGCAGTTCCTCTTGTAGTGACCCACCACGCCACATCCGTAGCAAGCCTAACCCACACCAACGTCGGGGACTTGTGTAATTGGCCTTGCCGGTGCTTTGTATAAATGGGCAGTGTGCCCTTTCCTGTTGCAGTTAGCGCACTGCATTTCCCGGCAGGGTCCGTTGTGATGGAAGTTGTACTTGTTGCACTTGGGCAAGCTCCCAACATACTGTTTCATCGGCGTAGTAGAAGTAGGTGTTATCGCAGTATGAACGGCCACGACCTGCTGCTTTTTGGCAGTGTTCTGCATTGCGTTCTTCTTCTTATTATCCCAGAACTTCCGCTTGTTGTCAGCAGCTTTGGAGGGTTTTGGGTTTGCTAGGGTTGTTGTTGTAGTTGGGGTGCGGACTCCATGATCAATGAGCCGCTGTACCAGCCGCTGTACCAGCCGCTTGGCACTATCGAAGGTAGTGGGGTTTGAAGCTAAGACATTCCTCTGAAATGGAGGCACCAGCCCTCAGATATACCTCTCTATTTTCTTTCCCTCAGTAGGGACCATTACCGGACATAGGGCCACTAGATCGCTGAATCTGGCAGTATAGGCCACTATGTCGGGGCCCTTCATGGTCAGGCTCCAGAGTTCCTGTTCAAGTTTCTGAACTTCGCCCCTTGGGCAGTACTCTTCCATCATGAGCTCCTTTAGAGCTTCCCAGCCCATAGCATTAGCCACTATTAGAGTTAGTGACTTGACATGGCTATTCCACCATGTCAGGGCTCTGTCCGAGAAGGTGCAGGAAGCAAATTTAAGTTTGCTTCCTTCTGGACAGGAACAGATCTCAAAGATCGATTCCGTCTTTTCGAACCATTGCGAGAGGGCAATGATTCCGCCAGTCCCGTTGAAGGACCTGGGCTTGCAGTTGGTGAAGTCCTTATACGAGCACTCCCTAGAGCGCATTGGAGCATCACCTTGAGTGGAATGCACAGTCGTTCCACTCCCGCTAGTTCCACTAGCACTGAACTGAGCTAGGGCTGTCGTGACAGCCGCATTCACCGCAGCTTGGATAGCTGCCGGGTTGTATTATGGAGGAGTTGGAGGTGGTTGCGTAGGAGTTATCGGAGGATTACGCCTTGTCACTCTTCGAGGAGGCATCGCTCAACTAAAAGTTTACAAAGAGGAAAATGATAGTAAGAATCAATCGCAAGAATAATAAAAGTGATCCATAGGCTAATTCTCTATAGTCCAACAAAACAGCTGAGAATATGATTGATATAGAGATCTAGCAGTAGAATGATGAAGGCACTTGGATATGGATTTCCCAAAAGATTAGATAACTGTCAATAATATTGGCATTAACGATATAACAAGTTCGGGAAAATGACCTAGAAGTAGTTCTTACATCAAACCAAAATGAGAAAATTTTGACAGCATAAAGACCTAGCAACAGTACTAGAAAGTTAGGAATATTTATAGGGAAAAGTGCTACATAGAGCATAGATACGAATGATATTCTCTTAAACCAAAAGAAAGGACGAGTAGAGCATCTTCTACCGGCAACGGGTACCCCTCGGGTGAACCCTCAAGTCAGCCAGCTGACGCTCCACATCAAGAAGGTGTCGTTCGTATACTCGTTGGCGTGCTCAGAGTTCTATGACCTTAGCTTGAGTTTTAGCTAAGGATTGTAGCAGAGCTTCATTTTCTCTCGAAGTTCTCTCGCGAGCATCTTCGAGACAACGAATGCGGACATTATTCACCCCCGCATTGGCATCAACCTCCATGATTCGGTTGATGGCTGTCCTACCCTGCTCTTCATTACGAGCTACCCTGCGGACCAAAATAGGCAGGACTCTGTCCGCTGAGCCTCCCTCGCTTAGGTTGTAGAAGCTTCGGTCTCCATTGTATGGCATAGGTTGACCCTGCTCCTGACTCCATGCACCTAAGTGTTCCGCCCACAGAGGCGTCGGGCCTTGAAAAGCCGGACGAGGGTTAGGATTCGGAATTGGAGCTACCAGGGGTAGGTCATTGACTTCTGGCTCGGAGTTAGAATCCTCCGGAAAGTTCTCTGTGAAGTCATCATCCAAAGGAATTGGTTGATTCTCGTCGGGCTCATCATCGAGCCATCCACCATCGCCTTGGTTGGGGAAGTACGGGTCACCAGGGAGATTGAATCCAGCCATGTTATCTACGCGAGAATAGAGGTAAAAGAAATAATTAATAGACGTACTAATCAAGATAGTTATATGATGATCGTTATCAGTTACTTCAATACTTGCGTAGTGCATACCAGTTATATGCAATCAAAATAGGATAGACCTTCAAATAAGTGACCCTAACTCCAAATCCACAACCAAACAAGGAACAGGAAGTAAAGCAAAGGTCACAGATTCTAAGTCTATGACACCTTAGTCACATATAACCTTAGCGTATCCACCTAGCAACTATTGACCTACTAATAAAGACTTTTAGTTCTCAAATAAGTAATTATAGTAACATAAAATACTCATATAGTATTTTAAGTTTATGTTTTCTTATAATGTTTTCATTGTAGTAGTATTGGTAAGTTTTTAGACTTGCTGCAACACCACAACCATTCCTAGGCACATGCTAATCACTTCTCGGAAAGATATAGTTGATCAGGCTTGTAACGACATAATTTTTCAAATAAATTTTTCATTTTTAATTTCATAAAGCACATGTCATTTTATATAAAACACCATAATAGTCAACAAATTTTTCAAAACATAATTTCAAATCCAGGATCCACAATCATAGCTCCATATCCAAAGTGTGTGTACAATCACGCCGGTGCCTTCCCACGATCCTCGGAAGTACCTGAAACACATAACGCATAACACGGTAAGCACGAATGCTTAGTGAGTTCCCCAAAATACCACATACAACATACTAGCCACTCGAGGCTATAACTAAAAGATGCCTTCCGACCAATGTGTCTCAGTGGACCATCCGACTCCACAGTTCTGGTAAACCTTCCGATCCTACCATGATTTGCCTTCCGGCCCAACTCTGACTGTCTTCCGGCCATAACTATCATTGTCGTTCGGCGATAACTCTGAGTGCCTTCCGGCCCTGACCTTCCCATCCCAAGCATACAACATATACATATCACATAAATTCACATAACTCATATCAATACATAAGACCTTCCGGTCACATATAAATTCCACTCTAAGTAACGTATAGTGAGAAGACTCACCTCGAACTAGCTCGGAATAATCTCAGACTCGAATCTCCGGTCTAGCCTTCGTCTAATACATAAACAAAAATTCTAGTTTAATAACAGCACTCATTAAGCTAGACCACCCCCCCCCTTTTATGCTCCCCTCTCTCTCAGAAGGGTAAAAGACCATTTTACCCCTTCGTGAGTCCAAAAGTTCATTTGTTAACCGAACCCAAAAAGTCAACAAAAGTTAATGCCCACGAGTACGCTGCGCGTACCGGATCCCTAAGCTGGGCGTACTCGTCCTCTTCGCGGGTATCGGGCTGATTGAACCCTACGCCCCGCGTACTGGGATTTACGCTCAGCGTACGTCCCAGTTTCACTATTTTCCCCACATGGTCTTAATCCGTTAAGACCTTGGCTCAGAATATAGATCTGGACCCCCTACAGTCTCCTAGTCCATAAAGTCGAAGACTTTATGCCTTTGCATGGCTGGTTTGGCTTTAAACACATAAAACCCTCATCCATTTTCTTCCTTAAGCTCATTACCCATGCATGGCTAGTTCTTATTACCCAAGATAGGATTTTTATGACCTTATAACACGAAATACACTAGCAAGAGACAGATCTAGGTCCTTAGAGCTCATCAACTCAAAAAGCCATCAACTTTTGGGACAAAACCCTAAAACAGCCAAAATAAGAACACACAACAAAAAAGGAAGAAAGCTTGAAGCTTTATACCTCCAAATGAAGCTTCTCACACTGCTAAGCTCGGATCCAAGTGCTTGGGCTCTTACTCCTTCTTCTCCAAAGCTTCCTTTCCACTCTTAAGGTTCAAGAACACACCCATAAGCTCTCAAGGGCACTCTCTAGCTACAAGAACGAGGATTAGGGTTTTGGATGGACAAGTCTCTGGAAATGGTGGCCAACACTGAGGCCATAACGTTCTTTGGGGACTCATTTAGAATTAGGGTTTCATTCTGGGCTTGGTACGCCCCGCGTACACCATGGTATGCCCAGAGTACCAGGCATCCTCCGCGTTATTAATACGCTAACAAGTACGCGCGTCGTACTCCCTATTACACCCAGCGTACTCGATTATTACACAAACTACACAAGGGCTAAACTAACAACTTAAGGAAAGAAGAAGGGCCATGGGGATATACCTGATTTCAGGATGTTACAATTCTCCCCCACTAGAATCAGACTTCGCCCTCGAAGTCTTGCTCCGCAAATAACTCGGGGTACTATTCTCGCATCTCCGATTCTGGTTCCCAAGTCAAATCGGATCCCCTCCGATGTTGCCACTGGACCTGAACCAGAGGCACTTCCTTGTTCCTCAGAACCTTCACTTTCCGATCTAGGATCGCGATCGGCCTCTCGATGTAATTCAGGCTTGCATCCACCTAAATGTCCTCTAATGGTACTACCGCCATCTCATCAACCACACACTTCCGCAACTGGGATACGTGAAAGGTGTTATGGATCTGGCTTAACTCCTCAGGTAGCTCCAGCTGATATGCTACCTTGCCAACCCTGGCAATCACCCTGAAAGGTCGAATATATCGAGGCCCCAACTTGCCCCGCTTCCTAAACCGGATCACCCCTTTCAATGGGGAAACTTTCAGAAGCACAAAGTCTCCAACCTGGAACTCAATCTCGGATCGTCGCCTGTCCGCGTAACTCTTCTGACGACTCTGAGCCGTTTGCAACCTCTGTCTGACCTGTTGAATATACTTGATCGTCTTCGACAGAATCTGATTGCCACCCATAACTATCTGCCCTACCTCTCCCCAGCAGATGGGAGTACGACACCTCCTCCCGTAAAGAAGCTCGAAGGGAGGCATACCGATGCTCGAGTGGTGGCTGTTGTTATAGGAAAACTCAGCCAAAGGTAGGTATGAGTCCCAACTCCCACCGAAGTCCATAACGCATGCCCAAAGAATGTCCTCGAACTTCTGAATCGTCCGCTCACTCTGTCCGTCCGTCTGTGGGTGGTAGGCGGTACTAAAATGCAATCGCATTCCCAACTCCTCATGGAACTTCTTCCAGAATCTGTAAGTAAAACGCACATCCTGATCTGAAAATATGGATGTCGGTACTCCATGCCGAGCTACCACCTCTCGCACATAAATCTCTGCCAGCCTCTCAGCAGAAGAGCTCTCATAAATAGCAAGGAAGTGAGCGCTCTTCGTCAATCGATCCACAATCACCCAGATCGCGTCAACTCCACGTGCCGTCCTCGGCAATTTGGTGATAAAGTCCATCGAAATCTGCTCCCACTTCCACTGGGGAATCTCCAAAGGCTGCAATGGACCATGAGGGCGTTGGTGTTCTACCTTGACCCGGCGGAAGGTCAGGCATCTCTCTACTACCCACGCTACATCCCTCTTCATACAGGGCCACCAGTAGTCTCTTTTCAAATCCAAATACATCTTAGTGGCTCCTGGATGGATCGAAAACCTCGACCTATGCTCCTCCTCCATCAAAGTGCTACGAGCTCCGCCCGTATAAGGTACCCAAATCCGGCCTCGAAAATTCATAAGCCCCCGGCTATCCATCACAAACTCGGATACCTGGCCGATTACCCACTCCTTTTACTGTTCTCTGGTCTCACGGCCTCCGCCTGGGCCTCTCATATGGTATCCAACACCGGAGTCATCACTGTCGTCCTCATGCATATATCCTGAATCGGGGCACTCTCCGCCTTGCGGCTCAGGGCATCAGCCACCACGTTAGCCTTGCTCGGGTGATACAAAATCTCACAATCGTAATCTTTTACCATGTCCAACCATCTCCTCTGGCGCAAATTTAAGTTAGGCTGATCCATCAGATACTTCAAGCTCTTGTGGTCCGTGTAGATGGTACACCGAACCCCGTACAAGTAATGACGCCAGATCTTGAGGGAGAACACCACTGCCCCCAACTCTAAATCGTGGGTGGGATATCTCGACTCGTGAGGCTTCAGCTGCCTCGATGCATATGCTATCACGTGCCCCCTCTGCATAAGCACTGCACCTAATCCCGATATAGATGCATCATAGTAAACCACGAAGTACTTCATTCCCTCAGGAAGAGCTAACACTGGAGCTTCGCACAATCTCTGGTGAAGAGTCTCAAACGAGGTCCGCTGATCGGGACCCAAAACAAAAGAAACACACTTCCGGGTCAACTTGGTGAGAGGAACAGCAATCTTGGAGAAATCTATGATAAACCTCCGATAGTAGCCGACTAACCCCAGAAAACTCCTGATCTCGATGGGGGACCTCGGCACCTCCCAACTCATCACCGCCTCAATCTTGGTCGGGTCGACCAAAATCGTGTTATGATTAACGAGGTGTCCCATGAACTGGACCTATCGTAACCAGAAGTCACACTTGGAGAATTTGGCATAAAGCCTCTCCGATCTCAATGCTCCGAGAACCTCCCTCAAATGTTCCTCATGATGCTCACTAGACCTCAAATACACTAAAATATCGTCAATGAACACGATCACCGAACGATCCAACATAGGTCTGCATACCCGGTTCATGAGATCCATGAATGCTGCTGGTGCATTGGTGAGGCCAAAAGGCATCACCACGAACTCGTAATGCCCATAGCGAGTCCTAAAGGTTGTCTTCGGAATATCTTCCTCACGAACTCTCATCTGATGATAACCAGACCTCAAATCGATCTTGGAGAACCAAGATGCACCCTGCAATTAATCGAACAGATCGTCGATCCTCAGCAATGGATAACGGTTCTTGACCGTCAAATTGTTCAACTCCCGGTAATCAATGCACATCCGGTGTGAACCATCCTTCTTCTTAACAAAAAAGATCGACGCTCCCCACGGTGAGATACTCGGCCGAATAAATCCCTTTCCCAACAGCTCCTGAAGCTGCGAGAATAACTCATGCATCTCTGGCGGCGCAAGGCGATAAGGTGCCTTGGCGATAAGTGTCGCCCCTGGAAGTAAATCGATGCGAAACTCCACCTGCCTCTCGGGAGGCACACCCGGTAACTCCTCGGGGAATACGTCCGGAAACTCGCTAACCACCGGGACCCCAGTGATAGTACTCGGTCCCTCCGCAATATCCTGCGTATCCGACACATACGCCAGAAAACCCATGCAACCCTGCTGCAAGCTCTGTCTCGCTCTGGCAGCCGAACAAAATGCTGACCCACATCTGGTACCCTATCCATATATGATAAGCACTCCCCCACTAAAGTCTCGTATCGTCACCAACTGACGCTCGCAGTCGATCATAGCTCCAAATCGACTCAGCCAGTCCATGCCCACAATAATACAAACATCACCCATCGCTATCGGTACCAGATCTATCGGAAACTCAACTCCGAAAATCTCGAGCACACATCCCCGGATCACATCAGTCACAAACACTGCATGCTCATCGGCTATAGAGACTCTAAGAGGCCGACTCAACGCCTCTCGTCGCATACTAATATGGCGACTAAATGCTAAAGATACGAAAGATCGACTCGCACCCGAGTCAAACAACACCAAAGCAGGTACAGGATTCACAAGAAAAGTACCTAAACATATCACAAATAAGCATCATATATAAGAAAAAGAATAAGAAAAAGATCACATACCAGCCACAACGTCGGGTGCTACGCGGACCTCTTCCGTGGTCAACTGAAAGGCTCTCCCACGAGCCTTTGGTGCCTCGGCCTTCACTGGGCGACTCTCAATAGCTCGAATAGTAGCAGGTGCAGATCCCAACGCTGACCCCTGCAATAGCTGCGGGCATTCGGCCTTCCGATGGCCTGTCTGGTTACAGTGAAAACAGACTGTGAGTCCTCTGGGGCAATCCTTGGCTATGTGCCCCTCCTTGCCACACTTGCAGCAAGCACCTAATCGACAGACTCCCTTGTGACTCTTTCCGCACTTCCCACAAGTGCGGCCCTTCTGGCCTCCCGATCTCGAATGAGCGGGCTTTGTCGGCTTGGCCGCCGGCTGAGACTGTGTCGGCCGCCTATCCCTCCTCTGAGACTCCGCCTCCTCCTTGGCCTGAGTCTCTAGCTCAATCTCCCTCTTCCGAGCATTTTCCTAGAGCTCGAAAAATGTGCGGTAAGTCGAGTTCGTCACAAACTCACAAATGTCCCTCCTCAGTATGCTCAGATATCGGCTCATACGTGCCAGCTCGGTAGACACGTGCTCAGGGCAAAACAACGCCCTCTCATGAAACATCCGCGTGATCACAGTCACAGACTCAGTCCCCTGCTTGAGGGACAAGAACTCCTGGGCCAACCATTCCCTCTCCACCGGAGGAATGTACTCGTCTCGAAACATAGCGGTGAACTTCTCCCAAGTCACCGCGGTAAGCTCTGCAGTAGAGAAATCAGCTGTCACAAATTTCCACCAGTCCTTCGCTCCCAAGCGAAGATGGTTCAATGCGAACCGTACCCTTAGATGCTCCGGACAAGAACATGTATAGAAGCATCCCTCAATGTCATAAATCCATCTCATCGCTGCTATCAGATCCTGAGTCCCATCAAACTCTGGTGGCTTCGTGTTGCTGAACTCCCAGTACAGCAACGAGTCACCCCCCTGTGGCCTAGCAGCAGCAACGGTTGCGGTGGCCGCAGCAACAGCAACATCGGTAAGAGCAGCGTACCACTCATCAAATGTCTCAATCAACGTGGTATTGATAGACGCAAACATCTCTGGTATCTCAGCTCGAATGGCTGCAGCCACCTCATCATGAATCATCCTGTGAATCTCATCATCGCTAACACTGCTGCTCCCTGGAGTGTGGCGCGTACCCACCATGATGTCTCTGAAACACAACACAAAAGAAATCAGAGACTCGCTCGAGTATTCTCGCACTCGACCACTCAACCCTACTTGTTCCTTAGTACCCTAAGGATTCTTACTTGGGCTGCTTACTGATCCAGTGTTTCCAGTAGTACGGGCCCTATACTACCTTCCACACCACATCAGCATTCACCCCAATTCCTCCTCCTAGGATCCCAGATTACAAGTACTCTATATCTTGCTGAACGCAGGCTACCCTCCAGTATACCTCTCATAAGCTCCTCTCTGCTACCTACTCACACTCGAAGTACTTCACAGTAGCAGTAACTCCTAGGCTAAGGCATCACAAATCAGGCCACTCTAGTCCTAAATATGAATACCTAGCCTACACTAGCATGCATAACATATCTCATAATATCTCATAACACAAGGGTATTTTGGGAAATCACCGTTCGGGCGCTGGCTGATTGTACACACTACTTCTTTTTGCTCTTTGAAATCATTTACTCTTTTTAGAAAAATTGTTTCTTTTTGAAAACTTTTCTCAAATCCTCAGTTTGAGTTAGAAAAATTGTTCACGGCCCAAGAACAAGTAGTTGTTCTTGGTGAAAGTTTGAAGATCTAGCCAAAGATGAAATTTGTGGAATGTAAACATGGATCTTTCACTAGTAAAGCAATGAAGCAACAAACCAATGGAGGAAACACTTACATCTTTAAAGATCTAGGTGAGAAACTTGATGATAGTTGAGAGAGAATTCTGAAATCTAGGCTTGGAAGTGTAAAAAGTGTTGCAAAATGGCTAAGTATCATTTATATAAGGAGAGTTTGCGGCCATGAGGGGGTGTACGGCCGTACACCCATGTGTACGGCCGTACACTCCTCTTGAAGGAGTGTTTGGCCCGAAATGAAATACTATGACTTAAGAAAACTCATCCCTAAACCCAAACCATGATTGTACTAGGCTTAGGACACTCAAACAGACCCTAAACAATGCTAACAGATAGCAGAAACGAGTCTGACTTTGATTGAATTGAACGGTTACACAAGATAGAAATTTCGGGTTGTCATAGAACCAAAATCACGCGAAAAACCCGAGTTTCCTTTTAGTTTTCGGCCTTAGTGATGTTCACGGCCGTAAACTCGTTTACGGCCGTACACCCGTTTACGGCCAGCAACAGGTGGCCCCCACCACCGACCATACACCCAGCCTATAAATACGGGACTCCCACCTTCATTTGAACTTTTTTGGCCGAAAACTCTCCCATTCTCTCTCTAGTCTCTCAACCGTAAACACCAAAACACCCTCTTTTCTCCAAAAAAATCATCAAGAACCACCTTTGGAGGTTGTATTGAGAGCATCTAAAACGCGCTTTTCATCAAATCTAACATCATTGTTCTTGAGTTTATGGTCGTACACCATTCAAACCTTCAAATCTTCAAAGGCCGTACACCCGTTTACGGCCGTAAACCCTTTAAAGATTCAAAATCCTTCAAGAACATCGTTCACGGCCGTAAACCCTTCAAGGGACTGTTCACGGCCGAGAATAGTTCAAAGCCAGAAACCCTTCACGGCCGTAAACTCCTTCACACCGTGAATCTTGCCCGCAAACCCACTTTTCCACCACCATCGAGTCTCGATAACATTCCTAAACCAATAACAAGTGTTTTTCCAATACTATAATAAATGGTTTCGCTAATAAAATACATATATGTATTAATTGTTATTAGGATCCCGTTGAGTGTTGCGTACATCAACTCGAGGGTCTCCATTCCCAGTTTCATTGTCCAACACTTTCACGCAACTAACAGTGAGTTCATACCCCTACACTTTTATGATTTTTAATGTTTTCAAGGGGAGAATACAAGTCAAATACAAAAAAATTGTGAATTTTATACAAAATGATTTCAAAACTCTTAAAACTGATGCAATGGATTTAGTCACGTGGTTTCCACGTTTCATAAAATTGTTAGATATTTTATCCCTTTTGTATTATGCTGAGCATAAGGGACGTTTTCGACTTACAAGCGTAACTACAAAGTTTTCAGATCAAATCATAACATACATACAAACTATAATAGGTATAGTTTGGGAATTCAATACACGATTTTCCATATACATACATATAAACTAGAGTAAATTACATGAATATTCCCTATGGTTTAGGTTAATTTGCAAGTTTGGTCCCTAACTTATTTTTTTAACTCGGAAGGTCCCTACTGTTTGTTTTTTTTTTACGCGCTTGGTCCATGTCTTACCTAAAAAGACTATTTTGCCCTTGATTTTTTAATTTATTTAAATAAACACACCCCTAATCCCACACCCCTAACCTTACCTTACCTACCCCCCCCCCCCCATTTTTTCCTATTTAAATAATAGTCTTTTTAGGTAAGACAGGGACCAAGCGCGTAACAAAAACAAACAGTAGGGACCAAGCGCGTAACAAAAACAAACGGTAGGGACCTTCCGAGTTAAAAAATTAAGTTAGGGACCAAGGACGCAAATTACCCTAAACCATATGGACCATTCGTGTAATTTATCTATAAACTATTATAAGAATATAGTTTAGGGAACAAACGTATCTTTTTATAAACTTATCAGTTATTTATAAAAAGGGGCCTTTCAAAATATTACTTGTGAAGTTGTTTATCTAGTTTGTGAGACACGTCTTTGGGTACAGTTACATGTGCTAGTGGAAGACTAACCTTATGATCCAGAGTCTCCTGGAGGGAGAGCGTGAGTTTGTGTATAGATCTATACGGGAATGACTATCCCATACCTTGTGCTAGCTACAGTAGGACCGGCAGGTCTACAGGTGACAAAGTCATTAAGGATATTGGCGTCCGATTCACGTCGTATCAGTTAGTATGTTCATAAAACTCGCAAGTGGATAGCAACGATATATTTACGTAGTAATATACTTTACATGAACAACGCTTATATGATATAAGTATGGATAATACACGGTTTTATTTTAATTAATGAAACTACTATACACTTTGGTGGTAACCAAGGGTTTTTATACAAGGACATTACTTTACATTACCAATGGTATTCAGGGATTTTCATATACAATTACAGAATTCAGTAACAAACATATACTCTGGTCATAGAGTTTAAGACTACTTTTCAATACTAAGAAAATATTAGATTTTCTTGAGAACATACAAACATTTTTCACTGATTCAATGATAGGTTTTCATTACAAAAACATGCTTATGAACTCACCAGCTTAATGCTGATACTCTTTCAAAATAACTTGTATTCTCAGGAAATCAGTAGACAAGTACTTCGGCAGACTTTTGAGAAGCCGGAGCGTATAGAGTCACGTATTTATTTTGTTGCTTTTGATGTAAATAATATGAATCAAAAAAATGTAAATACCTTTTTATATATATTCAATGTAATTGTTGTGTTTACTTGATTACTATGATGCAATTGTTGTGATACTACGTATGACGTCACCCACCCCCGTGTCGTTCCGGTTTGGGGGTGTGAAAGAATGGTATCAGAGCTATTGTTTATAGTGAACTAAGTATACCGAACCTTACATGGTATACAACTATAAACACTAAGGGGCTGAAGTTCTCTGAACTAAAAGTATACCTTTTAAAATATAAGTATTTTATAAGAAGTATACAAGTATACATATGTACCGAAAACAGTATCATAAGTAGAACAAAACAAAAGTATTTGGATGTTGAACACTGCGGTTAAACCTGGATAGTTATGTAATCATGTATGGGATCAATATAGCCTAATCAACTATATTTATTTGAGACATGACCAACACGTGTCTGGGAGTGACCATGGTGTTCCAGCAAGCCTAAAACTTACCAAGCTATATACATCAAGATATCGATAGAACAGAGCATACAACATAAAATACTATAGGAGTATTTTAGCTAGAGCCGAATACAGTGTAGAGATTCATTCCAAGTGTTGCTACTTATTTCTTCCTAGCGTTAGTTCACTTGTATTGGTAACCTTTCATTGTTTATCGCTTAGTAGAACACTTTATCTATCAGGTCGGGATATGCCCTATTTCATATCACTTGATTCTAGGGGATTTACCATCCTCTTCTTCTTGATTACTTTTAGAACAAGATGCCCCCGAAGAAAAGACCCAACAGAAAGAACAACAATCCCCTGACAGATCCAACGCCACCACCTCCTCAGTTCGATCCTGCCATGTTCCAGGCAGCAGTCACGGCCGCTGTGGCTGCCGCAATGTCGCAGATAAATTCTGGCGGCTCTAGCGGATCGGGAAGTGGTACCCATCCCCAAAATCTTGAGGGTGGTCAGGGGCACCAGAAGGAGTGTTCCTACAAGGATTTCATGATCGTGAAGCCCAAGTCCTTCAACGGCAGTGGAGGAGTCATTGCCCTGACCCGGTGGTTTGAGAAAATCAAATCGATTTATGAGATTTGTGCTTGTTCTGAGGCCAGCAAGGCGAATTTTGCTGCCTGCACCTTCATCGATAGAGCCCTGACTTGGTGGAATAGCCAAGTCAAATCCCTAACTCTGCCTGTAGCCAATGTCATGGGTTGGGAGAGTTTAAAGGAACTTATGCTTGCAGCGTACTGTCCAAGAGGTGAAATCCAGAAGTTGGAGCACAAGCTTTGGAACCTGAAGATTAAGGGTTCCGACATTGCCACCTATACAGCTAGATTCTGTGATTTGGCTCTTCTCTATCCGGGAATGGTCACCCAGGAAAGCAAAAAGATAGAGATACATTTGGGGATTGACGCCCCCAACTCAAGGAAATGTCTTAGCCGCTAAGCCTTCCACTTTTGACAGCGCCAAGTGCCTGGCGCAGACCCTGATAGATCACGGGGTTGATCTTGATGAAGTGACAGCCGCTCCCGAACCACCAAAGGCGAGTGGTGGGAAAAAGAAGTTTTGCAACAAGTGAAAGGCCAAGAAACAACAAGTTGTGGCAGTTCATGTTGCTACCACTCCTTCCGCTATTCCTGCAGCTCAAGCACCTGCCAGTAGATATGCTGGTACTCTTCCAAGGTGCGACAAGTGCAACTTTCATCATCATGGGAAGTGTCATGAGATGTTGTGCATCAGCTGTGGCAAGAAGGGGTACACAACTCGATTTTGCAAGACACCAGCCCAACCAGCCAATCAGACTCCTGAAACGGGCGTTAGTCAAGCTTGTTATGGCTGTGGGGAGATCGGCACTTCAAGAGGAATTTCCCCAAGGCAACAACAACTGGCAACACAGGGAGAGTGCTAGCGATGGGCCAGGAGGAGGCGGTTGTTGATCCCACCATTGTTACGGGTACGTTTCTCCTCGACAACTCTTATGCATGCATTCTTTTCGATTCAGGTGCGGAGAGAAGTTTTGTTAGTCATGCATTTAAGCATCTACTCCAGCATAAACCCCGACCTTTAACCGAAACATTTACCGTTGAGATGGCTAACGGAAAGAAAGAGAAAACTAACGACATATTCATAGGCTGCACCTTTACCCTAAATGACCATTCCTTCCTAATCGACCTTATGCCAGTTTCCATAAAAAGCTTTGACGTCATCATTGGCATGGATTGGTTGAGCCCCAATCGTGCCGATATCCTTTGTTATGAAAAAGCCATCCGTCTAAATCTACCCTCGGGCGAAACCCTCATAATCTATGGTGATAAACTCAGCTCAAACCTTCGTATCATTTCATGCATCCAAGCCCAGAAATATCTGCGAAAGGAGTGCCATGCATTCCTAGCCCATGTCGTTGATGAAAAGCAGGAAGTTAAAGACCTTGAGAGCATCCCCGAAGTCTGCAACTTTTCGGATGTCTTCCCTGAAGATCTTCCCAGAGCTACGCCCATAGCTAAATCCCCATACAATCTAGCGCCGACAGAAATGCAAGAGTTATCCAGCCAGCTCAATGAACTACTCAGCAAGGGATTCATCAGACCAAGTTCCTCACCCTGGGGAGCCCCGGTCTTGTTTGTAAAGAAGAAAGATGGATCCTTTCGGATGTGTATAGATTATCGTGAACTGAACAAGCTTACCATCAAGAATGGTTATCCCCTATCCAGAATTGGCGACCTCTTCGATCAACTTCAAGGAGCCGGCTACTTCTCAAAAATAGACTTGAGATCAGGGTACCACCAATTGCGAGTTCATGATAGTGATGTTCCCAAGACAACATTTCGAACTCGCTATGGTCACTACGAGTTTGTAGTAATGCCCTTTAGTCTAACCAACGCACCAGAGGTATTCATGGATCTGATGAATCGGGTGTGCTGCCATTTCCTAGACAAGTTCGTAATAGTGTTCATTAATGATATACTTATCTACTTTTGGAGTGAAGAAGATCATAGACAGCACTTGAGGCTAGTGCTAGAAACTCTAAGGGCGGAGAAACTATATACAAAATTCTCTATGTGTGAATTATGGATCAGAAAAGTAACTTTCCTTGGTCACGTGGTGAGCGAGGAAGGCATACACGTGGACCCTTCCAAAATCAAGGCGATTGAGAATTGGTCAGCATCGAAGACACCCACAAAAATCCGTCAATTCTTGGGTCTCGCTAGCTACTATCACAGATTTATCCAGAATTTCTCCAGGATTGATAAGCCTTTAACCACCCTGACTCAGAAAGGTGTACACTTTTGTTGGGGAGAAAAGCAAGACATTGTGTTTCAATCATTAAAGCAGGCTCTATGCAGCACACCTATCTTGTCTCTGCCTAAAGGAACGGAGGACTTCGTGGTCTACTGTGATGCATCTAATCACGCCTAGGCTGTGTGCTCATACAACGATGAAAGGTTATTGCCTATGCCTCGAGACAGCTGAAAGCACACGAAGTCAACTATACAACTCACGATTTGGAGTTGGGAGCAGTAGTCTTTGCGTTAAAGATTTGGAGACATTATCTCTACGGAACCAAGTGTACTGTCTTCACCGACGATAAGAGCCTACAACATATCTTTGATCAGAAAGAATTAAACATGAGGCAACGACAGTGGGTAGAACTACTCAGTGATTATGAGTGCAAAATATGCTACCATACCGACAAGGCCAATATGGTAGCAGATGCCCTCAGCCGGAAAGAGTATTCAGGTCGTCGAGTGAAGGCACTAACAATGACCATCCATTCCCATTTGTTCGCTCAAATCAGAGAAGCTTAGCTAGAAGCCTTAAAACCAGAGAACATGTCGGATGAAGCCTTGAGGGGGATGGAAAAGAACTTGAAGATCAGAGGAGACAGAGTTTACTATTTCATGGACCGGATCTGGACGCCAAAGTTCGGCGGTTACAGGGAGGTTGTCATGAACGAAGATCACAAGACTCGATACTCCGTTCACCCAGGTTCGGATAAGATGTAACTGGATCTCAAAAAGCTCTATTGGTGGCCGAACATGAAAGCAGAGATCGCCACCTTCGTGGGCAAGTGCCAGACTTGCGCCAAGGTAAAGGTGTAATATCAAAAGCTCTCAGGTCTACTTCAGCCGCCAGAAATACGTGAGTGGAAGTGGGAAAGGATTACAATGGATTTCATCACTAAGTTGCCTAAGTCTCCGAGTGGGTACGATGCCATCTGGGTAATTGTCGATCGACTGACTAAATCCGCCCACTTCCTGCCAATCAAAGAAACATTCAAGATGGAGAGACTTACACGAATCTACATCCAAGAGATAGTTCGTCTGCATGGTGTACCTGTGTCCATTATCTCCGATCGGGATAGCAGATTTACCTCGAGATTTTTGGCAGTAACTGCAGAAGGCTCTTGGAACTAAGCTGGATATGAGCACAACTTACCATCCACAGACAGACGGGCAGAGTGAGAGGACCATTCAGACATTGGAAGACATGTTAAGAGCATGTGTCATAGACTTTGGTAAGTCATGGGACACTCATTTTCCCTTGGTCGAGTTCTCCTACAACAACTACCATACCAGCATCAAGGCTGCGCCATTTGAAGCCCTCTATGGCCGTAAGTGCAGATCCCCTCTGTGCTGGGCTGAGGTGGGTGACACGCAGCTAGTTAAAGGTCAAGTCCCTAATAGCACTCTCACAGGCCCAAAAATCATCCGAGAAACTACAGAAAAGATCATACAAATTCGGGAACAATTAAAAGCTTCAAGAGATAGATAAAAGAGCTACGCTGATAAGAGACGAAAACCTTTGGAGTTCCAGGTTCGTGACCGTGTTCTTTTGAAGGTCTCACTTTGGAAAGACATGATACGCTTTGCAAAGCGTGGAAAGTTGAATCTGAGATACGTAGGACCATTCGAGATCCTCGCTAGGATCAGTCCCGTAGCATAAAGACTTCAGTTACCCCAAGAACATAGCAACATTCATCCTGTCTTCCACGTCTCGAACCTTAAAAAGTGTCTATCCGACGAAACCCTTGTGATCCCTCTTGATGAGATCGAGATCAACAAGAACCTCAATTTCGTGGAAGAACCTGTCGAAATCATGGACCGGGAAGTCAAGCGAACAAAACAAAGTCGCATTCCGATAGTGAAGGTCCGCTGGAATGCCAAGCGGGGACCTGAATTCACTTGGGAGTGAGAAGATTCCATGAAACAGAAATACCCTCATCTTTTTCCGAGTCCATGATTTGTATTCTATGTTAGAATTTCGGGACGAAATTCCCTCTAACGGGGGAATGATGTGACAACCCGAACCTTTTTCCGTTACCGTTAGCCAATTTCCGTTAATAAAATTTGAATTTTATTGAGTTCCGTCAAATTCCTTTGGTTTGGAAAATCATTTAATTATATAGTTACATTTTAGATATATGAGTCGGAACCAAAATCACGCGAAAAACTCAAGTTTCCTTTTAGTTTTCTGCCTGAGTGATTTCACGGCCGTAAACTCGTTTACGGCCGTACACCCGTTTACGGCCAGCCATAGGTGGCCCCCACCACCGACCATACACCCAACCTATAAATACGGGACTCCCACCTTCATTTGAACTTTTCTGGCCGAAAACTCTCCCATTCTCTCTCTAATCTCTCAACCGTAAACACCAAAACACCCTCTTTTCTCCAAAAAATCATCAAGAACCACCTTTGGAGGTTGTATTGAGAGCATCTAAAAAGCGCTTTTCATCAAATCTAACATCATTGTTCTTGAGTTTACGGCCGTACACCATTCAAACCTTCAAATCTTCAAAGGCCGTACACCCGCTTACGGCCGTAAACCCTTCAAAGATTCACAATCCTTCAAGAACACTGTAGACGGCCGTAAACCCTTCAAGGGACTGTTCACGGCCAAAAACCTTCACGACCGTAAACTCCTTCACACCGTGAATCTTGGCCGCAAACCCACTTTTCCACCACGATCGAGTCTCGATAACATTCCTAAACCAATAACAAGTGTTTTTCCAACACTATAATAAATGGTTTCACTAATAAAATACATATATGTATTAATTGTTATTAGGATCCCATTGAGTGCCGCGTACATCAACTCGAGGGTCTCCATTCCCAGTTTCATTGTCCAACACTTTCACGCAACTAACAGTGAGTTCATACCCCTACACTTTTATGATTTTTAATGTTTTCAAGGGGAGAATACAAGTCAAATACAAAAGATTTGTGAATTTTATACAAAATGATTTCAAAACTCTTAAAACTGATGCAATGGATTTAGTCACATGGTTACCACGTTTCATAAAATTGTTAGATATTTTATCCCTTTTCTATTATGCTGAGCATAAGGGACGTTTTCGACTTACAAGCATAACTACAAAGTTTTCAGATCAACTCATAACATACATACACACTATAATAGGTATAGTTTGAGAATTCAATACACGATTTTCCATAAACAGACATATAAACTATTATAAGAATATAGTTTAGGGAACAAACATATCTTTTTATAAACTTATCAGTTATTTATAAAAAGGGGCCTTTCAAAATATTACTTGTGAAGTCGTTCATCTAGTTTGTGAGACACGTCTTTAGGTACAATTACATGTGCTAGTGGAAGACTACCCTTATGATCCAGAGTCTCCTGGAGGGAGAGCGTGAGTTTGTGTATAGATCTATACGAGACTGACTATCCCGCACCTTGCTGCTAGCTACAGTAGGACCGGCAGGTCTACAGGTGACAAAGTCATTAAGGATATTGGCGTCCGATTCACGTCGTATCAGTTAGTATGGTCATAAAACTCGCCAGTGGATAGCAACGATATATTTACGTAGTAATATACTTTACATGAACAATGCTTATATGATATAAGTATGGATAATACATAGTTTTATTTTAAGTAATGAAACTACTATACACATTAGTGGTAACCAGGGGTTTTCATACAAGGACATTACTTTACATTACCAATGGTATTCAGGGATTTTCATATACAATTACAGAATTCAGTAACAAATATATACTCTGGTCTTAGGGTTTAAGACTACTTTTCAATACTAAGAAAATATTGGATTTTCTTGAGAACATACAAACATTTTTCACTGATTCAATGACAGGTTTTCATTACAAAACCATGCTTATGAACTCACCAGCTTAATGCTGATACTCTTTCAAAATAAATTGTATTCTCAGGAAATCAGTAGACAGGTACTTCGACAAACTTTTGAGAAGACGGAGCGTATAGAGTCACGTCTTTATTTTGTTGCTTTTGATGTAAATATATGAATCAAACAGATGTAAATACCTTTTTATATATCTTCAATGTAATGGTTGTGTTTACTTGATTACTATGATGCAATTGTTGTGATACTACATATGACGTCACCCACCCCCGAACGTTTCCGCCGTTCCGGTTTGGGGGTGTGACAATTGCGGTTCAGGCCATATGATGAATAACTGTCCTAGGAACAAGTCATGCTACAATTGCGGTTAAGCTGATCATCTCGCGAGCAATTTCCCAAAGCCTGAGAATGTTCAGTCAATAAAAGTAATAGCAGACACTAACAGAAATGAACCAGAGGCTGGGAAAGCCAAAGGAAGGTTATATTAACTTACTACTGCAGAAATGCCAGATGTGGTGACAGGTATCTTCCTAATCAATGAAAAACCTGCTAAAGTACTATTCGATTCAGGTTCAAATAGACCGATAGTGTCAACAAAATTTTGTGTACAATTAAATTGTTTCCCTAAGAAATTAACAAAGAAAGTTGAGGTAGAATTTGCAGATGGAAGGATGGTGGAAGTAGGCGAAGTGTACGAAGATTGATCGATAGAAATAAATGGATGTCACTTTGCCATCAAACTGTTGCCAATATTTATTAGGGAATTTGATGGAAGTAGGCAAGTGTAGTTGGATCATAAATTTGGAAAATGTTAGGTAGGGGTAAAATTATCCTTTTACCCCAGACATGGAGTTGTGGTTTGGTTTGGAACTCAGTTTTTAACTGGGTGTCATTTTGTTATTAATAGTTCGGGGATCAGTCAGCCTGCAGCCAAGAGATTTCTGTAAGATTCAGCAGTGTGATGTGAGTCTTCTCACTATATCCATGGGTCGAAGGCACCAATACTGGCCCATTACGTGTTATGTGGTATGCTAGTTGTCTATGTGATACTTGCATGGAAGACCCCGGGGGGAGCCTGAGGCAAGTGGATATCATACCATGGGGGAGCCCATGGCATTCCAGGTAAAGACCATGGGGGTAGCCCATGGCATACCAGATAAAGACCATGGGGGAGCCCATGGCAACTATATGCATGTGTGTGTGATAATATGTGATTGTATGTAGTATGGTATTCCGGGGAACTCACTAAGCTTTGTGCTTACGGTTTCCAGTTTATGTTTCAGGTACTCCAAATTTCAAATGAAAGAGCTCGGGGTGATTGCAGCGCATACACCCGTGTTTTCCGCAATATGTGATCTTTGGGAATGAACTTTGATGATTGTTTTACTTGAAATGCTTTCCAATGTTTGGACAAATTTTACAATAGTTTTTTTATTATAATAAAAATGAAATATTTTTTATCCTTGATTTTTGGGATGTTACATATAAAATGCATGAATTAATATTAATGTGTATCATTTGAAATAAACTGGCTCCCCGACAGTCCACTACATGTCCTAGATTTGCGAGGATATGGGTAGGATGAGCAAATACCGAACCGATCCAAAAGAAACTGAAAAACCCGCAACAACGGAAACCGATACAAAAACCGTCTGTGCAATTTTGAATTTGACAAAATCGATCAAAGTCGGTTTGATGAAATTTTACCTTAGCAACTGACTCTCAAAAACCTTACTACACCATTATAATTATATTTATTAAAATATTAAATGATTATATTATATAATAGATTAGTTATAATATTATTAGTTTATTCATATTCATTTGACTCTGACTAAAGTATGAATTTGTTATCATAAATGTTTAATATTCTTTTATGTTATTTTGAATGTTTAATGCTTTTTACTACAAATGAAGTTCAACATCATAATTCTAAGAGTCCAAGAGTACTTATAATTCATAAGAGTCCAGAGTATTCGGGCTATGATTGTGTTTATAAACCAAAACTATGATTTCACCAAACTTTCAATTGTGGGCTAAAAGGTTACAAAAATAAAAACAAAAAAAATTGTTTTATGATTTTTGAACTAAGGTGTATTGGTTAGAGGGCTAAAGGCTAAAAATTTAATTGGAAAAATGTTTCACTTCTGGCCTCTTGTGGTTCTAAAATCACATCATGATCACCCCTAGATATGGTTAAGGGGGTTCGCCATAAGTGATGTGCTAATCGTCCATATTCATAATTATGTCAAAACCCAAACTCCTAGTTATACATGTTTGAATCCACCATCATTAGAATTCGGGTTAATTATGAAGAGGTGTTTTTCAAATCTTATCTTATGCATAACTAGAAATTTCCCCCTCCCCGCTTCGAGGGGAACGAAGGCAAGGTTTTGTTTACAATGTTCAAGTCACACAAAAGAAAAGTACTACTACTAAGCGGTTTATCGTTTTATGTGCACTGCTTAGGGGGGCCAAACCTGTCAACATAGGGAAGTTTAGGGACCAAACCTTTTCTAAAAATTACAGGGACAATTTTTGTAATTTTGTTAAACATTGACTGTTTCTATAAAAAATGATATTTTCTGTAAATTACGAGGACAATTTTTGTAATTTATTTTCTGCACAGGGGCAAAACCTGCCAACATACAAAAATCTAAGACATGTGGACTGTTTTTGAAAAAAAAAACTTCATAAGGGCCTTTTCTATAAATTAAAAAATTATAGGGACTAATCTGCCTAAATGTAAATATTTGTTGCAGGGACAAAATCTGTCGAAATGTAAAACCTTTGTTGCGGGGACTAAATCTTTCAAAATGTAAAATCTTTGTGGCGAAACTCCAAAAATAAAAAACATTAATGTTCATATGCACTTTCTATTTACTACCTCTATCCCATATTTATTGTCCACTTTTGACTTTTGAAGTATTTATTCTTCAACTTTGACTTTAAATATTTTTATTTATGTTATATATTAATTGACGAAACTTATAACAATGAAAAAATATTTAAACTACATTCCATCCATATATTTTGCATCAGTTATTATATATTAAAAATAAATATATTTAAGGTCAAAGTTGAAGAATAAAGACTTCAAAAGTCAAAAGTGGATAATAAACATGGGACGGATGGAAAAATATATAGTATAATTTGCTAAAAGTAATAGTAAATTATCAAGTCAAACATCATTTAGAGCATGACATATGATACAGAGGTTGTTTGTTGCTGACTAGTGACTCAGTTAGAACCTCTTAGTGCATCTGTCTCTCTGACCCGAAACCACGTTACCCTTCTATGGTGAAAGTGAGATTGTTCCTGCATAAAAGAATAATAAAGGAAAAACATGCAGATCTATCTATGCAATCCACCTCTCTTCTTTGACAAAAGGGGTGCTTTTCTATAAATGAAAGTAAGATGTTATAATTAAACATCAAGGTTGAGTTTAGTGTTGCCTATTTTTTTTGAGTTTTTAACGATTAGCTTCAATAGGAAATACTTATAAATTCTCATTTTATTACCACTAGTAAGATATATTAAGAAAAGATAAACCAATGTATGTACCTGACTTTTACTACTATGAAAAAATAAATCTGATTTCGTTCATACTACGTCAGACTTTTACAACATACCTACATCATACAAGCATAAATGTGATTTCATAAGCTAATTTCATACATAAATGTGATTTCGTAATCTGTTTCAATAATCTGATTTCGAGAAGTACCACATACCAAGACACATACATCACACTAAACAAGAAACCTTAGAGATTAATTGATAATGACAAAAATGCCCATGTAGAGAAATAATAGAATGAAATGAGATTAATTGGTAGCGAACCTGTAATAATTACATATTTGTTCAAGAATTTTCTTTGTCATCATTCTGTAAGTTTTCTATTGTTTAATGTTAAGTACAAAAATCAAACAACCAAATATTAGGATAAATGGACAAGATATTGAAGCATCTCAGGTCCCAAAGTGGCAAAAAAAAGTTAACATTAAACACCAATCGATTCCTCACTTTTATTATCTATCAAATCCAAATTTATGCACAGTTTATCCCAAAAACTATGAAAGTCTTGGAGTTTATTCAAATCCATGTATGCTCAAAAGCAAATAGATTAGGAGAAGCTTTGAAAAGAACTTGTAGTCTTTGGCATTGAAGAATCGATTTCAACAGTACATATGTTTCAACATTGAAGAATCGATAACCACATAAAACTCAATATCTCAGGATTTCCGTTTACAAGGACGCGAGTCGATGATATGTGTAAAAGAAACTACGAAGAAACAAAAATGCCATGATATATTATTATTCCGATTTATTAAATATATAATTTTTGTTCTAAGTTGTCTTTAAAATAAGTTTTTCATATGTATATATTGAGTTATAATCGCTTTCCGAGTTGCCAGTCATAAAATGAGAGGTAAAATTATAGGACACTAATGCTCAAGGGTATCCTAACATCCAAACCACATCACATGGACAATGACATTTTATATTTATCTTTATTTTTTTTCTACAATCCATCAAATTCTTTATACATCTCAGCCCTTCAAACTCCCTCAACTTTCAATCTTGGCCGTAATAACTCTATATTTACGGTTAATCGGAGGTTCCTGTCTATAGCTCATCTTCCGTTCCTCCTTCTCCCCCACGTTCAAAGGTTCTTCTCGCTTAATTGCAGCTTCGTCTTCAACTTCCCACGTTGTCTCCTTCCCACGTTCTTCAACCTCCATCAAGATCGAAGCTAGAAACTGCAAATCGGTTTTATTCCTTGATTGCTAGAAATCAGGTAGTTTTCGCTAACTATTTCGGCTATATAAGAGTTTGCTTCATTCGATTCTCCCTTCTACGACCTCAAATCCAGGTGCAATTCTCTCCCTTTTGTGAAACTACTTCCATTCCGGTAACTGTCCTTCCATATTTTAATTTGTTTCTTAAACCCTATGTTTTGCCATTATTGATTGCATCGCTCAATTGCTTTGTTGTGTTAGGTTTCACTTTTTGTTTATGTATCTCAATACATTTATGAACAGAACATTGAAGAGTTGATTAAGGAATCCTATGTCACATCTGGCTAAACAGTCTATCATAAAGTACCATAAGAAGCTAGAACTTGACGAACTCGGTAATGATAGCACAGGTCATTGCACCTTCATTGACGAACTCCGAAATAATGAGCACAGGTTTGAAGTTTTTCGATTGTTATCTTATAAATGTTCGCTAATCGCTGATCAAAAAGATCATTTTGAACTTTCTATGGAAAATATTTCATAAAACCTTTTTTCCCTCTAATAATTATCGAAAAGGGTTTTAAATTGTTCTTTTGAGACGTAATTAACTAATTTTTTACTTCCTTTGTTCCCTGTTCTTCCATAATTTCTCTATCCAGTCTTCAATATTATGCAAATTGTATCTCTTATATACCAAGTTCTTGTACTATCTAACTTAATATTAAACACTATTCAGATTCCAATTTGTTTTAGTTTCTTCAGACATGAGTAGGTTATCTGATTGCCGAATGGTGGTTGCTATGGTCACCCCATTTACCCACTATCAAATTTCATGGCATCCAAGGTTTGAATAATATCTTCATGTTCTTGGTTATATGATTGCTTGAAAACCAACTTATATTTTGAAATTTGTACATGGGATTTTTGTATAGATACATTTTAACAAATGTAAAATGTGATCAACTCATTCAGTTGGTTAGTATTCATTTCTGATCTTCTTTCAATATATGAATATGATCGCGATCTTTGTCCTTTTATCTACAGATCTGTAACACTGTGAGATTGATGCATACAAACAAAGTTTCAGCTGACATATTAGTCTCTCAGAATCCTAAAAAAAGTGTCAAATTATGAAGAAAAGACAATATTTTACATAAATGTCGTTACTCCAATAGAGTTACACACTCCTTTTTCATCTCCATTTCAGCAATTTTTTTCTGATTTCAAACAGAAATAGGTATTTAACATCCTATGTTTGACTTCATTTTATTAGTTATACAAAATTCTTGATGGTTTTTAAAACTTTTGCATTTAAGATCCTGTGGGATGTTTGTTTTACATTCATTTTTATGTAAAGTTCTATTATGCATGCAGTCAGAGCAAGTAAAGGCATTAACCGGACTTGTCACATCATTTTATAAATATAAAAACTATGGAAAACATGAGTATAAAATATGAGAATTTTTCAAGTACGAACCATTACACTAGAAAAATAAATTAACATTACTATGTAAAAGGATCAGGAGCTTGCATTAGTGAGTGGGAAAACCACAACCTTTTACTGCAGTTGGTACCCACTGTTGTATTAGTCAAACATGTATATGTCCCTTTTTTCATTTCTTGAATTTGCACCCAATATGCTATTTTAAGCACAATCATGAACTTTTATCCTCCATTATTGTCTTGGTTAATGTATAATCTTAGCCCTTTGAATTTAATGGACCATATATTTTCTATTATTTAGACTTTTAGGTTTCATTTATGTTTGGGTGTTTTTGAGGTAAACGAAGGATTGAAGAGGAGGCTGCAAGGTTGAAGATGTGAATGTGTAATAGTGTAGATTGACTCAATTTTATTCTGTCATAATCTATACATTTAAAGTTGTTTTTAAAAGATTGGATTTTTCATGTAGGTCTAGAATAATAAACGACTAAGTATTGGCTTTGACATTAAAAGTTGTCTATAATCGTTTAATTTAGTATTATGTGAATTGTTGTCTTTAAAACTTTAATTTTGCAATGTAGTTTGCTATATTTACGTTTCTTGAGTGTGGAAAAACTAAGGATTAAATATGATTTCATTTACTCTTTAACTATTATATATATATATATATATATATATATATATATATATATATATATATATATATATATATATATATATATATTTGTTTACTTTTTGCAATGTATTTCCCTTTATTGATTATGGAAAACCTTATGATTTAATTTTATAATTTACTTTCATATTTTACTATCATAAAACTTATAAAAAGGATTTGAAAGGTTAGATTACTTATTTCAATCAAATTTAACTAACAACACTGTAACTTAAAACCACATATTTTTATTCGTGCATCCAACGATTTCAAACTGTTATAGAGCAAATTTATGGTTGTATGAAACTTGCAACAATATACACTTTTTTGTGAATATAAAACTTGAGATTTTCTCAAAAATAATACAATGAATAGCAAAACACTTTCTATTTTTTGTTCTTATTACTTTATTGTACATTCATGTTTGCTATTTGTCATTTTTAAACATGAGGGTTAAACAATCATTTATTCAAATTTAGACAATGCATTTAGTAAAGCTCAACCACAACAATACACTCGTCAGCAAAAAAAAATGCACATGTAATTATTAACTGTTTAAATCTTACTTTACCAAAAAAAACCCTTGTGGATACTACTAAATGGCTGTTTAACTCTTACTTTACCAAAAAAAAATCATAATATTCATCATTTCAAAAGTATTTATAAACATTAATGTGAGATGAGTTGGTAATACATAGTGGAGCTCTTCGGGTATTTTTTTGCTTATCGTATATTGATTCATTTTGTATCATTCTTTAACAAAAGTATGAATTAGGAATCATTTTGGAGCTTTTAAATGGTTACTATTGCGAATTTCGTTTTCTTTTTGCATCTATTGCATTCGAATTTTTATCCTATTAAGGAAACATGTAGGATATGTAGATGATATGAAATTAATAGTAACATACTTGTATTTATTTGTGTATATCAGCATCCTACTTTAAAATCATTGTATTATAGCAAAAGAACGAAGTGATGAGCCTCAAATTCATCTATCTTTTTTTAATTGGGCTTAGAAGTAAGAAAACAAACATGACTTATTTCACCTAACTAATGTTCCTATAACTCATTGAGATAATTAATGTTATCCAATGGAGAAAAGTAATCAAAAAGTGAGACATGACTAATCAACGTCTCATTAATGATTTGTAATTTCCCTTTAAACTCTGCTTTTGTCTCCTCCCGTTTTAGCTTCTTGCCAATCGGTGTGGTTTTTTCATTTATATGCTTATCATATTCGTCATTTTCAAAAAAAGAATCCAAGTATCTTAAAAAATAATCATATCATAAAACAAATAATAAATTCATGGATATTAAAAATCGAGAAATAATACCAATTTTTGTCAGGTCTTTTCTTTCAAACACATTGAACTTACATTAAAAACATATTTTAACAATATAATGAAAAATTATCATTATATATATATATATATATATATATATATATATATATATATATATATATATATATATATATATATATATATATAATCATGGTTGTAGAACTCGCTACTCGGTACCTGTTCGTGTTAGGATCGAGACACTTAACACACGACTCTAAACACACATACAGCTCACGAAAAACAAGAACACAAGCATGAACATGAGGGATTTAACGTGGTTCGGTCCTTCTCTGACCTACGTCCACCGGTAACTAGGAATTTATATTTCTTGGTGCTAATCCGCACTCTTTCTGTGTTACTCTAGATACGAGTTTTACAAATACAGATGAATCTCTTATATAGAGATGGAAATCAGAAGTAGTCAAAAACACAATCGGGTCTTCAGCCAACCTTTGAAAAAACTTTACATTCAACAATTGTGGCTTCACAACTTCACATTATTCCTGCCATTTTTGACCATCCGTGGCTTCACATTCAACAATCTCCCACTTGAAGCCACGGAACAATCTTCACCTGTGCTTCAATTGTGCATCTGTATTTGATCTTAACTCCTTCCTAGTTACCCTGGCCTTCTCTTCAATTAACCTGAAGGCCAGTTGAAGCTTTCGTTAGCTCCAACGCATCAGTCATGGCTAAGTCTGCCACTGACCTGTTCTCTGTCTCCACCGGCTCCCACTGAAATGAACTGCCCGATCCTGGAACATCCTGAGAACAAACGACACTCTCCATGTGAAGCAGATAATCTGGAGAGACTTTTACAGATGGAATACTGGTTCTCTTAACCCACTGTGTTCTGGGTATTCTAGCTGAAACAAAGCCCATGCTCCCACTGCTATGAATGCCCTTGACTGGTTTTTCTGAACCGTTCCAAACACGTTCAACCTGAATCTGACCTGTGACTCTGGGTTTGCCATCTGCAAAGCAAACCTTCTTCTGTCCACGAGACTCTATGAACCGGATTTTGTTTTTCTTCTGAACTGGGACGGTTACTCCCTCAGACGGTAAACTAACCATATATAATGAACCCCTCTTATGTCCACGAGCGATCACAAGATTTCCTTTGACAACCTTCCACTGCTCATTCCTGAACTTAACCTCGTGTCCCTGTTCATCCAACTGCCCAACAGAAATCAACTGTTTCTTCAGACTTGGAATTACCCGGACATCCTTCAAAGTCCATGGACCGACTGGAGTCTTCAGATCTAAGTCACATATGCTCGTCACATCAAGAACCTCATCGTTCGCCAGTCTTACCTTACCAAAATCCCCTTCTTTCAGATTCCGTAGTGCTTCATGGTTGTGGGTAGCGTGAAATGAAGCACCCGAATCCATAACCCAGGAATCCACATTGCTCTCCACACTACAGATCAAAACATCATCATTTGAATGGTCTACTGCAACGTTAACTTCTTTCTTGTCTTTTGGACATTGATTCCTGAAATGTCCAACCTCTTTACAGTTCCAACAAGTCACATCATTTCGAGTCCTCGACTGACTCCTTCTCCTGTTCCCGCTCCCACTACCTCTGTTATTTCTTCTACCTCTGACCGCATTCAATTGTTCACTTGATGATTCCCCGGAATTTCTTCGTCTGACGTCTTCGCCTAGAATTAAATCTCGAATTCCCTCAAAAGTTAGCTCTTTCGATCCTGCGGAACTAGTAACGGCTGTAACTGTTCCAGACCAACTGTCATGTAATGATGATAACAGTAGTAAAGCTTGAACTTCGTCCTCAAATTTTATTCCCACTGACCCAAGTCTGGATAAAATCGAGTTCAAATTGTTGATGTGTACTGTAACTGAACTTCCTTCCCTCATCCTCGTGTTGACTAGTTCCCGAATCAGGAAGACTCTATTTGCTGCCGACGGCTTCTCGTACATATTAGACAATGCCTCCATGATTCCCTTTGCCGAGGTCTCCTTCAAAATATTGAAGGCAACATCCTTTGACAACGTCAGTCTAATAAATGCCTTGGCCTTCTTATCCAAAGTCTCCCAGTTTGCCTGTGTCATCGTCTCCGGTTTTTCACCTAAAACTGCATCCAAGTCTTTCTGCACGAGCAAATCTTCAATTTGCATCTTCCACCAACCAAAATCTTTCCCATCAAACTTCTCAATCTGAAGCTTACTGCTTTCTGGCATTTTCTGAAAGAACAATAACCTATCTTGCAATTTTCTAGAAATTCAGGGGCCAAATTGCAAATTTTCAAATCTGCTACAGTGTTGCTACAGAAACTGCTACAGTGTCTGCTGACGTCGTGCTACAGTTCCTGCTACAGTGTCGTCTTCTCCGGCGGACTGCTACAGTGTCGTCTTCTCCGGCGGACTGCTACAGTGTCGTCTTCTCCGGCGAACTGGTTTTCCCGGTCACTATTCCGGCAAACCTTTGACCGGCGATTTGGACGTCTTCCGGTGGTCAAAAAAATCAGAAAAAAATATTTTCGGAATCTTCGGAACGAGACCTTTCCAACGGTATACACCAAAATCGTTTTTGACGAAAAAAAATTTCGACCAAAAAACAGAAAATCACCCTCTGGAGCTAAACCAAGGCTCTGATACCACTTGTTAGGATTGAAACACTTAACACACGACTCTAAACACACACACAGCTCACGAAAAACAAGAACACAAGGATGAACATGAGGGATTTAACGTGGTTCGGTCCTTCTCTGACCTACGTCCACCGGTAACTAGGAATTTATATTTCTTGGTGCTAATCTGCACTCTTTCTGTGTTACTCTAGATACGAGTTTTACAAATACAGATGAATCTCTTATATAGAGATGGAAATCAGAAGTAGTCAAAAAACACAACCGGGTCTTCAGCCAACCTTTGAAAAAACTTTACATTCAACAATTGTGGCTTCACAACTTCACATTATTCCTGCCATTTTTGACCAGCTGTGGCTTCACATTCAACAGTTCGGCCGGACTACCTAGTACAGAGTACTCGGGGAGTACTCGGATTCGATATTTCATGTATAAATATATTTAGGGAAAATATATATGTCAAAATCATAAGTTCAAACCATAAGTTGATCAAAATATATAACAAAATTAGATACATGTGAATATACAAAAACTGAAAAGCATACAATGGTCTCACTTCATGAATAATTACTGAAAATATAAGATATATATATATATATATATATATATATATATATATATATATATACATATATATATATATATATATATAGTAATAATCACATGTGTGCGTTAAATGATAAAGGATTAAGTATACTATACATATTAATCACTGAGTTGGCCTAGTTTTACAACACTGCTCACTTCAATAATGGGCCGATCGAGGAGTACTCGCATTCTGTAACTCGCCTCGGTAAGGGGCCGAGTAGGGGGTACTCGGACGAGTAATCGGTCAAGTCAACGAGTTTTACAACACTGTATATAATATAATATACAACAAGGAGTTGCTGCTAATATGTTACCATAGTAATGTGTCTAGAAGCATGGGTACCACCTAGCAGCGTCCACTCATCCCTCTGTGCAAACTGTTATTAAAGGGAAAAAATATTATCATCAAATCATAAAAAATTGTTTTCTTTTTTAAAAAGGCACACCTAATTAATTAAATTGCTGAAATATCACATGAAAAAACTTAAGTTATAGATCACTCAAAATTTTGGCAGCAGCTTACACTGAAAATTCTCTAATTAATAAAACATAGTTAAACACAACCTATATGTGATTTATTATTATTATTATTATTTTAATCTTTTTGATTGGTTGGATGGAATGGAATGACGAAGGAACAAGATGGAAAAAAAAAAGAATGGTGGAATATGAAATGTGAATGTAATGAGTCCACTTACATTCCATGATCTTGTTTGGTTCAAATGTAGGAAAGAAATGAACTTCCAATAAATTCTTTCAACATAGTTGATAAGCTGACGAGCGGCCGTTGTCGCGTCAAAAATAAACCTTATTTCCACTAATCTAGCGAGTGGTAAGTAAGGGTCGGATCCAGAGGAGCTTATGGTTAATAGTTTAGTTACTATTTTGATTTAACGATAAAGAAATAATGATTGATTTGAGATTTATAAATATGATGATAAACAAATAAATATATGATTTTAATTCAATTAAAAACAATGATCGCTTCCGGTTTCAGAATTAATAATTATATGAATTATAAATGAGTGTTATTAATTTTTCATAGTCGATTTAATTAAAGTCTAAGTCCAAAAATAGAAAATAAGTGTAACCGCACCCTCCGTCCTACACACCGCTATTGGATGATTTGGCACGGTGGGGAGATCACTTAAAATTATTTTAAACTTGGAATAATTAATTGATAAATGAATAAAATAAGTGTAACGATTTTATAATGTTAAAAACATAAACAAAATCCACAAATAATATTCAACAAATTCAAATGTTCACACCCAAAAATAATACAATAAGTAAGAATTAAAACCTACTCCCGGTTGCGATCACGGGAGGATTTAGCCGCGCATTGTAGACTTATACAAACTCATATTTGTATTCTTGAATTCTTGATGTCTTGATCTTGAATCTTGAAAAGTCTTGAATCTTTGATGGCTTGAATTCTTTGAAAAAGAAAGGAATTTGGAAGACTAAAATGCTTCCAAAAAAATATAGAAATTTCCTAAAGAAGGTGGTGGTATGAAAGTAGGTTGGTATAAGAGGTATAAGAGGTATATGAGGTGTGTAAGAATGTAAGATGGTGTGTTGAAATGGTGATTTTGGGGTGGTATTTATAGTGAATTTTTGGAAAATTAAATATCAAAAAGAATGAAATAAAGCTAGGAATATTAAGCTTTTAGATTGGATCTAAGATCCAATCTAAATCTCATGAAAAAAAATTCAAAAGAATTAAAAAGATGGAATTATTGGGTTTTGTTGGGAAGAATTTGGGTTTAAAATAGGAAAAGTGGTGAAAAAGTGGTTAAAATTGGTTGGAAAGTGTTTAAAAGATAGGAAAACCCGTAGGTTCAGCACATGGCACAAGTACTTGGAGCTGGCATCAAAACGACGTCGTTTAGGGCTAATTCTCGCGGATCCAGATCGGGTCGGAATCCGGGTCGGCAGGCGGGTCGAGGCGCGGATCTTCTGTGAGACGAAACGGATCGCGGGTCGGGTCGGAGCTGGATCGAAGTCGGATGCGGATCGGATCAGGTGACGTCACGGATGACGTCATATCCGGATAAAAGCGCGGATCCAACCCGGGTCGGAGCCGGGTATGGATCGGTAAGTTCGGATCTTTCTGTGAGGGGATCTGGTTGCGGGGCGGGGCGGATCGGGTCTCGGATCTTCGGATCCGGGTCGCGAGATTTGAAATCTGGGCTCCGGGTTTGGGCTTCTGCTCCGGGTTTGGGCTCCGATTTTTTTGTCTTTTCTATTTTTTTTTTCTTTTCAATTTAAATTAAATTAAATTAATTTAATTAATATAAATTATTTAGAAATTAAATAATTAACTCCCAATAATTTATTTTAATTAAACCTCATTAATTAATTTAAATTCTTTTTTTTTATTTTTATTAAAAAAAACATGATTTTTATACATTATTTTTAATTTGATTTTATTAAAAATACATTTAATTAAATTAAATTATTTAGAAAATAATAAAATTATTATTTCCTAAATAAATCATTTTAATTAAATTATAATTATTTTAAAAATACAATTTTTCATTTTTTTATTTTGTTTTCTCGTCTTTCCAAACCCGAACATCTTCAAATTTTTTTTTGTTTTCAATCTTGATTTCTCTTCGTGTAATTCCTTGAACTTCTTTTTGCATCTTTTTGTACCATTTTCATCATATTTACCACCTACAAACATAATTCAAATACATGTCAAAGTAGCACCATTCTTAGATAAAATCGGTTATTTTACATAAATTATAGTATATTAAGCGTGATGTAAAATACACCGATCATAAGCCCCAATCATTTCTAATCTGCATCAGGGAGCAGGAAGTCCAAGAAGTCCAAGAATAGCCCAAAGTGTAATGTAACTTCTATCTTTTTTGCTATAGGGGTATATTGGTCTTTTTAAAAATTATGACATCTATTGGCTGTTTTGTTATGTGGGAGCACTAACCTTGTCCCAGCTCTGTTTTTTGGACCACTTCCCTAAGTCATGTATTCTATTTATTTGCTCCTTGAGGTTTTTGTTTAGTAGCTAAGAATTGATTTTTAAAGAACTTTGTTCTTCTTTGGAGAGTCCATTCCTCTCGAATGAATTGGATTATCATCTTAATATTATCAGGGTCTATCAATAGCTTACAAGAACCATCAAACATGTTCTTTCATGGAAATATTTGATATATTAAGACATCCGCTTGTGCATTTATTTATTTTTCTGCAAGCACATAAATCACTATACAAACATAAAGGATAGCATTCATCTTTCCAGTTATTTTGAAAAGCTATCAAATCCATTTTTTCATTGAATCTTGACAAGTTTCTGTCAATTTAAAGCGCATCAAGCATATGTATGGAGCTTGAGAGGAATTTCTGCAGACATATGATACAAACTATGGGAGGCAGATGATGGGTTTTTTAAGACACACAGATTACAATGGTGTTTTGGATGATAATTTATGCAAGACGTTGATGTGTTACTTTCTCTTTCAATTTAAGAAATATATATACAATAAGGTCAGTTTATTAACAAAAGTATGTGTCATTGATGTGATCAATCCTGTTGTGCAATTGGCTGTGTGTTTTTGGCAAAGTAGATAAATATGTATAAATTAAAAAGATCCAACTCACTGGGACAAAACACCACCAAAATAAAATCACCTTTCATTAGTGTTAGAAAACATTAATAAATAAATAAATAAATAACTAAAAAAAGACTGCTTAGAATCACAAAGCTGTTGAGATGAGTATTGGTCAGGTGAGTCACAAGTGTATGTCTGTTGAGTGACAAAGCTTAGCCTTGACTGCCAGCTGGAAATTATTTAGTTATGTGATGGAAAAAGGGTTTTTGGGATATTAAAGTACCTTAGGTGCCATCCTCTGGTAAGCCAGACTTCCTATGAGACAAAGCTTTGAAGTACAACTTATCTGATGAAAAGAAATAGATTAAAGATTTGACAGTTATTATCAGCTTTTTTAGATTAAAAGTAATACATAAGAATGCCATCTACCTTTGTCATCGGCGCCTTCTCCTAACCGATAATCATATCCTAATGAAACCATATTAAAGAAAGAACTGCAAAATCTTCTTTTGCTTAGAAAGTATGCTCCTGTTGTTGGCTCAAATGGAGTGAGATCTCCACCAATGATGTGATTCCATGACTTGTAATAATTTAAAGCATATTCTTCTTTTCCATCATCATACACAAAACTCACCCCACACTCCTTAATAACTGCATCACCATCATCATATTGACTCTCATTCAGTGTAATAGTAACATGGTCACCACATTCCATCTCATTCATCCCAAACATCCAATGGCTTGACAACGTCAAATACATTCCACGTAGATAGACTAGGTCAATGTAATGGTGGTATATCCAAGTGAGGTTCTTTGTAATATTACTAATTTTAATCATTGGCAAATAAATGAACACATTTCCTACAGAACCAAGCCCCTCATCCAGAACAAATCGAGATGTCAGCACACAGCATAAATTCAATCCTCTAAACGTGTTAGGAGATGATGGGATTGTAAATGAGACTGATGGCCATGTGCTTCTATCCGTAATCCAACTCGGCAACTCTTCGCCTTCATAAAGTGTGCTGAATATTCCAAATTCATAATACATCTGCCACATACAACCACATTCAGTAATTGCTACATTAATAATATATATATATATATTCACACAAAGACAAATAATTATCTAAAGCAAACCTGGATTTCAAATTCTTCCTTTTCTCCGAAGATTGTCGCAGTTCCCACACGCCTTTTGTTAAGGATATCTGGCTTAGTCCAGCCCAAACTACATAATACCTTTTCCTCAACACCTGCCATTGGTTCGATTTTCACCATGCCTTGAAGCTCAAACGGTGAAGGTGGTAGCATATCCCATTGTATCCAGAGCTGAAGTGGGGAACTTTCTGGATCAAGTAGAAGTTTTTGCAGCATAGGCTTATCAGAATAGAGGTTCAAATGTGTGACTGTATGTGGAGGATGTTCGACTGTAGTCAACATTTTACAAAATCTCATACTAAGTGTCTCAAGCCTAGGAAGGCTTCTCACACAACTGGGGAGGGAAACGATAGGATTTTCATCTAGATATAATTCCTTTAACATTGATAGGCAACTAAAGTCCATGGGAAAGGCTTCGGTTGGCAAATTATTATTAGCAAGTGACAAGCTAACTAAAGATGTCGGTAAATAGATTGTAAAAAACTTTGAATAATTTGGTATAGCCTCCACAACGGTAGATGGAATGGCAGATGAACAGGTTGATGTGTGTATATCTACAATCCCAATTCGAGATTCACCAAGATTACAACCAACTAGCAATAGTGTTTTTACTTTTTTTAGCATGCCGAAGCTTCTTGGAAGTTTTTGAAGCTTGCTGCAGTAGCTCAGATCAATGAAAACAAGTTCAACACATTGCTCAATTGATTCACAAACATCAAACAAACCAATGCAACCTCTAAGTATTAACTTCTCAAGTACAGGGAGGTGGTCAAAGCCACCAAGACTACGAAGTTGTTCACAGGAACTTAAATTAAGAATCTTCAATGATCCAAGCAACCATTTGTCTTTTGAGAACGATCCAATCCATTGCTGAAATTGAGAAAATTTAGAATAGTAGTGAATTTATCTACTTGACATAGAAAAGTAATAAATGGAGATAAGTTACCATTAGCCTCCTATGAAATCGTTGTGGATAGCTACAACAAAGGCCAAACGATTCAATATTGCTATACGACAGGTCAAGAACAACCAAATTCTCCATTGGTAAGTCCGATGGTATAAACTTCAAAGGGAACCCATGCATACACAACCATCTTAATTCTTCTGGAAAATTCTTGTAAGAGCCAGTTATTTGCACATAATTGAGTTGTAGAAGCATTAGTCTATCCATCTTACTCAATGCATCTGTTTTCAACTCAAGTGATCCATGTAACTTCTCTTTCACAAGCATTCTCATGTCAAGGGTGAGGCCTAGAACATTTTCTGTACCCTAAAAAGAAAGGCGTATGCAAAAATATTTTAGAATGTCATAGCCATATATATAAAAATACAAAATGATTAGAACAAATATACATGACCTATTACCTTTTTTTGTTTCAACACTTTGAATGTCTCCTCATGACACCATAATCTACTTCGTTCCCCAGGCTTGTCAGGTGATTCTTCACGTATTAAGAATCTTCCCATCTCTTGAACCAACTGATGCATCATCAATTCATTATTCCATTCGTAACTAAGAAGACATCTGTCAATAAGATTTGTGATCCCGGATCTGGTTTCTATATCACATGCCTTTAATATTGTTTCGGTAACATCTTTATCCATTCCAACAAAAAAACAAGCGATATGCTTAAACAAGTCCTTATCATTTTTTAATGGCAAAGAGTTAAAGCTCATTCTCAATGCATTACTTATAGGGGGAAAGTTTTCTTTCTTTAGTTCATCTGTGTACCCCTCCCAATAAGTTACATCACGATTGTGTAGAGACCTACCCAAAACTTTAAGAGCCATTGGATGTCCTTCACAATACTTTACTAGCTTTTCTGACACCTCTTCGTAACCTACCTTGGGATCATTGCACATAAATGCATGATAACACAACAGTTTTTGTGATTCAATCATAGATAAGCCTTCAAGCTTGTGCTCCACATACTCGGGTTTAATGTTCCTTTTGAAAAGTGCACAACTCTTTGTCAACCAGGCATTTTTTGTTGTTATCATGATTTTGGTTCCGGGATGAAAACCTTTGCTTCCAAGTAATGCATCTAATTGGTCAGGACTACCAATATCATCTAGAACTAGAAACACTTTTTTATGAGCTACTGCATTCTCTATCATTGAGGTGTATGTAGAAACATCATGAACTTGAACTGAACTTCGTTTTAAAATGTCATCATAGAGTTGTTTTTGTATATCAAGAATCCCATTAGATTTTTCATCACATCTCCCAGTGATATTTTCAATGAAACTGCTTGTGTCAAATTCATGAAAATGTAATGCATAGACATATTTGGCTAAAGACGTCTTCCCCATCCCACCCAGACCCAATATAGCGAGTAGATTTGTTGTATGTGAAGATGCATCTTTCAACCATGAAGTGACGAATTCAATGGAATTGTCCATCCCAATAAGTTGTGGCAGTGGAAACCTTGAGGGTATTCGTAATTTACGGAAGATGTCGTTGACAATTTCATCAATAAGCTCCACCTCTATCCTGGAATTTGATTTTAGTAAGAACCAAAAGAAACAATCCAAAAAACTAACATAATGCCATATTGGAGATTTAATTTTTTTAAATATCCAAATAAAAATCATAGCATATTAAGCTATTCTTTGATTAAGTTTTTAACATCATAAAGATTATCGTATTTGCACTTGTAACCATATAAGCCCATAATGTGCAAGGTCATAACTATTATCTATAATAAGACAAGAGCCACCAATGTAATAGAAGATTTCGTTAACGAGCCACCAAAATTTCAGTGTTTCTACAAAACCACCAAACTTAAATATCGATGTAGTATTGCATGAATCATAACAAAATGTTAGTCAATAGTTATAACTTAGCCTTTAGTACTTACAAGAACATTTATTTAACATAATAACAGATGATATGATTTGAAGATAGAATGATATAAAAATAGTAAAAGAAAAATACAAGCATTTTAAATTTGGTTTATTAATTGATAGCATATAAAAATCATTGAAATGGGTTATCTAAATGAATTTATATGTGATAAATAATAAATGCATAAGAAATGTGTTAAAATTAGCAAAATGGTTAACCTGCCTATATGAATTAACTTATGTAATCACATAATTGCAAAGATTAGAATCAACTTGAAGCATTTCTTTATGATTTATCCAAATTTAAACACATCAAAATATATAACAATTACATGATTATGAAGAAACATATTGAAATGCATAAGGAAAAGATGCTATTGAGTTTCATGCACTAATTTATCAATATAAAAGGAGTATGGAAATATGGGTTAGAAAGTAGTTACCTGTCATTTGCATCCTTCCCTTTTAAATCAGCAACTTCTATAAGTGCCTTATTCCATCTGTCCATCTTTTGAGCCCATTGAATTTTTTTATTTTCATCTGTCTCTGCCTCCATCTTTTGTCTATGCTTATCCATTGCATCTCCAAAGCTACTTTGTTGTTTCCTGATATGGGTGGGCTCCACATGATAAAAGATGGGAATTACAAGATGTTTGGATGTCCTACGTTGCTCAAGGATCAGCACCAGTTCATCAAGACACCATGTGGAAGTAGCATAGTTCCTGGACAACACAACAACAGAAGCCTTGGATGATTTAATTGCACTCTCCAATTCTGGTTTCAGATCTTCCCCTGTTTCAATCTCTTCATCATCTAAGAAGGTAGTGATGTTGGCATGAATGAGAGCATTATAAAGGTGATTAGTGAAACTATTACGAGTGTCAACACCTCTGAAACTTAAAAATACGTCATATCCACGACCATGAGTTGATGAAGAAGATG
Organism: Lactuca virosa; assembly: GCF_052849685.1. Classification (NCBI taxonomy): domain Eukaryota; kingdom Viridiplantae; phylum Streptophyta; class Magnoliopsida; order Asterales; family Asteraceae; genus Lactuca; species Lactuca virosa. Next base: position 207,837,644 of record NC_136426.1, read on the forward strand.
AAGATCCTTCTGAAATCTCATGGAGTTCAACCATTATGAGTTATGGGTTGGGGAGCCTTCACCCTTCCCAACAACCTCTGAAACTCAAAAAGTAAATAGTGCGTTCTGAAGCTTTTAGATCCCACACTTTCCTTACTTGTGCCTCAATCTCAAGATTCCATATGTAATGTCTCTACAGTCTACATAAAATCAAAATTATTAATACCTTATGCAACTTAATTCTTATCAAACAGTTTAAACCCCTAAAATAACACCTTATAGTCTTCAAAATAAAAACTGAAGTGTTTAATAAACTAGACGGATGCACCTCCAACTTTGCTGTGTGAATTAATATGATTCAGAAACAAAGAGCATATATATGGCTATTTGAATTAATATGCTTATATCAATACCGTATGCAACTTAAGTCTCATCTAACAATTTAAACCTCAACAATAGAACATTATATCTTTAAAATAAAAAATTGAAGTGATTAAAACCAAAAAAGAATTAAGTTTATTGACATGATTGTTTAAAGAGCCCCAAATTAGCAACAATAGTACTTCACCAAAACTGAGATGTCTTACAATCTAGCTTCAATAGTTCAGAAAGCTTTACAGAAAGGGAACATCACCAGGCAATTTAGTGTTACTACAAAATGAGTATATATGAGACGTAAGATGCGCTTTCATAATTCATAGTTACCTGCCTACGCGATGACAAAGAGGTCTGAAGCGTCGATGATACAAGACGATCCAACGGCAACTAGAAAGGAAGACGACTGAAAATTACAAAAGCGAACGGCGGTAAGTCTTCCGGCAAACGGCCAGTCAACGAGGAAGGGAGACGACAAGAGACGAGAATATGTTTTTCGGTTCACAAGTTTTCTTAATATATTATCAATTAGGATGAACATTAACGTTGACTGCCTTATCCTAACTCAAGCGTAAGGTGCTTGTTGAATGTCGATTCTGTGCTAATAGGTTACGTGTTTGAGGGTTTTTTTTTTCTTAGTGTACGTCCGCTTCTTTTACATGGATTAAAAAATATAATGTATTCGGATTTTACCCGCCCCAACCCCGCCCAGATCTGGGTCCAAGTCCCCTAAGTTGTTTTTTACATCTTCGCCTTAAAATTTAAATTTATTCACCAACTAGACAAGAGACACATGTATTACATTGGTTTATTTAAAAAAAATTAGATATGAAAATTTAACAATTTAATAAGTTTTAATTTATTAAAAAAATGAGAAATTTTTAAAATTATTAAAGTTAACGAGGCTTTAATACATTGAATTCATTACATATATAAACTGTTTCTAATAAATACATTACATATATATTACCTTACATATTAAATGTGAAATTTTAATTTAATAAAATAAAATACCATAAAATGATAAGTGAAAAATAGAAAATTCAAAAATTTTAGAAAATGATATGTGTCCAAATGAAGAAGAAGAGGACATGTGGCAAAAAGATTTTGATTTATTAGGGAGGATTTTTTTTTTTACAATGTTATTATTATAGGTTTAACTGAATTTTTACTATTTTTATGATTTAATATCGAAACTGGATCGAAGTCCTTAAAGTTCTTTTTTTTAGATTTTAGATCCAATTTTATTTTACTTTAAGAATTTTGTATCTACAACTTACATTTTTCTAATTGATAATAACTTTCATTTACTTTTACCAATTTTGTTTGTTTTTATGATATTAGTACGATTTTTTTAAAGAAAAATTCAGATTTTTTGTATATGTATTTTAAACCTTTGTTTTTTTTTTCCAAATACATTTTACATGTTTTTATATATTTTATTACAATTTTGTTTTTTACAAGTTTGTTTTACATTAAAACATAATATTTTTTTCACGTGTAATTAATATATTTTAGTTATCATCGTACAACGAATGAGAAGACAAACATGTAACATATTGAGCCGCTGAGCCTTTTTGTATGGTAAAGTCAATTGTTTTGAAGACTACATCTATAGATCTAGAAGATATAATATTGTTATGAATGATCCGTTGTACTCTACTAAGAATCTCCAACGTATCCGGCGCAAGAAACCAAACGTATCAAATGCAAAATGTATGAACACATGTTGATTTACCAAATTATTGTTTTACATCTTTATTTTTATGCATTCATTTATGATATTTTTTATGCTTTTACAAAAAAAAAAATCAACTTTAATTTTATGTAACTTTAAACATTGGTTTTCTTTGGAAAATTACATTTTTGGAAATCTCTTTTATAATTTATTATTGATTTTTTCAAATTTTCTTTAAAAAAAAAGAAATTATAAATTATTTTTTTACATTTCTATAACATTTTCTTTCTCGAAATATAATATTTTTTCAACTTTGTTTTTCAAAATTGCTTTTTACAAGATTTTTTATTCGTTAATTTAGTTTTTTTTATTCGTTAATTTAGTTTTTTTTTTATGCATCTTCGTTTTATGCATGTTTAAAAGAAGTTTACAATTTAACATAGAGTCAATATATAAGACTAAATGATGAAAAAAATCACAACTATTTCCATATTGTATATAGCCAAAGCCACCTTATGGAAATTACTTTATAATCTTTGTCTACATGTTCTGTATAATTAAACCTAATACTAATATTATAATTGCACCCAACGAGGTTATACATTCTAGTAAGATATACAATTATCAAGGTTGATGAGACAAAATGAGTAATATTTTTAAGACTTTGCAAGTGGTATATCTATTTTATCATAAAAGTGACAACACGAGTTCGAATCCAACCTGCTTCATCTTTTGCCTAATCCAACTTTTAAATTTTGCATATTTCATCCCGTATCTATATTTTGTTTCATATTTGGTGTCATTCAACTTTTTTTAATTAGAATTATGACCGAATTTGTAGTTTCTATTTCAAATTTGATCCAAGTATTGTTTTTTTTTTCCTTTTAATTTAGACAAAAAGAATATTACTATATATTTTGTTAACTTCTTTTTTTACATTTTTTTCCAATAATTTGGTTTACAAATTCTTTTATATTTTGCAACTTTATTTTTGACGAAATCGTTTTTGTCGCACCCCCAAACCAGAACGGCGGAAACGTTCAGGGGCGGAGGACGTCATGTACAGTATCATAACAATGAACAATAGTAAACAAGCAACAACATCATCCATTGCATTAATAATATAATTTAATACAAGTGTGTTCTGTGTATAGTTTGGAAGACACCAAAATATGAATCAAAATAAAAGACGAGTCTCGAATGTGATCCGTCTTCTCAAAACCTGGTCCAGTGTACCTGTCTACTGGTGACCTGAGAATACAAGTTATTTTGAAAGAGTAGATCAGCATTTAAGCTGGTGAGTTCATAAGTATTTTAGTGTCAAATGTTTGTATAAGTTTGATGAAAGTGTTTGTAATGTTTGATGTAAATGTTTGTAAGCGTTTGATGTAAATGTTTGTATCTCCTAGAAAATCCTATATTTTCTACTTATAATGAAATGTAGTCTTCTACCAAGACCCGACTGTTCTGTATATTTGTTCTTTTGTAAAAGTGAGTGATTTTCCCAAGAATGACTATCGTTACCTTGAATATAGTTTACATTACCGTTTATGTGAGAAGATCACAATGTGAATGTAAGGGGAAAATAAAGATGTATTGTAGTATTGTATATAGTAACTACCATTGTACTAACTACCTTAAACCAATTGTTTAATTAATGTAAAATGTGATGAGATTATAACCATGGTTGATTTACTAGTAAAACACGACGTTCAAAGACATTGAAATGGTATGACATTCGTCACCCGTAGACCTGCAGGTCCCACTATAGCTAGCAGCAAGGTGTAGGATGGTCAATCCCGTATAGATCTATACACAAATTCACGCTCTCCCCCCCCCAGGAGACTCTGGTTACAAAACGTGAAACAACAGTATATTGTCATGCCATGAAGTAATGGCTCACATTATGTCACACCCCCAAACTGAAACGGCGGAAACGTTCGGGGGTGGAGGACGTCATGTGTAGTATCACAACAATTGAATAATAGTAATCAATGCAACAACAACCATTGTATTAATAGTATAAGGTTTACATTACATTTGAATCATACACGCTTGACTCCAAAAGTAAATAACAAGTAAAGACTCGAAGCTACTATGCTCCATCTTCTTGAACTCGGTGCGTGTACCTGTCTACTAATGTCCTGAGAATACAAGTAGGTTTTGAAAGAGCATCAGCATAAAGCTGGTGAGTTCATAAGCTTTTGTTTTAGAAAGCTGTTCTTTGTCCTTTCGAAAAGTAAGTTATGTTTCTCTAGAAAAATTTATATTTTCTAATGTAATGAATGTATAAACCTTAAGTAAAAATGATTCTTACCAGTTCCTCCTGTGAGTACTTAGTGTATACAAATCATATACAATCCAGATCGAACAAACAATTGATTGTGTGGTTCTGCCCCAAGCCCACAACCAAACAAGGAACAGGAAGTGAGGCGGAGGCCACACATTCCACTGGTTGTCGGATCCTTATGTACATAATCCTGAAGTATTCACTAGATACGTACAAAGTTAACTGTATTGATTCTTTGATATCTGTTGAAAATGTTCCTCAAGAAAATCCAATGTTTTCTTATGAAAAGTATGATTAATACCATTCTTTCTATAACTTCTTGGTCCATACTAGTTACGCATAAACCAATATCGAATAGACGGTTAATTGTGTGGATCTGCCCTAAACCTACAATCAAACAAGGAACAGGGAATGAGGCGAAAATCACACATTTCACAGTCTATCGGATATTCTTCATACGTGACACGGATGCATAAACTAAGGAATTATAGAATTAATAATGAATATTCGTTAATTGAATAATTAACCGGTTATTGTAAGTACTGATGTTTACCCTGGAAAATCCTATATTTTCCCTAAGTGTAAGTTATTGAATTATCTGTTCCAAACCAAATAGTATAAGTATCTACTATACTTATGTTGTTTAAGCATTGTTCTGTTTGAATACTAATATGAAAACCTTTGTTCGAATACCTTTGTATGAAAACCTTTGTATGAATACCGTAGTGTGAATACCGTAGTGTAAATACCGTAGTGTGAATACCAGAGTGTGAATACCGTAGTGTGGATACCCTCATGCGATCACTTAGTACATACGAGTTATAGAAATCTGGATCGAACAGACAGTCGATTGGGTGATTCTGCCCTAAGCCCACAGCCAAACAAGGAACAGGAAATTAGGCGGAGATCACACATCCCACTACAATTTGGATGTTAATTTCATATTACCCTAGTGTATATACTAAGTAATCACATAGTTACTAACCCGAGTGTCTGTTTGTTAGGTGTATTATTATGTGAACGAGTCGTTGTTTCACCTGTGGATTCTTATAACCATACTATGGACGCTCAAAAGTAAGACCTACTCAGACGTACGTCGATAAAAATGACGTTTATCACCCTCGGTTGACTGTAGCTAATAGTCAGGGTGCGGGATTGTCACTCCCGTATAGATCTATACACAAACTCACGCTCTCCTCTCAGGAGACTCTGGTTACAAGGCCTCTCACACTGTTGGCTCTCTCAACGAAATTCACGAATAATACTATCAAAACCCTTTTTGTTATGAATCCTTATAAAATAATGTATTTTAATTCATAATTCATAAGTTTGTTACGTCTGTTCTGAAAATTGTATTTGTAATGTTTGTATTTTTAACATGTTTTGTAAAACTGATTTCAAGTCTAGTGGTGACGACGTTTACCATGTATGCAATTTCTATGTTCAATGTATAATAGTAATAGGAAAATATAATAAATCAAATTATATTTTAAACACAAGGTTACTTGTGCTTTTACTTGTATTCCCCCCAAAAAACATTAAAAACTCGGAAAATATAGGGGTATGAACTCACCTGAAGTGAGTGGTTTGAATGAAAGATCGAAATGGGATGCTGAGTGTCAAGTGAAGTCTCGAACACAAACGGATCCTATTTAGCATGTAATAACACATATATGTATCAAATTAGGGTATATCACAACTAGTTATGATAGGAAACCAACCTAGAGACTTGGAAACACTTGAAGCTAAGTGTTAGAATCATATGTGATTGAATGAGGGAGGTTTACGACCACACAAAGGTGTGTACGGCCATGGGTGTACGGCCCATGAGTGTACATTCGTACACTCATGAAGAAGTGTGCATTTGAGGTGTTTTTAAGGTCCTAACTAGCATCAAGGAAGTGTTCTATGTCCCATGCTTAGTTTTAATGCAAGTTTAAGGCCAATAATGAGCATCAAAGAGGGTTTACGGCCCTATGAGGTGTGTACGGCCGTACACCTGGGTTTACGGCCGTACACCCTTCATGTTCATGCTAAGTTGGTCGATTTCAAGGTGAATATCAAGCATTTCTAGTAGCTAACAAGCATAGGAAGCAGTTACTCACGATTTGGAAGCTTGAAGAGGGTTTACAGCCACCAAGAACTAGTGTGTGTTCTGTTGGGGTACAAAGTTATCCATGTATGACTTTGTAATGGGTTGACTTTTGTAAAACCCACTTGCATGTGGTGCATTAGCCTTTTGACTCATGAGATAGAGAGTGAGAGAGAGACATGTAAACACCTCTAATAAGGTGGGTTTAGTCCACTTGTAGAGGTGTGCTTGAGAGGTGTAAAAGTTGAGTGTGTAAGTGTGTGTTATTTATGTAGATGTAGATCTATGTCCCTTTTTGTAACACCATACATATTCAATACATCTCTTGAACACCCAAATCACCATGTTCATTATGCAATCTTTAATTCCGCATGCCAAACCAAAGTTCATAATTCACATCAATTGGTATCAGAGCGGGTCTTTAAAGATCAACGTGAGTTTTTGAATAACGATTCTCGGTTTGGCAAAATTTGTCACAATTGGAGCATTTTTGGCGAGTCTCTCTCTATGATCACTCTTAATCTTTTTGATTCGTGCGTTACGTTCTTGATTTTTGATCATTTTGACTCGCTGGATCAAATTTTTTCTTGAAAAACCCACTTGTTATGATCCAATAATTTTTTCATTGATCAAGTCGGATCCAATCCTATTCTTTTGATTGATTCAATTCTAAATTTGAATTCGTGGTTTTGAATCAAAATTGAGTCCAGAAAGCATCTTGTATTTGATTCGAATCTAAGGGTTTGTTGCTGTTCATCATGTTTGATTTAGCCCAATCACGTTTTCTATTCGTTCAGACCAGATTAAGCCCAAGTTCAATTTGTGTACTATTCGTCTAAGCCCAATTCAAACGTTTTGATATCTGTTTAGTAGATCTAATTATCAAAATAGAATATCATTCGTTCATTCTCACAGGTTTCAACTACTTGTACTTTTCAAATGTTCTTGAATGTTCTTACGAACATGATTTCGTCTTGACTTTCTTAGCAATCGTTGCTTATATAACTTGACTTGTGAATCGATTTGATTCTGTTTGTCTTCAATCTCTAAATCGTTGAGGATCAAGTTTTGGCTAAGAAATTGAACAGTGAATCTTTGATTTTGGTGAATTTGTTCAAAGAACACTTGAAATCGATGAAAAACAGTTGAAGAACAAGAAGATTTGGTTTTGATCTGAAATTGTTTTGAACATTTTGGCTTTCGTGTTTGTCGATTTTGAATGTTTGACTTTCGAAAGTCAAAGAGTGTTTAAGAACAAACAACGATTATTTTAATTTCGATTTTGATTGAGGTTAGAAATTCGAAGGGATGGTTACGGTGAATAGATTCGAGTGTTATTGGAAATCAATTTTGTAAATTCACTTGAAGGATTCGATTTTGATGAACAAGGATTGTTGATTTAGATTCGTTTTTGATGGTCCTTTAATGGATATCGACGGGATAAATTGGTATCGACATGGCTAGTTTGGCTTGATTTGATTTCCAATGATAGTTGGGAGATGATGAGTTTGTATATGGATCGATGTCCAGGGGTCTAAGTCGATTTTGAGATGTTTTGGTTTGAATGATTAAAACGAATTCTCTAAAATTGGTGGCTGGTAACGAAGGGTTGTTTCCTAAAGAACGAAATCTTGGAGCTTTAATTTAACGAATTGGATTGAAGGCTTGACTGTCGAGCAACGAAAATTTGATTTTGGGAAGTCAACTGAGACATGATGTCGATGTTGGTGTCAAAAAACGAAGGGACTGTTACTAGAAATCGAAGTCTTTGTTATAGATGTCAAAGTCTCGGTTCGTTAGCGATGGATTGTTGTTCGTTAATTGGGAGTCGATGGGTCTAAGGCTAAAGGGAGTGGAGGTGTCAAGGGAGGTGTTAAGGAAAGTGCTAAAGTTGTTACACCACTCCCCACCTTATGCCAAGGAGGGTGCTAAGAAAGAGATGCCATGAGTGTAGCGAGAGGAGAGAGGAGAGAGAAAGCATGAAGGTGTGTTGTGATTGGTTGATTTGTATTTCTTTATATATTTTAATTTTTTTTCTCCATAATTAAAACTACTAAATTGTCACACTTCCACTCCCTATCTTTTTTGTGCTAGACATGCTAAGCCTATGTGTCATGAAAAAAACTTAAAAATCCTATGTGGTAACATGCTAAGAGTGTTATCACTCCCTTTATCCTAAGAGAATGAATTTTGAAGTCGACAGTGAGTTTTGGGGCTTAAAAGGAATCGAAAGTATGAAATCAGAGTTTGATTTTTATTCGTGATGTTGAGTTGCAGTTGAAAAGCGAAAATTTCAATTGCTGTTGATATCGATGATTTGGAAGGACTGTATTAACGAAATCTCGATTCAGAGGTTGAATGGTTAAGACGAGGTTACTGTTCATCGTTAAGTGTTCGCATGCCTTTGATTTCGTTTATTTGAATGAAAAGTTTCGTTAAAATGGGCTATGGATTCGTGATTGAAACAAACGAAATTGGGGAAGAAGAAAGCAAAGTTTCGTAAATGAACCTTACAATTTCGTTAATTTGGCACTTTTTCGTACGTTCCTCAAAATTTCGTATGATTTGACGAAGTGTGCAGAATTTTTGAATTTGGTCCCTGAAATTTTGACAATTTGGCAGCTTATACCCAACTTCGACAATTGGGGTATTTTTCGAATGCTTGGTGGACAAAAGGCAGAACTTTCGAAATCAGTCCCTGGAATTTCGGAAATTTGGCAGTTTTTGCCCAAATTCGAAAATGGACTGATTTTGCTGAGAAATTGAAGAATATGCATTTCAGGCCCTGCAGTTAATGCGAATTGTCGCTTTCTACCCAGCTTTGGAAAAGGGGGAGAGTTTCGTATTTTTGGCTGTTTTGGGCGCACCGGGTCACTGCAGAATTATGAAATTGACAATTTCTACCCAAATTTGAGAAATTTTGTCAAAGGCGGTCCGTGAATGAAGCTAAAAATTGAAATTTTTTTGATTTTCCGGATTGAAGCACAAAGTTTATGCCACATGTTAAGGGGGAGTTTTGACACGAAAAATTCCGAATAGAGCACGTTCTCTTTCCTTGAAGGTTTATAATCAAATTTTGATTATAATAAGGGGGAGAAATTTATATGGAAATTCGAACTTAAATTTTTCATATTACGCGGCTTTGAAGACCGAAGCGACCTTGAATTTTTGAAGGTTATTAAATGATGCGATTGGAGATTCGGAAGTGATTTTGGTTCGAGATGGGTTTGGTTTTATTGAAGATTTTCGGGGTGTGCTTTAATGCTCAACTTTTGCGTGATTATTTGGAGTTTGAGAAGCTCTTGATCATTCGTTGATGCTTGGTTTGTATGGTCTCACATCCTAGAGCCCAAATTGAAGAATCATGGAAGAATTGAAGATTTAAAGTTCATTTCGACATGTGTCACCCTTGAGGCTCGGATCGCGTAGTTGCTCGATTTTGGAAGAATTGAAGTGGGTCATCCATTCCTAACTTTGAGGGGGAGAATGTTGGGGTACAAAGTTATCCATGTATGACTTTGTAATGGGTTGACTTTTGTAAAACCCACTTACATGTGGTGCATTAGCCTTTTGACTCATGAGATAGAGAGTGAGAGAGAGACATGTAAACACCTCTATATAAGGTGGGTTTATCCACTTGTAGAGGTGTGCTTGACAGGTGTAAAAGTTGAGTGTGTAAGTCTGTGTTATTTATGTAGATGTAGATCTATGTCCCTTTTCGTAACACCATACATATTCAATACATCTCTTGAACACCCAAATCACCATGTTCATTATGCAATCTTTAATTCCGCATGCCAAACCAAAGTTCATAATTCACATCATGTTCTTGATGTTCTTGGTGAAAGATGAAGATCTAGCCAAAGATGAAATTAATGAGATGAACACATGGATTCACCACTAGATAAAGCAATGTAGCAACAATTCAAGGTGGGAAACACTTACTTCTTTGAAGATCTTAGTGAGAAATGTGATGATAGTTGAGAGAGAAATCTGAAATCTAGGCTTGGAAGTGTAAACAGTGTTGGAAAATGTCTAAGTATCTCTTATATAGGGATAGTGTACGACCATGAGGGGGTGTACGGCCGTACACCCATGTGTACGGCTGTACACTCCTCCTGAAGGAGTGTTTTGGCCCGAATTGCAACTTTGCGACTTTACTAACTCATCCCTAAACCCAACCTTGATTGTACTTAAGCTTAGAACACTTAAACAGACCGTAAACGATGCTAAAATATATCAGAAACAAGTCTGACTTTCAATGATCGAGGTGACTTAGAGATAGATATTTCCGGGTTGTCACACATTAATCTTATAGTATTCTTGTATTTGTATAGTATGTTCTCTTTGTTCTAGTGTACTGTATGCTCTCTGTGTTCTAGTGTATAGTATGTTCCTCCCTGTTTCTCATTATAGTATGTTCTTTCTGTTTCTCGTTATAGTATGTTCTTTCTGTTTCTCGTTATAGTATGTTTGAACTGATTCATGTATGAACTGACTCTTGTATGTTTCATTGTACTAGAAATAGTTAGTAGTAATCCTCTAAACTATACCTATTATAGTTTACTAGTAATGTTGTTTGAATAACTGAGCATGTTTGTACACTTTTGCTACCCAAAGGTGTTAAACTGATGTGAGAACTTTTATATCTATACACATATACATAATATATAACTAAGATCCAAACGACACTCAGACATACAACCGATACCCTAAGTCCACAACCAAACAAGGAGCAGGAAATAAAACGAGTTATCAGTCCTAAGCCCTTTCAACCTTATTTATATAACTATATCTATATAGACATGATTTTGACAATATATAAGTTTAAAAGAGTTTGATAAAGAGTTTAGCATATAAAAGAGTTTTAACCATTTGAATGGTTATTGATGACTTGATGTCAAACAATAAAATGTTTTGAAATAGTTTGTTTGATAACACAGTTTTGAAGTATAAGAAATCCACTTGTTGATAGTTATAAATCACTTGTGATTGATACTATAACTATAATGTTTTCTACTTGTATCCCCCCCCCCCATAAAAGCTTTTAAAATCATTTAAAAGATAAGTTAGGGGTATGAACTGACCTGTAGTGAGTGATTCGAATGAAAGATTGATATAGGATGCTAAGTGTCAAGTGAAGTCTCGAGCACAAACGGATCCTATTAAGCATATAATGACATATATATGAATCTAATTAGTGTATATAACAACTAATCATGATTGGGAACAACCTTAGTGACTAGGAAACACTTGGAATGAAGTGTTACAATCACATATGATTGTACTAAAGGTGTTCATGGCCACACAAGAGTGTGTTTACGACCTAGATGTGTTCACGGCCAAGGTGTTTACGGCCTAGATGTGTTCACGACCATCTGTTTACGGCCAACACATGAAATGGCTTGACTTTACGACCAAGACTTGAAAAAGTTCACGGCCATACAAGGGTTTACAGGCATACAAGGGTTTACGGCCGTAAACTCTTGATGTTCTTGATAAAATGGTTGTTTCTAGGATGTTAATCAAGAGCTTCTAATGAATATCAAGTATATGGAAATGATACTTACGATTTGGAAGCTAAAAGAGGTGATTACGACCCAAAGAACTAGTATGTGTTCTTGGTGTTCTTGAAGATCTAACCCCAAAAAGAGATGAATTCACAGATGAAATCATGGTGAGAGAACAAAAAATATCTGATGCGCAGGGACAAGGTTTGAGAACTCAAACCTTGAGTGAATGCTTAAGATCAATGTCTGCTTGCTAATAAATGTTCTAGTCAAGACTGGAAAGACCAGTCAAGTCTTAGTTAATATATTCAACAAATGATCAAGTCATTAAATGAAGAATGAGAACAAATGATCAAGGTAAAGCTAATAAATGAAGAACAAGATGAATGTTTGAAAGAAGTTTGAAATAACTTAGTAAATGCCAAAAGTTGAGTGAATGATCCGTTTTGACTTTGCATTGAAAGCTCCTATAAATAGGAGTGAAGGTTACAGCGAATGATCTAGAATACTTACATAGGACCGGACATTAGAAATGTTTCTGACATTCTGATTGTCTAATATTACAAAAGACTAAGTCCTATGAAAATTCTCATCAATACAAAGACAAACTTAATAAATGCATAAAGACAAAATATCTTGACTCCGGATCAGCATCCATTCCGGACATGAGGATCATTCTGGAATGCCTTCAGCTTCTCATCTTCTTCTCTTCTAGTCCAGACAGATTCCGGACCACTCTTCACAATTAACTCCGGAACATTTTAGTTTCGGAACACATGTACTTCAGAATTCAAAATTAGGATTGCTAGACGTTCACTTTCAGGTTCCAACAATCTCCCCCTAAGTGAACTTAGCAATCCATTTAATTATACTGCTTCTTCCTTGATGAAGGTGTAAGCTCGAAACAACCATTCTCTAACTTCAATGTACCAGACCAATTGACTTACAAAATTTGCTTTGACCTTTTCTGGAGCTTTGGACTTGGATGCGCGAGAGATGAACTTCTGAAGTGCTTTGGTTGGGACTAGGTGTTTGTCAAGGACACAGAAAAAGTCCTTCTTGTTTGTCTTCCTGGTAGTGTAGACAAACCCTAGAACCGGATCATTGATTGGACCATCTTCAAGCAGTTCAGCTTCCGGAAGAACATAGGTGATCTTCGCAACGAAGTCTTCAGCTCCGTAGAGATGAGCCAGCTAGGGTCAGAATGAAATATTTGAGGAAGCTTAGAGCAGCATGAAAGGCACCCATGCTGATATCGTTGTTTTGCATTCCTCTAAAGTGAGCAGCCAGAGTCAGAATGCCCTTCGGATTCAAGGAAGGGAAGTCCGCATCAGTAATGGTTCGGTAGGTAGGCTTATTCTGGAAGACGTGAAATCAAAATAGTGGCCAGCTGAGATCGAATTTCACTAGGATTTTTCTTGAAAATCCATGGACTTTGGTGATTCTTTTTCTAGTCCATACTTCCTTAAACGGTTGAGCATTCTTGGAGTAGAATATTTCAAGCCTTTCTTGTTCTGTCCAGAGGATCACTTCCAGATCGTCATTTGGGTGAAGAGGAGCAAATTTGGCGTAGTACTTGCTGTATAGAGAGAGAGGAAGATCGAGCTGTTCGAAATCGTTGGTAGGAACATCTTAGTACATATACGAAACGATTTCTTGATCATGGAGTATGCCTTCACGGAAAAGAGGAGATATCCCACGCATCGGATCAGGATTATCCTTAAGAGCTTAGATCCGGATGTTGTCCTCTAACACATTGTTGATTTCCTCCTGGGACCATCCTTGTTTTTGCTTGAGAGGATGTCCGAAGTGGAAGGCTTGTTGTTCAGCAGTCATTGACATTTTGCGTTTGTTTCTTTTCAGTGTGTCCATGATGACTTGCATGTTTTCATCCACCACATATTACAGAGTGGGGTTCGGAAGAGGATCTTCCGGAATGTCATCAGGGATCCGAAGTGGAGAGCCCTGGTCTATTGCAACAATTTTTGGAGCCGGTATGGGTGGGAGCATAGCAGGAGTGGCTCGGAAGGCTTGAGCTGTGAGGAAGGATTTGGCTTTGGCCATTTGAATAGCCCTTTGAAGAACGTCTGGTAAAGAGGATGGCCAAGAGGTTGCAGACCATATCCTCTTCTCTTCCTCAGTCAATGCCTTTGGGAACAACTTTTTCAGAGTCTCGAGACCTAGAACTCCTTTGGTGACGTATTTTTCTTCATCACTGTCTTCTTCGTCATCAGAGGAATTTCCTAGAAGTCCGGACACAACTTGGACTTCAACGTCGGAATTTAAGTCTTCATCTTGGAGTGTAAACTCCGAGGCAGGTTTCCATGATCAGCTTGGACCTTCTCCCCCTCTTGCATGGGGAAACCTTCGGACCGGTGCAAGCATCAGTGACTCCTTCATTCCATCAAAATTTTCAAACACCTTTTGGAGACCAGTGTTGAGTTATTTGGTGAGAGCATCATAAGCCTCGGAAGTAGGTGCTTGAGCAGCACGGTGATCGAACAGATGCCCTAGGATGGCTAACATCTCATCAAACTTTCGATTCGGAACATCGACAATGTTCCAAGTGGTTCGAATCAGCTTGATGAGGACTTGTTGAATGATGAGATTCATCTCGTCCTTCATCTTGATCTCCTTCTCCAATCTTTGGATTTGTTTCTCATGACGCACATGGGTCTGCTTAATGAGGTCGTTGGTAGCAGACACCAAGTCGTCATGGAATTTGAGCATAGAGGTGATTGTGTCGAGATAGTGTTCAACCAAAGCATCATATTTAGCTTCAACTTCTTCCAGTGAATGCTTGAGCCGGATATAGATCAGTTGATCAAGTTGGGCTTCTCGTTCCGCAACTGAAGGTCCGGACTGTTGTGAGAGAGACTGAAGGATGGCATCGAGTTTGGAATCAAGTCCGGAAACCTTTTGATCTATTTTTGTGTTGAGCATCTTTTACAGATGTTTCGATTGAGGACACCTTCTTCATAGTATCCGAGACATTGGTTTGAATTTCGAGGATAGTGAAAGGATCAATGTAATCACCAGCTGAGGATCCAGAGTCAGAGTCTGAGTGTTGCGGCGGAGCTTGTCGTGATGAAATATTTTTGGATGGACCAGGCTTCGTGGTGGCATCATCTTCATGGAGCTTGGAGTTGGAACCACCATCCGGAGTGGTTGAAGAAGATGATCTGAAGTCAAAAGCAGACTTGGAGGTTGATGGATTTGATAGAAAGCGGATGGATGACATGAAGTTAGGGTCCGTAATAGATTTTCCTTCATCAGTGAGCATTATTTCTTTGGAGAGTTCTTCATCCGGATCAGTTTGGAATACGTTGGTATGAGTGGTGATTGGTGGTTGTTCCGAAGCCAACTCTCTATCAGCATCATCATCTGTAGGTGGAACATATGGAAGATTGCTTTGATGAGCTCTGTTGTACATTGAAGTGAGAGTGGCCTCCACTTGAGCTCTTGTCAGATCCGGACGTCTGGAAACAGCCATGTTTACATGATCTTCCCATTTAGGATCGTTAGCACCTGGTCGTCCTGTACACCTTCTGGGTATCAGACCAGTTGAGGCATCTGGAGTCGGAGAGACTGCTGCAGCTCCGGAATGCTTAGGGTCCAGAACAGGGGTTCCAGAGTGTGTGCTTGTGTGAGAAACGATAGGGATATCAAATGAGACTCGTGGGTGTGTTCTAGGGGGCTGCAAGGAACTATGATCAACACCGGCATCACCTTTTTGGGAAGGTGAGGGTGGATTATGTGGAGACTCCCCGTGTGTGTGTGCATATGATGTTGAAACATTGAGGGGTACCTCAGATGAGTGGGCTGGTAGGGTGTTCGGACAGCTAGAGTCAACCTGAGTGTCATGAGCATCTTCCTTTGGATAGGAAGAGCCCAATTTAGGTCTCCTTTGAGGCTTTAGCTTTGTGGGAGAATTCTTCCATTTGGCAGATTTCTTAATCTTTGATCCGAACACGGTAGGTTTCGCCTTTTCCGAAACAGGCTCAACGGAGACTGGGGCAGGTTGTATTGCGTCAAACATAACCGAAGTCTCCAGATGATGTTTCAAATAAATGGAATCAGAAGGTATTGTGCCCAGCATATGGTCCGGAAGTCGTCTTATCGGACCAAAAGAGGATTGGTCCCGAATTCTATAAGCTTTGACAACTTTAAATGAGACACATACCTCCGGAGGAATCACGGAGACTGGAAGTGGTTCGAAAATCTCCTTGAAGAGTTGTTGAATCGTCAGTGCCCAGAACCTAGGGCTTGAAATTTCATTATCCTTCCTCTTGATGGCAAACTTGCAGAAGTCTTGCCATAGGACCTCCAGAAGATCAACTGCATTAGCGCGTCCGGAGAAGACGCTATAGACCACATGTAGCCAGTCCTTGCTGAGGGTGCTCGTACCACCGTGCTTTCCAGACAACCCTCGAATTATGAAGTGCATCAGCACCGTCCATAGTCCATAGACGGCTTATTTCTTGAAGACTTTGGCCCTATAATCTTGATTGTAGCCAATGTGATTCAGAAACACCTGAAACTCTTCAGTGGTAGGCTCTTGAACTCTGAAACCCTGGGGGTTTTCTTTCAGACCAATTGCCTTGAGAAAAGTGGACTTGAAGATAGGCACAATCCTGTCACCTACGATCTTCGTCTGTAACACACCATCATCAAGTTTAATGCTTGTGAATGCTCTGTTAAGATGATAAAGTGGAAGAGGTGGTTCAGGAACTTTAGTGAGAGGAACAGAGATTGGATGATTCGCGATAAAATCGATCATAACACGAACAGATTCAGCATAATCTTCAGGATTTAGGGAAAACAGTTGCGTCGTGTCCCTTAGAAACGGTTCAGTGGATGTTGACGATGAAGAACCTTTTGAGCGTTTCTTCTGGGCAATGGACTTCTTGGGAGTTGAGGCGGTTTGAGCAGTTTTTGGTGGTGAAGAATGGGAAGCCATTGTTGCATAGTGATGAGAGCTTGATGAACACGAAGAACACAGAGAGAATTTGAGGGTTTTGGAAGTATTGGGCGCGTAAAGAGGTAAAAGGGTTAATTGATGGGTATTTATAGGTAAAGGAAGTGGGTCGGGTGAGTGGGGGTAATGATGAGGATCCGAGTTCGAAACGGGTTGCATTAAATGAGTAACTGCTTTTGGGGGTTGAGTTGACCTGGGAGGGGAAAGGTTGGGTTATTTGTAGCTTGAAATGGAAAACCCTAAACGACGATTCAATGGTTGCTTTATGGGGGCGTGCAATCGTGGCACGAAAATCAAGGAAGATAGGATAAGGATCTTCTTAAAAAGTAACCGTTGCAAAAATGTTTCGCCTTATAAACCTTTAGAATTCCGGATGAGCGGTTCCGGACAGTGTATGATCCGGAGGATAAAGAGTTGTGCTCCGGAACATGGTTGTTTTGAAAAGTGGTCCGGAATGAGAAATAATCCAGAGAGAGTTTTGGTTCCGGAGTCAAAAGTTTAGTTGGATTCCGGAAAAGGTTTGTGATTCCGGAGCAAAAATTCCGGAATAATGATTTTCAAGAATTTCCGGAGTGAATTTGAAAAAGTTTCCGGAACATGATTTGGAAAGCATTACGGAGTGAGATTTAAGAAAAGTTTCCGGAACATGATTTGGTAAGCATTCCGAAGTGATATTTGAGAAAACTTCCAGAGTGAAATTTAAGAAAGCTTCCGGAGTGAAATTTGAAATTCCGAAGTGCAGAATGCAATACCTTTCCGGAGTGGAATTTCGGGATGTCATTATAAAGTATATTCTGAGATGAAAATTCAAGCACTATGACAATGTGGACTTTGAATAACAAATAATCAGGCTGAACTGTACAGGTTAAAACTCAAGTGATGGTCAGAAATAAAGACAAGTAAAATGATCCTATGCATTCCGAGAGAAAGTAGTTCCGAAAAAAATTGAGATCAGAACTAATTTTTTTTTCGAATACGTCTATCAAAGAGATCAAGTCTCTTGAAAGAACTGAGGACCTAGTATCATCATACCCATCTTGTTCAGAAAACCATTGAATTTGGTTTCGTCTAATGCCTTAGTAAAGACATCAACAATCTCATCGTCAGATGGAACAAAAATGAGTTCAATGTTACTATTTAGAACATGATCTTTTATGAAATGGTACCTTATATCAATGTGCTTAGTCATTGAGTGCTGAATTGGATTGTGGGAAATCGCAATGGCACTTTGAGAATCACAATAGATAGGAATGCGTTGAAAGTGGTAACCATAATCCAAGAGTTGAGATTTCATCCGCAGAACCTGAGATGTACAGCTGGGAGTAGCGATGTATTCGGCTTCGGCTGTAGAGAGTGCAATGCAGTTCTGTTTCTTGGATGACCAACTGACCAAATGACCACCTAAGAATTGACAGCTACCTGAAGTGCTTTTTCTATCAAGTTGAAGACCACCATAGTTTGAATCTTAGTAGGCTTGAAGTAGGAAGCTCGTGTTTGTTAGGTACCAGATTCCGAGACTCTTTGTACCTTTGAGGTATCGGAAAATTTGTTTCACAGCCAAGAGATGAGACATCTTTGGGTTAACTTGAAATCTGGCACATAAACATGTGGTAAACATGATATCCGGATGACTTTCTGTGAGATAGAGCAAATATCCAATCATTCTGCGGTACTTCTTTTCATCAACTGAGATACCTGCAGGGTCGGGAAAGATCTTGTGTCCGAAGCCCATTGGTACCTTGGCTGAGGCACAGGTGTCCATTGAGTATTTCTTGACGAGTTCTGAAATGTACTTCTCTTGGTGAATGAAGATTCCTCTGTTAGTCTGTTTGACTTGGAGGCCAAGAAAGAAGCTTAACTCCCGATTCATGCTCATTTGGAATCGATTGATCATTAGTTTAGCAAAGTCAGGAACCATAGATGAATCCGTAGATCCAAAAATGATGTCGTCCAGATAAATCTGTACCAGCATGAGATGCTTTCCATTTGATCTTCGGAACAGGGTAGGATCTAGAATTCCTCTTTGGAAATCGGAGCGCTTGAGAAAATCAGTGAGGGTCTCGTACCATGCCCGAGGAGCCTGCTTGAGTCCATAGACTCCTGCATCATGCATCATGCAGCTTGTTGCGAAATACCCATCTCGTACCGACAATGGGATGATTCGGAGGAGGAGGTACGAGAGTCCAAACTTCATTTCGGTCAAATTCTGTCAGTTCTTCTTGCATGGCTGTGATCCAGTTAGCATGCTCTAATGCTTCCTTGATGGATTTGGGTTCAACCATGGATATAAATGCTGAGAAATGACATTCATTTTGGATACTTGTAGCAGAACGAGTCTGTACACTAGCATTAGGGTTTCCGATTACTTGGTTCGGAGGATGATCCTTTGTCCAGACGTTTAACCTTGGGAGTTCTTGTGCAGCCGTTGATCCGATATCAATAGTGGAATTGATTTGCTCCCCCTGAATGGTTTGAATGTGAGGATGATGCTCCCCCTGAACTTCTGAACCAGAGAGATTGACATCATCAATAGAAGGGAACTCAAAGAAATTTTCATTTTCATCAACGTTGAGAGGATTGGAGTCATCGAAATCAGCAGCCGCATCTTGGAAGCCATCCACATTTGATTCAAGAGAGGGATGATCATTCTCCCCCTCACCCTGAGAAGGTTGAAATGGTTCGGAATCAAATGGAGGGAGGCTTGGGATCGGATCGGAGACGTTTTGCGAGGCAGGGGCTTCCGAAGGAGAGATTGGATTGGGAGTTGGCCTTGTTCGAGATTCCGAATCAAGTGCGGTTTCAGAAGGACCAAAGAGAGTTTCAAAGTCAACTTCAAGAATTTTTTGGGGGTTCGGACATCCTGTCGGAGGAGCATCGGACTCCATAATGTGAGTTGTAATATGGGTTGGGCCAGAATTCTGAACGAAGTTGTCATCGAAAGTAATGTCAAAGCTTTCTTCCAGAACATGATTTCTCCGGTTAAGAAGTCTGTAAGCTTTTGATTTTGAGGAGTACCCAAGGAAGATGGGTTCATCAGCTTTAGGTTGGAACTTGGTAAGCTAATCACGGTTGTTCTTGATGAAGCATCTGCATCCGAAAACATGCAAAAATGAGATTGTTGGCTTCCGACCATTCATTGCTTCGTACGGTGTCATGTTAAGGCGTCGATCGATGATACTTCGATTTTGAGTGAAACAGACAGTAGATACGGCTTCAGCCCAAAGGTAGAGTGGTAGATTTTCGAAGTTCAGCATGGATCGAGCAGCTTCAACGAGAGTTCTATTGCGTCTTTCAACTACACCGTTCTGTTGTGGAGTATAAGGAGTTGAGAAGTTGTGGTTAATTCCTTTTTCGGTGAAGAAATTCTCAATGGTGGAATTAGTGAATTCTGATCCATTGTCACTTCGGACTCTCGTAACTGGGAGTTTGATAAGAACTTCTATTCCTTTGATAAAATTGATGAGCTCGGAGGCTGTTTCAGATTTCAGCCTTATGAAGAAGACCCAAGTGAACCTTGTAAAATCATCAACAATCACAAGAATGTATTTCTTGTGATGAATACTTTCTACAGTGGATGGTCCACAAAGATCAATGTGTAGAAGCTCCAATGGTTCCGAAATGGATTTTTCTATGATAACAAGATGACCCTTCTTTGATTTCTTACCACACTCACAAGGAGCACACAAATGATCATTTTCGAATTTGAGAAGAGGTAAACCTCTCACCATTTCGCAGGATACGAGATCATTCATGTACCGAAAGTTTAGATGAGCGAGCCTTCGGTGCCATAACCAACTGACGTCAGGAACAACTTTGGTGAGAAGGCAGAGTTGCGGTTTGACAATAAACATGTTGATGTCGAGCGGGTACATGTTTTTGTTTCGAAGCGACTTGTTTAAGCACTCTTTCCAGTCTTCAGTCATTACATAGCTATACTTTTTGCAAAATTCCTCACGTCGATTTGAATCAGTGAGCTGAGCAACACTTATCAAATTATGTTTCAGATCAGCTACATAAGCCACATTTGAGATAGAGAAGTTTCCATTGGTGAGAATTCCATAATCACGAATTTGGGAGTTGGAGTTGTTGCCATATGTGACGTAACCAGCGTTTGGAGAAAGCTTTAGATCTCGCAGAAAGTCTTTCTGCCCCGTCATGTGCATGGAGCAAGCACTATCAATATACCATATTGTTTCTTGCTCCGAAGCACAAAGTGCCTGCAAAATTAGTGAGTAATGGAGTTTTTAGGCTCCGAATTATACCTTGGGACGTAGGCATGGGCTTTGGACTTTGATTGTGACTTAGGAACAACTTTGTGTTTCCAGGTGGTATTTTTTGAATTCTTCATAAACAGACAGAAGGCTAATGTCTTTTCATCTATCCAGTAGTCACATTCAATGACTTGGGGGTTCCGGACAGTCTTCTTCGGACCTTCGACTTCCGGAGTGTTGGAAACAGTTGTAACCTTCGGAATTGTTGTTTCATCAATAAGAGATTTGACTTTCCACACAAGATTTTTCTTTGAAGATTTTGAAAGATTTTTTTCTTTGAATTTGTGGATTTGCTTGATGACACATTGGTTTTTGAAAAATTTGGTTTAAAAATTGTGCCATCAGATTTAGCAATAAAAACAGATGAAACAGTCCAAAGAGAAGTGTTTTGGATGGACATGGCATTCACACGAGATTTAGGCTGAGTAGAACTGACTACCTTCTTGGGTTCTACATGACTGAGAGATTCAGAAGGTCTTTTTAGGATCTTAGTGGGAGCAAAGGAGTTTTGACTATGGGTTGATGCATGAGAATTCTGGGATACACTTGGTTTGAAGTTTTCAATGAACCTGGAATTTTGTCTAGTCTTAACTTCCTTTTTATATGCGTTTCGAGCTTCTACTTTGGGATCTACAATATCCTTCCTGTTCAACATTGGTTTTCTCTTAGGGTGAGACGAGGATTTTGAAGTTTATCCTATGGATGGATTACTAAACTCAGGAGTAATGGGAACCAATTTCGTTTTTGAGACGACTAAGGAATCCGATTCGCAAGAATCAAAGGAGACACAACTTGATTTTTCAAATTTATCATCTAAGGATGCCCATACAAACTTAGAGGTATTAGTTTCAGTTGTCATCGGAATGATTTCTTCAACCACACAGTTGTTCATATGATTACTCCTAGGAACATAATCTACGTAATTTGAAAGACGGTGATGAAATTCTATGGTCCAATTCAGGTCTAGGTTTATCAGAGGCGGAAGTGGCGTGGAATCAGGACACTTGACAACAATTGCTTTGAACTCAGGAATTAGGGACTCAAAATGGTCTGTAGTCTCAGGAAGTGGTGACAAGAGAGAAACAGGGGTGTCCGAATGTTTGATGTTCGGAACCTCTCCCATGAGTGTCAAATTTTGCAATTCCATTAAGGGACTAGCAATTGGTTTCGGAAACTCGCTTCCAAGACCAGGTGCTTTAGACCATGGATGACGAAAATTATGAGTCATCCGAATGTCCGCTTCAATCATGTCTATGGAATTATGCAACACATCTATCTTAGCATTAAGACGTTTGTTATCAGAAATCAAAACATTTCGTGCAGAATAGGTGATACATTCATCGTTTGACATTACAAGTTCACGTTCTAAAGACTCGATTTTCAACTTTTTATCCTCGAAACGTAACCTAAGACGATTTAACTCACACTCCTTCTTCTCACTCGCGTCTATGGCAGACTCATAGGCTTTATAGATGGTGATCATATCTGTTTGAATGTGGGTTAGATAAGGTTCACAAAGAGACAAATCAAAATTATTATCAGAGATCATAGATTTTACCTGCTGAACGATGCTTCGACCAAGTGGATCGTTGGTGGCCATGTAGCAATAGTGAGGTTTAGCAACATCATCTTCATCTTTTGACCCAGAAAACCAATACCCTTCATCACATTCTACAGTTTATCTTGCCATCAGACACATATTCCTTCCAGTTACCATGTCATCATCATCCCCGGATGACCAATATCCTTCAACATCTCTTGAAACCGTTGTTACAAAGGCTTTTTCGCTTTCATCCATCTCTTGGGCTTTTCAGACGTAGTAGGCAAAATCCTTGATTTTTGGTTTCTGTGGAGCATTAGCCAGACAATCTTTAGCAAAATGATTTGCATGTCCACACTTATGCCACACAATTTTTGGTTTGTCCGAGTTGGAACTCTGAGAAGGTTCCGGAGTAGAGTTTGGCTTAAAGAGGTTCGGTTTGTATGCGGGAGGATTTTCCGAAGTTGGTTTAGGTTCCGGAGCTGAGTATGGTTGAGGATTGCTGTGGTGAGGAGCATGGAATCGGTTTTTGTATGGATTGTAAGAGGGATTGAATGGACATTTGTATTTCATTGAGAGTAGAGAAAACTCCTGTTGGAAACGGAGTTCAGAGTCCATGGCTTCGGAATCATCAACATGATAGATTTGTATGGGTAAGATGGGTGCGGATGATTGAACAGATGGAACAATGGGTTTGAAGGGATCCGAAGTAGACAAGTTCAGAATGGTTGGTTCGAAAGAACTGACAAGGGCAAGAGGACCTCCGGAGAGTTCCCTTATGGTTTGAGCAACATTAGACTCGTGTCCTTGAAGTTCATCAAAAACTTGATAGAGCTTTAACTTTTTCAAGGAACCATTGCTTTGGAGACAAGATTTCACATTTCCCCATCCTTTGCCGAGACTGTTTATGAATTTGAGATTGTACTCCAAAGGAGTTCAGACAATCCCATGAGCATTCATGTTGTTGACCACAATTCGGTAATGGTTGGAGGCTGAGGCTACTGATTCACCAGGAGTGGTTGTGAAGGTATCAAAGTCGTTGACAAATGAGGTGAGGCGCTTATCTTTCATATTTTCCGAACCTTCAATCAGGTCCTGAAGAGTGTCCCAAATCTCTTTGGCTGATTTGCACAACTTGATGTACTCGAAGAGTAAAGGAGGAACACCAAACACCATTTCTGAGAAAGCAACTTGATCAGCATGCAGCTTCTCAATATCATCTGCAATTAGAGGAGCTGGACGATTATCATCTTGACCCATAAGCTAAGCAACAACATCTCTTACAACTATTCTCACAGGAACATGAGGACCTTCTTTGACGGATCTCCAGATTACTTCACCTTTATCTTTAGCCAGTAAAAATCTTTCCATTCTAACTTTCTAGTGATCATATTCTTCCACAACTAGTAATGGGGCACGTGTAGGGCCACCCACACTATTTGCGATTTGCATTGAAATCATTTGTTGAGGATTAGAAGCAGCCATTGAAGTTAAGATATCTTCAAGCTAAAGTGGTATATAGAAGAATTTTATCCTTATCACAAAAATGGTTAAAATACCAAGGTAATTTCAAACCAACTATAATCTGTTCTTATGGATTCAAAGGACAACCACTCAAGCTCTGATACCAATTGAGAGAACAAAATAGATCTGATGCGCAGGGACAATGTTTGAGAACTCAAACCTTGAGTGAATGCTTAAGATCAATGTCTAATGTTCTAGTCAAGACTGGAAAAACCAGTCAAGTGTTAGTTAATATATTCAACAAATGATCAAGTCATTAAATGAAGAATGAGAAAAAATTATCAAGGTAAAGCCAAAGACTGGAAAGACCAGTCAAGTGTTAGTTAATATATTCAACAAATGATCAAGTCATTAAATGAAGAATGAGAACAAATGATCAAGGTAAAGATAATAAATGAAGAACAAGAAGAATGTTTAAAAGAAGTTTGAAATAAATTAGTAAATGCCAAAAGTTGAGTGAATGATCTGTTTTGACTTTGTATTGAAAGCTCCTATAAATAGGAGTGAAGCTTACAACGAATGAACTAGAATACTTACATAGGACCGGACAATAGAAATGTTTCTAACATTCTGATTATCTAATATTACAAAAGACTAAGTCCTATGAAAAGTAACATCAATACAAAGACAAACTTAATAAATGCATAAAGACAAACTATCTTGACTCCGGATCTGCATCCATTCCGGACATGAGGATCATTCTGGAATGCCTTCAACTTCTCATATTCTTCTCTTTTGGTCCGGAGAGATTCCAGACCACTCTTCACAATTGACTTCAGATCATTTTAGTTTCGGAACACTTGTACTTCGGAATTCAGACTTAGGATTGCTAGAGGTTCACTTTCAGGTTCCAACACGTGGGGTTTTACTAGATTAAGAAGGATATCAACTAATATAGAAAGAATCACTTACAAATTTATCGAGAAATTGAAGTGTTCTTGATGATACTTGAGAGAGAAATGAGTGTTCTTGACTTGGAAGTGTGAGAAGTGAAGAAAAATGAAGGAATATCATACTTATGGAGCTAGTTTACGGCCAAACAAGAGCTTACGGTCGTAAGCTCTAGTTTACGGCCGTAAACTCCAAGTGATGGAGTTTTCCGGCTTGAATGTTACACAATAAACTCTAGTAGATACTTCCTAACACTCAATCCTTGAATGTACTAGGCTTAGAACACTCAAACATACCCTAAACAATGCTAAAAGATAGCAGAAACAAGTCTGACTTTGATTGAATTGAATGGCTTTACAAGATAGAAATTTCGGGTTGTCACATCATCCCCCCGTTAGAGAGAACTTCGTCCCAAAATTAGAGTTTAAGCAATTACAAATAACTAAGTAAAAAGATGAGAATATTTCAGTTTCATTTGATCCTCGCGCTCCCAAGTGAATTCAGTTCCCCGCTTGGCATTCCATCGAACCTTCACTATCGGGATACAGGTTTCCTTCGTTTGCTTGACCTCTCGGTCCATGATCTCTACTGGTTCTTCCACGAAGTTGAGGCTCTGGTTGACCTCGATCTCGTCGAGCGGGATTACAAGAGTCTCGTCGGACAGACACTTTTTCAAGTTCGAAACGTGGAAAGTAGGGTGTACGTTACTAAGTTCGTGACGTAGTTTGAGTTTGTAAGCTACAGGGCCGATTCTAGCAATAATCTCGAAAGGCCCTACATATATTGGATTTAGCTTTCCACGTTTTCCGAAGCGTATCAAGCCCTTCCAGGGTGAGACCTTTAAAAGAACACGGTCATCAACCTGGAATTCCAAAGGTTTCCTTATCTTCTCTGCATAGCTTTTATGTCGGTCTCTACAGGCCTTCAATCGTTCATGAATTTGAATGATCTTCTCTATCGTTTCCCGTATGATCTCCGGGCCTGTGAGAGTGGTGTCAGGAACTCGTCCTTTAGCTAACTGTGTGTCACCCACCTTAGCCCAGCACAGAGGGGATCTGCACTTTCGGCCATAGAGGGCTTCAAATGGAGCAGCCTTTATGCTCGTGTGATAACTGTTATTGTAGGAGAACTCGACAAGGGATAAATAAGTATCCCATGCCTTACCAAAGTCTATCACACAGGCTCGCAACATATCTTCCAAAGTTTGAATAGTCCTCTCACTTTTTCCGTCGGTTTGCGGATGGTAGGTTGTACTCATGTCCAGCCTAGTTCCTAGGGAACCCTGTAGCGACTGCCAAAACCTTGTAGTGAATCTACTATCTCTATCAGAGATAATGGATATGGGAACACCATGCAGTCGTACGATCTCTCTAATGTAAGTTCTTGTTAGTTTCTCCATCTTGTCAGTTTCTTTGATAGGCAGGAAGTGTGCGGACTTGTTAACCTCTCTACGATCACCCAAATGGTATCGAGACCACCTGTTGTCTTGGGTAACTTGGTTATGAAGTCCATTGTGATCCGCTCCCACTTCCATTCTGGTATCTCCGGTTGTTGTAGTAAACCTGAGGATTTCTGGTATCCGACCTTAACCTTGGCGAAAGTAAGGCACTTACTCACGAAGGTAGCAATCTCTGCTTTCATGTTAGGCCACCAGTATAACTTTTTGAGATCCAAATACATCTTATCTGAACCTGGGTGGACGGAATATCGAGTGTTGTGCACTTCGGTCATGACCAAGTCTCTGAAACCACCGTGACTCGGTGTCCAGATCCGATCCATGAGATATAAGGCTCCGCCACCCTTGACTTCCAAGTTTTTATCCATCCCTCTCAGGGATTCACCTGCCACATTTTCAGGTTTCAAGGCTTCTAGCTGAGCCTCCTTAATTTGTGTGGATAGATGTGAATAGATAGTCATAGTCCATGATTTGACTCTACGACGAGAGTATTCTTTCCGACTTAGGGCGTCAGCTACTACGTTGGCTTTACCGGGATGATAACGAATTTCTCATTTGTAGTCATTAAGTAGCTCGACCCACCGTCGTTGTCTCATAGTGAGCTCCTTCTGGTCGAATATATGTTGAAGGCTCTTGTGGTCTGTAAAGATAGTGCTCTTTGTACCATACAGCTAGTGTCTCCAGATCTTCATAGCAAATACCACTGCTCCTAACTCAAGATCATGTGTGGTGTAGTTGACTTCGTTTGTCTTTAGTTGTCTTGAGGCATAGGTGATAACCTAACCTCGTTGCATAAGAACACAACCAAGCCCTTGGTTGGATGCATCGCAATAAACCATGAAGTCTTCTATCCCTTCTGGGAGGGATAGTATCGGTGCGCTGCATAAGGCTCGCTTTAGCGTTTGGAACACTTTTTCTTGTTTCTCCTCCCAGTAAAAGGCCACGTGTTTCTGCGTCAATGTGGTAAGCGGTTTCGCGATCCTAGAGAAGTTCTGAATGAACCTGCAATAGTAGCCAGCGAGGCCTAGAAATTGACGAATTTCTGTAGGCGCCTTCAGTGCTGACCAGTTCTCAATGGCCTTTATTTTGGAAAGGTCTACGTGAATTCCCTCTTCACTAACAACGTGACCCAAGAATTCGAATCTTCGAATCCAAAATTCGCACTTAGAGAACTTCACGTAGAGATTCTCTGACCATAACGTTACTAAGACCTATCGTGGATGTTAACTATGTTCCTCCTTACTTCGAGAGTAGATAAGTATGTCATCGATGAATACAATGACGAACTGATCCAAGTAAGGACGGCACACCCTATTCATTAAGTCCATGAATACTGTGGGTGCATTGGTTAATCCGAATGGCATCACTACGAACTCGTAGTGTCGATAATGAGTTCCGAAGGCTGTCTTGGGAATATCCTCCTCTAACACTCGTAACTGGTGATACCCGGATCTCAGATCTATCTTTGAAAAGTAAATCACCCCTTACAGTTGGTTGAACAAATCGTCTATGCGAGGTAGAGCGTAACAATTTTTGATGGTAAGCTTGTTCAGTTCTCTGTAGTCGATGCACATACGGAACGATCCGTCTTTCTTCTTCACGAACAAGACCGGTGCTCCCCAGGGTGAAAAGCTTGGTCTAATAAATCCCTTGCTGAGCAATTCGTTAAGTTGAACGGATAGCTCCTGCATCTCAGCTGGTGCTAGACGATAGGGCGATTTGGCTACTGGGGTAGCCCCTGGAACTAAGTCGATTCTAAACTCGACTTGACGTTGGGGTGGTAATCCTGGTAGTTGTTCTGGAAAGATGTCGGGAAAGTCGTGTACTTCTGGGATGTTCTTTATGTCTTTCGTCTCTTGGCTCATATCGAAAACATAAGAAAGGAATGCATGACATTCGTTTCGTAAGTACTTCTGAGCTTGTATACTCGAGATGATACGAAGGTTCGTGTCGGGTTTGTCGCCATAGATAACTAGAGTTTTGTTAGACGGTCGATTAAGGTGAACGGCCTTCTCGTAACACATGATGTCGGCACAATGAAGACTCAACCAATCCATGCTGATTATGACGTCGAAACTTTTAATTGAGACTGGCATGAGGTCGATTGGAAATGAATGGCTATCTAGAGTTAGAGTACATCCTATGTATATACTGCTAGTGCTCTCATTTTTTCCGTTAGCCATTTCTACAGTGAATGGTTCTTTCAGTGCACGTGATTTTTGTTTAAGTAAGTGAGCAAATTTCTGGTTCACGAAACTCCTTTCCGCTCCACTATCAAACAGTATGCATGAATAAGAGTTATCAAGGAGAAACGTACCAGTGACCACTGTAGGGTCGGTTACTGCTTCCTCGTGGCATATAGCCAAAACTCTTCCCACTCCACCCGCATTCCCTGCCTTCGGGTGGTTTCTTTTGTAGTGACCCACCTCGCCACATCCGTAGCAAGCCTGGCCCACACCAACGTCGGGGACTTGGTTGATTGGCCTTGCCGGAGACTTGCAGAAACGGGCAGTTTCTTTTGTAGTGTGCCCTTTCTTGTTGCAGTTAGCGCACTGCATTTCCCGGCAGGGTCCATTGTGGTGGAAGCAGCACTTGTTGCACTTGGGCAAGCTTCCAACATATTGCTTCATTGGCGCAGTAGCAGTAGGTGTTATCGCATCATGAACAGCCACAACCTGCTGCTTTTTGGCAGAGTTATGTGCTGCCTTGTTCTTCTTGTTATCCCAGAACTTCCACTTGTTGTCAGCGGCTTTGGATGGCTCTGGGATGGATTGGGTTGTTGTTGTTGTCAGGGTGCGGACTCCATGATCAATGAGCCGATGTGCCAGTCGCTTGGCACTGTCGAAAGTAGTGGGGTTTGAAGCTAAGACATTCCCCTAAAATAGAGGCACCAACCCCCAGATATACCTCTCAATTTTCTTTCCCTCAGTAGGGACCATTCCCGGACATAGTGCCACCAGATCGCAGAACCTGGCAGTGTAGGCAACTATGTCAGAGCCCTTCATGGTTAGGCTCCAGATTTCCTGTTCAAGTTTCCGAACCTCGCCCCTCGGGCAGTACTCTTCAATCATGAGCTCCTTCAGAGCTTCCCAGCCCATAGCATTAACCACTATTAAGGTTAGTGAATTGACATGGCTATTCCACCACGTTAGGGCTCTGTCCGCGAAGGTGCAGGCATCAAATTTAACTTTGCTCCCTTCCGGACAGGAGCAGATCTCAAAGATTGACTCCGTTTTCTCGAACCATTGCGTGAGGGCAATGATTCCACCAGTCCCGTTAAAGGTCCTGGGCTTACAGTTGGTGAAGTCCTTATATGAGCACTCTCTAGAACGCACTGGAGCATCACCTTGAGTGGAATGAACATCCGCTAGTACCACTGGCACTAAATTGAACTAAGGCTGCCGAAACAGCCGCAGCCACTGCAGCTTGGATAGCTGCCAGATTGTATTATGGAGGAGGAGGTGGTGGTTGAGTTGGAGTTATCGGTGGATTACGTCTCGGTGATCGGCGTGGAGGCATATTTCAACTAAAAGTTTACAAAGATGAAGATGATAGTAAGAATCAATTGTGAGTACAATGAGAGTGGTCCATGGACTAATAGAGATCTAACTGTAGAAGGATCGAAGCACGTGGATAAAGATTTCCCAAAAGACTAGATGTTTGTCAATAATATTGGTATTAATGATGTAACTAGTTCGGGAAAAATGACCTAGAAGTAGGTCTTGCATCAAACCATAATAAGAAAATTTTGACAGCAAAGAGACCTAGCAACAATACCTGCAGTACAAGAATATTTATATGGAAAAGTGCTACTTAGAGCATAGGTAAGAAGGCTATTCCTTAAACCAAAAGAAAGGATGAGTAGAGCATCTCCTACTGGCAACGGGCACCCTTCCGGTGAACCCTCAATTCAGCCAGCTGACGATCCACTTCAAGGAGGTGTCGTTCATACACTGTCTGGCGTGCTCGGAGTTCTTTGACTTCGGCTCGGGTTACAGATAGCTCTTGCTGCAAAGCCTCATTGTCTCTCATAGCTCTCCCGTGAACAACCTCCAGATTGTCAATACGATCAGTGTTGGCGTTTGTATCCGCATCTAGCTTGATGGTTTGCTGAATGGCTATCGTTCCACGCTCAACATTGTGAGCCACACGGCGAACCAAAATGGGAAGAATTCTTTCTGCAGATCCTCCCTCGCTTATGTTATAGAATCTTCAGTCTCCGTTGTATGGTAATGGTTGACCTTGCTCACGGCTCCACCTACCCAAGTTCTCAACCCACTGAGGCGTCAAGCCTTGAAAAGCCGGACGAGGGTTAGGATTTGGGATTGGAGCCACTAAGGGTAGATCATTGACTTCTGGCTCGGAGTCAGAATCCTCTGGGAAGTTCTCTGCAAAGTCGTCATCCAAACGAATTGCATGATTCTCTTCTGGATCTGTATCGAGCCATCCACCATTACCTTGGTTGGGAAAATACGGCTCGCCGGGTAGATTGAATCCAACCATGTTATCTACGCGGGAATAGGGATAAAAGAGATAGTTAATAGACGTACTACTTAAGATAATTATAGGATGATCCGTACCAGTTACTTCAATACTTGCGTAGTGCATACTAGTTATATGTAACCAAAACAGGATAGACCTTCGAATAAGTGGCCCTAACTCTAAGTCCACAACCAAACAAGGAACAGGAAATAAAGCAAAGATCACAGATTCTAAGTCTATGACACCCTAGTCACATATAACCTTAGCGTATCCACTCATCAACTATTGACCTACTAATAAAGACCTTTTAGTTCTCAAATAAATAATTATAGTAACACAAAATCCTCCTATAGTATTTTAAGTTTATGTTCTGTTCTAAAGTTTTCATTGTAGTAGTGTTGGTAAGTTTTTAGACTTGCTGCAACACCACACCCATTCCTAGGCACATGCTAATCACTTCTCGGAAAGATATAGTTGATAAGGCTATATCACTCCCAGATCTGATTATATGTCCCCAAGCCTACTTGTGCTGTCCAACAACCGCAATACTTTTGTTCTGATATAGTATGACATTGATTTTAGTATGAATGCATGTATGTATACTCTAGTTAAATATTTTATTATTTAAAAGTAAAAACTCTTGGTCAGAGTATTTTAATCCCATTGTGTTTATAGTTGTATATCTTTTATGGGTTGATATACTCAATTCACTATAAACAAAGCTCTGATACCAATCTGTCGCACCCCCAAACCAGAACGGCGGAAACGTTCGGGGGCGGAGGACGTCATGTACAGTATCATAACAATGCACAATAGTAAACAAGCAACAACATCATCCATTGCATTAATAATATAATTAAATACAAATGTGTTCTGTGTATAGTTTGGAAGACACCAAAATATGAATCAAAATAAAAGACGAGTCTCGAATGTGCTCCGTCTTCTCAAAACCTGGTCCAGTGTACCTGTCTACTGGTGACCTGAGAATACAAGTTATTTTGAAAGAGTAGATCAGCATTTAAGCTGGTGAGTTCATAAGTATTTTAGTGTCAAATGTTTGTATAAGTTTGATGAAAGTGTTTGTAAATGTTTGATGTAAATGTTTGTAAGCGTTTGATGTAAATGTTTGTATCTCCTAGAAAATCCTATATTTTCTACTTATAATGAAATGTAGTCTTCTACCAAGACCCGATTGTTCTGTATGTTTGTTCTTTTGTAAAAGTGAGTGATTTTCCCAAGAATGACTATCATTACCTTGAATATAGTTTACATTACCGTTTATGTGAGAAGATCACAATGTGAATGTAAGGGGAAAATAAAGATGTATTGTAACTACCATTGTACTAACTACCTTAAACCAATTGTTTAATTAAGGTAAAATGTGATGAGATTATAAGCATGCTTGATTGACTAGTAAAACACGACGTTCAAAGACATCGAAATGGTATGACATTCGTCACCCGTAGACCTGTAGGTCCCACTGTAGCTAGCAACAAGGTGTAGGATGGTCAATCCCGTATAGATCTATACACAAATTCACGATCTCCCTCCAGGAGACTCTGGTTACAAAACGTGACACAACAGTATATTGCCATGCCATGAAGTAGTGACTCACATTAATGTTATAGTATTCTTGTATTTGAATAGTATATTCTCTTTGTTCTAGTGTATTGTATGTTATCTCTGTTCTAGTGTATAGTATGTTCCTCCCTGTTTCTCATTATAGTATGTTCTTTATGTTTCTCGTTATAGTATGTTCTTTCTGCTTCTCGTTATAATATGTTTGAACTGACTCATGTATGAACTGACTCTTGTATGTTTAATTGTACTAGAAATAGTGAGTATTAATCCTCTAAACTATACCTATTATAGTTTACTAGTAATGTTGTTTGAATAACTGAGCATGTTTGTACACCTTTGCTACCCAAAGGTGTTAAACTAATGTAAGAGCTTTTATATCTATACACATATACATAATATATAACTAACATCCAAACGACACTCGGACAAACAACCGACACCCTAAGTCCACAACCAAACAAGGAACAGGAAATAAAGCGAGTTATCAGTCCTAAGCCCTTTCAACCTTATTTATATAACTATATCTATATAGACATGATTTTCACAATATATAAGTTTAAAAGAGTTTAGCATATAAAAGAGTTTCAACCATTTGAATGGTTATTGATGACTTGATGTCAAACAATAAAATGTTTTGAAATAGTTTGTTTGATAATACAATTTTGAAGTATAAGAAATCGACTTATTTGATAGTTATAAATCACATGTGATTGATACTATAACTATAATGTTTTCTACTTGTATTCCCCCCCCCCCCATAAAAGCATTTAAAATCATTTAAAAGATAAGTTAGTGGTATGAACTCACCTGTAGTGAGTGATTCGAATGAAAGTGTAACACCGTAAATTTCAAACAAATTTTCACATTTTAAAAACACTTTATTTCATAATATTATAAAACTCATTGTTTCATATATCCAAACATAAGTCAAAATCCCAAGATCATAACATATATAAAACTCTGTGTGTGTGTGTACTGATCATGCCGGCGCCTTCCCGCGATCCTCACTAGTACCTGAAACACATAACACAAAACACTGTAAGCACAAAGCTTAGTGAGTTCCCCAAAATACCACACATAACACATACTAGCCACTCGAGACTATGACATTGTGGGCCCTTGGGCCCTAACTCTGTGGACCCTCTGGTCCTAACTCTGTGAACCTTCCGGTTCTAACTCTAATTACCACTCATGGTAAAGTATAGTGAGAAGACTCACCTCGGATGTCTCGGGTAATATCCCGCTCGCGTATACACTGATCTAGCCTCTGTCTAAACACATAAACAATCATCTCAATCAATAACGGCTCTCCAGGCTAGACTAGATTCTCACATGTCCTCTAAGAAGGCTAAAAGACCATTTTACCCTTCAAACAGTCCACAAGTCCAATTGTTGACCAAACCCTAAAAGTCAACGAAAGTCAACGGTCAAACCTTGACCAGACTCGCCGAGTGCACAAATGTGACTCGGCGCGTTCAGTCGTGAACTCGGGTCCTCTAAATCCCTTCTGACTCACCGAGTCATTTCCCCAACTCAGTGAGTCACCAACTGTGTGATCCATGGGGAAACCTAATCCTACTCGCCGAGTCTGTTCTTGGAGTCCGGCGAGTTCATGCCATGCTTAAACTCAAATGACCTCCTGAGGTCAGATCTGTTCCTCTAATCCATAGATCTGATCTTCCCAAGCACGATAATCACGTAAAGTTCAGAACTTGGTGCTCATGCAAAGGCCCAAAGACTCTATTTGAAGAAATAACCTCAAATATGACATCCTAAGCTCATGTCTCCCAATATCAATCATAAAGATCAAAGGGTTAAGGTCTCTGGACCTCTTTTGATCCAGATCCAAAGCCTTAATACGAGAAGGGACCAAATGCTCATTAATCAAGCCTCTAAAGGGTCTAGAAAACCCTAACTCCAAAGGTTAACACCAAAACTGAAGAAGGATCGAATCTATACCTCAAATATGAAGTCCCTGAGCTCCGAAATCTACATAATGGCGCCCTCTTCAGCTCCCTCTTGCCTTGGTCACCTTCTTCTTGCAAGAATACCACACAAGGATCAAAAATGGCCTCTCCTTCCTCACAAACGCTCTAGCTCTCTTAGGGTTTCTCTCTAGGGTCTGGTAGCCGCAACTGAAGGCTATAAGAGCCTTTAAATAGGTCCCAAACCCGAGAAATTAGGGTTTCACTTGACAGCGTGGACTCGCCGATTCCACGAGTCGACTCGTCGAGTCCGGTCACTAATCCGGATAACAACTCGCGATCCTACTCGGCGAGTCTAAGCACCAACTTGCCGAGTTCCTCCCCAAACTCAAAATAAATGAATAATATAATATACTTGGGAATCCGGATGTTACAATTCTCCCCCACTAGAATCAGACTTCGCCCTCGAAGTCTCACTATGTACACAACTCTGGATGCTACTCACGCATCTCTCGCTCCGGCTCCCAAGTCAGCTCGGACCCTCTCCGATGTTGCCACTGGACCTGCACCAGGGGCACTTCCTTGTTCCTTAGAACCTTGATCTTTCGATCCATAATCGCAACCGGTCTCTCAACATAGTTCAGGCTCGCATCCACCTGAATATCCTCTAAGGGTACCACCGCCGACTCATCGGCCACACACTTCCTCAACTGCGATACGTGGAAGGTGTCATGAATTTGACCTAACTCCGTAGGTAGCTCCAACCGGTATGCTACCCTGCCTACTCTTGCGATCACCCTGAATGGACCAATATATCGGGGCCCCAACTTGCCCCTCTTCCTGAATCGGATCACTCCTTTCCAAGGAGATACCTTCAGGAGTACGAAGTCACTAACTTGAAACTCGAGCTCCGAGCGACGCCTATCCGCATAGCTCTTCTGACGACTCTGAGCTGTCAGCAATCTCTGCCTGACCTGCTGAATCTGCTCAGTCGTCTGAAGCACTATCTCTGTGCTGCCCATCACACGATGCCCGACCTCTCCCCAACAAATAGGGGTCCGACACCTCCTCCCATACAATAACTCGAAGGGAGGCATACCAATGCTCGAATGATGGCTGTTGTTATAAGAAAACTCAGCCAATGGCAGATACGTGTCCCAACTTCCCCCGAAGTCCAACATACATGCCCGAAGCATATCCTCGAGCATCTGAATCGTCCGCTCACTCTCTCCGTCCGTCTTTGGGTGGTATGCGGTACTAAAATGCAGCCTCGTACCCAACTCCTCATGGAATTTCTTCCAGAATCTGGAAGTGAAACGTACATCTCGATCTGAAACAATCGAGACCGGAACTCCATGCCGCGATACCACCTCCCTTACGTATAACTCCGCCAGCCTCTCAGCAGAAGAGCTCTCACTGATAGCAAGGAAATGAGCGCTCTTTGTCAACCGATCGACGATCACCCAAATTGCATCGACGCCTCTCGCAGTCCTCGGCAATTTGGTGATAAAGTCCATGCAAATCTGCTCCCACTTCCACTAGGGAACCTCTAATGGCTGCAACTTGCCATGCGGACGCTGATGCTCAGCCTTGACTCTGCAACAGGTTAAGCACCTCTCTACGACCCATGCGACATCCCTCTTCATACAGGGCCACCAATATTCTCTCTTCAGGTCCAAGTACATCTTAGTGGCCCCGGGATGGATCGAGAACCGCGACCTATGCGCCTCCTCCATCAGAATGGTGCGTGCCCCACCCTCAAACGGCACCCAAATCTGACCTTGAAAGGTCAAAAGCCCTCGGCTGTCGGCAACAAACTCGGTCACTTGCCCGACTACCCACTCTCTTTTGCGGTTCTCTGGTCTCACGGCCTCAACCTGGGCCTCTCGAATGGTGTCCAACATTGGATTCATCACTGTCAATCTCATGCAAATGTCTCGTATCGGGGCACTCCCCGCCCTACGACTCAGGGCATCGGCTATAACATTAGCCTTGCCCGGGTGGTACAGGATCTCGCAGTCGTAATCCTTTACCACATCCAACCATCTTCTCTGGCGCATATTCAGGTTGGGATGATCCATCAAGTACTTCAAACTCTTGTGGTCCGTGTATATAGTACACTGGACCCCATATAAATAGTGACGCCAGATCTTGAGGGCGAACACCACAGCCCCCAACTCTAGATCGTGGGTGGGGTACCTCGTCTCATGAGGCTTCAGCTGCATCGATGCGTATGCAATCACACGCCCTCTCTGCATCAGCACCGCACCCAATATCGATATCGATGCGTCACAATACACCACAAAATCCTCCATCCCCTCCGGAAGGGCTAACACCTGGGCTTCACATAATCTCTGGTGAAGCGTCTCAAACGAGATCTCCTGCTCCGGACCCCACGTAAAAGCAACACCCTTCCGGGTCAACCTGGTGAGAGGCACGACAATCTTGGAGAAATCCCTGATGAATCTCCTATAGTAGCCGGCCAATCCTAGGAAACTCCTGATCTCGGTGGGGGATCTCGTCACCTCCCAACTCATCACTGCCTCAATCTTGGCCGGGTCGACCAATATCCTATTCTGGTTAACGAGATGCCCTAGGAACTGAACCTCTCGTAACCAGAAATCACACTTGGAGAATTTGGCATAAAGCCTCTCCGATCTCAGAACTCCGAGGATCTCTCTCAAATGCTCCTCATGCTGCTCTCTGGATCTCGAGTACACCAATATGTCGTCAATGAACACGATCACCGAACGATCCATAATTGGCCTGCACACTCTGTTCATGAGGTCCATGAACGCTGCTGGTGCATTGGTGAGCCCGAAAGGCATCACCACGAACTCGTAATGCCCATAACGAGTCATGAATGCTGTCTTCTGAATATCATCATCGCGCACTCTCATCTGATGATATCCAGACCTCAGATCGATCTTGGAGAACCAAGACGCTCCCAGTAACTGATCGAACAAATCGTCGATCCTTGGTAAGGGGTAACGGTTCTTGACCGTCAACTTGTTCAACTCCCGGTAGTCAATGCACATCCGGTGTGAACCATCCTTTTTCTTGACAAAAAGGATCGGAGCTCCCCACGGCGAGCTGCTCGGCCGAATAAACCCTTTCCCCAGCAGCTCCTGAAGCTGCGAGGATAACTCCTGCATCTCTGGAGGCGCAAGGTGATAGGGCGCCTTGGCGATAGGTACTGTCCCCGGAATCAAATCAATGCGGAACTCTACTTGCCTCTCGGGAGGCACACCCGGTAACTCCTCGGGGAAAACATCCGGGAACTCGCTCACTATCGGTACCTCATCGACTGATCTCGGTCTCTCTGAATCAACTCTGGTATCCATCACGTAAGCCACAAACCCACTACAGCCCTGCTGTAGACTCTGCCTCGCTCTAGCAGCCGAACAAAACGCTGAACCATAACGGGTACCCTCGCCACCGTAAGAACTCCCCCACTAGGGTCTCGTATGGTCACCAGCTGTCGCTCTCAGTCGATAACCGCTCCAAATCTGCTCAACCAGTCCATGCCCACGATAACACAGACGTCCCCCATCGGAATCGGGACCAAATTAATAGGATACGCTACGCCGAAGATCTCGAGTACACATCCTCGGATCACCTCGGTGGCATACACTGCTCTCTCGTCAGCTATGGAAACTCTCAGAGGTCGACTCAACGCCTCTCTACTAATACTGATGTGCTGACTAAAAGCTAAAGATACGAAAGACCGACTCGCACACGAGTCAAATAACACCAAGGCAGGTACAGAACTCACAGGAATAGTACCTACGCATATCATAATATAAGCACAATATCTCAAACATTAAAATAAATACACTAAAGAATACATACCAGCCACAAAGTCGGGTGCTGCGCGGACCTCCTCTGCGGTCAACTGGAAGGCTCTCCCTCGTGTTTTCGGTGCCTCGGCCTTCACCGGCCGACTCTCTGTAGCTCTGACAGTAGCAAGGGTAGATCCCTGAGATGCTCCCTGTGCTGACCCCCGCAGCTGCGGACACTCTGCCTTCCGGTGTCCGGTCTGGTTGTAGTGGAAACAGACTGCGAACCCCTTGGGGCAATCCTTGGCCATATGCCCCTCTTTTCCACACTTGTAGCAAGACTCTGCTCTGCAAACCCCATCGTGACCCTTGCTGTACTTGCCACAAGTGCGGCCCTTCTGGCTCCCTGATCTGGAATCGGCGGGCTTGGCCCGCTTGGCTGCCAGCTGGGACTGTGCCGGTCGCCGATCCCTCCCTTGAGACTCCGCCTCCTCCCTGGCCTGAGTCTCCAGCTCTATCTCCCTCTTCCGAGCATTTTCCTGAAGCTCGGCAAATGTCCGGTACGAGGAGTTCGCCACGAACTCCCGTATATCTGTCCTCAAAATACTCAGATATCGACTCATACGTGCCTGCTCGGAAGACACGTGCTCCGGGCAGAACATCGCCCTCTCGTGGAACATCCTGGTGATCACTGTAACAGACTCAGTACCCTGCTTTAGGGTCAGAAACTCCTGTGCCAAACGCTCCCTCTCCACCAGGGGAACGTACTCATCACGGAATATAGGGTGAACCTCTCCCAGGTCACCGCAACAAGCTCAGCAGACAAAAAGTGCGCCGTCACAAACTTCCACCAGTCCTTCGCTCCCAAGCGAAGCTGGTTCAGCGCGAACCTCACCCTCAAATGCTCTGGACACAAACATGTGTAGAAACACCCCTCGATGTCCGAAATCCACCTCATCGCTGCAATAGGATCCTGCATCCCATCGAACTCTTGTGGCTTCGTGTTGCTGAACTCCCGGTACAGCAACGAGTCACCCCCCTGCGGCCTGGCAGCAGTGACGGCTGCGGTGGCCGCAGCAATAGCAGCGTCAGTAAGAGCAGCGTATCGCTTGTTAAAAGTCTCAATCAGAGTGGTCTTGATAGACCCAAACATCTCTGGTATCTCTGATCTGATGGCAACAGCCACCTCCTCATGGATCATCCTACGGATCTCCTCATCGCTAGCACTGCTGCTCTCTATTGTAAGGCGCGTCCCAACCATGATGTCTCTGAAATACAACATAAGAAATATCAGGGACTCGCTCGAGTATACTCGCACTCGATAACTCTACCCTACTCGATCTCTGGTGCCCCAAGGATTCTTACTTGGTCTGTGCACCGCTCCGGTGTCTTCAGTACTACGGGCCCAATACCACTGTCCACACCGCATCAGTATACACCCCAAGTCCTTCTCCTAGGATCCCAAATTCCAAGTACTCTACTCTCACTATGCAAAGTCTACTCTCCAGCAGATCTCTCATAAACCCCTCACTGCTATCTACTCATTCTCAAGCATCTCCTAGCAGCAACCCCTAGGCTAAGGCATCACAAATCAGGCCACTCTAGTCCTAATAGGAATACCTAGCCTGCTCTAGCATGCAAAACATATCATATCATCTCATAAACATATAACATAAGGGTATTTTGGGAAATCACCGTTCGGGCGCTGGCTGATCGTACACACGGCTCCGTTCTGCTCTTTTCAAAATCTTTTACTCTTTTAGAAAACTTTGTTTCACTTTTTGAAAAATATCTCTCAAATCCTCAGTTTGAGTTCAGATACGCCCGAAGGTGTACCCGAATCCCTCAAACCAAGGCTCTGATACCAACTTGTAACACCGTAAATTTCAAACAAATTTTCACATTTTAAAAACACTTTATTTCATAATATTATAAAACTCATTTTTTCATATATCCAAACATAAGTCAAAATCCCAAGATCATAACATATATAAAACTCCGCGTGTGTGTACTGATCATGCCGGCGCCTTCCCGCGATCCTCACTAGTACCTGAAACACATAACACAAAACACTGTAAGCACAAACCTTAGTGAGTTCCCCAAAATACCACACATAACACATACTAGCCACTCGAGGCTATGACTCTGTGGGCCCTTGGGCCCTAACTCTGTGGACCCTCTGGTCCTAACTCTGTGAACCTTCCGGTTCTAACTCTGATATACACAGCATAAATCACATAGAAATAATGTAGTGCAACACATAATATAAATAGCATATAATAACTCTGTCATATAACTCTAATTACCACTCATGGTAAAGTATAGTGAGAAGACTCACCTCGGATGTCTCGGGTAATATCCCGCTCGCGTATACACTGATCTAGCCTCTGCCTAAACACATAAACAATCATCTCAATCAATAACGGCTCTCCAGGCTAGACTAGATTCTCACATGTCCTCTAAGAAGGCTAAAAGACCATTTTACCCTTCTAACAGTCCACAAGTCTAATTGTTGACCAAACCCTAAAAGTCAACGAAAGTCAATGATCAAACCTTGACCAGACTCGCCGAGTGCATAAATGTGACTCGGCGAGTTTAGTCGTGAACTCGGGTCCTCTAAATCCCTTCTGACTCACCGAGTCATTTCCCCAACTCAGTGAGTCACCAACTGTGTGATCTACGGGGAAACCTAATCCTACTCGCCGAGTGTCACACCCCAAAACCGAGAATGGCGGAATACGTTTTGGGGTGGAGGACGTCATGTCAAGTATCACAACATATGCAGTATAGAAATCAAAGTACAACAACCATTGCATTAATAGTAATAATTTTACATAGGTTACATTTCATAGCAACATCAAAGTAAATACGGAGAATAATATAGATGCAGCTTGGTACTAGGCTGACTTCACAAAAGCTCCCGGGATGTACCTGTCTATCGATGACCTGAGAATACAAGTTATTTTGAAAGCAAGTATCAGCATTTTTATAATGCTGGTGAATTCATAAGTATTTAATGACATTAGTATAAATACACATTTTTATTCAAAATAACCTCATGAAAGGTGGTGGTTTAGAATCTACCGAGTATTAGAATTCTTTCCAGAAAATCCTATATTTTCTAAATAAAAGCAGTGTTCTACCAAGACCCAATTGTTTTATGTTTACGGAGTAATTTTCCCAAAAGTATTATCATTATCAAAATATAGTTTTTACTTTAAAGGAGTTGTGAGAAAAGCCTCAAGTAAAATAATAAGGGAAAAACATAACTTTCCTCAGCAGAAACACTACTGGCTAAAAGTAAATAAAACCTAGACTCCAAGCGGGACGCCTCACAAAGCTTAAAGGTAAATAAATCATAGACTTCAGGCGGGACGCCTTGCAAAGTCTAAAAATATGTAAATCATAGACTACAAGAGGGTAATGAATGGACAATACGCCTGGCTCAGTCTAAAACAAGGAAGCACAGACTCCAGACAGTATCGAATGAACGATACAGCTAGCAAAGTCTAAAACAAGAGAATACAGACTCCAGACAGTATCGAATGGATGATACAGCTAGCAAAGTCTAAAACAATAGAATACAGACTCCAGACAGTATCGAATGAATGATACAGCTAGCAAAGTCTAAAACAATAGAATACAGACTCCAGACAGTATCGAATGAATGATACAGCTAGCAAAGTCTAAAACAATAGAATACAGACTCCAGACACTATCAAATGAATGATACAGCTAGCAAAGTCTAAAACAATAGAATATAGACTCTAGACAGTATCGAATGAATGATACAGCTAGAAAAGTCTAAAACAATAGGTGAATGTGAACTCGTATGTAACCATGCTGATTGACGATCGAATCCTTAATGACCCTCTAGGTCACGCATTGTATTTTGTGACATATGTCACCCATGGGCCTTACCGGCTCGGACTGTAGCTAGCAGTCAGGATGCGGGAGTGTCTGTCCCATATAGATCTATACACATGATGTCCGCTCTCCCTCCAGGAGACTCTGGTTACACGGCGATGGCACTTGGAAGCGTCGTATCGGGAAATAGTACGTCACATTCTATTTAAAGTAATATAGTAATAGTATAGACTTACGAATGAACTAACTCTTGTGGAATTCTTCGTATTATAAAGAGTAACTAGAATTTCCTAACTATTCCTATAATAGTTACTAGTATTTCAGGAATATGAATCATAGAAGGATGCCTTTGCTACCCAAAGGAAATGAACTGGCTAATGGAAACCTTTATGACTGTACATGTATACATGATATATAACTAATATTTAATCGACCTTCGGACGGATAACCGATACCCTAAAGCCACATCCAAACAAGGAAAAGGATACAGGGCGAGCTAGCCTTCCTAAGTCCTATAAACATCATTTATATAACTATACATATATAGGCATGCATTTAACGATATAAAAGCATAGAAGAAACTTTGGTAAAACTTTTGGAAAATCTTTACAAATAAGAATTTATGACTTGATGTCAGTTTATAAAACAAGCTTTGGAAACCTTTGGAAAACCTTTGAAAAACCTTTGGAAAACTTTTGATAATCTAAAAGAGAAATTCATACTTTAAAACAAGGTTTGAAAACGGGATTTGAAAACCCTCAGGATGGATAAAGCAGTTTGACAGGCAAAAATCTATTTTTGCTATACAGTTATTAATCATATGTGATTGATATAATAACTCTATAGTTCAACTTGTATTCCCCCCCCCCCCCCCATAAAAGCATTTAAAATCATTTAAAAGGTTAATTCAGGGGTATGAACTCACCTGACTTGGGTGATTCGGATGAACGGACGGTATAGGATGCTATGTGTCAATTGAGGACTTGAACAGACACCCGGATCCTATTTAACAAGTAATGATACATTTAAGTATCCAATTAGTCCTTTAATAACTAATTCTGCTAGTAAAGACATCCTAGTACATGAAAACACTTTGCTACAAGTGCTAGGAGTACTAAGCATTGCATATAAGGAGAGTATGGACTCACATTGGAGTTTACTCTTCAAATGATGGCCCTTAGGGGTGTTTACGGTTTTTGGACCATAACCCCCATGAGTTTACGGCCGTAAACTCATGGTAGTGGTGCCATGGGATGTTTAAATGTCTTATCTCACTCATAGAATTATGCTAGACTCGAATCAAGGGCTAAGGAAGTGATTAGGGCTCGAAATGGACACAATATGGATTTTACGGTCCTTGGACCACCCCCTTGGGTGTTTACGGTCGTAAACACATGGGTTTACGACCGTAAACCCATGTTAGTCCATTTCTCTTGTGCTTTGGTGGTTCTAGGCTATGCATGCAAGGTTCTAGTCTCTTATACAAGCATAGGAAAGTGTTGAGGGAATTTAAACACCTTGGAAAGGTGTTTACGGTTTTGGGAGACCTTCCCAAACCATAAACTCATGTTTGTCCTTTCATTTCATGTTCTTGGGGTCCCTAGTTCATGCAAGTAAGGTTCTACTCCATTATCCAACCATTTGAAGGCATTAGGGGCATCTAAACACCTTTTGGAGGTGTTTACGGTTTTGGGATGGTCTCCCCAAACCGTAAACTCATATGAATATGCGGAAATGATGATTTTCGAGTGCTAAACTCATCAAGGAAGGGATCTATGCTAGTTGTCAAGGCTTAGAATGAACCAAGACACACTTTGGCACCCATTTTAGGGTTTACGGTCCAAGAACACCTTGGACCGTAAACACCTTGTTCTTGGTGTTTCTTGGATGATTTCTTGACATATGGATGCATAACAAGCTTTAATGTACGCTATGATAGAAGAACTTACGTATACGAGGGTTGGGGGACGAAAGCTTGACGATCCTTGGGAGAGAAATTGGGTTTTCTCTAGCTTGAAATG
This sequence comes from Lactuca virosa, assembly GCF_052849685.1. Taxonomy (NCBI): domain Eukaryota; kingdom Viridiplantae; phylum Streptophyta; class Magnoliopsida; order Asterales; family Asteraceae; genus Lactuca; species Lactuca virosa. Next base: position 207,881,883 of record NC_136426.1, read on the forward strand.
GAAGAAATGAAGAAAAATGGCTAAGTGCCATATATATACTCTCGGGGGTTTGTGGTCTAAACTCCGAGTTTACTCCCATAAACTCCAAATTTTTGGGGTTTCGCGACTTACGTTAAACACGACAACTCTAAATTATACTTCCTTATTCTTGGTTCGCTTGACGAATATTATATAAAATATTCCAACGGGATTAAATCCGGCCAAAAATATTAATGGATAAATTTGGCTAATTTTTGATGTGCTTAATTACGGAGATAAAACAAATGGAAATTTCGGGTTGTCACATCATCCCCTCGTTAGAGGGAATTTCATCCCGAAATTAGAGTTTAGGCAAGGAAGTAGGCATGAACAATCGAGTAAGGAGATGAGGGTACTTCCTATTCGGTTGGTCCTCGCGCTCCCAAGTGAACTCCGGTCTTCGCTTGGCGTTCCAGCGAACTTTGACTAACGGGATGCGGATTCGTTTCGCTCGCTTGATCTCTCGGTTCATGATTCCTACAGGTTCTTCTATGAAGTTAGGGTTCTCAATGGTTTCTATCACGACGAGTAGGATTTTATAAGTTACGTCGGACAAGCACTTTGTCCACTCTGGAGACGTGAATAGACTATTGTGGAATTTATGGAATTCCAGGAGTAATCGAGGTCTGACGAGGGTTGGACCAATTCTTATAAAGAATCTCAGATGGTCCTAATCTCTCGGAAGGATAGAGCTTTTTCAGTACTGAGAACATAAAGTACTTCTATGGTGGGATCATCACTGGTGTGATCGCCATTTTGACGTTCCAAGAGTTCTCTTTTACTGAGGGCGTAGTTCCCGGTTGGTTCTTAGAAGGCTCATGTCGTCTTCGAATTCGTATTCCCTACTGATTGGCTTTCGGAGGTTTTCTGGATCATCGGATGTATTGGCTACACACTGGCATCTATTGGTTACGGGACATCTATCTCGATTTAGTGCAAAAATGGACCTGCACTTCTGACTCTCGAGGTGTTTCTATCGGAAAGTCTCAAAGTCAGTGAGATAGGGTTTTACCAGACGATGTTTAGAAAGTTTTAGTTTTCATCATCGTCTAACAGATGCTTTCACAGTATGATTCCTAACTGGAAGGAATCACGCTCTTACTCGCTTCGATGTTTCATGGATAGCAGTCTCTGATCAGGGCTAACTTAGCCCTTTGAGATTTTCTGAAGTGTTGGACTTTTTCAGGAGGTGGTTCTACTATCTCTTTAGGGATAGTATTCTCTGTAACACCGAGTAGCCCAACTAATCTCTAAGACATGCTCTATTCTATAAGGTGTCGGCTCCTTCCAGTTTGCAGGAAGCATGTTTTCTTGTATAACCCATCGACTAACACCTAGACTGGTGCCGAGTCTATAATCTCTTCATGATCTGGGTTATAAGGTTTTACGCAACATACCATTTTACTTTATTCAAGTATTATCGGTTGTAGAGGTGGTCATGTGGTTCCTAGCGTTCTAGTACTAACTTCGGAGAATGCAGTCTATCGTCTATAGGGCGACGGTGACTTTTCTCGCATGAGGAGGTGGTGTGTCCTAGGCACTACTCGTCTGTAACTGGATGGACGAAGTGCCTGAGTAGTGCGAGTATCCCTTGCAACTACTCTTCTGGTGTTTCGGAGTTTCCTCGATCTAGATTAAGTCTAGAGAGTATAGGGTTCCGTCCCTCGGGACTTCTAATTTCTTCATCCACTCTTCTCAGAGTTTAACCTATCACAGCTTCCAGGTTTTCCGGGATCACTGCTGTGATACTTAATTTGTGCGATTAAGTGTGAATGGATGGTCGTAGCCAATGTTCTTGACTCTTATGGCTTGAGTTACTTTTCTAATTGAGGGTTTTAGCTACTATGTTGGCTTAACCGGGATGACAACAAATTTCGGATTTGTGGTCATTTTAGTAGCTTAACCCACGGTGGTTCTCTTGACTCCAGCTCCTATTCTATGGGATAGGATGAAGGGTTTTACTACAAGGTTCGTGGTAGAGCTCATACTCGGCTTAATCACTAATACTTGGTGTATGCAAGCCATATATAATTGAGATCGACGGGATGTTCAGTTGTGCGGCCCCACCCAAAACCCACAACCCAACGAGGAACAGGGAGTAAGGAGAAAGCACACATCCTAAATCTTATTGATCTGAATTATATACCACTCCAATGCATATACTCGGTAGCAGTATGTTAATCCCATGAGTTCTTTCTCTTGATTCACGAACCTGGTTGTGTGGTGCTAAGGGTCTTTCCGGGGGACCTACTGAGTAGGTTTCGGGTGGTTGTTGTCTTCTGGGATGCCTACAGTGTCTTTCGCTTCGGGTTCTATCTGTCTAAGGAGAGGTTGGTTAACAGCGCGTGGTACCCTTCTCCTGGGTACTTCGAAAGGTTTTAGATAAGAGAGACGACCGACGGATCGCATTAGGTTTTATTATTAGGTTCGGAAGAACCTTTATCTAACGCATAGGATATGGTGAAAGTTCTCTTTACACAGCACTAGGAATGTTCACATGGTCGTACTAAGTCGAACCATGGTTGATGGATGTGTCGAATTTAACAAATATCGACATGATATGGAATGAAGATTGATATGGCCATGTGCTGAACGGGCACACAAGTTCTTGGCGTCTCGGGTTTCGTCCATGGTATCACACTCGCGGATATTTGGACCGATAGAATCGATGCGGAACTCTAGGGGGTCCTGATGTTTCGGAAATAATGTACTTTTCATGAATGGATTTCTCACGAGGCCTCTCTATAATCGCCTAGTATACACTAGTCATGTATAATTAAGGTTGAAAGGACTGTTGACTGAGCGACTCTGCCCTAAATCTACAACCAAACGAGGAACAGGAGATGAGGCAGCATCACTCACTCGAGGTCTATCAATTCTTAATTTATAAATGGCCTTAACGTATATATTGTGCCATCATGGCTTTACCTGATGGGTTTTTGAATTTTCACTACAGTGCTGCGACTTTCGGCTTAACGAGAGAGTAATTACAATTAGAATTAATCATTTACTGTTTTCGGTTAACTACTCGGGATAGAGAGAGAGACATACCAAAATTTTACAGGGTTCCTTGATGTTTCCTTAGGCATCAGGGTTAAACTCCTCCTGTGCCTTTGTCATTTCCTTCAGTTGGGCAGTCCTTTTTGAAGTGCCCAATTTCACCACATAGGTGGCATACTGGACTGGTCGCCACATTGATGGTTGATGTAATGAACTCAACCGGGGTTCTGCAGCTGCGAGCGGCATGTCCTTTCATGTTGCACCTAACACAAAAGAGTTCTCGGCAGATACCACGATGATGGTAGCTACACTTGCTGCAACGGGGGAGGTTTCCTAGGTATGGTCTTCTTGAAGTCGGTACGGACAGGTTGAAAGGGGTATTGACTACCTCAGCTCATTGCCCTTTGGAAGGTCTTTGAGTCGAGGTACTTCCCTCTTCGCTCTTAAACTTTCTCTTCAGGGGACTTGGTTGGGATTCTTGGGTGACTGGGTACGCAAGTATTGGTTGCTGCTATCCATTGCTAGAATTGGGAATCCCGATAGGGCTCCTGCTAACATTGGCGTGGTTAGCATTCAGGTAAGCCATGACAGCTGCTACGGCTGCTGAGACTGCAGCTTGAAACGTAGCTTCATCGAATAGGAGAGTCGGTTTCTTGCCAGCGGGTTGGTTGCGTTTCTTTGGAGGCATGGTTCTTCCTACACGAAAAAGGAACACAAGTTGATGAGAGACGATGGTTAACCCTGGACGTATCTTTCTTTACTATGATAGGCATAAATTTTCCCGCGCCTCGAGTTATGGTTGTCTGAGTGTCGACCTTCATCCCTATGATGCAGTCCGGGTAACAAGGTAGGAGTAAGAGTATCGGAAAGCCATAAGATGGGAGTCGTTCCTACTAAGTTATATTTATACTGGAGAGATTCGCTCTCCGGCTTTGGAAAGATTTGAGGGAAGTTCGGAACGCAGATCACGGAAGAAAAGGCTCATGAAGACTTATGGCTAAACACTCTCAATCGAGGTTTTGGGATCCGATCTAATCGTATTACTTGCGACGGGAAAGGCGATTTGCCTAGCATATAGTGTGAGTAGTGTAATCACTAACTCACCAAATAGTATTATTTTATGGATGTATTAACGTGACGATAACGAGGGAAAAGACACTTCTCGGGTTCCATGCATTGGTTCCCTCTGTCTACCTCTTATCCTTGACTGGAATCGGCGTTGGTTTTCTTCGGGTACTTACCTAAGGTTCTCTTCTCTCGTAGACATATTGAATTTCTACTCCGTCTTACTTCCGATTCTGACTCTGAGTGTCATCACTTCAGGATGGATGACTGGGATCTCGGAAGTTCAGGCGAATTTCCCACCGATGTCCCTAAAAGGTATAGGCACTTGGTGGTTTCAATAGTCTCATCCTGGTTCATTTATTTCTGAACTGGAAATCTTCTCAATGAACCTCTTCTGGGTCTGAGTCAACTCTTCTGTCGAACACTGAAGTGGATAAGGTACTCTAAAGGGTTTCGTGCGAGAATGGAAATGTCTAAAGAATCCTAAGAGATTATTAAACATTTCACTTGGTGATCCATATCGAGTCCTGCTATTATTACAGAGTGTACACAAATCATATATAACTTAGATCTGATAGGTCTTCGAATATGTGATACTACTCTATATCCACATCCAGACAAGGAAAATGAAGTAGAGCGAAACCACACATTCTTAGCTTATGGGATCCTCACTATATATAACCTTGGAAGTATACACTCTGTAATCATAGGTCTATCAATAAGGATCTCTTTAGTTTTCACGCAAGGTTATCTATGGTTCCTAAAATACCCCTATGGTATTTTAATTTCATGTTTGATTCTAATCTTCTGAGCATGCTTCTGGGTTTATTGTTAGTCTTTTAGCATCCTAAAATATTCCTATAGTATTTTAAACTTTATATTTGGCTCTAGAATTCCTATTTGGTAAGTTTCAGATTCATTGCAACACCACCATCCTTCCTAGATCCTTAGTCCTAATCTAGCATGCTGTTCTAATAAAGCTGATAATCATAACATAATCTTGTATGTGTAATTTGGGAGTACTTACTTGAGCTCGGCTGATCGCATGCACCACACCATTTTTCTCTTTTTCAAAAACTCTTTTCTTTTTAAGTTTTCTTTTTCAAAAAATTCTTTCGAAAACATTTTTCTTTTGAAAATCTTTTTACCATTTCCTTAGTTTGAGTCCAGTCACACCCGAGAGTGTACCTGAATCCCTCAAACTAAGGCTCTGATACCAACTTGTAACGACCCAAAAATGCAACCCGAAAATTCTGTTTTAATATTACTAAAAACCCACAATATCAAATGTCATACAATAAAAACCATGAATCGTATGTCTCAAGATGCCATAGTAAATGTATAAATCCAAACTGAAGCAAATATCATGACAAAATATCTGAGTAAAACTCCCAGGCTAAAACTGTAACTGTAGTGTGTGCCATGCCATCATCCCGAGCTCATCCCCTTACTAGCGGAAGTACTTGAAACCAAAGTTAGCCAACGGAGTCTAAACGAAATAATATAATAAAAATAAATCAAAGTTAGCCAACGGAGTCTAAACGAAAGTTGTAGAGCGTAGTCTCGCCTACGCGTGGATATAAAGAACGTCGAAAACAGAGCTCGTATGCGAAAGTTATGAATTTTTGAAGATCGTGGCACGCATACCAAAGCTTATCCGAAGGAGTCGTTGATCTGATCCGAACTACGCCCAGCGTAGTTGAGTATGCCCAGCGTACACCGAAGCGTGACCCACCTCGCACTCGAGTGCTCCGATGATGTAAGCGATGACGATCCGAGGCGTACGCCCCGCGTAGCTGAGTACGCCCAGCGTACATGCGAGGCTCAGCCTCTATAAAAGGCATGCGAGGGCAGCCGATTCTTTTGCTCAAATTCTCTTCTCTCTCTCCCGTTTTGCATCGTTTTGCGTGCCATAAATATCCCGAAGCCCCAGTATCATTCCCGATCCCCGAAGCAAGTTCCGAAGTCCCGAAGATCCCGAGAAGTAAAGTTTCCGAGCCGAAACTCTGCCCGCGAGAAGCCCGGTTTTCAAGAAAAACATCCCGGTTTTATCGGAAAAGATTATTTTAAGAGACGAGGTGTTGTCCGGTCATCATCTTATCAAGTGAGTGTATATTCGTTTTCTTCTAACACATAGTTATGAACTATTCTTTATAAAATACGTGCTACGTGTTTATATATTATTTGTTTATTTGAACTATTTGTTGAATGGATGTTTTGTACAGGCTTTAAGTTGTATATAAATGTATATATTTTTTATCTACTAATATGTTGGGTAGAACATGGGTAGACAGTTGGTGTGTGAAGAAATAAAATGATGAGAGGCCTCGATGTCGTTGTTGATCTAGTCATCTAGCGGAGTATGGATGACGACCACGGACTCATTCTAGACAGTCCAGTGGAACACTAGCAGGCTCATAACCTGTAGGTGTTGTGAACGATGTGTTCACCGGTGTACTCTATCCCCCTCATGGTTGCCTTTAGGACATCTATTGCTAAGGAAGCCCCTTTGCGGTAATGTCCGTCCCGATGAAAATCCTAGATTAGGTCCCTTGTAATAGTTGTTGTTTTAGGGACATAAAGTGAGGATAACGGGAATGGGTAATCGGGTTATTGTTGGTTGGTGAAATTAAATATAATTATTTATTGTGGGTTGAAAACCCTATATGCTCACCAGGCTCCCAAGCCTGACCCACTCAGTTTCTTTGTATTACAGGTAGTGGCGCAAGGGATAAGTTGGATGATTTTGTCAAGATATTTTTGGATTATAGACTTGTTGTTATATGTAACTGTTGTATGGTCTATCTTTTGTTGTTTATGCTTTTGTGTCTATATCGGAACATGACATCCCGAAATTTTGTTATATAATACATTTCTTTATGAAATGCTTTGATAAATTTTTATCATATTTTGTTTTGGGAACAAATTCCGCAACTCTTTTAATCAAAGGATTACTCTGATTTTATTTAAAAGCATAAATGAAACCGGTCTTTTCTGGCCGTGATTTTGGGGATGTCACAGTTGGTATCAGAGCATTAGTTTAAGCGAACTAGGAATTTGTAGGATTTCTAGACTTAAACTTAGAATGCTAAGCGATGATTTTGAGATGCGAGCACTAGTTTATTTTAGGAAAAATTGCCTAAAATGCTTTTATGTGCTAAATGTTATATGTTTGCCATATATGATATTACTTGTTCGGATCTATGGTCTGTTGCCGACCGGATCTGGAAACATTATGTGTTTAGGATTCTAAGCGTGCGACGACGGTATTAGAACTAGCATATAAACGTTTCGGAGTGATTTGGATAATTATCTATCGTGAATGAGGATCTAAATTCACCTTGTTCGGTGTATAGATCAACGATGGCAAGAACAAGAAGCGGCGCTGGAAACGCAAACGAAAACAGGAATCGACCACCTGTAATCGAGCAAATGCCTGTTGTAGCAGCAGCACCTGAGCCGGTAACTATGGCTGGTGTACAATTGATGATTCAAACGATGTTGGATCGTCAGATGGAAGAAACTAGACGTCTGCTTCAACAAAATCGTGAAGAACTTTCAATCCAAGTTGAAGAGCCCGCAGTGAATGGAGGGCCATCGGAAGGTGGAAACTTCAGTGGTACCGTTGGGCAAGCCAACGCACCAATTGTTAGACAAAACAATCGTGATGGAGGAAATGATGGAATAGGATGTAAATACAAGGATTTTATGGCATCCAAGCCACCGTGTCTATCCGGAAGCCCAACGCCGGTGCAAGTTATGGACTGGATCTCCGAAATGGAGACAATGTTTGAAAGTTGCGAATGCAGCAACAGGCAGAAGACCGCTCTTGTGATCCCTTTGTTAAAATCTGGAGTGTTGAGTTGGTGGAAGCTGTTAGCTGACTCTATGCCCAAGGGAGAAGCGAGCAAGATGTCTTGGGAAGACTTTGTGGAACAACTGAAACTGCAATACTGCTCCGAGCAGGACCTTCTGGAAATCAATAATGAGTTTCAGAATCTGAAAAAGGGAAAAATGAGCGTTACTGAATACGCTGCAAGTTTCACAGAAAAGATGAAGCTTATCCCATACCTAGTACCAACAGAACTTTCTAAGGTCAATAAGTTTGCCCTCGGACTACCAGCGGACTATGGTCCAATGGTTAAGCAAGCAACCACATTGAAAGCCGCCATCTGGGTTGCTAAGAATGTTGAGACTCAGATCAGTGAGAAGGGTTTGGAGAGATCAGAGGTTGGTGAGAAGAGGAAGTTGGATGGGCCTTCAGGGCCCAGCAAGAAAAAGAAATTATCGAAGTCTAGTTCGAGAGGAGGAGGAGGCGAAGCGAAGTGGTGCGACAAATGCAAGAAGAAGCATCATGGGAAATGTGATGGGGAAGTCACATGCTTCAAATGTGGAAAGCCAGGGCACTATGCCAACGAATGCACCCTTACCAAGAAATTTTGTTACGGGTGTGGTGAGGAGGGGCACATCTCGAGGGATTGTCCGAAAAAGAAGGAGGCAGCAAAACCCAACAATCCCCCAAAGCCAAAAGCGAGAGCCTTTCAGATGACACTGGAAGCTGCCAAAGAAGAAGCCGATGTCGCTTCAGGTACCTTTCTCGTAAACAATTTGTCTGCCCAAATTTTATTTGATTTTGGAGCCAACTACTCCTTTATTTCGCATGAATTTGGTAGAAAACTAGCTTTGCCTGTTGATAGACTAGATAATGCTTTATTAGTCGAAGTTGCTAGTGGCAAGTTTGTACCTGTTAGCCATCGTATGAAAAACATCTTAATTGATTTGAATGGGAATAAGTTTCACGAGAAATTATTGCCTGTCGAACTTAACTGTTTCGACATCGTGCTTGGAATGGATTGGCTTAGCGCCAATGATGTCGAAATACTATGCAAGAAGAAGATTGTAAAAGTAAACCCGCCAGGGAAAGAGTCGTTTATGGTGTATGGGGACAAACGCAGAGTAAATTCTGGAATCATTTCATTGATGAAAGCCAGAAAGTGTTTGGCCAAAGGATGTACATCGTATCTAGCATTCGTGATTGATGCTAAGAAGGAGAAAAAGGAGATGCGGAGCATTCCTGTCGTGTGTGATTATCCGGAGGTATTTCCCGAAGATCTTCCCGGATTACCACCTGATAGACAAGTGGAGTTCAGAATAGACTTGTTACCAGGGATGACGCCTATAGCAAAAGCACCTTATCGATTAGCGCCGACGGAGATGAAGGAGCTGATGATGCAACTTCAGGAGTTATTAGACAAAGGTTTCATTAGACCTAGTTCATCACCCTGGGGAGCTCCGGTGTTATTCGTAAAGAAGAAAGATGGAAGTATGAGAATGTGCATCGATTACAGAGAGCTGAACAAGGCAACAATAAAGAATAGATATCCGTTGCCGAGGATTGATGACCTGTTCGATCAACTACAAGGTTCGAGCTATTTCTCGAAGATCGATCTTAGGTCAGGATATCATCAACTGAAGGTAAGAGAGCAGGATATCGAGAAGACTGCATTCAGAACGCGATATGGACACTACGAGTTTTTTGTTATGTCGTTTGGACTAACCAATGCTCCAGCAGCATTCATGGATTTAATGAACAGGGTTTGCAATCCGTTCCTTGATAAATCTGTGATAGTGTTCATAGATGGCATTCTGATTTATTCGAAAAGCCAAGAGGAGCATGGCAGACACTTGCGCGAAGTGTTAGAAGTCTTGAAGAAGGAGAAGTTGTATGCTAAGTTCTCCAAATGTGATTTTTGGATCCGAGAAGTCCAATTCTTGGGTCACGTGGTCAACCAAGAAGGAATAATGGTTGATCTAGCAAAGATCGAAGCTGTGATGAAGTGGGAACAACCAAAAAGTCCAACGGAGGCCCGAAGCTTTTTAGGATTAGCCGGATATTACCGAAGGTTTATCCAAGGCTTTTCTTCGATCGCTACTCCATTAACAGCTTTGACTCACAAAGGAGCTACTTATGCTTGGAGTGATAAACACAAAGAAGCATTCGAGTTGTTGAAGAAGAAGCTATGTGAAGCACCGATTCTTTCTTTACCCGATGGAGTTGAAGACTTCGTTGTCTATAGCGATGCGTCCGGTGTTGGATTGGGTTGTGTGTTGACTCAAAGAGAAAAGGTGATAGCATATGCGTCTCGACAGCTGAAAGAGCATGAAAAGAACTACCCGACTCATGACTTGGAGTTGGCGGCGGTAGTTTTCGCTCTAAAGATATGGAGGCATTACCTATATGGCACGAAGTGCAAACTTTTCACTGATCATAAGAGTCTCCAATATCTCTTTAATCAGGATGAATTGAATATGAGGCAAAGACGCTGGCTAGATTTACTTAAGGACTACGACTGTGAGATACTTTACCACCCCGGTAAAGCCAATGTTGTTGCTGATGCTCTCAGTCGGAAAGTCAATCTTGAAAGAAAAAGGCCAAGAGCGTTGAGAATAGAAGTTGTCTCGATAATTGTGGAGAGTATAAAGAAGGCTCAAGAAGAAGCTTCTGAAAAGAATGACCGAAAGGACGAACGTTTGGGCAAAACATTAGTGTTCGGTACAAACGGTCATGGACTGAAGGTATTCCAAGATCGTATTTGGGTACCTAAGTCAGGAGGAATAAGAGATCTTCTGATGGAAGAAGCTCACAAAACCATGTACTCAATTCATCATGGCAGCACTAAAATGTATAGGGACCTGAAACCCTATTACTGGTGGCCGACGATGAAACTCGACATTGCGAAGTATGTGGCGGAGTGTGTGACCTGTGCGAGAGTCAAAGCACAACATCAGAAACCATACGGGAGTTTAGAACCTTTGCCTGTGCCTATGGGTAAATGGGAAGACATTGCTATGGATTTTGTCACTAAACTACCCAGAACAAAGAATGGTCACGACATGATTTGGGTGGTCGTTGATCGATTCACTAAGAGTCCGCATTTCATAGCAGCCGGGGAGAAATGGTCTATGGATAAGCTTGCGAATTCTTACGTGAAGGAAATTGTGAGGCTTCACGGTGTTCCGTTAACGATTGTGTCAGATCATGACAGCCGTTTCACCTCATGATTTTGGAAAAGTCTACAAGAGGAATTGGGTACCAAGTTGTGTTTAAGTACAGCTTACCATCCACAGACTGATGGTCAGAGCGAACGAACGATACAAACACTTGAAGATATGCTGAGAGCATGTACTCTGGAATTCCAAGGTAATTGGGATGAACATTTACCTTTGGTAGAATTTTCCTACAATAATAGTTTCCACTCGAGCATAAAGATGGCACCTTATCAAGCTTTGTATGGACAAAAATGTCGTACGCCGTCTTGTTGGCTTGAGGATGGGGAAAAGCAGTTTATGGGACCGGAGATAGTCCATCAAACTGCTGAAAAGTTGAAAATAATTAAGGAAAGAATGTTAGCAGCTCAGGATCGTCAAAAGAGCTATGCTGACAACAAGCGAAGACCGATGACTTTTGAAATTGGAGATTCGGTTTTGCTTAAAGTCTCGTCGTGGAAGGGACTTATAAGATTTGGTAAAAGGGGAAAGTTAAGTCCAAGGTTTATCGGACCATTTAAGTTCTTCAGAGGATTGGGAACCAAGCTTACAAGCTCGAACTACTAGAAGAACTTAGTGGAATTCATAACACTTTTCATGTGTGTTATTTGAGGAAGTTCACGGGAGAAGTTCCCGACGTGATTCCACTTTCGGAGCTGAGAATTGATGAGAACAAAAGGTTAGTTGAGGAACCGGAGGCAATCGTTGACCGAAAGACTAAGAAGTTACGACGTAAGATAGTCAAATTAGTGCTTGTCCGTTGGAAACATGCGAATGGGCCAAATCTCACCTGGGAAACGGAGAGTGACATGATGAGTCGCTATCCGCATTTGTTTGTTGATGTGTGATTCCGGGGACGGAATCATTCTAAGGTGGGGAGAGTTGTAATGCCCATGTTTCTGGGCTAAGCATTAATGTTGTTGTAATAGTCTAGGTTAACCTTTGTAACTCATTTCGAAATAATAGGAATGTATTATTTGAGTATTATGTGCTTTGTGCTTAATTGTGTGTCTTAATTGAATTAAGAATAAAAATAAGCGTCAAAAAGAAATGTTAGATAAAGCTGATATCTATGGATAATTTTGTAGTAGTCGTAATAAGGTTTCCAAATATATAAAGAATGCCGAAATCTGAGTTATAACGAAGAAGTTATGACCTGTCGAAGTTTTACGACAGAACCGGCAACGCTGAATGACGTAAAAAGTGAAATTTACGTTAGAGCGATATTTAGCCTTAGCGATCTAAACAAAAGTTGTAGAGTTCGTTCAACCGAGAGCGTGCATAAAAAGAATGCCCAAATCTGACTTCGTATGAGGAAGTTATGATTTTTCTAAGTTTCAGCTTAGCTGTATGCAGCCCGAAGTTCGATTTTGAGATCGAGTGAGTTTTAGCCGAAACAATCTAAACGAGAATCGAAGATCTCGTCATTAGAAGAGCAACGGTAAAAAGACAGACGAAAACGGACGTCGGATCAAGAAGTTATGATTTTATAACGGAATTTTCCTGTCCCAGCCTACTAAAAATAATATAATAAAAATAAAGTCAAAGTTAGCCAACGGAGTCTAAACGAAAGTTGTAGAGCGTAGTCTCACCTACGCGTGGATATAAAGAACGTCGAAAACAAAGCTCGTATGCGAAAGTTATGAATTTTTGAAGATCGTGGCACGCATACCAAAGCTTATCCGAAGGAGTCGTTGATCTGATCCGAACTACGCCCAGCGTACACCGAAGCGTGACCCGCCTCGCACTCGAGTGCTCTGATGACGTAAGCGATGACGATCTGAGGCGTACGCCCCACGTAGCTGAGTACGCCCAGCGTACGTGCGAGGCTCAGCCTCTATAAAAGGCATGCGAGGGCAGCCGATTCTTTTGCTCAAATTCTCTTCTCTCTCTCCCGTTTTGCATCGTTTTACGTGCCAGAAATATCCCGAAGCCCCGGTATCATTCCCGAGCCCCGAAGCAAGTTCCGAAGTCCAGAAGGTCCCGAGAAGTAAAGTTTCCGAGCCGAAACTCTGCCCGCGAGAAGCCAGGTTTTCAAGAAAAACATCCCGATTTTATCGGAAAATATTATTTTAAGAGACGAGGTGCTGTCCGGTCATCATCTTATCAAGTGAGTGTATATATTATTTGTTTATTTGAACTATTTGTTGAATGGATGTTTTGTACAGGCTTTAAGTTGTATATAAATGTATATATTTTTTATCTACTAATATGTTGGGTAGAACATGGGTAGACAGTTGGTGTGTGAAGAAATAAAATGATGAGAGGCCTCGATGTCGTTGTTGATCTAGTCATCTAGCGGAGTATGGATGACGACCACGGACTCATTCTAGATAGCCCAGTGGAACACTAGCAGGCTCATAACCTGTAGGTGTTGTGAACGATGTGTTCACCGGTGTACTCTATCCCCCTCATGGTTGCCTTTAGGACATCTATTGCTAAGGAAGCCCCTTTGCGGTAATGTCCGTCCTGATGAAAATCCTAGATTAGGTCCCTTGTAATAGTTGTTGTTTTAGGGACATAAAGTGAGGATAACGGAAATGGGTAATCGGGTTATTGTTGGTTGGTGAAATTAAATATAATTATTTATTGTGGGTTGAAAACCCTATATGCTCACCAGGCTCCCAAGCCTGACCCACTCAGTTTCTTTGTATTACAGGTAGTGGCGCAAGGTCATAAGTTGGATGATTTTGTCAAGATAGTTTTGGATTATAGACCTGTTGTTATATGTAACTGTTGTATGGTCTATCTTTTGTTGTCTATGCTTTTGTGTCTATATCGGAACATGACATCCCGAAATTTTGTTATATAATACATTTCTTTATGAAATGCTTTGATAAATTTTTATCATATTTTGTTTTGGGAACAAATTCTGCAACTCTTTTAATCAAAGGATTACTCTGATTTTATTTAAAAGCATAAATGAAACCGGTCTTTTCTGGCCGTGATTTTAGGGATGTCACACTTGCCCTCTGCATTGGACCGAAGTCCGGAACTAACTGAACATAGCATAACATAGTCATGACTACTAGCATAAACACATATACTGCAATTGCATCGGACCGAAGTCTGGAACACATAACACAAAATACATGCTTGTGTCACGAAGACATCAAGCACACTGAACTACTGCATCGGACCGAAATCCGGAACTACTGCTAACTAAACGGGCCAACATTGTGGCCGTAGACCCGTTCCTACTGGAAGGAAAACTCACCTCGTAACGCTGGCTGCTGAGATGCTAAATCTGAAACTGGCTGACTGCTGCTCCGGAACTCCTCGGCTACAAGTTCGATAGACACTAAGTCAGATACTGATAACTGTTCTCAGGGTAAAATGACTAATTTACCCCTGGTCCAAGTCAACCTCCTGGTCAAAGTCAACTTTCAGTTGAACGGACTCGCCGAGTTGGGCCGCCAACTCGCCGAGTTCCTAACACCTTTTCTAATCCTCTACTCGCTTCAATTCGTCGAGTTTGGAAACAACTCAACGAGTTCTTCTCCCGTACTATCGTCGAATCTAACTTCATCCGACTCGCCGAGTTGTATGAACAACTCGTCGAGTTCTCCTTCATCATATGAACCCGTCCAGACTGTGACTCGCCGAGTTGTATGAACAACTCGTCGAGTCTGTTCTTGAGGCAAGAAGATTGCCTTGGACTTGCCGAGTCACGGCGGGGACTCGCCGAGTCTCCTGCATGTCATTACTATACAGTCGATTCTAGTCGATTTCAGTGCATCCAATTCATAGATCTGGGCTTCTAGGGCTGGTTTTGCACGTAAAGTTTCCAACTTTACGTGCATGCACACGACAATGGAGCTAAAACACCAAAATCATCCAACACTAAGCACTTAGGGTTTGGAACAAGGCTATATTTGCATAATGGTAGCTATATTGAGTTCCTAGAGCTCAATAACATCCAGATCTATGGTCTCCACCCTAAGGGGAGCTCAAATCTCGAGTTTGAATCATATAAAGCTCCAAAAGAGACATAAACAAGCATAAAAGAGGGTTTAATGGAAGAATAAGCAAGGTAATAACTTTATTACCAGAATATGAAGCAGATGGAAGCTAGCTCTTGGATCTCCTTTCTCTTCTATTGATCTTCTTTCCTTCTTTCTCTTCTACAACTCCCAAACTATCACAAAACACTCAAGCTCAACAATGGGGACTAGGGTTTTACAGAGAAATGCTCTAAAGGTGCTGGAGGCTGGGGTGGGAGGCTAAAATGACGTTTAAATAGGGTACAAACCCTGAGATTTAGGGTTTCATCCAGACTGGCGGACTCGCCAAGTCCGGAATACAGACTCGTCGAGTCACCTACTAAAGACGCGTGCAAATCTCGTCTCTAATCGACGAGTCGGGCTATTGACTCGTCGAGTTCCTCTTAAGGAAGGAAAAATATCATATTTAAATTACATACCAGAAATGGGCATTACATATATATATATATATATATATATATATATATATATATATATATATATATATATATATATATATATATATATATATATATTAGGGTCTGAAATTCAGTGTTGAATAGAGTAACTACTTTAGCCATATCGCTACAGACAAATGACATTTATTGACATATCTTTTTGTGCCGCAGTAGAATACTCGTAGTGACACTTTTTCCATGCCACTATAAAAATTATTAGATATAAGTTTTCATAGCTATTAGACTGTACATTGTGGATTGTGAAATGACATCGACCTTTCTAGCTGGGCATCATTACTGATGAAAAACAGCATCATGTGACCATATTTGTTTTTTTTTTTTGAAACATCAAATAATTTAAATATCTCCTGGGATTGAACACAAGACCTCCTAGTTAGTTGTTAGATTAGGAACCTCCTTGTTAGCCAAGTGGGCTAGCCCCAACTTGTTGTTGAATATCATGTAACCATATTTGTTACCGATGACAATATGTTGAAGGCCTGTTTTTACCGTTGCTTTGTTTTTACCGTTGCTTTTGTTGTTGAATTAGAAGATAGAGAATTGTGTGTTATGTTTTTTCATTATTGTGTGTTTGTTGCTTTTTTATTAAAACAAATTTTATGTTCTTTGATTTTTTTCTCAACTTGTAATAAGAAAATTAAATGATTTATATCTTATTTCAACAACCTTATTTAATAATCAAAATAACCAAAATCAATGTAACTTATTAGGGAAAAGATAACCATAAGACAAATTTATGTATTTTTAAAGTTCTGATTTTTTCTCCGAAAAATATTGTTTTTTTATGAAGGTTGTGAATTGGGCTAACATGGCATGTCACGTCTTCTGCCATGTCATAGTTCATACCACATCCACATCCCTTCCAGCTTGACATGCCACATGTGCAGATGAGCTGTTGAACATGGGTTTTTTAATTAAAAAAATAATTTACGACTAACACATAACTTTAACTTTTCTAAAAATTTCCCTAAAAAATATGACCGGTTGTTATTTTTCTTAAAAATGTGTAATTAAGTACATGGGTTTTTGATGAAAAAAGGTCTAATCTATTCCTGATAATGATAAAAGGGGATACTTTCTACAACTCAACAAAAGTTCCTTATTTTTCCTATACATTTTTTGCTATTTTCCTATACAAATTAAACAAAACACTATGCCAAAAAACTACAAAAATACACCAAAGAAAGAGCTGAGTTTCTATGATTATCATTCCATCCCAAGCAAGAGGGCCTTCAAGGTCTCCTATGATATGGACAATCAGCAAATCACTCCACTGCTTGCATCCTGATCATTCTCATACTATAAAAGCAATACCCAAAAGTCATAAATCATAAGAATGAAGTCTTTAAAAGAAATTAAGTTGATAAACCAGAAGAAAAAAAACAACTCACCATTGGCTTGTAAATATTGTTAGCCTTCATTGGGAGAGTTTGATATCTCCTGAATTATTGACGAAAGACATGAGGCTATACAACTTCCTTTTATCATCATATTCGCTACTTTCACAACTTTCTTGCTTTCCGGTCAATCTCTCAAACATGAGAAGCTGTTGTTTTAGCAATATCTTTTTTCCTTGAACATTCGTCTCCAACAAAATAATATCCATGGATGCATCTTTCTTGTCTTCAAATTCCTTATCTGAGATTGAAACTTATTCTTAGTCCTTGCATCAAACACATGGATAACCCTTAGTACTTACCAAATTTTGGCAATAAGACCAAATACCCGGATGAATTAAACCTACTCTCTTCGTCCCAAATTAATAGTCCATGTTTCCTTTTTGGTTTGTCCCAAAATAATTATCCACTTCTAAAAATAAATATCATTTTTACCAAAATACCCTTCATTATTAGTTAAACAACAATGGAATTAAATGCAAATACCATAGAATTAAATGCAACAAAAGGGTATAATTGTTATTTCATTTAATAAAGTTAATGGTCTACAAAACCAATAACGGAGTACAAAACCATTAGTTTTTCTCACAGACCCCGTCGATAGTGGAAATTATTCTCGGTTCTGCTAAAATTGATTCCGATAATTGTGGTTTGACCATGAACGAGTGCATAAAACATCATGAAAACGAAAGCTAGGGTTTTAATCGAATTTTCTCAGAGGCTCCGTCGATGCTGGGAGTCGTTCTTCATTCACTATTCTTCGTCAAGGATGTGAGTCGTGGGGAAGAAGGGCGCGGAGGCATGCACTTTGCATAAAAAAGGGAGCTAAGGTTCTCACACATAAAATAAATAATAACATTTATTATACAAAAAATGGCTCGGCGGATTGAAATCATGTTATAATATTCAATTTCGCAACCCAACTCATTTAACGAAAGGGGTTGGGTTGGTTGACTTAAAGGAGTTGAAAGTTCCAACCCAACCCATTAATTTTGGGTGAGTACAGTTTAAGTTGATTGGTTGGATCATATTTTACCAGCTTTTGAAAAAAAAAATTGGGCCAAACTTGCAATTTTGAGTAGAACACAAGGACCAACTCCGTAGCATACTCTACATTCTTCTATCTATTTAAAGTTTTGCTTCTTTTGAAATTTTATTTTAGCTAATGATTGTAACAATAATATTTTATTGATATCATATACAAGTAAATTACATTTTTCTATTTAAATACAATACTCATAAAAAATATTTACTACGAATGACATGTGATTCCAAATAAGCATAAATATCAATATTAATTTGTGTTTGTGTGGTAGAGCCAGGGCCATACCTCACAATTCACAAGCCATATGGACCAATTGTTCACTTTCTTCAGTAATACTACTGCCAACATTTACTGAAAGTAAAACAATTATAAAAGGGTGGAACATTTGACACATTAGCTGTCTGTAAAGTACTATCAGAGGAGATATTGCTAGATGTTGCTAACTCGCTACCACTGTTGGATTGCATTTGACATGATCTTGTTCCAACTATTCCAATATTATTAATGATGGGCATGAATCCTTATATTATTTTGGTATAGTACAGAAGATACAACAATTCTACATCAGGGAATGGAAATAAAAGTATATATACGCATACAGGATATAAGTGAGAACCCTGAATTGTGGGGGCACTGATGGTATTGGTAGGCGTTTCTCATCATTGGAGGTTTCATATGAATAAATGGTCTTGAAGCAGCTTCATTTGCAGCTGGAGCTTGATTGAATCCTATAGAAAAGAATGGAATTAATGTAAAATTTAGAAAGGAAAACCACAACAATGAAACAAATTCCATATATAGCAGTTTCATCCAATCTCACAGCAATTTTCACTGATATAACTGGTAGAATTCAATGTATAGGCATTAAGCAACACCATCCAAATTACAAAGCAACTTTCATTTCTTCCTATTACAACATATATCAATTTTCACTGCTATACTTTGAAAAATCTACCCAATTAAGATCAACAAAAGTACAAGCTATACTCAGTAGATTTTTAAATGTGATAGAAAGAAACGAAAGTAGGATGCAACAATACACAAATAAATGAAAGATTGTTGCTATTTCTTGCATTTAGCCTTACCTTTATTGTTTACTTAATTCATTTACATACCAGTAAGTGAATTTCCCCCCATGCAACCTCTTCTTACATTGTCTTTTTTTGTTATGTTTCCCATATTTTTGCAATGCAAGTGGATGTTAAGTTTTCATATATGGTAGCATGTCAAAAGAATTATATAAAACATGCACCTTATTCCCCATCTTATCTGGAACTTCCAAGTAAAAATAGGGTAAAATGAAAGAAAGAGAAACATACTTTGGCCGATTTGTTTATCATAGAATCCTACTTATTTTTTCCTATTACACCATGGTAATTTGAAAAATGAACCAAATCATACCAATGTTATCAAATACAAAGCAAATCTCAGTGCTATAAAAGGGTAGAATTTTCAAAGTGATGTAATAAGAAAGAGATAAAAATACAATGACAAAAATTGGTATATTTTCGAAGTACAAGGTCTTAATATAAAAAAAGCATGGTGTTTTAATTGGAAGAAATGAGAGCACAATGCTAAAATACACATAAATTAAAGTACCTTCCTTTTTCTTGCATTTAACTGTAACATATATGGTAAGCTAAATTGTAATGTTCTTTCAGTGAATAGTTGATGGAAGTGCCAAACTAAAACAAGATAAAGCAGAAAATGCCTATTAACTTTGAGAATAAACAAGATCTATAAGCACATTTGGACCCTAAACCCTAAAGCAAACCTGGTTGAGAGAATAAACAAGATCATGTAAGATGACAAACTAATACTCAGTGACAAGTTTGCATAAAGTACTGAATCTCTTTTATCCAGATGCTAAAACAAGGACGACAGTTTTCTTTATTAATTATCATTAACAGTAACACATAGGGCATATAGTTAGTAACCACCATCAAAAAGTTTACATATTCAATTGGCTAAGGTCTAAACGCAAGAAATAGCAACTCTTTGGGACAATAAACAATAAAATTAAAAGTACCACCATTGTCATTAAAAAAAATATAGAAACATAAATAACAGAATACATATTAGAAATGAGTTTGTCACATTTGTTTTTGGGATATAAAAGTAGCTTAGGGGCCATCCTCCAGTTTGCCAGACTTCCTTTGAGCGAAAGCTCTGAAGTGCACTCGCTTATCTAATGAAAAGAAATAGATTAGAGATTTGGCAATGATTTGCATCAAATCATAACATGGATTATTTATCATAGAATTTGGTGGCCACGATTACTATTACCCTGAAGTACACTGGCTCGTCTACCGAAAAGAAATAGATAAAAGATTTCAGAACAATTGCATAAAATCAAATCTTGAAATATATATCACTAAAATCACTACCATTTACTTATTGTTAGCTTTAAGTAAAAAGCAATACATATGAATGACAATTTACCTTTAAAGGTGGCACCTGCTGTACGAAAATAAAAAAAATTTAAAAACAAAGGCTGCAGAATTAGATAGTTGCTTAGGATGTATTCTCCTGTTGTTAACTGAAACCCGGTAAGATCTCCACCAATGATGTGATTCCATGACTTGTAATAACCCAACACATCTTCTTCTTCTTCTTCTTCTTCTTCTCCATCATCATACACAAAACTCACCCCACACTCCTTTGTAACTGCATCATTCAACCTCACTGTAATAGTAACGTGGTCACCAAATTCCATCTCATTCATCCCAAACATCCAATGGCTTACAAACATCAAACAATTTTTAAAAAGAAATATCCTTTCAAGGTAGTGATGGTATACCCATGTGCGGTTCTTTGTTATATTACTAATTATGATCACTGGCAAATAAATGACCACCTCCTTTACAGATCCGATCCTCGGAGATGTCAGCACACAGCAGAAATTCAATCCTGTGAGGTTGCTAGGAGATGATGGAATGGTAAATGATATTGATGGCCCCATGCTTCTATCTGTAATCCAACTCGGCATCTCTATGCCTTCATAAATTGTGCTGAATATTCCAAATTCATAATACATCTGCCACATACAACCACATTCACTAATTGCTACATTAATAATATATACATATTCACACAATGACAAATAATTATCTAAATCAAACCTGGATTTCAGATTCTTCCTTTTTTCTCAAGCGTGTCGCAGTTACCACATGCCTTTTGTTAAGGAAGTCTGGCCTATTCCAGCCCAAACTACGTAATACCTTTTCCTGAACACCTGCTATTGGTTGGATTTTCACCACGCCTTCAACCTCACACGATGAAAGTGCTATGATATCACAGTCTATTGAGAGCAGCTGAAGTGGGGACATTTCAGGATCAAATACAACTTTTTGCAGCATAGGCTTACAATACTTCACTAACTTTTTTGACACCTCTTCGTAACCTTCCTTGGGATCGTTGCACATAAACGCATGATAACACAGAAGCTTTTGTGATTCGGTCTCTAATAAGCCATCAAGAAAGTACTTTGTGTGCATTAGTTTACCGTTCAATTTTAATAATTCACAACTTCCTGCCAACCATGCATCCGTTGTTGTTATTATGACTTTACTTCCTGGATGCAAACCTTTGTTACCAAGTAACGCATCCAACTGGTCGAGACTACCAATATCATCAAGAACTAGGAACACCTTTTTACGAGCTAATGCACTCTCTATCTTTGATGTGTATATGGAAACATCATGAACTTGAACTGAACTTGGTTTTGAAATATCGTCATAAAGTTGTTTCTGTACATCAATCATCCCATTATACTTTCCATCACATCTCCTACTAATATCTTCAATGAAGCAGCTTGTGTCAAATTCATGAGAATGTAAGGTATAGACATATTTGGCTAACGATGTCTTCCCGATACCACCGATACCCAAAATAGTGAGTATATCTGTTGTATGTGATGATGCCTCTTTCAACCATGAAGTGACGAATTTAATGGAATTGTCCATCCCAATAAGTTGTGGCAGTGGAAACCCTGAGGATATGCGTAATCTACGGAATATGTCCTTAACAGTTACTTCAATTAACGTCGCCTCTTGCCTGACATCTTATTTGGTAAGAACCACAAAAGACCATCCAAAAAACTAATATGCCATATTGGAGATTTAGATTTTTCCAAAGATACAAATCAATATTATATCATATTAAGCTGTTGTTTTTTATTAAATTAATTACATCATAGCTATCATCATATATGAACTTCTGACCATATAAGACCAGGTCATAATTCATTGTGTTTTGACAAAACCATCACGCTTAAATATATCAACGTGGTTTCACATGAATCTGAGTGAATATTTATAAGCTAACTTTTACTACTGACAAGGAAGAACATTTATTTATCATAATAACATATCATCTGATTTAAAGGTAGAATGATATAGAAAAGTGAAAAAAAAATTACAACCACATAAAATTTGGTTCATTAATTAAAAGCATATAAAAATAATTAAAATGGATTATCTAAATAAATTTATTTATGATAAATAATAAATGCATAACAAATGTGTTATAATTAGCAAAATGATTAACCTGCCTATATGAATTATTTAATCACATAATTGCAAAAACAAGAATCAGCTTCAAGCATTTCTTTAAGATTTATCCAAATTTAAATAAATAAATAATATAACTATTTGATGATTATTGAGAAATGTATTGAAATAGATAAGGAAAAGATGCTATTGAATTTCATGTGCTAATTTATCAATATAAAATGAGTAAGAAAATATGGGTTAGAAAGTGGTTACCTGCCATTTGCATCCTTTCCTTTTAAATCAGCAACTTCTCTAAGTGCATTACTCCATCGGTCCATCTTTTGAGCCCATTGACATTTTTTATTTTCATCTGTCTCTGCCTCCATCTTCTGTCTATGCCTATCCATTGCATCTCCAAAGCTACTTTGTTGCTTTCTAACATGGGTGGGCTCAACATGATAAAAGATGGGGATTACAACATGACTGGATTTCATACGTTGCTCGAGGATCATAACCAATTCATCAAGACACCATGTTGAAGCAGCATAGTTCTTGGACAACACGATAACAGAAGCCTTGGATGATTTAATTGCACTCTCCAATTCTGGTTTCAGATCCTCCCCTGTTTCAATCTCTTCATCATCCAAGAAGGTAGTGATATTGGCATGCATGAGAGCATTATAAAGGTGACTAGTGAAACTATTACGAGTGTCGACACCTCTAAAACTTAAAAATACGTCATATCCACAACCATGAGTTGATGAAGAAGATGAAGATCCTTCTGAAATTTCATGGAGCTCAACCATTATGAGGAGCCTTCACCCTTCCCAATAACCTCTGAAACTCAGTTTCCTCCAGACATCATAAGAAGCTAAGTACTACGGTTTGAAGCTTTTGGATCCCACGCTTTCCTTACTTGTGCCTCAATATCAAGGTCCCATACATAATGTCTATAAAGTCTACATAAAATCAAAAGTATTAATACCTTATGCAACTTACTTCTCATCAAACAGTTTAAACCCCTAAAATAACACCTTATAGTCTCCAAAATAAAAACTGAAGTGTTTCATAAAAAATACAGATGCACCACGAACTTTGATGTGTGAATTAATATGCTTTTGAAACAACCAGCAGCTATATGGCTAACTGAATTACTATTCTTACATTAATACCTTATGCAACTTAAGTCCCATCAAAAAATTTAAACCTCAACAATAGAACCTTACATTTTTAAAACAAAAAACCGAAGTGATTAAAACCAAAAAAAATAAGTTGACATGATTGTCTAAAGAGCCTCAAACTAGCAAGAAAAAGTTTTTCAAATATGAAATTATTTATGTCTAGATCTAGTATAAAATATCAGCATTAGTGAGCTTTTTTTAAATGGTATAATTTTAAAATTAACAAGCCACAAAATTTGTAAGCTTTTGACTTCAAACGAGAAAATGTCCAAAATAATTGCATCTGAAAGCAGTGGTGGATCCAAAAAGATATTTATTCAAACATACCAAAACTTAATGACTCACTCAAAAATAGATAAGGTCTAAAAAGCTTGCAAGCAAAACCTTTCCATTGCACCTCACCAAATCCAGTGGTGTCTGCCTTCATTTTGAATAAATTTCCCATTTTTTAGTAATAAAAATTCAACTTTTTATATTATCACATCAGTGATGTCATGGGCACCCGCTAATCAATAAAAGACATAGATAGGCCCCTGTCTAAGACAGCTAAAAAAAGATAGAAAAGTTCCTACATATTTCAAATATCTTTATTAGTCTCATGCAAAAGTAAACTTTTCCATTGCACCTGACCAAATCCACTGGTGTCTGCCTTGATTTTGGATAAATCTCTTATTTTTTAGTAATAAAAATTCAACTTCTTATATTATCACATCAGTAGTGTCATGGGCATCCACTAATCAATAAGCAGTTAAATACATAGATTGGCCCCTGTCTAAGACAACTAAATGCAGAACTACAACAATGAGTGTTGAGCTAGGCCGTGGTTCCCCTTGTGAAGCATAAGCTTTGCTGACCAACATCGTAGTTGTTAAATTGACAAATAATTTGACAATGACTTCACTGATTTAGGATCTGACACAACTCTAGCAAAATTCTAATTTTGGAATATAACACCGAAAAGTGCTTCACCAAAATTGAGATGTCTTACAATCTGGCTTCAACAGTTCAGAAAGCTTTGCAGAAAGGGAACATCACCAGGCAATTTAGGGTTATTACAAGATGAGTATATATGAGACATAAAAAATGTGCTTTCATAGTTACCTGCCTACAGGACGAGAAACAGATCTGAAGCGGCAAGGATACAGGACGAACCAACGGCGATTACAAAAGAAGACGAATGAAAATTACAGAGCGAACTGCGTTAAGTCTTCAGGCAAACGGCCAGTCAAAGAGGAAGAGGGACGCCAAGAGAGGAGAATTTTTTTCAGCTTGAGAGGATTCACGTTTTCTCTTAAAAGAGTATCTTTTAATTTCCAGGAGATTATTGCGTGTGGAATTTATTCATTCCAAAAGTGACAATTTATTTTCCAGGAAATTGCCTGTGGAATTTATTGCTTCCAAAAGTGACAAATTATATGTAGTCTGGGGACCTGACATTGTGACTTGTGCTATGTGTCGTGAATTTGAAAAGAAGATGTACGCCCCGTTATAATTCCTTTGACAATTATTTTTTTTCTTAGCCATGAAGAAATTTGGCGAAATATGTCGAATGTGGCAGACAAAATCAAATTTTAGTAATTGTCTTTTCATTAAAGTCAAAAATACAATAAGTGGTAGGGTATTTGGTTCATTTGAGACCATTCTAATTTTGTGAGACCGTGACACCAAAATCTAAAAATAATTTTAAAATGCAAAATAAATAGAAAAATCCAAAAATTCTTTTTTTAAATATTATTTTCGGAACTTGAATTAACTAAAAATAAATTAAAAAAATCCCGTTTTTTTTTAAATACGTGAAATATTCTAATAGAATATTACACTGACATATTCTAAAAAATAATTTTAAAATGCAAAATAAATGGAAAAATCTAAAAATTCTTTTTTTAAATATTATTTTCGGAACTTCAATTAACTAAAAAAAATAAAAATAAAAAAAAATAAAAAAAAAAAAAAAATCCCATTTTTTTTGAAAAATACGTGAAATATTCTAATAGAATATTACACTGTACATATTTTAAAATGCAAAATAAATGGAAAAATTCAAAAATTCTTTTTTTAAATATTATTTTCGGAACTTGAATTAACTAAAAAAAATAAAAATAAAATAAAAATAATAAAAAAAATAAAAAAATGCGTCTCACGGTCTCACAAAATTAGGCCGTCTCATATGAACCTAACCATATATATATATATATATATATATATATATATATATATATATATATATATATATAGGGTGAGGTTCAATGAAGAACCATAATTAACCAAGGAACCAATCTTTTTTTCAACTTTTAGAACTTATTTTTTATCAAAAAAAAAACTAAAAATAAAAAAATTCATAACTTTTTATCCTTTTTCCAATGATATCAAATTCGATTTTTTTTTTACGTCAAATTCACAAGGTGAATCTTTGAAAATTCACAATGTGAATCCGGATTCACACGGTGAATCCGAAAAATATTTTTCACATTCACAATGTTAATATATGAATTTAGATATTTTTAGATTTTTTTTTCGATAAAGAATAAGCTCTAGAAATTGAAAAAAAAAATGGTTCCTTGAAGAACCAATAATTATGATTCTCTATTGAACTTTTTCATATATATATATATATATATATATATATATATATATATATATATATATATTAGTGGTGTACCCGCGCAAAGCGGCGGCGGCGAATGAGTTCTTTCGGCAGTTAGTTTCATCCGGAAACATGTTATATTTCTAGGAACACTCATACTGTTCTTGGTCAGTTTTACGGTAACAAATAGTACGCAACGCAATGCGGCGCTGCAATTATTTTCTTTTTGGCGCTAGATAGTTTTTTTTTTTTACTTTTTGTCGAATTGTTTTGTGTCCTTTCGACGAATAGTTTCCAGATAGGTTTGTAGCCGCACGTTGCGGTGAAACGATGATTATTTTATTTCAGATAATGTTTTGTGGCGATTATTATGTTGTACATTTATAGCAAAAATTAATCGGTGCATGAAAACGGACCCAAAAACCATCGTTAGGAAAGTTTCCTTTCTAAAAAAACATTAACTATTAATTGCAATTACTTTTAACTATTAATTGCAGAATACTTATAGTTTTTATTTTTTATTTTAAGATCAAAAGATATTGAACAACTTCAAATGATTTTAACGTTAATATATCAGTTTTATAATAATACGAACATTTAAGTTAGATTTGTAATCCAAGTTTCATACATTGGCCAAAGATGTTTTCTAAATCTATCTATTACATGTTTACCTTACGTATTAATGTTAAAATGGTTTTGTTGCTGGATTTCAAATTCATCAAATTATCTATTACATGTTTACCTTACGTATTAATGTTTAAATACTTTGTGACAAACTTTATACTCTAATTTATTAATTTTTAATTTACAAAGATAGAGAAGTTTTGTGTGTACACTTAATCGGTATTTCTCCAAAGGCACAACTTGTTAGAAATACATAGGAGTAAGCACATAGTACAACTCAACTGAAAAGACCTTGAAAAAAAACTTCTTAAAATAATAGAGAAAGACCAAAATGCCCCTAAAAAACTTTATTGCACCAAAACTTCAAAGCATCAGGCCAACTTCTTTTCCCCTGCCTTCCATAATCATTAATATTCATGTTGATTTAAAAAATTCTAGCACAAATAGCAATAAACAAAACAAGACCATAATGCCCTTTGTTTGAGTAATCTCACCAAAATTTCTATGCATCACACTATAACCTTTTTTCTCTCCTGTCAACCAAAAGCTTAAAATTTCAAACAGGGTTTGAACCACCAAAAACTTAAAATTTCAAACAGGGTTTGACAGTAACAAGCAAAGAACCATATTACCCCTTATTCTTATTATTACACCAAAACTTCAAAGCATCATACCAAGTGCCATCAAAAATCAAATGAACACTGTTGCAATTATCCAGAAAAAAAAACCATAATGCCCTCCATAGTTATTATTTTGGCAGGTCATTAAACCATCAAACTTCATAAAAGAACCAAAATACCCCTTAAAACTTTTATTGCACAAATACTCTATAATTTCAAAAACACTTCTGAAAATTATTACATTCTAAATAGGTAGAAGTTGTACCCGATGTAGCTTTGTAAATGAACAGTCAACAATTATAATCCCTTGTTATATTTCATTGTCCATAACCACCTACACTGAAAATAACATTGCAGATTTCATGGCTTTCATTAAAAACACTTGCATCAAACTCAGACTTTGACCTGGTAATAAAAAGCGTAAAAAAATAACTCTTTTTTAAATAAGGTACATTTCTATTAAAACATCCGATTCATAATGAAAGTAAAATTACAGATATGGTATGTAATTATATAAAATTGAAATGGTTTTTGTTCATTCATTTTGCAAAAACTACATAAATAGTCCTTACATTTTCTAGGAATTAGAAAAAAAATACAGAAATAGTCCATGTCCTTACTTTTTGTAGGCCACCACCACTCATTTCGTTAATTGCAACTAACTATTTTTTATAGGACATTGTACTTTGAAATTATAGAGTAGTTTTTTTTAAGTTGGTTCATGTGTCCACTTTCAAAGTACAACACTTTTGGGGTAAAAATTGCTATGAGTACTAACCATGGACAAAAATGCAACATTTAACCACCAATTATGTGAATTAAGAGCATATATAATAGCAAATATAACAAATTATAACTCAATTGAAGTTCTGAAAATTCCAAAGCATTGGTGTCACTAAAGATTACATGGATAAAGGAAATTTAAAACTAAGATATATAATTTAAAACAAAGTATGTAAAAATGGAATCCCTTACCTCAAAGAGAGGTAGATGCTTTCTGGCTGTTGGCATGGCTTCCTAACCTGGCACTTTGGATGGCACTTTGGAGAGTATCTCACACGCTCTACATCCTCTATACTTGGAATTTCCATGGTCTGGTCAACTTACAACAGACTATACAGAAAAGTTCTTCTATAATCTTCCAATTTTTCTAGACCACTTTAGATATGATCTGGACCCCACTTTCAAACTTCAGCCAAATAAGTTCATCTGTTAGGACTCAACTAAAATTATCACCAAGCCTTGCTTCTTCGTTTGCTCATTGGGGGCATAGGATTTTCCAACCTACAATTATACATAGAGGATGTATAATTATACATAGATATAAGTTATTATACATTATAAAACCATTAAAAAGGTAGTCTAGGAAGCATGATCATAACCAGTTACATATGAGTCGCCCCAGTCCGTTGCATCTTCTGATTGTGGATCTTGTGAGGGTTAATAACGTTAGAAAATCATTGAAATAATTAGTAATCGAGTTGGGTTTGTCATATGGGATGTCACACATTATGCTAAATATGTTGTTGCTGAAGAGCCTAAACTAATTCCCAAACTTTTCATTAACATTTTTCTCGTCGAGGAGAACTATATGGAGCACTCAGTTGTGTTTTACAAATATTCAATACAACTTCAAACTATTTTATTAGTTTCAATAAAAAACAAAACACCAAAACATTATGCATCGTTGTTCAAGATAATTATAAAGATAAACGATAAAACAGTAAAGCTTTTAACATATAAATATCATTCTTGAAATCCTATATTAAAATGTATTAAAAATTGTAATTTTTCCGGTTTCAAAATTACCTGGACATCAAGGAATCATCATTAACTTAACATAACAAATATAATCACAAGGAAAGTACTTAGGTCTAAAAAGCCAATCACTTATGATAGATAAGCCAATGAAATGCAAGTTAAAATGTTGAAAATGTGTACCCAAGTCATTTCATAACAAGGCCCCTTGAGCTAGAGCTTCGGATGCAGCCTGTACCACTAAGGTTGAATCAAAACAAATTCCATAAACTAGCTGCAATAGATAAACTAATGAGAGGTAAGTTAAATCCTCAATAACCAAAAAGGGGAAACAACGATAAATAGTTTAACACAAGGTTGATTTTGTTCATTCCAACATACTGTTGTAGCTTTTGAAGATCTAATGTCTGGTTATTCCAATTAGGCCAACAGCTCCGGGAACTCCCTTCACTATCAAACAAAGGCCCGTGAAAATCATCATTTTCCTACATGTTTTTTTACTTACATCAAAACCTTAAGGGTTTAGAGAGAGAAGATGCAATTGGATACACTTTTAGGGAAAATATAATCATATATAGGAGAGATATGTTACCTTTTCTCGTAGATAGATTAGTTGTTGGTGAGGACGAGTGGTGTTGTGTCTGTAGATTAAGGGTTTAGAGAGAGAAGGTCCAAGCAAGAGGTCATATGTCATTTCAGATAAGCAAATCGTAAAGAGAAACCCTTTGGAAAATAGGCCATTGATCGATCCGTTAAATCTGAAATCGAAGAGGTTTAGTTCTGTTTTTTGCAAACACATACATATACAGAGATTCATAGAGATATAAAGGGTAATTCGCGTGTTTTACCTCTTTTATTCGGGATGGAGTAGCAACAGTGTTCGTGGAAGACTGGGAAACAGATGGTCATAAAGAACGATCAGATGATGACTTTCTTTGGG